>NC_092337.1:356430000-361277500 GCF_046630445.1 Rutidosis leptorrhynchoides
TTAAGGATTTAATTATGACAAAACTGTAATTTATTTGCACTAAAATGTTATGTGCAGCCAGCACAAGTTTGTTTATGTATAGACAGCAAATATTGATGTGTCAAGTGTTCAGTATACTGCCTAGTCTACCAGCACAAGGTAGAGTGTATTCTTCGAATCAACACAGGATGAGTACCCAGCAATTCAAGAATATCAAGTGACTCGGCATAAGAAGAGCCAGTAAACCTGGTAAGTAGCATACAACACAAGACAGCCATGCTCCATTACAAGCATGGTGGTTTCCTGAGTGGTCTACATCAATTATACTATTCAACAGAAGTCAAAGACAAAGTTGAACAGGAAAGGACACGCGTTGGCGGCTGACAAGTGACCTTACAAGACCACGTGGGAATGCAGGAGTTTAACGCATGTGCAGGCATGTGCTATACTTTTTCAATGCCTAGGAAACACAGCACTCTATTTGTTTAAATGAATATTGGTGCCAAACCAAATTGGGGTGTTCCTGCAAATAGCTACCAAAGAGAAAAGAGGCGAGCACGCTCTCTGATGCAGTTGTCCCCACAAGTACAGACATCCTATGTACCAGTGGACAATAGAACCATTACACTGTTAATAGGACTACTATAAATTCTTGTATCCACTATTGTAATAACTAGTAGTGTGGGTTTTGTTATTTATAGTCCAAAACGTGTAATAGCTTTAAGTTTATCCTCATAGCTATAATTAGGTAAATCTGTATCAACCAACTATCATTCCACCAATGATAGTTGTAATTCTTTTTTATTTAATCACCCCCCCCCCCCTCTACAATACTCTTGTTGTTAATTAAGGGACTAACACTAGGACCGACAATGTAATACGGTCCTAGTTAGATGTTTCACTATGAAAGAATCCTCAGTCTGAATTCAAGGCTCGGTGGACTTACTACAACCGTTATGCCCCAGTCAAACTTACGTTGTTTTCGATAGATTTCTCTTACCAAGGGGTGACACAGATAGTGTACTCTGAATCGGGGTTCGCGACTTCCCAATAACAGAGCCGATAACTACGTTCTATTAGTTGGTAAAGCGTTTGAGTTTAAAGCATAATCGGAAAGCATCTCGACAACATACGCAAACCATAACATTATTTCGGCATTATAACTGACTAAATCATAGGATACACTAAAGATAACTACTCGCTAATCATGGAAACGATATCACAATTCATAATAATGAAAGACATTATATAAAGATAAAGGATAGAAGTACCAGTAGATTAAACAATTTCTGAATACAAAAGTGACAACTTCAAACTCCAGACCGCTCCTAATACAATCTTCAGCGTTCTTCTCCGGGTACTAGGTTTCCCGTATGGAGTCAAAGACCTTGAAAGTATGACTAATATTGTAGAAGGAGATAGAGAGAAGAGAATTAAAGTGTGTGTAAAAATGGATGACAAATGACCTTTAAATAGAAGTGGATTTTTCCTACATACGGCTGGCAGGACGTACGTCAAGCTCGTTTGCAAAGGCAAGCCATTTTCTTGGGCCATTTACCTGGCAGGTGGTATGTGATGTGACAGGCCGTATGGCCCCCTGTTCTTGCTATTTTGCTTGGATCGTTTTGCTTGTTCCCGGGATCGTAACTTGGTTTTCGGGGTTGTAATTTTCTTTCACCGTTTTCGCTCTAGAATCTTCGTTTTAGCTCTGATTCTCTTGAATCTTTTTGCACCGGCTTCGTAATAATTTGATCTTTACTTTTAAACAACAAAGAGAGTATTTTGGTGATAAATCTTGGAACTTTATTGTTTTTGGGCCTCAATACCGGGATGAAAATGTGACTTTTTAGCCGATATCATTCTGCCTGACCATTTATTTTGTTAATCGGGGCTTGATGAAGGTCTTGGTTATACGATGTTGAAGTTTAGTCCAATGAGGTTTAATGCAGAGAAACTTGATAAACAAATCAATTTTGGCTTGTGGCATTCAAGTCAAGGATGTGTTAATTCAGTCCGGGTTACACATGGCTTTGAAGGGTAAACTCACCCTTGTTTCTGGTGATGAATCTGGAGAAACCAGTAAGTTCGAAGAAGAAGAAGAATGAGATGATATGGATTAGAGAGTGGCAAGTGAGATTCGTTTGTGTCTATCAAAGAAAGTTATTGCAAATGCACATGGGTTATCAATGACTAAGGAGCTTTGGGATAAGTTGGAGCAGTTATACCAAGACAAGGGCATCTAAAATTGTTTTTATCTCACGTAGAAAATTCATACATTATACATGGATCGAGGTACAAAAATTTCTAATCATCTAAGCATTCTTAATAATATTGTTTCGGAATTGGAGGCTATTGGAGTTGAAGTGGACGATGAAGATAAAGCTTTGAGACTAATATTATCTTTGTCATCGTCCTATGAACATATGAAACCTATTCTGATGTTTGGGATGGAAACTTTGAATTTGAAGATGTTACTAGCAAGACTCTATATTAGGAGAAAAGGTTTGAAGGTAACCGTGTCTCTTCATTAGAAGGTACGGTACTGGTGTGTACAGAAAGGAAGAAGAAATACTCCGGGAAGAATATGGTATGATGGAGGTGCGGGAAGACTGGACATGTAAGTGTTGATTGTCTAGGTAGAGTGAATTCAAAAATGTATCCAAAGGCGCTAACGATGTCTTTATTGTTACGAAAAATGACGAATCCTAAAAAGTCATGTCATCCTCATGGTGCGTTCGCGCCACCATGGAAATAGATGTTTTGTTAAAGGTTCCACAATTTCACATGGGCATTGGTTTGGCATTGATAAAAGTTGTGTGGTGGAAACTGATGTTGCAACTGATAGAACTTCTGGGAAAGCCAAACAGAGAAGTTGCACCATAAGGTTTCAGTTGGTTGTTCAACATGTGCCGAGCCAAAATTCTTAGAATGGGATATTCTAAGGATGATACTCTTTATGAAAGAGTATGATAACTCTATTAAGAATTATGATTGTCAGCTTTGACACAATGATTGTCAATTTAGACAATGTTCAAACAGATGCATTATTATCCCTTAGAACTATGGATAATGTCGGCACCATGAAGATGAGGATCTTGAAGTTGTCGTCAAGGAATCGTCAAATCAAATATAGTTAGATTTGAGGATGTTGAATTAAGGAAGGATTCGTTAGATATCAATTCAAAATTCCTAAAGCGTGGAAGGTTCTAAATTGTTAACTTGTGGACCAAGGTGAACTTGGAGAGCAGGGTGGACTTGAAGAGCAAGAAGAGCTTTGTGACCAAGTTGTGCTTGGTGTCCAAGTTAAACTTGGTGACCAAGTTTGATTTTGGCTATATAAAGGAGGTGAAGCCTTCATTCCATCACAAACCAAAATTAATACACTTTAAATTTTTGAGTCTTGATTTTTCTCTTGTTTAAGAGTATTGTATAGTCGAATCTTTGGATGTAGTCGGTTTAAGAGAGTGGTCTGTCTATGTCATTGTAATAATTTATGATATAGTGTAAATTATCTCATTAGGAACTCGTGATTTTTTCCGGTTTCGAAGTTTTCACGTTAATTATTGCGTTGTTAGTTTCTCTACCGTTTATCATCGGGATGGTGTTGGGAACTATTGAGGCCGTTATTCCCAACACCATTGCACCCTCCTTTTTTGTTTAAGCATTGATTATTTGGTGTGTTCCACCTATAGAAAATTATTTAGGTCAGACTTATGAGATCTAACCTCCTCACTATCTCCTCACTGTTTGGTGTTTCCAATTCACCTAACAGATCCCAATAATCAATTTTCATTTGTAGCACATTTATCTTTAGTCTACATCTCTAAAAATATTGAAGGCCCATGTTTTTATGGCTATTTTTAGTTTTTTTGAGATTCTCCTCAAAAACCAAATCCTCTATCCCTGTGATATCGATGATGGTCAATATCTCTTCAACTCGAGGCTCGGATGCTTCGTGATCCATTGATATATTGAAAAGCTTGAACGATTTAGGCCCAAAGTTTAGAGACATATTCGACCTAGATTCAAATATGACAGGGCAGTGATCCGAACATCCTTGGGGCAAAGCTTTCACCACTATATTTGGCCATAGTTAATGATAGTAGGAAGTAGAGGGACCATGATCCGATCTAATTCGCTAAATTTCCTCCCGTCTTGTGACATTCGAGTGAATTTTCTTCCGCCAGTAGGTAAGTCACCTATCAATGAAGATCCAATAAATCCATTGGAATATATATGTACCTTTTCTTTCTTCCCTGCTACGAATCATGTTGTAGTCTCCAAGACAGAAAAAATGTCCGTGTAGAGATGACATCAAGTTCATAATCTCAGCCCAAAACATTTTTTTGGAATTCGAATTATGTAGAGCATATATGTTCAACAAACGTACCTCCTTTGCCACGTCAGATCTGGAATTGTATACCAGTAGGAAATTATTTTCTTCCTTCAGAAATTCTATTTGATATAAGTATGGATTCCTCACATATATAATGCTACCCGAAGAACCTTGAGAAGATGGTTTGTAAATACAACAACAATAGATTATAAATCAGCTGTTTAATAATGGTGCAAATAATAAGTATAAATCAAAATAAATATTTACTGTATTATATATATATGAATAATATTTAATTTTAACAATAGAAAGTAGAAATTATAGAATGAAAGTGTTTCTCAATCTTATTCAATAGAATAATTACTACATATATAGGGTACACAACAACAATGAAGATAACTATAAAATGAGATAATTAAGGAAAATATATAACAAATAAATATAAACCACTTCAATGTTTATTCATAATACACCCCCTCAAGATGGACGACTAAGAGGTGAGACCAATATTAGACATGAATGATTCAAACTTCGGACGAGGAGGCACTTTGGTAAGAGAATTAGCAAGCCAATCGTTAGTCAAAACATGTGTAACTCGTAACGTTCCAAGTTGAACATATTCCCGAATGAAGCTAGATGCTTCATACGTGAGTGAAATTCCGAATTGGCACTAAGAAGCGTGTCACCCAAGTTGTTGCAGTAGTTAAGTGGCGGAGTAGGTGGGGGCACACCCATTTCACGAGGCATATTTAAGATCCAAATAAGTTCAGCAGAAGTCGCAGCAACTGATTTATATTCAGCCTCTGTAGATGACTGAGAGATAAATCATTGTTTGTTCGAAGTCCGGGAGATAGAATTGTGTCCAATGAACATAATATGACCCATGGTAGAAGTGTAGTTATCTTTGTCACTGGCCCAATCCGCATCCAATAAAGCATGGAGCGTGATGGGGAATCCCAATGAATATTAATGCCATGATCAATGGTACCATTAAGATAATGCAATAGCCTTTGTAAGGTAGCCCAATGAAAATCCTTATAAGAGTGCATTAACTAAGATAGCTGATTGAAGGTGAAAGAATTTTCGGGACGTGTAAGAGTTAAGTTTTGTAGGCTACCCACTAAGATTCGGTATTCAGTTGGGTTGGATATGAGGGAACCATCATGACCATTTAGTATGATGTTGGTAGCCATGGGTGTGAAAATAGGTTTAGCATGCGGCATATGGGTACGATTCAGGAGCTCAATAATTTACTGCCTCTAATTAAGAAGTAAGTAGTGAGAAGTAGGAATTACCTCAACCCACAAAAAATAGGATAACTCACAAAGATCTTTGAGTGTAAACTTGGTAGCCAAACGTTTGATGAAGTAATCTAAGCTGCGAGTGATCGAGCCTAAATTCGACTATACTAATCGAATTTCGTTCGAGTGCAATGAGATTGAAGATTGAAGCTTTTTTGAAGTTTAGGGGACCTCATGATCGTTTTCCATTCATTAAGAATGATCAATCACCGAGTCCCGGTCTTGATTATACCTTATGAGACATTTAGAGGAACCGTGATATATCTTGGAAATTCACTGGTTCAACAACCTTTAAATGAAGACACAAGATTTCTATTTATAGTTTTTGAATGACTGCGCGTAGCATTGTATAAGCGCTAATCTACGAGTACTTTGTGCCATCTTTGTAATTATTTACGCGCTGACGAAATACTGCGATTTTGCATTTTGTTATTTGCGCAACTTTCCAGCTTGCTGTTTTTGCTCAATTATTATAATATTGCGCATAATATGTGTATATTTACACATATCATCAGCGAGCATGTGAACTTGTGAGAATAATATCATTGACGTGCGTAAAAGTGTGTGCTTGTGTTTAGTTTATTCAATTTTTATATTTAAATTTTTCAATTTACTTTTCACTTTTAACACCCTAACGAGCAACAAAATCCGATCAAGATAGTATAGTAATTATTAAATTAGGTATCGTCTCAAGAGACTACAAGAGCGGATAAGAGTTGAATTTTTATATTAAATTGTATTTTAGTTATTTTATATATTATTATATTATTATCTCTTAGGAAAGAGATAATAAGGTATAATTTATAGCTAAAATTTTCTATAAGGCTATCTTGTGAAACATGGAAGTTTGATTATAGTAAATTCAAAAATAATTAAAGGAGTGGTTATTCAGACTTTAGAGTTATTAGAGATTAATTTGATTGTTTAGATTCACAACTTATATTGATAATTAATAAAATAAAATTATAGGATGATTATTATTCATATTAAGAATAGTAAAACGAATTATCACGTAACAATGAATCATTAGGACTTAATCTTATTTAATTGTGATGGGTTAAACATATCAACTAAGTGGGCATACAAAGCTAATATTCTGATTTCATAGAATTCATCTAATTTTATAATAAATATCATCTAAGTTTTGTGATGAGAACTCAGACAATATTTAATTTGCCTCATAAATAGATAAGCTAATACACCTAATCAAATCAAATTTAGTGAAGTGCTAATATTCAATCTAACCAGATTCTCATGCAATTGGCATACAAACACACAAAAACTAGGGTTCTTTTGAATAAGCCTAATAAATTAATTATCACTATATAAGAGTATTCATTAATCATTCATAGATTACTACTAATAATCTCAACTTAATTTTCATGCAAAAGTTAATTTAATCACCTATTTGATATAGCTAATCTTCTAAGTGAATAAATCAAGTGAATAAATCAAGTAAATAAATTATTTAGAATTAATGATGTGTTAACTCTAAACTTTCTATCCACCTTTTACATTAAGCATTCCATAAAAATCATTACAGCAACAATAAACAGACAATTACGAATTACAGAAACCTATTTACACAGATCTGGAAAAACCAGAATCTGTGAATTTCGATACCAAAGCTGTCGGCTCTATGGAGCACAGTCGGCGCCTATAACTCTATAGTCGGTGACTTTCTCCTATTAATCTCAAAATCTCGTTTTTGTCCAATTAACCACTATGAGCGTTTAGTTCATAGTTGGAGATGAAACGAAACAATAATAATTAAAAACTAACATGATTAAAAAGTGAAATTAAATAAATAGAAAATGTACCTTAGTGCAACGAAAATAATAAAGAAAATAATACTTGAATGGAAATCTTCAATCCAAAAGCACAAAGAACAAAAATTTTAAGCCTAAAAACTTAATAATTCCTAACATAAAGTTGTATTACGAAAAATGTGCATAATAATTGGAAAATTCGACTTAATTTATAGTTGAGGTGAGTCGGCTTCATAGCCGATAGCTATAATAAGTATAGCTAGTGGCTCCAATAACTTGGAGAATAAGCAAACTTCCAGAGCATGAAATTTCCAAAAATAGGTCATATCCAGCGGCTATAAAATGTATTGTCGTAGCTTGACTTGGAGGAGAAGAAAAACTTGAATGGCAAATTTTTGATTTTTTTGTGCACAGTCGCCGGCTTTAATGGCCATAGCCGGAGGCTATCAAATACCAAAGTTGGCAGCTCTCTTCATTTTAGTGTAAATCTCTGTCTTGCATTTGTTTTGACAGATGGATATCCTTAAACGGAGTTTGGATGATCAAGATATGGCCAAAACTGTGACAAATCGCAAATTCTCCAAATTTCTTCAAAATAATTTCATTATTTAGCTCACTTTGCACCAACTTCTCGCATATAATCCTATAATCAACATTAACGTAATAAAGCATCAAAAGTTCATAATATTGACTATAAACATAAAAATTATGCTAAATAACACCAAAATAAATGATGTAAAATATGTATATTTTAGAACGTATCAAATCCCCCACACTTGAATTTTTCATGTCATCAAGCAAATATTAACTTAAAGACACATGTAAACTAAATAATATTTCAAAGACTATGAAAATCTTGCAACTTTAGAATTTCACAAGAGATTGTAAAATTTAAATCCTAATAATCTATCTCACTGACCTTTATAAATGCTTTCATTTTTATCATGTTTTCACAAAAATCTATCTCACTGACATTTATAAATGCTTTCATTTTTATCATGTTTTCACAAAGTCAATAGATATCATTTCATTATATACTTGTGATAGAGGAGAAACTTTAACTAATACGAAAATAAAACCAAGTAGCAAAGGAGAACTAACTTTTGGGTTGACACCCGTGTTGGGTTACTTGGTAGGTCAAGACACGAGATATAAAATTGGTGTAAAAGCGAAAGCAAAATATAAAGTCACAAAGATGTCTAATTATTAAAGTTTATTTATTGTTATAAGAACTTGTCCGAATCAGACCAAGGAGTACAAATGATTCATAGTGTAGAATTAGTCATATTTATGCAGTGTGGTCATCATTGAACTCTTTTGTTTCCTAACTAAGCATTTAAAGTGTACGTTTTCTTTGGACTCTTTTGCCACTCCTTTACTCCCTCTTTGGCCTTCATTGGGCTCTTTTGCTTTCCCGTTATTTTGCTTTCATACTTTGCAAATAGCTTCGCATTTGACAATTTTTTTCTAAGTTAGCCCTCATTGGGACTCTTTTGCTGCCTAAGTGGTCCATGTTTATTATGTCATATAGTAGTGGCTATAAGTTTGCAATAGTTTCACAATATTTGGCGTTTACTTCCTATCTTAAACAAGTAGTCTGATCTCGAAGTTGAGAGTAGTTCTATTAGTCTTAATATTAGATTAATGAAAAGACATAAGTTTGACTAAAAATTTATACTTCCAAAAATAGGGTTAGGAATGAGAATTTGGTTTAATTAGGCTATTCCAAAAAAGGTCAATGTTTCTATGGTAACTATTTGTTTCTATCAGGCATACTGGATGCTAACGACCTGGATAAACTGGCTGAAAATTGGTGTAAAATAAAAAGGCAAACACGTATCCTAAAGTCCTCCTCGTTTACTTAGGTCAACTCCATAACAGTTAAATATTTAAAACTACACAAGTTCTTAATTTCAATGAATACTCAGTAAACTCATTATTAACAAGGAACCTATCAGTCAACTAAGGTCAAAATTCATCACGGGTTAATCATAAGATACTTATTTGTCATTAAAATCATAAGTAAATTCTCGGACAAATTTTTTGACATCTCTCAAGAAATTCCCAACAAATTATTAAAATTTCGCATAATTATTGAAAGAAAACTTAGACTAAAATGTGAAATTTAAAATAATATTTACAACATAAGTGAAGAATTCATGGCTCCCCCCACAGTTAAGATCATGCAATGTCCTCACTTGCACGAAATCAGATTACAACGATAAAATAAAAGAAGGTAAAAGTAAAAGGTAGCGAGAACTTCCTTGGCGTAATGAGTAGTAGGCAAAAAGTGGTAGAAAGTTGAAATCGAATATCTGTACATTCCATCCGAACACTCTCCAAGTCACCCCATTTATTCAAATAAAAGTAGCACTATAAAAAGATAAAAACAAGTTCTTATTTATTAACGAGCCATAAGCTTGACCTGACCCCACATTAACAAATTTTCCTAATGCGGTTTAACTTCCCCCACAATTATATGACGGTATCTAAAGTCAGTCGAAAAAGTTCCACGAATCAGCAATGTCAACCAACCATTAACATTGCATGTTGAATATATGAAGTTCGAGAGTTCTCCTTTCTCTTTTACATACAACCCTGGTACAACCCGACTTTTGGAAGACTTATCACACTTAAAATACAATTAGTACACCCGGATGTACCCCCTCGGTCATGCTAATATCAAATGGGTCACTATAGACCATCTCCTCCACATTATATACCTTGTGATGTCCATTCACATATGAGCAATCAATTATACCAACGTCAAGAACCTCTAGATTCACAATTTATCTGCTCTGATTTTCCACAATATTGTGAGACTCAACATCTATCCTTAATTCACCTAGTTCCTCAGTCGTAGGCTCATAACCATTAGCCATCAAAGCAGCTAACAAAGCATCTTCTTCATTCACCACAATCTCATCTACATTACTAGAAGAGTAAATATGTAACTTAGGAAAATCCTACAAAAGCTCTGAAAGTGGATCTAAATGAGTAGGCTCTTCACTACCTGAAAATCTATCCTCATAATTTCAGCACTCTCCACCAACCTATTGTTTTCTAGCAACTTATCCACCTCAAAATTACGATAAGAATCCTCATATTCATCATCCGAAGAGTCCTATTTTATTGGATGGAACTCATCATCGTCTTCTTTTATCCGAAAGTTCCCAATATATACCATGTGCTTCATCCTCACCTATAGTTGGATCACTTATCTTGAGCGTTGAGGTAGTTGGATTGGTAAATGGTGGAAAGAAAGGTGATTGGATTAGACATCGTAGACACACGAGTTGTGATGTTCGAATTGGCTCTTTAAAATGCTCCAGATACGGAATCCATGATGTGTGTACTTTTAGTTCGGGAAAGATTTATGTGAAAATAGTTTGGATTTGAAAATCTTCATCCTCCTTTTCAGACCCGCTCTCGGACTCGGAGATAATAGTGGGCGATTTAGTAATTTCCACCTCAATTTCGATTAGTTGTTCTTCCAAGCTCCAAATGGATGCTTCATGATCGGTCTCCATTTGAGTGAGCTAATTTTTGATTAACCTGGTTGTTTCCGCTTGGTCCTTCATGAAATCTGTCAGTCTTTCTTCAAAACTTAGTTTAGGAAGGTTGTTTGGGGGCTTGTAAGTTTTACCTCGAGAATGGGTTATACGTTACTTGGAGGAATGCAGGTTTGCACCTCTTCTCCCTCATCATCTGTTTCTTCCGGCCAGATGAATGATCAGTAGGATTTGTCGTGTCATCTGTTGGAGCATTATCTTCTTCAATATGATCAAAGATGTCATCATCATTTGGATTAACATAAAGATTATCTCCATCTTCATCAGTAGAATCAACTTTGTCATCACTTTCCGTTACTGGATCAGGATTCCCTTCATCCACAATTTCTACATCTTCAGGAATAGAAGATACTGCAGATAATTTACTTAGAACGACAAACCCATCATCGTCTGTTTCTTCAAGATAAAAATCACTTAAGTTCAAATCCTCATCTACTGGTCCACTTTCAGCCTCTGAATGAATAATTGGAATTATGACTTGCTCAGGTTCCTTGTCATCAATATTATCATGAGTGGAAACCATTTTTGATTCCGTATGAACCTGTTGAGCTTGAGAAGCTGATGTAGACCTCACACCACCACCCCTAGTAGAAATGTTCACCGTTAGAAATTCTCCATCTACTCCTATCTTCCCCTCATTACTATTCTGAGGATCAAAATCGTCATGTTCATCATCACAGTGAGGACTTAGAGGAGAAGAGCAGGAAGCAAGCGGATAGTGTACTCTAGCGCGAAACATTTCTTGAAGCGAAGTTCGTCGAAGAACATCAAGATTGACTCTGGAAAACATACGACTGAAATATTCTTGCTCCAAAGCATCATAAAAATTTGGTGAACGCGAGGGTGATGGTGGTAAAGTAACAATAGGAACAGCAGCAACTGTTGAAGGCGATGTCAATGGAAGTGTTTGATTTGTCGTCAGGGTAGGAAAGGATAAATGTGCGGTATTATTCTTATATGTAGGGCTGTACATACTACTAGTCAGATTCGTGATATCCCCTTCTGATGGAGGTTGGGCAACAACCGGAGTTGTCGCCGGCGAAGATTCTTTCGAATCACCCGCCTGCATGACTTTAGTCTCATGGGACTCTGATGTTTAAGCGAAGGGGTACAAAATACTATTAATTTTTACTAGGAAATACTATTAAATACGATACAATTTTACACAAGTTATTTATTTATTTATAGAGTGGATATACCTAAACCTTGCTACAACACTTATAGGCAGTGTACCTAATCGTACAGTAGTGTAGTTTTTAGTAAGTCCGGTTCGTTCCACAGGGAGCTAGCCAAGTTTAACGCTATATTTTTAAAACTATATTTGTAAATATATAAATATATATAAGTAGTATTATTATTATAAAAGGGTGTTTTTTACCGTTTAATGACCGGTTTGTAGATTTTAAAACTTAAGTCGCAGTTAAAACCTAATGTAAAATATTAAAAATAAAAATAACTTAATTTAAAGCGTAAAGTAAATGACAATAATTAAAGTGCGATAAATTAAAGTGCGATAAATAAAATGACAATAAATAAAATTGCGATAATTAAAAAGTACGATAATTAAAATGATAATAAATTAAAGTGCGATAATTAAAAGTGTAATTAAATATGAAATAAAGGAAATATGCTTATTTAAACTTCCGTAATCATGATGTTTGACGTGTTGATTTTAGTTTATTACCATGAGTTAATTGTCCTTTGTCCTGGATTATTCGATATGTTCATCTGGTTTTTGTTCATAACAGTCCATCAGTCATAAATATAAAGTGCGAGTGTCCTCGTCAAATTATTCTTATATCCGAAATCAAATATTCCAACTAATTGGGGACTTAAACTATAATTACACCAATTTTCCTTGTATGTAATTCACCCCTGTTTTAATAAGTCCATTAACTATTAATCTATTCCCGTGTCCGGTTAAATGAACGATTATTAGTACTTATAAATATCCCACCCATCGTGTCCGATCGAGTGTATGTGGTTATTTATAGGTACGTCCAATTGTAATTTTTATATTAAATTAACTAACTATCATTCAATTAAACAAATATAAAGATCATTAATAGCCCATAGTCTAATTTCCACAAGTGTCGTTCTTTTATCCAAACCCCAATTATGGTCCAAAGCCCAATTACCCCGTCTTAATATTTTAGCCCAACATCACGATTATTTCGATTTAAATAAGTATAATAATAAATTAGCTACGAGACATTAATTTAAAAAGGTTGAACATAACTTACAATGATTAATAATAGAGTAGCGTTACACGGACAGAATTTCGACTTACACACTTACAACATTCGCTAACATACCCTTATTATTATTAATCTTAAATTAAGATTAAAATTAAAATATAATTATATATATATATACATATATATATATATATATATATATATATATATATATATATATATATATATATATATATATATATATATATATATATATATATATATATATATATATATATATATATATATATCAGAGAGTGAGAGATTGAATTGAAAAAGGTGTACCAAACTCGGCTAAAAACTTTGCAATTTATAGCACTTGGCCTGACTTTTGGCCCCATGCGATCGCATGGAAATTGTGCTTCCAGGCCATGCGATCGCATGGCCCTCTGATCCAGCTCACATAATTTTGTTTTCTTGTTTGCCGACGGTTTTAATATATAATATATATATATATATATATATATATATATATATATATATATATATATATATATATATATATATATATATATATATATATATATATATATTTATATATTATATTATATTCATATGCATAGTTGACTTGTAATTTTTAGTCCGTTGCGTCGAGCGTTGAGAGTTGACTCTGGTCCCGGTTCTGGATTTTCGAACGTCCTTGCGTACAATTTAATATCTTGTACTTTGCGTTTCGCGGTTTGTACTCTTGTAATTTCTAGACGTTTCTCATCAATAATTTGAACCACTTGGATTGTACTTTGTACTTTTGAGCTTTTTGGTCGTTTGCGTCTTCAATTCGTCGAATCTGTCTTTTGTCTTCACCTTTTATTATTTAAACGAATACCACTTGTAAATAGAACAATTGTAACTAAAAGCTTGTATTTCTTGAGGGATAATGCTATGAAATATATGTTCTTTTTTAGCATTATCAAATATTCTCACACTTGAGCGTTGCTTGTCCTCAAGCAATATAGTCTTGAAATAAAAATACTAGAATCACTTCTTTATTCTTCACACTTTGTACATCAGTGATTTCGATTTGGTGGTATGAACAATGATAGTAATGTTGTGGTTTACAGTCCCATATGACTATGAAAATTTAGATCCTTTAGAAAATTGGATCTTTACGAAAACAATTGATCTTTTGAAAATTCAATCTAGCTTTTACCCTAGATAAGTTTTCCGGAATAACCCTTCACCGGTGTTTGCAAAATGTTTTTGTGGGTTTTTGTGGGTTTCAGATTTAAAAATTTTAGCTCAAAACTTGAGGTTTTGTGTCACCCACTTGCTAACCTTGTATTGGGAAAGCAACACGTCCAGTATACTTGCTCCGTATATTACCTTTCGGTAAACTACCGTCCGGTTGTAAAGGAAAGCGTTGAACAAGCAACTGTTAAGGCGATGTCTAATGACATGCAGATGTTCATGGTCTACAACGTGTCGGATGCAATTACCATCCTTTGTTGGAGAAATAGTAAAGATCACCCTATAATTTTTCGGTCTGGCACAAGGTCCTGTCTTCGACCATGCTATGCAACCACCGTTCTTACGGTTGACACCCGATTTGGTTCAGGTGACCTAATGAATTCCAGGTGAATTCCTAGGATTTTACGTTCAATGGTAATGAACGCATTAAAAATGGGTTTTCAGAAAATAAATCGGTTTGTAATTTTTATCAAAATATTTTCTCGTTCAAGCTCGAGTTTAGATATCATCGAATTCCATGAGTTTGTAATTATCAATCTTTAAAAGCCAATCTCAAGGATTGAGTAATATCAGTCTTAAAAGCTGATTTTTTGATCTTTCAAGGAGATTATCCTTTCTGGAGATCTGATTCATTAGTCTTATCAAGCTAATTTGCAAGGTGTCCTCCCCATTTTACGAGACAGATCCTCTCATGGTTAGGATAAGTCTGACCACTTGGCGACCCTGTTTGATGCTGAGGTCCGTGGATTTCCTGCTGATTTTAGAGATGACTTTTCTAGATTTTTCGTCAACCTACAGCTGGTCTGGACGACAACTTCCTGACCTAAATTAAGAACTGCGTGTCTTTTTCCGGAAGACTTTACTTCCTTTTAATGATGGAATTGATTCATCGTGTAGATCCATCTTTCTTTCAAATATATTACAGTAAATCGGGTAAAACTGATTAAAATCGTCCAAAACAAAAGTACCTGTAATAATCTTGTACAAACATATGTGATATGTGTTTTAAATAACTTGGTAAATTCTTCCCACACTTAGCTTTTATTTATTTTTTTTCTTTGCCTTTTTATTCTCCTCTATTCCATTTTAAATGAATTCTAACGTTTTGGGTTGTTTCTCCATTTATGTTCTCTTCGAGGTAACAATAATTTCGGCATTAACACCTAGTTTTATCGTTCATAAATATGTATAAACATGATTTTGAATTCATTTAGTTGAAAAGTTTTCAAATTTTCACAAAATTTGGCAATTAAACTAAGTGTAAACCCGAGAGAATTTATAACCCTTCCCCACACTTGAGATCATGCAATGCCCTCATTTGCATGAAATCAGACTATAATTATAAATTCATGAGGGTGATTAGTGTAGAAAAGTGATTAAAAATACCCAGTTTGTAATTACTAAGGTCGTCGAATGATAGATGGCGCGCCTCATCGTTCATTCCTTTTGTTGTAATTTTACATATGTTTTGCGTCCTATCAAAATTAGTAGCTTTTGCTGAACTTAATGTCAGTCTTTGAAAATGCGCTGTTTTACCCTGTTTTGTACATAAAATAAACTACCAACATATTAAAATAATTTAAATGAATAATTTTTTAAAATTTTGTTTCCTTTTACTTTAGGTAGTTTCGGTATGTTTACCTAGTCCGTCCCTCGACAAAATTTAAAATTTGTCGTTTTTAAAGCGATTGTTTTAAAAGCAAAGATTTTTGAGTTTTTTAATTTTTTTTGTATACTTTAGATCAATAAAATTAAAAATAATGATAACAAAATTTTTCGCCCCGCCCTCGGGTAAAGCAATTTCGGTTCCATGACCTAGTCTTCAACTTACGATGAATTTTAGAAATCATTTTTTAAACTTAATGAAATAAAGTAAATTTTGTTTTTAAATTCACACAAAACTTAAATTGAAAAAGCGTATTAATTTCATACAAAACCAACAAAACAAAAATTCAGAATGAGGGGAGAAAACTAGTTCTTTAGTGTCTGCTAGTGGAAAAGACCAATCGGATTCCATTCTTGGACCTACACGAGAACAGAACAACTAACTCTAGACAGCATTTTCTTTTTAGAACATCTGAATCTCCCCACATTTAGGTAGCTATGGTGTCGAAATTGTGGTTAACTTCATTGTCAATTTTTCTTGGACCATAATCAGCTAGCATATCTGTGACTTTTGCTTTAAGCCATTGGTCGGATTCATGTGTAATATCTACAAATTCAATTAGTTTTGCCTTTTCTTTAGGCGAAAGATTGGATACTAACCGGTTACATAACTTATAGTTCCCCTTGGTTCTAGCATCGCGAATCCATTTAATAAGTTTCTTCATTGAACTGTTCATAACGGGATCATTTAATTTCGTACCAACAAGGGGTTCTTTGTTATCAAGTCATCATTAGGCGTTACTTCATCTTCCCCACACTTAGGCATTTTATTACTGTTAAGCACTACCGTTGGAGTTGGTAAAACAACATGGGTCTTACCAATCATTTTTGTTGGTTCAACGGTTTTGGTTGGTGGAGATTTAGACTTTTGACTTACAAAGGTGATCGATTTTTCATCATTACTAAGTGTAATTCTACCCTCTCGTACATCAAATAAAGCCCTGGTGGATGCTAAGAATGGTCGACCTAAAATTAGAGGAATGTTTGGGTCCTCTTCTATGTCAATGACAATAAATTCGACTAAAAAGGTTAAATTACCTACTTGAACGGGTAGGTTATCAGCAATTCCAACTGGGTGCCTAATGGTTTGATCAAAGAGTCGAACACTCATTTCCGTTGGACTTAACTTACCTACTCCTAATCTCTTATATAATAAAAGAGGCATAACACTCACACTCACACCTAAATCTGCTAGTGCATCATACATGACACAATCACTAAGTAGACAAGGAACAATAAATTCACCCGGATCACCCACCATGGGTGGAGGTTTTGGTGGAACTGTCTTCACCGGGTTTATCTTTACGGTTTTTATTTCTTGTACTTTCGTATTCTTCTTCTTCTTTCCAGAGGTATCACAAATTTTATTACCTATTACTTTCTCATACTCAACTCCTTTTCTTAGAAACAGGATGGGTGGTTTGTATGGTGCCACCACTGGCTTTACATACTCGGGTGGTGGTGGTGTTGTAACTTCTTCATTGTTACTCACGTCTAAAACCTTCCCATCTTCTGATGCTGGTTTTTCAGAATTTGTTGAGACCATATTAACATTCTCATTCCGAGGATTTACTTCAGTATTACTCGGTAGCTTTCCTTGTTCCCTCTCACTCATCATGCTAGCAAGAGTACCTATGTGTTTTTCTAGATTCAAAATGGAAGCTTGTTGAGTTCTTAATGACTGATCAAACCTCTCATTGGTTTGGGTTTGAGATGTAATAAATTGTGTTTGAGATTCCATTAGCTTTGCCATCATTTCGTCTAGATTTGACTTTTTCTCTTCGGTTTGTTGTGGTGGTTTATACAAACCAGGTCTTTGTTGATTGAAAGTGTTGTTTTGAGTTGGTTGGCTATTCGGACCTTGTTGGTTATACGAGTTATTGTTTGGTCCATTTGGATTGTAAAGAATGTTTTGATTTCGATTAAAGTTCGGCCTTGGCGGTTGATAATTATTTTGATAATTATTTCCCGGCCTTTGGTTCATGTAGGAAACATTCTCTCGTTGTTCCATCGTTTGCTCGATGTGACAATCTTTCGTTAAATGTGGTCCACCGTATTGCTCACAACTGATTCATATTGCGTGAATATCTTTATTCATCTTTTCCATTCGTCTCTCGAAAGCATCTATTTTTGCGGAAACAGAATCAAAGTCATGGCTAGAATCGGCTCTAGCCACTTTAGATGAATGAAAAATATCTTTTTCCTGATGCCACTCATGTGAGTGGGAGGCTGTGTTATCAATAATTTTGTGAGCTTCAGTTGCGGTTTTCTTCATAATGGAACCACCAGCTGCTATGTCGATGTCTTTTCGTGTAGCAACGTCGATACCTTGGTAGAATATTTGTACTATTTGATAAGTGTCTAAACCGTGTTGAGGACATCCTCTCAACAACTTTCTGAATCTTGTCCATGCCTCATATAATGTTTCATTTGGCTTTTGCGTGAATTTAACAATTTCTCCTTGAAGTCTTACGGCTTTAGATGCCAGAAAGAATTGTTTAAGAAATTTTTCAACTAAAACATCCCATGTATCAATCGCCCCTTCAGGTAACGATTCTAACCAATCTTTGGCTTCTCCCTTTAAAGTCCAGGGAAATAACATGAGATAGATCTGTTCATCCTCCACTTCTCGGATTTTAAATAGAGTACAGATCCTATTAAAGGTACGAAGATGTTCGTTTAGATCTTCCTTCGGCGCACCACTAAATTGGCATTGATTAGTTACCATGTGTAGAATTTGTCCTTTGATTTCATAATCTGGCACATTAATGTCTGGCTTAATAATGGCATGACCTTGGCCCGTACGTGTGGCTCTCATTCGGTCTTCCATACTTAGAGGTTCCGTTACTTCCATAATTGAAATTGTTGAATACGAATCACTAGAGGATTCTGATTTAACGGTTTGTAGTTCAGGAGGAATGATTAGTGGTTCAGGATCTCTGAATTATCCTTGAATATCCTCCGGATTCTCAATTGTGAGGTCGGGTTCAAAAAATGGATTATCGGAAATTTGAATTGGAGTACTTGGTCGACTAGATGACGATTCTAAAGAAAAATCAACGACAATGTTGGCTAGATGTCTTGATCGAGTTACAGGTGGTGAACGTATGAAAGGTGGTGAACGTTTTGCTCGGTGCATTCACTGAATATCCTATTAGTTATAAAGATAAAAATTATATAAGTTATCAAATTAATAGACTTTTCTGATTTTTCCCACGTTTCGAATAGCCAATAGATGCAGCAGGTAGCCAGGACCCTTTAAATCGGAAGCCCACAACTCGCCACTAACAAATCCAACTATTACTACGAACCAGAAAATTTTGGATGTCTATCAATTTAACCGCTTAAAATAATTTTTCGTTTTGAAATTTTAGAGAAGAAATAGAAAATTCTATGTCCTAAAAACTAGAGCGTCGAGAAATAAGAAAGAAAAAGAGCGCGTCGAAAAACGTCGAAAAATAAAAGGTCGAAAAATAAAAATAAGAAAGAAAAACGTCGAAACTTAACAGTTTAAAAACTAAATCTAAAAAGTTGAGCCAAAAGGTATTAAAGCTTAAAAGGAAATCTATATCCAAAACGGCAATAACTTAAAAAGTACTAAAATTCTATTAAATATTAAAGCGATGAGTAACTTCGTAAAATTCTAAAGCGCCTAAATCTTAATCTAAAGAAAAAGCACTTAAGGGATTTTACGGCAAAGCCTAAAAATCTAGAAATATAAAATAACTATGGCAAAAACTAAGTTTAAAACTAATTACGAACAATAAAAATACAAATTACGAATTAAACGCTAAAAATATACAATTTATAAAAAGAGAAAAAAAATGATAAAATTACTTATTTTTATAAAAATATAATTTTTTATATTATTATTTTATAAAAGTATTAATTTATAAATTAATAAAACTAATTAGAACTTAAAAATACAATTTAATTAAAAAATTAAAACTAATTATTATTAAATTAAACCCTAATTTTAATTAATTAATAATAATAATTATTAAACTGAACCCTAGTTCTGTCGGCTCAGACCTGTCACTTCAACTCATGGATCGCATGAGTTTGAAGTTATAATACCATGCGGTCGCATGGAGCAGAATTTCGGATCTGAATGTTGGGCTGCTACAGTACCGGGCTCGAATTCTTTTACTTATTATTTTTTTTTCTGTTTTTAATTTATATAAAATATTTATATAAAAACTTATATTTTAAAAACTACCTATTATTTTTTGTAACTAAAAAAAATACAAACTTTTTAATTTTAAAAATGTAAAAATATATAGTAATATATATATATATATATATATATATATATATATATATATATATATATATATATATATATATATATATATATATATATATATATATATATATATAAAACTTATTGTTACAAAAGTAAATTAAGACTTAATAAAAAAAAAATTTATAGCATTTCGCTTCGGCGTCCCCGGCAGCGGCGCCAAAAATACTTGATGTTTAAGCGAAGGGGTACAAAATACTATTAATTTTTACTAGGAAATACTATTAAATACGATACAATTTTACACAAGTTATTTATTTATTTATAGAGTGGATATACCTAAACCTTGCTACAATACTTATAGGCAGTGTACCTAATCGTACAGTAGTGTAGTTTTTAGTAAGACCGGTTCGTTCCACAGGGAGCTAGCCAAGTTTAACGCTATATTTTTAAAACTATATTTGTAAATATATAAATATATATAAGTAGTATTATTATTATTATAAAAGGGGGTTTTTTACCGTTTAATGACCGGTTTGTCGATTTTAAAACTTAAGTCGCAGTTAAAACCTAATGTAAAATATTAAAAATAAAAATAACTTAATTTAAAGCGTAAAGTAAATGACAATAATTAAAGTGCGATAAATTAAAGTGCGATAAATAAAATGACAATAAATAAAATTGCGATAATTAAAAAGTACGATAATTAAAATGACAATAAATTAAAGTGCGATAATTAAAAGTGCAATTAAATATGAAATAAAGGAATTATGCTTATTTAAACTTCCGTAATCATGATGTTTGACGTGTTGATTTTAGTTTATTACCATGGGTTAATTGTCCTTTGTCCTGGATTATTCGATATGTCCATCTGGTTTTTGTCCATAACAGTCCATCAGTCATAAATATAAAGTGCGAGTGTCCTCGTCAAATTATTCTTATATCCGAAGTCAAATATTCCAACTAATTGGGGACTTAAACTATAATTACACCAATTTTCCATGTATGTAATTCACCCCTGTTTTAATAAGTCCATTAACTATTAATCCATTCCCGTGTCAGGTTAAATGAATGATTATTAGTACTTATAAATATCTCGCCCATCGTGTCCGATCGAGTGTATGTGGTTATTTATAGGTACGTCCAATTGTAATTTTTATATTAAATTAACGAACTATCATTCAATTAAACAAATATAAAGATCATTAATAGCCCATAGTCTAATTTCCACAAGTGTAGTTCTTGTGTCCAAACCCCAATTATGGTCCAAAGCCCAATTACCCCGTCTTAATATTTTAGCCCAACATCACGATTACTTCGATTTAAATAAGCATAATAATAACTTAGCTACGAGACATTAATTTAAAAAGATTGAACATAACTTACAATGATTAATAATAGCGTAGCGTTACACGGACAGAATTTAGACTTACACACTTACAACATTCGCTAACATACCCTTATTATTATTAATCTTAAATTAAGATTAAAATTAAAATTAAAATATAATTATATATATATATATATATATATATATATATATATATATATATATATATATATATATATATATATATATATATATATATATATATATATATATATATATATATATATCAGAGAGTGAGAGATTGAATTGAAAAAGGTGTACCAAACTCGACTGAAAACTTTGCAATTTATAGCACTTGGCCTGACTTTTGGCCCCATGCGATCGCATGGAAATTGTGCTTCCAGGCCATGCGATCACATGGCCCTCTGATCCAGCTCACATAATTTTGTTTTCTTGTTTGCCGATGGTTTTAATATATATATATATATATATATATATATATATATATATATATATATATATATATATATATATATATATATATATATGATAATGCTAAAAACGAACATATATTTTATAGCATTATTCCTCAAGAAAGACAAGCTTTTAGTTGCAATTGTTCTATTTAAAAGTGATATTCGTTTAAATAATAAAAGGTGAAGACAAAAGACAGATTCGACGAATTGAAGACGCAAACGACCAAAAAGCTCAAAAGTACAAAATACAATCAAAGAGGTTCCAATTATTGATAAGAAACGTCTCGAAATTACAAGAGTACAAGATTCAAAACACAAAGTACAAGATATTAAATTATTCGCAAGGACGTTCGAAAATCCGGAACCGGGACCAGAGTCAACTCTCAATACTCGACGCAACGGACTAAAAATTACAAGTTAACTATGTATATAAATATAATATAATATATAATTAATTCTTAAAATTAATATATATATTATAATATATTTATAATTCGTCAGCAAACAAAGAGCCAAAGCTGGGTGAGCTGTAATTTCAAACTCCGCGACTCGCGGAGTTTGAAGAACAAAAAGGGCGCGAGTCGCGGAAATTACCTGGACTCAAATCCCTATAAAAGGCAACGCAGTTTGATCATTTTTCATCATCTTTTTCTATCTCTCAATATATCTATACGTAATATTTATTTATATTTTAATTTATATTTTAATTTTAATTTTAATCCTAATAATAAGGGTATGTTAGCGAATGTTGTAAGGGTGTAAGTCGAAATTCTTTCCGTGTAACGCTACGCTATTTTAAATCATTGTAAGTTATGTTCAACCTTTTTAATTTAATGTCTCGTAGCTAAGTTATTATTATGCTTATTTAAAACGAAGTAATCATGATGTTGGGCTAATTACTAAAATTGGATAATTGGGCTTTGTACCATAATTGGGGTTTGGACAAAAGAACGACACTTGTGGAAATTAGACTATGGGCTATTAATGGGCTTTATATTTGTTTAACTAAATGATAGTTTGTTGATTTTAATATAAAGATTTACAATTGGACGTCCCTATAAATAACCATATACACTCAATCGGACACGATGGGCGGGATATTTATATGTACGAATAATCGTTCATTTAACCAGACACGGGAATGGATTAATAGCCACTAGAATTATTAAAACAGGGGTGAAATTATGTACAAGGACACTTGGCATAATTGATAACAAAGTATTAAAACCTTGGGTTACACTCAGTCGACATCCTGGTGTAATTATTAAACAAAGTATTAAAATCTTGTTACAGTTTAAGTCCCCAATTAGTTGGAATATTTGACTTCGGGTATAAGGATAATTTGACGAGGACACTCGCACTTTATATTTATGACTGATGGACTGTTATGGACAAAAACCAGACGGACATATTAAATAATCCAGGACAAAGGACAATTAACCCATGGGCATATAACTAAAATCAACACGTCAAACATCATGATTACGGAAGTTTAAATAAGCATAATTCTTTTATTTCATATTTAATTTCCTTTATTTTATATTTAATTGCACTTCTAATTATCGCACTTTTATTGTTATTGTATTTAATTGCACTTTTAATTATCGTACTTTTTAATTATCGCAAGTTTATTTTATCGCACTTTTATTTATCGCAATTTCATTATCGTTATTTACTTTACGCTTTAAATTAAGTCTTTTATTTATTTAATATTTTACATTTTGTTTTAACTGCAACTAAAGTTTTAAAAATCGACAAACCGGTCATTAAACGGTAAAAACCCCCCTTTATAATAATAATATTACTTATATATATATTTGTATTTTTATAAAATAAAACTAATATAGCGTTAAGCTTTGTTTAAAAGATTTTCCCTGTGGACCGAACCGGACTTACTAAAAACTACACTACTGTACGATTAGGTACACTGCCTATAAGTGTTGTAGCAAGGTTTAAGTATATCCATTCTATAAATAAATAAATATCTTGTGTAAAATTGTATCGTATTTAATAGTATTTCCTAGTAAAATTTAATAGTATTTTATACCCCTTAGCTTTAACTATCAAGTATTTTTGGCGCCGCTGCCGGGGACAATCTAGCTTAAAAGCCGGAAGTGCAACGCTAATAAATATATAAAAAAATTATTTTTAGTTTACTTTTATAAAAAGACGCTTTTGTAAAAATAAGTTTTAAATATTCGAAAACATAAAAAGAAAAACAAAAATATAATATTTTTAAGAGTTTGTTAAATATTTAAGTTTTATAAAGTTTCTTTATTTTTATTTTATAAAAATATAAGTTTTATTTAAATATTTTGTTTTTATTTAAAACATAAAATCAAAAACCGAAAAAAAATTTATATATAAATCTAGTTTTAAGATTTTTATTTATAAAATTGTAACATATTTTTATTTCTATTCTAGTTTTTAAAATATAGGTTTTATTTAAATTATATAAATATTTTAATTAAATTAAAAACAGAAAAAAAAATATATAAATAAAATTACGTTGAACCTGTCAAACGAAGCAACCTGATCTGAAATTTGAAACCCCGCGACTCGCGGAGTTTTCCAGCCTCGGGCACCGCAAGTCGCGGAGCAGCCCTGACACGGGTACACAGGAACCCTAACAGCATTAATTACGGGATAATTATTATTATTATTAATTCTAAACCCTAATTAGGGTATTTTTATTATAATATTTAGTTTTAATTAGTTTATTTTGTTTTATTTAATTTTATTTAGTTTAATTAAATTATAAAATTAATAATTTTATAAAATAAATAATATAAAAATAATATTTTTATAAAAAATTGTACTTTTTACAACTTTTAGTATATTTTTATATTTTGTCCCTTTTTAATTGTTTTAGCGTAATATTTGTGTTTTTCGCTAGTTTTTAGTTTTAAAACTTAGTTTTTGCCATAGTTATTTTTATTTCTAGATTTTTAGGCTTTGTCGTAAAATCCCTTAAGTGTTTTTTCTTTAGACTAAGATTTAGGTGCTTTAGAATTTTGCGACGCCTTTTTAAGTTTTAGTACCTTTTTAAGATATTGCCATTTGGAATATAGTTTTACTTGTAAGCTTTAATATTTTTAGACACCTTTTACCTATGTATCAATTATCATTCCAATTAGTAATCTCAATTTGCGATTATAATTTTAAGTTAGTGATAGTAATAAGGTTGGGTTAGTCGAGTGTTTTTAAGTTTTATAGTCATTCTCTGTTTCTTTCATTTTTCGACGCCTTTTTCAATTTTTTTTTCTTTTTCGACCTTTTTCGACGCGCTCTTTTTCTTTCTTATTTCTCGCTATTCTAGTTTTTAGGACATAGATTTTTATTCTACTTCTTATCTAAATTTCTTAAAATTACGAAAATTTATTTTAAGTGGTTAAATTGATAGACATCAAAATTTTCTGGTTCGTAGTAATAGTTGGATTTGTACGTGGACCGGGTTATTGGAGCCAAACAGTCCTCAATTATATTGAGACCAAACGAATCCTGCCCCTCTGCTGCATCTTTTGGCTATTCGAAACGTTGGCAAAATCAGAAAAGTCTATTAATTGGATAACTTATATAATTTTTCTTTCCTTTTAAAAACTAATAGGATATTCAGTTAATGCACCGAGCAAGACGTTCACCACCTTTTGTACGTTCACCACCTGTAACTAGATCAAGACATCTAGCAAATATTACCGCCGTTGATTTTCCTTTAGAATCGTCATCCAGTCGACCAAGTACTCCAATTCAAATTTCCGATAATCCATTTTTTGAACCCGAGCTCACAATTGAGAATCCGGAGAATATTCAGGGACAATTCATAGATCCTGAACCACTAAACTTTCCTCCGGAACCACCAATCATTCAAACAGAGATTGTTGAGGAACGAACCATTAAATCAGAATCCTCTAGTGATTCCGATTCAACAAATTCAATTATGGAGAATCTGGAACCTTTAAGTATGGAAGACCGAATGAGAGCTAAACGCACTGGCCAAGGTCACGCAATTACTCATCCAGACATTAATGCGCCAGATTATGAAATCAAAGGACAAATTCTACACATGGTGACTAATCAATGCCAATTTAGTGGTGCGCCGAAGGAAGATCCAAATGAACATCTTCATACCTTTAATAGGATCTGCACTCTATTTAAAATCCGAGAAGTTGAGGATGAACAGATATATCTCATGTTATTTCCCTGGACTTTAAAGGGAGAAGCCAAAGATTGGTTGGAATCATTACCTGAAGGGGCGAATGATACATGGGACGTTTTAGTTGAAAAATTTCTTAAACAATTCTTTACGGCATCTAAAGCCGTAAGACTTCAAGGAGAAATTGTTACGTTCACACAGAAACCGAATGAAACTCTATATGAGGCGTGGACTAGATTTGGAAAGTTATTAAGAGGATGTCCGCAACATGGTTTAGACACCTGTCAAATAGTACAAATATTCTACCAAGGATGCGACATCACTACAAGGAAAGACATAGATATTGCAGCTGGTGTGTGACGCCCCGTACTAAATCATCATGTACGGACCATCATCAACAGGATCATTACAAGGTTAAGTACTATATGCGTTTTCAAAACAGAGTTTGCATTCATTAATAAAAGTGACGTCATAACATACGTCAATTGTTTTACAAATCAAAAGTATGCTTCACTAAGTAGAAGCATTAAATAAGTGTACGTGACCATAATGGTCGTTACATAACATAAGTTCATAAGTAAAAAGTTTGAATGCAAGATAAGTAGTCATGCGATAACAACTCTAGGCAGCGGGTTCTACAGCACGACTAGTAAGATAGCGGAAGCGACTTCAAGCACCTGAGAAAATACATGCTTAAAAAGGTCAACACAAAGGTTGGTGAGCTATAGTTTAAGTATAACAGTAATGTAAGTAGGCCACGAGATTTCAGTGCTACAACGAGCGTTTCAAAAGTATGTAAAAGTATATGCTTAACCGTGGGCACCCGGTAACTAACTTAACGTTTAATGTACCCCCTTAAAGTGCACTTGGCAAGTGCGTATAACCTCGAAGTATTAAACACTCGTTAAATGCTAGCGCTACTAGCCCGAGTGGGGATGTCAAACCCTATGGATCCATATCTAAGATTCGCGTTCACGGTTCAAAAACCAATGATTAAACGTTACCGAGCTAAAGGGAATGTTTCTGCCGTTATATAACCCACACATATATAAAGTTTAAGTACTCGTGCCTAGTATGTAAAACATAAAATCCGCATGTATTCTCAGTTCCCAAAATAAGTTAAAGTAAAAAGGGAATGCTATAACTCACAATGATTAGTAGTAATGGTAAGGTAGTAGTCGGAAAGTGGTGTGCAAGTAACGGTCCAAACGTCCTCAACCTAAGTCAAATAGCACTAAGTCAATAAGTCGTCTCAAAAGGTTTACAAGTACGTAATTAAGGTCATAAGGGTCATCATCAATCATCATTAAACAAAAGGTAACAAGTAAGACTCGTTTATGAAAGTTGTTTAAAACAAAGGCTGACTTCGGTCAGTCACCACGGCCTCTACCCTTACTGAATTAAGGTGAGACCAGTGGTCATGGCTCCGTCTATGAGTCCCTTAAGTGTGGTAAAATTTACAGAAGCAAACTCGTCTTGGTTTGACCGTGGCGACGGTCTAAGTGCGAGTAGGTCAGAAATTTCTGCACAACGTTAAAGGACATGGTAACGATCGGAGGGCCATAAATCCTAAACCGTAACTCGGATTAAGTCCTATATGAAAAGTTATCTACTCGAAAAGTTCTATCTAAAAATCAAGGTTAGAACAGTCCAGGTCTACTGGTCTGTTCCAGAAGCAGTAGGTCAGAAACTTTTGGACAGAATGCAGTGGGTTTTCAAGGGTTCCGGTGATCTTGGTGTTGGATGCTCATCATGGTTCTCATCCTTGATGCGTCTAGCTTCAAGTGCACCACTCATGGATGTGTATACATCATCTTAACCAAGATTTGTCCATCATAACCTTAGTGCAAGTCTAAGACATGAATTTGATGAACCAAAGTTACATCAAGTCCTAGATCTACACACACATGAACTTTTAAAACAATAATAAGTTACAAACTTGAATTGAACTTAAGTAAGCAAGATCTTAGCTTGTAGAACATAGTTCTTAGTTAGGTCTTGAAGATTCAAGACTCAAAGACTAGATCTATAGTTCTTAAGTCAAATCAACACAAGTTAGAGAGTTTAAAGTGTTGTTCTTGAACTAACAAGTTAGATCCAAGAAATATAAGATCAAGATTAACTAGTAATCATGACCAAGGTTACATGTAAGTTTAGGAACAAGTTCATGAACACTAAGAAAGATCACAACCAAGTGTTGGATCCATGATACTTGCACCAAAGTGTAAGCTCTTGTTGGTTTCATGTCCTTGTTCAAATGTGTAGTAAGCAACTAACAATAAGAAATAAAGAAAATGAATGATAAGCCTAAACCAACCATGAAGGTGGTATTCTAGTAACATACAACAAACAAGAACACAAGTAACAATTATAAAGATTATAAACTTTAAATCTTTTGAAACAAAATATGTAGAACATAACTAGATAGATTATGTTCTTGGATGTTCTTGATAAATACAAGATATAAGTGAAGAATCAAACTAAAGAGTTGATTCTTGAAACATGTAAAGAAAGACAAGTAAGTAAGTAAGTAATAACATGTAAATAACTAAACAACAACAAGACAAGTAATCAAAGACAAGTAGCAAGTAACAAAAGAATGATGATGATGGATATAGAATTCGGTTTTACAAGGAAGAAAGGAAGAGCAAAATAAGTCCAAGTTACTTACAAAAGCTAGAGAGAAAAGAGAGAAAATGGAAGTAAGTTTGTGTGTGTGTTTTGAGAGAGTAATCTAGAGAATGAAGTAATGAAATTTGAAAAACAAAACACCCTTATGGGGCATCCAAAACCGACGGCTAGTGCAAGGGGGGGGGAGGAGGAGAAAGTTTAATGGTCACTAGCTTGCAAAGTCTTACAAAAGTTGGGTAAAAGAGGTGTTTACATGGGGATCAAGTGTTAACAAGATTCTAAATGGATGTAACTAACTAGTTACACTTAAGTTTGATACTTGCAAGTCTTAATGGGCTAATTAAGTCCAACTAATAAGTAGGGTGGGCTCTCATAAGTCCATGTACATGTATAAAGCCCAAGTTGTATGCAAGTAACAAGTAAGTCCACTAAATGCCCAAGTAATTAACTAATAGTCTTAGTTAATTAAAATGATTAATAAAATTAATCATGAATATAAATAATATCTTAAAATATTATTCGTGCAAGTTCCGGGTGTCACAAAGACGTTTCGGGCATTTAAAGTTCAAGTACGGGCAATTAAAGCAACATGTAAATGTAATAACATACATTCGATTAATCACACGTATTAATAATAATAATTATTAATAAATAACGTTGGAAAAACCAGGGTCGTTACATTACCCACCTGTTAAAGAAAATTTCGTCCCGAAATTTAAGCTGAAGTGGATGGAGGAGTCGGGAAAAGATGAGGATATTTCCGCATCATTTGATCCTCTCGTTCCCAAGTAAACTCAGGTCCTCGTTTGGCATTCCATCGTACTCATACAATCGGAATCTTGTTGCGTTTCAAAGTTTTGATCTCACGATCCATAATCTCAACAGGTTCCTCCACAAAGTGGAGTTTGTCATCAATAGTAAGTTCTTCCAATGGTATGATGAGTTCGGGTGCAGCAAGACACTTCTTCAAGTTTGACACATGGAAGGTAGGATGAACTGAGCTCAATTGTGCTGGTAGATCCAAACGGTATGCAACTGGTCCAACACGTTCCAAGATCTCGAATGGACCAATGTATCGTGGGTTCAACTTTCCACGTTTTCCAAAACGGATCACACCTTTCCAAGGTGCAACCTTCAACATTACACGATCACCAACATTAAATTCAAAGTCTTTCCGTTTAAGATCGGCATAGCTCTTTTGGCGATCACGGGCAGTCTTAAGTCTAGCTTGGATCTGAGCAATCTTCTCCGTGGTTTCGTGAACTACCTCGGGTCCGGTGATTTGCTTTTCGCCTACTTCGGCCCAACAAATAGGAGATCGGCACTTACGACCATACAATGCTTCAAAAGGTGCAGCATTAATGCTTGAGTGATAACTGTTGTTGTACGAGAATTCGGCGAGTGGCAAATGCCTTTCCCAGGCCTTTCCAAAATCAATGACACATGCACGCAGCATGTCCTCCAAGGTCTGAATCATTCGTTCACTTTGCCCATCAGTCTGAGGATGATAAGCAGTACTCATGTCAAGACGAGTTCCCATGGCTTCTTGCAAAGAACGCCAAAATCTGGAAGCAAAACGGGGATCGCGATCGGAGATGATTGATAAAGGTACACCATGACGAGATACAACCTCTTTGATGTACAGCTGAGCAAGTCTTTCCATTGTATCAGTTTCCTTCATCGCTAGGAAGTGTGCAGATTTGGTGAGGCGGTCAACAATAACCCAAATAGTATCGCATCCGCCCACCGTCTTCGGCAGCTTAGTAATGAAATCCATTGTGATCCTTTCCCACTTCCATTGTGGGATTTCCGGCTGTTGAAGTAACCCAGAAGGTCTCTGATGCTCGGCTTTAACCTTCGAGCAAGTCAAACACTTACCAACATAAGTCGCAACGTCCTTCTTAAGATTCGGCCACCAATACTGTTCTTTAAGGTCGTGGTACATCTTACCTGCACCGGGGTGAATCGAATATCTCGATTTGTGTGCTTCATCAAGTATCAGGCTTCGTAGATCTCCATAGTAAGGTACCCAAATTCTTCCGGCATAACATCGGAGTCCAGACTCTCTAACCTCGAATCGAGAGACAAGTATGTTCAAATGCTCGTGAGATATGTTCTCCTCCTTGAGAGCCTCAACTTGGGCTACTCTGATCTGGTTGTTGAGGTTCGAATGGATGGTGATGTTCAGAGCCCTAACACGGAGAGGTGCCGTCCTCTCCTTTCGGCTTAAAGCGTCAGCTACAACATTGGCCTTGCCAGGGTGATAACGGAGTTCACAATCGTAGTCGTTGAGCGTCTCGATCCATCGACGCTGTCTCATATTCAATTGCTTCTTATCGAAGATGTGCTGGAGACTCTTGTGATCTGTGAAGATAGTGATCTTAGTTCCATACAAATAATGTCTCCACAATTTGAGTGCAAAGACAACGGCTCCAAGTTCAAGATCATGTGTAGTGTAGTTCCGTTCGTGAATCTTCAATTGGCGGGAGGCATAGGCAATAACCTTTGATCGTTGCATCAGTACACAACCAAAACCACTCTTCGATGCATCGCAATAAACAACAAAGTCGTCACTGCCTTCAGGAAGTGATAGGATAGGTGCGGAGGTTAACTTCTTCTTCAAAGTTTGGAATGCTGATTCGTGTGTGGTTTCCCAAATGAACTTCTTGCCCTTGTGAGTCAGTGCGGTCAAAGGACGCGCAATCAGAGAAAATCCTTCGATAAACCTTCGATAATAACCGGCGAGACCTAGAAATTGGCGAATATGCGTTGGAGTAGTGGGGGTCTCCCACTTGCTGATGGCTTCAATCTTGGCGGGATCAACTTTGATACCCTGGTCGCTCACAACATGACCCAAAAACTGTACTTCCTTCAACCAAAATTCGCACTTGGAGAATTTGGCGTAAAGTTGCTCTTGTCTTAAGAGTTCAAGCACTAGCCGAAGGTGTTGCTCATGTTCTTCTTCGCTCTTAGAGTAGATGAGGATATCATCTATGAAGACGATAACAAACTTATCCAAGTAAGGCTTGCAGACACGATTCATGAGATCCATGAACACGGCAGGTGCATTTGTCAAACCGAATGGCATCACGAGGAACTCATAATGACCATAACGGGTCCTGAATGCAGTTTTCATCACGTCACTTTCCTTCACCCTCAGCTGGTGATATCCGGATCGCAAATCGATCTTTGAATAAACGCTCGATCCTTGTAGTTGATCAAAAAGATCATCAATTCGTGGAAGAGGATATCGATTCTTGATAGTCAATTTGTTGAGTTCACGGTAGTCGATACACATACGGAAGGATCCATCCTTCTTCTTTACAAACAACACAGGTGCGCCCCAAGGCGAGAAGCTTGGTTGGATAAACCCTCGATCTAATAGCTCTTGTAGTTGACTCTGTAATTCTTGCATCTCGGAAGGTGCGAGTCTATAAGGTGCGCGAGCTACAGGTGCAGCTCCTGGCACTAAGTCAATCTGAAACTCTACTGCTCTCTGCGGCGGTAATCCAGGCAATCCCTCTGGGAAGACATCAGAAAATTCGTTCACAATTCGAACGTCGTTCACGTTCTTCATCTCAGTTTCTACCGCTTTCACATGTGCTAGGACAGCAAAGCGTCCCTTCTTCATAATCTTTTGCGCTTTCACGCAACTAATGAGGTTCAACTTCGAGGTACATCTCTCTCCATAGATAACCAGTGGTTCGCCATCTCCTTGTGGTATGCGAAGTGCTTTATCTCCACAGATAACATCGGCCTTTATCTTGCTCAACCAATCCATACCGACGATCACGTCAAAACTTCCCAGTTTGATAGGTATCAAATCAATTTCGAAATCTGCACCAGCTATGTTGATAATAGCTCCACGACTAATATGGTCAACCTTTTCAAGTTTTCCATTGGCGACCTCGACAAGCATACTTTCCTTCAAAGGAACTAACGACCAATCTAACTTATCACAAAAATGTCTACACACATAGCTCCTATCGGCACCAGTATCAAATAGGACAGAAGCTAAAAGATTGTTGATCTTGAATATACCTGTCACCAAGTCGGGGTTGTCGCGAGCGTCCCTTGCATTAACATTGAAGGCTCTAGCACGTGGTGGTCCGCCATCCTTACGCTTGTTAGGACACTCGTTTCTGAAATGGCCCGTCTTTCCACATTCATAACACTTCTTAGGCCCATTGTTGTTGTGGTTTGGCTTCACATTCAAAGTGGTAACCTTGCAATCCTTGCCAACATGTCCAGATCGTTGGCACTTCTCACAGATAACATTGCAATACCCAGTGTGGTGCTTGTAGCACCTATTGCATTGTGGTAAGGTTCCTTTGTAGTTCGGATTGGTGCGGTTGTTGTTGTTGGGGTTGGTGTTGTTGTTGTGCATGTTGTTGTTTTGCCTAAACCCTTCATGTCGCTTTGCCGGGTTTTGATCATAGTTCCTACCCCTGTTGTTGTTGTGGTTGTTGTCCCATTTCCTCTTTTCACCACTAACAGTTTCGAACTTAGCCTTCTCCGGCTCGTCAAGGATGATTTGATTCAAGAGAGTATGCGCCATGCGCATTGCTTCGGGAACACTTGGTGGTTTGGATGAGGTAACATTACCCTTGATGGACTTAGGAAGTCCCGAGAAGTATTTCTCCAAACGCTTAAATTCGGGGGTGACCATGGTTGGACACATAAGAGCCAATTCCAAAAACCTACGGTTGTAGCTGTTAAGGTCGTTCCCTACGGTTTTCAATTGCATAAATTCGATTTCCATCTTTTGAATCTCGGTTCTCGGACAGTATTCCTCGATCATAGCACATTTAAATTCTTCCCAAGGCGTAGCATACGCCTCATCAATTCCTTTCGCTTGGGCCATGGTATTCCACCATGTGAGCGCGCCATCAGACAGCGTGCAAGATGCAAATTTCGTTTTGTTAGCCTCAGAACAATTGCTAACCCTGAATACCGATTCCAACTTTTCGAACCATCTGGTGAGACCGACGGGTCCCTCAGTGCCACTGAAGTAGTGTGGCTTGCAGTTTTGAAATTCCTTGTAAGTACACCCATCTCGGACGACAGGTGGATTGACAGGCGGTGGTGGTGGAACTTGGGGTTGTCTTTCAGCTAGTGCAGCAGCGACTCGCTCGTTAATCATTTCCTCAATTTGTGCCGCGGTGGGGATAGATCTCCCGTTGGCCATGATGTTCTATACAAACATTTTGACTCAAGTCAAAATCCATTATGCAAATAATAATAGTACATTATATAACAACCAACATGAAAACAGCACAACACATGTTGATTAAATAACGCAAGCAGATATAAGTACCACAAAACCATGAGATGATAACGTAAATAGAACACTTGCGCAAGAAGTAAGCAACACAAATTCCATTCATTAATGATAATAGGTTCATACATTACAATAAGTTCGTACATTACATAAGTGAAATATGAAATTACAAAAGAGATTACAATACAGAATCTAGTACAAAGTCCTACGGCGATGGTGGGTACAAGATGTCCAAAACATGAGCCAACTGCTCCTCGAGCTCAGTAACTCGAGTCTGGAGAATCTCAATCTCCCGCCTCATTTCCTCATTAGAGGAAGGTGATGGGGCAGGTGGTGCTAGCGGTGCAGGTGGAGCCGGTGGTGCTGAAGTGGATGGTCCGGCTCTGGGTGGAGACGGTAATATCTGTGGGTCGGCGGGGTACGGCACCAGCCGTTTACGAGCAGTGATCCTACGACGCCGACCATAAGCGTCAGTGACAGTTCGACCAGGAATTATGCCAGCGAAGCGATACCGCTTCTTCGGCGGGGTAGAAGGTGCCTGAATCGGTCGGTCAGCGGGATCCTCCTCATCACTGGAGTCGTCAGATGAGGTGTCGTCTGAAGAAGCATCGGTGGAAGAACCGTCGTCTGAATCATGCGGTGGTGGCGCGGGTGGCTCAACATATCCGAAAGCGGCCAACATCTGTCGGTGTCGGCCTGGCGTAATCACGGCTAAGCGGCCGTCGGCAGTGCGTCGGCAAGGTGTGCGCCAGTGATTACGGAAGGGACCTTCCCCGAACTCCGCGGGGATCTCCATGCCACCAATGCGAGCCAGTTGCCTCAGGGGTCTGGAAGAAGACGCCGGGATAGGCACACTAGAGCTAGCTCCAGAACTAGAGGCGCCGGGGTCGCCAGTGGGTGTCGGGGCCGGAATGTCGGCAGCAGCAGCAGCAGCAACAGGTGCAGCAGTGGGTGGAACAACGGGGCCTGAGCCGCTCGGGATGTCAGTAGGTGGAACGTCCGACATCTGAACAAGGAAAAATAAATTTTCCATGTCAGTATGTCATAAAGCAAGCAAATAATAGGCCAACAGTTTAAATCATGTATAACAATAAGTAGCATGGCAATATCAGTAATCGTACGAAACTAGCATGCAATCGAAAGCAAGTAATAGCATGCAGTAGTGAAATCACGTAGTAGCATACGGCATATAGCAGTAACAGTAAGCAGCAGCATGCAGTAAGTTCAGCGGAAACAAGTAAACTAACAAGTTGTAGATTAGCCCTATTAGTGAATCCTACTCGGGTCGGTCTTAGACTCACTAATGCATCCTAATTCCCTACAACCAATGCTCTGATACCAAATGTGACGCCCCGTACTAAATCATCATGTACGGACCATCATCAACAGGATCATTACAAGGTTAAGTACTATATGCATTTTCAAAACAGAGTTTGCATTCATTAATAAAAGTGACGTCATAACATACGTCAATTGTTTTACAAATCAAAAGTATGCTTCACTAAGTAGAAGCATTAAATAAGTGTACGTGACCATAATGGTCGTTACATAACATAAGTTCATAAGTAAAAAGTTTGAATGCAAGATAAGTAGTCATGCGATAACAACTCTAGGCAGCGGGTTCTACAGCACGACTAGTAAGATAGCGGAAGCGACTTCAAGCACCTGAGAAAATACATGCTTAAAAAGGTCAACACAAAGGTTGGTGAGCTATAGTTTAAGTATAACAGTAATGTAAGTAGGCCACAAGATTTCAGTGCTACAACGAGCGTTTCAAAAGTATGTAAAAGTATATGCTTAACCGTGGGCACCCGGTAACTAACTTAACGTTTAATGTACCCCCTTAAAGTGCACTTGGCAAGTGCGTATAACCTCGAAGTATTAAACACTCGTTAAATGCTAGCGCTACTAGCCCGAGTGGGGATGTCAAACCCTATGGATCCATATCTAAGATTCGCGTTCACGGTTCAAAAACCAATGATTAAACGTTACCGAGCTAAAGGGAATGTTTCTGCCGTTATATAACCCACACATATATAAAGTTTAAGTACTCGTGCCTAGTATGTAAAACATAAAATCCGCATGTATTCTCAGTTCCCAAAATAAGTTAAAGTAAAAAGGGAATGCTATAACTCACAATGATTAGTAGTAATGGTAAGGTAGTAGTCGGAAAGTGGTGTGCAAGTAACGGTCCAAACGTCCTCAACCTAAGTCAAATAGCACTAAGTCAATAAGTCGTCTCAAAAGGTTTACAAGTACGTAATTAAGGTCATAAGGGTCATCATCAATCATCATTAAACAAAAGGTAACAAGTAAGACTCGTTTATGAAAGTCGTTTAAAACAAAGGCTGACTTCGGTCAGTCACCACGGCCTCTACCCTTACTGAATTAAGGTGAGACCAGTGGTCATGGCTCCGTCTATGAGTCCCTTAAGTGTGGTAAAATTTACAGAAGCAAAATCGTCTTGGTTTGACCGTGGCGACGGTCTAAGTGCGAGTAGGTCAGAAATTTCTGCACAACGTTAAAGGACATGGTAACGATCGGAGGGCCATAAATCCTAAACCGTAACTCGGATTAAGACGAGTCCTATATGAAAAGTTATCTACTCGAAAAGTTCTATCTAAAAATCAAGGTTAGAACAGTCCAGGTCTACTGGTCTGTTCCAGAAGCAGTAGGTCAGAAACTTTTGGACAGAATGCAGTGGGTTTTCAAGGGTTCCGGTGATCTTGGTGTTGGATGCTCATCATGGTTCTCATCCTTGATGCGTCTAGCTTCAAGTGCACCACTCATGGATGTGTATACATCATCTTAACCAAGATTTGTCCATCATAACCTTAGTGCAAGTCTAAGACATGAATTTGATGAACCAAAGTTACATCAAGTCCTAGATCTACACACACATGAACTTTTAAAACAATAATAAGTTACAAACTTGAATTGAACTTAAGTAAGCAAGATCTTAGCTTGTAGAACATAGTTCTTAGTTAGGTCTTGAAGATTCAAGACTCAAAGTCTAGATCTATAGTTCTTAAGTCAAATCAACACAAGTTAGAGAGTTTAAAGTGTTGTTCTTGAACTAACAAGTTAGATCCAAGAAATATAAGATCAAGATTAACTAGTAATCATGACCAAGGTTACATGTAAGTTTAGGAACAAGTTCATGAACACTAAGAAAGATCACAACCAAGTGTTGGATCCATGATACTTGCACCAAAGTGTAAGCTCTTGTTGGTTTCATGTCCTTGTTCAAATGTGTAGTAAGCAACTAACAATAAGAAATAAAGAAAATGAATGATAAGCCTAAACCAACCATGAAGGTGGTATTCTAGTAACATACAACAAACAAGAACACAAGTAACAATTATAAAGATTATAAACTTTAAATCTTTTGAAACAAAATATGTAGAACATAACTAGATAGATTATGTTCTTGGATGTTCTTGATAAATACAAGATATAAGTGAAGAATCAAACTAAAGAGTTGATTCTTGAAACATGTAAAGAAAGACAAGTAAGTAAGTAAGTAATAACATGTAAATAACTAAACAACAACAAGACAAGTAATCCAAGACAAGTAGCAAGTAAAAAAAGAATGATGATGATGGATATAGAATTCGGTTTTACAAGGAAGAAAGGAAGAGCAAAATAAGTCCAAGTTACTTACAAAAGCTAGAGAGAAAAGAGAGAAAATGGAAGTAAGTTTGTGTGTGTGTTTTGAGAGAGTAATCTAGAGAATGAAGTAATGAAATTTGAAAAACAAAACACCCTTATGGGGCATCCAAAACCGACGGCTAGTGCAAGGGGGGGGGGGGAGGAGGAGAAAGTTTAATGGTCACTAGCTTGCAAAGTCTTACAAAAGTTGGGTAAAAGAGGTGTTTACATGGGGATCAAGTGTTAACAAGATTCTAAATGGATGTAACTAACTAGTTACACTTAAGTTTGATACTTGCAAGTCTTAATGGGCTAATTAAGTCCAACTAATAAGTAGGGTGGGCTCTCATAAGTCCATGTACATGTATAAAGCCCAAGTTGTATGCAAGTAACAAGTAAGTCCACTAAATGCCCAAGTAATTAACTAATAGTCTTAGTTAATTAAAATGATTAATAAAATTAATCATGAATGTAAATAATATCTTAAAATATTATTCGTGCAAGTTCCGGGTGTCACAAAGACGTTTCGGGCATTTAAAGTTCAAGTACGGGCAATTAAAGCAACATGTAAATGTAATAACATACATTCGATTAATCACACGTATTAATAATAATAATTATTAATAAATAACGTTGGAAAAACCAGGGTCGTTACATGGTGGTTCCATTATGAAGAAAACCGAAACTGATGCTTACAAAATTATTGATAACACTGCTTCCCACTCACATGAGTGGCACCAAGAAAAAGATATCGTTAGATCATCTAAAGCAGCTAGAGCTGATTCTAGCCATGACTTAGATTCCATTTCTGCAAAGATAGATGCTGTCGAGAGACGAATGGAAAAGATGACTAAAGATATCCACTCAATACGAATTAGTTGTGAGCAGTGTGGAGGACCACATTTGACAAAAGATTGTCTCAGTATTGAATTAACAATGGAACAAAGAGAGAATATTTCATACATAAACCAAAGGCCTGGAAATAATTATCAGAATAATTATCAACCGCCAAGACCTATTTACAATCAAAATCAGAACTATAACTGAAATATTCCATACAACAACCAACAAGGTTCTAGCAATCAACAAGTATCCAACAATACTTACAACCAGCAAAGACCTAATTTTCAAAACAAACCACCACAAACTGATGATAAAAATCCGAATTTAGAAGATATGATGACGAAGCTAGTTGAAACTCAAACGCAGTTTTTCACATCTCAGAAACAAACGAATGAACAAAATGCTCAAGCATTTAGAAATCAACAAGCTTCTATTCAAAATTTGGAACAAGAAGTAAGTAACCTAGCAAGGTTAATAGGTGAAAGAAAACCGGGAAGTTTACCTAGTGATACAAATGCAAACCCCCGGAATGAAACAGCTAAAGCTATTACCACAAGAAGTGGTACAACACTTAAACCACCTGAAATACCTGAAAATTCTGATGAAGCTATTCCTACTCCACAAGAAACACAACCTGAACAAGATAAGGAAAAAGAACCGGTAGTTGAAAAGGTTAATGAAGATAACACAGCTAAGGATAAACCTTATGTTAAACCATACCAACCACCACTTCCTTACCCGAGTAAAATGAATAAAGAGAAACTTGAAGGCGAGCAATCCAAATTCTTGGATATGTTTAAACAGATAAATGTAAATCTTCCTTTCATTGATGTGATTTCAGGAATGCCTAGATATGCTAAATTTCTTAAAGATCTAATCTCAAATAGAAAGAAAATGGAAGAACTCTCGGCCGTTACTATGAATGCTAATTGTTCAGCAGTGCTGTTGAATAAGATACCAGAAAAATTATCTGATCCAGGAAGTTTCACAATTTCATGTTTTCTGGGTAGTCTTAGTTCAATAGAAGCATTGGCAGACTTAGGTGCTAGTATAAATTTAATGCCGTATTCACTATACGCTAAACTAGACCTTGAAGAATTGAAACCAACAAGAATAAGCATACAACTAGCCGATCGATCAATAAAATATCCTAGAGGGATAATGGAGAACATGCTAGTTAAAGTTGGTACTTTAGTATTTCCAGTAGATTTTGTTGTTCTGGACATGGAAGAAGATTCTCAAGTTCCTCTCATATTAGGAAGACCATTCTTAAACACGGCTAAAGCAATGATAGACGTGTTTGGTAAGAAACTGACCCTAAGTATAGAGGATGAGAGTGTTACCTTTTCAGTTGATAGAGCAATGCAACAACCGCAATCTGCAGATGATACATGTTATTATATTTAAACTATAGATTCACATGCAGAATTGTTAGAAGAATTTCTAGAATTACAAGGAACTGGAGAATGTTCTTTAGGAGAAGGAACTGAACCAATTGATGAAGTTGAAATGTTAGCTACACTTATAGCTAATGGATATGAACCAACAATAGAAGAAATTCAAATGCTAAAAGAAGAAGACAGATATCGATATAAATCATCGATAGAAGAACCACCGAAATTAGAGTTAAAGCCACTTCCAAACCATTTGGAATACGCTTATTTACATGGTGAATCTGAATTACCTGTAATAATATCGTCTTCTCTTACTGAAAATGAAAAATCTCAACTCATTTCTGTGTTGAAAGCTCATAAACCAGCCATTGCATGGAAGATTCATGATATTAAAGGAATAAGTCCTTCGTATTGCACACATAAAATCCTTATGGAAGAAGGTTATAAAACGTATGTGCAACGCCAACAAAGACTAAATCCTAATATGCAAGATGTTGTTAAAAAAGAAATTATTAAACTGCTAGATGCAGGTCTAATTTATCCAATTTCTGATAGTCCATGGGTAAGCCCAGTTCAATGCGTGCCTAAGAAGGGTGGCATGACTGTTATCACAAATGAGAAAAATGAGCTTATTCCTACTAGGACTGTAACAGGATGGCATGTATGTATTGATTATAGAAAATTAAATGACGCCACCAGAAAAGATCACTTTCCCTTACCTTTCATTGATCAAATGTTGGAAAGGCTAGCCGGAAACAGTTACTATTGTTTTCTAGATGGTTTTTCCGGATATTTTCAAATTCCAATAGCACCCGAAGATCAAGAGAAAACCACATTTACGTGCCCTTATGGTACTTTTGCTTACAAACGCATGTCATTTGGACTTTGCAACGCCCCTGCAACCTTTCAAAGGTGCATGATGGCGATTTTTCACGACATGATAGAAGAATGCATGGAAGTTTTCATGGATGACTTTTCAGTCTTCGGTGATACATTTGAATCATGTTTAGCTAATATTGAACGAATGCTGATTAGATGCGAACAATCAAATCTAGTACTTAATTGGGAGAAATGCCATTTCATGGTTAAAGAAGGCATTGTTCTTGGACATAAAATCTCAAAGGAAATAATTGAAGTGGATAGAGCTAAAGTAGATGTAATTGCTAAACTTCCACATCCCACCATTGTTAGAGGAGTTAGGAGTTTTCTAGGGCATGCCCGTTTTTACCGACGTTTCATAAAAGATTTTTCAAAAATTGCCACTCCTATGAATAAACTCCTAGAAAAAGATGCTCCATTTATCTTTTCAGATGAATGTATCAAATCTTTTAATATTCTTAAAGAGAAACTCACTAATGCGCCGATCATGATAACACCAAATTGGAATCTACCGTTTGAACTAATGTGCGATGCAAGTGATTTTGCAATGGGAGCCGTTTTAGGACAAAGGATGTAACACCCTAGGCAAATCCCACATCGCCCACGAACATGAGTGATCATGGGATTATAAGGTAATACTCACGCTTAAATGACACAACGCGTTTTGGAACCACAGGCAGAGCAGATGTGTGAGTACGCTGCAGTTAAGCGTGCTCGGGCGAGAGCACTACCAAGATGGGTGACCTCCTAGGAAAGTGCTTCTCGTGTGTGGTCGCCAAAAAAAAGCCGTGCGCCTGCGGGCAAAGCGGACAATATTGTGGTCATGTTAAGCTGGGGTGTTACAGAATGGTATCAGAGCCACTCATGTGCCGTTGGGGGTGGTGGGGCAAACCTCATCGAGGATGATGAGTCCCTAAGGGGGGGTGAATGTAACACCCTAGGCAAATCCCACATCGCCCACGAACATGAGTGATCATGGGATTATAAGGTAATACTCACGCTTAAATGACACAACGCGTTTTGGGACCACAGGCAGAGCATATGTGTGAGTACGCTGCAGTTAAGCGTGCTCGGGCGAGAGCACTACCAGGATGGGTGACCTCCTGGGAAAGTGCTTCTCGTGTGTGGTCGCCAAAAAAAAAGCCGTGCGCCTGCGGGCAAAGCGGACAATATTGTGGTCATGTTAAGCTGGGGTGTTACAAAGGATTGAAAAACGATTTCAACCTATATATTATGCTAGTAAGACATTACAAGGAGCACAAACGAATTACACAACTACTGAAAAAGAACTCCTTGATATTGTCTTTGCTTTTGACAAATTTCGTTCATATCTCGTTCTAGCAAAAACGGTGGTCTATACCGACCATTCTGCTCTTAGATACCTATTTTCGAAACAAGATGCCAAACCAAGATTAATCCATTGGATCTTACTCTTACAAGAGTTTGATATTGAAATCCGAGATAAAAAAGGAGCAGAAAATCTCGCCGCTGATCATCTTTCTCGTCTTGAAAATCCCGAATTAGAAGTTCTAAATGAATCGGCCATACAAGACAACTTTCCTGATGAATATCTATTGAAGATAGATTATAATGAAATTCCATGGTTTGCAGACTATGCAAACTACTTAGTATGTGGATTCCTTGAAAAAGGATTGTCGTACCAAAAACGAAAGAAATTCTTCAGTGATATAAAACACTATTTCTGGGAAGATCCACATCTGTTTAAAAGTTGTCCAGATGAAATAATACGCCGATGTGTATTCAGAGATGAAGCTAGTAAAATTTTAAACCATTGTCACACAGGACCAACAGGAGGGCACTATGGGCCTCAACTAACAGCAAGAAAAGTTTATGATACTGGATTCTATTGGCCTACAATTTACAAAGACGCACACCTTCTTTGCAAATCCTGTGATGCATGTCAAAGAGCCGGAAAAATAAGTCAACGTGATGAAATGTCACAAAATGTCATTCAAGTATGTGAAGTATTTGACATTGGGGTATTGACTTTATGGGTCCATTTCCAAAATCTCATAATAATCTCTATATTCTCGTAGCCATTGATTATGTATCTAAATGGGCGGAAGCACAAGCTCTCCCAACTAACGATGCACGAGTTGTAGTCAACTTTTTAAAACGTCTTTTTGCAAGGTTTGGAACGCCGAAAGCTTTAATAAGTGATCGGGGTACTCATTTCTGTAATAATCAACTTGAGAAAGTTCTCAAAAGATATGGAGTAACTCATAAAATCTCCACCGCATATCATCCACAAACAAGTGGACAAGTTGAAAATACCAACCGAGCTTTAAAACGTATTCCAGAAAAAACCGTAGAATCAAATCCGAAGGAATGGTCCATTAAATTGGAGGATGCACTCTGGGCTTTTAGAACAGCCTACAAAACTCCAATTGGAACCACACCTTTTAGACTTGTTTATGGAAAAGCATGTCATCTTCCAGTAGAAATTGAACACAAAGCATTTTGAGCTTTGAAGACATGTAATCTTGATTTACATGAAGCTGGACGTCTACGGTTAAGTCAACTAAACGAATTAGAAGAATTAAGACATGAAGCATACGAAAATTCGTTAATCTATAAGGAAAGAACGAAGAAATGGCATGATAAAAGAATCAGAAGTTTAAAAGAATTTAAAGAAGGAGACAGGGTTCTTCTTTTCAATTCACGATTCAAGCTATTTCCTGGAAAATTGAAATCAAGATGGTCTGGACCATTCATAGGCAAAAGAGTTTTTCCATACGGAACGATAGAATTAATAAATTCAAATGGGATTGAATTTAAGGTTAATGGTCACAGAGTTAAACATTACATAGATAGTCCAATGGAAGTTGACAATGAAGTTAATCACAATTTCGATACCACAGCTAACTAAGTGTGGGGAGATTCAAGTCTTTTAAAGGATAATATGTATTTCTGTTAGAGTTAGATTTTCTGTTTTCGTGTAGTTCTCGAAAATGGAACCCGAATAGTCTTTCCCTAGCAGACCCTAAAGAACTAGTCTTCTCCCCCCCATTCTGAATTTTTATTTTTTTTAGGTTTTTACGAAATGAAGACTTCCTGTGAACTAAACCATGGTCTAATGCTACACGCTTTGATCACTAAACGTAATAATGACACACTTCCGAGTGAAATAGTATCAGTAATCAGAGAAAGATTGGACGGAGTAAGAAAAGAATCCAGATGCGAAGATAATAAGTTACAATTTGGTAAAGGAAAATCAAAATCCTCAGCGAAAAGAAGAGCACGACACCTAGAAAGATGTCACAAATGCGGAAAATGGTCACATGGAGGTAAATGTTCAAATAATCAAACCTATTCAAACACCGAATTTGTTACTTTATGCAGAGACGGACCGTTCATATGTTTAGAAGAAAAAACACTGAATGCTCGAGGTTACGCCTTTGTAGCTATGGAAAACCAATTAAACCGACTATCTTATGAGTGGGATAGATCATATCACTAAGAATACTATCTCACAGGTAAGTCTGTACAGTTTTTATTTTTTTTATTTTCATTTTTAACCTTTTGATAATAAACGCTAATTTGTTCGCTATAAAGTATTAAATTGGTATTGAATAAAATTAGGTTTGGCGACCGAAATTATGGATATCATATAAAAATTTATTACATCACTGCGAAATTTAATGTTTATTCTTAAGGTATAAATATCTTTAATCAATCAAACCAAAATATTTCAAAAATTCGTCATGAGTTAAATTAGGTCATGGAACCGAAATTACTTTACCGAAAAGAGGGGGCATATTTTTGATAATATTTGATTGATTAAAGTGGGATAAAAGCCAAAATGATTTTTAATTTTATTTTTACTTTGTTTTTAAAATTAATATTAAAATAATATTGTAAACTTTTTAAAATCAATATACTTAAAATTGTAAATATTTGAAAAATTAATATTTTTAATATAAGTTTGCATGTATAAAAACAAAAATATAATTTAAGTTTGGTGTGAATTTATAATTTGAATTTTTAATTAAGTTTGGTGTGAATTTTTAATTTTATGCATTTTAAATTTAAGTTTGGTGTGAATTTAAAAACAAAAATTTACTTTATTTCGCTAAGTTAAAAATATGATTTTTAAAATTCGTCGTAAGTTGAAGACTAGGTCTTTGAACCGAAATTGCTTTACCCGAGGGAGGGACGAGAAATTTTATTATCATTATTTTTAAACTTATTGAATTAAAGTATGCCAAAAACATTAAAAAAAAAACCCAAAAATCTTAGCTTTTAAAACAATCGCTACAAAAAGACAAATTTTAAAATTTTAGAAGGACGGACTAGGACATCGATCCGAAACGACCTCGTCCTAAAACAAAGGAAAACAAAATTTTAAATTTATTTTATATTTGTTTTATAAGTTAAGGCTTATATAAAATAAAAAAAAAAAAAAAAAAAAAAAAAAAACCAAACACCGCGACTCGTGGAGTTTGAAAAAGTCAAATGCCGCGACTCGCGGAGAGACCAAAACCCAGAAAAAAATAAAACGAGCTGAACAGCTCAGTTGCACACACCCACCCACTCCAAACTGCGCAAACACCCGAAAAACACACACCAAATTCGCAATTTTTGACCGTTTATCATCAAATTTTTTACTAAAATCATGTTGAGAAGGATGCTATCAAGGAATTACTCAAGGAAAACGGTAAATTTCTACACCTAAACACCATTTAATCCGAAAATTAGTGTTCTTGAGCAATTTTTTCCCCAATTCGATTTTAATGCTTTTTAGTGTAATTATGCTTAAATTGCTTGTGTATTATGCTTGTATAACCTAGATTGATACTATTTAACATGATTAGAAGCCTTAAACTTCAAATTTTGAGTAATCTAGGGTTTGTGTTCTTGAGCAAATTTGGGGCTTTTTGATATAAACAGGTTATGGCCGATTTTTGTCATGAATTGTTGCTAAATTAAGTAGTGTAACATGTTTAGGTAGTTAAATGATCTAAACTTTGAGCCTAAGCATGATTTTGAGAATTAAAGTGGACTTTTTCAAGTCTAAAATTCATGAACTTAATTTTTGAGAAATAATGCCATTTGAAACTTGTTTAAATGCTAGTAATGATTATTTTGACATGTTATTTCAGTTGAATGCTTATGAACTTGACGAACATTTTCGTATATGCTTATTTGAAAAAGTGTAGATTTGATAAAAATATGAAAATGAGCATAAGTTTGATATAAATTGGACATGTAATTGTAATTATTTTGATTGATGATTTTGCTGACACTAATGCATATTTGGATGCACAAAAATTGTGTTTGATGTGTTTTGCAGACTGAAAGGGGTGAATCTTCATCCCAAGCTCGCAATGCTCCTGCTGAGAATGCGGAACAACAGGAGGTGGATAACTACTACAAACAAGATATACCTCATCCAGTTATGACATTTTCTGATATGCACTTGGAAGATTTGCACCCGAACTTGAGATTTGACAGACGTTGGATAGATTATCCAAAATACCAAAGGGGTTTGCATACTCTTCATTCTAAAGCTGTTGAAGTACCTAGGGTAATAGAATGGGCATCGTTAGAAGCTGTAGAATTAGCCGGGCCAATTAGGGAATTACTTACACAGAGGTATGGTAATTCTACTTTTAACGATTGGGTACGTTTATTCAACATGCGTAGACCTGTATATAACGTATGGTGTGAAGAATTATTGTGTAGTATATAAATAAATGATCGGGTAGCTAGTTTAACCGATCGATCTTTTATTAGATTTTTGTTAGGAGGTTCGATGCGCCACATGTCTTTACTAGACATGGCTCAGGCCTTACGTATATATACGCCTGAGGAGTTAGCATCTGCCGATTGTAGAGGGTTGATATTAAATGGTAGGAAAATTGATGAAAATTTTGATACGCATGGTGTATGGAGTCAAATGACTAGCCATCACCGATTTAAAGGGGGAAATTACTCTTATTTGGATATAGATAGAGCAGAGTTAAGAGTAATTCATAGGTTTTTAGCTAATTCGATTACACAAAGAGGTAAGAATAAGGAAAAGGTAAATGAACAGGATTTGTTTTACCATATGTGTATTCGAGACCCACAAAGCGCTGTAAGTATACCGTATTGTATGGGTTATTATTTATCAGCTATGGTTAGAGGGATGAGACCGCACAGTATAATAGGAGGTGGTATATTTATTACTTTGATTGCTGAATATCTCGGTGTGGATATAAGTCGGGGGGGATTATTAGTTGAAGAACCAGAACCCCGCGATACAATAGGTTTAAATGTATACCATGGTGTGAAGGTTTTGAAGAGGCGAAATAACGCCGCAGTACAATACCATGGTAGACATCCACAGGTTGAGAGAAACCAACAGCCAGGTAATGTGGGAGGAGGAAATGAAATGACAGAAATGCAAAGGTTTATAGCTTCACAAGAGTATGAAAATGCTAGACATCGAGCATTTGAAGATTGGCAAGTTCATCAAAACCAAATCATAGCTCATTGCCAACATGTAGGTAGAAACTATATTCCTACTCCATCGCCCGTATTTCCTCCCTGGTCTATAGAGATCCAACCACCATATCCTACGTATAACCCAGCCGAAGCATTCTATAACACATACGGTTATGCATGGAACCCCTACTGGTATCAGTATCATCCCTAGTATACTTAGTTTTATTTATTTTATTATTTGTAATGTTGATACATTTAATACTTATGTTAATATTGTAATAGTTTTTATAATTTTATAATTTTTTTTATTAGATTTTAATAATTTTTGAATGTGGGGTAATATACCAAACTTCAAAAATATGTATATATGTTTGCATTTTATCTTATGTACACAACAGGGTAAAACAACGCATTTTCAAAGACTGGCATTAAGTTCAGCAAAAGCAACTAATTGATAACAAAGTATTAAAACCTTGGGTTACACTCAGTCGACATCCTGGTGTAATTATTAAACAAAGTATTAAAATCTTGTTACAGTTTAAGTCCCCAATTAGTTGGAATATTTGACTTCGGGTATAAGGATAATTTGACGAGGACACTCGCACTTTATATTTATGACTGATGGACTGTTATGGACAAAAACCAGACGGACATATTAAATAATCCAGGACAAAGGACAATTAACCCATGGGCATATAACTAAAATCAACACGTCAAACATCATGATTACGGAAGTTTAAATAAGCATAATTCTTTTATTTCATATTTAATTTCCTTTATTTTATATTTAATTGCACTTCTAATTATCGCACTTTTATTGTTATTGTATTTAATTGCACTTTTAATTATCGTACTTTTTAATTATCGCAAGTTTATTTTATCGCACTTTTATTTATCGCAATTTCATTATCGTTATTTACTTTACGCTTTAAATTAAGTCTTTTATTTATTTAATATTTTACATTTTGTTTTAACTGCAACTAAAGTTTTAAAAATCGACAAACCGGTCATTAAACGGTAAAAACCCCCCTTTATAATAATAATATTACTTATATATATATTTGTATTTTTATAAAATAAAACTAATATAGCGTTAAGCTTTGTTTAAAAGATTTTCCCTGTGGACCGAACCGGACTTACTAAAAACTACACTACTGTACGATTAGGTACACTGCCTATAAGTGTTGTAGCAAGGTTTAAGTATATCCATTCTATAAATAAATAAATATCTTGTGTAAAATTGTATCGTATTTAATAGTATTTCCTAGTAAAATTTAATAGTATTTTATACCCCTTAGCTTTAACTATCAAGTATTTTTGGCGCCGCTGCCGGGGACAATCTAGCTTAAAAGCCGGAAGTGCAACGCTAATAAATATATAAAAAAATTATTTTTAGTTTACTTTTATAAAAAGACGCTTTTGTAAAAATAAGTTTTAAATATTCGAAAACATAAAAAGAAAAACAAAAATATAATATTTTTAAGAGTTTGTTAAATATTTAAGTTTTATAAAGTTTCTTTATTTTTATTTTATAAAAATATAAGTTTTATTTAAATATTTTGTTTTTATTTAAAACATAAAATCAAAAACCGAAAAAAAATTTATATATAAATCTAGTTTTAAGATTTTTATTTATAAAATTGTAACATATTTTTATTTCTATTCTAGTTTTTAAAATATAGGTTTTATTTAAATTATATAAATATTTTAATTAAATTAAAAACAGAAAAAAAAATATATAAATAAAATTTCGTTGAACCTGTCAAACGAAGCAACCTGATCTGAAATTTGAAACCCCGCGACTCGCGGAGTTTTCCAGCCTCGGGCACCGCAAGTCGCGGAGCAGCCCTGACACGGGTACACAGGAACCCTAACAGCATTAATTACGGGATAATTATTATTATTATTAATTCTAAACCCTAATTAGGGTATTTTTATTATAATATTTAGTTTTAATTAGTTTATTTTGTTTTATTTAATTTTATTTAGTTTAATTAAATTATAAAATTAATAATTTTATAAAATAAATAATATAAAAATAATATTTTTATAAAAAATTGTACTTTTTACAACTTTTAGTATATTTTTATATTTTGTCCCTTTTTAATTGTTTTAGCGTAATATTTGTGTTTTTCGCTAGTTTTTAGTTTTAAAACTTAGTTTTTGCCATAGTTATTTTTATTTCTAGATTTTTAGGCTTTGTCGTAAAATCCCTTAAGTGTTTTTTCTTTAGACTAAGATTTAGGTGCTTTAGAATTTTGCGACGCCTTTTTAAGTTTTAGTACCTTTTTAAGATATTGCCATTTGGAATATAGTTTTACTTGTAAGCTTTAATATTTTTAGACACCTTTTACCTATGTATCAATTATCATTCCAATTAGTAATCTCAATTTGCGATTATAATTTTAAGTTAGTGATAGTAATAAGGTTGGGTTAGTCGAGTGTTTTTAAGTTTTATAGTCATTCTCTGTTTCTTTCATTTTTCGACGCCTTTTTCAATTTTTTTTTCTTTTTCGACCTTTTTCGACGCGCTCTTTTTCTTTCTTATTTCTCGCTATTCTAGTTTTTAGGACATAGATTTTTATTCTACTTCTTATCTAAATTTCTTAAAATTACGAAAATTTATTTTAAGTGGTTAAATTGATAGACATCAAAATTTTCTGGTTCGTAGTAATAGTTGGATTTGTACGTGGACCGGGTTATTGGAGCCAAACAGTCCTCAATTATATTGAGACCAAACGAATCCTGCCCCTCTGCTGCATCTTTTGGCTATTCGAAACGTTGGCAAAATCAGAAAAGTCTATTAATTGGATAACTTATATAATTTTTCTTTCCTTTTAAAAACTAATAGGATATTCAGTTAATGCACCGAGCAAGACGTTCACCACCTTTTGTACGTTCACCACCTGTAACTAGATCAAGACATCTAGCAAATATTACCGCCGTTGATTTTCCTTTAGAATCGTCATCCAGTCGACCAAGTACTCCAATTCAAATTTCCGATAATCCATTTTTTGAACCCGACCTCACAATTGAGAATCCGGAGAATATTCAGGGACAATTCATAGATCCTGAACCACTAAACTTTCCTCCGGAACCACCAATCATTCAAACAGAGATTGTTGAGGAACGAACCATTAAATCAGAATCCTCTAGTGATTCCGATTCAACAAATTCAATTATGGAGAATCTGGAACCTTTAAGTATGGAAGACCGAATGAGAGCTAAACGCACTGGCCAAGGTCACGCAATTACTCATCCAGACATTAATGCGCCAGATTATGAAATCAAAGGACAAATTCTACACATGGTGACTAATCAATGCCAATTTAGTGGTGCGCCGAAGGAAGATCCAAATGAACATCTTCATACCTTTAATAGGATCTGCACTCTATTTAAAATCCGAGAAGTTGAGGATGAACAGATATATCTCATGTTATTTCCCTGGACTTTAAAGGGAGAAGCCAAAGATTGGTTGGAATCATTACCTGAAGGGGCGAATGATACATGGGACGTTTTAGTTGAAAAATTTCTTAAACAATTCTTTACGGCATCTAAAGCCGTAAGACTTCAAGGAGAAATTGTTACGTTCACACAGAAACCGAATGAAACTCTATATGAGGCGTGGACTAGATTTGGAAAGTTATTAAGAGGATGTCCGCAACATGGTTTAGACACCTGTCAAATAGTACAAATATTCTACCAAGGATGCGACATCACTACAAGGAAAGACATAGATATTGCAGCTGGTGTGTGACGCCCCGTACTAAATCATCATGTACGGACCATCATCAACAGGATCATTACAAGGTTAAGTACTATATGCGTTTTCAAAACAGAGTTTGCATTCATTAATAAAAGTGACGTCATAACATACGTCAATTGTTTTACAAATCAAAAGTATGCTTCACTAAGTAGAAGCATTAAATAAGTGTACGTGACCATAATGGTCGTTACATAACATAAGTTCATAAGTAAAAAGTTTGAATGCAAGATAAGTAGTCATGCGATAACAACTCTAGGCAGCGGGTTCTACAGCACGACTAGTAAGATAGCGGAAGCGACTTCAAGCACCTGAGAAAATACATGCTTAAAAAGGTCAACACAAAGGTTGGTGAGCTATAGTTTAAGTATAACAGTAATGTAAGTAGGCCACGAGATTTCAGTGCTACAACGAGCGTTTCAAAAGTATGTAAAAGTATATGCTTAACCGTGGGCACCCGGTAACTAACTTAACGTTTAATGTACCCCCTTAAAGTGCACTTGGCAAGTGCGTATAACCTCGAAGTATTAAACACTCGTTAAATGCTAGCGCTACTAGCCCGAGTGGGGATGTCAAACCCTATGGATCCATATCTAAGATTCGCGTTCACGGTTCAAAAACCAATGATTAAACGTTACCGAGCTAAAGGGAATGTTTCTGCCGTTATATAACCCACACATATATAAAGTTTAAGTACTCGTGCCTAGTATGTAAAACATAAAATCCGCATGTATTCTCAGTTCCCAAAATAAGTTAAAGTAAAAAGGGAATGCTATAACTCACAATGATTAGTAGTAATGGTAAGGTAGTAGTCGGAAAGTGGTGTGCAAGTAACGGTCCAAACGTCCTCAACCTAAGTCAAATAGCACTAAGTCAATAAGTCGTCTCAAAAGGTTTACAAGTACGTAATTAAGGTCATAAGGGTCATCATCAATCATCATTAAACAAAAGGTAACAAGTAAGACTCGTTTATGAAAGTTGTTTAAAACAAAGGCTGACTTCGGTCAGTCACCACGGCCTCTACCCTTACTGAATTAAGGTGAGACCAGTGGTCATGGCTCCGTCTATGAGTCCCTTAAGTGTGGTAAAATTTACAGAAGCAAACTCGTCTTGGTTTGACCGTGGTGACGGTCTAAGTGCGAGTAGGTCAGAAATTTCTGCACAACGTTAAAGGACATGGTAACGATCGGAGGGCCATAAATCCTAAACCGTAACTCGGATTAAGACGAGTCCTATATGAAAAGTTATCTACTCGAAAAGTTCTATCTAAAAATCAAGGTTAGAACAGTCCAGGTCTACTGGTCTGTTCCAGAAGCAGTAGGTCAGAAACTTTTGGACAGAATGCAGTGGGTTTTCAAGGGTTCCGGTGATCTTGGTGTTGGATGCTCATCATGGTTCTCATCCTTGATGCGTCTAGCTTCAAGTGCACCACTCATGGATGTGTATACATCATCTTAACCAAGATTTGTCCATCATAACCTTAGTGCAAGTCTAAGACATGAATTTGATGAACCAAAGTTACATCAAGTCCTAGATCTACACACACATGAACTTTTAAAACAATAATAAGTTACAAACTTGAATTGAACTTAAGTAAGCAAGATCTTAGCTTGTAGAACATAGTTCTTAGTTAGGTCTTGAAGATTCAAGACTCAAAGACTAGATCTATAGTTCTTAAGTCAAATCAACACAAGTTAGAGAGTTTAAAGTGTTGTTCTTGAACTAACAAGTTAGATCCAAGAAATATAAGATCAAGATTAACTAGTAATCATGACCAAGGTTACATGTAAGTTTAGGAACAAGTTCATGAACACTAAGAAAGATCACAACCAAGTGTTGGATCCATGATACTTGCACCAAAGTGTAAGCTCTTGTTGGTTTCATGTCCTTGTTCAAATGTGTAGTAAGCAACTAACAATAAGAAATAAAGAAAATGAATGATAAGCCTAAACCAACCATGAAGGTGGTATTCTAGTAACATACAACAAACAAGAACACAAGTAACAATTATAAAGATTATAAACTTTAAATCTTTTGAAACAAAATATGTAGAACATAACTAGATAGATTATGTTCTTGGATGTTCTTGATAAATACAAGATATAAGTGAAGAATCAAACTAAAGAGTTGATTCTTGAAACATGTAAAGAAAGACAAGTAAGTAAGTAAGTAATAACATGTAAATAACTAAACAACAACAAGACAAGTAATCAAAGACAAGTAGCAAGTAACAAAAGAATGATGATGATGGATATAGAATTCGGTTTTACAAGGAAGAAAGGAAGAGCAAAATAAGTCCAAGTTACTTACAAAAGCTAGAGAGAAAAGAGAGAAAATGGAAGTAAGTTTGTGTGTGTGTTTTGAGAGAGTAATCTAGAGAATGAAGTAATGAAATTTGAAAAACAAAACAACCTTATGGGGCATCCAAAACCGACGGCTAGTGCAAGGGGGGGGGGGGAGGAGGAGAAAGTTTAATGGTCACTAGCTTGCAAAGTCTTACAAAAGTTGGGTAAAAGAGGTGTTTACATGGGGATCAAGTGTTAACAAGATTCTAAATGGATGTAACTAACTAGTTACACTTAAGTTTGATACTTGCAAGTCTTAATGGGCTAATTAAGTCCAACTAATAAGTAGGGTGGGCTCTCATAAGTCCATGTACATGTATAAAGCCCAAGTTGTATGCAAGTAACAAGTAAGTCCACTAAATGCCCAAGTAATTAACTAATAGTCTTAGTTAATTAAAATGATTAATAAAATTAATCATGAATGTAAATAATATCTTAAAATATTATTCGTGCAAGTTCCGGGTGTCACAAAGACGTTTCGGGCATTTAAAGTTCAAGTACGGGCAATTAAAGCAACATGTAAATGTAATAACATACATTCGATTAATCACACGTATTAATAATAATAATTATTAATAAATAACGTTGGAAAAACCAGGGTCGTTACATTACCCACCTGTTAAAGAAAATTTCGTCCCGAAATTTAAGCTGAAGTAGATGGAGGAGTCGGGAAAAGATGAGGATATTTCCGCATCATTTGATCCTCTCGTTCCCAAGTAAACTCAGGTCCTCGTTTGGCATTCCATCGTACTCGTACAATCGGAATCTTGTTGCGTTTCAAAGTTTTGATCTCACGATCCATAATCTCAACAGGTTCCTCCACAAAGTGGAGTTTGTCATCAATAGTAAGTTCTTCCAATGGTATGATGAGTTCGGGTGCAGCAAGACACTTCTTCAAGTTTGACACATGGAAGGTAGGATGAACTGAGCTCAATTGTGCTGGTAGATCCAAACGGTATGCAACTGGTCCAACACGTTCCAAGATCTCGAATGGACCAATGTATTGTGGGTTCAACTTTCCACGTTTTCCAAAACGGATCACACCTTTCCAAGGTGCAACCTTCAACATTACACGATCACCAACATTAAATTCAAAGTCTTTCCGTTTAAGATCGGCATAGCTCTTTTGGCGATCACGGGCAGTCTTAAGTCTAGCTTGGATCTGAGCAATCTTCTCCGTGGTTTCGTGAACTACCTCGGGTCCGGTGATTTGCTTTTCGCCTACTTCGGCCCAACAAATAGGAGATCGGCACTTACGACCATACAATGCTTCAAAAGGTGCAGCATTAATGCTTGAGTGATAACTGTTGTTGTACGAGAATTCGGCGAGTGGCAAATGCCTTTCCCAGGCCTTTCCAAAATCAATGACACATGCACGCAGCATGTCCTCCAAGGTCTGAATCGTTCGTTCACTTTGCCCATCAGTCTGAGGATGATAAGCAGTACTCATGTCAAGACGAGTTCCCATGGCTTCTTGCAAAGAACGCCAAAATCTGGAAGCAAAACGGGGATCGCGATCGGAGATGATTGATAAAGGTACACCATGACGAGATACAACCTCTTTGATGTACAGCTGAGCAAGTCTTTCCATTGTATCAGTTTCCTTCATCGCTAGGAAGTGTGCAGATTTGGTGAGGCGGTCAACAATAACCCAAATAGTATCGCATCCGCCCACCGTCTTCGGCAGCTTAGTAATGAAATCCATTGTGATCCTTTCCCACTTCCATTGTGGGATTTCCGGCTGTTGAAGTAACCCAGAAGGTCTCTGATGCTCGGCTTTAACCTTCGAGCAAGTCAAACACTTACCAACATAAGTCGCAACGTCCTTCTTAAGATTCGGCCACCAATACTGTTCTTTAAGGTCGTGGTACATCTTACCTGCACCGGGGTGAATCGAATATCTCGATTTGTGTGCTTCATCAAGTATCAGGCTTCGTAGATCTCCATAGTAAGGTACCCAAATTCTTCCGGCATAACATCGGAGTCCAGACTCTCTAACCTCGAATCGAGAGACAAGTATGTTCAAATGCTCGTGAGATATGTTCTCCTCCTTGAGAGCCTCAACTTGGGCTACTCTGATCTGGTTGTTGAGGTTCGAATGGATGGTGATGTTCAGAGCCCTAACACGGAGAGGTGCCGTCCTCTCCTTTCGGCTTAAAGCGTCAGCTACAACATTGGCCTTGCCAGGGTGATAACGGAGTTCACAATCGTAGTCGTTGAGCGTCTCGATCCATCGACGCTGTCTCATATTCAATTGCTTCTGATCGAAGATGTGCTGGAGACTCTTGTGATCGGTGAAGATAGTGCTCTTAGTTCCATACAAATAATGTCTCCACAATTTGAGTGCAAAGACAACGGCTCCAAGTTCAAGATCATGTGTAGTGTAGTTCCGTTCGTGAATCTTCAATTGGCGGGAGGCATAGGCAATAACCTTTGATCGTTGCATCAGTACACAACCAAAACCACTCTTCGATGCATCGCAATAAACAACAAAGTCGTCACTGCCTTCAGGAAGTGATAGGATAGGTGCGGAGGTTAATTTCTTCTTCAAAGTTTGGAATGCTGATTCGTGTGTGGTTTCCCAAATGAACTTCTTGCCCTTGTGAGTCAGTGCGGTCAAAGGACGCGCAATCAGAGAAAATCCTTCGATAAACCTTCGATAATAACCGGCGAGACCTAGAAATTGGCGAATATGCGTTGGAGTAGTGGGGGTCTCCCACTTGCTGATGGCTTCAATCTTGGCGGGATCAACTTTGATACCCTGGTCGCTCACAACATGACCCAAAAACTGTACTTCCTTCAACCAAAATTCGCACTTGGAGAATTTGGCGTAAAGTTGCTCTTGTCTTAAGAGTTCAAGCACTAGCCGAAGGTGTTGCTCATGTTCTTCTTCGCTCTTAGAGTAGATGAGGATATCATCTATGAAGACGATAACAAACTTATCCAAGTAAGGCTTGCAGACACGATTCATGAGATCCATGAACACGGCAGGTGCATTTGTCAAACCGAATGGCATCACGAGGAACTCATAATGACCATAACGGGTCCTGAATGCAGTTTTCATCACGTCACTTTCCTTCACCCTCAGCTGGTGATATCCGGATCGCAAATCGATCTTTGAATAAACGCTCGATCCTTGTAGTTGATCAAAAAGATCATCAATTCGTGGAAGAGGATATCGATTCTTGATAGTCAATTTGTTGAGTTCACGGTAGTCGATACACATACGGAAGGATCCATCCTTCTTCTTTACAAACAACACAGGTGCGCCCCAAGGCGAGAAGCTTGGTTGGATAAACCCTCGATCTAATAGCTCTTGTAGTTGACTCTGTAATTCTTGCATCTCGGAAGGTGCGAGTCTATAAGGTGCGCGAGCTACAGGTGCAGCTCCTGGCACTAAGTCAATCTGAAACTCTACTGCTCTCTGCGGCGGTAATCCAGGCAATCCCTCTAGGAAGACATCAGAAAATTCGTTCACAATTCGAACGTCGTTCACGTTCTTCATCTCAGTTTCTACCGCTTTCACATGTGCTAGGACAGCAAAGCGTCCCTTCTTCATAATCTTTTGCGCTTTCACGCAACTAATGAGGTTCAACTTCGAGGTACATCTCTCTCCATAGATAACCAGTGGTTCGCCATCTCCTTGTGGTATGCGAAGTGCTTTATCTCCACAGATAACATCGGCCTTTATCTTGCTCAACCAATCCATACCGACGATCACGTCAAAACTTCCCAGTTTGATAGGTATCAAATCAATTTCGAAATCTGCACCAGCTATGTTGATAATAGCTCCACGACTAATATGGTCAACCTTTTCAAGTTTTCCATTGGCGACCTCGACAAGCATACTTTCCTTCAAAGGAACTAACGACCAATCTAACTTATCACAAAAATGTCTACACACATAGCTCCTATCGGCACCAGTATCAAATAGGACAGAAGCTAAAAGATTGTTGATCTTGAATATACCTGTCACCAAGTCGGGGTTGTCGCGAGCGTCCCTTGCATTAACATTGAAGGCTCTAGCACGTGGTGGTCCGCCATCCTTACGCTTGTTAGGACACTCGTTTCTGAAATGGCCCGTCTTTCCACATTCATAACACTTCTTAGGCCCATTGTTGTTGTGGTTTGGCTTCACATTCAAAGTGGTAACCTTGCAATCCTTGCCAACATGTCCAGATCGTTGGCACTTCTCACAGATAACATTGCAATACCCAGTGTGGTGCTTGTAGCACCTATTGCATTGTGGTAAGGTTCCTTTGTAGTTCGGATTGGTGCGGTTGTTGTTGTTGGGGTTGGTGTTGTTGTTGTGCATGTTGTTGTTTTGCCTAAACCCTTCATGTCGCTTTGCCGGGTTTTGATCATAGTTCCTACCCCTGTTGTTGTTGTGGTTGTTGTCCCATTTCCTCTTTTCACCACTAACAGTTTCGAACTTAGCCTTCTCCGGCTCGTCAAGGATGATTTGATTCAAGAGAGTATGCGCCATGCGCATTGCTTTGGGAACACTTGGTGGTTTGGATGAGGTAACATTACCCTTGATGGACTTAGGAAGTCCCGAGAAGTATTTCTCCAAACGCTTAAATTCGGGGGTAACCATGGTTGGACACATAAGAGCCAATTCCAAAAACCTACGGTTGTAGCTGTTAAGGTCGTTCCCTACGGTTTTCAATTGCATAAATTCGATTTCCATCTTTTGAATCTCGGTTCTCGGACAGTATTCCTCGATCATAGCACATTTAAATTCTTCCCAAGGCGTAGCATACGCCTCATCAATTCCTTTCGCTTGGGCCATGGTATTCCACCATGTGAGCGCGCCATCAGACAGCGTGCAAGATGCAAATTTCATTTTGTTAGCCTCAGAACAATTGCTAACCCTGAATACCGATTCCAACTTTTCGAACCATCTGGTGAGACCGACGGGTCCCTCAGTGCCACTGAAGTAGTGTGGCTTGCAGTTTTGAAATTCCTTGTAAGTACACCCATCTCGGACGACAGGTGGATTGACAGGCGGTGGTGGTGGAACTTGGGGTTGTCTTTCAGCTAGTGCAGCAGCGACTCGCTCGTTAATCATTTCCTCAATTTGTGCCGCGGTGGGGATAGATCTCCCGTTGGCCATGATGTTCTATACAAACATTTTGACTCAAGTCAAAATCCATTATGCAAATAATAATAGTACATTATATAACAACCAACATGAAAACAGCACAACACATGTTGATTAAATAACGCAAGCAGATATAAGTACCACAAAACCATGAGATGATAACGTAAATAGAACACTTGCGCAAGAAGTAAGCAACACAAATTCCATTCATTAATGATAATAGGTTCATACATTACAATAAGTTCGTACATTACATAAGTGAAATATGAAATTACAAAAGAGATTACAATACAGAATCTAGTACAAAGTCCTACGGCGATGGTGGGTACAAGATGTCCAAAACATGAGCCAACTGCTCCTCGAGCTCAGTAACTCGAGTCTGGAGAATCTCAATCTCCCGCCTCATTTCCTCATTAGAGGAAGGTGATGGGGCAGGTGGTGCTAGCGGTGCAGGTGGAGCCGGTGGTGCTGAAGTGGATGGTCCGGCTCTGGGTGGAGACGGTAATATCTGTGGGTCGGCGGGGTACGGCACCAGCCGTTTACGAGCAGTGATCCTACGACGCCGACCATAAGCGTCAGTGACAGTTCGACCAGGAATTATGCCAGCGAAGCGATACCGCTTCTTCGGCGGGGTAGAAGGTGCCTGAATCGGTTGGTCAGCGGGATCCTCCTCATCACTGGAGTCGTCAGATGAGGTGTCGTCTGAAGAAGCATCGGTGGAAGAACCGTCGTCTGAATCATGCGGTGGTGGCGCGGGTGGCTCAACATATCCGAAAGCGGCCAACATCTGTCGGTGTCGGCCTGGCGTAATCACGGCTAAGCGGCCGTCGGCAGTGCGTCGGCAAGGTGTGCGCCAGTGATTACGGAAGGGACCTTCCCCGAACTCCGCGGGGATCTCCATGCCACCAATGCGAGCCAGTTGCCTCAGGGGTCTGGAAGAAGACGCCGGGATAGGCACACTAGAGCTAGCTCCAGAACTAGAGGCGCCGGGGTCGCCAGTGGGTGTCGGGGCCGGAATGTCGGCAGCAGCAGCAGCAGCAACAGGTGCAGCAGTGGGTGGAACAACGGGGCCTGAGCCGCTCGGGATGTCAGTAGGTGGAACGTCCGACATCTGAACAAGGAAAAATAAATTTTCCATGTCAGTATGTCATAAAGCAAGCAAATAATAGGCCAACAGTTTAAATCATGTATAACAATAAGTAGCATGGCAATATCAGTAATCGTACGAAACTAGCATGCAATCGAAAGCAAGTAATAGCATGCAGTAGTGAAATCACGTAGTAGCATACGGCATATAGCAGTAACAGTAAGCAGCAGCATGCAGTAAGTTCAGCGGAAACAAGTAAACTAACAAGTTGTAGATTAGCCCTATTAGTGAATCCTACTCGGGTCGGTCTTAGACTCACTAATGCATCCTAATTCCCTACAACCAATGCTCTGATACCAAATGTGACGCCCCGTACTAAATCATCATGTACGGACCATCATCAACAGGATCATTACAAGGTTAAGTACTATATGCGTTTTCAAAACAGAGTTTGCATTCATTAATAAAAGTGACGTCATAACATACGTCAATTGTTTTACAAATCAAAAGTATGCTTCACTAAGTAGAAGCATTAAATAAGTGTACGTGACCATAATGGTCGTTACATAACATAAGTTCATAAGTAAAAAGTTTGAATGCAAGATAAGTAGTCATGCGATAACAACTCTAGGCAGCGGGTTCTACAGCACGACTAGTAAGATAGCGGAAGCGACTTCAAGCACCTGAGAAAATACATGCTTAAAAAGGTCAACACAAAGGTTGGTGAGCTATAGTTTAAGTATAACAGTAATGTAAGTAGGCCACGAGATTTCAGTGCTACAACGAGCGTTTCAAAAGTATGTAAAAGTATATGCTTAACCGTGGGCACCCGGTAACTAACTTAACGTTTAATGTACCCCCTTAAAGTGCACTTGGCAAGTGCGTATAACCTCGAAGTATTAAACACTCGTTAAATGCTAGCGCTACTAGCCCGAGTGGGGATGTCAAACCCTATGGATCCATATCTAAGATTCGCGTTCACGGTTCAAAAACCAATGATTAAACGTTACCGAGCTAAAGGGAATGTTTCTGCCGTTATATAACCCACACATATATAAAGTTTAAGTACTCGTGCCTAGTATGTAAAACATAAAATCCGCATGTATTCTCAGTTCCCAAAATAAGTTAAAGTAAAAAGGGAATGCTATAACTCACAATGATTAGTAGTAATGGTAAGGTAGTAGTCGGAAAGTGGTGTGCAAGTAACGGTCCAAACGTCCTCAACCTAAGTCAAATAGCACTAAGTCAATAAGTCGTCTCAAAAGGTTTACAAGTACGTAATTAAGGTCATAAGGGTCATCATCAATCATCATTAAACAAAAGGTAACAAGTAAGACTCGTTTATGAAAGTCGTTTAAAACAAAGGCTGACTTCGGTCAGTCACCACGGCCTCTACCCTTACTGAATTAAGGTGAGACCAGTGGTCATGGCTCCGTCTATGAGTCCCTTAAGTGTGGTAAAATTTACAGAAGCAAAATCGTCTTGGTTTGACCGTGGCGACGGTCTAAGTGCGAGTAGGTCAGAAATTTCTGCACAACGTTAAAGGACATGGTAACGATCGGAGGGCCATAAATCCTAAACCGTAACTCGGATTAAGACGAGTCCTATATGAAAAGTTATCTACTCGAAAAGTTCTATCTAAAAATCAAGGTTAGAACAGTCCAGGTCTACTGGTCTGTTCCAGAAGCAGTAGGTCAGAAACTTTTGGACAGAATGCAGTGGGTTTTCAAGGGTTCCGGTGATCTTGGTGTTGGATGCTCATCATGGTTCTCATCCTTGATGCGTCTAGCTTCAAGTGCACCACTCATGGATGTGTATACATCATCTTAACCAAGATTTGTCCATCATAACCTTAGTGCAAGTCTAAGACATGAATTTGATGAACCAAAGTTACATCAAGTCCTAGATCTACACACACATGAACTTTTAAAACAATAATAAGTTACAAACTTGAATTGAACTTAAGTAAGCAAGATCTTAGCTTGTAGAACATAGTTCTTAGTTAGGTCTTGAAGATTCAAGACTCAAAGTCTAGATCTATAGTTCTTAAGTCAAATCAACACAAGTTAGAGAGTTTAAAGTGTTGTTCTTGAACTAACAAGTTAGATCCAAGAAATATAAGATCAAGATTAACTAGTAATCATGACCAAGGTTACATGTAAGTTTAGGAACAAGTTCATGAACACTAAGAAAGATCACAACCAAGTGTTGGATCCATGATACTTGCACCAAAGTGTAAGCTCTTGTTGGTTTCATGTCCTTGTTCAAATGTGTAGTAAGCAACTAACAATAAGAAATAAAGAAAATGAATGATAAGCCTAAACCAACCATGAAGGTGATATTCTAGTAACATACAACAAACAAGAACACAAGTAACAATTATAAAGATTATAAACTTTAAATCTTTTGAAACAAAATATGTAGAACATAACTAGATAGATTATGTTCTTGGATGTTCTTGATAAATACAAGATATAAGTGAAGAATCAAACTAAAGAGTTGATTCTTGAAACATGTAAAGAAAGACAAGTAAGTAAGTAAGTAATAACATGTAAATAACTAAACAACAACAAGACAAGTAATCAAAGACAAGTAGCAAGTAACAAAAGAATGATGATGATGGATATAGAATTCGGTTTTACAAGGAAGAAAGGAAGAGCAAAATAAGTCCAAGTTACTTACAAAAGCTAGAGAGAAAAGAGAGAAAATGGAAGTAAGTTTGTGTGTGTGTTTTGAGAGAGTAATCTAGAGAATGAAGTAATGAAATTTGAAAAACAAAACACCCTTATGGGGCATCCAAAACCGACGGCTAGTGCAAGGGGGGGGGGGGAGGAGGAGAAAGTTTAATGGTCACTAGCTTGCAAAGTCTTACAAAAGTTGGGTAAAAGAGGTGTTTACATGGGGATCAAGTGTTAACAAGATTCTAAATGGATGTAACTAACTAGTTACACTTAAGTTTGATACTTGCAAGTCTTAATGGGCTAATTAAGTCCAACTAATAAGTAGGGTGGGCTCTCATAAGTCCATGTACATGTATAAAGCCCAAGTTGTATGCAAGTAACAAGTAAGTCCACTAAATGCCCAAGTAATTAACTAATAGTCTTAGTTAATTAAAATGATTAATAAAATTAATCATGAATGTAAATAATATCTTAAAATATTATTCGTGCAAGTTCCGGGTGTCACAAAGACGTTTCGGGCATTTAAAGTTCAAGTACGGGCAATTAAAGCAACATGTAAATGTAATAACATACATTCGATTAATCACACGTATTAATAATAATAATTATTAATAAATAACGTTGGAAAAACCAGGGTCGTTACATGGTGGTTCCATTATGAAGAAAACCGAAACTGATGCTTACAAAATTATTGATAACACTGCTTCCCACTCACATGAGTGGCACCAAGAAAAAGATATCGTTAGATCATCTAAAGCAGCTAGAGCTGATTCTAGCCATGACTTAGATTCCATTTCTGCAAAGATAGATGCTGTCGAGAGACGAATGGAAAAGATGACTAAAGATATCCACTCAATACGAATTAGTTGTGAGCAGTGTGGAGGACCACATTTGACAAAAGATTGTCTCAGTATTGAATTAACAATGGAACAAAGAGAGAATATTTCATACATAAACCAAAGGCCTGGAAATAATTATCAGAATAATTATCAACCGCCAAGACCTATTTACAATCAAAATCAGAACTATAACTGAAATATTCCATACAACAACCAACAAGGTTCTAGCAATCAACAAGTATCCAACAATACTTACAACCAGCAAAGACCTAATTTTCAAAACAAACCACCACAAACTGATGATAAAAATCCGAATTTAGAAGATATGATGACGAAGCTAGTTGAAACTCAAACGCAGTTTTTCACATCTCAGAAACAAACGAATGAACAAAATGCCCAAGCATTTAGAAATCAACAAGCTTCTATTCAAAATTTGGAACAAGAAGTAAGTAACCTAGCAAGGTTAATAGGTGAAAGAAAACCGGGAAGTTTACCTAGTGATACAAATGCAAACCCCCGGAATGAAACAGCTAAAGCTATTACCACAAGAAGTGGTACAACACTTAAACCACCTGAAATACCTGAAAATTCTGATGAAGCTATTCCTACTCCACAAGAAACACAACCTGAACAAGATAAGGAAAAAGAACCGGTAGTTGAAAAGGTTAATGAAGATAACACAGCTAAGGATAAACCTTATGTTAAACCATACCAACCACCACTTCCTTACCCGAGTAAAATGAATAAAGAGAAACTTGAAGGCGAGCAATCCAAATTCTTGGATATGTTTAAACAGATAAATGTAAATCTTCCTTTCATTGATGTGATTTCAGGAATGCCTAGATATGCTAAATTTCTTAAAGATCTAATCTCAAATAGAAAGAAAATGGAAGAACTCTCGGCCGTTACTATGAATGCTAATTGTTCAGCAGTGCTGTTGAATAAGATACCAGAAAAATTATCTGATCCAGGAAGTTTCACAATTTCATGTTTTCTGGGTAGTCTTAGTTCAATAGAAGCATTGGCAGACTTAGGTGCTAGTATAAATTTAATGCCGTATTCACTATACGCTAAACTAGACCTTGAAGAATTGAAACCAACAAGAATAAGCATACAACTAGCCGATCGATCAATAAAATATCCTAGAGGGATAATGGAGAACATGCTAGTTAAAGTTGGTACTTTAGTATTTCCAGTAGATTTTGTTGTTCTGGACATGGAAGAAGATTCTCAAGTTCCTCTCATATTAGGAAGACCATTCTTAAACACGGCTAAAGCAATGATAGACGTGTTTGGTAAGAAACTGACCCTAAGTATAGAGGATGAGAGTGTTACCTTTTCAGTTGATAGAGCAATGCAACAACCGCAATCTGCAGATGATACATGTTATTATATTTAAACTATAGATTCACATGCAGAATTGTTAGAAGAATTTCTAGAATTACAAGGAACTGGAGAATGTTCTTTAGGAGAAGGAACTGAACCAATTGATGAAGTTGAAATGTTAGCTACACTTATAGCTAATGGATATGAACCAACAATAGAAGAAATTCAAATGCTAAAAGAAGAAGACAGATATCGATATAAATCATCGATAGAAGAACCACCGAAATTAGAGTTAAAGCCACTTCCAAACCATTTGGAATACGCTTATTTACATGGTGAATCTGAATTACCTGTAATAATATCGTCTTCTCTTACTGAAAATGAAAAATCTCAACTCATTTCTGTGTTGAAAGCTCATAAACCAGCCATTGCATGGAAGATTCATGATATTAAAGGAATAAGTCCTTCGTATTGCACACATAAAATCCTTATGGAAGAAGGTTATAAAACGTATGTGCAACGCCAACAAAGACTAAATCCTAATATGCAAGATGTTGTTAAAAAAGAAATTATTAAACTGCTAGATGCAGGTCTAATTTATCCAATTTCTGATAGTCCATGGGTAAGCCCAGTTCAATGCGTGCCTAAGAAGGGTGGCATGACTGTTATCACAAATGAGAAAAATGAGCTTATTCCTACTAGGACTGTAACAGGATGGCGTGTATGTATTGATTATAGAAAATTAAATGACGCCACCAGAAAAGATCACTTTCCCTTACCTTTCATTGATCAAATGTTGGAAAGGCTAGCCGGAAACAGTTACTATTGTTTTCTAGATGGTTTTTCCGGATATTTTCAAATTCCAATAGCACCCGAAGATCAAGAGAAAACCACATTTACGTGCCCTTATGGTACTTTTGCTTACAAACGCATGTCATTTGGACTTTGCAACGCCCCTGCAACCTTTCAAAGGTGCATGATGGCGATTTTTCACGACATGATAGAAGAATGCATGGAAGTTTTCATGGATGACTTTTCAGTCTTCGGTGATACATTTGAATCATGTTTAGCTAATCTTGAACGAATGCTGATTAGATGCGAACAATCAAATCTAGTACTTAATTGGGAGAAATGCCATTTCATGGTTAAAGAAGGCATTGTTCTTGGACATAAAATCTCAAAGGAAATAATTGAAGTGGATAGAGCTAAAGTAGATGTAATTGCTAAACTTCCACATCCCACCATTGTTAGAGGAGTTAGGAGTTTTCTAGGGCATGCCGGTTTTTACCGACGTTTCATAAAAGATTTTTCAAAAATTGCCACTCCTATGAATAAACTCCTAGAAAAAGATGCTCCATTTATCTTTTCAGATGAATGTATCAAATCTTTTAATATTCTTAAAGAGAAACTCACTAATGCGCCGATCATGATAACACCAAATTGGAATCTACCGTTTGAACTAATGTGCGATGCAAGTGATTTTGCAATGGGAGCCGTTTTAGGACAAAGGATGTAACACCCTAGGCAAATCCCACATCGCCCACGAACATGAGTGATCATGGGATTATAAGGTAATACTCACGCTTAAATGACACAACGCGTTTTGGAACCACAGGCAGAGCAGATGTGTGAGTACGCTGCAGTTAAGCGTGCTCGGGCGAGAGCACTACCAAGATGGGTGACCTCCTAGGAAAGTGCTTCTCGTGTGTGGTCGCCAAAAAAAAGTCGTGCGCCTGCGGGCAAAGCGGACAATATTGTGGTCATGTTAAGCTGGGGTGTTACAGAATGGTATCAGAGCCACTCATGTGCCGTTGGGGGTGGTGGGGCAAACCTCATCGAGGATGATGAGTCCCTAAGGGGGGGGTGAATGTAACACCCTAGGCAAATCCCACATCGCCCACGAACATGAGTGATCATGGGATTATAAGGTAATACTCACGCTTAAATGACACAACGCGTTTTGGGACCACAGGCAGAGCATATGTGTGAGTACGCTGCAGTTAAGCGTGCTCGGGCGAGAGCACTACCAGGATGGGTGACCTCCTGGGAAAGTGCTTCTCGTGTGTGGTCGCCAAAAAAAAAGCCGTGCGCCTGCGGGCAAAGCGGACAATATTGTGGTCATGTTAAGCTGGGGTGTTACAAAGGATTGAAAAACGATTTCAACCTATATATTATGCTAGTAAGACATTACAAGGAGCACAAACGAATTACACAACAACTGAAAAAGAACTCCTTGATATTGTCTTTGCTTTTGACAAATTTCGTTCATATCTCGTTCTAGCAAAAACGGTGGTCTATACCGACCATTCTGCTCTTAGATACCTATTTTCGAAACAAGATGCCAAACCAAGATTAATCCGTTGGATCTTACTCTTACAAGAGTTTGATATTGAAATCCGAGATAAAAAAGGAGCAGAAAATCTCGCCGCTGATCATCTTTCTCGTCTTGAAAATCCCGAATTAGAAGTTCTAAATGAATCGGCCATACAAGACAACTTTCCTGATGAATATCTATTGAAGATAGATTATAATGAAATTCCATGGTTTGCAGACTATGCAAACTACTTAGTATGTGGATTCCTTGAAAAAGGATTGTCGTACCAAAAACGAAAGAAATTCTTCAGTGATATAAAACACTATTTCTGGGAAGATCCACATCTGTTTAAAAGTTGTCCAGATGAAATAATACGCCGATGTGTATTCGGAGATGAAGCTAGTAAAATTTTAAACCATTGTCACACAGGACCAACAGGAGGGCACTATGGGCCTCAACTAACAGCAAGAAAAGTTTATGATACTGGATTCTATTGGCCTACAATTTACAAAGACGCACACCTTCTTTGCAAATCCTGTGATGCATGTCAAAGAGCCGGAAAAATAAGTCAACGTGATGAAATGTCACAAAATGTCATTCAAGTATGTGAAGTATTTGACATTGGGGTATTGACTTTATGGGTCCATTTCCAAAATCTCATAATAATCTCTATATTCTCGTAGCCATTGATTATGTATCTAAATGGGCGGAAGCACAAGCTCTCCCAACTAACGATGCACGAGTTGTAGTCAACTTTTTAAAACGTCTTTTTGCAAGGTTTGGAACGCCGAAAGCTTTAATAAGTGATCGGGGTACTCATTTCTGTAATAATCAACTTGAGAAAGTTCTCAAAAGATATGGAGTAACTCATAAAATCTCCACCGCATATCATCCACAAACAAGTGGACAAGTTGAAAATACCAACCGAGCTTTAAAACGTATTCCAGAAAAAACCGTAGAATCAAATCCGAAGGAATGGTCCATTAAATTGGAGGATGCACTCTGGGCTTTTAGAACAGCCTACAAAACTCCAATTGGAACCACACCTTTTAGACTTGTTTATGGAAAAGCATGTCATCTTCCAGTAGAAATTGAACACAAAGCATTTTGAGCTTTGAAGACATGTAATCTTGATTTACATGAAGCTGGACGTCTACGGTTAAGTCAACTAAACGAATTAGAAGAATTAAGACATGAAGCATACGAAAATTCGTTAATCTATAAGGAAAGAACGAAGAAATGGCATGATAAAAGAATCAGAAGTTTAAAAGAATTTAAAGAAGGAGACAGGGTTCTTCTTTTCAATTCACGATTCAAGCTATTTCCTGGAAAATTGAAATCAAGATGGTCTGGACCATTCATAGGCAAAAGAGTTTTTCCATACGGAACGATAGAATTAATAAATTCAAATGGGATTGAATTTAAGGTTAATGGTCACAGAGTTAAACATTACATAGATAGTCCAATGGAAGTTGACAATGAAGTTAATCACAATTTCGATACCACAGCTAACTAAGTGTGGGGAGATTCAAGTCTTTTAAAGGATAATATGTATTTCTGTTAGAGTTAGATTTTCTGTTTTCGTGTAGTTCTCGAAAATGGAACCCGAATAGTCTTTCCCTAGCAGACCCTAAAGAACTAGTCTTCTCCCCCCCATTCTGAATTTTTATTTTTTTTAGGTTTTTACGAAATGAAGACTTCCTGTGAACTAAACCATGGTCTAATGCTACACGCTTTGATCACTAAACGTAATAATGACACACTTCCGAGTGAAATAGTATCAGTAATCAGAGAAAGATTGGACGGAGTAAGAAAAGAATCCAGATGCGAAGATAATAAGTTACAATTTGGTAAAGGAAAATCAAAATCCTCAGCGAAAAGAAGAGCACGACACCTAGAAAGATGTCACAAATGCGGAAAATGGTCACATGGAGGTAAATGTTCAAATAATCAAACCTATTCAAACACCGAATTTGTTACTTTATGCAGAGACGGACCGTTCATATGTTTAGAAGAAAAAACACTGAATGCTCGAGGTTACGCCTTTGTAGCTATGGAAAACCAATTAAACCGACTATCTTATGAGTGGGATAGATCATATCACTAAGAATACTATCTCACAGGTAAGTCTGTACAGTTTTTATTTTTTTTATTTTCATTTTTAACCTTTTGATAATAAACGCTAATTTGTTCGCTATAAAGTATTAAATTGGTATTGAATAAAATTAGGTTTGGCGACCGAAATTATGGATATCATATAAAAATTTATTACATCACTGCGAAATTTAATGTTTATTCTTAAGGTATAAATATCTTTAATCAATCAAACCAAAATATTTCAAAAATTCGTCATGAGTTAAATTAGGTCATGGAACCGAAATTACTTTACCGAAAAGAGGGGGCATATTTTTGATAATATTTGATTGATTAAAGTGGGATAAAAGCCAAAATGATTTTTAATTTTATTTTTACTTTGTTTTTAAAATTAATATTAAAATAATATTGTAAACTTTTTAAAATCAATATACTTAAAATTGTAAATATTTGAAAAATTAATATTTTTAATATAAGTTTGCATGTATAAAAACAAAAATATAATTTAAGTTTGGTGTGAATTTATAATTCGAATTTTTAATTAAGTTTAGTGTGAATTTTTAATTTTATGCATTTTAAATTTAAGTTTGGTGTGAATTTAAAAACAAAAATTTACTTTATTTCGCTAAGTTAAAAATATGATTTTTAAAATTCGTCGTAAGTTGAAGACTAGGTCTTTGAACCGAAATTGCTTTACCCGAGGGAGGGACGAGAAATTTTATTATCATTATTTTTAAACTTATTGAATTAAAGTATGCCAAAAACATTAAAAAAAAAACCCAAAAATCTTAGCTTTTAAAACAATCGCTACAAAAAGACAAATTTTAAAATTTTAGAAGGACGGACTAGGACATCGATCCGAAACGACCTCGTCCTAAAACAAAGGAAAACAAAATTTTAAATTTATTTTATATTTGTTTTATAAGTTAAGGCTTATATAAAATAAAAAAAAAAAAAAAAAAAAAACCAAACACCGCGACTCGTGGAGTTTGAAAAAGTCAAATGCCGCGACTCGCGGAGAGACCAAAACCCAGAAAAAAATAAAACGAGCTGAACAGCTCAGTTGCACACACCCACCCACTCCAAACTGCGCAAACACCCGAAAAACACACACCAAATTCGCAATTTTTGACCGTTTATCATCAAATTTTTTACTAAAATCATGTTGAGAAGGATGCTATCAAGGAATTACTCAAGGAAAACGGTAAATTTCTACACCTAAACACCATTTAATCCGAAAATTAGTGTTCTTGAGCAATTTTTTCCCCAATTCGATTTTAATGCTTTTTAGTGTAATTATGCTTAAATTGCTTGTGTATTATGCTTGTATAACCTAGATTGATACTATTTAACATGATTAGAAGCCTTAAACTTCAAATTTTGAGTAATCTAGGGTTTGTGTTCTTGAGCAAATTTGGGGCTTTTTGATATAAACAGGTTATGGCCGATTTTTGTCATGAATTGTTGCTAAATTAAGTAGTGTAACATGTTTAGGTAGTTAAATGATCTAAACTTTGAGCCTAAGCATGATTTTGAGAATTAAAGTGGACTTTTTCAAGTCTAAAATTCATGAACTTAATTTTTGAGAAATAATGCCATTTGAAACTTGTTTAAATGCTAGTAATGATTATTTTGACATGTTATTTCAGTTGAATGCTTATGAACTTGACGAACATTTTCGTATATGCTTATTTGAAAAAGTGTAGATTTGATAAAAATATGAAAATGAGCATAAGTTTGATATAAATTGGACATGTAATTGTAATTATTTTGATTGATGATTTTGCTGACACTAATGCATATTTGGATGCACAAAAATTGTGTTTGATGTGTTTTGCAGACTGAAAGGGGTGAATCTTCATCCCAAGCTCGCAATGCTCCTGCTGAGAATGCGGAACAACAGGAGGTGGATAACTACTACAAACAAGATATACCTCATCCAGTTATGACATTTTCTGATATGCACTTGGAAGATTTGCACCCGAACTTGAGATTTGACAGACGTTGGATAGATTATCCAAAATACCAAAGGGGTTTGCATACTCTTCATTCTAAAGCTGTTGAAGTACCTAGGGTAATAGAATGGGCATCGTTAGAAGCTGTAGAATTAGCCGGGCCAATTAGGGAATTACTTACACAGAGGTATGGTAATTCTACTTTTAACGATTGGGTACGTTTATTCAACATGCGTAGACCTGTATATAAAGTATGGTGTGAAGAATTATTGTGTAGTATATAAATAAATGATCGGGTAGCTAGTTTAACCGATCGATCTTTTATTAGATTTTTGTTAGGAGGTTCGATGCGCCACATGTCTTTACTAGACATGGCTCAGGCCTTACGTATATATACGCCTGAGGAGTTAGCATCTGCCGATTGTAGAGGGTTGATATTAAATGGTAGGAAAATTGATGAAAATTTTGATACGCATGGTGTATGGAGTCAAATGACTAGCCATCACCGATTTAAAGGGGGAAATTACTCTTATTTGGATATAGATAGAGCAGAGTTAAGAGTAATTCATAGGTTTTTAGCTAATTCGATTACACAAAGAGGTAAGAATAAGGAAAAGGTAAATGAACAGGATTTGTTTTACCATATGTGTATTCGAGACCCACAAAGCGCTGTAAGTATACCGTATTGTATGGGTTATTATTTATCAGCTATGGTTAGAGGGATGAGACCGCACAGTATAATAGGAGGTGGTATATTTATTACTTTGATTGCTGAATATCTCGGTGTGGATATAAGTCGGGGGGGGATTATTAGTTGAAGAACCAGAACCCCGCGATACAATAGGTTTAAATGTATACCATGGTGTGAAGGTTTTGAAGAGGCGAAATAACGCCGCAGTACAATACCATGGTAGACATCCACAGGTTGAGAGAAACCAACAGCCAGGTAATGTGGGAGGAGGAAATGAAATGACAGAAATGCAAAGGTTTATAGCTTCACAAGAGTATGAAAATGCTAGACATCGAGCATTTGAAGATTGGCAAGTTCATCAAAACCAAATCATAGCTCATTGCCAACATGTAGGTAGAAACTATATTCCTACTCCATCGCCCGTATTTCCTCCCTGGTCTATAGAGATCCAACCACCATATCCTACGTATAACCCAGCCGAAGCATTCTATAACACATACGGTTATGCATGGAACCCCTACTGGTATCAGTATCATCCCTAGTATACTTAGTTTTATTTATTTTATTATTTGTAATGTTGATACATTTAATACTTATGTTAATATTGTAATAGTTTTTATAATTTTATAATTTTTTTTATTAGATTTTAATAATTTTTGAATGTGGGGTAATATACCAAACTTCAAAAATATGTATATATGTTTGCATTTTATCTTATGTACACAACAGGGTAAAACAACGCATTTTCAAAGACTGGCATTAAGTTCAGCAAAAGCAACTAATTTTGACGACAAGATGCAAAATATATGTGAAATAACAACAAGAAGGAATGAACAAATGATGTACACCATTTATCATTCAACACAAACAACAATATGTTTGGAAAATTTGGTAAAATTTAATCATTTCTACGCTAATCACCCTCAATAATTTAAATTGTTACTGATTTCTTGCAAATGAGGGCATTGCAAGATCTTAAGTGTGGGAAGGGGTTAAATTCTTTCGGATTTTTAAAATTTTTATCTTAAACACTTGGTTACCATTAAAAATACTAGTAAAGCAGTAGTTGTATTAGAATCTAGTGCTCTCTGATAATAAAGAACAGCCCTAGTCTTATATACTGACTACCCAATTCTAGTAAAATTTTTCAAAATTTTCAATTAAATGAACTCAAAATCATGTTTATACATATTTATGAACGATAAAACTAGGTGTTAACACCGAAATTATTGTTACCTTGGAAAGGACATAAATTGAGAAACAAACTAAAATGTTAGAATTCATTTAAAATGGAATAGAGGACAATAAAAAGGAAAATAAAAGCCAAGTGTGGGAAAAATTACCAAGTTATCTTAAACATATGTCACATATTTCTGTAACAAATAACTGAAAATACTTCTGCTTTGGACTAAACTAAATTGTTTTACCCGATGAAAGAAAAGAAGAGATGGATCTACATGATGAATCAATTCCATCATTAAAAGGAAGTAAAGTCTTCCGAAAAAGAAACGCGCGTCTTGATTTAGGTCAGGAAGTTGTCGTCCAGACCAGCTGTAGGTTGGCGAAAAATCTAGAAAAGTCATCTCTAAAATCAGCAGGAAATCCACGGACCTCAGCATAAAACAGGGTCACCAAGTGGTCAGATTTATCCTAGCCATGAGAAGGATTTATCTCGTAAAATGGGGGGGCACCGCGCAAATTAGCTGGATAAGACTAATGAATTAGATCCCCAGAAAGGATAATCTCCTTAAAGATCAAAAATCAGCTTTTAAGACTGATATTACTCAATCCTTGAGATTGACCTTAAAGATTGAGATTTCAAACTCATGGAATTCAATGATATCTAAAATCGAGCTTGAACGAGAAAATATTTTGATCAAATTATAAACCGATTTGTTTTCTGAAAACCCATTTTCAATACGTTCATTACCTTTGAACGTAAAATCCTAGGAATTCACCTGGAATTCATTAGGTCACCTGAACCAAATCGGGTGTCAACCGTAAGAACGGTGGTTGCATAGCATGGTCAAAGACAGGACCTTGTGCCAGACCGACAATTTATAAGGGTGAGCTTTACTATTGCTCCTACAAAGGATAGTAATTGCGTCCGACACGTTATAGACCATAATTAAAATCATGTCAGGGGACATTGCCTTAACAGTTGATTGTTCAACGCTTTCCTTTACAACCGGACTGTAGTTTGCCGAAAGGTAATATTCGGAACAAGTATACTGGACGTGTTGCTTTCCTAATACAAGGTTAGCAAGTGGATGACACAAAACCACAAGTTTTGAGCTAAAATTTTCAAATATGAAACCCACCAAATCCACAAAAACAATTTGCAAACACCGGTGAATGGTTATTCCGGAAAACTTATCTAGGGTAAAAACTAGATTTAATTTTCAAAAGATCAAATGTTTTCATAAAGATCCAATTTCCTTAAAGGATCTAAATTTTTATAGTCATGTGGGACTGTAAACCATATTGCTACTACCATTGTTTATACCGCCGTATAGAAATCACTGATGTACAAAGTGTGAAGAATAAAGAAGTGATTCTAGTATTTCAAGACTATATTGCTTGAGGACAAGCAACGCTCAAGTGTGGGAATATTTGATAATGCTAAAAACGAACATATATTTCATAGCATTATTCCTCAAGAAAGACAAGCTTTTAGTTGCAATTGTTCTATTTAAAAGTGATATTCGTTTAAATAATAAAAGGTGAAGACAAAAGACAGATTCGACGAATTGAAGACGCAAACGACCAAAAAGCTCAAAAGTTCAAAATACAATCAAAGAGGTTCCAATTATTGATAAGAAACGTCTCGAAATTACAAGAGTACAAGATTCAAAACACAAAGTACAAGATATTAAATTATTCGCAAGGACGTTCGAAAATTCGGAACCGGGACTAGAGTCAACTCTCAACACTCGATGCAACGGACTAAAAATTACAAGTTAACTATGTATATAAATATAATATAATATATAATTAATTCTTAAAATTAATATATATATTATAATATATTTATAATTCGTCGGCAAACAAAGAGCCAAAGCTGGGTGAGCTGTAATTTCAAACTCCACGACTCGCGGAGTTTGAAGAGTAAAAAGGGCGCGAGTCGCGAAGATTACCTGGACTCAAATCCCTATAAAAGGCAACGCAGTTTGATCATTTTTCATCATCTTTTTCTATCTCTCAATATATCTATACGTAATATTTATTTATATTTTAATTTATATTTTAATTTTAATTTTAATCCTAATAATAAGGGTATGTTAGCAAATGTTGTAAGGGTGTAAGTCGAAATTCTGTCCGTGTAACGCTACGCTATTTTTAATCATTGTAAGTTATGTTCAACCTTTTTAATTTAATGTCTCGTAGCTAAGTTATTATTATGCTTATTTAAAACGAAGTAATCATGATGTTGGGCTAATTACTAAAATTAGGTAATTGGGCTTTGTACCATAATTGGGGTTTGGACAAAAGAACGACACTTGTGGAAATTAGACTATGGGCTATTAATGGGCTTTATATTTGTTTAACTAAATGATAGTTTGTTAATTTTAATATAAAGATTTACAATTGGACGTCCCTATAAATAACCATATACACTCAATCGAACACGATGGGCGGGATATTTATATGTACGAATAATCGTTCATTTAACCGGATACGGGAATGGATTAATAGCCACTAGAATTATTAAAACAGGGGTGAAATTATGTACAAGGACACTTGGCATAATTGATAACAAAGTATTAAAACCTTGGGTTACACTCAGTCGACATCCTGGTGTAATTATTAAACAAAGTATTAAAATCTTGTTACAGTTTAAGTCCCCAATTAGTTGGAATATTTGACTTCGGGTATAAGGATAATTTGACAAAGACACTCGCACTTTATATTTATGACTGATGGACTGTTATGGACAAAAACCATACGGACATATTAAATAATCCAGGACAAAGGACAATTAACCCATGTGCATAAAACTAAAATCAACACGTCAAACATCATGATTACGGAAGTTTAAATAAGCATAATTCTTTTATTTCATATTTAATTTCCTTTATTTTATATTTAATTGCACTTCTAATTATCGCACTTTTATTGTTATTGTATTTAATTGTACTTTTAATTATCGTACTTTTTAATTATCGCAAGTTTATTTTATCGCACTTTTATTTATCGCAATTTCATTATCGTTATTTACTTTACGCTTTAAATTAAGTCTTTTATTTATTTAATATTTTACATTTTGTTTTAACTGCAACTAAAGTTTTTAAAATCGACAAACCGGTCATTAAACGGTAAAAACCCCCCTTTATAATAATAATATTACTTATATATATATTTGTATTTTTATAAAATAAAACTAATATAGCGTTAAGCTTTGTTTAAAAGATTTTCCCTGTGGACCGAACCGGACTTACTAAAAACTATACTACTGTACGATTAGGTACACTGCCTATAAGTGTTGTAGCAAGGTTTAAGTATATCCATTCTATAAATAAATAAATATCTTGTGTAAAATTGTATCGTATTAATAGTATTTCCTAGTAAAATTTAATAGTATTTTATACCCCTTAGCTTTAACTATCAATATATATATATAATTTTAAGAATTAATTATATATTATATTATATTCATGTGCATAGTTGACTTGTAATTTTTAGTCCGTTGCGTCGAACGTTGAGAGTTGACTCTGGTCCCGGTTCCGGATTTTCGAACGTCCTTGCGTACAATTTAATATCTTGTACTTTGCGTTTCGCGTATTGTACTCTTGTAATTTCTAGACGTTTCTCATCAATAATTTGAACCACTTAGATTGTACTTTGTACTTTTGAGCTTTTTGGTCATTTGCGTCTTCAATTCGTCGAATCTGTCTTTTGTCTTCACCTTTTATTATTTAAACGAATATCACTTGTAAATAGAACAATTGCAACTAAAAGCTTGTCTTTCTTGAGGGATAATGCTATGAAATATATGTTCGTTCTTACCATTATCAGACTCTGACAGAGTAGCAGAACTACCCGTCGGTTGAGTTTTCGCAGAGATATTACTATCTCCGACTCCTGAAATCACTGACATACCATGAAGTGGCACATCTCTTTCAGTTAAAGACTCTTCTTCCAGACCTTGAGATTCAGAATCCGGAAGAGAAGTGGTTTGAACCAATGGATCAATTTCTTGAACCAAAGGAACAGTCTGCTAGAATTCTGATAAATATCCCGAAAGATTGTCATGTTAACTCGTTTCCATGGGATGCGACAGATCTCCCTCATCAAAATAACCCGGACCTCTAGACCCTGTTGTGCGTTGAGGCACAGGAGGATTACCAGCCAATAAGCAGGGTGCCTTTTCAAGATTTTTTGGCTCCCCTTCGGCCATTCTGGACTTCAATGATTGAGTTAACGCAGACTTTACGATAGAGGAAGACTTTACTTCCTTAGATGTCGGAGCATCTTGCTGGCTAGGATTTATTGTTAAGTCCTTTTTAGATTGGATGGGCTTATTGGTCTTTTTACCATCCGTGCGTTTAGCTCTCTTGCCTACCGAAGATTGCGCTTCATTTAGTGTAGGGCTTACTATTATTATTGGATGTGATACGGAGATAGGTGAAGGTGATCTAATAGGCTCTAGGTCTTGTTCCGTATCACCAATGGTTGGAGTAACTGTTTGGCGTACGATAGGAGTCGTAGTCCTAGATCTAGTTACTCGTAGGGTTGGCGGAGTCTGAATTATCTCATCGGGCATATATCGTGTTCTCTTTGGAGAATGTTCGGGAGATGATTCAGTTGCTGAAGAATCGGTGTCACTGCTTCCCTCAGGTGTTTTTGAAAGGGTCGGTTCAATCCTAGGTGAACTAGGTTCCCTGATCCTCACAGGTTGATCTTGGTGAACTACCCTAGGGCTTTTGAGGTTTATCCTAAGTGGAGGATTAGCTGGGCTGGGTGGTTGAACTACAGGTTCCTCTACAATCTCTGGGGCTGGAACCGCGGCGGGTTCAACTTGACCTTGTTGTACCGGGTTCGGAAGAGGTATTCCTGCAGCCTCAAAATAAGAACGCATTCGAGTGTCTTGGGGTTCAGCTAGCCTCACTAGCCAATTTGGAATCAGAGCAGTGAATTGATTATCAGAAGTCACCGGGGTATTCATCTTCAACTCCCCAAATCTCTTCATCTGTAATCCATGTTTACCTGGAACAAATATATTTCACAAGGGATGTATGAACCCTTTGCTTTATCAACTTGAGCTTGAACCAAATCCCATAGGATTTCTGCATAGTCTGGAGTTTCCACTCTTGTGAATCAGTAGAACAGCTTGAGCATTGGCACAGTTAGAATGTCAGATCCAGTCCTTGTCATCAGCAAGCATCTGTTGATGATCGAGAACATCACGTACAACCGAGAATGCAGATATTTCTTTTAGAACTTAGCTGGTGGAACATTAGTAGCTCCAACATATCCAAGTTGAAAGATTGATCTCATCATCTACTGAGTAGCAGGTAAAGCAGAAACATTCTGTACAAGAGGAAGCTGAAAGATCCTCCTGAAGTCAGCCTTGGTGATACTCCTGAACCCTTGTACCCCTCGTAGCTCAAATTCAAATATAGCTTGTTTTCCCTCTGGATTAGCAGCAGTAGGTTGTGTAGCCTCCACAAACCTAATAGTTCTATTTAGAAACTCTAAGTCTGTGACTGGCACACTAACTGTTGAGCTTAGAGTAGGCCATAACGTATGCCTCTCTAGAATAGCAGTCCAGTAATTGCAAGGGATGTTGGTTTCTGAATTGATGAAGTGATTGTTCACCATTTAGCTGTATAAATAAGAAATTGAAGACCACGAGATGTTATCATAAAGCACATATCTCTATTCTTATTTCCTTTAAAAACCTTTGTATTTTTCAGATTTTATAATTTTTATGGTTTTTCTAAGTTATAAAAATCATTTATTCCACACATTTGACAAACATGACATTCATACGATATTCATCACATTACAAAATCATCATGTAAAATCAAATATATACCATAAAGAATCAGAACAACACTTAATCAATTTTGAACACAAGTAAGCAGATTCGGTATTCATGAAAACTTCAGATTCGGTAACCAAATAAGCTTGAGTTTTCATTTCAAATACTTAGATAAAACATGTTAAGTGTTTCAAGTTAAAAATCACATAATTTCAAAGTACCAAATAACAGACTCGGTATCAAGCCAAGAACAGATTCGGTATCTTCAAAATTCAAAGATAATCACTCAAACATGCATATTCAGTCTCATATCATGCAAAAATATAATCATAATCAACTAACCACTCAATTAAATCAGGAAAACATGTTAATCATTTGAACAGACTCGGTACTGTAGCAAGAACACATTCGGTATATACAGAATCCATCTAATAGTCAATTAAACATGCAATCCAACTCGGCCAATTGATAGATCAATCAATTTAACATAGATTTGACAAGATTTCATGTTAATTATCCTAATCATATGTGTTTAATCTAAGATTTAAGATATTCGACTCAGATTCAGTATAATCAACACTTTTTCAAAAATGAGTGTCACAATCTTGTTATTTGTAATCTTTTCTGGTTTATAAACATTCAATTATCTCAGATCTACAATATGTGCATCTTAGATTTAATGAAAACAAAGAAATACCAAGAATTTGAAGATACAGAAGATCAGATTCGGTAGATTAGGCAGACTTGGTAAGTTAAGGCAGATTCGGTATGTAATTAATACAAGGTGAGAGAAAGTTTGATTTTCACCCTCCTATTTATAGATACCGAATGATTTTGAAAAACATGGGCCTTACCGAATGGGCCTATTTTACCGAATGCAGTCCATTTTCAAAATTCAAACAAATTAACTTCAAACTTTGACAGATCTTTATCAAGAATCTTTCAAGATTATCACATTTACAATGAAAAACATTGACAATTTTTGAAAATTTTGAACTTACCGAATCTGTGCTGTTGGTTGTCAGATTCGATATGATGCTAAAAATTAGCATTTATTCAGTAAAATTCAAATCTTTTTGGATTTTAACTTTTTCAATTTTTATGAATTTTCTCAAAACAAGATTTGTACTTAGAAAAACTTTGAATTATGTACAAAGTACAAATCTTCAGTGATACCAATTGTTAAAACGGGTTGCAAACTGAGATGTATACAAGCCTTAGTAAATTATTTCAGATATAAAACAAAAAGTTTATGAATTCACTTTTGAAAAGCAATTTTCTTTTTATTTTCTCCCTTTTTCCCCCTCAAAATGTGATATACAGGAAAGTAAATCAACATTTTGATATGTTCCCAAGAAAATGAATTAACTCCCCCTTGAAACATGATATCAATGAGTTACCTCCCCCTTTCGTAACCATTGAAAAAATAAACCCATGAAGTTAACAGAAATCTAAAGGCTCCCCCTTGAAAGAGAATATCTAAAGCAGAAGAAATCAATTACTCCCCCTAGAAAGTATATACTCCCCCTAAACACTTGATCCCAGGTATAAGTCCCAATAGAGCTAAGGAAAGTTAAGCACTATACTCTACCATGCCAATCTCTTTGATCAAGAACTTTAGCCTAAGTTCATCTAAGGGTTTAGTGAACATATCAGCTAATTGCATTTTGGTAGGCACAAAGTATAACTCTACATCTCCTTTTTCTACATGGTCCTTAATGAAATGATAACGAATATCTATGTGTTTAGTCTTAGAATGCTGAACTGGGTTGCTAGTTATGGCAATTGCACTTTGTGAATCACAGTATATCGGGGTCTTAGTTATCTTAAAGCCATAGTCCAAAAGTTTAGTTTGCATCCACAAAACTTGTGAACAACAGTGAGCTGCAGCAATGTACTCAGACTCAGCTATTGACAGTGAAACATAGTTTTATTTCTTGGATGACCAACCAACTAACCTATTCCCCAACATCTTAATTGATCCAGATGTGCTTTTTCTATCAACATCCCAACCGCCATGATCCGCATTAGTATAAGCAGTGAGATTGAAATTGGATCCATGAGGATACCAGATTCCAAGGTTAGGTGTACCTTTAAGGTACTGTAAAATCCTAACAACCGCTTTGGAGTGGGATTTCTTAGGGTTTGACTGAAAGCGAGCACAGACAGTTACAGCAAGTGTAATATCTGGTCGAATTGCAGTCAGATACATTAAAGAACCAACCATGCTTTGATAAAGCGTAACATCAAAGGGTTCCCCATTAGCATCAGCATCCAGTAATGTCCTCATTAGGGTTGTCATTTGTTTTAAAGCAGTCATTTTAAAACGTTTTAGCATATCATTGATAAACTTTGTTTGACTAATAAAAATCCCGTTTGGTAATTGTTTTACTTGTAACCCCAAGAAGAAATTAAGCTGGTCAAGCATGCTCATTCGAATTTGTTGGCCATAAGGTCACCAAATTCTTTGCATAAGGCCGGGGACATGGAACCAAAAATAATGTCATCAACGTAAATTTGAACTAAGAGAATGTGACCGTGGTTTTTACGGATGAATAGCATTGTATCAATTGTTCTACGAGAGAAGCCATTATCCAACAAATACTTTGTTAAGGTCTCGTACCATACACGCGGTGCTTGCTTCAGACCATACAAAGCTTTCTGTAAGTAATAGACATGGTTTGGATGAATGGGATTGACAAAGCCTTCTGGTTGATCAACATAAACTTCCGCTTGTAGATGACCATTCGAAAAAGCAGTTTTGACATCCATTCGAAACACCGTGAACTTGATATGAGAAGCAAATGCAAGGAAAAGACGAATAGCCTCAATCCTAGCAACCGGAGCAAAAGTTTCGTCATAATCAATACCCTCTTGTTGTCGATATCCCTTGGCCACAAGACGTGCCTTGTTTCTAACCACAATTCCATCAAAATCCTTCTTGTTCTTGAAAATCCACTTAACCCCTATTGGTCGTTGACCTGTTGGTCTTGGAACTAATCGCCATACTTTCAAATGATCACACTGATTGATCTCTTCTTGCATTGCTACCACCCAGTTCGGATCTAGTAAAGCTTGAGCAACCGTAGTTGGTTCAATCTTACTAAGAAAGGCAGTGTATAGACACATATTCCGAGTAGCCCTTCGAGTTGAGACTGGAGCAGATGCATCACCAATGATAAGATCAACTGGATGACTTTTAGTCCATCGGTTGTTATGTGGAAGAGGTTATACATCAGCAGTATCCATTGAAATATCAGCCGTTGTTGACATTGAGCATTGATCCGCTTGTGCTGATGTAACACTTTCTAATGGATTCGTTTGAGTATCTGGAGAAACAACTGGAGTTGTATCAATGGATGTATCTTGAGTTGGTTCAAGATTATCATCAGGAGGTGGGAGGGAGGATGAAGAAGCAACAGGTGAATCAGTTGGTGTTGTATCTTCATCAAAGAGACTTGGTTGAGTCTCCACAGTAGTTGACTGTGATGGTGTAACCGATACGGCTTGAACATTTGAATTCCGTTGAGGAGCATAAAGACTATCAAACAAGATATCCAATTCCTCTATTGTAACCGTAGGAACACCCTTCTTCAAGAAAATTGAATTATGCGCAGAAGAAGTAGTAGCCAGGTTAGGATCGGCTTTTGAATCGAGTTGTTCAAAAGCCATTCTCGAAAATTCATCGAACTTGACATTAATGCTTTCCTTGATTGTCTTTGTTCGTTTGTGATAGACACGATAAGCAACTTCGTTCGAGGAATAACCGAGAAATATGGCCTGATCGCCATGAGGATCAAACTTTTCGAGGCTGTCAAAATCGTTAAGCACATAGCATATACAACCAAAGACACGGAAATATTTGACATTCGGGCGTCTACCATATAGTAACTCATAAGGAATTTTATCAAAGTCTTTATTAATGATGCAGCGATTTTGGGTATAACATGCAGTTGAAATGGCTTCCCCCCACATTTTTGGAGGTTGTTTGGAGTAGGCAAGCATCGTTCGAGCTGCCTCGCACAATGTACGATTACATCGTTCGACCACTCCATTCTATTGAAGGGTTCGTGCAGCAGAGAACTGATGTTCAATGCCTTGGTCTTTCAAATAACTATCAAGCAGGTCATTCTTAAATTTCATCCCATTATCAGTTCGGATGCTCTTAACATGTTTGTTAAAGGAGCGTTGAGTCTTTTTGATGAACTCAATGATAATGGTGGGGGTTTCAGATTTGGTCCTCAAAAGAAAAATCCATGTATATCGGGTATAGTCATTTACAATGACAAGCACATGTTTCCGGCCACCGAGGCTAGAAATTCTCATGGGTCCACATAAGTCCATATGCAATAGTTGCAAAGATGATGAAGTACTAGGTTTTTGCTTAAGCGGATGATTAGTCCGTTTCAGCTTACCCATCGCACATGATGGACACACATGATATTTATCATATTGAAAGCTTGGAATACCATCAACTAAGTCTTTAGAGACTAGTCAATTAATACCCTTGTAATTCAGGTGTGACATCCGGTGATGCCATAAGCATGAATTTTTCTTCGTGGAACGGGTAGCCAAACACATGTTTCCATGTGATGGTGCATCATTAAGGTCAATAGTATAAAGTGAAGCATAACATTTACCAACAAGGAGATCATTTCCATCGGTGGATTGCACCGAGCATTGACGACGTTCTAATAAAACTTTGAGATCTCCGTCACAAAATTGGCTGACACTAAATAAACTGCACCCAAAACCCTCAACATATGAGACCCGTTTGATTGTTATGCCATTCTTCACAAAATCTCCATAACCCGTTATTGCTGCAATCTCATCATTTCCGAATGTAACCGTTCCTAGGAATTTGTCAACGAAATTGACAAGCAAGGATTTATCGCCCATCATGTGTCAAAAGCAACTGAAATCAATATACCAAACACAGACGTCAAAACCCTGTAAACGTTAATTTCTGAGAGTTTAGGTACCCAAAGTTTCTTGGGTCCTCTACGGTTAGTACCAACAATAAACTTTAGATCAACAATGAGATAATCACGTACAGTATCATGCAATTTAGACAATAAAGCATCATTTAAAACCACATTACATGAAGCATCATACTCAATATCAAGTTTTACATCATTATCAGAAGTCTTAACACACAACTTATTCCATGTAGATGTTTTATTCACAGAAGAAAATTGAAATACATGTGATGACTTCCTAGGGCGACTAGCAGATTTCTTTGGTTTGTTTGCTACTTTCTTAGTCGTTGACTTAGGAACCCATACAGACTTGTAAGTCAAGTTTTAATTATGACCTGTGACACGGAAAACACCTCTGTTAGTTAGACGTCCAAACTTTTCAGTTGACACATGAGATGATTGATTTTGCAAAATTTCTAATTTGATTTTACGTTCACTCAAATCATGTTTAGGACTTGTGTGTTGTGTAGACTTAACTGATCTTTTTAAAAGACTCTCTTTTGATTTATTTGACATTGGAATCATAGAAATCTTTTCAGTTGACACGGAACCATCTTGAGAATGAACCTTTTTGACAACAAACTGTGTTCAATGTGCAACTTTTGAAACACGTTTACCAAATTAAGAACGTAGAGGATTTTTAAGAATAGTAATGGGTTTTGCATCCTTAGATGTTGTTGTCCCCTTCCCCTTCTTAGTAATCCCACCAACACACATTGGTTTCAACAGAAGATGGTTGCTTAAGTGTGTTAGCCTGTTTCAGTTGAATTATCTTTTGTTTTAAGCTTTTAATCTCAAGACATAATTCCTTAGCAGAAACCATCACTTCACCTTCCTTAAAATCATAAGTACATTCTTTCTTAGGAAGTGGAGGCAATTTATCACACAAAGCAAGCATTTGTTCTAATGATTGACACTTAAGTTGCAATTCAACATTTTTCTTTTCCAGTATATCTACTTTACGACTCGAAATTCATACAGCAGGTATGCTTGCATAGAATTCATTCAAAGGATCAATTGTTGTGTTAAAGTCTATCAAGTTTTCAACAGGTGGTTCATCTCGAGGTTCTATTTTTTCATCTAAAGAATTTTGACCTAGGGATTCTGTCTCAAAGAAGACAGTTAATTCATGTGCTAGGTCTTCAGAGAAAACATCATCAGAACATGCAGGTAAGGCCGGTAGAATTGGTTTCACATCAAAAGTTAGTTCATCAAACACCTCACCTTTGGTAATAATGCTAGAACTAGGTTTGTTGATGTTATGTGAGGTGTATATGAAATAGCTTTATTTTTACTAGGAAATACTATTAAATATGATACAATTTTACACAAGATATTTATTTATTTATAGAATGGATATACCAAAACCTTGCTACAACACTTATAGGCAGTGTACCTAATCGTACAGTAGTGTAGTTTTTAGTAAGTCCGGTTCGTTCCACATGGAAAATCTTTTAAACAAAGCTTAACGCTATATTAGTTTTAATTTATAAAAATACAAATATATATAAGTAATATTATTATTATAAAGGGGGGTTTTTACCGTTTAATGATCGGTTTGTCGATTTTTAAAACTTTAGTCGCAGTTAAAACCTAATGTAAAATATTAAATAAATAAAAGACTTAATTTAAAGCGTAAAGTAAATAACGATAATGAAATTGCGATAAATAAAATTGCGATAAAATAAACTTGCGATAATTAAAGAGTACGAAAATTAAAAGTGCAATTAAATACAATGACAATAAATAAAAGTGTAATAATTAGAAGTGCAATTAAATATGAAAATAAAGGAGTTATGCTTATTTAAACTTCCGTAATCATGATATTTGACGCGTTGATTTTAGTTTTATGCCCATGGGTTAATTGTTCTTTGTCCTGGATTATTTAATATGTCCATACGGATTTGTCCATAATAGTCCATCAGTCATAAATATAAAGAGCGAAAGCCTTCGTCAAATTATTCTTAATCCTGAAGTCAAATATTCCAACTAATTGGGGATTCGAATTGTAACAAGGTTTTAATACTTTGTTTAATGAATACACCAGGTTATCGACTGCGTGTAAACTAAGGTTTTACTACTTTGTTAACAATTACACCAATTACCCTTGAATGTAATTTACCCCTGTTTCAACAAGTCTATTAACTATTAATCCAGTTCCGTGTCCGGTAAAATGAACAATTATTGGTATTTATAGATATCCCGCCCACCGTACCCAGTCAAGCGTATGTGGTTATATATAAATACGTCAAATTATAAGTTTATATATTAAATTAACAAGGTATTGTTTAGTTAATATAAAACCCATTAATAGCCCATAGTCTAATTTCCACAAGTGTCGTTCTTTTGTCCAAACCCCAATTATGGTACAAAGCCCAATTACCCAATTTTAATATTTTTAGCCCAACATCATGATTACTTCGGTATTAAATAAGCATAATAATAATTTAGCTACGAGACATTAATGTAAAAAGGTTGAACATAACTTACAATGATTAAAAATAGCGTAGCGTTACACGGACAGAATTTCGACTTATACCTTTACAACATTCGCTAACATACCCTTATTATTAGAATTAAAATTAAAATTAAAATTATATATATATATATATATATATATATATATATATATATATATATATATATATATATATATATATATATATATATATATATATATATATATATATCGTATGTGAGATAGAGAGATGGATTGATATATCTTTTTACACTGAACCAAACACGCGAATTTATAGGGTTGTGGCCAGATACTGTTGGCCATGCGATCGCATGGGAATTACTCTTCAAGGTCATGCGATCGCATGGCCTCTATTTCCAGCTCACATGAGCTTGTTTTCTTATGCCGACGGTTTTTAATTATAATATAATATATATATTAATTTTAAGAATTAATTATATATTATATTATATTCATGTGCATAGTTGACTTGTAATTTTTAGTCCGTTACGTCGAGCGTTGAGAGTTGACTCTGGTCCCGGTTTCGGATTTTCGAACGTCCTTGCGTATAATTTAATATCTTTTACTTTGCGTTTCGCGTCTTGTACTCTTGTAATTTTGAGACATTTCTCATCAATAATTGGAACCTCTTTGATTGTACTTTGTAATTTTGAGCTTTTTGGTCGTTTGCGTCTTCAATTCGTCGAATCTGTCTTTTGTCTTCACCTTTTAATATTTAAACGAATATTCCTTTTAAATAGGACAACTGCAACTAAAAGCTTGTCTTTCTTGAGGGATAATGCTATGAAATATATGTTCGTTTTTAGCATTATCATTTGTTAAACACTTCATTCTCAAGCATTAAAATGTATTTCTCTAGAATGAGTGTAGGAATATAAACCAGTCTATGCTTAGGCACATAATTTTCACGTTGCATATTCTTTTCAGTTTCAACAAGTTCCTTCAAAAAATCAAGATATGATTTACCTATTTTAGCATTGATTTTCTCATACATTAAGCTAATTTGATGGTATTTTCTAGATTTGCGATTAACAATAATATCATCAAAATCAGCATCAGAAGCATGCACAAAATGAGATGGTAAACCAGTCTGAAAGTAATCAGAATGATATAATCCTGGAATCTTTTTGGAAGCATTATCTAAAATCTTAGGATCTTCATAACCCAACCCCCACTTTTCACCATGAATCGTTTTTGGTCTATTCATGAAAATTGTTTGTTTTGAAAGTTCCATATCAATGATAGCTTTAGATTGCTCTGTACGGTAGAGTTTTTCCTCATATCGAGCAAGTTGAGCTTTCATTTGAAGAGACTCTTTTGACAATGAAGAACTTTCAGTGTTCTTCTCAATTATGGTGTTTTCCAATTGAATAATTTTCTTGTTTATCTTTGAAAGTGTGGGTTCATGTTGAGTTTTCAAATCATAAAGATCTTTTTTCTAAAAATTGAACTTTTTCTGCAAGTCGTTCCGATTTTAGACGATAATCAGTCCTTTCGACTTTAATCGGATGAATTGTCTTTTTGAGATCTTCCAACTCAGTTTCCGTAGAGATGAGTTGGACTTTCAATCTTTCCAACTCCGATTGTAATTTAGATGATGAAGTTTTTGTCTCATTTAGTTTGATTTTATCTTTCAAAACCTTGTTTTCAGATTTTAAACCTTTAACTTCTTTTGACATTGAGACCAAGTTCTTCATCAGGTCATTTTGCATTTTGATAAAATCATTTGAGATTTCATTTGATTGTACCTCATCATCATCAGATGTTGAGTCAGAATTCTTCATTGCTTCCTTTGCTTTGATGAGCTTGGTCACCTTGCAAACATTTGCATGTTCCACCTCTGAATCTGAATCATCAGTCCAGTTAAACAAAGTATCATCAATCGGTTTCAGCTCTCCTCCTGTTTCCACAATCTTTCCATTAATATTTTCTTCTTGTAGTAAGCTGCATCTTTTTTCTTTGGCATCTTGCACTCACGAGAGTAATGACCAGCTTTGCCACAACTGAAACAGATTGAATCATTCTTCTTGGAATCATCAGCACGTTGTTGTTTTGATTGATCAGGTTTCTTGTAGTAGGAGGATGAAGATGAGTTCTTACGTTGATTGCTTGATTTGCCTTTGAACTTGTGTTTGTTCAAGGCTTTGGTGAACATAGCTGCCATCTTGACTAATTCAAGGTGAGAATCATCAACATCAGAAAGATTCAACTCTTCAGAATCAGTTGATTCTTCAACAAGCACTTTCTTGGACAAGCTTTTGGAAGTTGTAAATAATTTACTCTTGTTTTTGGCAATGAGAGCAAGAGGATCACTTGGAGACGACTCTTTCCTTCCCTCTTGAAGTTTAGACACCTCTGGTTGATAATGCATAAGAACTCCAACAAGCTCATGAATAGTTATCTTATCAATCTCTTTGGTAGATCGAACAATGGTTCCATAAGGAAGCCAATCATCATTGAGCTTTTTGAGGAACTTCATGTTGACTTCAGCATTCACTTTTATGATCTTGCACCTTTTCAACTCATTGAGAACACTATTGAAATGATGATAGGTATCCTTGAGTTGTTCTTTGGGTTCCTGCTTGAAATCTTCATAAAATCCCAGAGCCTTATTTAGTTTAGTAATATCTGACATGTCATAACCTTCTTGCTGTCGTTTGATCTCATCCCATATGTCTTTTGCTGTAGTGTTGCTATTAAAATTTTCAAATAACTCATACGGGATGGCTTGCATAATAATGTTCTTTGCCTCTATGTCACCCTGAGCTCTCTCACATCTATCACCAGAAAGTTCATAGACTGGAATTGGCATACCAGTATCCGGATAATACTCTACAACTGGACCATCTCTCAGAGAAGCCCATATATACTTTGCTTTCTCACCCTTGTAGTATATTACTGAGTGATACGATGAAGCCACTGAGTGTACTTGCCATCAAACAACACTGGAGGTCGGGAATCTGATCCAATGATTAAAGTATCTTGTGTAGACATCTTGAAATTGAGGTAGATTTGGTAAAGATTCGGTATTACACAATTCTAGGATAAAGGTTCACAAAAATCTAACAAAATGTCAGATTCGGTATCTGGTTCGGTACTGTAGCAAACTCGGTAAGTGGTTCGGTACTATAGCAGATTCGGTAAAGATTCGGTAAACCAGATTCTGTATCAGAAACTGATCAGTAGCACAAGTAACACACCCAGATTCGGTAAAGATTTAGTAACCACAAGATTTGAAACCTTAGAACACTTAAAACCAATGAATTAAGTGATACTAAGACTCTGGTTCGGTATTTGACTCGGTAGTCAAATTCTGTAAACTTTTGAATGCAAACACAATCCAATTCCTTTGAATTAGATTCGGTAACCTTGTTGCAAAAGGAAACAAGTTAGTAACACACAGAATATCAAAGATACCGAATGTATAGGATACCGAGTGTCAACTGTAGCAGTTGACAACACTGAGTCTAAGTATAGAATCTTAGAAAACAATCGAATCCTTTCTCAAATCACACCAATTAGCTGCGTATGATCAAACCGAATGTGATAGAATCACAAACACACCATAATCTACAACACTTAACACGAATTGTTAACTTTGAAGCAGACTCGGTATGGCAGTTAAGATACCGAGAGTTGATCGAATCTTCAAAACTTAAAGAATTGATGAAATTGGACCGTCAAAAACTTGATTAATCACCTCACGAACACAACTGAAACCTCAAATCTTTACTAAAATACATAATCAAGCTAGAATTGATCAATACCGAGAGTTTTAACCACGAACTCTAAAAATTAACTTGATTCTTCATAATTGTTGTTCAAAAGCTGTAATGATGATCGAAACTCTTTCTAATCAACCTAATACACCTTCGCTGAACTTATCACAAGAATCTGAACGTCAGATTATCAGATTTGAATATACCGAATCTGATTCAATATATCGAGAGTGTACAGATTCTGTAATCTTCAATCTCTAGATCGATCTAGTGAGGTAATATCACTCTCTGGATGCTCTGATACCAAATGATAGGTCAGATCATGTTGAGATTGGAAGATGAGACAATTTAGAGTGAGATTCGGTAAGTAAGAAGGAGACTCGGTATGAGAGAGAATCGGTAAAATTTACATTCCACAGCTTCTAGAACTCATGTTCTAGTTACAATGCAATGGCTATCTAATTAAGACTACATAGGTTCCTTATATAGCCCTCTTCTAAGGAACCTTCATCTAAGCATGTTTCACATTAACACTATACAACTTTGGGGTCCTAACATCTTTTGTAAAAGTGGAACGAGATGTAGTCCCGATGTGGGAAATGGGCCATCCCTTACCATCACCGATGAGTATCTCATATGTACCATTATAAGGTGATTGCACCGATAAGTTAGCCATGTCTTTTATCACATGGTGTGAAGCACCTGAGTCCAAAAGCCACAGTTGAATAGAAGCCTGCGAATTGAGTGAAGTATCATGGACTTATGGGCTGGAATTGTGAAAGGTGGGAGGTGAAGGTGGATGTATTGCAGGATAAGCTTCAGCAAACACATGGCACTTCTGTAATGAATGTCCTTTCTCATGACACAATAAACATTTACCCAAAAAATGTCCTAGACCTAGTGTAGTTGGTGGACTGCTTTGAACCTTGACCTGTAACAACCCGACTTTTTCCGTTAACTTTTCCGTTAAATACTTAGCTACCGTTAGTTAAATTCTATGAATTTATACGCAAGAAATTTTTTAAGAAAATACTATTTTTAATCTGTGCTACATATTACTTGATTTCATACTTTGGTTTAGAAGTATGCGAGAGACTTAGAAAACACAAGAAAAACGTACGGTTAGTGAAAACCGGAAAAACGTCTTTTAAGGCAACAAAAGGAAAGATAATTCACTTTTAATAATTATTTAAATAATTATGAAGTTTTAAACTACTTTTAATGTATTAGAAGTTTTATAAATTAAAAGCGCGAAGAATTCGCTAAAACGCTCGGTTAATGTTCCAGCTTTCTATTTTGGTTAACGACACTTTGCAACGGAATAAATAATTATTAAGTAAAATAATTATTCCATGTATTTTATAAAATTAGAATTTTTTTTATAACTAATAGAATTTAATTTAATTCAAGAATCCGGAGGATTTCACGTTTAACGATTCGGTTCGCATTTTCGGTTAACGATTTATGGGAACGAGCCTAGGAATTAAATTAGCTAGCCAAAAGAGCCCATGGACACCTCTTTTCAGCCCCATTCGGCCGACCACATGCCATTAGTCCATCCCTTATTTTTAATTGTGGCCTGGTTTGCTTAATTGGCCCAAACTACCACCCTTTAAGCCCTAATTCCTAAACCTAACTTAAACCCTCATTTAACAAAACATTAAGGCAGGGATTCTTACTCCCTCCCAAATCACGACCTAATACAGCCCCGAAACCCTATCACCATGATTGACATCTTCATGGATCAAGATCACATCAATTTCTTGCTTGATTGCTAAATCGTTTACGTATTCGTGTTCCTCTCGTTCTCCTCTACGCATCTATATCAACAATTATATGATTGGGGTATGATCTAAAAACTCTATTTTTCTAGATTTAATTGTTATTATACATGTATAGGGTTGCTAGAATGTCTAGTACTCAAGTCTTGATTTGTGTTCGTGTTACTAGTCGTTATTTTGCTCGGATTGCATGCTAGGGTTTAAACATGAATTTGTTTGATATGCTACTGATATGATGAGTGTTTTTTCTGTATATATAAACTATTTAGATGGAAAGCCATTGAAAAATTATAAAGTTTGCTCACAAGAATCGCGCGATTTCGTTATGTATAGCTAGTGTTGTAAATCTCCTTATTTCTCCCCGAGATCTCCCCGAGATCTCGTTTTTGAAAGATGGCCAAGACGAGATGTCCATCTCCCAAGATTTCTCGGTCAACGGGGTCAATCTTGGTTAAAGCCATGATTTCTCGAATTTTCTCGCTCATTTTTCTGATTTTCTCGCTCATTTCTCGGATTTTCTCGCAGAATCTAGTAATTTCTCCGATTTTCTCGAATTTTCTTGTAAAATCTCGTAAAAATGTATATATAAATATACATATATTTATCTATATATTTATATTTATATGAAAAAACTAAAAAGTCAACGTAAGTCAACGTCCGAGATCTCCCCGAGATTTTTTCGAGATGCCGAGATCTCCCAAAAAATGTCCAAACGAGATCTCCCCGAGACCCGAGCTCTCCAACCTTGTGTATAGCTATAATTATGCTTAATTGAAGTTTCGACGTGTAATTATGCTTTATTCTGAAAACTGTAATTTATGTGTTTGAAATTGATACATGAACTGATGTTTTTTGGATAGATAATTTAAAAACACACAAAATGGACTAAGATATCATAGCTATTGGATGTGTGAAAGTCATTTTATGCTTATTTAATTGAACGTTTGTGGTAAAACTTGTTAAACAACGATTTTCTTTTGAGTCAAACGACTACTTAACATGATTTCTGGAAAATAAGCCTTTTTATTTTGAAAATTAAATTATTAGTACTTAATCTTTCATGTAGACCTCATGTGCTAATTGTTACTATATGCTCGTATAATCGACCCTGAAAATGACTACCTGAATGGGATCGAATCTGTCCCATTTGTACATATAATGGTCTAGCATGAATCATAAATTGTTTTGGAGCTTGAGCTTTTGATATGTTGTTGAATGTATGTTATGTAGCATATCTCATTTGTATGTATAACTCTGAAAACTCTAATTGCTATGTGTTATATGCGTGTTGAAACCATAGGTCTAGATTATGTCTAAATCAGAATATCCGACTTGTTGGGAAAAACTGTACTAATTGGCTACATGGTTTTCTTAGATCTTTTGACCACTGATACTTTGAGGTGTTAGTTACCATCTCCAATTGGTCGTTCATGATTTACTATTTTCTAGATTAAATGAGAATTTTTATGAAACTAATGCGCAAATAAAAACTGAACTAGAAAGATTTGCATGCTATGTGAGTTCTAGGAATCGTATGATAATGTTCTTGGTCTTTTAAAAAGCTTATGACATGTAATTATGATCTAGGGTTTATCATAATTTCTTGGTGTGTGATTTGTGAACAATGCTTGTCCGATTGCATGACCGTTGTGAACACGTAAGATAATTAAACTAGTAAACGTTAATTTGCTAAACGAATGTGTGAAACTCATGAGTTGACCTTGGTTTGACTTTGTGAAATCATTGACATGACCTACTGATGTAGTTGACTTAGGTTGACCAACTTGACCAAGTTTTACTTTTGTTTGACTTGCATGAACTAGTAGACTTTGTGTTGACTTTTACTATACAATCGCGTCGGACTTGAGCATTAGGACTATGTACAACCTATGGACCGACCTAGTGTAATACCCCATCAGAATTGACTAACGGCGTATTAACTCTGGCCCCACAATTAACGGTCACACCCTCTATATAAGACGTTTCCGAAAGCATTCGCATTACAATTTAGTAAACGTGGTCATTAAATAAAATATACTTCAAAAATGTTTAATAGAAATGACCAACGGTAAATAATTCCCAAACATTATTTAAACAAATGAAAAGACTTCATAATGCGAATGTATATTATTCATGAGACAAGTTGTAAACAATGCTGGACTTCACTCCAGTAATAGCAATAAGCAATCATAAGAACCTCAGCTAGCGGAAGCAATACCTCTAAGGACCTGAGATAAAAACATGCGAAAAGTCAACAAAAATTATTGAGTGAATCTACAGGTTTAGAAAAACATTTATCGTAAGTTAGGCCACGAGATTTCTTTGAAAGCATCGTAAAAATTATACAATTATCATGAACACTTGATTATAAGACTTTAGCCTGCGGATAGCTCATTCGCTACACGTCTTCCATTTACCCTTTCTAAGCATACACTGATCAAGTATACAAGTTACAACAGAATAAGCACCCCCGTGTGCTGGGGCGAGGTTTGTCAAACCTAACGGTACCGTCCCTATAAGTCGAGCTTACGTAAAGTAATTAATATAATCAAGCTAACGGATTTTTGATCTGAACTCATATGTATATCATTTAGTTACTCGTTCCTAATATGTAAAACATTTGAAATAGCATGTTATCTCATCCCATGTAAAAGTAGTAGGGACTGTAGACTCACCTTTGAAAATGCACAGTAAACTCTTAGTAAAATAGTACGGTAGCCGGACGATTACGACCGTAAAACGTAACCTAATTAAATAAGTTACCTTAAGTAAATACATAAGTCACACTAATACACTATGTCAACTCATAGTGTACGTGTTGTCCTAGTGCTCAGACTGACTCAATCATGTAAGCAAAAGTCAACTAGTCCAAGCAAGTCAACAAAAGTCAACCAAAGTCAAACCAAAAGTTAAACTCGGTTAAAGTGGTCAACTAAAGTCAACCATATCAGTAGGTCATGCAATCTTAGTCAACATGTCAATTCTAAGTCAACTAACATGTTTTAGCTCACAGTTTGTCAAGTACGTGTTCACAGTTTATCGTATAGCATAAAATTCATGCACAACTTGCAAACAACGAACATAATTCATAGCACATAAGTCATGGTAATATGGCAAACTCCATATCATAACTAGACTCATAAACATTTCCAAAAAGCCTAGTCATGCCCTCATATGATGTCTACAAGTCGTGTTTCAGATAAGCTTTAGTTAAGGTTTACCAAATCAGTTTCAGCACGCGCAGCAGTTTTAGAAAAAATCTCCATTAAATTTAGACACTCCAAATTATCTGTGATAAAATAATCAAAGAAATTCATGTAGCCAATTTGTACAGTTTTTCATAACTCTACAGATCTTCTGTTTTTGGACAACAACTAGACATGTCATTTGGTGATGCATAATACACATAGCAAACAATATTTTCAAAAGCTATCATACAAATGAAATATGTTTATGAACATCTAAATGACAATATTACAGATGATAAAAGTCTCAAACAATTTATAGTTCATGTGAGGTCATTTCGTGTGCATATGAAAACAGTTTTCGAGCAATACAAGACACCATTTTTCATTTAATCATACTGAGAGCTATACATAGCCAATTAGCATGATTCTTAAGTCTAACTTGAGTGATTTTTAAAAAGGAATCCAGTGATTAGCATTTCAATGACTCATTCATAAAGCATAAACACCAGAAAATTCATATTGCATGCAAAACCCTAGCAAAAACTTCAATTGATCATAACTACTGCATCCAGTAACGAAATCATGCAATTCCAAAGTCCAAATTTATTAATTTTTCGAGATCTATCCATCTAGATACATTATACAAACAGTAATTAAACTCATCTCATCAGACTCATAGCAAACCAATTCGTGATTCAAACCAAATACATCGATCGCGCAAAGTAATGACTAACAACGTATGCAATCACAACCAATTGAGCACTAGACTCTTGTACACTATGTAATTGAATAAAATCAGATTTAAAGAGATTAAGGTTAGTGATTATACCTCAAACGATCAATTAAACAACAATACTAGACGTAGAACGATGCGTAGAACAACGTTTATGCTCAAGACTTCTTCTAATTTTCAAGTTTTGATGGTGTATGATGGTGATGATGTTCGACGGCCAACAAGAGGGAGGAGGGAGCATGAAATGTCGACTAGGTTGAATGAATGAGGAGCCAGGGATGTTTATTTATTAATTAAATCAAGTTAGGCCCTGATCTAAAAGTCCACTAATGAATTAATAGCCCAAAAACAAGTCCATAAGGGGGTGATGGGGTGGGTTCGGCCGTGGGGCCCTATAGGGGGTTTCCAGGGCACATTTTGCTTATTACCTCGTATGCGCGTGGTCCGTTTCGAGTGCCGTTAACCGTACCGGGTCCCCGAAACGTTAACCGGTCATTGAAACGTAATCCATCAGGTTTAACTCATTAAATAAATGATAAAGTAAATAAGTTTTTCATAAAGCTAATAATTATTAAAAACAATTATTTTATTCAAATTTCTAAGTTAGGTAAACTGAAAGGCTTTAGATGCGATTAACGTAATCGTGTCGTTTTCTAAGTATTTCGTTATCCGAAACAAGTTCATCAATTAATATAAACATATTAATTCAAGTAATCCACTAGGATCATGTATGCATTTAAATCAGTTAAACACATAAAGTTCTACGTAATCACCGTTAAATAATTAAGGGACAAGTAACGATAGTAATGGAAAAACTAGGGTTGTTACACCTAGCTTATTAGACACATAATGACCAACTTATATTCTCTAGGTTGAGTCTACGGGTCAAGGACCTACATCTTGGTTATCTACTGTGGTATTTGTAGCTGCGCTAAAGGTGAGTTATAGCCCCTTTTTTCTACTTTTTTTGGGGTGAGAATACATGCTTACTAGTTTTCCAAAAAGTTTATTATACGAAGGTTCACAGTCCTACTTTCTTTTAATCTTTTACTGTTTATACTTGGGATGTGGATATACGCTGTTAGAACAGATTTAAAACCATACATGATGATTTAAAAACAAACTTTGTATTGCATGAGTTACAGACCGAAAAGCCCTTAGCTCGAATATGTTAAATTACTTATGTAAGCGCGAATCATATAGACAGATCTGTTGGGGTTTGACAAACCTCATCCTACCTTAACTGAGGTGCATGTTATTTCGTAAATCATACCTTGGTCGGTGTACACTATTATAGGGTACAAGGAAGACGTGTGGGATACCATGCGTTGTGTTAAGCTTCATAATTCGAGTGCTCACGAGATGCATACACTTTAGAAACTTTTATTGCTAAATATCGTGGTTTACAAACTTAACACTAGACATTTTTGTTGTCTTACACATTTGAAATAGAATATGGTATTGTCAACAAACATTAGAAACAACACATTTTGTTGTATACAAAAGATTTAAACTAAGACACTTTGTTGTCTACAAAGATTTGAAAACATGAACTTACGTTGTGTACAAACTTTTGAACTACGAAAATTTTATGTTCTATCTTTATTAATGTTGTGATACTAAATAACTCACCAACTGTTGTGTTGACCTTTTAGCATGTCTATACTCAAGTACTTATTACTTCCGCTGTAAACTTTGCTATTTCATAGAAGTCAAGACAAGCACTGGAACCAGAGTTAACATCGTTGTTAATAGACTTTGATGGGGCATTAAAGTTGGTATCAGAGCTGGTCTAACTGTGTCCAAATCACGACCGGTTAACGTTCTGTGGATTCGGTTTCGATCAACAGCAACGATTTTGGGCGGGTTAATCGTAGAGGGGGTTCTCACAGTGTAACATGTGATGAAGCATTGGCTCTTACTCCTTGCGATCCCTTGTAGGGTTGGAAGTTTGGTGGAAACGCAGGTCGTAAAATCAGCGTCTGAGGTATGCCCAGTGGTCACCATAGGAAAGGCACTGGGTGGGTTTCTACCCCAACTTTAATGTTATAAAATTTGGTATCAGAGCTAATGGTTGTAGGGATCTAGAAATTGCATTAGTGTCTTTAACTGAGTTGTTAGGACGCATTAGTGAGTCTAGACTACAACCTGAATGTTAACTGTTATGTATTACTGTTTACATGACCATATATGTGTACATATATATGTGTATAGTACGTGTACACTAACACTTAATTCTGTTACTATTCGTTGTGATAATAATTACTCACTACTGATATTACACTACCATTACGTACACGTAATACTGAAGATCACTACTGCTACCACTACTATTAAACACTACCTATCACCACTTAGTACTATGACTACTACTGATCATTACTGTCATTACTACTTATAACTACTATTGTGTACTACTCGTTACCATGCTTCACTACTCTCTTTGTACCTAAAGACATTACCAAAAGATTTTGAACACATTGACGTCAACATCCAGTTATTCATTTCTATCGAGATACACACCTTTGGAGGTTGCACAAACTCTGCTCGATTAACTACGAGTTTTTATTCGAGATACCAATACACCTTTTTCATTTTTCGTTCTCCACGATTATATCCTCTTAAATTTGATGGAGTGATGTTGGAATGGGGGTATGAATTGGTGTAATATAATGCGCCTGATCAACGTGGTTATATTACAGTAAGTCATACTGAAGTTCTAATAAATCGTGATGGTGATGAGGCTTGATCAACCTTATCACCACCACGTACCATGTTACATGACTCTGTTATTTTCTTTGTTGCCATCTGAAAATACCGAGACCCTATATATCACATAATCCAAGAACACGCCTTTCTTCATTGACACGTCATTTTTATGCTTCTGATAAATGGTCAGCTGTTACTCAACTTCAAAACGTATATATAACTACATGTATATTATCTCATTTTCGCCTAGTTTTAATGTTGAACTATGAGATGCTCGAGGTGGCTACACGAATACGAAAACTTCTTCTCTCATTAAGCTGATACTCTCCTCATACAGGAATCTCCTTATACCATTCCTCAAAGGTGAGGAACTCTACCAAAATTAAACTAGTATTAACCACGAGAGTGAAAATTTTAACAAAATTTTTCGTAAACCATGAAGTCAAGAGACTAAAGCAGAACAATCATGATACCTTTCACGTTTGAAACTCGGAGAAACACTTAGCAGAGTAAAGCTTCATCGATCATCTCTTTGAGATATGCTTAGATGCCAAACTTCCTTTCATCTAAGAGTCCATAAAGGTCTTGGACCATAAGCTCAACCAACTCAAACAAAGCACAATTTCTATTGTTAGAATTCGTTGAAACCCTCGTAGAGAACTCAAACTCACGTAAGAGCTAGAAGATCAAACGAAATGAAATTACCTGCATCTATTTTCCCCAACGTAACGTTGATGGATGGCACTAACCAAAATTTCGGGACGAAATTTTCAATAACGGGTAGGTAATGTAACAACCCGACTTTTTTCGTTAACTTTTCCATTAAATACTTAACTACCGTTAGTTAAATGAATTTATACGCCGGAAATTTTTTTAGAAAATACTATTTTTAATATGTGCTACATATTACTTGAGTTCATACTTTGTTTTAGAAGTATGCGAGAGACTTAGAAAAAGCAAGAAAAACGTACGGTTAGTGAAAACCGGAAAAACTTCTTTTAAGGCAACGAAAGGAAAGATAATTCACTTTTAATAATTATTTACATAATTATAAATTTTTTAAAATACTTTTAATTTATTAGAAGTTTTATAAATTAAAAGCACGAAAAATTTGCTAAACGCTCGGTTAACATTCCAGCTTTCGATTTTGGTTAACGATACGTAGCAACGGAATAAATAATTATTAAGTAAATAATTATTCCATGTACTTTATAAAATTAGAATTCTTTTATAATTAAGAGAATTTAATATAATTCAAGAATCCGAAGGATTTAATGTTTAACGATTCGATTTTCATTTTCGGTTAACGATTTATGGGAACAAGCCTAGCGATTAAATTACCTAGCCAAAAGAGCCCATGGACACCTCTTTCAGCCCCATTCGGCAGACCACATGCCATTAGTCCATCCCTTATTTTTAATTGTGGCCCGGTTTGCTTAATTGGCCCAAACTATCATCCTTTAAGCCCTAAACCCAACTTAAACCCTCATTTAACAAAAAATTAAGGCAAGGCTTCTTCCTGCCTCCCAAATCACGACCTAATACAGCCCCAAAACCCTATCATCATGATCAACATCTTCAAGGATCAAGATCACATCAATTTCTTGCTTGATTGCTAAATCGTTTACGTATTCGTGTTCCTCTCGTTCTCCTCTACGCATCTATACCAACAATTGTATGATTAGGGTATGATCTAAAAACTCTATTTTTCTAGATTTAATTGTTATTATACATGTATAGGGTTGCTAGAGTTTCTAGTGCTCAAATCTTGATTTGTGTATGTGTTACTAGTCGTTATTTTGCTCGGATTGCATGCTAGGGTTTAATCTCAAATTTGTTTGATATGCTAATGATATGATGAGTTTTTTTCTTTACATATGAAGTATTTAGATGGAAATCCAATGAAAAATTATTAATTTTGTCGCAAGAATCGCGCGATTTCGTTATGTATAGCTATAATTATGCTTAATTGAAGTTTCGACGTGTAATTATGCTTTATTCTGAAAACTGTAATTTATGTGTTTGAAATTGATGCATGAACTGATGTTTTATGGATAGATAATTGAAAAACACACAAAATGAACTAGGGTATCATAGCTATTGAATTTTTGAAAGTCATTTTATGCTTACTTGAACGTTTGCGATAAAACTTGTTAAACAACGATTTTCTTTTAAGTCAAACGACTACTTAACATGACTTCTGGAAAATATGCCTTTTTGTGTTGAAAATTACATGATTAGTAATTAATCTTTCATGTAGACCTAATGTGCTAATTGTTTCTGATGCTTGTATAATCAACCCCGAAAACAACTACCTGAACGGGATCGAATCTGTCCCGTTTGTACATATAATGGTCAAGCATGAAGTTGAAATTGTTTTGGAGCTTGATCTTTTGATATGTTGTTAAATGTATGTTATGTAGAATATCTCATTTGTATGTTTAACTCTGAAAACTCTAATTGCTATATGTTATATGCGTGCCTAAACCATAGGTCCGGATTATGTCTAAATCAGAAAGTCCGACTTGTTGGGAAAAACTGTACTAATTGGCTATATGGTTTTCTTAGATCTTTTGACCACCGATACTTTAAGGTGTTAGTTGCCATCTCCAATTGGTCGTTCGTGATTTACTATTTTCTAGATTAAATGAGAGGTTTTATGAAACTGATGCGCAAACAGAAACTGAACAAGAAAGATTTGCATACTACGTGATTTCTAGGAATTTTTAGATAGCGTTCTTGGTCTTTTTAGAAAGCTTATGACATGTACTTGTGATCTGGGGTTTATCATAATTTATTGGTGTGTCATTTGTGAACAATGCGTGTCCGATTGCATGACCGTTGTAAACAAGTACGATAATTAAACTAGTAAACGTTAATTTGCTAAACGAATGTGTGAAACTCATGAGTTGACCAAGTTTTACTTTTGTTTGACTTGCATGAACTAGTTGACTTTTACTATACAATGGCGTTGGACTTGAGCATTAGGACTATGTGCACCCTATGGACTGACCTAGCTTATTAGACACATAATGACCAACTTATATTCTCTAGGTTGAGTCTACGGGTCAAGGACCTACATCTTGGTTATCTACTGTGGTATTTGTAGCTGCGCTAAAGGTGAGTTATTGCCCCCTTTTTCTCTACTGTTTTTGGGGTGAGAATACATGCTTACTAGTTTTCAAAAAAAAATTATTATACGAATGTTCATAGTCCTACTTTCTTTTAAACTTTTACTGTTTATACTCGGGATGTGATTACACGCTGTTGGAACAGATTTACAACCAGACACATTGAATTAGAAACAAACTTTGTATTGCATGAGTTACAGACTGAAAAGCCCTTAACTCGAATATGTTAAATTACTTATGTAAGCGCGAATCATATGGACAGATCTGTTGGGTTTTGACAAACCCCACCCTATCTTAACTGAGGTGCATGTTACTTCGTAAACGATACACTTGGTCGGTGTACACTATTATAGGGTAAAAGGAAGACGTGTGGGATACCATGCGCGATGTTAAGCTTCTTAATTCGAGTGCTCACGAGATGCATACACTTTAGAAATTTTTATTGCTAAATATCGTGGTTTACAAACTTGAAACTAGACATTTTTGTTGTTTTACACATTTGAAACAGAATATGGTATTGTATACAAATATTAGAAACAAGACATTTTGTTGTATACGAAAGATTTAAACTAAGACACTTTATTGTCTACAAAGATTTGAAAACATGAACTTACGTTGTGTACAAACTTTTGAACTACAAAACTTTTATGGTCTATGTTTATTACTGTTGTGATACTAAACCTATAACTCACCAACTGTTGTGTTGACCTTTTAGCATGTCTATTCTCAGGTACTTATTACTTCTGTTGTAGAACTTTGCTGTTTCATAGAAGTCGAGCCAAGCACTGAAACCAGAGTTAACATCGCCGTTAATGGACTTTGACGGGGTGTTAAATGACATGTACTTGAAAAATTCGGGTCGTCTAGTGTAGTAGGAGGCCTGGACCCATTATAGTTTGTACGTGTGTAGGTAACATTAGTGGTACCACGAAAAACACTAAACAAAGGTTTACTTTTTAGTGCAAGTTCCTTGTTTAGTAACTTTTCGTTGAGCTCATTAAAGGGAATATGAGTGTCACGAGAATTTACACCATTGATTACACTCTGATATGAGTCTTCAAGCCCATTGAGAACACAATCGGTGATGTCCTCTGGAGGAACAGTTGAGTCGAGTAAGTCAAAGTGATCGGTGCAAGCTTTGATGGCGTGCATATATACGGTTATTGATTGCGGTCCTTTGGTGATGTTTTTGGCTTCATCTTGAGATGTTTTATTTGGCCACGAGATGAACTAGCATAGGTGCTGGTGAGAGTATCTCATAAATCTTTGGTGGTTGTGGTTAAGGATAAAGTGGAACAACACTTGAATCCAAAGTGCCGATAAGGGCCTCAAACAATAAACGATCCTGGCGTATCCAAGTTGTATACGCATGATTGATAGACGAAGTACCTTCTTTGGTGATCGGTTGTAGTGAAGTAGGATATGTATCATCCAAAAACTTAAACAAGCCATAACCATCAACCGTAGCTTGAATATGTAACTTTCACGAGTTGTAGATAACAGATGTAAGCTTGATTACATTGTCTAATGATACAATGATGATGGGATGAGTGGGATCTGCATCATTTATAATTGTGTTGTAAGACATTGCTGCCTTCGAAAAAAAATTAGGGTTAGGGTTAGGGTTGGAGTCGTATGGCTCTGTATACCATATAGAATAAGTGTTTCTTAATCTTATTCAATAGAATAATTGGTACATATATAGGGTACACAACAACAATGAAGATAACTATACAATGAGATAATTAAGGAAAATACATAACAACTAAATATAAACCAAATCTTCAATGTTTATCCGTAATAGAAATAAGTGGAGAAATGGAGGAATGGAGACGTGGAGTAGTTGAGAAGTCGTGGAGAAGATTAGAAGCAAGTATTACACTAAAAACAAGCATATATTGCTAGAAAGATATTCGAAAAAGGAAAAGAGGGAAAAAATAAATTTAAAACTATCGAAAATGTAGCTTGTAACCTTTTGTGAAAAGGTTTTGCATATACATATTTCAATCTAGCTTGAGTTTTTAATTTAGTTTAATTCATTTATGTATAATATATATAACTAGTTTTATGAGTACTTCCGTTTGACGGAAGTTGTAACTATAGTTTTTCACAAATGTCAATAAATGATGGAATACTATTGACATTTTTGTGAAAGGGTATAAAATTTGTAAATATAAATGAATCAGCCTAATATTCGAGAAATAGTTTACCTACTGTAATCAAATGTGAGCTCGTACGTTGTACTGTAGTTTTAAGAACTTAGTTTTATATAAAATATGTGAATCATCACCAAAATATTTTTCCTAAATTTTTACACCATTGTAAACTTTGATCTTCTACTTGGTGTTGAATTAATACACTTTTTGAGTGACACCCTAATACATTTACATATACTCTATAACTATGTCAATTCGTGTTGTACATAAATCATATCATGCAAAAAAAGGAATATCAACTATCAAGTATTGTAAATAAATCTATGAATCATCAGTACTCAAAATCTAGTTAACATCAACAAAAGCTAACTTGAAAAACCTTACAACGTACTACTGAATTTTTGTCAAATCAGAAATAGACAAGCCGATTACTTGTAATATCAAAAATAGTAAATAGTAATAGTAAAGAAAAAAAATAAGAAGATAATAAGATCATTAAGTGCAGACAAAGTGTACATCTACTTTGTTGTAGACAAAGTAGATTTACTTTCATACTTTCAAATAACATATTCAATCGCCCAACTACCGACTTGTGTTAATTTTTCGGCTCGAGTTATGGATATAAAAGATATTAGTTGTCCTTTATGCAACTATAGAGTTGAATCTTTGGACCATTTATTATTTGAGTGTTCTTTAGCTCGGGATTTGTGGCGAAGGACTAGATTATGGATTGACATCAACGATATACGCGATTTCTACTCTTGGTCGGATTGGGTACAATGGTTTGAGGCATAGCATTCTTCGTCCGGTTCGAAGGATAGGTTATAATGCGCACAGTTGCAGCTTTGGTATGGCACGTATGGAGATTCCAGAATGATAAGTTGTTCGGGTCGTGATCGATGAAGAAAGAGTTCTTGTTCGACTTTATTCGTAACTTTTCTTTTTATCGGTTGTGTAATAGAGAAAAAGTTAATGTTAGTTGGAACGATCGACTTATAAAATCCCTCAGTAGCGCCTTGCTAGTGAGGATTTTTCAATAAAATAATTTTGTCGGTCAAGAAAAATGATACTAATACCTTTCAAAAAAGAAGGAGACCGGTGCATGGCAAGGAATTGCAAACCTTTCATGAATTTATTAAGGATATTTGATCTCATTATCGTCACGTAGTTTTCGATTTTTCTTCTTTTGATGAAGATAATCTTCATATAGATTAGCGATTCTCTTTCCATTTTTTGGTTTATTTCGTTTCTGGTGTTTGTGTACGTGTAGATCCGCCTTTGTTTTGATGTAGTGAGTTTGGGGTAGCTCGATTATTTAGTTTAGCTGGTAGCTTGCTCATTTATATATTTTAGGAGGTTCATTTGTTTGTTGAACTTCTGCTACTATTTACAATAATTTCTCGTAATTCCAAAAAAAAAAAAAAAAAAAAAAAAAAAAAACCTGGTACCTTTTAAAATGGGATGGGGCGTTACCCCTCCAAAAAAGTAAGTATGTTATATTCTGTATTTTCAATCTAATAATCGATTGATTGATACTGTATTTTAATTCAATAATTGATAATTGATGGTTGGTTGTTATTATTGCGTGAATTCAACATTTATTTATCATATTTTGTTCTGGACCGGTTTAGCGGATTAAATCAATAATTAATATCAATATCGAGTGTGAAATCTTCAATATTAAGTTTCCTTATAGATGCATTATGAAACGAGATAGACTAATCGATTGTATGGACGTTATGAGGTTTAGAATCAACCACATGAGTTGTATGAATGATTTGGGACGAAAATAACTTGTAATATGTGGCTACTGTTTCACAAATAACTTAACAATGAAACTCGTAACCCATATATATATTGACCCGATAGACGAGTCTTTCGTCTGTGCGAATGACTCACTCATCCGTATGGACAAGCTTCATCCGTACGGATGATATACAAATCTGTGTGGATGAATCATAACTTTATTTAAAACATTAACGAGCTTATACTTGATTAATTTACGGTACTCCATTCGTCTCAATTTAATATTTCTACTTTGACTTTTCAAGTCTTTATTTACCAACTTTTAGGTAAAATATCTTTGTTTCTGTTACGTAGGATATGGTAAAATTTATGTGAAGTCTTGGGATTTAAATATGTTTTTAATTATATAAATTTCATTAAATAAAAAGAAACTAAAATATTTTAATTCAAAGTTAACAAAAAAAATTAAATAATCAAAATGAGACAATTAAATTGAAAACGAGGGAGTAGTGAAATGTAACGCATACACTTCCACCAAACAAAAATACCAAAGATCAATTACATTCCAAACATTCAAAGATTGACAAAAACTGTGGACTTATTGTTTATGTACTAATTCTTTGTCAACAAATTTAAAATATAGTTCATGCTTCAAAAAGCACTTAAAACAACGAAAAACGATTAACTAAGATCTAAACCCATAAATATAATTCGTAAACTATTTTAACATTAGTCATTTTGACCTAAATAGGTCAAAAGTGTGTCACCTTTATAAAAAAAGGAAGGTGATGGCAAAATATAAAAAATCCATATACTCGCGTTCACGTAAAAAGCATCATGATTACGTTGTTTTTTTTTTTTTTTTTTTTTTTTTTTTTTGCATTGAGACACCTTTTGCGATTCATATGATTATTCAATCACAAATCCATAATCATATCGAAGTATATGCTTGGTCCCAAAAATGATTAAAAGTTTGTTTTATAGTCACTCAATGGACATGCAATTTAATAATGTTAAAAAGTATGGTTTTTCGCATCATTACCTTTTGATTGTCTCAATATACAAAGGAACCATCACATCTTTACATAGTCTTCAAAAATATAAAACTTGTTTGTGCTTTTGGGTTTTGGGTTTGACTAAGTGAGTTGGTTGTTTAAGTTTCAAGGTGTTATCTTGATGCTTATGAACTCATGGTATTTTCTCTATAGTATTTTTCAAGTTTTAACCTTTATTAAAGAAAAAAAAAAGATATTAAAACACTTTCAAGAATTCTATTTAGTTTCTCGAAATGTAATGCCCCAAACATAAAATTTATGAAACTTATGTCTTAATAAAGAAAACTTGATACCAAATAACTTATAATCTAATATGACGGTAGGTGATAGGAATATATCTTTTTTGTAGTGTCTTTCATTTTATTATTCTGATCGAGAAAGAATCTCTTCTGAACGACCAAAGTCACAATGAGATTAAAAATCGATATTTTCTTAACCGTGCGAGTCTTTTCAATCTAAAGGTTGAGAGCTCAAGTGAAATGTCCCGTTCATATTGATTATAAACGTTCCATATTAATTGATTTCGTTGCGAGGTTTTGACCTCTATATGAGACGTTTTTCAAAGACTGCATTCGATTTTAGAACAAACCATAACCTTTAAAATATTACGACGATTATCAAATAATGATAATCTAAAATATAGCGTTTTTCACACGACCATTACATAATGGTTTACAATAATATTACACATCAACATAAGTCTTCGAATGCAGTTTTTAAACAATATTATACAAGCATGGACTCCAAATCTTGTCCTTAATTTAGTATGCAACATGTAACATCCCGTTTTTCATCATAACATGTCCAAGGTACGTGATGAACTTTAGAATGTTCATACTTGGTTGTATAATAGTATAAAGATGATTGTGTGATGAGTGCATGAAGTGTACCAAGTGTGTACGTATTTCTTGTTCGAATGTCGAAGAAAACTGGACGTTGTTTGAGTTACAAGATGTGTACGTACCTTTTCGACCCCAAATAAATTTGAGTTGATATTTCAAAACCTTACCATTAGAAAGGAAATCTTATTACGTTTCCAACGATATTTGATTCATCGAAAACGGAGTTACGGTCAAAAAGTTATGGCCAAAACAAGTTTGCTGAAGTTCGGATGAAACAGGCAATTGTCACAGCGCGACCAGAATGGCCACGGCGCGACCAGAATGGCCACGGCGCAACAAATGCCTATTTTGAGGGTCAGAAAGCTTAAAAAAGTGATCTAAAATCACCCTTTGGGCCACGGCGCGACAAATTTGCTCTGCGGCGCGACAATAGGCACGATCTGGTACTTTTCAGCCTTTTAATGAGTTAAATGAGGGGCAAAGTTGGTATTTCACATATGGACGGGTCTTTAGCCATAAAACTGATCCTAATCTTATCCAAACCTCATTTCCTTCTCATTTCTTCCCTCCCACTCACACCCCAAACCCTAGAGAGAGAGTAAAGGGTTTAGAGAGAGAAAGCTCGAATCGGGAATGAAGAAGAGTGATTCGGGTCGGGTCTCAAGAGTTAAAGTTGTTCTCCTCGTTCACGGCTACGTTGTGATAGTGATGGTAAGTTCTAACTCCGAAATTCATCTTTATGATTTGATATTCAAGTTAGGGTTTTTAGCTTTTTAGTTGTAAAACCCATTTAGATGATGAAGTGGGTTTATGGAAACTAGTTATTTTTGATACATGGCGGTTTTGGGTTGATTGACGTTTTGGACATGATTAGGCTTTGGTTTTGGGTGTAATCACTTAGTTTAGTGATTTTGGAAGCGTTGGAACCCTTTTGGGTGTATTTGAGTTGACTAATTTTGGAATGGGTCAAGATTAGGGTTTATGTGTCAAAATGGGTTTTGAGTCAAGTTTTGGTGAATTAAGTATGTAAATACTTGTTTTAGGTGTTATTTGGTGTTTTGGTAATATAATCACTAGTCGTTATTGATTTTGGGCGTTTTTGAGACTTAGGTCAAAATGGGTCGACTTTGATTGGGTCGAATTTGGTAATGACACTAAATTGGATTAAATGGATGTTAAACACTCTTGTTAAGTGTTAAATGGCATTTTTTGAATGAAAGTAAACGTGAGAAATGATTTCGGGTTAAAATTGGTATTTTAACCATAAAGTCAAACTTGGTCAACCATGAAACGGGTTTTTGGGTAATATACGGGATAGTATGCATTTAATGGCTAAAGTTGATGTATTTGAGTATTTCGAGAACGCGGGAACTAGTCTCGTTAGTTTTGGACCTTCGGGTGTCGTTAAATGTATAAAAAGGTGTATTTTGCACTTAGGTATCTAAATGGGCAGATTGTGGAGGTAGGTATAAACCCTTGGTTAAGGGCGTTTGCGTCAAATTCTCTTGAAGGGAATGTGTGTTGATTGTGTGAATACCTATATGTATATTATAGGTAAAATCTTGCTCGGTTGCGTTTGGTGGCGACTTTACATACATGACTTGTGCATGCATCTCGAGGTGAGTGGGATAAGTATACATGTATGTATATGATGTGTTTATTTGTATGAATGGATATGTGTTGTCCAAGTTAGCAATATATGTGTTGTACGCTAACAGATTTATGAATGGATATGTGTTGTCCAAGTTAGTGTTATATGCGTTGTACGCTAACGTTTTACGAATGGATACGTGTTGTCCAATTTAGTGATATATGTGTTGTACACTAACGATTTTATGAGCGGATATGTGTTGTCCAAGGGTTAGTGATATATGTGTTGTACACTAACGGTTGTTATGAACACCGATGGGAAATTCGAGTACCATTCCTTTTTACGATTGGTTAACCATGGTTGTGTGAATTTTGTATTAGCATATTTAATATTGAACTATATGCTATTGGTGTTGCTAGCTTATTGTGAATTGCGGATATTGGTTTATGCATGATGTTTGCATAGTTGTTGAATTGCTAGCTTGTATGCGGTATTGTGAAAGTGATTGCAAGTAAATAGATTATATATTTATATGTATAATTATTGCATTCACTAAGCTTTATGCTTACCCCTCTCGTTGTTTACCTTTTTACAGGTATTGTGATTATGAAGCTAGCTAGTTATAGACTAGACGCTTAGGTGCGCTTGGGCTCGATGGGGTAGCTTTTGGATATTTGGACGCGGATGGGGGATTTGGTAGTCCCCGGGATTATGCTCTTGGTATTGGGTTGGGTTATTGAGTCTTAACCCGTATTTCTCGTGATCGGGTCATTATTACAAATGATTTTGTAAAGTGTAATTTGTGTGCCAAGGGTCATGATAGATTGTTAAACGTATCATTACGATGTTATGTTTTGATTAAAATAGAGTTGAAAATGTATTGTATTAGTGGGACCTAACTAATAAAAAAAAATGTACTCCGTTTTTGGTTAAACGGATTGGGGTTGTTTCACAATAGCGGAAGCTCTTAATAATCACCTGAGAATAAACATGCTTAAAACGTCAACAAAATTGTTGGTGAGTTATAGGTTTAACCTACATATTATCAAATCATAATAATAGACCACAAGATTTCATTTTTATAACACATCTCATATCAGGCATTTCGCAAACTTCATAGAGATAAAAATCATTCATATGTTGAACACCTGGTAACCGACCTTAACAAGATGCATATAGAATATCCCCATCATTCCGGAACTCTCATCGGATATGATAAATCGAAGTACTAAAGCATCAGTAACTCAGATGAGGCTTGTTGGGCCAAATAGATCTATCTTTAGGATTCGCGTCAATTATGGGCCATTTCCCTAATTCTTAGGCTACCAAGCTAAAAAGGGGCATATTCGGTTCGATAATCCAACATAGAAAGTATTTTCAATTACTTGTGTCTATTTTGTAAAACATTTATAAAATCGCATGTATTCTCATACCAAAAAGAATAATAGATTTTAAAAGTGGGACTATAACTCACTTTCACAGATTTTTACTTCGTCGGGAAGTAAGACTTGGCCACTGGTCGATTCACGAACCTATAACAATATGTACATATATATATATATATATATATATATATATATATATATATATATATATATATATATATATATATATATCAAAGTATGTTCAAAATATATTTACAACATTTTTAATACGTTTTAATGTTTTAAGTTTATTAAGTCAGCTGTCCTCGTTAGTAACCTACAACTAGTTGTCCATAGTTAGATGTACAGAAATAAATCGATATATATTATCTTGGATCAATCCACGACCCAGTGTATACACGTCTCAGGCTAGATCACAACTCAAAGTATATATATTTTTGGAATCAACCTCAACCCTGTATAGCTAACTCCAACATTACTGCATATAGAGTGTCTATGGTTGTTCTAAATAATATATATATATACATGGGTCGATATGATATGTCAAAACATTTGCATACGTGTCTATGGTATTCCAAGATTACATAATATATTAGAATACATGTAATACAATATAAGTTAGCTAGGATATGATTAATATAGATTTGTTACCAATTTTCACGTAGCTACAACAAGAAAAATTATCCAATCTTGTTTTACCCATAACTTCTTCGTATTAAATCCGTTTTGAGTGTTTCAAGTTGCTATGGTTTCATATTGAACTTAAGTTTATGAATCTAAACAGAAAAAGTATAATTTTATAGTCAGAAATACAGGTTACAAGTCGTTTTTGTAAAGGTAGTCATTTTAGTCGAAAAAACGACGTCTAGATGACCATTTTGGAAAACATACTTCTACTTTGAGTTTAACAATGATTTTTGGATATAGTTTCATGTTCATAAGAAAAATTATTTTCCCAGAAGAACAAATTTTAAATCAAGTTTATCATAGTTTTTAATTAACTAACCCAAAACAGCCCGCGGTGTTACTACGACGGCGTATATCCGGTTTTACGGTGTTTTTCGTGTTTCCCGATTTTAAATCATTAAGTTAGCATATAATATAGATATAGAACATGTGTTTAGTTGATTTTAAAAGTCAAGTTAGAAGGATTAACTTTTGTTTGCGAACAAGTTTAGAATTAACTAAACTATGTTCTAGTGATTTCAAGTTAAAACCTTCGAATAAGGTAGTTTTATATATATGAATCGAATGATGCTATGAACATCATTACTACCTCAAGTTTAGTAGATAAACCTAATGGAAGTGATAAGAAATGATCTAGCTTCAAAGGATCTTGGATGGCTTGAAAGTTCTTGAAGCAGAATCATGACACGAAAACAATTTCAAGTAAGATTATCACTCGAATTAAGATAGTTATAGTTATAAGAATTGAATCAAAGTTTGTATATGAGTATTACCTTGATTTAGAATGATATCTTACTATAAAAAACAAGGATTTCTTGAGGTTTTATGATCACTTTACAAGATTTGAAGTGAGCTAGTAAACTTGGAAGTATTCTTGATTTTATGAAACTAGAACTTGTAGAATTTATGAAGAACACTTAGAACTTGAAGATAGAACTTGAGAGAGATCACTTAGATGAAGAAAATTGAAGAATGAAAGTGTTTGTAGGTGTTTTTGGTCATTGGTATATGGATTAGATATAAAGGATGTGTAATTTTGTTTACATGTAAATAAGTCATGAATGATTACTAATATTTTTGTAATTTTATGAGATATTTCATGCTAGTTTCCAAATGATGGTTCCCACATGTGTTATGTGACTCACATGAGCTGCTATGAGCTGATTATTGGAGTGTATATACCAATAGTACATACATCTAAAAGCTGTGTATTGTACGAGTATGAATACGGGTGCATACGAGTAGAATTGTTGATGAAACTGAACGAGGATGTAATTGTAAGCATTTTTGTTAAGTAGAAGTATTTTGATAAGTGTCTTGAATTCTTTCAAAAGTGTATGAATACATATTAAAACACTACATGTATATACATTTTAACTGAGTCGTTAAGTCATCGTTAGTCGTTACATGTAAATGTTGTTTTGAAACCTTTAGGTTAACGATCTTGTTAAATGTTGTTAACCCATTGTTTATTATATCTAAAGAGATGTTAAATTATTACATTATCATGATATTATGATATATTAATATATCTTAGTATGATATATATACAGTTAAATGTTGTTACAACGATAATCGTTACATATATGCCTCGTTTCGAAATTCTTAAGTTAGTAGTCTTGTTTTACATATGTAGTTCATTGTTAACACACATAATGATATACTTAATTATAATTTTATCATGTTAAACATAGTGTATCAATATCTTAATATGATTCATATGTATTTAGTAAGACGTTGTTATAACGATAATCGTTATATATATCGTTTCGAGTTTCTTAATTCAATAAACTCATTTTTATGTATATCACTCATTGTTAATATACTTAGTGAGATACTTACTTATCATAATCTCATGTTAACCATATATATATCCATATATATACCATCATGTAGTTTTTACAAATTTTTAACGTTCGTGAATCGCCGGTCAATTTGGGTGGTCAATTGTCTATATGAAGCACATTTCAAATCATCAAGTCTTAACAAGTTTGATTGCTTAACATGTTGAAAACATTTAATCATGTAAATATACCAATTTCATTTAATATATATAAACATGGAAAAGTTCGGGTCACTACAGTACCTACCCGTTAAATAAATTTCGTCCCGAAATTTTAAGCTGTTGAAGGTGTTGACGAATCTTCTGGAAATAGGTACGGGTATTTCAGCTTCATTTGATCTTCACGATCCCAGGTGAACTCAGGTCCCCTACGAGTATTCCATCGAACCTTGACGATCGGTATCTTATTTTGCTTGAGCCTTTTAACCTCACGATCCATTATCTCGACGGGTTCTTCAATGAATTGTAGTTTTTCATTGATTTTAATTTTGCCTAAAGGAATAGTGAGATCTTCTCTGGCTAAGCACTTCTTCAAATTCGAGACGTGAAAGGTATTATGTACATTGGCGAGTTGTTGAGGTAATTCAAGTCGGTAGGCTACTGGTCCGACACGATCTAAAATCTTGAATGGTCCAATGTATCTTGGATTTAGTTTCCCCCGTTTACCAAATCAAACAACGCCTTTCCAAGGCGAAACCTTAAGCATGACCATCTCCCCAATTTCAAATTCTATATCTTTCCTTTTAATGTCCGCGTAGCTCTTTTGTCGACTCTGAGCAGTTTTCAACCGTTGTTGAATTTGGATGATTTTCTCTGTAGTTTCTTGGATTATCTCCGGACCCGTAATCTGTCTATCCCCCAATTCATTCCAACAAATTGGAGATCTGCACTTTCTACCATAAAGTGCTTGGAACGGTGCCATTTCGATACTCGAGTGGTAACTGTTGTTGTAGGAAAATTCTGCTAATAGTAGATGTCGATCCCAACCATTTCCAAAATCAATAACACATGCTTGTAGCATGTCTTCAAGAGTCTGTATCGTCCTTTCGCTCTGCCCATCGGTTTGTGGATGATAGGCAGTACTCATGTCTAGACGAGTTCCCGATGCTTGTTGTAATGTCTGCCAAAACCTTGAAACAAATCTGCCATCTCTATCAGAGATAATAGAGATTGGTATTCCATGTCTAGAGACAACTTCCTTCAAGTATAATCTCGCCAACTTCTCCATTTTATCATCTTCTCTCATTGGCAGAAAGTGTGCTGACTTGGTGAGATGATCGACTATTACCCAAACAGTATCATAACCGCTTGCAGCCCTTGGCAATTTAGTAATGAAATCCATGGTAATGTTTTCCCATTTCCATTCTGGGATTTCGGGTTGTTGAAGTAGACCTGATGGTTTCTGATGTTCAGCTTTGACCTTAGAATACGTCAAACATTCTCCTACGTATCTAGCAATATTGGCTTTCATACCCGGCCACCAAAAGTGTTTCTTGAGATCTTTGTACATCTTCCCCGCTCCGGGATGTATTGAATATCTGGTTTTATGTGCTTCCTTAAGTACCTTTTCTCTCACATCTCCAAACTTTGGTACCCAAATTCTTTCAGCCCTATACCGGGTTCCGTCTTCCCGAATATTAAGATGTTTCTCCGATCCTTTGGGTATTTCATTCTTCAACTTTCCTTCTTTTACAACTCCCTGTTGCGCCTCCTTTATTTGAGTAGTAAGATTAGTACGAATAATTATATTCATAGCTTTTACCCGCATTGGTTCTCTATCCTTTCTACTCAAAGCGTCGGATACTACATTTGCCTTCCCCGGGTGGTAACGAATCTCGAAATCGTAATCATTCAATAACTCAATCCACCTACGCTGCCTCATGTTCAGTTGTTTCTGATTAAATATATGTTGGAGACTTTTGTGGTCGGTATATATGATACTTTTGACCCCATATAAGTAGTGCCTCCAAGTCTTTAATGCAAAAACAACAGCGCCCAATTCCAAATCGTGAGTCGTATAATTTTGCTCGTTAATCTTCAATTGTCTGGACGCATAAGCAATTACCTTCGTTCGTTGCATTAATACACAATCGAGGCCTTGCTTTGAGGCATCACAATATATCACAAAATCATCATTCCCTTCAGGCAATGACTATATAGGTGTCGTAGTTAACTTTTTCTTCAACAATTGAAACGCTTTCTCCTACTCATCCTTCCATTCAAATTTCTTCCCTTTATGCGTTAATGCAGTCAAGGGTTTTGCTATTTTGGAAAAATCTTGGATGAACCTTCTGTAGTAACCAGCCAGTCCTAAAAATTAGCGTATATGCTTCGGAGTTTTCGGGGTTTCCCACTTTTCAACGGTTTCAATCTTTGCCGGATCCACTTGAATACCTTCTTTTTTCACTATGTGACCGAGGAATTGAACTTGTTCCAACCAAAATGTACACTTTGAAAACTTAGCGTACAGTTTTTCTTTCCTCAACAACTCTAGCACTTTTCTCAAATGTTCTTCGTGCTCTTGATCATTCTTTGACTAAATAAGTATGTCATCGATAAAAAGAATGACAAACTTGTCAAGGTATGGTCCACACACTCGGTTCATGAGGTTCATGAACACATCTGGTGTGTTAGTCAACCCAAACGGCATAACCATAAACTCGTAATGACCGTAACGCGTCCTGAAAGCAGTCTTTGGAATATCATCCTCCTTCACTGATAATGCTAAAAACGAACATATATTTCATAGCATTATTCCTCAAGAAATACAAGCTTTTAGTTGCAATTGTCCTATTTACAAGTGATATTCATTTAAATAATAAAAGGTGAAGACAAAAGACAGATTCGACGAATTGAAGACGCAAACGACCAAAAAGCTCAAAAGTACAAAATACAATCAATGAGGTTCCAATTATTGATAAGAAACGTCTCAAAATTACAAGAGTACAAGATTCAAAACGAAAAGTACAAGATATTAAATTTTACGCAAGGACATTCGAAAATCCGGAACCGGGACCAGAGTCAACTCTCAACGCTCGACGCAACGGACTAAAAATTACAAGTCAACTATGCATATGAATATAATATAATATATAATTAATTCTTAAAATTAATATATATATATTATATTATATTTAAATAAACGTCGGCAGAAGAAAACAACAAAAAGTGGCTCTCCCCAGCTGGCCATGCGATCGCATGGCCTGGATGGCATAAATCCATGCGATCGCATGAGCCCCTTTTCCAGATTACAGGCCTATAAAAATCGAGCTTTGGTGCACCATTTTTCCATCCATAATATCAATCTCTCTATCTATATACGTAGTATATATTTATATTTATATTTTAATTTTAATTTTAATTTTAATTCTAATAATAAGGGTATGTTAGCGAATGTTGTAAGGGTGTAAATCGAAATTCTGTCCGTGTAACGCTACGCTATTTTTAATCATTGTAAGTTATGTTTAACCTTTTTAATTTAATGTCTCGTAGCTAAGTTATTATTATGCTTATTTAATCTGAAGTAATCATGATGTTGGGCTAAAAATATTAAAATTGGGTAATTGGGCTTTGTACCATAATTGGGGTTTGGACAAAAGAACGACACTTGTGGAAATTAGACTATGGGCTATTAATGGGCTTTATATTTGTTTAACTAAATGATAGTTTGTTAATGTTAATATAAAGATTTACAATTGGACGTTCCTATAAATAACCATATACACTCGATCGGACACGATGGGTGGGGTATTTATATGTACGAATAATCGTTCATTTAACCGGACACGGGAATGGATTAATAGCCACTAGAATTATTAAAACAGGGGTGAAATTATGTACAAGGACACTTGGCATAATTGATAACAAAGTATTAAAACCTTGGGTTACACTCAGTCGACATCCTGGTGTAATTATTAAACAAAGTATTAAAATCTTGTTACAGTTTAAGTCCCCAATTAGTTGGAATATTTAAACTTCGGGTATAAGGATAATTTGACGAGGACACTCGCACTTTATATTTATGACTGATGGACTGTTATGGACAAAAACCAGACGGACATATTAAATAATCCAGGACAAAGGACAATTAACCCATGGGCATAAAACTAAAATCAACACGTCAAACATCATGATTACGGAAAGTTTAAATAAGCATAATTCTTTTATTTCATATTTAATTTCCTTTATTTTATATTTAATTGCACTTCTAATTATCGCACTTTTATTTATTGTTATTATATTTAAGTGCAATTTTAATTATCGTACTTTTTAATTATCGCAAGTTTATTTTATCGCACTTTTATTTATCGCAATTTCATTATCGTTATTTACTTTACGCTTTAAATTAAGTCTTTTATTTATTTAATATTTTACATTTTGTTTTAACTGCGACTAAAGTTTTAAAATCGACAAACCGGTCATTAAACGGTAAAAACCCCCCTTTAAAATAATAATATTACTTATATATATATATTCGTATTTTTATAAATTAAACTAATATAGCGTTAAGCTTTGTTTAAAGATTTTCCCTGTGGAACGAACCGGACTTACTAAAAACTACACTACTGTACGATTAGGTACACTGTCTATAAGTGTTGTAGCAAGGTTTAAGTATATCCATTCAATAAATAAATAAATATCTTGAGTAAAATTGTATCGTATTTAATAGTATTTCCTGCTAAAATTTAATAGTATTTTATACCCCTTAGCTTTAACCATCAAGTATTTTTGACGCCGCTGCCGGGGAGCCATCTAGCTTAAAAGCCGGAAGCGCAACGCTAATATAAAAAAAAAATACGCTTTTGTAAAAATACGTTTTAATATATTCGAAAATATAAAAAGAAAACAAAAATATATATATTTTTAAAAGTTTGTTAAATATTTAAGTTCTATAAAAGTTTATTTATCTTTATTTTATAAAAATATAAGTTTTATTTAATTTATATAAATATATTACATAAATATATAAAACAGAAAATTCAACACATCAAAAAAAAAAATAAATAAAAACACTCGAGTCTGGTACTGTAGCAGCCCACTCTGTGGCCCGAAACCCTAGCCCATGCGATCGCATGGCTGGATAACTTATGACTCATGCGATCGCATGAGCCCTTCTGACACACCACAGTTGACTGAGTACTGCATTAATTACGGTTTATAATTATTATTATTATATTTAAACCCTAATTAGGTTAGATTTGTTAAATATTTAATTTAGTTATTTATTTAATTTGTATTTTTAAGTTTAATTAGTTTTATAAAATATAAAATTAATAGTTTTATAAAATAAATAATATAAAAATAATATTTTTATAAAAATTGTACTTTTTACAGCTTTTAGTATATTTTTATATTTTATCCCTTTTTAATTGTTTTAGCGTAACTTTTGTAATTTTTGCTCGTATTTATTTTTAATTCATAGTTTTTGCCATAGTTATTTTTATTTCTAGATTTTTAGGCTTTGCCGTAAAATCTCTTAAGTGCTTTTTCTTTAGACTAAGATTTAAGTGCTTTAGAATTCTGCGACGTTTTTTTTTAAGTTTTAATACCTTTTTGAGATATTGCCATTTGGGATATAGTTTTTCCTGTAAGCTTTAATATTTTTAGACACCTTTTACCTATGTATCAATTATCATTCCAATTAGTAATCTCAATTTGCGATTATAATTTTAAGTTAGTGATAGTAATAAGGTTGGGTTAGTCGAGTTTTTTTAAAGTTTTATAGTCATTTTTTTTTCTTTCTTATTTTTCGACGCCTTTTAATTTTTCGATATTTTCTTTTACGACTTTTTTCGACGCGCTCTTTTTCTTTCTTATTTCTCGTCATTCTAGTTTTTAGGACTTAGAATTTTTTCTACTTCTTATCTATACTTCTTAAAATTACGAATATTTATTTTAAGTGGTTAAATTGATAGACATCAAAATTTTCTGGTTCGTAGTAATAGTTGGATTTGTACGTGGACCGGGTTATTGGAGCCAAACAGTCCTCAATTATATTGAGACCAAACGAATCTTGCCCCTCTGCTGCATCTTTTGGCTATTCGAAACCTGGGCAAAATCAGAAAAGTCTATTAATTGGATAACTTATATAATTTTTTCTTTCCTTTTAAAAACTAATAGGATATTCAGTGAATGCACCGAGCGAGACGTTCACCACCTTTTGTACGTTCACCACCTGTAACTAGATCAAGACATCTAGCAAATATTATCGCCGTTGATTTTCCTTTAGAATCATCATCCAGTCGACCAAGTACTCCAATTCAAATTTCCGATAATCCATTTTTTGAACCCGACCTCACAATTGAGAATCCGGATAATATTCAGGGACAATTCATAGATCCTGAACCATTAAATTTTCCTCCGGAACCACCAATCATTCAAACAGAGATTGTTGAGGAACGAACCATTAAATCAGAATCCTCTAGTGATTCGGATTCAACAAATTCAATCATGGAAAATCTGGAACCTTTAAGTATGGAAGACCGAATGAGAGCTAAACGCACTGGCCAAGGTCACGCAATTACTCATCCATACATTAATGCGCTAGATTATGAAATCAAAGGACAAATTCTACATATGGTGACTAATCATTGCCAATTTAGTGGTGCGCCGAAGGAAGATCCAAATGAACATCTTCGTACCTTTAATAGGATCTGCACACTATTTAAAATAAGAGAAGTTGAAGATGAACAGATATATCTCATGTTATTTCCCTGGACTTTAAAGGGAGAAGCCAAAGATTGGTTGGAATCGTTACCTAAAGGGGCGATCGATACATGGGACGTTTTAGTTGCAAAATTTCTTAAACAATTCTTTCCGGCATCTAAAGCCGTAAGACTTCAAGGAGAAATTGTTACGTTCACACAGAAGCCAAATGAAACTCTATATGAGGCGTGGACAAGATTTGAAAAGTTATTAAGAGGATGTCCGCAACATGGTTTAGATACCTGTCAAATAGTACAAATATTCTACCAAGGATGCGACATCACTACAAGGAAAGACATAGATATTGCAGCTGGTGGTTCCATTATGAAGAAAACCGAAACTGATGCTTACAAAATTATTGATAACACTGCTTTCCACTCACATGAGTGGCACCAAGAAAAAGATATCGTTAGATCATCTAAAGCAGCTAGAGCCGATTCTAGCCATGACTTAGATTCCATTTCTGCAAAGATAGATGCTGTCGAGAGACGAATGGAAAAGATGACTAAAGATATCCACTCAATACGAATTAGTTGTGAGCAGTGTGGAGGAACACATTTGACAAAAGATTGTCTTAGTATTGAATTAACAATGGAACAAAGAGAGAATGTTTCATATCTAAACCAAAGGCCTGGAAATAATTAACAGAATAATTATCAACCGCCAAGACCGATTTACAATCAAAATCAGAATTATAACCGAAATATTCCATACAACAACCAACAAGGTCCTAGCAATCAACAAGTATCCAATAATACTTACAATCAGCAAAGACCTAATTTTCAAAACAAACCACCACAAACCGATGATAAAAAGCCGAATTTAGAAGATATGATGACGAAGCTAGTTGAAACTCAAACGCAGTTTTTCACATCTCAAAAACAAACTAATGAACAAAATGCTCAAGCATTTAGAAATCAACAAGCTTCTATTCAAAACTTAGAACAAGAAGTAAGTAACCTAGCAAGGTTAATTGGTGAAAGAAAACCGGAAAGTCTACCTAGTGATACAAATGCTAACCCCCGGAATGAAACAGCTAAAACCATTACCACAAGAAGTGGTACAACACTTAAACCACCTGAAATACCTGTAACTTCTGATGAAGCTATTCCTACTCCACAAGAACCACAACCTGAACAAGATAAGGAAAAAGAACCGGTAGTTCAAAAGGTTAATGAAGATAACACAGCTAAGGATAAACCTTATGTTAAACCATACCAACCACCACTTCCTTACCCAAGTAAAATGAAAAAAGAGAAACTTGAAGCCGAGCAATCCAAATTCTTGGATATGTTTAAACAGATAAATGTAAATCTTCCTTTCATTGATGTGATTTCAGGAATGCCTAGATATGCTAAATTTCTAAAAGATCTAATCTCGAATAGAAAGAAAATGGAAGAACTCTCAGCTGTTACTATGAATGCTAATTGTTCAGCAGTGCTGTTGAATAAGATACCAGAAAAACTATCTGATCCAGGAAGTTTCACAATTCCATGTTTTCTGGGTAGTCTTAGTTCAACAGAAGCATTGGCAGACTTAGGTGCTAGTATAAATTTAATGCCGTTTTCACTATACACTAAACTAGACCTTGGAGAATTGAAACCAACAAGAATAAGCATACAACTAGCCGATCGATCAATAAAATATCCTAGAGGGATAATGGAGAATATGCTAGTTAAAGTTGATACTTTAGTATTTCCAGTAGATTTTGTTGTTCTGGACATGGAAGAAGATTCTCAAGTTCCTCTCATATTAGGAAGACCATTCTTAAATACGGCTAAAGCAATGATAGATGTGTTCGGTAAGAAATTGACCCTAAGCATAGAGGACGAGAGTGTTACCTTTTCAGTTGATAGAGCAATGCAACAACCGCAATCTGCAGATGATACATGTTATTATATTCAAACTATAGATTCACATGCAGAATTGTTAGAAGAATTTCCAGAATTACAAGGAACAGGAGAATGTTCTTTAGGAGAAGGAACTAAACAAATTGATGAAGCTGAAATGTTAGCTACACATATAGCTAATGGATATGAACCAACAACAAAAGAAATTCAGATGCTAAAAGAAGAAGACAGATATCGATATAAATCATCGATAGAAGAACCTCCGAAATTAGAGTTAAAGCCACTTCCAAACCATTGGGAATACGCTTATTTACATGGTGAATCTGAATTACCTGTAATAATATCGTCTTCTCTTACTAAAAATGAGAAATCACAACTCATTTCTGTGTTGAAAGCTCATAAACCAGCCATTGCATGGAAGATTCATGATATTAAAGGAATAAGTCCTTCGTATTGCACACATAAAATCCTTATGGAAGAAGGTCATAAAATGTATGTGCAACGCCAACGAAGACTAAATCCGAATATGCAAGATGTAGTTAAAAAAGAAATTACTAAACTGCTAGATGCAGGTTTAATTTATCCAATCTCTGATAGTCCATGGGTAAGCCCAGTTCAATGCGTGCCTAAGAAGGGTGGCATGACTGTCATTACAAATGAAAAAAATGAGCTTATTCCTACAAGGACTGTAACAGGATGGCGTGTATGTATTGATTATAGAAAATTAAATGACGCCACCAAAAAAGATCACTTTCCCTTACCTTTCATTGATCAAATGTTGGAAAGATTAGCCGGAAATAGTTATTATTGTTTTCTTGATGGATTTTCCGGATACTTTCAAATTCCAATAGCACCCGAAGATCAAGAGAAAACCACATTCACGTGCCCTTATGGTACTTTTGCTTACAAACGCATGCCATTTGGACTTTGCAACGCCCCTGCAACCTTTCAAAGGTGCATGATGGCGATTTTTCACGACATGATAGAAGAATGCATGGAAGTTTTCAGGGATGACTTTTCAGTCTTCGGTGATACATTTGAATCATGTCTAGTTAATCTGGAATGAATGCTTATTAGATGCGAACAATCAAATCTAGTACTTAATTGGGAGAAATGCCATTTCATGGTTAAAGAAGGCATCGTTCTTGGACATAAAATTTCAAAAGAAGGAATTGAAGTGGATAGAGCTAAAGTAGATGTAATTGCTAAACTTTCACATCCCACCAATGTTAGAGGAGTTAGGAGTTTTCTAGGGCATGCCGGTTTTTACCGACGTTTCATAAAAGATTTTTCTAAAATTGCCACTCCTATGAATAAACTCCTAGAAAAGGATGTTCCATTCATCTTTTCAGATGAATGTATCAAATCTTTTAATATTCTTAAAGAGAAACTCACTAATGCGCCGATCATGATAACACCAAATTGGAATCTACCATTTGAACTAATGTGCGATGCAAGTGATTTTTCAATGGGAGCCGTTTTAGGACAAAGGATTGAAAAACGATTTCAACCTATATATTATGCTAGTAAGACGTTACAAGGAGCACAAACCAATTATACAACTACTGAAAAAGAACTCCTTGCTATTGTCTTTGCTTTTGACAAATTTCGTTCATATCTCGTTCTAGCAAAAACGGTGGTCTATACCGACCATTCTGCTCTTAGATACCTATTTTCGAAACAAGATGCCAAACCAAGATTAATCCGTTGGATCTTACTCTTACAAGAATTCGATATTGAAATCCGAGATAAAAGAGGAGCAGAAAATCTCGCCGCTGATCATCTTTCTCGTCTTGAAAATCCTGAATTAGAAGTTCTAAATGAATCGGCCATACAAGACAACTTTCCTGATGAATATCTATTGAAGATAGATTATAATGAAATACCATGGTTTGCAGACTATGCAAACTACTTAGTATGTGGATTCCTTGAAAAAGGATTATCGTACCAAAAACGAAAGAAATTCTTCAGTGATATAAAACACTATTTTTGGGAAGATCCACATCTGTTTAAAAGTTGTCCCGATGGAATAATACGTCGATGTGTATTCGGAGATGAAGCTAGTAAAATTTTAAACCATTGTCACACAGGACCAACAGGAGGGCACTATGGGCCTCAACTAACAGCAAGAAAAGTTTATGATGCTGGATTCTATTGGCCTACAATTTACAAAGACGCACACCTTCTTTGCAAATCCTGTGATGCTTGTCAAAGGGCCGAAAAAATAAGTCAACGTGATGAAATGCCACAAAATGTCATCCAAGTATGTGAAGTATTTGACATTTGGGGTATTGACTTTATGGGTCCATTTCCAAAATCTCATAATAATCTCTATATTCTCGTAGCCATTGATTATGTATCTAAATGGGCGGAAGCACAAGCTCTCCCAACTAACGATGCACGAGTTGTAGTCAACTTTTTAAAACGTCTTTTTGCAAGGTTTGGAACACCGAAAGCTTTAATAAGTGATCGGGGTACTCATTTCTGTAATAATCAACTTGAGAAAGTTCTCAAAAGATATGGAGTAACTCATAAAATCTCCAACGTATATCATCCACAAACAAGTGGACAAGTTGAAAATACCAACCGAGCTTTAAAACGTATTCTAGAGAAAACCGTAGGATCAAATCCGAAGGAATGGTCCATTAAATTGGAGGATGCACTCTGGGCTTTTAGAACAGCCTACAAAACTCCAATTGGAACCACACCTTTTAAACTCGTCTACGGAAAAGCATGTCATCTTCCAGTAGAAATTGAACACAAAGCATTTTGGGCTTTGAAGACATGTAATCTTGATTTACATGAAGCTGGACGTCTACGATTAAGTCAACTAAACGAATTAGAAGAATTAAGACATGAAGCATACGAAAATTCGTTAATCTATAAAGAAAGAATGAAGAAATTGCATGATAAAAGAATCAGAAGTTCAAAAGAATTTAAAGAAGGAGACAGAGTTCTTCTTTTCAATTCACGATTCAAGCTATTTCCTGGAAAATTGAAATCAAGATGGTTTGGACCATTCATAGTCAAAAGAGTTTTCCCATACGGAACGATAGAATTAATAAATTCAAATGGAATTGAATTTAAAGTTAATGGTCACAGAGTTAAACATTACATAGATAGTCCGATGGAAGTCGACAACGAAGTTAATCACAATTTCGATACCACAGCTAACTAAGTGTGAGGAGAATCAAGTCTTTTAAGGATTTTATGTATTTCTGTTAGAGTTAGATTGTCTATTTTCGTGTAGTTCTCGAAAATAGAACCCGAATGGTCTTTCCCTAGCAGACCCTAAAGAACTAGTCTTCTTCCCCCATTCTGAATTTTTATTTTTTTTTAGGAAATGAAGACTGCCTGTGAACTAAACCATGGTCTAATACTACACGCTTTGATCACTAAACGTAATAATGACACACTTCTGAGTGAAATAGTATCAGTAATCAGAGAAAGATTGGACGGAGTAAGAAAAGAATCCATATGCGAAGATAATAAGTTACAATTTGTTAAAGGAAAATCAAAATCGGTAGCGAAAAGAAGAGCAAGACACCTTGAAAGATGTCACAAATGCGGAAAATGGTCACATGGAGGTAAATGTTCAAATAATCAAACCTATTCAAATACCGAATTTGTTACTTTATGCAGAGACGGACCGTTCATATGTTTAGAAGAAAAAACACTGAATGCTCAAGGTTACGCCTATGTAGCTATGGAAAACCAATTAAACTGACTATCTTATGAATGGGATAGATCATATAACTAAGAATACTATCTCACAGGTAAGCCTGTACAGTTTTTATTTTTTTATTTTTATTTTTAACCTTTTGATAATAAATGCTAATTTGTTCGCTATAAAGTATTAAATTGGTATTGAATAAAATTAGGTTTGGCGACCGAAATTATTGATATCATACAAAAATTTATTACATCACTGCGAAATTTAACATTTATTCTTAAGGTATAAATATCTTTAATCAATCAACCCAAAATATTTCAAAAATTCGTCATGAGTTAAATTAGGTCATGGAACCGAAATTACTTTACCGAAAAGATGGGCGCATATTTTTGATAATATTTGATTGATTAAAGTGGGATAAAAGCCAAAAAGATTTTTAATTTTATTTTTTTACCATGTTTTTAAAATTAATATATAAATATTAAATTAATATTTTGAACTATGTAAAATCAATATATTTAAAATTGTAAATATTTGAAAAATTAATCTTTTTAATATAATTTTGTATGTATAAAAACAAAAATATAATATAAGTTTGGTGTGAATTTATAATATGAATTTTTATTTAAGTTTGGTGTGAATTTTTAATTTTATGCATATTTTAAATTTAAGTTTGGTGTGAATTTAAAAACAAAAATTTACTTTATTTCGCTAAGTTACAAATATGATTTTTAAAATTCGTCGTGAGTGGAAGACTAGGTCGTTGAACCGAAATTGCTTTACCCGAGGGAGGGACGAGAACTTTTATTATCATTATTTTTAATCTTATTGAATTAAAGTATGCCAAAAACATTAAAAAATCCAAAAATCTTTACTTTTAAAACCGCGCTTTGATTTGACAAATTTTAAAAATTTTGTCGAGGGACAGACTAGGACATCGATCCGAAACGCCCTCATCCTAAAAAGAAACAAATTTCTAAAATTTTATTAATTTTATGTTTTATAAAGTATAAGGTTTTATTTATTAAAAAAAAAAAGGCAAAACACTGTAGCCGGCACCCCATGCGATCGCATGGGGTTTGCACTTGGAACCCATGCGATCGCATGGGGACCAAATGCAGGTCAGACTCAAAACTCCCAGCGGGTCTGTCTTCTCCACACAACACACACACAAACACGAACCAACCCCAAAATCACCTCTAAAATTCGCAATTTTCCCCCGTAATTCGTCATTTTTCTTACTCTAATCATGCCTAGATTCTCATTCTTCAGCAAAATGGTAAAAATTACACTCCTAAACTCATAAATTTGCTAGTTTTTGTGATAAATTCCAATTTTTTACCTAATGCAATTTTGTTAATTTTTAGTGTAATTAGTGTTAAATTGTTAGTATTTTATGCATGTATAACCTAGATTGATGCTATTTAACATGATTTGAAGCCAAAAACTTTAAAAATTTTAGAAATCTAGGGTTTGTGTTCTTGAGCAATTTGGGCCTTTTTGATATAAACAGGTTATGGCCAATTTTTGTCATGAATTATTGCTAAATTGAGTAGTGTAACATGTTTAGATAGTTAAATGATCCAAACATTGATCCTAAGCATGATTTTTGGAGATTAAAGTGGACTTTTTAAGTCTAAAATTCATGAACTTGATTAATTTGATATATTTGCCATTTGAGACTTGTTTAATTATTAGTAATGAATATTTTGACATGTTATTTGAGTTAAAAGCTTATGAACTTTGTATACATTCTCATATTTGCTTATTTGAAAAGTGTAGAATTGTGAAAAATTGTGAAAATGTGTATAAGTTTAATTTTGATTTAACATGTTATAGTGATTGTTTTAAGTTATTATTTTGCTAACACTAATGCATATTTGGATGCACAAATTTTGTGTTTAATGTGTTTTGCAGAAATCCGATACTGGAGGTTCAGGAGCATCATCATCTAGACGACCAGCACCAGAACCAGAACCAGAACCAGAAATGCAACACGAACAAGAACCACGACAGGAACAACAACAACAGCCTGATCAGCACGTACCTTCTTATGATCTGGTACAGTTTGTTGATGAATTCATAGTATTCCCAATGAGGCCGCCAGTAGAATTCCCAACGATTCCTGAGCACACTCTGCATCCTAATCTGAGATTTGATAGGAGATGGAGAGATTACGAGACATATCAAAGGAACAAATTCAAATTGGTAACAAAAAATGTAGAGGTGCCAAGGGTAATCGATTGGGCCCCTTTGGAAACGGTCCATCTAGCTGACCGTGTTAGACAGCTTTTAGTTCAAAGGTATGGCAGTTCTTCTTTTACAGATTGGGAACGTCTTTTCACCATTCGTAGACCTGTATATAAGGAATGATGTGTTGAGTTGATGAGTACTGTATCACTTGATACAAATATAGTTAGAATAGATGATAGAAGATTTTTTAGGTTTATCCTTGGCGGTAGGATGTACAGAATGTCCATGCTGGACATGGCCAGGGCCTTACAGATATATACTCCTGGTGAGTTGCTATTACCCGATTGTACAAATTTGATTCATTATGGTGAAAGGGTAGATAGTAACTTTGACGCTGACGCCATTTGGAGGCGTATGTCACATTTTGATGTTTTTACTCGAGCAGGAGGACACTCCTATACACATATTGACAGAGCCGAGCTTCGTATTATTCATAGATTTTTGGCTAACTCGATTACACAAAGAGGTCATAATAAAGAAAAAATTACCTTACATGATTTATTCTACCTAAAGTGTATTCGGGATCCTAGAAGCTTTGTCAATATCCCTTACTGTGTTGCTTTTTATTTATCTAAAATGGTAGAGGGAATGCAGGACGGGAGTATAATAGGAGGAGGTATTTTTGTTACTCTCATTAGAGAGTATTTAGGTGTTGATAGGAACCAAGGGGGTCCATTACAGCTTTGTAGAGAACAGGTTGAGCCCTTAGGATTGAAAGTTTATGTGGGTACTAAGGTATTGAAAAGTAGACGTAACCAGGCAGTACCCTATGAGGGATCTCATCCTCAGGTCGAGAGAGGCTCAGACGAGGAAATGGAGGAGGCGGAAGACATTAGGGATGTCTTTCGAGATGCTATTCTTGACGTCCACGTTCGTATAGATGAGGAAGCAATGACGAACGCGGCCAGACATAGTATGTATGATCAGTGGAACTCTGAGCGAGTATACAAGGATTATATGCGACACCAACACGATAGCTGGGTAGTTCATCAGCACCAAATCATGAGCCAGCTATCATATCAGGTACCAAATAACTATGTACCTACTCGACCTGCTCATTTTCTGCCACACAGCCCCGATATCCGACCACCCTTTAACCGGTATGACTATAATCAAGCCTATCAGAACACCTATAACCAACAATGGAACCCACCTGACGAGATGAACTGAAAGCCATATCCAGACTGATTTAGTTCCATTTGGTTATTTATATGATTTTTATGTTTTTATCTTTTTACTTATTCATGTTTAAACTTATGTATTGAATATACTTATGTAATCTTTATCATTTTTATTATTATTGTGTACTAATATTTCACATTTAGGATTTGAAAGTGGGATATTAAGTCCCATTTCAAATTGTCATGCATGTTTATATTTGTATGTATGTATATGGTAAATTGTACAAAACAGGGTAAAACAGCGCATTTTCAAAGACTGGCATTAAGTTCAGCAAAAGTTACTAATTTTGACGACAAGATAAATGTGATGTAAGAACAGACGGAATGGACAAATGATATGTACCATTTATCATTCAGCAAACAAACGCCAATATGTTTGGAAACTTTGGTAAAATTTAATCATTTCTACGCTAATCACCCTCAATAATTTAAATTGTTACTGATTTTTTGCAAATGAGGGCATTGCAAGATCTTAAGTGTGGGAAGGGGTTAAATTCTTTCGGATTTTTTAAATTTTTTTACTTTAAACACTTGGTTACCATTAGAAATACTAGTAAAGTAGTAGTTGTATTAGAATCTAGTGCTCTCTGATAATAAAGAACAGCCCTAGTCTTATATACTGACTACCCAATTCTAGTAAAATTTTTCAAAATTTTCAATTAAATGAACTCAAAATCATGTTTATACATATTTATGAACGATAAAACTAGGTGTTAACACCGAAATTATTGTTACCTCGGAAAGGACATAAATTGAGAAACAATCCAAAATGTTAAAATTCATTTAAAATGGAATAGAGGACAATAAAAAGGAAATTAAAAGCCAAGTGTGGGAAATTTTCACCGAGTTATTCAAAATACATATCACATATTTTTGTACAAATAATTGAAGATACTTTTGCTTTGGACTAAACTAAACTGTTTTACCCGATGAAAGAAAAGAAGAGATGGATCTACACGATGAATCAATTCCATCGTTAAAAGGAAGTAAAGTCTTTCGAAAAAGACACGCGCTTCTTGATTTAGGTCATGAAGTTGTCGTCCAGACCAGCTGTAGGTTGATGAAAAATCTAGAAAAGTCATCTCTAAAATCAGCAGGAAATCCACGGACCTCAGTATAAAACAGGGTCGCCAAGTGGTCAGATTTATCCTAACCATGAGAAGGATTTATCTCGTACAATGGGGGGCACCGTGCAAATTAGGTTGATAAGACTAATAAATCAGATCCCAAGAAAGGATAATCTCCTTAAAAGATCAAAAATCAGCTTTTAAGCCTGATATTACTCAATCCTAGAGATTGACCTTTAAGATTGAGAATTCAAACTCATGGAATTCAATGATATCTAAACTCGAGCTTGAACGAGAAGATATTTTGACCAAATTATAAACCGATTTGTTTTCTGAAAACCCATTTTCAATGCGTTCATTACCATTGAACTGAAACAACCCCAAACCGTTTAACCAAAAACGGAGTACTTTTTTTTTTTTTTTTTGTTAGGTCCCAATATCACCCAAGTATACAAACCATTTCAAAATAGTTATCCATATACAATTTATCATAATAACACGTTAAACATTTTATCTCGACTCTTGGTTTACAATGACACCATACATCCTTACGAGAATGTATTTCACATACAAGGTTTGACTCGACACAACCAAACGATGCGACCTCGAAACATTTATACAACACCACGGTTAAGACACAATAGCCCAACCCGATACCAAGAGCATAATCCCGAGGATCTACAAAATCCCCAATCCACATCCATATCCGAAAGCTACCCCATCGAGCCCAAGCGCTACTACGCAACTAGTCTATCAACTAGCTAGCTTCACAATCACAATACCTGTAAAAAGGTAAACAACGAGAGGGGTAAGCTAACGCTTAGTGAATGCAATAATTATACATATACATATATAATCTACTTACTTGCAAACACTTACACAATACCGCATACAAGCTAGCAATTCGACAGCCATGCAAACATCATGCATAAACTACTATCCACAATTCACAAGAAGCTAGCAACAACAATAGCATATAGTTCACAATTTAATATGCTAAATACAAATTCACTCAACCATGGTTAACCACTTCGAACAAGGGAAACGGTACATACAAGACCGTTGGAGTTCATAACATCCGTTAGTGCTACTTAATCAACGCGTAGTCACTAATCCCCCGGGTGATGTCTTAAACAACGCGACTCACTCACCCTTTACAATGTGGCGTCTTAAACAACGCGACGATTCCACATGCCATTCAATACGATGGATGGTGTCTTAAACAACGCGACATCCCCTCCATTACATTGTGGTGTCTTAAACAACGCGACATCCACTTCTTTACCATGTGGTGTCTTAAACAACGCGACAATGCCACATTCATACGACACAAATAAATACATTATATACACATACGCATAATTATTCCACTCACCTCGAGATGCATGCACAAGTCATGTATGTAAAGTCGCCACCAAACGCAACCGAGCAAGCTTTTACCTATAATATACATATAGGTATTCACACAATCAACACACATTCCCTTCAAGAGAATTTGACGCAAACACCCTTAACCAAGGGTTTATACCTACCTCCACAATCCACCCATTTAGACACCTAAGTGCAAAATACACCTTTTTATACATTTAACGACACCCGAAGGTCCAAAACTAACGAGACTAGTTCCCGCGTTCCCGAAATACCCAAATACATCAACTTTAGCCATTAAATGCATACTATCTTGTATATTGCCCAAAAACCCGTTTCATGGTTGACCAAGTTTGACTTTATGGTTAAAATACCAATTTCAACCCGAAATCATTTCTCACGTTCACTTTCATTCAAAAATGCCATTTAACACTTAACAAAAAGTGTTTAACATCCATTTAATTCAATTTAGTGTCATTACCAAATTTGACCCAATCAAAGTCGACCCATTTTGACCTAAGTCTCAAAAACGCCCAAAATCACTAACGACTAGTGATTATATTACCAAAACACCAAATAACACCTAAAACAAGTATTTACATACTTAATTCACCAAAACTTGACTCAAAACCCATTTTGACACATAAACCCTAATTTTGACCCATTACAAAATTAGTCAACTCAAATACACCCAAAAAGGGTTCCAACGCTTCCAAAATCACTAAACTAAGTGAGTACACCCAAAACCAAAGCCTAATCATGGCCAAAACGTCAATCAACCCAAAACCCGCCATGTATCAAAAATAACTAGTTTCCATAAACCCACTTCATCATCTAAATGGGTTTTACAACTAAAAATCTAAAAACCCTAACTTGAATATTAAATCATAAAGATGAATTTCGGAATTAGAACATACCATTACTACCACAACGTAGCCGTGAACGAGGAGAACTACTTTAACTCTTGTGACCCGACCCAAAACACTCTTCTTCTTCCCCGATTTGAGCTTTCTCTCTCTAAACCCTTTACTCTCTCTCTAGGGTTTGGTGTGTGAGTGGGAGGGAAGGAGAATGAAGAGAATGAGGTTTGGATAAGATTGGGATCAGTTTTATGGCCAAAAACCCGTCCATATGTGAAATACCAACTTTGCCCTTCATTTAACTCATTAAAAGGCTGAACAGCACCAGATCGTGCCTATTGTCGCGCCGCGGAGCAATTTGTCGAGCCGTGGCCCAAAGGGTGATTTTAGAACATGTTTTTCAAGCTTTCTGACCTTCAACATAGGCATTTGTCGCGCCGCGGAGCAATTTGTCGCGCCGTGACAATTGCCTGTTTCATCCGAACTTCAGCAAACTTGTTTTGGCCATAACTTTTTGACCGTAACTCCGTTTTCGATGAATCAAATATCGTTGGAAACGTAATAAGATTTCCTTTCTAATGGTAAGGTTTTGAAATGTCAACTCAAACTTTATTTGGGATCGAAAAGGTACGTACACATCATGTAACTCAAACAACGTCCAGTTTTCTTCGACATTCGAACAAGCAACACGTGTACGCTTGGTACACTTCATGCACTCATCGTACAATCATCTTTATACTATTATACAACCAAGTATGAACATTCTAAAGATCAATCAAGTACCTCAGACATGTATGAAGAAAAACGGGATGTTACAACTCTCCCCCACTTAAATTCAATCACGTCCTCGTGATCCTAGTCACTTAACTAATCCGAACCTACACTCTATAGTCCTCCGACACACATCCAAACTCGATGTCTGCAACAATTCCATTAACAATTTCCATTAATCCGAAGTTTTCACCACACGCTAATAATCCCTAGCGTGCATTACCGCAACAAGCGATATTTCACGCGCTCAACGTTCAAGCTGCCTCCATTAAAACTCTGCACTTTAACAGTCCATAACGCAACACTCAACCGGTCAATCAAGTATGTTCTCTATTTCAAGAACCAACCTCCCTCATTTCCGCAACCGGATTATTCCTTCAACGAAGAAATTTCGGTATCACCAAAATAATCACTCTAGGGAACACAAACTTTCCCATCGATCGATCCGCACACGATCACCAGTCTCTGGATTAATCCAGGACGACAATAATACACCACGAACTAGGAAAATCATCAACACTCGACACAGGGTTTCTCCTCCAAACCCTACAACGCATCCATACCCTACGGCTCCTTAGTACTAGCATGGAAACTATTCGTGTACTAGAATCCTGTCAATGGCGAATTATTATCCCGACAATTCGCAATTCGTCACACGACCCTTAAAATATTCACCGACGTCGGGTGAACCCTACTACCTAGACCGTCCATAAAGGATGGCCTTGACATTTCCATGCAACCAACGGGTCGCATCACTAGGGAACACACTCTCGCAAACAAACAACAACCGCGTGTCTCGACGTGAGACAAACAGAACCGGCGCTCCCCGCCTCACAACCATCCACAAAGTGGAATAATCCACTGAAAATTCTCACGATCACGTTTCCCGACAGGGAAAATACAGTATTCACTGTCATCTCGAACTCGTACTCACTTGACAGTACTATCCGAGTTTCACATCTACCCAAATTATTATCACGAGAGCACCCACAATAACAATTACATTCTCTCACTTCCCTGATCTCAAACTTCACACTTGGTCTCATACTGCACCTTGGTACTACACGACCACCTTACTTAAGAGGTCTTACACTTCACTTGATCTAGTACCACGGGAGCTTCCTCGGGTGGCAGTAAAAACTCCCCCACTTAGGATCTAGCTCCACATTCTTACCGCAAAGATGATAACATCCCGCGGAATTACCATTCCACAACACACATGATCATTCTCATCACTAATCATAAACACCGAATCACTGCAAATTCACTTTAGGCTCTCAGAGCCGTCATACAAAATTACCGGAGGTGTCGTACACGCGACGACTTCGCACCTTCATACCACAAATCACAATCGACTGCCTTAATCGTTCGCAAGGCGAACTCCGCCAAAGTCCCACATACGTCTCTATGCCTAAGCATACGTCATTCCGATTAATCAATCGTACATCTCAGTCGAGATCGCCCGACCTTCCTCGCAACGAACCCTTACCAACAATTGCTCACTCCCATGGAGAAGAGTGACCAATCCGACACAATAATTGCATCGACCGCAATATCAACACTTCATCTTAACCTTCGGCCTAACCGTCCATGAACTCCATTACCAGCTCACCGGTTATCTTCACCCATATAACACTTAAGAGCAACAAGATTCGCTCATCAGTCACTTCCCAAGAAGTATTTACCGAAATGCTCTTAAACTCCGACTTTCTTAACCGTCGAATTACAATCACTCGTCGATCACTGTTGTAATCTCCGCTACTTCTAAGGGCATCTCACGGGCACCCTAAGCACAGAGTGATCACACCATCACCGGAGTTGAACATTACACTAGCAGGTATAAGAAGGCACCTGACGCAGTGTCATGCAGACTCCCACCACAATCTACCGAAATTTAGAAACTCGATCTTTGGGTTTCATACACCCGATGTCACCCATTTTACCACAATATTAACTCGAAGTCACACCTATCCGGCAAACCTTACAGTTTATTGTCTTCTTGAAAGTTTCTAGCGATCACACGCTACACACACCACAAGGCCAAAACAACATAGCCTAACGAAACCTTTCATCCAATCACTAAGGGGATGCTTGGAAACACCAAGTCTTACATCCTTTCTACACCTCGATAAAACCACTACTACAAGGGGTATTCCCTTAAGAATGTTGCCCTATAATCAACAACACACTAACGCAACCATCGTCATACGGGTCCCACTCCCATGAGTTTAATGACCCAAGGACTCCCCGATTCGCCAATTCCAAGGCGACACACACAACAAGAATCCTAACACGATTCTCTAACCACACACTCTACCGAGTGTAACTCAAAACTACAATCATTAAACTTGTCGCATTCCATTACGGAATTCAAGTCCTCGTCGCACACACACAAGAGTAATTTCGTCATCCCAGTTACGATGGGTAACTAAAACCAATAACAATCTCAACAGTGCACCCACTACCCAGGGTGACTAAGCACGCACCAAAGTCGTGAGTTGGCTCGCTCACTTAACTAACCGAATCCATTGTACACTTTCCGACTCACAAAGAACCTGATGTGACAACAAGCACATCACTCGAGACTACTATACCCTAGGAACCAATAGAAGATTCCTAATTCGTCCCGTTCTACCCCAACCATGCCACGTTTCCTCCGTTCGGTACTTGTCATGTCATGCTTAGTGTCAAGATACACTTTCGTAATAATGGTGATCGGTCATTATTACAAATGTGTACCTTACCATTTCCACACGGTCACGCAAAGTACTTTACCCGGACTGACGCAACATTCACACAAAATAACACGCGATAAATTCTAGTACCCGAATGACCAAAGTCCTTACGTGAACTTGATCACTCAAAACCGTCAAACATGCGAATCTCTCTAATAGATTCATTCCTAGGATACCACACAAAAGATACCTGTATATATATATACACCTATATACAATATAATAATAAATGTACACAAGTACACTGCAACCACAAGTCAACCTACATCCTAGGTGACTATCACTAAAACAATGTCCACGTTCGCCTACTTACATTAGGCACTAGCTATCTAAGGCACTAATTCACACACGAAATAAGGCCCCACATAATCACACTTTTGACAAAAATAAGTCCTAGTTAGTCACCTACTCTAAGGCACTAACAAATCTCAATCCGACCCGTATTCCTACAAGTCCCGCAAATAACGCACATCCGTCAAAAGTCTAAGACTAGGCACCTATTCCAAGGTCACCTAATTCCCTTAGACTATGCTCTGATACCACTTGAAACAACCCCAAACCGTTTAACCAAAAACGGAGTACTTTTTTTTTTTTTTTTGTTAGGTCCCAATATCACCCAAGTATACAAACCATTTCAAAATAGTTATCCATATACAATTTATCATAATAACACGTTAAACATTTTATCTCGACTCTTGGTTTACAATGACACCATACATCCTTACGAGAATGTATTTCACATACAAGGTTTGACTCGACACAACCAAACGATGCGACCTCGAAACATTTATACAACACCACGGTTAAGACACAATAGCCCAACCCGATACCAAGAGCATAATCCCGAGGATCTACAAAATCCCCAATCCACATCCATATCCGAAAGCTACCCCATCGAGCCCAAGCGCTACTACGCAACTAGTCTATCAACTAGCTAGCTTCACAATCACAATACCTGTAAAAAGGTAAACAACGAGAGGGGTAAGCTAACGCTTAGTGAATGCAATAATTATACATATACATATATAATCTACTTACTTGCAAACACTTACACAATACCGCATACAAGCTAGCAATTCGACAGCCATGCAAACATCATGCATAAACTACTATCCACAATTCACAAGAAGCTAGCAACAACAATAGCATATAGTTCACAATTTAATATGCTAAATACAAATTCACTCAACCATGGTTAACCACTTCGAACAAGGGAAACGGTACATACAAGACCGTTGGAGTTCATAACATCCGTTAGTGCTACTTAATCAACGCGTAGTCACTAATCCCCCGGGTGATGTCTTAAACAACGCGACTCACTCACCCTTTACAATGTGGCGTCTTAAACAACGCGACGATTCCACATGCCATTCAATACGATGGATGGTGTCTTAAACAACGCGACATCCCCTCCATTACATTGTGGTGTCTTAAACAACGCGACATCCACTTCTTTACCATGTGGTGTCTTAAACAACGCGACAATGCCACATTCATACGACACAAATAAATACATTATATACACATACGCATAATTATTCCACTCACCTCGAGATGCATGCACAAGTCATGTATGTAAAGTCGCCACCAAACGCAACCGAGCAAGCTTTTACCTATAATATACATATAGGTATTCACACAATCAACACACATTCCCTTCAAGAGAATTTGACGCAAACACCCTTAACCAAGGGTTTATACCTACCTCCACAATCCACCCATTTAGACACCTAAGTGCAAAATACACCTTTTTATACATTTAACGACACCCGAAGGTCCAAAACTAACGAGACTAGTTCCCGCGTTCCCGAAATACCCAAATACATCAACTTTAGCCATTAAATGCATACTATCTTGTATATTGCCCAAAAACCCGTTTCATGGTTGACCAAGTTTGACTTTATGGTTAAAATACCAATTTCAACCCGAAATCATTTCTCACGTTCACTTTCATTCAAAAATGCCATTTAACACTTAACAAAAAGTGTTTAACATCCATTTAATTCAATTTAGTGTCATTACCAAATTTGACCCAATCAAAGTCGACCCATTTTGACCTAAGTCTCAAAAACGCCCAAAATCACTAACGACTAGTGATTATATTACCAAAACACCAAATAACACCTAAAACAAGTATTTACATACTTAATTCACCAAAACTTGACTCAAAACCCATTTTGACACATAAACCCTAATTTTGACCCATTACAAAATTAGTCAACTCAAATACACCCAAAAAGGGTTCCAACGCTTCCAAAATCACTAAACTAAGTGAGTACACCCAAAACCAAAGCCTAATCATGGCCAAAACGTCAATCAACCCAAAACCCGCCATGTATCAAAAATAACTAGTTTCCATAAACCCACTTCATCATCTAAATGGGTTTTACAACTAAAAATCTAAAAACCCTAACTTGAATATTAAATCATAAAGATGAATTTCGGAATTAGAACATACCATTACTACCACAACGTAGCCGTGAACGAGGAGAACAACTTTAACTCTTGTGACCCGACCCAAAACACTCTTCTTCTTCCCCGATTTGAGCTTTCTCTCTCTAAACCCTTTACTCTCTCTCTAGGGTTTGGTGTGTGAGTGGGAGGGAAGGAGAATGAAGAGAATGAGGTTTGGATAAGATTGGGATCAGTTTTATGGCCAAAAACCCGTCCATATGTGAAATACCAACTTTGCCCTTCATTTAACTCATTAAAAGGCTGAACAGCACCAGATCGTGCCTATTGTCGCGCCGCGGAGCAATTTGTCGCGCCGTGGCCCAAAGGGTGATTTTAGAACATGTTTTTCAAGCTTTCTGACCTTCAACATAGGCATTTGTCGCGCCGCGGAGCAATTTGTCGCGCCGTGACAATTGCCTGTTTCATCCGAACTTCAGCAAACTTGTTTTGGCCATAACTTTTTGACCGTAACTCCGTTTTCGATGAATCAAATATCGTTGGAAACGTAATAAGATTTCCTTTCTAATGGTAAGGTTTTGAAATGTCAACTCAAACTTTATTTGGGATCGAAAAGGTACGTACACATCATGTAACTCAAACAACGTCCAGTTTTCTTCGACATTCGAACAAGCAACACGTGTACGCTTGGTACACTTCATGCACTCATCGTACAATCATCTTTATACTATTATACAACCAAGTATGAACATTCTAAAGATCAATCAAGTACCTCAGACATGTATGAAGAAAAACGGGATGTTACATGAACGTAAAATCCTAGAAATTCACCTGGAATTCATTAGGTCATCTGAACCAAATCGGGTGTCAACCGTAAGAACGGTAGTTGCATAGCATGGTCGAAGACAGGACCTTGTGCCAGACCGAAAAATCATAAGGGTGAGCTTTACTATTGCTCCTACAAAGGATAGTAATTGCGTCCGACACGTTATAGACCATAATTAAAAGCATGTCAGGGGACCTTGCCTTAACAGTTGCTTGTTCAACGCTTTCCTTTATAATCGGACGGTAGTTTACCGAAAGGTAATATACGGAGCAAGTATACTGGATGTGTTGCTTTCCTAATACAAGGTTAGCAAGTGGGTGACACAAAACCACAAGTTTTGAGCTAAAATTTTCAAATCTAAGACCCACCAAGCCCACAAAAATATTTTGCAAACACCGGTGAAGGGTTATTCCAGAAAACTTATCTAGGGTAAAAACTAGATTTAATTTTCAAAAGATCAAATGTTTTCATAAAGATCCAATTTCCTTAATGGATCTAAATTTTATAGTCATGTGGGACTGTAAACCACATCGTTACTACCATTGTTTATACCGCCGTAAAGAAATCACTGATGTAAAAAGTGTGAAGAATAAAGAAGTGATTCTAGTATTTCAAGACTATATTGCTTGAGGACAAGCAACGCTCAAGTGTGGAAATATTTGATAATGCTAAAAACGAACATATATTTCATAGCATTATTCCTCAAGAAAGACAAGCTTTTAGTTGCAATTGTCCTATTTACAAGTGATATTCGTTTAAATAATAAAAGGTGAAGACAAAAGACAGATTCGACGAATTGAAGACGCAAACGACCAAAAAGCTCAAAAGTACAAAATACAATCAATGAGGTTCCAATTATTGATAAGAAACGTCTCAAAATTACAAGAGTACAAGATTCAAAACGAAAAGTACAAGATATTAAATTGTACGCAAGGACATTCGAAAATCCAGAACCGGGACCAGAGTCAACTCTCAACGCTCGACGCAACGGACTAAAAATTACAAGTCAACTATGCATATGAATATAATATAATATATAATTAATTCTTAAAATTAATATATATATTATATTATATTTAAATAAACGTCGGCAGAAGAAAATAACCAAAAGTGGCTCTCCCCAGCTGGCCATGCGATCGCATGGCCTGGAAGGCATAAATCCATGCGATCGCATGAGCCCCTTTTTCAGATCACAGGCCTATAAAAATCGAGCTTTGGTGCACCATTTTTCCATCCATAATATCAATCTCTCTATCTATATACGTAGTATATATTTATATTTATATTTATATTTTAATTTTAATTTTAATTTTAATTCTAATAATAAGGGTATGTTAGCGAATGTTGTAAGGGTGTAAGTCGAAATTCTGTCCGTGTAACGCTACGCTATTTTTAATCATTGTAAGTTATGTTCAACCTTTTTAATTTAATGTCTCGTAGCTAAGTTATTATTATGCTTATTTAATCCGAATTAATCATGATGTTGGGCTAAAAATATTAAAATTGGGTAATTGGGCTTTGTACCATAATTGGGTTTTGGACAAAAGAACGACACTTGTGGAAATTAGACTATGGGCTATTAATGGGCTTTATATTTGTTTAACTAAATGATAGTTTATTAATGTTAATATAAAGATTTACAATTGGACGTCCCTATAAATAACCATATACACTCGATCGGACACGATGGGCTGGGTATTTATATGTACGAATAATCGTTCATTTAACCGGATACGGGAATGGATTAATAGACACTAGAATTATTAAAACAGGGGTGAAATTATGTACAAGGACACTTGGCATAATTGATAACAAAGTATTAAAACCTTGGGTTACACTCAGTCGACATCCTGGTGTAATTATTAAACAAAGTATTAAAATCTTGTTACAGTTTAAGTCCCCAATTAGTTGGAATATTTAAACTTCGGGTATAAGGATAATTTGACGAGGACACTCGCACTTTATATTTATGACTGATGGACTGTTATGGACAAAAACCAGACGGACATATTAAATAATCCAGGACAAAGGACAATTAACCCATGGGCATAAAACTAAAATCAACACGTCAAACATCATGATTACGGAAAGTTTAAATAAGCATAATTCTTTTATTTCATATTTAATTTCCTTTATTTTATATTTAATTGCACTTCTAATTATCGCACTTTTATTTATTGTTATTATATTTAAGTGCAATTTTAATTATCGTACTTTTTAATTATCGCAAGTTTATTTTATCGCACTTTTATTTATCGCAATTTCATTATCGTTATTTACTTTACGCTTTAAATTAAGTCTTTTATTTATTTAATATTTTACATTTTGTTTTAACTGCGACTAAAGTTTTAAAATCGACAAACCGGTCATTAAACGGTAAAAACCCCCCTTTAAAATAATAATATTACTTATATATATTCGTATTTTTATAAATTAAACTAATATAGCGTTAAGCTTTGTTTAAAGATTTTCCCTGTGGAACGAACCAGACTTACTAAAAACTACACTACTGTACGATTAGGTACACTGCCTATAAGTGTTGTAGCAAGGTTTAAGTATATCCATTCAATAAATAAATAAATATCTTGAGTAAAATTGTATCGTATTTAATAGTATTTTCTGCTAAAATTTAATAGTATTTTATACCCCTTAGCTTTAACCATCATTCACCCGCATTTGATTATACCCAGAACGTAAATCAATCTTCGAATAAACTGACGAGCCTTGTAGTTGATCAAATAAGTCGTCGATTCTTGGTAGTGGATAACGATTCTTGATGGTAAGTTTGTTCAACTCTCGGTAGTCGATACACAACCTGAATGTACCATCCTTCTTTTTGACAAACAAAACAGGAGCTCCCCATGGTGATGTACTTGGTCGTATAAAACCACGCTCTAAAAGTTCTTTTAGTTGGCTTTGGAGTTCTTTCATTTCACTGGGTGCGAGTCTGTATGGAGTACGAGCTATTGCTGCAGCTCCTGGTACGAGATCAATTTGAAATTCAACAGATCGATGTGGAGGTAGTCCCGGTAATTCTTTTGGAAATACATCGGGAAATTCTTTTGTGACGGGAACATCATTGATGTTCTTTTCTTCGGGTTTGACTTCTTCGATGTGTGCTAGAACAGCATAGCAACCTTTTCTTATTAGTTTTTGCGCCTTCAAATTACTAATAAGATTTAGCTTCGCGTTGCTCTTTTCTCCGTACACCATTATAGGTTTTCCTTTTTCTCGTACAATGCGAATTGCATTTTTGTAACATACGATTTCCGCTCTCTCCTTTTTCAACCAGTCCATGCCGGTTATCACATCAAAACTCCCTAACTCTACTGGTATCAAATCGATCTTAAACGTTTCGCTAACCAATTTAATTTCTCGATTCCGACATATTTTATCTGCCGAAATTAATTTACCGTTTGCTAATTCGAGTAAAAATTTGTTATTCATAGGCGTCAATGGACCACTTAATTTAGCACAAAAATCTCTACTCATATACCTTCTATCCGCACCCGAATCAAATAAAACATAAGCAGGTTTTTCATCGATAAGAAACGTACCCGTAACAAGCTCCGGGTCTTCCTGCGCTTCTTCCGTATTAATGTTAAAAACTCTCCCACGGCTTTGCCCATTATTATTTCCCTGGTTTGGACACGCAGTTTTGTAGTGGCCCTTCTTCCCGAATCCAAAACAAATAATGTGGGCATTACTTGTTCCTTTACCCGATGGTCCATAAATTTCACACTTCGTTGTATCATGACCCTTTCTATTACATTTAGTACATGTTGCTGGACAAAAAGTAGTTGGATGGTACCCTTCACACCTCAGACACGGAATTTTCTGATTTTGATTACCAGTGTTGTTATTGAGATTGTTGTTGGGATTTTTATTGTTGCGGTTGGTATTATTGTTGGGATGATTGTTGTAGTTGTTGTTGTTGGAATGGTTTTTGTTGCATTTGTTGTTGCGAAAAATGGTGCGATTGTGGTTGTGATTGTGGTGTTGATTGTTGAAATTGTGACTCTTGTCACTGGGTTCTTCCCACTTTCTCTTGACTTGTTTCATTTTGGCCTCCTCGGCCGCCTGCTCTTTAATCCTTCCCTCGATCTGGTTTATAAGTTTGTGAGCCATTCGGCTTGCCTTTTGCATTGAAGTGGGAGCGCTTGAACTCACATCCTCCTGAATTCTCTCTGGTAACCCCTTTACAAACGCATCAATCTGCTCTTCTTCATCTTCGAACACTCTTGGGCACAATAAACACAACTCGGTGAATCGTCGTTCGTATGTGGTGATATCGAATCCCTTCGTTCGTAATTCTCTAAGCTCTGTCTTGAGCTTATTGACATCGTTTCTGGGACGGTACTGCTCGTTCATCAAGTGTTTGAATGCTGACCACGGTAGTGCGTAAGCAGCATCTTGTCCCACTTGTTCGAGATAGGTATTCCACCATGTTAACGCAGTACCTGTGAAGGTATGCGTGGCGTACTTTACCTTATCTTTCTCAGCACATTTGCTTATAGCAAACACAGATTCTACCTTTTCGGTCCATCGTTTCAGTCCGACTGGTCCTTCAGTTCCATCGAATTCCAGAGGTTTACAGGTAGTGAAAGCCTTGTAGGAGCATCCTACACGGTTTCCCGTGGAGTTAACTCCACTGTTAGACCCTGAATTATTGTTGTTTTGCATTGCAACCTGTACTGCGGCTATATTTGCTGCAAGAAAAGCACGGAAGTCTTCCTCACTCATGTTCAAGTTCTGACGAGTAGTCGGTGCCATTTCCTTCAAAAATAGCCAAAAGAATTAAGTTAATCATATAGAATATTAAGAGTAGTCAAAAGTATTCCGTAGCATAATATGAACTCATTTATAAAAGCTTTTTCTTCATATTAGCGTTTTATAAGTTTTAATTCGGGTAATACCTACCCGTTAAGTTCATACTTAGTAGCTAACATACAATTCAACTACTACAATTCTATATGAAAAACTAATTATAATAATATTTCACATTCAAACTTTTATACAATATTTTGCAAACTTACAATACTGCTATTTTACATATAGCATGAAATATAGCACATAAAAACTCTGATACAAAACAGTTGTGAAGACAATTCTAGTTAATACGCAAGTCATTCAACAAAGGCAATAAAGACACGTAATTCATACGTCCAGAAACAAGTCATGCATTCTGGTTTTACTAAGACTACTTCCCATCCTTGGTCTTGTGGAACATAACCGTTGTGACTGTTGACAAGACAGCATGTTGTAATGTCGTCAAAAGGACGAGGGTTTCGTAATGTCCAACAGCCCCGTAATAATCTAAAAACCTTGTTTCTCACCCCAACTACTGAATCCGTCACTTGTGGGAAGGTTTTATTTAAAAGTTGCAATCCGATGTTCTTTTTCTCACTTTGGTAAGAAGCGAACATCACTAACCCGTAAGCATAACATGCTTCTTTATGTTGCATGTTAGAAGCTCTTTCCAATTCACGAAATCCTATGTTGGGATATGTTGAGTCAAAATAGGTTCTTAACCCGTAGTGTAAAATTACATTTGGGTTCCCCGCATTTAACGCTTTAAAGAAAACACGGTGTAACTTACGGTCTCCCCAATGTGATATACCCCTCCTATCAAAGGAAAGCCTTTTATAAACTAAGGTATTTCTGAAAAGTCTTTCAAATGTTTGACAAGTTAATTTCGTCATAACTAATTGTGCTGATGAATTCTGACTGACTCTAGACAAGATTTCATCAATCATATCCTCTGGTAGGTCTTCTAAAATATTCGGTTGTCTACCCTTAACATCCATTTTGTGTTTTTATACTGTAAAAATAGACGAGGGTTAGATTCATAAAAGATAATTAACAAACAATACAAGCAATTTTTACATAGAACATAAAAGTACAAGAACACTATAATACATATAATACACAACATGATTACAACCCTTTAATCTGAATCACTGGTTTCTTCTTGTTCGGACTTGGTTCGTTTTCCTAATTTTCTAGGAATATATGGTGTTCCTCTAATACGAGCCGTCGTTTTCCACAATGGTTTAGAAAAACCTGGTGGTTTAGAGGTTCTCGGGTCATTGTTACATTTTAGAAAATACGGATGTTGCCGATACATATAAAGTTCATCGGGGTTGGAATTTGATTTCTCTATTTTTATACCTTTTCCCTTATTATTTTCTTTCGATTTATTAAATTGGGTCGAGGTAATTTTTATAACATCATCAGAATCCTCATCGGGATCCGATTCATCAGAAAATTGGTAATCTTCCCAATATTTTGCTTCCTCGGCGGAAACACCATTGACCATTATTAACTTTGGTCCGTTGGTTGAGGATTTTCTTTTATTTAATCGATTTACTATAGGTATCAATATTTCTTCCTCCGGAACCTCTTCTTCTTCCGGTTCCTCCTCTTCCGGTTCCTCCTCTTCCGGTTCCTCTTCTTCCAGTTCCTCTTCGGGAATTTGTGAATCTTCCCAAAATATATTCGACTTTTCATTATTATTAGGTAAATCGATGGGATTTGTACTAGTGGTAGACATCTATCACACAATATCAAACACATTATGAGGTTAATATATCACATAATATTTACATGTTAATAATATATAGTTTCCAACAAAAGTGTTAAGCAATCGTTTTTAAAGAAAACACGGTCGAAGTCCAGACTCACTAATGTATCCTAACAAACTCGATAAGACATACTAATGCAAATTTCTGGTTCTCTAAGACCAACGCTCGAATACCAACTGAAATGTCCCGTTCATATTGATTATAAACATTCCATATTAATTGATTTCGTTGCGAGGTTTTGACCTCTATATGAGACGTTTTTCAAAGACTGCATTCGATTTTAGAACAAACCATAACCTTTAAAATATTATGATGATTATCAAATAATGATAATCTAAAATATAGCGTTTTTCACACGATCATTACATAATGGTTTACAATAATATTACACATCAACATAAGTCTTCGAATGCAGTTTTTAAACAATATTATACAAGCATGGACTCCAAATCTTGTCCTTAATTTAGTATGCAACAGCGGAAGCTCTTAATAATCACCTGAGAATAAACATGCTTAAAACGTCAATAAAATTGTTGGTGAGTTATATGTTTAACCTACATATTATCAAATCATAATAATAGACCACAAGATTTCATTTTTATAACACATCTCATATCAGGCATTTCGCAAACTGCATAGAGATAAAAATCATTCATATGTTGAACACCTGGTAACCGACCTTAACAAGATGCATATAGAATATCCCCATCATTCCGGGACTCTCATCGGATATGATAAATCGAAGTACTAAAGCATCCGTAACTCGGATGAGGCTTGTTGGGCCAAATAGATCTATCTTTAGGATTCGCGTCAATTAGGGGCCATTTCCCTAATTCTTAGGCTACCAAGCTAAAAAGGGGCATATTCGGTTCGATAATCCAACATAGAAAGTATTTTCGATTACTTGTGTCTATTTTGTAAAACATTTATAAAATCGCATGTATTCTCATCCCAAAAAAAATAATAGATTTTAAAAGTGGGACTATAACTCACTTTCACAGATTTTTACTTCGTCGGGAAGTAAGACTTGGCCACTGGTCGATTCATGAACCTATAAAAATATGTACATATATATATATATATCAAAGTATGTTCAAAATATATTTACAATATTTTTAATACATTTTAATGTTTTAAGTTTATTAAGTCAGCTGTCCTCGTTAGTAACCTATAACTAGTTGTCCATAGTTAGATGTACAGAAATAAATCGATATATATTATCTTGGATCAATCCACGACCCAGTGTATACACGTCTCAGGCTAGATCACAACTCAAAGTATATATATTTTTGGAATCAACCTCAACCCTGTATAGCTAACTCTAACATTACTGCATATAGAGTGTCTATGGTTGTTCTAAATAATATATATATATATACATGGGTCGATATGATATGTCAAAACATTTGCATACGTGTCTATGGTATCTCAAGATTACATAATATATTAGAATACATGTAATACAATATAAGTTAGCTAGGATATGATTAATATAGATTTGTTACCAATTTTCACGTAGCTACAACAAGAAAAATTATCCAATCTTGTTTTACCCATAACTTCTTCGTTTTAAATCCGTTTTGAGTGTTTCAAGTTGCTATGGTTTCATATTGAACTTAAGTTTATGAATATAAACAGAAAAAGTATAATTTTATAGTCGGAAATACAGGTTACAAGTCGTTTTTGTAAAGGTAGTCATTTTAGTCGAAAGAACGACGTCTAGATGACCATTTTGGAAAACATACTTCTACTTTGAGTTTAACCATGATTTTTGGATATAGTTTCATGTTCATAAGAAAAATTATTTTCCCAGAAGAAAAACTTTTAAATAAAAGTTTATCATAGTTTTTAATTAACTAACCCAAAACAGCCCGCGGTGTTACTACGACGGCGTATATCCGGTTTTACGGTGTTTTTCGTGTTTTCCGGTTTTAAATCATTAAGTTAGCATATCATATAGATATAGAACATGTGTTTAGTTGATTTTAAAAGTCAAGTTAGAAGGATTAACTTTTGTTTGCGAACAAGTTTAGAATTAACTAAACTATGTTCTAGTGATTTCAAGTTAAAACCTTTGAATAAGGTAGTTTTATATATATGAATCGAATGATGTTATGAACATCATTACTACCTCAAGTTTAGTAGGTAAACCTACTGGAAGTTACAAGAAATTATCTAGCTTCAAAGGATCTTGGATGGCTTGAAAGTTCTTGAAGCAGAATCATGACACGAAAACAATTTCAAGTAAGATTATCACTCGAATTAAGATAGTTATAGTTATAGGAATTGAACAAAAGTTTGTATATGAGTATTACATTGATTTATAATGATATATTACTATAAACAACAAGAATTTCTTGAGGTTGGATGATCACTTTACAAGATTGGAAGTGAGCTAGTAAACTTGGAAGTATTCTTGATTTTATGAAACTAGAACTTGTAGAATTTATGAAGAACACTTAGAACTTGAAGATAGAACTTGAGAGAGATCACTTAGATGAAGAAAATTGAAGAATGAAAGTGTTTGTAGGTGTTTTTGGTCATTGGTATATGGATTAGATATAAAGGATGTGTAATTTTGTTTACATGTAAATAAGTCATGAATGATTACTAATTTTTTTGTAATTTTATGAGATATTTCATGCTAGTTGCCAAATGATGGTTCCCACATGTGTTAGGTGACTCACATGAGATGCTAAGATCTGATCATTGGAGTGTATATACCAATAGTACATACATCTAAAAGCTGTGTATTGTACGAGTACAAATACGGGTGCATACGAGTAGAATTGTTGATGAAACTGAACGAGGATGTAATTGTAAGCATTTTTGTTAAGTAGAAGTATTTTGATAAGTGTCTTGAAGTCTTCCAAAAGTGTATGAATACATATTAAAACACTACATGTATATACATTTTAACTGAGTCGTTAAGTCATCGTTAGTCGTTACATGTAAATGTTGTTTTGAAACCTTTAGGTTAACGATCTTGTTAAATGTTGTTAACCCATTGTTTATTATATCTAAAGAGATGTTAAATTATTACATTATCATGATATTATGATATATTAATATATCTTAGTATGATATATATACAGTTAAATGTTGTTACAACGATAATCGTTACATATATGCCTCGTTTCGAAATTCTTAAGTTAGTAGTCTTGTTTTACATATGTAGTTCATTGTTAACACACATAATGATATACTTAATTATAATTTTATCATGTTAAACATAGTGTATCAACATCTTAATATGATTCATATGTATTTAGTAAGACGTTGTTATAACGATAATCGTTATATATATCGTTTCGAGTTTCTTAATTCAATAAACTCATTTTTATGTATATCACTCATTGTTAATATACTTAGTGAGATACTTACTTATCATAATCTCATGTTAACCATATATATATCCATATATATACCATCATGTAGTTTTTACAAATTTTTAACATTCGTGAATCGCCGGTCAACTTGGGTGGTCAATTGTCTATATGAAGCACATTTCAAATCATCAAGTCTTAACAAGTTTGATTGCTTAACATGTTGAAAACATTTAATCATGTAAATATACCAATTTCATTTAATATATATAAACATGGAAAAGTTCCGGTCACTACAGTACCTACCCGTTAAATAAGTTCGGGTCCTTTAGATTATGCCAATATCATCATCATCGTAAGCATCATCATCATCATCATCCTTAACTGCCTTCATCTTTATCAAGCATTTAATATTCACCAAATTGAATCTGATTGAATTAAGTTCCAAATTCCATCGATCTAATCTCCTTTTACAGCGACTAGCAGCTTTTTGATACGAACTTCGATCCATAACAGCAACATAATACAAATTATAATGAAGAACAGGTGCATGAACCTTCATGAACCTTGAAGAATGATTTTTCGATTCATTCACTTTCAGGATCATATATCTTATGAAAAACATTCCAAATCAACTCCATAACAGTTGTCAATCATGAATTCAACCAGAAACATCATGAATCGTTCTAATAAAATTGTTGACCGAAAACTCATAAAATTTGACTTGACAAATTTGAGCTTGATTCTTTGAGATTGGACATGAGATTTTGCAGAGAGCATTACGAGAAGATTTTCAACACTTCTACAATTTTACATTTTGCCATAGTATTCCAGATCGATCTGAAGTGATCGATTTTGATGTTTATCGGTTAAAAACGAACTCGAATCAAATCTCTTTAAATCTGCTTTTGCTGATCTGTTATGATGATGAACGGACGTCAGGATTTGAATAAGATTCATGTTTTTGTAATCACTTTGTGTTGAAGATCAATAATCATGAACTTGAATATTTCATAATGATGATGAACATGAAACGTGAACTTTAACAACATAATTAAATCAAGCCAAGTGGTTCTGATGTCAATCACATGTGATTGTAAAACCTAATCACATGTGATTTTGCATGTTAAATCCAATCACATGTAATCAAAATTTGATCTAAGAACTGAGATTTGTTTCTTGGATCCGAACTTAAATTAAAGATGTAAATAGATACAACTCACATAAATATTAAAATATTTATTTTTAACGAATTGAATTATTTAATCATAGACAGTCGATAAGACAAAATGAAAATACATAGACGACTTACATAAGTTTAATCATTTTCATTTAGTTAATTAAACTAATAAAATTAAATTAAATTAAATTAAATTAAATTAAAAATACAATTAAAAAATAATAATAAAAACACTTAAAAAGACACACACATGATTATGTTCTCCCCCTGTTTACTCCACTCAACCAAACCCCGTTTTTTTCTCTCTCTCACTCAACACACATAAACACAGATTATTTACACATAAATTGTTGCAAGTAAGTAACTGATCTATTCAATTCAATGCTTATTATCGTTTAATTTCTGTTTATATCGTTATATCGTTATATATACACACCCAATTACATACACACGATGTGCGTTGTTGATGTTATGAAGTTGTTGATTTTTAATTTTTTTATTTGATGAATATACCTTCCTTGCTTACTAATTTTTTTTTATTATTATTAGAAGTTGAAAGATTGTGTGATATGATTTGAAGTGATTATAGAAATATGTCAGGCGAAATTGAAGAACCGTTGCGGTTAAATTTTCAGGTAATTGTGTTTTAAGAGTTAAATTTCAACTGTTAATTAGATCTGATTTGGATCTGGTTCATAAAATTGTTTACCGCTTTTGGATTACGTTTTTTAAATTAACTTCCAGTGTTTACCACGTTAAATAACTGTTAAATGCATATTTACTGTGATTGTTTTGATATATCTGTGATTATAATGATATGTAAATTGGTTGATAAAATTTATTAATTATGAATGTTTAATATTCAAGGTTTGTTGTTGTGTAGCCTAAATTCTGTTTAACAATATGTGATTGTTAGTTATTAGTAATTTTCTACTCTTAGTGATGAGATCTCTACTGTTTGTAAGATAATGTGTGAACTTAATCGTTTGTCCAAAAATAAAAAATAATAAAGTAGGTTTTGAGACAATTGATAATGTGTAGGAGTTTAGTTCTTTTATCATTCAATTTACTCTAAATCATGTGATAATTGTAGGTGAGATTGGGATTAGAATGAAACTTTGTTGTAGTCAGTAACTGTACGAGATAATTAACAGTAGTTTCAAGGTTGGAGAACTCGGATCTTGGGGAGATCTCGTTTGGACATTTTTGGAGAGATCCCAACCGAGATCTCGGGCATTGACTTACGTTGACTTCTTAGTTTTTTTTATAATATATATATTTATATATGTAAATACAAATAAATATACGTATATTTATATACATTTTTACGGGAATTCTATAAGAATATTACAAGAAAATCCGAGAAATGAGCGAGAAATTATGAGAAAATTCGAGAAATCGTGGCTTTGACCAAGTTTGAGCCCGTTAAACGAGAAATGTCGCGAGATGGACATCTCGCCTCGGCTGCCTTCCAAAAACGAGATCTTGGGGAGGGATCTCGGGGAGAAATAAGGAAATTTACAGCACTAAGTAGTTTATATAACAAATTTAAATTAGTTAGTTGATTTTGGTGTTGTTTGTTTTTTAAGATGTTTTTGTCTGAAGATCTGTATGCCGAATAGTGAAGACTATTTTTTTTTTTTTTTTTTTTTTTTTTTTTTATGTCTGTAAAATAACTGTCACTTAGAAGTATATTTCTAAGTCTGCGAGTTTGTAGACAGAATAAGACATTATTTTAGGTTAAGTCTTCTTAGAAACAGTCTGCAGTAAAAATGTCAAGACATAATAAGGTCTGCAGATTGAAAAATAAACAACACCTTAACAACTTTTGCAATGATAGGTGCTTAACATAACACTCTAACTGTCCATTTTGTGTAAGTTCTCATTCATGATTTAATTAAATTTTAATGTTGGCTTCTTTCGATTGGATAGGCTGATCTCTTGCACTCTGGTTCAATCTCATTTGGAAGATTTGAATCCGAATCATTATCTTGGGAACGAAGATCGATATTTTCACATAATAGATATCTTGAAGAAGTTGAAAAATACTCCAAACCGGGTTCAGTTACTGAGAAAAAGGCGTATTTCGAGGCCGAGTTTAGACGAAAAGCTCTTTTAAGGCAACAGTCTTCCGAATGCCAAGATGGGGGCGAGGGCCCCACAAGTAGCAACGGTGATCATCATGATTTTGAAGGATCTGGTAATGGTAACGAAAGTTCTTGCAGTTCTCATTCTTCTCTATGTAACGTGAAAACTGAAATTCAATCGCGTGAAAAACGGGTTGTCGAAGATTTAAATGCTGTGAATGGTGACAGTAGCAGGAAACCTGCATGGTTTGACGAGATCCCTCATAATTCAGGATACGATGAAGAATTTGAAGATATTATAAGTCAAGAATTCGAAGGTCAAACGTTTGACCTTCTTCATGTTACAACTCAGGAAGAGACTGTTAGTAACATGGTCGATTCTCCGGTCACCGTTTCTGAGCCCGTGAAGAACGATGAAACACATCAAAGTGAAACCGAAACTTTAGTGGCGAATACTGAAAAAAGTATTGGGGCGACCCATATTGACACAGAGATGAATGACACATCAGAAGTCAATGATTCATCTGTTTCATGTCAAACAATTAAAAAGAACCACAATAGTACCACCTCTGGACCTCGGACGACCTTTTTTCCCAAGGTACATCTATCTGACATTTGTTAATTGTTTCTATGTCTGACAAATGGGTCAGGTCAGGTCGAAACAGGTTTGCGTCTAAACGAGTCTGGGTTTAAACGGGTCAGTGCAGTTTGGTTCCAGGACTCCTCAGTAGAAATTGGATTATCAGTAGAATGAGATTATTTCCATAATCATTATTGACACACCATTTATATATTTTAAAAATTGGACGAAATTTTATCGCATGAACCCAATCAGAACTGACCTATATAAAAGTTACCCATATGATCTGAACTGATTTCTCTAGATATGGAACATTTCTAATAGATGCAAGATCTGCCTTATATAATTCGAGTATTTGATTGTATGTACTTCTAATCGAACGGAAGAATTTTTTTTATTTTTTATTTTTCTTTCTGTATATCAGTTTATGCTAAAAATGTTTGTCTGCTACTGGTTTTAGGTAAAGTCAACTTCCGAAAACAAAGTTACTAGGGTAACAACGAAGACTCAACCCAATATTGGTCGATCCCAAAACCTCGTTTCAAATGAAGCATTTAAAGGCTCAATGAAGCCTAAAACAAATGAAACAAAAAGCTTACATGTAAAGAAAACAGAAAAGAAGCTACCTCGACCTACTTGTACGGGGATAAAAACTTCTAAAGCAGAGGTAAATGTCAACTATCTTGATATATTACAACTATAGAAGATTAATAAATTATCTATCTTTTTTACCGTTTTTTAGTTTTATCATGATACGAAGCATTGGGTTCGTATCATATTGTTGCATTAAAAATTAAGTTTACTCGCACACATGTATTTTACACTATATTGTTAGAACTATCCCACAAAGTTAATGAACATCTTCTTAATTAGGATGATGCGTCTGCAAAGGAAAAAGAGCTCCAACTGAGGAGAAGGTACTTATTTATGTGGTGTAAGCCTTACAAGTAGGTTTGTAGGCTTCCTACATGTTGCTAAATATCTACGTTATACGTAATTTTTGTTTTTCAGCATAGTTAAGGATCTAAGATCTGAAAAAACCGTCAATGCTCGAATTCCTTTCTCCAAGAACCCTCTTCCTGGAGTAATTCCGACTATTAACAGGTTCGTAGCAATATCAAAAAGTTTAGTTATATGTATTATTAGTGAAGCAGAACTCGGAGTTACAGTCAAACTTGGTCAAACTAAGTCAAACTTGGCCAAACTCGGTCAAACTCTCCCAAAACTCGGGATTTCTCGTAAAATCGGTCAAAACTCGGGATAACTAGGAAAAGCGGTCAAATTTGGTCAAAAATCGGTCAAAATCGATCAAAGTTAAACTTGGTCAATATCCGTTGTACTCCCCGAGTTGCGATTTCTGCAACCTTGTGAATTATTTAACTCATGTGTAAGCTCTTAACTTTTTTTTTTTTTTTTTTTAACTTTGTTAACTTCCTTCATCCAGACCAAAACAGACTAATGGTTCAAGCAAGGGACTCGATATTCAGAACCCGACTGGTTTCAGTTTCAAGACTGGTCAACGAGCAGAAAATAGGAAAGAGGCAAGTATTGTGCATTCTTCGATCGAATAATTAATAAAAGTTTAATTTTTATTAAAAATTTAGAATTGTTAAAACTAAACTATGGTTGATATATGTATCAACAGTTCTATATGGAAATTGCTGAGAAAATGCATGCTAAAGAGGCTGAGACTAACCAAGTTGACGTAAAAAAACAGGTATGAACTGATACAAGTGTAAAATTATTTACATACTTATAAAACAAATCGTGTGCACTTGTCCACTAATAATTGTGTGTTATCAAATATCAGGAAAAACAAGCGGCAGAAATGAAGCAATTTCGAAAAAGTCTCGTCTTTAAAGCAAAACCAATGCCTTCTTTCTACAATGAATCCACTCGTGGTTCAGATCAATACAAGGTATTTCAACAACATTTTGAGAACTATTATACGTGACATAATTGTGTTAGAACTTGAACCCAAAAATCTGTAGTTTTTACTTAATTCAGAATTTTGTTCTGGGATGATAGTTTGGGAGTATATGCACCTTTACGACCTTTTTCTATTATATGTACTCAACTTTGAAACCTTTTATTAAGGTTGTAGAACTCGGGAAAAACTCGCCGAGTACTCGATTAAAAGTTTGAGCCGAGTAATAAAATCAGTCAACCTTCGGTCAATGGGGGTTACTCGGGATAACCCGGCCAAAACTAAAAAAATCGGTCAATACTTGGTCAACATCGGTCAAAATCAAACTTGATCAACATCTGATTACTCCCCAAGGACTCCCCAAGTTGCTGATTACCCCGTAAAAAGTCCAGACCGAGTACTCCCCGAGGAGCGATTTTTGCGATCATGCCTTCTATTGTGTATATATTCAAATTTTAAAACCGTATTTTGTAAACATTGAACTTACTTGTGTATGTACAGAACATGCAAAAAAACATGTCAACTTGTGTACATTGAACTTACTATTGTATGTACATTGAACTTACATTGAACTTACTATTGTATGTATAGAACTTAAAGAAAAAACACGTTGATTTATGTAGCCAAAAACATACAATAGACGCTTATAAAACTTGAATACATATAATAGGACGTTTCGAAGTTGGATACATATACATACAATAGTTAAAGTGCAAGTAAAATTCACACTAACAAAATCTAAACCGTTTTGTTTTTTATGCACATTCATATCCATATGTTTTCATAGGTCATGTATAACTGCATCACGATTCATGATTATTAGTAACATAAACAATAAATGTAATGGCAGGTTACACAAATCAGCAAGACAACAAATCAACCACAACCCAGTTTACAATCAACAATTACTCGTCGCAACAACAACGCCTATAAGTCTTTGGTTCCATCAAATATCAGACCGAGCTCCGCAACTCCATCAACCAACAGGATCCGTCTTTCCGACAGTGTCGGGACAACTCAACCACGTCCTAGTTCACCATCAATGTCTACTCGTCGTGGTCCCGTTAACACCTATAAGTCTCCGGTCACATCAAACGTCAGACCAAGCTCTGCAACCCCATCAACCAACAGGATCCTTCTTTCAGACAGTGTTGGGACAACTCAACCACGACCTAGTTCACCATCAACAGCCACTCGTCGTGGTCCCGTTAACACCCAAAAGTCTCCGGTCACATCAAGTGTCAGACCGAGCTCTGCAACCCCATCAACCAACAGGATCCGTCTTTCAGATAATGCCGGAACAACTCAACCACGGCCTAGTTCACCATCAATGGCTACACGTCGTGGTCCCGGTAACCCCCAAAAGTCTTCAGTTACATCAAATGTCAGACCGAGCTCCGCAACTCCATCGGCCAATAGGATCCGTCTTTCAGAAAGTGTCGCGAGAAATCATACACCTGTAAAGAAACAAAATGAGCGCGAACCGAGAGTTATAGACATGTATAAAAAGCATGCAAAAGGTATTCATTTGGGCAAATCAGCAAACTTGGCCGTGTTCTGAGCATTGGTGTTTTTATTTATTTATTTATTTAAATATGTTGTAGTGTCGTTTAGAGAATAAAGATGTGGATATTGTAACAAAGTGTGACTACAAATCTCTGATGATAGTTATGTTAATATAGTACTTGGTCTTCCTAAGATTTTTTTTTTGAAATAGTAATAATTGAAGCACCATTTACAGAACTAGAAAAATTAAAATGGGTTTTACAAATCTAGTAAAACCGGTGTTTGAAACACCGGGTTGCAACTTTTCACCCCAAACCGGTGTTTCAAACGCCGGTTTGGGTACTTTTTGTCATTTCGTCAGACATCCAACGACAAGGGTGGAAACGGGTGGCATAAAAGCATCTGATCGTGGGACAATCCGGAAAAAGTGTACCCAAACCGGCGTTTGAAACACCGGTTTGGGGTGAAAGGTTGCAACCCGGTGTTTCAAACACCGGTTTTACTAGATTTGTAAAACCCATTTTAATTTTTCTAGTTCTGTAAACATGTCAAAAATTATTACTAGTTAAAAAAAAAATTCGTCTTCCTAATAGGACTAGGGTGGTCAACTTTTTAGTTACGCTGGTTAGTACTCGTAAGTTATTAGTTATGTGCTATATGCACTTGTATTATGTGATATACTTACAAACGATATCAAAGTATGAATTGAATATGTTTATTTATTTGCATTGTATATTGTGAAAGAGTTGTTATTGTGTTGTACGCGTATGTGATTGAAATACAAGACAATCTGTATTTTTTTGTGGTGTTTGTGTCACACTCAACTTTTAGAAGAATACATTTGCTGGACAAAACTTGATTTGTGACTGTTGCAACTCGATGATGTCGTTTTCTCACTTTTTAGGCGAACGACTTGAATGGGATCGTGTGACCAAGGTAAGTTTTTTTTTTCGCACCGAATGATGAGGTTCGCCCCCTTTTTGGGATAATGACTTGAAAGGGATCGGGTGACCAAGGAACATTTTTCCGCACCTAATGATGTGGTCGTCCACTTTTGAGAGAATGTATTTGTAGAACAAATCTTCTTTGTAACCGTGAAAATTTGTTGCGACTTTTTTGGGAGAATGACTTGAACGGGACATCAACATGAGCCACAAAAACGATTATAGAAAGATACCAGGATTCTACTCAAACAAGCTCCCTTGCATCGGCCGTGCTCTTGTGAAGCACTCCCTTGCTTTTATCGGTCGTGCTTGTACATCACTCCCTTGCTTCCATGTTTTAGGTTGTTATTCTCTCCACTTGCTTTATCGGTCGTGCTTGGGAAGCACTCCCTTGGATCCGGACAGATAGATATTAGCTGCACTAGTATATGTGATCGAGGAACTTTTTTTTTGGCACTAGTGATGCGGTTTACCCACTTTTTGGGCGAACTCTTTTTTGAGCAAATGACTTGAACGGGATCGTGTGACAAAGGAACGTATTTTTTGCACCAGATGACAGGGTTGGCCTAATGTTAGGAATTTTTTTAAGAAAAACTTGAACGAAATTGCGTGACTGAGGAACTTTATTTAAACATAATGAAGGGGATAGCCCACTTTTTGGCCGAAGAGTTCACTTTTTGGGTGAACGGCTTATACGAGATAGTATGACCTATGAACATTTTTTTTTAAACGTCAAGTTTTGCATCAGTGTATTACGTAGTATTTATTTCAACGACACTCATCATTTGCACACACACATGCGTTCGGGAGGAAACTCGAATCGCATTACAGGAAACCGATCCTTTAACCATCCCGAGGGGCAGGCGGACCGGGTTTGAATCTTGAATGCATCCGGGAGAAAACCCCCCTGTGGGCGATCTGAATATCCATATTTCAGGCAGATTAATTAATAGGATGGGCAAAACGAGGCTCAAACCCATGTCCGAACCCCCAGCCCCAACACACAATGTGAAGGGGATGTCGTTGAAGCAACGCTTCGTTGGCATGACCAATGAACATTTTATCGCATCGAATAATGCTCGTTCAATCCAAAATGAGTCGTTCGCCCAATTAAGCAAGTGCTTTGAAAACTCATAGTGTATATTGTTATATCACTATTTTAAAATGGTACTTTTATCAATTCTTTAGAGATTCTGGGTATAGGCTACTTATGGATTGAAAGATAATTAATCGATATGTCCTTTTTTTCTAAACATTTTAGCGGTATACCCTTAAAATTACAAGATTGCAAAAATACTTCGGCACCATGCATTTAGCACCAAACACGGTGTGCAGTGCTCGGTGTGTGATGCATATTGCTTAGTTGTTGATTCATTTGAACGGTATCGTCCAAGGTTACACGTAACTAGCACCACACACCAAGCACGATGCGTAGTGCTTGGTTGTTGATTCATTTCTATGGTATCGTCCAAGGTTACACACAACTCACACCACACACTAAGCCCAACCACGGTGCATGGTGCTCGGTACGTGGGGCTCGGTGTGTGGCTCTCTGACAATTTTACAATTTCGTGATTTTAAGAGTATATCATTAAATATTTAAGGAAAAATGTCATATCGATTAATTTCCCTAAGATAAATGTTAGGAATTCGGAAGGCCCCAACAAGACAAGTGATTGATCATAATCACTAACTACGAATGACAAATGATTAATAAAGCATAAATAAATAAAGATAAACGACACGAGATTTAACGTGGTTATATCTCAACTTCAAACACACAGAGAAGAGTTTACTCCACATGAGCAAAGCAAAGATTTTTCACTATAATTTTCGTGCACATTGTTATGGGCTACATAGGGTCCTATCTATAGGCAAATACAAACAAGGAAACAACTTAGGGAACGAGCAAGAACATTCTGCCGACCTAGCCTCGCGATCACGAAGCTCTCCCCACACAACTCGCGATCGCGAGTTCTTCACAGCAGGATCTGAAACTTTCCATATTCGCATCTTGACCTTATTGCCCATGAATGTCTTTTCCTTCAAGTTAAATTACTTTCCTTGTTTAATTCTTCTTCGCACTCAACAATCTCCCACTCGAAGTAGACATTAAACAACCTTCGCCAACCCGTCAACTATGTTCCTTTAACACCCACAATAACTCAAGATTATCCGAATATCAACTCCTTTTGATACCGCCGAGTAAGCTACCCGAATCACGCCGCACTTCACTTGTTAACCCACGAGCAAGTGAAGTCTTTCGACACCAGAAAATACCGCTGAGCGATAATCCAATCTCATAGTTACTAGCTTGGGTCATCTCGGTTTCTGCACCACCATCTTCTAACACGAAGATCATCTTCTTACACCAGAAGACCAATTGAAGTATGCGACTCTTCAATTATAAGATTCTTCCATGAGACAAACACCGCCTCATTGATCAATCTAGACATGTCCAATACTGAACCCACATGTCAATGATCACATATCACCGTCTATCTATGATTTTCCTTCCCAGCAATCAGAAAATCCAACAGACACTCTCGTAGACTCTTCATAAAGGCTTCAGTGAGAACGCAGTTACAACCTCGAAATATACAACCTTTTCAACTTTCCGCTTTCTCGCTGGTACACTGACCTCCTCATATCTATGAATTTCACAAACCCTATCTTCTCACCCCAAGCACACTCCCACTGTACGAGTAAGAAATAAAAACAGCGGCTACTCGGTAAGAAAACTTTGTTCGTACCACCCGTCAGTCACAAATTCCTTTGCCATCGGAGAGTAAAACAAGTATTCGAAGCCCTAGGGTTATCCGGAATCATCTAAATAATCTTGAGAACATTGGATAACGACGTTGCATAATCATCTCCACCACTCAACTAGTCAACTAACTCCTACTAGCTCGATAACTTCCGTCGGTTTCCAAACTCACACTGTGTTTTCGACACCCTTAACGATCCTAGAAAGCTCAAGTTCTGGGACTTACACGATTATTCGCCCCTCTTCCATCACCAAAGGACTTCTAATTGATCACCCTTGAGGAAGAACCGCTCCTTTTGTTAAAACATCAACCAAACCCGAACAACCATCGAACGTGTTCTATCCGAAACCATTTGACAACGAATTACCCTTAGTGACTAGGAACTCTAATCCACCCACATACTCCATAGATCATGGAATATCAGACCATACACATGGTCATCCCATTTCAAAATCCCGCAAGCAATAAACTTCCCCGATACTCCCACTATCGACTTTCAACCCGATGCATCTTGTCTGTTATAACACCGCCCAATTATGAGTTAAACCACCCTACTGGAATCTCGTAAAAAACCCATATCTCTGAAAATACAGCTCGTATCGCTCAAAGTTTCCGAGACAAATCGTCTCGCGCTTGCGTCATCAAACCCGAAAAATTTCATCCTGAAAACTGCCAGATTCGAAAAATCATATCTCAAGATCCATCGGTCAGATCGCCTCAAATATTTACCACGTGTAGATCAGTAAGTCTTCTATCCACGATGAAAAAATGAAGTCGATCCAACGGTTAACAAATCCGCTATGAATTTTCTTCCACAGCAGCTACTGGAACTCCGAATTTGATAGTTCAATCATTCTTTCGCACGGGATTGTGAAAATGAGAAATCAGATCCGACACCCGGATCTCCCAAAAAATCTCTCCTCAATAATCCTATTGACCCGACCTCTGACTGTAACCCTTCGCGAAAAAAGAACCACCATCATCATACAAATGTTGTGAATGATTGAATGATAACTTTTAGAACCGTTACCCGAATTCCGATGTGATCAACTCTTCCGCATACATAGACATTCCTATGAGTTCATCACGACTAACTAAGTCACGTGGTCTCGATACATGTTGCAAGACAAATCTCTAGCCCGTCGTTTTTTTTAATAAAAAAGAAAAAACAAAACTGGTTGTGCAAACTTCGCTATCTCGAGCTTATTCCCTTTGTTTTTCTCGCGATCGCGAATCAAACATCATCAACACCTTCATTTGTTTTCTTCTTCTTGCATCCAAATCGGCATCGTGCTCGTAAAACCGAGCCTAAGCTCTGATACCACTTGTTAGAAATTCGAAAGGCCCCAACAAGACAGATGATTGATCATAATCACTAACCCACGAACGATAAACGAATAATAAATCATAAATAAAAATAAAGATAAATGACATGAGATTTAACGTGATTATATCTCAACTCCAAAACACGGCGAAGGGTTTACTCAACGGGCGCAAACCAGAGATTTTGCACTATAATTTTGGTACACATTATTATGGATTACATGTGGTCCTATTTATATGCAAATACAAACAAGGAAACAACTTAGGGAACAAGCAAGAATATTTTTGCCGACCTATCTTCGTGATCACGAAATTCTCCCCCTACACAACTCTCGATCGAGAGTTCTTCACAACAGGATCTGAAACTTTCCTTTTTCTCATCTTGACCTTGTTGCCCAAGAATATCTTTTCCTTCAAGCTAAATTACTCTACTTATTTAATTCTTCTTCACACACAACAATATTAACTACTAACTTTATCAAGGGATTATAACTGAGCCGATCGTTTTCTTGATCTCATGATCAAAGATTGTATTGGGCAGTTGGAAATGGTCCTGGAAGGTCGCTGGATTTCAATTGTTCATGGTTTTGTATTATTCCGGATGGCGAGCTTGTTTCTTATTGGGTATGCCTAATTTTTATTTTATTTTATAATTATAATTTGAAATTAATAATTAATAGTTAAATATTAATTAATAATTAATAACTAATAGTTTAGTTCCTAATAATATAATATAAATACTATGTTAAAAAATGTAAAAGAAGCATTACAAACTTGGAGTAAGAAAAGATACGGTGCATGATATAGGCTAAAAAGTCACGTTATCACCCCGGTATTAAGGCCCAAAAACAAGAAAGATTCGGACTTTATCTGCAAAATACCCACTTCGTCGATTAGAATTGAAGAGCAAGTAATTACGAAGATGGTGCAAAAAGAATCAAGAGAATCGGAGCTAAAACGAAGATTCTAGAGCGAAAACGGTGAAAGACAAGAAATCAAGTTACGATCCAGGGAATCAGCAAGCCAAACGGCCTGCCAAATGGCTTGCCTGGCTCATAAATGGCCTGCCACATGCCCCAGTTAAATGGCCCTTGCAAACGGCTTGGTCTGGCAAACGGCCCCTGCAAACGGCCTGCCAAACGGCCTGTCAGCCGTTTGCAGGAAAATTTCTTGCTTATTTAAAGGGTCTTTGTCATTCATTCCAACACACATTTCAATTCACTTCTTTCTCTCTCTTGTACAATATTAGTCATACTTTTAAGGTCTTCGACTCCGTGTGGGAAACCTAGTACTTGGAGAAGAACGCCGAAGATTGTATTAGGAGCGGTCTGGAGTTTGAAGTTGTCACTTTTATATTCGGAACTCGTTTAATCTACTGGTACTTCTATCCCTTATCTTCATATAATGTCTTCTATCATTATGTTCTGTGATGTTGTTACCATGATTAGCAAGCAGTTATCTTTAGTGTATGCTATGATGTAACCAGTTATAATGCCGAAATAATGTTATGGTTTGTGTATGTTGTTAAAATGCTTTCCGATTATGCTTTAAACTCAATCGCTTTTCCAACTAATAGAACATAGTTATTGGCTCTGTTATTGGGAAGTCGCGAACCCCGATTCAGAGTACACTATCTGTGTCACCCCTTGGTAAGAGAAGTCTATCGGATACAACGTAAGATCGACTGAGGCACACCGGTTGTAGTAAGTCTATCAAGCTTTGGATTCTGACTGAGGACTCTTTTGTAGTGAAACATCTGACTAGACCCTTAGTACATTGTCGGTCCCAAACCATGCTAGTGTAGTTACCAAGCATATGAACTTCGTACGTGCATGCTGAAGCACAACGATTGTTGTAAGCTGTACCTCTGCTAAGTAAGGCCATGGAACCACGTCAGTGTTGATTAGTACACTACACCATAATGCGATCTCAAACATTGCACCCCGCCTGAGGGATTCTTAGTTAATAAGGAACTGTTTCTTTAAACACATAAAGGATTGGACCGTTAGGATAATCGAACGTGTTCATGGAAGTCAACTTGACTTGGCCATGGTGTTCTTTATGGTTGAACTCTTTTTAAGGGCCTAACTACCTTTTAAAACCAATCATTAATGAAAGCATTGAAACACATCACGTGTCTCGGATATGGTAAACCCTGTATTCTATTATGTTTAAGAAAGTTTAGACCTTTGTGGAATGTTAATACGTCACCCAACCGAGTCGCTCAATTGGATGAGCCATCTGAACGTGTATGCATGTAATCAGACTGCACGGGCGTCGGGGATAAGGGACGTTGCTGTCTATTCAGAATCTTTAAGCCTATCGCATTACCCAGTGACATGTCTTACGATAGGGCGTTTAGGACCAGTGTAATGAATACAAAGCCTCTGCCTATTCATGAGCCAGCATTCCATAATCTCGGCAGAATAACTGATGAAATCATAGTATGCACTTATTTTAACCTTATATGATTTACGAATTTTATTGCATTTACTTTATCTGTCCTATAAGCTAGAAAAACCCAAAACTAGGTAACCACTACTCCTTCATAACTATCTTAAGCTTTAAATATAGGTTCGATTCTACTGATATTTTAAAAATACGACTCTATGTCATACTTCCCTTACTCATAATAAGGAGTAGTACGATTTAGGCCCCGCTAAATATAAATTTAAAACAGTACCCCCCTCTTGGTAGCTGATTCTGACGTGTTGCGACCTAATGACACCGCACAAATAAAACCGTCCGTTTCGGCCATATAAATAGAGAAGCTAGTTTTTGGCGCCGCTGCTGGGGAACTGGTATTAGATAATACTGCTATCTATCAAACTTATTCACAAGCATTTAGTGGTGCTTAAAAAAGACAATTATACACGGACTTGGTTGTTGGATTTTTTGAACAGTCTCCAATTATATTGGGACCAAAAGGATCCTGCCTCTCCGTAGTCGGCCTAGCCACTTGGTTTGTTGAATAGTTCGTGCAAAGCTCTGTTATCAAAATACCGGGAATCAGTAGCCAGAACCAAAAACATATTCAACCTTAGGATAGTTAGCTTATCTTAGACTAGATTAGATTACTTTAGACTACCTTAGATTACCTTAGATTACATAAGAATTACCTTAGATTACCTTAGAAATTTAGTTTATCTGCTTAAAATTAAAAACAAAAAGGCATACCCAGTATATGACCCAAACCCGATCTAGACTAGGGCCGTTGTTATTCGTACCTGATCCAGACGCAATAATCTCTAAAGCACGCAAGGAAGCATGAATCAGAAATCAAATGGCGTTACGCGTTACTTTAGCAGAAAATACCAAACCCTCGATTGAAGGTCGAGGAGGACCAATAAGATTTTCAGAGATTCAAGGACACTCATTCGAGTTAAAACATCACATCATCCAGCTCATCCAAAATAGCTGTCAGTTTCATGGATTACCGAATGACGATCCTAATTCTCACCTTGATAAATTCATCTCTTTCGAACTCCTACAAACAGCCAGGGATCGGACAAGATATAGTCCGGCTATACTTGTTTCCCTATTCTCTCACTCATCATGCTCAAACATGGTTTGAAGGACTGAAAAAAGATTCCATTACGTCATGGACGGAGATGGCTACTAAATTCCTAACCAAATATTTCCCTCATTCTAAACAAACTAAACTAAAGAATGACATCATTAACTTCAAACAAAGTTATGATGAATCTCTTTACACTGCATGGGAGCGATTCAAAACCCTGCTGAAGAAGTGCCCTAATCACCAGCTAGAACGGTCAGCTCAAATCTGTACCTTCTAAAATGGTCTTACGGTAAATCATAAGACGACGATCGATGCAGCAGCTCAAGGAAATCTGATGAACTAAACCGCAAACGAAGCATGGGAATTGCTCGAGAAAATGATAATGCACCATCATGACTGGAACAGTGGTGAAACAACTTCATCATATGCCCCACTCTCTGTACTTGACAATCAAACAGAGGCCATCAAATCCCTCACGGATAAGATGGAATCTTTCGCTAAACAACTTGGAGAATTGAAGACGCAGTCGCAGCAAGTCAACCAGGCTCAGGCTTGTGTTAATTGTGCCAACCCACAACCCACTGAAGAATATCAAGTTGAGTACGAAAAACCTGACGGTTCAATCTGTTACGTTCAATACCCAGCTCGTCAACCAAATCCCGGATTCAATCAACAAACTAGCGTTAATCAATTTCAAAGAAGCAACCAGCTTTTTCGCTATCGCTACCCACCTTATCCAGCCCAACAATCTTAACTGTCCTACGATTAACCACTTCCACTCACTGGTCCACCAGTCGAGGAAAATTCCCCAACCACCCAGATTACAAAAGTAACCAACCCCACTCTCGGAGCTGATGATCAGTTGAATAAGTTCATCCAATGACAACAACAGCTAAATCAGAGAACTGTAGCCAGACAAGATCAGACGGAGATACTAATGAGAAATCAATTGGCTCTGCTCGTAAGTCTAGAGACGCAGCTCGGACAGTTATCACAACGCCTTGAAACCCGACCACATGGAAGGTTACCCAGTAATACTATCCAAAATCCCCATATAGAGGAAGCTAAGAAAATGGATTCCGTACTCCTAGAAGAAGAACCACGGAGAAGGTCAGCTAGGCTCAAGAACAAATCAACATATACTCAGAAGCTGACCCCTGCAACTCCAGTTCGTGTACCATATCCTGGAATGCTACAGTAGGAACCATCCAAGCTTGATTCCTTCAAGCTAGATGGATGTGATACCCTCCAGATAGGGCCTGGAAGAATAACGTCACTAATTATATCAAATCACAGTTGTATAAACGAGAACGACTCTATATGAGACGTTTTATTGAGTTTTGCAGCGGAAGATAAATAGATTACATTGTATTTAGAACATTAAATGTCTTTAATTGATATGATATGTAATGAAGACTCAAAGTATAGCAAGCAATCATCATCAAAGCAGCAGATATACAGCGAAAGCAATACTTAAGTACCTGAGAATAAACATGCTTAAAAAGTCAACACGAGGTTGAGTGAGTTCATAGGTTTGTCATAAATAATGATTTCAGTAATAGTGTTAGACCACAAGATTTTTTTTCATAAGTAGATCACTCAGATCCAGTCAAGTTGATCTCCCGCAGGATCAAAAAGTTATGCCAGTGCGTGATATTTAGACTAAACGTTGTTTGCCCCGTGACAAGTTGTTCTGTCCTTATCGTTTAATTTCATTATCAAGTAATACAAAGACTTAGTCAAATGTATCGGGGACGTTACTCCCGATAGGCCTATCCTCAATAATTAAGAATGCCGCAGCAATTAAAAATATCACTGTAGGGACTTAGTCGGACATAGCCGGGTATAGCATAGTTTTAATAGTTGGTACTGATATTTAGACTAGACTTTCAAGTTTGCCTCGTAACAAGTTATCGTTTATACTTGTCGGTTGGGGACTTGCTGGTCATAGCCCAACATATCACAGTTTAATAGTTGGTACTTGTATTTAGACTAGACTTTCAAGTTTGCCCCGTAACAAGTTATCGTTTATACTTGTCGGTTGGGGACTTGCTGGTCATAGCCCAACATATCACAGTTTAATAGTTGATACGTGTAAAACAGTTATAAAAGTTGCGCATGTATTCTCAGCCCAAAAATGTAAAGAGTAAAAGGGATCATATGAAACTCATGAAAAATCAGTTTTAGTATTTGTATTCATTTCATAAAAACAGTTATAAAAGTAACGCATGTATTCTCAGCCCAAAAATGTAAAGAGTAAAAGGGAGGATATGAAAACTTACATTAAATAGCAGTTGAAGTATTCCACGCAAGAAGAAAAGTAAAGCAAGTAAGTGATCTGGATATCAACCTTGAGGTATAACGTTTGATTAGTTAATGTCTAACTTGACATAAAGTATGTTTATTAATATAGCAACTATAGTGACAGTGACGGTTTTCGAGAAAAGTTCCTATTTCTCAAAAGTTTCTATTTTTGGAAACCTACTATTTATGAAAAACTTCCACTTATAGTAAGCTTCTAATTTAAGAATGTTCGGGTTATAATTCTTAACAAAGATGTTGTACAATCTCGCCCAAACTTCGTCGCTAACATGCAAGTCACTCGAATGATCTATTGTTACCGAGCGGCCCAGGATCTCTTGACCAGAATCTAAGTCTTGGCATTCGAGATCCACAAGCGTCCCATAATGGTAACAAGGATCACCCTAGGCCACAAGTAACGGTGATGTTTGTAGTCTTTGTACGCTACCTTTAATTATAACCTTCACGTTAGGTGCGTATATACATATATATTCATTAATTCGATTTTAATTATAACTCCTATATATTAATTCATAAAAATTCTTTTATAATTTTTAGTAACATATATTACTAATTATAACATGTTATTTATTTTAATTTTAATTGCATATAATTTATAACATTATTTACATGTTTCGGTAAAAATAATAATAAACCGAAGTAAATAGTAAAAAGTAAAAAGTAAAAAAGTAAAAAGTAAAAAGTAAAAAGTAAAAAGTAAGAAAAGAATACTTACTAGTAGTAATTCTTCGAAGAGAGAATGAGAGAAATTTTGGTGTGAGTTTGAATGAGAAAGGAGGGGTATTTATACTTGAAAAAATTAGGTAAAAAGAATAAAATAATTAAAAGAAAAAGAAATATTTTAATTTTTAATGGGATTTTAAAATTCAAAAGTATTAAATGTTAGGTCATGGGATAATGCACAAAATAAAATAATAAAAGTAGTTTTCCATTATAATTTTTAATTAAAAAGTAATTTATTTATTTATTTATTTATTTTATTAAATAAATCATTTATTTTAAGGATTTTTTTATATATTTTTTTTAAAATAAACAAATTGATTTACTACTTTTTCAAGAATATTTGGCAATATTTTTTTTATTCATAATAACAATACTGATAATAAAGATATTAATTATTGATATCTTGTTTAAAAAGGATATTAATAATAATAATATTAATATATCAAATTAATGCGTAATTATTTACAAATAATTGTTCGTGAATCGTCGGAATTAGTCGAGGTTAAATGAAATCATATAAAGATTTTTGTTTAAATTTTGCCAAAAATTTACGGGTTGTCACAGTATCCCCCTGTTAATAAAAATTTCGTCCCGAAATTTATTTGTTGCCATCAGTCGGCATTGTTTGTAAACAGGTGAGGATATTTTCGTTCTATTTGGTCTTCACGTTCCCAGGTATGCTCGGGGCCTTTCGTGAATTCCAACTAATAGGATATTGTTTTGTTTCTAGCGTTTAAATCTTACGATCCATAAATTCTACGAAGTGCATTTTATTATTAATGCGGAGGTTATCTGAAGGATTTAACAAGAGTGTCATTGATTAGGTTTTTCTCAGAAAGAGATGATGACGTTATACAAGCATTTCAATATACATGAAATGTGTGATGAATAATAGTGAGCTTATTTAAATCTTGAGCGTTTATGCCACAATATTAGGGTAGACAAAATAGAGAGGAGTTCATGAAAATCATAATCATGAAATTTGATAGAGATCGTCATTGTTTACAACATGGATATTGTAATGATGAATATGAGTTGAAAAATAGAGTTTTATCGACATTAAATAATATGGATAAAATGATTCGATTATAGAAAGAGTATAAGTGAAGCTATAGTAAAAGATTGAAATGAGGAAATTAAATATTTGCCTTAACTTTTGATACGGTTAAAGTTGATTTCCAGAATTCAAGGGATTAAAGAAAATCTTCATAATCTGTATAAGATTTGATTCTCCGGTAATTACGGAAACTGAGATTTTCTTTGATTAAATGCGGTGAAATTGTCTTGATTGACATGTCTGGAATTTCGCTATAAATTAGCTTCTTCCATTTCATTATCTTCACCACTTCTATACTTTCTTCCTCAATTCATACTTCCAAAATATTTGTTAATATGCTCAATCCAGTTCTTGTTCTTGACCTTATATTGGTTATCGCCACAATCTTCCTTCTTTTCTAACTCCCACCAGAGGAGTCTGTTTACTTCTATTATGCTCTAGGATTTATTGTGTTTTTAATTTTCCCGTGTCTTTATAATGCTATACGCATTGATATACACGGTTTGTAATTTCGGTATCGTTATCGGGCTTTATATTTTCCCTTATATGTCGAAGCTCTTTGCCTTTTTATTCTCCTCTCGACTCTAAGTAAAGCGAGTAATGGTCCAGAATTTGTAGGTATGAAGTTTCAAATGATCATAATATATAAAGTAGAAAGGAAAGGTAATAGTATGATTTGATTTGTCAAATTACCAGAATATCCGAAAAAGACCGAATCATCAAGAAAAATATTTTCTTGATATGTTTAGAGTTTAAATAGAATGTAAGAATCGTGTAACATGGCAAATGATGATTATAAAGTCTATGAATCATCATCTTCCATTAAAAATTTAGCATGACTTACTGTAATATAATCACGTTGGCCTGACGTCATTATATTATACTAACTCATGCTTCAATTCCCAACACTTCTTCAAAACATTTATAATTTAAACGTGAATATAGAAACTAAAACAGTTTCCTTTGTGATGTTATAAAGTTATCGCAAAGAGATAATTAATTGCTGACAAGAATCGTTATAAAGATATCTTCAGAAATATAGAGGATATTTATAACGAAAGATACGGTGATATCTTAGAATTTCTAAGATCCAATGATGAGGAAAATTCTTCTATTTCCTCTGCATTTAATGCTACCATATCTGAATCATTGGTTATCAATCCGAGATGGTTTCAAGAAATTTTATTTTTAGATGATTAAACGCTGATTGTAATCGTCAACGGATCTAATGGTTAACGAATAAGCGTTATTGATTTTAAAAGTGATGAATGATAATTTTGGTGGTTTGATTTGATAATTCATTGCAGAATACGAATGAATATAATTCATGAATGTAGTAATCTTTAGGAAGATAACACCTGCTAAAGCTTTACTTGAATTCCGATATGTTAATTTCAGAATGTGTAATTGATTTTATATGAAGATGATTGTGTATCATTGTGAAGGTAGTGCTTATAATTATTGATTTATGAATCGAAATTAAAGAATGTACAGTGTATTAATGTGAGATGTAAATATTTCTCGGGTATTACCTACCCGTTAAAATATTTTCACAATTAACAGTTTGTACAATAGAATTTACAATCTTTATGAAGATATACGTTCATATATGTATTCTTCAGATATAATCATGGATTTAATGAGTTAATATATATTAAACTCATCTGATTTGCGGTTTGGAACGAGAGTAAATAATCTCCAAAACCTTAGAGATTTCATAATTGTCGCGAAATATTTCGCTAATGAAGTTATGAATCAATATATTCATCGTTACACTTGATTTGAAATGGAGTTTATTGTGTTGAAGCAGTGATTAACAATTGTTAAGTCATTAACGAAGGGTGTACATCATAGCATATTAGTGATATGAATTAACCAAGTAGTACATACTAGTTGAGATTCACACGTAATTGCTTAGTACGACAAGATTTATTATTGTTCCAAATCATATATATATATATATATATAAGGTATACATATATAATTCTTCACGAAGAATGAGTCAATACATTAGCTCATTATTACTAATATTCCTTGGTATCTATGGGCATATAATGTTGATGTTTGAGGTATTGAGTGTGATGTTGAGGCGTGGGATGCGGATGTTGTTGTTGATGAAGCTGATGCTGTTGGTTGTGATGCTGATGGTACTGGTTATGCTGCTGGTGCAGCTGATGCTTGTAGATATCGCACCGTATTCTCCAGTGCCACCACTCGAGCGCGAAGCTCGTTGACCTCTTCTACTATTCCGGGATGATTGGCTGTTGGAACAAGGGGGTGAATAAGATCTAGAATCTTCGATATTATATATTCGTGACGGGATACCCTGGAAAGAAGAGAGAAAATGGTGTTTCGGACTGGTTCGCCGGTAAGTGCTTCAGGTTCTTCGCCAAGAGGTGAATTCGGTTGGTGGAAGGGATTACCTTCTTCTTGCCTCCATTGATTGAGTCGGCTACGAACCCATCCCCAATTCATCCAGAATAAATGATGGCTGATTGGTTCGTTTGTTCCGGTTACGCTGCCGTTGGAGCTCGAGGAGTTCGAGAAATCCATATTATGTGTTTGGAATAGGGTTTGATATGAAATGGGTGTTGGATACTGAATGATATATTCGTCTCCTTGAATACGTATATATAGCAAAAAGATTTCCGTAATTTACGGAGGAAATTTAGGGAAAGTGTTTGACAAAGTTTATGGAGATAGATAGGATAAGATATGATTAGATATGATGTCTCAATACTCCATTTATGCAATAATTGCAGTATGATGTGTCGAGATAAAAATGATAAGTATGTAATCAGATAAACTTTCGACTAAAGACTTTTAATTCATAATGGTCTATTCAGGTCTAGGGGCTTGAGCTATAGGATCCTTTAAATCGGTAATCCAAACCCTTCCATTCTAGAGTTTCGTAGACGCCATCCGTCAAGAAAATTCAATGATAAAAAATAACGAGAAAGCAAAGATTTTGAAAGTAATGAATATGAATAGTAGGGATTTCAAGAATCATGGATAACATTTCATGTAATACATATGTAATATACAAAACCATGATAGATGACAAAGGAATGTCGAGAATTTCCGAAATCATGGTGTCGCATTTAAATATGGTGGCGGAATTGGATAATACTTAGGGAAGTGAGCAGAGTTCCTAGGTTGGCTCGGCATTCTAAGATAAGTCAAGTTTCTAAAGTATAGTGTAGCATTTAACAGTTAAAGGCAACAAGTAAAGGCACTACGGTCAAGGATAGTTGTAGTCCTACATTGCTAATGTACCTAATTGTATAAGGCACACATAAAATGCAATCCTGGTTCTCTACAACAACCTGCTCTGATACCAATCTGTGACACCCTCCAGATAGGGCCTGGAAGAATAACGTCACTAATTATATCAAATTACAGTTGTATAAACGAGAACGACTCTATATGAGATGTTTTATTGAGTTTTGCAGCGGAAGATAAATAGATTACATTGTATTTAGAACATTAAATGTCTTTAATTGATATGATATGTAATGAAGACTCCAAGTATAGCAAGCAATCATCATCAAAGTAGCAGATATACAACGGAAGCAATACTTAAGTACCTGAGAATAAACATGCTTAAAAAGTCAACACGAGGTTGAGTGAGTTCATAGGTTTGTCATAAATAATGATTTCAGTAATAGTGTTAGACCACAAGATTTTTTTTCATAAGTAGATCACTCAGATCCAGTCAAGTTGATCTCCCGCAGGATCAAAAATTTATGCCAGTGCGTGATATTTAGACTAAACGTTGTTTGCCCCGTGACAAGTTGTTCTGTCCTTGTCGTTTAATTTCATTATCAAGTAATACAAAGACTTAGTCAAATGTATCGGGGACGTTACTCCCGATAGGCCTATCCCCAATAATTAAGAATGCCGCAGCAATTAAAAATATCACTGTAGGGACTTAGTCGGACATAGCCGGGTATAGCATAGTTTTAATAGTTGGTACTGATATTTAGACTAGACTTTCAAGTTTGCCTCGTAACAAGTTATCGTTTATACTTGTCGGTTGGGGACTTGCTGGTCATAGCCCAACATATCACAGTTTAATAGTTGGTACTTGTATTTAGACTAGACTTTCAAGTTTGCCCCGTAACAAGTTATCGTTTATACTTGTCGGTTGGGGACTTGCTGGTCATAGCCCAACATATCACAGTTTAATAGTTGATACGTATAAAACAGTTATAAAAGTTGCGCATGTATTCTCAGCCCAAAAATGTAAAGAGTAAAAGGGATCATATGAAACTCACGAAAAATCAGTTTTAGTATTTGTATTCATTTCATAAAAACAGTTATAAAAGTAACGCATGTATTCTCAGCCCAAAAATGTAAAGAGTAAAAGGGAGCATATGAAAACTCACATTAAATAGCAGTTGAAGTATTCCACGCAAGAAGAAAAGTAAAGCAAGTAAGTGATCTGGATATCAACCTTGAGGTATAACGTTTGATTAATTAATGTCTAACTTGACATAAAGTATGTTTATTAATATAGCAACTATATTGACAGTGACGGTTTTCGAGAAAAGTTCCTATTTCTCAAAAGTTTCTATTTTTGGAAACCTACTATTTATGAAAAACTTCCACTTATAGTAAGCTTCTAATTTAAGAATGTTCGGGTTATAATTCTTAACAAAGATGTTGTACAATCTCGCCCAAACTTCGTCGCTAACATGCAAGTCACTCGAATGATCTATTGTTACCGAGCGGCCCAGGATCTCTTGACCAGAATCTAAGTCTTGGCATTCGAGATCCACAAGCGTCCCATAATGGTAACAAGGATCACCCTAGGCCACAAGTAGCGGTGATGTTTGTAGTCTTTGTACGCTACCTTTAATTATAACCTTCACGTTAGGTGCGTATATACATATATATTCATTAATTCGATTTTAATTATAACTCCTATATATTAATTCATAAAAATTCTTTTATAATTTTTAGTAACATATATTACTAATTATAACATGTTATTTATTTTAATTTTAATTGCATATAATTTATAACATTATTTACATGTTTCGGTAAAAAAAATAATAAACCGAAGTAAATAGTAAAAAGTAAAAAGTAAAAAAGTAAAAAGTAAAAAGTAAAAAGTAAAAAGTAAGAAAAGAATACTTACTAGTAGTAATTCTTCGAAGAGAGAATGAGAGAAATTTTGGTGTGAGTTTGAATGAGAAAGGAGGGGTATTTAAACTTGAAAAAATTAGGTAAAAAGAATAAAATAATTAAAAGAAAAAGAAATATTTTAATTTTTAATGGGATTTTAAAATTCAAAAGTATTAAATGTTAGGTCATGGGATAATACACAAAATAAAATAATAAAAGTAGTTTTCCATTATAATTTTTAATTAAAAAGTAATTTATTTATTTATTTTATTAAAAAAATCATTTATTTTAAGGATTTTTTTATATATTTTTTTTAAAATAAACAAATTGATTTACTACTTTTCCAAGAATATTTGGCAATAGTTTTTTATTCATAATAACAATACTGATAATAAAGATATTAATTATTAATATCTTATTTAAAAAGGATATTAATAATAATAATATTAATATATCAAATTAATGCGTAATTATTTACAAATAATTGTTCGTGAATCGTCGAAATTAGTCGAGGTTAAATGAAATCATATAAAGATTTTTGTTTAAATTTTGCCAAAAATTTACGGGTTGTCACAATGGAAGATTCTTAGACACCATGTCCAAAGTTCCCAACCAGAAGAGATATATCCGAAGGCTTCTTTCTACAAAGGAGAGGATACCAGATTCTAACAAAATTCCGATAAGTGAAGAATGTTCAGCATTACTCAGAAACTCTCTACCGCCAAAGCTAGGAGACACGGGCCGATTCATTTTCCCATGTTCGATCTACCAATCTGGTACCATTCATGCGCTAGCAGATTTAGGAGCAAGTATCAACCTAATCCCCTACTCTCTCTACAAGAGATTAGAGTTAGGTGTGACGCCCCGTACAAAACCATCGTGTACGATTCGTCATCAACATGATCTTTACACGGTCAAACACTATATGCTGTTTGAAAACCGATTTGTATTCATTAAAAAGATAACGTTTTACAAAGATAACATGTCATAAGACTTATTACAAACCATTGTTCCAAAATAACATAAGTTTACGAATGAAAAACATAAGTTTCATAATTTGAGACATCTCTAGTAATGCAGCGGATAACTAGTACAGTAGGTCCTTAACAGCAATTCAATAACAGCATGACATCAAGTCTAACAGCGGAAGCAATAAACCTCTAGGCACCTGAGAAATACACGCTTAAAAAGTCAACACGAATGTTGGTGAGCTATAGTTTAAGTTGTAGTAGTAACGTAAGATAGGCCACGAGATTTCAGTGCTGCAAACAGCGTATCAAACAGTATGAAAAGTATATGTATAACCGTGGGCACCCGGTAACTAGACTTAACGTTTATAACCCCCTGAAAGTACACTTGGCGAGTGCGTATGTTCACGAAGTATTAAACACCCGTTAAATGCTAGAGCGACTTGCCCGAGTGGGGATGTCAAACCCTATGGATCCATATCTAAGATTCGCGTTCACCGGTTCAAAAACCAATGACTAAACGTTACCGTACTAAAGGGAATATTTATGCAGTTGTATAACCCACGCACATATAAAGTTTAAGTACTCGTGCCTAGTATGTAAAACGTAAAAGCGCATGTATTCTCAGTCCCAAAAATAGTAACAGTGGTAAAAAGGGATGCTATAACTCACAGTGATGAAAGCGGTAAAGTCGGTAATGAAAGTACGCAAGTAGTAAGTCGGTCCGAAAGGTCGTCAACCTAAATCAAAGGTTACTAGTTCAGTAGGTTGTCTTTATAAATTCTAATAGTGCATAAAATAAGTTTAAGTGTCATCATCATCATCATTCATCATCATAAAAGCTAAGTAAGTTCATCAAGAATAGAGATCGAAACAATAGGCTGACTTTGGTCAGCTGCTACGACCTCTACGTAAATTGAAAAGATGCATAGTCAGTGGCTATGGCTCCGTATATGAGTCCCCTAACAGCTGAACAATTTTCAGAACCTAACTCGTCTTCGTTATACCGTGGCGACGGTTTAAGTACGAGTATGTCAGAAATTTCAGCACAACGTTAATAGGGTGTAGTGACTATCAGAGGGCCATAAATCCTAAACCGTAACTCGGAATTAAGACGAGGCTTAAACGGAAAATCATCTACTCGAACCGAACTAATTGAAAATCAACTTTCCAGTAGCCCAGGTGGTCTGATCAGATACAAAAAATAGTAGGTAAGTGCTCCGGTGGGGTTCTTGGTGCTTGATGCTCATCACGGTTCTCATCCTTGATGCTTGTAGCTTCAAGTGTACAACTCATTGATGGTTTAGCATCACTTTTGACCAAGATTCACCATCAATACACAATATGTTAAGACCAAATAAGTACACAACTTATTCGTGAGTCTTAGATGGATGATGAACCAAGGTTACATCATATCCTTAGTCTTAACACAATTTCAATTCACAATAACAACTAAAGCTACAAACTTTACATCAATTCAACAAGTATAAGCACAATCCAAGTCAAAAGAGGTGATGGAACCCTAAGCTAGAGAACTTGGATCCATTTCACACAAGTTACAAGGTTGCAAAGCTAGAAAGCTTGAACCTTTAAGTGTTCTTGAAGATCTTGAAGAATAAAGCTTGGATTTTGAAGATACATGAAGATTACAAACAAAAGTTTGAATCTTTTTCACAAAACAACATGATCAAAGCAAAAAGAACTTAGATCTAACAAAAAGATATGAAGATTCAAGCTAGAAAGCTTGCATCTTAATTGTTCTTGAAGATCTTGAAGCATAAAGCTTGGATCTTGAAGATGCATGAAGATTACAAACAAAAGTTTGAATCTTTATCATAAAATAACAAGATTAAAGTATAAAAGAAGTAGATCTACAAAAGATATAAAGATTCAAGCTAGAAAGCTTGAATCTTCCATGTTCTTGAAAGATTCATGCTTGAATCAACAAGATATAAGTAAGTTCAAAGCTAAAAGGAACTTTGATCTCCATAATGTGATGATGATAGCCACGAATTTGAAAGGAAAAGAAGAAGGAAAAGAAGACTTACAAGTAATGCTAGAAAGGAAAGAAAGAAAGAAAGAACAAGTGTGTGAAAAACTAAAATGATCAAGTGTTGGAATGAGAGGCAAAGGGCTAGTATTTATAACCAAATGAGATTGACATGGATTGATGAGGTGGCCAAGACCAAAGGCCTTGTGGCCTTGATTTTTGAGGAAGGGGGAGGGAGACAAAACTTTGCTTTTTGGCTAATGGTGTCTAAAGTGTGTCCTTTTGCTACAATCCCATGTGACAATTAGATAAACCTTATCCATTATGCTAGTATGACTCACTAATTATTTATTTATTTATTATTATGAGCCACTAGTAATAATACTTGGGCTAATTAGTTGGGTCACTAGCTAGAGTAGGGTGGGCTTGAGCCCAACAAGGTAGAAAGTCCAACAAGACTAACTATTGGGCTTTAGCAATTAAATAAATAAAATTAAGCATCCAAAAGCCCAGGTAATTATTATTAGAAAATAATAATTAATATTTCGCAGTCCAAAAGTTCCGGTTCTGGCAAAAGTCAAACTTGCGCGCAGTCCGCGGTTTATTCGAAACGTTAAATAACACTAACGGTTATAAAAGCATCCGGTGAACAAGTTAAGTATCCTACGTACTCTAAGGCACGTTTTAACATATAATTGGAAGTAAACTACGTATATCAAGATTCCAGAGTATAAAGTAACACAGTACACACAGATACGCAGTTTCGTTAAAATACAAGGCATAAAAGCAAGTCGAAAAAGTCGGGTCGTTACATTACCCACCTGTTATTGGAAATTTCGTCCCGAAATTTAAGCTGAGGCAGGTGTTGGAGTCGGGAAAAGGTGAGGATACTTCTGCTTCATTTGATCCTCTCGCTCCTAGGTAAACTCAGGTCCACGCTTGGCATTCCATCAAACTCGGGCAATTGGAATCGTATTGCGTTTCAAGGTTTTGACCTCACAGTCCATAATTTCGACAGGTTCTTCCACGAAGTGGAGTTTGTCATCAATCGTAAGTTCTTCCAATGGTATGATAAGTTCCGGTGGAGCAAGGCACTTTTTCAAATTTGATACATGGAAGGTAGGATGAACAGCACTCAACTGAGTCGGAAGATCCAAACGGTAAGCAACCGGTCCGACACGTTCCACAATTTCAAAGGGTCCAATGTATCGCGGGTTTAACTTTTCGTGCTTTCCAAAGTGAATTACACCTTTCCAAGGTACGACCTTCAACATTACTCGGTCACCCACGTTGAATTCGAAGTCTTTACGTTTAAGATCAGCATAACTCTTTTGGTGATCACGGGCAGTCTTAAGTCTCACCTGAATCTGAGAAATCTTCTCCGTCGTTTCATGGACTATCTCGGGTTCGGTGATTTGCACTTCACCTAACTCAGCCCAACAAATAGGAGAACGGCACTTGCGGCCATACAACGCTTCAAAAGGCGCGGCTTTAATACTCGAATGATAACTGTTATTGTAAGAAAATTCAGCTAACGGCAGATGCCTTTCCCAAGACTTTCCGAAATCAATAACACAGGCACGCAACATGTCCTCCAAAGTCTGAATCGTTCGTTCACTCTGATCGTCAATCTGGGGGTGATACGCGGTGCTCATGTCGAGACGGGTTCCCAAGGCTTCTTGCAAGGAACGCCAAAATCTGGAAGCAAAACGGAGATCGCGATCTGAGATGATTGATAAGGGCACACCATGTCGAGATACAACCTCTTTGATGTACAGTTGAGCAAGTCTCTCCACTGTATCTGTTTCTTTCATCGCTAGAAAATGAGCAGATTTGATAAGACGGTCAACGATAACCCAGATTGTATCGTATCCGCCCACCGTCTTTGGTAGCTTCGTGATGAAATCCATTGTAATTGCTTCCCATTTCCATTGTGGGATTTCTGGTTGCTGAAGTAATCCAGATGGCCTCTGATGTTCAGCCTTAACCTTCGAACAAGTCAAACACCTTCCAACATAAGTTGCAACATCCTTCTTAAGATTTGGCCACCAATACTGTTCCTTAAGATCGTGGTACATTTTTCCGGCTCCTGGATGAATCGAATATCTCAACTTGTGGGCTTCATCAAGTATAAGGTTCCGTAGATCTTCATAACGAGGTACCCAAATTCTTCCGGCATAGCATCGGAGTCCAGATTCCCTAACCTCGAATTTAGAGACGAGAATGTTCAAGTATTCATAACGTAGGTTCTTCTCAATGAGAGCCTCTTCTTAGGCTACTCGGATCTGGCTATGGAGGTTCGAATGGATGGTGATGTTCAGAGCCCGAACACGAAGAGGTACCGTTCTCTCCTTTCGACTCAGAGCGTCGGCTACAACATTGGCCTTACCAGGGTGGTAACGAAGTTCACAATTATAGTCGTTCAGCGTCTCAATCCATTGTCACTGTCTCATGTTCAGCTGCTTCTGATCAAAGATGTGCTGGAGGCTTTTGTGATCGATGAATATGGTACTCTTCATTCCATAGAGATAGTGTCTCCACAGCTTCAATGCGAAGACAATGGCTCCAAGTTCGAGATCGTGAGTAGTGTAGTTTCACTCATGAATCTTCAGCTGACGAAATGCATAAGCAATGACCTTCGTTCTTTGCATCAATACACAACCAAAACCATTCTTCGAAGCATCACAGTACACAACGAAGTCGTCACTGCCTTCGGGAAGAGATAAGATAGGTGCGGTGGTTAACTTCTGCTTCAGGGTTTGAAATGCTGCTTCTTGTTCTTTTTCCCAAACAAACTTCTTCCCTTTATGAGTTAACGCCGTCAAAGGACGCGAAATCAAAGAGAAACCTTCAATGAACCTTCGGTAATAACCGGCAAGACCTAGAAATTGGCGGATATGAGTCGGAGTAGTGGGGGTTTCCCACATGCTGATAGCCTTGATCTTGGCGGGATCAACTTTGATACCTTGATCACTCACAATATAACCCAGAAATTGGACTTCCTTCAGCCAAAATTCACACTTGGAGAATTTGGCATAAAGCTGCTCTTGTCTCAAGAGTTCGAGCACTAACCGAAGATGTTGTTCATGTTCTTCTTCACTTCGGGAATAGATGAGGATATCATCTATGAAAACGATAACGAACTTATCCAGGTACGTCTTGCAGACACGATTCATGAGGTCCATGAACACGGCTGGTGCGTTGGTTAATTCGAACGGCATCACGAGAAACTCATAATGACCATAGTGGGTTCTAAACGCAGTCTTCATCACATCACTCTCCTTCACCCTCAACTGGTGATAACCGGATCGCAAATCGATCTTAGAGTAAACGCTTGATCCTTGCAGCTGATCAAAAAGATCGTCAATTCGGGGAAGAGGATATCGATTCTTGATCGTCAATTTATTGAGTTCGCGGTAGTCGACACACATGCAGAAAGATCCGTCCTTCTTCTTCACGAATAAAACAGGTGCGCCCCAAGGCGACGAGCTCGGTTGGATAAACCCTCGTTCGATCAATTCCTGTAGTTGACTCTGCAATTCTTGCAGTTCTGAAGGTGCCAGACGATAAGGCGCGCGAGCTACGGGTGCAGCTCCCGGAACTAGATCAATCCGGAACTCCACGGCTCTCAGTGGCAGTAATCCAGGCAGTTCTTCCGGAAAGACGTCGGGGAATTCATTCACGATTTGCACATCATTCACACTCTTCTATTCTGTTTCTAAAACCTTCACGTATGCTAAAACAGCAAGACGTCATTTCTTCATGATCTTCTGCGCTTTCATACAACTAATGAGGTTCAGTTTCGAACTACATCTCTCTCCGTATATAACCAGTGGCTCACCATCTCCTTGTGGTATACGAAGAGCTTTATCTCTACAGATAACATCGGCCCTTACTTTAGTCAACCAGTCCATGCCGACAATCACGTCAAAGCTTCCCAATTTGATGGGTATCAAGTTAATTTCGAAATCCACGCCAGCTATGTTAATAATAGCTCCTCGGCCAATTTGGTCAACTTTCTCAAGTTTCCCATTGGCTATCTCAACTAGCATACTTTCTTTTAAAGGAACTAATGACTAATTTATCTTATCGCAAAAGTGTCTACATACATAACTTCTATCGGGACCAGTATCAAATAGGACAGAAGCTAAAAGGTTGTTGATAGTGAATATACCTGTCACCAAGTCGGGGTTCTCGCGTGCATCCCTTGCATTAACATTAAAAGCTCTACCACGTGGTGGTCCGCCGTCCTTCTTCTTATTGGGACAATCATTCCTAAAGTGGCCCTGCTGTCCACACTCATAGCATTTCCTTGGCCCATTTTGGTTTGTCCTTGCAGCTGGGATGGGAATCTTGCAGTTCTTGCCAACGTGCCCAATCCTGTTGCACTTTTCACAGACCGCATTACAGTACCCGGTATGGTGCTTGTAGCACCTCTTGCACTGTGGTAGACTACCCTTGTAGTTGGGGGTTCGAACTAGTGTTCGGGTTGGGGTTCCTTCCGTCGTTAGGCCTCTTAGCGGGGGTTTGTTCATAGGTCCTCCCCTTACTGTTATCCCACTTTAGCTTGTCACTACTACCCGCTTCAGACTTGGACTTCTTCAGTTCATCGATGAGAATCTGATTCATGAGTGTATGCACCATGCGCATTGCTTCGGGAACATTCGGTGGCTTGGACGAGGTGACATTACCCTTGATGGACTTAGGGAGTCCCCAAAAGTATCTCTCCATACGCTTGAATTCCGGGGTGACCATGGTAGGACACATAAGAGCTAACTCAAGAAACCTTCGATTGTAACCATCGAGATCGTTGCCAACAGCCTTCAATTGCATAAACTCCATTTCCATCTTTTGTATCTCGGTTCTCGGACAATACTCATCAATCATAGCCGCTTTGAACTCCTCCCATGGCGTAGCATACGCCTCATCAATACCTTGTGCCTGTGCCATGGTGTTCCACCACGTGAGGGCGCCATCAGATAGCGTGCAGGAAGCAAATTTGGTTTTGTTGGACTCAGAACAGTTGCTGACTCGGAATACTGATTCAAGCTTTTCAAACCATCTTGTGAGACCAACAGGCCCCTCAGTTCCGCTGAAGTTATGTGGTTTACAGCTCTGGAATTCCTTGTAGGTGCACCTGTTTCGAACGGGTTGGATAACCGGCGGTGGTTCAGCTTGAGGGTTCATTTCCGCCAAGGCTGTGGTGACTCATTCATTAATCATCTCTTCGATTTGAGCTGCTGTGGGTGTTGTTCGTGTGTTTGCCATTGCCCTTCAAAACAAAAGTTTTGACTTAAGTCAAAATCCAGCATACAACATACAATAATACCGTATCTAGTAAACAGGGAAACAACACAACGCATGCCAATATAGTAACGCAACCAGGTATAAATACCGCAAAACCAACATACATTAATGTAGATAGAACACCGTGCAAGAATTTAACAATACAAAGTTCCATTCATTAATAAAGAGTTGCATACATCCGCATAAGTTCGCACATTACATAAGGAAAACACGGAACTATAAACGAGATTACAAAATGAAACCTACTACAAAGATCTATGGTAACGGTGGGTAAAGGATGTCCAGCACATGGGACATCTGCTCCTCGAGCTCAGTTACCCGAGCACGGAGGATCTCCACCTCCCTCATCAGTTCCTCGATAGAGGGAGGGGCTGGCAGAGCAGGCGGAGCCGCTGGTGCAGGTGGTGCTGGTGGTGCGGATGGTCCGGCTCCAGAGGTAGATGTTGCACGGCGGTAAGGCTTACGCACGAACGGATCGGCAGGGTAAGGCACAACCCGCTTACGGGCGGTAACCCTATGACGCTGACCATGTGCGTTAGTGAACGCTCGACCTCCGTTGATCCCCGGAATAACGGTGCCATCGAAATGGTACCGCTTCTTCGGTGGGGTGGAGGGTGGCTGCACAGGTGCATCATCAGGGTTCTCCTCGTCGGAGTCATCGTCACTAGTGTCGTCTGTGGATGAGTCTTCGGATGATGAATCAGCTGGGGGTGGTGGTGCTCGGCGACCGGTAGTCATGATCCGGTATTTGAAAGGTGGGATCGGTATGACACGTCCATCAGGAAGGCGTCGGCATTAATGGTTATGCTCATTACGGAACGGGATGTCCCCGTATTCCCCGGGAATCACAACACCACCGGAGCGGGGTTGTGGCTCCGAGGGTCCTGGGGCAAGTAGAGCTGGAATCTCCGGGGGGTCCTGGGCTCCGTCTGAGGTAACCACTGGGACAGGCGTACGGCTGCTGGTTCCGGAGGATGAAGCGTCGGGGTCACTGGTTAACGGGATCTGTGTGTCGGTAGCAGCAGTAGGTGAGGTGGCTGACGAGTCTGAATCGCTGTCCAAAATGATGACAGGTGGAATATCCGACATCTGAACAAGGAAAATAACTTTTCCATATCAGTAAGTCATAAGAAAGCATGTATTAGGCACTATAGCTAGCTACCATGGCAATAACAACAGTGCTAAACAGAAATAACATGTAAAAGCAGATTGTAATCATGCAATAGCGAAAATAAGCATACAATAGGTTCGCATGGCAGTGAAGATAAGCAATAGTATGCAGTAAGATCACATAGCAGTAAAAGTAAGCAGTAGCATGCAGTAAGTCTCGCAGAAACAAGTAAACTAGCGAGTTGTAGATTAGTCCTATTAGTGAATCCTACTCGGGTCGGTCTAGACTCACTAATGCAACCTAATTCCCTACAACCAATGCTCTGATACCAAATGTGATGCCCCGTACAAAACCATCGTGTACGATTCGTCATCAACAGGATCTTTACACGGTCAAACACTATATGCAGTTTGAAAACCGATTTGCATTCATTAAAAAGATAACGTTTTACAAAGATAACATGTCATAAGACTTATTACATACCATTGTTCCAAAATAACATAAGTTTACGAATGCAAAACATAAGTTTCATTATTTGAGACATCTCTAGTAATGCAGCGGATAACTAGTACAGCAGGTCCTTAACAGCAATTCAATAACAGCATGACATCAAGTCTAACAGCGGAAGCAATAAACCTCTAGGCACCTGAGAAATACACGCTTAAAAAGTCAACACGAATGTTGGTGAGCTATAGTTTAAGTTGTAGTAGTAACGTAAGATAGGCCACGAGATTTCAGTGCTGCAAACAGCGTATCAAACAGTATGAAAAGTATATGTATAACCGTGGGCACCCGGTAACTAGACTTAACGTTTATAACCCCCTGAAAGTACACTTGGCGAGTGCGTATGTTCACGAAGTATTAAACACCCATTAAATGCTAGCGCGACTAGCCCGAGTAGGGATGTCAAACCCTATGGATCCATATCTAAGATTCGCGTTCACCGGTTCAAAAACCAATGACTAAACGTTACCGTGCTAAAGGGAATATTTATGCCGTTGTATAACCCACGCACATATAAAGTTTAAGTACTCGTGCCTAGTATGTAAAACGTAAAAGCGCATGTATTCTCAGTCCCAAAAATAGTAACAGTGGTAAAAAGGGATGCTATAACTCACAGTGATAAAAGCAGTAAAGTCGGTAATGAAAGTACGCAAGTAGTAAGTCGGTCCGAAAGGTCATCAACCTAAATCAAAGGTTACTAGGTCAGTAGGTTGTCTTTATAAATTCTAATAGTGCATAAAATAAGTTTAAGTGTCATCATCATCATCATTCATCATCATAAAAGCTAAGTAAGTTCGTCAAGAATAGAGATCGAAACAATAGGCTGATTTTGGTCAGCTGCTACGACCCCTACGTAAATCGAAAAGATGCATAGTCAGTGGCTATGGCTCCGTATATGAGTCCCCTAACAGCTGACCAATTTTCAGAACCTAACTCGTCTTTGTTTGACCGTGGCAACGGTTTAAGTGCGAGTTGGTCAGAAATTTCAGCACAACGTTAATAGGGTGTAGTGACTAACGGAGGGCCATAAATCCTAAACCGTAACTCGGAATTAAGACAAGGCCTAAACGGAAAATCATCTACTCGAACCGAACTAACTGAAAATCAACTTTCCAGTAGCCCAGGTGGTTTGATCAGATATGAAAAATAGTAGGTAAGTGCTCCGGTGGGGTTCTTGGTGCTTGATGCTCATCACGGTTCTCATCCTTGATGCTTGTAGCTTCAAGTGTACAACTCGTTGATGGTTTAGCATCACTTTTGACCAAGATTCACCATCAATACACAATATGTTAAGACCAAATAAGTACACAACTCATTCATGAGTCTTAGATGGATGATGAACCAAGGTTACATCATATCCTTAGTCTTAACACAATTTCAATTCACAATAACAACTAAAGCTACAAACTTTACATCAATTCAACAAGTATAAGCACAATCCAAGTCAAAAGAGGTGATGGAACCCTAAGCTAGAGAGCTTGGATTCATTTCACACAAGTTACAAGGTTGCAAAGCTAGAAAGCTTGAACCTTTAAGTGTTCTTGAAGATCTTGAAGCATAAAGCTTGGATCTTGAAGATACATGAAGATTACAAACAAAAGTTTGAATCTTTTTCACAAAACAACATGATCAAAGCGAAAAGAACTTAGATCTAATAAAAAGATATGAAGATTCAAGCTAGAAAGCTTGCATCTTAATTGTTCTTGAAGATCTTGAAGCATAAAGCTTGGATCTTGAAGATGCATGAAGATTACAAACAAAAATTTGAATCTTTATCATAAAATAACAAGATTAAAGTATAAAAGAAGTAGATCTACAAAAGATATGAAGATTCAAGCTAGAAAGCTTGAATCTTCCATGTTCTTGAAAGATTCATGCTTGAATCAACAAGATATAAGTAAGATCAAAGCTAAAAGGAACTTTGATCTCCATAATGTGATGATGATAGCCACGAATTTGAAAGGAAAAGAAGACTTACAAATAATGCTAGAAAGGAAAGAAAGAAAGAAAGAAAGAACAAGTGTGTGAAAAACCAAAATGATCAAGTGTTGGAATGAGAGGCAAAGGGCTAGTATTTATAACCAAATGAGATTGACATGGATTGATGAGGTGGCCAAGACCAAAGGCCTTGTGGCCGTGATTTTTGAGGGATGGGGAGGGAACTTTGCTTTTTGGCTAATGGTGTCTAAAGTGTGTCCTTTTGCTAGAATCCCATGTGACAATTAAATAAACCTTATCCATTATGCTAGTATGACTCACTAATTATTTATTTATTTATTTATTTATTATTATGGGCCACTAGTAATAATACTTGGGCTAATTAGTTGGGTCACTAGCTAGAGTAGGGTGGACTTGAGCCCAACAAGGTAGAAAGTTCAACAAGACTAACTATTGGGCTTTAGCAATTAAATAAATAAAATTAAGCATCCAAAAGCCCAGGTAATTATTATTAGAAAATAATAATTAATATTTCGCAGTCCAAAAGTTCCGGTTCCGACAAAAGTCAAACGTGCGCGCAGTCCGCGGTTTATTCGAAACGTTAAATATCATTAACGGCTATAAAAGCATCCGGTGAACAAGTTAAGTATCCTACGTACTCTAAGGCACGTTTTAACATATAATTGGAAGTAAACCACGTATATCAAGATTCCAGAGTATAAAGTAACACAGTACGCACAGATACGCAGTTTCGTTAAAATACAAGGCACAAAAGCAAGTTGAAAAAGTCGGGTCGTTACATTAGGAGACTTGTCACCAACTAAAATGGCAATCCAACTTGCCGATCACACAATTCAATATCCTAAGGGCATATTTGAGAATGTCTTGGTGAAAGTCGACAAATTCTTGTATCCTACGGATTTCATAGTAATGGATATTAAGGAAGACCTACACACACCAGTAGTGTTAGGAAGACCTTTCATGAATACGGCTAGGAGTGTCATTGATGCGTACAATCAAACCTTGATCTTGCGATCACATGGGGAGAGCATTACCTTCAAAATTGACCGACCTACCGATCTTTCTGGATAGGCAGAGATGTTTGCTATTTTCACCAGACGGATCACTTCTGATGACGACTCTTCACCACCAACCGATGATATCGAAATGGGTGTCGAATCACAATCTGCAGACGACCCAAAAATGGAAGAAGAGGATCCCAACGAAGAAATAGAGGAAGAGGAAGAATCTGAAGAGGAAGAGGAAATGGAAGACATAAAATAAACTGCGATAATACCCTCTCTAAGCATTAAGCATCATGAAGAATTAATGAGGCTTGAGACGGAAGATCACAGTTTAATCATTCGTTTCAAGAAGAAGACTGACAAGGTTGAGGTTAAAGATATAGAAATTGACCCTGTAAGTATCAAAGTGGAGAACCAAAATATTGAAGAAACCCCGTTCATCAGACGCATTCTCAGAAGAACATTATACCGATGATGACGAGGAAGAGCAACATGAAGACATTCTGGATAATTCACACTCTCCAACCGAACCAGATCTAGGGGAGCCGGACTCTTCTTCAGATCAGATTCCGGTAATATCTACACACGCAGACATTATAACCTTCATCAATGATACCGATGAATTTGAAGATATTCTTGAAGCCATCCGTAAATCAACAGTTGATTACACGCTACGCTTAAAGGAACGAATCATGGCTATCCGAGAAGAATACAACCTCAATCTCCAAAGAGAAAATAATGATGTTGAAATCCTAGAAGAACGCATTCAAGACTTTATCAACACTCTTCACGATCATATCTACCAAGAAGAAAGGCAACGAGAGCACAATTCAGCTGTGGTTCGCACTATTCTCGAGACAAGATTCTGTCGAGATCAGAAGATCATTTACTCTAAGGTTTACAATGCCTTAACCGGATCTGCACTTCCGTTCTCAGCAAACCAACGATACTACTGACTCTCATCTGGAAGCACATGGACCTTTCCACCGGACGCCCGACTCATCACTCTGATTTGTAAATGATCGAGGATATTCACAGCTTTTTCGCTCTCTTGGAAAGAGATAATTTTGAAAGCACATCAGACAGGCTAGTGATTTACGTAACAATTGATCACCATGCTGATCTGATTATCAAAGAGTTACGAGACGCAGTTACAGAGGAAGTAAGGGGCAACAATCCGTTCTCTCATCTTAAACCAGATCGAGTCAATATTGCCACATACATTACGAAACAGATAGCACATATCTTCCACGAATCCACAGATCCAAGTTTCACATTCAAAGCCGTATGTCGGGAGATATACTCAAAAACGATGACGTTAATGCTCTGGTCAGGATTGTTGTTCACTTCTTTTCAGCTTCGCCTTTTGACTAATCTGTGCAAAGCTACGGACTCCTACTATGGAGATCACCATTCCGAAGATTTTGAGATACTAAAGATACAGTTTCTAACATTGTTTGAAAACCTCCGAAATGAGCATCTCATCATAGAAATAATCACCACCAGCACTGCCTCTATGATTGACATTCATGGGTCAACTAGCAGAGCCGTGGATCATATTCTCATCGGACTTCAGGATTTATCACGAGTCGAAACTGCACACTACCTATCTTTTAGAAGATCTTCAAGAGAAGTACCGGACCTTCTACCACTTTTGGTCCGACACATTCTCAGGATTTACCCACCAAGACTCACATTCCCTCGAGAAGACCAAGATTACAACCACCAGCGAGAAATGTTTGCTTTTTAAAGCATCACTATGGTCGAGCCAACGACCTTAAACAAAAGCGCTTCTCGGGAGGCAACCCGTTCAATAAAGTAGAGTAGAAGAATAAAGGATGACAAATGAGCCGATCAATAAAGGACGCAAGGATTAAAAGCAAGCTAGTATCAAGAAACATCCGCTAGGGGTACTTCTTTCTTCCCGCTACTAGCTCAAACTTTAAATTATGCCACATCCTAGTTTATCACTAATTGTGGGATCCCAACCCAAATAAACACTAGACAAATACTCCAAAATCTTTAACTAAAACTCCTAAGTGTAGGATACACTAGGAACATTGAGGACAATGTTCGTCTAAGTGTGGGATGTTGGTATAAACTTTTTATGTTGTATTAAAATAACCCATTACGAAGATCCCAAGTTCTTAAGCCAAATTTCAAAATTTTTAACAAGAGAAAGCCTTTCCGAAAAAGTATTTTTGAAGCCCTAAAACGTTTGTAAATAAAAATAAGGCTTAAGTAAGGTGAAAATCTTGTTAGAATGAACCAAATCCCTAATAGAGCATTGCATGACTAAAGCATTATCGACCTAAATTGATTATGGTGAGGCACCCAAATAAGACCAACTGTCACACCCCCTAAATGGGACCGGGGGTCATATGTGACTAACCAATATCATAACATAAGTGTAAAGCAAGAATGACTTTAAATGAGACGTTTCTATTAAAAACCAATGTATTTAAAACAACGGAAAGTAAATAGTCATTACAAATGAAGTCCTAAAATGTAAATGTAAATAAAAATGTTTTTAATGCAATAAGTTAAAATGCGGACTCTAAAGCAACATAGTCCAAATAGCAAACAATCTCTAGCAATCTTCACCTGAGATAAAACATGCTTAAAGTGTCAACCAAAAATGGTTGAGTGAACAACATAAGTTTATAATAGTTTTTAGACCACAAGATTTAGTTATCAAGTTTGATGTAGCAACATCGTTCAAAAGTAGTGATGAAGTTATGATATCGAACTAACCAAAGTTACCCTATGACACCTTGAACTGTCAATGTCGCTGAAATCATTATTATGTAACCAAAGACCAACGGTCAACTGGTTAGAGACTTCACTCTCAATAGGCCTACTCACAATAACTAAGTTTGCGTTTCAAAGTAGCAATTAACGATATCATGGCAGGAATTTAGCATGAAACAAAGCATGGCAGCACAGATAAACAGTTTTTGAGTACTTGTGTCTAAGAGTAAATCAGTTTTAAAAGCAAGCATGTGTCTCACCCCAAAGTTAAAAATAAGTAAATAGAGAAAGCTAAAAAGTGGGGCTATGAAGTTCACCTTAGTAGCAAGTAAGTTATTCTACGCAAGAAGTATGAACGGAGTATGTAATCGGAGATCTCAACCTAGAGATATAATCTTTGATTAGTTAATATCTAACAGACATAAAGTTTGTTTATTAATATAGCAACTATATTAACAGCGACGGTTTTCGAGAAAAGTTCCTATTTCTCAAAAGTTTCGAAAACCTACTATTTATGGAAAGCTTCCACTTATAGTAAGCTTCTAGTTTTAGTATGTTCGGGTTATAATTCTTCACAAAGACATTGTACAACTTGACCAAACCTCGTTGCTATCAGATAAGTCACTCTGATGATCTGTTGTTACCGGGCGCCCAGGACTCTTGACCAGAATCTAAGTCTTGGCATTCGAGATCCACAAGCGAGTCCCATAAGGCAACAAGGACCACCCTATGCTGTAAGTAGCGGCGAGGTTCGTATAAAGTGCACGTTATCTTTCAATTATAAGTTTCACATTATAGGTGTATGTAACAACCCAAACCAAACCACGACAATTCCCGTTAAATTTCACAACAAAAAAAAATTTTCTGGTGCAGTTCATTTGCGCGGCGCGCCAGGTGGGTGCGCGGCGCGCCAAACCACCTGGACAGCCCGCTGCCCCCAGAAGTCAATTTAACGAAAATGTTTGACTAGTTCCCGACATTTTTAGCCAAAACGCTTTTAACCATAAATTCATATATATAAAACTAGCACGTTTAATTAATAAAATTGAGTTTACGAAGCGGGTCCCACAACAACCCATTTTACCACCTTAAGTACCGAAATACAATATTTGACCAAAAGACTTTTAATACAACAAAGCCGAGCATGGCGATTGGGAATACGCTACCCAATCCTAAATGATCCAAAAGTAAGTCACTAAAGCAACTATGCACGTCTTCTAGTCCTCGCGCTTACCCGAGCCACCAATCCACATGCGATCTATAAAAAGAGTCAACAACGAGAGGGTAAGCTAACGCTTAGTGAATGATAATATACTACATACATATATATGCATAAAATGGACACGCCACATAAATAAACAAATACCGCATACCGGAGCGTCCAAGCCTAAAGGCAAGCTAATCTAAGTATACCATACGATCACTAAGCAACAAGCTAATAATACCATCAATAAGGTAAGTTCACCAACGTCAATGTGAACAACGCCAATAACTACCCCCGGAGGGTTAACTACATCACGACAACACAACATTAATCACGAATTAGCAATTCGACAATCATGCAACATATCGTGCATATACCAATAACCGCAAGTCCACAATAGCTAGCAATACCAAAAGCATATAGTTCATAATTAAATATGCCAATACATAACTCATACAACCATGGTTAACCAAGTACACAAGAGAACGGTACATGAAAGTCCGTTGGAGTTCATAACATCCACTAGTGTTACTTACACACCGCGTAATCACTAGTCCCCCGGGTGATGTCTTAAACACCGCGACTACCTCACCCTTACAACAATGTGGCGTCTTAAACACCGCGACGAATCCACACTTCATTCAATACAATGAGTGGTGTCTTGAACACCGCGACACTTCCACTCCCATGACATTGTGGTGTCTTAAACACCGCGACAATACCACAAGTCAATTACACAATGAGTAGTGTCTTAAACACCGCGACAATACTACTCGTCAATTCCACAATGAGTAGTGTCTTAAACACCGCGACAATACTACTCGTTAATTCCACAATGAGTAGTGTCTTAAACACCGCGACAATACTACTCGTTTCATAGAACGTGGTGTCTTAAACAACGAGACAATACCACATTCGTACAACACAATTAAATACATTACATACATATACGCATAATTATTCCACTCACAACCACGTGTGATAACGTACACCCAAAATGTGTACTTTGCCAAAGGTAGTCAACCAAAACGCACAACCGTGCCAATTGGACCTATGCACAAGTCCATCAAATCCACCTATATGTGAAGTGAGCTCTAAAGCCGAGAATCACTTCACCCGACCCGCACCCATCCTACACATACATATGCATATAGGATATTAACACTCACCTTGAAGTCTTGATGAAAGCTTCCAAATAATCTGCAACTCGCCAATGGAAAATACCTATTCCATTATCATAATTACAACAATACACTTAGAATGGATTCACAAATCAACCCAAATTGACACTTAGTGCAAATTTGACCCAAATGCACTTTCAAGTACAAAACGCGCCCAAAATTAACCAATAATCACTAACACAAGTGAGAATGGTCTTAATACGCCAATTAAACCCGATCATAGGTGTTAAACACCTATCTTGCCCAAAATGACACTTAAACCCTAGTTTGACCCATAAGAAGTCAATATCACGCTATTAGCAAGTTTTGACACCAAAACATATTTAACTCGGTTTAACACTTCAACTTAATCCATTTTAAGTTTATAAACTTTGTTAAATCGCCAATTGAGTCATAATCACCACCAAACCCTAATTTGACCCAAAGTCAAAGTTAGTCAACCAAATAACCCTAAATAGGTTTCAATACTTCCACAATCACTAAACCTAGTGATTAAACCCAATTTCAAGTTCTAAACATAACCAAATTGTTCACCAAACCGAAATCCACCAACAATAACAATAAACCCGATTACTAGCATCACTAAAGTCACTTCATGAGTCTAAATGGGTTTATCAACAAATCAAGTTCAAACCCTAACTTGAATAGCAAAATCAACAAATCAAATTCGGAGTTAGAACTTACCAATACCGCCAAAATGATGCCGTTGACGAGTGGAACAACTTTAATACCCGAGGTTTAACCCGAAACACCCTTCTTCTTCTCCAAATTGGAGCTCTCTCTCTCTAAAACTCTCCTCTCACTCTAGGGTTTGAAGATGAGAGTGTTTGATGAGTGAAATATGATCCAAACTGATCAAGGGATCAGTTTTGATGACCCTAAACCGACCCCAAGTGAAAAGACCAAAGTACCCTTCATTTAAAGCCTTTAAAAAGGCTGAAAATCGCTTCAGCAGTGATCGGCGCGCCGCGCCACAAGGTGGGGCGCCGCTCCAACTGACAGTTCAGTTTTCAGAAACTTGTTTTGGCCATAACTTTTTGACCGTAGCTCCGTTTTCGATGAATCAAATATCGTTGGAAACGTAATAAGATTTTCTTTCCAATGGTAAGGCTTTGAAACATTAACACCAACTTTATTTGGGGTTGAAAAGATACGTTCACTCCTTGTCACTTCAGACAATGTCCAGTTTCCTCCAACGTTCGAGCAAGCAACACGTACATGCTTTCGTACACTTCATACATGCATAGTACACCATAAATACATTATCTACAATAAATATTTGGGTCTTACAACTCTCCCCCACTTAAACTCGATCACGTCCTCGTGATCTTCTCCACTTAAACAATCCGGACCTGCTTAACGATCCTCACTCAAGTCCCAATACGAACTTTCCTAGACCATTCTTCCCAATGGATCACTTTCAACAACTAAAGTCGTCAACCGTGATTTATCAAAACCACAATTCGAGCACTGAAACCTGCTCAATTTCCCATATCGGGAAAAACTCGACCCATCTCGTACCGAGATATCAATTCCTTAGCGTACCTTTACCAAGGACAACGCTAAAAGCAACCAAGTCTCAACTTAAAGTCAACAATCCGAAACGATGAAGACCGAACCAAACAAATCCTTACGGATAACATTAATCACTAACATCCCTTGTAGTGCGCAATACGACCTATACCCAACTACCATAGCATCAAAATCCAACGGCTAAAACCAAAAGCGCCCAAAACGACTATGGCAACGCTAAACCTAAGGTGTACAAAATCGACTATTGTCACACCCGTAACAACATGTGAGCGAAACACGGCTATCGCATCCCTAATCACACAACATGGTCCTCACGATCCCACCATCGGTGTATAAAACAACCGATAGATCACTCAACACCCGATGAAGTCAGCGGACCCCGTCAACGGTCATGCTTCACCGATATAATCCCATGATGAAGTCAGCGGACCCCGAAGGTCATGCTCCACCAATCAACAATACCATGATGAAGTCAGCGGACCCCGAAGGTCATGCTTCACCAATCTCATACGCACTTGGCCTCAAACATCGAGTAGTGCAACATCACGCTCTGCTACACTATGGGGAACCCTAACGGATACCACTAACCACCCACAATCGAGCAAGAACCACCTATATCAAACATAGGAACCAAACAATAATTCTCTAAAAGAGAATCCGACACACACACATCCCTTAACCGAGGGATTTCACCTTGCTCGCCAAACACATCCATTATCTCTCAATGAGATTTACCACATTACCACCTCGGTGGTAATTTAAATCCAAACCAATAGTACAACTTGAACCAAAATTGTACTCCACCACAAATCGACCAAAAACTAGGTCCCAACACAAGTTTCGGATCTACCATAAGCACTATCCGAAATCTCACCCTAAAACTTCCTCGTGCGGGAGTGTAACTCCCCCACTTGGAACTACGTTCCATATCCATAACTCGTACTACCGTACAGTGCTACCAAATGTAGACTTTACCAACGATTGGGTACACATGACCCATCACCACATCTCGCTCTAACCTCGAGTTCACGAAGGATTTTAACCAATCCTTATACATTTTGAACGAAAGCGTACCGCAACACAATCGGAGTCGAACACCACGCTAGTAGGTATAAAAGAGGCACCTAATGTTGCATCATGTAGACTCCATTACCAACACACATCGAGATTAAAAACACTCGATCTCAAGGGTTCCAACCACCCGACGAACCTCATGGTTCATCACTTCAACATAAAAGCGAACACGCGCTTAACAATCGAACACCAAAACCATTTCCGTGGCTTGGTAGAAACATTTCTCAAATATCAAGGAATGCTTGGTTGCACCAAGTCTTACGCCCTTCGCCCGACAATCAAACGTCACCATAGGGTACTTCCATTAGGAACGTCACCCATAACAACAATATGCACAACACAAGGCATTAACAACTCAAACTCAAACGGCATCGAACATTCCCAAGACTTGTGACTCCTCATGCCACCATTGTAACATCTAGACGCGCTAGCATTCGATATACTCGTCCGCGTACCACCCGTGCTCACACTCGGACCCTTAGTCCTCTTACTCGGAGCACCATAAGAACAACCCTTCAATCCCTTGAAGGCTCACCCTTCTTCGATCGTGTATGCGACTCAAAACCCCTAGCCAAGTCGAATAATTCCGAAAACGATTTCGCTTGACCACGTCTAATTTTTTTCTTTTCAAGTCATCATTCAAAGTCCGATAGAAATCCCCCATTAATAAACGATCACTTCCCAAATACTCCGGACAAAAACGAGCCTTCGCCATAAAGGTCGTCTTGAGAGTATTTAAATCCATAGATCCTTGTCGCAAATTTCGCAACTCATTACGCAATTCCCACAAATCGGCCGAAGTCCGGAATTCCTCGAAGAATTCCTCCTTAAATTCGTCCCACGATAAGGCCATAAACGTTTCACCACCGACAAGATCAATCTTACCATCCAACCAATCCCTCGCCCTACCCCGCAACAAACTCGTAGCGAGTCTCGTCTTTCTCTCGGGAGGGCAATCAATAGTACGGAAACACCCTTCGACGTCCGAAATCCAAGTTGTGCTCACCAAAGGATCCGACTTTCCGTCATACATCGGGGATTTAGTCCTCATGAAGCTCTTAAGATAACGCTCCATTTCACTACTACTTTGAAGTTCGGAATACCTCCTTTCCATTCTTTCTTCCAACGCACCCATTTGCTCCGCTACGGCGGCCGCAACTCTAGCGTTAAACTCCGCGTCATTCGCCTCGGTCTCGTTTCGCGTCGTCATTCAAAAGAATGCAAAACGATTAGTCCACGAACGTATAAAACCGCACGCACAACACCGTCCCATCTTGCTAAACACTCGTCGTACATCACTTGTTAGACACGATTTGTACCCGTAATAAGGTTTGCAAGTTCTTATTACGCACACACGCCGCATCGACTCGTTAGTACAACGACCGCCTCGCTCGATGATAAGAACAAACACAACCAAAATTCTACGCGATACAAACACACGCGAGAATTATTACCACAACACAAAAGCATATTAATAATATCCGCATTACTAATATATACGTTAGTCGACCTATAAACAAGGCACTAACTAAACCCATTCCGACCCGAAATCCTACAAGTCCCGCAACAATTTAAGCACACACAAAAGTCTAAGTCTAGGCACCTATCTCAAGTCACCTAAATCCCTTAGACCATGCTCTGATACCACTTGTAACAACCCAAACCAAACCACGACAATTCCCGTTAAATTTCACAACAAAAAAAAAATTTCTGGTGCAGTTCATTTGCGCGGTGCGCCAGGTGGGTGCGCGGCGCGCCAAACCACCTGGACAGCCCGCTGCCCCCGGAAGTCAATTTAACGAAAATGTTTGACTAGTTCCCGACATTTTTAGCCAAAACGCTTTTAACCATAAATTCATATATATAAAACTAGCACGTTTAATTAATAAAATTGAGTTTACGAAGCGGGTCCCACAACGACCCATTTTACCACCTTAAGTACCGAAATACAATATTTGACCAAAAGACTTTTAATACAACAAAGCCGAGCATGGCGATTGGGAATACGCTACCCAATCCTAAATGATCCAAAAGTAAGTCACTAAAGCAACTATGCACGTCTTCTAGTCCTCGCGCTTACCCGAGCCACCAATCCACATGCGATCTATAAAAAGAGTCAACAACGAGAGGGTAAGCTAACGCTTAGTGAATGATAATATACTACATACATATATATGCATAAAATGGACACGCCACATAAATAAACAAATACCGCATACCGGAGCGTCCAAGCCTAAAGTCAAGCTAATCTAAGTATACCATACGATCACTAAGCAACAAGCTAATAATACCATCAATAAGGTAAGTTCACCAACGTCAATGTGAACAACGCCAATAACTACCCCCGGAGGGTTAACTACATCACGACAACACAACATTAATCACGAATTAGCAATTCGACAATCATGCAACATATCGTGCATATACCAATAACAGCAAGTCCACAATAGCTAGCAATACCAAAAGCATATAGTTCATAATTAAATATGCCAATACATAACTCATACAACCATGGTTAACCAAGTACACAAGAGAACGGTACATGAAAGTCCGTTGGAGTTCATAACATCCACTAGTGTTACTTACACACCGCGTAATCACTAGTCCCCCGGGTGATGTCTTAAACACCGCGACTACCTCACCCTTACAACAATGTGGCGTCTTAAACACCGCGACGAATCCACACTTCATTCAATACAATGAGTGGTGTCTTGAACACCGCGACACTTCCACTCCCATGACATTGTGGTGTCTTAAACACCGCGACAATACCACAAGTCAATTACACAATGAGTAGTGTCTTAAACACCGCGACAATACTACTCGTCAATTCCACAATGAGTAGTGTCTTAAACACCGCGACAATACTACTCGTTAATTCCACAATGAGTAGTGTCTTAAACACCGCGACAATACTACTCGTTTCATAGAACGTGGTGTCTTAAACAACGCGACAATACCACATTCGTACAACACAATTAAATACATTACATACATATACGCATAATTATTCCACTCACAACCACGTGTGATAACGTACACCCAAAATGTGTACTTTGCCAAAGGTAGTCAACCAAAACGCACAACCGTGCCAATTGGACCTATGCACAAGTCCATCAAATACACCTATATGTGAAGTGAGCTCTAAAGCCGAGAATCACTTCACCCGACCCGCACCCATCCTACACATACATATGCATATAGGATATTAACACTCACCTTGAAGTCTTGATGAAAGCTTCCAAATAATCTGCAACTCGCCAATGGAAAATACCTATTCCATTATCATAATTACAACAATACACTTAGAATGGATTCACAAATCAACCCAAATTGACACTTAGTGCAAATTTGACCCAAATGCACTTCCAAGTACAAAACGCGCCCAAAATTAACCAATAATCACTAACACAAGTGAGAATGGTCTTAATACGCCAATTAAACCCGATCATAGGTGTTAAACACCTATCTTGCCCAAAATGACACTTAAACCCTAGTTTGACCCATAAGAAGTCAATATCACGCTATTAGCAAGTTTTGACACCAAAACATATTTAACTCGGTTTAACACTTCAACTTAATCCATTTTAAGTTTATAAACTTTGTTAAATCGCCAATTGGGTCATAATCACCACCAAACCCTAATTTGACCCAAAGTCAAAGTTAGTCAACCAAATAACCCTAAATAGGTTTCAATACTTCCACAATCACTAAACCTAGTGATTAAACCCAATTTCAAGTTCTAAACATAACCAAATTGTTCACCAAACCGAAATCCACCAACAATAACAATAAACCCGATTACTAGCATCACTAAAGTCACTTCATGAGTCTAAATGGGTTTATCAACAAATCAAGTTCAAACCCTAACTTGAATAGCAAAATCAACAAATCAAATTCGGAGTTAGAACTTACCAATACCGCCAAAATGATGCCGTTGACGAGTGGAACAACTTTAATACCCGAGGTTTGACCCGAAACACCCTTCTTCTTCTCCAAATTGGAGCTCTCTCTCTCTAAAACTCTCCTCTCACTCTAGGGTTTGAAGATGAGAGTGTTTGATGAGTGAAATATGATCCAAACTGATCAAGGGATCAGTTTTGATGACCCTAAACCGACCCCAAGTGAAAAGACCAAAGTACCCTTCATTTAAAGCCTTTAAAAAGGCTAAAAATTGCTTCAGCAGTGATCGGCGCGCCGCGCCACAAGGTGGGGCGCCGCTCCAACTGACAGTTCAGTTTTCAGAAACTTGTTTTGGCCATAACTTTTTGACCGTAGCTCCGTTTTCGATGAATCAAATATCGTTGGAAACGTAATAAGATTTTTTTTCCAATGGTAAGGCTTTGAAACATTAACACCAACTTTATTTGGGGTTGAAAAGATACGTTCACTCCTTGTCACTTCAGACAATGTCCAGTTTCCTCCAACGTTCGAGCAAGCAACACGTACATGCTTTCGTACACTTCATACATGCATAGTACACCATAAATACATTATCTACAATAAATATTTGGGTCTTACAGTGTATACACACAACGAATTATTAATGCACTTAATAATTATATATGTGATAATATAACTTAGTGTAATTAAAGTGTTACCATATAGATAAGTTTATAAGTTTTAGTATTAATATTATTATTCTTTATTATTATCATACATGTATATGTTTATATCTATATTATATATAAATATCATATATGTGTTACATATACATAAGCGTAAAAGTGGTACTTATATATATACATACATCTACTTATCAAATTTTACAATCACCAATTATATATACACAATACATATATACTTATATTACTTTTCTTTAGGTGTTTTATCAATTTCTTAAACCTACACACACACACACTCTCTCATACATACACACACACACACGTACATATACATACATACGCATACATATACACGCATGTGTATATATACATATATACACAAGCATATACCTACATATATACATGTACATACGTACGCATGCATGCATGCATGCACGTATATTATTATTATTATTACCCATTAATCAACAACACATTAATCATAACTTTATTTACTAAACCTATTCAAATTTGTAATTCTCTTATCATATTAACCATCTTAATCATACAATTTAATCCATATTCATTAATCCATAAACTTTTAATCATCATTACTCAATAATATTCATAATACTTTTAATTAAACATGTTAAATCTTATTAATCATAATCATAATCTTTAACTTATTAATCATATTCATAAACTATTTTTAACCATTTATTTATCTAGTTTCATGATCATCATAATTCATAAGCTTATTAACCATAAACTTTTATTCATACAAAATCTTTTAATCATAATAACTAAAACCATTAAAGAGTATAATTAACACTAGGGTTTAGGGATACCTTAAGAAGATTAAGACCAAGAAAAGATGATGATTGTGATTCGAATATAAACCGATTCACAGCAGCAACAATCACGATCAAATGAATGGGTTTTGGGTCTTCTTTGGTCACGACAGAAACAGCAAAAACACAGCAGGAAACTCGACTTTAGGGGCTATTTTTTATCACGATTTACAGCAGGAAAATAGCAGGATGTTGGGCTGTTGTGGTGGTCGAATAACACAGCAAAACCAGGAGCAAACCAAGCAGGAACAAGGGCTGTTGAGTGGTCAAAAATACAGCAGAAAAAGTGCAGCAACATGGCGGTTTTGGAACTATTTTGGGTGGCGATTAGAAGGATGTTGGGTGTGGCTTGAGTGTCGACTAAAGAGGCCTGTTATGGGTGAGTTTGGGAGTCAATGCAGGAGGTGTGAGGGTGAGGTGATGACAGCCGAAATAAGCAATGAAAGGGAGAGGGTTTGGACTGCAGAAAATAGTCGACCAAACAAAGGGAACAAGAGAGGGATTTTTGTGGTTTAATTTGTGATGCAAATATGGGAAAACATGAGGCCTTTTATAGTTGAGGTTTAGAGTCCTAAACACATTATAATTACTTGGTGATCAAGGACTTGGAACTAGATTAGGATGCAAGGAAATTGGAGTTGATTAGGATTGTAGTTTACTTAGTGATCAAGCTATTTTCCTTTTTTTTTTTTTTTTACAAACCGTCCCACATTTTATTATATGTTTATGTTTATTATTATTATTATTATTATTATTATTATTATTATTATTATTATTATTATTATTATTATTATTATTATTATTATTATTATTATTATTATTATTATTATTATTATTATTATTTTTTATTTATCTAATTCGGCATTTATTTATATTATTTAATTTATATATATTTTTTTATATTTAAGTTAATTTTATTTAATATACATTTTATTTAATCATTTTACATTATTTGACCATGACTTTTATTAAATTTTATTTAGTTTTCAATAGTTTTTTAATTTATAAATGTCACATTTAAATTATTACACATAACTTATATATTATATATATATATATATATATATATATATATATATATATATATATATATATATATATATATATATATATATATATATATATATATATATAATAAGCTTTTTATTAACAGAGAGTATTGATCAAAAATTTACTATTTAATCAAAGTGTTGTTAAATGAAGTTTATGAGTATAAAAGTCCTAATGGTAGAACAGTAGAAACAGAAATGGAAAAATGAGGGTTGTCATACCAGTATTCATCTTTAATGCTTCACTATTTTCCGTTGAGAGTGCCGATGTCTGTGCTCAGAATCAGAACTTGCTTTAGATCTACATTTTCAAAGCAGCGAAACATGATTCGGTTATAATCAGAAGAGCTAGCCATTTGTCAAAAATAAACCTTTCGCACCTCCACTACTTCTACTTCACCACCACTCTCACATCATCTTTACTATCACCCAAAAAACCAGAAAATGAGATCCCTTCCGAAAACCTGATGTTATAAACCTCTCAAGTATCATGGCAAAGGTCTTGAAAAAGTTTACCGGCAAAAAGTTTCTCGAGATGAAATCTCCAAAGAAAAAAAAATATATTCAAAGTTCTGAAAAAAAGAGCAGAACTTATAAAGAGAAACGCCGAAGAAGAACTTGACCGAAAATGATTATTAAATGAAGAAAAGTTCAAAAGTGCTTCTCAAAAATTTCAAGCACTCCTATCTATCCGAATAAAGGTCTGCATAAGGACTATATCACCCTTTTTCTCACCCATTAAAAATAACTTCACTACCACTCCAAAATTCCTTTCCATCATTGACAAATGACCTAGAAGCTATGGTTACTACCGCTCTCACATTAGTAGCAAGGATTTGAGTCTTTATCAAGCCTATGACAATGGGTTCAGCATGACTGGCTATGAGTGAATTCATTTCTTAGATCTATAGGGAACCCTAAACACTTGTGTGATTTGAGTGACCCGTGAAAGCTATCCTAAGTCGTGTAACCTCCTCGCATGCTTGCAGAGATAGTTTCAATCCTAACATAAATGACTCACCTTATCTTTCGCTCTTATAATAAAAAGCAAACCGCTTAGGCTACTAGAAAAGAAACTCCGGAAAGATTTCTTAAGGTAAAATGAGAGTTTGCTTGAGGACAAGCAAAGTCTAAGTGTGGGATATTTGATATCGGCTAAAAAGTCACATTTTCACCCCGGTATTAAGGCCTAAAAGCAAGAAAGATTCGAACTTTATCGGCAAAATACCCACTTTGTCAGTTAGAATTGAAGAGCAAGTAATTATGAAGACGGTACAAAAAAATCAAGAGAATCGGAGCTAAAACGAAGATTCTAGAGCGAAAAAGGTGAAAGACAAGAAATCAAGTTACGATCCAGGGAATCAGCAAGCCAAACGGCCTGCCAGACGGCTTTCCTGTCTCACAAACGGCCTGCCACATGCCCCAGTTAAACGGCCCTTACAAACGGCTTGGTCTGGCAAACGGCCCTTGCAAACGATCCCTGCAAACGGCCTGCCAGCCGTTTGCAGGTAAATTTCTTGCTTATTTAACGGGTCTTTGTCATTCATTCCAACACACACTTCAATTCACTTCTTTCTCTCTCTTATACAATATTAATCATACTTTCAAGGTCTTTGACTCTGTGTGGGAAACCTAGTACCCGGAGAAGAACGCCGAAGATTGTATTAGGAGCGGTCTGGAGTTTGAAGTTGTTACTTTTGTATTCGGAACTCATTTAATCTACTGGTACTCATATCCCTTATCTTTATATAATGTCTTCTCTCATTATGTTCTGTGATGTTGCTACCATGATTAGTAAGTAGTTATATTTAGTGTATGCTATGATGTAACCAGTTATAATGCCGAAATAATGTTATGGTTTGTGTATGTTATTAAAATGCTTTCCGATTATGCTTTAAACTCAATCGCTTTTCCAAATAATAGAACGTAGTTATTGCCTCTGCTACTGAGAAGTCGCGAAGCCCGATTCAGAGTACACTATCTGTGTCACCCCTTGGTAAGAGAAGTCTATCGAATACAACGTAAGATCGACTGAGGCACACCGGTTGTAGTAAGTCTATCAAGCTTTGGATTCTGACTGAGGACTCTTTCGTAGTGAAACATCTGACTAGACCATTAGTACATTGTCAGTCCCAGATCATGCTAGTGTAGTCACCAAGCATATAAACTTCGTACGTGCATGCTGAAGTACAACGATTGTTGTAAGCTGTACCTCTGCTAAGTAAGGCCATGGAACCCGGTCAGTGTTGATTAGTACACTGCACCATAACGCGGTCTCAAGCATTAAACCCCGCCTGAGGGATTCCTAGTTAATAAGGAACTGTTTATTCAAGCACATAAAGGATTGGACCGTTAGGATAACCGAACGTGTTCATGGAAGTCAACCTGACTTGGTCATGGTGTTCTTTATGGTTGAACTCTTTTTAAGGGCCTAACTACCTTTTAAAACCAATCATTAACGAAAGCATTGAAACACATCACGTCTCTCTGATATGGTAAACCCTGTATTATATTATGCTTAAGAAAGTTTAGACCTTTGTGGAATGTTAATACGTCACTTAACCGAGTCGCTCAATTGGATGAGCCATCTGAACGTGTATGCCTGTAGTCAGACTATACGGGCGTCGGGGGTAAGCGACGTTGCTGTCTATTCAGAATCTCCAAGCCTATCGCATTACCCAGTGACATGTCTTACGACAGGGCGTTTAGGACCAGTGTAACGAATACAAGGCCTCTGCCTATTCATGAGCCAGGATTCCATAATCTTGGCAGAATAACTGATGAAATCATAGTATGCACTTGTTTTAACCTTATTTGAATTACGAATTTTATTGCATTTACTTTATCTGTCCTATAAACTTGAAAAACCCAAAATTAGGTAACCACTACTCCTTCATAACTATTTTAAGCTTTAAATATAGGTTCGATTCTACTAATATTTTAAAAATACGACACTAGGTCATACTTCCCTTACTCATAATAAGGAGTAGTACGATTTAGGCCCCGCTAAATATAAATTTAAAACAGTACCCCCCTCTTGGTAACTGATTCTGACATGTTGCGACCTAACGACATCGCACAAATAAAAGCGTCCGTTTCGGCAATATCAGTGCACTTGATGTTGAAATAGAGAATGCCCGAATCGAAGCAACAGAGTGGGAGAAAAAGGCTGAAGAAGGCCTGAAAGTGCTCCAAATGAACATATATTTAGGCACAATATCCTTCCAATATGTAAAGCTTTTAGTTGTAATTGTTCTATTTTTATGTAATATTCGTTTAAATAAATAAGTGCGAAGACAAAAGAAGAAACGACGATTTGAAGACGCAAATGACCAAAAAGCTTAAATGTACAAGATATAATTCAAGTGGTTCAATTTAATGATGACAAACGTCTAAAAATTACAAGAGTGCAAGCCGCGGAACGCAAAGTACAAGATATTAAAAAGTACGAAAGGACGTTCGAAAATCTGGAACCGGGACATGAACCAACTATCAACGCGCGACGCAACGGAGCTAAAATTACAAGTCAACTATGCACATAAATATAATATAATATATAAATAATTCTTAAAATTATATATATTATATTATATATTAATAAAACGTCGGCAAAACTATAAAACAAAGTGATTGGGCTGGATCGAGCTGGCCATGCGATCGCATGGCCAGGATGCCTAAAATCCATGCGATCGCATGGAGGGAAAATCCTGGTAAAGTCTATAAATCGAGCAGTTTTTGGACGAATTTTACACACATCTTTTTCTTTTCCTTCTCTGTAAGAAACATATATATATATATATATATATATATATATATATATATATATATATATATATATATATATATATATATATATATATATATATATATATATATTTTTTATTTATTTATTTATTTATTTATAATTTAAAGTTTAATTTAAGTTTAATAATAATTGGGTTATTGTAAGAAATGTTTTAAGGTTTTGTAAGTCGGAACTCTGTCCGTGTAACGCTACGCGATTAATCACCACTGTAAGCTATGTTCTTCCTTTTTAAATTAATGTCTCGTAACTAAGTTATTATTATACTTATTTGAGCTGAAGCAATCGTGATGTTAGACTAAATATTAAGACGGGGTTATTGGATTTTGTACCATAATTAAGGTTTGGACAAAAGACCGACACTTGTGAACATTGGACTATTGACTATTAATAGGTAGGGGGTATTGTCTAATCGAATGACAACTCATTGGAATCTGTCGAACCCATCTTCAAATTAGTTAATCTAATAATTATTAAATTGATTACGAATGTCCTATTTAGTGACGTTTATACGACATCGTTTACAATCATTTAATTAATTATTCGGGTTGGGTAATTGATTTTTCATTCTGATCAAGTGGGTAAATTAATATTCATATCTCATTAAAACAGGGGTGGATTACATACAAGGATAATTGGTGTAATTGTTAACAAAGTAATAAAACCTTGGATTACACGCAGTCGATAACCTGGTGTAATCATTAAACAAAGTATTAAAACCTTGTTACAGTTCGAATCCCTAATTAGTTGGAATATTTGACTTCGGGAATAAGGTTAATTTGACGAGCATTTTATAATTATGACCGATGGACTATTATGGACAAAAACCAAATAGGTATCAAATAATCCAGGACAAAGGACAATTAACCCGGGTAACAATTAATTAAAATCAAAACGTCAAACATCATGATTACGGAAGTTTAAATAAGCATAATACTTTTATTTCATATTTCATCGTACCTTTATTTACTGTCATTTTAATTACTACAATTTACTTTATCGCAATTTAAATTCTGTCATTTATATTATCGTCATTTATTTTTACGCTTTATTTAAAAATCGACAAACCGGTCATTAAACGGTAAAAACCCCCTTTTATAATAATATTACTATATATAATTATATATATTTTATATAAATATAGTTGTTAAAAATATAGCGTTAAACTCAGCTAGCTCCCTGTGGAACGAACCGGACTTACTAAAAACTACACTACTCTACGATTAGGTACACTGCCTATAAGTGTTGTAGCAAGGTTTGGGTATATCTAAATCCGTAAATTAATTAAAACTTGTATCATATTTCATAGTATTTCGTAGTAAAAATAATAGTATTTCGTACTACACCTCGCACACATCAAGGTTTTGGCGCCGCTGTCGGAGACCCGAAAGCGAAACGCTTTATAAATTTTTTTTATTAAGTTTTAATTTATTGTCATAAAAATACGTTTTAAATATTAAAAATAAAAAATTTAAAACATAAAAAAAGTAAAACGTAAAAAATAAATATAAATAAGTATTCGAGCCTGGTACTGTAGCAGCCCAAGACCTGGCCTGGTATCCGAAGCCATGCGATCGCATGGCCCTGCCACATAAAACTCATGCGATCGTATGAGGCTGTCTGACAGGTCTGATCCCAGCAATTATTACGTAGTCGGGTTTTATTATTAATTATTATTATTAATTAACCCTAATTAGGTTTAAATAATTAATTAGTTTTTAAATTTAGTTTTAATTTATATTTCGTAATATTAAGTTTTAATATTATTATTAATTATATAAATTCACACTTTTATAAAATAAATATAAAAATAATATTTTTATAAAAATAAGTAATTTTATTACTTTTTATATCTTTTTATAAATTGTATATTTTAATCGTTTAATTCGTAATTTTATAATTTTTCGTTCGTAATTAGTTTTAATCTAGTATTTTGCCATAGTTTATTTTTATTTCTAGATTTTTAGGCTTTGCCATAAAATCCCTTAAGTGCTTTTTCTTTAGACTAAGATTTATGTGCTTTAGAATTTTGCGACGCCGTTTTAAGATTTTAGTACTTTTTAAGTTATTGCCGTTTTGGATATAGAATTCCTTTTAAGCTTTAATACATTTAGACGTAAGTTTTAATTTTTAGTTTTTAGACTTTTAAGTTTCGACGCTTATTTTCTTATTTTTATTTTTCGACTGTTTGTTTTTCGACACTTATTTTTCGACCTTTTATTTTTCGACATTTTTCGAAGCGCTCTTTTTCTTTCTTATTTCTCGACGCTCTAGTTTTTAGGACATAGAATTTTCTATTTCTTCTCTAAAAATTCAAAACGAAAAATTATTTTAAGCGGTTAAATTGATAGACATCCAAATTTTCTGGTTCGTAGTAATAGTTGGATTTGTTAGTGGCGAGTTGTGGGCTTCCGATTTAAAGGGTCCTGGCTACCTGCTGCATCTATTGGCTATTTGAAACGTGGGAAAAATCAGAAAAGTCTATTAATTTGATAACTTATATAATTTTTATCTTTATAACTAATAGGATATTCAGTGAATGCACCGAGCAAAACGTTCACCACCTTTCATTCGTTCACCACCTGTAACTCGATCAAGACATCTAGCCAATATTATCGCTGTTGATTTTTATTTAGAATCATCATCTAGTCAAACAAGTACTCCAACTCAAAATCCCGATAATCCATTTTTTGAACCCGACTTCAAAATTGAAAACCCGGAGGATATTCAAGAACAATTCCAAGATCCAGAACCACTAATCATTCCTCCTGAACCACAAACCGTTAAATCAGAATCCTCTAGTGATTCGTATTCAACAATTTCAATTATGGAAGTAACGAAACCTCTAAGTATGGAAGATCGAATGAGAGCCACACGCACGGGCCAAGGTTACGCCATTATTAAGCCAGACATCAATGCGCCAGATTATGAAATCAAAGGACAAATCCTACACATGGTAACTAATCAATGCCAATATAGTGGTACGCCAAAAGAAGATCTAAACGAACATCTTCAAACCTTTAATAAGATCTGTACTCTATTCAAAATAAGAGAAGTTGAGGATGAACATATCTATCTCATGTTATTTCCCTGGACTTTAAAGGGAGAAGCCAAAGATTGGTTAGAATCGTTACCCGAAGGAGCGATTGATACATGGGATGTGTTAGTTGAAAATTTTCTTAAACAATTCTTTCCGGTATCTAAAGCCGTGAGACTTCAAGGAGAAATAGTTACGTTCACGCAAAAGCCAAATGAAACATTATATGAGGCGTGGACAAGATTCGGAAAATTGTTGAGAGGATGTCCTCAACATGGTTTAGATACTTATCAAATAGTACAAATATTCTACCAAGGATGCGATATTACTACACGAAAAGACATCGACATAGCAGCTGGTGGTTCCATTATGAAGAAAACCGCAACTGAAGCTCACAAAATTATTGATAACACAGCCTCCCACTCACATGAGTGGCACCAAGAAAAAGATATTTTTCGTTCATCTAAAGTGGCTAGAGCCGATTCTAGCCATGACTTTGATTCCTTTTTCGCAAAAATAGATGCTTTCGAGAGACGAATGGAAAAGATGAATAAAGATATTCACGCAATACGAATCAGTTGTGAGCAATGCAGTGGACCACACTTAACGAAAGATTATCACATTGAGCAAACGATGGAACAACGTGAGAATGTTTCCTACATGAACCAAAGGCCGGGAAATAATTAACAAAATAATTATCAACCGCCAAGGCCAAACTTCAATCGAAATCAAAACATTCTTTACAATCCAAATGGACCCAACAATAACTCGTATAACCAATAAGGTCCGAATAACCAACCAACTCAAAATAACACTTTCAATCAACAAAGACCTAGCTTGTATAAACCACCACAACAAACCGAAGAGAAAAAAGCCAAATCTAGAAGAAATGATGGCAAAGCTAATGGAATCTCAAACACAATTTATTACATCTCAAACCCAAACAAATGAGAGGTTTGATCAGTCATTAAGAACTTAACAAGCTTCCATTTTAAATCTAGAAAAACATGTAGGTACTCTTGCTAGCATGATGAGTGGGAAGGAACAAGGAAAGCTACCGAGTAATACTGAAGTAAATCCTCTAAATAAAAACGTTAATATGGTATCATAAATTCTGAAAAACCAGCATAAGAAGATGGGAAGGTTTTAGATGTGAGTAACAATGAAGAAGTTACAACACCACCACCACCCGAGTATGTAAAGCCAGTGGTGACACCATACAGACCACCCATCCCGTTTCTAAGAAAAGGAGTTGAGTATGAGCAAGTAATAGGTAATAAAGTTTGTGATACCTCTGGAAAGAAGAAGAAGAAGAATAAGAAAATGTAAGAAACAAAAACCGTAAATATAAACCCGGTGAAGACAGTTCCACCAAAACTTCCACCCAGGTTGGGTGATCCGGGTGAATTTATTGTTCCTTGTCTACTTAGTGATTGTGTCATGTATGATGCACTAGCAGATTTAGGTGCAAGTGTGAGTGTTATGCCTCTTTCATTATATAAGAGATTAGTATTAGGTGAGTTAAGTCCAACAGAGATGATTGTTCGACTCTTTGATCAAACCATTAGGCACCCAGTTGGAATTGCTGACAACCTACCCGTTCAAGTAGGTAATTTAACATTTCTAGTCGAATTTATTGTCATTGACATATAAGAGGACCCAAACATTCCTCTAATTTTAGGTCGACCATTCTTAGCGTCCACCGGGGCGTTATTTGATGTAAGAGAGGGTAGAATGACACTTAGTAATGATGAAAAATCGATCACCTTTGTGAGTCGAAACACTAAATCTCCACCAACCAAAACTGTTGAACCAACAAAAACGATTGGTAAGAACCATATTGTTTTACCAACTCCAACGGTAGTGCTTAACAATAATAAAACGCCTAAGTGTAGGGAAGATGAAGCAACACCTAATGATGACCTGATAACAAAGAACCCCGTTGTTGATACGAAATTAAATGACCCCGTTATTAATAGTTCAATCAAGAAACTTATTAAACGGATTCGTGATACTAGAACCAAGGGGAACTTTAAGTTATGTAACCGGTTAGTATCCAATCTATCGCCTAAAGAAAAAGCGAAACTAGTTGAATTTGTGGATATTACACAGGAATCCGACCAATGGCTTAAAGCAAAAGTCACAGATATGCAAGTTGATTATGGTTCAAAGAAAATTGACGATAAAGTTAATCACAATTTCGACACCACAGCTACCTAAGTGTGGGGAGATTCAAATGTTCTAAAAGGAAAACGCTATCTAGGGTTAGTTGTTCTGTTCTCGTGTAGTTCCGAGAATGAAATCCGATTTGTCTTTTCCACTAGCAAACACTAAAGAACTAGTTTTCTCCCCCATTCTAAATTTTTGTTTTGTAGGTTTTGTATTAAATTAATACGCATTTTTAAATTTAATTTTTGTGCGATTTTAAAAAACAAAAATTTACTTTATTTCATTAAGTTTAAAAAATGATTTCTAAAATTCATCGTAAGTTGAAGACTAGGTCATGAAACCGAAATTGCTTTACCCGAGGGCGGGGCGAAAAATTTTGTTATCATTATTTTTAATTTTATTGATCTAAAGTATACCAAAAAAAAAAATTAAAAAAAAAACCCAAAAATCTTTTCTTTTAAAACAATCGCTTTAAAAACGACAAATTTTAAATTTTGTCGAGGGACGGACTAGGTAAAATACCGAAACTACCTAAAGTAAAAGGAAACAAAATTTTAAAAAAATTTATTCATTTAAATTGTTTTAATAAATAAAGGTTTTATAAATATATATATATATATATACATACATATATATATATATGTATATATATGTATATATATGTGTGTGTGTGTGTGTGTATATGTTTGTATTTTATGTTATATACAAAACAGGGTAAAACAGCGCACTTTCAAATACTGGCATTAAAGTTCAGCAAAAGCTATTAATTTTAACGACAAGACGCAAAATATCAAATGTGATATAAAATAATATGTTTGCAAACTCGGTATTTTTAATCACTTTTCTACACTAATCACCCTCATGTATTTATAAATATAGTCTGATTTCATGCAAATAAGGGCATTGCATGATCTCAAGTGTGGGGAAGGGTTATAAATTCTCTCGGGTTTACACTTAGTTTAATTGCCAAATTTTGTGAAAATTTGAAAAATTTTCAACTAAATGAATTCAAAATCATGTTTATACATATTTATGAATGATAAAACTAGGTAATAATACTGAAATTATTGTTACCTCGGAAAGGACATAAATTGAGAAACAACCCAAAAAGTTATAATTCATTTAAAAATGGAATAAAGGAGAATAAAAAGGCAAAGAAAGAAATATAAAAGCTAAGTGTGGGAAGAATTTACCAAGTTATTTAAATCACATATCACATATTTTTGTACAAATAATTGCAGGTACTTTTGCTTTGGACTAAACTAATCAGTTTTACCCAATTTATTGTAATACCTTTGAAAGAATAGATGGATCTACATGATGAATCAATTCCATCATTAAAAGGAAGTAAAGTCTTCCAAAAAAGACACGCGCTTCTTGATTTAGGTCAAGAAGTGTAGTGACCCGAACTTTTCCATGATTATATATTAATTGAAAACTATATTTGCATGATTAAATTTTTCCAACATGTTAAGCAATCAAACTTGTTAAGACTTGATTAATTGAAATAGGTTTCATATAGACAATTGACTACCCAAGTTGACCGATGATTCACGAACGTTAAAACGTGTAAAAACTATATGATTATATATATATAGTTAACATGATATTATGATAAGTAAGTATCTCATTAGGTATTTTAACAATGAGTTATATACATAAAATTGAGTTTATTGAATTAAGAAACTCGAAACGATATATATAACGATTATCGTTATAACAACGTCTTACTAAATACATATGAACCATATTAAGATATTGATACACTATGTTTAATCATGATAAATTAAAAGTAAACATGTCATTAAGTGTATTAACAATGAACTACATATGTAAAAACAAGACTACTAACTTAATGATTTTGAAACGAGACATATATGTAACGATTATCGTTGTAACAACATTTAACTGTATATATATCATACTAAGATATATTAATATATCATAATATCATGATAATGTAATAATTTAACATATCTTTAGATATAATAAACAATGGGTTAACAACATTAAACAAGATCGTTAACCTAAAGGTTTCAAAACAACATTTACATGTACGACTAACGATGACTTAACGACTCAGTTAAAATGTATATACATATAGTGTTTTAATATGTATTCGTACACTTTTGAAAGACTTCAAGACACTTATCAAAATACTTCTACTTAACAAAAATGCTTACAATTACATCCTCGTTCAGTTTCATCAACAATTCTACTCGTATGCACCCATATTCGTACTCGTACAATACACAGCTTTTAGATGTATGTACTATTGGTATATACACTCCAATGATCAGCTCTTAGCAGCCCATATGAGTCACCTAACACATGTGGGAATCATCATTTAGCAACTAGCATGAAATATCTCATAAAATTACAAAAATATTAGTAATCATTAATGACTTATTTACATGTAAATAAAATTACACATCCTTTATATCTAATCCATATACCAACGACCAAAAACACCTACAAACACTTTCATTCTTCAATTTTCTTCATCTAATTGATCTCTCTCAAGTTCTATCTTCAAGTTCTAAGTGTTCTTCATAAATTCTATAAGTTCTAGTATCATAAAATCAAGAACACTTCCAAGTTTGCTAGCTTACTTCCAATCTTGTAAAGTGATCATCCAACCTCAAGAAATCTTTCTTATTTACAGTAAGATATCTTTCAAAAATCAGCTGGAAATCCACGGACCTCAACATCAAACAGGGTCGCCAAGTGGTCATACTTATCATATCCATGAGAGGATCTGTCTCGTAAAATGGGGAGGGCGCCGTACAAATTAGCTTGATGATAGTGCTCCAAATGAACATATATTTAGTAGCAATATCCTCCCAATATGTAAATTATTTAGTTTTAATTGTTCTATTTTAAGTTGTAATCGTTTATATTAAATAAGTGCGAAGACAAAAGGCAAAAACGACGATTTGAAGACGCAAATGACCAAAAAGCTCAAATGTACAAGATACAATCCAAGTGGTTCAATTTATTGATAAGAAACGTCTAAAAATGACAAGAGTACAAGTTGCGGAACGCAAAGTACAAGATATTAAATTATACGAAAGGACGTTCAAAAATCCAGAACCGGGACCAAAGTCAACTCTCAACGCTCGACGCAACGGACTAAAAATTATGAGTCAACTATGCACAAGAATATAATATAATATTTAAATAATTATATAAATTATTTATATATTATATATATTTAAATATAACGTCGACAAGCAAATGGCCAAAATTTGGTGAGCTGAATTCCTGACCTCCGCACTCGCGGAGCATTTAGCCTATAAACCTCCACAATCGCGGAGCACACCAGGATCAAAATTTCCTATAAAAGGCACGAGCTTGCTGCCGAATTCAACACACCAAAAATCCAATCTCTCCCTCTATATAATTAATATATATATAATATTTATATATATAATATAAATTAGTTTAGTTTTATATTAGATTAGTTTAGTTAATGTCACGGTTATTTACGGGTTTTAAAGTCGGAGCTCTGTCCGTGTAACACTACGCGATAAATAATCAATGTAAGCTATGTTCTCCTTTTTAAATTAATGTTTCGTACTTAAGTTATTATTATGCTTATTTAAAACGAAGTAATCATGATGTTGGGCTAAATATTTAAATTTGGGTAATTGGATTTTGTACCATAATTGGGGTTTGGACAAAAGAACGACACTTGTGGAAATTAGACTATGGGCTATTAATGGGCTTTATATTTGTTTAACTAAATGATAGTTTGTTAATTTTAATATAAAGGTTTACAATTGGACGTACCTATAAATAACCATATACACTCGATCGGACACGATGGGCGGGGTATTTATATGTACGAATAATCGTTCATTTAACCTGACACGGGAATGGATTAATAGTCTATGGAATTATTAAAACAGTGGTGAAATTATGTACAAGGACACTTGGCGTAATTGTTAACAAAGTATTAAAACCTTGGGTTACACGCAGTTGATATCCTGGTGTAATTATTAAACAAAATATTAAAACCTTGTTACAGTTTAAGTCCCCAATTAGTTGGAATATTTGACTTCGGGTATAAGGATAATTTGACGAGGACACTCGTACTTTATATTTATGACTGATGGACTGTTATGGACAAAAACCAGACGGACAAATTGAATAATTCAGGACAAAGAACAATTAACCCATGGGCATAAAACTAAAATCAATGCGTCAAACATCATGATTACGGAAGTTTAAATAAGCATAATTCCTTTATTTTCATATTTAATTGCACTTCTAATTATCACTCTTTTATTTATTGTCATTGTATTTAATTGCACTTTTAATTATCGTACTTTTTAATTATTGTACTTTTATTCGTAATTTTATTATTGTTATTTACTTTACGCTTTAAATTAAGTCTTTTATTTATTTAATATTTTACATTCGGTTTTAATTGTGACTTAAGATATAAAACCGACAAACCGGTCATTAAACGGTAAACCCCCTTTTTATGTATTATTATATATTATTATATATATTTTGTACAAATATAGTTATTTAAAATATAGTGTGAAATAAGCCAGCTCCCTGTGGAACGAACCGGACTTACTAAAAACTATACTACTCTACGATTAGGTACACTGCCTATAGTGTTGTAGCAAGGTTTAGGTATATTCCCTCTGTAAATAAATAATTAAAACTTGTGTAATTTGTATCGTATTTAATAATTTTTCCTAGTAAAAATTAATAGTATTTCCGTACCCCATATACACTCTTTCATATACGCCTCACATAACATCAAGTTTTTGGCACCGCTGCCGGGGAATCGGCGAAATGCTATATTTTTTATTTTTAATATATATTTGTGTAAATATTTTTATATATAATTTTTAGAAAAACAATATAAAATTTAAAAAAAAAATTCAGAACCTGTCGAATGAAACCAGCACCTCATTTGAATTTTCACCCTCCGCGACTCGCGGAGTTCGCCTGGCACGTGGCACCACACTCGCGGAGCCGTCTGACACGAGCCTGGTCCAGCAATTAATACGATTTAGGTTTTAATTAATTATTATTATTATTATTAAACCTAATTAGGTTTTATATATAATATTATTTAGTTTAAGTTTTTAATTAATTTGTAATATTAAGTTTTATTATTATTTTAAATTATATAAATTAATACTTTTAAATAAATAATATAAAAATAATATTTTTATAAAAATTGTAACCTTAAGATTTATTTTTACTTTTTTGTTTTTTTAATCGTTTAATCGAAATTTGTATATTTATCATTCGTAATTAGTTTTAAACTTAGTTCTTGCCGTAGTTATTTTATATTTCTAGATTTTTAGGCTTTGCCGTAAAATCCCTTAAGTGCTTTTTCTTTAAGATTAAGATTTAGGCGCTTTAAAATTTTGCGACACAGTTTTTAGATTTTAGTGCCTAATTAAGTTATTGCCGTTTTAGATATAGAATTCCTTTAAGCTGTAATACCTTTAGGCACAACTTTTTAGATTTAGTTTTTAGACTTTTAAGTTTCGACGTTTTTCTTTCTTATTTTTATTTTTCGACGTTTTTCGACGCGCTCTTTTTCTTTCTTATTTCTCGACGCTCTAGTTTTTAGGACTTAGAATTTTTTCTATTTCTCCTCTAAAATTTCAAAACGAAAAATTATTTTAAGCGGTTAAATTGATAGACATCCAAATTTTCTGCTTCGTAGTAATAGTTGGATTTGTTAGTGGCCGAGTTGTGAGCTTCCAATTTAAAGGGTTCTGGCTCCCTGCTGCATCTATTGGCTATTCAAAACGTGGGCAAAAGCAGAAAAGTCTATTAATTTGATAACTTATATAATTTTTATTTTTATAACTAATAGGATAATTAAGTAAATGCACCACATTGTAGCTAAAATTTGGTAAAAATAAGCGCATTATGGAAAATCTCGAGAATATTTTGGAAACTCTTTATGACATCCGAAATCAATTTAATCAATACTCTCAAACGGTTGTTGATGACAATTCGTTCGGTCAATCTTGGATCACGAATGACGAAACAATTGTAGTGACCCGAACTTTTCCATGTTTATATATATTAATTGAGATTGATATTTACATGATTAAATGTTTCCAACATGTTAAGCAATCAAACTTGTTAAGACTTGATTAATTGAAATATGTTTCATATAGACAATTGACCACCCAAGTTGACCGGCGATTCACGAACGTTAAAACTTGTAAAAACGACATGACGATATATATATGGATATACATATGGTTAACATGAGATTATGATAAGTAAGTATCTCCATAAGTATATTAACAATGAGTTATATACATATAAATAAGACTACTAACTTAAGGATTTCGAAACGAGACATATATGTAACGATTATCGTTGTAACGACATTTAAATGTATATATATCATATTAAGATATATTAATATATCATAATATCATGATAATATAATAATTTAACATCTCATTAGATATAATAAACAATGGGTTAACAACATTAATTGAGATCGTTAACTTAAAGGTTTCAAAACAACACTTACATGTAACGACTAACGATGACTTAACGACTCAGTTAAAATGTATATACATGTAGTGTATTTTGATGTATTAAAATACTTTTGGAAGACTTCAAGACATATATCAAAACACTCATACTTAACGAAAATGGTTACAGTTACTTTTCCATTCTTTTCTTTCATCAAGAATTCTAGTCGTATTCTTACCCGTATTATACACAGCTTCAAAACGTACTTACTATGAGTATATACCAATAGGAACTAGCATGGGATTCCACTCTTGATTATGTCATGTATGACTAATCAATTTTAACTTCTACCATGAGCTAGTCAACTAACTAGAACTCCTTTTAACCCCACTCACCACTCACCAATTACCACTCATCATTCACTCCATTTCACTTCCAATTCTCTTTCTAATTCTCTCTCAACACACACACACTATTATGAACGTATTTTTCCAGTAGTTAATCATCATCTTCATCAAAAATCACTTCAAGAATCAAGCTATAATAATCATAGGAAGAACACTTCAAGAACACTTCAAAAATCCCTTCAAGTTTACTAATTTACTTCCAAGCTTTCTAATCCATTCCAAGTAATCATCTAAGATCAAGAAACCTTTGTTATATACAGTAGGTTATCTTTATTATTCAAGGTAATATTCATATTCAAACTTTGATTCAATTTCTATAACTATAAACTATCTTAATTCGAGTAAAAATCTTACTTGAACTTGTTTTTGTGTCATGATCCTACTTCAAGAACTTTCAAGCCATCCAAGATCCTTTGAAGCTAGATCATTTCTTGTCACTTCCAGTAGGTTTACCTACTAAACTTGAGGTAGTAATGATGTTCATAACATCATTCTATTCATATATATAAAACTATCTTATTCGAAGGTTTAAACTCGTAATCACTAGAACATAGTTTAGTTAATTCTAAACTTGTTCGCAAACAAAAGTTAATCCTTCTAACTTGACTTTTAAAATTAACTAAACACATGTTCTATATCTATATGATATGCTAACTTAATGATTTAAAACCTGGAAACACGAAAAACACCGTAAAACCGGATTTACGCCGTCGTAGTAACACCGCGGGCTGTTTTGGGTTAGTTAATTAAAAACTATGATAAACTTTGATTTAAAAGTTGTTATTCTGAGAAAAATGATTTTTATTATGAACATGATACTATATCCAAAAATTATGGTTAAACTCAAAGTGGAAGTATGTTTTCTAAAATGGTCATCTAGACGTCGTTCTTTCGACTGAAATGACTACCTTTACAAAAACGACTTGTAACTTATTTTTCCAACTATAAACCTATACTTTTTCTGTTTAGATTCATAAAATAGAGTTCAATATGAAACCATAGCAATTTGATTCACTCAAAACGGATTTAAAATGAAGAAGTTATGGGTAAAACAAGATTGGATAATTTTCTCATTTTAGCTAGGTGAAAATTGGTAACAAATCTATTCCAACCATAACTTAATCAACTTGTATTGTATATTATGTAATCTTGAGATACCATAGACACGTATACAATGTTTCGACCTATCATGTCGACACATCTATATATATTTCGGAACAACCATAGACACTCTATATGTGAATGTTGGAGTTAGCTATACAGGGTTGAGGTTGATTCCAAAATATATATAGTTTGAGTTGTGATCAATACTGAGATACGTATACACTGGGTTGTGGATTGATTCAAGATAATATTTATCGATTTATTTATGTACATCTAACTGTGGACAACTAGTTGTAGGTTACTAACGAGGACAGCTGACTTAATAAACTTAAAACATCAAAATATATTAAAAGTGTTGTAAATATATTTTAAACATACTTTGATATATATGTATATATTGTTATAGGTTCGTGAATCAACCAGTTGCCAAGTCTTACTTCCCGACGAAGTAGAAATCTGTGAAAGTGAGTTATAGTCCCACTTTTAAAATCTAATATTTTTGGGATGAGAATACATGCAGGTTTTATAAATGATTTACAAAATAGACACAAGTACGTGAAACTACATTCTATGGTTGAATTATCAAAATCGAATATGCCCCTTTTTATTAAGTCTGGTAATCTAAGAATTAGGGAACAGACACCCTAATTGACGCGAATCCTAAAGATAGATCTATTGGGCCTAACAAACCCCATCCAAAGTACCGGATGCTTTAGTACTTCGAAATTTATATCATATCCGAAGGGTGTCCCGGAATGATGGGGATATTTTTATATATGCATCTTGTTAATGTCGGTTACCAGGTGTTCACCATATGAATGATTTTTTTATCTCTATGTATGGGATGTGTATTGAAATATGAAATCTTGTGGTCTATTATTATGATTTGATATATATAGGTTAAACCTATAACTCACCAACATTTTTGTTGACGTTTTAAGTATGTTTATTCTCAGGTGATTATTAAGAGCTTCCGCTGTCGCATACTTAAATAAGGACGAGATTTGGAGTCCATGCTTGTATGATATTGTGTAAAAACTGCATTCAAGAAACTTATTTTGTTGTAACATATTTGTATTGTAAACCATTATGTAATGGTCGTGTGTAAACAGGATATTTTAGATTATCATTATTTGATAATCTACGTAAAGCTTTTTAAACCTTTATTGATGAAATAAAGGTTATGGTTTGTTTTAAAAATGAATGCAGTCTTTGAAAAACGTATCATATAGAGGTCAAAACCTCGCAACGAAATCAATTAATATGGAACGTTTTTAATCAATAAGAACGGGACATTTCAGTTGGTATCCGAGCGTTGGTCTTAGAGAACCAGAATTTTGCATTAGTGTGTCTTATCTAGTTTGTTAGGATGCATTAGTGAGTCTGGACTTCGACCGTGTTTACTTGAAAAATGATTGCTTAACAAATTTTGTTGGAAACTATATATTTTTAACATTTGAATATTATGTGATATATTAATCTCTTAACGCGTTTGATATTATGTGATAGATGTCTACCTCTAGAACAAGTCCCATTGACTCACCTAATAATAATGAAGAGTCAAATGTAAATTGGAATGATTCATGGACTGATTCACAAGTTCCCGAAGAGGAACCGGAAGAAGAGTCGGAACCGGAAGAAGAATCGGAACCGGAAGAAGAATCGGAACCGGATGAAGAAATAGAACCGGTGGGGGAAATAATAAAACGGTTAAGTAAAAGAAAATCCTCAACCAACCAACCAAGGTTAATTATGGTCAATGGTGTTTCCGCCAAGGAAGCAAAATATTGGGAGGATTACCAATTCTCCGATGAATCGGATTTCGACGAGAATTCCGATGATGTTATAGAAATTACCCCAACTGAATTTAAAAAGGCAAAAGAAAATAATAAGGGAAAGGGCATGAAAATAGAGAAATCTAATTCCAACCCCGATGAACTTTATATGTATCGTCAACCCCCGAAGTCCTTAAGTTGTAACAATGACCCGGGAACCTCTAAACCACCAGGTTTTTCTAAACCAATGTGGATAACGACGGCTCGTATTAGGGGAACATCATATATCCCTGGAAACTTGGCAAAACGAACCAAAACCGAAGAAGAAGAAACAAGAGAGTTGGAATAAGATAGTTGTATTCGTGTGGTGTAATATAAGTAATATAGTGTGCTTATGCTTTATGATATATGTAAAAATTGCTTGTATTAATAAGTATTTTTTTTATGAATCTAACTCTTGTCTATTTTACAGTATAAAAACACAAAATGGATAGACAACCCAATATTTTAAGAGACCTACCCGGAGACATGATTGATGAAATCTTGTCTAGAGTCGGTCAGAATTCTTCGGCACAACTATTTAAGGCGAGATCAGTTTGTAAGACATTCGAAGAACGTTCTAAGAATGCCTTGGTTTATAAAAGGCTTTCGTTCGAAAGATGGGGGATATCACATTGGGAAATCCATAAGTTACGATGTGTTTACTTTGACGCATATATTGCGGGGAACCCAAATGCTATTTTACGCAATGGGTTAAGAAATTATTTTGACTCAATATATCCGAATATTGGACTTCGTGATTTAGAAAAAGCGGCTAACATGCAACATAAAGAACCATGTTATGCTTACGGATTAGTAATGTTCGCTTCTCACCAAAGTGAGAACAAGAACATCGGCCTACAACTATAAAACAAAACGTTCCCACAAGTGACGGAGTCGGTAATTGGGGTAAGAAATGAGGTTTTTAGATTGTTACGGGACTGTTGGACATTACGTAACCCTCGTCCCTTTGACGACGTTACAACACGCTGTCTTATCAACGGCCATAACGGTTATGTTCCACAAGACCAAGGATGGGAAGTAGTCCTAGTAAAACCAGAATGCATGACTTGTTTCTGGACGTATGAATTACGTGTCTTTATTGCCTTTGCTGAATGACTTGTGTACTAGCTAGAATTATCTTCACAACTATCTTGTATCAAAGTTATTGTGTGCTATATTTCACGCTTTATGTAAAATAAGCGGTATTGTAAGTTTGTAAAATAGTGTATAAAAGTTTGAACGCGAAATATTATTACAATCAGTTTTTCATATAGAATTGTAGTAGTTGAATTGTATATTAGCTACTAAGTATGAACTTAACGGGTAGGTACTACCCGAATTTAAACTTATAAAACGCTAATATGAAGAAAAAGCTTTTATAAATGAGTTCATATTATGCTACGAAATACTATTAACTACTCTTAATATTCTGTATGATTAACTTGTTCCATTTGACTATTTTGAAGGAAATGGCACCGACTACTCGACACACAGTGAATATGAATGAAGAGAAATTCCGTACTTTTCTAGCTTCAAACATAGCCGCAGTACAGGCTGCGCTACATACCAACAATAACCTTGGATCTGGCAGTACAGGAAATCGTGTAGGATGCACCTACAAAGAATTCACTGCCTGCAAACCTTTGGAATTTGATGGAACCGAAGGACCGATCGGATTGAAACGGTGGACCGAGAAGGTCGAATTGGTGTTTGCCATAAGTAAGTGTACTGAAGAGGACAAAGTGAAGTACGCTACGCACACCTTCACAGGTTCTGCGTTAACATGGTGGAATACCTATCTAGAGCAAGTGGGACAAGATGATGCGTACGCACTACCGTGGTCAGCATTCAAGCACTTGATGAACGAGAAGTACCGTCCCAGAACCGAGGTCAATAAGCTCAAGACAGAACTTAGAGGGTTACGAACCCAAGGATTTGATATTACCACATACGAAAGACGATTCACAGAATTGTGCCTATTGTGTCCGGGAGCATTCGAAGATGAGGAAGAGAAGATCGACGCGTTTGTGAAAGGATTACCGGACAGAATCCAAGAAGATATAAGTTCACACGAGCCCGCCTCCGTACAACAGGCATGTAGAATGGCTCACAAACTAGTGAACCAGATTGAAGAAAGAATTAAAAAACAGACTGCTGAAGAGGCCAATGTGAAGCAAGTCAAAAGAAAGTGGGAGGAAAATGATGATAAGAATCACCAATACAACAACAACATCAATTACAACAATAATCGCAACAATTATCCCAACAATCGAAACATCAATCGCAACTACAACAAACGACCCAACAACAACAACAACAACAACAACAACAACAATAACAACAACAGCAACTACAACAATCATCCCAACAACAATAATAACCGCAACAACAACAACAATCAGAAGCAGTTATGCCAAAGGTGTGAAAAGTATCACTCGGGGTTCTGCACCAAATTTTGCAACAAGTGTAAAAGAAATGGTCATAGCGCGGCGAAGTGTGAGGTCTACGGACCAGGAGTTAATAGAACGAAAGGAACAAATGGTGTCGGAACGAGTAATGGCGGAGCAAGTAGTGTCGGAGCAAGTTATGCCAATGTAGTTTGTTATAAATGTGGAAAACTGGGCCACATTATTAGAAATTGCCCGAACCAGGAGAACACGAACGGACAAGGCCGTGGAAGAGTTTTCAATATTAATGCGGCAGAGGCACAGGAAGACCCGGAGCTTGTTACGGGTACGTTTCTTATTGACAATAAATCTGCTTACGTTTTATTTGATTCGGGTGCGGATAGAAGCTATATGAGTAGAGATTTTTGTGCTAAATTAAGTTGTCCATTGACGCCTTTGGATAGTAAATTTTTACTCGAATTAGCAAATGGTAAATTAATTTCAGCAGATAATATATGTCGGAATCGAGAAATTAAACTGGTTATCGAAACATTTAAGATTGATTTGATACCAGTAGAGTTAGGGAGTTTTGATGTGATAATCGGTATGGACTAGTTGAAAGAAGTGAAAGCAGAGATCGTTTGTTACAAAAATGCAATTCGCATTATACGAAAAAAAGGAAAACCCTTAATGGTGTACGGAGAAAAGGGCAACACGAAGCTACATCTTATTAGTAATTTGAAGGCACAAAAACTAATAAGAAAAGGTTGCTATGCTGTTCTAGCACACGTCGAGAAAGTACAAACTGAAGAAAAGAGCATCAATGATGTTTCCATTGCAAAAGAATTTCCCGATGTATTTCCGAAAGAATTACCGGGATTACCCCCACATCGATCCGTTGAATTTCAAATAGATCTTGTACCAGGAGCTGCACCAATAGCTCGTGCTCCTTACAGACTCGCACCCAGCGAGATGAAAGAACTGCAAAGCCAATTACAAGAACTTTTAGAGCGTGGTTTCATTCGACCAAGCACATCACCGTGGGGAGCTCCTGTTTTGTTTGTCAAGAAGAAAGATGGTACATTCAGGTTGTGTATCGACTACCGAGAGTTGAACAAACTTACCATCAAGAACCGCTACCCACTACCGAGAATCGACGACTTATTTGATCAACTACAAGGCTCGTCTGTTTATTCAAAGATTGACTTACGTTCCGGGTATCATCAAATGCGGGTGAAAGAAGATGATATTCCAAAGACTACTTTCAGAACACGTTACGGTCATTACGAGTTTATGGTCATGCCATTTGGTTTAACTAATGCACCAGCTGTGTTCATGGACCTTATGAACCGAGTGTGTGGACCATACCTTGACAAGTTTGTCATTGTTTTCATTGATGACATACTTATTTACTCAAAGAATGACCAAGAACACGGTGAACATTTAAGAAAGGTGTTAGAAGTATTGAGGAAGGAAGAATTGTACGCTAAGTTTTTAAAGTGTGCATTTTGGTTGGAAGAAGTTCAATTCCTCGGTCACATAGTGAACAAAGAAGGTATTAAGGTGGATCCGGCAAAGATAGAAACTGTTGAAAAGTGGGAAACCCCGAAAACTCCGAAACACATATGCCAATTTTTAGGACTAGCTGGTTACTACAGAAGGTTCATCCAAGACTTTTCCAGAATAGCAAAACCCTTGACTGCATTAACGCATAAAGGGAAGAAATTTGAATGGAATGATGAACAAGAGAAAGCGTTTCAGTTATTGAAGAAAAAGCTAACTATGGCACCTATATTGTCATTGCCTAAAGGGAATGATGATTTTGTGATTTATTGTGATGCATCAAAGCAAGGTCTCGGTTGTGTATTAATGCAACGAACGAAGGTGATTGCTTATGCGTCTAGACAATTGAAGATTCACGAACAAAATTATACGATGCATGATTTGAAATTAGGCGCGGTTGTTTTTGCATTAAAGACTTGGAGGCACTACTTATATGGGGTCAAAAGTATTATATATACCGACCACAAAAGACTTCAACACATATTTAATCAGAAACAACTGAATATGAGGCAGCGTAGGTGGATTGAATTATTGAATGATTACGACTTTGAGATTCGTTACCACCCGGGGAAGGCAAATGTGGTAGCCGATGCCTTGAGCAGGAAGGACAGAGAACCCATTCGAGTAAAATCTATGAATATAATGATTCATAATAACATTACTACTCAAATAAAGGAGGCACAACAAGGAGTTTTAAAAGAGGGAAATTTAAAGGATGAAATACCCAAAGGATCGGAGAAGCATCTTAATATTCGGGAAGACGGAACCCGGTATAGGGCTGAAAGGATTTGTGTACAAAATTTGGAGATATGAGAGAAATGGTACTTAGAGAAGCTCATAAAACCAGATACTCAATACATCCTGGAACGGAGAAGATGTACAAGGATCTCAAGAAACATTTTTGGTGGCCGGGTATGAAAGCCGATGTTGCTAAATACGTAGGAGAATGTTTGACGTGTTCTAAGGTCAAAGCTGAGCATCAGAAACCATCAGGTCTACTTTAACAACCCGAAATCCCGGAATGGAAATGGGAAAACATTACCATGGATTTCATCACTAAATTGCCAAGGACTGCAAGTGGTTTTGATACTATTTGGGTAATAGTTGATCGTCTCACCAAATCAGCACACTTCCTACCAATAATAGAAGATGACAAGATGGAGAAGTTAGCACGACTGTATTTGAAGGAAGTCGTCTCCAGACATGGAATACCAATCTCTATTATCTCTGATAGGGATGGCAGATTTATTTCAAGATTCTGGCAGACATTACAGCAAGCATTAGGAACTCGTCTAGACATGAGTACTGCCTATCATCCACAAACTGATGGGCAGAGCGAAAGGATGATACAAACGCTTGAAGACATGCTACGAGCATGCGTTATTGATTTCGGAAACAGTTGGGATCGACATCTACCATTAGCAGAATTTTCCTACAACAACAACTACCATTCAAGCATTGAGATGGGGCCGTTTGAAGCACTTTATGGTAGAAAGTGCAGGTCTCCGATTTGTTGGAGTGAAGTGGGGGATAGACAGATTACGGGTCCGGAGATTATACAAGAAACTACCGAGAAGATCATCCAAATTCAACAACGGTTGAAAACTGCCCAAAGTCGACAAAAGAGCTACGCTGACATTAAAAGAAAAGATATAGAATTTGAAATTGGAGAGATGGTCATGCTTAAAGTTGCACCTTGGAAAGGTGTTGTTCGATTTGGTAAACCAGGGAAATTAAATCCAAGGTATATTGGACCATTCAAGATTATTGATCGTGTCGGACCAGTAGCTTACCGACTTGAGTTACCTCAACAACTCGCCGCTGTACATAACACTTTCCACGTCTTGAATTTGAAGAAATGTTTTGCTAAAGAAGATCTCACTATTCCGTTAGATGAAATCCAAATCAACGAAAAACTTCAATTCATCGAAGAACCCGTCGAAATAATGGATCGTGAGGTTAAAAGACTTAAGCAAAACAAGATACCAATTGTTAAGGTTCGATGGAATGCTCGTAGAGGACCCGAGTTCACCTGGGAGCGTGAAGATCAGATGAAGAAGAAATACCCGCATCTATTTCCAGAAGATCCGTCAACACCTTCAACAGCTTAAAATTTCGGGACGAAATTTATTTAACGGGTAGGTACTGTAGTGACCCGAACTTTTCCATGTTTATATATATTAATTGAGATTGATATTTACATGATTAAATGTTTCCAACATGTTAAGCAATCAAACTTGTTAAGACTTGATTAATTGAAATATGTTTCATATAGACAATTGACCACCCAAGTTGACCGGCGATTCACGAACGTTAAAACTTGTAAAAACGACATGACGATATATATATGGATATACATATGGTTAACATGAGATTATGATAAGTAAGTATCTCCATAAGTATATTAACAATGAGTTATATACATATAAACAAGACTACTAACTTAAGGATTTCGAAACGAGACATATATGTAACGATTATCGTTGTAACGACATTTAAATGTATATATATCATATTAAGATATATTAATATATCATAATATCATGATAATATAATAATTTAACATCTCATTAGATATAATAAACAATGGGTTAACAACATTAATTGAGATCGTTAACTTAAAGGTTTCAAAACAACACTTACATGTAACGACTAACGATGACTTAACGACTCAGTTAAAATGTATATACATGTAGTGTATTTTGATGTATTAAAATACTTTTGGAAGACTTCAAGACATATATCAAAACACTCATACTTAACGAAAATGGTTACAGTTACTTTTCCATTCTTTTCTTTCATCAAGAATTCTAGTCGTATTCTTACCCGTATTATACACAGCTTCAAAACGTACTTACTATGAGTATATACCAATAGGAACTAGCATGGGATTCCACTCTTGATTATGTCATGTATGACTAATCAATTTTAACTTCTACCATGAGCTAGTCAACTAACTAGAACTCCTTTTAACCCCACTCACCACTCACCAATTACCACTCATCATTCACTCCATTTCACTTCCAATTCTCTTTCTAATTCTCTCTCAACACACACACACTATTATGAACGTATTTTTCCAGTAGTTAATCATCATCTTCATCAAAAATCACTTCAAGAATCAAGCTATAATAATCATAGGAAGAACACTTCAAGAACACTTCAAAAATCCATTCAAGTTTACTAATTTACTTCCAAGCTTTCTAATCCATTCCAAGTAATCATCTAAGATCAAGAAACCTTTGTTATATACAGTAGGTTATCTTTATTATTCAAGGTAATATTCATATTCAAACTTTGATTCAATTTCTATAACTATAAACTATCTTAATTCGAGTAAAAATCTTACTTGAACTTGTTTTTGTGTCATGATCCTACTTCAAGAACTTTCAAGCCATCCAAGATCCTTTGAAGCTAGATCATTTCTTGTCACTTCCAGTAGGTTTACCTACTAAACTTGAGGTAGTAATGATGTTCATAACATCATTCGATTCATATATATAAAACTATCTTATTCGAAGGTTTAAACTCGTAATCACTAGAACATAGTTTAGTTAATTCTAAACTTGTTCGCAAATAAAAGTTAATCCTTCTAACTTGACTTTTAAAATTAACTAAACACATGTTCTATATCTATATGATATGCTAACTTAATGATTTAAAACCTGGAAACACGAAAAAACACCGTAAAACCGGATTTACGCCGCCGTAGTAACACCGCGAGCTGTTTTGGGTTAGTTAATTAAAAACTATGATAAACTTTGATTTAAAAGTTGTTATTCTGAGAAAATGTTTTTTATTATGAACATGAAACTATATCCAAAAATTATGGTTAAACTCAAAGTGGAAGTATGTTTTCTAAAATGGTCATCTAGACGTCGTTCTTTCGACTGAAATGACTACCTTTACAAAAACGACTTGTAACTTATTTTTCCAACTATAAACCTATACTTTTTCTATTTAGATTCATAAAATAGAGTTCAATATGAAACCATAGCAATTTGATTCACTCAAAACGGATTTAAAATGAAGAAGTTATGGGTAAAACAAGATTGGATAATTTTTCTCATTTTAGCTACGTGAAAATTGGTAACAAATCTATTACAACCATAACTTAATCAACTTGTATTGTATATTATGTAATCTTGAGATACCATAGACACGTATACAATGTTTCGACCTATCATGTCGACACATCTATATATATTTCGGAACAACCATAGACACTCTATATGTGAATGTTGGAGTTAGCTATACAGGGTTGAGGTTGATTCCAAAATATATATAGTTTGAGTTGTGATCAATACTGAGATACGTATACACTGGGTCGTGGATTGATTCAAGATAATATTTATCGATTTATTTCTGTACATCTAACTGTGGACAACTAGTTGTAGGTTACTAACGAGGACAGCTGACTTAATAAACTTAAAACATCAAAATATATTAAAAGTGTTGTAAATATATTTTAAACATACTTTGATATATATGTATATATTGTTATAGGTTCGTGAATCAACCAGTGGCCAAGTCTTACTTCCCGACGAAGTAGAAATCTGTGAAAGTGAGTTATAGTCCCACTTTTAAAATCTAATATTTTTGGGATGAGAATACATGCAGGTTTTATAAATGATTTACAAAATAGACACAAGTACGTGAAACTACATTCTATGGTTGAATTATCAAAATCGAATATGCCCCTTTTTATTAAGTCTGGTAATCTAAGAATTAGGGAATATACACCCTAATTGAAGCGAATCCTAAAGATAGATCTATTGGGCCTAACAAACCCCATCCAAAGTACCGGATGCTTTAGTACTTCGAAATTTATATCATATCCGAAGGGTGTCCCGGAATGATGGGGATATTTTTATATATGCATCTTGTTAATGTCGGTTACCAGGTGTTCACCATATGAATGATTTTTTTATCTCTATGTATGATATGTGTATTGAAATATGAAATCTTGTGGTCTATTATTATGATTTGATATATATAGGTTAAACCTATAACTCACCAACATTTTTGTTGACGTTTTAAGCATGTTTATTCTCAGGTGATTATTAAGAGCTTCCGCTGTCGCATACTTAAATAAGGACGAGATTTGGAGTCCATGCTTGTATGATATTGTGTAAAAACTGCATTCAAGAAACTTATTTTGTTGTAACATATTTGTATTGTAAACCATTATGTAATGGTCGTGTGTAAACAGGATATTTTAGATTATCATTATTTGATAATCTACGTAAAGCTTTTTAAACCTTTATTGATGAAATAAAGGTTATGGTTTGTTTTAAAAATGAATGCAGTCTTTGAAAAACGTCTCATATAGAGGTCAAAACCTCGCAACGAAATCAATTAATATGGAACGTTTTTAATCAATAAGAACGGGACATTTCAACAATAACTGGTTGTGAAATCTGTGGAGATTATCACTCAACATGGGAATGTTATTATTACGTTCCTATGGAAAATTATGCACCCATAGAACCTGAATGGAATGATTATGAGGAATACAATTCAAATTGGGATTATTCCCAAGAATATATCCAAACTCAACAAGCAGAAGACGAGGAAAATTATGTGCCTGAAAATTCTTTAGATTATATGAAAATCAAACTCGAAGAACTTGATTCTCAAAATGAACAAATGAGAGAGTTTGTAAATCGGCAAGCTGAAACTCTATCAGATTACACACCTGTTGATCTGAGGAGTCGTGTGCAAGAAAATCTCATATCATCCAATTTTGATGAATTCGAGAGCTCCGAAATCACCAATTATCCCGATGATACTTTTTATTCAGCTTTACCAATTTCACAACATATCGACACATTAGCCTCAACCGACGAAATCAACGATCCATCAATGGATGAAGAAGAAGAAGTAAGGGTGACAAATTGGTACTCTTGGAAAAACGATAACGTTGAAAATTTTACCCCCGAGACCAAAATGGTGGGACCGATAAGTACCATTAATAAAGAAGAATTTGCTTCGATCCCGAAATTCACCATTCCACAACCTTCCAACCCAATATTCTCAATAGACGAGTCATCTACCGAAGATGAACTACGAGCTGTAATAGATAATGACACCTCGGATTTCACCCAATTGGGTAATAGAGGTGAAACCTTTGATCCCGAGAATGAACGAAAGGAAATGTTAGGAATTGTCCACCCTATAGAAGTATGTATGTCAGTGTATATTGATCCATTTGATCAAGAACCAGAAAAGAGACATATCCATTTACTAAAAGCTACACTTAAAAAATAATTAAGTAGTGACGATCTGGTGGGTCTAAACTTTAAACACATTGATATATTTTATACCACCCAAGATGTAAATAACTGGCTCACTATTTTAATTCGTGGAACTTATTCTACCAACTTCACATGTCGTCAGCTAAGTGTGGGGAAGTCTAACCCCAGTTAACGTTAAATTAGGGGTTCGGGTTAGTGCATAACTCGTTAATAAAAATGCACGATTAGGGTAAAAGACGCATTTTCAAAAATTAGCAAACATTTCAGAAAAGCAACCATTCTTGAAGAAAAACATGTGTGATAAAACAAGAAGGAATGAACGATGAGGCGCGCCATCTATCATTCGACGAGCTTTGTAATTACAAACTGGGTATTTTTAATCACTTTTCTACACTTATCACCCTCGTGAATTTATAATTATAGTCTGATTTCATGCAAATGAGGGCATTGCATGATCTCAAGTGTGGGGAAGGGTTATAAATTCTCTCGGGTTTGCTCTTGGTTTATTTTCTAAATTTTATGAAAATTTTAAAAAAATTTCAACTAAATGAATTAAAAATCATGTTTATACATATTTATGAACGATGAAAACTAGGTGTTAATACCGAAATTATCGTTACCTCGGAAAGGACATAAATTGAGAAACAACTAAAATGCTTGAATTTATTTATTAAGATATAAAAAGACGCATGAAAAAAAAAAGCCAAGTGTGGGGAGAATGTACCAAGTTATTCAATTAAAAACTATCTATCACATGTTTCTGTAAAGTTATTGCAGGTGCTTTTGTTTTGGACTAAATTAACTGTTTTACCCGGTTTATTGTAATACATTTGAAAGAAAAGATGGATCTACACGATGAATCAATTCCATCATTAAGAGGAAGTAAAGTCTTCCGAAAAAGACACACGCTTCTTGATTTAGGTCAGGAAGTTATCGTCCATACCAGCTGTAGGTTGACGAAAAATCTAGAAAAGTCATCTCTAAAATCGACTGGAAATCCACGGACCTCAGCATCAAACAGGGTCGCCATGTGGTCAGACTTATCCTAACCATGAGAGGATCTGTCTCGTAAAATGGGGAGGGCGCCGTGCAAATTAGCTTGATAAGACTAATGAATCAGACCCCCAGAAAGGATAATCTTCTTAAAGATTAAAAATCAGCTTTTAAGCCTGATATTACTCAATCCTTGAGATTGACCTTAAAGATTGAGAATTACAAACTCATGGAATTCGATGATATCTAAACTCGAGCTTGAACGAGAAAATATTTTGATCAAAATTACAAACTGATTTGTTTTCTGAAAACCTATTTTCAATGCGTTCATTACCATTGAACGTAAAATCCTAGGAATTCACCTGGAATTCATTAGGTCACCTGAACCAAATAGGGTGTCAACCGTAAGAACGGTGGTTGCATAGCATGGTCGGAGACAGGACCTTGTGCTAGCCCAAAAAATTATAGGATGATCTTTACTATTGCTCCTACAAAGGATAGTACTAGCATCCAACACGTTTTAGACCATGAACATCTGCATGTCATTAGACATTGCCTTAACAGTTTCTTGTTCATCGCTTTCCTTTACAACCGGACGGTAGTTTGCCGAAAGGTAATATACGGAACAAGTAAACTGGATGTGTGCTTTTCGATACAGGGATAGCAGTGGATTACACGAACCTAAATGTTTTTAGTCAAAATATTGACCCACAAAAATATATTTTGCAAACACTGGTGAAGGGTTATTCCGGAAAACTTGTCTAGGGTAAAATCTAGCTTGAATTTTTAAAAGATCAAATGTTTTCATAAAGATCCAATTTCCTAAAGGATCTAAATTTTCATAGTCATGTGGGACTGTAAACCACAATGTTACTATCATTGTTTATACCGCCGTATCAAAATCACTTATGTATAAAGTGTGAAGAATAAAGAAGTGATTCGTGTGATTTAATTTCAAGTTCTGTATTGCTTGAGGACAAGCAACGCTCAAGTGTGGGGATATTTGATAGTGCTCCAAATGAACATATATTTAGTAGTAATATCCTCCCAATATGTAAATTATTTAGTTGTAATTGTTCTATTTTAAGTTGTAATCGTTTATATTAAATAAGTGCGAAGACAAAAGGCGAAAACGACGATTTGAAGACGCAAATGACCAAAAAGCTCAAATGTACAAGATACAATCCAAGTGGTTCAATTTATTGATAAGAAACGTCTAAAAATGACAAGAGTACAAGTTGCAGAACGGAAAGTACAAGATATTAAATTATACGAAAGGACGTTCGAAAATCCGAAACCGGGACCAAAGTCAACTCTCAACGCTCGACACAACGGACTAAAAATTATGAGTCAACTATGCACAAGAATATAATATAATATTTAAATAATTATATAAATTATTTATATATTATATATATTTAAATATAACGTCGACAAGCAAATGGCCAAAATTTAGTGAGCTGAATTCCTGACCTCCGCACTCGCGGAGCATTTAGCCTATAAACCTCCACGATCGCGGAGCACACCAGGATCAAAATTTCCTATAAAAGGCACGAGCTTGCTGCCGAATTCAACACACCAAAAATCCAATCTCTCCCTCTATATAATTAATATATATATAATATTTATATATATAATATAAATTAGTTTAGTTTTATATTAGATTAGTTTAGTTAATGTAACGGTTATTTACGGGTTTTAAAGTCGGAGCTCTGTCCGTGTAACACTACGCGATAAATAATCAATGTAAGCTATGTTCTCTTTTTTAAATTAATGTTTCGTACTTAAGTTATTATTATGCTTATTTAAAACGAAGTAATCATGATGTTGGGCTAAATATTTAAATTTGGGTAATTGAATTTTGTACCATAATTGGGGTTTGGACAAAAGAACGACACTTGTGGAAATTAGACTATGGGCTATTAATGGGCTTTATATTTGTTTAACTAAATGATAGTTTGTTAATTTTAATATAAAGGTTTACAATTGGACGTACCTATAAATAACCATATACACTCGATCGGACACGATGGGCGGGGTATTTATATGTACGAATAATCATTCATTTAACCGGACACGGGAATGGATTAATAGTCTATGGAATTATTAAAACAGTGGTGAAATTATGTACAAGGACACTTGGCGTAATTGTTAACAAAGTATTAAAACCTTGGGTTACACGCAGTTGATATCCCGGTGTAATTATTAAACAAAGTATTAAAACCTTGTTACAGTTTAAGTCCCCAATTAGTTGGAATATTTGACTTCGGGTATAAGGATAATTTGACGAGGACACTCGCACTTTATATTTATGACTGATGGACTGTTATGGACAAAAACCAGACGGACAAATTGAATAATCCAGTACAAAGAACAATTAACCCATGGGCATAAAACTAAAATCAACGCGTCACACATCATGATTACGGAAGTTTAAATAAGCATAATTCCTTTATTTTCATATTTAATTGCACTTCTAATTATCGCTCTTTTATTTATTATCATTGTATTTAATTGCACTTTTAATTATCGTACTTTTTAATTATCGCACTTTTATTCGCAATTTTATTATTGTTATTTACTTTACGCTTTAAATTAAGTCTTTTATTTATTTAATATTTTACATTCGGTTTTAATTGTGACTTAAGATATAAAACCGACAAACCGGTCATTAAACGGTAAACCCCCTTTTTATATATTATTATATATAATTATATATATTTTGTACAAATATAGTTATTTAAAATATAGTGTGAAATAAGCCAGCTCCCTGTGGAACGAACCGGACTTACTAAAAACTATACTACTCTACGATTAGGTACACTGCCTATAGTGTTGTAGCAAGGTTTAGGTATATCCCATCTGTAAATAAATAATTAAAACTTGTGTAATTTGTATCGTATTTAATAGTTTTTCCTAGTAAAAATTAATAGTATTTCCGTACCCCATATACACTATTTCATATACGCCTCGCATAACATCACTTGATAAGACTAATGAATCAGACCCCCAGAAAGGATAATCTCCTTAAAAGATTAAAAATCAGCTTTTAAGCCTGATATTACTCAATCCCTGAGATTGACCTTAAAGATTGAGAATTACAAACTCATGGAATTCGATGATATCTAAACTCGAGCTTGAACGAGAAAATATTTTGATTAAAATTAAAACCGATTTGTTTTTTGAAAACCTATTTTCAATACGTTCATTACCATTGAACGTAAAATCTTAAGAATTCACCATAATTCATTAGGTCACCTGAACCAAATCGGGTGTCAACCATAAGAACGGTGGTTGCATAGCATGGTCGAAGACAGGACCTTGTGACAGACTGAAAAATTATAGGGTGATCTTTACTATTGCTCCTACAAAGGATAGTAATTGCATCCGACACGTTTTTGACCATAATTATCTGCATGTCACGGGACATTGCCTTAACAGTTGCTTGTTCAACGCTTTCCTTTACAACCGGACGGTAGTTTACCGAAAGGTAATATACGGGGCAAGTATACTGGACGTGTTGCTTTCCTCATACAAGGTTAGCAAGTGGGTGACACAAAACCGCAAGTTTTGAGCTAAAATTTTAAATATGAAACCCACGCAACCCACAAAAATATTTTGCAAACACCGGTGAAGGGTTATTCCGGAAAACTTATCTAGGGTAAAATCTAGAATGAATTTTCAAAAGATCAAATGTTTTCATAAAGATTCAATTTCCTTAAAGGATCTAAATTTTCATAGTCATGTGGGACTGTAAACCACATCGTTACTATCATTGTTTATACCACCGTATCAAAATCGATGATGTATAAAGTGTGAGAATAAAAAAAAGTGATTCGAGTGAAGTGTGATTTTATTTTAAGTTCTGTATTGCTTGAGGACAAGCAACGCTCAAGTGTGGGGATATTTGATAGTGCTCCAAATGAACATATATTTAGGCACAATATCCTTCCAATATGTAAAGCTTTTAGTTGTAATTGTTCTATTTTTATGTAATATTCGTTTAAATAAATAAGTGCGAAGACAAAAGAAGAAAACGACGATTTGAAGACGCAAATGACCAAAAAACTCAAATGTACAAGATATAATTAAAGTGGTTCAATTTAATGATGAGAAACGTCTAAAAATTACAAGAGTGCAAGCCGCGGAACGCAAAGTACAAGATATTAAATAGTACGAAAGGACGTTCGAAAATCCAGAACCGGGACATGAACCAACTATCAACGCGCGACGTAACGGAGCTAAAATTAAAAGTCAACTATGCACATAAATATAATATAATATATAAATAATTCTTAAAATTATATATATTATATTATATATTAATAAAACATCGGCAAAACTAGAAAACAAAGTTATTGGGCTGGATCCAGGTGGCCATGCGATCGCATGGATGGAAAATCCTAGCCAAGTCTATAAATCGAGCAGTTTTTGGACGAATTTTACACACATCCTTTTCTTTTCCTTCACTGTAAGAAACATATATATATATATATATATATATATATATATATATATATATATATATATATATATATATATATATATATATATATATATATTATATATATTTATAATTTAAAGTTTAATTTAAGTTTAATAATAATTGGGTTATTGTAAGAAATGTTTTAAGGTTTTGTAAGTCGGAACTCTGTCCGTGTAACGCTACGCGATTAATCACCACTGTAAGCTATGTTCTTCCTTTTTAAATTAATTTCTCGTAACTAAGTTATTATTATGCTTATTTGAGCCGAAGTAATCGTGATGTTAGACTAAATATTAAGATGGGGTTATTTGATTTTGTACCATAATTAAGGTTTGGACAAAAGACCGACACTTGTGAACATTGGACTATTGACTATTAATAGGTAGGGGGTATTGTCTAATCGAATGACAACTCATTGGAATCTGTCGAACCCATCTTCAAATTAGTTAATCTAATAATTATTAAATTGATTACGAATGTCCTATTTAGTGACGTTTATACGACATCGTTTACAATCATTTAATTAATTATTCGGGTTGGGTAATTGATTTTTCATTTTGATCAAGTGGGTAAATTAATATTCATATTCATATCTCATTAAAATAGGGGTGGATTACATACAAGGATAATTGGTGTAATTGTTAACAAAGTAATAAAAGCTTGGATTACACGCAGTCGATAACCTGGTGTAATCATTAAACAAAGTATTAAAACCTTGTTACCGTTCGAATCCCTAATTAGTTGGAATATTTGACTTCGGGAATAAGGTTAATTTGACGAGCATTTTATAATTATGACCGATGGACTATTATGGACAAAAACCAAATAGGTATCAAATAATCCAGGACAAAGGACAATTAACCCGGGTAACAATTAATTAAAATCAAAACGTCAAACATCATGATTACGGAAGTTTAAATAAGCATAATACTTTTATTTCACATTTCATCGTACATTTATTTACTGTCATTTTAATTACTGCAGTTTACTTTATCGCAATTTAAATTCTGTCATTTATATTATCGTCATTTATTTTTACGCTTTATTTAAAAATCGACAAACCGGTCATTAAACGGTAAAAACCCCCTTTTATAATAATATTATTATATATAATTATATATATTTTATATAAATATAGTTGTTAAAAATATAGCGTTAAACTCAGCTAGCTCCCTGTGGAACGAACCGAACTTACTAAAAACTACACTACTCTACGATTAGGTACATTGCCTATAAGTGTTGTAGCAAGGTTTAGGTATATCCAAATCCGTAAATTAATTAAAACTTGTATCATATTTCGTAGTATTTCGTAGTAAAAATAATAGTATTTCGTACTACACCTCGCACACATCAAGGCCCTTTGAACAATTCTGACCGAGAGGCTTGAGTAAATGCTAGGAAAAACTGGTTGCAAAAAGACCGGGTCAAAGCACAGATGCTTAAACAGAAAGCAAGACTAAAGTGGGCGGCCGAAGGTAACGATAATACACGTTTTTTCCACTCTACCATTAGACGATGTCTTAACAAAGGAAAAATTCGAGGACTCTATGTCGATGGAATACGGCAGGAGCATCCTGAAAAAATAAAAGAAGAAGTGTTCAACTTCTACGAATCTTTGTTTGCAAGCAACAACTCTAGCCAAGCAGTTCCTGAAAGTTTTCGTGAATTAAATTTTAAGACGATCAATGAAGAGGACTCAACCAGATTGGAACATCCTTTTTCGGAAGCTGAATTGTGTTGTGCAATAAAGGAATGTGGTGATTCAAAGGCCCCCAGCCCAGATGGCTTTAGCATAAAGTTTTTAAAAAAAATTTGGTGGCTTGTTAAAGACGAACTCAAGAGCGTTGTTGATTGGTTTTGGGAGACGAAATCGATATCTAAAGGCTGTAACACGTCTTTTTTAACTTTGATTCCAAAGAAGAAAAGTCCAATGGGTTTAGGAGACTATCGACCTATCAGTTTGGTCGGTTGTGTATATAAGATAATTGCTAAACTTCTAGCAATCCCGATTTTGGTAGGTTACGAACAAAGTGCTTTTATTAAGGGGCTCTTCATTCTCGACGGCATCTTGGTGGCAAATGAGGTTGTAGATGAGCTGAAGTTTCGCAAAAGTAAAAGTTTAATCTTCAAGGAGGATTTCGAAAAAGCTTTTGATAGCTTAAACTGGAATTATCTTCTTGCGATTCTGAAGTTCATGGGGTTTGGAAATAAATGGATAGCATGGATTGACGCGTGCTTAAAATCCACTTCTGTCTCAGTTCTCGTAAACGGCGCGCCAACAAAAGAATTCACGCTAAAGAAAGGGGTAAGATAGGGGGACCCACTATCGCCCTATCTTTTTATCCTAGCCGCGGAGGGTATTAGTTCACTGTTGAATTCGGCTCTTAGGAACGGTTTATATAAAGGCGTTGAGATTGGTACTGACAAAATTGTGGTATCGCATCTTCAATATGCCGACGATACCATCATTTTCGGGGAATGGAGTAGAAGGAATGTTCTAAATCTCATGAAGATACTTAAATGCTTCGAAATTTTTTTCGGATTGAAGGTAAACCTCACGAAAAGTCTCATATATGGGATTGAAGGTAAGTCAGGCAACTTCCCTATGACTTATCTTGGTATTCCGGTTTTGCAAAAAATGAACAAAACTAAAAATTGGGATCCGTTTATTGAGAAAGTTCGAGGTAGATTAGCATAATGGAAAACAAAATCGATGTCGTTTGGTGGTCGAGTTACCCTAATAAAGTCAGTTCTCAGTAGTCTTCCGTTGTATGCATATTCCTTATTCCGTGCTTCGTCGAAAGTCATCAACTTGCTCGAAGGTATGCGTTGTTATTTTTTTTTGGGCGGGTCGGGTGACAACACCAAAATGGCTTGGGTGAGTTGGGACACTATTACTTCGGGTTACGAAAAGGGCGGGTTAAATATCGGGTCCCTTAAAGCTAAAAACCTAGCTTTATTGGGAAAATGGTGGTGGCGTTTTCGCGTCGAAAGCGACGCTTATTGGGGTAAAATTATTAGAAGCATTTACGGGTGGGATGGAGGGTTGGGAATATCTCGCGAAAGTAACAATATGGCAGGGGAGCTGTGTGGCAGGCTATTCAAAATTTAGACACCACACTAAGAAAGTTGAATATTAATTTCTCATCATCTTTTGAAAAAACTGTAAGCGATGGCATGAATACACTGTTCTGGAAGGAAACATGGCTCGGTAATGTCTTATTGTGTGAGAAGTACAATAGGCTTTTCAGGTTGGAAGAAAGTAAAAACACACTTGTTTCGGAAAGAATTGTCAAAAATGGTTCGACGTGGAATTCGAGTTGGAATTGGATCAAAGAGCCAACAGGCAGAACTGGTGATGAGTTTAGACAACTTCAGACATACTTAAACTCATTCTCCTTCAAAAACAACCCAAAGGATTCCTGGGAATGGAAATCTCATAGCAGCAGAGTTTTCACCACTCACACATTTACAAGCATGTTAAATGAATCGTGCCTTCAGAATATATCATTACATCCGGCTACAATGCGCAACAATCTGATCCCTTTAAAGGTTGGTATTCTTATATGGCGCGCAAAACTAAAAAGGCTACCAGTACATTTCGAATTAGACAAGAGAGGAGTCGACCTAGACTCGGTCATGTGTCCCAATTACAACAACGAGGTGGAAACGGTGGAACACATGATGCTCACATGTCCAAGAATAAAAGACTTGTGGAACCGTGTTTTCAAATGGGTCAATATGAACACCTTCGCCTATTCCTGTTTCGATGATATGTTTAATGGCACACTTCAAAGGCCGAATGCAAAGCCAAACTCAAATGTATGGCAAGCTATAGAATGGGTCACCGGATATATGATATGGAGGAACCGAAACTTGAAAGTGTTCGAGAATAAAGAGTGGAATGGTCCCATGACAATTAACGAAATTCAAGCAAAAAGATTCCTATGGATCTCGTCACGTTCTAAGAAATCAAAGATAGATTGGAATCAATGGCTTCTAAATCCAAACATCTATGAGGATCATGGTTAATTCGGGCTTCAAATGCAGTTCTCGGTCCATGTATCTGCTCTCCTCCTGCTAGTTTTTGTATATAGATAATGTAACAGTCTCTAGTTTCGGTCCTGTTTGTGTAAGCATGTTCTCCATGCGATATTTCTTGGTTCATGTATCTGTTGTTTAGAATTAGTATAGGCTCACACTACACGCTCGCATCACAAAATCAGACTTGCACCATAGGCTCGTATAAATAAAGCAAAAATTTAATTTCAAATTTAAAAAATATTCCAGATGCTCTCTTCTTCTCTTACTGTTCCATCGCCGCCGGCTATCACACCATCGTTGTTTTCATTCTCTGGTAATTGACTTTTATTTCTTTTATTTTCTTCTACTACTCTACACTCTAATCAATCGTATCTTATCCCTGCACCATGTTTCATATCCCAACCTCTCCCTTTACCCCTAATCCCTCCAACCGCCGCCACTACAACCCCGGCAACACTTCTGACCATATCAACTACAGACCACCGAACGAAGGCATATGGGTAAAAGTTGAACCAGGAAAACGTAATAACCAACCCCCTTCTCATAGTCAAACTGGTTTTAAGAACCCTAACCCTAGCCAAACCAGTTACAAAAACCCTAACCCTAATATTACCAAACTCAATTCTTCTTCCAATCTCATTTATAATCACTTTAAGCAACGAGAATCTGCGAGAAATCTCATCAACCAATTTGGTAACATGAACCCTAACACACCTGCACCTCTTAAACCGATTGATAAGAACCGTATTACCTCTTATTTGTTCTATAATTTCCCTGATAATTGGTCTTCCGTGGATCTTTGGACTGTTTTTAAAAGATATGGAAATATACATGAGGTTTACATCCCAAAGAAAACCCTAAAAAATGGAAAAAGATTTGGTTTCGTTCGATTCATAGACGTTCCTGAGTATCATAAGGAATCCTTGGCCAGAAGACTCAACCTTGTAGTTGCTGGCGATTATCTTCTTAAGGTATACAAAGCATGGGATAAGAAACCGAGTGACACCTCTAAACCTTCTCCTCAGCAAACACCCATACAAAATAACACCCATGCTCCTAATTCTAATATCTCCAAAACCATTGATGATCGAAGTTTTATGGAAGCATTTTCGAATAAGAAATCAAACGGTTCAAAAATTCCATCTATTATGGTAAATCCGAATGAACCTTTACTTGATTTACTTGGTCATGCTGTCATCGGTAAGGTGAAGGACCTTGAATACCTCGAATATTTTCATGTGATATGCCGAAGCGAAAACCTTGAAGGATTCACGATCAAATATCTTGGTGGTCACGACATTATGCTTATCTATGATGACAAAAGACCGGCCCTCGAGATGCTTAACAACCAAAGCCATCCTTTATGGAATTGGCTCGATGATATCAACCCATGGGACCCTGAAGAATATTCTTCTTCAGGTCGTTTAGCTTACGTTAACATCTTCGGGGTTCCGATAACATGTTGGTTAGACTCTACCTTCCGTGATATTGCAAACAATTGGGGTCAAATTATCGATACTTTTAATTGCTCAATCACCAACGATGATAACCAAGACCTATCACATGGTTCGGTAATCATTAAAACCAATGATTTTAAACCCATTGACTCGCATGCTTTGATTTGTCACGATGTTTCTAAGCAAACATTGGTATTTATTAATGAGGTCCAAAATTTCTCATTGTTTAATTGTCATGATATCACACCCTCTGATTACTCCACAAGCGATGTTTCGGATAACGATGATCCGATCTTGGATGAAGAATCTAACATAGACGACGAGGAGTCGATTGAAGGCAACCCTCCTAAAGATCACTTGCAACAAAACCGCAACACTTCAAACAACGTTAACATGTCTGATCAAAACTCCTCGTATCCTAAACCTGGCAACTCCAAACGTATGGAATCCAAATGTTTTGACACTAATGACAATCCTAATTGTGGCAACGGATCGAAAAATACATATAATTATGGCTACGATTCTAGGGAAGTTGTCCCCGATTCTCCTTTTGTCGAACCCTCTCCATCTCCCACTGTACAACCGGCCCCAAATGACTCTATTGACCCTCCTGACCAAACAGCAAACTCAGATTCACCACCTGTTCAACTCGCAAACTTATTTTCACCTCCTGATCAATACACGGCTGGCCCAACATCTCCCCAGCCCAACACCTTTTCCAACCCGGTAACAGCAAGCCCAGCTCATAACAGCCCGATCACTTGCCCAACAACTCAGCAGCCTGTTAACCTTGGTTTAGCAGATTCTGACTCGACTCCTAATTCCCCACATTCGAACAGACCAATTTCCCCCATGAACCTCATGCCTGACCCACCCCCACCCCATAACACAACCGCATCCTCAGACCCTTTCAACCTCAACGACCTCCTCCATATCGGCAAGAACAAACCCAAAACAAAACGTAAAACCACCTCTGAATTTAAACCGAAACTGATTCCTAAAGAAAAAGAGCATCCTTTTAAGAGAAGCTCGAAAGATGATCTTTTAAAACCTAAACCCTCTTCCCGAAGCTCTACCGAGGTCCCTATCCCTATTCCGAAAAACAGGCCAAGATCTAACATGCTATATATCAAACATCTAGCAAGGAGTGGCCAAAAACTACGTTTTTCACAACTCTCTAAATGTGGCAAAACATCGTATTTAAATGATGAAAATGCATCAAATCATTCTCATGTTTCTGCCGCGGCTATTGGACGAGGTATTAATAAGAAAAAATCAAGCTCATCTAAAGATAAAAGCTTGGACACACAGGAACTTGGACAAAGCATCGGCATCCAGTGGAATACCCGGTAACATCCTTCCTTTTCCCTCGTTTTTATCTTATCTTTATAATGTGTACGATATCTCTTAACATTCGGGGTCTTGGGCAATTGGGTAAAATTTCTTGGCTTAAACGTATTTGTAGCAAAGAGAGACCAACAATACTTGGTTTACAAGAAACTAAAAGTGAACAAACTCAAGACAACATCATTGAATCATTCTGGGGAAATTCTAATTTCAAATTCGTTCAATAAGATTCGGTTGGGGCATCTGGGGGAATCATCACTATTTGGGACTGTAATTCATTCATCTTCGAGCACGCCATTGAAGGTGAATTTTTTCTTGCAATTTGCGAATCATGGGCGGGTTATGATTCTCAGATTACTTTCATAAATGTATACGGTCCACACTCCTCTTCCAAAAAAACTAAGACTTTGGTCTGAGTTATCATCCCTTATAAACTCCCTCACAACTCCTTTAATCTTATTCGGTGACTTTAATGAAGTTAGAAATGCCTCAGAACGCATGAATTGTGAGTTCAACCAACAGTGGGCTACTAATTTTAATAACTTCATTAACAACTTCGGATTAATTGACATCCCCCTAGGCGGTAAAAAATTCACTAGAATCTGCATTAAAAGAATGAAATTCAGTAAATTAGATAGATTCCTTGTTTCTGATGATATTCTAAAATTATGGCCTAACATCTCCTCCAAAACACTCGATCGTGACCTGTCTGATCATTGTCCCATACTCCTTAGGAACACCTATTTCAATTCTGGACCTAAACCCATTCGTGTATTTAACACTTGGCTTGAACTCAAAGACGCTGATTCGATCATCAATCGGGCCTGGTCTATCCCCATGACTGGAAATCACCCTGATTGTATCCTCCGTAACAAACTGAAAAATGTTAAATTGGAACTTAAAAAACATAGTGCACAACTCGATAATCTTGACACTCAAATTCTAGAACACCTAAATAAGATTAACGAATGGGAAGCTTTAGCTGAAACTAGACCTCTCTTCGAATCCGAGAAAAACAAATGGCTTGATGATAAATTCTCACACCTTGATAAAGAAAAAAAGAAAGCTAACATGTTAAAACAAAAATCCAGAATAAAATGGGCGCTAGAAGGTGACGAAAACTCGAAATATTTCCATAACTTCATTAAAAAACGTAATAGTAAAAATAACTTACACGGTTTGTCACTTAATGGAACATGGATTGAAGACCCCAACATCATAAAACAGGAAACATATTTATACTTCAAAAATCTATTTAAATCCAACAAACTTAACAATCACTGTCCCTTCGATAATGCACCTCACCTTGAATACATTTCCACACAAGACAACCTCTTCCTTGAATCCGAATTCCTAGAAAAGGAAATTTGGGATGCTATTCATGACTGCGAAAATTCGAAAGCACCTGGCCCTAATGGTTTTAACATGAAATTCTTCAAAAAATACTGGGACCTCATAAAACACGATCTTATCAAAGCACTAGATTGGTTTTAGTCCAACTCCGAAATCTCCAAAGGCTGTAACGCTTCCTTCTTCACACTCATCCCCAAAAAATCTAACCCTATTGGCTTGAACGAATATCGCCCTATATGTCTAATTGGTAGCTACTATAAAATCCTCACCAAAATCCTCTCTAACCGTCTTGCCAAAGTTATTCATAAGGTCATTGGGGCTGAACAATCAGCCTTTCTCAAAGGACGTAACATCCTAGATAGCGTGCTAATCGCAAATGAAATCATAGATGAACTTAAACGAAAAAAAAGTAAAGGCCTCATTTTCAAAGTAGATTTCGAAAAAGCTTTTGACTGTATCGAATGGGACTTCCTATTTAATACCATGCACTACATGGGGTTCGGTAATAAATGGATTAGCTTCATTCGTGCTTGCCTTTCCTCCTCATCTATTTCCGTTCTAATCAATGGCTCTCCCACTGACGAATTCTACCCCGAAAGGGGTATTCGCCAAGGTGACCCAATCTCACCTTTTCTTTTCATCATTGCCGCAGAAGGTCTTAACATCCTCACCAAACGTGCCTTATCTAATGGTCATCTGCGGGGCATTAACGTTGGCAATGACAATATCTCTATCACTCACCTGCAGTACGCTGACGACACAATCTTTTTCGGGGAATGGAGTAAAAGAAATGCTAAACACATTTCCAAACTCCTCAAATGCTTCGAGAAAATCTCTGGTCTCAAAGTTAACTTCCAAAAAAGTAAACTATACGGTGTCGGCACTTCTCCCCAAGAGACTGAAGACATGGCTAACTATATTAGCTGTTCTTCTGGCACCTTTCCATTCACTTATCTTGGTCTTCCCATCGGTGTACCTTCATCTCACCCTTCCTCCTGGCAACCTATTGTCGAAAAATTTGACAAAAGACTTTCTGATTGGGCTGCTAAATCGATCTCTTTTGGAGGCCGACTTACACTAATTAAATCTATCCTAAGTAGCATACCACTCTATTATTTTTCTCTCTTTCATGCTCCCTCCTCCATTCTTTGCCTCCTTGAATCTAAAAGACGAAATTTTTTTTGGGGCGGGTCATCAAATGAAAATAAAATTAATTGGATAAAATGGGATCAAATTATTTTACCCTACGAGAAAGGCGGTCTAAATGTTGGTTCTCTTTTTAGTAAAAACATCGCGCTACTATGTAAATGGTGGTGGCGATTCAAAAATGAGAAACACGCACTCTGGGTTAAAATTATTACTAGTATTTACGGGGGGGATGGGGGGTTGGACTCTAACGTTTCTTGCAGGAATATTTCAGGTCGGACGGTTTGGAAAGAAATTATTAAAGCCGGAAAAATTGCAGATAAGACAGGTGCCGCATTCTCCTCTTCCATCTCAAAATGTCTCGGAAATGGCACGTCCATTAAATTTTGGAATGATACATGGTTTGGCTCGGAACGTTTTAGCACACTTTTCCACAGATTATACATGCTTGAGACAAATAAAGATGCTTCTGTCGCTGAAAGAATTACACATTGCAATGGGTCCTCATTTGGTAATTGGTGTTGGTTAAGACCTCCCAGTGGTCGGGCTACCAACGAACTTAGGGAAGTAAATAACATTATATCTTCCATAACTTTATCCGACAGACAAGACTCCTGGAAATACAGTCTTGACCCCACAGGAATTTTCACTACCAAATCCTTGACATTCTTGATTAACTCTCTAAAGATTGGGAGCAACGCTTTAAGCTTATCGATTCCCCGTAACAAACTTATCCCTCAAAAAGTATATATATTCATCTGGCGAGCAATTCAATATAAGATCACGGTTCGATTTGAAATCGATAAAAGGGGCATTGATCTCGATTCTACTTTATGCCCCCTATGTGAATCGGCTCTCGAAACCACCGAACATATCCTATGTTTATGTCCAAAAGCTGCACTCATATGGAAACTTGTTCTTGATTGGTGGGCCCAAGACGCCTCGTTAATTTCCAATCTCGGAGATGCCATCATCAATAAGCAACCATTCGCACTCAGCAATTTCGGCTCTTCAATATGGCAAGCTACCAAATGGGTAACTTGCTACATAATTTGGAAACATAGGAATCAGAAAGTCTTCTCCAAAAAAACGTGGTCTCCTGGTTCGATTCTATCCGAAATTCAAACCCAAAGCTACCGTTGGATTTCTAAAAGATCACGCAAAAAGAAAATAATCGAATGGCATCAATGGCTAATAAATCCTTCTTTCTTCGTTGTAGATTCTCCCCAGCGTGTTGGGATTGGCTAATCTTCTACAGGCTCACACACGTAACTTACGTGTAACCCATGGATTCCATTTTCTCTATTGAGGGTTTGATTAATCGGGCTAGTTTGTGTAACTTTGTAGGCGCTAGATCGTCACTGTTATCCTCTCTAGTCCGGCTTGTTTATTTCAAGTTCTTATTCCCTCTTTAGTTTCTATTGGAATTCGTTGGTTACTCGCAACCTTATAGTTTACTTGTAACTCCGTTACCTCAATGTATAGATTTGTATAGGGCCTTGTAACTCCTCCTTATTATTAATAATACATCATCTTGCTTTTCAAAAAAAAAATGTATATGTTGTTCTCCTGCTTTAAAATGCTAATAAAATTTGCTTTTGCCTTTCAAAAAAAAAAATAAATAAATAAAAAAATAAAAATACTATGTTAAATATTCCCGAATGTGTCGTTTATAATGAAGGTTGTGCGTTGTTATAAGAGTTCACATGTGATGCATATATATATCACAACAAAGTATTAACATTGTAAAAATGAATCTGGTCTTTTGGTATAACAATAATTGCACAAAAATGACCAACATTTTTGTTTTTTCATGCACTTTGGTATACCAACGGCACTTTGGTAAACGGCGCATCTTATGTTGTTAATTTCAATTATCAGATATACGTTTGGTAGATGGTCAATTTGCTATGGGAGGTGATAAATTCGCTAAAGATATATGTTAATAAAATGTATAGTAAAAATATATTTTTTTCATAATTTTAATGAATTTAATAACTTTGATATGTTGGTGAATATATCATTATCAAATTAAATCGTATCACAAATATGAAAAATGATGGGTATAAATAAATACCCCAATTAATATATTTCAAGGGTTTTACTAACTTGTATGTATTCGCAATGTAACATGCACTTAATTAACTCATAATTTTTTCAAAGTCATCTTAATGTTTACACTCAAAAATAAAAATAGTAAATATCAAAATCAAGATCAAGATCAAGATTAAATTAAAGAGAAAATGTAATACATTTTTTTAACTGAATGTAAATATAAGTAATAAATTAGATATATAAAATAAAATGTAAATACATAATAACTAATATATATTACTCAATATCTAAGTAAATTTTAACTTCACTAAACACGTCTTAACAATATAAAATTGAACAATTAATAAGTAATTAACGTACATTGGATATATAAAATAAAATGTAAATATATAATAATTAATATATATTACCATTTATATCCCTATCAAATTGACAAATTTACCCCATTTACATACCACTTAATGCTCCTACAACTACAACACCAAGATGGTTCATGACAACAACCATACACCACACATGTATAGAAACAATATTACAAATTATATTTAAAAAAACAAAAATAATCATTGCATATAGTACAACCTAACTTAACAAGAACACAGTCACAAGAACATGTACCATGAAGATCACAACCGTCATCGATCCACTTGTCCGATCAGGAGCCATCGAATTACGAGGATTACGTGGCGGATCCTTGTAGTAAAAAGGGAACCAAGGGACAATAGGATCAGGAGATGGTGGTTGATTACCATTAATAGTAGGTGTAGTTGAAGGATTATAAGGAAACACTTGTTGTGATGGTGGTGTGTAAATAGCTCCATTAGGAGGAGGCGGTGAGACCGTGGTAGCCGGTGGTGGTATGGTGGCACCATCACCAGCTATTGGTGGTGGGTAGCATGGGTAGGGACATTGAGCCACCGTAGAGTAAAAGGTTATAAGAAGGATGAAGAGAAGAAGTTGTAATGTGGTCATGTTTTTTTTCTTGAAAATTAGAAGGTTTAGAAAAGTTGAAGGATGAAATGGAGAAAAATCATTTTGTTTACAATGAGATGATGTTAAATTTGGTTTTGTCTACTGGTGATGAAGACACCACACCTACTTATCAATTATGTATAATTGAGGTATGCTAATATTAGTAACTAACTCGGGTCCTGTGTGATGAGTTAGTCAAACTCAGTAGGCTACTGTTTTATTGAGTGAAATTATAAGAGATGACTACTTAATCACGGTAAGGTTAAGGCTACGGGCAGACGAGTAAGTTTAATATATTTATATTTATATTTTTTTAAAAGGCAAGAAATATTATAAATGAAAAAACTAGGCATACGGAAATAAAAATACAAAATTGATTATTAACTAGAAAGTTACCGATCGCGCGTTGCGGCGGTGGTGTTCGGGTCATAATGTGGGTGCTCTGTTTGTGCTTATTATGTTTGAAACTATTTAGGATACGTGGGTCTTATGTTAATACACATAATGTAAACATTCATATAGGGAAAATGGCACGTGTGTTAAGTGTCGTTGTCAGAAAATCTATTCAGTTTGAACGTAGTTAGTTTCGTTTCGTTGATAAAATTATTTTGAGTCTAACGGTGCTAAAGGAAGATATGGGTTGTCATTGTGTTTAGCGTTTTTTTTAAAAAGTGTCCGTTTCAAACGTAATTCTTATCGTCTTGTTCATAAAATTATTTCGAGTAAGACGCTACTGTCGAAAAATTTTAACTCGTGGCGAGCGGGAAGATACGGGCTGTCGTTGTGTTTAGCGTTTTTTAAAAGGTATCCGTTTCGAACATACCTTTTATCGTTTTGTTCATAAAATTATTTCGAGTACGACGCTGCTTTCGAAATAATTTAACTCGCGGCGAGCGGGAAGATACGGGCTGTTGTTGTGGTTAGCGTTTTTTAAAAAGCGTCCGTTTCGAACGTAGCTAGTTTCGTTTTGTTCACAGAAATATTTCGAGTTTAACAGTGTGGTCGGTGGAATTTAACTCGGAGCGAGGAGGAAGATACGGGCTGTCATAGGGGCTGGGGGGAGTTTGTTATTTTAATTAAGTAAATTGACGTTTTACCCCCTGGAGTTCAGGGCAGTTTATGTAAGGTGTGGATATTTGAAGGGGGTTTTGTGCATTTTTTAGGTGAAGTTTGGACCATTGTAGTGTTGACCATTTTTTGGGTGGGGTTGGGGTCAAACGACCAAAATCCCCACTACTATTGAGTCTTGCCCTTGTTTAATCTATTTAACACCTTGAGCTTGCATTAAGAAATAACATTAATAATCAATTTTAAATATAGTTATGTAAAAAATTAATCAATTTTAAATAACATTAATAATCAATTTTAAATAAATTTAAAAAGTAACATTAATAATCACCACGATAAAAATAGTTAGCAATTTTGAATATAATTAAAATTAATGTTATAATTCAAAAATACTAATCAAAGAATTAAACGCGAATGCATAAGTTATGTTTATTCATTTACTCCGTATAATAGTAAAAAGAATCCGTGCACCTCGACCCCATTACACCTCATTGGGTGCTTTGTTACCGAAAATCAGAATGTAGGAAACTTACACCTCCCCCAAGCAGACTATCCTCGTGCCACCAGTTTCGATACCCCTTATTCAAGTGGTTCCTATTATGATGAAGATGAGAAGGAAAGTGATGAAGGTTAGGTTTCGTTTCATATTAGTCGGGTTCTAATTTTTGATTATGTTTGAATAATATTAATTTTTAGGATTGTATTATGTTTGACCAATTTGTAAACTTGCCGATGATGTTATTTTGAATGTTTAAGATTGTAAGTTTAATGTTTAAAAAAACTGGGCATGAACTGTAATGTTGTGTGCTGAATTCAGCTAGACAACTACTCTTTTGAAGCTGCTGTAAATTTTTTTTTTTTTTTTGTAGGCTTTACCGACTACTGGTGGTGGGTAGCATGGGTAAGGACATTGAGCCACCGTGGAGTAAAAGGTTATAAGGAGGATGAAGAGAAGAAGTTGTCATGTGGTCATGTTTTCTTCTAGAAAATTGGAAGGTTTAGAAAAGTTGAAGATTTGAATAAAATAGAGAAAAATCATTTTGTTTACAATGGGATGATGTTGAATTTGGTTTTGTCTATTGGTGATGAAGATTGAAGATACCAAACCTACTTATCAATTATGTATAATTGAGTTATGCTAATATTGGTAACTAACTCGGGTCGTGTGTGATGAGTTAGTCAAACTCAGTATGCTACTGTTTTGTTGAGTGAAATTATAAGAGATGACTACTTAGTCACGACCACTCTTGGAAAAAACCTGATTACTCGCCGATTAATTGCGGATTAATCTCCGATTACTTATTTTTAAGAAGCAATCCGTTGTGATTTTTCAAAATTTGTTTAATTAATTAGTCAGCGTCGATTGATGAGTTAAAATCAAATTTGGTTATCAAAGTCGGTCAAAGTCAAATTTAATCAACATTTTAACATGAATTTAAAATAGAATCTTTGAGTTTTTGAACAAAATGAACAATTTTAGATAATTATGCTAAAGTTTATGTTTAGGTTTATGGTTTTTTCTATATTTACATATATAATTTTTGAAATTTAATATATAAATGTGTAAAGTACAATTCAAATAATCTCAGATTAATTCCCGAATCGCCGATTGATCCTTCCAAAGTCCTGACCGATTAATGAATAACGAATCATGCAACTTTGGTCACGATAGCTAAGGTTTAAATATAATATATTTAAATTAATAAACTCGATTGAATTAATTATAATGTAATCAAATATTCTTTCTAATATTGATTCCTTTTATTTAAATAAACAAGATTTATTAATGACAATTTTGATTTAGAAATAAAATAATTATGAATGATATATATGATATGCTTAACACCATTTGTATCGTGCTAGGCAACGCCTGTCGGATCCGAGCTGGAGCAAAAGCAACGCGATGATGAGCCGTATCGCAGCGTTGGGTTTATAGTTTTGGCCGGCGTTTGTTGGATTCCGCCGAGAAAGACAACCGGCGTTTGTTGCTATTTATATATTTTAAATTATTTTAAAAATATTATTTTTATTCTTTTTTAATATTTACTCAATTATATTTAACACATTATCATAATACTCCTAACTCACACCAAAAATCAACACCACCAATACTTCAACTCAAAAACCAACACATCATAGTCATAAAAAAAAAAAAAAAAAGCAACCAACACCACACACCACTACAAATAGTCTAGATGTAGCTATAACAACTATATTTAACATTTATCATATTTTAAATAAAAAAATTCTCCGATAACAATTTTTTTGATAACTTCAAATTTCATATATTAGAGTTAACATTAATACATGTGAATACAGTTTAGCCACTCCACTCGAGTTCGAGTCTTGCTCTCAGTTTAATCTAGTTAACACCTTGAGCTTGCATTAAAAAAAACGTTAATAATCATCCGATAAAAATAGTTATCAATTTTGAACATAATTAATGTTATAAAACAAATTCAATTAATCAAAAGATTAGGATTAAAAGCGAATGCATAAGTTATGTATCTTTATTCTTTTACTTCGTATAAAAAGTATAACGAATCCACATACCTCGACCACATTACACCTCAATGGGAGCAAGATTTTGTTATCGGAAATTAGAATGTAGGAAACTTATACCTTCTCCTGGCAGACAATTTTCATGCCACCAATTCAAATACCCCAGGTTGAAGTGGTTTCCACTATGACGATACTGAAGAGGAAAGTGATGAAGGCAGAGCTGGTCCAAAGGTTTTGGATGTCGTTAACCGAAACTAAAAATCGGAATGTTAACCGAAATCGAAAATCGGTTAACGTTATTGTGTAGCTAGCACATCTATTGTGTAGCCCGTTAGGTGCCGTTAACCGAAAATCGAAACGTTAAACGAACGTTTAACGGATTAGAAAATTCTGTAATAATAAAAGAATTCTAAAGTTAATAGACAAAATTACATGGGGGGTCCCTGTTGTATGTTCGAAAATACAATCGGAGTCCAAAATAATTTTTTTGACTTGAGGGGTCACTATGGTTTGCATTCGTTTCACGGGAATTCCACTTCTATAATAGACGTTAGTTTTTCCGTCAAATCTCATCACATGCTAGGCATGTGAGGGTAAAATTGTCAAAATCTAACCTTACTCATCCCCATACCCCAATTTCATCTTCTTCCTTAATTTTAAAGATTTTCTTCACCCAAATTGTCATTTCAACATTTTCTCCACCCATTTTTTCCCCCTTTTATTCTTCTTCAATTCTCCTTTTTAAAAACATTACCCGTAACTTTTGTTTTATATTCTTCAACTATTTCTTTTGCTCTTTTAAAGCTGAAAGCAGTGTAGTTCATCAAATCAAAGCAACATCATCAAAATCAAATATTTAATTTTGAAAACAGCGACGCACATTTGAATTAAACACTCGACTCATATTCCAAATTCGATCATGGGTTTCAATAATAATAACTTCATGGATTTAGCTTTGTTATTGTAGATCTGCAACGTCGGTGACGTTGGAGCCAAGTGGTTATGATTATCCATTAATTGGCATGTTTGAATTTGCATTCATCGATGTGTATGAACTGGGTTTTGTTGAATTGATATGATGAATCGTTATAATTGCATACTTCCGAATTTGCATATGATGTGTATGCTGGGTTTTTGATTTGTGGATGATTTTTTTTTTATTTGTGAATTAATTAGTTTCTTTTACGAGTATTTATTATGTTTACGGTTCGATTGAATTTGTATTTGATTTTTTCATTCAATTTTTTTAACGGTTGATTCAATCGATGAAGTTTGGATAGTCCAAAGCTTTTTGAATTAATTGTGTTTGCTGAATCGATGAATTTGTATTTGGTTGATTCAATTTCTTTTAGTTTCTTTTAAGATATGTGCATAATTTAAGAGATGGTGAAGATTGAATTAAAGAAAAGGAAAAGGAGTTAATGAAGATTTAGGAGAAGAAATCAAGTTTTCGGATCTCAAGTTTTTGGATTTTAAACTAGGGTTTTGAAGATGAGGAAGGAATAATGAAGAAAAGGAAAAGGGGGAGAGAAAAATGAGAAAGGACATTTTTACCCTCATGTGTAGAGCATGTGAGTGAACTTAACAAGATTTTTAATGTCTGTTATAGAATTGGATTCCTCATGAAACGAATGCAAACCACAGTGACCCCTCAAGTCAAAAAAATTCTTTTGGACTCCGGTTGTAATTTCGAACATACCACAGGGACCCGCCATGTAATTTTGTCAAGTTAATAATTGTAACAACCCGACTTCATAAACCCAAAACGCGTACCAAAAAAAAAAAATTTCTATGGCAGTGCATCTGGACGGCGTCCAGAATCCTGGACGGCGTCCAGCTCAGAAATGTGGGACGGCGTCCAAAGTTTGGGACGGCGTCCAGCTCAACACAACTGGGACGGCGTCCAATCAATTGGGACGGCGTCCCAATGGCCTTCCAGCTACTGATCACGGGTCCAACTCACACGAGCGGAAAACCCGCTTCCCGACATTTTCAAACGAAAACCTTTTTACCACAAGTCAATATAAGTGAAACTAAGAGATTTTCATCATCAAATCAAGTTTTACATCAACGGGCCCACATCGCCCATTTTACGAGTTTCGTTCAAAAATAAAAGTTTCGACCAAATATAAGTTTAAGTTCCAAACGACACTAGAGCATGGTGTTTGGGGTTAAACTACCCAATCTCGGTCGAACTCCAAAAGCTAACACCCAAAAGCATCCCCTAACAAGACAAGCGGGAGATCACTAATCCAATTGAACGCTCTTACCCTTGTCAACGCCCGAGCCTATAAAAAAAAGGTAAACAACGAGAGGGTAAGCAAAGCTTAGTGAATGCAATAATTATACGAATACATATATAATTATACCTACTGGCATACACTTACACAACCGCAAACATGCTAGCATACATCATTAGCTTATCATCGCCATAACAAGCTATAATTCACCAATACCCCCAAGCTAGCATAACAACCGCATATAAATATAACTCGAATAATATAATATGCTTACAACACAAATAACCATGGTTAACCAATAGTACAAGGGAACGGCGCTCGCGAAAACGTCATCGGTGTTCATAACATCCGTTAGGGCACTTAACACCTCGCACCACTAACCCTTAGGGTGGCACCTTAACACCTCGGCACATCACCCCGAGTGGCATCTTAACACCTCAATGCAACACTCATTATTTTACGGAGTGGTGTCTTAACACCTCGACACTACACTCCTAGGTGGCATCTTAACACCTCGATGCTACACCCGAGTGGCATCTTAACACCTCGATGCTACACTCTTCACGTGAAACATGGTGTCTTATGAAATGTCCCGTTCTTATTGATTAAAAACGTTCCATATTAATTGATTTCGTTGCGAGGTTTTGACCTCTATATGAGACGTTTTTCAAAGACTGCATTCATTTTTAAAACAAACCATAACCTTTATTTCATAGATAAAGGTTTTAAAAAGCTTTACGTAGATTATCAAATAATGATAATCTAAAATATCCTGTTTACACACGACCATTACATAATGGTTTACAATACAAATATGTTACAACAAAATAAGTTTCTTGAATGCAGTTTTTACACAATATCATACAAGTATGGACTCCAAATCTCGTCCTTATTTAAGTATGCGACAGCGGAAGCTCTTAATAATCACCTGAGAATAAACATGCTTAAAACGTCAACAAAAATGTTGGTGAGTTATAGGTTTAACCTATATATATCAAATCGTAACAATAGACCACAAGATTTCATATTTCAATACACATCCCATACATAGAGATAAAAATCATTCATATGGTGAACACCTGGTAACCGACAATAACAAGATGCATATATAAGAATATCCCCATCATTCCGGGACACCCTTCGGATATGATATAAATTTCGAAGTACTAAAGCATCCGGTACTTTGGATGGGGTTTGTTAGGCCCAATAGATCTATCTTTAGGATTCGCGTCAATTAGGGTGTATGTTCCCTAATTCTTAGATTACCAGACTTAATTAAAAAGGGGCATATTCGATTTTGATAATTCAACCATAGAATGTAGTTTCACGTACTTGTGTCTATTTTGTAAATCATTTATAAAACCTGCATGTATTCTCATCCCAAAAATATTAGATTTTAAAAGTGGGACTATAACTCACTTTCACAGATTTTTACTTCGTCGGGAAGTAAGACTTGGCCACTGGTTGATTCACGAACCTATAACAATATATACATATATATCAAAGTATGTTCAAAATATATTTACAACACTTTTAATATATTTTGATGTTTTAAGTTTATTAAGTCAGCTGTCCTCGTTAGTAACCTACAACTAGTTGTCCACAGTTAGATGTACAGAAATAAATCGATAAATATTATCTTGAATCAATCCACGACCCAGTGTATACGTATCTCAGTATTGATCACAACTCAAACTATATATATTTTGGAATCAACCTCAACCCTGTATAGCTAACTCCAACATTCACATATAGAGTGTCTATGGTTGTTCCGAAATATATATAGATGTGTCGACATGATAGGTCGAAACATTGTATACGTGTCTATGGTATCTCAAGATTACATAATATACAATACAAGTTGATTAAGTTATGGTTGGAATAGATTTGTTACCAATTTTCACGTAGCTAAAATGAGAAAAATTATCCAATCTTGTTTTACCCATAACTTCTTCATTTTAAATCCGTTTTGAGTGAATCAAATTGCTATGGTTTCATATTGAACTCTATTTTATGAATCTAAACAGAAAAAGTATAGGTTTATAGTCGGAAAAATAAGTTACAAGTCGTTTTTGTAAAGGTAGTCATTTCAGTCGAAAGAACGACGTCTAGATGACCATTTTAGAAAACATACTTCCACTTTGAGTTTAACCATAATTTTTGGATATAGTTTCATGTTCATAATAAAAATCATTTTCTCAGAATAACAACTTTTAAATCAAAGTTTATCATAGTTTTTTTAATTAACTAACCCAAAACAGCCCGCGGTGTTACTACGACGGCGTAAATCCGGTTTTACGGTGTTTTTCGTGTTTTCAGGTTTTAAATCATTAAGTTAGCATATCATATAGATATAGAACATGTGTTTAGTTGATTTTAAAAGTCAAGTTAGAAGGATTAAATTTTGTTTGCGAACAAGTTTAGAATTAACTAAACTATGTTCTAGTGATTACAAGTTTAAACCTTCGAATAAGATAGCTTTATATGTATGAATCGAATGATGTTATGAACATCATTACTACCTTAAGTTCCTTGGATAAACCTACTGGAAAAGAGAAAAAATGGATCTAGCTTCAATGGATCCTTGGATGGCTCGAAGTTCTTGAAGCAGAATCATGACACGAAAACAAGTTCAAGTAAGATCATCACTTGAAATAAGATTGTTATAGTTATAGAAATTGAACCAAAGTTTGAATATGATTATTACCTTGTATTAGAATGATAACCTACTGTAAGAAACAAAGATTTCTTGAGGTTGGATGATCACCTTACAAGATTGGAAGTGAGCTAGCAAACTTGAAAGTATTCTTGATTTTATGAAACTAGAACTTTTGGAATTTATGAAGAACACTTAGAACTTGAAGATAGAACTTGAGAGAGATCAATTAGATGAAGAAAATTTAAGAATGAAAGTGTTTGTAGGTGTTTTTGGTCGTTGGTGTATGGATTAGATATAAAGGATATGTAATTTTGTTTTCATGTAAATAAGTCATGAATGATTACTCATATTTTTGTAATTTTATGAGATATTTCATGCTAGTTGCCAAATGATGGTTCCCACATGTGTTAGGTGACTCACATGGGCTGCTAAGAGCTGATCATTGGAGTGTATATACCAATAGTACATACATCTAAAAGCTGTGTATTGTACGAGTACGAATACGGGTGCATACGAGTAGAATTGTTGATGAAACTGAACGAGGATGTAATTGTAAGCATTTTTGTTAAGTAGAAGTATTTTGATAAGTGTATTGAATTCTTTCAAAAGTGTATAAATACATATTAAAACACTACATGTATATACATTTTAACTGAGTCGTTAAGTCATCGTTAGTCGTTACATGTAAATGTTGTTTTGAAACCTTTAGGTTAACGATCTTGTTAAATGTTGTTAAACCAATGTTTATAATATCAAAAGAGATTTTAAATTATTATATTATCATGATATTATGATGTACGAATATCTCTTAATATGATATATATACATTAAATGTCGTTACAACGATAATCGTTACATATATGTCTCGTTTCAAAATCATTAAGTTAGTAGTCTTGTTTTTACATATGTAGTTCATTGTTAATATACTTAATGATATGTTTAATTATCATAATATAATGTTAACTATATATATAACCATATATATGTCATCATATAGTTTTTACAAGTTTTAACGTTCGTGAATCACCGGTCAACTTGGGTGGTCAATTGTCTATATGAAACATATTTCAATTAATCAAGTCTTAACAAGTTTGATTGCTTAACATGTTGGAAACATTTAATCATGTAAATATCAATCTCAATTAATATATATAAACATGGAAAAGTTCGGGTCACTACAGTACCTACCCGTTAAATAAATTTCGTCCCGAAATTTTAAGCTGTTGAAGGTGTTGACGAATCTTCTGGAAATAGATGCGGGTATTTCTTCTTCATCTGATCTTCACGCTCCCAGGTGAACTCGGGTCCTCTACGAGCATTCCATCGAACCTTAACAATTGGTATCTTGTTTTGCTTAAGTCTTTTAACCTCACGATCCATTATTTCGACGGGTTCTTCGATGAATTGAAGTTTTTCGTTGATTTGGATTTCATCTAACGGAATAGTGAGATCTTCTTTAGCAAAACATTTCTTTAAATTCGAGACGTGGAAAGTGTTATGTACAGCCGCGAGTTGTTGAGGTAACTCTAGTCGGTAAGCTACTGGTCCGATACGATCAATAATCTTGAATGGTCCAATATACCTTGGATTTAATTTCCCTCGTTTACCAAATCGAACAACGCCTTTCCAAGGTGCAACTTTAAGCATGACCATCTCTCCAATTTCAAATTCTATATCTTTTCTTTTAATGTCAGCGTAGCTCTTTTGTCGACTTTGGGCGGTTTTCAACCGTTGTTGAATTTGGATGATCTTCTCGGTAGTTTCTTGTATAATCTCCGGACCCGTAATCTGTCTATCCCCCACTTCACTCCAACAAATCGGAGACCTGCACTTTCTACCATAAAGTGCTTCAAACGGCGCCATCTCAATGCTTGAATGGTAGCTGTTGTTGTAGGAAAATTCTGCTAATGGTAGATGTCGATCCCAACTGTTTCCGAAATCAATAACACATGCTCGTAGCATGTCTTCAAGCATTTGTATCGTCCTTTCGCTCTGTCCATCAGTTTGTGGATGATAGGCAGTACTCATGTCTAGACGAGTTCCTAATGCTTGCTGTAATGTCTGCCAGAATCTTGAAATAAATCTGCCATCCCTATCAGAGATAATAGAGATTGGTATTCCATGTCTGGAGACGACTTCCTTCAAATACAGTCGTGCTAACTTCTCCATCTTGTCATCTTCTCTTATTGGCAGGAAGTGTGCTGATTTGGTGAGACGATCAACTATTACCCAAATAGTATCAAAACCACTTGCAGTCCTTGGCAATTTAGTGATGAAATCCATGGTAATGTTTTCCCATTTCCATTCTGGGATTTCGGGTTGTTGAAGTAGACCTGATGGTTTCTGATGCTCAGCTTTGACCTTAGAACACGTCAAACATTCTCCCACGTATTTAGCAACATCGGCTTTCATACCCGGCCACCAAAAATGTTTCTTGAGATCCTTGTACATCTTCCCCGTTCCAGGATGTATTGAGTATCTGGTTTTATGAGCTTCTCTAAGTACCATTTCTCTCATATCTCCAAATTTTGGTACCCAAATCCTTTCAGCCCTATACCGGGTTCCGTCTTCCCGAATATTAAGATGCTTCTCTGATCCTTTGGGTATTTCATCCTTTAAATTTCCCTCTTTTAAAACTCCTTGTTGCGCCTCCTTTATTTGAGTAGTAAGGTTATTATGAATCATTATATTCATAGATTTTACTCGAATGGGTTCTCTGTCCTTCCTGCTCAAGGCATCGGCTACCACATTTGCCTTCCCCGGGTGGTAACGAATCTCAAAGTCGTAATCATTCAATAATTCAATCCACCTACGCTGCCTCATATTCAGTTGTTTCTGATTAAATATGTGTTGAAGACTTTTGTGGTCGGTATATATAATACTTTTGACCCCATATAAGTAGTGCCTCCAAGTCTTTAATGCAAAAACAACCGCGCCTAATTCCAAATCATGCGTCGTATAATTTTGTTCGTGAATCTTCAATTGTCTAGATGCATAAGCAATCACCTTCGTTCGTTGCATTAATACACAACCGAGACCTTGCTTTGATGCATCACAATAAATCACAAAATCATCATTCCCTTCAGGCAATGACAATATAGGTGCCGTAGTTAGCTTTTTCTTCAATAACTGAAACGCTTTCTCTTCTTCATCATTCCATTCAAATTTCTTCCCTTTATGCGTTAATGCAGTCAAGGGTTTTGCTATTCTGGAAAAGTCTTGGATGAACCTTCTGTAGTAACCAGCTAGTCCTAAAAACTGGCGTATGTGTTTCGGATTTTTCGAGGTTTCTCAATTTTCAACAGTTTCTATCTTTGCCGGATCCACCTTAATACCTTCTTTGTTCACTATGTGACCGAGGAATTGAACTTCTTCCAACCAAAATGCACACTTTGAAAACTTAGCGTACAATTCTTCCTTCCTCAATACTTCTAACACCTTTCTCAAATGTTCACCGTGTTCTTGGTCATTCTTTGAGTAAATAAGTATGTCATCAATGAAAACAATGACAAACTTGTCAAGGTATGGTCCACACACTCGGTTCATAAGGTCCATGAACACAGCTGGTGCATTAGTTAAACCAAACGGCATGACTATAAACTCGTAATGACCGTAACGTGTTCTGAAAGCAGTCTTTGGAATATCATCTTCTTTCACCCGCATTTGATGATACCCGGAACGTAAGTCAATCTTTGAATAAACAGACGAGCCTTGTAGTTGATCCAATAAGTCATCGATTCTCGGTAGTGGGTAGCTGTTCTTGATGGTAAGTTTGTTCAACTCTCGGTAGTCGATACACAACCTGAATGTACCATCTTTCTTCTTGACAAACAAAACAGGAGCTCCCCAAGGTGATGTGCTTGGTCGAATGAAACCACGCTCTAAAAGTTCTTGTAATTGGCTTTGTAGTTCTTTCATCTCGCTGGGTGCGAGTCTGTAAGGAGCACGAGCTATTGGTGTAGCTCCTGGTACAAGATCTATTTGAAATTCAACGGATCGATGTGGGGGTAATCCCGGTAATTCTTTCGGAAATACATCGGGAAATTCTTTTGCAATGGGAACATCATTGATGCTCTTTTCTTCAGTTTGTACTTTCTCGACGTGTGCTAGAACAGCATAGCAACCTTTTCTTATTAATTTTTATGCCTTCAAATTACTAATAAGATGTAGCTTCGTGTTGCCCTTTTCTCCGTACACCATTAAGGGTTTTCCTTTTTCTCGTATAATGCGAATTGCATTTTTGTAACAAACGATCTCTGCTTTCACTTCTTTCAACCAGTCCATACCGATTATCACATCAAAACTCCCTAACTCTACTGGTATCAAATCAATCTTAAATGTTTCGCTAACCAGTTTAATTTCTCGATTCCGACATATATTATCTGCTGAAATTAATTTACCATTTGCTAATTCGAGTAAAAATTTACTATCCAAAGGCGTCAATGGACAACTTAATTTAGCACAAAAATCTCTACTCATATAGCTTCTATCCGCACCCGAATCAAATAAAACGTAAGCAGATTTATTGTCAATAAGAAACGTACCCGTAACAAGCTCCGGGTCTTCCTATGCCTCTGTCGCATTAATATTGAAAACTCTTCCGCGGCCTTGTCCATTCGTGTTCTCCTGGTTCGGGCAATTTCTAATAATGTGGCCCGGTTTTCCACATTTATAACAAACTACATTGGCATAACTTGCTCTGACACTACTTGCTCCGCCATTACTCGTTCCGACACCATTTATTCCTTTCGTTCTATTAACCCCTGGTCCATAGACCTCACACTTCACCGCGCTATGACCATTTCTTTTACACTTGTTGCAAAATTTGGTGCAGAACCCCGAGTGATACTTTTCACACCTTTGGCATAGCTGCTTCTGATTGTTGTTGTTGTTACGGTTATTATTGTTGTTGGGATGATTGTTGTAGTTGCTGTTGTTATTGTTGTTGTTGTTGTTGTTGTTGTTGTTGGGCCGTTTGTTGTAGTTACGATTGTTGGGATAATTGTTGCGATTATTGTTGTAATTGCTGTTGTTGTTGTATTGGTGATTCTTATCACCGTTTTCCTCCCACTTTCTTTTGACTTGCTTCACATTGGCCTCTTCAGCAGTCTGTTCTTTAATTCTTTCTTCAATCTGGTTCACTAGTTTGTGAGCCATTCTACATGCCTGTTGTATGGAGGCGGGCTCGTGTGAACGTATATCTTCTTGGATTCTTTCCGGTAATCCTTTCACAAACGCGTCGATCTTCTCTTCCTCATCTTCGAATGCTCCCGGACACAATAGGCACAATTCTGTGAATCGTCTTTCGTACGTGGTAATATCAAATCCTTGGGTTCGTAACCCTCTAAGTTCTGTCTTGAGCTTATTGACCTCGGTTCTGGGACGGTACTTCTCGTTCATCAAGTGCTTGAATGCTGACCACGGTAGTGCGTACGCATCGTCTTGTCCCACTTGCTCTAGATAGGTATTCCACCATGTTAACGCAGAACCTGTGAAGGTATGCGTAGCGTACTTCACTTTGTCCTCTTCAGTACACTTACTTATGGCAAACACCGATTCGACCTTCTCGGTCCACCGTTTCAATCCGATCGGTCCTTCGGTTCCATCAAATTCCAAAGGTTTGCAGGCAGTGAATTCTTTGTAGGTGCATCCTACACGATTTCCTGTACTGCTAGATCCAAGGTTATTGTTGGTATGTAGCGCAGCCTGTACTGCGGCTATGTTTGAAGCTAGAAAAGTACGGAATTCCTCTTCATTCATATTCACGGTGTGTCGAGTAGTCGGTGCCATTTCCTTCAAAATAGTCAAATGGAACAAGTTAATCATACAGAATATTAAGAGTAGTTAATAGTATTTCGTAGCATAATATGAACTCATTTATAAAAGCTTTTTCTTCATATTAGCATTTTATAAGTTTAAATTCGGGTAGTACCTACCCGTTAAGTTCATACTTAGTAGCTAATATACAATTCAACTACTACAATTCTATATGAAAAACTGATTGTAATAATATTTCACGTTCAAACTTTTATACAATATTTTACAAACTTACAATACCGCTTATTTTACATAAAGCATGAAATATAGCACACAATAACTTTGATACAAGATAGTTGTGAAGATAATTCTAGCTAGTACACAAGTCGTTCAGCAAAGGCAATAAAGACACGTAATTCATACGTCCAGAAACAAGTCATGCATTCTGGTTTTACTAGGACTACTTCCCATCCTTGGTCTTGTGGAACATAACCGTTATGGCCGTTGATAAGACAGCGTGTTGTAACGTCGTCAAAGGGACGAGGGTTACGTAATGACCAACAGTCTCGTAATAACCTAAAAACCTCATTTCTTATCCCAATTACCGACTCCGTTACTTGTGGGAACGTTTTGTTTAATAGTTGTAGCCCGATGTTCTTGTTCTCACTTTGGTGAGAAGCGAACATTACTAACCCGTAAGCATAACATGCTTCTTTATGTTGCATGTTAGCCGCTTTTTCTAAATCACGAAGTCCTATATTCGGATATACTGAGTCAAAATAATTTCTTAACCCGTTGCGTAAAATAGCATTTGGGTTCTCCGCAATATATGCGTCAAAGTAAACACATCGTAACTTATGGATTTCCCAATGTGATATCCCCCATCTTCCGAACGAAAGTCTCTTATAAACCAAGACATTCTTGGAATGTTCTTCGAATGTCTTACAAACTGATCTCGCCTTAAATAGTTGTGCCGAGGAATTCTGGCCGACTCTAGACAAGATTTCATCAATCATGTCTCCGGGTAGGTCTCTTAAAATATTGGGTTGTCTATCCATTTTGTGTTTTTAAACTGTAAAATAGACAAGAGTTAGATTCATAAAAAAATACTTATTAATACAAGCAATTTTTACATATATCATAAAGCATAAGAACACTATATTACATATATTACACCACACGAATACAACTATCTTATTCCAACTCGCTCGTTTCTTCTTCTTCGGTTTTGGTTCTTTTTGCCAAGTTTCTAGGGATATATGATGTTCCCCTAATACGAGCCGTAATTTTCCACATTGGTTTAGAAAAACCCGGTGGTTTAGAGGTTCCCGGGTCATTGTTAAAACTTAAGGACTTCGGGGGTTGACGATACATATAAAGTTCATCGGGGTTGGAATTAGATTTCTCTATTTTTATGCCCTTTCCCTTATTATTTTCTTTTGCCTTTTTAAATTCAGTTGGGGTAATTTCTATAACATCATCGGAATTCTTGTCGGAATCTGATTCATCGGAGAATTGGTAATCCTCCCAATATTTTGCTTCCTTGGCGGAAACACCATTGACCATAATTAACCTTGGTCGGTTGGTTGAGGATTTTCTTTTACTTAACCGTTTTATTATTTCCCCCACCGGTTCTATTTCTTCATCCGGTTCCGATTCTTCTTCCGGTTCCGATTCTTCTTCCGGTTCCGACTCTTCTTCCGGTTCCTCTTCGGGAACTTGTGAATCAGTCCACGAATCATTCCAATTTACATTTGACTCTTCATTATTATTAGGTGAGTCAATGGGACTTGTTCTAGAGGTAGACATCTATCACATAATATCAAACGCGTTAAGAGATTAATATATCACATAATATTCACATGTTAAAAAATATATAGTTTCCAACAAAATTTGTTAAGCAATCATTTTTCAAGTAAACACGGTCGAAGTCCAGACTCACTAATGCATCCTAACAAACTCGATAAGACACACTAGTGAAAATTTTCTGGTTCTCTAAGACCAACGCTCGGATACCAACTGAAATGTCCCGTTCTTATTGATTAAAAACGTTCCATATTAATTGATTTCGTTGCGAGGTTTTGACCTCTATATGAGACGTTTTTCAAAGACTGCATTCATTTTTAAAACAAACCATAACCTTTATTTCATAGATAAAGGTTTTAAAAAGCTTTACGTAGATTATCAAATAATGATAATCTAAAATATCCTGTTTACACACGACCATTACATAATGGTTTACAATACAAATATGTTACAACAAAATAAGTTTCTTGAATGCAGTTTTTACACAATATCATACAAGTATGGACTCCAAATCTCGTCCTTATTTAAGTATGCGACAGCGGAAGCTCTTAATAATCACCTGAGAATAAACATGCTTAAAACGTCAACAAAAATGTTGGTGAGTTATAGGTTTAACCTATATATATCAAATCGTAACAATAGACCACAAGATTTCATATTTCAATACACATCCCATACATAGAGATAAAAATCATTCATATGGTGAACACCTGGTAACCGACAATAACAAGATGCATATATAAGAATATCCCCATCATTCCGGGACACCCTTCGGATATGATATAAATTTCGAAGTACTAAAGCATCCGGTACTTTGGATGGGGTTTGTTAGGCCCAATAGATCTATCTTTAGGATTCGCGTCAATTAGGGTGTCTGTTCCCTAATTCTTAGATTACCAGACTTAATTAAAAAGGGGCATATTCGATTTCGATAATTCAACCATAGAATGTAGTTTCACGTACTTGTGTCTATTTTGTAAATCATTTATAAAACCTGCATGTATTCTCATCCCAAAAATATTAGATTTTAAAAGTGGGACTATAACTCACTTTCACAGATTTTTACTTCGTCGGGAAGTAAGACTTGGCCACTGGTTGATTCACGAACCTATAACAATATATACATATATATCAAAGTATGTTCAAAATATATTTACAACACTTTTAATATATTTTGATGTTTTAAGTTTATTAAGTCAGTTGTCCTCGTTAGTAACCTACAACTAGTTGTCCACAGTTAGATGTACAGAAATAAATCGATAAATATTATCTTGAATCAATCCACGACCCAGTGTATACGTATCTCAGTATTGATCACAACTCAAACTATATATATTTTGGAATCAACCTCAACCCTGTATAGCTAACTCCAACATTCACATATAGAGTGTCTATGGTTGTTCCGAAATATATATAGATGTGTCGACATGATAGGTCGAAACATTGTATACGTGTCTATGGTATCTCAAGATTACATAATATACAATACAAGTTGATTAAGTTATGGTTGGAATAGATTTGTTACCAATTTTCACGTAGCTAAAATGAGAAAAATTATCCAATCTTGTTTTACCCATAACTTCTTCATTTTAAATCCGTTTTGAGTGAATCAAATTGCTATGGTTTCATATTGAACTCTATTTTATGAATCTAAACAGAAAAAGTATAGGTTTATAGTCAGAAAAATAAGTTACAAGTCGTTTTTGTAAAGGTAGTCATTTCAGTCGAAAGAACGACGTCTAGATGACCATTTTAGAAAACATACTTCCACTTTGAGTTTAACCATAATTTTTGGATATAGTTTCATGTTCATAATAAAAATCATTTTCTCAGAATAACAACTTTTAAATCAAAGTTTATCATAGTTTTTTTAATTAACTAACCCAAAACAGCCCGCGGTGTTACTACGACGGCGTAAATCCGGTTTTACGGTGTTTTTCGTGTTTTCAGGTTTTAAATCATTAAGTTAGCATATCATATAGATATAGAACATGTGTTTAGTTGATTTTAAAAGTCAAGTTAGAAGGATTAAATTTTGTTTGCGAACAAGTTTAGAATTAACTAAACTATGTTCTAGTGATTACAAGTTTAAACCTTCGAATAAGATAGCTTTATATGTATGAATCGAATGATGTTATGAACATCATTACTACCTTAAGTTCCTTGGATAAACCTACTGGAAAAGAGAAAAAATGGATCTAGCTTCAATGGATCCTTGGATGGCTCGAAGTTCTTGAAGCAGAATCATGACACGAAAACAAGTTCAAGTAAGATCATCACTTGAAATAAGATTGTTATAGTTATAGAAATTGAACCAAAGTTTGAATATGATTATTACCTTGTATTAGAATGATAACCTACTGTAAGAAACAAAGATTTCTTGAGGTTGGATGATCACCTTACAAGATTGGAAGTGAGCTAGCAAACTTGAAAGTATTCTTGATTTTATGAAACTAGAACTTTTGGAATTTATGAAGAACACTTAGAACTTGAAGATAGAACTTGAGAGAGATCAATTAGATGAAGAAAATTGAAGAATGAAAGTGTTTGTAGGTGTTTTTGGTCGTTGGTGTATGGATTAGATATAAAGGATATGTAATTTTGTTTTCATGTAAATAAGTCATGAATGATTACTCATATTTTTGTAATTTTATGAGATATTTCATGCTAGTTGCCAAATGATGGTTCCCACATGTGTTAGGTGACTCACATGGGCTTCTAAGAGCTGATCATTGGAGTGTATATACCAATAGTACATACATCTAAAAGCTGTGTATTGTACGAGTACGAATACGGGTGCATACGAGTAGAATTGTTGATGAAACTGAACGAGGATGTAATTGTAAGCATTTTTGTTAAGTAGAAGTATTTTGATAAGTGTATTGAATTCTTTCAAAAGTGTATAAATACATATTAAAACACTACATGTATATACATTTTAACTGAGTCGTTAAGTCATCGTTAGTCGTTACATGTAAATGTTGTTTTGAAACCTTTAGGTTAACGATCTTGTTAAATGTTGTTAAACCAATGTTTATAATATCAAAAGAGATTTTAAATTATTATATTATCATGATATTATGATGTACGAATATCTCTTAATATGATATATATACATTAAATGTCGTTACAACGATAATCGTTACATATATGTCTCGTTTCAAAATCATTAAGTTAGTAGTCTTGTTTTTACATATGTAGTTCATTGTTAATATACTTAATGATATGTTTAATTATAATAATATAATGTTAACTATATATATAACCATATATATGTCATCATATAGTTTTTACAAGTTTTAACGTTCGTGAATCACCGGTCAACTTGGGTGGTCAATTGTCTATATGAAACATATTTCAATTAATCAAGTCTTAACAAGTTTGATTGCTTAACATGTTGGAAACATTTAATCATGTAAATATCAATCTCAATTAATATATATAAACATGGAAAAGTTCGGGTCACTACATCTTAGCACCTCGACACTACACATTTCACGCTACAACAAATAGATACATTATATACCTACACATATAATTATTCCACTCACCTCAAAGTCTTCGTGTAAGATAACCGAACTTGCAACGTCAATGTAACGTACCTATTAAATTTTAGCACATAATCAATTCACAACTCAAGTCAGTCAAGCAACTCACTCAACAATCTAGAGTCTTTTGACCCTAAGTGCAATCCCGACCCATTTTGCACCTTTAACCCTAATAATGGGTTAACTTCACCAAAAACCCTAATTCTAGCCATTTAAGGTCGTAACACGCATTTAAAGACCAAGTTGACTCATTTTCACGCATGCAAGACAACCTAGGTCATCAAAGATCCATTTGACCCATTTTAACATTTCAAAACCCTAAGTTAGTCACCAATTGGGTCTTCATGACCCAAACTTACCCAAAACCCCCAAATCACTCATACATGGGTTTTATGTACAACATTAACCCAAACCCTAACCCTTAAACATATTAACTAGAGAAATCAAGTTTAGGGCTTACCACCACAATCAAAACAAAGCTAACGAGGAGATGAACAACTTCAATGCTCGAGCTAGAACCCGAAACAAGCTTCTTCCTCTCCTATTTGAGCTTTCTCACACTTAAGAGCACTCTCTCTCTAGAATTAAAGTAGATGATGTTTGGTGGTTGTGAATGGAGTAATGAGACTCCCAAAACTGATCTTGGGCTTTAAAATTCGTCCAAGAAGTAAAATTACTAAAATACCCATCTAAAATAATTAATAGCAAAAAGACATGCCTGCCAGCCATTCTGGACGGCGTCCAAAATGTTGGACGGCGTCCAGGTCTTCAAACTGGGACGGCGTCCCAAATGTTTGGACGGCGTCCAAACCCAAAAAGAAAACAGGATCTTACAACTCTCCCCCACTTGAACCGGATTGCGACCTCGCAATCCACGCCGTATGACAAGCAGGAAGATAAACCAAGACAAACTCTTCGGGCTCCCAAGTAAATTCGGAGCCTATACTTCGACGACATTGGACTTTAAAAGTCCTCCCTCCTTATTTCTCAATTTCTTAACCTTTTCATCAAGTATAGCAACCGGCTCCTCAACATACTCTAACTTATTATTTAGCTCAATCTCGTCTAACGACACCCACGAAGAATCATCCGAAAGACACTTACGGAGATGGGAAACATGAAATGTAGTATGGATCCCCGCAAGTTCTTCGCGTAATTCCAAACGATATGCAACTTCGCCAACACGAGCTAAAACTTTGAATGGCCCAATAAACCGAGGAGCTAACTTTACTCGTTTTTGAAATCGAATAATACCCTTCCAAGGCGAAACCTTAAGCATCACCATATCGCCTTCTTGAAATTCGATCGTTCGTCTACGTTTATCGGCATACGACTTTTGTCTATCTTGAGCCTTTTTAAATGTTCCCGAATAATATCAATCTTGTTATTCGTCTCCAAAACCAAATCGGTGCTCCCGATCTCTCTTTGACCCACTTCTCCCCAACAAACGGGAGTTCGACACCTACGCCCATAAAGCATTTCGTAAGGTGGCATCCCGATACTAGTATGATAACTATTATTGTACGAGAATTCCACCAAAGGCAAATGCTCATCCCAACTACCACCGAAGTCAATGATGCACGCCCGTAACATATCTTCCAAAGTTTGATTCGTATGTTCGGTTTGACCGTCCGTTTGAGGATGATACGCCGTACTCAACTTCAGTTGCGTACCCATATCTTCATGAAACTTTTCCCAAAACCGAGATGTAAAACGGGTATCTCGATCCGAAATAAAAGATATAGGAACCCCATGTCGCGAGACCACTTCCTTGATAAACAACTTAGCCAAGGCCTCCGACGATATCGCTTCTTTAATGGGAAGAAACAAAGCGCTTTTTGTCAATCGGTCAACTATAACCCAAATCGAATCGAATTGGGTTCTCGCCGTTTTAGGTAACTTCGTAATGAAATCCATGGTAATGTGCTCCCATTTCCATTTCGGGATGTCTAACGGTTGCAACTTACCATACGGCTTTTGGTGTTCGGCTTTTACTTGTAAACACGTGACACATTGCTCAACATACTTCACAACATCATGTTTCATGCCCGGCCACCAATAATCTTTCTTCAAGTCATGATACATTTTTGTCGCGCCCGGATGAATGGAATATTTTGACTTATGTGCTTCATCAAGTAGCACCCGTCGGTAATCACCCATCTTAGGCACCCACACCCTTCCTTGAAAAGACAACAAACCACGCGGGCCCATAGTAATGAACTCCAATTGGCCCACGATTCGTTCCACATGCTTATTGTGAACGTAAGCCTCTATTTGAATCTCGCCAAGCTTCTCAAGAAAATCGTTGGAAATAATCAAACGTAACGACCCCACTTTTATCGCCGGATGTTGACTCTTTCGACTCAACGCATCCGCGACAACATTCGCCTTACCCGGATGATAAAGTATCTCACAATCATAATCTTTCACCACATCCATCCACCTACGTTGGCGATAATTCAAATCTCGTTGATTAAAGAGATGTTTCAAACTCTTATGATCCGAATAAATCGTACACTTGACACCATACAAGTAATGGCGCCAAATTTTCAACGCATGCACTACCGCCGCCAACTCAAGATCATGAGTCGGATATCTCGTTTCGTGTTCCTTTAATTGTCAAGAGGCATAAGCGATGACTTTACCTCTTTGCATTAGAACACACCCGAGCCCATTTAGCGAAGCATCACAATAAACCGTCATATCTTCCACACCTTCAGGTAATACTAACACCGGAGCTTGACACAACTTCTCTTTTAACAATTGAAAAACAATTTCTTGCTCGTTCTCCCAATTAAACTTAGCATTCTTTCTCGTCAACTTCGTTAATGGAGAAGCAATCTTAGAAAAGTCTTGGATAAACCGACGATAATAACCGGCCAATCCAAGGAAACTTCGGATTTCCGTAGGCGTAGTCGGTCGTCCACAACTCTTCACCGTCTCTATCTTCCCCGGATCTACTTGAATACCGTCTTTGTTCACAATATGACCAAGGAATTGGACTTCCCTTAGCCAAAATTCACATTTGGAGAACTTAGCATACAACTTCTCCTTTCGTAAGGTCTTCAATACTTCACGCAAATGACGTTCATGTTCGTTCATACTTTTCGAATAGACTAGTATGTCGTCGATGAACACTATTACCGACTTGTCCAACATAGGTTGGCACACTCGGTTCATAAGATCCATGAATGCTGCCGGTGCATTCGTAAGACCAAAAGGCATCACCACAAACTCAAAATGCCCATACCGCGTTCTAAAAGCCGTTTTCTCAATGTCTTCCTCACGGACCCGCATTTGGTGATAGCCGGACCGTAGGTCGATCTTAGAGAAATACGTTGCACCTTGAAGTTGATCAAATAAATCGTCAATCCTAGGTAATGGATAACGATTCTTGATCGTCACTTTATTCAACTCACGGTAATCAATGCACATACGCATACTACCATCTTTCTTCTTCACAAATAACATCGGAGCGCCCCACGGTGAAGCACTCGGTCGAATAAAACCCTTCTCGAGAAATTCTTGAATTTGATTTAACAACTCTTGCATCTCCGTTGGCGCTAAACGATAAGGAGTTTTAGCAATGCGGGTAGCCCCCGGAACCAACTCGATGCGAAATTCAACTTGTCTTTCCGCCGGAACACCCGGTAACTCATCCGGAAAAACATCTTCAAACTCATTAACCACCGGAATTTCACGAATAGGTGGTGGCTCATTACGAGTATCAACAACATGAGCAAGGAAAGCCATGCCACCGGTAACAACATGACGACGTGCCCATGCAAAAGTGCATATCGGCACCGGTCTCCTCCGCCTATCACCATGAATAATCAACTCTCCCCCACTTAGGGTCTTCACACGAATAAACTTATCATGGCATGCAATATCGGCTCTATAACGATCGAGCCAATCCATACCAACGACAATATCAAAGTCACCCAAGGTCATTGGAATAAGATCAATTTTAAAGGTTTCGGCACCAAAAACAACATCACAATTTTCACACACATCGACCACTAGCACCGTCTTGCCGTTCGCTGTTTCGACTTCTACCGGACGAATTAACTTAGCTAACGGTCTATCAAGTTTAGGCACAAATCTAGGAGACACAAACGAAAAATTTGCACCGCTATCAAAAAGAATCCTCGTCGGATTAGAATTAACCATGAAAGTACCTGAGATAACTTCGTTCGATTGTTTGGCTTCATCATTAGTCATCAAGTAGTTGCGACCCCTAGCCGTACCCGCCGCCTTCTCTAACCGCTTCACATTATCATTTCGCAAATCGGGACACTCCGGCTTCTTATGCCCCTCTTTGTCGCAATTAAAACAAGTGACTTTGTTTCCAGAAGATGGTTTCGGACACTCACGAGCCATATGACCCGGTTGTCCACAATTGTAGCACGTATAAGAAAACCCGCCGGTAGTGCCCTTCTTTGCACTATTGACACTTTCGGCCCCCTTCTTGCTCTTGCTCTTCTTGCTTGAGGCGTTAGAGTAACTAAAACCTTCAAATTTTCTTTTGGAAAACATGAAATCACTCTTTCTTGGAACCTCCGGCTCAAAACCCCGAGCCAACTCGAACAATTCATCAAAAGACTTAGCCATACCCCGACTAATCTTCCCCTTGTACTCATCATTCAAAGTACGGTAGAAATCCTTCATGAGCTTATGATCATCACCAACATATTCCGGGCAAAAACGAGTCTTTGCCAAGAATGTAGACTTGAGGGTAACCAAATCCATGGAACCTTGTTGCAAATGATGCAACTCGTCCCGGATTCTATCAAGGTCGGAAGAAGTTCGGTATTCTTTGAAAAATTCTTTCTTGAACTCTTCCCAAGTCAAGCCCATACATTGTTCTTCACCATACAAGTTGATTTTATCGTCCCACCACAACTTAGCTTCTTCGCGTAACATGCTAGAACCATACCTCGTCTTCCTTTCGGGAGGACATTCCGCGGTACGGAAAGCTCCCTCAATATCGGAGATCCAACATGTACTTTTTAAAGGATCCCGCACCCCATTAAACATCGGGGGTTGAGCATCCTTGAAGTTCTTGTAGTGGAAGTCCCGCCTTCCTTCACCTCCTTCACCGCGAGGATAGATATTCCTAGTGTCAAGGGCCTCTTCGATAGTGGCCTTCATTCGTTCATTAATTAGATCGGTTATTTGCTCATCAACCGAATCTTAAAAGACCTTTCGAACGTCCGCAAGAAAATCCGCTTTTAACTTCTTAAAGACGGCCTCGACCTTGGTTGAGAACTCGGCATCCCCGCTTGTACTTCCGTTATCATGTTCGGGACCGTTTCTCGTCTTCATTCTATAAAACGAATTAGGTTAAACCACCAAACGGAAGGACAAATTATATATATATACATACACATACGCCACACTACTCCATCTCGCTCAACAATCGTCGTACATTACTTGTTTGACACGATTTGCGCCCGTAACAATGGTAGCTAATCATTGTTACGCGAGCACGTCGCATTAACTTGCTAGTACAACGTCTATCTCGCTCGATGCTCGCTAAACATACATAACAAATAGCGCATGATTAGTTTACATAAACCTATGCACAAACTAATCCCGATCCAACCCAAAGTCCTACAAGTCCCGCATAACGCACACACAAGAAGTCTAAGTCTAGGCGCCTATCTCAAGTCACCTAAATCCCTTAGACCATGCTCTGATACCACTTGTAACAACCCGACTTCATAAACCCAAAACGCGTACCAAAAAAAAAAAATTCTATGGCAGTGCATCTGGACGGCGTCCAGAATCCTGGACGGCATCCAGCTCAGAAATGTGGGACGGCGTCCAAAGTTTGGGATGGCGTCCAGCTCAACACAACTGGGACGGCGTCCAATCAATTGGGATGGCATCCCAATGGCCTTCCAGCTACTGATCACGGGTCCAACTCACACGAGCTGAAAACCCGCTTCCCGACATTTTCAAACGAAAACCTTTTTACCACAAGTCAATATAAGTGAAACTAAGAGATTTTCATCATCAAATCAAGTTTTACATCAACGGGCCCACATCGCCCATTTTACGAGTTTCGTTCAAAAATAAAAGTTTCGACCAAATATAAGTTTAAGTTCCAAACGACACAAGAGCATGGTGTTTGGGGTTAAACTACCCAATCTCGGTCGAACTCCAAAAGCTAACACCCAAAAGCATCCCCTAACAAGACAAGCAGGAGATCACTAATCCAATTGAACGCTCTTACCCTTGTCAACGCCTGAGCCTATAAAAAAAGGTAAATAACGAGAGGGTAAGCAAAGCTTAGTGAATGCAATAATTATACGAATACATATATAATTATACCTACTTGCATACACTTACACAACCGCAAACATGCTAGCATACATCATTAGCTTATCGTCGCCATAACAAGCTATAATTCACCAATACCCCCAAGCTAGCATAACAACCGCATATAAATATAACTCGAATAATATAATATGCTTACAACACAAATAACCATGGTTAACCAATAGTACAAGGGAACGACGCTCGCAAAAACGCCATCGGTGTTCATAACATCCGTTAGGGCACTTAACACCTCGCACCACTAACCCCTAGGGTGGCACCTTAACACCTCGGCACATCACCCCGAGTGGCATCTTAACACCTAAATGCAACACTCATTATTTTACGGAGTGGTGTCTTAACACCTCGACACTACACTCTTAGGTGGCATCTTAACACCTCGATGCTACACCCGAGTGGCATCTTAACACCTCGATGCTACACTCTTCACGTGAAACATGGTGTCTTAGCACCTCGACACTACACATTTCACGCTACAACAAATAGATACATTATATACCTACACATATAATTATTCCACTCACCTCAAAGTCTTCGTGTAAGATAACCGAACTTGCAACGTCAATGTAACGTACCTATTACATTTTATCACATAATCAATTCACAACTCAAGTCGGTCAAGCAACTCACTCAACAATCTAGAGTCTTTTGACCCTAAGTGCAATCCCGACCCATTTTGCACCTTTAACCCTAATAATGGGTTAACTTCACCAAAAACCCTAATTCTAGCCATTTAAGGTCTTAACACGCATTTAAACACCAAGTTGACTCATTTTCACGCATGCAAGACAACCTAGGTCATCAAAGACCCATTTAACCCATTTCAACATTTCAAAACCCTAAGTTAGTCACCATTTGGGTCTTCATGACCCAAACTTACCCAAAACCCCCAAATCACTCATACATGGGTTTTATGTACAACATTAACCCAAACCCTAACCCTTAAACATATTAACTAGAGAAATCAAGTTTAGGGCTTACCACCACAATCAAAACAAAGCTAACGAGGAGATGAACAACTTCAATGCTCGAGCTAGAACCCGAAACAAGCTTCTTCCTCTCCTATTTGAGCTTTCTCACACTTAAGAGCACTCTCTCTCTAGAATTAAAGTAGATGATGTTTGGTGGTTGTGAATGGAGTAATGAGACTCCCAAAACTGATCTAGGGCTTTAAAATTCGTCCAAGAAGTAAAATTACCAAAATACCCATCTAAAATAATTAATAGCAAAAAGACATGCCTGCCAGCCATTCTGGACGGCGTCCAGGTCTTCAAACTGGGACGGCGTCCTAAATGTTTGGACGGCGTCCAAACCCAAAAAGAAAACAGGATCTTACAATAATTATATAAATTAATTATAAAAAATTAATTATCGTGTCTTGCGTTGTTTTATAAAGACGTTTTCCTGATTTTCACTAACCGTACGTTTTTTTGCGTTTTCTAAGTACTTCCGATTTGAAGCATATAATCATAGAATATGTAGCAAATATTAAGCTAGTATATTCTTAAATGTTTATATAAAAAAAATCGGCATATAAAGACAGAAATTAACTAATGGTCATTAAGTATTTAAAGGAAAGTTAATGGAAAAAGTCGGGTTCTTACAAAGTATCTCTGAATTCGGTATGGTCGAAGTTTCCGAGAGACATTTAATGCACTTAGGGATACGAAACTTAGAAATTAAGACATGAACGACCTAACATACCTGATTGTTGCTCCCAAGAGACCTCTTAGGACAGTTATGACTTATCTAGTTGCCCCCAATTATTTGATTCAACCCTACTGCAAGTTCTTGTTTGATTGTTGCCTTAGGATTGTTCTTACTTCCGTTGTGTGTACATTATAGGTTCTTATCAGTTTACTAATCAGCTTAACACTGCAATGTCGTATAATAATTAGAATTAGTTTGATGCGTTCGTGCGATATACATCTTTTACCCTCTAAATTTATATTTGATTCAAACACTACAATCAAGCTCACACAACTAACGAGCACTTAGAACTCGGTTATTATAGCACTTTAATGTAAGTATTCTTATCAAGTTCATCCCAAGGGAAGCGGTGTAAGTCGGATATTTGAAACTATCAATTGTCCTAGGGTTTGTTTGATTGGGGGGTTTCGATTGATGTTAACTAACAACTAAAACTTGCACATTTAAACAAACCTAAATTTATCAATTAATCTAGTAACAAGAAACAAGTAGTGAAGTATTAAGACTTAAAACAAATTAACTAAGACGTGTTCACTTATCTAATCCTCTCTATGCTTGGCTTGCCCCATTTTGCCTATTTTGCTATCTCATTAATTGTTGAACTATTAAATATTTAGCATCACTACTAAACCTCAAATCAAATGACACTCCACACATTCACATAAGCTTTATATCTTAAGATCGAGTTAAGCATGATTTGGTCATTGAGATTGAGCTTAGGTTGAAATCACTTAAAACCCCCAACTATCGAAATCACTTAAGATAATCGGCATTACTATGTTGACTAGAGGCTAATTAGAAACCAACCCAGATCAAGAACACAATCACTTGCAATTCCTAAACTAGTTGTGTAGATCACCCAAGGTGTTGAAGCACATATTGATTCACTTCTCAAATCACTAAGAGAGCTACACAACTTATGTAATCAAAGTCAAGCCTAAAACAAACTCATAGCAATGGATCTTTAGCTAACTCAACAACACATGATCATGTAATTCATTCAAACAACAATAATCAATTGATTTGGGGCAAACACTAGCATTAGAGATTCATAGATAAGCAAACACAAGAGATTTAGCCAATCATAGCTAAAATTAAACTAATAATAAGCATATAAATGTAAATCATCATCATCTTCAAGTTATTACAAGTAATCAATGCCAAATATGAAAAGTAAAATGAAGATTACAACCCAAAATGTAAAGAAGTTGAAGTTCTAAGCTAAACAATGATGAATCTTGAGCTAGCTTCCTTGAATACACCCTTAAACACCAATGGATGATGAAATTAGGGTTTTGTATGTGAAATTCGGACCTTAAGCAGCTGCTCTCTAAAGATGCCTATGAAAAATGACCTAATCTCGTTCCTTTTATAGTGCTGAAAATCTGGGCTGAAACAGCGACAGGAGCGCCGCTTTTGGACAGGAGCGGCGCTTTTGGCTTTAATGAGGAGCGGAGCTTTTGATCAGGAACCCCGCTTTTAGATCTAAACATGGACGGCACTTTTGTTGAGGAGCGATGCTTTTGGCTGAATAGGAGGGACGCTTTTCACTGTAGGAACGACGCTTTTGCTCACTGGAGAAAAATGGAGCTGAAATGTGCATGAGAACGTCGCTTTTTCAGTTGGTGCGGCGCTTTTGGTTCACAGGATCTGCGCTCTTGAATGAGGAGCAACGCTTTTGATGCTGATTCTGCACTTTTCCATTTCCTTAGCCAATTTTGCCTAAGATTTGGTCAATTTTACACCAAATCAACTCCTTAGCCCTTAATTTACCATTTAGCTCAATAGCACACAAAATAGGCTCCAAGATAGTCATAAACTGAGCAAAGTGAAGTAGATATCACGAAATAAAACATATATAAATGGAGCGATATCATAGTTCAATCTCCGTAGAATGATGATAGGGTTTTTAGTTCCTTTAACTGTTTTGTCAACTTAATCCAGTGGGCTCCTCCCATTTGTGATTGTGTTCATTCAACACCACACGTTGTTATTCCGTCTCCTGACAAAATAACGAGGGTTAAGATTAGAACATAACTTCTAACAGCATCTAGTGCTTTACTCAAGATAATCTCCGAGGTTCAGACACACTCCAGAGTGTAACCCTAGTTACATATCTTCCCTTGCTCAAAGATAACTCTGAGAGGTCAAGGACCGATAGGCTTGCACGATTGGCTCATATCAGATTCCTACTATCCTAATTAGAGTCTTACTTAAACATAGGGGTGTAAATGAGTCGAGCCAAGCCCGAGCTTACTAGTGTTCGAGCTTGACTCGTTTGGTTTCCTGAAAGCTTGAGCTCGAGCTTGGCTCGATTCTAACTTTAGCTTTTAGCTCGAGCTCGGCTCGTGACTTAAGTTAAAAGCTCGAGCTCGGCTCGTGTTAGGCTCGTTTAAAAATATATACATATATATGTCTATGTTTTTAAACATAAGTATAATATATAAACAAATATATACATAATTAAATATACATATATATAGATATATGACTATGTTTATATATAAATATATATACACACGAAAGCTTGTTTACTAAACGAGCCCTAACTTAAACTCGAACTCGGGCTCGAGCTCGTTTAGGCTCGACTTGAATGGAGCTTTTTTCGAGCCGAGCTCGAGTTTCTCACGAGTAGCTCGGCTCATTTACAACCCTACTTAAACATAATTACCCTTCCTTAGCCTAAGTGTATATCATGGTCAACATTTCATTGATCTGTGAACTCGGGATATCTCACCCTTTTACCTTCCCGCAATTAAGATTGTTAACTAAAAATAAACTACTATCATTTTACCTAGTCAATTTAGTTAAAGACAATTATACCCTTGGATTTCAATTCGTTAAACCATTTAAAAACACGACCCTATGTCAACTTACGTTTTCTACCTTAGGAAGTTAAAAAGAAGATTTAGGCCCCGCTCTTACAAATAAAATATTCAGTTAGTACCCTACTGAGAATCGCTTAGTCAATGTCGTTATACGACAAACGAAATCGACTTTTCATGCGATATATCAGAAACCCGACCAATCCGAGCGCATGTGTGGCAAAACCCCCTCTCCCCCACTGCCCTACGAACGCGATATGCGGAAGGCATCCTTGGGTGGAATTCAAGGGTTAAGAGGTAACTTTGTGTGCAATGTTGTACCTCACGGGAGTCGAACTCCTGACCTCTCGCTAAGAGAGGCAGACCACTACTACATGAGCAACAACACAAGGTTCTATATATGCTTGAATTGATATTGAATTCTTTTGGCGCTTCATTGCTATACGGTAATGTCTACACCCATGTATATTTCTAATTTTCAATTTTTAGTTATAAAAAATTTTTATAAGAATCAAAAACTTGATTTATCTAATTATATGAATCATAAAGACGATAAAATTTTCTAATAAAATTTGGTAAAACTTGATTTATCTAATAAAATTATATGAATCATCTTTTGTGCTCGGTGGTTTGCACGCTTCTTGTGTGCTAATAAACTTTGCTTTTTAAAAAATGAATCATAAAATCGATATAAGTTACAAGTCTTTTATAGATGATACATCTTCTTTGAAAGGACCCGTCCTAATCAATCTGGACGAATACATTACATTTGATTACATCGCGAGGTACTTGACCTCTATATGATACATTTTACAAACATTGCATTCGATTTTAAAAAGACAAACTTTCATTACATAGAAAGTTGACGGCATGTGAAATGTCCCGTTCTTATTGATTAAAAATGTTCCATATTAATTGATTTCGTTGCGGGGTTTTGACCTCTATATGAGACGTTTTTCAAAGACTGCATTCATTTTAAAACAAACCATAACCTTTATTTCATCAATAAAGGTTTAAAAAGCTTTACGTAGATTATCAAATAATGATAATCTAAAATATCCTGTTTACACACGAGCATTACATAATGGTTTACAATACAAATATGTTACAACAAAATAAATTTCTTGAATGCAGTTTTTACACAATATCATACAAAGCATGGACTCCAAATCTCGTCCTTATTTAAGTATGCGACAGCGGAAGCTCTTAATAATCACCTGAGAATAAACATGCTTAAAACGTCAACAAAAATGTTGGTGAGTTATAGGTTTAACCTATATATATCAAATCGTAACAATAGACCACAAGATTTCATATTTCAATATACATCCCATACATAGAGATAAAAATTATTCATATGGTGAACACCTGGTAATCGACATTAACAAGATGCATATATAAGAATATCCCCATCATTCCGGGACACCCTTCGGATATGATATAAATTTCGAAGTACTAAAGCATCCGCTTCTTTGGATGGGGTTTGTTAGGCCCAATAGATATATCTTTAGGATTCGCGTCAATTAGGGTGTCTGTTCCCTAATTCTTAGATTACCAGACTTAATAAAAAGGGGCATATTCGATTTCGATAATTCAACCATAGAATGTAGTTTCACGTACTTGTGTCTATTTTGTAAATCATTTATAAAACCTGCATGTATTCTCATCCCAAAAATATTAGATTTTAAAAGTGGGACTATAACTCACTTTCACAGATTTTTACTTCGTCGGGAAGTAAGACTTGGCCACTGGTCGATTCACGAACCTATAACAAATATGTACATATATATCAAAGTATGTTCAAAATATATTTGCAACACTTTTAATACATTTTGATGTTTTAAGTTTATTAAGTCAGCTGTCCTTGTTAGTAACCTACAACTAGTTGTCCACAGTTAGATGTACAGAAATAAATCGATATATATTATCTTGAATCAATCCACGACCCAGTGTATACATATCTCAGTATTGATCACAACTTAAACTATATATATTTTGGAATCAACCTCAACCCTGTATAGCTAACTCCAACATTCACATATAGAGTGTCTATGGTTGTTCCGAAATATATATAGATGTGTCGACATGATAGGTCGAAACATTGTATACGTGTCTATGGTATCTCAAGATTACATAATATACAATACAAGTTGATTAAGTTATGGTTGGAATAGATTTGTTACCAATTTTCACGTAGCTAAAATGAGAAAAATTATCCAATCTTGTTTTACCCATAACTTCTTCATTTTAAATCCGTTTTGAGTGAATAAAATTGCTATGGTTTCATATTGAACTCTATTTTATGAATCTAAACAGAAAAAGTATAGGTTTATAGTCAGAAATATAAGTTACAAGTCGTTTTTGTAAAGGTAGTCATTTCAGTCGAAAGAACGACGTCTAGATGACCATTTTAGAAAACATACTTACACTTTGAGTTTAACCATGATTTTTGGATATAGTTTCATGTTCATAAGAAAAATCATTTTACCAGAAGAAAAACTTTTAAATCAAAGTTTATCATAGTTTTTAATTAACTAACCCAAAACAGCCCGCGGTGTTACTACGACGGCGTAAATTCGGTTTTACAGTGTTTTTCGTGTTTTCAGGTTTTAAATCATTAAGTTAGCATATCATATTGATATAGAACATGTGTTTAGTTGATTTTAAAAGTCAAGTTAGAAGGATTAACTTTTATTTGCGAACAAGTTTAGAATTAACTAAACTATGTTCTAGTGATTACAAGTTTAAACCTTCGAATAAGATAGCTTTATATGTATGAATCGAATGATGTTATGAACATCATTACTACCTTAAGTTCCTTCGATAAACCTACTGGAAAAGAGAAAAATGGATCTAGCTTCAACGGATCCTTGGATGGCTCGAAGTTCTTGAAGCAGAATCATGACACGAAAACAAGTTCAAGTAAGATCATCACTTGAAATAAGATTGTTATAGTTATAGAAATTGAACCAAAGTTTGAATATGATTATTACCTTGTATTAGAATGATAACCTACTGTAAGAAACAAAGATTTCTTGAGGTTGGATGATCACCTTACAAGATTGGAAGTGAGCTAGCAAACTTGAAAGTATTCTTGATTTTATGTAACTAGAACTTGTAGAATTTATGAAGAACACTTAGAACTTGAAGATAGAACTTGAGAGAGATCAATTAGATGAAGAAAATTGAAGAATGAAAGTGTTTGTAGGTGTTTTTGGTCGTTGGTGTATGGATTAGATATAAAGGATATGTAATTTTGTTTTCATGTAAATAAGTCATGAATGATTACTCATATTTTTGTAATTTTATGAGATATTTCATGCTAGTTGCCAAATGATGGTTCCCACATGTGTTAGGTGACTCACATGGGCTGCTAAGAGCTGATCATTGGAGTGTATATACCAATAGTACATACATCTAAAAGCTGTGTATTGTACGAGTACGAATACGGGTGCATACGAGTAGAATTGTTGATGAAACTGAACGAGGATGTAATTGTAAGAATTTTTGTTAAGTAGAAGTATTTTGATAAGTGTATTGAAGTCTTTCAAAAGTGTATAAATACATATTAAAACACTACATGTATATACATTTTAACTGAGTCGTTAAGTCATCGTTAGTCGTTACATGTAAGTGTTGTTTTGAAACCTTTAGGTTAACGATCTTGTTAAATGTTGTTAACCTAATGTTTATAATATCAAATGAGATTTTAAATTATTATATTATCATGATATTATCATGTATGAATATCTCTTAATATGATATATATACATTAAATGTCTTTACAACGATAATCGTTACATATATGTCTCGTTTAAAAATCATTAAGTTAGTAGTCTTGTTTTTACATATGTAGTTCATTGTTAATATACTTAATGATATGTTTACTTATCATAATATCATGTTAACTATATATATATCCATATATATGTCATCATATAGTTTTTACAAGTTTTAACGTTCGTGAATCACCGGTCAACTTGGGTGGTCAATTGTCTATATGAAACATATTTCAATTAATCAAGTCTTAACAAGTTTGATTGCTTAACATGTTGGAAACATTTAATCATGTAAATATCAATCTCAATTAATATATATAAACATGAAAAAGTTCGGGTCACTACAGTACCTACCCGTTAAATAAATTTCGTCCCGAAATTTTAAGCTGTTGAAGGTATTGACGAATCTTCTGGAAATAGATGCAGGTATATCTTCTTCATCTGATCTTCACACTCCCAGGTGAACTCGGGTCCTCTACGAGTATTCCATCGAACCTTAACAATTGGTATCTTGTTTTGCTTAAGTCTTTTAACCTCACGATCCATTATTTCGACGGGTTCTTCAATGAATTGAAGTTTTTCGTTGATTTGGATTTCATCTAACGGAATAGTGAGATCTTCTTTAGCAAAACATTTCTTCAAATTCGAGACGTGGAAAGTGTTATGTACAGCCGCGAGTTGTTGAGGTAACTCAAGTCGGTAAGCTACTGGTCCGACACGATCAATAATCTTGAATGGTCCAATATACCTTGGATTTAATTTTCCTCGTTTACCAAATCGAACAACGCCTTTCTAAGGTGCAACTTTAAGCATGACCATCTCTCCAATTTCAAATTCTATATCTTTTCTTTTAATGTCAGCGTAGCTCTTTTGTCGACTTTGGACGGTTTTCAACCGTTGTTGAATTTGGATGATCTTCTCGGTAGTTTCTTGTATTATCTCTGGACCCGTAATCTGTCTATCCCCCACTTCACTCCAACAAATCGGAGACCTGCACTTTCTACCATAAAGTGCTTCAAACAGCGCCATCTCAATGCTTGAATGGTAGCTGTTGTTGTAGGAAAATTCTGCTAACGGTAGATGTCGATCCCAAATGTTTCCGAAATCAATAACACATGCTCGTAGCATATCTTCAAGCGTTTGTATCGTCCTTTTGCTCTGCCCATCAGTTTGTGGATGATAGGCAATACTCATGTCTAGACGAGTTCCTAATGCTTGCTGTAATGTCTGCCAGAATCTTGAAATAAATCTGCCATCCCTATCAGAGATAATAGAGATTGGTATTCCATGTCTGGAGACGACTTCCTTCAAATACAGTCGTGCTAACTTCTCCATCTTGTCATCTTCTCTTATTGGCAGGAAGTGTGCTGATTTGGTGAGACGATCAACTATTATCCAAATAGTATCAAAACCACTTGCAGTCCTTGGCAATTTAGTGATGAAATCCATGGTAATGTTTTCCTATTTCCATTCCGGGATTTCGGGTTGTTGAAGTAGACCTGATGGTTTCTGATGCTCAGCTTTGACCTTAGAACATGTCAAACATTCTCCTACGTATTTAGCAACATCGGCTTTCATACCCGGCCACCAAAAATGTTTCTTGAGATCCTTGTACATCTTCCCCGTTCCAGGATGTATTGAGTATCTGGTTTTATGAGCTTCTCTAAGTACCATTTCTCTCATATCTCCAAATTTTGGTACCCAAATCCTTTCAGCCCTATACCGGGTTCCGTCTTCCCGAATATTAAGATGCTTCTCCGATCCTTTGGGTATTTCATCCTTTGAATTTCCCTCTTTTAAAACTCCTTGTTGCGCCTCCTTTATTTGAGTAGTAAGGTTATTATGAATCATTATATTCATAGATTTTACTCGAATGGGTTCTCTGTCCTTCCTGCTCAAGGCATCGGCTACCACATTTGCCTTCCCCGGGTGGTAATGAATCTCAAAGTCGTAATCATTCAACAATTCAATCCACCTACGCTGCCTCATATTCAGTTGTTTCTGATTAAATATGTGTTGAAGACTTTTGTGGTCGGTATATATAATACTTTTGACCCCATATAAGTAGTGCCTCCAAGTCTTTAATGCAAAAACAACCGCGCCTAATTCCAAATCATGCGTCGTATAATTTTGTTCGTGAATCTTCAATTGTCTAGACGCTTAAGCAATCACCTTCGTTCGTTGCATTAATACACAACCGAGACCTTGCTTTGATGCGTCACAATAAATCACAAAATCATCATTCCCTTCAGGCAATGACAATATAGGTGCCGTAGTTAGTATTTTCTTCAATAACTGAAACGCTTTCTCTTGTTCATCATTCCATTCAAATTTCTTCCCTTTATGCGTTAATGCAGTCAAGGGTTTTGCTATTCTGGAAAAGTCTTGGATGAACCTTCTGTAGTAACCAGCTAGTCCTAAAAACTGGTGTAATGACCCAGAAATTTCCGATCAAATTTAAACCTTAATCTCTATATGTTTTCGACACGATAAGAAAAATTTGTAATGTTGAGTCTAGAAAATTTTGAACTGTTTCATATATTCAATTGACCTTTGACTAATCTCGACGATTCACGAACAATTGTATGTAAATAGATATGTACATATATAAATATATGGATATAAATAATAGCTTGAGTTATATTAATAATCTTTTATATGATTTAGTGATACGAACATGAATTATACGTAAGTCTGTGCTACGTACTTGAAGAATATGGTTATACCATTTACCTATTAACAATATGATTATATTTCACGTGTATGTGTGTATACATTTGGTTAAGAAAAGAGATATAACCCATTTAGTCAACCAAATTGTCACAAGAGCATAATATATAATAGTATGGAATGGGCCTTGCAAGTTAAATAGATAATGTCATTAGTTGTACTCGACATAAACCACAATCAAATGGATATCATTGGCTTTCTCTTTTCTCTCTTTGGTGGCGATTAACAGAATACCCCAAGGAGTCCCACAAGACTAATTACATCATAATAAAAAAACAATTGAATTTCACGTGATTTCAAAATTATGGTACTGTGTTTGGTTCCTTCCTTCCCACTATCTCATTTTATAAATATAGATATAGATGATAGATAATATATACATATGCATACTATAGGAGTACAACTGTCAATTAACAAAATTACCTCATATGATTACACGATTAATATTACTATATCAATTATTAGTGCTTTATGACTTTCTTCATCTAGTATCTATATTATATATAACCATATACATATAGCTTATAGATGATAGATATAACCAACCATACACTACCATAAACCTCATAACTCTCATACACCGGGAACCACCACCATCTCAAGAACAATCACCCTCCTCCACCATTTTTGGTTTAACAAACACCAAGAATCCACCATCACCGGTCACCCGTGAGCCACCACTATCACCAACCTTAATCACATATGTTCACCATCTCAAACCACATGCAAACAACAACTGATTCACTATGATTGCATCAAATACCATCATACAATAATCACAACCATCCATCCACCACAAACCCATTTGAAAATCACCGATCTGTTTCTCTATTTTATTTCTTTGTCAAACTCTATATACAAACACCCATCGTGATTAACCGTGAATGTTTCCACTCATTTTCCAGCCCAACCCGTCACCACCTTCAATACATATCAACAACACCCTTTCTTTCATTCTTTCTATTACCTATTCTATCTATTATCATTTATCCTAACTATTTTTTTTATCTATCTTTTACAATATATATATATCGTACATATAGATTCATATGAGATACCAAAACAACCATCATCGTGACACTCTCAAACCACCTTCTTTCTTGGTTTTCTCCTTCGTGAAACCCACTTCACCACCTCACCTTCATAATCACAAAACCACCTTCGACTTTCTGTTTTTTTGTTTCTTAGTCGTAAACACCCATAACCATCACACAAACCGCCACCCATAAACCTTCTTAACTACTACAGTGCGACGTTTAATCTATTATTGTTCTGTTTTGTTTCCAGCTGTAACCACCACCTAAACAATCACATAAAATCACCCTAAGTACACCAGTGTTGCTGCACATACGTAAGTTTCTGTTTTAGGTTCGGTTCAACCCACAACCCACCATCTTCGTTTGTATTGTTGTTCATACTCGTGCTCAGATCAACAACCATCAAAATCGTCACTCTCTTTTCTCTCTTTTTCTTCTTTCTTGTTCCTTCATCGTGAACTCAAAAACAAACCCATTTGAGTTGTCACATCTCAATCTGCTACTGCTATTTCCTTATCTCCTGTCCATCGGTTACCTTCACCCAAAACCACCACCCAAATCATCACTAAACCCATCGAACCACCATAACCGAATAAATATTGCTGCTATACCTGCAACAAAATGAATGCTACTCAATTTCTGTTTTAGCGACTGTTGTTGCTGCAACTTTCTGCTGCAATTGCTATGCGTCTGTTTCCAATTGAATATCACCACCTCCCTTTACACCGCCACTTTCGAACATCACGAACCACCACTTACAACTCCTAATTGTTGTTGCTACAGTAATAACTTGAAGATAATGGTTACAAGCGTGATTAATGATAATGATACAGGCTTTTGGTTGTGTCTGCTTTATTTATTTCATTGTGGCTGACAATTTCAATCATAGATAACCTACTCTTTATTTTATTCACATGATACAAATTGTGTTACAGTTCCCTGATAAACCGTTAATGAATTGGACTCCCTTTTGCTATTTGGGCCGATTAATGGGCTGGTATTATTTGTTGGGCCAAATGAACGGCTGGACTCTTATTATCTGTCTCCATCACGATTGCAAAACCCATCGTGATGTCTCTCTGGTTCTTACTCGACAAACAAACACACACATCATTCCATTATTAATGAAGATTAAGTATGATGATTAAAATAACTAGATGATTGGTAAAGGGTGATGTCGTGATGATAAAGGAAACGATGATCATGATTTGATGAATATGATGTTAAGGATTATGATTATGGTTAGGATGATGCGTAATGATAGGATAAGTGATGATCCGTAATGAAAGAGTAGGATGATATGGTTACAAGATGATGATATATTATGATAATGGTACGAATATGATAATGATCGGGAAGATGAAGGTGATTATGGGAATGATAGTGATAATGATATACGTATTATGTTAGATGATGATATAGATGATGATGATGATGATGATGATGATTTACGTTGATGAGATGATGAGGTGACCAGTGATATAATCGAATTATGAGGATGATATAGGTGATGACTAGGATGATTAGGGTTGAGGTAATAAAAAAAATAGAAAAGATGATAACAGAAAATTTCGGGTTAGCGGGACGTCGCGGGTTCAAACCCGGACTTGGGCATTATTTTTAAGGCGACTTCCTTAAGGTAGTTATTTATCTAATTATTATTATTATTATTATTATTATTATTATTATTATTATTATTATTATTATTATTATTATTATTATTATTATTATTAAAATTATTATTAAAAAATATCATTAATATTATTATTAGTATCATTTTTATTAAAAACTATCATATATATTAAAAATATCATCATTACTATTATTATTATTATCATTATCATATTTGTCAAAATTATTATTATTATTATCATTATTATTATTTTGAAATTAATATTATTATTTTCATATTATCGATATTATTAGCATAATAACTATTATTATTATTATTATTGTAAAATAAAACAACTTTTAGTTATTATTATTATTAATATTATTTTGTCAAATAACTATTAGTTATATAAAGCTATATTTACTACATATAACATAACTATATTAATATTTTAATAATAAATATTAATAAATGTAACTTATTACGGTTTTAATGAAACACTTAATTAAGATAACAATTATATCACTATTAATATGTAAATTCGTTCGATTACAATTATATGTGTTAATTTATATATAAATGATATAGGTTCGTGAATCCGAGACCAACCCTATATTTGTTCAATGACGTCATATGTATTTTTACTACAAAATACAGTATGGTGAGTTTCATTTGCTCCCTTTTTAATTGCTTTTGCAATATATATTTTTGGGCTGAGAATACATGCGCTGCTTTTATAAATGTTTACGAAATAGACCCAAGTACTTAAAAATACATTCTACGTTGAGTTGTACCACTGGCATACTTCCATGTAGCTTGGTAACTACTATTTACATGGGTTTTGTAAACGCGAATCCTGTTGATAGATCTATCGGGCCTGACAACCCCAATCGAACTGGATGACCAGTATTCAACGGTTGCACAGTACTTCGTTTTGTAGGCTACACTTGGTACAGTGTAGTGAGATTTCATAATAAAGGGAATATGCGACGTTGATTAATAGTTAAGTATGGTTACCAAGTGCTCAACCACTTAGAATGCTTTACATACACTTGCGAGTGTCTTATGTTTATGATTATGAAATTTTGTGGTCTATTAAAATATTGAAATGATTGTTATGATAAACCTATGAACTCACCAACCTTTTGGTTGACACTTTAAAGCATGTTTATTCTCAGGTACGAATTAAGTCTTCCGCTGTGCATTTGCTCAATTTAAGGACATTACTTGGAGTCGATCATCGCAATGGGACCAAATGTTGATGACTTCGTCCAGGTGGATAAGGACGGGTTCTCACAGGTGGTATCAGAGCAGTGGTCGTAGCGAACCAGGTCTTGCATTAGTGTGTCTAACTAGGAGTTGTTAGGATACATTAATGAGTCTGGACTTCGACCTAGTAGTTGTTAGGTTATATTAGTAAGTCTGGACTTGAACCTGGTTTACATGTTAAAAGTTTTTGCTTACCACCATTTGTCGAAAAATATCTACTTATCATTGTCAGTCTCGACAAGCCTTATTGCAATTATTGTATAGATGATGTATAGACAAATTCATATCCCATCACATTAAGTCTTGTCTGACACATTTCCTTAATTCTCTCCGTAATCTACGAGATCTTATGTACTATAAACAGATAGTCTATGTAATTAGGATATCATCCAAAAATTCAGCCCTCAATTCATATCAAGAATCATTTCATAACTTTCTGCGATCGCGTAAGATGGCCTCTCCGAATAGACCAAGTTCCTCCAGCTCCGAAGACAGCGTGACTGGAACGCACCACCCGATCAACTACCGTGATTATTGGAAAAAATGGGGGTGGGTTCGTGACATACTCACCCTATGGAGGAGGGAAGAAGGTACTCCATATCATGAGCCGAATCTACTGCCTAATGTCCGAGTACTCGACCCGCTCACCGGCGAACCTGTTTGCAACACTGTTTATACCCTCTTTGCGAGAATTTTTCGTCTTGAGGCTACCATTAACGGAACTAGAGAAGAAATCCAACCTTTACCTCACACTGATAACCAGCCAGGGTTAGTAGAAGAAGTCAAAGAACTTCGTGCTCGAGTAGTAGCTTTGGAGAATATGGTGCAAAACTTACCAGCTTCAACAGCATCACCGGCACCAACAGTACCACCAACATCAACACCAGTACCACCAACAACCCAAGTTTCAACATCACATGCCTCAACATCTCATTCTGTACCTCGAGCATAATCATCGTTCTACATATCGTTCTACATCATTTATCTTTGTTCTACATGGCGATTATGTAGTCTTTAATGTTTTAGAGATTATGTATTCTAGTTCTAACGGTAAACCAAATGAGTTTAATATCATATTAACTCAATGAATCCATGATTACATCTGAAGAAAATATATATGTATATATGTTTTCATAAAGATTGTAATTAAAAATTCTTTCGTACAAACTGTTAATGTTGAAAATATTTTAACGGGTAGGTAATACCCGAGGAATATTCAGATTTCACATTAATAAGTATACTGTACATTCTTCCAAATACGATCCTCTTTACAACCACCGATATACGTATCCTTTCACCACAGAATAATCATTTTCATTCAATTTCATATTTGGATTTTGATCTATCAGAATCCAACAAGTGGCATAATGAAGAAAACACTGGACAAAATAAAACTTATTAGAAACAAACAAATTAACTACGAGAAAAATGTTGTTAAGAATTCACGCTAACTGTTCCTAGCTAATTGTTCCTAGCTAACTGATTACATTTTATTTATCGCAATTTAGTTATCGCAATTTACATTCTCGCAATTTTACTTATCATCATTTAATTTCTGTTATTTATTTTTACGCACTTTAAATATCGGGACACGTATACAAGGTTTTGACATATCATATCGACGCATCTATATATATTACTTAGAATAACCATAGACACTCTATATGAAGTAATGCGGGAGTTAGCTATACAGGGTTGAGGTTGATTCTACAATAATATATATAGTTTGAGTTGTGATCGAGTCTGAGACGTATACGGGTCACGAAACGTATTAATTAATTCGAATATTATATATTAAACTATATATGAATTATTGGACTGTTAACTGTGGACTATCGACTGTGGACTAATAATATTGGACAATTAAAATGAATTAAAATATTGATTATAACATATGAAACTAAACATTTCTTCAAGTTTGCCACTTGATTTCATTTTAAACTTCATTTGTATCTTGGCGATTCCAATCCATGTTCAAATCTTTCATGATTCTTGAAAACACCTCGATCGAGAGGATAAACCAGCCGCATTTCATCTACGGAAGAAAAGATTGATGCATATAGTTATGCACCTGAAAAACCCTCAGAAACTGAGTAAACGTTTAACACGTAGCTGTGCTAATTCCTTTAGTGTTATTATTACCCAAAATAATTTGGTAATCCCTTTTCAAAATAGCTAATTTTGTCACAGCTCCAGCAAGTCAACTTCAACTTTCATTCGGGTTCGTCTTATTATAACTTTGATATATATGCGTGCTCATTTATTGTTACCGGAAAACCATTTATATTCCACCATATTACCATCAGCGTTTAATCATCTAAAAACACAATTCTCCTGAAACCACCTCGGTTTAATAACCGATGACCCAGATCTATTAACTTTGAAAATGCTGACAAAGCAGTATGTTGTAGATGGTCTTAATGGCCAAAAGTTGATGATAAAGAAGGAAGTGTTAGGAACGCTCGATAGAAAATTTGGTACTAAAAACCGGATTCAGCACACCATGAAGGAGATCAAGAACAAATACAAGAACCAAACCCTATATTCAAAGAATCCTGGTAATTCTAGATCCGATGAAATCTTTAGAGAATATCTTGCTCCAAAGTCATGTTAAAATCTTGCGGAAAATTTGTCTTCATAAACCTTCGAACTTAGAAATCCCAAAATATCATCATAAATATCTTCGATATTTCTGAGGATATTTTCATAAATATTCTTATCCGAAATTATCTACCTCTTCGTGCTTTCTGTAAGCCATTATATTGGAAACTTCCGTAAAATCTAAGTATAAATAATGAATGAATTTTGGAGAAGTGTTGGGGATTGAAGCATGGGTTAGTATAATATAATGACGCCCGGCCAACGTGATTATATTACAGTAAGTCATGCTGAGTTTCTAATGAAACGTGATGATGATTCCCATTAGATCCTACCACCATCATGTGCCATGTTACACGACTCTTTCATTCTACTTAAGCTCTAAACATATCAAGAAAATATTCTCTTGATATTTCTATCCTTTCCGTAATTTCAACAAATTTCTGATAAATCGTGCTATTACATTTTCTTTCTGATTAGAAGATTTCCTTTAAATTTCTTAAATTCCAGAAATCCATCATGACTACGTCAAAAGTTAAAACAAAACTTTTCACTCTTTTGTGATAGCTTCACTCGTACGTTTCACATGATCGAATCGTTTTATCTATATTACTCAATGATGATAAAATTATTTTTATCAACTTATATTCGTCATGAAAACATTCTTATTGTTATCCATGACGACCTCTCTCAAATTTCGGGGACGAAATTTCTTTAACGGGTAGGTACTGTAATGACCTGGTAATTTCCGATCAAATTTAAACCTTAATCTCTATATGTTTTCGACACGATAAGAAAAATTTGTAATGTTGAGTCTAGAAAATTTTGAACTGTTTCATATATTCAATTGACCTTTGACTAATCCCGACGATTCACGAACAATTGTATGTAAATAGATATGTACATATATAAATATATGGATATAAATAATAGCTTGAGTTATATTAATAATCTATTATATGATTTAGTTATACGAACATGGATTATACGTAAGTCTGTGCTACGTACTTGAAGAATATGGTTATACCATTTACCTATTAAAAATATGATTATATTTCACGTGTATGTGTGTATACATTTGGTTAAGAAAAGAGATATAACCCATTTAGTCAACCAATTTGTCACAAGAGCATAATATATAATAGTATGGAATGGGCCTTGCAAGTTAAATAGATAATGTCATTAGTTGTACTCGACATAAGCCACAATCAAATGGATATCATTGGCTTTCTCTTTTCTCTCTTTGGTGGCAATTAACAGAATACCCCAAGGAGTCCCACAAGACTAATTACATCACAATAAAAAAACAATTGAATTTCACGTGATTTCAAAATTATGGTACTGTGTTTGGTTCCTTCCTTCCCACTATCTCATTTTATAAATATAGATATAGATGATAGATAATATATACATATGCATACTATAGGAGTACAACTGTCAATTAACAAAATTACCTCATATGATTACACGATTAATATTACTATATCAATTATTAGTGCTTTATGACTTTCTTCATCTAGTATCTATATTATATATAACCATATACATATAGCTTATAGATGATAGATATAACCAACCATACACTACCATAAACCTCATAACTCTCATACACCGGGAACCACCACCATCTCAAGAACAATCACCCTCCTCCACCATTTTTGGTTCAACAAACACCAAGAATCCACCATCACCGGTCACCCGTGAGCCACCACTATCACCAACCTTAATCATATATGTTCACCATCTCAAACCACATGCAAACAACAACCGATTCACTATGATTGCATCAAATACCATCATACAATAATCACAACCATCCATCCACCACAAACCCATTTGAAAATCACCGATCTGTTTCTCTATTTTATTTCTTTGTCAAGCTCTATATACAAACACCCATCGTGATTAACCGTGAATGTTTCCACTCGTTTTCCAGCCCAACCCGTCACCACCTTCAATACATATCAACAACACCCTTTCTTTCATTCTTTCTATTACCTATTCTATCTATTATCATTTATCCTAACTATTTTTTTTAACTATCTTTTACAATATATATATCATACATATAGATTCATATGAGAAACCAAAACAACCATCATCGTGACACTCTCAAACCACCTTCTTTCTTGGTTTTCTCCTTCGTGAAACCCACTTCACCACCTCACCTTCATAATCACAAAACCACCTTCGGCTTTCTGTTTTTCTGTTTCTTAGTCGTAAACACCCATAACCATCACACAAACCGCCACCCGTAAACCTTCTTAACTACTACAGTGCGACGTTTAATCTATTATTGTTCTGTTTTGTTTCCAGCTGTAACCACCACCAAAACAATCACATAAAATCACCCTAAGTACACCAGTGTTGCTGCACATACGTAAGTTTATGTTTTTGGTTCGGTTCAACCCACAACCCACCATCTTCATTTGTATTGTTGTTCATACTCGTGTTCAGATCAACAACCATCAAAACCGTCACTCTCTTTTCTCTCTTTTTCTTCTTTCTTGTTCCTTCATCGTGAACTCGAAAACAAACCCATTTGAGTTGTCACATCTCAATCTGCTACTGCTATTTCGTTATCTCCTGTCCATCGGTTACCTTCACCCAAAACCACCACCCAAATCATCACTAAACCCATCGAACCACCATAACCGAATAAATATTGCTGCTATACCTACAACAAAATGAATGCTACTCAACTTCTGTTTTAGCGACTATTGTTGCTGCAACTTTCTGCTGCAATTGCTATGCGTCTGTTTCCAATTGAATATCACCACCTCCCTTTACACCGCCACTTTCTAACATCACGAACCACCATTTACAACTCCTAATTGTTGTTGCTACAGTAATAACTTGAAGATAATGGTTACAAGCGTGATTAATGATAATGATACAGGCTTTTGGTTGTGTCTGCTTTATTTATTTCATTGTGGCCGACAATTTCAATCATAGATAACCTACTCTTTATTTTATTCGCATGATACAAATTGTGTTTCAGTTCCCTGATAAACCGTTAATGAATTGGACTCCCTTTTGCTATTTGGGCCGATTAATGGGCTGGTATTATTTGTTGGGCCAAATGAACGGCTGGACTCTTATTATCTGTCTCCATCACGATTGCAAAACCCATCGTGATGTCTCTCTGGTTCTTACTTGACAAACAAACACACACATCATTCCATTATTAATGATGATTAAGTATGATAATTAAAATAACTAGATGATTGGTAAAGGGTGATGTCGTGATGTGTAAGATCCTGTTTTCCTTTTTTGGGTTTGGACGCCGTCCAAACATTTGGGACGCCATCCCAGTTTGAAGACCTGGACGCCGTCCAACATTTTTGGACGCCGTCCAGAATGGCTGGCAGGCATGTCTTTTTGCTATTAATTATTTTAGATGGGTATTTTGGTAATTTCACTTCTTGGACGAATTCTAAAGCCCTAGATCAGTTTTGGGAGTCTCATTACTCCATTCACAACCACCAAACATCATCTACTTTAATTCTAGAGAGAGAGTGCTCTTAAGTGTGAGAAAGCTCAAATAGGAGAGGAAGAAGCTTGTTTCGGGTACTAGCTCGAGCATTGAAGTTGTTCATCTCCTCGTTAGCTTCGTTTTGATTGTGGTGGTAAGCCCTAAAATTGATTTCTCTAGTAAATATGTTTAAGGGTTAGGGTTTGGGTTAATGTTGTACATAAAAACCATGTATGAGTGATTTGGGGGTTTTGGGTAAGTTTGGGTCATGAAGACCCAAATGGTGACTAACCTAGGGTTTTGAAAGGGTAAATGGTGTAAATGGGTCTTAAAGACCTAAGTAAATACTAATACACTTATAGTTAATGTTAGTGGGTGTGATTTGGGTTGTGGGTGACCCAAATGGGTGTGTTGACCTAGAAATGGGTCAAATGGGTCTTTGATGACCTAGGTTGTCTTGTATGTATGAAAACGAGTTAACTTTGTGGTTAAAAGTGTGTTAAGACCTTAATTGGCTAAATTTAGGGTTTTTGGTGAAGTTAACCCATTATTAGGGTTAAAGGTGCTAAATGGGTCGGGATTGCACTTAGGGTCAAAAGACTCTAGATTGTTAAGTGAGTTGCTTGACCGACTTGAGTTATGAATTGATTATGTGCTAAAATGTAATAGGTACGTTACATTGACGTTGCAAGTTCGGTTATCTTACACGAAGACTTTGAGGTGAGTGGAATAATTATATGCGTATGTATATAATGTATCTATTTGTTGTAGCGTGAATGGTGTACTGTCGAGGTGTTAAGACACCCCGTTTCACGTGAAGAGTGTAGCATCGAGGTGTTAAGATGCCACTCGGGTGTAGCATCGAGGTGTTAAGATGCCACCTAGGAGTGTAGTGTCGAGGTGTTAAGACACCACTCCATAAAATAATGAGTAATGCATCGAGGTGTTAAGATGCCACTCGGGGTGATGTGCCGAGGTGTTAAGGTGCCACCCTAGGGGTTAGTGGTGCGAGGTGTTAAGTGCCCTAACGGATGTTACGAACACCGATGGCGTTTTCGCGAGCGTCGTTCCCTTGTACTATTGGTTAACCATGGTTATGTGTGTTGTAAGCATATTATATTATTCGAGTTATATTTATATGCGGATGTTATGCTAGCTTGGGGGTATTGGTGAATTATAGCTTGTTATTGCGACGATAAGCTAATGTTGTTTGCTAGCATGTTTGCGGTTGTGTAAGTGTATGCAAGTAGGTATAATTATATATGTATTCGTATAATTATTGCATTCATTAAGCTTTGCTTACCCTCTCGTTGTTTACCTTTTTTATAGGCTCGGGCATTGACAAGGGTAAGAGCGTTCAATTGGATTGGTGATCTCCCGCTTGTTTTGTTAGGGGATGCTTTTGGGTGTTAGCTTTTGGAGTTCGACCAAGATTGGGTAGTTTAACCCCAAACACCATGCTCTAGTGTCGTTTGGAACTTAAACTTATATTTGGTCGAAACTTTTATTTTTGAACGAAACTCGTAAAATGGGCGATGTGGGCCCGTTGTTGTAAAGCTTGATTTGATGATGAAAATCTCTTAGTTTCACTTATATTGACTTGTGGTAAAAAGGGTTTCGTTTGAAAATGTCGGGAAGCGAGTTTTCCTCTCGTGTGAGTTGGACCCGTGATCAGTAGCTGGAAGGCCATTGGGACGCCGTCCCAATTGATTGGACGCCGTCCCAGTTGTGTTGATCTGGACGCCGTCCCAAACTTTGGACGCTGTCCCACATCTCTGAGCTGGACGCCGTCCAGGATTCTGGACGCCGTCCAGATGCACTGCCATAAAATTTTTTTTTTGGTACGCGTTTTGAGTTTATGAAGTCAGGTTGTTACAAGTGGTATCAGAGCATGGTCTAAGGGATTTAGGTGACTTGAGATAGGCGCCTAGACTTAGACTTTTTGTGTGCGCGTTTATGCGGGACTTGTAGGATCTTGGGTCGGACCGGGATGGTTAGTGCATAGGTTTATGTGAACTAATCATGCGCTATTTGTTGTGTGTGTTTAGCAATCATCAAGCAAGACGGACGTTGTACTATCAAGTGAATGCGACGTGCTCGTGTAACAACGAGTAGCTACCGTTGTTACGGGTGCAAATTGTGTTAAACAAGCAATGTACGACGATTGTTGAGCGAGATGGAGTAGTGTGGCATATATGTGTATACATATGTAATTTGTCCTTTCGTTTTTGTGGTTTAACCTATTTCGTTTTATAGAATGAAGACGAGAAACGGTCCCGATCATGATAACGGAAGTACAAGCGAGGACGCCGAGTTTTCGGCCAAGGTTGAGGCCGTCTTTAAAAAGTTAAAAGCGGATTTTCTTACGGACGTCCGAAAGGTCTTTCAAGATTCGGTCGATGGGTAGGTGACCGATTTGATAAATGAACGAATGAAGGCCACTATCGAAGGGGCCCTTGATGCTAGAAACATTTATCCTCGTGGTGAAGGAGGTGAAGGAAGGCGGGACTTCCACTACAAGAACTTCAAGGATGCTCAACCCCTGATGTTTAATGGGGTGCGGGATCCTTTAAAAAGTACATGTTGGATCTCCGATATTGAGGGAGCTTTCCGTACCGCGGAATGTCCTCCCGAAAAGAAGGCGAGGTATGGCTCTAGCATGCTACGAGAAGAGGCTAAGTTATGGTGGGATGATAAAATCAACTTGTATGGTGAGGAACAATGTATGGGCTTGACGTGGGAAGAGTTTAAGAAGGGGTTTTTCAAGGAATACCGAACTTCTTCCGATCTCGATAGAATCCAGGACGAGTTGCACCATTTGCAACAAGGCTCAATGGACTTAGTTACTCTTAAGTCTACATTCTTGGCAAAGACTCGTTTTTGCCCGGAATATGTTGGTGACGATCATAAGCTCATGAAGGATTTCTACCGTACTTTGAATGATGAGTACAAGGGGAAGATTAGTCGGGGTATGGCTAAGTCTTTTGATGAATTGTTCGAGTTGGCTCGGGGTTTTGAGCCGGAGGTTCCAAGAAAGAGTGATTTCATGTTTTCCAAAAGAAAATTTGAAGGTTTTAGTTACTCTAACGCCTCAAGCAAGAAGAGCAAGAGCAAGAGGGGGGGCGAAAGTGTCAATAGTGCAAAGAAGGGCACTACCGGCGGGTTTTCTTATACGTGCTACAATTGTGGGCAACCGGGTCATATGGCTCGTGAGTGTCCGAAACCACGTTCCGGAAACAAAGCCACTTGTTTTAATTGCGGCAAAGAAGGGCATAAGAAGCCGGAGTGTCCCGACTTGCGAAACGACAATGTGAAACGGTTAGAGAAGGCGGCGGGTACGGCTAGGGGTCACAACTATTTGATGACCAATGATGAAGCCAAACAATCGCACGAAGTTGTCTCAGGTACTTACATGATTAATTCTAATCCGGCAAGGATTCTTTTCGATAGCGGTGCAAATTTGTCGTTTGTGTCTCCTAAATTTGTGCCTAAACTTAATAGACCGTTAGCTAAGTTAAGTCGTCCGATAGAAGTCAAAATAGCGGACGGCAAGACGGTGTTAGTGGTTGATGTGTGTGAAAATTGTGATGTTGTTTTTGGTGCCGAAACCTTTAAAATCGATCTTATTCCAATGACCTTGGGCGACTTTGATATTGTCGTTGGTATGAATTGGCTCGATCGTTATAGAGCCGATATTGCATGCCATGATAAGTTTATTCGTGTGAAGACCCCAAGTGGGAGAGAGTTGGTTATTCATGGTGATAAGCGAAGGAGACCGGTGCCGATATGCACTTTTGCACGGGCACGTCATCTCGTTGTTACCGGTGGCATGGCTTTCCTTGCTCATGTTGTTGATACTCGTAATGAGCCACCACCCATTCATGAAATTCCGGTGGTTAGTGAATTTAAAGACGTTTTTCCGGATGAATTACCGGGTGTTCCAGCGGAAAGACAAGTTGAATTTAGCATCGAGTTGGTTCCGGGGGCTACCCCCATTGCTAAAACTCCTTATCGTTTAGCGCCAACGGAGATGCAAGAGTTGTTAAATCAAATTCAAGAATTGCTCGAGAAGGGTTTTATTTGACCGAGTGCTTCACCGTGGGGCGCTCCGGTGTTATTTGTGAAGAAGAAAGATGGTAGTATGCGTATGTGCATTGATTACCGTGAGTTGAATAAAGTGACGATCAAGAATCGTTATCCGTTACCTAGGATTGACGATTTATTTGATCAACTTCAAGGTGCAACGTATTTCTCTAAGATCGACCTACGGTCCGGCTATCACCAAATGCGGGTCCGTGAGGAAGATATTGAGAAAACGGCTTTTAGAACGCGGTATGGGCATTTTGAGTTTGTGGTGATGCCTTTTGGCCTTACGAATGCACCAGCAGCATTCATGGATCTTATGAACCGAGTGTGCCAACCTATGTTGGACAAGTCGGTAATAGTGTTCATTGACGACATACTAGTCTACTCGAAAAGTATGAACGAGCATGAACGTCATTTGCGTGAAGTATTGAAGACGCTACGAAAGGAGAAGTTGTATGCTAAGTTCTCCAAATGTGAATTTTGGCTAAGGGAAGTCCAATTCCTTGGTCATATGGTGAACAAAGACGGTATTCAAGTAGATCCGGGAAAGATCGAGACGGTGAAGAGTTGGGGACGACCGACTACGCCTACGGAAATCCGAAGTTTTCTCGGATTGGCCGGTTATTATCGTCGGTTTATCCAAGACTTTTCTAAGATTGCTTCTCCATTAACGAAGTTGACGAGGAAGAATGCTAAGTTTATTTAGGAGAACGAACAAGAAATTGCTTTTCAATTGTTAAAAGTGAAGTTGTGTCAAGCTCCGGTGTTAGTGTTACCGGAAGGTGTTGAAGACATGGTAGTTTATTGTGATGCTTCCTTAAATGGTCTCGGGTGTGTTCTAATGCAAAGAGGTAAAGTCATCGCTTATGCCTCTCGACAATTAAAGGAACATGAAACGAGGTATCCAACTCATAATCTTGAGTTGGCGGCGGTAGTACATGCGTTGAAAATTTGGCGCCATTACTTGTATGGTGTCAAGTGTACGATTTATTCGGATCATAAGAGTTTGAAACATCTCTTTAATCAACGAGATTTGAATTATCGCCAATGTAGGTGGATGGATGTGGTGAAAGACTACGATTGTGAAATACTTTATCATCCGGGTAAGGCGAATGTTGTCGCGGATGCGTTGAGTCGAAAGAGTCAACATCCGGCGATAAAAGTGGGGTCGTTACGTTTGATTATTTCCAAAGATTTTCTTGAGAAGCTTGGCGAGATTCAAATAGAGGCTTACGTTCACAATAAGCATGTGGAACGAATCGTGGGCCAATCGGAGTTCATTACTATGGGCCCGCGTGGTTTGTTGTCCTTCCAAGGAAGGGTGTGGGTGCCTAAGATGGGTGATTACCGACGGGTGCTACTTGATGAAGCACATAAGTCAAAATATTCCATTCATCCGGGCGCGACAAAAATGTATCATGACTTGAAGAAAGATTATTGGTGGCCGGGCATGAAACATGATGTTGTGAAGTATGTTGAGCAATGTGTCACGTGTTTACAAGTAAAAGCCGAACACCAAAAGCCGTATGGTAAGTTGCAACCGTTAGAAATCCCGAAATGGAAATGGGAGCACATTACCATGGATTTCATAACAAAGTTACCTAAAACGGCGAGAACCCAATTCGATTCGATTTGGGTTATAGTTGACCGATTGACAAAAAGCGCTTTGTTTCTTCCCATTAAAGAAGTGATATCGTCGGAGACTTTGGCTAAGTTGTTTATCAAGGAAGTGGTCTCGCGACATGGGGTTCCTATATCTATTATTTCGGATCGAGATACCCGTTTTACATCTCGGTTTTGGGAAAATTTTCATGAAGATATGGGCACGCAATTGAAGTTGAGCACGGCGTATCATCCTCAAACGGACGGTCAAACCGAACGTACGAATCAAACTTTGGAAGATATGTTACGGGCGTGCATCATTGACTTTGGTGGTAGTTGGGATGAGCATTTGCCTTTGGTGGAATTCTCGTACAATAATAGTTATCATACTTGCCACCTTACGAAATACTTTATGGGCGTAGGTGTCGAACTCCCGTTTGTTGGGGAGAAGTGGGTCAAAGAGAGATCGGGAGTACCAATTTGGTTTTAGAGACAAATAGCAAGATCGATTTGATTCGGGAACATTTGAAGAAGGCTCAAGATAGGCAAAATTCGTATGCCGATAGACGTAGGCGATTGATTGAGTTCCAAGAAGGAGATATGGTGATGCTTAAGGTTTCGCCATGGAAGGGTATTATTCGATTTCGAAAACGGGGAAAGTTAGCTCCTCGGTTTATTGGGCCGTTCAAGGTTTCAGCTCGTGTTGGTGAAGTTGCATATCGATTGGAATTACCCGAAGAGCTTGCGGGGATCCATAATACATTTCATGTTTCCCACCTCCGTAAGTGTCTTGCGGATGATTCCTCCTGGATGCCTTTAGACGAGATCGAGCTAAACAACAAGTTAGAATATGTCAAGGAACCGATTGCTATCCTTGACGAGAAGGTGAAAATGTTGAGGAATAAAGAGGTGAGAACTTTCAAGGTTCAATGGCGGCGAAGTAAAGGTTCCGAGTTCACTTGGGAGCCCGAAGAGTTCGTGTTAGTTTATCTTCCCTCGTGTCATGCGGCTTGGATTGCGAGGTCGCAATCCGGTTCAAGTGGGGGAGAGTTGTAAGATCCTGTTTTCCTTTTTTGGGTTTGGACGCCGTCCAAACATTTGGGACGCCGTCCCAGTTTGAAGACCTGGACGCCGTCCAACATTTTGGGACGCCGTCCAGAATGGCTGGCAGGCATGTCTTTTTGCTATTAATTATTTTAGATGGGTATTTTGGTAATTTCACTTCTTGGACGAATTCTAAAGCCCTAGATCAGTTTTGGGAGTCTCATTACTCCATTCACAACCACCAAACATCATCTACTTTAATTCTAGAGAGAGAGTGCTCTTAAGTGTGAGAAAGCTCAAATAGGAGAGGAAGAAGCTTGTTTCGGGTACTAGCTCGACATTGAAGTTGTTCATCTCCTCGTTAGCTTCGTTTTGATTGTGGTGGTAAGCCCTAAAATTGATTTCTCTAGTAAATATGTTTAAGGGTTAGGGTTTGGGTTAATGTTGTACATAAAACCCATGTATGAGTGATTTGGGGGTTTTGGGTAAGTTTGGGTCATGAAGACCCAAATGGTGACTAACCTAGGGTTTTGAAAGGGTAAATGGTGTAAATGGGTCTTAAAGACCTAAGTAAATACTAATACACTTATAGTTAATGTTAGTGGGTGTGATTTGGGTTGTGGGTGACCCAAATGGGTGTGTTGACCTAGAAATGGGTCAAATTGGTCTTTGATGACCTAGGTTGTCTTGCATGTATGAAAACGAGTTAACTTTGTGGTTAAAAGTGTGTTAAGACCTTAATTGGCTAAAGTTAGGGTTTTTGGTGAAGTTAACCCATTATTAGGGTTAAAGGTGCAAAATGGGTCGGGATTGCACTTAGGGTCAAAAGACTCTAGATTGTTAAGCGAGTTGCTTGACCGACTTGAGTTGTGAATTGATTATGTGCTAAAATGTAATAGGTACGTTACATTGACGTTGCAAGTTCGGTTATCTTACACGAAGACTTTGAGGTGAGTGGAATAATTATATGCATATGTATATAATGTATCTATTTGTTGTAGCGTGAATGGTGTAGTGTCGAGGTGTTAAGACACCACGTTTCACGTGAAGAGTGTAGCATCGAGGTGTTAAGATGCCACTCGGGTGTAGCATCGAGGTGTTAAGATGCCACCTAGGAGTGTAGTGTCGAGGTGTTAAGACACCACTCTGTAAAATAATGAGTGATGCATCGAGGTGTTAAGATGCCACTCGGGGTGATGTGCCGAGGTGTTAAGGTGCCACCCTAGGGGTTAGTGGTGCGAGATGTTAAGTGCCCTAACGGATGTTACGAACACCGATGGCGTTTTCGCGAGCGCCGTTCCCTTGTACTATTGGTTAACCATGGTTATTTGTGTTGTAAGCATATTATATTATTCGAGTTATATTTATATGCGGATGTTATGCTAGCTTGGGGGTATTAGTGAATTATAGCTTGTTATTGCGACGATAAGCTAATGTTGTTTGCTAGCATGTTTGCGGTTGTGTAAGTGTATGCAAGTAGGTATAATTATATATGTATTCGTATAATTATTGCATTCACTAAGCTTTGCTTACCCTCTCGTTGTTTACCTTTTTTATAGGCTCGGGCGTTGACAAGGGTAAGAGCGTTCAATTGGATTAGTGATCTCCCGCTTGTTTTGTTAGGGGATGCTTTTGGGTGTTAGCTTTTGGAGTTCGACCGAGATTGGGTAGTTTAACCCCAAACACCATGCTCTAGTGTCGTTTGGAACTTAAACTTATATTTGGTCAAAACTTTTATTTTTGAACGAAACTCTTAAAATGGGCGATGTGGGCCCGTTGATGTAAACCTTGATTTAATGATGAAAATCTCTTAGTTTCACTTATATTGACTTGTGGTAAAAAGGGTTTCGTTTGAAAATGTCGGGAAGCGGGTTTTCCGCTCGTGTGAGTTGGACCCGTGATCAGTAGCTGGAAGGCCATTGGGACGCCGTCCCAATTGATTGGACGCCGTCCCAGTTGTTTTGATCTGGACGCCGTCCCAAACTTTGGACGCCGTCCCACATCTCTGAGCTGGACGCCGTCCAGGATTCTGGACGCCGTCCAGATGCACTGCCATAAATTTTTTTTTTTTTGTACGCGTTTTGAGTTTATGAAGTCGAGTTGTTACATGATGATAAAGGAAACGATGATCATGATTTGATGAATATGATGTTAAGGATTATGATTATGGTTAGGATGATGCGTAATGATAGGATAAGTGATGATCCGTAATGAAAGAGTAGGATGATATGGTTACAAGATGATGATATATTATGATAATGGTATGAATATGATAATGATCGGGAAGATGAAGGTGATTATGGGAATGATAGTGATAATGATATACGTATTATGTTAGATGATGATATAGATGATGATGATGATGATGATGATGATGATGATGATTTACGTTGATGAGATGATGAGTTGACCAGCGATATAATCGAATTATGAGGATGATATAGGTGATGACTAGGATGATTAGGGTTGAGGTAATAAAAAAAAATAGAAAAGATGATAACAGAAAATTTCGGGTTAGCGGGACGTCGCGGGTTCAAACCCGGACTTGGGCATTATTTTTAAGGCGACTTCCTTAAGGTAGTTATTTATCTAATTATTATTATTATTATTATTATTATTATTATTATTATTATTATTATTATTATTATTATTATTATTATTATTATTATTATTATTATTATTATTATTATTATTATTATTGTTATTATTATTATTAAAATTATTATTAAAAAATATCATTACTATTATTATTAGTATCATTTTTATTAAAAACTATCATTTATATTAAAAATATCATCATTACTATTATTATTATCATTATCATATTTGTCAAAATTATTATTATTATTATCATTATTATTATTTTGAAATTAATATTATTATTTTCATATTATCGATATTATTATCATAATAACTATTATTATTATTATTGTAAAATAAAACAACTTTTAGTTATTATTATTATTAATATTATTTTGTCAAATAACTATTAGTTATATAAAGCTATATTTACTACATATAACATAACTATATTAATATTTTAATAATAAATATTAATAAATGTAACTTATTAGGGTTTTAATGAAACACTTAATTAAGATAACAATTATATCACTATTAATATGTAAATTCATTCGATTACAATTATATGTGTTAATTTATATATAAATGATATAGGTTCGTGAATCCGAGACCAACCCTATATTTGTTCAATGACGTCATATGTATTTTTACTACAAAATACAGTATGGTGAGTTTCATTTGCTCCCTTTTTAATTGCTTTTGCAATATATATTTTTGGGCTGAGAATACATGCGCTGCTTTTATAAATGTTTACGAAATAGACACAAGTACTTAAAAATACATTCTACGTTGAGTTGTACCACTGGCATACTTCCCTGTAGCTTGGTAACTACTATTTATATGGGTTTTGTAAACGCGAATCCTGTTGATAGATCTATCAGGCCTGACAACCCCAACCGGACTGGACGACCAGTATTCACCGGTTGCACAGTACTTCGTTTTGTAGGCTACACTTGGTACAGTGTAGTGAGATTTCATAATAAAGGGAATATGCGACGTTGATTAATAGTTAAGTATGGTTACCAAGTGCTCAACCACTTAGAATGTTTTACATACACTTGCGAGTGTCTTATGTTTATGATTATGAAATTTTGTGGTCTATTAAAATATTGAAATGATTATTATGATAAACCTATGAACTCACCAACCTTTTGGTTGACACTTTAAAGCATGTTTATTCTCAGGTACGAATTAAGTCTTCCGCTGTGCATTTGCTCAATTTAAGGACATTACTTGGAGTCGATCATCGCAATGGGACCAAATGTTGATGACTTCGTTCAGGTGGATAAGGACGGGTTCTCACAACTGGCGTATGTGTTTCGGAGTTTTCGGGGTTTTTTCAACAGTTTCTATCTTTGCCGGATCCTCCTTAATACCTTCTTTGTTCACTATGTGACCGAGGAATTGAACTTCTTCCAACCAAAATGCACACTTTGAAAACTTAGCGTACAATTCTTCCTTCCTCAATACTTCTAACACCTTTCTCAAATGTTCACCGTGTTCTTGGTCATTCTTTGAGTAAATAAGTATGTCATCAATGAAAACAATGACAAACTTGTCAAGGTATGGTCCACACACTCGGTTCATAAGGTCCATGAACACAGCTGGTGCATTAGTTAAACCAAACAGCATGACCATAAACTCGTAATGACCGTAACGTGTTCTGAAAGCAGTCTTTGGAATATCATCTTCTTTCACCCGCATTTGATGATACCCGGAACGTAAGTCAATCTTTGAATAAACAGACGAGCCTTGTAGTTGATCAAATAATTCGTCGATTCTCGGTAGTGGGTAGCGGTTCTTGATGGTAAGTTTGTTCAACTCTCGGTAGTCGATACACAACCTGAATGTACCATCTTTCTTCTTGACAAACAAAATAGGAGCTCCCCACAGTGATGTGCTTGGTCGAATGAAACCATGCTCTAAAAGTTCTTGTAATTGGCTTTGCAGTTCTTTCATCTTGATGGGTGCGAGTCTGTAAGGAGCACGAGCTATTGGTGCAGCTCCTGGTACAAGATCTATTTGAAATTCAACGGATCGATGTGGGGGTAATCCCGGTAATTCTTTCGAAAATACATCGGGAAATTCTTTTGCAATGGGAACCTCATTGATGCTCTTTTCTTCAGTTTGTACTTTCTCGACGTGTGCTAGAACAGCATAGCAACCTTTTCTTATTAGTTTTTGTGCCTTCAAATTACTAATAAGATGTAGCTTCGTGTTGCCCTTTTCTCTGTACACCATTAAGGGTTTTCCTTTTTCTTGTATAATGCGAATTACATTTTTGTAACAAATGATCTCTGCTTTCACTTCTTTCAACCAGTCCATACCGATTATCACATCAAAACTCCCTAACTCTACTGGTATCAAATCAATCTTAAATGTTTCGCTAACCAGTTTAATTTCTCGATTCCGACATATATTATCTGCTGAAATTAATTTACCATTTGCTAATTCGAGTAAAAATTTACTATCCAAAGGCGTCAATGGACAACTTAATTTAGCACAAAAATCTCTACTCATATAGCTTCTATCCGCACCCGAATCAAATAAAACGTAAGCAGATTTATTGTCAATAAGAAACGTACCCATAACAAGCTCCGGGTCTTCCTGTGCCTCTGCCGCATTAATATTGAAAACTCTTTCGCGGCCTTGTCCATTCGTGTTCTCCTGGTTCGGGCAATTTCTAATAATGTGGCCCGGTTTTCCACATTTATAACAAACTACATTGGCATAACTTGCTCCGACACTACTTGCTCCGCCATTACTCATTCCGACACCATTTGTTCCTTTCGTTCTATTAACCCCTGGTCCGTAGACCTCACACTTCACCGCGCTATGACCATTTCTTTTACACTTGTTGCAAAATTTGGTGCAGAACCCCGAGTGATACTTTTCACACCTTTGGCATAGCTGCTTCTGATTGTTGTTGTTGTTGTGGTTATTATTGTTGTTGGGATGACTGTTGTAGTTGCTGTTGTTGTTGTTGTTGTTGTTGTTGTTGGGCCATTTGTTGTAGTTGCGATTGATGCTGCGATTGTTGGGATAATTGTTGCGATTATTGTTGTAATTGCTGTTGTTGTATTGGTTATTCTTATCACTGTTTTCCTCCCACTTTCTTTTGACTTGCTTCACATTGGCCTCTTCAGCAGTCTGTTCTTTAATTCTTTCTTCAATCTGGTTCACTAGTTTGTGAGCCATTCTACATGCCTGTTGTATGGAGGCGGGCTCATGTGAACTTATATCTTCTTGGATTCTTTCTGGTAATCCTTTCACAAACGCGTCGATCTTCTGTTCCTCATCTTCGAACGCTCCCGGACACAATAGGCACAATTCTGTGAATCGTCTTTCGTACATGGTAATATCAAATCCTTGGGTTCGTAACCCTCTAAGTTCTGTCTTGAGCTTATTGACCTCGGTTCTGGGACGGTACTTCTCGTTCATCAAGTGCTTGAATGCTGACCACGGTAGTGCGTACGCATCGTCTTGTCCCACTTGCTCTAGATAGGTATTCCACCATGTTAATGCAGAACCTGTGAAGGTATGCGTAGCGTACTTCACTTTGTACTCTTCAGTACACTTACTTATGGCAAACACCGATTCGACCTTCTCGGTCCACCATTTCAATCCGATCGGTCCTTCGGTTCCATCAAATTCCAAAGGTTTGCAGGCAGTGAATTCTTTGTAGGTGCATCCTACACGATTTCCTGTACTGCTAGATCCAAGGTTATTGTTGGTATGTAGCGCAGCCTGTACTGCGGCTATGTTTGAAGCTAGAAAAGTACGGAATTCCTCTTCATTCATATTCACGGTGTGTCGAGTAGTCGGTGCCATTTCCTTCAAAATAGTCAAATGGAACAAGTTAATCATACAGAATATTAAGAGTAGTTAATAGTATTTCGTAGCATAATATGAACTCATTTATAAAAGCTTTTTCTTCATATTAGCATTTTATAAGTTTAAATTCGGGTAGTACCTACCCGTTAAGTTCATACTTAGTAGCTAATATACAATTCAACTACTACAATTCTATATGAAAAACTGATTATAATAATATTTCGCGTTCAAACTTTTACACAATATTTTACAAACTTATAATACCGCTTATTTTACATATAGCATGAAATATAGCACACAATAAATTTGATACAAGATGGTTGTGAAGATAATTCTAGCTAGTACACAAGTCGTTCAGCAAAGGCAATAAAGACACGTAATTCATACGTCCAGAAACAAGTCATGCATTCTGGTTTTACTAGGATTACTTCCCATCCTTGGTCTTGTGGAACATAACCGTTATGGCCGTTGATAAGACAGCGTGTTGTAACGTCGTCAAAGGGACGAGGGTTACGTAATGTCCAACAGTCCCGTAACAATCTAAAAACCTCATTTCTTACCCCAATTACCGACTCCGTCACTTGTGGGAACGTTTTGTTTAATAGTTGTAGCCCGATGTTCTTGTTCTCACTTTGGTGAGAAGCGAACATTACTAATCCGTAAGCATAACATGCTTCTTTATATTGCATGTTAGCTGCTTTTCTAAATCACGAAGTCCAATATTCGGATATATTAAGTCAAAATAATTTCTTAACTCATTGCGTAAAATAGCATTTGGGTTCCCCGCAATATATGCGTCAAAGTAAACGCATCGTAACTTATGGATTTCCCAATGTGATATCCCCCATCTTTCGAATGAAAGCCTTTTATAAACCAAGGCATTCTTGGAACGTTCTTCGAATGTTTTACAAACTGATCTCGCCTTAAATAGTTGTGCCGAAGAATTCTGGCCGACTCTAGACAAGATTTCATCAATCATGTCTCCGGGTAGGTCTCTTAAAATATTGGGTTGTCTATCCATTTTGTGTTTTTATACTGTAAAATAGACAAGAGTTAGATTCATAAAAAAAATACTTATTAATACAAGCAATTTTTACATATATCATAAAGCATAAGCACACTATATTACATATATTACACCACACGAATACAACTATCTTATTCCGACTCGCTTATTTCTTCTTCTTCGGTTTTGGTTCGTTTTGCCAAGTTTCTAGGGATATATGATGTTCCCCTAATACGAGCCGTCGTTTTCCACATTGGTTTAGAAAAACCTGGTGGTTTAGAGGTTCCCGGGTCATTGTTACAACTTAAAGACTTCGGGGGTTGACGATACATATAAAGTTCATCGGGGTTGGAATTAGATTTCTCTATTTTTATGCCCTTTCCCTTATTATTTTCTTTTGCCTTTTTAAATTCAGTTGGGGTAATTTCTATAACATCATCGGAATTCTCGTCGGAATCCGATTCATCGGAGAATTGGTAATCCTCCCAATATTTTGCTTCCTTGGCGGAAACACCATTGACCATAATTAACCTTGGTCGGTTGGTTGAGGATTTTCTTTTACTTAACCGTTTTATTATTTCCCCCACCGGTTCTATTTCTTCATCCGGTTCCGATTCTTCTTCCGGTTCCGATTCTTCTTCCGGTTCCAACTCTTCTTCCGGTTCCTCTTCGGGAACTTGTGAATCAGTCCATGAATCATTCCAATTTACATTTGACTCTTCATTATTATTAGGTGAGTCAATGGGACTTGTTCTAGAGGTAGACATCTATCACATAATATCAAACGCGTTAAGAGATTAATATATCACATAATATTCACATGTTAAAAATATATAGTTTCCAACAAAATTTGTTAAGCAATCATTTTTCAAGTAAACACGGTCGAAGCCCAGACTCACTAATGCATCCTAACAAACTCGATAAGACACACTAATGCAAAATTCTGGTTCTCTAAGACCAACGCTCGGATACCAACTGAAATGTCCCGTTCTTATTGATTAAAAACATTCCATATTAATTGATTTCGTTGCGAGGTTTTGACCTCTATATGAGACGTTTTTCAAAGACTGCATTCATTTTAAAACAAACCATAACCTTTATTTCATCAATAAAGGTTTAAAAAGCTTTACGAAGATTATCAAATAATGATAATCTAAAATATCCTGTTTACACACGACCATTACATAATGGTTTACAATACAAATATGTTACAACAAAATAAGTTTCTTGAATGCAGTTTTTACACAATAGCATACAAGCATGGACTCCAAATCTCGTCCTTATTTAAGTATGCGATAGCGGAAGCTCTTAATAATCACCTGAGAATAAACATGCTTAAAACGTCAACAAAAATGTTGGTGATTTATAGGTTTAACCTATATATATCAAATCGTAACAATAGACCACAAGATTTTATATTTCAATATACATCCCATACATAGAGATAAAAATTATTCATATGGTGAACACCTGGTAATCGACATTAACAAGATGCATATATAAGAATATCCCCATCATTTCGGGACACCCTTCAGATATGATATAAATTTCGAAGTACTAAAGCATCCGATACTTTGGATGGGGTTTGTTAGGCCCAATAGATCTATCTTTAAGATTCGCGTCAATTAGGGTGTCTGTTCCCTAATTCTTAGATTACCAGACTTAATAAAAAGGGGCATATTCGATTTCGATAATTCAACCATAGAATGTAGTTTCACGTACTTGTGTCTATTTTGTAAATCATTTATAAAACCTGCATGTATTCTCATTCCAAAAATATTAGATTTTAAAAGTGGGACTATAACTCACTTTCACAGATTTTTACTTCGTCGGGAAGTAAGACTTGGCCACTGGTCGATTCACGAACCTATAACAAATATGTACATATATATCAAAGTATGTTCAAAATATATTTGCAACACTTTTAATACATTTTGATGTTTTAAGTTTATTAAGTCAGCTGTCCTTGTTAGTAACCTACAACTAGTTGTCCACAGTTAGATGTATAGAAATAAATCGATATATATTATCTTGAATCAATCCACGACCCAGTGTATACATATCTCAGTATTGATCACAACTCAAACTATATATATTTTGGAATCAACCTCAACCCTGTATAGCTAACTCCAACATTCACATATAGAGTGTCTATGGTTGTTCCGAAATATATATAAATGGGTCGACATGATAGGTCAAAACATTGTATACGTGTCTATGGTATCTCAAGATTACATAATATACAATACAAGTTGATTAAGTTATGGTTGGAATAGATTTGTTACCAATTTTCACGTAGCTAAAATGAGAAAAATTATCCAATCTTGTTTTACCCATAACTTCTTCATTTTAAATCCGTTTTGAGTGAATCAAATTGCTATGGTTTCATATTGAACTCTATTTTATGAATCTAAATAGAAAAAGTATAGGTTTATAGTCGGAAATATAAGTTACAAGTCGTTTTTGTAAAGGTAGTCATTTTAGTCGAAAGAACGACGTCTAGATGACCATTTTAGAAAACATACTTACACTTTGAGTTTAACCATGATTTTTAGATATAGTTTCATGTTCATAAGAAAAATCATTTTCCCAAAAGAACAAATTTTAAATCAAAGTTTATCATAGTTTTTAATTAACTAACCCAAAACAGCCCGCGGTGTTACTACGACGGCGTAAATTCGGTTTTACAGTATTTTTCGTGTTTCCAGGTTTTAAATCATTAAGTTAGCATATCATATAGATATAGAAAATGTGTTTAGTTGATTTTAAAAGTCAAGTTAGAAGGATTAACTTTTGTTTGCGAACAAGTTTAGAATTAACTAAACTATGTTCTAGTGATTACAAGTTTAAACCTTCGAATAAGATAGCTTTATATGTATGAATCGAATGATGTTATGAACATCATTACTACCTTAAGTTCCTTGGATAAACCTACTGGAAAAGAGAAAAATGGATCTAGCTTCAACGGATCCTTGGATGGCTCGAAGTTCTTGAAGCAGAATCATGACACGAAAACAAGTTCAAGTAAGATCATCACTTGAAATAAGATTGTTATAGTTATAGAAATTGAACCAAAGTTTGAATATGATTATTACCTTGTATTAGAATGATAACCTACTGTAAGAAACAAAGATTTCTTGAGGTTGGATGATCACCTTACAAGATTGGAAGTGAGCTAGCAAACTTGAAAGTATTCTTGATTTTATGTAACTAGAACTTGTAGAATTTATGAAGAACACTTAGAACTTGAAGATAGAACTTGAGAGAGATCAATTAGATGAAGAAAATTGAAGAATGAAAGTGTTTGTAGGTGTTTTTGGTCGTTGGTGTATGGATTAGATATAAAGGATATGTAATTTTGTTTTCATGTAAATAAGTCATGAATGATTACTCATATTTTTGTAATTTTATGAGATATTTCATGCTAGTTGCCAAATGATGGTTCCCACATGTGTTAGGTGACTCACATGGGCTGCTAAGAGCTAATCATTGGAGTGTATATACCAATAGTATATACATCTAAAAGCTGTGTATTGTACGAGTACGAATACGGGTGCATACGAGTAGAATTGTTGATGAAACTGAACGAGGATGTAATTGTAAGCATTTTTGTTAAGTAGAAGTATTTTGATAAGTGTATTGAAGTCTTTCAAAAGTGTATAAATATATATTAAAACACTACATGTATATACATTTTAACTGAGTCGTTAAGTCATCGTTAGTCGTTACATGTAAGTGTTGTTTTGAAACCTTTAGGTTAACGATCTTGTTAAATGTTGTTAACCCAATGTTTATAATATCAAATGAGATTTTAAATTATTATATTATCATGATATTATCATGTATGAATATCTCTTAATATGATATATATACATTAAATGTCTTTACAACGATAATCGTTACATATATGTCTCGTTTAAAAATCATTAAGTTAGTAGTCTTGTTTTTACATATGTAGTTCATTGTTAATATACTTAATGATATGTTTACTTATCATAATATCATGTTAACTATATATATATATATATATATATATATATATATATATATATATATATATATATATATCCATATATATGTCATCATATAGTTTTTACAAGTTTTAACGTTCGTGAATCACCGGTCAACTTGGGTGGTCAATTGTCTATATGAAACATATTTCAATTAATCAAGTCTTAACAAGTTTGATTGCTTAACATGTTGGAAACATTTAATCATGTAAATATCAATCTCAATTAATATATATAAACATGGAAAAGTTCGGGTCACTACAGCATGCATACCATTTCGTAATATATCCAACTATAATTGACTTAATAATAATCTTGATGAACTCGACGACTCGAATGCAACGTCTTTTGAAATATGTCATCAATGACTCCAAGTAATATTTCTAAAGTGAGCAAATGCACAGCGGAAGATTTCTTTCATATCTGAGAATAAACATGCTTTCAAGTGTCAACCAAAAGGTTGGTGAGTTCATTAGTTTAACATAAATAATCATTTCCATCATTTTAATAGACCACAAGATTTTCATTTTCATTTCTCATAAATATACGTCCCATGCATAGAGACAAAAATAATCATTCATATGGATTGAACACCTGGTAACCGACATTAACAAGATGCATATAAGAATATCCCCTATCATTCCGGGACATCCATCGGACATGATAAAAAAACTCGAAGTACTAAAGCATCCACTACAACGGATGGGGTTTGTTAGGCCCAATAGATCTATCTTTAGGATTCGCGTCAATTAGTATACTGGTTTACTAATTCTTAGGCTACCAAGCAAAAGGGGCATATTCGGCTTCGATCATTCAACCATATAATGTAGTTTCGATTACTTGTGTCTATTTCGTAAAACATTTATAAAAGCAGCGCATGTATTCTCAGTCCCAAAAATATATATTGCAAAAGCATTTAAAAAAGGAGTAATGAAACTCACAATACTGTATTTTGTAGTAAAAATACATATGACGACATTGAACAAATGAACAATGCAGGGTTGGCCTCGGATTCACGAACCTATATCAATTGTATATTTATTAATACATGTAATGTTAATCAAATAATTACATCTATTAATTATATAATATTTATATATTTAATGTTGTAGTTTATATAGAATTTATACTATATTTTGTCTATATATTATATCTTAAATTATATACTATATATTTGTTTATTTTGTATATATGTATATATAAAAATATGTTAATATGTTTAATATATAATTATAGGTAATATAAATATATTTTATGTACAACATCGTTATTTGTTATAATATAGTAATAATAATGAGAATGATGATTTTAGTAAAGAAAAGTAGTTTTAAAAATTATTAGAATTGTCATAATAATGATACTTTAAATAAATATGATAGTAAAAATAATATTACTAATAATAATAATAATAATAATAATAATAATAATACTAGAAATGATAATTTTTTATATAAAATGATAGTTATAATAAAAGTGTTAATTCTTAAAATAATGATACTACTAATAATACTACTAATATCAATAATCTTAATCATAATACTAATAATAATAATACTTATTCTAATACTAGTTATGATATTATTAATACTTAGGATGATAATAATAATAATAATAATAGTAATAATAATAATAATAATAATAATAATAATAATAATAATAATAATAACATAATAATGATAATAAAAATAATTCTACCTTCAAAATGTGCTTTTAAAAAGGAATTGCCATAAACCGGACTCGAACCCAAGACCACTCGCTCCCTCGTTAACACCTTAAACCATTCCACTGTTACTTCATTATCTGTTCTAAATTCATAACTCAATTTTATATAACCTCTTAAACCTTCTGATCTTCCTCTTTTTCTACCAAAAAAAAAAATATGCAACACCCGGGGCTCGAACCCTTGACCTCTTGATTAAACCCAACACTCCTATCCATGGCACCATTTCAGTGTTTCTGTTTATATAATAGACTCAAACATTATTAAACCCGTATAACTTCAATCTTTCATCTTCTTCCCACTCCAAATCGACAGAACCCCACAACCCACTTTATTAATTTTAAGATTTGAAATTTATATATAAAAAAAAAACGTTTTATGATTGATTGGTTTGTAAATATAAAAAAATAAAAATAAAAAAAAGGCTGCTCGTTGTTGCTGCATTCGCTGCTATATAAGAGAGAGAAAAAAAATCAATTCGGTTTTTTAGAAGTTTTTAGATCATGATTTCTTCACGAAATATTTTCCAAATCATTTCTATAAACTATTGGAATCATCGATTTAACTTAAAAACGAATTCGAATTTGATTCAAGAATAATTGTTGACTTTTTTTGTAAAAAAGTTTGACTTCAAAATTAATCCTTGATTTTGCGAGTTAATATTTGAAAATCTGCAGATAGTTTTACTATAAGTTTCATAACATATCTGCATTTTTAGATTTTTACAAACGATTCAAATTCGTGTTTTGACTGAAAAGGTTGAACGTACAGAGGTGTTCATATGGTTTCTATATTTTTGGGTTTTATTTCTTTTGCAGACGTGAATGATCATATATGTATGTGATAGTAATAATTGAAATCAGATAATTGAAACAGAAAGAATTTTGATTTGATCTCGTTTAAAATATTTGGTAGTGGTCGACAGAGGAATCACGAGTAAGAAAAAGAAAGACTGATACAAGAGGAAAATACAAAAACTTGACTCTGATGTTTAACAAAACTTGTAATTCAGTGAACTTAGATTATCAATTATGCAGACAAATTGAACAGAGATGACAGTGATTTAAAACTAATTTGGATTCTGTAAAAAAAATACGTATTTGTATAAATCGGTATAAGTATTTACATATTTACTTAATCGAATATATGTATTTACTTATATATATATAATCTGAAGTTTATATATGTATCTGTATTTATATATACCCGTATTTGTATAACTATATATTAAACATGTGTATATATATCTGTATATAGAAAAACATAATAATAAACATTAATATTTAATAACACTAATGAAACTAGCAATGATAATAATAATAGAAATACTAGTAATATTAACAATAATAATAATACCAAATAATACTTATAACAATAATGAAACTCTTTTAGTAAGAATAATATTAATAACACTATTAATAATACTAGTAGTTATATTAATGATAATAATAATCAATACAAATAACAAGGATAATGATAATGATAGTTATTAATAATATTTTTTTAATAATAATAACTAATGATATACAACTAATTGTTTAATACATAAGTTTAATAGTTTATCTTATCAAAAGTCACGAGACAATTATTGTAAAGCATAAATTGAAAATCAAACGGGAATCTCCACTAACCCTTGTCTAGTTTCCGTTAATTGACACTTTTGTTCCTTCTAATAAATCACTTTACCAATTATTCCGAATACCGTTAAAAAGAATAGATTTCTCAAATCATAGTGGACCTCTTAACAGAGACTCGTAATTATAATTCAATGTATCTAATAATTCAATCTTTTGATATCATCTTTTAATTCCATTGATAATTATTAGAATATATTTTGAAACAAATACGTTTATATAAAGTATTATGTGACGACCCGGAGATTTCTGACCAAATTTAAACTTAATCTGTATATGATTTCGACACGATAAGCAAAGTCTGTAATGTTGAGTCTAAAAACTTTGAACTGATTTCATATATGCAAATACCCTTTGACTATTCCCGATGATTCACGAACAATTGTGTATAACAAATATGTAAATATATATATAAATATAAATATAAGATATTTGGAATTAATAAAATACCTTTAGTCAATTAGAAATAAAAATGTAAAATAATAAATAGAATAATTAAGTTATCATTAAAAATAAAATATATAAATATATATAAACATATGATATTATTATCTATATATATGATTACTATCAATAATTATTATATTGTAACAAATGAAATAAATATTAAAGGTTACACAATTAATAAATTATAATATTAATATATGAAATTACAAATTAAAATATAGTTATTGTATTAACACTAAAATTGTTGTTACTACTTTCATTATTATTAATGTCAATATCAATATTAGAATTTTTAACATTTTTATTATTATTATTGATATAATTATAAATACCATTATGAGAATGGTTAAAATTATAAATTAGTATAAATTTAAATTTTTTTATTTATTATTGTTATTATAGTTATCATATTATTATTATTATTATTATTATTATTCTTAAAATTTATATTATTATCTTTATTAATATTATTATTATTAATATTATTATTAACATTATTTTTATTAAAAATTATTATCGTTGTCTTAAATATTATTATTTTTATTATTATAACAGTATTATTATTTTTATATTGTAGTATTATTATTATTAGTAATGTATTTATATTTATTAATTATTAATAATATAATAATTCATAATATATAAAATCAATTAAAAATCGTGTATGTTATCTATCCCTATCTGCCTTTTATATTTTTTCTGTTTTCTTCTCTTTGGATCGAATACAATGTCTACTATCCCTATCTGCCTTTTACTTTTATTTATTTTTTTTTGTTTTCTTCTCTTTGGATCGAATACAATGTCAACAACTTCTGATTTACATAACTAATCGATTAACTTAGTTGAGAGGGAATTCATTCGACTTCTTATCTCCATTATCAAATACAGTTACATTTAACAGTTCTCAATAGATCGAATCAAACAGAAAACAGATATATATCACGCCTGCCTCTGTTCTTCATTCTTTTTGCCAAAATTCGAATTCAATTTTTATTCCAAAATCTACAAATACAGAGTTGTTCTAAAACCTATCGTGAATGTGTGTATACAATTTCAGTTTCCAAATCTTCAAATCAAACACAAATTTTTGAGTCAAAGTTAAGTTTCAAAAAGTCAAACTTTTTATTCATTGCGAAATTCGAATTCAATTTGAATGTTTCAGAACAAATTGAGGATCCAGAAAGTTTTTAGGAACGTTTCATTACCTAATTCATGTTAAAAGTTTTATCTAAAACGAATTGGAAATCAAAATCCGAATTTGAGTTGGGATTCTTCATGTTCTTCGTGAAAGAACAGATACCGTATATTTGTTCATTTTCTTTCTTTCGATCATAACCACAAAAACTGGTTACTTCTGTTTCAATTGCGAATTCAAAACTCCTTGTCGAGCTGTTATTGATTGTAGCCTAATTCTGGACGTGGGTGTTAATCGAAGAAGGAGAAGGGAAGAAACAGAAGCTTAGACGAGTTATATTTATTTTAAGAGTGTTATAAATCAGAAAAGGGGCAATAGCCCAATGGTTATGAGTGTTAGCGGTGAGCGGGAGGTCGCGGGTTCGAGTCCAGGCGGTGGCGTTCTTTTTACTGAATTTTTCTTCAAAGGTTGTAACTCTATTTTTTTTTATTATCAATATTTTAAAATTGTTATAGTTAGTATTGATAATATTATTACTATTATTATTATTATTATTATTATTATTATTATTATTATTATTATTATTATTATTATTATTATTATTATTATTATAAATATTATTATTATTATTATTATTATTATTATTATTATTATTATTATTATTATTATTATTATTATTATTATTATTATTAGATATTAGTATTATTATCATTAGCATTATTATTATTAAGTATTATGAATATTAACATTATTATTATTACCACTATCAGTTATTATTAATATTATTATTATAATTAGTATTATTATTATTATTATTATTATTATTATTATTATTATTATTATTATTATTATTATTATTACTACTACTACTAATATAAGTATCATGAGAAAGATTATCATTTATTAATTTTAATATGATTATAGTTACAAACGTGATTATTATTATTATTAATAATATGAAAATGGTTATAACTTTAAGTGACAGGAACTATAGATATAGATTACAAATTTAACAAGAAGTTAATGCTAAAAACTTATTATTACTAACACTGTTATTATTATTATCTTTATATGATTAAAGTAAAGTATTATTATAATTAAAAATTATCAAAGTTATTACTTTTATTAAAAATATCATTTTTATCAAAAATTAGTAAAGTTATTATCTTAATCATTATTAAAATTTACACTATTAATTGTTATTATCATTACTGTCATTAGTATTATCATTCTTATCCTGTTGGTATTATTACGAATAGATATTTTAAAAAAAAATACATTACAATAATGTTAATATTACATATCCCTATATTTTCTTTTTATTAAAATGATATTAACCAAACTATATATAAAATATATCAATTAACATATCAATATATATATATATATATATATATATATATATATATATATATATATATATATATATATATTACTATTTTAAAATAAATTAGAGTTATCAAAATGTTATGATAAATGTTAGTGATATAAGAATATATAAAGTAAATATATTAAATGTATTTATATAACACATAATATAACAAGTATGAGTATTAGTAATAATATATATAAACTTATTTTACTACGATTATGTGTATTGATGTATATACAAATAATATATGTTCGTGAATCCAGGGCCAACCCTGCATTGTTCAATTGTTCAATATAGTCATATGTATTTTTACTATAGAATACATTAGGTGAGTTTCATTTGATTCCCTTTTTACTCTTTACATTTTTGGGACTGAGAATACATGCGCTTTTATAAATGTTTGACGCAATAGACACAAGTACCTTAACTGTATTCTATGAAAGAATTATTTGGGATTGTGGTTGATTATTATGACACGCATTAGCCCCCGGTTTCCGTTAGAGCGCATGAGCTCCCGAGCCGGGTGGATGGTTTATTATTTATGACATTTTGGCACCGGTTGTCCTATATTTTATAAACATGTGTTCAGCCGTGGGGTGTAAAGACCGGCACAGAGGTTCTATATTTTGAAGGCACGTGTATTCAGCCGTGGGGTGAAAGACCGGTACAGATGGTTACTATTATATTTTGAATCCTCACCAGGTGTTCTTCATATGAAAGATATTTTTTTGTGCAGTTGGAATGGGACTTCTGCACGTTTTATAATATTTAAAATCTTGTCGTCTATTAAAATGATGAAAATGAAATGATTACTATAAACTAATGAACTCACCAACCTTTTGGTTGACACTTGAAAGCATGTTTATTCTCAGGTTTGAAAGAAATCTTCCGCTGTGCATTAGCTCATTTTAAGGATATTACTTGGAGTCATTCATGACATATTTCAAAATACGTTGCATTCGAGTCATTGAAGTTCATTAGAGATTATTAAGTAAATGACGGATTAGGTCATTTATAGTTGGATATTATGAAATGGTATGCATACCAGGTCAACTTTTGATGTAATGAAAGTTTGTCTTTTAAAAACGAATGCAATGTTTGTAAAATGTATCATTTAGAGGTCAAGTACCTCGCGATGTAATCAACTATTAAGAATCGTTTATAATCAATATGGACTTCGTCCGGATGGATTAGGACGGGGCGTTAAAGTTGGTATCAGAGCGGTGGTCTTAGCGAACCGGGTCTTGCATTAGTGTGTCTAACTGATAGTCGTTAGGATGCATTAGTGAGTCTGGACTTCGACCGTGTCTGCATGTCAAAAGTTTTGCTTATCATTTCTTGTCGAAAATTACTTGCTTATCATTCTTAGAGAATCACTTGCTTATCATCCTTAGTGTAGACACATCTTATTGCATTGAGTGCATGATTAGTGTATAGACAAAATTCATATCTTAGCATATCTGCTAATTCATATCTTAGCGTATCTCTTATTGTAAACTTTGCCTGACATTTTCTATAGATTCCTCCGTAACTTATGGGATTTTAGTATTATATATGCATATGTAAATTATGTATTACAGGATACTAATCTACATCCTATAATTTATTTCTTATCGAAAATCCTTCATCTGATAGTACGAGATGAATTCCTCAACCAGTTCGAGTCCCTCAGATTTTGATAGCTATTCCGATAGTTATTCCGACAGCTATTCCGATATGGATATCCACCTGAGCTCCGAAAGCATGCGTTACTAGAATGAATCAACCAATCATTCATCCCCAATTTATCTGATGAGTTCGTAGTCGACTTAATCAATGGAGACGCGAAGAAGGCGATCCTTTTCACCAACCGAATTTACCTCTTGACGAAGAACCCGAAGCACTTATCAGCGAACCAGTCTGAAACACCATATTTACCCTCAATTCCAGGATATCTCACAATGATTATATGATATCCCAAAATCCCCCAACCTTATTCATCCGCTTGTTCCAACCGACAATCATCCCGGGCTAATAGAAGAAGTCGATGAGCTTCGTGCTTGGGTAATCAATCTAGAAAATATGGTGTAAAACGTACCAGCTTCAGCAACATCACCGGCACCAACAGTACCACCACCAATAGCAACATCCGTATCCCACATCTCAACATCACAATTTGTTCCACGAGCATCAATATCATACGTACCATAGATACCAAGGAGTACCAACAATAATTAACAATGAAGTATTGATCCATAACTTCATTAATATTCTGCGAAGAATATGTGGTTCCTAATAGTTTTAGAGATTACTTATTCTAGCCCAAACCAAAAAGCAAATGAGATTAATATCATATTAACTCATTAAATCCATGATTGCATCTGAAGAAAATATATATGTATATATGTTTTCATAAAGATTGTAATTACAAATTCTTTAGTACAAACTATTAATGGTGAAAATATTTTAACGGGTAGGTAATACCCGAGAAATATTAAGATTTCACATTAATAAGTTACACTGTACATTCTTCGAATCTGATTCAACAAGTCATTTATTATTCTACTTACATCTACCAATATACGAATTCGTTCACCACAGAATAACCATTTTCATTCAATTTCATATTTGGATTTTGATTTATCAGAATCCAACAAGTGGCATAATGAAGAACACATTTGACGAAATAAAAATTTGATAGAAACAAACAAATTAATTAGGAAAAATTTTGTTAAGAATCTACGCTAACTGTTCCATCTAACTGTTCCTAGCTAACTGATTACATTTTATTTATCGCAATTTAATTATCGCAATTTATATTCTCGCAATTTTATTTATTGTCATTTAATTTCTGTTATTTACTTTACGCACTTTATTTATCGTTATTTAATTTCTGTTATTTATTTTTACGCACTTTACATATCGGGACACGTATACAAGGTTTTGACATATCATACCGACGCATCTATATATATTATTTAGAATAACCATAGACACTCTATATGCTGTAATGATCGAGTTCGCTATACAGGGTTGAGGTTGATTCTACAATAATATATATAATTTGAGTTGTGATCGAGTCTGAGACATGTACACGGGTCACGATACGTATTAATCAATTCGAATATTATATATTAAACTTTATATGAATTATTGGACTGTCAACTGTGGACTATTGACTGTGGACTAATAATATTGGACAATTAAAAAGAATTAAAATATTGATTATAACATATAAAACTAAACAATTCTTCAAGTTTGCCACTTGATTTCATCTTAAACCTCATTTGTATCTTGACAATTCCAGTCTGCGTTCAAACCTTTCATGATTCTTGAAAACACCTCAATCGAGAGGATGAACCAACCACACTTCAGCTACGGAAGGAAGGATTTAAACATATAGTTATGCACCTGAAAACACTCGGAACCTGAATAAACGTTAACACGTATCTGTGCTAATTCCTTTGGCGTTGTTATTACCAAAAATCAATTTGCAATTTCTTTCCAAATTAGCCAAATTTGTCACAGCTCCAGTAAGTTAACTTCGACTTTTCAGTCGGACTAGCCTTACTAAAACCTTGATATATATGCGTACTCTTTTATTGTTACCGGGGAACCTTTTATATTTCATCTTATTACCAGCAGACGTACCAGCAACCTCATTGCTCTTTGGGCTTAAATCCCTTCGACAAATCACTACATTTATCTATTGAAGTCTCATCATATTCTCATCCGCATCTTGTAACGAGAACTGTCATACCAAATACCGAGAATCAACAATCGGTACTATGAAAACTCACAGCATATCTACATCAACAGTTATATGTATAACATTTATCTTTTAGAATTATGGTCTTTCATTCTGAAATCCTGAAAAGCACTCAGTCTATAAATCAAATACTCTGAATGTTGAAAAAGCTGAATGAAGCAGCAGAAACCGTAGACAACCGTAAACAACCTTAATCGTCGAAAGTTGATGATAAAGAATTGTAGGTTGACAAAGCTCAGAAAAAGTTTGAAACTGAAAAACTGATTGAGCAAACTATGAAGGAAGCCGTGGACAAATCACAAAGAATAAGTTTGACTTCAAAGAATCTAAATGAATCAGTACCTGCTGAAGTCATTAACGAATACCTTGCTTTTGACTCCAAACTCTTGCGGAACAAATTTTCTTCACCATCCTTCGATATTAGAAATTCCAAGATATCATCGTATCTTTCATTATAAATATCCTCCATATTTCTGAAGATATTTTCATAACTATTCTTATCTGAACTCATTAATCTCTTCGTGCTATCAGTGTTACATCATATAGAAACTGTTAGTTTCTATATTCTGTAAACTTTTGAGCTTAAAATATGAATGTTATTGAAGTAATGTTGGGGACTGATGCATGAGTTAGTATAATATAATGACACTTGATCAACATAATTATATTACAGTAAGTCATGCTGAGTTTCTAATGGGACGTGATGATTCACAGATCATAACATCATCATGTGCCATGTTACATTTCATTCTACTTAACTTCTGAACATATCAAGAAAGCATATTCTTGATAGTTCTATCCTCAGTGATTTTAATAAATTTGAAAATCAAATTGTGCTATCACGTTCCTTCCTGCTTAGAGCATTATAATCATTCAAAACTCCATACTTACGAATTCTGGACCGTTACTCGCTTTACTAGAGGCCGGGAGGAAAATAATAAGGCAAAGAGCTCCAAAATATAAGAGAAAATATAAAGCCCAATAACAACACATAAATTACAAATCCTGGATATTAATACGAATAGCAATATAAAGACACAGTAGAATTAAGAATAGTATCATCTCAAGGTAATAGTAGAAGTAACCAAATCTTTCTGATGGAAGATTGAAAAGAAGGGTGACAGAAATAATGATTAGGAAAATATCAAAGATTAGAATGGGATTAAGTATTTTCACAATCTTTTGGATGTACGAACTAAGAAAGAAAGAATAGGAATGGTGAGAATAATAGAACGGAAGAGTTTAATTTATAATGGAAATATCAGACGGAGAAATCGAGATAGATCACCGTATTTAATTATAGATATCTTAATTTCCTTATTCGCCGAAGAATTAAATCTTTTAGATTTCGAGGATTTTTTTTAAATCCATTGAATTTCGGAATTCAACCCTGGCTCCGTCAAAAGTTAAGACGTACCTTATTTTCTAAATTCAACTCTGACTACGTCCAAAGCTAAGGCAAATCTCTATTCAAATCTTTTGCGATAGCTTCCCTCAAACGCTCTGGTGATTCTATTCAAATATTTAGCGATGATAAACTTTATCTATCAACTCATATTCGTCATGAAAACATCTTTATTGTTAGTCATGACCACCTCACTCAAATTTCGGGAAGAAATTTCTTTAACGGGTAGGTACTGTGACGACCCGGAGATTTCCGACCAAATTTAAACTTAATCTGTATATGATTTCGACACGATAAGCAAAGTCTGTAATGTTGAGTCTAAAAACTTTGAACTGATTTCATATATGCAAATACCCTTTGACTATTCCCGACAATTCTCGAACAATTGTGTATAACAAATATGTAAATATATATATATATAAATATAAATATAAGATATTTGGAATTAATAAAATACCTTTAGTCAATTAGAAATAAAAATGTAAAATAATAAATAGAATAATTAAGTTATCATTAAAAATAAAATATATAAATATATATAAACATATGATATTATTATCTATATATATGATTACTATCAATAATTATTATATTGTAACAAATGAGATAAATATTAAAGGTTACACAATTAATAAATTGTAATATTAATATATGAAATTACAAGTTAAAATATAGTTATTGTATTAACACTAAAATTATTGTTACTACTTTCATTATTATTAATGTTAATATCAATATTAGAATTTTTAACATTTTTATTATTATTATTTATATAATTATAAATACCATTATGAGAATGGTTAAAATTATAAATTAGTAGAAATTTAAATTTTTTTTATTTATTATTGTTATTATAGTTATCATATTATTATTATTATTATTATTCTTAAAATTTATATTATTATCTTTATTAATATTATTATTATTAATATTATTATTAACATTATTGTTATTAAAAATTATTATCGTTGTCTTAAATATTATTATTTTTATTATTATAACAGTATTATTAGTTTTATATTGTAGTATTATTATTATTAGTAATGTATTTATATTTATTAATTATTAATAATATAATAATTCATAATATATAAAATCAATTAAAAATCGTGTATGTTATCTATCCCTATCTGCCTTTTATATTTTTTCTGTTTTCTTCTCTTTGGATCGAATACAATGTCGACTATCCCTATCTGCCTTTTACTTTGATTTATTTTTTTTTTCTTCTCTTTGGATCGAATACAATGTCAACAACTTCTTATTTACATAACTAATCGATTAACTTGGTTGAGAGGGAATTCATTCGACTTCTTTTCTCCATTATCAAATACAGTTACATTTAACAGTTCTCAATAGATCGAATCAAACAGAAAACATATATATATCACGCCTGCCTCTGTTCTTCATTCTTTTTGCCAAAATTCGAATTCAATTTTTATTCCAAAATCTACAAATACAGAGTTGTTCTAAAACCTATCATGAATGTGTGTATACAATTTCAGTTTCCAAATCTTCAAATCAAACACAAATTTTTGAGTCAAAGTTAAGTTTCAAAAAGTCAAACTTTTTATTCATTACGAAATTCGAATTCAATTTGAATGTTTCAGAACAAATTGAGGATCTAGAAAGTTTTTAGGAACGTTTCATTACCTAATTCATGTTAAAAGTTTTATCTAAAACGAATTGGAAATCAAAATCCGAATTTAAGTTGGGATTCTTCATGTTCTTCGTGAAAGAACAGATACCGTATGTTTATTCATTTTCTTTCTTTCGATCATAACCACAAAAACCGGTTACTTCTGTTTCAATTGCGAATTCAAAACTCCTTGTCGAGTTGTTATTGATTGTGGCCTAATTCTGGACGTGGGTGTTAATCGAAGAAGGAGAAGGGAAGAAACAGAAGCTTAGACGAGTTATATTTATTTTAAGAGTGTTATAAATCAGAAAATGGGCAATAGCCCAATGGTTATGAGTGTTAGCGGTGAGCGGGAGGTCGCGGGTTCGAGTCCAGGCGGTGGCGTTCTTTTTACTGAATTTTTCTTCAAAGGTTGTAACTCTATTTTTTTTTATTATCAATATTTTAAAATTGTTATAGTTAGTATTGATAATATTATTACTATTATTATTATTATTATTATTATAATTATTATTATTATAATTATTATTATTATTATTATTATTATTATTATTATTATCATTATTATTATTATTATAATTATTATTATTAGATATTAGTATTATTATCATTAGCATTATTATTATTATTATTAAGTATTATGAATATTAACATTATTATTATTACCACTATCAGTTATTATTAATATTATTATTATAATTAGTATTATTATTATTATTACTACTAATATAAGTATCATGAGAAAGATTATCATTTATTAATTTTAATATGATTATAGTTACAAACATGATTATTATTATTATTATTATTATTATTATTAATATGAAAATGGTTATAACTTTAAGTGACAGGAACTATAGATATAGATTACAAATTTAACAAGAAGTTTATGCTAAAAACTTATTATTACTAACACTGTTATTATTATTATCTTTATATAATTAAAGTAAAGTATTATTATAATTAAAAATTATCAAAGTTATTACTTTTATTAAAACTATCATTTTTATCAAAAATTAGTAAAGTTATTATCTTAATCATTATTAAAATTTACACTATTAATTGTTATTATCATTACTGTCATTAGTATTATCATTCTTATCCTGTTGGTATTATTACGAATAGATATTTTTTTAAAAAAATACATTACAATAATGTTAATATTACATATCCCTATATTTTCTTTTTATTAAAATGATATTAACCAAACTATATATAAAATATATCAATTAACATACCAATATATATATATATATATATATATATATATATATATATATATATATATATATATATATATATATATATATATATTTTACTATTTTAAAATAAATTAGAATTATCAAAATGTTATGATAAATGTTAGTGATATAAGAATATAAAAAGTAAATATATTAAATGTATTTATATAACACATAATATAACAAGTATGAGTATTAGTAATAATACATATAAACTTATTTTACTACGATTATGTGTATTGATGTATATACAAATAATATAGGTTCGTGAATCCAAGGCCAACCCTGCATTGTTAAATTGTTCAATATAGTCATATGTATTTTTACTACAAAATACATTGGGTGAGTTTTATTTGATTCCCTTTTTACTCTTTACATTTTTGGGACTGAGAATACATGCGCTTTTATAAATGTTTGACGCAATAGACACAAGTACCTTAACTGTATTCTATGAAAGAATTATCTGGGATTGTGGTTGATTATTATGACACGCATTAGCCTCCGGTTTCCGTTAAAGCGCATGAGCTCCCGAGCCGGGTGGATGGTTTATTATTTATGACATTTTGGCACCGGTTGTCCTATATTTTATAAACATGTGTTCAGCCGTGGGGTGTAAAGACCGGCACAGAGGTTCTATATTTTGAAGGCACATGTATTCAGCTGTGGGGTGAAAGACCGGCACAGATGGTTACTATTATATTTTGAATCCTCACCAGGTGTTCTTCATATGAAAGATATTTTTTTGTGCAGTTGGAATGGGACTTCTGCACGTTTTATAATATTTAAAATCTTGTGGTCTATTAAAATGATGAAAATGAAATGATTACTATAAACTAATGAACTCACCAACCTTTTGGTTGACACTTGAAAGCATGTTTATTCTCAGGTTTGAAAGAAATCTTCCGCTGTGCATTAGCTCATTTTTAGGATATTACTTGGAGTCATTCATGACATATTTCAAAAGACGTTGCATTCGAGTCATTGAAGTTCATTAGAGATTATTAAGTAAATGACAGATTAGGTCATTTATAGTTGGATATTATGAAATGGTATGCATACCAGGTCAACTTTCGATGTAATGAAAGTTTGTCTTTTAAAAACGAATGCAATGTTTGTAAAATGTATCATTTAGAGGTCAAGTACCTCGCGATGTAATCAACTATTATGAATCGTTTATAATCAATATGGACTTCGTCCGGATGGATTAGGACGGGGCATTAAATATTATACGTCTAATACTTTGTTAATGTTTTCAAGTTATAATATATATATATATATATACATATACATATATAATCATGTTCGTTCATATAATGGTTCGTGAATTATTGGAATTTGGTCGAGGTTAAATGAGTGTATGAACACAGTTTAAAATTCTTGAGATTCAACTTAAAAACTTTGCTTATCGTGTCGGGAATATATAAAGATTAAAGTTTAAATTTGGTCGGAAATTTCCGGGTTGTCACAGTACCTACCCGTTAAAGAAATTTCGTCCCAAAATTTGATTGGAATGGTCATGGCTGACAATAAGTATGTTTTCATGACGCATATAAGCTGAAGATTAGGGTTTTATCATCATTGAGTAATATGGATAAAACCATTTGATTTTGTGAAGAGTACGAGTGAAACTATTACCAAAAGAGTGAAATGAGTAGGTATAGATTCGTCATATCTTTTGATGTAGATAGGATTGATTTCCAAGTTCAAGAGATTTGGAGAAAATCTTCGTATTAGGATTTGATTCTTTGATAATCAAGGGAATTAGGATCTGCTTTAAATGCGATCATCTGTTTTGATTTCTTTGTCGGATATTTTATTATAAATCCACCTCCTTTGTTTCCTTTTAACTCACACCTTCCATTATTTCTAACTCATACTTTAAAGCATTCATCAATATGCTCCATCCAGTTCTGCTTCTTGATATATATATATATATATATATATATATATATATATATATATATATATATATATATATATATATATATATATATATATATATATATATATATATATATTCCTAACCTTCATATCAGTCATTCTTCTTTTTCATCTACCGCCAGAAGAATCTATTTACTTCTACTATATTTTGGGTTTTATAGTGTTCTTAGTTCTCCCGTGTCTTTATATTGCTATCTGTATCGATATCTACGGTTTATAGTTTCTGGGTTGTTGTTGGGTTTTATATCTTCCCTTGCATTTCGATGTTCCTGCTTCTGTCTTCTATAATCATTGTCATCCCCAGTTAATACTTTTTTTCCTGCGGTTTATACCCCTATTTCTATTTCGGAGTTTTGTCCTTTCGTTTCTTCTTCTTGCAATTAAGCATCGCTTGTAATGGTCCAGAATTCGCATATATGAATTTCGGAATGAACATTGTTAATGTTCTAGGAAGGAAATTGCAATGGCACGATCTTGACTTGTCAAATTACCAGAATACCATGGAAAAGGCCGAATCATCAAGAAATATTTTCTTGATATTTTAGAGGTTAAATAGAATACAAGAGTCGTATAACATGGCACATGATGATGTTATGATCTGTGAATCATCACGTTCCATTTAGAAACTCAGCATGACTTACTGTAATATAATCACGTTGATCAAGTGTCATTATATTATACTAATTCATGCTTCAGTTCCCAACACTATTTCAAAACATTCTTATTTTAAACTTGAAGGTTTCAAAATTTAGAAACTAAAACAGTTTCTTTTATGATGTAATACAGATAGCGCGAAGAAGTAAATGATTTCAGATAAGAATAATTATGAAAATATCTTCAGAATTATGGAAGATATTTATAATGAAATGTACGATGATATCTTAGAATTTCTAATATCAGAGGATGATGAAGAATATTGTCCGCAGAGGTTTAGAGTCAGGAGCAAGGTATTCGTTAATGACTTCAGCAGGTACTGAATCATTTGGATTCTTTGAAGTCAGGTTCAGTCTTTGTGATTTGTCCACAGCCTCCTTCATACTTTGCTCAATTCGGTTTCCAGTTCTAAGACTTCTCTTTTTCTGCGCTTTGCCAGCACACTTATTCATTATCATCAAACTTTTACTGTTAAAGTTGTTTATAGTTTTTGCTGCTTCATCAGCATTTTTTCATTTTCAGAGAACGAATTCGTAGTTCGAAGTGTTTTTTCAGAAACTTCACATTCAAATTAAGTCCAGAAGATAGACGTTATATATACACATATAACTGTTGGCGTAGACATGCTACGAGATTTCAAAATACTGATTGCTAATTCCCGATGATTCGGATGGCAATTCTCGTTACAAGATGCGAATGAGTAAATGATGGGGTTTCGGAAATTATAATGATTCTTCGGAAGGTCAAAGATCAGTGAAGTTGTGAATAAGTTTATTGCTAATGTGGTGAAACATGAAAGGTTCTCCGGTAACAAAAGGGTAATCATATATATCAAGATTATGATAAGGCTACTCCGAATGAAAAATTGAAGTTGTCTTGCTGAAGCTGTGATAGAATCTGCTACTTTGAAAAGGAATTTCAAAGTTATTTTTGCTAATAAATGCCAAAGGATCTGACACAGATATGTGTTGAATTATGACTTTGGTTTTGAGAGCTTTTTAAGTACATAACTGTGGGTAATATGTGGTTGGATCATCATCTCGATTGCTCATTATTTGAAGTGTCTTCAGAAATTTTTGAAGGGTTTGAATACAGATTGTAATCGTTAATATACATTTGATGTTCTAACACAGTTTTGAAGTCAAAGTATAGCTTTGAAAGATGTAGGAATCTAAAAGTGATGGTACCGGTTATATCTTGAATTAAATTCTGAGGTTTCAAAATCAGAATATGTAATTGAGTTTGAATGAGTATGGTTGTTTTGATTTCTATGAAAGAATGTATATTATTGTGAAAGTAGTAAGTACAGTTGATAATTTGCTTAATCAGATTCGAAGAATGTAACATATTATATATATATATATATATATATATATATATATATATATATATATATATATATCTCGGGTATTACCTACCCGTTAAAAATTTAACAATTAATATTTTGTACAAAAGAATTTTATTACAGTCTTTATGAAAATATATATGTATATATTCTCTTCAGATGTAACATAGATTTTAATGAGTTAATACTAAATTAAACTCATTCGATTTACAGTTGGAACTAGAATTGAATAATCCCTTGAAGGCTTTAGAGATTACATAAGTATTTCTTCAATAATATTGAAATTATGAATCAATACTTCGTTATTTGTTGAGGCGTGATGTTGGTTTTCGTTAAATTTTTGTGAACTTCGCAAAGTACGAATGATGTTATCTGAAAAGTTTCGGGTACATCGATGATGAAAGTGTAAAATTAAATATATACTTGATTTATTATGAATTGGAATTTGTTGAATTGAGGCAGAGATTGTAGTTAACGATGGTTAAGTTGTGGCCGAAGGACGTACATTATTGCATATTTGTAATATGAATTAACCGAGTAGTTAAGATTCACACACAATAGCTTAGCACGGAAAGATTTATTTTTATTTCAAAATATATATATAAAATATACATATAATTTCTTCAGAGGGAATGAGTTAATTGTTCATAACTCGTTGATACAATATACGCGTTATTGATTCGAAATGATGTCCACAGTGATTCTTGAACTGACGGAGTTTGTGATATTATAGATGTTGTTGATTCTGATGCTAACTGCACTGACGATGCTGGTGACGCTGACGGTACTGATGATGCTGTTGGTAAAAACAAGTTTAGCTAGTTAATCACACACCATTTTTGTCAGAGTTTCTACTCTTCCTTCTATCATTTTGGTTCGCTTAACTGATTTATGGTTAGGGCTAGATTAGATAATCTCTAAGACTTTAGAGATTACATAATCATCGCGGAATGTTTCTCCAATGAAGTTATGAATTAATACTTCGTCAGTTATTGTTGTTGGTACTCCTTGGTATCTATGGTGCGTATGACATTGATGCTCGTGGGACAGATTGTGAAGTTGAGTTTTACGACGCGGTTGTGGTTGGAGGTGGTAATGGTACTGTTGGCGTTGATGTTGGTGGTACTGGTTATGCTGCTGGTGCTGCTGCTGGTGTTTGTAATCTTTGCACCATATTCTCCAAAGCCACTACCCGAGCGCAAAGCTCGTTGACTTCTTCTATTACACCGGGGTGATTGTCGGTTCGGACGAGCGGATAAATAAAATCTAAAATTTGATGTAGTATGTAATCGTGACGAGATACTCTGGAAATGAGAGAGAAAATGGTGTCTCGAACAGGTTCGCCGGTAAGTGCTTCAGGTTCTTCGCCAAGAGGGCAATGTGGTGGATAGAAGGGATCACCTTCTTCTTGTCTCCAATGATTAAGGAGGCTACGAACCCATCCCCAATTCATCCAGAATAGGTGATGGCTAATTGGTTGATCCATTCCAGTCACACTGCTTTCGGAGCTAGAGTGGGATTCCATTTCGGAATCCGAGGAACTTGAATTAATGATGAATTCCATTTTGTACGATTGAACAAGGATTTTTCGATATGAAATGATTTTCGGTTATCGGATGGTATTCTAATTACATAGAATATCCATAGATATAGAACAAAAGATTTCGTAGATTACTGAGGAATTTGCGGGATATGTCAGACAAAGTTTAAAGTAACAGATACGAAAAGATATGATTTAGCATATACGCTAATATATGAATTTTGTCTATACACTACTCATGCAATTAATGTAGCAAGACGTGTCTAGACTAATAATGATAAGCAGGTAATTTCCTAAGGATGATAAGCAGATGATTTTCGACTAGAAATGATAAGCAAAACTTTTGACATGCAGACACGGTCGAAGTCCAGACTCACTAATGCATCCTAATGACTTATCAGTTAGACACACTAATGCAGACCTGGTTCGCTAAGACCACCGCTCTGATACCAAATGAAAGGACCCGTCCTAATCCATCTGGACGAATATATTACATTTGGTTACATCGCGAGGTACTTGACCTCTATATGATACATTTTACAAACATTGCATTTGATTTTAAAAAGACAAACTTTCATTACATGGAAAGTTGACGGCATGCATACCATTTCATAATATATCCAACTATAATTGACTTAATAATAATCTTGATGAACTCGATGACTCGAATGCAACGTCTTTTGAAATATGTCATGAATGACTCCAAGTAATATCTCTAAAGTGAGCAAATGCACAGCGGAAGATTTCTTTCATACCTGAGAATAAACATGCTTTTAAGTGTCAACTAAAAGGTTGATGAGTTCATTAGTTAAACATATATAATCATTTCCATTATTTTAATAGACCACAAGATTTTCATTTTCATTTCTCATAAATATACGTCCCATGCATAGAGATAAAAATAATCATTCATATGGATTGAACACCTGGTAACCGACATTAAAAAGATGCATATAAGAATATCCCCTATCATTCCGGGACATCCATCGGACATGATAAAAAAAACTCGAAGTACTAAAGCATCCGCTACAACGGATGGGGTTTGTTAGGCCCAATAGATCTATCTTTAGGATTCGCGTCAATTAGTAGACTGGTTTACTAATTCTTAGGCTACCAAGTAAAAGGGGCATATTCGGCTTCGATCATTCAACCATATAATGTAGTTTCGATTACTTGTGTCTATTTCGTAAAACATTTATAAAAGCAGCTCATGTATTCTCAGTCCCAAAAATATATATTGCAAAAGCATTTAAAAAAGGAGTAATGAAACTCACAATAGTGTATTTTGTAGTAAAAATACATATGACGACATTGAACAAATGAACAATGCAGGGTTGTCCTCGGATTCATGAACCTATATCAATTGTATATTTATTAATACATGTAATGTTAATCAAATAATTACATCTATTAATTATATAATATTTATATATTTAATGTTGTAGTTTATATAGAATTTATACTATATTTTGTCTATATATTATATCTTAAATTATATACTATATATATGTTTATTTTGTATATATGTATATATAAAAATATGTTAATATGTTTAATATATAATTATAGGTAATATAAATATATTTTATGTACAACATCGTTATTTGTTATAATATAGTATTAATAATGAGAATGATGATTTTAGTAAAGAAAAGTAGTTTTAAAAATTATTAGAATTGTCATAATAATGATACTTTAAATAAATATGATAGTAAAAATAATATTACTAATAATAATAATAATAATAATAATAATAATAATACTATAAATGATAATTTTTTTTATATAAAATGATAGCTTTAATAAAAGTGTTAATTCTTAAAATAATGATACTACTAATAATATTACTAATATCAATAATCTTAATCATAATACTAATAATAATAATACTTATTCTAATATTAGTTATGATATTATTAATACTTAGGATGATGATGATGATGATGATAATAATAATAATAATAATAATAATAATAATAATAATAATAATAATAATAATAATAATAACATAATAATGATAATAAAAATAATTCTACCTTCAAAATGAGCTTTTAAAAAGGAATTGCCATAAACCAGACTCGAACCCAAGACCACTCGCTCCCTCGTTAATACCTTAAACCATTCCACTGTTACTTTATTATCTGTTCTAAATTCGTAACTCAATTTTATATAACCTCTTAAACCTTCTGATCTTCCACTTTTTCCCGGGGCTCGAACCCTTGACCTCTTGATTAAACCCAACACTCCTAACCATGGCACCATTTCAGTGTTTCTGTTTATATAATAGACTCAAACATTATTAAACCCGTATTACTTCAATCTTTCATCTTCTTCCCACTCCAAATCGACAGAACCCCACAACCCACTTTATTAGTTTTAAGATTTGAAATTTATATATAAAAAAAAACATTTTATGATTGATTGGTTTGTAAATATAAAAAAATAAAAATAAAAAAAGGCTGCTCGTTGTTGCTGCATTCGCTGCTATATAAGAGAAAAAAAAAATTCAATTCGATTTTTTAGAAGTTTTTAGATCATGATTTCTTCACGAAATATTTTCCAAATCACTTCTATAAACTATTATAATCATCGATTTAACTTAAAACTTAAAAACGAATTCGAATTTGATTTAAGAATAATTGTTGACTTTTTTGTAAAAAAGTTTGACTTCAAAATTAATCCTTGATTTTGCGAGTTAAGATTTGAAAATCTGCAGATAGTTTTACTATAAGATTCATAACATATCTGCATTTTTAGATTTTGACAAACGATTCAAATTCGTGTTTTGACTAAAAAGGGTGAACGTACAGAGGTGTTCATATGGTTTCTATATTTTTGGGTTTTATTTCTTTTGCAGACGTGAATGATCATATATGTATGTGTTAGTAATAATTGAATTCAGATAATTGAAACAGAAAGAATTTTGATTTGATCTCATTTGAAATATTTGGTAGTGGTCGACAGAGGAATCACGAGTGAGAAAAAGAAAGACAGATACAAGAGGAAAATACAAAAACTTGACTCTGATGTTTAACAAAACTTGTAATTCAGTGAACTTAGATTATCAATTATGCAGACAAATTGAACAGAGATGACAGTGATTTAAAACTAATTTGGATTCTATAAAAAAAATACGTATTTGTATAAATCGGTATAAGTATTTATATATTTACTTAATCGAATATATGTATTTACTTATATATATATATATATATATATATATATATATATATATATATATAATTTGAAGTTTATATATATATCTGTATTTATATATACCCGTATTTGTATAACTATATATTGAACATGTGTATATATATCTGTATATAGAAAAACATAATAATAAACATTAATATTTAATAACACTAATGAAACTAGCAATGATAATAATAATAGAAATACTAGTAATATTAACAATAATAATAATACCAAATAATACTTATAACAATAATGAAACTCTTTTAGTAAGTATAATATTAATAACACTATTAATAATACTAGTAGTTATATTAATGATAATAATAATCAATACAAATAATAAGGATAATGATAGTTATTAATAATATTTTTAATAATAATAATAACTAATGATATACAACTAATTGTTTAATACTTATATATTTCATATCTATAATATTAATTAAGTATAGAAACCATGTGCATATATATATATATATATATATATATATATATATATATATATATATATATATATATATATATATATATATATATATATATATATATATATATATATATATATATATATATATATATTCATTTTCTAAGTTATCTATATTCTACAATCTTACTTCCACGTTAATTAATATACAAGTTTAATAGTTTATCTTATCAAAAGTCACGAGACAATTATTGTAAAGCATAAATTGAAAATCAAACGGGAATCTCCACTAACCCTTGTCTAGTTCCCGTTAATTGACACTTTTGTTCCTTCTAATAAATCACTTTACCAATTATTCCGAATACCGTTAAAAAGAATAGATTTCTCAAATCATAGTGGACCTCTTAACAGAGACTCATAATTATAATTCAATGTATCTAATAATTCAATCTTTTGATATCATCTTTTAATTCCATTGATAACTATTAGAATATATTTTGAAATAAATACGTTTATATAAAGTATTATACGTCTAATACTTTGTTAATATTTTCAAGTTATAATATATACACATATACATATATAATCATGTTCGTTCATATAATGGTTCGTGAATCATTGGAATTTGGTCGAGGTTAAATGAGTGTATGAACACAGTTTAAAATTCTTGAGATTCAACTTACAAACTTTGCTTATCGTGTCGGGAATATATAAAGAATAAAGTTTAAATTTGGTCGGAAATTTTCGGGTTGTCACATTCTTCGAGTCAAATTATTCCATTCGGGCCTAAACAAAAAATGTAGTAATAACATGTTCAGTTTTAATACAATATAGCAATCTCATCCAATTCATATTTACAACTGTTTATAAATGTTTTTTTCTTACCTACAATGTATTAGTAGCTCTATTTTTAACTACAAGATATGACTAAATGGATAGATTAGCTGAGCTTTTAGTTTAATATTATATGAAGTATCTATCTATATAGTCTAATAAACCTCTAAAATAATGACATCATCATTAAGTTAAATTACTCTTTACTTTTCATAATGATGATGTTATAATTATATTTTAATCTAATTAAAAAAAGTAATACAAAATCTTTTATAAAAGGAAATATTAATCTCTCCTACATTATAATTTTATTTTTCTAAAAAAATTTAAAAGATATTTATTATTATTATTATTAAAAATATAAATATAAATATTCAACTTTGAGCGAACTTTATGTTTATAAAATCAACGACAAGTTTCTTAGTTGGAATCTGGGGTTCCACGGGGCAATAAACTAAATGACTAACATTTCCATTCACTTAATACCTAAAACGTATCATTAAACTGTTTCGTTTAAACAAGTCTGTGTTTCCACGGGTCATTTCACTAGTTAAAATATTAAATCAAATTAACTTCAAGGTGTTGATGTATTGATGATGAACTGATATCGAGGGTTTGATCTCATGAGTTGCAAAATATTTTTTTGAGGTTACCCGTCCATCTCACGTGGAGTCCTCGTGTTTTTATATTGACTTGGATAGTCCCTGTGATTTACAAATGCTACGTGGGTGGTCCTTGTAAGACCCGAGTATTCGTAGTGTACATATGTGTATATAAGTGTATTGTGCGGTACTTGGATCAGGGTTTGGTTGTATATATTTTAAAAGGCAAAAGAAGCTGGACTGGGAGGGTTGCGCGCCGCGCGGCCTAGTGGCGCGCCGCGCCATCTGTCTGTGACAGAATCCTCTTTTCCTTTTAATTAGACAATTGGAGGGCATTTTGGTCAATTCACTTTGGAGCCCGAATTTAATACCTTGGATCAGTTTTGGAGCTTCATTCACTCCACTTCCAACAACCTTATCCTCTCAAATTCAATTTCTAGTGAGAGAGTGAATCCTTGAGTGAGAAAGCTTCATTAGAGCTTGAAGGAGGTTGAATCGGGTCTTGGTGCAAGTTCTAAAGTCGTTCATCTAGTCGATAGCTACGTGGTGATTGTGTTGGTAAGTTATAAAACCTAATTTCCTACTTTAATTGCATTAGGGGTTAGGGTTTGGGTTATTAAGACTCATAAAACCCATTTGCTAGTAAATTAGGGGTTTCTTGGGGAATTTGGGTCATGAAGACTCAAGGATGACCAATTAGGGTTTTCAAAGTGTTAAATTAGATTATGAACCTAAATTGGTTAGTTTATGTACTAGAACACCTTAATGATATGTGAATGGGTGTTATTTGGGTTTGGATGACCCAAATGGGTGTGTTGACCTTGAAATGGGTCAAATGGGTCTTTAATGACCTAAGTGGCCTTGCAAGTATGAAAACGAGTTAACTTCATGGTTAAAAGTGTGTTAATACCTTAATTGGCTAAAGTTAGGGTTTTTGGTGAAGTTAACCCATTATTAGGGTTAAAGGTGCAAAATGGGTCGGGAATGCACTTAGGGTCAAAAGACTCTAGATTGTTAAGTGAGTTGCTTGACCGACTTGAGTTGTGAATTGATTATGTGCTAAAATGGAATAGGTACGTTACATTGACGTTGCAAGTGCGGTTATCTTACACGAAGACTTCGAGGTGAGTGGAATAATTATATGCGTATGTATATAATGTATCTATTTGTTGTAGCGTGAAAGGTGTAGTGTCGAGGTGTTAAGACACCACGTTTCACGTAAAGAGTGTAGCATCGAGGTGTTAAGATGCCACTCGGGTGTAGCATCGAGGTGTTAAGATGCCACCTAGGAGTGTAGTGTCGAGGTGTTAAGACACCACTCCGTAAAATAATGAGTGAAGCATCGAGGTGTTAAGATGCCACTTGGGGTGAAGTGCCGAGGTGTTAAGGTGCCACCCTAGGGGTTAGTGGTGCGAGGTGTTAAGTGCCCTAACGGATGTTGTGAACACCGATGGCGTTTTCGCGAGCGCCGTTCCCTTGCACTATTGGTTAACCATGGTTATTTGTGTTGTAAGCATATTATATTATTCGAGTTATATTTATATGCGGTTGTTATGCTAGCTTGTGGTATTGGAGATTTATAGCTTGATATTGCGACGATAAGCTAATGTTGTTTGCTAGCATGTTTGCGGTTGTGTAAGTGTATGCAAGTAGGTATAATTATATATGTATTCGTATAATTATTGCATTCACTAAGCCTTGCTTACCCTCTCGTTGTTTACCATTTTATAGGTTCAGTTTTGGACAAGGGTAAGGGCATCGTTTTGGACTAGAGATCCCGCTTGATGCTAGGGGACGCTTTTGGCTTTAGTAGCTCTTGGAGTTTGACCGATAGTTGGGTAGTTTAATCCCAAACGCCATGCTCATTGTGTAGTTTGGAACTTAAACTTTTGGTGGTCGAAACTCGTACATTTGTATTAAACTCGTAAAACGGCCGATTTGGGCCCCGCTTGTAAAACTTTAATTTTATGTTTGAAACATGTTAGTTTTACATATTTGGTAGTATGGTAAAAAGCGTTTTGTCTAAAAGTGCCGGGAACTAGTCAATCTTTTTGCGGTTAAAAAGTCCCGGGGACAGCCAGATATGGCGCGGCGCGCGAGCCATATGGCGCGGCGCGCCGATGGTCTGCAACATAAATTTTTTTTTTTATTTCGTATTTTCACAAGGTTTTGTCGGGTGTTGGTTTGGGTTGTTACAAGTGGTATCAGAGCATGGTCTAAGGGATTTAGGTGACTTGAGATAGGCGCCTAGACTTAGACTTTTTGTGTGCGCGTTTATGCGGGACTTGTAGGACTTTGGGTCGGATCGGGATTGGTTTGTGCATAGGTTTATGTAAACTAATCATGTGCTATTTGTTATGTATGTTTAGCGAGCATCGAGCGAGATGGACGTTGTACTAGCAAGTTAATGCGACGTGCTCGCGTAACAATGATTAGCTACCATTGTTACGGGTTCAAATCGTGTCAAACAAGCGATGTACGACGATTGTTGAGCAAGATGGGGTACTGTGGTGTATATGTATATACTTATGTGTTAAATCCTTTTCGTCTCGTTGTTTAATCTATTCCGTCTTATAGAATGAAGATGAGAAACGGGCATGATATCAACGGCGAAGGTACTAGTGAAGAAGTCGAGTTTACGGCCAAGGTTGAGGCCATTTTGAAAAGGCATCATGAAGCTTTTCTCGAGGACGTTAAGAAGATGTTCCTAGATACGATTGACGAGCAATTAGTCAATGTGGTAAAGGAGAAAGTTAAGGCCGTTCTTCGCGAAGATAATGTGGGAAGACGGGACTTTTTCTATAAGAATTTCAAGGACTCTCAACCTCCCTCTTTTGATGGTGAAAGAGATCCTCTTAAGAGCGCCCGTTGGATCTCCGATATGGAGGGGGCCTTCCGTACTTGTGAATGTCCTCTCGATAAGAGGAAAAGGTACGGGTGTAGTATGTTGAGGGGCGATGCCAAGTTGTGGTGGGACGCAAAGCTCCAGGTTTATGGTGAAGAGCAATGCATGGAATTCACTTGGGATGAATTCAAGTCCGAATTTTTCAAGGAATACCGAACTTCGGCCGATCTTACTAGGCTTAAGGACGAGTTACGTTCCTTGAGGCAAGGGTCAATGGATTTGAACACTCTCAAATCCGTGTTTTTGTCCAAGACCCAATTTTGCCCGGAGTACGTCGGGAATGATAAGATGTTGAAGGAAGATTTCTATCGAACCTTGAACGACAACTATCAAGATAAGATTAGTGTGAACGTAGTGAAAAGCTTTGATGAGTTGTTTGACATGGCCAAAGGTTTCGAGTCGCTCATCTTAAGAAAGAGTGGTTTTACTTTTGGCAAGAGAAAAAGTGAAGGTTCGAACTATTCAAACTTTTCGAACAAAAAGAACAAGAGAAGTTCCGAAAGTGTCAATAGCGTGAGGAAGGGCGTTTCCGGTGGTTTTACTTTTACGTGCTATAATTGTGGGCAAGCGGGTCATATGGCTCGTGATTGTCCAAAACCATCTTCCGGAAACAAGCTCACTTGTTTTAATTGCGGTAAAGAAGGACATAAGAAGCCGGAGTGTCCCGATTTGGGCAACGATAATGTTAAGCATTTAGAGAAGGCGGCGGGTACGGCTAGGGGTCGCAACTATTTGATGACCAATGATGAAGCCAAACAATCGCGCGAAGTTGTCTCAGGTAGTTACATGGTTAATTTTAATCCGGCAAGGATTCTTTTCGATAGCGGTGCAAATTTGTCGTTTGTGTCTCCTAAATTTGTACCTAAACTTAATAGACCGTTAGCTAAGTTAAGTCGTCCGATAGAAGTCGAAATAGAGGACGGCAAGACGGTGCTAGTGGTTGATGTGTGTGAAAATTGTGATGTTGTTTTTGGTGCTGAAACCTTTAAAATTGATCTTATTCCAATGACCTTGGGCGACTTTGATATTGTCATTGGTATGGATTGGCTCGATCATTATAGAGCCGATATTGAATGCCATGATAAGTTTATTCGTGTGAAGACCCTAAGTGGGGGAGAGTTAATTATTCATGGTGATAAGCGAAGGAGACCGGTGCCGATATGCACTTTTGCACGGGCACGTCGTTTTGTTGTTACCGGTGGCATGGCTTTCCTTGCTCATGTTGTTGATACTCGCAATGAGCCACCACCTATTCGTGAAATTCCGGTTGTTAGTGAATTCGAAGACGTCTTTCTGGACGAATTACCGGGTGTTCCGGCGGAAAGACAAGTTGAGTTTCGTATTGAGTTGGTTCCGGGAGCTACTTCCATTGCTAAAACTCCTTATCGTTTAGCACCAACGGAAATGCAAGAGTTGTTAAATCAAACCCAAGAGTTGCTCGAGAAGGGTTTTATTCGACCGAGTGCTTCGCCATGGGGCGCTCCGGTGTTATTTGTGAAGAAGAAAGATGGTAGTATGCGTATGTGCATTGATTACCGTGAGTTGAATAAAGTGACGATCAAGAATCGTTATCCGTTACCTAGGATCGACGATTTGTTTGATCAACTCCAAGGTGCAACGTACTTCTCTAAAATCGACCTACGGTCCGGCTATCACCAAATGCGGGTCCGTGAGGAAGATATTGAGAAAACGGCTTTTCGAACGCGTTATGGGCATTTTGAGTTTGTGGTAATGCCTTTTGGTCTTACGAATGCACCGGCGGCATTCATGGATCTTATGAACCGAGTGTGCCAACCTATGTTGGACAAGTCGGTAATAGTGTTCATTGACGACATACTAGTCTACTCGAAAAGTATGAACGAACATGAACATCATTTGCGTGAAGTATTGAAGACGCTACGAAAGGAGAAGTTGTATGCAAAGTTCTCCAAATGTGAATTTTGGCTAAGGGAAGTTCAATTCCTTGGTCATATCGTGAACGAAAACGGTATTCAAGTAGATCCGGGGAAGATCGAAACGGTGAAGAGTTGGGGACGACCGACTACGCCTACGGAAATCCGAAGTTTTCTCGGATTGGCCGGTTATTATCGTCGGTTTATCCAAGACTTTTCTAAGATTGCTTCTCCATTGAAGAAGTTGACAAGAAAGAATGCTAGGTTCAATTGGGAGAACGAGCAAGAAATTGCTTTTCAATTGTTAAAAGAGAAGTTGTGTCAAGCTCCGGTGTTAGTGTTGCCGGAAGGTGTTGAAGACATGGTGGTTTATTGTGATGCTTCCTTAAATGGTCTCGGGTGTGTTCTAATGCAAAGAGGTAAGGTCATCGCTTATGCCTCTCGACAATTAAAGGAACATGAAACGAGGTATCCGACTCATGATCTTGAGTTGGCAGCGGTAGTGCATGCGTTAAAAATTTGGCGCCATTACTTGTATGGTGTCAAGTGTACGATTTATTCGGATCATAAGAGTTTGAAACATCTCTTTAATCAACGAGATTTGAATTATTGCCAACGTAGGTGGATGGATGTGGTGAAAGACTACGATTGTGAAATACTTTATCATCCGGGTAAGGCGAATGTGGTCGCGGATGCGTTGAGTCGAAAGAGTCAACATCCGGCGATAAAAGTGGGGTCGTTACGTTTGATTATTACCAACGATTTTCTTGAAAAGCTTGGTGAGATTCAAATAGAGGCTTATGTTCACAACAAGCATACGGAGCGAATCGTGGGCCAATCGGAGTTTATTACTATGGGTCCGCGTGGGTTGTTGTCCTTTCAAGGAAGGGTGTGGGTGCCTAAGATGGGTGATTACCGACGGGTGCTACTTGATGAAGCACATAAGTCAAAATATTCCATTCATCCGGGCGCGACGAAAATGTACCTTGACTTGAAGAAAGATTATTGGTGGCCGGGCATGAAGCGTGATGTTGTGAAGTATGTTGAGCAATGCGTCACGTGTTTGCAAGTAAAAGCCGAACACCAAAAACCGTATGGTAAATTACAGCCGTTAGAAATCCCGAAATGGAAATGGGAGCACATTACCATGGATTTCATTACAAAGTTACCTAAAACGGTGAGAACCCAATTCGATTCGATTTGGGTTATAGTTGACCGATTGACAAAAAGCACTTTGTTTCTTCCCATTAAAGAAGCGATATCGTCGGAGACCTTGGCTAAGTTGTTTATCAAGGAAGTGGTCGCTCGTCATGGGGTTCCTATATCTATTATTTCGGATCGAGATACCCGTTTTACATCTCGGTTTTGGGAAAAGTTTCATGAAGATATGGGTACGAAATTGAAGTTGAGCACGGCGTATCATCCTCAAACGGACGGTCAAACCGAACGTACGAACCAAACTCTAGAAGATATGTTACGGGCGTGCATTATTGATTTTGGTGGTAGTTGGGACGAGCATTTGCCTTTGGTGGAATTCTCGTACAATAATAGTTATCATACTAGTATCGGGATGCCACCGTATGAGATGCTCTATGGGCGTAGATGTCGAACTCCCGTTTGTTGGGGAGAAGTGGGTCAACGAGAGATCGGGAGTACCGATTTGGTTTTGGAGACGAACAACAAGATTGATATTATTCGGGAACATTTGAAGAAGGCTCAAGATAGGCAAAAGTCGTATGCCGACAAACGTAGGCGAACGATCGAATTTCAAGAAGGCGACATGGTGATGCTTAAAGTTTCGCCATGGAAGGGTATTATTCGATTTCGAAAATGGGGAAAGTTAGCTCCTCGGTTTATTGGGCCATTCAAGGTTTTAGCTCGTGTTGGTGAAGTTGCATATCGATTGGAATTACCCGAAGAGCTTGCGGGGATCCATAATACATTTCATGTTTTCCACCTCCGTAAGTGTCTTGCGGATGATTCCTCATGGATGCCTTTAGACGAGATCGAGCTAAACAACAAGTTAGAATATGTTGAGGAACCAATTGCTATCCTTGACGAGAAGGTGAAAATGTTGAGAAATAAAGAGGTGAAAACTTTCAAGGTTCAATGGCGACGAAGTAAAGGTTCCGAGTTCACTTGGGAACCCTAAGAGTTCGTGTTGGTTTATCTTCCCTCGTGTCATGCGGCTTGGATTGCGAGGACGCAATCCGAATAAGTGGGGGAGAGTTGTAAGACCCGAGTATTCGTAGTGTACATATGTGTATATAAGTGTATTGTGCGGTACTTGGATCGGGGTTTGGTTGTATATATTTTAAAAGGCAAAAGAAGCTGAACTGGGAGGGTTGCGCGCCGCGCGGCCTAGTGGCGCGCCGCGCCATCTGTCTGTGACAGAATCCTCTTTTCCTTTTAATTAGACAATTGGAGGGCATTTTGGTCAATTCACTTTGGAGCCCGAATTTAATACCTTGGATCAGTTTTGGAGCTTCATTCACTCCACTTCCAACAACCTTATCCTCTCAAATTCAATTTCTAGTGAGAGAGTGCATCCTTGAGTGAGAAAGCTTCATTAGAGCTTGAAGGAGGTTGAATCGGGTCTTGGTGCAAGTTCTAAAGTCGTTCATCTAGTCGATAGCTACGTGGTGATTGTGTTGGTAAGTTATAAAACCCAATTTCCTACTTTAATTGCATTAGGGGTTAGGGTTTGGGTTATTAAGACTCATAAAACCCATTTGCTAGTAAATTAGGGGTTTCTTGGGGAATTTGGGTCATGAAGACTCAAGGATGACCAATTAGGGTTTTCAAAGTGTTAAATTAGATTATGAACCTAAATTGGTTAGTTTATGTACTAGAACACCTTAATGATATGTGAATGGGTGTTATTTGGGTTTGGATGACCCAAATGGGTGTGTTGACCTTGAAATGGGTCAAATGGGTCTTTAATGACCTAAGTGGCCTTGCATGTATGAAAACGAGTTAACTTCGTGGTTAAAAGTGTGTTAATACCTTAATTGGCTAAAGTTAGGGTTTTTGGTGAAGTTAACCCATTATTAGGTTTAAAGGTGCAAAATGGGTCGGGATTGCACTTAGGGTCAAAAGACTCTAGATTGTTAAGTGAGTTGCTTGACCGACTTGAGTTGTGAATTGATTATGTGCTAAAATGGAATAGGTACGTTACATTGACGTTGCAAGTGCGGTTATCTTACACGAAGACTTCGAGGTGAGTGGAATAATTATATGCGTATGTATATGATGTATCTATTTGTTGTAGCGTGAAAGGTGTAGTGTCGAGGTGTTAAGACACCACGTTTCACGTGAAGAGTGTAGCATCGAGGTGTTAAGATGCCACTCGGGTGTAGCATCGAGGTGTTAAGATGCCACCTAGGAGTGTAGTGTCGAGGTGTTAAGACACCACTCCGTAAAATAATGAGTGAAGCATCGAGGTGTTAAGATGCCACTTGGGGTGAAGTGCCGAGGTGTTAAGGTGCCACCCTAGGGGTTAGTGGTGCGAGGTGTTAAGTGCCCTAACGGATGTTGTGAACACCGATGGCGTTTTCGCGAGCGCCGTTCCCTTGTACTATTGGTTAACCATGGTTATTTGTGTTGTAAGCATATTATATTATTCGAGTTATATTTATATGCGGTTGTTATGCTAGCTTGTGGTATTGGAGATTTATAGCTTGATATTGCGACGATAAGCTAATGTTTTTTGCTAGCATGTTTGCGGTTGTGTAAGTGTATGCAAGTAGGTATAATTATATATGTATTCGTATAATTATTGCATTCACTAAGCCTTGCTTACCCTCTCGTTGTTTACCATTTTATAGGTTCGGTTTTGGACAAGGGTAAGGGCATCGTTTTGGACTAGAGATCCCGCTTGATGCTAGGGGACGCTTTTGGCTTTAGTAGCTCTTGGAGTTTGACCGATAGTTGGGTAGTTTAATCCCAAACGCCATGCTCATTGTGTAGTTTGGAACTTAAACTTTTGGTGGTCGAAACTCGTACATTTGTATTAAACTCGTAAAACGGCCGATGTGGGCCCCGCTTGTAAAACTTTAATTTTATGTTTGAAACATGTTAGTTTTACATATTTGGTAGTATGGTAAAAAGCGTTTTGTCTAAAAGTGCCGGGAACTAGTCAATCTTTTTGCGGTTAAAAAGTCCCGGGGACAGCCAGATATGGCGCGGCGCGCGGGCCATATGGCGCGGCGCGCCGATGGTCTGCAACAGAAATTTTTTTTTTATTTCGTATTTTCACAAGGTTTTGTCGGGTGTTGGTTTGGGTTGTTACAGTCCTTGCCTCCAACAACTGTTAAAAAAGTTCGTTATCTTAGGGGTATTTTTGTCCTTTCAGTTATTTCTCACCCATGTCTGTTTATAAATATTGAGTGGTCCCTATGATTTACAAATATTATATACATATTTATATTGTAGTTATATTTATTATATATGTATCTATATACGTAGTTATATTATATCAGAGGCAGAACATAGAGTAACCCAAGGTGGGTATCCGTCCACCCTGGATTTTACGGAACAAAAAGTTTTACACTAAAATTTTTTTTTACTAAAAAATAAGGTTTTTTTGTGACGACCCGGAAATTTCCGACCAAATTTAAACTTAATCTTTATATTATTTCGACACGATAAGCAAAGTCTGTAATGTTGAGTCTCAAAAAGTTTTGAACTGGTTACATGAATTCATTTGACCTTTAACTACTCCCGGCGATTCACGAACAAATGTGTGTAAATAATTATGTATATATATATATATATATATATATATATATATATATATATATATATATATATAAGTGTATATATAATAATTTGAATTAATAAAGTATACTTTAATCAATTAGAATTAAAAATGTAAAATAACAAACAAAATAAGTAAGTTAGTATTAAAATAAATATATATAAATAGATATATAATATTATTACGAATCTATATATATATATATATATATATATATATATATATATATATATATATATATATATATAAAAGATTTTTACTAATAACTATTATATTGTAACATTTATAAAATTTATAAATATTCAATATATATTATTATATAATATATATTATAAAAAGGATATAATTAATAAACTGTAATATTAATATAATTTAGATTATAAGTTAAAATATAGTTAATACATTAACTGTTATTATTAGTATTAGTAGTATCATTAAAATTATAATATGAAATTTGTTATATAGTATAATTATTACTAATGTTATTGTTATCATTATTAATATCATTATTAGTATAATTAATAGTAAATTTTGATTATTATGATTAATATTATTATTACTAAAAGAAAATTATTATTATAAATTTTATTTAAAATTATTAGTAACATAATATATTTATCCTTATTATTCATATCATTATTATTATAATTATCATGATTATTATTATAAAAATAAATACAATTTGTTATTATTATCAGTAGTAATATTATTATTATCATTTTATAATTATTATTATTATTTATTATTACTATTAATATAATTATTATTAGTAAGTATAAGTATTATTATTATTATTATTATTATAAATGTATTAAATAATTATTAATATTAATCAAAATAAATTAAAGACATAAATTACGCGGATATGAACTGCCAGCTATCCCTTTCCACTTTACAATTTTTTTTCTTCCTTCCTCTATACATCCGTGACTACATCAAACCCTACAACAACGAAATTGATCACCTCATGTTCCCTGCTTGAATCATTCGACTACCATCATTATTATCGTTTATATGCTACTAATAATTGCTGTTAATCGAAAATGAAACCCAAAAAAATTTATGAACCTGCTCGGCTCTCATCTTCACGAACCATTCCAGTCAACAGCTCAATTCCATGTAAGTTATCAAAATCTAAAAACGCAGAAGTATTAGGAATAATCTATTTGAACTACCTGCAAGTTCTTATTCTCTAATTCATTCGATTGACTTCGAATTTGAAAGTCAAAGTTTAGAAACAAAAAGTCAACTGTTATGTTCTTCATGAAATTCGAAGCTGGGTTGTTGTTTATGGATAAATTGATGAATTACGAGTATTAGGAATGTAATTTCTAACATATTTCATGAAGAAATTAAGACCTTCAAACAACTAGAAATTGTTTTTGATTTTTGAACTCATATGAGAAGACAAACAGGGTACCTGATACATCCTTCTGTTTGTCTTGATCGATTAAACCCAAACACCATCCAAAAACTACTACGTATATTTCTGTTTCGATTGAAAGACCTAAACCAAAAATTGTTAATTTGCTGCTATGGTGGTGATTATTAAATTGCTTGCCGTTTTCTTCTGTTTCTGATTGAACTACAGTACACACACACCCAAACCATCGAACTGCTACTGGTCGTGATCCGCTATTGCTTTTATTCTGCTCCTGTTCCGATCAAGCCTCAAAACAAGTCGAGTTAACACCTGCCGTTTACTTAGGTTTTATGTTCAACCCAAAAGCTCACCTCCTGCGTGTCAGACTAATCTATCTGTTGGACTCCTTTTTTTCGTAATGGGCCAAGAGCCACTAATTCTTAGCGGGCTGGTAACAATGGGCCTCTCTTGGGCTTCTGTTTCCCTGTTGGGCCAAATCAAGCCTGGGCCACATTTTGTGCTAGGGACGAGTGAAATGGTTAATCGATACGTATAATTACTGAAATACCGAAATGGTCGAATGGTTGGAGTTGTGTTGGACAAACGGGAGGTCATGGGTTCGAGACTGGGAAGAGGCATTATTATTTTTTAAGGCCTTTACTTAGAGGTAGTAATCTCTTATTATTATTAGTGTTATTATTATTATTGTTATTATTATTTTTATTATTAATATTATCATTATAAGTATTATGATTATTAATAACATTATTATTATCATTATTAGTATTGTTATTATTAAAAATTTTTATTATTTCTACAACTATATTATTACTATTTATCATTTTTACTACTAGTTTTATCATTATTATAAGTATCATTATTTTTAATATATTATTATCATTATTGTTATTACTACAAATAAAATGACTAGTATTATTATCAAAAATTATTATTATCAATATCATTATTAAATCTAATTATCAGTATTATGATCCTTATTTTAGTATTATTATAATTATTACTTTTGCAAACAAAAGATATTTATATATAAAAAGTATATTACATACTATATTTTTATATGAAATGTTATTAACTATAATGATAACTAAATTACATATAGCGTATAAATATATTTTAATATATTATAAGTAATAATATAAACACATATATAAATATAAATATTAATTTCAATACATTATATATACATAACATTAAGTTATAATTTAATAAAATATAATATATATATATATATATATATATATATATATATATATATATATATATATATATATATATATATATATATATATATATATATATATCACTAATAATTATATGTGAATTTATTCGATTACAATTATATGTGGTAATATATCTACATGATATAGGTTCGTGAATCCGAGGCCAACCTTGCATTGTTCAGTATCGTTGTATAAATATTTTTACTACAAAATATTGTACTGTGAGTTTCATTTGCTCCCTTTTTAAATGCTTTTGCAATATATATTTTTGGGACTGAGAATACATGCACTGCTTTTATAAATGTTTGACGAAATAGACACAAGTATTCAAAAATTACATTCTATGGTTGGATTATCGAAATCGAATATGCCCCTTTTTAGCTTGGTAGCCTAAGAATTAGGGAAATGACCCTTAATTGACGCGAATCCTAAAGATAGATCTATGGACCTTGACATGTCCCACTCGGGTTACGAATGCTTTAGTACTTCGATTATCATGTCAGATGAGAGTCCCGGAATGATGGGGATATTCCATCTGGACGAATACATTACATTTGGTTACATCGAAGTACTAAAGCATTCGTAACCCGAGTTCAAGTTCCGCCGCTGATTATATACTATGTTTATTATATGCGTATTTATATTATATTCATATTATATATACATATTATATTATATTTATTTTATTATACGTGTTTATATTATATTTATATTTATACTAATTATATACATATTTATTATATTTATTTTTATTATTATATTTATATCTCGGTCATATGTAGTATGTATAATAGTTTTTATGCGACACGATAAAATTATAAAAGCTTGCATGACGTACATGTAATATCAATTGCAACCGAAGATTGCGGTAAATAAAGAATGTAGGAAATGAAGAAATTATGACGTGTATAATAAATACTTATATAATATAAACACATGTATAATAAATACTTATATAATATAATATAAACACATATATAATAAACAAATATAAATATAAATATAATAATACGTAGTTAATAACTTTAAATATAAATACGGGTATAAATAAATATAATAATACGTATGTAATAAATAATAAATATGATAATAATACGTATATTATAAATATAAATATAATATAAACATGTATAATAATATAAATATAATATGATACGTATATATAAATATGAATATACTATAAATATAAAATACGTATATAATAAACTAAAAGTATAATAAACTATGTTTATAATAAATATCAAAAAATACGTGTATAATAAATATTAATATGTGTATAGTAAATATAAATATGTATATAATATTTGTATATCACAAGGATCACTCATGTAACATTTGTAAATAAAAAAAAGTGAGAAATAAATGAAAGGACGAATATACACCTAAATTAACGGACTTTTTCAACAGTTGCTAGAGGCAGGACCACTCACATAACATTTGTAAATCACAGGGATCATCCAACTAAAAATAAAAACATGAGGGACTCTGTAAAATTTGGTGTAAAACATAGGAACTATCCAAGTAATTTTTTTTCTTATATATAACGAAGATAAAGAGATAACGACGCGTATGGATACGTATGTATTACGTGATCGGCAGTGGAAAACGCTAGCTGTCAACTCTTTCCAATTTTTGTATTTTCTACGGGACACTAACTATTTTTGTTAGACCACTCCCAACGAGCTCCGCCCTCACACCCGCCCTCGACCGCCCTCGAGGGCGCCGTTGGCATTCTACCCGCCCTCGGCCGCCCTCGATTCTCTTTCTTCCTTCCGTGCTGGTGTCGGTCATGGCTATAATATTTCGAGGACGTGATTTTTTCCTCTCTCCTATATTTGTGCTTTATTTACTTGTACCACTACCATTAACAACTTGTACATTAATTAATTAATTAATTTTTGTGGGTATGTGATGGGACGAAGTATTTAGTGGTGTGTGAAGGGGAGGAAGTGAAAAATAAATGGAAAGAGAAAGCTGATGTGGCGCTGATATGGCGGTGTGTTCTGGGGAGAAAGTACGTCATGGTTGGGAGTGGTCTTAATCGCCAAAATTTTCATTAAATGATTGATTAAGTAACCAAAAATATATTATTTGAACAAATTACATATATAACTAATTTGATATCTAGTATCTAATGCTCAATTATGCAACAAAGACGGAAGTATATTTAACTAAAAAGAAGACTATCATAATTTGCTTGGATTACACAGATACACCAAATTTAAAAATAAAAAAGATTTTATTAATGACATATAACACATATTATCGTAATTTATACGGAGTAATATAAAAAATTACTGTAGTAAATTGCTATCAACGTTACGAAAAAAGATTGCTCTTTCATCCATAGAATCTGATACTAATTACGACCCATGAATTCAACCTTTTCTGTACACAAACTTTGTATGGTAATCTTTATATAAAATTCAACAAAACGCTATCATACCCATTATTAAGCCAACCACCACCATAAGCTGCGGTATCGCCACCGTGAAGCTCCTACGCGCCGCCGAGACAGATTGAACAACCGGGTATATATCTCCTGGTGGACCAGATACGTATATATAATTAGGTGGAGCTTTTCCACTTCCACCACTACTACCACCGCCGCCGCCGGAATACGGCGGTGGTGGACAATATACACCGGGAGATGGTGACGGTTTCTTAGGTGGTGATGGTGGTGGTGGTGACGGTGGTGGTGGTGACGGTGCCGGTGGTGGTGGTGATGGAGCCGGTGGTGGTGGACTACTGTAACAAGTAGTACCACAAGGACAACTACCACACTTGACTTCATCATTTGGTTGGTTTGTAGCCGCCGGAGTTGTGTCGTCAAGTTTTCTCAGGCTCTTTGATTTCATCGGAGATGAAAGCACCGATGCTGCTACAATCATAAACACCATAATTCGGAAAGATAGACTCATGTTTAAGTTTCAATCACAAAATATGTTTTTGTGTTTGATTTTGAAAGTATAGTTGGACAGAAATTGATATGTAAATGGGTGACGTCGGCGATGGTGGTGCCGGCCGCGATGGTGGTGGTGGGTGGTGGTGGTTATGGTGATGGTGGTTTTAAGAAGGTATGAAATGAAGGTTCCTTGCGAGTGTTGATTGTATTGTGTTTGTAAGTTGGTGGGTTGGCTTAATCTATAAGCTAGTCACTACCAAATTTTGATAGCATATGCATGTGGTGTGTAGCTAATGGTTGGGACCCATTATATGCTAGTTTTCATTATCTTATTTAATTTAATTATTTAACTTGACTTACACTCTTACTTTATCTTAATTATTTGTAATTTTTTTAGTACTCCAATAAGGCTTTTTAAGACTTAATGTTGAAAAAGTTATTAGACTTTTATATTGTAGAACGGAAATCAAAAGTTCATACCAGAATATGGATCAGTCATCATATCTTAAATAGTGACATTTGTTTTGTCATTTTAAAGACAAAATTACATGGATGTTCAAAATTACAATCGGAGTTCAAAAAATTTTTTTTAACTTGAGAGGTCACTGTGGTATGCATCCGTTTCATGGAGAGTCCAATTCACTAACAGCTGTTAAATTTTCTGTTTAATCCCATCATGTGCAGTGCATATGAGGGTAATATTGTCACTCCCAAAACCCAACAACAACCTGCTACTTTTTTCTTGAAAACCTCTCTATGCAAATTTAATCTAAACCCCATTTACCTTCATCTACACCATTTACTTTACATATGTAAATTAATTAAACTTATGCTTAACTAAACTATGTATAAAGTTATGCACCAAACGCTATCCAAAGATTGAATACTGAACATACAACGCTCATATCATCACCTACATCTTTTATATTGGTGTACAACAGTAATAATATATGAAACTTGAACTACACAATAAATAATGCTTTTAAGTTTTAAATCTAATCAAAACTTGAACTTAACATTTATTCTAAACCTTTTTCCGATTCTAACTAAACCTAATTCGACATTTAAAAGTAATTAAATCTTCAATGAACGAACTTGGATTTTTTTTCTCAAAAAGTCAACCTGATAAAAATCGGATTAAACAAAGAAATCGATAGTTGTAACTTTCACGATTCATTGAACAGATGCTTCTAACCTTATACGAACTCCTAATTTTGAGACATAATCTAAAATTTTGGAAAGCTCGTCTTCTTCGATCAGACATATCTCAAAATCCAAATTAGGATATTTTCAAAAAGAACCCAATAAACTCAGATCTAAAGCTAACTAAATTAAAAAATCATAACAAAATAAGTCAAATATCATTATAGTAAAAATGCATGTGGATTTACAAAGCCAACAAGAGGCATCATCGTCACAGATATGTGCTAAGTGAATCATTCGGCTGCACTCTGTCAATACACATATATCAATGTGACTAAATTAATCCGGTACGGTTTTTGCATCACCATTTAATTCGATATGGTTTTTGCGTCACCGTTACTTCCATCATCGCTGGTATTCGTAATACTCTAAACGGCAGTAGAAACATGTTTAACCAGATTTTGATTCAAAGAAAGGCGTTTAACCAGATCTGCACTTGTGGTCCTTGTTGATGAAGAAAAAAAAATATAGATCTAATCTTGATTTTGTGATGACGGTGTTGGTTTTTGATCAGCCATCTTCATGAGAAGCTAGTGATATTCTTGGTTAATTGTAAAAGTGTTTGAGTTAGATTGAGAATTGATTTTGAAAGTGTTTGGTTGAGGATTGATTTTGGAAGTGCTTAATTGAGAGATAACTAATGGTGATGATAATAGGGTTAGGTTTAATTGGGTGGGCTTGAGTGAAAGAGAAGACAAAAAATGACGATTTTACCCTCATGTGCACTGCACATGATGGGATTAAACGGAAAATTTAACAGCTGTTAGTGAATTGGACTCCCCATGAAACGGATGCATACCACAGTGACCCTTCAAGTCAAAAAAATTCTTTTGGACTCCAGTTGTAATTTTGAACATACCACAGGGACCCCCATGTAATTTTGTCCATTTTAAATTTATTATCTTTGTCAAATTTTCCAAATCATGTATGTATAGACTACTGCGCGCCCTAGTAGGTAACTAGGAAGTGGCCGTTGTCCCACTTCGTTGGGCCAGAAAATTTGAGCCTACTAAACGAAGTTTGTTTAAAAAAAAAAAAGAATTACTGTAGCGGGTACTGTTTATTCGTGCCGGCTGTTATATATATTGTAAATTAAATTAAACATTTGCCCACTACATCTTTCTCTGGGCCTTTCTTATCTTTCGCCATCGGCTCTCGTTAACCCATGTTACCCTTTAACTAAGATAAACACTAAATTGTTAAAGATCATGTTAGTGAGTCCTGCATCGATCACTCTAACAGAATTCATGGGACTCACAATTTTTTTATTTGTACCCTGTGTTTAATTGCTTTTACACTTTATATTTTATAAGTATATTTGTAAGTATTATTTAGTAATAAATAGAAAGTGTCTAGTTAAAGAAATGTTGAAGTTTTTTAGGATGATGTGGTGTTGATATGGAGGGAAATTCTTTTAAAGAGTGTTAAGATAGAGAGAAACATTAAAGTGAGTGATTATAATATTTTTCATCGTAGCTTTAGTTTGTAATTTTACCACCTAAAAAATTATGGAGAATTGAAAAATAAAAAAAGTTGAAAAGAGATATTAAAAATTCGAAAAGGGAAAGGGCTTGACAAAACAACTTATAAAAGTTAAGGGAAGAATTTTTTTTCTTTTTTTTTTTTTTGAAAAGCAAAAAAGTTTTATTAATAAAAGAATTATGTACAATGATATATCGCGAATACAATGAATTAAAAGAACAACACAACATTAAGATACGAATGGTACGAGGTTAACTATCAGCAGCCTTATTTTGGTGCATGAAGCCTTTTTCTTAATTTGCAACAAATACTTTTGGATTTGATAAAGTGAGCCATTCGAGATTTCATTTCTTCCAACGAACCGAGATTCATGCAAAAGATTTTATGTATACATCATTTACCAACGAAGCACTGTTTGAAGATTTTTTTAATTGGATGTTGTGGTGTTTCGATTTTTTCAAATGATATATCTGATTACCCATTGCACGGCATGCCAAAGAAGTTTATTGATAGATGTTTTTAGACATGAGCCATTGCCATTAAAGAAGTCCATGATATTAGTATTGCTTACTCCGAACATGGACCAACATTTACGAACTTTATGCCAAACTTCTGCTGCATATTTGCAATGCGATAAGGAGTGATTACATGTTTCAATATCACCATTACACTGTGACGACCCGGAAATTTCTGACCAAATTTAAACTTAATCTTTATATGTTTCCGACACGATAAGCAAAGTCTGTAATATTGAGTCTCGAAAATTTTGAAACTATGTTCATGTATTCATTTACCCTTCAACTATTCCCAACGATTCACGAACAATTATATTTAACTTGATGTGCATATATAATTATATATATAAATACTAATTGAAAACATTAACAAAGTATTACGTGTATGATACCGTACATTAAACTTATTGGTTTCCATATCTATTTGATATATTGAACTATCAAAGTTAAAAGATAATATCAAATGACTGAATTATCAAATACATTGTGATATGATTACGTGTCTCTGTTGTGAGCTCCACTGTGATTCAAGAGATCATTTTATTTTTAACGGTATTCGGAATAAATGGTAAAGTGATCTACAAGTAGGCATAAAGTGTCAAATAACGAAAGTTAGACAAACGTTAGTGGAGAATTGAATTTCATAATATTCGATTGATTTATTTCCAAACGTGCGAAAACGTTTTTCGATACAATAGGAATTGATTATTAAAATGTTTTTGTTTGAATAACTTAATTTGAATATATACAATAGGTTGGAATGTTGGTTATTAAATATATACATAAACTCGCAACGTGTATTTAAAACATGTTATATATATATATATATATATATATATATATATATATATATATATATATATATATATATGATTTCAAATTAGTTAAGTAAACGATAATAACACTTGTTTATTGATTCGACTGATAATTAAATATATTAATTAGAATGTTTGAGAAATTAAAATAAACATTGGCGCATAAAGGAATTTTATCAATTTAAGCTTTAAAGTGTAAACGTTACGTGTTATAATAATTTCTATTATTTAAACGATTTTAAAATAAACTTTGAAATATAATTGATTTTGAAAAACTAAATATTATTAAATAAATATTTCAATTATATATAATATGTACAAATTTATTTCTAAATGAAAATATATTTATATTTTACAAAGTGATAAATATAATATAAACTTAGTCATAAAACGTTTGATTTAAAATAATATATTTTGATAACCAACGAGACATTGATTTATAGAAGCAAATGACCACAACACTCAAATGTAAAGGTTATACTTTGGGTAATATAGTCTATCGATGATTAAGTCTAATTATTGATAAAAGTACATGTCACGAAACATAAAGTACTAGTTTTCTAAGCGTACGAAAATGCGTTCGAGAAACCGGAACCGGTACGTAAGTCGAGCGTTAACGTACAATTCATCGGTGCTAAAATTACAAATCAACTATGCACGAGAATATAATATAATATTTAATTAATTCTAAAGATTAAATATATTATATATTAAATAATATATATATAATGTGTGTGTAGGAGTTTTACGCCATTTATGTGTTGTAAACAAGACTCATGCGATCGCATGAGTCTCTCCACCCAATCTCATGCGATCGCATGAGGGGTAGGTGGAGTTAACATGGCTATAAAGCTCAAACGCATTTCAGTTTTCAATTCATTCATCTTTCTATCTCGAATTCTCTCAATATATATTATTATTATTATTATTAATATTATTAATATTATTATTATTATTATTATTATTAAGATTATTATTATTATTAATCGTATTATTATTATTATTAGTCGTAGTATTATTATTAGTATTTACATAAAATATTACGACGAGGTTATGAGCAAGTTATTTCAAACGGATTTTTCGAGTGAGATGGAGCTAAGGAAATTATGGGTTATAGTTATGGAGGTTATGGGTATTGTTCGGGGGTTTTGCTCTTGAGGTCAAACTAGTGTTTATCATTCCCGTTGCGTCTACGTACTTTCCTGCAATATTGAATCACAATATTGATACGTGAGCATTCATATCTTATCTTTTATATATTAATAGTGTATCCCTGACTAGTGCTCGAGTATATATGATTATGCATGCTTGTATGCTTAGTTTCGTCGTTAAATAGTTTATGATAAATCATGAGTTTAATACATATGCTACTGAGATAAGGTATATGATATGCATGTCGTTGGAAAGCTGACAAAAAATTAATAACTTTTTATTTAGTAAGCGTATGGTTTCGATGAACGGATTAAAAGATATAGTCAACTGAATTATCATTTAGTATTATTATTAAAATGAATATTATTATTACTATCGTCATTATTATAGTCGTTATTATTATTATCTAATAATAATAATAGTTATTATTATTATTATTATCATTATCGTTATTAATATAAGTATTATCATTAAAAGTTGTTATTGTTATTATTATTACTATCGTTATTATCATTAAGATTACTATTAATATTATTATCATTATTATTATTATTATTATTATTATTATTATTATTATTATTTTATTATTATTATTATTATTATTATAATAATATTTATTATTATTAGTATCATTATCATTAAAACTAATATTAGTATCATCTAACTATTATGATTACTGTTATTATCATTATTATGAATGCGATATAAAAGAGGACTAAAAGCTATTAAACAAATCGATTTAGGAAATAATAAGTATAAGTATCACGATGAAATTAAAATATTGTAAGATATTGATTTAGATAAAAATATCGCTTTCATTATTTTTGTATCATTATTATTATTATTAAAAGTATCATCAATATTAAAACTATAATTTTTATTAAAACTATCATTTTTAATAGAAATATCATTGTTATTATAAAATATCACTATCATTATCATTTTAGTATTATTATAATTAAAAATTATCATTTTGAATAAAATTATTATTTTTATATAAAATATTATTATTATTACAGTTAGTATTAAAAAGTATCGTTATTTTAAATTTATCATGATTATCATTTTATCATAATTAATATCATCATTAGTAAATATAAATATTGTTATTTATTGTTGGTAGAATAATAATAATAATAATTATTATTACAAAATAGTACAACTTTTACTTATTATTATTATTATCAATATTATTTTATCAAAAAAATATGCGATACAAAGATATTTTTACCACACGTAATATAATTACATTAATAATACATACTACTATATTTTTATGATATTAAGTGAACTTTATAAATTATATTACTTAAGATATATAAAAGTATATTTTTATCATATATAAATTTTAATATAAATTTTTATTTATTAATAAATGACTTGTATTATTTTTACTCTAATAAAATCTGATAAATATATTTAAATATATAAAACGACTATTAAAGATTATAAACATGTATGGATTTTGTAAATCATCTTGGGTCAAATTGACTTTTGTTGACTTTTGCATATCGATCTCGAGTATTAGGATTGTGATACACTATGACTTGACCTAAATTGTTAGCCAGATATTGACCAACATATAAATATATATATTAATATAGGTTCGTGAATCTGAGGCCAACCTTACACTTGTTCAATGACGTCATATGTATTTTTACTACGAAATACAATATTGTGAGTTTCATTACTCCCTTTTTATATATTTTTGGGCTGAGAATACATGCGTTGCTTTTATAAATGTTTTACAAAATAGACACAAGCACTTGAAACAACATTCTATGGTTGGATTATTATACCAGATATCACCTCTATTAGCTTGGTAACATAATAATTAGTGTTTATTATAATTGCCACTAATTGACGCGAATCATAAAGATAGAAATTCTCTAACAGACGAGCGGTTCTGTTCTCTACAGACGAGTGGTTCTGTCGATCTATTCTCTACAGACGAGTGGTTCTGTCTCTACAGACGAGTGGTTATGTTTATCCTTGGGGATATTTTGATGCATTTTGTTAATATGGGTTATCATGTGTTCAATTCATATGAATGATTTTTATACACAGGTTATGTGTATTGATTAAACAAAAATCTTGTGGTCTATTAAATTAATGAATTAATTATTGATATTAAACTAATGAACTCACCAACCTTTTGGTTGACACTTTTAAGCATGTTTATTCTCAGGTATTAAAGAAATCTTCCACTGTGCATTTGCTCATTTTAAAGATATTACTTGGAGTCATTCATGGCATATTTCAAAAGACGTTGCATTCGAGTCGTTGAGTTCAATAAGATTATAATTAAATCATTTATAGTTTGGATATATTATCAAATGGTATGCATGCCTGTCAACTTTCGATGTGTTGAAATTTTGTCTTTTAAAAACGAATGCAATGTTTGTAAAATGTATCATATAGAGGTCAGAACCTCGCAATGTAACCATATGTTATTGTATTCGTCCTTATGGATTAGGACGGGTCGTCTCATGCACAAAGGGCATCTTACCGAATGGACATCTACGCCTCGTTTGTCCAACTCGACTCTAACCGAGAGTTTATTTAGCTTTGCTTTACATATAAAAATTTCTATTTTTTAGAGAACCAAATTGTTGATCATACTCCGTAGTTTCAGTGATATGATTACTTCTTGGAATAACCTTTTCTTCAATGATGGAGGTTAGCGAGCTAGATTTAAAGATTCCATTTGGTTCATGTTTCCAATTCAACTCGAACGTGTCTTTTTTAGGAGGTATCCTACTAATGATGGTTTGAAGATAATCGAAACCCAGATTCCTTCCTGTCAGCGGTCTGATCTGATTCAAAGAGAAAATCGCTTCTTGATAAGACCAAGTGACTCTATTGAAGACCTTTACCCACTTATCAATTTCCAACCTAAATAGTCTTGGGAGTAAATGTTCAAGTATACCATCAACATTTCACGAGTCTGTCCAGAAATCCGTTTCCCTACCTTTTTCAATCACTTTGACAGACGAGTTAGCAAAATCGCACCCCTAAACTATTTTGAGTGCGTCCAATATCAATAATCTCATACCACATACGAATTGTAAGGATTTGTGGGATTGAAAATTTAAAGAAACCGAGCCCAGCCCACCATTTATACCATATATTCTTTTTATTAAAAGTGCTCATAATGAGTTTTGTTCATTTAAAAAATGTCATCACCATTTGCCCATAGAAACCCAAATTACATTCAAGAGAACCTATATTTAAACTACCCAATTTATAAGGAAGTAACAAAGTGTCCCATTTTAGCCAAAACATTTTTTGTGATCCCTGAACCCGCCTCAAAAGAAAACACGACGCAAACTATGACGATTGCTCCAAATCCATATGGATGAATACGTCATTTATCGATTTCATTGCGAGGTATTTGACCTCTATATGATACGTTTTATAAACATTGTATTCTTTTAAAAATGTATACCATAAATGAATATTTAAATCTAAGGTTTTCGACATCTGATGATTTCTACATATAGACAATCACCGTAAATAATAGTTTACAACAATACATCTGTTGACAATGCAGTCAAAATAGATACATGGTAATGATTTTGTAAATGCAACGTTTTCTCGAATAAAGCATGTATAACTCCATGCACATAGCTTGTCTAACATATAATCAAACAGCAGAAGACTTCTAGGGAACCTGAGAATAAACATGCTTTCAAGTGTCAACACAAAGGTTGGTGAGTTCATAGTTTTAATGTTTCGCATAATCTGTATATAAAGGTGGATCACAAGATTTCAGTTGTTTCATCCAGAAACGTTTATCAAAATATTCTACGAAGTTGAACACCCTGGTAACTAAACTTTAACGTTATAAAAAGTACCCCTGTTTTAATATACATACAACCAACATGTACAATACACGCAATCTAACATGTACTAAACTCAAATAGTATACGTCTGTTTTATAGTTCAGGCTAGGTGTGACAACCCGAAAATTTCCAACCAAATTTAAACTTAATCTTTATATAGTTTCGACAGGATAAGCAAAGCCTATTTAATTGAATCTCAAAAATTTCGAACGGTTTCATATATTCAATTACCCTTTGACTATTCCTGACGATTCACGAACATTTGTGTATAGATAACCTGTATATATAAAAAATATAAATATAAATATGTATAAATATAATATAGTTAATTGGATTCATAATGTAAAATAATAATTAAAATAAATAAGTTAATATTAAAATGAATATATATATATATATATATATATATATATATATATATATATATATATATATATATATATATAATTACATATATTCTATTATGAACCTATATATATAATTTCTATTTATAGTTATTAATATATTGTGGTAGCAAATATTCAAATAAATATTAATATAGTTTAAAGTTAATATATTATACGTAATTATAAGTTAAAACATAAATGTTATGTTATTATCATTACTTTCATTATTATTACTAATGTTAATATTAATATTAATATTTGTATTATTAATATTATAAACTCAAATATGAGATATAATATATATATATATATATATATATATATATATATATATATATATATATATATATATATATATATATATATAGAATTTGACATGTATAAGTTGTTATATTATTATTATTCATATTATAATCATTGTTATAATTACTTTTATTCTTATAATAGTATAACGTTGATAAAGTTATTATTAATATTATTATTATTAATTCTATTATTATTATTACTAGTATTTTTATTAAAAATTTATAATATTAACAGATTTTATTATTAGATTTATATTATTAACTAATATTACAAAATTTAATATAATGGATACATAAATAACTGATATACAAATATAATTACACAGAATATATATACAATTATACGATATACACTACTGATATATAAATACAGATATAGTTATATACAGATATACTATATAGATATAGGTATAGATAAATACGGATTATATCCCAGATATATATAGATATGAACAAATTCGGTTACACCTAATCTTTCTCCTTTTTAATTTTTTTTAAACCTTCTGTGTAACCTGTGATTAAATGTCGACTTTATACGATAATACAGACAACACTCAATCAACCCTTGTTACTGTTAAATCATTCAATCACCAATAGCATTCATTTATAATTCTTTACCTGTAATTTAGAAATTAAAAACCGTAATGTTAAAAAAAAAAAAAAAAAGAGAAAAGCCTCTGCTCCCTGCTCGAAAACTTTTTTATCCATTACTCGATTTTGAACGTAATTTCGAAAACTAAAAATGCAATTGTGTTAGTAATGGTCTATTCAAACTACCTGTAAAGTTTCAGATTCAAAATCGTTCTATCGAGTTCCAATTATTGAGTCAAAGTTTTTAATTTTAAAAGTCAAACCTTTGTTCTTGATAAAATTCGTGTTCACTGTTATGATTTCAGTAAAATTGATGCTTTAGAAAGATTATAGGAATGATTTGAAACAAGTTTGGTGTTATAATCTTTTGCTAAAACATTACCCAATTTAAAAATCAATATTTTTTTTTTGTTTTACACAGCGAAGAACAGCAGATTTGATATTCATTTTATTTTTATTTTTATTTATTAATCTCAATCGATTGTTTATGTACAAGTTTTTAAATCCTAAAACAAATTTAGTAAATTCGTATTTGTTATTTGGAATCCCTGGTCGACTAAGTGATTGGGAAAAAGAAGAAGAAACAGAGATAAAACAGGAATGGAATATAAATGGTTGGGTGGTGTTTTATTCAGAAAAACACAAACGGATGAATGGTCAGGAGGGTTTTCGGGCGAGCGAGAGGTCGAGGGTTCGAGCCTGGGCAAGGGCTGTTTTTTTGTTGTTTTAATAAAACTCATTCATTTTGAGGTAGTTTTCTCACTAACTATTATTATTATTATTATTATTATTATTATTATTATTATTATTATTATTATTATTATTATTATTATTATTATTATTATTATTATTATTATTATTATTATTATTATTATTATTATTATTATTATTGTTATTACTATGATTATTATTATTGTTATTGATATTATTGTTATTATTAGTATTCGAACACTTATTATTATTATTAACAGAGTTGTAAGTATTAAAACCATTATTATTATTATTAACATTATTAATGTAATTATTATTATAAATTTTGTCATTCAAGTATTAGTTATCATTATTATTATTATGATTATAGTTATAAATAAGAATAATGATATTATTATCATTGTTATTATTATATTTGTTTTAACGACTAATATATGTATTATCATGAAAACATAAATACTATGATTAATATTAGTATTAGTATCACTTCTTGTACTATTATTATTATTAGTAACATAAGTATTATTATAAATATTATCATTATTATTATTAATATAATCATTAGTATTATTATTATTAAAATTATTATCATTATTATCATTCTTACCAAAATTATTATTTTACTTCACCAAAACAATCAATATTATCATAAATTGAAACTTTTATATAAAAATACATTATGCTAGACTTTTATTATTAAAAAGATATTAGTTAAGCTATATCAATTAATATATAAATATATATGCTAAACCTTAATATACATTTTTATTATTAATAATAGGTAATAGTTATATAAAACATATAAACTAAATATATTAAATTTATCTAAATAACATATAGTATAACAAGTATATATAACAAAATATATATATATAATTTCTCAATTACGATTATATGTTTTAATATATATATATAAATAATATAGGTTCGTGAATCCGAGGCCAACCTTGCATTGTTCAGTTTCGTCGTATGAATATTTTTACTACAAAATATTGTAGAGTGAGTTTCATTTGCTCCCTTTTTAAATGCTTTTGCAATATATATTTTGGGACTGAGAATACATGCGCTGCTTTTATAAATGTTTTACGGAATAGACACAAGTAATCGAAATTACATTCTATGGTTGGATTATCGAATCGAATATCACCCCTTTTAGCTTGGTAACCTAAGAATTAGGGAACAGACACCCTAATTGACGCGAATCCTAAAGGTAGATCTACGGGCACTAACTCCCCCATACTGGAAAATGGTATGCTTTAGTACTTCGAGTTTATATTATACAGATAGGTTTCTGTTTTGGGGATATTCTATATGCATGATGTTAATGTCGGTTACCAGGTGTTCAATCCATATGAATGATTTTTAAACACTTGTGAGTGTATGATTATTGAATAAAGGAAATCTTGTGGACTATTAAAATAATGGAAATGATTGTTTACAATAAACTAATGAACTCACCAACCTTTTGGTTGACACTTGAAAGCATGTTTATTCTCAGGTATGAAAGAAATCTTCCGCTGTGCATTTGCTCATTTTAGAGATATTACTTGGAGTCATTCATGACATATTTTAAAAGACGTTGCATTCGAGTTGTTGAGTTCATCAAGATTAATATTAAGTCAATTATAGTTGGATATATTATGAAGTGGTATGCATGCCATCAACTTTCGATGTAATTAAAGTTTGTCTTTTTAAAAACGAATGCAATATTTGTAAAATGTATCATATAGAGGTCAAGTACCTCACGATGTAACCAAATGTAATGTATTCGTCCAGATGGATTAGGACGGGTCCTTTCAGTTGGTATCAGAACGGTGGTCTTAGCGAACCAGGTCTTACATTAGTGTGTCTAACTGATAGTTTTTTAGATGCATTAGTGGGTCTGGACTTCGATCGTGTCTGCATGTCAAAAGTTTTGCTTAACATTTATTATCGAAAATTATTTACTTATCATCCTTAAATTTTAGACACGTCTTACTGCCTCTATTGCATAGACAATGTATATATAAATTCATATCTTAGCGTATCTGTTATTGTTACCTTTGCCTGACAGCTTCCGTAGATTCCTCCGTAACTTATGGGATTTTAGTATTACATATGCATATGTAAATTATGTATTGCAGGGTAATAATCTACATCCGATAATCTATTTTTTATCGAAAATCCTTCATCTGATCATACGAGATGAATCCCTCAACCAGTTCGAGTTCCTTAGATTCCGATAGCTATTCCGATAGTTATTCCGACAGCTATTCCGATATGGATTTCCACTTGAACTCCGAAAGCAGTTTAACCAGAATGGATCAACCAATTAGCCATCATCGATTCTGGAAGAATTAGGGATGAGTTCGTAGTTGACTTAATCAATGGAGATGCGAAGAAGACTATCCCTTCCATCCACCACATTTTCCCTCTTGGTGAAGAACCTGAAGCACTTACCGGCGAACCCATTCGAAACACTATTTTCACACTCATTTCCAGAGTATCTCACCACGATTATATTCTATCTAAAATTCTAAACCTTATTCATTCGCTCTTTCTGACCGACAATCATCCCGGAATAATGGAAGAAGTCAACGAGCTTCGCGCTCGAGTAATCAATTTGGAAAACGTGGTGCAAAACCTACCAGCTTCAACAACAGCACCGGCAACACTAGTACCACCAACAACAACATCCGCAACACAAACCTCAACACTACACGCCTCAAACTCACAGTCGGTACCCCAAGAATGATCTCCGTTCTACGTATTGTTCTACATCATCTATCCTTATTTAACATGGCGATTATGTAATCTCTAAAGTTTTGGAGATTATTCCCTCTAGTTCCAACCAAAAATCAGATGAGATCAATATCATATTAACTCATAAATCCATGATTACATCTGAAGAAAATATATATGTACATATGTTTTCATAAAGATTGTAATTAAAAATTCTTTTGTACAAAGTGTTAATGGTGAAAATATTTTAACGGGTAGGTAATACCCGAGGAATATTTAGATTTCACATTAATAAGTTACACTGTACATTCTTCGAATCTGATTCAAGAGTCATTTACTATCCTACTTACATCCACAGATATACGTATCCGTTCATCGCAGAATAACCATTTTCATTCAATTTCATATTTGGATTTTGACCTATCAGAATCCAACAAGTGGCATAATGAATAAAATATTGGACAAAATAAAATTTATTAGAAACAAACAAATTAACTATGAAAATTTTTATTAAGAATCCACGCTAACTGTTTCCAGCTAACTGTTCCTAGCTAAATGATTACATTTTATTTATCGAAATTTAATTATCGCAATTTTATTTATCGTCATTTAATTTCTGTTATTTACTTTACGCACTTTATTTATCGTCATTTAATTTCTGTTATTTATTTTACGCACTTTAAATATCGGGACACGTATACAAGGTTTTGACATATCATATCGACGCATCTATATATATTATTTGGAATAACCATAGACACTCTATATGCAGTAATGATCAAGTTAGCTATATAGGGTTGAGGTTGATTCTATAATAATATATATATTTTGAGTTGTGATCGAGTCTGAGACATGTACACGGGTCACGATACGTATTTATTAATTCGAATATTATACATTAAACTATATATGAATTATTGGACTGTTAACTGTGGACTATCGACTGTAGACTAATAACATTGGACAATTAAAATGAATTAAAATATTGATTATAACATATGAAGCTAAACATTTCTTCAAGTTTGCCACTTGATTTCATCTTAAACCACATTTGTATCTTGACGATCATAATCTGCGTGGAAACCTTTCATGATTCTTGAAAACACCTCAATCGAGAGGATGAACCAACCGCACTTCATCTACGGAAGAAAAGATCGATGCATATAGTTATGTACCTGAAAACTCTCGAAAACTGAGTAAACATTTAACGCGTAGCTGTGCTAATTCCTTTAGCGTTATTATTACCGAAAATAACTTTGCAATCTCTTTCCAAATTAGCCAATTTTGTCACAGCTCCAACAAGTCAACTTCGATTTTTCGTTTGAAACAACCTTATTATAACCTTGATATATATGTGTGCTCTTTTATTGTTACCGGGGAACCTTTTATATACCACTATATTACCAGCAGACGTACCAGCAACCTCGTTGCTCCTTGCCTTAAATCCCTCCGACAAATCACTATATTTATCTATTGAAGTCTCATCATATTCTCATCCGCATCTGGTAACGAGAATTGCCATACTAATTACTGAGAATCAGCAATCAGTATTTCGAATCTCGCAGCGTTTCTACATCAACAGTTATATGTATACATATAACATTTACCTCTTAGAATTATGATCTTTCATTCTGAAATTCTGAAAAGCAACCAGTCTATGAATCAATACTCGGAATGTTGAAAAAGCTCAAAGATTTTGATACTGAAAAATGAATTGAGCAAATCATGAAGGAGACTCTGAACAAATTACAAGGACTAAACTTGTACATAAAGGATTCAGATGATTCTGTTTCTGATGAAATCTTTAACGAATACCTTGCTCCTTAATCGCTCTAAATCATCGTGAATGAATTTCTTCATCACAATTTGATTTTAAAATTCTAAGATATTATCGTATCTTTCATTATTAATACCCTAAATATTTTTGAAGATATCTTCATAAATATTCTTGTCCGATATTAATCATCTCTCCGCACTGTCTGTGTTATTTCATAAAAGGAAACTGTTTTAGTTTCTATATTCTGTAGATCTTCGAATTTAAAATATGAATGTTTTGAAGTAGTGTTAGAAATTGATGCATGAGTTAGTATAATATAATGACACTTGATCAACGTGATTATATTACAGTAAGTCATGCTGAGTTTCTAATGAAACGTGATGAATTCACAGATTATAACGTCATCATGTGCCATGTTACACCACTCTTACATTCTATCAAATATATAAACATATCAAGAACCTATTTTCTTGATATTTCTATCTTTTCTCTTAAATTCTGGTAAGTTAACCAATCAAGATCGCGCCATTACAATTTCCATCTTAAAACATTAACCATGTTCATTCCGAATTTCATATCTACAAACTCTGGATCATTATTCGTTCGACTTAAAGTCGAGAAGAGAAAACAAAAGTTTGAATTGAGGGAGAAGGAATAGAAGGGGTGAGCTGTGAAAATAAGGGAATGAAGAGGGTGGATTTATAGCGAAATATCCGACAGAGCAATCGAAACAGATTATCGCATTTAACCAAAGAGGATCCTAATCTTCTTAGTTACCGAATAACCAAATCTTATTTCAAAGATTTTCTCTAAATCCCTTAAATTTCAAAAAAAAAAAAAAAAAAATCAACCGTGACTACGTCACCGGTTAAGTCAAACTTACATTTACACATTTTCCTCTTTTGTGATAGCTTCATTTGTACTCTTTGAATAATTAAATTGCTTTATCCATATTACTCAATGATGATAAAACTCTATTTATCAACTCATATTCGCCATGAAAACATTTTTTTATTGTTAGCCATGACCACCTCACTCAAATTTCGGGACGAAATTTCTTTAACGGGTAGGTACTGTGACGACCCGGAAATTTCTGACCAAATTTAAACTTAATCTTTATATGGTTTCGACATGATAAGCAAAGCCTATTTAATTGAATCTCAAAAATTTCGAACGGTTTCATATATTCAATTACCCTTTGACTATTCCCGACGATTCACGAACATTTGTGTATAGATAACCTGTATATATATAAAAATATAAATATAAATATGTATAAATATAATATAGTTAATTGGATTCATAATGTAAAATATTAATTAAAATAAATAAGTTAATATTAAAATGAATATATATATATATATATATATATATATATATATATATATATATATATATATATATATATATATATATATATATATAATTACATATATACTATTATGAACCTATATATATAATTTCTATTTATAGTTATTAATATATTGTGGTAGCAAATATTCAAATAAATGTTAATATAGTTTAAAGTTAATATATTATACGTAATTATAAGTTAAAACATAAATGTTATGTTATTATCATTACTTTCATTATTATTACTAATGTTAATATTAATATTAATATTTGTATTATTAATATTATAAACTCAAATATGAGATATATATATATATATATATATATATATATATATATATACATATATATATATATATATATATAGAATTTGACATGTATAAGTTGTTATATTATTATTATTCATATTATTATCATTGTTATAATTACTTTTATTCTTATAATAGTTTAATGTTGATAAAGTTATTATTAATATTAATATTATTATTATTAATTCTATTATTATTATTACTAGTATTTTTATTAAAAATTTATAATATTAACAGATTTTATTATTAGATTTATATTATTAACTAATATTACAAAATTTAATATAATGGATACATAAATAACTGATATACAAATATAATTACACAAAATATATATACAATTATACGATATACACTGCTGATATATAAATACAGATATACTATATAGATATAGGTATAGATAGATATGGATTATATCTCAGATATATATAGATATGAACAAATTCGGTTACACCTAATCTTTCTCCTTTTTAATTTTTTTAAAACCTTCTGTGTAACCTGTGATTAAATGTCGACTTTATACAATAATACAGACAACACTCAATCAACCCTTGTTACTGTTAAATCATTCAATCACCAATAGCATTCATTTATAATTCGTTACCTGCAATTTAGAAATTAAAAACCGTAATGTTAAAAAAAAAAGAGAAAAGCCTCTGCTCCCTGCTCGAAAACGTTTTTATCCATTACTCGATTTCGAACGTAATTTCGAAAACTAAAAATGCAATTGTGTTAGTAATGGTCTATTCAAACTACCTGTAAAGTTTCAGATTCAAAATTGTTCTAACGAGTTCCAATTGTTGAGTCAAAGTTTTTAATTTTAAAAGTCAAACCTTTGTTCTTGATAAAATTCGTGTTCACTGTTATGATTTCAGTAAAATTGATGCTTTAGAAAGATTATAGGAACGATTTGAAACAAGTTTGGTGTTATAATCTTTTGCTAAAACATTACCCAATTTAAAAATCAATAATTTTTTTTTGTTTTACACAGCGAAGAACAGCAGATTTAATATTCATTTTATTTTTATTTTTTTTTATTAATCTCAATCGATTGTTTATGTACAAGTTTTTAAATCCTAAAACAAATTTAGTAAATTCGTATTTGTTATTTGGAATCCCTGGTCGACTGAGTGATTGGGAGAAAGAAGAAGAAACAGAGATAAAATAGGAATGGAATATAAATGGTTGGGTGGTGTTTTATTCAGAAAAACACAAACGGATGAATGGTCAGGAGGGTTTTCGGGCGAGCGAGATGTCGAGGGTTTGAGCCTGGGCAAGGGCTGTTTTTTTGTTGTTTTAATAAAACTCATTCATTTTGAGGTAGTTTTCTCACTAACTAATATTATTATTATTATTATTATTATTATTATTATTATTATTATTATTATTATTATTATTATTATTATTATTATTATTATTATTATTGTTATTACTATGATTATTATTATTGTTATTGATATTATTGTTATTATTAGTATTCGAACACTTATTATTATTATTAACAGAGTTGTAAGTATTAAAACCATTATTATTATTATTAACATTATTAATGTAATTATTATTATAAATTTTGTCATTCAAGTATTAGTTATCATTATTATTATTATGATTATAGTTATAAATAAGAATAATGATATTATTATCATTGTTATTATTATATTTGTTTTAACAACTAATATATGTATTATCATGAAAACATAAATACTATGATTAATATTAGTATTAGTATCACTTCTTGTACTATTATTATTATTATTAGTAACATAAGTATTATTATAAATATTATCATTATTATTATTAATATAATCATTAGTATTATTATTATTAAACTTATTATCATTATTATCATTCTTACTAAAATTATTATTTTGATTCACCAAAACAATCAATATTATCATAAATAGATACTTTATATAAAAATACATTATGCTATACTTTTATTATTAAAAAGATATTAGTTAAGCTATATCAATTAGTATATAAATATATATGCTAAACCTTAATATACAGTTTTATTATTAATAATAGGTAATAGTTATATAAAACATATAAACTAAATATATTAAATTTATCTAAATAACATATAGTATAACAAGTATATATAACAATATATATATATAATTGCTTAATTACGATTATATGTTTTAATATATATATAAATGATATAGGTTCGTGAATCCGAGGCCAACCTTGCATTGTTCAGTTTCGTCGTATGAATATTTTTACTACAAAATATTGTAGAGTGAGTTTCATTTGCTCCCTTTTTAAATGCTTTTGCAATATATATTTTGGGACTGAGAATACATGCGCTGCTTTTATAAATGTTTTACGGAATAGACACAAGTAATCGAAATTACATTCTATGGTTGGATTATCGAATCGAATATCACCCCTTTTAGCTTGGTAACCTAAGAATTAGGGAACAGACACCCTAATTGACGCGAATCCTAAAGGTAGATCTACGGGCACTAACTCCCCCATACTGGAAAATGGTATGCTTTAGTACTTCGAGTTTATATTATACAGATAGGTTTCTGTTTTGGGGATATTCTATATGCATGATGTTAATGTCGGTTACCAGGTGTTCAATCCATATGAATGATTTTTAAACACTTGTGAGTGTATGATTATTGAATAAAGGAAATCTTGTGGACTATTAAAATAATGGAAATGATTGTTTACAATAAACTAATGAACTCACCAACCTTTTGGTTGACACTTGAAAGCATGTTTATTCTCAGGTATGAAAGAAATCTTCCGCTGTGCATTTGCTCATTTTAGAGATATTACTTGGAGTCATTCATGACATATTTCAAAAGACGTTGCATTCGAGTCGTTGAGTTCATCAAGATTAATATTAAGTCAATTATAGTTGGATATATTATGAAGTGGTATGCATGCTGTTAACTTTCGATGTAATTAAAGTTTATCTTTTTAAAAACGAATGCAATGTTTGTAAAATGTATCATATAGAGGTCAAGTACCTCGCGATGTAACCAAATGTAATGTATTCGTCCAAATGGATTAGGACGGGTCCTTTCACTAGGGTTTCTATACCTGGAGCAGACGGGGATGTCAAGCCCTATGGATCCATATACAACTATTCGCGCCCACCAGTTCTTATAACCGACAGTTACTAGTTACCAAAGCTAAGGGATTTTCGGTTCAAACTCGGTGTAGAATTTAGTATGTACTTGTATCCATTGCGTTTAAAATAAAGTGCATGTATTCTCAGCCCAAAAATATAGATTGTAAAAGCAATTAAAAAGTGAGCAAATGAAACTCACCTTAGCAGCACATAAAGTCGTTCACCGAAATGTGACCGAAACTCGGAATACCAAATAACCGTAGATCTCAACCTAGAGAACATATGTTGGTCAATAAATGTCTATCAAGCTAGGTCAGGTCATAGTGTATCACAATCCTAATGCTCGAGATCGACAAAAGTTATCAAAAGTCATTTCAAAAAGTCAATCTGACTCAATACGATCTTTAAATCTATACATGTTTATTAACATAGTATAAGTCTTGGTAATTGAACGAATTTATAGTTTAACAAACTCAAAATATTATTTATTTCAGGAGCTATATTATATTTGAATTATCATGGCAATCGAAAATATTTTATTATTTCACATAGTTTTACAATACTTGTAAAATCAGACTATAGTGTTTATAAAGCTTTAAAACCTGATAAGATAATCAACTTTGACAATTGTTCAACAAAACGAGACGTGCCTTATATAAGGATTCATTTACTCGGCTGGTAATATTTAAAAATCCAGTTTATCAATCTCATAGACAAGTTGTCTAAATATTAATCTACAGTTTCAAACACAATTTCAATTAACGTCAAACATAATTCAGTTGACCATATCTTTTAATCCGTTCATCGAAATCACGCGATTTCTAAATGAAAAGTTAATAATTTTTCGCCAGCTTTCCAAAAACATGCATATCATATACTTTATTTCAGTAGCATATGTATCAAATTCGTGATTCATCATAAATTGTTTAATGACAAAATTAAAGCATACAAGCATGCATAAACATATACTCGAGCACTAGACATGGATACACTATTAATATATAAAAGATAAGATATGAATGCTCACGTATCAATATTGTGATTCAATATTGTAGAAAAGTACGTAGACGCAACGGAGATGATAAACACTAGTTTGACTCACGAGTAATACCCTCGAACCATACCCATAATTTCCTTAGCTCTATCCCGCTGGCAAAACCCATTTTGAAAACATGCGAGCAGAACCTCGTCGTAGTATTTGATGTATAAATAATAATAATACTAATACTAATAACAATAATAAGATTAATAATAATATTAATCTTAATAATAATAATAATAATAATAATAATAATAATAATAATAATAATAATAATAAGGAGGCTGTTTCTTTGCTAAAGCGGGTTCAGAAGATTTCGATGGCGCAAGATATTGGTGCCGGTGCTGCTGCTCATATTTTTACTAGGATAGGTTTTGCTATTGCTAGAGGTGTGGGGGCCCAGATTGTCTCTAGGCTTCCCACTAATTTTTTGTAAGTTTTAAAACTTTTAAGTTAATATAATTTCCATTTCCATAATAATAATAATAATAATACTAATAATAATAATAATAATAATAAATAATAGATATAATATATACGGAGGAATATAGATAGAGAGGAGTGAATTGTGAATGCACAAACAAGGAATTCGATCGAATTTATAGTACTGGACAGGCCATGCGATTGCATGGCTTCCTAGCCCATTTCCCATGCGATCGCATGGGGTGGGTTTCCAGCTCACATTGTTTTGTTTTGTAGTTTGTCAACATAATTTTTAATTATATATATAATATATAATATTTATAATAATTATATATATATATATATATATATATATATATATATATATATATTATATTCTCGTGCAACGTTGACTTGTAATATTAGTTCCGATGACTTGTATGTTTACGCTTGACTTATGTCCCGGTTCCGGTTTCTCGAACGTTACTTTGTACGCTTTAAAATCTTGCACTTTACGTTTCACGACTCCTACCTTTGTCAAAATATAGACTTATATTACCAATAAATTATACCACTCGAAATATAACTTATACATTTGAGTGTTTTGGTCATTTACTTCTATAACGTCTTGTTATTTACTAATATAATAGTATTATCAAACATTTTATAACCAAGTTAATATATATTCCCAATATTTAAAAACACGTTTTAAATACACGTCGCAAGTTATTCATACAATTAATATTCCAACTTATCATAAATATTCAAATAGATATTTAAACCAATAAGGTTAATGCACAGTATCATATACTTAATACTTTGTTACGCTTTCAAGTTATAGTGTATATATGTATCTATTTACATATAATTTGTTCGCGAATCGTCGAGAACAACGAAGGGTAATTGAATAGTTTAAAATTTTTGAGATTCAACTTCATAGACTTTGCTTATCGTGTCAGAAATATTAAACCATATCGAGAATTTGGTTCAAATTAAGTCGAATTTTTTTTCCGAGTCGTCACACAAACCTTCAAGTATATTTTAACGGGCGATGAAGCCTTGAAAAGTGAAAAGTAGTATAGAGGAAAACTACTTAGAATAGATTTAACAAGCGTCAATCTTCCACCATATAATATAGATCGAGCTTTCCAATACGTTAACCACTTGTTAAATTTATCTATGATTGGCATCCAAATAGCCCGTTTTCTCATGTTGGCTCCGATAGGCATCCCAAAATAAGTAAACGTGAAGGAACCTTCTTTGCATTCGAACCAAGTAGCAAGTTGACCCGACTCTTCCTTTTTTGTCTCAATCCTATACACACAACTTTTGTTTAGGTTAACTTAGAAGTCCCGATAGATCCTCAATCATTTTAGTATCTTCATAGTGTGACACCGCCATTTTTTTAAAAACATTGCGGAAGCATTATATTAATTAAACCATATTTATTAAGATAACATAATTATTTCAAACCCAATGTAACTTGCAACTAATGTTAAATCACTGCAACCGGGTGCCACATGACAATACAAAAAAAAGTACAGTTTTAACTGGGAAAGACGTATCCAGATTAACATTTACAAAAAGACACAGTTCAAGATAATTCTTAATTATTACAATCCATCATTACGCAAAACAGTATTATATGACATCAGTAGCTGAATCTGGTCACACCAGTTTTAAAACGAAGTAAGAAAACATCAGAGTTGGGGTCTTGTCAAATATAACATCGTCACGCCTGTCTTCTCCCAAAAAACATGATCTATAATAGCCAAAATCTTGCAGGGAGGGGAATTAGTACGAAGCTAAGTGAGTGCAACTAAGTAACAGTACATCACAATAGTTACATTAATCATGTCATCAAATGTAACACATACATCGCCCAGAGTGCAGTCTACAGAGACATCGGCGGTACGGCCGAACCTTCAACCACCAGTTGATCGGATTGGGCTTACCGAAAGTTCCTCGCACATCCATGAATGTATAAATCATCCACATGCGACGAACGGATCATTCAAACATATACGGACATGGATGCTGTCCACCCCATGAGGAACTCAACCCGCAGATTGATCTCTCCCACGTAGGCCACCACACGATAGGGATGCACTGGGATCCAACACACATGGCATCATAACAAGTAGTCATCACATAGCCATAACTAACTAGCAATAATAGCATGTTAATCTCTACAACATAGGAAATCATAGAATAACATACTATTTAATACTATCAATATCCAGTTAGTCCCACTCACCAAATACTGGCATTAAAGGATCTCAGAGGTCTAATCTTTCTGAGCCTTTTCTCTGTCGTTATCGCCTGAGTAGAGATAACACAAGTCAGTAACTTTATTCCAATAATAGTGATAATACGACTGAATCATTAACAAAAAATTCTACATCTAACGACCCCTTACAAATCCAGATTTTCATTCAACGAAATGGTTTAACACGCCCCTTCGTAAGACATACATAATACTATCATATAAAAAGCACAATCCTAGCAGCTTAAGTGTACACAATAAAATTAGGCACACGGCACCATAACGGCTAGAATACAGTTATAAAATAACATGTCATGCACTGATATACATCCGTACGGTTGCAGATGCATCCGTACGGTTACAGTCTCAACCGTGCAGATATAACGTGTATCCATGCGGTTACAGGTTCATGGTCTGGTTACGTAACACCACTGCATCCGTACGACTGCAGATGCATCTGTACGATTACACAATGTACACGTACGGTTGCAAGCTGCAACCGTACGCTTGTGTTCATCAGCAACAACAGCAGCGAACCTACGGGTTTCAAGCACAAATCACCAAATCTTGATTTTTGGGTACATAAACCCACAAGAATTACATTAAAACAACAACATTTTTGTACCAATTTGACATTATAACACACTTTAACAAAACCTAACAAGAAAACCCATTTTGACACAGATTAAGGTGATGAAATCACACAAATCATACCTTGTTTGATTCACTAAAACACAAAGAAACGATTTTTAAACACCAAAAAATCCAGGAACAAGCTTTGATGATCTAGGGTTTGGTTAGGTGGTAGAGTAAAGGTACGGTGTGTGTGTGTGTGTGTGTATTTTTCTTGAAAATGAAATAAGAAGCAGCTCTAGTCACTTAAGTGGGGTTAAAATCTCATACCCCACAACACACGAGTATTTATCAGTTATCTGATATCTTTCTTACGTCGTTAGGCAGCCTTAACGGGGTCTAATTAAAATAAACAAACATGTTATGTGACCCTTATCACAAAATGATCTTAACCACATAACCAAATAATAATAATAAACATTAAATTAAAATAAAAACACATATACAACTAAGGGTAAAACAATAATCTTACTGCTAGGCCCGGTCTGAGGGTGTTACGCATAGTATTTCGAACATGAGCTTTGTTTCCTTCATCAAATATTATTATATCATCAGCGTAGTGAAGGCGAGAAACTTAAACTTTATCAATTTCGATTTCACATTTTAACCCCTAAATTTATTAAATATTAGAGGCCTTCGCTACAATGATAAACAGGAAAGGAGATAATGGGTATCCTCCCCTACCTCTACGTTCCGGGGTGAATTGATTTGACGGAGAACCGTTTACTAAAATGGATAAATAGGTTGATGTATATTCACTATTGTCATAGAATGTATTGGGGATAGTGTTTTTCAAGATATTAACATTCGATCTTGAGTTGGAATTTTTGTTCTCATTAATTGCTTTGAATTTGATGTTCCAACAAACTTAGACTATATGTCTTCTCAAGTGGTACCTCCTTTATCGGTCGTCGAAAATTGCAGGTTAACTTCCATGTAATCTTCTTTTGATCAGTCAGAGAGAATTGTCATTTTCTCATCGTGATTATCTGAACCTGTAACCCATTCTTCCTCGTTATCTTCTTCCATCTTAATTTCAATTATATCATTAACATTCTCAGAAACGAAAACATAAAAAACATTCTGGACCATTTTAACCATTATAATGTCGTGAACAAGTTTCGGTCCCTCAAATTTACAAGGACGTTACCGACGACCAGACTTTGAATCTAGATCACAATTTTGATAGGCATAAATCGGACGCCACCATATAGCGGTGGCTTTAATGATTTTTTTCGAACAACATGAAATTGGTACTCCCGTAATATTTAGCCATGTAAATCTGTCTACAGGCCAATATTTAATATCTCATTTTCTCTGAGATTGGTTAACCGTTGCTTTAGGATACCATTTTCATTTTTCAATATGTTGCTGAAAATTTCTTCGCTATTGAAGTTCAGACACTCTAATTCGCCCAAGTATTTAATGTTAAACTCGGACATCCCTTCGGTCGTGCATAAGGTCGAAAAATTGTTCCAGCATATAGATGTTTATAATTTCCCCAATAATTGCACCGTTGATGATATCCTTTTTGTATCCTTTTCATCGATGTTGACTAGTCTGCATTTCTTCGAATCGTTACCATTTAATGTCTTTTTTTATTTATTTACCTGAGGTGTACACAACATCATTAAGGTTATGACCATCTCTAAATGCTTCTCAGAATACTTATTTCATATTTACTTTTTTGTTTTGGGTTGTTCACAGTTTTTGCATTCTTCGTCATTGGCATTGGAATTGTAAGTATTTCTTTCCCGAGCCTTATAAGCTCTAAGCCACCATACATGACTGTTTATCTTGTTTAACTTTGTTAGTATATCATTGATATCTTTGATTCTCTCAAACCTGACAAACAAAAAACGATGACCACTGTGTATACACTTGAAAGGGATATAGACATCTATTACAGTGTCAAAATTCTCAAATAACATCCATAGATGTCTTCGGCTATAATTTTTTAGGATGTTAAAGAACGATTGAGAGAACCTGTTTGCATTTGTTGACGGTTCCACGCTTAGTTGTTCCATTCTCAGATTTCCTTATTTAGATCCCCTCATGTGGTTTCTCGAATTGATTTGAGTGACAGGAGCTTGTACCATCAAAATTCCTTTCGTAGTTTCATGAATCTCTTTGAGTGGTCGAAGTTTAAACCACTGTATAGACGGAATAATCTTCTGGCTTTCTCTCTGATGCTCTATGTAATATTAGGGAAAGATGTCAGATGGTGTGTTGATGGCGGTGATGGTATGGATGAACCATTCTTCCTTCTTTTTTCGACCTCAATCCGTTTACTTTTGTAACAACCGACTTTTTTCGTTACTATCGTTACTTGTTCGTTAAATATTTAACGGTGTTTACTTAGAACTTTATGTGTTTAATGGATTTAATTCATGCTTGATCCTAGTGGATTACTTGTATTAGTATGTTTATATTGATTGATGAACTTGTTTCGGATAACGAAATACCTAGAACGACAAGATTAAGTTAATCGCCTATAAAGCTTTTCAGTTTACAAAACTCGGAAAAACGGTAAAATTATTATTTTTAATAATTATTGACTTTATGAAAAACTTATTTTATTTATTATTTATTTACTAAATTAAACCCCGGTGATTTCGTTTCAATGACTAGTTAACGTTCCGGAGACCTGGTACGGTTAACGACACTCGAAACGGACCACGCGCGTACCAAGTGTTAAGCAAAAATGAGCCCGATACCCCATTAAAAGGGTCATCTGCCGAACCCACCATCACCGCCCCTTATTTTTATTGTTTTGGGCTTATTGGACTAGTAATGTGTTTAATTAGGCCTTAAACCCGAAGTATATAAAGTTAGAAAGCCTTGTAAACCCTCATTCTTGTTTTGTTTGGCCGATTGTTTTCTCCCTCCCCTCTCCTCCTTGCCGTCGGCCTTCAACACACACACACACACACATTCAAACTCAAAATTAGAAGAAAGCATAAACATAAACGTTGTTCCTTGCATCATCCTCTACGCGATTGTACTTGCAATTCATGATTTTAAGGTATAATTGATAACCCTAATTTTATTAGATCAGTTTTTTGTTCAATTTCATAGTGTAATCATGTCTAGTGCTCAATTAAATGCGATTAGAGTTGTCGTTAGTCGTTAAATTGCTCGATTGTTGTCATTTGCATGTATCACGAATTTGTATGTTATGGATATGATCAAATTGGTTTATGTACTGATCTTGTAATATATCTATGATTTTGCTTGATTTCGTTATCGTATGCTCAAGTTATGATTAATCGAAGTTTCGTTAGGGTTTTACATGATATACGAATTTTTTGATTTATGTGCTTTGTGAATTAGTTATTGAAATGAGCAATATTGTAATCCTTGTTAAAAATCATGCAAGTTGGACTTAAGATTTGCGTCAAAAGCTTTTGTAATGCTCTCGGTGTATCAAAACGAAGATTTGTGTTTTGTAAGTGTGCTGAAACGGTTTTCGAATGCAAAAGAAATTACCTCATGTGAACTAGAAATTGATTGAGACCTTGACCTTTTAGAATATGATTTTTTATATGTCCCTAAGTATATTTGATTTGCATGCTAACTTCTGAAAACGTGATTTGCCATGAGTTATATGCTTGACCAAACGATATGTCTGAATGTTGTCTAAAACTGAATAGTCTGTAGAGTTATGATAATCTGTAAAATTGGCTAAATGAATGTCTTTGATTATTTTATCACTGAAACTTTGGTGTGTTTTGAGTCATCTCCAATTGGCCGTTCATCAAAATCTATTTTCAATATTAAATAAAAAATGTTTTGAAACTGACGCGTGGGCAGAAACTGATTTGGTAAACCGTAACTAGACCATTTCTGAAACCTGACTTGTAGACATCGTATGAGGCTCGAGTTTGACTTTTTGGAATCTATTTTAAGTCTATTTATGATCTGTAGTTTTCCACATTTTCATGAATTATGTGCTAAGAGTTGTACTCGTTGTTTCTATGATGTGCGTATTTTCAAGGAGATGCGATAAACTGCGAACGTGCAAATTGTTGAACTATGAGCTGTAACATGTTACTTGGCTTAGGAATGACATGTTGACCATGATTTCATGACCTACTGAGATGTTTTATTTTAGTTGACCACTTTGACCGAGTTTACTTTTGGTTTGACCTTGGTTGACTTTTGTTGACTTGCTTGGACTAGTTGACTTTTACTTGCATATTGAGTCAGTCTGAGCACTAGGACTATGTGTACGATATGGTTTGACATAGTGTGTAACGACCCGACTTTTTCGACTTAGATTTTTGTACTCGACTGCGCATTTGTGCGTACTGTGTTTGATTATATTCTGGAATCATCATTATTCATGTTAATTACTTTCGTTAATATCTTACAACGTGCTATTATGTGCTTAATCACTTAACTTGATCCTCGAATGCTTTTATGACTGTTAGTGTCACTTGACGTTTAAAGCGAGCTACGTACTTGGTACACGTTTAACTTTTGTCATAATTGGAATATTATGGCTACGTAATACTAATTGTTATTTTCTAATGAAAATTACTTGGCTTATTGGTTGCTTAATTATGCTTAGTATTTTACTAATGCACACTAGTTAGTCTTAATGGACTTTCTACCTTATTGGACTTAAGCCCACCCTACTCTAGCTAATAGACTTTTAAGTTAGCCCAATTTTAATGGATTTATGACCCATTAAAATGTAGGACAAAAATCCATTAATATGAGCCAACATACTAGCATTTTTGTTAACCATTACCACACATTTTGCATGGGATCTCAACAATAAGCACCACCTTTAGACCACCACTAAGCAAAAAGCAAAAAGTTGTCCCCTTGTCCCCCTCCCCATGTACCCACGGCCTAAACCACCTCACCACCACTATATATATCAAGCCTCATTCACCCATTTCACACTTAATCTCATTCTCATTTTACACATACTTACTCTCTAATTCTCTCTCTAGTCTTTCTCACACTAAAAATTGTAAGTTTTAAATTTTCTTCTTCTTCTTCTTCTCTTCATCATCACGACATCATCATCATCTTAAGATCAAGCTTTTTAGCTTTTTGATCTTTTTATATCTTGTAGATTCAAACTTTGATTTGAATCCTTCAAGAACATGAAAGATTCAAGCTTTCTAGCTTTGAATCTTCATTACTTTGTTGGATCTAAGTTTTCTAGCTTATGATCTCTTTATTTTTGTTAAAAGATCAAAACTTGTGTTTATGATCTTCATGTAACTTGTAGATCTAGCTTTTTGCTTTAAGGATCTTCAAGAACATTAAAGATCCAAGCTTTCTAGCTTAGGGTTTCATTATTTTGTTTAGATCTAAGCTTTTTAAGTCTATGATCTCATTACTTTTACTAGATCTTAGCTTTCTAGCTTATGGTCTCATTAATCTTGTAAAGATCCAAGCTTTCTAGCTTAGGGTTTCTTAACACTTGAGATCTAAGTTATTATTGTAGATCTCACTTGCTTGGAACCTTTTTATGATTTTTATGGTGATGGAAATCAAGTCTTCATCATCTCATATGATGAAGATGCATAAACTTGTATCAAAAGGACAAAGGTTGAAGCTTTATTGTGATTATACAATAAAGAGACGACCTTAATGTTCAAAACTTGTAAAAAGTTAGCTTTTACTTTTAGTTGTGTGTTGATGGTTAAAACTTAGTCATAATGATGCTAAAACATCAAAGAGTTGTACACTTAAAGCTTATACGCATCAAGGATGAGAACCGTGATGAGCATCAAGCACCAAGAAACCTACCGGAGCAATTGCTTACTGTTTTTCGGGGTCTGATCAACTCCAGGGACTTCTGAAAAGTTGATTTTCAGATAGTTCGTTTCGAGTAGATAACTTTTCGTTTAAAACTCACCTAAATCCGATATACGGTTTAGGATTTATAGTCTTCCGAAAATCACTACGCCTGTGTAACGACGTGCTGAAAATTCTGACCTACTCGCACTTGAACCATCGCCATGGTCAAACGACATCGAGTTAGGACCTGAAAATTGGACAGCGGTACGAGGACTCATATACAGAGCCTTGGCCACTGACCATGTGTCTTTTCAGTTTGTATAGATGTCGTAGCAGCTGTCCGAAGTCAGCCTATTGTTTCGATCTCTATTCTTGTTGAAAACTTACTTTATCTTTTACGAATAATGATCATGATGATGATACTTAAGATTTAACTTATTTACTTTTAAACTTTTGGGGACAATTTACTGACCTAGTAACCTTTGACTTAGGTTGAGGACCTTTCGGACCGACTTACTACTTGCATACTTTTCATAGCGACTTTTACCGCACATTCACTGTGAGTTATAGCTCCCTTTTTACTTTAACTATTTTTGGGACTGAGAATACATGCGCTTTTTATGTTTTACATACTAGACACGAGCACTTAAACTTTATATATGTGTGGGTGACATAACGGCACAAAGATTCCCCTTAGCTTGGTAACGTTTAACTATTGGTTTATAAACCGGTAGACGCGAATCTTAGATATGGATCCATAGGGTTTGACATCCCCACTCGGGTTAGTCGCCCTAGCAGTCAATGGGTGTTTAATACTTCGTAAACATACGCACTCAGCAAGTGTACTTTTAGGGGGTGATACATATTACTTGTTAAGTTAGTTACCGGGTGCCCACGGATAAGCATAAACTTTATCATACGGATTTGAGATACTGTTTTGAATACGAAATCTCGTGGTCTACATTACATTACTGATTACAAACAAACTATAGCTCACTAAAATTCCTGTTGACATTTTAAAGCATGTATTTCTCAGGTGCTTAGACGTTGTTGCTTCCGCTGTTAGACTTGCTGTTATAGTCTTGGTGTTATAGACTTGCTGTTACAGACTCGTTATGTTAGACTTCCGCTGCATTGTTTAGAGATGTCTTAATCATGGAACTTTTACTTTGCATTCACAACTTATGTTACATTTGAACAATGGCTTTGTAATGACCTTTGTGTCACGTACTTATGTTAATGCTTTCTATTCGTAGAAGCACATTATCTTTGTAAAACATTTGACGTTGGTAAAGACGTACCTTTTTCATGAATGCAAAACTTGTTTTAAAACAGCATGTAGTATTGTACCGTGTAATGGACATGTTGTTGATGATCCGTACACGTTGATTTTGTACGGGGCATCACATTTGGTATCAGAGCATTGGTTTTAGGGAATTAGGTTGCATTAGTGCGTCTTGACCGAGTCGAGTAGGATTCACTAATAGGACTAATCTACAACTTGCTCGTTTACTTGTTTCTACTGAACTGCTGCATGCTACTGCTTACTTTTACTGCTATATGATCTTGTTGTAAGCTACTGCTTATTCTCGTTACTGCATGCTACTATCTACTTTTTGCATGATATTTCTGTTTGATACTATTATTATTGCCATGCTATGTACTGATGTAGTCGATCTAGGCTCCTGTAGTTATTATGCCTGATTACATTCTTGCTACATGTCTGCTATTCGCTATACCGACTTGGAAAATTTATCTTTCCTAGTTCAGATGTTTTTCTGAACCCTCTTCCCACTCGTCTAACCCTAAGAACTAGTAATGTAATCCACTTGTTACTACCGTTCCACCGTTCTAGAGATCGAAACATTACTTCACGCAATCTAGGAAGAGTACCCCTCGGATTGCACACCCACTAAAGTTGATCCTCGGAGGAGGAGATATGTGCAGACTTGTCGGAGTAACCGCACCTCGTCCCACCCCCGAACTCACCCTAGTTAGCCACGTACAACGTATGAACATTAGAAGGTTGTTCAGTTTCCGCAAGTTGACCCGTATCCCGTACGCTTTCATGACCGTCACTTATCTCTTCCATCCTTCACCACTACTCGACGATCTAACGACACTTCTGGACTTAGGTCCCTAACACTCTTAGGCATTGGAAAAGTCGGGAAGGCATCTCCTTTCACAAGGTCAGAGTGTCTTCTACTGATGCTCAGCCATACCCAAAGACTTGGGAGTCGTCTCAAGACATATCGTATTACTACTTGCTACACGTACAATTCGACACGAGACCCATATTGAATTTCTAGAAATGAACCTAACGACATTACCTGAACCCGAACATTTTGAAGAAAATTTCGGGACATTTAGGCATTGATGCATGATCTACGGAACCTACGCACCCACACCGAAAAACCGTGAGATTAATTATGTAGATTTTGTTTTGAGATATCATAGATAAAGCACCGTTAGATGAAATTGAGTAGAACTTGAAGTGATCACGTTACATTGACCATATGGAGTGATATTGGAATGAACGTACAATTTAGTACAATATAATGAAGCCAGGCCAGCTTAATTATATTGAAGTAAATCATGCAGAAGTTCCAATGTTACTACGTAAGGAATATGAAGCGATTCAAAGAAAATTTTTGTGACGACCCGGAAATTTCCCGACCAAATTTAAACTTTGATCTTTACATGTTACGACACGATACGCAAAGTTAGTTAAGTTAAATCTCAAGAATTTTAAACTATGTTCATACATTCATTCAACCTCGACCAAGTTCCGACGATTCACGAACCATTATCTAATTGAATATGAATATGTATATGTATATATATATATATATATATATATATATATATATATATATATATATATATATATAACTTAACAAAGTATTAAACATAAAATATTTTACATGGACGTAATTGTTTCAATATGTTTATCGATGAAATTAGAAGATAAGATTTAATGATTGAATTATCAGATACATTGAATTATGATTTAGGAGTCTCTGTTGAGAGATCCACATTGATTTGAGAAATCGTTCATTTTAACAATATTCGGAAAATGATAATGTAATTTACGAGTAAGAACAAATGTGTCTGTTATCAAGAATAAGACAAAAGTTAGTGGAATACTAAATTACATAGCAATCATTTGATTTAGTTTTAAATGTACGAAAATGCTTTACGATATAATAGAATTCGAATATTTAAGATGTCTTTGATTGAATAATGTGAGATGGAATATTGATTGTTAAATATGTAGATAACCTACAACGTGTATTAAGAACGTATTTAAGAATATTAAAGATACATATATAGTTTCAAATAAATAACACTTGATTCAATTGATATTTAGATATGTCAACTAGGACGTTTAATAAATGTTAGCGCATAAATGGATTACGCCAAATTAAGTTTTAAAGTATAAACGATAAGTGTTATATTATTTTCTAAACGAAATTTAAAACGAACTTTGAAATATAATTAAGTTTTGAAAAATTAAATATTATATCATTACATAAATATTTTTTTCATTACTTATGATATGTACGAGATTATATTTTAAAATTAAAATATATATATATATTTTAATTTAGTCATAAAACATCCCGATTTAAAATTATATATTTTGATAAACAACAAGTCACTGATTTATAGAAGCAAATGACCACAATGCTCAATTTTATAAAGTTACATTTTTATAAGGTAATTTATTGATGAATAAGTCAAATTATTATTAAGGGTACACGTCGCGTAACGTAAAAGGCTAGTTTTCTAAACGTACGAAAGTACGCTTGAAAAACCGAAAGTGGTACATGAGTCGAGTGACAACGTCCGTGTCATTTGAACAAAAATTACATTTTTACCATAAACGTAAATATAATATAATATATAATTTATTATATGGATTAAATAATTATTTATAATTAATATATATTAAAAGAAGTGTCGGTAAGGAAACAAACTGGATGCCAGCTGCTTTAAGCTATCATGCGACCGCATGAAGAAACCATATACATCCCATACGATCGCATGGGATGTTTAGTTTGGTGAGATGTATAAAACGCACGAAATGATTCAGTCTATCTATCCCTCTCGACCTCATTACACACATACATATATTATATATAATAATAATAATTATTATTAAGATTATTATTATTATTAATCTTAATAATATTATTTGTAATATTAGTCTTAGTATTAATATTATTTACACATAAAATACTACGACGGAGTGCTGCTAGAGTGGTCTAAAATGAGTTCTCAAAAACTGGTTTTTGAGTAGGATAGGGTTAAGGAAATTATGGGTTATAGCTATGGAGGTGATGGGTATGGTTCATGAGTATGCTCATGAGGTCAATTTAGTGTTTGTCATCTCCGCTGCGTCTACGTATCTTTCATGCAATATTGAATCTCAATATTGATACGTGAGCACTCATAACTTAACTTTTATATATTAATAGTGTATCCTTGACTAGTGCTCGAGTATTTAGGATTATGCATGCTTGTACTCTTGAGATTGCCATGAGATAGGATATGTTGAATCTTGAATTAGTTACATATGCAGTTGAGATAAGGTATAAGATATGCATGTCGTTGTAAAGCTAGCAAAATACTAAGAACTTTTCATTTAGATATCGAATGGTTTCGATGAACGGATTAAAAGTTATAGTCAATTGAATCTTTTTATTATTATTAAAAATGATTATTATTATCGTCATTATTATCGTCTTTATAATTTTTATCTAATTATTATTATTATTATTATTATTATTATTATTATTATTATTATTATTATTATTATTATTATTATTATTATTATAATTATTATTATTATTATTATTATTACTATTATTATCATTACCTATAAGAAGTATTATCATTAAAAATTGTTATTTTATTATTATTACTATCGTTAAAGTTATATTATTATTATCATTAAATAGTTATTAGTATTAATAATATTATAATATTTATTATTTTTAGTATTATTATAATTAGAACTAATATTAGTAACACCTAGTTATTATAATTATTATTATCATTAACACTAAAACAATATAAAAGACGATTAAAAACTATTAAACGAATAAATTAGTAAATAATTAGTATGAGTATCATGATGAAATTATCGTTGCATTCAAGTCGTTGAGTTCAATATAGATTATTATTAAGGAGATGACAGATTAGGTCATTTATAGTTGGATATTATGAAATGGTATGCATGCCTGTCAATTTTCGATGCAAAGAAAGTTTATCTTTTAAAAACGAATGCAATGTTTGTAAAATGTATCATATAGAGGTCAAATACCTCGCGATGTAATCAACTATTGTGAATCTTTTGTAATCAATATGGACTTCGTCCAGATGGATTAGAAAGGGTCCTTTCAGTTGGTATCAGAGCGGTGGTCTTAGCGAACCAGGTCTGCATTAGTGTGTCTAACTGATAAGTCGTTAGGATGCATTAGTGAGTCTGGACTTCGACTGTGTCTGCATGTCAAAAGTTTTTCTTATCATTTTGTGTCGAAAAGCATCTACTTATCATCCGTAGAAAATTACCTGCTTATCATTCTTAAGTCTAGACATATCTTACTGCAATAATTGCCTGAATAGTGTATAGACAAAATTCATATCTTATCGTATCTGCTAAATCATATCTTAAAGTATCTGTCACTGTAAACTTTTCCTGACATATTACGTAAATTCTTCTGTAATCTACGAAATCTTTTGCTCTATATATATAGATATTCTATGTAATTAGAATACTATCCGATAGCCGGAAATCATTTCAATCGAAAAATCCTTTACTCAATCGTACGAAATGGAATTCGTCATTAGTTCAAGTTCCTCGGATTCCGAAATGGAATCCCACTCAAGCTCTGAAAGTAGTGTGACCGGAATGGATCAACCAATCAGTCATCACCTATTCTGGATGAATTGGGGATGGGTTCATAGCCTCCACAATCATTGGAGACAAGAGGAAGGAGATCCTTTCCATCCACCACATTGCCCTCTTGGTGGCGAACCAGTCCGAAACACCATTTTCTCTCTCATTTCCAGAGTATCTCATCACGATTATATACTACATCAAATTCTAGATTTTATTTATCCACTCATTCGAACCGACAATCATCTCGGTGTAATAGAAGAAGTCAACGAGCTTCGCTCTCGGGTAGTGGCTTTGGAGAATATGGTGCAAAGGTTACAAACACCACCAGCAGCACCTGCAGCATAACCAGTACCACCATCATCAACGTCAACAGTACCATTACCACCTCCAACCACAACCGTGTCGTAAACCTCAACTTTACAATCTATCCCACGAGCACCAATGTTATACACTCTAGGAATACCAACAACAACAAACGATGAAGTGTTAATTCATAACTTCATCGGGGAAACATTCTACGGCGATTATGTAGTCTCTAAAGTCTTAGAGATTATCTATTCTAGCCCTAACCATAAGTCAATTGAATGAACCAAAATGATAGAAGGAAAAGTAGAAACCCTGACAAGAATGGTGTGTGATTTACAAGTTAGACTTGTTTTACCAACAGCACCAACAGTATCGTAGCATCACCAGCACAGTCAATGCCATCAACATCGTCAGAACCAGCAGCACCTATAACATTAAAAGCTCTGCCAGTTCAAGAATCACTGTGGACATTGTTACCAATCAACAACGAGTATATTATATCAACGAGTTATGAAGAATTAACTCGTTTCCACAGAAGGATTTATATGTATATCTTATATATATATATATATATATATATATATATATATATATATATATATATATATATATATATATATATATATATATATATATATATATATATATATATATATATAAATCTTTAAATCAAAACAAATCTTTCCGTACTAAGCTATCGTGTGTGAATCTTAACTACTCGGTTAATTCATATTACTAATAGGCAATGATGTGCATCCTTCACAACTTAACCATTGTTAACTACAATCTCTGTCTCAATTCGATAAATTCCAATTCATAATAAATCAAGTGTATTTTTCAAATATATATTTGATTTTACATTTTCATTATCGATGTACTTGAAACTTTTCCGATAACATCATTCGTACCTTGCAAAGTTCACAAGAATTTCATAAACACCAACATCATACATCAATAAATAACAAAATATTGATTCATAATTCCAATTTCATTGAATTAATACTCCGTAATTTTTAAAGTCTTTAGGGATTACTCAATTCTAGTATCAACCGTAAATCAAATGAGTTAAAATAATATTAACTTATTAGATCTATGTTACATCTGAAGAAAATATACACATACATATATTTTCATAAAGACTTTAATAAAATTCTTTTGTACAAAATATTAATTGTGAATTTTTTTTTAACGGGTAGGTAATACCCGAGAGATATATAAATTCACAATTAATATGTTACAATCTGATTCAACAATCATCAACTATATTCACTATATATTCTTTTGTAAGAAATCGAAACAACCATACTGGTTCAAATCTTATTACATATTCTGATCTTGATATCGCAAAATTCAAATCGAGATATAATCAGCATCATCACCCTTAGATTCCTACATCTTTCAAAGCTATACTTTGAATTCAAAACTGTACTAGAACATCATATGTATATTAACGATTACAATCCGTGTTCAAATCCTTCGAAATTCCTGAAGACACTTCAAATAATGAGTAATCGAGATGATGATCCAACCACATATTACCCACAGTTATATACCTGAAAAACTCTCGAAACCAAGGTCATAGTTTAACATGTACCCACGGCAGATCCTTTGGCATTTATTAGCAAAAAAAAATAACCTTACAATTTCTTTTCAAAATAGCAAATTTTGTCACAGCTCCAACAAGTCAACTTCGAATTTTCAGTCAGACTAACCTTATTATAACCTTGTGATATACGCCATCGTTACCGGGGAACCATTTATGTTCCACCACATTATCAGCAGATGTACCAGCAACTTCATTACCCTCTAACTTCAGTCTCTCCAAAAAGTCATTATATTTATTTATTAAAACCCTATCATATACTCATCCGCGTCTTGTAACAAGAATTGCCATGCCAATTATCGGAAATCAGCAATCAGTATTTTGAAATCTCGCAGCGTTCTAATTCAACAGTTATGTATACACATATAACGTTTATCTTCAAGACTTACAGACTGCGAATGTGAAGTTTCTGAAAAACACCTCAGCCTATGAATCAGTACTATGAATTTTTGAAAAAGACTGAAGAAGTGGCAAGGACGGTAGATAACAATTACGGTCAGAAGTTTGATAATAAAGAATAGTAGATTGGAAAAGCTCAAATGAAAAATTTGGTACTGGAAAATGGATTGAGCAAAGCATGAAGGAGGCCGTGGACAAATCACAAGGACGAAACCTGCCTTCAAAGAATCTAAATGATTCAGTGTCTGCTGAAGTTATTATTGAATACCTTGCTCCTGACTCTAAACCCTTGTGGATGATATTCTTCATCATTCTCCGATCTTAGATATTATAAGATATCATCATATCTTTCATTATAAATATCTTCCATACTTTTGAAGATATTTCCATAACTATTCTTATCTGAAATCTTTTATCTCTTCGCGTTATCTGTATCATCATAAAGAAAACTGTTTTAGTTTCTAAAACCGTCGAGTTTAAATTATGAATGTTTTGAAGTAGTGTTGGGAACTGAAGCATGAGTTAGTATAATATAATGACACTTGATCAACGTGATTATATTACAGTAATTCATGCTGAGTTTCTAAAAGGAACGTGATGATTCACAGATCATAACATCATCATGTGCCATGTTACATGACTCTTGTATTCTAGTTAACCTCTATTATATCAAGAAAAAAAAAATATTTTTCTTGATGATTCGGTCTTTTTCCAGGTATTCTGGTAATTTGACAAATCAAGATCGTGCCATTACCATTTCTTTCTTAGAACATTAACAATGTTCATTCCAAAATTCATACCTGCGAATTCTGGACCATTACAAGCGGTGCTTAATCACAAGAAGAAGAAATGAAAGGACAAAGATCTGAAACAGAAATTGGGATATAAATCGCAGCAAATAAAAGAGAACATTAACTGGGGATGACAATGATGAGAGGAGACAAAGCATGAAATTCTGAAATACAAGGAAAAATATAAAGCTCGACGGCAACACATAAATTACAAACCGTGCATATCAATACGTATTGCAATGTAAAGGCACGGGAGAATTAACAAAACTATAACCCCAAGGTAATAGTAGAAATAAATAAAATCCTCTGTTGGTAGATGAAAAAGAAGAATGACAGAGATGAAAGTTAAGAGTATATCCAGGATCAGTACTGGATGAAGCATACTGATGAATGCTTTAAAATATGAAGTTAAGGGAGAAAGAATAGAAGAGGTGAGTTGTAAGGAAACGAAGGAGGTGGATTTATAGTGAAATATCCGACAGAGAAATCAAGATGGATTACCGCATTAATTTAAAGAAGATCATAATTTCTTTAATCGCCGAAGAATCAAATCCATTATAGATCACAAAGATTTTCTTTAAATTCGGAAATCAATTGTGATGACGTCAAAAGATATGACGAATCACTATATCTTATTTCATTCATTTATGATAACTTCACTCATACGCTTCGGGAAATTGAATTATTTTATCCGTATTTTCTAATCATGATAAAACTCTATGTATCAGCTTATATTCGTCATAATAACATTCTTATTGTTATCCATGACGACCTCTATCAAATTTCGAGGACGAAATTTCTTTAACGGGTAAGTACTGTGACGACCCGGAAATTTTTGACCAAATTTAAACTTTGATCATTACATGTTACGACACGATAAGCAAAGTTGGTTAAGTTAAATCTCCAAAATTTTAAACTATGTTCTTACATTCATTCAACCTCGACCAAGTTCCGATGATTCACGAACCATTATCTAATTGAATATGTATATGTATATGTATATATATATGTATATATATATATATATATATATATATATATATATATATATATATATATATATATATATATAACTTAACAAAGTATTAAACATAAAATATTTTACATGGACGTAATTGTTTCAATATGTTTATCGATGAAATTAAAAGATAAGATTTAATGATAGAATTATCAGATACATTGAATTATGATTTAGGAGTCTCTGTTGAGAGATCCACATTGATTTGAGAAATCGTTCATTTTAACAATATTCGGAAAATGATAATGTAATTTACGAGTAAGAACAAATGTGTCTGTTATCAAAAATAAGACAAAAGTTAGTGGAAGACTAAATTACATAGCAATCATTTGATTTAGTTTCAAATGTACAAAAACGCTTTACGATATAATAGAATTCGAATATTTAAGATGTCTTTGATTGAATAATGTGAGATGAAATATTGATTGTTAAATATGTAGATAACCTACAACGTGTATTAAGAACGTATTTAAGAATATTGAAGATACATATATAGTTTCAAATTAAGTAACACTTGATTCAATTGATTTTTAGATATGTCAACTAGGACGTTTAATAAATGTTAGCGCATAAATGGATTACGCTAAATTAAGTTTTAAAGTATAAACGATAAGTGTTATATTATTTTGTAAACGAAATTTAAAACGAACTTTGAAATATAATTAAGTTTTGAAAAATTAAATATTATATCATTACATAAATATTTTTTTCATTACTTATGATATGTACGAGATTATATTTTAAAATGAATATATATATATATATATATATATATATATATATATATATATATATATATTAATTTAGTCATAAAACATCCCGATTTAAAATTATATATTTTGATAAACAACAAGTCACTGATTTATAGAAGCAAATGACCACAATGCTCAATTTTATAAAGTTACATTTTTATAAGGTAATTTATTGATGAATAATTCAAATTATTATTAAGGGTACACGTCGCGTAACGTAAAAGGCTAGTTTTCTAAACGTACGAAAGTACGCTTGAAAAACCGAAAGTGGTACACGAGTCGAGTGACAACATCCGTGTCATTTGAACAAAAATTACATTTTTACCATAAACGTAAATATAATATATAATTAATTATATAGATTAAATAATTATTTATAATTAATATATATTAAAAGAAGTGTCAGCAAGGAAACAAACTGGATGACAGCTGCTTTAAGTTATCATGCAACCGCATGAAGAAACCATACATATCCCATGCGATCGCATGGGATGGTTGGTTTGGTGAGATGTATAAAACGCACGAAATGATTCAGTCTATCTATCCCTCTCGACCTCATTACACACATACATATATTATATATAATTGTTATTATTATTATTAAGATTATTATTATTATTAATCTTAATAATATTATTTGTAATATTAGTGTTAGTCTTAATATTATTTACACATAAAATACTACGACGGAGTGCTGCTCGAGTGGTCTAAAACGAGTTCTCAAAAACTGGTTTTCGAGTAGGATAGGGTTAAGGAAATTATGGGTTATAGCTATGGAGGTGATGGGTATGGTTCATGAGTATGCTCGTAAGGTCAATTTAGTGTTTGTCATCTCCGCTGCATCTACGTACCTTTCCTGCAATATTGAATCTCAATATTGATACGTGAGCACTCATAACTTAACTTTTATATATTAATAGTGTATCCTTGACTTGTGCTCGAGTATTTAGGATTATGCATGCTTGTACTTTTGAGATTGCCATGAGATAGGATATGTTGAATCTTGAATTAGTTACATATGCAGTTGAGATAAGGTATAATATATGCATGTCGTTGAAAAGCTAGCGAAAAACTAAGAACTTTTCATTTAGATATCGAATGGTTTCGATGAACGGATTAGAAGTTATAGTCAATAGAATCTTTGTATTATTATTAAAAATGATTATTATTATCGTCGTTATTATCGTCTTTATAATTTTTATCTAATTATTATTATTATTATTATTATTATTATTATTATTATTATTATTATTATTATTATTATTATTATTATTATTATTATTATTATTATTATTACTATTATTATCATTACCTATAAGAAGTATTATCATTAAAAATTGTTATTTTATTATTATTACTATCGTTAAAGTTATATTATTATTATCATTAAATAGTTATTAGTATTAATATTATTATAATATTTATTATTTTTAGTATTATTATAATTAGAACTAATATTAGTAACACCTAGTTATTATAATTATTATTATCATTAACACTAAAATAATATAAAAGATGATTAAAAACTATTAAACGAATAAATTAGGAAATAATGAGTATGAGTATCATGATGAAATTAAAATATTGTAAGATATTGATTTAGATAAAAATTATCGTTCTTATTATTTTTATCATTTTATTAAAAGTATTATTAATATTTATACTAAAAATATCATTTATAATAGAAATGTCATTGTTATTATAAAATATTATTATTATTATTATTATCATTTTTAAATTATTATTTTAAAGTTAATATTAAAATGTATCGTAAATATTAAAGCTATTATAATTAGGATTATCATTTTACCATAATATTATTTTTGGTAAAAATATATATATATATATATATATATATATATATATATATATATATATACATATATATATATATGTATATATATATATATATATATATATATATATACATATATATATATATATTGATATTTTTATTAATAGAATAATAATAATAATTATTACAAAATAATACAACTTTTACTTGTTATTATTATCAATGTTATCAAATAATTATGTAATACAATTACCTTAATAAAACCTATTGTAATATTTTTATGATATTAAATGAACTTTATAAATTTATTACTTAATATATATAAAAGTATATTTTTATATAAAGTTTTATTTATTAATAAATTAATTATATTATTTACTCTAGTACATCTTTTAAAAATATTTTAAAATATAAAACGACGATATTTAAACTATATAATAATCATGTATAAATTTTGGAAATCATTTTGAGTCAAATTGACTTTTGTTGACTTTTGCATCTTAGACTCGAGCATTAGGATTATGGTACACCATGACTTGACTTAAATTGTTAACCAACATATAAATATATATAATTAATTTAGGTTCGTGAATCCAAGGCCAACCTTGCACTTGTTCAATGACGTTATATGTATTTTTACTACGAAATACAATAGGTGAGTTTCATTTGCCTTTTTACCCTTTATATTTTTGGGCTGAGAATACATGCACAATTTTTATAAATATTTTATGAAATAGACACAAGTAATCGAAACTACATTATATGGTTGAATGATCAAAGCCGAATATGCCCCTTTTGCTTGGTAACCTAAGAAATAGTAAACTGATCTACTAATTGACGCGAATCCTAAAGATAGATCTATTGGGCTTAACGAACCTCATCCAAAGTACCGGATTCTTTAGTACTTCGATGTTATTTTTATCATGTCCGAAGGTTTTCCTGGAATGATAGGGGATATTCTTATATGCATCTTGTTAATGTCGGTTACCAGGTGTTCAATCCATATGAATGATTTTTGTCTCTATGCATGAGACGTATATTTATGAGAACTGGAAATGAAATTCTTGTGGTCTATTAAAATGATGAAAATGAATGATTATGATAAACTAATGAACTCACCAACCTTTTGGTTGACACTTTAAAGCATGTTTATTCTCAGGTGTTAAAGAAATCTTCCGCTGTGCATTTGCTCATTTTAAAGATATTACTTGGAGTCATTCATGACATATTACAAAAGACGTTGCATTCAAGTCGTTGAGTTCAATAGAGATTATAATTAATTAAATGATAGATTAGGTCATTTATAGTTGGATATTATGAAATGGTATGCATGCCTGTCAATTTTCGAGGTAAAGAAAGTTTATCTTTTAAAAATGAATGCAATGTTTGTAAAATGTATCATATAGAGGTCAAATACCTCGCGATGTAATCAACTATCGTGAATCGTTTGTAATCAATATGGACTTCGTTCAGATGGATTAGAAAGGGTCCTTTCAATTTTTGTAGGAACCACTTGAGTATACGCATTATGGTCTGTTAGAGGTAGGAAAGAATAACCACATAGTCCAGATACCGTACAAGAAGGGCCTTGATTGCAGAAATGATAACCCAAAAATTTGTTATAGATATAGACACCCTGGACACTTAAGGAAAAAGTTCTCAAATAGGAAAAACTTTGAACTTACTTGCGGTAGAGCAATCGTTATCTCAGCTATGGAGACTCGCATGGATCCTGATTATAGTTAGGGTACGATTCATCACAACGTTTTATTGTCTCGAAGTTGTTTAATACTAGAGTGATAGAAACCCTATATCTAAGGACCCTAGTGTTATGACTAATAAGCCATTAACAACCATGAGAGTTAGGTATTCTATAGGACAAGCTAATTGTAAGCTGGCAGAGATAGAAGAATAATTTAAGGTAGTATCTTAAAATTAACAGGTGGGTCATTTGGAGATGACCCCATGTCAACAAAATTTGGAAATTTTAAAGTAGTAGTGGAAAGGATTAGTTACCTACGCACAAGCAGATGTTATTTGAGAAGATTGATAGAATTTTTCACGGTAGTATAATAAGATTTGGTTGGAATGAACCTTAAGACGAACCTAACACCCATCAATTTTCGGAAGCTTGATGCAATAGTTGGAATGTACTTTAGGATTAACCTAATACTCATCAAGTTAGGAAGCTTTGATGAAATAGTTGGAACAGACTGGCTTTCAAGGGTGAAAGCGAAAGTTATTTATCGTGAGAAGATTATTCGTATACCTCGCGAGAATGGTGAGCCAAAAGCCATCTGGGTTACTTCAACAACCCAAAATCCCACAATGGAAATGGGAAGGAATAACAATGGATTTCATCACGAAGCTACCGAAAACGGTAGGCGGTTATGACACTATCTGGGTTATTGTTGACCGTCTCACCAAATCTGCTCACTTTCTAGCCATGAAAGAAACCGATGCAATGGACAAACTTGCACAACGATACATAAAGGAAATTGTATCCCGTCACTTCAGCGATTCAAATTCTATAGTAAAGACTACCCAAGAATCTTATTTGATACTCATTCTTACGCGACTCTAAATCCTAACTCAATTCGAGAGATTTCTTATTTGATGATAATCACACCCTCATCCTTCTTACTTCGATGTTAGTCATACCAGTTCAAAATTTTCCAAAATAAATGGGTGGTTAATTCTCATCCTCATACTCTCCCATTCGTATCTTACTTATAAGCAACAGCTTCACACTTAAGCATTTTTAGTCAAAGGACTTATGCCCTACAAATAGTCATCAACCACATTTAAACTCAATAGTTTTCATTACCTCGTGACATTGTTGCTCAAATATCACCCGAAATTTTCAATAAAAAAAAATCTTTTACTCGATCCTCATCAATCTTTTTCCAACTTGTAACCTCCGAAATATGAAAAATTTTGTTTGCCAAAATTTTACACACACTATTTTACTGTGCGATCCTCTCAAAGTTTTATAGAAATAAATTTATTTTATTGTCATTCGTACAAATTTTAGAAATCATATATGTTATACATAATAAAGTAAATAATTACTTATTTTTGACTAGTACATATGAAATTTTACTTTCACTTTTACAAATCAATTCTTTTATTCAAAAGGTATTTTACTTAGAATAGTACATGTTTACTAAGAACTTCGTTTTTTTTCTTACATTGTCACCTTAAACGATTTCTAAAAATTTCCGTTGCTTGTTATATAAAATTTTTCGTGTTATTCGTATCCCAGTCATCATGAAGACTTCACAACCGTCGAAACCGAGAGATTCATGTGTGTGATAAAGGCACTTACTACCACGTCATGCAGAGCCTTCGGGCATCCACTAACACTTAAACCATTCAAAATTATTGCGTTACCCCAAGGATCTTATTTGCCACACCTGTTGGAACGATGCTCTTTCTTACATAACTCTAAGTCCTGACTTATTCCAGGGGAATTCTCATTTAGTGATATTAACACCATCAATATTCCGACTTTAATATTAGTCATAACCTGTTTGACATTTTGCAAAGTCAAGAAGCGATTAACTTCTCGTCCTCATGCTCTATCCTTCATACCTCACTTTTAGCAACGGCTTCGCACGTGAACATTTTTGGTCCAAAGACTTATGTCCTGATAATTATCAAAATTACATTTAATCCATTAGTTTTCATTACCTAGTAACATGTCACCCGATGATTCAAATATTTTTCACTCGATCTTTTTCAACTCGTAACCTCTTAAATACGAAAAACTATGTTTATCAAAATTTTTACACGTTGTTTATTTGTGCGGTCCTCATGAGATTTATGGACAAATGAAAGTAATAATTTTTTTTTGTCACTTATGCGATTTATAAAATCATATATGTATGTATATAATTAAGTTAATAAATTTACCTTTACTTATTTTGGTTAGTACATACTAAGTTATACCTTCAAATTATTTAAAAATCGCTCTTTTATTGAGTTGTTTAACTTAAGTCAAATATTTTTGTGCAAAATGGTACACGTTGTACATAATTTTAAATTTACTAAGAACTTCGTTCCGTTTATGTTGTCACATCAAACGTTTAAAGGTGATGATGCAGCGGAGGTGTAGTATGAAATACTATTATTTTTATTACGGAATACGATACAAATTACACAAGTTTTAATTAATTTACGGATGTGATATACCTAAACCTTGCTACAACACTATAGGCAGTGTATCTAAACGTAGAGTAGTGTAGTTTTTAGTAAGTCCGGTTCATTCCACAAGGAGCTAGTGATTACGTACTATATTTTTAACAACTATATTTATATAAAATATATATAATTATATATAGTAATAATATATAAAAGGGGGGTTTTATCGTTTAATGACTGGTTTGTCGATTTTTAATAAAGTGTAAATATAAATGACGATAATTAAAATGCGTAAAATAAATAACAATATATAAAATGACAGTAAATAAGAGTACGATGAAAAATAAAAACACTATATAAAATTTCGATAAGAAATGAAATAAAAGAATTATGCTTATTTAAACTTCCGTAATCATGATGTTTGACGTTTTGATTTTAATTTATTACTTAGGGTTAATTTTCCTTTGTCCTGGATTTATTTGAAACCTATCTGGTTTTTGTCCATAATAGTCCATCGGTCATAATTATAAAATGCTCGTCCAATTAACCTTATACCCGAAGTCAAATATTTTAACTAATTAGGGATTTAAACTGTAACAAGGTTTTAATACTTTGTTAATAATTACACCAAGTTATCGACTGCGTGTAATCCAAGGTTTTAATACTTTGTTAACAATTACACCAATTACCCTTGTATGTAATCCACCCCTGTTTTAATTAGTCCATGATATATTAATTTATCCACTTGGCCAAAATGAATAATCAATTACCCAAACCCAATTGATTAATTAAATGATCGTAAAAGATGTCGTATAAACGTCACTAAATAGGACATGCATAATCATTTAATAATTATTAGATTAACTAATTTGAAGATAGGTTCGACAGATTCCAATGAGTTGTCATTCAATTAGACAATACCCCCATCTATTAATAGTCCATAGTCCAATGTTCACAAGTGTCGGTCTTTTGTCCAAACCCTAATTATGGTACAAAATCCAATAACCCCGTTTTTAATATTTAGTCTAACATCACAATTACTTCGGCTCAAATAAGCATAATAATAACTTAGTTACGAGACATTAATTTAAAAAGGAAGAACATAGCTTACAGTGATTATTAATAGTGTTGCATTACACGGACAGAGTTTCAACTTTAAAACCCGTAAAACATTTCTCACAATAACCCAATTATTATTAACTTAATATTAAAATTAATATTATATTTATAAATATATATATTATGTTTACAGAGAGAAATAAAGAAGAAAAGGTGCACTGAACTCGGCTGAAAACGTTGCAATTTATAGGACTTGGCCCGCTACAGGGTTCTATGCGACCGCATGGAATTTGTGCTTCCAGGCCATGCTATCGCATGGCCAGCTGGATCAGATATTTTGCTTGCCAAAAACGTGGGCTGCTGAGAATTAATTAATATATAATATAATATATATATAATATATATATATATATATATATATATATATATATATATATATATATATATATATATATATATATTATATTCTTGTGCATAGTAGACTTGTAACTTGCGTTCCGCGACTTGCAATTTGTACAAAAATAATTTTCCTTAACTCCCAAAATTCGCGCAAGTCTTTAACTTACTTTTAGTGGCACTTTTGAGTGCACTATGGCTTTAATGGCACTTTTCCAGCTTTAGTGGCACTTTTTCTTCAATTCTTTAATGTTCGCTCTTCGTCTTCGCATTTATTTATTTAAACGATTACAACTTAAAAATAGAACAATTGCAACAGAAAACTTTACATATTGGAAGGATATTGCGCCTAAATATATGTTCATTTGGAGCACTATTAAATATCCCCACACTCGAGCGTTGCTTGCCCTCAAGCTATACAGAAATTGAAATAAAATCACACTTCACTCGAATCACTTTTTTATTCTCACACTTTGTACATCAGTGATTTTGATACGGCGGTATAAACAATGATAGTAACAATGTGGTTTACAGTCCCACATGACTATGAAAATTTAGATCCTTTAGGGAAATTGGATCTTTATGAAAATATTTGATCTTTTGAAAATTCATTCCAGCTTTTACCCTAGATAAGTTTTCCGGAATAACCCTTCACAGGTGTTTGTAAAATATTTTTGTGGGTTTTGTGGGCTTCAGATTTGAAAATTTTATCTCGAAACTTATAATTTTGTGTCACCCACTTGCTAACCTTGTATTAGGAAAGCACACGTCCAGTTTACTTGTCTCGTATATTACCTTTCGGTAAACTACCATCCGGTTGTAAAGGAAAGAGATGAACTAGCAACTGTTAAGGCAATGTCTAATGACATGCAGATGTTCATGGTCCACAACGTGTCAGATGCAATTACTATCCTTTGTAGGAGCAATAGTAAAGATCACCCTATAACTTTTTCGGTCTGGCATAAGGTCCTATCTTCGACCATGCTATGCAGCCACCGTTCTTACGGTTGACACCCAATTTGGTTCAGGTGACCTAATGAATTTCGGTGAATTCTTAGGATCTTACGTTCAATGGTAATGAACGCAATGAAAATAGGTTTTCAGAAAACAAATCGGTTTTAATTTTGATCAAAATATTTTCTCGTTCAAGCTTGAGTTTAGATATCATTGAATTCCATGAGTTTGTAATATTCAATCTTTAAGGTCAATCTCAAGGATTGAGTAACATCAGGCTTAAAAGCTGATTTTTAATCTTTAAGGAGATTATCCTTTCTGGCGATCTGATTCATTAGTCTTATCAAGCTAATTTGCACGGCGCCCTCCCCATTTTACGAGACATATCCTCTCATGGTTAGGATAAGTCTGACCACTTGGCGACCCTGTTTGATGCTGAGGTCCGTGGAATTCCTGCTGATTTTAGAGATGACTTTTCTAGATTTTTCGTCAACCTACAACTGGTCTAGACGAAAACTTCCTGACCTAAATCAAGAAGCGCGTGTCTTTTTTCGGAAGACTTTACTTCTTTTTAATGATGGAATTGATTCATCGTGTAGATCCATCTATTCTTTCAAAAGTATTACAGTAACTCGGGTAAAACTGATTAGTATTGTTCAAAGCAAAAGTACCTGCAATAATCTTGTACAAAATATGTGATATATGTTTTAAAAAACTTGGTAAATTCTTCCCACATTTAGTTTTTATTTATTCTTTTCTTTGCCTTTTTATTCTCCTTTATTCCATTTTAAATGAATTCTAGCGTTTTGGGTTGTTTCTCAATTTATGTCCTTTTCGAGGTAACAATAATTTTGGTATTAATACCTAGTTTTATCGTACATAAATGTGTATAAACATGATTTTGAATTCATTTAGTTGAAATTTTTTCAAATTTTCATAAAATTTGGCAATTAAACCAAGTGTAAACCCGACAGAATTTATAACCCTTCCCCACACTTGAGATCATGCAATGTCCTCATTTGCATGAAATCAGACTATAATTATAAATTCATGAGGGTGATTAGTGTAGAAAAGTGATTAAAAATACCCAGTTTGTAATTACTAAGCTCGTCGAATGATAGATGGCGCGCCTCATCGTTCATTCCTTTTGTTGTAATTTCACATATGTTTTGCGTCTTATCGTCAAAATTAGTAGCTTTTGCTGAACTTAATGCCAGTCTTTGAAAGTGCGCTGTTTTACCCTGTTTTACATAAGATAAACTACAAACATATATATACATATATTATTATTATTATTATTATTTTTATTATTATTATTATTATTTTTTTTTTCTTTTTTTGCATACTTTAGATCAATAATATTAAAATAATGATAATAAATTTTTTTCCCCGCCCTCGGGTAAAGTAATTTCGGTTCCATGACCTAGTCTTTAACTTACGACGGAATTTAGAAATCATTTTTTTAAACTTAATGAAATAAAGTAAATTATGTTTTTAAATTCACACAAAACTTAAATTTAAAAATACATATTAATTTAATATAAAACCTACAAAACAAAAAAAATTCAGAATGGGGGGAGAAAACTAGTTCTTTAGTGTCTGCTAGCGGAAAAGAGCAATCGGATTCCAGTCTTGAAACTACACGAGAACAGAACAACTAACTCTAGATAGCATTTTTTTCTTAGAACATTTGAATCTCCCCACTCTTAGGTAGCTGTGGTGTCGAAATTGTGGTTAACTTCATTGTCAATTTCTCTTGGACCATAATCAACTTGCATATCTGTGACTTTTGCTTTAAGCCATTGGTCGGATTCCTGTGTAACATCCACAAATTCAACTAGTTTTGCCTTTTATTTAGGCGATAGATTGGATACTAACCGGTTATATAACTTAAAGTTCCCCTTGGTTCTAACATCGCGAATCTGTTTAATAAATTTCTTCATTGAACTGTTAATAACGGGGTCATTTAATTTTGTATCAACAAAGGGGTTCTTTGTTATCAGGTCATCATTAGGTGTTACTTCATTTTCCCCACATTTAGGCTTTTTATTATTGTTAAGCACTACCGTTGGAGTTGGTAAAACAATATGCTTCTCATCGATCATTTTTATTGGTTCAACGGTTTTGGTTGGTGGAGATTTAGACTTTTGAATCACAAAGGTGATTGATTTTTCACTATTACTAATTGTCATTCTACCCTCTCTTACATCAATAAATTGCCTGGTGGACGCTAAGAATGGTCAACCTAAAATTAGAGGAATGTTTGAGTCCTCTTCTATGTCAATGACAATAAATTTGACTAAAAAGGTTAAATTACCCACTTGAACGGGTATGTTGTCAGCAATTCCAACTGAGTGCCTAGTGGTTTGATCAAAGAGTCGAACATTCATTTCCTTTGGACTTAAATCACCTACTCCTAATATCTTATATAATGAAAGAGGCATAACACTCACACTTGCACCTAAATCTGCTAGTGCATCATACATGACACAATCACTAAGTAGACAAGGAACAATAAATTCACCCGGATCACCCAACCTGGGTGGAAGTTTTGGTGGAACTGTCTTCACCGGGTTTACTTTTACGATTTTTGTTTCTTGCACTTTCTTATTCTTCTTCTTCTTTCCAAAGGTATCACAAACTTTATTACCTATCACTTGCTCATACTCAACTCCTTTTCTTGGAAACGGGATGGGTGGTCTGTATGGTGCCACCACTGGCTTTACATACTCGGGTGGTGGTGGTGTTGTAACTTCTTCATTGTTACTCACATCTAAAACCTTCCCATCTCCTGGTGCTGGTTTTTTAGAATTTGTTAAAACCATATTAACATTCTCATTCGTAGGATTTACTTCAGTATCACTCGGTAGCTTTCCTTGTTCCCTCTTACTCATCAAGCTAGCAAGAGTACCTACGTGTTTTTCTAGATTCAAAATGGAAGCTTGTTGAGTTCTTAATGACTGATCAAACCTCTCATTTGTTTGGGTTTGAGTTGCAATAAATTGTGTTTGAGATTCCATTAGCTTTGCCATCATTTCTTCCAGATTTGGCTTTTTCTCTTCGATTTGTTGTGGTGGTTTATACAAGCCAGGGCTTTGTTGATTGAAAGTATTGTTTTGAGTTGGTTGGTTATTCGGACCTTGTTGGTTGTACGAGTTATTGTTGGATCCATTTGGATTGTAAAGAATGTTTTGATTTCGATTGAAGTTTAGCCTTGGCAGATGATAATTATTTTGATAATTATTTCCCGGCCTTTGGTTCATGTAGGAAACATTCTCACGTTGTTCCATCGTTTGCTCAATGTGATAATCTTTTGTTAAGTGTGGTCCACCGCATTGCTCACAACTGATTCGTATTGCGTGAATATCTTTAGTCATCTTTTCCATTCCTCTCTCGAAAGCATCTATTTTTGCGGAAACGGAATCAAAGTCATGGCTAGAATCGGCTCTAGCCGCTTTCGAAGAATGAAAAATATCTTTTTCCTGGTGCCACTCATGTGAGTGGGAGGCTGTGTTATCAATAATTTTGTGAGCTTCGGTTGCGGTTTTCTTCATAATGGAACCACAAACTGCAGTGTCGATGTCTTTTCGTGTAGCAACGTCGACACTTTGGTACAATATTTGAACTATTTGATAAGTGTCTAAACCGTGCTGAGGACATCCTCTCAAAAACTTTCCGAATCTTGTCCATGCTTCATATAATGTTTCATTTGGCTTTTGCACGAACGTAACAATTTCTCCTTGAAGTCTCACGTTTTTGATGCCGGAAAGAATCTTTTAAGAAAATTTTCAACTAAGACATCCCATGTGTCAATCGCTCCTTCGGGTAACGATTCTAACCAATCTTTGGCTTCTCCCTTTAAAGTCCAGGGAAATAACATGAGATAGATCTGTTCATCCTCAACTTCTCTTATTTTGAATAGAGTACAAATCCTATTAAAGGTTCGAAGATGTTCGTTTGAATCTTCTTTTGGCGTACCACTATATTGGCATTGATTAGTTACCATGTATAGGATTTGTCCTTTGATTTCATAATCTGGCGCATTAATGTCAGGTCGCGTAATGGCATGTCCTTGGCCAGTGCGTGTAACTCTCATTCGATCTTCCATACTTAGAGGTTCCGTTATTTACATATTTGAAATTGTTGAATCCGAATTACTAGAAGATTCTGATTTAACGGTTTGTGGTTCAGGAGGAATGATTAGTGGTTCTGGATCTTGGAATTGTCCTTGAATATCCTCCGGGTTCTTAATTGTGAAGTCGGGTTCAAAAAATAGATTATCGAAAACTTGAATTGGAGTACTTGTTCGACTAGATGATGATTCTAAAGAAAAATCAACAACGGCAATATTAGCTATATGTCTTGATCTGGTTACAAGTGGTGAACGTATGAAAGGTGGTGAACGTTTTGCTCGGTGCATTCACTGAATATCCTATTAGTTATAAATATAAAAATTATTAAAGTTATCAAATTAATAGACTTTTCTGATTTTGCCCACGTTTTGAATAGTCAATAGATGCAGCAGGTAGCCATGATCCTTTAAATCGGAAAATCCACAACTCGCCACTAACAAATCAAACTATTACTACGAACCAGAAAATTTAGATGTCTATTAATTTAATCGCTTTTTATAATTTTTCGTCGAAATTTTGAAATAAAAATCTATGTCCTAAACACTAGAGCGTAGAAATGAAAAAGAAAAAGCGCGTCAAAAAACGTCAAAAAATAAAAATAAGAAAGAAAATAACTTAAAAGTCTAAAAACTTAATCTAAAAAGTTGCGCCTAAAGCTATTAAAAAAAGGAACTCTATATCTAAAACGGCAATAACTTAATTAGGCACTAAAATCTAAAAACTGCGTCGCAAAATTCTAAAGCGCCTAAATCTTAAAATAAAGAAAAAACACTTAATGAAATTTACGGCAAAGCTTAAAAATCTAGGAAAACTACGGCAAAAACTAAGCTTAAAACTATATAACGAACGATAAAAATACAAATTATAACTAAAATGATAAAAATACAAATTTTATAAAAATATTATTTTTTTATTATTTTTTTATAAAAATATTAATCTATATATTTATAAAAATAAATAAAACTTGAAATTACAAATAATATGTTAAAACTAGATATAAATATATATTAATTAATTAAAACCCTAATGAAAATAATAATAATAATAATTAATAAAACCTTACCCGTATTTAATGCGTTTAAGGATCGGGTCAGTCAGGTCACCCCATGCGATCGCATGGGGTATAAGCTTCGATGCCATGCGATCGCATGGTATGCAGATTCAGATTATGTTGCAGGCTTAAATTTGTTCGGACGTTTTTTTTTTGTTTTTTCAAAAATATTTAAAGAAAATATTTATTAAAATAAACTTATATTTTAAAAACTAAAAATAAAAACAAAATCTTAAATATATATATATATTTTTTCTTTTTATTGTTTTATATTGTTTTTTCTTTTTTTTCTTTTTATATTTTTACAAATATAAATTAAAAATATAGTGTTTTAGAGCTCCCCGGCAGCGGCGCCAAAAACTTGATGATGCAGCGGAGGTGTAGTATGAAATACTATTATTTTTATTACGGAATACGATACAAATTACACAAGTTTTAATTAATTTACGGATGAGATATACCTATACCTTGATAAAACACTATAGGCAGTGTACCTAATCGTAGAGTAGTGTAGTTTTTAGTAAGTGCGGTTCGTTCCACAGGGAGCTAGTGATTACGTACTATATTTTTAACAGCTATATTTATATAAAATATATATAATTATATATAGTAATAATAATATATAAAAAGGGGGGTTTTACCGTTTAATGACCGGTTTGTCGATTTTTAATAAAGTGTAAATATAAATGACGATAATTAAAATGCGTAAAATAAATAACGATATATAAAATGACAGTAAATAAGAGTACGATAAAAAATACAAACAACATATAAAATTTCGATAAGAAATGAAATAAAAGAATTTTGCTCATTTAAACTTCCTTAATCCTGATGTTTGACGTTTTGATTTTAATTTATTACTTAGGGTTAATTGTCCTTTGTCCTGGATTTATTTGAAACCTATCTGGTTTTTGTCCATAATAGTCCATCGGTCATAATTATAAAATGCTCGTCCAATTAACCTTATACCCGAAGTCAAATATTTCAACTAATTAGGGATTTAAACTGTAACAAGGTTTTAATACTTTGTTAATAATTACACCAGGTTATCGACTGCGTGTAATCCAAGGTTTTAATACTTTGTTAACAATTACACCAATTACCCTTGTATGTAATCCACCCCTGTTTTAATTAGTCCATGATATATTAATTTATCCACTTGGCCAAAATGAATAATCAATTACCCAAACCCAATTGATTAATTAAATGATCGTAAAAGATGTCGTATAAACGTCACTAAATAGGACATGCATAATCATTTAATAATTATTAGATTAACTAATTTGAAGATAGGTTCGACAGATTCCAATGAGTTGTCATTCAATTAGACAATACCCCCCGTCTATTAAAGTCCATAGTCCAATGTTCACAAGTGTCGGTCTTTTGTCCAAACCCTAATTATGGTACAAAATCCAATAACCCCGTCTTTAATAATTAGTCTAACATCACGATTACTTCGGCTCAAATAATCATAATAATAACTTAGTTACGAGACATTAATTTAAAAAGGAAGAACGTAGCTTACGGTGATTATTAATAGCGTAGCGTTCCACAGACAGAGTTTCGACTTTAAAACCCATAAAACATTTCTTACAATAACCCAATTATTATTAACATAATATTAAAATTAATATTATAATTATAAATATATATATTATGTTTACAGAGAGAAAGAAAGAAGAAAAGGTGCACTGAACTAGGCTGAAAACGTTGCAATTTATAGGACTTGGCCTGCTACAGGGTTCCATGCGACCGCATGGAATTTGTGCTTCCAGGCCATGCGATCGCATGGCCAGCTGGATCAGATCTTTTTCTTGCCAAAAACGTGGGATGCTGAGAATTAATTAATATATAATATAATATATATAATTATATATATATATATATTATATTATATTATATTCTTGTGCATAGTAGACTTGTAACTTGCATTCCGCGATTTGCAAATTGTACAAAAATAATTTGCCTTTACTCCCAAAATTCGCGCAAGTCTTTAACTTACTTTTAGTGGCACTTTTGAGTGCACTATGGCTTTAATGGCACTTTTCCAACTTTAGTGGCACTTTTTCTTCAATTCTTTAATGTTCGCTCTTCGTCTTCGCATTTATTTATTTAAACGATTACAACTTAAAAATAGAACAATTGCAACTGAAAACTTTACATATTGGAAGGATATTGCGCCTAAATATATGTTCATTTGGAGCACTATCAAAAGGTTTTTCAAAACTTCCTTGGTTGATTTTATTAAAGGTTTACGTATTAGTCTACACCATGTATGGATCACACTTCTTCTCGTCCTCCGTTTAGGGATAAAGCTTACCATTAAGATCTTTGTTAAAACCTCTTAAGCCACTTTGGATGGCAGTTTTATAAAATTTGTTAGGAGGTCTTTGCGCTCATAAAATGTTGCTTTTAAGGTTAGACATGGCAAAATCGCGTGCCGATAAATCAGTTTTCTGAGGTACGCTTAGTGGTCACCCCATTGTAGGAAAGGCACTCGGTGGGTTTCTACTCTCAATATTTCACGGCTAATCGCAACCCCTCATAAACATCATCTCTATGAATCAGTATATTGAGGTACAAGAAATCATTTTTGAGATTCTTTTCACTTGAAGTAAACCATTCTTTATGAACAAAGGTTCACGTATCTTCTCATCCGCGCACCCCCTTAAGTATAGGGATAAATTCAGATCAACTCGCTCGTTGTACGAAGAGTTCACTCTCGTTCAAAGATCACTCCTTTCGTGCGATTTTCTTTCAGAAATGTAATGTAAAATACTTTAAAATCTATGAATCTTGTTATCCTCTTGGAAGGGACTGCTTAAAACATCTATAACACTGATGTGGTTACTCTGTATATATTTCTTCCTTCGTTGGTTGCAACTATATGTTGTTCTAGTCGATATTAACCCTAACTTCAGCATGTAACTGAAAGCATATAGTTACATTATGGAACTGTGCTTTCATTCCATCCCAGGATAAGTTCACCAGTAGTATGTTAAACTGGGTGATATCTTTCATTGTTCGTTCAGACCGTCCTGAAGACACTATAAATAATTATGGCTTATGTTGCATGTAAGTCTAATTAGTCACTCTCAGATAAAATTTCAATTCATTTATTCAAATGAAATGTTTCTTAAATATCGGGTCCTTTATGCCTAAGGTCTCCTTCCGAAATTAAGGGGTTAGTAAAATTCTTGGCTAACACTATCCAGACATCAAATCGCATGGTTATGATCAACATGTTTTCCATTCTACCTGTAACCTTTGTATTGCGACATAAGCGCTCAATGTTTTAGATGAGTTGGTAACATCCATAATGCATTGCATGCATCCAGCTTACTGAAAACGCCTGTAAGGCAAAAAACATCATCTTTCCTTTTGTGGATATATATTCAGATGACATATCATGTTAACAAGAAATGAAATCAATTTGTTGATCTTAAGGTCAAGAGACTTAATTAATGGCATATACCTATTCTTACTTTTATACGCCCAAGTACCTTTCAAGGCAAATCGCTCACTTCTGTGCCCACGAGTCTCTCGGAACTTTGTTACGCTTCTTCTCCTCAAATTCGGTACCGTTGTTGGTCACTCCTCAAAATTTCGGGACAAAATTTTCTTTCAAAGGTGGGTAATGTAACGACCCGAATTTTTTGAATTAGATTTTTGTCCTCGACTGCGCATTTTTGCGTATTGTGTTTGGTTATATTCTAGGATCATCATTATTCATGTTAATTACTTTCGTTAATACCTTACAACATGCTATTAAGTGCTTAATCACTTAACTTGATCCTCGAATGCTTTTATGACCGTTAGTGTCACTTGACGTTTAAAGCGAGCTACGTACTTGGTACACGTTTAACTTTTGTCATAATTGGAATATTATGGCTACGTAATACTAATTGTTATTTTCTAATGACAATTACTTGGCTTATTGGTTGCTTAATTATGCTTAGTATTTTACTAATGCACACTAGTTAGTCTTAATGGACTTTCTACCTTATTGGACTTAAGCCCACCCTACTCTAGCTAATGGACTTTAAAGTTAGCCCAATTTTAATGGCTTTATGACCCATTAAAATGTAGGACAAAACCCCATTAATATAAGCCAACATACTAGCATTTTTGTTAACCATTACCACACATGTTGCATGGGATCCTAACAATAAGCACCACCTTCAGACCACCACTAAGCAAAAAGCAAAAAGTTGTCACCTTGTCCCCCCCCAGCCATGTACCCACGGCCTAAACCACCTCACCACCACTATATATATTGTAGTGACCCGACAAAATCGTCATTGACGGCGCCGCTACTTAGGTCCCGTTACGTGGTCATAAGTCTTTAAAACAATGTTTGACCAAAAGTATGTCGCATTCATTTCAAAAGTAAAGATGTTTCAAGGTTTACAAAGTAGTTCGACAACTGGTTACATTACAAAGTTTAAAGTACAATTGAAACATATGCGACACAATTTAAAAGTAGCCAAAAGACGCTCCACGTATGCATGTATACTCGACATCCAAGCAAGTATCAAAAGTAATGAGCGGAAGCATGTATCACAAAACGTTCAAGGACCTGAGAAAAATATAGAAATCTGTCAACGAAAACGTTGGTGAAATCATAGGTTTAAGTAAGTAAGTACAAGTGAACCACAAGATTTGCAACATTGAAATAATAGTAATACATTTTAAAAGTTAATATTCACGAGCACCAAATTATCAATGCTTAACATTTCATCCATAGAACCCCATCACAATAGTGTTAGATCATACACTGTTTTTCGAAAATATATTTCATTCGTAGACGGTAGCGAACCGCCTGAATGAGGGTTTGTCAAACCCATATGGATCCATACAACATAGATTCTCGCTTACACCCGACAAGTGTAACTAATGATAATCGAATTGAGGATTTTGTTCTAAACTCGTATGTAGAATGTTTGTTTTCCTGTACTTGTGTTCACTTAGTAAAAAGAAACGTTTATGTTTTCTCATCCCAAATGTAAGTTCAAAAGTGTAAAAGTGGGACTATGATCTCACCTTGAGTGCACGTATGTAAAAGTACTTCAACAAGTAAACGTGTGCAAGAACGAATGCTAGTCTTGACCTAAACAAATAGGTTTGTATCAATATCAGTAAACACGGTCGGTCAAAGTGTTCAATTAGTCCTATGGTTCATTACGACTCGATTACTATAGCATGTGAGTCAAGTTGTCACGTTTCATGCAAGATACAAGTATAAAAGCATGTTAGAACGATTGCACAAACATTTAGTTAAGTTTGATTAAAAGTCAACTTTGGTCGGGTCAAAGTCAACGAAAAGTCAACACGTTCGGGTCCAGTCTCGAACTATTTTTCTGAGGTTTTTAATTATATATGAGCATGTTAGAGCAAGTTACATGTGAATCGGAGGTCCATAGCATGGCAAACATTTTTCGTAAAATGACCAAACCAAACAGAATTCTGATAGTGCATTTGGACGGCGTCCAGATTTGCTGGACGGCGTCCAGCATTGAAAGCATGGACGACATCCAATAATCTGGACGGCGTCCAGATTGGTATACAGGTCTGCTATGCTGAAAACACACAAGTGCACGAACCAAAACGCAACCAAACACAATTTATGATCCGCAAACACTTAAAACATGTATCTTATATCATCGGAAAGGTATTTTGATAAGGAAAACAACTAAGCACATTTCATCAATCAATCTACCACTTACAACAACCAAAATCACATTGAATGCTCAACATTTATTACATTCAAGTTCATAAATGCGGTTTGGTGATTCGGGAACTTACTACCTACATACAATACGCCATTTCGTAGGTAATCAAGCATACAATCCAACTAAACACTTACCAATAACAATTCATAGCATTCAATGCATCAAATGTTCACATTTAGTTCTATCAAACCCTAACCAATCATCACCAAAAACAATAATCAAGTTTATGAAGTTTTCTAAAGCAACCTACACATCAAATTGAAGCTAGTGATACTAGTAACACAATTAAAACATGAACTTTTAACATCTAACAACTTTTAAGCAACTAAATCTCAAGAACAACACACCAAAATTTAAGTTCATGCTAGTTACTTCAAAACAACAAGATCGAGGATACAAATCATATATTCATGTTAGACTTGAGCCATAGACACTAATTAACACTTTTATAAGTTAAAAACATCAAGAACATAAAATCTAGTGATTTTAGAAAGTTACCCAAATGTAATGAAATCGGTATGGAATCGAAGAGGAATATAACAACCCGAATTTTTTTGACTAAAATTAAACCTAACTTTTATGAAATACCAACGATTCACGAACAATTATTACGTATTAGTATTATTATTAATATTATTTTAAACCATATTATCATCTACAATCATTATTATTATTATCAGTATTATTAATAATTATTAATATCATTAATATAATACTAATATATTATTATTAATATTATTAGTATTAGCACTTTTACAAAAATTATTAAGGTTATTATATATATCATTAATATTAATACAACTTATTATTAATGATATTATTATTATTATTATTAATAGTATTACTAACATGATTATTATCATTATCATTATAATCTTTATCATTTATTATTATTATTTTTAATGATATTATTATTAATAATATTATGAAATATCATTATTCTTGCTATTTACATTATTATTATTTTTATTAATAATGTTAGAAGTATTATCATTAATAATATTATTACTTATTATTATTATTAGGAGTTTTATTAATATAATTATTAATACAAATTTTTATCAGTAATATTTAAAAAAAAAGATACAGACCTAATACCTAAATTAGGTCAAGATCTCTACTGCAATTAATATTTTTTTTTATCGTGACTTTGCTTTTTATTTTTTTATCCGTCGTGAAATTACTTTTTATTTTTATTTTATTTTTGTTCTTGATCGTGATAACCAGTCGACCATTATCACTAAACAATAATAGAAATCTCTGCTTTACACATCTGAATAACATAATCGTTATCGTTATATAAGGGTGTAATTGCATTAACTGAAATTAAAAAAAAATATATATAAATAAAGCTCGATAACTCTGTTTCTGTTTCAATTTTTAAAAACCTTAATTTCGAAAAACATTTCAAATTCCTTAATTGCAGTTTTGTTAGGAATAATTTACTCAAACTTCCTGTAAAATCCCAAGTTCCAATTCATTGTATTGAATTCCAATTTTGGAGTCAAAGTTTCGAAATAAAAAGTCAAAGGTTGTTTTCTTGGTGAAATTCGGATTCGTTTTGATATTTCAAGATAAATTGATAATTCCAATAGCTTCTTTGAGTGATTTTCAAACTAATTCATGTTTTAATCGTAAGCCAAAACAGCCTAAATCTCAAAATTACTATTTTGTTTTTTTTTCTTTTTCGTGAACTGAAGCAGAAGCAGTTTTTTTTTAACACTCAATTTATATTGGTTTTAATTTATTTTGAAAGTCCTAAAACAAACAATCAAAAGATTGGTTAGTGTAAGGAAGTCTGGTCGATTTAATTAAGAAAAGAAGAAGGAAGAAAAGGGAAAGGTAATAAATGAGTTAAATATAATTCGACTGTGTTTATAATCAGAAAAACTGGGCAGAAGGAATGGTAAAAGGTGTTTGTGTGTGAGCGGGAGGTCACGAGTTCGAGCCCGGTCGTGGGAATTTTTTTTGGAAAAAGATTTATAAGGTAGTTTCCATTTGTTATTATTATTATTATTATTATTATTATTATAATTATTACCATGTATTATTATTATTAACATAAATAAAATTAAAATTATAATTACTATTATTATTGTTACTACTAAAATTATTATCACTAGTATCATTTGTAGTATTATTATCATATTAAATATCATTATTAAGATTTTGATTATGATTATTATTAATATGAAAATAAAATAATTTTTTTTACTAAGAATCATTGTTATTAAAATTTAGTACTAGAATCATCATTATTACTAATATTATTATCATTACTAGTATTATTATCAAAATTAACATAAGTATAATCGTCATTAGTAGTATTATTATTATTATTAAAAAGGAATTATCATTATTATCATTCTTACAAAACTTATTATTTTGTTAACATTAAAAACTATATTATTATTATTATTATTATTATTATTATTATTATTATTATTATTATTATTATTATTATTATTATTATTATTATTATTATTATTATTATTATTATTATTATTATTATTATTATTATTATTATTATTATTACAAAATAATACAACCAATTATTCGTTATCATTAATAATACCATTTTATCAAATAAATACTTATATATAGAATACATATATAGAAGTATATATTTAGAAATATATAACAACTAAAATATATATATATATATATATATATATATATATATATATATATATATATATATATATATATATATATATATATATATATATATATATATATATATATATATATATATATATATATATATATATATATGTGTGTTAATATATATATACTTGATATAGGTTCGTGAATCCGAGGACACCTCTGTACTTGCTCAAGTGTTATCATACGCATATCATACAAACTATCGTATCGTGAGTTTTCATAGCTCCCTTTTTATATATATTTTTGGGCTGAGAATACATGCGCAACTTTTATAACTGTTTTATACGTTAGACACAAGTACCAAACTATTAAACTATGCTATACCCGGCTATGTCCGACTAAGTCCCTACAGTGATATTTTTAATTGTTGCTGCATGCTTAATTATTGGGGGTAGGCCTATCGGGAGTAACGTCCCCGATACATTTGACTAAATCTTTGTATTACTTGATAATGAAATTAAACAACAAGGACAGAACAATTTGTCACGGGGCAAACAACGTTTAGTCTAAATATCACGCACTGGCATAACTTTTGGATCTTGTGAGATCTACTTTACAAACTAAATCTTGTAGTCTAACACTATTACTGAAATCATTATTTATGACAAACCTATGAACTCACTCAACCTTTGTGTTGACACATTAAGCATGTTTATTCTCAGGTACTTAAATATTGTTTCCGCTGTATAGCTACTGCTTTGATGATGATTGCTTGATATGCTTGGAGTCTTCATTACATATCATATCAATTAAAGACATATTTATCTTCCGCTGCAAAAACTCAACAAAACGTCTCATGTAGAGTCATTCTCGTTTATACAACTGTGATTTGATGTATTTAGTGACGTCATTCTCCCAGGCCCTATCTGGAGGACGTCACAAGGAAGATGCAAGGATTCCAAATATGTAATTTGTTTTGCAAAACACTTGCTAGATCGGATTTGGATGATGATTCTTTGGTTTTGATTTTGAGAGAAAAAGTTAAAGTAGTAAAAGAGAAAGAGATGGATGAATGGATGAGAGTGAATGTTGACTCTTTGACCTAGTCAAAGGTTTGGTCCATTGGCAAGTTTAGTCCCTCAAGTTTCATTCGAGTGCGTGAATTACCTAAACGAGATAATTTAAAACGCGTATCAACGGGAGATGTTATAAATACATAACGGACTTTAAAATGAATAAACAGAAAGTAAACTGAAAAAGGCGGGATGTTACATTACCTACTCCTTAAAAAAAATTTCGTCCCGAAATTTATGTAGGCGTAGTAGTCGTTATTTCTTCCTCGGGATCTTGTGGTTCCGAATTCACGAATTGATGAGGATACTTCGTTTGCCTTTGATCTTGTCTTTCCCAAGTAAATTCGGGACCCCTTTTGGCGTTCCAAAGGACATTGACAATTGGAATTCGGCTTTGTTTTAACGTTTTGATGGAGGTGTCCATAATTTCAACCGGTTCCTCCACGAAATGAAGTTTGTCATCAATGGTAAGCTCCTCGAGAGGGATGATGATATCGGGTTCGGCAAGGCACTTTTTTAAGTTGGATACATGGAAAGTAGGATGAACAGAGCTCAATAGAGGCGGAAGATCTAAGCGATAAGCAACGGTTCCAACACACTCCAAGATTTCGAAAGGACCAATATACCGCAGATTTAGCTTCCCACGTTTCTCAAAATGGATTACACCTTTCCAAGGTGCGACTTTTAACATTACGCGATCACCGACTTGAAATTCAAGGTTGTTGCGTCATTTGTCGGTATAGCTCTTTTGGCGACTTCGGGCCGTCCTAAGCCTATCTCGGATTTGAACGATCTTCTCGGTTGTTTCATGAATGAGTTCGGGTCCGGTGATTTGTATGTCGCCTACTTCGGCCCAACAAAGAGGTGAATGACATTTTCGGCCATATAAAGCTTCGAATGGTGTGGCGTTAATACTCGCGTGATAACTATTGTTGTAGGAGAATTCGGCGAGAGGCAAGTGCTTATCCCAAGCTTTTCCAAAGTTGATAACATAAGCTAGTAGCATGTCTTCCAAAGTTTGAATTGTGCGTTGCGGTGCTCATGTCTAAACGCGTTCCCAACGCTTCTTGTAAAGTACGCCAAAATCTAGAAACAAATCGGCCATCTCGGTCGGAGATAATCGATAAGGGTACATCGTGTGGGGCTACGATTTCTTTAATGTAAAGTTGTGCAAGTTTTTCCATGTTGTCGGTTTCCTTCATAGCTAGGAAGTATGCGGATTTGGGGAGTCGGTCAACAATAACCCAAATAGTATCATAACTGCCAACCGTCTTTGGTAGTTTGGTGATAAATACTTATATATAGAATATATATATAGAAGTATATATTTAGAAATATATAACAACTGAAATATATATATATATATATATATATATATATATATATATATATATATATATATATATATATATATTATATATATATATATATATACTTATTCGATTACGAGTATATGTGTTAATATATATATACTTGATATAGGTTCGTGAATCCGAGGACACCTCTGTACTTGCTCAAGTGTTATCATACGCATATCATACAAACTATCGTATCGTGAGTTTTCATAGCTCCCTTTTTATATATATTTTTGGGCTGAGAATACATGCGCAACTTTTATAACTGTTTTATACGTTAGACACAAGTACCAAACTGTTAAACTATGCTATACCCGGCTATGTCCGACTAAGTCCCTACAGTGATATTTTTAATTGTTGCTGCATGCTTAATTATTGGGGGTAGGCCTATCGGGAGTAACGTCCCCGATACATTTGACTAAGTCTTTGTATTACTTGATAATGAAATTAAACAACAAGGACAGAACAATTTGTCACGGGGCAAACAACGTTTAGTCTAAATATCACGCACTGGCATAACTTTTGGATCTTGTGAGATCTACTTTACAAACTAAATCTTGTGGTCTAACACTATTACTGAAATCATTATTTATGACAAACCTATGAACTCACTCAACCTTTGTGTTGACACTTTAAGCATGTTTATTCTCAGGTACTTAAATATTGTTTTCGCTGTATAGCTACTGCTTTGATGATGATTGCTTGATATGCTTGGAGTCTTCATTACATATCATATCAATTAAAGACATATTTATCTTCCGCTGCAAAAACTCAACAAAACGTCTCATGTAGAGTCGTTCTCGTTTATACAACTGTGATTTGATGTATTTAGTGACGTCATTCTCCCAGGCCCTATCTGGAGGACGTCACAAGGAAGATGCAAGGATTCCAAATATGTAATTTGTTTTGCAAAACACTTGCTAGATCGGATTTGGATGATGATTCTTTGGTTTTGATTTTGAGAGAAAAAGTTGAAGTAGTAAAAGAGAAAGAGATGGATGAATGGATGAGAGTGAATGTTGACTCTTTGACCTAGTCAAAGGTTTGGTCCATTGGCAAGTTTAGTCCCTCAAGTTTCATTCGAGTGCGTGAATTACCTAAACGAGATAATTTAAAACGCGTATCAACGGGAGATGTTATAAATACATAACGGACTTTAAAATGAATAAACAGATTGTAAACTGAAAAAGGCGGGATGTTACATTACCTACTCCTTAAAAGAAATTTCGTCCCGAAATTTATGTAGGCGTAGTAGTCGTTATTTCTTCCTCGGGATCTTGTGGTTCCGAATTCACGAATAGATGAGGATACTTCGTTTGCCTTTGATCTTGTCTTTCCCAAGTAAATTCGGGTCCCCTTTTGGCGTTCCAAAGGACAATGACAATTGGAATTCGGCTTTGTTTTAACGTTTTGATGGAGGTGTCCATAATTTCAACCGGTTCCTCCATGAAAGGAAATTTGTCATCAATGGTAAGCTCCTCGAGAGGGATGACGATATCGGGTTCGGCAAGGCACTTTTATAAGTTGGATACATGGAAAGTAGGATGAACAGAGCTCAATTGAGGCGGAAGATCTAAGCGATAAGCAACGGTTCCAACACACTCCAAGATTTCGAAAGGACCAATATACCGCGGATTTAGCTTCCCACGTTTCTCGAAATAGATTACACCTTTCCAAGGTGCGACTTTAAACATTACGCGATCACCGACTTGAAATTCAAGGTCGTTGCGTCATTTGTCGGTATAGCTCTTTTGGCGACTTCGGGCCGTCCTAAGCCTATCTCGGATTTGAACGATCTTCTCGGTTGTTTCATGAATGAGTTCGGGTCCGGTGATTTGTGTGTCGCCTACTTCGGCCCAACAAAGTGGTGAATGAAATTTTCGGCCATATAAAGCTTCGAATGGTGTGGCGTTAATACTCGCGTGATAACTATTGTTGTAGAAGAATTCGGCGAGAGGCAAGTGCTTATCCTAATCTTTTCCAAAGTTGATAACACAAGCTCGTAGCATGTCTTCCAAAGTTTGAATTGTGCGTTGCGGTGCTCATGTCTAAACGCGTTCCCAACTCTTCTTGTAAAGTACGCCAAAATCTAGAAACAAATCGGCCATCTCGGTTTGAGATAATCGATAAGGGTACATCGTGTCGGGCTACGATTTCTTTAATGTAAAGTTGTGCAAGTTTTTCCATGTTGTCGGTTTCCTTCATAGCTAGGAAGTGTGCGGATTTGGTGAGTCGGTCAACAATAACCCAAATAGTATCATAAACGCCAACCGTCTTTGGTAGTTTGGTGATAAAATCCATCGTTATCCTTTCCCACTTCCATTGCGGGATTTCGGGTTGCTGAAATAGTCCGGACAATCTTTGATGTTCAGCTTTGACTTTGGAACAAGTTAGGTATTTTCCAACGTAAGTAGCGACGTCCCTTTTGATGTTCGACCACCAATATTGTTCTTTGAGGTCATGGTACATCTTATTGGCATCGGGGTGAATCGAATACCTTGACTTATGGGCCTCGTCTAAAATAAGGCTTCGCAAGTCCCCATAACTTGGTACCCAAATTCTTCCGGCGAAATATCGGAGTCCGGTTTCTTTAACTTCAAATCGAGAGGTGAGGACGTTCAAGTGTTCGAGAGAGATGTTTTCATCCTTGAGAGCCTCGTCTTGGGCTACACGAATTTGACTATTGAGGTTGGTGTGAATGGTGATGTTTAAAGCTCGGACACGAAGAGGCACCGCCCTTTATACTACATTTGCCTTTCCTGGATGGTAACGAAGCTCACAATCGTAATCATTTAAAGTTTCAATCCACCGTCGTTGTCTCATGTTTAGTTGCTTTTGATCAAAGATGTGTTGGAGGCTTTTGTGATCGGTGAAGATGGTATTTTTGGTTCCATAAAGATAGTGTCTCCACATTTTAAGTGCAAAGACAACGGCTCCGAGTTCGAGATCATGTGTCGTATAGTTCCGTTCATGAATTTTCAATTGTCGAGAGGCATAAGCAATGACTTTCTTTTATTGCATCAATACACACCCAAAACCATGTTTCAAGGCATCGCAATATACAATAAAATCATCATTGCCTTCGGGAAGTGACAAGATAGGAGCGGTGGTTAGCTTTGTCTTCAAGATTTGAAATGCGGAATCTTGTTCGGTTGCACAAATAAATTTCTTTCCCTTGTGAGTTAACGCGGTTAAAGGAAGTGCAACCATGGAGAAGTTTTTGATGAATCTTCGATAGTACCCGGCGAGACCCAAAAATTGACGAATGTGAGTAGGAGTAGTAGGAGTCTCCCATTTACTAATGGCTTCGATTTTCGTGTGATCGACTTTAATACCTTGATCACTTACAACATGACCAAGAAATTGAACTTAATTCAACCAAAATTCACACTTGTAGAATTTGGCATAGAGTCGTTCTTGTCTCAAGAGTTCAAGCACAAGTCGGAGATGTTGTTCGTGCTCTTCTTCGCTTTTAGAATAGACCAAGATGTCATCGATGAACACAATAACGAATTTATTGAGATATGGTTTGCACACGCGGTTCATAAGGTCCATGAACACCGCCGGTGCATTAGTGAGACCAAATGGCATAACAAGAAATTCATAACTACCATAACGAGTCCGGAAAGCGGTTTTGGAGACATCTTCCCCCTTAACCCTTAATTGATGATAACCCGAGCGGAGATCGATTTTTGAATATACACAAGACCCTTGTAGTTGATCAAAGAGGTCATCGATGCGAGGAAGAGGATATCGATTCTTAACCGTCAATTTATTTAGTTCACGATAATCAATGCACATTCGTAGGGATCCGTATTTCTTCTTAACGAACAAAATCGGAGCGCCCCATGGTGAATGACTAGGTTGGATAAAACCGCGGTCAAGTAGTTCTTAGATTTGACTTTGCAATTCTTGCATTTTTGAGGGAGCAAGTCTATATGGTGCACGTGCTATGGGTGCGGCTCCCGGAATAAGATCAATTTGGAATTCTACCGGTCGATGAGGTGGAAGACCCGGCAATTCATCTGGAAATACATCGGAAAAGTCACTAACAATTGGCACATCATCGATATGCTTCTCATCAGACTTGAATTTGTTAACGTGGGCAATGATCGTAAAACAACCCTTACGGAGTAGTTTTCTAACTTTAAGGCACGAAACGAGGTTGAGTCCGGAGCAACTCTTATCGCCATAAACAATCAAGGGTTCACCATTCTCGATAGGAATTCGGATTGCGTTAAGATCACAAAGGATGTGAGATTTCATTTTGGCTAACCGATTCATACCGATTATTACATCGAACCTTCCTAGTTCCATGGGTATCAAGTCAATTTCAAACTCATTACCCAAAATGTTTAACGTACACCCCCGGTAATATGTGTTAGCACTCAATAGTTTCCCGTTGGCCACTTCAATGGTATAAGTGGTATCTAGTGGAAGTGGTGGAGTTCTAAAAGAATGAGTTAAATTCTTGGATACAAAACTCTTATCGGCACCCGAATCGAATAAACATGTAACATAAGTGTTGTTGAGAAGAAACGTGTAGTGACCCGAACTTTTCCATGTTTATATATATTAAATGAAATTGATATTTATATGATTAAGTGTTTCCAACATGTTAAGCAATCAAACTTGTTAAGACTTGATTAATTGAGATAGGTTTTATATAGACAATTGACCACCCAAGTTGACCGGTGATTCACGAACGTTAAAACTTGTAAAAACTATATGATGTCATATATATGGATATATATATATAGTTAACATGGTATTATGATAAGTAAACATATCATTAAGTATATTAACAATGAACTACATATGTACAAACAAGACTACTAACTTAATGATTTCGAAACGAGGCATATATGTAACGATTATCGTTGTAACGACATTTAATTGTATATATATCATATTAAGATATATTAATACATCATAATATCATGTTAATGTAATAATTTAACATCTCATTTGATATAATAAACAATGGGTTAACAACACTTAACAAGATCGTTAACCTAAAGGTTTCAAAACAACACTTACATGTAATGACTAACGATGACTTAAAGACTCAGTTAAAATGTATATACATGTAGTGTTTTAATATGTATTCATACACTTTTGAAAGACTTCAAGACACTTATCAAAATACTTCTACTTAATAAAAATGCTTACAATTACATCCTCATTCAGTTTCATCAACAATTCTACTCGTATGCACCCGTATTCGTACTCGTACAATACACACCTTTTAGATGTATGCATTATTGGTATATACACTACAATCATCAGCTCTTAGCAGCCCATGTGAGTCGCTTAACACATGTAAGAACCATCATTTAGCAACTAGTATGAAATATCTCGTAAAATTACAAAAATATTAGTAATCATTCATGACTTATTTACATGTAAACAAAATTACACATCCTTTATATCTAATCCATATACCAACGACTAAAAACACCTACAAACACTTTCATTCTTCAATTTTATTCATCTAATTGATCTCTATCAAGTTCTATCTTCAAGTTCTAAGTGTTCTTCATAAATTCTATAAGTTCTAGTTTCATAAAATCAAGAATAATTCCAAGTTTGCTAGCTTACTTCCAATCTTGTAAAGTGATCATCCAACCTCAAGAAATCTTTCTTATTTACAGTAAGATATCTTTCTAATACAAGGTAATACTCATATTCAAACTTTGATTCAATTTCTATAACTATAACAATCTTATTTCGAGTGGAAATCTTACTTGAACTTGTTTTCGTGTCATGATTCTGCTTCAAGAACTTTCAAGCCATCCAAGGATCCTTTGAAGCTAGATCTATTTTTCACATTTCCAGTAGGGTTATCCACAAAACCTGAGGTAGTAATGATGTTCATAACATCATTCGATACATATATATATATAACTACCTTATTCGAAGGTTTAAACTTGAAATCACTAGAACATAGTTTAGTTAATTCTAAACTTGTTCGCAAACAAAAGTTAATCCTTCTAACTTGACTTTTAAAATCAAATAGACACATGTTCTATATATATATATATATATGATATGCTAACTTAATGATTTAAAACCTGAAAACATGAAAAACACCGTAAAACTGGATATACGCCGTCGTAGTAACACCGCGGGCTGTTTTGGGTTAGTTAATTAAAAACTATGATAAACTTTGATTTAAAAGTTTTTATTCTGGGAAAATGATTTGTTCTTATGAACATGAAATTATATCCAAAAATCATGGTTAAACTCAAAGTGGAAGTATGTTTTCCAAAATGGTCATCTAGACGTCGTTCTTTCGACTGAAATGACTACCTTTACAAAAACAACTTGTAACCTGTATTTTTGACTATAAACTTATACTTTTTCTGTATAGATTCATAAACTTAAGTTCAATATGAAACCATATCAATTAGATTCACTCAAAATGGATTTAAAACGAAGAAGTTGTGGGTAAAACAAGATTGGATATTTTTGCTTGTTGTAGCTACGTGAAAATTGGTAACAAATCTATATTAATCATATCCTAGCTAACTTGTATTGTATTATACATGTATTCTAATATATTATGTAATCTTGGGATACCATTGACACGTATGCAAATGTTTTGACATATCATATCGACCCATCTATATATATTATTTGGAACAACCATAGACACTCTATATGCAGTAATGTTGGAGTTAGCTATACAGGGTTGAGGTTGATTCCAAAAATATATATACTTTGAGTTGTGATCTAGCCTGAGACGTGTATACACTGGGTCGTGGATTGGGTCAATATAATATATATCAATTTATTTTCTGTACATCTAACTATGGACAACTAGTTGTAGGTTACTAACGAGGACAGCTGACTTAATAAACTTAAAACATTAAAATGTATTAAAAATGTTGTAAATATATTTTGAACATACTTTGATATATATGTACATATTTGTTATAGGTTCGTGAATCGACCAGTGGTCAAGTCTTACTTCCCGACGAAGTAAAAATCTGTGAAAGTGAGTTATAGTCCCACTTTTAAAATCTAATATTTTGGGATGAGAATACATGTAAATTTATAAATGTTTTACAAAATAGACACAAGTAAATGATACTACTTTATATGGGTGAATGATCGAAGCCGAATATGCCCCTTTTTAGCTTGGTAGCCTAAGAATTTGGGAACAGACCCCCAAATTGACGCGAATCCTAAAGATTGATCTATCGGGCCCAACAAGCCCCATTCTGGAATTTGGAATGCTTTAGTACTTCGAAATTATCATGTCCGATGGGTGTCCCGGAATGATGGGGATATTCTATATGCATCTTGTTAATGTCGGTTACCAGGTGTTCACCGTATGAATGATTTTTATCTCTATGTATGTGATGTATTGAAATATGAAATCTTGTGGTCTATTATTTCGATTGATAAATATATAGGTTAAACCTATAACTCACCAACATTTTTGTTGACGTTTAATGCATGTTTATTCTCAGGTGATTATTAAGAGCTTCCGCTATTGCATACTAAAATAAGGACAAGATTTGGAGTCCATGCTTGTATGATATTATGTAAAAACTGCATTCAAGAAACATATTTTTGATGTAATATATTCTTATTGTAAACCATTATGTAATGGTCGTGTGTAAACGGTATATTTTAGATTATCATTATTTGATAATCTACGTAATGCTTTTTAAACCTTTATCGATAAAATAAAGGTTATGGTTGTTTTAAAAATGAATGCAGTCTTTGAAAAACGTCTCATATAGAGGTCAAAACCTCGCGACGAAATCAATTAATATGGAACGTTTATAATCAATATGAACGGGACATTTCAGTTGGTATCAGAGCGTTGGTCTTAGAGAACCAGAAATTTGCATTAGTGTGTCTTATCGAGTTTGTTAGGATACATTAGTGAGTCTGGACTTCGACCGTGTTTTCTTTAAAAATGATTGCTTAACACTTTTGTTGGAAACTATATATTATTAACATGTAAATATTATGTGATATATTAACCTCTTAATGTGTTTGATATTGTGTGATAGATGTCTACCACTAGTACAAATCCCATCAACTCACCTAATAATAATGAAGAGTCTAATATAATTTGGGAAGATTCACAAATTCCCGAAGAGGAACCGGAAGAAGAGGAACCGAAAGAAGAGGAATCAGAAGAGGAGGAGCCGGAAGAGGAGGAACCGGAAGAAGAAGATGTTCCGAAGGATGAAATTTTGATACCTACTGTAAATCGATTAAATAAAAGAAAATCATCAACTAATGGACCAAAGTTAAAAATGGTCAATGGTGTTTCTGCCGAGGAAGCAAAATATTGGGAAGATTATCAATTTTTCGATGAATCGGATCCCGATGAGGGAAAAGGTATAAAAATAGAAAAACCTGATTCCAACCCCGATGAAATTTATATGTATCGACAATGTTCGAATTTCCTAAATTGTAACAATAACCCGGGGACCTCCAAACCACCAGGTTTTTCTAAACCATTGTGGAAAATGACGGCTCGTATTAGAGGAACATCATATATTCCTAGAAAATTAGGAAAACGAACCTAGTCCGAAGAAGAAACCAGTGATTTAGATTAGAGGGTTGTAATCATGTTGTGTATTATATGTATTGTAGTTTGCTTGTCTAATCCTTGCTTGTATTGTTTGTTAATTATCTTTTACGAATCTAATCCTTGTCTATTTTACAGTATAAAAACACAAAATGGACGTTAAGGATAGACAACCAAAAATTTTAGAAGACCTACCAGGAGATATGATTGATGAAATCTTGTCTAGAGTCGGGCAGAATTCATCAGCACAATTAGTTACGGCAAAATTAGTTTGTCAAATGTTTGAAAGACATTCCAGGCATGCCTTAGTATATAAAAGGCTTTCCTTTGAAAGATGGGGTATATCACATTGGGGAGACTTTAAGTTACGCCAAGTTTTCTTTAAGGCATTTAGTGTGGGAAACCCAGATGCAATTTTACACTACGGGTTACGAACCTATTTTGACTCAACATATCCCAACATATTACTCCGTTCTTTAGAAAGAACTTCTAACATGCAACATAAAGAAGCATGTTATGCTTATGGGTTAGTGATGTTCGCTTCTTACCAAAGTGAGAAAAAGAACATCGGATTGCAACTTTTAAATAAAACCTTCCCACAAGTGACGGATTCAGTAGTTGGGGTGAGAAACAAGGTTTTTAGATTATTACGGGGCTGTTGGACATTACGAAACCCTCGTCCTTTTGACGACATTACAACATGCTACCTAGCCAATGGTCATAACGGTTATTTTCCACAAGACCAAGGATGGGAAGTCGTCTTAGTAAAACCAGAATGCATGACTTGTTTCTGGACTTATGAATTACGTGTCTTTATTTCCTTTGCTGAACAACTTGCGTATTAACTAGATTTTTCTTCAAAGCTGTCCTGTATCAAAGTGTACTATATTTCATGTTATATGTAGTATAGCGAAGTTGTAAGTTTGAAGAATATTTGTATTTGATATATTATTATAATCAGTTTTTCATATGGAATTATAGTAGTTGAATTGTATATTAGCTACTAAGTATGAACTTAACGGGTTGGTAGTACCCGAATTTAAACTTATAAAACGCTAATATGAAGAAAAAGCTTTTATAAATGAGTTCATATTATGCTACGAAATACTATTGACTACTCTTAATATTCTGTATGATTAACTCAATTCAGTTGGCTATTTTGAAGGAAATGGCACCGGCGACTCATCAGAATTTGAACATGAGCGAGGAAGACTTCCGTGTTTTCCTTGCAGCAAACATAGCCGCAGTATAGGCTGCGATGCAAAATAACAATAACTCTGGATCTAGCAGTGAAACTAATTCCACAAGAAATCGTGTCGGATGCTCCTACAAAGAATTAACTGCCTGCAAACCTTTGGAATTTGATGGAACCGAAGGACTAATTGGATTGAAACGGTGGACCGAGAAAGTCGAATCGGTGTTTTCCATAAGTAAGTGTACTGAAGAGGACAAAGTTAAGTACCCTACGCATACCTTCACAGGTACTGTGTTAACGTGGTGGAACACCTATCTTGAACAGGTAGGACAAAATACTGCTTACGCACTACCGTGGTCAGCATTCAAGCAATTGATGAACGAGCAATACCGTCCTAGAAACGAAGTCAATAAACTCAAGGTAGAACTTAGGGAGTTACGAACACAAGGGTTCGACATTACCACATATGAATGACGATTCACAGAGTTGTGCCTATTATGTCCGGGAGCATTCAAAGATGAAGAAGAGAAGATCGACGAGTTTGTAAAAGGGTTGCCAGTAAGGATTCAAGAAGATGTGAGTTCACACAAGCCCGCTTCCATACAAAAGGCAAGTCGAATGGCTCATAAACTCATAAATCATATTGAGGAAAGAATTAAAGAGCAGGCGGCCGAAGAAGCCAACATGAAACAACTCAAGAGAAAGTGGGAGGAAAACGGTGACAAGAGTCACCAGAACAACAACAACAACAACAATTACAACCACAATCGTAACAACTATCCCAACAACTGCAACAACAATCGCAACAATAACCGTAATCCTAGTAATAAGTACAACAAATATCCCAACAACAACAACAACTACAACAACCGTTCCAACAACAGTAACAATCTCAACAACAACCTCAATAACAACAACGACAACAAAAACCAAAAATGCCAAAGGTGTGAAGAGTACCACCAGAATGGGTTCTGCACAACATTTTGCACCAAGTGTAAAAGAACTGGCCATGGTGCGAAAAAGTGTGAGGTCTACAGACCAAAGTTTAACATAACTAAAGGAACAAATAGTGGCGAAAGAAGTAATGCTGCCTTTGTTTGTTATGGATGTGGAAAAACGGGCCACATTAGAAGTAATTGCCCGAATCAGGGGAATACTAATGGCCAGGGCCGCGGAAGAGTTTTCAATATTAATACTGCAGAAGCGCAGGAAGACCCGGAGCTTGTTACGGGTACGTTTCTTATTGATAATAAATCTGCTTATGTTTTATTTGATTCGGGTACAGATAGAAGCTATATGAGTAGAGATTTTTGTGCTAAATTAAGTTGCCCATTGACGCCTTTGGATAGTAAATTTTTACTCGAATTAGCAAACAGTAAATTAATTTCAGCAGATAATATATGTCGGGATAGAGAAATTAAACTAGGGGATGAAACGTTTATAATTGATTTAATACCAGTCGAGTTAGGGAGTTTTGATGTAATAATTGGTATGGACTGGTTGAAAAAGGTGAGAGCAGAGGTTGTTTGTTACAAAAATGCGATTCGCATTGTGCGTGAAAAAGGAAAACCTTTAATGGTGTATGGAGAAAAGAACAACGCAAAATTAAATCTTATTAGTAGTTTGAATGCGCAGAAACTAATAAGAAAAGGTTGTTACGTCATTCTAGCACACATCAAGGAAGTTAAACATGAAGAAAAGAACATCAGTGATGTTCCCGTCACAAAAGAATTTCCCGATGTAGTTCCGAAAGAATTACCGGGATTACCCCCACATCGATCCGTTGAATTTCAAATAGACCTTGTACCAGAAGCTGCACCAATAGCTCGTGCTCCATACAGACTCGCACCCAGTGAAATGAAAGAATTACAAAGTCAATTACAGGAACTTTTAGAGTGTGGTTTCATTCGACCAAGTACATCACCATGGGGAGCTCCTGTTCTGTTTGTCAAGAAGAAAGATGGTATATTCAGGTTGTGTATCGACTACTGAGAGTTGAACAAACTTACCATCAAGAACCATTACCCATTACCGAGAATCGATGATTTATTTGATCAACTACAAGGCTCGTCGGTTTATTCGAAGATTGATTTATGTTCTGGGTATCACCAAATGCGTGTGAAGGAGGATGACATTCCGAAGACTGCTTTTAGGACGCGTTACGGTCATTACAAGTTTATGGTTATGCCGTTTAGATTGACTAATGCACTAGCTGTGTTCATGGACCTCATGAACTGAGTGTGTGGGCCATATCTTGACAAGTTTGTCATTGTCTTCATCGATGACATGCTTATTTACTCGAAGAATGATCAAGAGCACGAAGAACATTTGAGAAAAGTGCTAGAGTTGCTAATAAAAGAAAAACTGTACGCTAAGTTTTCAAAGTGTGCATTTTGGTTAGAAGAAGTCCAATTCCTCGGTCATATAGTGAATAAAGAAGGTATTCAGGTGGATCCAGCAAAGATTGAAACCGTTGAAAAGTGGGAAACCACGAAAACTCCAAAACACATACGCCGATTTTTAGGACTAGCTGGTTACTACAGAAGGTTCATCCAATATTTTTCCAAAATAGCAAAAACCTTGACTGCATTAACGCATAAAGGGAAGAAATTTGAATGGAAGGATGAACAAGAAAAAGTGTTTCAATTGTTGAAGAAAAAGTTAACTACGGCACCTATATTGTCATTACCTGAAGGGAATGATGATTTTGTGATATATTGTGATGCCTCAAAGGAAGGTCTCGGTTGTGTATTAATGCAACGAACGAAGGTAATTGCTTATGCGTCTAGACAATTGAAGATTCACGAGCAGAATTATACGACGCATGATTTGGAATTAGGCGCGGTTGTTTTTGCATTAAAGACTTGGAGGCACTACTTATATGGGGTCAAAAGTATTATATATACCGACCACAAAAGTCTTCAATACATATTTAATCAGAAACAACTGAACATGAGGCAGCGCAGGTGGATTGAATTGCTGAATGATTACGAATTGAGATTCGTTACCACCCAGGAAAGGCAAATGTGGTAGCCGACGCCTTGAGCAGAAAGAACAGAGAACCTATTCGAGTAAAAGCTATGAATATAATGATTCACACTAACCTTACTACTCAAATAAAGGAGGCGCAACAAGGAGTTTTAAAAGAGGGAAATTTAAAGGATGAAATACCCAAAGGATCAGAGAAGCATCTTAATATTCTGGAAGACGGAACCCGGTATAGGGCTGAAAGGATTTGGGTACCAAAATTTGGAGATATGAGAGAAATGGTACTTAGAGAAGATCATAAAACCAGATACTCAATACATCCTGGAACGGGGAAGATGTACAAAGATCTCAAGAAATATTTTTGGTGGCCAGGTATGAAAGCCGATGTTGCTAAATACGTAGGGGAATGATTGACGTGTTCTAAGGTCAAAGCTGAGCATCAGAAACCATCAGGTCTACTTTAACAACCCGAAATCCCGGAATGGAAATGGGAAAATATTACCATGGATTTCATCACTAAATTGCCAATGACTGCAAGTGGTTTTGATACTATTTGGGTAATAGTTGATCGTCTCACCAAATCAGCACACTTCCTGCCAATAAGAGAAGATGACAAGATGGAGAAGTTAGCACGAGTGTATTTGAAGGAAGTAGTCTCCAGACATGGAATACCAATCTCTATTATCTCTGATAGAGATGGCAGATTTATTTCAAGATTTTGGCAGACATTACAGCAAACATTAGGAACTCGTCTAGACATGAGTACTGCCTATCATTCACAAACTGATGGGCAGAGTGAAAGGACGATACAAATGCTTGAAGACATGCTACGAGCATGTGTTATTGATTTCGGAAACAGTTGGGATCGACACCTACCGTTAGCAGAATTTTCTTACAACAACAGCTACCATTCAAGCATTGAAATGGCGCCGTTTGAAGTACTTTATGGTAGAAAGTGCAGGTCTCTGATTTATAGGAGTGAAGTGGGGGATAGACAGATTACGAATCCGGAGATAATACAAGAAACTACTAAGAAGATCATCCAAATTCAACAACGGTTGAAAACCGCCCAAAGTCGACAAAAGATCTACGCTGACATTAAAAGAAAAGATATAGAATTTGAAATTGGAGAAATGGTCATGCTTAAAGTTGCACCTTGGAAAGGCGTTGTTCGATTTGGTAAACGAGGAAAATTAAATCCAAGGTATATTGGACCATTCAAGGTTATTGATCAAGTCGGACCAGTAGTTTATCGACTTGAGTTACCTCAACAACTCGCGGCTGTACATAACACTTTCCACGTCTCGAATTTGAAGAAATGTTTTGCTAAAGAAGATCTCACTATTCCGTTAGACGAAATCCAAATCAACAAAAAACTTCAATTCATCGAAGAACGCGTCGAAATAATGGATCGTGAGGTTAAAAGACTTAAGCAAAACAAGATACCAATTGTTAAGGTTCGATGGAATGCTTGTAGAGGACTCGAGTTCACCTGGGAACAAGAAGATCAGATGAAAAAGAAATACCCGCACTTATTTCCAGAAGATACGTCAACACCTCCAACTGCTTAAAATTTCGGGACGAAATTTATTTAACGGGTAGGTACTGTAGTGACCCGAACTTTTCCATGTTTATATATATTAAATGAAATTTATATTTATATGATTAAGTATTTCCAACATGTTAAGCAATCAAACTTGTTAAGACTTGATTAATTGAAATAGGTTTTATATAGATAATTGACCACCCAAGTTGACCGGTGATTCACTAACGTTAAAACTTGTAAAAACTATATGATGTCATATATATGGATATATATATAGTTAACATGGTATTATGATAAGTAAACATATCATTAAGTATATTAACAATGAACTACATATGTAAAAACAAGACTACTAACTTAATGATTTCGAAACGAGGCATATATGTAACGATTATCGTTGTAACGACATTTAATTGTATATATATCATATTAATATATATTAATACATCATAATATCATCTTAATGTAATAATTTAACATCTCATTTGATATAATAAACAATGGGTTAACAACACTTAACAAGATCGTTAACCTAAAGGTTTCAAAACAACACTTACATGTAACGACTAACGATGAATTAACGACTCAGTTAAAATGTATATACATGTAGTGTTTTAATATGTATTCATACACTTTTGAAAGACTTCAAGACACTTATAAAAATACTTCTACTTAACAAAAATGCTTACAATTACATCCTCGTTCAGTTTCATCAACAATTCTACTCGTATGCACCCGTATTCGTACTCGTACAATACACACCTTTTAGATGTATGCACTATTGTTATATACACTCCAATTATCAGCTCTTAGCAGCCCATTTGAGTCACCTAACACATGTGAGAACCATCATTTAGCAACTAGTATGAAATATCTCGTAAAATTACAAAAATATTAGTAATCATTCATGACTTATTTACATGTAAACAAAATTACACATCCTTTATATCTAATCCATATACCAATGACCAAAAACACCTACAAACACTTTCATTCTTCAATTTTCTTCATCTAATTGATCTCTCTCAAGTTCTATCTTCAAGTTCTAAGTGTTCTTCATAAATTCTATAAGTTCTAGTTTCATAAAATCAAGAATACTTCCAAGTTTGCTAGCTTACTTCCAATCTTGTAAAGTGATCATCCAACCTCAAGAAATATTTCTTATTTACAGTAAGATATCTTTCTAATACAAGGTAATACTCATATTCAAACTTTGATTCAATTTCTATAACTATAACAATCTTATTTCGAGTGGAAATCTTACTTGAACTTGTTTTCGTGTCATGATTCTGCTTCAAGAACTTTCAAGCCATCCAAGGATCCTTTGAAGCTAGATCTATTTTTCTCATTTCTAGTAGGTTTATCCACAAAACTTGAGGTAGTAATGATGTTCATAACATCATTCGATTCATATATATAAAACTACATTATTCGAAGGTTTAAACTTGAAATCACTAGAACATAGTTTAGTTAATTCTAAACTTGTTCGCAAACAAAAGTTAATCCTTCTAACTTGACTTTTAAAATTAACTAAACACATGTTCTATATCTATATGATATGCTAACTTAATGATTTAAAACCTGAAAACACGAAAAACACCGTAAAACTGGATATACGCCGTCGTAGTAACACCGCGGGCTGTTTTGGGTTAGTTAATTAAAAACTATGATAAACTTTGATTTAAAAGTTGTTCTTCTGGGAAAATGATTTTTCTTATGAACATGAAACTATATCCAAAAATCATGGTTAAACTCAAAGTGAAAGTATGTTTTCCAAAATGGTCATCTAGACGTCGTTCTTTCGACTGAAATGACTACCTTTACAAAAACGACTTGTAACCTGTATTTCTGACTATAAACTTATACTTTTTCTGTATATATTCATAAAATTAAGTTCAATATGAAACCATAGCAATTGGATTCACTCAAAACGGATTTAAAACGAAGAAGTTATGGGTAAAACAACATTGGATATTTTTGCTTGTTGTAGCTACGTGAAAATTGGTAACAAATCTATATTAATCATATCCTAGCTAACTTGTATTGTATTGTACATGTATTCTAATATATTATGTAATCTTGGGATACCATAAACACGTATGCAAATGTTTTAACATATCATATCGACCCATCTATATATATTATTTGGAACAACCATAGACACTCTATATGCAGTAATGTTGGAGTTAGCTATACAGGGTTGAGGTTGATTCCAAAAATATATATACTTTGAGTTGTGATCTAGCCTGAGATGTGTATACACTGGGTCGTGGATTGGGTCAAGATAATATATATCAATTTATTTTCTGTACATATAACTATGGACAACTAGTTATAGGTTACTAACGAGGACAGCTGACTTAATAAACTTAAAACATTAAAACGTATTAAAAATGTTGTAAATATATTTTGAACATACTTTGATATATATGTACATATTTGTTATAGGTTCGTGAATTGACCAGTGGCCAAGTCTTACTTCCCGACGAAGTAAAAATCTGTGAAAGTGAGTTATAGTCCCACTTTTAAAATCTAAGATTTTGGGATGAGAATACATGCAAATTTATAAATGTTTTAAGAAATAGACACAAGTAAATGAAACTACTTTATATGGGTGAATGATCGAAGCCTAGTATGCCCCTTTTTAGCTTGGTAGCCTAAGAATTTGGGAACAGACCCCCAAATTGACGCGAATCCTAAAGATAGATCTATCGGGCCCAACAAGCCCCATTCTGGAATTTGGAATGCTTTAGTACTTCAAAATTATCATGTCCGATGGGTGTCCCGGAATGATGGGGATATTCTATATGCATCTTGTTAATGTCGGTTACCAGGTGTTCACCGTATGAATGATTTTTATCTCTATGTATGGGATGTATTGAAATATGAAATCTTGTGGTCTATTATTTCGATTGATAAATATATAGGTTAAACCTATAACTCACCAACATTTTTGTTGACGTTTAAAGCATGTTTATTCTCAGGTGATTATTAAGAGCTTCCGCTGTTGCATACTAAAATAAGGACAATATTTGGAGTCCATGCTTGTATGATATTATGTAAAAACTGCATTCAAGAAACTTATTTTTGATGTAATATATTCTTATTGTAAACCATTATGTAATGGTCGTGTGTAAACGGTATATTTTAGATTATCATTATTTGATAATCTACGTAATGCTTTTTAAACCTTTCTTGATAAAATAAAGGTTATGGTTGTTTTAAAAATGAATGCAGTCTTTGAAAAACGTCTCATATAGAGGTCAAAACCTCGCGACGAAATCAATTAATATGAAACGTTTATAATCAATATGAACGGGACATTTCAAAATATACCCGTGACTAATTAATTGTCATCTCGGGCTTCCTCGGTGTTGATGTTGAAAGCTCGGCCGCGTATATTGGGGTTATCTTTCTTCTTCGGGCATGCATTTCTATAATGGCTATTTTGGCCACATTCGTAACAAGTGACCGTCTTTGGTGCATCGGGCCCTTTTCGTGCGACGGGGGCGACACTTTTACATTCGTTGGCCTTATGACCAACTCCTTGGCACCGATGGCAAATTAGCTTGCCACATTCACCAAAGTGATGCTTGTTGCATTTGTTGCAAAGAGGTAGGTTTCCGGCATAACCCTTCTTGCCGTCGGAGGTGAAAGGCTTCTTGGCAAAGTAGTTGTTGCTTAATTGGGGGACTTCCCATTTTCTTTTTTTGTTACCCGTCTTATCCTCGGCTTTAGGTGCCGGCACTACAATTTCGTCCACCGTTTCTATCAATTTGCGAGCCATGTTCAAAGCTTCTTGATGATTAGTGGGTTTGGATGACATTACTCCGTGTTTGATGCTCTTTGGAAGACCATCCATGTAAAGTTCAACCTATAAAGATTCGGGGTTCACAAGGTTTGGGCACATTAAGGCTAGTTCGGAAAATCGTTGATTATAAGCCTTAAGGTCGTTTCCGACCGCTTTCAAAGTTCTTAGCTCTTGTTCGAGCCTTCAGGTTTCTTCACGAGGGAAATATTCGACGATCATCTTTTCCCGTAAGTCGGCCCAAGAGAGGGCGTGAGCTTCATCGGTACCCACCGATTATACATAGGTGTTCCACCATGTGAGGGCGACACCGGCGAAAGTGTGAGTTGAGTATTTGACCTTATCTTGGTCCCGACAACCGCTTATGCTAAAAATGGCCTCCGTTTGTTCGAACCATCGAGTGAGAGTAACCAGTCCCCCGGTCCCATCAAAAGTATGAGGTTTGCACCTTATGAAGGCTTTGTAGGAGCACCCTTCGCTTGAGTTACCGGCCCCTTGATTGTTGTTGTTGTGGTTATTGTTATTGTTGTTGTTGGAGGAGTGACCGGCCATGGCTGCATCCACGGCGGTGGCTATCATCCGTTGAAGGGCTTGTTCAGGAGTCTCATGGCGTGGCACATGGCGAGGAGGCGCTGTTCCTTCAAAACATAAGAATACCGTTGATTAGTATTTTCAATAATACTAATCATGATATGGAATAAGGATAGAGAGAAAATTTTCCTTGACTCGCCTTGAATTCTTTATGTCATAATGTCGTAACATTCATATGAGTCACCGTAATATAAACCCGGAAATTATATTACCCTAATTCGTATGTGCATTCGACATTATTTCACTAAGTCAAGGTGGCGTGTCAATCAAATTAAACTACGTGAGATTAAGATGGAATAAAAGTTAGGTATGAGTAGAAACGTTCGAGTATAAATGCACAAGTAGTCAAGTAATTCTTACTTCAAGTATATATGCCGGTTGTAGTCTAGACTCACTAATGTACCCTATGACTCGGGATTGACACCAATGAACTCTAAATCCCTACAACCAACGCTCTAATACCATCTGTAGCGACCCGAAAAAATCATCATTGACGGCGCCGCTACTTAGGTCCCGTTACGTGGTCATACGTCTTTAAAACAACGTTTGACCAAAAGTATGTCGCATTCATTTCAAAAGTAAAGATGTTTCAAGGTTTACAAAGTAGTTCGACAACTAGTTATATTACAAAGTTTAAAGTACAACTGAAACATATGCGACACAATTTAAAATTAGCCAAAAGACGCTCCACGTATGCATGTATACTTGACATCCAAGCAAGTATCAAAAGTAATGAGCGAAAGCATGTATCACAAAACGTTCAAGGACCTGAAAAAAACATAGAAATCTGTCAACGAAAACGTTGGTGAAATCATAGGTTTAAGTAAGTAAGTACAAGTGAACCACAAGATTTGCAATATTGAAATAATAGTAATACATTCTAAAAGTTAATATTCACGAGCTCCCAATTATCAATGCTTAACATTCCTTTCATAGAACCCCATCACAATAGTGTTAGAACATACATTGTTTCTTAAAAATATATTTCATTCGTAGACGGTAGCGAATCGCCTGAATGAGGGTTTGTCAAACCCATATGGATCCATACAACATAGATTCTCGCTTACACTCGGCAAGTGTAACTAATGATAATCGAATTAAGGATTTTGTTCTAAACTCGTATGTAGAATGTTTGTTTTCCTGTACTTGTGTTCACTTAGTAAAAAGAAACGTTTATGTTTTCTCATCCCAAATGTAAGTTCAAAAGTGTAAAAGTGGGACTATTGTGACGACCCGGAAATTTCCGATCAAATTTAAACTTAATCTTTATATAAATCCGACACGATAAGCAAAATCTGTAATGTTGAGTCTCGAAAATTTTGGAAACTATGTTCATATATTCAAATTACCCTTTGACTATTTTCGACGATTCACGAACAACTATTTGTAAATAGGTATGTATATATTTAAATAAATATATATATGATTTGAAATATAATTTATGATGTAATTATTAGAAAATAATTATGTAAAAATAATAATTATTATTTAAAACATATCTATATACAAATAAAGTATATTTAAAATAAGTATTAAATAATTGTAATACTCATTGATGTTCCAATTGATATTAAGCAAGTTAAATTCAAACTGATATTATTTTAAAATGAACGGTGATCCGAAAATAAGTTCTATAAATTTTAGACTTATTAAAGATATATTTAGGACCATTTGTTGAATTTTAAAATTTTTCATATTTTACTTGGAGTTGGGAGTGAATAATTAATGTAATTTTTATTTAATAGTTAATGCTCAAATTTTATATCATAATGACTAAAATAAATAAATATAGTTAATTTAAAAATATGAGATTTTTTTCGAAGACTTTTATCCGCCACTGATTTACAACGGACCCCGAAATATTATCCTAATAAGAGTGTCGGTATAGTGAAGACAAATAGACTGTTAAATTATTGAAATTCACATGTTTCTTAACTTTTGAAATAATTAAAAGTGTATCACTGTTTTTGTTTTTCTTTCCCCACCAACAAAGTCATACGGAATCAATATATATGCATATATATATGTAGTATATGATATTTAACAACCACTTGTTTTTTTTTTGGAACACAGCACATTATATCTATATATACATGCATATAAACTTGATAAACCCACCATGTTCTATCCTCATCACCTGTGCTAATATTCTTCTTTTCCATCAAAGTTACCACCACCACCTTATTGAACAATCATCACCAAGAACACCATTGATTATCAATTCAAACCATCGTCGAAAACCCAATACAACCACCATCAAAACCCACTTGGTTTGCTACTACTACCTTCGGTTCATTGAGCACCCAAGTTGAAACCAATCCCCAACATAAATATTCAGAATAAGAGAAATTAGAATTATGGTTCATTCGGATCACGAGTTACGTGTTCTAATCGTTACCTTAGTAAATCGTTTTATGATAGGACTAGATCATTTCAAGAAATCATAGAAGAATTAATGGGGATCAAGCTGTAATTGTACTCGTCTCCAAAATTGTGTTAACTTGGTTTCAAATCAAAAAGCCGATCACGACCATGTCAAAACAGACAATAGTTTAAGCAGTTGACAATCGGTTATGACAACGGCGACACTAATTTATAGAAGGATGATGCAACTACTAGATAAAAGTCATTATCGTTTGAAAACACCACGTTTTTTATCGTTGTATTCATAACAGTGGCATGGTGCATGAACATTGTTAACATCTACCAATATCGTAAGCCATTCCAAAATCCTGCTCGTATGCTTCTGTCCGTAACTCATCACCACCACCATCGAAACAATACCACCTTCATCACTACCGTACTAGCTCTGCCTATTCTATTTCTATTCTGAACCGATCACAACAAACCACCATTTTTACTATTCATCGTCTTTTTAACTTGAAACATTGATACTGTTACGGTTAATAAGGGATCCAGGATTTCTCGAATGCTTCTGCTGCTTATGTTTAACCTTGTTTGCTGTCCGTAGCTACTAATCGATGTTCCTGTGATGTTAAAACGCGAATAATAAAGAAGATGATGTTTGATGATGATTAATGGCGGCTGTAACTTGCGTGGGTTTTTTTTATATAAACACAACCATTGAGTCATTTAACCGATTACTGGATTGGGCTGTTGGGTTAATACATGGACTAGCTTCGTGGGCTTTTGAATTTATTAGGATTGGGCCGTATTTTTGGTATTGTTGGGCCGAGACTAACTGGGTTGGACAGATAACATAATAAATATAATTGGAATGCAATTTGTTTAAGAAAAGCATGAAATAGATTGGTGGTTAAGGGGGTTGTGGGTCGAGCGAGAGGTCGCGGGTTCGAGTCCGGTTCGCGACGATTTTCTTTTTTAAAAGCTTCATTTGAGGTAGTTTTCTTATCAAAATTTTATTATTATTATTAATATCATTATTATTAGGATTATAATTATTATTAACATCTTCATTATCATTGTTGTTATTATTTGTATGATTATTATTATTATGGCTATTATAACACGTATTATTATTATTATGATTATAATTAAGAATATTGTTATTATAATAATTATTATTACAATTTTAAGTAATTATACTTATCATTAATATTGTTATTACTAACATGCTTATCAATATCAAGTATTATTATTATTATTTAGTATTATTGTTATTACTATTATCATTATTGATTAGTATTATGGTATTATTCAATATTACCAATATTATTACTATAAACATGGTTATTAAAAATTAGTATCATTAATATATAAATATCACTACTAATATTATTATTAAGTAGTATTATTCTTAATATTATAAGAAGTATTATTATAAACTATTAGTATTTTCGTAAATATTAACATTATTATCATTTTTAGAACCATTATTAGTAACATAAGTAAATTAGTAATATTACTATCATTATTTTTATAATTACTAGTATTAACTTAGTATGAATAGAATTACGGTTTTGATAAACAAATATATATATAGATAAAAAGGTATTTAATACATATAACCTCACAAAATTTATATTTTTATATACAAAATGAATATATGAAACCTATATATATGTTATTAATATAAAAATGTTATAACTAATAATGTTATATATATAAGTGTTCGATTATAATTATGTATGTTAATAAATATATATATATATACTTAAATTTGTTCTATTTGAATTATATGTGTTAATATATATAAATGATATAGGTTCGTGAATCCGAGGCCAACCTTACACTTGTTCAATGTCGTCATATGTATTTTTACTACAAAATATATATTATTGTGAGTTTCATTTGCCTTTTTACCCTTTATATTTTTGGGCTGAGAATACATGCGCAATTTTTATAAATGTTTTACGAAATAGACACAAGTAATCAAAACTACATTATATGGTTGAATGATCGAAGCCGAATATGCCCTTTTTGCTTGGTAGCCTAAGAATTAGTAAACTGATCTACTAATTGACGCGAATCCTAAAGATAGATCTATGGGCCCGACGAACCCCATCCAAAGTACCGGATGCTTTAGTACTTCGATGTTGTTTTATATCATGTTCGAAGGATTTCCCGGAATGATAAGGGATATTCTTATATGCATCTTGTTAATGTCGGTTACCAGGTGTTCAATCCATATGAATGATATTTTTGTCTCTATGCATGGGACGTTTATTTATGAGAACTGAAAAATAAAAATATTGTGGTCTATTAAATTGATGGAAATGATTATTTATGATAAACTAATGAACTCACCAACCTTTTAGTTGACACTTTAAAGCATGTTTATTCTAAGGTATTAAAGAAATCTTCCGCTGTGCATTAGCTCATTTTAAAGATATTACTTGGAATCATTCATGGCATATTTCAAAAGACGTTGCATTCAAGTCGTTAAGTTCAGTAAAGATTATGATTAAGTAAATGACAGATTAGATCATTTATAGATGGATATTATGAAATGGTATGCATGCCTGTCAATTTTCGATGTAAAGAAAGTTGTCTTTTAAAAACAAATGCAATGTTTGTAAAATGAATCATATAGAGGTCAAATACCTCGTGATGTAATCAACTATTGTGAATCGTTTATAATGTATATGAACGGGTCCTTTCAGTTGGTATCAGAGCGGTGGTCTTAGCGAACCAGGTCTTGCATTAGTGTGTCTAACTGATAGTTATTTAGATGCATTAGTGAGTCTGGACTTCGACCGTGTCTGTATGTCAAAAGTTTTGCTTATCATTTCTAGTCAGAAATCATCTGCTTATCATCCTTAGGAAATTACCTGCTTATCATTCTTAGTCTAGACACGTCTTACTGCCTCTATTGCATAGACTGTGTATAGATAAATTCATGTCTTAGCGTATCTGTTATTGTTACCTTTGCCTGGCAGCTTTCGTAGATTCCTCCGTAACTTATGGGATTTTAGTATTATATATGCATATGTAAATCGTGTATTGTAGGGTACTAATCTACATCCTATAATCTATTTCATATCGAAAATCTTGCATCTGATCGTACGAGATGAATCCCTCAACCAGTTCGAGTCCCTCAGATTTCGATAGCTATTCCGACAGTTATTCCGAAAGCTACTCCGACATGGATATTCACCTAAGCTCTGAAATTGGTGTCACCAGAATGAATCAATCAATCAGCAATCCCCAATTCATCTGATGGGTTCGTAGTCGACTTAATCAATGGAGACGCGAAGAAGGCGATCTTTTCCACCAATCAAATTGCCCTCTTGGCGAAGAACCTGAAACAATTACCGGTGAACCTATTCGAAACACCATTTTTAGCCTCATTTCTAGAGTATCTCGTCACGATTATATACTACCTCAGATTCTGAACCTTATTCATCCGCTCATTCTGACCGACAATCATCCCGGAGTAATGAAAAAAGTCAACGAACTTTGCTCTCGGATAATTAATTTGGAGAATATGGTGCAAAATGTACTAGCTTCAGCAACATCACCGGCACCAACAGTACCACCAACATCAACATCAGTACCACCAACAACCCAATTTTCAACATCACATGCCTCAACATCTCAATCTGTACCTCGAGAATAATCATCGTTCTACATGACGTTCTACATCATCTATCTTCGTTCGACATGACGATTATGTAATCTCTAATGTTTTAGAAATTATATATTCTTGTTCTAATGGTAAATCAAATGAGTTTAATATCATATTATCTCATTAAATCCATGATTACGTCTAAAGAAAATATATATGTATATATATTTTCATAAAGATTGTAATTAAAAATTCTTTCGTACAAACTGTTAATGGTGAAAATATTTTAACGGGTAGGTAATACCCGAAGAATATTTAGATTTCACGTTAATAAGTTACACTGTACATTCTTCGAATCTGATTCGACAGTCATTTACTATCCTCCTTACAACCACCGATATACATATCCGTTCACCACAGAATAACCATTTTCATTCAATTTCATATTTGGATTTTGATCTATCAGAATCCGACAAGTGGTATAATGAAGAAAACATTTGACAAAAATAAAATTTGTTAGAAACAAACAAATTAACTATGAGAAATTTTGTTAAGAATCCACGCTAATTGTTCCTAGCTAACTGATTATAGTTTATTTATCGCAATTTAATTATCGCAATTTACATTCTCGCAACTTTATTTATCGTCATTTAATTTCTGTTATTTATTTTTACACACTTTAAATATCGGGACACGTATACAAGGTTTTGACATATCATATCGACGCATATATATATTATTTAGAATAACCATAGACACTCTATATGCTGTAATGATCGAGTTCGCTATACAGGGTTGAGGTTGATTCTATAATAATATATATACTTTGAGTTGTGATCGAGTCTGAGACATGTACACGGGTCACGATACGTATTAATCAATTCGAATATTATATATTAAACTATATATGAATTATTGGACAGTTAACTGTAGACTATCGACTGTGGACGAATAATATTGGACAATTAAAATGAATTAAAATACTGACTATAACATATGAAGCTAAAAAATTCTTCAAGTTTGCCACTTGATTTCATCTTAAACCTCATTTGTATCTTGACGATTCTAATCTGCGTTCGAACTTTCATGATTCTTGAAAACACCTCAATCGAGAGGATGAACCAACCTCACTTCACCTACGGAAGAAAATATTGATACATATAGTTATGTACCTGAAAACACTCGGAACCTGAGTAAACATTTAAACCGTATCTGTGCTAGCTCTTTTGGCATTGTTATTACCGAAAATAACATTGCAATTCCTTTTCAAAGTAGCGAATTTTGTCACAGCTCCAGCAAGTCAACTTCGACTTTTCGTTCGAAACAACCTTATTATAACCTTGATATATATGTGTGCTCTTTTATTGTTACCGGGGAACCTTTTATATTCCACTATATTACCAGCAGATGTACCAGCAATCTCGTCGCTCTTTGGTTTAAATCTCTCCGACAAATCACTATATTTATACTCATTGAAAACCCTATCATATACTATCCACATCTTGTAACAATAATTACCATACCAAATACAGGGAATCATCAATCATTAACTTTGAATTTCGCAGCGTTTCTACGTCAACAGCTATACATAAACATATAACGTTTATCTCCTGGAATTATGTATTTCAAATCTGAAGAAGCACCCAGTCTGCGAAACAACTCTCTGAATTATGAAAAAGCTAAATGAAGTAGTGAAAACTGAAGACTGCCTTAACAGTCAAAAGTTTGATAATAAAGAGCGACATACTGAAGAAGCTCAAAGGTTTTGATACTGAAAAATGAATTGAGCAAACCATGAAGGAGACTCTGAACAAATCACAAGGACTAAACTTGTACATAAAGAATCCTGATGATTCTGTTTCTGATGAAATCTTTAGCAAATACCTTGCTTCTGACTCCAAACTCTTGCGGACAAATTTTCTTCACCATCCTTCGATATTAGAAATTCCAAGATATCATAGTATCTTTCATTATAAATATCCTCCATATTTCTGAAGATATTTTCATAACTATTCTTATCTGAAATCATTAATCTCTTCGTGCTATCAGTGTTACATAATATAGAAACTGTTAGTTTCTATATTCTGTAAACTTTCGAGCTTAAAATATGAATGTTATTGAAGTAATGTTGGGAATTGATGCATGAGTTAGTATAATATAATGACACTTGATCAACGTGATTATATTACAGTAAGTCATGCTGAGTTTCTAAATGGAACATGATGATTCACAGATTAGAACGTCATCATGTGTCATGTTACATAACTCTTTCATTCTGATTTAATTCTGAACATATCAAGAATATATATTCTTGATAGTTTTATTCTCAGTGATTCTGGTAATTTGACAAATCAAATCGTGCCATTACGTTCCTTCTTGCTTAGAACATTAAGTTCATTTGAAAGTCCATACTTAAGAATTCTGGACTATTACTCGCTTTACTAGAGGTCGAGAGGAGAATAAAAAGGTAAAGAGATCCAAAATATAAGAGAAAATATAAAGCCTAATAACAACACGGAGGTTACAAACTGTGGATATTAATACGAATAGCAATATAAAGACACGATAGAATTAAGAATAGTATCACCCCAAGGTAATAGTAAAAGTAAACAGATTCTTCTGGTGGACGATTGAAAAGAAGGATGACAGAAATGATAATTAGGAAAATATCAAGGAATAGAACCGGATTAAGCATTTTCACAATCTTTTAGATGTATGAACTAAGAAAGAAAGTAAAGGAATGGTGAGAGTAATGGAATGGAAGAGCTTAACTTAAAATGGAAATATCAGACAGAGTAATCAAGGCAGATCACCGTATTTAATTATAGAGATCTTAATTTCCTTATTCGCCAAAGAATCAAATTTTTTAGATTTCGAAGATTTTCTTTAATCCCTTGAATTCCGGAATTCAACCCTGACTACATCAAAAGATAAGACGCACCTTATTTTTTTAATTGCAACCAAGACAACGTCAAAAGCTAAGACGAATCTCTAATTCTTCATTTCACTCTTTTGTGATAACTTCATTCGTACTCTTCGAATAATCGAATTGTTTTATCCATATTACTCAAAAATGATAAAACTCTATTTATCAACTCATTTTCGTTATGAAAACATTTTTATTGTTAGCCATGACGACCTCACTCAAATTTCGGGACGAAATTTCTTTAACGGGTAGGTACTGTGACGACCCGAAAATTTCCGATCAAATTTAAACTTAATCTTTATATAAATCTGACACGATAAGCAAAATCTGTAATGTTGAGTCTCGAAAATTTTGGAAACTATGTTCATATATTCAAATTAACCTTTGACTATTTCCGACGATTCACGAACAACTATTTATAAATAGGTATGTATATATTTAAATAAATATATATATGATTTGAAATATAATTTATGATGTAATTTTTAGAAAATAATTATGTAAAAATAATAATTATTATTTAAAACATATCTATATACAAATAATGTATATTAAAAATAAGTATTAAATAATTGTAATACTCATTGATGTTCCGATTGATATTAAGCAAGTTAAATTCAAACTGATATTATTTTAAAATGAACGGTGATCCGAAAATGAGTTCTATAAATTTTAGACTTATTAAAGATATATTTAGGAACCATTTGTTGAATTTTAAAATTTTTCATATTTTACTTGGGGTTGGGACTGAATAATTAATGTAATTTTTATTTAATAGTTAATGCTCAAATTTTATATCATAATGACTAAAATAAATAAATATAGTTAATTTAAAAATATGAGATTTTTTTCGAAGACTTTTATCTGCCACTGATTTACAACGGACCCCGAAATATTATCCTAATAAGAGTGTCGGTATAGTGAAGACAAATAGACTGTTAAATTATTGAAATTCACATGTTTCTTAACTTTTGAAATAATTAAAAGTGTATCACTATTTTTGTTTTTCTTTCCCCACCAACAAAGTCATACGGAATCAATATATATGTAGTATATGATATTTAACAACCACTTGTTTTTTTTAGAACACATCACATTATATCTATATATACATGCATATAAACTTGATAAACCCACCATGTTCTATCCTCATCACCTGTGCTAATATTCTTCTTTTCCATCAAAGTTACCACCACCACCTTATTGAACAATCATCATCAAGAACACCATTGATCATCAACTTAAACCATCGTCGAAAACCCAACACAGCCACCATCAAAACCACTTAGTTTGCTACTACTACCTTCGGTTCATTGAGCACCCAAGTTGAAACCAATCCCCAACATAAATATTCAGAATAAGAGAAATTAGAATTATGGTTCATTCGGATCACGAGTTACGTGTTCTAATCGTTACCTTAGTAAATCGTTTTATGATAGGACTAGATCATTTCAAGAAATCATAGAAGAATTAACGGGGATCAAGTTGTAATTGTACTCGTCTCCAAAATTGTGTTAACTTGGTTTCAAATCAAAAACCCGATCATGACCATGTCAAAACAGATAATAGTTTAAGCAGTTGACAATCGGTTATGACAACGGCGACACTGATTTATAGAAGGATGATGAAACTGCTAGATAAAAGTCATTATCGTTTGAAAACGCCACCTTGTTTATCGTTGTGTTCATAACAGTGGCATGGTGCATGAACATTGTTAACATCTACCAATATCGTAAGCCATTCCAAAATCCTGCTCGTATGCTTCTGTCCGTAACTCATCACCACCACCATCGAAACAATACCACCTTCATCACTACCGTACTAGCTCTGCCTATTCTATTTCTATTCTGAACCGATCACAACAAACCACCATTTTTACTATTCATCATCTTTTTAACTTGAAACATTGATACTGTTACGGTTAATAAGGGATCCAGGATTTCTCGAATGCTGCTGCTGCTTATGTTTAACCTTGTTTGCTGTCTGTAGCTACTAATCGATGTTCCTGTGATGTTAAAACAGGAATAATAAAGAAGATGATGTTTGATGATGATTAATGGCGGCTGTAACTTGCGTGGGTTTTTTTTATATAAACACAACCATTGAGTCATTTAACCGATTACTGGATTGGGTTGTTGGGTTAATACATGGACTAGCTTCGTGGGCTTTTGAATTTATTAGGATTGGGCCGTATTTTTGGTATTGTTGGGCCGAGACTAACTGGGTTGGGCAGATAACATAATAAATATAATTGGATGACGATTTGTTTAAGAAAAGCATGAAATAGATTGGTGGTTAAGGGGGTTGTGGGTCGAGCGAGAGGTCGCGGGTTCGAGTCCGGTTCGCGACGATTTTTTTTTTAAAAGCTTCATTTGAGGTAGTTTTCTTATCAAAATTTTATTATTATTATTAATATCATTATTATTATGATTAAAATTATTATTAACATCTTCATTATCATTGTTGTTATTATTAGTATGATTATTATTATTATGGCTATTATAACACGTATTATTATTATTATGATTATAATTAAGAATATTGTTATTATAATAATTATTATTACAATTTTAAGTAATTATACTTATCATTAATATTGTTATTACTAACATGTTTATCAATATCAAGTATTATTATTATTTAGTATTATTGTTATTACTATTATCATTATTGATTAGTATTATGGTATTATTCAATATTACTAATATTATTACTATAAACATGGTTATTAAAAATTAGTATCATTAATATATAAATATCACTACTAATATTATTATTAAGTAGTATTATTCTTAATATTATAAGAAGTATTATTATAAACTATTAGTATTTTCGTAAATATTAACATTATTATCATTTTTAGAACCATTATTAGTAATATAAGTATATTAGTAATATTACTATCATTATTTTTATAATTACTAGTATTAACTTAGTATGAATAGAATTACGGTTTTGATAAACAAATATATTTATAGATAAAAAGGTATTTAATATATATAACCTCACAAAATTTATATTTTTATATACAAAATAAATATATGAAACCTATATATATGTTATTAATATAAAAATGATATAACTAATAATGTTATATATATAAGTGTTCGATTACAATTATGTATGTTAATAAATATATATATACTTAAATTTGTTCTATTTGAATTATATGTGTTAATATATATAAATGATATAGGTTCGTGAATCCGAGGCCAACCTTACACTTGTTCAATGTCGTCATATGTATTTTTACTACAAAATACAGTATTGTAAGTTTCATTTGCCTTTTTACCCTTTATATTTTTGGGCTGAGAATACATGCGCAATTTTTATAAATGTTTTACGAAATAGACACAAGTAATCGAAACTACATTATATGGTTGAATGATCGAAGCCGAATATGCCCTTTTTGCTTGGTAGCCTAAGAATTAGTAAACCGATCTACTAATTGACGCGAATCCTAAAGATAGATCTATGGGCCCGACGAACCCCATCCAAAGTACCGGATGCTTTAGTACTTCGATGTTGTTTTATATCATGTCCGAAGGATTTCTCAGAATGATAGGGGATATTCTTATATGCATCTTGTTAATGTCGGTTACCAGGTGTTCAATCCATATATATGATATTTTTGTCTCTATGCATAGGACGTTTATTTATGAGAACTGAAAAATAAAAATCTTGTGGTCTATTAAAATGATAGAAATGATTATTTATGATAAACTAATGAACTCACCAACCTTTTGGTTGACACTTTAAAGCATGTTTATTCTCAGGTATTAAAGAAATCTTCCGCTGTGCATTAGCTCATTTTAAAGATATTACTTGGAATCATTCATGGCATATTTGAAAAGACGTTGCATTCAAGTCATTAAGTTCAGTAAAGATTATGATTAAGTAAATGACAGATTAGATCATATATAGATGGATATTATGAAATGGTATGCATGCCTGTCAATTTTCGATGTAAAGAAAGTTGTCTTTTAAAAACAAATGCAATGTTTGTAAAATGAATCATATAGAGGTCAAATACCTCGCGATGTAATCAACTATTGTGAATCGTTTATAATGTATATGAACGGGTCCTTTCAACTATGATCTCACCTTGAGTGCACGTATATAAAAGTACTTCAACAAATAAACGTGTGCAAGAACGAATGCTAGTCTTGACCTAAACAAATAGGTTTGTATCAATATCGGTAAACACGGTCAGTCAAAGTGTTCAATTAGTCCTATTGCTTGTTACGACTCGATTACTATAGCATGTGAGTCAAGTTGTCACGTTTCATGCAAGATACAAGTATAAAAGCATGTTAGAACGATTGCACAAACATTTGGTTAAGTTTGATTAAAAGTCAACTTCGGTCGGGTCAAAGTCAACGAAAAGTCAACACATTCGGGTCGAGTCCCGAACTATTTTTCTGAGGTTTTTAATCATATATGAGCATGTTAGAGCAAGTTACATGTGAATCGGAGGTCCATAGCATGTCAAACATTTTTCGTAAAATGACCAAACCAAACAGAATTCTGATAGTGCATCTGGACGGCGTCCAGATTTGCTGGACGGCATCCAGCATTGAAGGCCTGGACGGCGTCCAATAATCTGGACGGCGTCCAGATTGGTATACAGGTCTGCTATGCTGAAAACACACAAATGTACGAACCAAAATGCAACCAAACACAATTTATGATCCGTAAACACTTAAAACATGTATCTTATATCATCGGAAAGGTATTTTGACAAGGAAAACAACTAAACACATTTCATCAATCAATCTACCACTTACAACAACCAAAATCACATTGAATGCTCAACATTTATTACATTCAAGTTCATAAACGCGGTTTGGTGATTCGGGAACTTACTACCTACATACAATACGCCATTTCGTACGTAATCAAGCATACAATCCAACTAAACACTTACCAACAACAATTCATGGCATTCAATGCATCAAATGTTCACATTTAGTTCTATCAAACCCTAACCAGTCATCACCAAAACCAATAATCAAGTTTATGAAGTTTTCTAAAGCAACCTACACATCAAATTGAAGCTAGTGATACTAGTAACATAATTAAAACATGAACTTTTAACATCTAATAACTTTTAAGCAACTAAATCTCAAGAACAACACATCAAAATTTAAGTTCATGCTAGTTACTTCAAAACAACAAGATCGAGCATACAAATCATATATTCATGTTAGACTTGAGCCATAGACACTAATTAACACTTTTATAAGTTAAAAACATCAAGAACACAAAATCTAGTGATTTTAGAAAGTTACCCAAATGTAATGAAATCGGTATGGAATCGAAGAGGAAGATGCAAGGATTCCAAATATGTAATTTGTTTTGCAAAACACTTGCTAGATCGGATTTGGATGATGATTCTTTGGTTTTGATTTTGAGAGAAAAAGTTGAAGTAGTAAAAGAGAAAGAGATGGATGAATGGATGAGAGTGAATGTTGACTCGTTGACCTAGTCAAAGGTTTGGTCCATTGGCAAGTTTAGTCCCTCAAGTTTCATTCGGGTGCGTGAATTACCTAAACGAGATAATTTAAAACGCGTATCAACGGGAGATGTTATAAATACATAACGGACTTTAAAATGAATAAACGGAAAGTAAACGGAAAAATGCGGGATGTTACATATATCAAGCCTCATTCACCCATTTCACACTTAATCTCATTCTCATTTTACACATACTTACTCTCTAATTTTCTCTCTAACCTTTCTCACACTAAAAATTGTAAGTTTTAAGTTTTCTTCTTCTTCTTCTTCTTCTCTTCATCATCACGATATCATCGTCATCTTAAGATCAAGCTTTTTAGCTTTTTGATCTTGTTATATCTTGTAGATTCAAACTTTGATTTGAAGCCTTCAAGAACATGAAAGATTCAAGATTTATAGCTTTGAATCTTCATTACTGTAACGACCCTACTTTTTCCGTTATCTTTTACCGTTAAGTATTTAACGACCGTTAACTGTTATTCGTGCCACGTCATTTCTATGACCTATATTATTAATCTTGTAATAATATATTAATTATTATGTGTTATATGAATATTTTTATTCATATTTCAAGTTGTACGTTTCTACGTGTCGCGGGTTTCTATCCGACGAATCTTTTCAGTTTTCCAACCAACGGTCGAGCTTTTGGGATTTTTAAGTCCTAAATATTTTAAATATGATATTTTAATGTCATATGACCATATATAGTGTTTATATATTTTATCCGTCGCGTAGTTGTTATCTCTCCGAAAAATCAATCACGTAGTAGCGTTTTCGCGTTTCGGGCTTCGATCGGGCATTCGGGCCACAAGCAATTAGTCATTTATCAATTTTGGGCCATAAAAGGGGCCCACCCTCTTGCTAGAGCCAGCCTAAACCCTCATGGAGGGGGGTATTGTGCCATTTTTCTAAACTTGGAGTTTTATGGAACAAAACCTAATTTCACTCTTCATTTCCCTCATTTCACCTTCTAATTTTTTTTGTGTTTTCTCCTCTACTTCCTCTCTAGGCCGTCGCCTACCACCACCCAAAACATCATCACCATCAATTGATTTCTTGCTTGGAATTTAGGGCTTTCAACACAATCGGATTCTACTATTCGTTCTCTACGCGCCTATACTCTTTAATTGTTGATTAGGGTATAAACCCTAACCCTAACTTTTTGATTTTTATTATATTTTACTGTTTTTATATGTTATATTAATAGTATGATGCTTACATGTTATTGTATTGTTGATTATATGCGTAGAATTGCTCATTAATTCATGTTTTCGGTTTGATAATATTGGGACAGCAGCTTGTTCGTTGTTTTATGTAAATATAACTGATATAAAAGTGAAATTAAAGTGTTTAGATGAGTTACTCTCATCAAGACATTAATTTTAGACTCCGGATTCATGTCGTTTCGATTCCCGGAGCTTAAGATATGATTAAAATGGTGTTTTGTAAAGATTAAATGGTGAAAACGAATTGGTTCAGTTATGGTCCGACTTTGTGACCATTTTTGGAGTCTTTAGGGTGTACTAGTGTGTTATGATTGATGATGGGATGAACTTTCATGTTCGGGTCATCGAAATCCGAGCCACGGATCACCCGTTATGACTAAAATACGTTTTTGAGCGGATTAAAGGTACAAACTGATTTAGAGCTGTAAGCCATGACTTGGTGACTGTTCTTGGGATGTTCTTGAGCACACTAATGTGTCGGGTGGGTTGGTTAGGCGAAGATATATATAAGGCTCACCGAAAACTGATTCCCGGGGCTCAAGTTATGACCCGATGAACTTTTGAATTAAAACTTATGGTTAAATATTAAAACTTATGATAAAAATAATGATTTTCATTATTGATTAATTACTTATGATATAAGAAGTAATTATTATCATTTAAGACTTACGATATATATATATTATATCATTTAATTATTACTTATGATTTAATTAACATTTTAATTAAACTTATGATTAATAATACTTTTATTATTAATGAAAAATACTTATGATAAGTATTAAATTTATTTTATGAGAATATTATTTTAAGACTTATAATAAAGATTAAATAATTATTTAATTATTATAAGACTTAATTATTATTTAATTATGATCTAATTATTAAATACTTATGATTTAATAATTTTAATTAGAAACTTATGAAATGATTAATAATTCATTATTAATTAATAATACTTATGATATGATTTAAAATTTATTTTTAATTAATAATACTTATATTATGACTAATATTTAATTAATTAATTAAATACTTATGTTATATTAATTATATCATTTAAACTTATCTTAACTTTAATAATTCATTTTTATTTAATTAAACTTATGTTATGACATAATTATACATATTTAACTTTAACTAACATTATAACTTAGGTTATTATTATACTTTACACTTTTAAAATTAATGTTGACTATGTTTGACCAAGGTTGACTTTTGAGTTGACTTTCGGTTGACTTTGACTTTCAGTTGACTTCTGTTGACTTTCTAAATAAGGAAACTTTCCTAACTTCAAAACTTTCCAAAAATAGAAACTTTCCAAAAATAGAAACTTTCCAAAAATAGAAACTTTCCAAAAATAGAAAACTTTCCAAAAATGGAAACCTGCTAAAAATAGAAACTTTCTAAAAATAGAAAGTGTGTGTCCGTACGCTGTTCCGATCAAACCGATGCATGTTAAGTGTTGTTCTATGTCTACTTGCAACATGTACAATAGCTATCATACTAAGACTTGACCTAAGTTAGTTATTTATATCGACCTGCTTTATTTATAGGTCGGCGTTGTGATCATTCATGATCACTTTACTTCATTTGCTGTTCGCATAATTGTGTGGTTACTTCGGTTGCTATTAAGGTGAGTTATAGTCCCTTTTTTTTTTCCTATTTTAAATCTTTTGGGATGAGAATACATGCAATTTATTTTATATTTTGGACACATGTGGAAGTTGGTTTAAATTATTCATTGTGAGTTGAACAAAAATATTCCCTAGTCTGGTAACTGTAATCACTGGTTTCTACTGGTGAACGCGAATCCTATGGATAGATCTATCGGGTTTGACAACCCCATTTCGAGCTAGTCGCGCTAGCAATTTGTTATCGGAATGTTTAGTACTTCGTATTTAGTTGAAGATACACTTGTTCGGTGTATATTATTTATTGTGTTTGGCAAGGGTAAATAAAGGGTTAAGTGGTTACCAGGTGGCTCACGAAAAATGGAATAATGTTTTATTATATGTTTTCTAGCATATAATTTGGTGGTTTAAAAAGGAGTTTTATGTTTTCAAACATAAATTTTTATTGTTTAAATTAAATATTGTTTGCAATATTAAACCTATAATTCACTCAACATTTTTGTTGACAGTTACTCGCATGTTTTATTCTCAGGTTCATGATTGATTGCTTCCGCTGTGCTTAGAGAGTCTGCATATTTATGATGGCAGCTTTTGTTAAACATTAACTTGCATTCTATTTTGTTACATTAAATAGTGGTTGTTTGTTGACTTTATTTTGGTCAACTTTTGGTTAAAGTATTATTGTATAGTTTTTCTAAACTTATACATTTTAGTAGATTCCTTTATAGGAATTCATTTTTAAATAAAGAATGCAAGGTTGTTTTATTAAATTCATATAGAGTTTCGATCAAGCTGTGCGACCAAGTGACGGAGCCGTTAAGTGTTTTGACGGGGTCGTCACAGTTGGTATCAGAGCGTTGGTTGTAGGGATTTAGGCTGCATTGATGTCGTTACCCGAGTCAATAGGGTGCATTAGTGAGTCTAGTCTACAGCCCGGCCTATTATATATTATTATATGGGATTATTTGTATCGTGTTGGTATGTATATTGTTATTATACATACATTTTTATTATGTTCTGAATCCGGTAGGAACTCCCATTCCGATTTAAACGTATTCTCCGACTCATGCGAGTTCATCTTTTAAAGGAACACCTCGGTTAGTGAAACCGAGGGGGTGTCATTCTTGACTTCTGAAATTCTCGACATTTCTATGTCATAATTTGTGCTTATTGATATAAAGTTTGAGTTACATTACGTGTTCTAGAATTCTAGGCATTTCTATGTCATCTATTATGGTTATGTATATGACTTTTGAGTTATATTGCACGAGATGTCATTCTTGACTTCTAAAGGCTCGGCATTTCAATGTCAGCTATTGTGTTTGGGTATATAACATTTTTGTTATATTACGTGCCTTTGTGCCGTTGTGCCTATGTACTTTGGTTTTTGAAACGGAAAACGTCATTCTTGACTTTTAGAGATTCTTGGTACTTCGAAGACATTTTTATGACATCGTTACTCCTATTCATTACTTACGATGTCTTTGTCTCTTGTGCTATCCTTAGCACATTGTTAAGAAATTGTTTTAGGGAAATTGTGTTGAAATTCGAGGTTGACCACGTGTCCTGACCTTATGTAGTGATATTGGAATGGAACTATGAGTTAGTGAAATATAATGGCGTCAGGCCAACGTGATTATATTACGTTAATTCATAAGAAGTCCCAATATTGTGACATGAGGAATAGAAAGCGAGTCAAAGAAAATTTGTACACCACTCATTCGGAAATTCTAACGTTATTACATGAGTAAGGAAGATACTCATTATCTTATTTGTTGATATGCGAGAGACTCGTCTTAACCGAACTACCTACCCCATGTTTTATCATTTATAACTCGCTTGTTAGTGACAGTTTCGCACGTGAATAGTTTTAACCCAAGGACTTGTGTTCTGATAAAAGTCAAGACAATATTTAACTCATTGGTTTTCATGACCTCGTAGCATTTATTGATTAGATGTCGCAAGACGATTCAAGTCCATCACTCGAGCTTTAACGATCTTACTTCAACTCATAACCTCTGTAATGCGGATACCCTGCTTTTCATTAAAATTTTTACACATTTGTGTAATTGGGCGGTTCTCACGAGATTTATGGGCGAATAGAAGTAATGAAATATTTTGTCATGTATACTATTTATAAAATCATATATGTACGTATGAATTCAAATGGACTAATTTACCCTTACCTATTTTGGCTAGTATACACTAAATTATACCTTCAAAATTATTTTAAAAACCACTCTTGTTGAGTTGTCTAGTTAACTCAAATTGATTTACGTAAAATGGTACACGTTGTACATACTTCTAAATTTACTAAGAGCTTCGTTCCATTTATGGGGTTACATCAGACGTTTAAAGTTTTTTTTTTTCAAAACTTCTTTGATTGATTACATTAGAATTTTCGCATTACTCTACAGAGTGTTTGGATCACAGTTCTTCTCATCCTCCGTTAAGGATGAAATTTACCATTAAGTTCGTTGATAGGAATTCTTACACCAGTTTGGATGCCGGTTTTATAGAATTTGTTGGAAAGTCTTTGCGCCCATAGAATTTTCCCTCTTATGGTTAGACATGGCCGAAGCGCAGACCGATAAATCAAGTTTCTGGGGTGCACTCGATGGTCACCCTATTGTAGAAAAGGAGTTAGGTGGGTTTCTACCCCAATTGTTGTTATAATGGGTATCATGGATATATATTACTCTAGACCGTTTGAGTAGTTTCTACTCTCAATTTTCGCTGTCAACCGCAACACCCTCGTAAACGTCAATCCTAGGATTCAATACTTTGAGGTACACGAAATTATTTTTGGAGATTCATCTCACTTGGAGTCGACCATTCTTTATAACCCATGATTCGCGTTCTTTTCATCTATACATAAATTGAAGAAGAAGGAGGAATCCTAGATTTTCTCGCTCATTGTACCAGGAAGCTCACTCTCGTTGAAATATCACACCTATCGTACCTCTTCCTTTCGGAAATATAATGAAAATTTACTTTGGAGTCCATGATCCTCGTTAACTCCTTTGAGAGAATTGCCTTAAATATCTATGCCACCGATGTAACTACTCCATATTTATTTCTTCCTTCAGTATTGCAACTGTATTTCATCTGTCCCAGTTCGTCCCCTTGGGGAGCTCCCGTTTTGTTCGTTGAGAAGAAAGATGGTTCGTTTCGTTTGTGTATTGATTATCGTGAATTGAATGAGCTTACTGTTAAAAAAAAAAACCGTTACCCTCTTCCGAGAATTGATGATCTGTTCGATCAACTTCAAGGTTCGTCCGTTTACTCTAAGATTGATCTTCGCTCCGGTTATCACCAATTGCGCGTTAAAGAAACTGATATTCCGAAAACCGTTTTTTCGTACCTGTTATGGTCACTTCGAATTCCTTGTTATGCCGTTCAGATTGACAAATGCACCTGCTGTGTTCATGGACCTCATAAACCGTGTGTGTAGACCCTATCTGGACAGATCCGTTATTGTTTTTATCGACGACATTCTTATTTATTCTAAGAGCGATGAAGAGCACGAAGAACATTTGAGGTTAGTGCTTGATCAGTTGAGAAAAGAAGAATTGTACGCTAAGTTCTCTAAGTGTGCTTTCTGATTAAGAGAAGTTCAATTTCCTCGGACATATTGTTAGTAAACAGGGAATACAAGTTGATCCTGCTAAGATTGAGGCGATTGAAAAGTGGAAAATTCTGAAAACTCCTACTCAGATTCGCCAGTTTCTAGGATTAGCAGGCTATTATAGAAGGTTCATTCAAGATTTTTCACGAGTAGCGAAGCCTCTGACTGCTTTAGCGCACAAGGGGAAGAAGTATGAGTGGAAGAATGAACAAGAGACTGCTTTCAGATTTTGAAGAAGAAGATGACCACCACTCCGATATTGTCAATACCTGAGAGTAATGATGATTTTGTTGTTTATTGTGATGCTTCGCGTCAAGGCTTTGGTTGCGTTTTGATGCAACGAAAGAAAGTTATTGCATACGCATCACGTCAGTTGAAGATTCACGAGCAGAATTATTCAACTCATGATTTAGAGTTGGGAGCTGTTGTTTTTGCGCTTAAGATTTGGAGACGTTATTTATATGGGGTTAAGAGTACTGTGTACACATATCACAAAAGTCTTCAACATATCCTCGATCAGAGACAGTTGAACATGAGACAACGCAGATGGATTGAGACGTTGAATGATTATGATTGTGAACTTTTATATCATCCAGGAAAGGCCAATGTTGTGGCCGATGCGTTAAGTCGCAAAGAGAGGGCTGAACCTCGCAGGTTTAGAGCCTTGAGCATGACCATTCAAACAAACCTCGCAAGGCAGATTCTTGCAGCTCAACAAGAAGCCTTGAAGGATGGGAATTTTGTAACGGGAAGGTCCGAGGCTTGAGTAAACAGTTAGATGTACGAACCGATGGTACTCGGTATTTTGCGGGACATCTTTAGGTTCCGGAGTTTGGTGACCTACGACAACTTGTTTTAGATAAGGCTCATAAGTCTAGGTACTCTATTCATCCTGGTTCAGGAAAGATGCATCATGATCTTAAGGAGCTGTATTGGTGGCCTCATTTGAAGGCTGATGTGGCTACGTATGTGGCTAAGTGTTTGACCAGTGCTAAGATTATAGCTGAACATCAGAAACCGTTTGGACTTTTGGTGCAACCTGAAATTCCCGAGTGGAAGTGGGAAGGTATTACGATGGACTTCATTACGAAGTTACCAAGAGTTGTGGGTGGTTATGATACCATTTAGGTGATTGTTGACCGACTCGCTAAGTCAACTCATTTCTTGCCAATTAAGGAAACAGATTCGATAGAGAAGCTTACCCGTTTGTATTTGAAGGAGATTGTTTCTAGACATGGTGTTCCCGTATCTATTATTTCGGACCGAGACAGTCGATTTACATCGAGGTTTTGGCGATCCTTACAGGAAGCTTTGGGAACTAAGTTGGATGTGAGCACCGCTTATCATCCTCAGATGAAAGGTCATAGTGAAAGGACCATTCAAACGTTGGAAGACATGTTACGAGCATGCATCATTGATTTTGGTAATGGTTGGGATAAGTACTTGCCACTGGCTGAATTTTCTTATAATAATAGTTATCATGGAAGTATTAAGGCCGCACCATTTGAAGCTCTGTATGGTAGAAAGTGTAGGTCTCCTATCTGTTGGAATGAGGTTGGGGATGCTCATCTCACAGGTCCAGAAATTATTCATGAGACTACCAAGAAGATCATACAGATTAAGGAAAGATTGAGAACCGCCAGAAGTAGGCAAAAGAGTTATGCCAATAAGAGAAGGAACGATATTGAATTTCAGGTCGGCGACCGTGTTATGTTGAAGGAGTCACCTTGGAAAGGTGTAGTACGTTTTGGTAAAAGGGGAAAGTTGAATTCTCATTTTGTTGGACCATTTGAGATTATTGAGAGAGTTGGACGGTGGCTTATCGTTTGAAGGAGCCACAAGAGCTTAGCTGTAAAGACCCGTCCTAATCCATCCGGACGATATCTTCAACATTTGGTCCCATTGCGATGGTCGACTCCAAGTAATGTCCTTAAATTGAGCAAATGCACAGCGGAAGACTTAATTCGTACCTGAGAATAACATGTTTTAAAACGTCAACATAAAGTTGGTGAGATATATAGGTTTAATGCTAGCAGCGTTATAACTATGGACCACAAGATTTCATGTAAACATTATAATAAAAATATTCTAAGTGGTTGAGCACTTGGTAACCATACTTAACACTTAATCACGTCGCATATTCCCTTTATTATGAAATCTTACTACACTGTACCAAGTGTAGTCACGAAACGAAGTACTGTGCAACCGTTGAATACTGGTCGTCCAGTCCGGTTGGGGTTGTCAGGCCCGATAGATCTATCAACAGGATTCGCGTTTACAATACCGCTGTAAATATTAGTTACCAAGCTACAGGGAAGTATGCCAGTGGTACAACTCAACGTAGAATATATTTTTCAGTTACTTGTGTCCATAACGTAACATAAAATACATGTATTCTCATCCCGAAATATTTAGAGTTTAAAAGTGGGACTATATACTCACCTAATGTATTTTGTAGTAAAAATACATATAACATCGTTGAACAAGTATAGGGTTGGCCTCGGATTCACGAACCTATATTATTTGTATATATATTAGAATATATAATCGTAATCGAATAAGTTCATATATTATAACTTTTTATAGTAGTTATTTGATTTGTATATATATTTAAAATGATGATTAATTGTATGGTTTTGATATATTCCTAATTTGTTATTTATGAACATTTATATAAGGATTATTAATATAATTAATTCATACTTATGCAATATAGATTTTAAATATATTTTCACATACATGATAATATATAATAGTATTAATAGCGAATAGAAGTTACATTTGATTATAATTATAATAATAATGATAATTTTAATAAAATGCTTATTAAAAAAAATGCTAATTTTTCTATTTATGATAATAATAATACTTATCTTAGAAATGATATAATAATAATAATAATAATAATAATAATAATAATAATAATAATAACAACAAAAATAACAATAGTACCTTTAGGATAATAAGCTTCAAAAAATAAAATAAAAGACATAGTCCAGGCTTGAACCCAAGAACTCTAGCTCGACAACAACACCCCTAGCCATTGAACCATTGCTTACTTAATGAATTAATTTGCTAGTTAAATTCTTTTAACTCGTTTCTTTCCGAAATCTATCCTCATCTTATCTTACGCTATCATGTTTACTCCTCATCATTAAATCATTAGACATCAAGCCCAACTGAAAGACAAATTCAGGATCTCGGCCCAAGAACAATTATGGCCCAAAGGATACGGTTGGTGATGTCGTCCAGTCCAAACAGAAATCAAGCAGCACGACAAGGTTTGATTTAAAAAAAAAGTTTCGGTTTACTTTACAGCTCAAGCAACACTCCCATATTCATTATTGTTTTTATATCATTATTGCCATTGTCTTTCACTGTCATCTTTCATCAAACAACATTGGTATTATTATTTTGCTTACAGCAATTCCACAAAGTTGCAGTAATACTCCAATTAGATGTGTGTTCGTGTGAGGGTTTGTGTGGAATCAAAAACCCAACGCCAATATCGAAAACCTAAATTAAATCAATCGGCGGTGTAGAGTTGAACTTGATCAAGTAGGAAACAGAAATAGTAGTATATATCGACAGAGGTGGTGGTTGTTTATGAGGTTTGTTTCTCGGACTACAATAGAGGAGAGAGAGATAGCGAAGGTGGCGGTTACATGGTGGTTGTATGGTGTTGTCAAGGGGTTTTTGGATAGCAATACATCCGCAGGAGAAGGTTGTCAAAATGATCATCGAAGTGGTCTAGTATGGTTGAGTGGTGAGCCGTAGGGTGGTGATAGAAGTTGATGGAATCATGGTAAATGATGGTATAGAAACAGAAAAAATAATACACAAAATGGTGCTAGGTACGTGGTGGTTTGTTCGAGATGGTGGTGATCGAGCAAAAGAAGAAGATGACGGTTTGGTTGATTGAAACAGAAACGCACGTTAGTGGTGTTGCAGGTGGGTGACGATGGTTGGAAATGGTGGCGGGTGTGGAGCTCAAGGTGGTGATTGATTGTTTTTGAGTTGTTAGTTGAGTAGTAGATAAAAGGAATGATAGATGTCGGATTTCTAAAGGTAATTATATGAGTGTTTAAAGAGGTGTTTGGTTGTTCCCGGTTGAAAAGAATGGTTGCGGGTTTGTAGATTGAAGATGGTATTGGTGGTGAGAGTGGTAGAAGGTGAAAGGAAACCGAAAAGGAACACAAGGTGATGGTTGACGATTAAGGTGACGATGATGGTTGTAAGATGGAGGTGAGGTGGTAGGGTTCGGTGGTGAAGTGATGAAGGAGATTGAATGGTCATTATGCATATATCTCACTATCTCTTGTATATATATATAAATTTGAGTGAGTTGTAACACAAACAATAACATCCTTGAATAATTCGGATTATGCACAGTAATATGATATGAATGATATGTGATTATAATTCAAACGTGTATAGTACTAAAACAAAATAAAATATCATATATTCCAAATGAAAAGTTAAGAGAAAACAGTGTGCAGCCTAGTATTTTGTTTTTTAACTACCGACATCCATATTAATAATAAATATAATTAATTAATTAATTAATTTAATTAATAATCTATATAATTAATTATATATTATATAATATTTATGTTCATGATAAGAATTTAATCTTCGTTCGTGAATCATCAGGCTTGGTCAAAGGGTAACTGACTATCCGGATATAGAGATTTCAAACTTTCTAGACTCAACATTAGGGTTTTTGCTTATCGTGTCGGAAACATATAGAGATTAGGGTTTAAATTTGGTCGGAAATTTCCGGGTCGTTACAGTACCCACCCGTTAAAGAAATTTCGTCCCCGAAATTTGGTAGAGGTTGTCATAAATAACAATAGGAATGTTTTCATGACGAATATGAGGTAATGATAGAGTTTTATCATTATTGGAAGATATGGATAAAACGATTCGATCATGTGAAGCGCACGAGTGAAGCTATCACAAAAGAGTGAAATGAGTAAATATGGAATTGTTTTAACCGATGACATGATTAGGATTGATTTCCGGAATTTATGGGATTTAAAGAAAATCTTATGTAATAAGATTTGGATCTTCGGGATCAGGATTTTCTTTGATTTAATGCGGCAAATCTGTTTTGATTTCTTTGTCGGATATTTCACTATAAATTCACCCCTTCGTTTTCCTTATTTTTCACAATTCACATCTTCTACTCTTTCTCCTTAATTCCTACTTTGAGACATTCGTCAATATGCTCCATCCCCATTCTGATCCTTGATATACTCTTAATTTTCATATCTGTCATTATTCTTTTTCATCTACCACCAAAAGAATCTATTTATTTCTACTATATTCTTGCGGTGATAGTGTTTCTAGTTCTCCCGTGTCTCTATATTGCTATCGGCATTGATATACACGGTTTGAAATTTTGAGATTATTATTGAGCTTTATATTCTTCATTATTTTTCGGAGCTTCATGCTTTCGTTTCCTCCTCCCGACTTCGAGTCAAGCGAGTAATGGTTCGGAATTCGTAGGTATGAAGTTTGGAATGAACATAGCTAATGCTATTAGAAAGAAATGATAATGGCATAATTTTGATTTGTCAAGTTACCAGAATATCATGGAAAAGACCGCATCATCAAGAAATATTTTCTTGATATATTTAGAAATTGAATAGAATGTAAGAGCCGTGTAACATGGTACATGATGATGGTACTGTAAATCATCACATTTCATTAGAAACTCAACATGACTTACTGTAATATAATGAAGTTGATCAAGTTTCATTATATTATATTAATTCATGCATCAGTTCCCAACACTACTTCAGAACATTCCTATTTTTAACTCGAATGTTTTAGAACTTAGAAACTAACACAGTTTCTTTTATGTTGTAACGCAGATGTCACGGAGAGATAAATGATCTCAGATAAGAATAGTTATGAAAATATCTCCAGAAATATGAAGGATATGTTAACGGAAGATATTAAGATATCTTATAGTATCTAAGATTTGATGATGATGAAGAATATCATCTGGAAAGGTTTAGAATAACGAGTAGGGTTCTTACTAACGGTTTCAGGAGGCACTGAATCGTTTGGATTATTTGAAGACAGGTTCAGTCCTTGTATTTGTTCTTTGTTTCCTTCACGGTTAGCTCAAATCGTTTTTCAGTACCAAATTTTCTATCGAGCGTTCCTAACACTCCCTTCTTTATCATCAAACTTTTGGCTATTTAGGCTATCTATGAGTTTACTGTTTCCTCTGCATTTAATGCAGCCATAACTGAATCGTCGGTTATCAATCCGAGGTGTTTTCGAGCGAATTGTGTTTTTAGATGATTAAACGCTTATGGTAGTATGGTGGAATATAAAAGGTTTTCCGATAGCGACTGCGCAAGAATAACGTATATATTGAGACTAACCTTTCTGAGAAGTCGAGGTTAACTTGTTGAAGCTTTGATAAAATTGGCTAATTTGGAAAGGGATTACAAAGTTATTTTGGGTAATAATAACACCAAATGAATTATCACTGCTACGTGTTGAATGTTGACTCAGTTTTCGAGAGTTTCCAGGTGTATAACTATATGCATAAATCTTTCTTCCGTAAACGAGGTGCGGCTGGTTCAACTTCTCGATCGAAGTGTTTTCAAGAATCATGAAAAGATTTGAATGTAATTGTAACTGTCGAGATACAAATGAGGTTTAAGATGGAATCAAGTGGCAAGCTTGAAGAATTATTTAGTTTCATATGTTATAATCAATATTTTAATTTAATTCATTTTAATTGTCCAAAGTTAGCAGTCCAACAGTCTGATGGTTCAATAATTCATATATAATTTAATATTTAATATTCGAATTAAATAATACGTATCGTGACCCGTGTACCGGTCTCGGTGTCGATCACAACTCAAAGTATATATATATTTTGGAATCAACTCCGACCCTGTATAGCCAACTCCCACCTTCACATATAGAGTGTCTATGGTTGTTCCGAAATATATATATAGATGGGTCGATATGATAAATAGAAACCTTGCATGCGTGTCCCGTTATTTAAAGTGCGTAAAAGTAAATAACAGAAATTAAATGACGATAAATAAAATTGCGAGAATGTAAATTGCGATAAATTAAATGTTAATCAGTTAGCTGGGAACAGTTAGCCGGAACAGTTAGCGTGAAATCCTATCACAATTCCAATTAATTAATTCGTTTGTTTCTAACACTTTTTATTTTTGTCAAATGTTTTCTTCGTTATGCCACTTGTTGGATTCTGATAGGTCAAAATTCAAATATGAAATTTGAATAGAAATGGTTATTCTGTGGTGAACGGATACGTATATCGGTTGTTGTAAGTAGGATAGTAAATGATCGTTGAATCAGATTCGAAGAATGTACAGTGTAACTTATTAATATAAATTCTAAATATTCCTCGGGTACTACCCACCCGTTAAAATATTTTCATCATTAACAGTTTGTACGAAAGAAATTTTTAATTACCATCTTTATGAAAATATACTTGCATATATATTTTCTTCAGATGTAATTGTAGATTTAATGAGTCGATAAAATATTAAACTCATTTGATTTATCGTTAACGGTAGATTACATAATTTCTAAAGCATTAGAGATTACATAATTGCCATGTCGAACGAAGATAAATGAGATAAAACGATATGTGAAACGAAAATAATCGACGTAGAACGATATGTAGAACGAAAATCATACACGAAGTACAGATGGTGATATTGAGGCGTGTGATATTGATATCCGAGGTACAGATTGTAATGTTGAGAGTTACGGCGCGGTTATGGTTTAGGGATGATATGGGTACTGTCGGTGTTGATGATGGTGGTACGGATTATACTGCTGGTGCTGCTGCTGGTGTTTGTAACCTTCGCACCATATTCTCCAAAGCCGTCACGCGAGCGCGAAGTTCGTTAACTTCTGCTAGTACACCGGGATGATTGGTGGTTGGAGTGAGCGAATGAACAAGATCTGAAATATGGGATAGTATATAATCGTGACGAGATACTCTAGAAATGAGAGTGAAAATGGTTTCTCGAACAGGTTCGCCGGTAAGTGCTTCAGGTTCATCGCCAAGAGGGCAATTTGGTGGATGGAAGGGATCTTCGTCGTGAAATGATTTTCGAATATAGGATGATATTCTAACTTCATAGAATATCTATGTATATAGTACTAAAGATTTTGTAGGCTACGGAGGAATTTACGGCATATGTCAGGCAAATCTACAGATGCGCTAAGATAGAAATTATCAGATACACTAAGATATGAATTTTGTCTATACACTATCGATGCAGTAACTGCAGTAAGACGTGTCTAGACTTATGAATGATAAGCAGGCAATTCCCTAAGGATGATAAGCAGATGGTTTCCGACTAGAAATGATAAGCAAAACTTTTTGACATATAGGCACGGTCAAAGTCCAGACTCACTAATATATCCTAACAACTACTAGTCAGACACACTAATGCAAGGCCTGGTTCGCTAAGACCAACGCTCTGATACCACCTGTAAAGACCCGTCCTAATCCATCCGGACGATATCTTCAACATTTGGTCCCATTGCGATGGTCGACTCCAAGTAATGTCCTTAAATTGAGCAAATGCACAGCGGAAGACTTAATTCGTACCTGAGAATAACATGTTTTAAAACGTCAACATAAAGTTGGTGAGATATATAGGTTTAATGCTAGCAGCGTTATAACTATGGACCACAAGATTTCATGTAAACATTATAATAAAAATATTCTAAGTGGTTGAGCACTTGGTAACCATACTTAACACTTAATCACGTCGCATATTCCCTTTATTATGAAATCTTACTACACTGTACCAAGTGTAGTCACGAAACGAAGTACTGTGCAACCGTTGAATACTGGTCGTCCAGTCCGGTTGGGGTTGTCAGGCCCGATAGATCTATCAACAGGATTCGCGTTTACAATACCGCTGTAAATATTAGTTACCAAGCTACAGGGAAGTATGCCAGTGGTACAACTCAACGTAGAATATATTTTTCAGTTACTTGTGTCCATAACGTAACATAAAATACATGTATTCTCATCCCGAAATATTTAGAGTTTAAAAGTGGGACTATATACTCACCTAATGTATTTTGTAGTAAAAATACATATAACATCGTTGAACAAGTATAGGGTTGGCCTCGGATTCACGAACCTATATTATTTGTATATATATTAGAATATATAATCGTAATCGAATAAGTTCATATATTATAACTTTTTATAGTAGTTATTTGATTTGTATATATATTTAAAATGATGATTAATTGTATGGTTTTGATATATTCCTAATTTGTTATTTATGAACATTTATATAAGGATTATTAATATAATTAATTCATACTTATGCAATATAGATTTTAAATATATTTTCACATACATGATAATATATAATAGTATTAATAGCGAATAGAAGTTACATTTGATTATAATTATAATAATAATGATAATTTTAATAAAATGCTTATTAAAAAAAATGCTAATTTTTCTATTTATGATAATAATAATACTTATCTTAGAAATGATATAATAATAATAATAATAATAATAATAATAATAATAATAATAATAATAATAATAACAACAAAAATAACAATAGTACCTTTAGGATAATAAGCTTCAAAAAATAAAATAAAAGACATAGTCCAGGCTTGAACCCAAGAACTCTAGCTCGACAACAACACCCCTAGCCATTGAACCATTGCTTACTTAATGAATTAATTTGCTAGTTAAATTCTTTTAACTCGTTTCTTTCCGAAATCTATCCTCATCTTATCTTACGCTATCATGTTTACTCCTCATCATTAAATCATTAGACATCAAGCCCAACTGAAAGACAAATTCAGGATCTCGGCCCAAGAACAATTATGGCCCAAAGGATACGGTTGGTGATGTCGTCCAGTCCAAACAGAAATCAAGCAGCACGACAAGGTTTGATTTAAAAAAAAAGTTTCGGTTTACTTTACAGCTCAAGCAACACTCCCATATTCATTATTGTTTTTATATCATTATTGCCATTGTCTTTCACTGTCATCTTTCATCAAACAACATTGGTATTATTATTTTGCTTACAGCAATTCCACAAAGTTGCAGTAATACTCCAATTAGATGTGTGTTCGTGTGAGGGTTTGTGTGGAATCAAAAACCCAACGCCAATATCGAAAACCTAAATTAAATCAATCGGCGGTGTAGAGTTGAACTTGATCAAGTAGGAAACAGAAATAGTAGTATATATCGACAGAGGTGGTGGTTGTTTATGAGGTTTGTTTCTCGGACTACAATAGAGGAGAGAGAGATAGCGAAGGTGGCGGTTACATGGTGGTTGTATGGTGTTGTCAAGGGGTTTTTGGATAGCAATACATCCGCAGGAGAAGGTTGTCAAAATGATCATCGAAGTGGTCTAGTATGGTTGAGTGGTGAGCCGTAGGGTGGTGATAGAAGTTGATGGAATCATGGTAAATGATGGTATAGAAACAGAAAAAATAATACACAAAATGGTGCTAGGTACGTGGTGGTTTGTTCGAGATGGTGGTGATCGAGCAAAAGAAGAAGATGACGGTTTGGTTGATTGAAACAGAAACGCACGTTAGTGGTGTTGCAGGTGGGTGACGATGGTTGGAAATGGTGGCGGGTGTGGAGCTCAAGGTGGTGATTGATTGTTTTTGAGTTGTTAGTTGAGTAGTAGATAAAAGGAATGATAGATGTCGGATTTCTAAAGGTAATTATATGAGTGTTTAAAGAGGTGTTTGGTTGTTCCCGGTTGAAAAGAATGGTTGCGGGTTTGTAGATTGAAGATGGTATTGGTGGTGAGAGTGGTAGAAGGTGAAAGGAAACCGAAAAGGAACACAAGGTGATGGTTGACGATTAAGGTGACGATGATGGTTGTAAGATGGAGGTGAGGTGGTAGGGTTCGGTGGTGAAGTGATGAAGGAGATTGAATGGTCATTATGCATATATCTCACTATCTCTTGTATATATATATAAATTTGAGTGAGTTGTAACACAAACAATAACATCCTTGAATAATTCGGATTATGCACAGTAATATGATATGAATGATATGTGATTATAATTCAAACGTGTATAGTACTAAAACAAAATAAAATATCATATATTCCAAATGAAAAGTTAAGAGAAAACAGTGTGCAGCCTAGTATTTTGTTTTTTAACTACCGACATCCATATTAATAATAAATATAATTAATTAATTAATTAATTTAATTAATAATCTATATAATTAATTATATATTATATAATATTTATGTTCATGATAAGAATTTAATCTTCGTTCGTGAATCATCAGGCTTGGTCAAAGGGTAACTGACTATCCGGATATAGAGATTTCAAACTTTCTAGACTCAACATTAGGGTTTTTGCTTATCGTGTCGGAAACATATAGAGATTAGGGTTTAAATTTGGTCGGAAATTTCCGGGTCGTTACATTAGCGCTTTTCATAACGTTTTCATGTATCGAACTTGAAGAAGTGTTTGGCCGAGGCCAATGAAACCATTCTTTTTGATGAACTTCATGTTGTTAAACAACTCCATTTTTGAGGAACCGGTTGAGATTATGGATCGAGAGGCTAAGACTCTTAAGCAGAGTAGAATTCCTATTGTTCGAGTTAGATGGAACGCCAGACGCGGTCCCAAGTTCACTTGGGAGCAGGGAGGTCATATGAGGCAGAAGTACCCGCATTTGTTCCCAGATGCCGAGTCAACCCTGCACCTGCTTAAATTTCGGGACGAAATTTCCGTAACGGGAAGGTACTGTAACGACCCTACTTTTTCCGTTATCTTTTACCGTTAAGTATTTAACGACCGTTAACTGTTATTCGTGCCACGTCATTTCTATGACCTATATTATTAATCTTGTAATAATATATTAATTATTATGTGTTATATGAATATTTGTATTCATATTTCAAGTTGTACGTTTCTACGTGTCGCGGGTTTCTATCCGGCGAATCTTTTCAGTTTTCCAACCAACGGTCGAGCTTTTGGGATTTTTAAGTCCTAAATATTTTAAATATGATATTTTAATGTCATATGACCATATATAGTGTTTATATATTTTATCCGTCGCGTAGTTGTTATCTCTCCGAAAAATCAATCGCGTAGTAGCGTTTTCGCGTTTCGGGCTTCGATCGGGCGTTCGGGCCACAAGCAATTAGTCATTTATCAATTTTGGGCCATAAAAGGGGCCCACCCTCTTGCTAGAGCCGGCCTAAACCCTCATGGAGGGGGGTATTGTGCCATTTTTCTAAACTTGGAGTTTTATGGAACAAAACCTAATTTCACTCTTCATTTCCCTCATTTCACCTTCTAATTTTTTTTGTGTTTTCTCCTCTACTTCCTCTCTAGGCTGTCGCCTACCACCACCCAAAACATCATCACCATCAATTGATTTCTTGCTTGGAATTTAGGGCTTTCAACACAATCGGATTCTACTATTCGTTCTCTACGCGCCTATACTCTTTAATTGTTGATTAGGGTATAAACCCTAACCCTAACTTTTTGATTTTTATTATATTTTACTATTTTTATATGTTATATTAATAGTATGATGCTTACATGTTATTGTATTGTTGATTATATGCGTAGAATTGCTCATTAATTCATGTTTTCGGTTTGATAATATTGGGACAGCAGCTTGTTCGTTGTTTTATGTAAATATAACTGATATAAAAGTGAAATTAAAGTGTTTATATGAGTTCCTCTCATCAAGACATTAATTTTAGACTCCGGATTCATGTCGTTTCGATTCCCGGAGCTTAAGATATGATTAAAATGGTGTTTTGTAAAGATTAAATGGTGAAAACGAATTGGTTCAGTTATGGTCCGACTTTGTGACCATTTTTGGAGTCTTTAGGGTGTACTAGTGTGTTATGATTGATGATGGGATGAACTTTCATGTTCGGGTCATCGAAATCCGAGCCACGGATCACCCGTTATGACTAAAATACGTTTTTGAGCGGATTAAAGGTACAAACTGATTTAGAGCTGTAAGTCACGACTTGGTGACTGTTCTTGGGATGTTCTTGAGCACACTAATGTGTCGGGTGGGTTGGTTAGGCGAAGATATATATAAGGCTCACCGAAAACTGATTCCCGGGGCTCAAGTTATGACCCGATGAACTTTTGAATTAAAACTTATGGTTAAATATTAAAACTTATGATAAAAATAATGATTTTCATTATTGATTAATTACTTATGATATAAGAAGTAATTATTATCATTTAAGACTTACGATATATATATATTATATCATTTAATTATTACTTATGATTTAATTAACATTTTAATTAAACTTATGATTAATAATACTTTTATTATTAATGAAAAATACTTATGATAAGTATTAAATTTATTTTATGAGAATATTATTTTAAGACTTATAATAAAGATTAAATAATTATTTAATTATTATAAGACTTAATTATTATTTAATTATGATCTAATTATTAAATACTTATGATTTAATAATTTTAATTAGAAACTTATGAAATGATTAATAATTCATTATTAATTAATAATACTTATGATATGATTTAAAATTTATTTTTAATTAATAATACTTATATTATGACTAATATTTAATTAATTAATTAAATACTTATGTTATATTAATTATATCATTTAAACTTATCTTAACTTTAATAATTCATTTTTATTTAATTAAACTTATGTTATGACATAATTATACATATTTAACTTTAACTAACATTATAACTTAGGTTATTATTATACTTTACACTTTTAAAATTAATGTTGACTATGTTTGACCAAGGTTGACTTTTGAGTTGACTTTCGGTTGACTTTGACTTTCAGTTGACTTCTGTTGACTTTCTAAATAAGGAAACTTTCCTAACTTCAAAACTTTCCAAAAATAGAAACTTTCCAAAAATAGAAACTTTCCAAAAATAGAAACTTTCCAAAAATAGAAAACTTTCCAAAAATGGAAACCTGCTAAAAATAGAAACTTTCTAAAAATAGAAAGTGTGTGTCCGTACGCTGTTCCGATCAAACCGATGCATGTTGAGTGTTGTTCTATGTCTACTTGCAACATGTACAATAGCTATCATACTAAGACTTGACCTAAGTTAGTTATTTATATCGACCTGCTTTATTTATAGGTCGGCGTTGTGATCATTCATGATCACTTTACTTCATTTGCTGTTCGCATAATTATGTGGTTACTTCGGTTGCTATTAAGGTGAGTTATAGTCCCTTTTTTTTCCTATTTTAAATCTTTTGGGATGAGAATACATGCAATTTATTTTATATTTTGGACACATGTGGAAGTTGGTTTAAATTATTCATTGTGAGTTGAACAAAAATATTCCCTAGTCTGGTAACTGTAATCACTGGTTTTTACTGGTGAACGCGAATCCTATGGATAGATCTATCGGGTTTGACAACCCCATTTCGAGCTAGTCGCGCTAGCAATTTGTTATCGGAATGTTTAGTACTTCGTATTTAGTTGAAGATACACTTGTTCGGTGTATATTATTTATTGTGTTTGGCAAGGGTAAATAAAGGGTTAAGTGGTTACCAGGTGGCTCACGGAAAATGGAATAATGTTTTATTATATGTTTTCTAGCATATAATTTGGTGGTTTAAAAAGGAGTTTTATGTTTTCAAACATAAATTTTTATTTTTTAAATTAAATATTGTTTGCAATATTAAACCTATAATTCACTCAACATTTTTGTTGACAGTTACTCGCATGTTTTATTCTCAGGTTCATGATTGATTGCTTCCGCTGTGCTTAGAGAGTCTGCATATTTATGATGGCAGCTTTTGTTAAACATTAACTTGCATTCTATTTTGTTACATTAAATAGTGGTTGTTTGTTGACTTTATTTTGGTCAACTTTTGGTTAAAGTATTATTGTATAGTTTTTCTAAACTTATACATTTTAGTAGATTCCTTTATAGGAATTCATTTTTAAATAAAGAATGCAAGGTTGTTTTATTAAATTCATATAGAGTTTCGATCAAGCTGTGGGACCAAGTGACGGAGCCGTTAAGTGTTTTGACGGGGTCGTCACAATTACTTTGTTGGATCTAAGTTTTTCTAGCTTATGATCTCTTTATTTTTGTTAAAAGATCAAAACTTGTGTTTATGATCCTCATGTAACTTGTAGATCTAGCTTTTTGCTTTAAGGATCTTCAAGAACATTAAAGATCCAAGCTTTCTAGATTAGGGTTTCATTAATTTGTTTAGATCTAAGCTTTTTAAGTTTATGATCTCATTACTTTTACTAGATCTTAGCTTTCTAGCTTATGGTCTCATTAATCTTGTAAAGATCCAAGCTTTCTGGCGTAGGGTTTCTTAACACTTGGGATCTAAGTTATTATTGTAGATCTCACTTACTTGGAACCTTTTTATGATTTTTATGGTGATAAAAATCAAGTCTTCATCATCTCATATGATGAAGATGCATAAACTTGTATCAAAAGGACAAAGGTTGAAGCTTTATTGTGATTATACAATAAAGAGACAACCTTGATGTTCAAAACTTGTAAAAAGTTAGCTTTTACTTTTAGTTGTGTGTTGATGGTTAAAACTTGGTCATAATAATGCTAAAACATCAAAGAGTTGTACACTTGAAGCTTAAACGCATCAAGGATGAGAACCGCGATGAGCATCAAGCACCAAGAAACCCACCGGAGCACTTTCTTACTGTTTTTTGGGGTCTAATCAGACTCCTGGGACTTCTGAAAAGTAGATTTTCAGATAGTTCATTTCGAGTAGATGACTTTTCGTTCAAGACTCGTCTAAATCCGGTATATGGTTTAGAATTTATAGCCTTCCGAAAATCACTACGCCTGTGTAACGACGTGCTGAAAAATTCTGACCTACTCGCGCTTGAACCGTCGCCATGGTCAAACGACATCGAGTTAGGAACTGAAAATTGGACAGCGGTACGAGGACTCACATACGGAGCCTTGGCCACTGACCACACATCTTTTCAGTTTGTATAGAGGTCGTAGCAGCTGTTCGAATTCAGCCTATTGTTTCGAACTCTATTCTTGTTGAAAACTTACTTTATCTTTTACGAATGATGATGATGATGATGATACTTAAGACTTAACTTATTTACTTTTAAACTTTTGGGGACAATTTACTGACCTAGTAACCTTTGACTTAGGTTGAGGACCTTTCGGACAGACTTACTACTTGCATACTTTTCATAGCGACTTTTACCGCACATTCACTATGAGTTATAGCTCCCTTTTTACTTTAACTATTTTTGGGACTGAGAATACATGCGCTTTTTATGTTTTACATACTAGAAACGAGTACTTAAACTTTATATATTTGTGGGTGACATAACGGCACAAAGATTCCCCTTAGCTCGGTAACGTTTAACTATTGGTTTATGAACCGGTAGACGCGAATCTTAGACATGGATCCATAAGGTTTGACATCCCCACTCGGGCTAGTCGCGCTAGTAGTCAACGGGTGTTTAATACTTCATAACCATATACACTCGCTAAGTGTAATTTTAGGGTGTGCTACATAATACTTGTTAAGTTAGTAACCGGGTGCCCACGGATAAGCATATACTTTATCATACGGATTTGAGATACTGTTTTGAATACGAAATCTTGTGGTCTACATTACATTACTGATTACAAACAAACTATAGCTCACCAACATTCGTGTTGACATTTTAAAGCATGTATTTCTCAGGTGTTTAGACGTTGTTGCTTCCGCTGTTAGACTTGCTGTCATAGTCTTGGTGTTATAGACTTGCTGTTACAGACTCGCTGTGTTTGACTTCCGTTGCATTGTTTAGAGATGTCTCAATCATGGAAATTTACTTTGCATTCACAACTTATGTTACATTTGAACAATGGCTTTGTAATGACCTTTTTGTCACGTACTTATGTTAATGCTTTCTATTCGTAGAAGCACGTTATCTTTGTAAAACATTTGACGTTGGTAAAGACGTCACCTTTTCATGAATGCAAAACTTGTTTTAAAACAGTATGTAGTATTGTACCGTGTACGGGGCGTTGATTTTGTACGGGGCGTCACATTTGGTATCAGAGCATTGGTTGTAGGGAATTAGGTTGCATTAGTGCGTCTTGACTGAGTCGAGTAGGATTCACTAATAGGACTAATCTACAAGTTGCTCGTTTACTTATTTCTGCGGAACTGCTGCATGCTACTACTTACTTTTACTGCTATATGATCTTGCTGTATGCTACTGCTTATTCTCGCTATTGCATGCTACTATCTCTTTTTGCATGATACTTCTGTTTGATACTGTTATTATTGCCATGCTATGTACTGCTGTAGGCGATCTAGGCTACTGAGGTTATTATGCCTGATTATGTTTGATGTGTGAAGCAGAGGTGTACGAAATACTATTATTTTTATTACGAAATATGAAGAAATATTACCCAAGTTTTATTTAATTTATTTACAGATAGGATATACCTAAACCTTGCTACAACACTATAGGCAGTGTACCTAATCGTAGAGTAGTATAGTTTTTAGTAAGTCCGGTTCGTTCCACAGGGAGACTGCTTATTTTACACTATATTTTTATATAACTATATTTGTGCAATATATATATATATATATATATATATATATATATATATATATATATATATATATATATATATATATATATATATATATATATATTACAATTATTATTATTATAAAAGGGAGGATTTACCATTTAATGACCGGTTTGTCGATTTTATATTTTAAGTCAAGCGTAAAGAAAATGACGATATTTAAATAACGATAAAATAAATAACAATAATTAAAATGATAATAAATAAAAGTACGAGGAAATATAAAATAAAATAATTATGCTTATGTAACAACCCAACCCGTTATCCAACCTTAATCGCGAATTATTTTTTTTAATACAAATAAGGTGCGCGGCGCGCACCACTCATTGTGCGCGGCGCGCATAAGGCCTGATCAGTTCTGTCCGGTTTTGTCATTTTTCGATTAAAGATCTCCCACTTTCCGACACTTTTAGACAAAATGCTTTTCAAAATATTTTATAATATGTAAAACTAACACGTTTCAATAATAAAACAAGATTTACGACACCGGGCCCACATCGGCCGATTTACAACCCTCGTACAAAATACAAGTTTTCGACTACATGAGTTTAAGTTCCAAACACAACCACGAGCATGATGTTTGGGGATAAACTACTCAATCCTAAGTCGAAACCAAAAGTAATCCAAGCAAGCATCAAAAGGGGAAATTATCTAATCCCGAGCATACCCTTGCCGCGTCCGCCTCCGAACCTAAAAATGTAAACAACGAGAGGGTAAGCTAATGTTTAGTGAATGCAATACTTATACGCATACATACATAATCCAATTACTTGCATACACCTACACAAACAACACAATAATCATTAGCAAACCGCAATAAACGTATAATCGTACGTACAACAAGTCAACAACATTAGTATAGAGATCTCAACAATAATGCGTACAATACCAGGTCAAAATCGTTAACCACTCACCACCCATCGCAACGCGTACGTGGCCAACGAAGAGCGGTAGGTCAAATACGTTAACCACTCACCACTACGCACCATGAGGCCGACGAAAAGCGCAGCCGAAACGTTAACACTTACCTCAATCACAAGGATGGCTGACGAAAAGCGGAACCGCTTACCATCCCACGATAAGTGGCCAACGAAGAGCGGATCCCCAAACGGATAACGCTCACCACTTACCCAAACACACATGTGGCCGACGAAGAGCGATAGGTCAAACATTAATCAATCGCCACATAACTAAATACTCACAGGTGACCGACGAAGAGCGATAGGTCAAACGTTAATCACTCGTCACATGCTCACCTCCAATTGTGGTCGACAAAGAGTCATTCCTTTCGGATATCACTCATCACATTCCAAACACACACATACACAAATGGCCGACAAAGAGTAATAGGTCAAACGTTAATCCCTCGCCACATACACAAACCGAATATAGCCAACAAAGAGCTATCCACACGGATATCACTCACTATATTTTCTCAACTCAATTGTGGTCCACGAAAAGTGAATCCTAACAGATGTCACTTACCACTTCGCACGCAAGCAACCAAATTATATACATAAGCGTATAAATATTCCACTCACCTCGATTACTTGAAAAGCAATCCCGCTTGAGCTCCTAATCGTCCAAATGCAAATCACCTAAGTAATTCACAACAAATAAGCCAAACAATCTAGCTTATAACCAAAATACCAATAAGTGCAATATTAACCCAATTGCACTTACTTCCAATTTGACTAAGTCAAAATCTCACCCGAAATACCCATAATCACAATTGACTAGTGATTATGTTCCAAGAACCCATTTACTCAAGGTTTCATCATCAAAACACATTACTTGCATCAATTTACACAAAACCCATTTTGACCTAATCTCAAGTCAAAACACCCATTTGCAAGTTTACACTAATAATCACTTATAACTTAAGTTAACAAGTGATTTCACATTCAAACATGATTATCAACTAATCAATTTCATCATCCAATCCAAAACCCACCAACAATGGTTATCAACACCATTTACTAACTCAATCACCCAATTATGAACACTAAATCAAACTATGAAAACTCGGAGTTAGAACTTACCAATACTACCACAACGTATCCAAGAGCGAGATGAACAACCTTAACACTTGAGCTTTTGATCGATTCAAGATCCTTCTTCCCCAAATCACCAAATCTCTCTCTCTCTCTCTAAGAATGAAATGAGAGTGCTTGTAGATTTGAAATATGGTCCAAAACTAGATCCAAAACTGATAATATGGCCACACATCTGACCTCAAGTGAAAAGACCCAAATGCCCTTCATTTAACTCAAAACATCAAAAACAGAATTCTGTCGCAGAGGCAGTGCGCGGCGCGCTCACTTAGATGTGCGCGACGAGCACCATGGTCTGAGCAGTCTGTCTGTTTCAGTTTAACTCCAGTTTGATTATACGATGTTCATGTACTCAAGTACACTTGGGTTTAGGGTCTTACAACTCTCCCCCACTTAAATTGGATCAGGTCCCCGTGATCCTTGCTACTCGAACTAACAGGACCCACGCTCTATGGTCCTCCGACATACGTCCAAATTCGATGTCCACAACAATTACCACAAATCTGAAGAACTCACACAATTCCTTTAGGCGACTTTATTCAAAATTTACCCTTCTGATTTAAATCATCATCCGTGATTTACCAAATCTACCAAACCGAGCGCTAAGACTCGCTTCATTCCCAACCAGAACGAACTCAGGCCTCGACCGCATGACAAACATATGCTAACATTCCAAATACTCGTACCGAGTTAGCAATCCCTTTAGCATACCCTTATCATGTACATCGCTAAAGTAACAACACACCAATAAAATGGCCTACAAATAACACAATGGAGCCGACGAAAAGCGAATCCTCACGATTGGATACCACTTGCCCCACATCCTCACGCGTACGTGGCCGACGAAAAGCGGTAGATCAAACTTTAACCACTTACCATTACGCAACAAGAGGCCGAAAAAAGCGCATCCTTACGGATCACACTTACCTCTCCTCACACATGGCCAAACAAAATCGATTCCTAACGGAAAACGCATTCCACACAACAATAAGTAGCCGACGAAAAGTGAATCCTAACGGATAACACTTACTACTTATCATACCTCAACCGTGGCCAACGAAAAGTGAATCCTCGCAATTGGATATCACTTGCCACAATACATAGAAACAAACTAAGTATATACGTATACTTAGAATCATTCCACTCGACTTGGAATCTCCCGCACACGAACCATATGTATGTACAAACATCGCTATCACGATCGCGTAAATCATAACCTATATCACGCATAAGTTCAAGAATACATTTCTTTAAAAGATAAATTGGCATACCATCCCTCGATTACGGGACCCTACCTTGCTCAACGAGCCCGCCCATTTGTCTCGTAATGAGCTTAACCACATTACCGCCTCAAGTAGTAATTCGCATCCAGACCAATAAATACAGTTTAACCAAAATTGTACTTTACCAAAAATTGACCAATCTATGTCCTGACACTAATCTCCAGATCTACCATGAGCATTATCCGAAATTTCACACTAAAACCTCCTCATGTGGGAGTGTAACTCCCGCACTTGGAACTACGTTCCATAACCACATCGCCATGGTAACATCATCCCGCGATAGTTACCACATTCCAAAATACGTGACCAATATATCCCTCGGTCGTAGTACCCGAATTCTCAAGAATTCATTTCGCATGCTAGAAATTGATGTTCACTGTCACCCATTGGCGTCATTTAAGCAACGACAAAATCCAACAAAACATGCACCTTGTACACCCGTACAATGCTACCAAAAAGGTAGACTTTTCTAACCACTGGGTTCACATGACCTATCACCACATCTTGCTCCAACGTTGAGCATACAAAGGGTCTTAACCTATCCTTAATCACTTCGAACGAAGAGTTCATCACAAAATACACAAACTTTATTCTTGCAATCCTCTGATTGCCATAGCTTGTTAAAGTTCCACCTAGTCGCTCATGTACCTAAGGGTTTCTCTCCGGTACCCTAAGTACAATGTAACCACAACGTCGTCAGAGTCGAAATTACGCTTGCAGGTATGAAAGAGGCACCTGACATCGCGTCACATAGACTCCTCTATCAACATTCATTGAGACCGAAAAGCTCAACCTCGAGGGTTCCATTCATCCAATGTCACCCATCACAACACCAAAGTGACCTTAAGTCATCCGTACCCGACGAAACTCATGTTTCATCAATTACGACACAAAAGCGACTACGCGCGATCAATACAACACCAAAGCCCATTCTCATGGCTTGGTAAAATCTTTCGCCCAACACTAAGGAATGCTTAGAAGCACCAAGTCTTACATCCTTCGCCCATCAATCCGACCATCATCATAGGGTAATTCCATAAGGATCGCTACCCTTCATTACACTACGCACAAACACAAAATGCATCAAACAAAATCATAAGTACATTTCGAAAGAAATATCAAAAAGTACCTGAACATCGTCGTCAGGTTCTCATGCATCACCAACTAGTTCCGGACACGCCGAATTTCGGTGTCCCTCCTTTCGACAATTAAAACATGTAACCTTGTTAGACTTCGCATTCGTACATTCGCGCGACAAATGACCCCGTTGTCCACAATTATAACACGTGTGTATAAAACCACCTGTACCACTCTTCTTCATGCTTTCGTTTCCCTCGGAAGTACTCTTACCCTTCTTGTTCGAATGCACCGTAGTTTCGGACTTTCGCTTACTAACATCGGAACCACTCCTCTTCAGGACAAGCGTCTCAAAACCCTTCGCCATGTCAAACAATTCATCAAAAGTTTTCACCGCGTTCCTACTAATTTTCTCTTGGTAGTGGTCATTTAAAGTTCGGTAAAAGTCTTCCTTCAACATGTGATCATTCCCGACATACTCCGGGCAAAATTGGGTCTTCGATAAGAAAACGGATTTGAGAGTGTTTAAATCCATCGACCCTTGCCTCAAAGCACGCAACTCGTCTTTAAGCTTAGAAAGATCGGCCGCAGTTCGGTACTCCTTGAAAAATTCCATCTTAAACTCGTCCTATGTGAACTCCATACATTGTTCATCACCATAGAGTTGGATTTTCGCATCCCACCACAGCTTGGAGTCACCCCTTAGCATACTACTACCATACCTCGTCTTCTTATCTAGAGGGCACTCACTAGTACGAAACACCCCCTCCATATCGGAGATCCAACGATTGCTCTTTAGCGTATCTCGTTCACCAACAAAAGTGGGAGGTTGTGCATCCTTGAGGTTTTTGTAGTAGAAGTCTCGCCTTCCTATATTATCTTCGCGGAGAACAACCTTAACTTGTTCCTTGACTAGATTGACTACTTGCTCGTCAATCGTATCTAAGAACAAAGATGGCCTCAACCTTGGCCGTGAACTCGGAGTCCTCGCCTTGATCACCACTATCATGTCCGTTCCTCGTCTTCATTCTAAAAAATGAACTCGGTTAGGAACGCAACACGAATAAATTATATACACCGTCGCGAACAATAATCACAATCAAGTAAATACGCCACCATTTGCACATCCCATCTAGTTCAATACTTGTTGTACATCACTTACTTGACTTGGCTTGCAACCGTAATAATGGTCGCGAAGCATTATTACGCTCACACGCCATGCCGAGCTCATGAATACAACAACCATCTCGCTAGATGTTCAACACAAAATAACATGATTAGTAACACATAATCAATACATAGATAGTTCACCTACAATCTAAGGCACTAGCTAATACCTGAACCGACCCGTAATCCTACAAGTCCCGCAACAAATAAGCACACACAAAAAGTCTAAGTCTAGGCGCCTATCTCAAGTCACCTAAATCCCTTAGACCATGCTCTGATACCACTTGTAACAACCCAACCCGTTATCCAACCTTAAACGCGAATTTTTTTATACAGATAAGGTGCGCGGCGCACACCACCCATTGTGCGCGGCGCGCACAAGGCCTGATCAGTTCTGTCCGGTTTTGTCATTTTTCGATTAAAGATCTCCCACTTCCCGACACTTTTAGACAAAATGCTTTTCACAACATTTTATAATATGTAAAACTAATACGTTTCAATAATAAAACAGGATTTATGACACCGGGCCCACATCGGCTGATTTACGACCCTCGTACAAAATACAAGTTTTCGACTACATGAGTTTAAGTTCCAAACACAACCACGAGCATGATGTTTGGGGATAAACTACCCAATCCTAAGTCGAAACCAAAAGTAATCCAAGCAAGTATCAAAAGGGGAAATCATCTAATCCCGAGCATACCCTTGCCACGTCCGCCTCCGAACCTAAAAATGTAAACAACGAGAGGGTAAGCTAATGCTTAGTGAATGCAATACTTATACGCATACATACATAATCCAATTACTTGCATACACCTACACATACAACACAATAATCATTAGCAAACCGCAATAAACGTATAATCGTACGTATAACAAGTCAACAATATTAGCATAGAGATCTCAAGAATAATGCGTACAATACCAGCGAAACATACACACCCTGACATGCACAATGTCGACATTCGACTCGATGGTGGCCGACGAAGAGCGATAGGTCAAAATTGTTAACCACTCACTACCCATCGCAACGTGTACGTGGCCGACGAAGAGCGGTAGGTCAAATACATTAACCACTCACCACTACACACCATGAGGCCGACGAAAAGTGCAACCAAAACGTTAACACTTACCTCAATCACAAGGATGGCCAACGAAAAGCGGAACCGCTTACCATCCCACGATAAGTGGCCAACGAAGAGCGGATCCCCAAATGGATAACACTCACCACTTACCCAAACAAACATATTGCCGACGAAGAGCGATAGGTCAAACATAGATCACTCGCCACATAACCAAATACTCACAGGTGACTGACGAAGAGCGATAGGTCAAACGTTAATCACTCGTCACATGCTCACCTCCAATTGTGGTTGACAAAGAGTCATTCCTTTCGGATATCACTCACCACATTCCAAACACACACATACACACGTGGCCGACAAAGAGCGATAGGTCAAACTTTAATCGCTCGCCACATACACAAACCGAATATAGCCAACGAAGAGCTACCCACACGGATATCACTCACTATATTTTCTCAACTCAATTGTGGTCCACAAAAAGTGAATCCTAACGGATGTCACTTACCACTTCGCACGCAAGCAACCAAATTATATACATAAGCGTATAAATATTCCACTCACCTCGGATACTTGAAAAGCAATCCCGCTTGAGCTCCTAATCGTCCAAATACAAATCACCTAAGTAATTCACAACAAATAAGCCAAACAATCTAGCTTATAACCAAAATACCAATAATTGCAATATTAACCCAATTGCACTTACTTCCAATTTGACTAAGTCAAAATCTCACCCGAAATACCCATAATCACATTTTTAACTAGTGATTATGTTCCAACAACCCATTTACTCAAGGTTTCATCATCAAAACACATTACTTGTATCAATTTACACAAAACCCATTTTGACCTAATCTCAAGTCAAAACACCCATTTGCAAATTTACACTAATAATCACTTATAACTTAAGTTAACAAGTGATTTCACATCCAAACATGATTATCAACTAATCAATTTCATCATCCAATCCAAAACCCTCCAACAATGGTTATCAACACCATTTACTAACTCAATCACCCAATTATGAACACTAAATCAAACTATGAAAACTCAGAGTTAGAACTTACCAATACTACCACAACGTAGCCAAGAGCGAGATGAACAACCTTAACACTTGAGCTTTTGATCGATTCAAGCTCCATCTTCCCCAAATCACCAAATCTCTCTCTAGAAATCTCTCTCTCTCTAAGAATGAAATGAGAGTGCTTGTGGATTTGAAATATGGTCCAAAACTAGATCCAAAACTGATAATATGGCCACACATCCGGTCTCAAGTGAAAAGACCAAAATGCCCTTCATTTAACTCAAAACATCAAAAACAAAATTCTGTCGCAGAGGCAGTGCGCGGCGCGCTCACTTAGATGTACGCGACGAGCACCATGGTCTGAGCAGTCTGTCTGTTTCAGTTTAACTCTAGTTTGATTATACGATGTTTATGTACTCAAGTACACTTGGGTTTAGGGTCTTACAGCTTATTTAAACTTCCGTAAATATGATGTTTGACGTTTTGATTTTAATTTATTACCCTGGGTTTATTGTCCTTTATCCTGGTTTATTTGAAACCTATCTGGTTTTTGCCCATAATAGTCCATCGGTCATAATTATAAAATGCTCGTCAAATTAACCTTATTTCCGAAGTCAAATATTCCAACTAATTGGGGACTTAAACTGCAACAAGGTCTTAATACTTTGTTAATGATTACGCCAGGTTATCGACTGCTTGTAATCCAAGATTTTAATACTTTGTTAACAATTACACCAATTACCCTTGAATGTAATCCACCCCTGTTTTAATGAGTCCATTGACTATTAATCCATCCCCGTGTCCGGTCAAATGAACAATTATTCGTATTTATAAATATCCCGCTCCCATACCCAGTCAAGCGTATGTGGTTATATATAAATACGTCAAATTATAAATCTCTATATTAAATTAACGAGATATCATTTAGTTAATATAAAGCCCATTAATAGCCCATAGTCTAATTTCCACAAGTGTCGGTCTTTTGTCCAAACCCCAATTATGGTCCAAAGCCCAATAACCCCGTCTTAATATTTAGTCCAACATCACGATTACTTCGGCTCAAATAAGCATAATAATAACTTAAATATGAGACATTAATTTAAAAATAGCTTACAGTGGTTATATATCGCGCAGTGTTACGCGGACAGAACTTCGACTTTATAACCCGTAAATAATCGTTACATTACCTAAACTAATCTAATATAAAACTAAACTAATAATAAATATATTATATATATATACATATATATATATACATATATATATATATATATATACATATACATATATATACATATATATATATATATATATATACATATACATATATATACATATATATATATATATATATATATATATATATATATATATATATATATATATATATATATATATATATATATCGATAGAGAGATTGATGGATGGTGTCTCAAATATTGACAGAATGCTCGACCTTTTATAGGCCATTTCTGATTTTTGGGACTCCGCGATAGCAATGATTTTAGTCTTGGAGGCTCCGCGATCGCGACACGGTGGATTCCAGCTCATTTAATTTTGGCCATTAGCTTGTCGACTTATTTATTTAATATATATTATATATATATAATTTATATAATTACATATATATATATATATTATATTATATTCTTGTGCATAGTTGACTTGTAGTTTTAGCTCCGTTGACTAGTACGTTGATACTCGGTTTATGTCTCGGTTCCGGATTTTCGAATGTCTTTTCGTACGCGTAGATATCTTGTACTTTACGTTCTGCGACTTGTACTCTTGTAATTTTTAGACGTTTCTTATCAATAAATTGAACCAATTAGATTGTATCGTGTACATTTGAGCTTTTTGGTCATTTGCGTCTTCAAATCGTTGTTTTCTTCTTTTGTCTTCGCACTTATTTATTTAAACGATTATTACATAAAAATAGAACAATAGTACCTAAAAGCTTTACATATTGGAAGAATATTGATACTAAATATATGTTCATTTAGAGCACTATCAAATATCCCCACACTTGAACGTTGCTTGTCCTCAAGCAATACAGAACTTGAAATAAAATCACACTTCACTCGAATCACTTTTTTATTCTCACACTTTATACATCAGTGATTTCGATACGGCGGTATAAACAATGATAGTAACGATGTGGTTTACAGTCTCACATGACTATAAAAATTTAGATCCTTTAAGGAAATTGGATCTTTGTGGGTTTTGTGGGTTTTATATTTTAAAATTTTAGTTCAAAACTTATGGTTTTGTGTCTCCCACTTGCTAATCCTTGTATTAGGAAAGCAACACGTCCAGTGTACTTGCTCCGTATATTACCTTTCGGTAAACTACCGTCCGGTTGTAAAGGAAAGCGATGAACAAGCAACTGTTAAGGCGATGTCTAATGACATGCAGATGTTCATGGTCCACAACGTGTCTGATGCAGTTACTATCCTTTGTAGGAGCAATAGCAAAGATCACCCTATAATTGTTTTGGTCTGGCACAGGGTCCTGTCTTCGACCATGCTATGCAACCACCATTCTTACGGTTGACACCCGATTTGGTTCAGGTGACATAATGAATTCCGGTGAATTCTTAGGATTTTACGTTCAATGGTAATGAACGCATTGAAAATAGGTTTTCAGAAAACAAATCGGTTTTAATTTTGATCAAAATATTTTCTCGTTCAAGCTCGAGTTTAGATATCATCGAATTCCATGAGTTTGTAATTCTCAATATTTAAGGTCAATCACAAGGATTGAGTAATATCAGGCTTAAAAGCTGATTTTTAATCTTCAAGGAGATTATCCTTTCTGGAGGTCTGATTCATTAGTCTTATCAAGCTAATTTGCACGGCGCCCTCCCTATTTTACGAGACAGATCCTCTCATGGTTAGGATAAGTCTGACCTTTGATGCTGAGGTCCGTGGATTTCCTGCTAATTTTAGAGATGACTTTTCTATATTTTTCGTCAACCTACAGCTGGTCTGGATGACAACTTCCTGACCTAAATCAAGAAGTGCGTGTCTTTTTCGGAAGACTTTACTTCCTTTTAATGATGGAATTGATTCATCGTGTAGATCCATCTTTTCTTTCAATGTATTACAATAAACCGGGTAAAACAGATTAATATCGTCCAAAACAAAAGCACCTGCAATAACTTTACAGAAACATGTGATAGATAGTTTTTAATTGAATAACTTGGTACATTTTCCCCACACTTGGCTCTTTTCATGCGTCTTTTTTTTTTCTAATAAATAAATTCAAGTGTTTTGGTTGTTTCTCAATTTATGTCCTTTCCGAGGTAACGACAATTTCGGCATTAACACCTAGTTTTATCATTCATAAATATGTATAAATATGATTATGAATTCATTTAGTTGAAAATTTTTCAAATTTTTATAAAATTTAGAAAATAAACCAAGTATAAACCCGAGAGAATTTATAACCCTTCCCCACACTTGAGATCATGCAATGCCCTCATTTGCATGAAATCAGACTATAATTATAAATTCATGAGGGTGATTAGTGTAGAAAGGTGATTAAAAATACCCAGTTTATAATTGCTAAGCTCGTCGAATGATAGATGATGTCTCATCGTTCATTACTATCGTTATTTTATCACACATGTTTTTCTTTAAAAACGGTTACCTTTCTAAACTGTTTGCTAAACTTTGAAAATGCGTCTTTTACCCTAATTTATCATGCATTTTTATTAACGAGTTATGCATTAACCCGAACCCCTAATTTTAACGTTAAATGGGGTTAGACTTCCCCACACTTAGCTGAAGACATGTGAAGTCAGTAGAATAAGTTCCACGAATTAGAATAGTGAGCCAGTTATTTACATCTCGGGTGGTGTATAATATATCAATGGGTTTAAAGTTTAGACTCACCCGATCGTCACTACTTAATTCTTTTTTAAGTGTAGCTTTTAGTAAATGGATATGTCTCTTTTCTGGTTCTTGGTCAAATGGATCGATATACACCGACATACATACTTTTATAGGGTAGACAATTCCTAACATTTCCTTCCGTTCATTCTCGGGATCAAAGTTTTCACCTCTATTACCCAATTGGGTGAAATCCGAGGTGTCATTATCTATTACAGCTCGTAGTTCATCTTCGGTAGATGACTCATTTATTGAGAATATTTGGTTGGAAGGTTGTGGAATTGTGAATTTCGGGATCGAAGCAAATTCTTCTTCTTTAACGATCCTTATTGGTCCCACCACTCTGATATCGGGGGTAAAATTTTCAACGTTATCGTTTTCCCAAGAGTACCAATTTGTCACTCTTACTTCTTCTTCATCCATTGATGGATCGATGATTTTGTCGGTAGAGGATAATGTGTCGATATGTTGTGAAATTGGTAAGACTGAAGAAAAAGTATCATCGGGATAATTGATGATTTCGGAGCTCTCGAATTCATCAAAATTCGATGATATGAGATTTTCTTGCACAATACTCCTCAGATCAACAGGTGTGTAGTCTGATAGAGTTTCAGCTTGCCTATTTGCAAACTCTCTCATTTGTTCATTTTGAGCATCAAATTCTTCGAGTTTGATTTTCATATAATCTAATAAATTTTCAGACATGTAAGTAACTAGAGGGGGGTGAATAGTTACTTAGTCGATTTTTAAAAATTTTCTTTGGCGATTTGTTGAACTTGAACTTGATATTGTGTGATTTGAAATGTTTGTTCTCTAACAATGCTAGCAATACAAATATATGTTAAATTGTAAATAAAAGATAAGGGAAGAGAGAACAAACACAACGATTTATAGTGGTTCGGGAAGATGCTAACTAATCTTCTTTAATCCACTCATCAATTCTACGAATTGAGATTTTTCTTCACTATGATACTCCAAACTCGGTGGAGTGTTCGGATACAACACTAGTACTTCGATAAGCCGCACCTTGTGAACTATTACGTCCCTTTGAAGACTTCACAAACACCTATAGCTCTTACCACAAGATCTTAATGAACTTTTCCTAGTGAAAACACAACTATCCTCTAGATCCCTTTAAGAAGATAGTTTACAAGTAAACTTACAACTTTAAGCTTATAAGTACTCTTGCTAGAATCACTCTAAAAGATTACAAATTAAGTATAAGAATGATATCAGTAAGTATGAGAAAATATGAGTGCAAGAGGTGAGTCTTCAAATGCTTCAAGGCTTGGCTTTTATAGGAAGGAGAAATCTGCCTGGAAGTCATATGGCTCACTGTACGATCGACCGTGGTTCGACCGTGTACCTCTGACATCTGATTCTTATGGCTGTTTTTGTCCTTTGAAAATTATCATTTTCCCTTGTTGAATAGCTGCAACTAAAGACCAATTACTTTCGAAATTATCCTCATTACCTTTTATGTTTTGGACATAAGCTTGGAAGTTGACTTGTCCATTAAGAAGAAAGTCTTTAATCTTTGACCATTTGTCATTGATTACCAAAAGAGCTAATTGCAGATTTTTGTCTCTTGACAAACCATTATCTTCCAAAATCTTCATCAACCTTTCTTAATCACTTGTCATTTAGCTTATGGGAGTTTCTTGCCTTTAAAACATAGTTACAACTAGTTTGAGTCTAGTTTGAACATAATGATTCTTGTTACATCTTGACTAGACTTGAGCTAATTACATTTTCATACAAATAATGAACATAAAATCAATGGAGAGCAACTCTTTAATTGAGACTTTAATGACCATTATTAGTATGTTTAACTGACACTATGATAAAGAGATATGACACTTGAGTGTTTTAGCCTAAATCAAGCTTAAAGTGTCATTAAGATGTCATTAGGTGTGATTAGTAAAAACTAACATCTTTTGGTTCAAAACTCTTTTGAGATCAAAAAGGGCAACTATTATAAGTATGTTAAAAAAGGTTTTGTAAATTATAGATGCCGGGAACTAGTCAAACTTTATTTGGTCAAGATTGGTAATAGAGAAAACTGTAGTCGGGCTGCATTCGTCTGTGAGGTCAGCCGTGGGTTTACAGTTTTAGAAGAGTTTGAACTCGTTGATGCAGGACACACACCGTTGATGTCACGGTCGACCGTGGTGCAGTCGTGTAGCATGTTTCTCAAGATGATTTCTTAAGTATTGGTCTTTTGCTAGAGATAGCTTAAGCACATGAATGCATGTCGTCCTACATATGATTTAACTACTTAGTTCTTGTGTGTCATCATCAAAACAAAGTGATTAACTTTTGAATATTATGCTTTGAATCTTAACCAACATTCTCCCCCTTTTTGATGATGACAAACATATGAGTAAGTGTTAACTATGTAGGTCTACATAAGTGTTAACATCACTTACCATACACTTTCTCCCCCTTTTTTCGAAGCAAAAAGGTTAGTCCCACTTGGAACTTAGCGCGCCCTAGAGTAATGCTCCCCCTTAAATTGTACACACTTATCAATTGTTCTTGTTAATAAAATAGCTCCCCCTTGAACCAATAGTACACATAAAAAGTAACGTACATGATAAGCATAGAAAGTGCATTATAAGCGTTAATATTAGGACAAGTGTTGTTTCTACCCACCCTTATAATTGTTCTTAACCAACATTAAGTTCTTTTAAGGATAAATTCCATTGGTGCTAAACGCATCCGAGATTGTTGAGCTTTCATTGTCGGATGAGAGAATGATCACTTGATGAGCCTCCCAATAAGTAATAGGAATTGTTGACACGGGTTGAGGGACATGGGAAGCGTTGATGGCATTAACGAATTTGAAAATCCGATTAAGATGATTTGAATACGGAAGTGGACGAGTTCCTAGTTCTCGAAGGTAACCCATTCTTTGAGTAGTGAGATAAGCTAGATTTATGGGTTCTTGAGTGATAAGTGACCACATGACAACAACTTCGGTTTCGGAGATGTGAGTGGCGGTAGGTTCCCGACAATAGACATTGTTCTGAATGACATTAAGAATAAGTTGAAGATCATGGCGGATGTCGTCATCTTGAATGCGAAGCCGTTGATTGAGGTTTCGTTATACTCTAGGAGTGGTGATGAGATCTAAGATGGGTTGCAACGGAAACGTAGGATTGAGTGATCTTAGATCGGTTGAAGGAGTATAGAAGGAGTGCCCATTCGAAGGAATTGCCATAACAGTTTCGAATTGTTCAAGGGACCAAGTGTAAGGTGTATTAAAAAGTTGAAATGCCACTTGATCGGGGTTGGAAACATCAGGATTAGCATAGAATTCCCTAATGAGAGTTGGATAAATGGTTTCATCAAGCTCAAGAAATGAGAAACAATTGTTATGGGTAAAAAGTTGAGTTAGCTTGGGAAACTCGGTATGATGAACAACACGCTCCTCATGAAGTGTTCTAGTCTCCATGTGTTGCCTATTATTCGTGATACGTTGATTTCTCGTGTTGGTCATTTCCTAGAAAAACCGCAAGTTTAGCAAACTAATCAAGTTGTTAAGTTTGAAAATCTATATGCTAAACATGTGTAGATTAGTCCTTGTCTAGACTCATTTTGAAAACTATGAATTTGAAAATAAATTGTACTATTTTTCTTTTGAAAATTTAGACAAGTTTCATCTTGAATTTTGCTCTATGTTTGTCAAACGTAGATACTAGTCATGAGATTGAAAATTATCATAATGATTTGTTCAAACATATGTGTGTGTACATGAGTGAGTTTAAAAATTCAAAGCATATATGAGTTAAAAAAAACTTTTTACAACAATTTTACTCATATATTTAAGTAATTCATGCAAGAAATAAGTGTTCCTATGATTTTGGAAAGAATATAATCACTTTAGTAAAATTTGAAGTAAGTTTTAGGTGTTTACCTTGAATATATTTGAAAGAGTATGGACCACTTTTTGAAGAATACTTGAAGATAGGACAAAAGTAAAACCAGAAATTCAGTGGTTAGGGTTTAAGGAAGAGATGTGGTTGCTGGAAAAGTTGTTTGAATATTAAAGGAGTTGCATAAAAGACAAAAAAATTCGTCAGACATCAGGCGGCTCTCATCACGATCGACCGTGGTTCAACCGTTCGTGATCAGGAAGAAATTTTACGGAGTATGTTCCATCATTCCCAACCCATTCCTAAGCAAGTTAAAGGTTTCCTTTTTAAGCGTCTTAGTGAATATGTCAGCTATGTTTTCAGCATATTCTACCTTATCTATCACAATATTACCATTATGGACGTGGTCACGAAGGAAATGGTGCCTAATGTCTATGTGTTTAGTCCTAGAGTGTAATATTTGATTTTTCGATAGGTCTATAGCACTTTTATTATCACAACATATGTGTATTTCAGATGAGATGATACCGTAATCGAGGAAGGTTTGCTTCATCCATAGCACTTGTGTGCACGCTCTTCCCATCGCTACATATTTGGCTTCGGTGATATACAATGCGATGGATGTTTGCTTCTTTGTGAACCATGACGTTAAGCAAATTCCCACGAATGCGCATACTCCACTTGTGCTTTTTCTATCAATCATTGATCCACCATGATCGGAATCCGCAAAGCACATAATATCAATCCCGGTAAACTTTAGATACCATAACCCAAGATGCATTGTTCCTTTTAAGTATCTAAATATCCTTTTAACGACCTCTACGTGCGACGTCTTTGGATTCTCTTGAAATCTTGCACATAAGCACACGCTAAACATGATGTCGGGCCGACTTGCTGTTAAATAAAGAAGGGATCCAATCATTCCCCTATATTTAGTACTATCAAATGGTTCTCCTTCTCCTTCTAAAGTAAGTTTCACATTTGTTGCCATCGAAGTCGCCATTGGTTTCGAGTTCTCCATTCCAAATTTCTTGAGCATTTCATGAACGTATTTTTGTTGATTGATGAATGTTCCGTCTTCTAGTTGCTTGATTTGTAGTCCAAGAAAGAACTTGAGTTCACCCATCATGCTCATTTCAAACTCATCATGCATTAACTTAGAAAACTCATTACTAAGAGACTCGTTAGTAGATCCAAATACAATATCATCAACATATATTTGAATTATGACTAAATCCTTTTCATGCCTTTTGATAAAGAGTGTATTATCAATTTTTCCCATTTCAAACCCATTATTTATTAAGAATGTTCTAAGTCTTTCATACCATGCTCTAAGGGCTTGTTTAAGTCCATAGAGAGCCTTTTTAAGTTTATAAACATGATAAGGTTTTTTGAAATCTTCAAACCCCGGAGGTTGTGATACATAAAATTCTTCATTTATTACTCCATTTAAAAAGGCACTTTTGACATCCATTTGATAGAGTTTGAAATTATGAGCACATGCATATGCATGAAGTATTCTTATTGACTCTATCCTAGCGACGGGAGCAAATGTTTTATCGTAATCAATTCCTTCTTGTTGGCTATATCCTTGTGCAACTAGTCTAGCTTTGTTTCTAACTACTTTGCCATCCTCATCTAGTTTATTTCTATAGACCCATTTTGTACCTATGATGTTGTTTTCACTCGATAAAGGAACCAAATCCCATACATCACTTCTTTGGAATTGATTTAATTCCTCTTGCATAGCTTCTATCTAACTTTCATCTAATAGGGCTTTCTTAATAATTTTGGGTTCTATTTAGTTGGCAATTAGGTTAAATACTTGTGACCTAGTGGCTCTAGTGTTGATGTCTCCTATGACTTGGTCTATAGGATGATCTTTTACATGTTTAATATCTATTGAGGACGCTAAGTTATCCTTACTTAGTTTCAAATGAGTTCCATCCTCATTTGTGTCATTGAACTCAACTTGAGTTGGCATCATTTCTATAGCATCTTGTTCGATCACCTCATCATCCTTTAAAGGTTTAGTCTTAGGTAGTGGAAGAGTTTCATCAAAGGTGACATCTAGGGATTCTTCTATGACATTTGTATATTTATTTAGAACCCTATATGCCTTACTTTCTAACGAATATCCTAAGAATACTCCTTCGTAAGCTTTAGGCTCAAACTTTGTAAGATATTCCTTTTTGTTTAGGATAAAGCATTTGCACCCGAATACTCTAAGATGACTTACGGTTGGTTTTCTACCATTTAATATTTCATAAGGTGTTTTATCTATTGATGGCCTAATTAAGACTCTATTTTGAATGTAGGTGGAGGTGGCAACAGCTTCACTCCAAAACTTTTGAGGTATTGATTGTTCATTTAACATAGTTCGACTCAATTCTTGAAGAGTTCGGTTTTTCCTTTCAACAACCCCATTGGATTGAGGTGTGCGAGGAGCCGAGAAGTTATGAGTAATACCATTTAAATCACAAAAGACTCCAAATTGAGCATCATTATCAAATTCTCTACCATGATCCGTTCTTATTGTAACTATAGTACAACCAAGCAAGTTTTGTATCTTAGTAGCAAAAATTATAAATCTTTCGCATGCTTCATTTTTATGTTTTAGAAATAGTGTCCATGTATATCTTGAAAAATCATCTACTATTACTAAAGTATAAAAATTTCCTCCATAACTTTGAACGGCCGATGGCCCAAATAAGTCCATGTGCAAAAGTTCTAACCATCTTTTAGTAGAAATGAAATTCTTAGGTTTATGACTTGTATGAACTTGTTTTCCTACTTTGCATGCATCACAAAAATGGCTTTCATATTTTAATTTAGTCAAGTCTCTAACTATGTCTTTTGAGGATATGTTATGAATTAGTTTCATGTTAGCATGCCCTAATCTCCTATGCCATAATGTAGTAGTGTCATGTATAGATGTGAGACAAATATCTACATGCTTAAAGTCGTCCAATTTGCATGTATAAAGGCCTTTCTTCCTAATTCCATTTATGACACTTTTACCATATTTTATTATGTGTTATGAATTTTTAGTAAATGTCATGTTATATCCTTTGTCACATATTCTTCCTACACTTAGCAAGTTAAAACTTAAGTTTTTAATGTGCAACACGTTATCAAGTGTAATCTTTTGATTAGTAATGGTACCTTTACAGACGATTTTTCCTTTCACATCGCCACCAAAGATTACATCACCTCCATTATGCTCCGAATACTTTGTGAAGAATTCTTTGTTACCCGTCATGTGTGTTATACATCCGCTATCAATTATCCATTCCTCATTTTGTACAACACCATTGAGACAAACCTCATTGTCGATTTGTCCGACTTGTGATCCTTTGTCGTCATCACTTGGTGTGTCAATGGCCATGAGACATGTTTCCTTTCCTTCTTCTTGAGTGTCATTTTCTTCATCATCCTACGCACCTCCTAGAAAAACCTTTTCATTCTTTCTTTTGGGACATTCACTTATTAAGTGATTTGGATCACCACACCCAAAACATTTTCGTACAAACTTTTTCTTGGGATCGAATGGCGTCTTTCTTTGTTCCATCGGAGGGCGAACTTGGTTTCCCGGTCTTCGATATAATTTCTTGAATGAGCGAACAATAAATGCGAGTTGCTCATCATCATTGAGAATATCATCATCGTCATCATCAATGTCATATTCATCATGAATCTTAGCCTTTAGAGCTATTGACTTGTTCTTTTCTCTCTTGGCCTTTTCTAACTCATCATCTTTATCTAGGATGACCTCATGTACTTTGAGATTTCCAATGAGTTCATCTAGAGTTAGCTTTTCCGTATTCTTTGATTCGTCAATTGCCGTCACCTTTGGTCTCCATCTTAATGGTAGAGCCCTTAAGAACTTACGAACATATTGCTTATCCGTGTAAGTTGTACCTAGAGCTTTCAAACTTGAACAAATATTGGTAAATCTAGTGTAGGCACTATCTATTTTTTCATAATCTTCAATAGGAAATTGTTCATATATAGTTATAAGCAATTCTACTTTATTTTCTATGACTTGTGGGTTTCCAAGATGAGTAACCATGATACTATCCCAAATTTCCTTAGCACTACCCATCATAAACACCCTCTCATATTCTTTCCTAGGCAATGCATTAAAAATGGTCATTTTAGCCTCATAGTTTTTGCCTACTTCTATTTTATGTTCCTTAGTCCATTCTTCTTCGGGTATATATATTTTAGTTTTCTTATTATCACTAAGCTTAAATGGAGCATGATCACCTTTAGAAATAATGTTCCAATAGTCTATATCTTTGGAACGGACATACGTTTCAAATCGATGCTTCCAATAGCAAAATCCTTCACTTTCAATAAGTGGAGGTCTTTGCATGGAACATCCTTCACTATAGTTCAAGTTCTCAAATTTTTGTTCCATGATCTTTAAACTCTAGAATTTGCAAAAATTAGTTTTAATTTTGAATTAGTAATTTTTGACAAAACGTTTAGAGCAACCGCTCTGATACCAATTGTAAGTAACTAGAGGGGGTGAATAGTTACTTAGTCAATTTTTAAAAATTTTCTTTGGCGATTTGTTGAACTTGAACTTGATATAGTGTGATTTGAAATGTTTGTTCTCTAACAATGCTAGCAATACAAATATATGTTAAATGGTAAATAAAAGATTGTGACGACCCGAAAATTTTCGACCAAATTTAAACTTAATCTTTATATGATTTCAATACGATAAGCAAAGTTTGTAATGTTGAGTCTCGAAAATTTTTGAACTGTTTAATATATTCAATTACCTTCGACCGGTTTCGACGATTCACGAACAATTAATTGTAAATAGATATGTGTGTGTATATATATATATATATATAAATGGTAATTGAAGATATAATTTGAAATATTATATGTTATTGCTATTAAAATTTAATTATGTAAAATAAAATAAAAATAGAATATTATAATAATTATTATTTAAAATATATCTACATATATATAAATGAAGTATATTAAAAATAAATATTAAATGATTGTAATACTCATTTGATGTCCCGATTGATATTAAGTAAGTTAACTTCAAACTTATATGATTTTAAAATAAACGGTGATTCGAAAAGGAGTACTATAAACTTTAGGCTTACTAAAAATGTATTTAGGACCTAGTTATTAAATTTTAAAACTTTTTATATTTTACTTGGGGTTGGGAGTGAATAATTAATGTAAAATTTATATAATAAGTAATGATCGAATTTTATACCATAATGACCAAAATAAATAAATATAGTTAATTTGAAGATATGGGATTTTTCTGAACACTTTTATCCGCCACTGTTTAACAATGGAGCACGATACTTTTCCCGTGAAAACTGTCGGCAGAGTTAATTATTATGGTTCACGTTTAATTAAAGTTTGAATATAAAATACATAGCACTGTACCATGATGTGTGATGTTTATAATTCAAGATTATCTTTATCTATCTATCTATATAGAATACATTACATATCACATATACATTCAGTGAGGATTATCAAAACACGCAAGTATCATTCTTCTTCATCATACAACCTTCCACCACCAAGAGCATCATCACCTCGTCACCCTACAACCGGCCACCACTGTAACCGCCACTCAACCATAATAAACGATCACCATGTTTGTTGGTTTCCTACAAACTTTTGTGTGCTACTGCCATAACTCACACCACAACCACCACATTGATTACCACCACCGGATACCACAAACCTCCAACTATCAACCATCATGAAATTTTCTTTACATTTACTTGTTATGTTATTTGACTACTACAACCGCTACATAAACGTTTATGTTTTAAACAAGGAACAACCGAACACCCTCATCACGATTAAACCTACAGCTTCGATTCTTTGATCCACAAACATCATTGTGAGCCACCACTCATCTTCTTGTTCACTCTCCATCCATTCATGCTAACGTTGCTACCATATTACGTTTCCTATATAAATCACCATTTTTTTTATTTCATTTCATCTTCGTGAACCATCGTCATCATCATGACCTTCACGATCACCACCCTTATGTGACTACTAGACTATCACTCAACCATCTTGAACTGCCTGCACCACCTGCATCGCTAACCAAGAACCACCACTACCTCTATCCATATCGTTCTCTACTTTTCTATTTCGAAGCCGCCATCACCATCAAACTCAATCGATGTTATGCAACCTGCTGTTGTTACTACCGTTTCTGTTTAACTTACTTTGATCACTTACTATCATCAAATATCACCACAACCATCAAAGACCACCATCACCAACCGTTTAATCGAACCACGTTACTAATGTTTCAGCTACGTTTGCTATCATTACTACGGTTTAACAGCTGCCTTCAATCCTAACGTCACCACATACAACCAATATCGAACACCACAACCATTTTTTTATTAATCCATCCTTCCTATTTATTTTCATCAAAACACCAAGATCCACATTCTTTTCTCTCTTTATTCTCTCTCTTGTAATTCACAACCGATACAATTACTGTTTAATGATAAAGAAGGATGATGATATTACTGTAGCTGCATACGTTTTTTGTTTCTCTGATCGAGTAGTTCAAACCCAGACATCACCTGTTAGTTTTCGCTACGATAAACTATTGTTACTTCTATTTGGTTGCAACCCAAATTTGAGACCCAATAGCTATGGTTTCATGAATAAATGATAAAGAATATGATGAGCCGACGATATATGAAGAAAATATATGATGGGGTACGGTTTGATTATGATGATGATGAACTAGTCGATGTTAAGATGATGATGATGATGATGATGATGATGATGATGATGATGTAATAGTGATTTAAATAAGTGATTAATGATGATGATCATCGTGATGATGATGAAGGCGATTAGTTGATGAAGATGATAATATAAATGTTCGATGATTATGATGAATCTGGGATGATACAGTAACGACGAGAAGATCTGTAAAAGGAAAACATGTTGGTGAGCATTTAGGGTACCCAAGAAAACACGTGGTCTTCCAGTGCACCATAAACTTATTTTATTTTTTTTAAAACCGCTCAACTAATTTATTTAATCAAAAAGGATCGAACCCCTTTATTGGTTTTGCTTCTTGGGCCATGATAATTTATTTGGCCTTTTTATATTTGGGCCGCGTACTAGTTTTCATGTTGGGATGATGTCATCTTGGTTATCTGATCGATTAGTGGAAGATGAAAAAGGAACCTGCAAGTATTCGGGTTATATAGAATTAGTATAGGACTTCTAACAGAAATAATAGATCAGAATAGTGGCGTGGGGTTTAGCAGGATAGCGGGATGTCTTGGGTTCGAGCCCGTGCCGGGGCATTTATCTTTTTAAAGCTTGTTTCATTAAGGTAGCACTTTTATTATTATTATTATTATTATTATTATTATTATTATTATTATTATTATTATTATTATTATTATTATTATTATTATTATTATTATTATTATTATTACCAATATTAGAAATAAGATTATTAGTATAATTAATATTATTATCATTATTAAAATATATAGTATTATTATTAATATGACTATTAAAATTTCTATTAGAATCATTATTTTTATTAAAAGTACCATTATTATTTAAAATATTATTTTTACGAAAACTAACATTTTTATCTTATCATTATTATCTTTTCATTAAAATTATTATTATTACTAACATTATTTTTATTATTAAGTATTATTATCAAAACTATTAATAGCCGTATCATTACTAAATCTAATTACTTTTAGTATTATTATTATCATAAAAAGATACAAATTTTTATCTATTATTATTATTAATATTATTTTACCAAATAAATAGCTATATAAGAATATATTTAAAACATATAGCATAACAACCTTAATATTTTCATAATAAATACTAATTAATTATCTAAAGTATATAAAATAAATATAGTTAATATAGTTACCAATGAAACATACAAGTTATTAAAATAGCAATAATAATAATATCTAAACTTGTTTGATTACAAGTATATGCTTTAATAAATATATGAATAATATAGGTTCGTGAATCCGAGACCAACCCTACACTTGTTCAATGACGTCATATGTATTTTTACTACAAAATACAGTATGGTGAGTTTCATTACTCCCTTTTTATATATATTTTTGGGATAGAGAATACATGCGCTGATTTTATAAATGTTTTACGAAATAGACACAAGTGATCAAAAACTACATTCTTTGGTTGGATTATGAATATTGAATATCACCCCTTTTTAGCTTGGTAACCTAATGATTAGGAAACGGGTATGGCCCCTAATCGACGTGAATCCTAAAGATAGATCTATGGACCTCGACAAGTCCCATCCGGGGTACGGATGCTTTAGTACTTCGAGATTATTATTATTATACAGACGAGAGGTTCTGTTTTGGGGATATTCTATGCATTAAAGTTAAGTCGGTTATCAAGCGTTCACCATATGAATGATTTTTAATTCGCGAGTTACGCGTGTTATTATGTACTCGGGTTACGGGTACAATTAAATTATGAAATCTTGTGGTCTATTAAAATGATGAAAATGAATGATTATGATAAACTAATGAACTCACCAACCTTTTAGTTGACACTTGAAAGCATGTTTATTCTCAGGTATGAAAGAAATCTGCCGCTGTGCATTTGCTCATATTAGAGATATTACTTGGAGTCATTCATGACATATTTCAAAAGACGTTGCATTCGAGTCGTCGAGTTTATCAAAATTATTATTAAGTCAATTATAGTTGAATATCTTATGAAATGGTATGCATGCTGTCAACTTTCGATGTAATGAAAGTTTGTCTTTTAAAAACCAATGCAATGTTTGTAAAATGTATCATATAGAGGTCAAGTACCTCGTGATGTAACCAAGTGTAATGTACTCGTCCTGATGGATTAGGACGGGTCATTAGAGTTGGTATCAGAGCGGTGGTCTTAGCGAACCAGGTCTTGCATTAGTGTGTCTAACTGATAGTTGTTTTGATGCATTAGTGGGTCTGGACTTCGACCGTGTCTGCATGTCAAAAGTTTTGCTTATCATTTCGTGTCAAAAATTATTTGCTTATCATCCTTAAAGTCTAGACACGTCTTACTGCCTCTATTGCATAGACAGTGTATAGATAAATTCATATCTTAGCGTATCTGTTATTGTTACCTTTTCCTGACAGCTTCCGTAGATTCCTCCGTAACTTATGGGATTTTAGCATTATATATGCATATCTATATTATGTATTGTAGGGTACTAATCTACATCCTATAATCTATTTCTTATCGAAAATCCTTCATCTGATCGTACGAGATGAATCCCTCAACCAGTTCGAATTTCTCGGATTCCGACAGCTATTCCGATATGGAGTTTCACCTAAGCTCCGAAAGCAGTGTCACCAGAATGAATCAACCAATCATCCATCCCCAATTCATCTGATGGGTTCGTAGTCTACTAAATCATTGGAGACAAGAAGAAGGTGATCCCTTTCATCCACCATATTTCCCTCTTGGCGAAGAACCTGAAGCAACCACCGACGAACCTGTTCGAAACATCATTTTCACCCTCATTTCCCGAATATCTCGCCACGATTATATTCTATCAAAAATTCTAAACCTTATTCATCCGCTCGTTCTAACCGACAATCATTCCGGAATAATAGAAGAAGTCAACAAATTTCGCGCTCGGATAGTGACTTTGGAGAATATGATGCAAAATTTACAGCTTCAACAATATCACCAGCACCACCATCAATACCAGTACCACCAACAACCTAAGTTCAACATCACACACCTCAACATCACATTATGTACATCGAGCATAATCATCAATCTGCGAATCGTTCTACATCATTTATCTTCGTTTGACATGGCGATTATGTAATCTCTAATGTTTTAGAGGTTACATATTCTTGTTCTAACGGTAAATCAAATGAGTTTAATATCATATTGACTCATTAAATCCATGATTTCATCTGAAGAAAATATATATGTATATATATTTTTTCATAAAGATTGTAATTAAAAATACTTTCGTACAAACTGTTAATGGTGAAAGTATTTTAACGGGTAGGTAATATGAAATGACCCGTCCTAACCCATCTGGACGAATACATTACATTTGGTTACATCGCGAGGCACTTAACCTCTATATGATACATTTTACAAATATTGCATTCGTTTTTAAAAGACAAACTTTCATTACATCGAAAGTTGACGGCATGCATACCATTTCATAATATATCCAACTATAATTGACTTAATAATAATCTTGATGAACTCAACGACTCGAATGCAACGTCTTTTGAAATATGTCATGAATGACTCTAAGTAATATCTCTAAATTCAGCAAATGCACAGGGGAAGATTTCTTTCATACCTGAGAATAAACATGCTTTAAAGTGTCAACCAAAAGGTTGGTGAGTTCATTAGTTTATCATAATCAATCATTTCCATCATTTTAATAGACCACAAGATTTTCATTTCCATTTCTCATAAATATACGTCCCATGCATAGAGACAAAAATCATTCATATGGATTGAACACCTGGTAACCGACATTAACATAATGCATATAGAATATCCCCCGCATACTCGCAAGTATGCCATAATATTGGCAATCGCAATCACCATTTAAATCAAAGTACTAAAGCATTCCAAATTCCAGAATGGGGTTTGTTAGGCCCATAGATCTATCTTTAGGATTCACGTCAATTAGGGGTCATTTCCCTAATTCTTAGGTTACCAAACTTGAAGGGGCAATATTCGGTATAGTAATCCAACCATACAATGTAGTTTCAAGTACTTGTGTCTATTTCGTAAAACAGTTATAAAAGCAGTGCATGTATTCTCAGCCCAAAAATATATATTGCAAAAGCATTTAAAAAGGGAGCAAATGAAACTCACAATAATGTATTTTGTAGTAAAAATACATATGACGACATTGAACAAGTGTAGGGTTGGCTTCGAATTCACGAACCTATATCATTTGTATATCTATTAAAACATATAATGGGATTCACAAAATTTCATCTATTAATATATATATTATTTGTATATTTGCAATTATATAGAATTTATGCTAAATTCCATTTAAAAACGTATACCTATATTATATCTTAAATTATATTTGATATTTATTTATTTTGCATATATTAATATCTATATATTTAGTTGTATTAATATATATATATATATATATATATATATATATATATATATATATATATATATATATATATATATATATATATATATGCTTAGTAGTATATTTAAGAAATATTATTAGTTTGTCATATGTACTAAGTATATTTAATGTTCAAAATATTTATTTACTAAAATGATAGTTTTGATAATAATAATTTTCTAATAATAATAAGGATAACATTATTAATAATGATAATACTAATAATAAGAATGATAATGATAATCTTTAATAATAATAATAATGATAAGCTATTTTATTTTTACAACAATATTGATAATAATATCTAATACTAATAATGAGTAGTAATAATACTAATGATGATAATAATAATGTTATTAATAATAATGATACTAACAATAATAAGACAATAATAATATTACTAATAATAATAATAATAATAATAATAATAATAATAATAATAATAATAATAATAATAATAATAATAATAATAATAATAGTATTGATAATACTAATAATCGTTAAATGTTAATACTATTAATAATAATAATGATATCATAGTTTATATTAATAATCATTTTGCTAATAATAATAACTAACAATAATAATCATAATAATAACAATAATAATAATAATAATAATAATAATAATAATAATAATAATAATAATAATAATAATAATAATAATAATAATAATAATAATAATAATAATAATAATAATAATAAACATAGTAATAACTAATAATAATATGATAGAAATAAAATAAAATTAAGAGTGTATACCCTTAAAAGCTTTTAGTAAAAAGTAATGCTCTAGACGGGACTCGAACCCATGACCACTTGAATACACAAAACACACCTTAACCCACCAATCCATTCTGTTTTTCTGTAATATACTCGATATTTATCTTCTTTAATGTATTTCTATTTTGGTTTCATTTTGTTTTTCACACAACATCAACATGACCAACACCTCTCTGCATCTCTTTCGGCCCAAGGTAGTTCCCCAGCCCAACAAACATAAAATACGGCCCAAGTGATTTGCACAACCCAATTAGTTAGTCCGGGGCCAAATAACGTAAGCAATCCATATAACATCACACAACAAAATTTCAGTTATCATCCTGCCTTCCTGTTCTTCTTCTTCTTCTTTGTTTCATCCTCACCTCGTCGTCCCTATTGTAACCGTCACTCATCAATCATCATGTACATCATGATCATCATCATCATCGTAACATCATCACCGTATTATTCATCTCAACACTGTTCATCATCGTTGACATGTTTTAGTGGGTTTGACGTTCGATTGTAAAAATAAACACGAATATAGATGCAGTCGAGAACAGACACAACAGATGAGGTTCGGTGTTCATTTGGTTCGAATAAAAACATCAAAATCCAGCTACAACAGTGAAGTTGCAGGTGGTTTTTCATAGTGGTTATTGATTTGGAACTCAACATTAACAGGCGTGGAAGGAGCAGCAGTAACAAGTGGGTTTTGATGGGAAACAGAAGGTGGAACAGTATCATTACAGTAGCAAAATAGAAGAGGTCGTGAGGTTGTTTGGGTGGTTGTGGGTGATAGTTTGAAACTATACGGTAACAGCAGGAATTACATGGTTTCGATGGCAGCTGCAAACATGATACCCGAGCAAGTTTTTAATGATGGTGGTGTTGGTCGAACATGTACAAACCGCCGTAGATTCAGATCACAGCGATGGTTATTAGTGGTGTTGGAGGCTTGAGATGGTGGCGATGTGGTGTGTAAATGGGTGGTTGTTTCTCATCGATTGAAACAGAAAAGTAGTTTGGCAAAGTGGTCTAAGGTGTCAGTTTAAATGAGTTGAAGTGGGTGAAGGTGGCTCCGGTGGTTGACTGCAATGGCCGGTGGTTGTGGACAGTTGAAGGAAAAGGAAGTATGGTTACGATTTTCCTATCTATGTATGTAATATGTATACATATATAGATATTTAATAGATAGAAAAAGAAGAAGAAACAGTACCCCATATAATTCATATGCAATAGTTAGCAGCCATGTATTTGGAGTTTTCTATCGACGATTTTTATGGAGTGTGTCCATTGCTAAACAGTTAACGTATAAAAGTGTTCCTAAAAGTCCCAGATTTTTAGAATAAATATATTTAATTATTTCAATCATTAACTGTTGGAAACCTGATCAAAAAGGTTTGATAATTATTTATTTTCTGTTCCAATTTATATGTACGGAGTACTAATATTTAAACTTAAAAAGGTAAAAATATTTTTAACAAATCTAAAATCTTCGTAATCAATTTACAGTCCAACTTTTATCTTAATCCTTCGTATATATATTATATCTATATGAACACTAACGAAATGTCAACCGAGTGTTACAGACGTTTACTAATTAGACTCGAAATCATTTATTTTTAGTATAAATTCTCTTTCTATATATGAACAGTTTTAAAATAGCAAGTTTAATTACCAAAACAAATATATTATATATTTTTAAACAAATAAATTTAATATAACTTTATATATTTACAAGTAGTATTCATATACATATTTATATATATCCATAATTAATAGTTTACAATATATCGCATTTTATTTTTACATATTTATTTCCAACTAATACATCATATATTATTTCAAATAATAATTCAAATTATTATTTATATATATATATATATATATATATATATATATATATATATATATATATATATATATATATATATATATATATATATTTACAATTAGTTGTTCGTGAATCGTCGAGAGCAGTCGAATGTCAATTGAATATATGAAACAGTTTCAACTTTTTATGACTCAACATTACAGACTTTGCTTATCGTGTCGGAAATATATAAAGATTAAGTTTAAATTTGGTCAAAAATCTCCGGGTCGTCACATTACCTACCCGTTAAAGAAATTTCGTCCTGAAATTTGATTGGGATGGTCATGGCTAACAATAAATATGTTTTCATGACACATACGAGCTGAGATTTAGAGTTTTATCAACATTGAGAAATATAGACAAAACGATTCGATTATGTGAAGCGTACAAGTGAAGCTATCACAAAAGATTGAGATAGAGATTTAACTTTTGACGTAGTCACTGTTGAATTCCGGAATTCAAGGAATTTCAAGAAAATCTTCGAAATCTAGGAGATTTGATTCTTTGGCAAAAAAAGAAATTAAGATCTTTATAATTAAATACGGTGATCTACCTTGATTACTCTGTCTGATATTCCCATTATAAATTAAACTTTCTCCGTTCCATTATTTTCACCATTCCTATATTTTCTTTCTTAGTTCATACATCCAAAGGATTGTGAAAATACTTAATTCCGTTCTAATCCTTGATATTTTCCTAATTATCATTTCTGCCATCCTTCTTTTCAATCTTCCAAAAGGAAAATCTATTTACTTCCACTATGACCTTGTGGTGATACTATTCTTAATTCTACCGTGTCTTTATATTGCTATTCGTATTAATATCTACGGTTTGTAATCTCCATGTTGTTATTGGGCTTTATATTTTCTCTTATATTTTGGAGCTCTTTGCCTTTTTATTCTCTTCTCGACCTCTAGTAAAGCGAGTAATGGTCCAGAATTCGTAAGTACGAGGTTTCTAATGAACTTAATGTCTTAACAAGAAAGAACGTAATCGCACGATTTGATTTATCAGATTACCTGAATCACTGAGAATAGAACCATCAAGAATATAGTTTCTTGATATGTTCAGAAGTTAAGCAGAATGAGAGAGTTATGTAACATTGCACATGATGACGTTATGATCTGTGAATCATCAAGTCCCAATAGAAACTCAGCATGACTTACTGTAATATAATCACGTTGATCAAGTGTCATTATATTATACTAATTCATGCATCAATTTCTTTACATTTCTCCAGAATTCATTCATAAATTAAACTTAGATTTTATAGAAGTTTCCAATATAATGAAACACAGGTAGTACGAAGAGGTATATAATTTCGGACGAGAATATTTATGAAAATATCCTCAGAAATATCGAAGATATTTATGATGATATTTTGGAATTTCCAAGTTCGAAGGTTGATGAAGAAAAATTTTTCCGCAAGATTTTAACATGACTTCGGAGCAAGATATTCTCTAAAGATTTCAACGGATTCAGAATTACCTAGATTCTTTGAATATAGGGTATGGTCCTTGTATTTGTCCTTGGTCTCCTTCGTGGTTAGTTCAATCCAATTTTCAGTTCCAATTTTTCTGAGCTTTTCCAACATACCATTCTTTATCATCAAACTTTTGACGATTAAGGCCGTTTACAGTTGTCTACAGTTTCTGCTGCTTCATTCAGCTTTTTCAAAGTTCAATATATTGATTCGTAGGCTGGGCGCTTTTCAAAAATTCTGAATGGAAGATCATAATTCTAAGAGATACATGTTATATCTATACATATAACTGTTGATGTAGTAACGCTACGAGATTTCAAAATACTGATTGTTAGTTCTCGGTAATTGGTATGGCAATTCTCGTTATAAAATGTGGATAGGGTTTCGATAAATATAATGATTTTTTGGAAAGTCAAAGATCAATGAAGTTGCTGGTAAGTTTACTGCTAAAGTAGTGAGATATAAACGGTTCCCCGGTAACATTGACGGAAGGCAAACTTATATATCAAGGTTATAATAAGGAGAATCTGAATGAAAGTCGAAGTTGTCTTGCTGGAGATGTGACAAAATTGGCTAATTTGGAAAGGGATTGCAAGGTTATTTTTGGTAATAACAATGCTAAAGGATCTAGCACAGATACATGTTAAACGTCTACTCCGGTTCTGAGAGTTTTCAGGTGTATAACTATATGCATCAATCTTTTCTTCCGTAGATGAAGTGCGGTTGGTTCATCCTCTCGATTAAGGTGTTTTCGAGAATTACAAAAGGTTTGAACGCAGATTGTAATCGTCAAGGTACAAATGAGTTTTAAGATGAAATCAAGTGGCAACTTGAAGAAATGTTTAGTTTCATATGTTATAATCAATATTTTAATTCATTTTAATTGTCCAATGTTATTAGTCCACAGTCGATAGTCCACAGTTAACAGTCCAGTAATTCATATATAGTTTAATATATAATATTCGAATTAATTAATACGTATCGTGATCCGTGTACATGTCTCAGACTCGATCACAACTCAAAGTATATATATTATTGTAGAATCAACCTCAACCCTGTATAGCTAACTCGGTCATTACTGCATATAGAGTGTCTATGGTTATTCCAAATAATATATATAGATGCGTCGATATGATATCTAAACCTTGTATACGTGTCCCGATATTTAAAGTGCGTAAAATAAATAACAGAAATTAAATGACAATAAATAAAATTACGAGAATATAAATGGCGATAAATAAAATGTAACCAGTTAGCTAGGAACAGTTAGCTAGGATTTTGTTAGCGTGGATTCTTAACAAAATTTCTCATAGTTAATTTGTTTATTTCTAACAAATTTTATTTTGTCCAATGTTTTCTTCATTATGCCACTTGTTAAATTCTGATAGGTCAAAATCCAAATATGAAATTGAATGAAAAATGGTTATTCTGCGATGAACAAATACGTATATCTGTGGGTGTAAGTAGGATAGTAAATGACTGTAGAATCAGATTCGAAGAATGTGCAGTGTAACTTATTAATGTGAAATCTAAATATTTCTCGGGTATTACCTACCCGTTAAAATATTTTCACCATTAACAGTTTGTACAAAAGAATTTTTAATTACAATCCTTATGAAAACATATATACATATATATTTTCTTCAGATGTAATCATGGATTTATGAGTTAATATGATATTAATCTCATTTGCTTTTTGGTTTGAGCTAAAATAAATAATCTTCTAATACTTTAGAGATTACATAATCGTCGCCTAATAGTTCTCCAATGAAGTTATGAATCAATACTTCATCGTTGATTCTGATTAGTACTCCTTGGTATCTATGGTAAGTACGATGTTGATGCTCGAGGAACAGATTGTGATGTCGAGGTGTGGGATGCCGGTGTTGCTGTTGGTGGTACTGGTTATGCTGTCGGTGCTGTTGCTGGTGCTTGTAACCTTTGCACCATATATTCCAAAACCACTACCCGAGCGCGAAGCTCGTTGACTTCTTCTATTACACCGAGATGATTGTCAGTTCGGATGAGCGGATAAATAAGATCTAGAATTTGGTTTAGTATATAATCATGACGAGATACTCTAGAAATGAGAAAAAAAATGGTGTTTCGAACAGGTTCACCGGTAAGTGCTTCAGGTTCTTCACCAAGAGGTGAATACGGTTGGTGAAAGGGATCACCTTCTTCTTGTCTCCAATGATTAAGTAGACTACGAACCCAGCAGATGAATTGGGGATGGATGATTGGTTGATTCATTTTGGTGACGCTGCTTTCGGAGTTTAGGTGATCATCTATGTCGGAATAGCTGTCGGATTCCGAAGAACTTGAACTGGTTGTGAGTTCCATCTTGTATGGTTAGATAAAGGATTTTTCGATATAATATGATTTTTGGATATCGGATGATATTCTAATTACATAGAATACCTATAGTACAGAAGATCCCGTAGATTACGGAGGAGTTTACGGAATATGTTAGGAAAATTTTACAGTAACCGATATGCTAAGATATGAATTAGCAGATACGCTAAGATATGAATTTTGTCTATACACTATTCATGCAATCAATGCAGTAAGATGTGTTTAGACTAAGAGTGATAAGCAAGTGAATCCCTAAGAATGATAAGTAAGTAATTTTCTAAGAATGATAAGCAGATACTTTTCGACACGAAATGATAAGCAAAACTTTTGACATGCAGACACGGTCGAAGTCTAGACTCACTAATGCATCTAAACAACTATCAGTTAGACACACTAATGTAAGACCTGGTTCGCTAAGACCACCGCTCTGATACCACCTGAAATGACCCGTCCTAATCCATCTGGACGAATACATTACATTTGGTTACATCGCGAGGTACTTGACCTCTATATGATACATTTTACAAACATTGCATTCATTTTTAAAAGACAAACTTTCATTACATCGAAAGTTGACGGCATGCATACCATTTCATAATATATCCAACTATAATTGACTTAATAATAATCTTGATGAACTCAACGACTCGAATGCAACGTCTTTAAAAATATGTCATAAATGCCTCCAAGTAATATCTCTAAATTGAGCAAATGCACAGCGGAAGATTTCTTTCATACCTGAGAATAAACATGCTTTAAAGTGTCAACCAAAAGGTTGGTGAGTTTATTAGTTTATCATAAACAATCATTTCCATCATTTTAATAGACCACAAGATTTTCATTTCCATTTCTCATAAATATACGTCCCATGCATAGAGACAAAAATCATTCATATGGATTGAACACCTGGTAACCGACATTAACATAATGCATATAGAATATCCCCCGCATACTCGCAAGTATGCCATAATATTGGCAATAGCAATCACCAATTAAATTGAAGTACTAAAGCATTCCAAATTCCAGAATGGGGTTTGTTAGGCCCATAGATCTATCTTTAAGATTCGCGTCAATTAGGGGTCATTTCCCTAATTCTTAGGTTACCAGACTTGAATGGGAAATATTCGGTATAGTATCCAACCATACAATGTAGTTTCAAGTACTTGTGTCTATTTCGTAAAAAAGTTATAAAAGCAGTGCATGTATTCTCAGCCCAAAAATATATATTTCAAAAGCATTTTAAAAGGGAGCAAATGAAACTCGCAATAATGTATTTTGTAGTAAAAATACATATGACGACATTGAACAAGTGTAGGGTTGGCCTCGGATTCACGAACCTATATCATTTGTATATCTATTAAAACATATAATTGGATTCACAAAATTTCATCTATTAATATATATATTATTTATATATTTGCAATTTTATAGAATTTATGCTAAATTGCATTTAAAAATGTATACCTATATTATATCTTAAATTATATTTTATATTTATTTATTTTGCATGTATTAATATCTATATATTTATTTGTATTAATATGTCTATATATATATATATATATATATATATATATATATATATATATATATATATGCTTAGTAGTATATTTAAGAAATATTATTAGTTTGTCATATGTACTAAGTATATTTAATGTTCAAAATATTTATTTACTAAAATGATAGTTTTGATAATAATAATTTGCTAATAATAATAAGGATAACTTTATTAATAATGATAATACTAATAATAAGAATGATAATGATAATATTTAATAATAATAATAATGAGAAGTTATTTTATTTTTACAACAATATTGATAATAATATCTAATACTAATAATGAGTAGTAATAATACTATTGATGATAATAATAATGTTATTAATAATAATGATACTAACAATAATAATATTACTAATAATAATAATAATAATAATAATAATAATAATAATAATAATAATAATAATAATAATAATAATAATAATAATAATAATAATAATAATAATAATAATAATAATAGTATTGATTGATAATACTAATAATCGTTAAATGATAATACTATTAATAATAATAATGATATCATAGTTTATATTAATAATCATTTTGCTAATAATAATAACTTACAATAATAATCATAATAATAATAACAATAATAATAATAATAATAATAATAATAATAATAATAATAATAATAATAATAATAATAATAATAATAATAATAATAATAATAATAAACATAATAATAACTAATAATAATAATGATAGAAATAAAAAAATTAAGAGTGTATACCCTTAAAAGCTTTTAGTAAAAAGAAATGCTCCAGACGGGACTCGAACCCATGACCTCTTGAATACACAAAACACACCTTAACCCACCAATCCATTCTATTTTTCTGTAATATACTCGATATTTATCTTCTTTAATGTATTTCTGTTTTGGTTTCATTTTGTTTTTCACACAACATCAACATGACCAACACCTCTCTGCATCTCTTTCAGCCCAAGGTAGTTCCCCAGCACAACAAACATAAAATACGGCCCAAGTGATTTACACAACCCAAGGAGTTACTCCACGGCCCAAATAACGTAAGCAATCCATATAACATCACACAACAAAATTTCGGTTATCATCCTGCCTTCTCGTTCTTCTTCTTCTTTGTTTCATCCTCACATCGTTGTCCTTATCGTAACCGTCACTCATCAATCATCATGTACATCATGATCATCATCATCGTAACATCATCACTGTATTATTCATCTCAGCACTGTTCATCATCGTTGACATGTTTTAGTGGGTTTGACGTCCGATTGTAAAAATAAACCCGAATATAGCTGCAGTCAAGAACAGACACAACAGATGAGGTTCGGTTTTCTTTTGGTTCAAATAAAAACATCCAAACCCAGCTGCAACGGTGAAGTTGCAGGTGGTTTTTCATAGTTGTTATTGATTTGGAACTCGACATTAACAGGCGTGGAAGGAGCAGCAGTAACAAGTGGGTTTTGATGGGAAACAGAAGGTGGAACAGTATCATAACAGTAGCAAAATAGAAGAGGTCGTGAGGTTGTTTGGGTGGTTGTGGGTGACGGTTTGAAACTATACAGTAACAGCAGTAATTACATGGTTTCGATGGCAGCTGCAAACATGATACCCGAGCAAGTTTTTAATGATGGTGGTGTTGGTCGAACATGTACAAACCGCCGTAGATTCAGATCACAACGATGGTTGTTAGTGGTGTTGGAGGCTTGAGATGGTGGCGATGTGGTGTGTAAATGGGTGGTTGTTTCTCATCGATTGAAACAGAAAAGTAGTTTGGAAAAGTGGTCTAAGGTGTCAGTTTAAATGAGTTGAAGTGGGTGGAGGTAGCTCCGGTGGTTGACTGCAATGGCCGGTGGTTGTGGACAGTTGAAGGAGAAGGAAGTATGGTTACGATTTTCCTATCTATGTGTGTAATATGTATACATATATAGATATTTAATAGATAGAAAAAGAAGAAGAAACAGTACCCCATATAATTCATATGCAATAGTTAGCAGCCATGTACTTTGGAGTTTTCTACCGACGATTTTTACGGAGTGTGTCCATTGCTAAATAGTTAACGTATAAAAGTGTTCCTAAAAGTCCCAGATTTTTAGAATAAATATATTTAAGTATTTCAATCATTAACTGTTGGAAACCTGATCAAAAAGGTTTGATAATTATTTATTTTCTATTCTAATTTATATATACGGAGTACTAATATTTAAACTTAAAAAGGTAAAAATATTTTTAATAAATCTAAAATCTTCGTAATCAATTTACAGTCCAACTTTTATCTTAATCCTTCGTATATATATATATATATATATATATATATATATATATATATATATATATATATATATATATATATATATATATATATATATATATATATATATATATATATATATATATATATATATATATATATTTGTATATATATTATATCTATATCACACTAACGAAATGTCAACCGAGTGTTACAGACGTTTACTAATTAGACTCGAAATCATTTAATTTTAGTATAAATTCTCTTTCTATATATGAACAGTTTTAAAATAGCAAGTTTAATTACCAAAAAAAATATATTATATATTTTTAAACAAATAAATTTAGTATAACTTTATATATTTACAAGTAGTATTCATATACATATTTATAAATATCCATAGATTTATAGTTGACAATACATCGCATTTTATTTTTACATATTTATTTCCAACTAATACATCATATATTATTTCAAATAATAATTTAAATTATTATATATATATATATATATATATATATATATATGTATATATATATATATGTATATATATATATATGTATATATATATATGTATATATATATACAATTAGTTGTTCGTGAATCGTCGAGAGCAGTCGAAGGTCAATTGAATATATGAAACAGTTTCAACTTTTTAAGACTCAATATTACAGACTTTGCTTATCGTGTCAGAAATATATAAAGATTAAGTTTAAATTTGGTCGAAAATTTCCAGGTCGTCACATAATACCCGAGGAATATTTAGATTTCACATTAATAAGTACACTGTACATTCTTTCAAATCTAATTCAACAGTCATTTACTATCCTATTTACAACCACCGATATACGTATCCGTTCACCGCAGAATAACCCTTTTCATTCAATTTCATATTTGGATTTTGATCTATCATAATCCAACAAGTGGCATAATGAAGAAAATATTGGAAAAAAATAAAATTTGTTAGAAACAAACAAATTAACCATGAGAAAATTTTGTTAACAATCCACGCTAACAAAATCCTAGCTAACTGTTCCTAGCTAACTGTTAATTCCTTATTACATTTTATTATCACAATTTATTTATCGCAGTTTATTTATCACAATTTATATTCTCGCAATTTTATTTATCGTCATTTAATTTCTGTTATTTATTTTACGCACTTTATTTATCATCATTTAAATACTGTTTTTTGCGCATTTTAAATATCGGGACACGTATACAATGTTTTGACATATCAAATCGACGCATCTATATATTATTTGGAATAACCATAGATACTCTATATGCAGTAATGATCGAGTTAGCTATACAGGGTTGAGGTTGATTCTATAATAATATATATACTTTGAGTTGTGATCGAGTCTGAGACATGTATATAATGGGTCACGAAACGTATTAATTAATTCGAATATTATATATTAAACTATATATGAATTATTGGACTGTTAACTGTGGACTATCGACTGTGGACTAATAACATTGGACAATTAAAATGAATTAAAATATTGATTATAACATATGAAACTAAACATTTCTTCAAGTTTGCCACTTGATTTCATCTTAAATTTCATTTTTATCTTGACAATTTCAGTCTGCGTTCAAACCTTTCATGATTCTTGAAAACACCTCAATCGAGAGGAGGAACAAACCGCACTTCATCTACGAGAAGAAAGATTTAAGCAATAGTTATGCACCTGAAAGCACTCAGAACCTGAGTGAACGCTTAACACATATCTGTGCTAGCTCTTTAGGCATTGTTATTACCAAAAATAACATTGTAAAATCTTTTTCAAATTAGCCAATTTTGTCACAGCTCCAGTAAATCAATTTCGACTTTTTGTTCGAAACAACCTTATTATAACTTTGATATAAATGTGTGCTCTTTTATTGTTACTGGTGGACCTTTTATATTCCACCATATTACCATCAGCGTTTAATCATCTAAAAACACAATTCTCCTGAAACCACCTCGAATTTATAACCGGTGATTCAGATATCGTAGCATTAAATGCAGAGGAAATAGAAAAATTGTAGATGGTCTAAACGGCCAAAAGTTTGATGATAAAGAAGGGAGTGTTAGGAACGCTCGATAGAAAATTTGGTACTGAAAAAACGGATTGAGCTAACCCTGAAGGACACCAAGGAAAAATACAAGGACCAAACCCTATATTCAAAGAATCCAGGTAATTCTGGATCCGATGAAATCTTTAGAGAATATCTTGCTCCGAAGTCATGTTAAAATCTTGCGAAAAATTTTTCTTCATCAACTTTCGAACTTAGAAATTCCAAAAAAAAAAATCATCATAAATATCTTCGATATTTCTGAAGATATTTTCATAAATATTCTCGTCCGAAATTATTTATCTTTTCGTGCTATCTATGTTACATCATAAAAGAAACTGCTTTAGTTTCTATTCTTCTATAAAATTTGAGTTTGAATTATGAATGATTTTTTTTTTAGAATTGTTGGGAACTGATGCATGAGTTAGTATAATATAATGACACTTGATCAACGTGATTATATTACAGTAAGTCATGCTGAGTTTCTAATGGGACGTGATGATTCACAGATCATAACGTCATCATGTGCCATGTTACATAACTCTTTCATTCTGCTTAACTTCTGAGCATATCAAGAAAGTATATTCTTGATAGTTCTATTCTCAGTGATTCTGGTAATTTGACAAATCAAATCGTGCTACTACTTTTCCTTTCTACCTAGTATATTATGATAACTCGAAACTCCATACCTACGAATTCTGGACCATTACTTGCGAAAAGAAAACAAAAGCATGAAACTCCAAAATATAAAGGGGTATAAATCGCAGCAAATAAAAGAGAGCATTAACTGTGAATGACAATGATTATAAAAGACGGAAGTAGGAACTCCAAAATATAAGGGAGAATATAAAGCCCGATAACAACCCATAAATTACAAACAGTGGATATCAATGTTTATCGCAACATAAAGACACGGGAGATTTAAAAATACTAAAACCCCAAGGGCGAAGAATAAGTAAACAGATTCCTCCTGTGGAAGGTGGAAAAGGAGAATGATTGTTGCGATAGTCAGGATAAGGATAAGGATCAAAACTGAATAAAGCATTTTCACAATCTTTTGAATTTGGGAATTGAGTATAGAAGTGGTGAAAACTAATAGAACGGAAAAGGTAAATTTATAATGGAAATATCAGACGTAGTAATCGGGACAGATCTTATAGATTTCCAAGATTTTCTTTTGAATCCCTTGAATTCCGGAATTCAACCATGACTACATCAAAAGTTATGACGAAACTTACTTTCCTCATTTCACTAGTTTGTGATAGCTTCACTCGTGCTATTCGAGTAATCGAATTGTCTTATTCATATTACTCAACGGTGATAAAAAACTCTATTTATCAACTCATATGTGTCATGAAAACATTTTTATTGTTAGCCATGACCACCTCACTCAAATTTCGGGACGAAATTTTTTTAACGGGTAGGTACTGTGACGACCCGGAAATTTCCGACCAAATTTAAACTTAATCTTTATATGATTTCGATACGATAAGCAAAGTTTGTAATGTTGAGTCTCGAAAATTTTTGAACTGTTTAATATATTCAATTACCTTCGACCGGTTTCGACGATTCACGAATAATTAATTGTAAATAGATATGTGTGTGTGTATATATATATATACACACACACATATCTATTTGAAATATTATATATATATATATATATATATATATATATATATATATATATATATATATATATATATAATGGTAATTGAAGATATAATTTGAAATATTATATGTTATTGCTATTAAAATTTAATTATGTAAAATAAAATAAAAATAGAATATTATAATAATTATTATTTAAAATATATCTACATATATATAAATGAAGTATATTAAAAAAAATATTAAATGATTGTAATACTCATTTGATGTCCCGATTGATATTAAGTAAGTTAACTTCAAACTTATATGATTTTAAAATAAACGGTGATTCGAAAAGGAGTTATATAAACTTTAGGCTTACTAAAAATGTATTTAGGACCTAGTTATTAAATTTTAAAACTTTTTATATTTTACTTGGGGTTGGGAGTGAATAATTAATGTAAAATTTATATAATAAGTAATGATCGAATTTTATACCATAATGACCAAAATAAATAAATATAGTTAATTTAAAAATATGAGATTTTTCTGAACACTTTTATCCGCCACTGTTTAACAACGGAGCACGATACTTTTCCCGTGAAAACTGACGGCAGAGTTAATTATTATGATTCACGTTTAATTAAAGTTTGAATATAAAATACATAGTACTGTACCATGATGTGTGATGTTTATAATTCAAGATTATCTTTATCTATCTATCTATATAGAATACATTACATATCACATATACATTCAGTGAGGATTATCAAAACACGCAAGTATCATTCTTCTTCATCATACAACCTTCCACCACCAAGAGCATCATCACCTCGTCACCCTACAACCGACCACCACTGTAACCGCCACTCAACCATAATAAACGACCACCACGTTTGTTGCTTTCCTACAAACTTTTGTGTGCTACTGCCATAACTCACACCACAACCACCACATCGATTACTACCACCGAATACCATCACCTCTCCATCAAACCTCCAATTAACAACCATCATGAAATTTTCTTTACATTTACTTGTTATGTTATTTGACTACTACAACCGCTACATAAACGTTTCTGTTTTAAACAAGGAACAACCGAACACCCTCATCACGATTAAACCTACAACTACTACATCTTCGATTATTTGATCCACAAACATCATCGTGAGCCACCACTCATCTTCTTGTTCACTCTCCATCCATTCATGCTAACGTTGCTGCCATATTACGTTTCCTATATAAATCACCATTTTTTTTTTATTTCATTTCATCTTCGTGAACCATCGTCACCATCATGACCTTCACGATCACCACCCTTATGTGACTACTAGACTATCACTCAACCATCTTGAACTGCCTGCACCACCTGCATCGCTAACCAAGAACCACCACTACCTCTATCCATATCTCTCTCTACTTTTCTATTTCGAAACCCCCATCACCATCAAACTCAATCGATGTTATGCAACCTGCTGTTGTTACTACCATTTTTGTTTAACTTACTTTGATCACTTACTATCATCAAATATCGCCACAACCATCAAAGACCACCATCACCAACCATTTAATCGAACCATGTTACTAATGTTTCAGGTACGTTTGCTATCATTACTACGGTTTAACTGCTGCCTTCAATCCTAACGTCACCACATACAACCAATATCGAACACCACAACCATTTTTTTATTAATCGATCCTTCCTATTTATTTTCAACAAAACACCAAGATCCACATTCTTTTCTCTCTTTATTCTCTCTCTTATAATTCACAACCGATACAGTTACTGTTTAATGATAAAGAAGGATGATGATATTACTGTAGCTGCATACGGTTTCTGTTTATCTGATCGAGTAGTTCAAACCCAGACATCACCTGTTAGTTTTCGCTACGATAAACTATTGTTACTTCCATTTGATTGCAACCCAAATTTGAGACCCAATTGCTACGGTTTCATGAATAAATGATAAAGAAGATGATGAGCCGATGATATATGAAGAAAATATATGTTGGGGTACGGTTTGATCATGATGATGATGAACTAGTCGATGTTAAGATGATGATGATGATGATGTTGTTGTAATCGTGATTTAAATAAGTGATTAATGATGATGATCATCGTGATGATGATGAAGGCGATTTGTTGATGAAGATGATAATATAAATGTTGTAGTGACCCGAACTTTTCCATGTTTATATATATTAATTGAGATTGATATTTACATGATTAAATGTTTCCAACATGTTAAGCAATCAAACTTGTTAAGACTTGATTAATTGAAATATGTTTCATATAAACAATTGACCACCCAAGTTGACCGGTGATTCACGAACGTTAAAACTTGTAAAAACTATATGATGACATATATATGGATATATATATATATATATATATATATATATATATATATATATATATATATATATATATATATATATATATATATATATATTTAACATGATATTATGATAAGTAAACATATCATTAAGTATATTAACAATGAACTACATATGTAAAAACAAGACTACTAACTTAATGATTTTTAAACGAGACATATATGTAACGATTATCGTTGTAAAGACATTTAATGTATATATATCATATTAAGAGATATTCATACATGATAATATCATGATAATATAATAATTTAAAATCTCCTTTGATATTATAAACATTGGGTTAACAACATTTAACAAGATCGTTAACCTAAAGGTTTCAAAACAACACTTACATGTAACGACCAAACGATGACTTAACGACTCAGTTAAAATGTATATACATGTAGTGTTTTAATATGTATTTATACACTTTTGAAAGACTTTAATACACTTATCAAAATACTTCTACTTAACAAAAATGCTTACAATTACATCCTCGTTCAGTTTCATCAACAATTCTACTCGTATGCACATGTATTCGTACTCGTACAATACACAGCTTTTAGATGTATGTACTATTGGTATATACACTCCAATGATCAGCTCTTAGAAGCCCATGTGAGTCACCTAACACATGTGGGAACCATCATTTGGCAACTAGCATGAAATATCTCATAAAATTACAAAAATATGAGTAATCATTCATGACTTATTTACATGAAAACAAAATTACATATCATTTATATCTAATCCATACACCAACGACCAAAAACACCTACAAACACTTTAATTCTTCAATTTTCTTCATCTAATTGATCTCTCTCAAGTTCTAAGTGTTCTTCATAAATTCTACAAGTTCTAGTTACATAAAATCAAGAATACTTTCAAGTTTGCTAGCGCACTTCCAATCTTGTAAGGTGATCATCCAACCTCAAGAAATCTTTGTTTCTTACAGTAGGTTATCATTCTAATACAAGGTAATAATCATATTCAAACTTTGGTTCAATTTCTATAACTATAACAATCTTATTTCAAGTGATGATCTTACTTGAACTTGTTTTCGTGTCATGATTCTGCTTCAAGAACTTCAAGCCATCCAAGGATCCGTTGAAGCTAGATCCATTTTTCTCTTTTCCAGTAGGTTTATCAAAGGAACTTAAGGTAGTAATGATGTTCATAACATCATTCGATTCATACATATAAAGCTATCTTATTCGAAGGTTTAAACTTGTAATCACTAGAACATAGTTTAGTTAATTCTAAACTTGTTCGCAAACAAAAGTTAATCCTTCTAACTTGACTTTTAAAATCAACTAAACACATTTTCTATATCTATATGATATGCTAACTTAATGATTTAAAACCTGGAAACACGAAAAACACTGTAAAACAGGATATTTTAGATTATCATTATTTGATAATCTACGTAAAGCTTTTTAAACCTTTATTTTTGAAATAAAGGTTATGGTTTGTTTTAAAAATGAATGCAGTCTTTGAAAAACGTCTCATATAGAGGTCAAAACCTCACAACAAAATCAATTAATATGGAACATTTTTAATCAATAAGAACGGGACATTTCAGTTGGCATCAGAGCTGGTATAACGCCGTCCATGTGTGGTGGGTTAGTCGTAAAGGAGGTTCTCACAGTGTTACCTGTGACGAAGCATTGGCTCTTACTCCTTGCGATCCCTTACGAGGGTTGGCAGTAGCCGAGAGGCAGGCCCTAAAATCAGTATCTAAGGTACACTCAGTGGTCACCAGGCGGTTAGCTGGGAAGGCACTGGGTGGGACGGTGGATGTCCCCAACTGTATTTCAGTTGGTATCCGAGCGTTGGTCTTAGAGAACCAGAATTTTGCATTAGTGTGTCTTATCGAGTTTGTTAGGATGCATTAGTGAGTCTGGACTTCGACCGTGTTTACTTGAAAAATGATTGCTTAACAAATTTTGTTGGAAACTATATATTTTTAACATGTGAATATTATGTGATATATTAATCTCTTAACGCGTTTGATATTATGTGATAGATGTCTACCTCTAGAACAAGTCCCATTGACTCACCTAATAATAATGAAGAGTCAAATGTAAATTGGAATGATTCATGGACTGATTCACAAGTTCCCGAAGAGGAACCGGAAGAAGAGTCGGAACCGGAAGAAGAATCGGAACCGGAAGAAGAATCGGAACCGGATGAAGAAATAGAACCGGTGGGGGAAATAATAAAACGGTTAAGTAAAAGAAAACCCTCAACCAACCGACCAAGGTTAATTATGGTCAATGGTGTTTCTGCCAAGGAAGCAAAATATTGGGAGGATTACCAATTCTCCGATGAATCGGATTTCGACGAGAATTCCGATGATGTTATAGAAATTACCCCAACTGAATTTAAAAAGGCAAAAGAAAATAATAAGGGAAAGGGCATAAAAATAGAGAAATCTAATTCCAATCCCATGAACTTTATATGTATCGTCAACCCCCGAAGTCCTTAAGTTGTAACAATGACCCGGGAACCTCTAAACCACCAGGTTTTTCTAAACCAATGTGGAAAATGACGGCTCGTATTAGGGGAACATCATATATCCCTAGAAACTTGGCAAAACGAACCAAAACCGAAGAAGAAGAAACGAGCGAGTCAGAATAAGATAGTTGTATTCGTGTGGTGTAATATATGTAATATAGTGTGCTTATGCTTTATGATATATGTAAAAATTGCTTGTATTAATAAGTATTTTTTTTATGAATCTAACTCTTGTCTATTTTACAGTATAAAAACACAAAATGGATAGACAACCCAATATTTTAAGAGACCTATCCGGAGACATGATTGATGAAATCTTGTCTAGAGTCGGTCAGAATTCTTCGGCACAACTATTTAAGGCGAGATCAGTTTGTAAGACATTCGAAGAACGTTCCAAGAATGCCTTGGTTTATAAAAGGCTTTCGTTCGAAAGATGGGGGATATCACATTGGGAAATCCATAAGTTACGATGTGTTTACTTTGACGCATATATTGCGGGGAACCCAAATGCTATTTTACGCAATGGGTTAAGAAATTATTTTGACTCAATATATCCGAATATTGGACTTCGTGATTTAGAAAAAGCGGCTAACATGCAACATAAAGAAGCATGTTATACTTACGGATTAGTAATGTTCACTTCTCACCAAAGTGAGAACAAGAACATCGGGCTACAACTATTAAGAAATGAGGTTTTTAGATTGTTACGGGACTGTTGGACATTACGTAACCCTCGTCCCTTTGACGACGTTACAACACGTTTTCTTATCAACGGCCATAACGGTTATGTTCCACAAGACCAAGGATGGGAAGTAGTCCTAGTAAAACCAGAATGCATGACTTGTTTCTGGACGTATGAATTACGTGTCTTTATTGCCTTTGCTGAACGACTTGTGTACTAGCTAGAATTATATTCACAACCATCTTGTATCAAATTTATTGTGTGCTATATTTCATGCTATATGTAAAATAAGCGGTATTGTAAGTTTGTAAAATATTGTGTAAAAGTTTGAACGCGAAATATTATTATAATCAATTTTTCATATAGAATTGTAGTAGTTGAATTGTATATTAGCTACTAAGTATGAACTTAACGGGTAGGTACTACCCGGATTTAAACTTATAAAACGCTAATATGAAGAAAAAGCTTTTATAAATGAGTTCATATTATGCTACGAAATACTATTAACTACTCTTAATATTCTGTATGATTAACTTGTTCCATTTGACTATTTTGAAGGAAATGGCACCGACTACTCGACGCACCGTGAATATGAATGAAGAGGAATTCCGTACTTTTCTAGCTTCAAACATAGCCGCAGTACAGGCTGCGCTACATACAAACAATAACCTTGGATCTAGCAGTACAGGAAATCGTGTAGGATGCACCTACAAAGAATTCACTGCCTGCAAACCTTTGGAATTTGATGGAACCGAAGGACCGATCAGATTGAAACGGTGGACCGAGAAGGTCGAATCGGTGTTTGCCATAAGTAAGTATACTGAAGAGGACAAAGTGAAGTACGCTACGCATACCTTCACAGGTTCTGCGTTAACATGGTGGAATACATATCTAGAGCAAGTGGGACAAGATGATGCTTACGCACTACCGTGGTCAGCATTCAAGCACTTGATGAACGAGAAGTACCGTCCCAGAACCGAGGTCAATAAGCTCAAGACAGAACTTAGAGGGTTACGAACCCAAGGATTTGATATTACCACGTACGAAAGACGATTCACAGAATTGTGCCTATTGTGTCCGGGAGCGTTCGAAGATGAGGAAGAGAAGATCGACGCGTTTGTGAAAGGATTACCGGAAAGAATCCAAGAAGATATAAGTTCACATGAGCCCGACTCCATACAACAGGCATGTAGAATGGCTCACAAACTAGTGAACCAGATTGAGGAAAGAATTAAAGAACAGACGGCTGAAGAGGCCAATGTGAAGCAAGTCAAAAGAAAGTGGGAGGAAAACTGTGATAAGAATCACTAATACAACAACAACAGCAATTACAATAATAATCGCAACAATTATCCCAACAATCGCAACATCAATCGCAACTACAACAAACGGCCCAACAACAATAACAACAACAACAACAACAACAACAACAACAACAACAACAACAACAACAGCAACAACAGCAACTACAACAATCATCCCAATAACAATAATAACCGCAACAACAACAACAATCAGAAGCAGCTATGTCAAAGGTGTGAAAAGTATCACTCGGGGTTCTGCACCAAATTTTGCAACAAGTGTAAAAGAAATGGTCATAGCGGGGCGAAGTGTGAGGTCTACGGACCAGGGGTTAATAGAAAGAAAGTAACAAATGGTGTCGGAACGAGTAATGGTGGAGCAAGTAGTGTCGGAGCAAGTTATGCCAATGTAGTTTGTTATAAATGTGGAAAATCGGGCCACATTATTAGAAATTACCCGAACCAGGAGAACACGAATGGACAAGGCCGCGGAAGAGTTTTCAATATTAATGTGGCAGAGGTACAGGAAGACCCGGAGCTTGTTACGGGTACGTTTCTTATTGACAATAAATCTGCTTACGTTTTATTTGATTCGGGTGCGGATAGAAGCTATATGAGTAGAGATTTTTGTGCTAAATTAAGTTGTTCATTGACGCCTTTGGATAGTAAATTTTTACTCGAATTAGCAAATGGTAAATTAATTTCAGCAGATAATATATGTCGGAATCGAGAAATTAAACTGGTTAGCGAAACATTTAAGATTGATTTGATACCAGTAGAGTTAGGGAGTTTTGATGTGATAATCGGTATGGACTGGTTGAAAGAAGTGAAACCAGAGATCGTTTGTTACAAAAATGCAATTCGCATTATATGAGAAAAAGGAAAACCCTTAATGGTGTACGGAGAAAAGGGCAACACGAAGCTACATCTTATTAGTAATTTGAAGGCACAAAAACTAATAAGAAAAGGTTGCTATGCTGTTCTAGCACACGTCGAGAAAGTACAAACTGAAGAAAAGAGCATCAATGATGTTCCCGTTGCAAAAGAATTTCCCGATGTATTTCCGAAAGAATTACCGGGATTACCCCCACATCGATCCGTTGAATTTCAAATAGATCTTGTACCAGGAGCTGCACCAATAGCTCGTGCTCCTTACAGACTCGCACCCAGCGAGATGAAAGAACTGCAAAGCCAATTATAAGAACTTTTAGAGCGTGGTTTCATTCGACCAAGCACATCACCGTGGGGAGCTCCTGTTTTGTTTGTCAAGAAGAAAGATGGTACATTCAGGTTGTGTATCGACTACAGAGAGTTGAACAAACTTACCATCAAGAATCGATACCCACTATCGAGAATCGACGACTTATTTGATCAACTACAAGGCTCGTCTGTTTATTCAAAGATTGACTTACGTTCCGGGTATCATCAAATGCGGGTGAAAGAATATGATATTCCAAAGACTGCTTTCAGAATACGTTACGGTCATTACGAGTTTATGGTCTTGCCGTTTGGTTTAACTAATGCACCAGCTGTGTTCATGGACCTTATGAACCGAGTGTGTGGACCATACCTTAACAAGTTTGTCATTGTTTTCATTGATGACATACTTATTTACTCAAAGAATGATCAAGAACACGGTGAACATTTGAGAAAGGTGTTAGAAGTATTGAGGAAGGAAGAATTGTACGCTAAGTTTTCAAAGTGTGCATTTTGGTTGGAAGAAGTTCAATTCCTCGGTCACATAGTGAACAAAGAAGGTATTAAGGTGGATCCGGCAAAGATAGAAACTGTTGAAAAGTGGGAAACCCCGAAAACTCCGAAACACATACGCCAGTTTTTAGGACTAGCTGGTTACTACAGAAGGTTCATCCAAGACTTTTCCAGAATAGCAAAACCCTTGACTGCATTAACGCATAAAGGGAAGAAATTTGAATGGAATGATGAACAAGAGAAAGCGTTTCAGTTATTGAAGAAAAAGCTAACTACGGCACCTATATTGTCATTGCCTGAAGGGAATGATGATTTTGTGATTTATTGTGACGCATCAAAGCAAGGTCTCGGTTGTGTATTAATGCAACGAACGAAGGTGATTGCTTATGCGTCTAGACAATTGAAGATTTACGAGCAAAATTATACGACGCATGATTTAGAATTAGGCACGGTTGTTTTTGCATTAAAGACTTGGAGGCACTACTTATATGGGGTCAAAAGTATTATATATACCGACTACAAAAGTCTTCAACACATATTTAATCAGAAACAACTGAATATGAGGCAGCGTAGGTGGATTGAATTGTTGAATGATTACGACTTTGAGATTCGTTACCACCCGGGGAAGGCAAATGTGGTAGCCGACGCATTGAGCAGAAAGGACAGAGAACCCATTCGAGTAAAATCTATGAATATAATGATTCACACTAACCTTACTACTCAAATAAAGGAGGCGCAACAAGGAGTTTTAAAAGTGGGAAATTTAAAGGATGAAATACCCAAAGGATTGGAGAAGCATCTTAATATTCGGGAAGACGGAACACGGTATAGGGCTGAAAGAATTTGGGTACCAAAATTTGGAGATATGAGAGAAATGGTACTTAGAGAAGCTCATAAAACCAGATACTCAATACATCCTGAAACGGGGAAGATGTACAAGGATCTTAAGAAATATTTTTGGTGGCCATGTATGAAAGCCGATATTGCTAAATATGTAGGAGAATGTTTGACGTGTTCTAAGGTCAAAGCTGAGCATCAGAAACCATCAGGTCTACTTCAACAACCCGAAATCCCGGAATGGAAATGGGAAAACATTACCATGGATTTCATCACTAAATTGCCAAGGACTGCAAGTGGTTTTGATACTATTTGGGTAATAGTTGATCGTCTCACCAAATCAGCACACTTCCTGCCAATAAGAGAAAATGACAAGATGGAGAAGTTAGCACGACTGTATTTGAAGGAAGTCGTCTCCAGACATGGAATACCAATCTCTATTATCTCTGATAGGGATGGCAGATTTATTTCAAGATTCTGGCAGACATTACAGCAAGCATTAGGAACTCGTCTAGACATGAGTACTGCCTATCATCCACAAACTGATGGGCAGAGCGAAAGAACGATACAAATGCTTGAAGACATGCTACGAGCATGTGTTATTGATTTCGGAAACAGTTGGGATCGACATCTACCGTTAGCAGAATTTTCCTACAACAACAGCTACCATTCAAGCATTGAGATGGCGCCGTTTGAAGAACTTTATGGTAGAAAGTGCAGGTCTCCAATTTGTTGAAGTGAAGTGGGGGATAGACAGATTACGGGTCCAGAGATAATACAAGAACTACCGAGAAGATCATCCAAATTCAACAACGGTTGAAAACCGCCCAAAGTCGACAAAAGAGCTACGCTGACATTAAAAGAAAAGATATAGAATTTGAAATTGGAGAGATGGTCATGCTTAAAGTTGCACCTTGGAAAGGCGTTGTTCGATTTGGTAAACGAGGGAAATTAAATCCAAGGTATATTGGACCATTCAAGATTATTGATCGTGTCGGACCAGTAGCTTACCGACTTGAGTTACCTCAACAACTCGTGGCTGTACATAACACTTTCCACGTCTCGAATTTGAAGAAATGTTTTGCTAAAGAAGATCTCACTATTCCGTTGGACCAAATCCAAATCAATGAAAAACTTCAATTCATTGAAGAACCCGTCGAAATAATGGATCGTGAGGTTAAGAGACTTAAACAAAACAAGATACCGATTGTTAAGGTTCGATGGAATGCTCGTAGAGGACCCGAGTTCACCTGGGAGCGTGAATATCAGATGAAGAAGAAATACCCACATTTATTTCCAGAAGATACGTCAACACTTCCAACTGCTTAAAATTTCGGGACGAAATTTATTTAACGGGTAGGTACTGTAGTGACCCGAACTTTTCCATGTTTATATATATTAATTGAGATTGATATTTACATGATTAAATGTTTCCAACATGTTAAGCAATCAAACTTGTTAAGACTTGATTAATTGAAATATGTTTCATATAAACAATTGACCACCCAAGTTGACCGGTGATTCACGAACGTTAAAACTTGTAAAAACTATATGATGACATATATATGGATATATATATATATATATATATATATATATATATATATATATATATATATATATATATATATATATATATATATATATAGTTAACATGATATTATGATAAGTAAACATATCATTAAGTATATTAACAATGAACTACATATGTAAAAACAAGACTACTAACTTAATGATTTTTAAACGAGACATATATGTAACGATTATCGTTGTAAAGACATTTAATGTATATATATCATATTAAGAGATATTCATACATGATAATATCATGATAATATAATAATTTAAAATCTAATTTGATATTATAAACATTGGGTTAACAACATTTAACAAGATCGTTAACCTAAAGGTTTCAAAACAACACTTACATGTAACGACTAAACGATGACTTAACGACTCAGTTAAAATGTATATACATGTAGTGTTTTAATATGTATTTATACAATTTTGAAAGACTTCAATACACTTATCAAAATACTTCTACTTAAAAAAAATGCTTACAATTACATCCTCGTTCAGTTTCATCAACAATTCTACTCGTATGCACCCGTATTCGTACTCGTACAATACACAGCTTTTAGATGTATGTACTATTGGTATATAAACTCCAATGATCAGCTCTTAGCAGCCTATTTGAGTCACCTAACACATGTGGGAACCATCATTTGGCAACTAGCATGAAATATCTCATAAAATTACAAAAATATGAGTAATCATTCATGACTTATTTACATGAAAACAAAATTACATATCCTTTATATCTAATCCATACACCAACGACCAAAAACACCTATAAACACTTTCATTCTTCAATTTTCTTCATCTAATTAATCTCTCTCAAGTTCTATCTTCAAGTTTTAAGTGTTCTTCATAAATTCTATAAGTTCTAGTTACATAAAATCAAGAATACTTTCAAGTTTGCTAGCTCACTTTCAATCTTGTAAGGTGATCATCCAACCTCAAGAAATCTTTGTTTCTTACAGTAGGTTATCATTCTAATACAAGGTAATAATCATATTCAAACTTTGGTTCAATTTCTATAACTATAACAATCTTATTTCAAGTGATGATCTTACTTGAACTTGTTTTCGTGTCATGATTCTGCTTCGAGAACTTCGAGCCATCCAAGGATCCGTTGAAGCTAGATCCATTTTTTTCTTTTCCAGTAGGTTTATCCAAACAACTTAAGGTAGTAATGATGTTCATAACATCATTCGATTCATACATATAAAGCTATCTTATTCGAAGGTTTAAACTTGTAATCACTAGAACATAGTTTAGTTAATTCTAAACTTGTTCGCAAACAAAAGTTAATTCTTCTAACTTGACTTTTAAAATCAACTAAACACATGTTCTATATCTATATGATATGCTAACTTAATGATTTAAAACCTGGAAACACGAAAAACACTGTAAAACAGGATATTTTAGATTATCATTATTTGATAATCTACGTAAAGCTTTTTAAACCTTTATTTATAAAATAAAGGTTATGGTTTGTTTTAAAAATGAATGCAGTCTTTGAAAAACGTCTCATATAGAGGTCAAAACCTCGCAACGAAATCAATTAATATGGAACGTTTTTAATCAATAAGAACGGGACATTTCAAATGTTCGATGATTATGATGAATCTGGGATGATACAGTAACGATGAGAAGATCTGTAAAAGGAAAACATGTTGGGAAACATTTGGGCCGTGATAATTTATTTGGCCTTTTTATATTTGGGCCGCATACTAGTTTTCATGTTGGGATGATGTCATCTTGGTTATCTGATCGATTAGTGGAAGATGAAAAAGGAACCCGCAAGTATTCGGGTTATATAGAATTAGTGTAGGACTTCTAACGGAAATAATAGATCAGAATAGTGGCGTGGGGTGTTAGCAGGATAGCAGGATGTCTTGGGTTCGAGCCGGGGCCGGGGCATTTATCTTTTTAAAGCTTGTTTCATTAAGGTAGCACTTTTATTATTTTTGTTATTATTATTATTATTATTATTATTATTATTATTATTATTATTATTATTATTATTATTATTATTATTATTATTACTAATATTAGAAATAAGATTATTAGTATAATTAATATTATTATCATTATTAAAATATAGTGTATTATTATTAATATGACTATTAAAATTTCTATTAGAATCATTATTTTTATTAAATGTACCATTATTATTTAAAATATTATTTTTATGAAAACTAACATTTTTATCTTATCATTATTATCTTTTCATTAAAATTATTATTATTACTAACATTATTTTTATTATTAAGTATTATTATCAAAACTATTAATAGCCGTATCATTACTAAATCTAATTACTTTTAGTATTATTATTATTATCATAAAAAGATACAAATTTTTATTTATTATTATTATTAATATTATTTTACCAAATAAATAGCTATATAAGAATATATTTAAAACATATCACATAACAACCTTAATATTTTCATAATAAATACTAATTAATTATCTAAAGTATATAAAATAAATATAGTTAATATAGTTACCAATGAAACATACAAGTTACTGAAATAGCAATTAATAATAATATCTAAACTTGTTTGATTAAAGTATATGCTTTAATAAATATATGAATAATATAGGTTCGTAAATCTGAGACCAACCCTACACTTGTTCAATGACGTCATATGTATTTTTACTACAAAATACAGTATGGTAAGTTTCATTACTCCCTTTTTATATATATTTTTGGGACTGAGAATACATGCGCCGATTTTATTAATGTTTTACGAAATAGACACAAGTGATCAAAAACTACATTCTATGGTTGGATTATGAATATTGAATATCACCCCTTTTTAGCTTGGTAACCTAATGATTAGGAAACGGGTATGGCCCCTAATCGACGCGAATCCTAAAGATAGATCTATGGACCTCGACAAGTCCCATCCGGGGTACGGATGCTTTAGTACTTCGAGATTATTATTATTATACAGACGAGAGGTTCTGTTTTGGGGATATTCTATGCATTAAAGTTAAGTCGGTTATCAAGCGTTCACCATATGAATGATTTTTAATTCACGGGTTATTCGTGTTATTATGTACTCGGGTTACGGGTATAATTAAATTATGAAATCTTGTGGTCTATTAAAATGATGAAAATGAATGATTATGATAAACTAATGAACTCACTAACCTTTTGGTTGACACTTGAAAGCATGTTTATTCTCAGGTATAAAAGAAATCTTCCGCTGTGCATTTGCTCATATTAGAGATATTACTTGGAGTCATTCATGACATATTTCAAAAGACGTTGCATTCGAGTCATCGAGTTCATCAAGATTATTATTAAGTCAATTATAGTTGAATATATTATGAAATAGTATGCATGCTGTCAACTTTCGATGTAATGAAAGTTTTTCTTTTAAAAATGAATGCAATGTTTTTAAAATGTATCATATAGAGGTCAAGTACCTCGCGATGTAACCAAGTGTAATGTACTCGTCCTGATGGATTAGGACGGGTCATTAGAAAGATAAGGGAAGAGAGAACAAACACAACGATTTATAGTTGTTCGGGAAGATGTTAACTAATCTTCCTTAATCCACTCCTCAATTCTACGAATTGAGATTTTTCTTCACTATGATACTCCAAACTCGGTGGAGTGTCCGGATACAACACTAGTACTTCGATAAGCCGCACCTTGTGAACTCTTACGTCCCTTTGAAGACTTCACAAACACCTATAGCTCTTACTACAAGATCCTAATGAACTTATCCTAGTGAAAACACAACTATCCTCTAGATCCCTTTAAGAAGATAGTTTACAAGTAAACTTACAACTTTTAGCTTACAAGTACTCTTGCTAGAATCACTCTAAAAGATCACAAATTAAGTATAAGAATGATATCAGTAAGTATGAGAAAATATGAGTGCAAGAGGTGAGTCTTCAAATGCTTCAAGGCTTGGCTTTTATAGGAAAGAGAAATCTGCCTGGAAGTCATACGGCTCATTGTACGATCGACCGTTGTTCGACCGTGTACCTCTGACATCTGATTCTTATGGCCGTTTTTGTCCTTTGAAAATTGTCATTTTCCCTTGTTGAATAGCTGCAACTAAAGGCCAATTATTTCTGAAATTATCCTCATTACCTTTTATGTTTTGGACATAAGCTTGGAAGTTGACATATCCATTAAAGAAGAAAGTCTTTAATCTTTGACCACTTGTCATTGATTACCAAAAGAGGTAATTGCAGATTTTTGTCTCTTGACAAACCATTATCTTCCAAAATCTTCATCAACCTTTCTTAATCACTTGTCATTTAGCTTATGGGAGTTTTTTGCCTTTTTGAACATTGTTACAACTAGTTTGAGTCTAGTTTGAACATAATGATTCTTATTACATCTTGACTAGACTTGAGCTAATTACATTTTCATACAAATAATGATACATAAAATCAATGGGAGAGCAACTCTTTAATTGGGACTTTAATGACCATTATTAGTATGTTTAAATGACAATATGATAAAGAGATATGACACTTGAGTGTTTTAGCCTAAATCAAGCTTAAAGTGTCATTAAGATGTCATTAGGTGTGATTAGTAAAAATTAACATCTTTTGGTTCAAAACTCTTTTGAGATCAAAAAGGGCAACTATTATAAGTATGTTAAAAAAGGTTTTATAAATTATAGATGCCGGGAACTAGTCAAACTTTATTTGGTCAAGATTGGTAATAGAGAAAACTGCGGTCGGGCTGCGATCGTCCGTGAGGTCAGTCGTGGGTTTGCAGTTTTAGAAGAGTTTGAACTCGTTGATGCAGGACACACACGGTTGATGTCACGGTCGACCGTGGTGCAGCCGTGTAGCATTTTTCCCAAGATGATTTCTTAAGTATTGGTCTTTTGCTAGAGATAGTTTAGGATCATGAACTCATGTCGTCCTACATATGATTTAACTACTTAGTTCTTGTGTGTCATCATCAAAACAAAGTGATTAACTTTTGAATATTATGCTTTGAATCTTAACCAACATTCTCCCCCTTTTTGATGATGACAAACATATGAGTAAGTGTTAACTATGTAGGTCGACATAAGTGTTAACATCACTTACCATACACTTTCTCCCCCCTTTGTCGAAGAAAAAAGGTTAGTCCCACTTGGAACTAAGCGCGCCCTAGAGTAATGCTCCCCCTTAAATTATACACACTTATCAATTGTTCTTGTTAATAAAATAGCTCCCCCTTGAACCAATAGTAGACATAAAAAGTAACAAACATGATAAGCATAGCAAGTGCATTACCAGCGTTAATCCTAGGACAAGTGTTGTTTCTACCCGCCCTTATAATTGTTCTTAACCAACATTAAGTTCTTTTAAGGATAAATTCTAATGGTGCTAAACGCATCCGAGATTGTTGAGCTTTCATTTTCGGACGAGAGAATGATCACTTGATGAGCCTCCCAATAAGTAATAGGAATTGTTGACATGGGTTGAGGGACATGAGAAGCGTTGATGGCATTAACAAATTAGAAAAGCCGATTAAGATGATTTGAATACGAAAGTGGACGAGTTCCTAGTTCTCGAAGGTAACCCATTCTTTGAGTAGTGAGATAAGCTAGATTTATGGGTTCTTGAGTGAGAAGCGGCCACATAACAATAACTTAGGTTCTAGAGATGTGAGTGGCGGTAGGTTCCCGACAATAGACATTGTTCCGAATGACATTAAGAATAAGTTGAAGATCATGGCGGATGTCGTCATCTTGAATGTGAAGCTGTTGATTGAGGTTTCGTTGTACTCCCGGAGTGGTGATGAGATCTAAGATGGGTTGCAACGGAAACGTAGGATTGAGTGATCTTAGATCGGTTGAAGGAGTATAGAAGGAGCGCCCATTCGAAGGAATTGCCATAACGGTTCCGAATTGTTCAAGGGACCAAGTGTAAGGTGTATTAAAAAGTCGAAATGCCACTTGATCGGGGTTGGAAACATCAAGATTAGCATAGAATTCCCTAATGAGAGTTGGATAAATGGTTTCATCAAGCTCAAGAAATGAGAAACAATTGTTATGGGTAAAAAGTTGAGTTAGCTCGGGAAACTTGGTATGATGAACAACACGCTCCTCATGAAGTGTTCTAGCCTCCATGTGTTGCCTATTGTTTGTGATACGTTGATTTCTCGTGTTGGTCATTTCCTAGAAAAACCGCAAGTTTAGCAAACTAATCAAGTTGTTAAGTTTGAAAATCTATATGCTAAACATGTGTAGATTAGTCCTTTTCTATACTCATTTTGAAAACTATGAATTTAAAATTAAATTGTACTATTTTTCTTTTGAAAATTTAGACAAGTTTCATCTTGAATTTTGCTCTATGTTTGTCAAAAGTAGATACTAGTCATGAGATTGACAATTATTATAATGATTTGTTCAAACATATGTGTGTGTGCATGAGTGAGTTTAAAAATTCAAAGCATATATGAGTTAAAAAAAAACTTTTTACAACAATTTTACTCATATATTTAAGTAATTCATGTAAAAAATAAGTGTTCCTATGATTTTGGAAAAAATACAATCACTTTAGTAAAATTTGAAGTAAGTTTTAGGTGTTTACCTTAAATAGATTTGAAATAGTATGGACCACTTTTTGAAGAATACTTGAAGATAGGACAAAAGTAAAACCAGAAATTCAGTGGTTAGGGTTTAAGGAAGAGATGTGGTTGGTGGAAAAGTTGTTTGGATATTAAAGGAGTTGCATAAAAGACAAAGAAATTCATCAGACATCAGGCGGCTCTGATCACGGTCGACCGTGGTTCGACCGTGCGTGATCAGGAAGAAATTTTACGGAGTATGTTCCATCATTCCCAACCCATTCCTAAGAAAGCTAAAGGTTTTAAGGGGCTTAGTGAATATGTCAGCTATGTTTTCAGCAGATTCTACCTTATCTATCACAATATTACCGTTTTGGACGTGGTCACGAAGGAAATGATACCTAATGTCTATGTGTTTAGTCCTAGAGTGTAATATTTGATTTTTCGATAGGTCTATAGCACTTTTATTACCACAACATATGTGTATTTCAGATGAGATGATACCGTAATCGAGGAAGGTTTGCTTCATCCATAGCACTTATGAGCACGCTCTTCCCATCGCTACATATTCGGCTTCGAGGGTAGACAATGCGACGGATGTTTGCTTCTTTGAGAACCATGACGTTAAGCAAAGCCCCACGAACGCACATACTCCACTTGTGCTTTTTCTATCAACCATTGATCCACCATGATCGGAATCCGCAAAGCACATAATATCAATCCTGGTAAACTTTTGATATCATAACCCAAGATGCATTGTTCCTTTTAAGTATCTAAAGATCATTTTAACGGCCTCTACGTGCGACGTCTTTGGATTCTCTTGAAATCTTGCACATAAGCACACGATAAACATGATGTCGGTCTGACTTGCCGTTAAATAAAGAAGGGATCCAATCATTCCCCTGTATTTAGTACTATCAAATGGTTCTCCTTCTCCTTCTAAAGTAAGTTTCATATTTGTTGCCATCGGAGTCGCCATTGGTTTCGAGTTCTCCATTCCAAATTTGTTGAGCATTTCATGAACGTATTTTTGTTGATTGATGAATGTTCCGTCTTCTAGTTGCTTGATTTGTAGTCCAAGAAAGAACTTGAGTTCACCCATCATGCTCATTTCAAACTCATCATGCATTAACTTAGAAAACTCATTGCTAAGAGACTCGTTAGTAGATCCAAATACAATATCATCAACATATATTTGAATTATGACTAAATCCTTTTCATGCCTTTTGATAAAGAGTGTATTATCAATTTTTCCCTTTTCAAACCCATTATTTATTAAGAATGTTCTAAGTCTTTCATACCATGCTCTATGGGCTTGTTTAAGTCCATAGAGAGCCTTTTTAAGTTTATAAACATGATAAGGTTTTTCGAAATCTTCAAACCCCGGAGGTTGTGATACATAAACTTCTTCATTTATTACACCATTTAAAAAGGAACTTTTGACATCCATTTGATAGAGTTTTAAATTATGAGCACATGCATATGCAAGAAGTATTCTTATTGACTCTAGCCTAGCGACGGGAGCAAATGTTTCATCGTAATCAATTCCTTCTTGTTGGCTATATCCTTGTGCAACTAGTCTAGATTTGTTTCTAACTACTTTGCCATCCTCATCTAATTTATTTCTATATACCCATTTTGTACCTATGATGTTGTTTTCACTCGGTAAAGGAACCAAATCCCATACATCGCTTCTTTGGAATTGATTTAATTCCTCATGCATAGCTTCTATCCAACTTTCATCTAATAGGGCTTCCTTAATATTTTTGGGTTCTATTTGTGAAATAAAAGCATAGTTGACAATTAGGTTAAATACTTGTGACCTAGTAGTTCTAGTGTTGATGTCTCCTATGACTTGGTCTATAGGATGATCTTTTACATGTTTAATATCTATTGAGGATGCTAAGTTATCCTTACTTAGTTTCAAATGAGATCCATCCTCATTTGTGTCATTGAACTCGACTTGAGTTGGCATCATTTCTATAGCATCTTGTTCGATCACCTCATCATCCTCTAAAGGTTTAGTCTTAGGTGGTGGAGGAGTTTCATCAAAGGTGACATCTTGAGATTCTTCTATGACATTTGTATATTTATTTAGAACCCTATATGCCTTACTTTCTAACGAATATCCTAAGAATACTTCTTCGTAAGCTTTAGGCTCAAACTTTGTAAGATATTCCTTTTTGTTTAGGATAAAGCATTTGCACCCGAATACTCTAAGATGACTTACGGTTGGTTTTCTACCATTTAAAATTTCATAAGGTGTTTTATCTATTGATGGCCTAATTAAGACTCTATTTTGAATGTAGGTAGAGGTGGTAACGGCTTCACTCCAAAACTTTTGAGGTATTGATTGTTCATTTAACATAGTTCGACTCATTTCTTGAAGAGTTCGGTTTTTCCTTTCAACAACCCCGTTGGATTGAGGTGTGCGAGGAGCCGAGAAGTTATGAGTAATACCATTTAAATCACAAAAGACTCCAAATTGAGCATCATTATCAAATTCTCTACCATGATCCGTTCTTATTGTTACTATAGTACAACCAAGCAAGTTATGTATCATAGTAGCAAAAATTATAAATCTTTCGCATGCTTCATTTTTATGTTTTAGAAATAGTGTCCATGTATATCTTGAAAAATCATCTACTATTACTAAAGTATAAAAATTTCCTCCATAACTTTGAACGGCCGATGGCCCAAATAAGTCCATGTGCAAAAGTTCTAAACATCTTTTAGTAGAAATGAAATTCTTAGGTTTATGACTTGTATGAACTTTTTTTCCTACTTTGCATGCATCACAAAAATGTCTTTCATATTTTAATTTAGGCAAGTCTATAACTATGTCTTTTGAGGATATGTTATGAATTAGTTTCATGTTAGCATGCCCTAATCTCCTATGCCATAATGTAGTAGTGTCATGTATAGATGTGAGACAAATATCTACATGCTTAAAGTCATCCAATTTGCATGTATAAAGGCCTTTCTTCCTAATTCCATTTATGACACTTTTACCATCTTTTATTATGTGTGATGAATTTTTAATAAATGTCATGTTATATCCTTTGTCACATATTCTTCCTACACTTAGCAAGTTAAAACTTAAGTTTTTAATGTGCAACACATTATCAAGTGTAATCTTTTGATTAGTAATGGTACCTTTACCGACGATTTTTCCTTTCACATCGCCACCAAAGATTACATCACCTCCATTATGATCCGAATACTTTGTGAAGAATTCTTTGTTACCCATCATGTGTGCTGTACATCCGCTATCAATTATCCATTCCTCATTTTGTACAACACCATTGAGACAAACCTCATTGTCGGGTTGTCCGACTTGTGATCCTTTGTCGTCATCCCTTGGTGTGTCAACGGCCATGTGACATGTTTTCTTTCCTTCTTCTTGAGTGTCATTTTCTTCATCATCCCATGCACCTCCAAGAAAAACCTTTTCATTCTTTCTTTTAGGACATTCACTTATTAAGTGATTTGGATCACCACACCCAAAACATTTTCGTACAAACTTTTTCTTGGGATCGAATGGCGTCTTTCTTTGTTCCATCGGAGGGCGAACTTGGTTTCCTGGTCTTCGATAGAATTTCTTGAATGAGCGAATAATAAATGTGAGTTGCTCATCATCATTGAGAATATCATCATCGTCATCATCAATGTCATATTCATCATGAATCTTAGCCTTTAGAGCAATTGACTTGTTCTTTTCTCTCTTGGCCTTTTCTAACTCATCATCTTTATCTAGGATGACCTCATGTACTTTGAGATTTCCAATGAGTTCATCTAGAGTTAGTTTTTCCGTATTCTTTGATTCGTCAATTGCCGTCACCTTTGGTCTCCATCTTGATTGTAGAGCCCTTAAGAACTTACGAAGATATTGCTTATCCGTGTAAGTTGTACCTAGAGCTTTCAAACTTGAACAAATATTGTTAAATATAGTGTAGGCACTATCTATTTTTTCATAATCTTCAATAGAAAATTGTTCATATTTAGTTATAAGCAATTCTACTTTATTTTCTATGACTTGTGGGTTTCCAAGATGAGTAACCATGATACTATCCCAAATTTCCTTAGCACTACCCATCATAAACACCCTCTCATATTCTTTCATAGGCAATGCATTAAAAATGGTCGTTTTAGCCTCATAGTTTTTGTCTACTTCTATTTTATGTTCCTTAGTCCATTCTTCTTCGGGTATATATATTTTAGTTTTCTTATCATCACTAAGCTTAAATGGAGCATGATCACCTTTAGTAATAATGTTCCAATAGTCTATATCTTTGGAATGGACATACGTTTCAAATCGATGCTTCCAATAGCAAAATCCTTCACTTTCAAGAAGTGGAGATCTTTGCATGGAACATCCTTCACTATAGTTCAAGTTCTCAAATTTTTGTTCCATGATCTTTAAACTCTAAGATTTGCAAAAATTAGTTTTAATTTTGAATTAGTAATTTTTTACAAAACGTTTAGAGCAACCGCTCTGATACCAATTGTAAGTAACTAGAGGGGGGTGAATAGTTACTTAGTAGATTTTAAAAAAATTTCTTTGGCGATTTGTTGATCTTGAACTTGATATAGTGTGATTTGAAATGTTTTGTTCTCTAACAATTCTAGCAATACAAATATATGTTAAATTGTAAATAAAAGATAAGGGAAGAGAGAACAAACACAACGATTTATAGTGGTTCGGGAATATGTTAACTAATCTTCCTTAATCCACTCCTCAATTCTACGAATTGAGATTTTTCTTCACTATGATACTCCAAACTCGGTGGAGTGTCCGGATACAACACTATTACTTTGATAAGCCGCACCTTGTGAACTCTTACGTCCCTTTGAAGACTTCACAAACACCTATAGCTCTTACCACAAGATCCTAATGAACTTATCCTAGTGAAAACACAACTATCCTCTAGATCCCTTTAAGAAGATATCTTACAAGTAAACTTACAGCTTTAAGTGTAACACCGGCCAATTTTTTTTTTTTTTTAAATAAACAGCGGAAGACTTTATTAATAAACACGATATAAGTCACGTCATTACATTAATCTGAGTAATTAAGTTTAAGTTTACACAATGGTGTTACGTTATTACAAAACATGATTTAAACAAAAGTCCACATCAGAGTAGGGTTGTCAAACATGTCTTCCGCATCAATACCCATCCCGACTAGCAGTACCTAAACCTGGAAGGGGGAAAACATGTGGGGAATTAGCGCACCGCTAAGTGAATGGAATCTATCTAACAGATATAGCTTAAGCCGCACACAAGCTATATACTAACAACAACACTTGCTAACTACCAACTAGCAAACAATACGACAATACGAGGATCGGCTGCTTGTACGAGCACACGACTCCCAGCTGATCGGGCCTGAGTCTACCGATAGTCCCTACTACTCAATTCACAGTATAGTTATCCAGATGCAAGGGGTGCATCGTTCACACTATACTTCACAATTAGTAGCCTATGGACCCAACCTCCCCTAGGCACGGTTGACCTCATATGGACTCTAACCTCTCCTAAGCATGGTCTTGAGTCCCCAGTCTCCCTAGGCTCGACTGGTGCCATTCACACAGTGTACACATAATTCACATACAACATCAGGCATATTATATTTTTCTAACATGGCAATCTCTACACTATGCATGGTAAAAGGGTCAACCACAGTAGCATGATATGCTACTTAAACTCTATCCGGAGATAGACCCACTCACCGAATACTAGCAACTAGCTCAGATAATCTATCACTGAGCGGCTTCCTTATCCTTATCACAACTAGCCATGGTTTCAGTCTGTTATAAATCCACCCCCTTAAAGAAGATTTCGTCCTCGAAATTGGGTCTTGGTCAAACAAATGAGGGTAGCGAGTTCACATCAACTCTTTTGTCTCCCACGTAAGATTAGAACTCAAACTGTGTTTCCACTCAATTAACACCATCGGAATCTCTTTCTTTCTCAGCTTAGTCACCTTTCGGTCAACTACACGGACCGGTTCTTCCACCAATTTCTTATTCAAATCGACCCTTAAATCTTCTAAAGGAAGAAGTTGCGTTTTATCGTCGACTTTACACTTACGAAGATAACATACGTTGAATGTATTATGAATACCAGCTAACTCTGGCGAAAGATCTAACACCACAGTCTGATCATTCAACACTTCACTGATCGAAAACGGACCAATAAATCTTGGTGCTAACTTACCACGTTTACTGAATCTGATAACCCCTTTCCACGACGAAACTTTCAGATACACCCGTTCACCCACACTAAAGGTTACCGGACGTCTATGCGGATCATCATACATTTTCTACCTATCTCTAGCGGCTTTCAACTTTTCTCGCGCAATTGCAACGTTTTCGACTGTCATTCGAACAATTTCAGGACCTGCAAACTGTTTCTCCCCAGCTTCTAACCAACAAGTCGGAGTTCGGCAACGACGACCGTACAACATTTCATAGGGCATCATCCCTATACTAGAATGATATGAATTATTATACGCGAATTCGACAAACGGCAAATGTGTATCCCACGAACCACCGTATTCTAACACACAAGCCCTTAACATATCCTCTAAAGTCTGTATCGTTCTTTCACTCTGACCATCTGTCTGAGGATGATAAGTTGTACTTAAATTCACACGTGTACCTAGATTTTGTTGAAGACTATTCCAGAAATTCGACACAAATCTAGAATCCCTGTCTGAAACAATCGATAACAGCACACCATGTCGACTAACTATCTCTTTCACATATAAATCGGCTAACTCACTTAACGAGGATGTCTCACGAGTAGCAAGAAAATGAGCACTTTTAGTTAGACGATCCACTATTACCCAAATCATATCATGTCTTTTCTGAGTTCGAGGTAATTTTGTCACAAAAATCCATCGTTATATGTTCCCATTTCCACTCCGGAATCTGTAACTGACGTAACGAACCATAAGGTTTCTGATGTTCTGCCTTCACTTGAGCACATATATGACACTTTTCGACATAACGGGCGATGTCTGATTTCATTGTTGGCCACCAATACACTGTTTTCATGTCATGATACATCTTATTACTACCCGGATGTACTGTTAATCTGGATTTGTGAGCTTCTGTCATGATTAAATCCCTCAAATCTCCAAACTTAGGTACCCACACACAATTGTTTAAGGTCTTTAGTCCACGTGAGTCATCAATTAAGTCCACTTTTCATTTGGTCATTTGTTCGGATTTAATCTGTTCATCCTTCAGAGCACAGGCCTGAACGGTTCTTAAGCTGTTAATCAAATCTGAAGTTATATTCAAACGAAGGAATTTCACATTTTCACTTGAACTTTTACGACTTAGCGCATTTGCAACAACATTTGCCTTACCCGGATGGTATTTAATTTCACAATCATAATCTTTGATCAACTCTTGCCACCGTCTCTGTCTCATATTTATTTCTTTCTGTGAGAAGATATACTGCAAACTCTTTTAATCTGTACAAATAACACAATGGGTTCCATACAAATAATGTCTCCACAGTTTTAAAGCAAACACTACTGCAGCCATTTCAAGATCATGCACTGGATAATTCTTCTCATGAACTTTCAACTGTCGCGAGGCGTAAGCGATTACTTTACCTCTTTGCATTAATACACAACCCAACCCAGCATATGACACATCACAGTATACCACAAAGTCGTCTAAACCTTCTGGTAAAGCTAACACCGGTGCCTGATACAGTAGCTGTTTCAAAATCTGAAAAACCTTTTCCTGTTCATTAGTCCATTGAAAGGCTACATCCTTACGAGTCAACTTAGTCAACGGACCTACTATTTTAGAAAAATATTTGATAAACCTGCGATAATAACCAGCCAATCCCAAAAAACTCTTAATCTCAGTCGGAGTCTTCGGAGAATTCCAATTCATTACCGCTTCTATCTTTATCGGATCAACCTTTATACCTTCGGTACAAATCACATGACCCAAAAACTGAACTTCACGTAACCAAAATTCACACTTTGAAAATTTTGCAAATAGCTGCTCACGTTTCAACAAATTCAAAACCTGTCTCAGGTGTTCAGCATGTTCACACTCTGTCTTTGAATACACTAGTATATCGTCTATGAACACAATCACAAACTTATCTAAAACGGAAGACACACTCTATTCATTATATCCATGAAGACTGATGGCGCATTCGTCAACCCAAACGGCATGACAAGAAATTCATAATGACCATACCTTGTTCTGAACGTTGTTTTCGGTATATCCGATTCAGCAACACGAACCTGATGATACCCGGATCATAAGTCTATCTTAGAAAAGAATGAAGCACCATGTAACTGATCGAACAAATCGTCTATTCGAGGTAATGGATACTTATTCTTCACTGTTCTTTTGTTCAATTCACGATAATCAATACACATACGCATTGACCCATCTTTCTTTTTAACAAACAATACCGGAGCACTCCACGGTGGAGAACTCGGTCGGATAGACCCACGATCTAATAACTCTTGAATCTGTGACATCATTTCACAGATTTCAGACGGCGCTAATCGGTATGGAGCTTTTGCAACTGGAGTTGTTCCAGGAACCAACTCAATCTTATATTCGACTTCCCTTACCGGCGGCAGACCTGGTAACTCATCTGGGAACACTTCGGGAAATTCTGATACTACCGGAATATCGGCCACTATTTTCTTTTCTTTCTTCGCATCAATCATGTATGCAAGAAATGATTCACAACCCTTTTCCATCGACTTTTTCGCTTTCATCATGGTTATCAACGGAAAATTATACCCGCCCCGCTCTCCTCGGGCCACAACACGGGTTTCATCGGTCGAACGAAAGGTAATCATTTTCCTATCACACTTAATATTAGCTCTAAGCGAGCTCAACCAATCCATTCCTAATACTACATCAAAGCTAGGAATAGGTAACACTAAACAAGTCATCGGGAAAGACTTCCCTTCAATCTCTATACAAACCCTAGACACATATGTTGTGACGGGTGTGATCTTACCATCGGCTACTTCTACACTAACCGGCTTGGGTAACACAGTAACTGGTAAATTCAACTTAGCACAGAAATCTAGGGACATAAACATCTATTGGCACCGCAATCAAACAATACGCGAGCAGGTATTGAGTTGATTAGAAACATACCGGTGATCACTTCGTCGGTTGCCACAGCATTCTCAACTGACATCTAAAAAGCTCTAGCCTCTGCTGTTAGAGGGTTCTTCCTCTTCTGCCCACTCGAGGCAGTAGACCCTACGGCTGATGCTGAACGCGCCCCTGACTCTGCCCCGGAACTACCACTCTTCGACGGACAACTAACTGCACGATGCCCTAGTTTGTGACAACCCCAACACACACTATTCGGATACGAACATGCCGAAGACTCATGCCCAACAACACCACACTTTAAACATCTTCTTGTAGCCTCAGAACACTGACCACTATGAAAAGATCGACACGTGGGACACCAATTCCCTTTACCTGATCCAGAGCCAAAACTACTCTGACCACTTTTACCCTTCGATTTAAACCCAGTAGACTTCTTGGATTTAGATCCTGATTGACCAGATACTTGCCCACCTTGTAGTAGCACATTACCAAACATTCTATTTCTGGCGGCCTAAACATCACTTTCTACCATCTTAGCCATCACAACAGCTTGAGACAATCATGTAGCTGTTCTAACAAAAGTTCGGTACTCTGACGGAATGATATTAACAAAATGCTGGATACGAGACGTTTCGTCTGGCACCCATTGTTTTACAAACCTCAGTTTATCCATATACTTCTCTACTACCTCATCGATCATCATTTGAGGTGTCATCTTCATTTCAAGAAATTCAGTCTTGATTCGGTTCATATCAAATGGATTACAATACTATTCACACACCTTCCCATGAAACTGCTCCCACGTGATCATACTCACTTACTTTTTTGGTATACTGGAAATCAAAGAATCCCACCAAATCATAGCCCCACCTTTCAACATTCGACTAGCATATGTTACTTTCAGCTGGTTCACACTGACACACTTTAAATACCCTTTCAATTTCTCGCAACCAATTGAGAGTTACAGTCGGATCAGTACTTCCAGAAAACTCGGAGGGTTTACAATCACGGAAGTTCTTATAAGTACATCTTTTGGGTGGTTGCATGTAAGGTTGTTGGAACATTTGCATTTGGTATGGGTTCATCATCATGGGATTTTGGTAAGTAAAAGTGTTTTGCGGTGACATATAGTATTGGTTAGGTATTTGATTCTGAAACTGGTTCTGGTGCACATTAGGTATCGTTTGGGATTGCGTGGTTGGGAATCCAGGTGGTGTATCATCATTTCCAGAATGCCTCGCCAATTCAAGCTCATTAATTTTGTCTTCAGCCTCTTTTAGCTTGCTTTCTAATTGAAGTATGTAACTATTCTGATCATCATCAGACTCAACACCCTCTTCTGGTGCTCTGAATGTTCCGGGGTTGGATGGGCCAGTTGCGTTTCTATCAGCCAAACCTGTGCTACAAAAACAGCTCACAAAAAAGCTTAGTGGATAACAGTTAGTTCAATCACAACTAACACATGTATATCCTATTTTCACTTAGCCCCCACTCCCACAGACATGTTTGACTTGCCTCAGGGGTTGGGAACAAAATACGCGCACGTACTTGCTACCAAACCATGCTCTGATACCAACTTGTAACACCGGCCTTTTTTTTAAAAAAAATACACAGCGGAAGACTTTATTAATAAACATGACATAAGTCATGTCATTACATTAATCTGAGTAATTAAGTTTAAGTTTACACAACGGTGTTACGTTATTACAAAACATGATTTAAACAAAAGTCCACATCAGTGTAGGGTTGTCAAACATGTCTTCCGCATCAATACCCATCCCGACTAGCAGTACCTAAACCTGCAAGGGGGAAAACATGTGGGGGATAGCGCACCGCTAAGTGAATGGAATCTATCTAATAGATATAGCTTAAGCCACACACAAGCTATATACTAACAACAACACTTGCTAACTACCAATTAGCAAATAATAAGACAATACGAGGATCGGTGGCTTGTACGAGCACACGACTCCCAGCTGATCGGGCCTGAGTCTACCGATAGTCCCTACTACTCAATTCACAGTATAGTTATCCAGATGCAGGGGGTGCATCATTCACACTATACTTCACAATTAGTAGCCTATGGACCCAACCTCTCCTAGGCACGGTTGACCTCATACGGACTCTAACCTCTCCTAAGCATGGTCTCGAGTCCCCAGTCTCCCTAGGCTCGACTGGTGCCATTCACACAGTGTACACATAATTCACATACAACATCACGCATATTATATTTTTCTAACATGGCAATCTCTACACTATGCATGGTAAAAGGGTCAACCACAGTAGCATGATATGCTACTTAAACTCTATCCGGAGATAGACCCACTCACTGAATACCAGCAACTAGCTCAGATAATCTATCACTGAGCGGCTTATTTTTCCTTATCACAACTAGCCCGAGTTTCAGTCTGTTACATTAAGCTTACAAGTACTCTGGCTAGAATCACTCTAAAAGATCACAAATTAAGTATAAGAATGATATCAGTAAGTATGAGAAAATATGAGTGCAAGAGGTGAGTCTTCAAATGCTTCAAGGCTTGGCTTTTATAGGAAAGAGAAATCTGCCTGGAAGTCATACGGCTCACTGTATGGTCGACCGTGGTTCGACCGTGTACCTCTGACATCTGATTCTTATGGCCGTTTTTGTCCTTTGAAAATTGTCATTTTCCCTTGTTGAATAGCTGCAACTAAAGGCCAATTACTTCTGAAATTATCCTCATTACCTTTTATGTTTTGGACATAAGCTTGGAAGTTGACATATCCATTAAAGAAGAAAGTCTTTAATCTTTGACCATTTGTCATTGATTACCAAAAGAGGTAATTGCAGATTTTTGTCTCTTGACAAACCATTATCTTCCAAAATCTTCATCAACCTTTCTTAATCACTTGTCATTTAGCTTATGGGAGTTTCTTGCCTTTTAGAACATTGTTACAACTAGTTTGAGTCTAGTTTGAACATAATGATTCTTGTTACATCTTGACTAGACTTAAGCTAATTACATTTTCATACAAATAATGATACATAAAATCAATGGGAGAGCAACTCTTTAATTGGGACTTTAATGACCATTATTAGTATGTTTAAATGACACTATGATAAAGAGAAATGACACTTGAGTGTTTTAGCCTAAATCAATCTTAAAGTGTCATTAAGATGTCATTAGGTGTGATTAGTAAAAATTAACATCTTTTGGTTCAAAACTCTTTTGAGATCAAAAAGGGCAACTATTAGAAGTATGTTAAAAAAGGTTTTGTAAATTATAGATGTCGGGAACTAGTCAAACTTTATTTGGTCAAGATTGGCAACAGAGAAAAATGCAGTCGGGCTGCGGTCGTCCGTGAGGTCAGCCGTGGGTTTACAGTTTTAGAAGAGTTTGAACTCGTTGATGCAGGACACACACGGTTGATGTCACGGTCGACCGTGGTGCAGCTGTATAGCATTTTTCTCAAGATGATTTCTTAAGTATTGGTCTTTTGTTAGAGATAGTTTAGGCTCATGAACTCATGTCGTCCTACATATGATTTAACTACTTAGTTCTTGTGTGTCATCATCAAAACAATGTGATTAACTTTTGAATATTATGCTTTGAATCTTAACCAACAAGACACATAATTTTCCACGTCCTCTGGTTGTTGAGTTTGGATATATTCTTGGGAATAATCCCAATTTGATTTATATTCCTCATAATCATTCCATTCAGGTTCCATGGGTGCATAATTTTCCATAGAAACGTAATAATAACATTCTCATGTTGAATGATAATCTCCAGAGATTTCACAACCAGTTATTGTTTCGTTATTCGCGATCCAAGATTGACCAAATGAATTTTCATCAACACTCGTTTGAGAGTATTGATTTAATTGATTTTGCATGTCAGAAGGAGTTTCCAAAATATTTTCGAGATTTTCCATAATACGCTTATTACTAAATTTTAGCTACAATGTGGTGCATTTACTAATTATCCTATTAGTTATAAAACTAAAAATTATATAATTATATCAAATTAATAGACTTTTCTGCTTTTGCCCACGTTTCAAATAGCCAATAGATGCAGCAGGTAGCCAGGATCCTCTAAATCGGAAAATCCACAACTCGCTACTAACAAATCCAACTATTACTACGAACCAGAAAATTTGGATGTCTATTAATTTAATCGCTTACAATAATTTTTAGTCGAAATTTAAAGAAATTTAAAGAAAATTCTATGTCCTAAAAACTAGAGAGTAGAAATGAAAAAGAAAAAGCGCGTCGAAAAACGTCGAGAAAGAAAAACGTCGAAACTTAAAAGTCTAAAAACTAAAAATTAAAAACAAACGTCGAAAAATAAGAGTTGAAAAACAAACGTTGAAAAACAAAAAGTCGAAAAATAAAAATAAGAAAGGAAAGCGTCGAAACTTAAAAACTAAAAATTAAATTTAAAAAGCTACGTCTAAAGGTATTAAAGCTTAAAAGGAATTATATATTCAAAACGGCAATAACTTAATTAGGCACTAAAATCTAAAAACTGCGTTGCAAAATTCTAAAGCGCCTAAATCTTAAATCTAAAGAAAAAGCTCTTAAGGGATTTTACAGCAAAGCCTAAAAATCAAGAAATATAAAATAAATACGGCAAAAACTAAGCTTAAAACTAATTACGAACAATAAATATACAAATTACAAATTAAATGTTTAAAATATACAATTTATAAAAAGAAACAAAAAAATGATAAAATTACTTATTTTTATAAAAATATTATTTTTATATTATTATTTTATAAAAGTATTAATTTTATAATTAATAATAATATTTAAACTTAATATTACAAATTATAATTAAAACGAATTACAAATTAATTATATTTAAATTAAACCCTAAATTAATTAAATATTAATTATTAACCCTAATCGTGTAATTAATGCTGTCCAAGGTTGCAGTCTGGGACGGCTCTGCGACTGCGGAGTAATGTAGGTTCAATATTCGTGCAAGCTTAGAACTGGTTCGACAGTTTCAATTTATTCTTTTATTTTATTTTATTTTATTTTTTTAATTTTTGTTTTTTTACAATATAAAAGATAGATGATTTAATAAAAATAAATTTATATTTAAAAATCTAAATAAAAATACTTTTTTAAAGACAATCTCTTAAATATATATATATATATATATATATATATATATATATATATATATATATATATATATATATATATATGTATATATGTATATATGTATATATATATATATATAAATTTTTTATATTTTTTATTTTTTTAACACTTATTACAAAAACAATATATTTTTACAAAATAAGAAATTATATATTTTTACAAAAATATAGTTTACAAAAATAAAGCGTTTTGCTTCGGCGTTCCCCGGCAGCGGCGCCAAAAACTTGATGTGTGAAGTGGAGGTGTACGAAATACTATTATTTTATTACGAAATATGAAGAAATATTACCCAAGTTTTATTTTATTTATTTACAGATGGATATACCTAATCCTTGCTACAACACTATAGGTAGTGTACCTAATCGTAGAGTAGTATAGTTTTTAGTAAGTCCGGTTCGTTCTACAGGGAGACGGCTTATTTTACACTATTTTTTTATATAACTATATTTGTACAAAATATATATATATATATATATATATATATATATTACAATTATTATTATTATAAAAGGGGGGATTTACTGTTTAATGACCGGTTTGTCAATTTTATATTTTAAGTCAAGCGTAAAGTAAATGACGATATTTAAATAGCGATAAAATAAATAACAATAATTAAAATGACAATAAATAAAAGTACGAGGAAATATAAAATAAAATAATTATGCTTATTTAAACTTCCGTAAACATGATGTTTGACGTTTTGATTTTAATTTATTACCCTGGGTTTATTGTCCTTTGTCCTGGTTTATTTGAAACCTATCTGGTTTTTGCCCATAATAGTCCATCGATCATAATTATAAAATGCTCGTCAAATTAACCTTATTTCCGAAGTCAAATATTCCAACTAATTGGGGACTTAAACTGTAACAAGGTCTTAATGATTACGCCAGGTTATCGACTGTGTGTAATCCAAGGTTTTGATACTTTGTTAACAATTACACCAATTACCCTTGAATGTAATCCACCCCTGTTTTAATGAGTCCATTGACTATTAATCCATCCCCGTGTCCGGTCAAATGAACAATTATTCGTATTTATAAATATCCCGCTCACCGTACCCAGTCAAGCGTATGTGGTTATATATAAATACGTCAAATTATAAATCTCTATATTAAATTAACGAGATATCATTTAGTTAATAAAAAGCCCATTAATATCCCATAGTCTAATTTCCACAAGTGTCGGTCTTTTGTCCAAACCCCAATTATGGTCCAAAGTCCAATAACCCCGTCTTAATATTTAGTCTAAAATCACGATTACTTCGGCTCAAATAAGCATAATAATAACTTAAATATGACACATTAATTTAAAAAGGAAGAACATAGCTTACAGTGGTTATTTATCGCGTAGTGTTACACTAACAGAACTTCGACTTTATAACCCGTAAATAACCGTTACATTACCTAAACTAATCTAATATAAAACTAAACTAATAATAAATATTATATATATATATATATATATATATATATATATATATATATATATATATATATATATATATATAGAGAGAGAGATTGATGGATGGTGTCTCAAATATCGACAGAATGCTCGAGCTTTTATAGGCCATTTCTGATTTTTGGGACTCCGCGATCGCGATGATTTTAGTCTTGGAGGCTCCGCGATCGTGAAACGATGGATTCCAGCTCATTTGATTTTGGCCATTAGCTTGTCGACTTATTTATTTAATATATATTATATATAATTTATATAATTATATATATATATATATATATATATATATATATATATATATATATATATATATATATATATATATATTATATTCTTGTGCATAGTTGACTTGTAATTTTAGCTCCGTTGACTCGTACGTTGATACTCGGTTTATGTCTCGGTTCCGGATTTTCGAATGTCTTTTCGTACGCGTAGATATCTTGTACTTTGCGTTCCGCGACTTGTACTCTTGTAATTTTTAGACGTTTCTTATCAATAAATGGAACCATTTAGATTGTATCTTGTACATTTTAGCTTTTTGGTCATTTGCGTCTTCAAATCGTTGTTTTCTTCTTTTGCCTTCGCACTTATTTATTTAAACGATTATTACATAAAAATAGAACAATAGTAACTAAAAGCTTTACATATTGGAAGGATATTGATACTAAATATATGTTCATTTAGAGCACTATCAACGTTCTTGCTACATGTCTGCTATTCGCTGTTTTTTTGAACCCTCTTCCCGCTCCTCTAACCCTAAGAACTAGTAATGTAATCCACCTGTTACTACCGTTTCACCTTTCTAGAGATCAAAACATTACTTCACGCAATCTAGGAAGAGTACCCCTCGGATTGCACGCCCACTAAAGTTGATCCTCGGAGGAGGAGATATGTGCGGACTTGTCGGAGTAACCGCACCTCGCCCCACCCCCGAGCTCACCCTAGTTAGCCACGTACAACTATGAACATAAGAAGGTTGTTCAGTTTCCGCAAGTTGACCCGTATCCCGTACGCTTTCATAACCGTCACTTATCTCTTCCATCCTTCACCACTACCCGACGATCTAACGACACTTTTGGACTTAGGTCCCTAACACTCTTAGGCATTGGAGAAGTCGGGAAGGCATCTCCTTTCACAAGGTCAGAGTGTCTTATTCTAATGCTTAGCCATACCCAAAGACTTGGGAGTCGCCTCAAGACATATCGTATTACTACTTGCTACACGTACAACTCGACACGAGACTCAGATTGAATTTCTAGAAAGGAACCTAACGACATTACCTGAACCCGAACATTTTGAAGAAAATTCCAGGACATTTAGGCATTGATACATGATCTACAGAACCTACGCACCCACACCGAGAAACCGTGAGATTAATTATGTAGATTTTGTTTTGAAATAGCATAGATAAAGCACCGTTAGATGAAATTGAGTAGAACTTGAAGTGATCACATTACATTGACCATATGGAGTGATATTGGAATGAACGTACGATTTAGTACAATATAATGACGCCAGACCAGCGTGATTATATTGAAGTAAATCATGCAGAAGTTCCAATGTTACTACGTAAGGAATATGAAGCGATTCAAAGAAAATTTTGGTAGGAACCACTTAAGTATATGCATTATGATTTGTTAGAGGTAGGGAAAGAATAACTACATAGCTCAGATACCGTACAAGAAGAGCCTTGATTGCAGAATTGATAACCTGAAAATTTGTTATAAATATAGACACCTTGGACACTTAAGGAAAAAGTTCTAAAATAGAAAAAACTTTGGACTTACTTGCGGTAGAGCAATCGTTATCTAAGCTATGGAGACTCGTATGGATCCTGATTGTAGTTAGGGTACGATTCGTCACAACGTTTTATTGTCTCGAAGTTGTTTAGTACTAGAGTGAAAGAAACCCTATATCTAAGGACCCTAGTGTTATGACTAATAAGCCATTAATAACCATGAGAGTTAAGTATTCTATAGGACAAGCTAATGGTAAGCTGGCAGAGATGGAGGAATAATTTAAGTTAGTACCTTAAAATTAACCGGTGGGTCATTTGGAGATGACCACATGTCAACAAAACTTGGAAGTTTTAAAGTAGTAGTGGAAAGGATTAGTTACCTACGCACAAGCAGATGTTATTTGAGAAGATTGATAGAATTTTTCACGGTAGTATAATAAGATTTGGTTGGAATGAACCTTAAGACTAAGCTAACACCCATCAATTTGGGAATCTTGATGCAATAGTTGGAATGGACTTTAGGATTAACCTAATACTCATCTAGTTAGGAAGCTTTGATGAAATAGTTGGAACAGACTGGCTTTCAAGGATGAAAGCGAAAGTTATTTATAGTGAGAAGATTATTCGTATACCTCGCGAGAATGGTGAGCCAAAAGCCATCTGAGTTACTTCAACAATCCGAAATCCCACAATGAAAATGGGAAGGAATAACAATGGATTTCATCACGAAGCTACCGAAAACGGTAGGCGGTTATGACACTATCTGGGTTATTGTTGACCGTCTCACCAAATCTGCTCACTTTCTAGCCATGAAAGAAACCGATGCAATGGACAAACTTGCACAACGATACATAAAGGAAATTGTATCCCGTCACTTCAGCGATTCAAATTCTATAGTAAAGACTACCCAAGAATCTTATTTGAGACTCATTTTTACGCGACTCTAAATCCTAACTCATTCCGAGAAATTTCTTATTTGATGATAATCACACCCTCACCCTTCTTACTTCGTTGTTAGTCATACCAGTTCAAAATTTTCCAAAATCAATGGGTAGTTAATTCTCATCCTCATACTCTCCCATTCGTATCTTACTTATAAGCAACAGCTTCACACTTAAGCATTTTTGGTTAAAGAACTTATGCCCTACTAATAGTCATCAACCACATTTAAATTCAATAGTTTTCATTACCTCGTGACATTGTTGCTCAAATATCACCCGAAATTTTCAAAAAAAAAAATCTTTTACTCTATCATCATCAATCTTTTTCCAACTTGTAACCTCTGAAATATGAAAAATTTTGTTTGTCAAAATTTTACACACACTATTTTACTGTGTGATCCTCTCAAAGTTTGATAAAAATAAATTTATTTTATTGTCATTCGTACAAATTTTAGAAATCGTATATGTTATATATAATAAAGTAAATAATTACTTTTTTTTACTAGTACATATGAAATTTTACTTTCACTTTTACAAATCAATTATTTTATTCAAAAGATATTTTACTTAGAATAGTACATGTTTACTAAGAACTTCGTTTCTTTTCTTACATTGTCACCTTAAACGATTTCTATAAAATTTCCGGTGCTTGTTATATAAAATTTTTCGTGTTATTCGTATCCCAGTCATCATGAATACTTCACAACCGTCGAAACCGAGAGATTCATGTGTGTGATAAAGGCACTTACTACCACATCATGCAGAGCCTTCGGGCATCCACTAACACTTAAACCATTCAAAATTATTGTGTTACCCCAAGGATCTTATTTGCCACACCTGTTGGAACGATGCTCTTTCTTACATAACTCTAAGTCCTGACTTATTCTAGGGGAATTCTCATTTAGTGATATTAACACCATCATTATTCCGACTTTAATATTAGTCATAACCTGTTTGACATTTTGCAAAGTCAAGAAGCGATTAGCTTCTCGTTCTCATGCTCTATCCTTCAAACCTCACTTTTAGCAACGGCTTCGCACGTAAATATTTTTGGCCCAAAGACTTATGTCTTGATAATTATCAAAACTACATTTAATCCATTAGTTTTCATTACCTAGTAACATGTCACCCGATGATTCAAATATTTTTCACTCGAGCTTTTTCAACTCGTAACCTCTGAAATACGAAAAACTATGTTTATCAAAAATTTTACACATTGTTTATTTGTGCGGTCCTCGTGAGATTTATGGACAAATGAAAGTAATAAAAATTTTTTGTCACTTATACGATTTATATAATCATATATGTATGTATATAATTAAGTTAATAAATTTACCTTTACTTATTTTGGTTAGTACATACTAAGTTATACCTTCAAATTATTTAAAATCGCTCTTTTATTGAGTTGTTTAACTTAAGTCAAATAGTTTTGTGCAAAATGGTACACGTTGTACATACTTTTAAATTTACTAAGAACTTTGTTCCGTTTATGTTGTCACATCAAACGTTTAAAGGTTTTTCAAAACTTTCTTGGTTGATTTTATTAAAGGTTTACGTATTAGTCTACACCATGTATGGATCACACTTCTTCTCATCCTCCGTTTAGGGATAAAGCTTACCATTAAGATCTTTGTTAAAACCTCTTGAGCCACTTTGTATGGCAGTTTTATAGAATTTGTTAGGAGGTCTTTGCGCTCATAAAATGTTCCTTTTAAGGTTAGACATGGCAAAATCGCGGGCCGATAAATCAGTTTTCTGAGGTACGCTCGGTGGTCACCCCATTGTAGGAAAGGCACTAGGTGGGTTTCTACTCTCAATATTTCACGGCTAATCGCAACCCCCTCATAAACATCATCTCTATGAATCAGTATATTGAGGTACAAGAAATCGTTTTTGAGATTCTTTTCACTTGGAGTAAACCATTCTTTATAACCAAGGGTTCACGTATCTTCTTATCCACGCACCCCCTTAAGTATAGGGATAAATTCATATCAACTCGCTCTTTGTATGAAGTGTTCACTCTCGTTCAAAGATCACTTCGGAAATGTAATGTAAAATACTTTAAAATCTATGAATCTTGTTATCCTCTTGGAAGGGACTGCTTAAAATATCTATAACACTGATGTGGTTACTCTATATATATTTCTTCCTTCGTTGGTTGCAACTATATGTTGTTCTAGTCGATGTTAACCCTAACTTCAGCATGTAACTGAAAGCATATAGTTACATTATGGAACTGTGCTTTCATTCCATCCCAGGATAAGTTCACCTGCAGTATATTAAACTGGGTGATATCTTTCATTGTTCGTTCAGACCGTCCTGAAGACACTATAAATAATTATGGCTTGCGTTGCATGTAAGTCTGATTAGTCACTATCAGCTAAAATTTTAATTCATTTATTCAAATGAAACGTTTCTTAAATATCGGGTTCTTTATGCCTAAGGTCTCCTTCCGAAATTAAGGGTTTAGTAAAATCCATGGCTAACACTATCCAGACATCAAATCACATGGTTGTGATCACCATGTTTTCCATTCTACCTGTCAGCTTTGTATTGCGACATAAGCGCTCAATGTTTTAGATGAGTTGGTAACATCCATAATGCATTTCATGCATCCAGCTTACTGAAGAGGCCTGTAAGGCTAAAAACATCATCTTTCCTTTTGTGGATATATATTCAGATGACATATTCATGTTAATAAGACACGAAATCAATTTGTTGATCTTAAGGTCAAGAGACTTAATTAATGGCATATACCTATTCTTACTTTTATACGCCCAAGTACCTTTCAAGGTAAATCGCTCACTTCTGTGCCCACGACTCTCTTGGAACTTTGATACGCTTCTTCTTCTTCAAATTTGGTACCGTTGTTGGTCACTCCTCAAAATTGCGGGACGAAATTTTCTTTAACAGGTGGGTAATGTAACGACCCGACTTTTTCGACTTAGATTTTTATGCTCGACTGCGCATTTGTGTGTACTGTGTTTGATTATATTTTAGGATCATCATTATTCATGTTAATTACTTTCGTTAATACCTTACAACGTGCTATTAAGTGCTTAATCACTTAACTTGATCCTCGAATGCTTTTATGACCGTTAGTGTCACTTGACGTTTAAAGCGAGCAACGTACTTGGTACACGTTTACCTTTTGTCATAATTGGAATATTATGGCTACGTAATACTAATTGTTATTTTCTAATAACAATTAATTGGCTTATTGGTTGCTTAATCATGCTTAGTATTTTACAAATGCACACTAGTTAGTCTTAATGGACTTTCTACCTTATTGGTCTTAAGCCCACCCTACTCTAGCTAATGGACTTTTAAGTTAGCCCAATTTTAATGGATTTATGACCCATTAAAATGTAGGACAAAAACTCATTAATATGAGTCAACATACTAGCATTTTTGTTAACCATTACCACACATGTTGCGTGGGATCCCAACAATAAGCACCACCTTTAGACCACCACTTAGCAAAAAGTAAAAAGTTGTCCCCTTGTCCCCCCCATGTACCCACGGCCTAAACCATCTCACCACCACTATATATATCAAGCTTCATTCACCCATTTCACACTTAATCTCATTCTCATTTTACACACACTTACTCTCTAATTCTCTCTCTAGTCTTTCTCACACTAAAAATTGTAAGTTTTAAATTTTCTTCTTCTTCTTCTTCTTCTCTTCATCATCACGACATCATCATCATCTTAAGATCAAGCTTTTTAGCTTTTTGATCTTGTTATATTTTGTAGATTCAAACTTTGATTTGAATCCTTCAAGAACATGAAAGATTCAAGCTTTATAGCTTTGAATCTTCATTACTTTGTTGGATCTAAGTTTTCTAGCTTATGATCTCTTTATTTTTGTTAAAAGATCAAAACTTGTGTTTATGATCTTCATGTAACTTGTAGATCTAGCTTTTTTGCTTTAAGGATCTTCAAGAACATTAAAGATCCAACCTTTCTAGCTTATGGTTTCATTATTTTGTTTAGATCTAAGCTTTTTAAGTTTATGATCTCATTACTTTTACTAGATCTTAGCTTTCTAGCTTATGGTCTCATTAATCTTGTAAAGATCCAAGCTTTCTAGCTTAGGGTTTCTTAACACTTGAGATCTAAGTTATTATTGTAGATCTCACTTACTTGGAACCTTTTTATGATTTTTATGGTGATAAAAATCAAGTCTTCATCATCTCATATGATGAAGATGCATAAACTTGTATCAAAAGGTTAAAGGTTGAAGTTTTATTGTGATTATACAATAAAGAGATAACCTTGATGTTCAAAACTTGTACAAAGTTAGCTTTTAATTTTAGTTGTATGTTGATGGTTAAAACTTGGTCATAATGATGCTAAAACATCAAAGAGTTGTACACTTGAAGCTTATACGCATCAAGGATGAGAATCGTGATGAGCATCAAGCACCAAGATACCCAACGGAGCACTTGCTTACTGTTTTTCGGGGTCCTATCAGACTCCTGTGACTTCTGAAAAGTTGATTTTCAGATAGTTTGTTTCGAGTAGATGACTTTTCGTTTAAGACTCGCCTAAATCCGATATACGGTTTAGGATTTATAGCCTTCCGAAAATCACTACGCCTGTGTAACGACGTGCAGAAAATTCTGACCTACTCGAGCTTGAACCGTCGCCACGGTCAAAAAACATCGAGTTAGGATCTGAAAATTGGACAGCGGTACGAGGACTCACATAAGGATCCTTGGCCACTGACCACGCGTCTTTTCAGTTTGTATAGAGGTCGTAGCAGCTGTTCGAATTCAGCCTATTGTTTCGATCTCTATTCTTGTTGAAAACTTACTTTATCTTTTACGAATGATGATGATGATGATGATGATGATGATGATACTTAAGACTTAACTTATTTACTTTTAAACTTTTGGGGACAATTTACTGACCTAGTAACCTTTGACTTAGGTTGAGGACCTTTCGGACCGACTTACTACTTGCATACTTTTCATAGCGACTTTTACCGCACATTCACTATGAGTTATAGCTCCCTTTTTACTTTAACTATTTTTTGGACTGAGAATACATGCGCTTTTTATGTTTTACATACTAGACATGAGTACTTAAACTTTATATATGTGTGGGTGACATAACGGCACAAAGATTCCCCTTAGCTCGGTAACGTTTAACTATTGGTTTATGAACCAGTAGACGCGAATCTTAGATATGGATCCATAGGGTTTGACATCCCCACTCGGGCTAGTCGCACTAGCAGTCAACGGGTGTTTAATACTTCGTAAACATATGCACTTGTCAAATGTACTTTTAGGGGGTGATACATATTACTTGTTAAGTTAGTTACCGGGTGCCCACGGATAAGCACATACTTTATCATACGGATTTGAGATACTGTTTTGAATACGAAATCTTGTGGTCTACATTACATTACTGATTACAAACAAACTATAGCTCACCAACATTCGTGTTGACATTTTAAAGCATGTATTTCTCAGGTGCTTAGACGTTGTTGCTTCCGCTGTTAGACTTGCTGTTATAGTCTTGGTGTTATAGACTTGCTGTTACAGACTCGCTGTATTAGACTTCCGCTGCATTGTTTAGAGATGTCTCAATCATGGAACTTTTACTTTACATTCACAACTTATGTTACATTTGAACAATGGCTTTGTAATGACCTTTGTGTCACATACTTATGTTAATGCTTTCTATTCGTAGAATCACATTATCTTTGTAAACATTTGACGTTGGTAAAGACGTCACCTTTTCATGAATGCAAAACTTGTTTTAAAACAGCATGTAGTATTGTACCGTGTAATGGACTTGTTGTTGATGATCCGTACACGTTGATTTTGTACGGGGCGTCACATAGTGTGACCTATATATTTACTTAAGATGACCTATTTGACTAGGTTGCATTGTTCGGTCGTGATTGTTCGACTACTGTACGGTTTTTACTAAGAGATTTCTCAGTGTTTTGCTAAGGTGAGTCTACAGTTCCTACTACATTTTACAAGGATGAGATAACATGCTTTTTGCAAATGTTTTACATATTAGCCAAGAGTAACTAAACGATATACATATGAGTTCAGATAAAAAAAAATCTCTTAGCTTGATAATATTAATTACTTTTAGTAAGATCGACTTATAGGGACGGTACCGTTAGGTTTGACAAACCTCGCCTCAACTTACGAGGTGCTTATTCTGTTGTAACTTGTACACTTGATCGGTGTATGCTTAGAAGGGTAAAAGGAAGACGCGTAGCGCTTTAGCTATTCGCAGGGTTAAAGTTATATAATCAAGTGCTCATGCTAATGTATAAATTTTACGATGTTTTATTTTAGAAATCTCGTGGCCTAACTTACGAAATGCTTTACTAAACCTGAAGATTCACTCAACGTTTTTCGTTGACGTTTTGCATGTTTTTATATCAGGTCCATAGAGGTATTGCTTCCGCATTGCTGTAGTTTTCTTACTTGTTTGATGCTAGTACTGCAGTGATGTCCAACATACTTTGTCATTTTCATTTCAAGAACTATTATTCGCATTGAAAACTATTTTCTGTCGTAATGTTTTGAAGTTACTTATGTTGGTCATTTATGTCAACTACTTTTCAGAATTATTTCTTTAATAAATGACTTTACTTTGAAATTTAATGCGAATACTTTTTGAAAACGTCTCATATAGAGGGCGTGACCGTTAACTATGGGACCAGAGTTAATACGTCGTTAATGGATTCTGACGGGGTATTACAACTTTCCTCAATCGAGTTATTACTATTGCAGTTCTTGAAATCGGCGTGTAACGTAATGTTATTTGAAAACGTTATAACTGGTGTTGGCTGAAATTGGGTGGTTGTCGACGGTTTAGGGGTTAAATGGGAGGTGGGAATTAGGAGCATATAAAATCAAAAATGGAAAGAGTGAACATAAATTAAAAAAAAAAAAAAAAAAAAAAAGGGGGGGGGGGGGGGGGGGGGGGGGGGGGGGAATGTTATTTAATGTGACGAAAATATTCAAAGTGAACAATATTCCGTCAATTTCACCTAGCACTCTGTTACAACATCACTAAAATAGAGACTTTTTTATTTCCCAGATTCCGTTGATAGAGAGATCTAAACTTTATAAGCATAACTCTACCTCCTACATAAACATAATTCTACCTCCTACATATCATATTTTGAATCAAATACAACAAAAAACAATTCGTGTCATTAATTTACAAAATTTAAACATCGTGATACCCCATCAATTGATGCCCCTATCGTTGTCGATGCCCTAGGCAGTCGCCCGATTTGCGCGTAGCCAGAGCTGGCTTGAGTATGAGTACAATGTTTATAAAAAATAACAATATGAGACTATGTTCACATAATTTTGTTATCAGATAGTGAAAATAAATAAAATAATGTAGAAACTTTATCTCACATGGATGAGATAATTGAAGTAATTGTCAAAACAACTAAGATTATTTTGTTTATGTAGCCAAGATAGCTACATGAACATGTGGTTAAGCTATCATCCTCTTTTAGAAGGGATTTTAGGACAAGATGCGAAATGGAATCAATCAAAACAATCTCAATTTCATACAATTTGTGGGCTTTCATTAAACTTGTTGATTATTGTGTGTATATGCACTCAATGATTACACTTTGATTACATAATACGGAGTGAATTGCTAAAAATGTTCCCACCGGCAAATTGTAAATCAATTTGAGCATGTGAAATCTAATATTTTAATATTTATTGATGAATTATTTGTGTGTAGTTTAAATTAAAAACAAGTGTACCTAAAGAAGGCATGTGAATAAGGTCATCCCAACCTTAAAGTTAGGCTCGATGACATTATTGTCTCATATTTTAGAGAGAACACATATTAGACCATGTTCAGTGATTTTATTTAGCATAAATAATTGAGCAACATAACAAAAGAAGAGGCAGCTTATTTCAACTAACGGAAATAAGCTTGGTCGATCCCAACTAACGGAAATAGACCTGATTGCATTTTCCGTAATAAACTTAAGAACGTCAAAATGGAACTTAAAAAACATAGTAACCAACTCGATAACATAGATACACAAATCCGAGATCACTTAACCGAATGTAATAACTGGGAACATACCGCCGAAACCAGACCATTATCCGAAACAGAAAAGCAAAAATGGCTTGATGAAAAAATGCAACATATCGTAAAAGAAAAGAAGAAAATTAATATGCTTAAACAAAAATCCAGAATTAAATGGGCATTAGAGGGTGATGAAAATTCAAAGTATTTTCACAATTATATTAAAAGAAGAACGAGCAAAAATAATATCCATGGTTTGTCAATTAACGGTAGATGGTCCGAAGATCCTAATCAAATAAAACAAGAAGCATACTCATACTTCAATAACGTTTTCCAATCCAAACACCTCTGTCACGAATGCCCTTTTGACAATGTTTCACATCTCGACCACATCACCACGATGGATAACCAACTCTTAGAAGCCAAATTTAACGAAAATGAAGTATGGGAAGCCATATGCAACTGCGACAGCTCCAAAGCCCCTGGCCCGGATGGTTTTAATATGAAATTCTTTAAAAAACACTGGAAATTGATAAAACAAGACCTCATGAATGCCCTTGATTGGTTCTGGGTCAACTCAGAAATCTCCAATGGCTGCAATGCATCTTTCTTCACTTTAATCCCGAAAAAACCTAATCCAATCGGTTTAAACGAATATCGCCCAATCTGCCTAATAGGTAGCTACTATAAAATCCTCACCAAAATACTTTCCAACCGCCTTGCCAAGGTCATCCAAAAAGTTATTGGTACTGAACAAACCGCATTCCTCAAAGGAAGAAATATTCTTGATAGTGTCTTAATTGCAAATGAATTAATCGACGAATTAAAGCGTAAAAAACGTAAGGGACTAATCTTTAAAGTAGACTTTGAAAAGGCATTCGATTGCATTGAATGGGACTTTCTATTTAAAACCATGCAATCCATGGGCTTCGGTTTAAAATGGATTAGCTTCATTCGTGCATGTCTTTCTTCTTCATCTATCTCCGTACTAATCAATGGTTCGCCCACTAAAGAATTCACGCCCGGAAGGGGAATTCGACAAGGTGACCCCATATCACCGTTTCTATTCATTATTGTCGCTGAAGGTCTTAACATACTTGTAAAAAGAGCATTAGCTAATGATCTTCTACAAGGAGTAAAAATTGGGCATGATAACCTCATCATTACACATCTCCAATATGCGGACGACACAATCTTCTTCGGCGAATGGAATAAAAGAAGCGCCAAATTTATCTCCAAAATCCTAAAATGTTTTGAAAATATATCGGGACTCAAAGTTAATTTCCGCAAAAGCAAGCTCTATGGTATCGGCACATCTACGGCCGAAACAGAGCAAATGGCTAGTTACATTAACTGCTCAGCGGGTTCTACTCCATTTACTTATCTTGGCCTACCTATTGGGGTCCCCACTTCCCACGCCTCCTCTTGGCAACCAATCATCGAAAAATTTGACAGAAGACTAACGGATTGGGCTGCCAAATCAATTTCTTTCGGGGGCCGCCTTACGATCATCAAATCCATTCTAAGTAGTATCCCATTATATTACTTCTCCCTATTTCATGCACCTTCCGCTACCCTTAAGGTCCTCGAATCTAAAAGACGGAAATTCTTTTGGGGTGGTTCTTCAAATGATAATAAAATTAACTGGATTAAATGGGATCAAATAATTTTACCATATGAAAGTGGAGGTTTAAACGTGGGTTCTTTGTTTGCTAAAAACATAGCACTTTTGTGTAAATGGTGGTGGCGCTTTAAAAATGAAGATAATGCACTATGGGTAAAAATAATCAAAAGTATATATGGGCCGGGGGGGGGGTTAGATTCTAACATTTTATGCAGGAACATTTCAGGTCGTACCATTTGGAAAGAGATTATTAAAGCAGGAAAAGTCGCAGACAACTTAGGAACATCTTTCACTTCCTCAATCTCAAAACGCATTGGCAATGGTACATCGATTAGCTTTTGGCATGACATATGGATCGGATCAGAGAATTTAAAATCAGTATTCCATAGACTCTACATGTTAGAATCTCATAAAGAAGCAACTGTTGCCGATAGAATTCTAAACGTTCATTCCAATTCGATTGGAAATTGGGATTGGTCTCGGGCTCCTAGTGGTCGTGCAACGAACGAACTTACGGAACTCAATAATCTATTATCTACAGTAAGCACCTCAGATCGCCCTGATTCATGGAAATTTTCCCTTGACGCATCCGGCATTTTCACTACATCAACGATGTCAAACCTAATCAATACACTAAAATATGGCATCAATTCAAGAAATCTTTCATTACCCCGCAACAAATACGTCCCACAAAAGGTCTTCATATTCTCATGGAGGGTCATCCAATTAAAAATCCCGGTCAGGTATGAACTAGATAAGAAAGGGACTGACCTTCACACCATCTTATGTCCACTATGCGACCAACATATCGAAACCGTTGACCATGCGTTGATAAATTGTCAAAAAGTGGCTTCAATTTGGATGCAATTACTCGGCTGGTGGAATCAAAATAGCTATACAATTTCTAATATCAATGAGGCCATCATCTCCGACCAGGGCTTCTCGCATAACTCCACTGGGCAATCCTTATGGCAAGCTACTAAATGGATTACGTGCTACATCTTATGGAAACATAGAAATTTAAAAGTTTTTTCAGGAAAAATCTGGAATCCTGCAATGATAATTTCCGAGATCCAAACTCAAAGTTTTAGTTGGATCTCAAACCGTTCGAGAAAAAAAACATCAATCGCATGGCATCAATGGCTCCTCAACCCATCTTTCTACGTGGCACCTCCTCCAAATCGATCGGGTGTCGGTTAATACGGCATTTTAATAATCAGATAGTGATCGTTTGTCTTATTTGGCCTATGTGGGTTAGATTAAATGGGCAGGTTGTTCGTCATCTTTGTCGCCGCTTGATCGGCACGGCTGTCTCTTCCTGCCCCGCTTGTGTTTCACAAGTTCATCCCTCATCAGGTTAATTAGCCTACGGCACTTCCGATTAACTTTTTATGTTTTAAATCCAATCTTTTTCCGATTGTTTCGACTGTTAACATCATTGTATAGAAGTGTATAGGGACATGTATTGTATTGTTATAATCTGGTTAATAATAATAATACTTTTGCTTTTCAAAAAAAAAAAAAAAAAAGCTTATTTCAAGATGATTTGGAAAGATAGGAGATTGACATTTTTTAAAAAAAAATTAACAAAAGGCACTTTTAGATTAATTATTTTTTGTTACCTCTGTAATTATTTAATTATTAGTATTTTTTAAAAAGCATATTCACACACTCCTACATGCCACGAATATATACATACCTACCATAAACGTTGAACATCCAACCTCTTGTTTGAAAGGGATCCTCACATACCGCTGGTTATAAGTCCTTTGATTTTTAAGAATTTAATAGGTGAAAGCAACAATTTTCAATCTTGTATTTTTATTGAGTAATTGTAAATTCTTGGATAAGGCCTCAAAGTGTAGCAAACAGAGATTAAACTTAAACACGGTTTCATTTGAAGTATTTCAAGCATTCAATTACTAAGTCACTCAGTATTCAAATTCTTGGAATAAAAGTAATTGTATATTTTTAGTGATTGTTAGACTATTTGTAGTGGTTGAGGGCGTGGGTTGTTTTTTGTACTTTTTGATGACTAGGACGTGTAGATTTTTTGTGTGGAGTAGTGGTGGTGTGTGTTTTTGGTGTGGGTTAGGGGTATTAGGTTGATATGTTAAAATATGATTGGGTTAAGTATTAAAAATGGATAAAAATAATATTTTAAAATAATAAAAAATTAATAAATATCAAGCAACGGGTGTTGCCATCCCCGTTGCCAACCCTGGAACGCCTCATATTTGTTGGCCGGCGACGCCTTGATACGGGAGGAATAATGAAAAAAGTTATTCTTGATTATTATTATTATTTTTAATGGAAAGTAAATGAGGGGAAGGAGAACAATGGAAATTAGTGATAGAGTTTTTTCATTTTAAGAATATGTTTGACAAATTAGCTAGTAGCTAGTAGCTTTTAACTAGTAGTTGATAGTTTTTACATTATACTACCTCCGTCTCATTCCAATAGTCCACAAACAAAAAACACGCAGTTTTAGAAAATCCCACTAACTTCATTTCTCCACCAATGAAATATCTTCTCTCTCCAGATCCACCAATGAAATATCTTCTTTCCTTTCTATTTATGGAAGTGGACTATCAGAATGGGACAGCCCAAAATGAAATACTGCCCTATTGGAATGAGACGGAGGTAGTAGCTTTTAGCTGATAGCTGTTAGTTTTTTGAATGTAGTTAAGTATTTGGTAGAGTAGTCAAACTCGTTAAATAAAAAGAAAAATTATAAAAGCTAGAAAAATTAAAAGCTAAACGCTACTTCTATTAGTTGTAGCTTTTAGTTTTATCTCCATTTAAAAGCTTTAAACTCCTTTAACTAAACGGATCTTTTTATTAAATATAAGCTTAAAATTTAAAAGCTAAAAGCTACTAAAAGTGTTGCACCAAACATACCAAAAGTCTTTTTCGTTTTTTTTTTTTTTTAAGCGAGGAAACCCTCCTATGAACGAGCACATTGACTCCCCCATAGAAGGTAAAACCTCGGGTAATCAAGACCCCGAGCGCGAGACCTGGTACCGGGTGAATTGCGCATTATGCGCACCCTCTGGTCACACTCCATTTTTGAACAATTTGGCATAGCCAGGAATTGAACATATGTGGTGTGCTTTATTGAACAACTCGGTGGCCACTCAGGCAAGCCTGAATGGTTGTCTTTTTCGTTTGAAAATGGACGAGTTACGAAAGTAAGATATATGTGTGTATATAATGAATTAGTGATTAAAAACTCTAAAAAGTTCCATATAATTCTATTTTCCATCTGTTATCATTTTTGTTTGATAATTATCTTCAATCTTCAATACATTTTCTTATAATTTGTTTCAATTCAAGTATACCATCTACCCCATTTTATACATTCATTTTTTTTTTTTCGTTTTCTATTTCTTTCTATATCATTCTTTTTTTAAACTCAATTTGTCATGGTGTTGAACTTGACATAAAATAGATATGTCGAGTTTTTTCAGAGATGCTAGTAGTTAACATAAGTATTTAAGGAACTCTTGTTGTTGTGAAATTATTTAAAAAGTCTAATGGTGCTTTAGGAGATGCTGATATTTTTTTCATGAAATTATATTCAACACCAAGTCTTGAGTTATCTAACTCATAAAGAAAACACTTGGATCATTTTATCAATTTGTCTAAAGATCAAACACCACAAGAGCAAAAATTTTAATACCTGAAAATGCTTGAAAGATTGTTAAGCAATTAGATTGTTTCTAACCGTGGCGATGACGTCAAAGAAAAGTGATGTACTTTTTGATGATGTGGCAAGGTCAAGAGATGAAGTTTTTTAAAAGGGAGTGTTAAATTTGAGTGTTAAATATTGTGGTGGTAATGTGGTAAAATATTATTGGTAGTTGGGTATAAAATATATTAATTAATAATATATAAAAATATGTGGTGGAATATGATTGACTGAAACAAATTTGACACACCTTTACTCTTCCGTCAAATATTCGACTAACGCCCGGTGCGTCAAATTTTTGACGTCAACGTTAGGAGCGTCAAGGGAGTCAAAAAATTGCCAAATAGGATGACTAACGCTGCGTTGGGATCAGTCTTAGAGCACATAAATTATTATTTAACTTAAAAAGATATTTGAAATTTACAAGTGATTAGCATATATGTTAAATTTATATTATCCAAGTATTAGTATAGCAATCGGAGTTGGAACTGAGCAATGGCTACATACAGTGATTACAATTTACGAGCTCGACGACTTAAAGGTTGATTGTTATAACAATACTTAATCGTGAGCACAAAGAGGAATAATTGCTTAAATTTTGTTTCTAATGTTTATTTATGATCATAAATAAAAGGGTGATGATATGTACACAACCTAAAATTGTTATGTACACAACCATAATGTTTTATAGTGTTGTACAGTATAACACTGTAAAGCATAAAGGCTGTATACATAACAATTTTGAGTTGTGTACATATCACTTCCCTAAATAAAAAGTTATCAACATTGCTAATCAGAATGATATGATATGCTAGGATGTTTATTCTTGATTATCTTTCGTTAACATCTACAACTTTAGTAAAAAAGATGTAATTATCACACACTACTTTTTGATTTATATATTTTTGTTTCATAAGTTTACAGTTTTACCCCTAGATTAATCTAGTAAGTTGAACTTATATTATTATTATAAGTATAATATAACTAAGAATAAAATAGGTAATTAAGTGTATATGGATTAAAAAGTGATGTGTAAGAATGTAAAAATCTATAGTTAAGTTTAACATTGAAACTCTAGATATGTCTTTATAGAATCGTCGCATGTGGCACAATTTATTATGACTACTCTAAAATTTTTAATTGGATGTCACATTCCTATATGCAGCTAGACACTTCAACCACATTAAACGGACACGTATAACATTCATTTTTTTGAACTTTATCTTTCAAGTGAAAAATATTTAAGTCATTGAGTTTTTATAGGACGGCTAACACTTTAAATATTTCAAAGCGTCAATTATCTTTCATGTTGACTTACTATTTTTACGGAGTAATTGGTAATGGTAAGTTATCTTACGTAAACGTCTATTCAGTTAATGTTAAATAAATTTGTGAGCCTGAAGAAAATATTTCAAGCGTTTCAGTAACTCAAAAGTCCAAATTATGTTGCGTTTGCTACTTAAATTACTTTAGATAATAATTCAAATTATGTGTTTTAATGTTTAAACTAACCCCTTAGTAAGAAAAACTTTACACAAACCTATTAAGCGGATTTAGGGTTTTTTTTTTTTTCATACACAGTTGTTAGTTGTTATTACGAGTTACAAGCTAAGTCAACTTTTAAGAGTCGAGTAAAAAAAGTTAAAAAGCAAGAGGAATCGGACATCAACTAATAAATTCTTTGAATCATACGAGCTACTTGTTGACTCTTACGAGCCGTGTGTGATTCTTCCAATTTTTCGTAGACTTTGTAAATCGGAAAAATCTTACAAACTTTTAAGGTATTGAAAGAGGAATATTCAAATGAATTTAGCTTTTAAGTTGAGATTCAATGGACCAATCAGAGTGCGACATGTGGCGCGATAATCACATGTGATTGAAATAAAAAATTCGAATTTTTTTTTTTCAATTCTTTTTGTTAATCACATATGATTGAATTTGACATTCAGTAAATCACATGTGATTCTGGATGCCAATCACATGTGATTGTAAAACCCAATCACATGCGATTTTGCATGTCAAATCCAATCACATGTGATTGAAATAAAATTATTGAAATTTTTGTTTTTTTTCAATCACTTATGATTGAATTTGATATATAGAATCACATATGATTGAGTTTCACAATTACATGTGATTAGATTTGAAATGCTAAATGTTTAAAAAAAAATTCAAAAAAAAAAAAAATCGAAAAAAATAGCAAAAAGTTTTTGAAAAAAATTTCGATCACATGTGATTGTCACTAGGGGTGTTCGTTCGGTCGGTTTATGGTTCACGTGGTTTATCCGATTTGGTTTATTCGGTTTTTCAGAATATTTTTGTGAACCAATAACCGAACCATATTTGAAAAAACCAAACCAATCCAAACAAATAAGAAATCGCTTTACATGGATTGGTTTTGGTTAAACCAAATTAAAACTTTTAGATAAAAAGTGTGTATTATTTTTTTTAGAAAAAACAAACATATTTTATTGATTAAACTATAAGTATACAATTAAAATATTTTCTGCTAAGTATGCAATATGAGAAGCAACTCATTAACATACAACCCATATATACAATCAAAATTATATGAGTAGCACAAAAATAAAAACGAAACTAGCGTCAGTTAAGTTTTCAGGTATAAAAAATTCATAATACGGAGTAATTGATAAACAAATTCAATTGTTAAAGTGGACTAAATCAATAACAACATTAAACTCAAAAAAGAACAAATAAAAGATAACCCATACTTAAAATCTAAAATAAAATAAAACAGATAATATATATACCATAAATAAAAGTATATTTCGGTTTGAAACCAAATGTTAAGTTATACAAACCAAATCCAAACCGAAAACCATCAATATGTTTGGGTAAAACCAATAAACCAAACCAAAACCAAATAAGCCAACCCACTTTAACCAAATCAATTTGGTTTGGTCGGTTTCGTAGTCAAAACCGTTTAATGCACACCCCTAATTGTCGCGCCACATGTCGCGCTCTGATTGGTCCGTTGAATTTCAAACAAATTGTTGGATTCAAGGAATTACAAAATATGTATTGAAATATTAAAAAAATCGACGCTCGATCGAAAGAAAAAGAAATTCACTCTATGCTCAACTCATCTGTCACAAATAAAATCGAAAAAAAATTTTTCTAATTAAACCGTTGTGTTGATTGTCAATCAACGACATCACCATCATCATAGATATGGGTTCATGATTGTTTGTTTGCTAGTTGGCGCCTTGGTGATTATAGTCGACATTTATAAGGTTTCAAATCTTTTCGTTGGTGAAAGATTGGTTGCCCTCATTTTGCTTTTTGCCATCTTTGATTCTTTGTCGATCTTTGTTTGTATTTGCCTTCATATATTATAGTTGTGAGCCCTCATTAGATTTATTGTCTCGTCGAGTTCGTTCGTTTGTGTTGTACTTTTGTATGTTTTAAGGGTTTCATTATTATGAAATTCAATATAAGTTATGTAAGTTTATCGAAAAAACGACATCACTGTTAAGGGCTTCACTGTCAACTATTACCAATATAAATTTACTTCTTATAACAACATTAATATTAATATTAATATTAAACAATGCTCCATCCGTGTATAGATATATACACACGCACACTCTTATTGTGTAATAGTGACTCCTACAAGTCAAAGACTCAAAGTTGAGATAAGAATTGCGAGTTAAAAGTGAAAATTTCGATACACATTTGAGTCACGAATTAACAACTATCACTTTATCGTAAATTAACAAATCGGACTAACCAACTAAGTGCAAATCAAGTAATTTTAGGAAAAATCGTTCCTGAACTTAAGTTAGGAGAAGAAGGCTAACGTTGTTTTTAAAAAAATAAAAAATTGCAAAAGTTCAATTAATAGATAGTATTTTCTAACTTAAATGATATAGTGTTGAGTACATTTTTGAAATATATATGCACTTTTATGGAGTATATATAAATATATAATAGTTTATTTTATGTTTGAGGTCGAAAATGTAAAGTGAAAATTTAGGGATGTACATTGTAATATCAGTTACATTGTTACAGAATAGTTAGTAACGCCATAAGTTAGTTGTAGAATAGTAAAGTTAGTTAATCGGGTGTTTGCTTAAATCAGTTGATAAATTGATTGAAGCTTATGCATCTATTCTTGACGCCATTTTTTTCTCAAAATTTGATGATTACTTTTTGTCAATTGTTTCATTCTCCGTTACTTATGTCCAGTGGCGTAGCCACATGTTGTTTCATGGGGTCAAATGACACCAATGAAATAATATGTGTGCTTGTAATTTTGAAACTAAATATGCTACAAATTTGGTAATATTAAGAAATGACACCTACACTTGCACAAGCTTAGTAAACATCAACCAAAATAACAAATGCAGTATACTTTAAAATGACTAAAATTCAATTAAATCATATACGTTAGACACAACCCATTTATTTAATTGGGAGTAATATTCAAAACAATTAGACAAACTTGATTTACCTTACTGTTATTCATGTATAAAAAATATTGTACTTGACATATACCGTTACTATGTATTTTTAAAAACAAACACACACACACACACACACACACACACACACATATTAATACATGATGGGACTCTAACTCACAACTTTAAAGTTGATTAGTTACTTCGATACCGTTAAGCCATAAGCCCTTTTGTATTCACTATTATTATTACTCCGTATAATTTTTTTTGCACAATCTACATTATATTATATTTGTTATGATTACACTTAATAATAGTTCTTTACCCCTTTCGGACTTGTGTTTTCAACTCCCATTGCGAGCAAACTAATCTCGAGTCGACAACCTGCTTTGCAAGTCGTTTAGAGACGTGCATGGTGAACCTCCATGGCCATAAGGAGTATTATTGATACTTCGTGGATTTGAACTTCTCACCTCATTTTCTACTTTAGCGAGAAAGTCATAAGTGACACTCGGTTACCATCTCATGTTTACTTAATCGTAGTTTGTCAACTTAATTTTGGGACTTGATAAGTTCGATATTATTTTATGACACCATCAACAAAAAATCCTGGCATCGCCACTGCTTATGTCGACCTAATTTCGTAATGTCAACTGGAAGAGCTGATCTTAATCAATCCAGCGGTACAGAATTGAGAGTGCTAAATTTAGTTCATGATCAACTACATATAGTTGGTTCAGATCATCCTGGAATGGTCTTAACAAATACTCCGTTTAATGGAACTAATTTCCTAGGTTGGAGTCGTACTATATGAATGGCATTAGGTGCAAAATTGATATGAGGGGTTCATAGATGGTATAAATATGAAGCATGTCGTTACAAACGAGACTTATCAAAGGTGGACACCTTGTGATTATACGGTCACATGTTGGATTCTCAATTCCACGACAGCAGAGCTATTTGAAGCATTTTTGTACACTCAATCTGCATATGAACTCTTGAAAGAGATAACCGGATATTAACAGACCATTCATCTATCTGTTAAAGAAAGAAATGAATAATTTCAATCAAGGTAATCTTTCGATTTCTTTATAGTTTAATAAGATGAAGAAATACTGGGATGAGTTGCATAGTTTGATAGGCATACACACTTGTGATTATGGCAAAATGAGAGTATGTACTTGTGGAAGTACTAAGCAATTTTTGGCTAATGAAAACAGTGATAAACTGATGCAATTCTTGATGAATTTTGAATGATGATTATGAGTGGATCCTCTACCAATAGTCAATGAGGCATATCATATAGTGAAACAAGTTGAAAAATAAAAACAAGTGACAACACATGTTGTTGAGTCTACTGCATTCTTTGCAATTAACAACAGAAATTCATAAACATAAAGCTTATTCAGATAATAAGGTTAAAAGCAAAGGAGACAAAAGGTATTGCACCTACATCAAAGGAGGATGTGCATTCAGAAAAACAATGCTTTAAGAAGATTGGTTATCCAGATTGGTATATGGGTAAAAGAAACAAAAAGAAGACGACAAGATTGGCTGCACAAGTTGGTTTTGATCAGTATATGAATAATGACACCTTTTGACATAGCCTGTGAAAATGATGTCAACACTAAAAGGAAGGGTCATCTGGATAAGAGATTGGTTGCAGATGTGTGTCAAGAAATGATGAAACTATTTCCAGGAAAAAGAGTACTGAAAACACTCCTAGCATGAGCCATGTAGGTATAACAATTTGTACTTATTCTTATGCTTTGTCATGTCTTGGAAAACATACTCATCATAGCATGACATATGTGTGGATAGTTGATACGGGGGCTACTGACCATATGTCACCACATTTACACCTTCTCAAATCCATTCAAACCTCATTATGATAAAATTGCTCCAAGGTTCGATCAGTGCGTGTTAATAGGTTATCTACCTAATTAAAAAAGAGATACATTATTTGATCTAAATACCAAAATTATGTTCTGTAGCAAAGATGTTATCTTCATATAAGATAACGTTCCTTTCAAAAACTCTACAACACCCGTTTTTATATCGCCACATGTTCATTTACCTAACTTTTCTTCTCAATCCATTTAATGGTGTATCCTAGGGGATACACGCATAAAAACACCATTTTTATACAGAAAAATGGATCAAAGAGCACAAAAGATAACAATATTTGGCGGTTTTTGGCATTTGCCGCCCAGCGTTCAGCAGGCCGCCCAACGTCAAGCGTAAGCCCTGCAGGCAGCTTCTATGCTTAAGCCCTTTTACTAGGCACGTGAACAGCACACAGCCACGTCACCAATGCCAAAGTCGGTTCCGTCTATTTCGCACAACATAATTAATCAGCGATTGACACGTGTATCCCGAGAATTTTGTACATTCTGCTGTAAGACCCGAAACCGATTTGTACATAATGTATATAATAAATGATGGATGGAACTCGTGAGAGAGGAAATGCGCGGCGCGCAGATGCTGCTGACAGCTCATTTTGGCTTTTCCCTTATTTTTAAAAAGGGGTATTTTGGTACTTTCACTTCTTGGACGAATTTGAGGCTACAAGATCAGTTTTAGGAGTGCCATTCACTCCTCTTTCACCTACCTTATCTCTTCCAATTCAGTTTTAGAGAGAGAAAGAGTTCTAGTGTGAGAAAGCTCAAATCAAGGAGGAAGGAGCTTGATTCGGGTCAAAGTACGTGTATTAAAGTTGTTCATCTAGTCACTAGCTACATTTTGATTATGATGGTTTGTTCTAAACTCGATTTTCTTTACCTTGATTTTGTTTGAGGGTTAGGGTTTGGGGTCAAAAGTGAACATAAAACCCATTTGTTAGTGATTTGGGGGTTTTTGGGTAAGATTGAGTCATAAGAACCCAAGAACGAATAACCTAGGGTTTTAAAGTGATGGTTTGGGTTTATAGGTCTTAAATGGTTAGTTAATCACTAGCACACTTGGTTGTTTTTGTAAAAGGGTGTGATTTGGTTTGTGGATGACCCAAATGGGTGTGTTGACTTTCGAATGGGTCAAATGAGTCTTGAGTGACCTAAGTTGCCTAGTGAGTATGAAGATGCACTAACCTTGTGTTAATAAGTGTATTAAGACCTTAATCGATCGATGTTAGCGATTTGGTGTAATCTTGGCCTAGTGTGAGGGTTAAAGGTGCAAATGGGTCACATTTGCACTACGGGTCAAAATGACCCTAAGATGGTGGGTGAGTTGGTTGACCAACTTGATTGTATGATTGATTATGTGCATAATGTAATAGGTACGTTACATTGAAGGTTGCAAGCTTTGTTTATCATTCACCGAAGGCGTTAAGGTGAGTGAAATAATTATATGCGTATGTATATGATTTATTTACTTGAGGGATGTGGGTTTAAAGTTCGATGTGACGATACCATATCCTTGTGTGTGTTATTGTTTGTTGATGAGGGTTTAAAGTTCAGTGTTGACGATACCTCACGTATGGATTTAAAGTTCGATGTTGACGATGTCATACCACTATTGTAGTGATGTGTGATGAGGGTTTAAAGTTCGATGTTGACGATACCTCATATATGGGTTTTAAGTTCGATGTTGACGATACCACATTTAGTAGGGCGGATGGGCTTTAAGTTCGATGTTGAGGATACCATTCGCGGGGCTAGTATTGAATACTAACGGATGTTTTGAACATCAATGTTTTTATGTGTTGTATATTATTTAGCATATTATATTGTTCGGGTTATATGCTATTGTTGTGCTAGCTTGAGTATTGGAGATTTGGCGTTATACTTTGCGATGGTATGCTAATTAATTTGCTAGCGTGCATACGGTAATTGTGTAAGTGATTGCAAGTAGGTAAATTATATATGTATGTGTATAATTATTGCATTCACTAAGCGTTTTGCTTACTCTCTCGTTGTTTACCTTTTTAGGTTCCGGCATGGACAAAGGAAGGGTATTCGTTTGGATTAGAGATTTCCCACTTTTGATATGATAGTGGAGGCTTTTGTGATTCGACATAGGTTTTGGGTAGTTTAACCTCAAACACCATGCTCGTCTTTTGTTTGGAACTTAAACTCGTGGGTCGAAAATATATTGGTGATATACGGGTCATTGTAACCTTTTTGTAAACTCATAACCTCTTGAAGTGTTGAATTTATGTCTCTTGTGGAACGGTCTAACGATTAAGCATTTATGTTGGGAAATCTGTCTTTTGTGTGTAAAAACTGTCAAACAGCAACTTTCATGTAGTAAAGCACACCGCGCATTTTGGGGCGCGCCGCGCAAATGGGGAAATGCAGGTACCTGGCACCATGATTCATTTCTGACATGGTTTCACGCCTTAATGCGCGCCGCGCGGGTGTTTGCGCACCGCACAATTTGACTGGCCAGAATCACTGCTTGTTTTAAAAAAAAGAATGTTGTGTGTTGGAATTCATAGATGGGTCGTTACAAGTGGTATCAGAGCATGGTCTAAGGGATTTAGGCGACTTGAGATAGGTGCCTAGACTTAGACTTTATTTGTGTATGCGTTTTATGCGGGACTTGTAGGAGACGGGTCAGACCGGGTTGGTTAGTGCCTAGGCTTAGGTGAACTAACTTGATGATAACCATTTTGTTTTGCGTTTGCAATCATCAAGCTAGATAGACGTTGTATTAGCAAGTTGATGTGACGTGCTCGCGTAACAATGACTAGATACCATTGTTACGGGTTCAAATCGTGTCAAACAAGCAATGTATGATGAGTATTGAGCAAGATGGGGTGGTATGGTATACGTATGACGTTTCCGTTTGTTTCGTTGTTTAACCTATTCCGTTTTATAGATGAAGATGAGAAACGAGCACGATACCGATAACGGAGTTACGAGCGAAGACTCCGAATTCACGACCAAGGTTGAGGCCATTTTGCAAAAGCATCATGCGACTTTTCTAGCGGACGTTACGAAAATGTTCCTAGAGTCGGTTGACGAGCAAGTAACTGATCTAGTCAAGGAAAAAGTTAATGCTATTGTCTAAGGCGATAATGTTGGAAGGCAAGACTTTCACTATAAGAATTTCAAGGATGCTCAACCTCCCACCTTTGATGGTGAGCGAGACCCACTAATGAGCAACCGTTGGATTTCCGATATGGAGGGGGCTTTCCGTACTAGAGAATGCCCTTTCGATAAGAAGACGAGGTACGGAAGTAGTATGCTAAGGGGTGATGCTAAGTTGTGGTGGGACGCGAAAATCCAACTTTACGGTGAAGAACAAAGTATGAGTTTGACGAGGGATGAGTTCAAGGCGGAATTTATCAAAGAATACCGAACTTCGGCCAATCTTTCCAGACTTAAGGACGAGTTGCGTGCTTTGAGGCAAGGGTCAATGGTTTCTTGGTGCTTGATGCTTATCACGCTTCTCATCCTTGATGCGTATAAGCCTCAAGTGTACAACTCTTGATGTTTTAGCATCACTTTGACCAAGTTTTAACCATCAACACACAATGTCAAGACTAAGAAAAGAAATACAACTCATTTAAGAGTTTGAGCAAGATGATGAACTAAAGTTACATCAAGTTCTTAATTCCCACACAAGTACAAGTTCTATTGAGCTATAAACTTTGATTCAAACTAAACAAGTAAGACCTTAAGTTATAGAACTTAGATTTAGCTAAATATTGAAGACCTTAGACTAGAAAGTCTAGATCTTATGTTTTAGGTGAAACCCTAAGTTATAGAACTTAGACTTTCAACTTTTACAAAAACTTAAGTTATATAACTTAGATTCTTACAAAGTAAGTTGAATGTAAGCTTATGAGCTTTTGTTTAAACAAGTTAGATGACCTTAAGTTACATAACTTAGATCAAACACAATAATGAAACCCTAAGCTAGGAAGCTTAGATTTCTTAACAACACTTATGAGACTTCAAGCTAGTAAGCTTGTATCTTTATTTAATGAAAACACAAGTTACAAATTTAAAGTACAACAAATTAAAGAAGATCATAAGTTGATAAACTTGATCTTTTAACAACATTTTTTGTAGAACCTCAAGCGAGAAAGCTTGGATTTCTAATGTTCTTGAAGATCTTTAAAGCAAAAAGTTAGATCTACAAGTTACATGAAGATCATAAACATAGGTTTTGATCTTTTAACGTAAATACTGAGATCTTAAGCTATAAAACTTAGATCTAACAAAGTAATGAAGATTTAAAGCTAAAAAGCTTGAATCCTTCATGTTCTTGAAGATTTTCAAATAAAGTTTGAATCTACAAGATATATGAAGATTCAAGTTACAAAACTTGAATCTTTGATCATCATGATGATGATTTACGAATTAAGGAAAAAAAAAGAAAGAAAAGAAGCCAAGAACTTACAAGTTCTTCAAAGTTTTAGTGTGAGAAAACTAGAGAGAAAACTTAGAGAGATGTGTGTGTGTGTGTGTTTTGAGAAATGAAATGAAAGTTTAAAAAAATGGAATGGTGGTGGTGAGCATTAAAGGCCAACGGCCAAGTGGTGTGTGGGAGGGACCATTGGCTTGGCATGGGTGGTGGTACAATGGTGATGCTAGCATGTTGGGTGGCATGGTGTATGAAGTTAAATGTCGTAAGTATAGTACATAAGCATGCATGAAATTTTTTGTCTTAATACTTACATGGGTTAGTCTTTAATTAAATGGGCTAACTAATCCATTAATTAGTCCACTAACTAGTCCATTAACTTGAGTAGGGTGGGCTTTTAATAAGCTAAGTCCAATAAGGTGTTAAGTCCCTTAAGACTAACTAGTGTGCATTAGTAAAACACTAAGCGTAATTAAGGAACCAACAAACCAAGTAATTGTCATTAATAAATAACAATTATGATTAAGTAGTCATAACACTCCAATTATGACAAAAGTTTAATGTGTAGCAAGTACGTATCTCGTTCTAAACGACAAGTGACACTAACGGTCATAAAATCATTCGAGGATGGAGTTAAGTAATGAAATACTTAACAACACGTTTTAAGATATTAATGAAAGTAATAAGTATAAATATAAGTCGAAAAAAAGTCGGGTCGTTACATTACCCACCTGTTAAAGAAAATTTCGTCCCGAAATTTTAAGCTGAGGTAGACGGTAGAGCTGGGAAAAGGTGAGGATATCTCTGCATCATCTGATCCTCTCATTCCCAAGTAAACTCGGGTCCTCTTTTAGTATTCCAACAGACTCGGACGATTGGAATCTTGTTGTGCTTCAAGGTCTTGACCTCACGGTCCATGATCTCAACATGCTCTTCTACAAAGTGAAGTTTGTCGTCAATCTTAAGCTCATCGAGTGGTATGACAAGTTCTGGTTCGGCAAGGCACTTCTTCAGGTTCGATACGTGGAAAGTAGGATGAACGGAGCTCAATTGAGTCGGAAGATCCAAACAGTAAGCAACGGGTTCGATACGCTCCAAGATTTCAAAAGGACCAATATATCGCGGATTTAGCTTTCCACGTTTTCCGAAACGGATTACACCTTTCCAATGTGTGACTTTTAACATTACGCGATCACCCACTTAGAATTCGAGATCTTTACGTCTAATGTTGGCATAGCTCTTTTGGCGATCTCGGGCCGTCTTGAGCCTTGCTTCAATTTGAACAATCTTCTCGGTTGTTTCATGGATGAGTTTATGTCCGGTGATTTGCTTATCACCCACTTCGGCCCAACAAATAGGAGAACGAAATTTACGGCCGTATAAAGCTTCGAATGGTGTGGCATTAATGCTCGAGTGATGACTATTGTTGTAAGAGAATTCGGCTAGAGGCAAATGCTTTTCCCAAGCTTTTTCAAAGTCAATAACACAAGCTCGTAACATGTCTTCCAAGGTTTGAATCGTGTGTTCGCTTTGTTCGTCAGTTTGTGGGTGATATGCGGTACTCATGTCTAAACGTGTTCCTAATGCTTCTTGCAAGGAACACCAAAATCTAGAAGCGAAACGAGCATCTCGGTCAAAAATAATCGATAAGGGTACGCCGTGGCGAGATACAATTTCCTTTATGTACAGTTGTGCAAGTTTGTCCATCTTACCGGTTTCTTTCATGGCTAGGAAGTGAGCGAATTTGGTGAGACGGTCAATAATAACCCAGATGGTATCATAACCGCCTACCGTCTTTGGTAGTTTCATGATAAAGTCCATTGTTATTCTTTCCCACTTCCATTGCGGGATTTCGGGTTGTTGAAGTAACCCAGATGGCTTTTGATGTTCGGCTTTGACCTTGGAACAAGTTAAAAACTTCCCAACATAAGTAGTAATGTCCTTTTTAAGGTTCGGCCACCAATATTGTTCCTTGAGATCGTGGTACATCTTACCGGCTCCGGGATGAATCGAATACCTTGACTTATGGGCTACATCTAGAATAAGGCTTCGTAAATCCTCATAACTAGGCACCCAAATTCTTTCGGCGAAATATCGGAGCCCGGTCTCTTTAACATCGAATCGAGAGACGAGAACGTTCAAGCATTCTTGAGAAATATTTTCATCCTTGACAGCCTCATCTTGGGCTACACGGATTTGGCTATTGAGATTTGTGTAGTTGGTGATGTTTAAGGCTCAGACACGAAGAGGTACCATTTTTTCCTTTCGGCTCAAGGCATCGGCTACTACATTTGCCTTTCCGGAATGGTAACGAAGTTCACAATCGTAATCGTTCAATGTTTCGATCCACCGTCATTGTCTCATATTCAGTTGTTTTTGATCGAAAATGTGTTGGAGGTTTTTGTGGTCGGTGAAGATGGTACTTTTGGTTCCGTAAAGATAGTGTCTCCACAATTTGAGTGCAAATACAACGGCTCCAAGTTCGAGATCATGTGTCGTGTAGTTTCGTTCGTGGATTTTCAATTGTCGAGAGGCATAAGCAATAACTTTCTTTCGTTGCATCAATACACACCCAAAACCATGTTTCGAGGCATCGCAATATATAATAAAATCATCATTGCCTTCGGGAAGAGATAAGATAGGAGCGGTGGTTAACTTTTTCTTTAAGGTTTGGAACGCCGTCTCTTGTTCGGTCACCCATACGAATTTCTTCTCTTTGTGAGTTAACGCGGTTAAAGGACGTGCAATCAAAGAGAAACCTTCGATGAATCTACGATAGTAACTGGCAAGGCCTAAAAATTGACGAATATGAGTAGGAGTAGTGGGGGTTTCCCACTTGCTAATGGCTTCGATTTTCGCGAGATCGACTTTGATACCTTGATCGCTTACAACATGACCAAGAAATTGAACTTCCTTTAACCAAAATTCACACTTGGAGAATTTGGCATAGAGTTGTTCTTGTCTCAAGAGCTCAAGCACGATTCAAAGATGTTGTTCGTGTTCTTCTTCGCTTTTGGAATAGATTAGAATATCATCTATGAATAGGATAACTAATTTGTCTAGGTACGGCTTGCACACGCGGTTCATAAGATCCATAAACACGGCAGGTGCGTTAGTTAAACCGAATGACATCACGAGAAACTCTTAATGACCATAACGAGTTCGAAACGCAGTCTTAGGGATATCGCCCTCCTTCACCCTCAACTGGTGATAACCTGATCGCAAATCAATCTTGGAGTAAATGCTCGATCCTTGCAGTTGATCGAATAGATCATCAATTCTGGGAAGGGGATACCGGTTCTTGATTGTCAACTTGTTGAGTTTCCGATAATCGATACACATACGGAAAGATTCATCCTTCTTCTTTACGAACAAAACGGGAGCGCCCCAAGGCGAAGAACTTAGTCAAATAAATCCACGGTCTAGCAATTCTTGTTGTTAACTCTGCAACTCTTGCATTTAGGTTGGTGCAAGTCGATAAGGTGCCCAAGCTACAGGTGCAGCTCCTGGCACTAGATCAATCTGAAATTCCACTGATCGCGGTGGGGGTAGTCCTGGCAACTATTCTGGAAAGACTTCGGGGTATTCATTTACAATCGATACATCCTTCACGCTTTTCTCCTTAGTGTCCAACTTCTTCACATGCACCAAAATAGCAAAACGCCCTTTTCTCACGAACTTCTGTGCCTTCATACAACTAATAAGATTCAGCTTTGGGCTACATCTCTTCCCGTAAACTATTAATGGCACACTGTCCTAGCGAGGTATACGAATAATCTTCTCTCCACAGACAACTTCTGCTTTTACCTTAGACAACCAGTCCATGCCGACTATCACGTCAAAACTCCCCAACTTAATGGGTATCAAATCAATCTTAAAATCCACACCAGCTAAGTTTATTATACTTCCGTGACAAATTTGATCAACTTTCTCAAATTTCCCATTAGCCACCTCAACAAGATATTTCTCATCCAAAGGAACTAATGACCAATCTAACTTAGAGCAAAAATGTCTACACATATAACTCCTATCGGCACAAGTATCAAACAAGACAGAATCTAATAGTTTATTGACAGTGAACGTACCTGTAACTAAGTCAGGATCCTCGCGGGCATCTCTGGCGTTCATGTTAAAGACTCTTCCACGTGCTGGCCCACCATCCTTCTTCTTGTTGGGACACTCATTCTTAAAATGACCCTGTTGGCCTCATTCGAAACATTTCCTTGGGCGCATTCGGATTCGTTTTCACAGCTAGAGTGTTGATTCTACAATCTTGGCCGATGTGTCCCGTCCTCTTACATTTTTCACACACCACATTGCAGTACCCAGTATGATGCTTATAGCATCTCTTGCACTGAGGAAGGCTGATATGCCACTAACAGATGGTTTTATTTGTGCGGTGTCGTTAAGTCGCAGGATGTCCGATTCGGTAGCACACAGTGTCTTCGTTTATTTATATTTTGCGGGGCCTAAATTTACTTTTACTTTCTAAGGTGTAGAAGGTGTAAGTTAACCTACTATCGTATTTTATGCTGATTAACGAATTGAAGATCAAGTGAATAATTGTCTTTTAGTTAAATTACCTGGATAAAAGATAGTAATTGATTTTAGCTAAAGGTCCTAAATGCAGAAAAGTAAATAAAGTGGAAGGATATCCGGAGTATGCAGATCAGGGAAATGTTGACCAAGATATCAATATTGGGTTAGGGAAGGTAATTATACTTATGTTAAGACTATGCTTGGAATGATGTAGATCTGGTTGGATAAGCCAATTACACAGACCTACTTATCTCTGAACTCTCGGAGTTCTCTTTGAGCAGTGAGAAGTATGTCACTTGGTCATATAACTGAAGTGTAACAATACCTCAGAGGTTATCCTCAGTAGAGTACTAGGTTTATTAGTGAGTTAAGCTCTAATCCTAAACCTCGTTATCAGTTTAGGTAACTGAATAACAATATGCCGTGTTGATTGAACACTGATCACAAACGGAAGGAGTCCGTCGGTTTAAGTTGGCAAAACCTTAGGTGAAAACTAACAATCATTTCATCATACTAATGAGATCACAACAATTCAAACATTATACAACATCACAGTTAATATACTGATAGTAAAGCAGATAGAAACCTAATGAATACCTAAACAGTTGGTATGACTAAGACCTAGGGCAAAAATCAAACAAGAACATGCAATAGGCTTGGGTCATACAGTAAAGGCACTAATTAGATCTTAATAGCTCCTAAGAGGTCTATTTGGAACAGTCAATAGGCATACTAGGTCATTCATGTCTCAATTCCTAAGTTTCGTGTCCTAAAAGTGCATCAGATGCCTCTCGGAAACTCCGGCCATACCTAGTTCATAGAATCTTCAGATACCCAGGGGTCTTAATCCTATGAAGTAGCTAATTTCATATAGGTGGATAAGTCCTGATCACAACCTAGGTTGGTAAATCCTTAAGGTGCTAGCATACAAATCTATCAGACTTCCTAGTTCAGTATTATAACAGTAATCATACAAAATTAACATAATTACGCTAACCCAAACTTCTATCATGGCAACATACAGATTAATTAAGCTATCATGGCAATATCGGAACGCATTATTAAACATAAAAAGTAAGAATACATATTTAATACAAAAGACACGCGTTTCGGATAAAAACCTGAAAAGCCCGAACAAATCTGCCCGAGATCGCAGGGACTCGCCGGGATATCCTCCGGAAAATAAAAGCTAAGCTAACTACTACTAAAACTAACTAAAATATTGAAAATATAAAATAAATTGCAAGTTGAGTGTGTGTTGGAATGGATGGAGAGAGCCCTTTAAATAGACCTCATTTTTACCTACAAACGGCTGGCAAGCCTATGGCAGGCCGTTTGGCAGGCCGTATTTGGCAGGCCGTTTGCATGGCAAGCCGTATTAAGGGGCCGTTTGCTAGACCGTTTGGCAGGCCGTACCGCATACTGGCAGGCCGTATGGCAGGTCGTATTCGGTGCTGGTCAGCCTTGATTCACTGGATCGTAGCTTGATTTCTTGTCTTTCACCGTTTACACTCTAGAATCTTCGTTTTAGCTCTGTTTTACTTGATTCTTTTTGCATCGCCTTTGTAATTACTTAATCTACAAAATCAACCGAAAAGCGATAATTTTTCTGAAAAGTTTTAATCTTTATTGTTCTAGGGCTTAATTTAGGGGGTAAAAACGTGACTTTTTGCCCGATATCAAATACCCACACTTGGCTTTGCTTGTCCTCAAGCAAATAGCGGGAATATAAGGATCTTTCTAATAGATTCTCCCTTACCCTACCCGTAGATCTTTTTATTATGCCTTCATCAGAAGTCGGCACATCTTTCGAAAGTATTAGAAAAAGTTTTGGGCTTCGATGATTTGGCCGCTAGATTTCAATTGCGTCCATAGTGGAAAAGGCGTACTTTCCAACTCTCAGATGTAGAGTATACATGATCAGGCTCCTCACTGACGGATCACTCGTATCACTCAAGTGTTTAGGGTGTCCTATTCTAATTGTATTGTCGCTCAGAAGCCAGTCGTGTAACAGTTCTCATCATAGGCTTGGTAAATCATCGATATCTCCACCGGTTAAGTAAGGACGGCACTGATCTTCTTCCTAAGCATTCTTTCAAGAGGAAGACGGGTTATAGGGTTTGGTTGGAAATTTATGATTCGGTGAAAGGTATCCAGATCTTTTGATTTTTGACAGAATTGATAGACTTTGATTCTTCAGAGTATCCATTTTGGATAGAGAACAGCTTAGAATTCCGTAAAAGTTTTCTTCGGAAGAGGCGGATTTTGCTAAGACTTTTTCTAGAATTTTCTTTTGCTCTTCCAGCATTCTTCTTCAGGGCATCTCCTCGGGTTTCTTTTTTGCCTTATTTAGAGACTTTGCTCTTTCATAATCATATATATATATATATATATATATATATATATATATATATATATATATATATATATATATATATATATATATATATATATATATATATATATATATATATATATATTCGGCATACCCTTTCTTCATAACTTTTGTCTTTCGTTCCTGGTGCCCAGAGAGGAAGTGATAATCCACTGAAAATAGGTCTTTGACCTATCAAAAACAATCAGGGGTTCGGAATCTTTCAACTAGTGTTTTTGAAGCAAATTTGATCGATCTATCTCTTTATTAATCTTTGGATCTTTTGGTGAATGGAAAGGGGAGTGAATGGTAAATGGTGTATTTTGGGAGTGTATTTGGGGTGAATATTTCTGATTCATCAACTCTGTATGTGAGTTGGTCGGTTTAAATTGCGTGGAGTGGAAACAAAAATGGAGGGATTTTGTCTTCTCTATTCAGAATGATTTCGGAAGGAGTATCGCACTTGCACCACGTATGGCGCTTACTAACCATTGGTCTTAAAACGTATGTCTGAACCAAGTTCTAACTTGAACCGTACACCGACACGCTCATCAATTGAAATAACAAAGTACTGTAGATTTGATGGGTCATACAGATACTTTGGGTCCAAGATTCCTCACTTTTTAAGAGTAGGGGTCGTGCTTGATCATGCGTAGCCTTTTACATATTTCTTAAAAGAAATTTTTTGACACAAAACATAAGTTTTAGCTTATTCGTTCCGGTCTAATAAATGTTTTGAAAACCTATTTCTAGCAATTTTATTAGATCTTTTGGGCAAAAACAAAGTAAGAATTTTTCAAAATTACCCAATATCCATTGCTTAATTACTTTTGGACAAACGAATTTTTCAAAACTTGGCGTTTTATGGTTACTTAACTATTAAAACTTCGACCTTTAAAAACCTTACCCATTACCCCACACTTAGAAGAACTTTGTCCCTAATGTTCTCTAGAAAGAATATTTTAATACTATATAAATTAAGGACATTGACTTCTAAAATTCTAAGTCAGTTGCGGGGGTTACCCCACACTTAGAGATTTTAGTGCGTTATAATCGAAATAGGTTTGAGGAAGGATTATGATGTTATGTGAGGTGTATACGAAATAGTTATATTTTTACTACGAAATACTATTAAATACGATACAATTTTACACAAGTTATTTATTTATTTATAGAGTGAATATACCTAAACCTTGCTACAACACTATAGGCAGTGTACCTAATCGTACAGTAGTGTAGTTTTTAGTAAGTCCGGTTTGTTCCACAGGGAGCTAGCCAAGTTTAACGCTATATTTTTAAACTATATTTGTATAAATATATATAAATATAAGTAATATTATTATTATTATAAAAGGGGGGTTTTACCGTTTAATGACCGGTTTGTCGATTTTATGTCTTAGGTCGCAATTAAAACCTAATGTAAAATATTAAATATACAAATGACTTAAATTTAAAGCGTAAAGTAAATAACGATAATAAAAATGCGATAAATTAAAAGTACGATAATTAAAATGACGATAAATTAAAAGTGCGATAATTAAAATGACGGTAAATAAAAGTACGATGAGATATAAATTAAAGGAATTATGCTTATTTAAACTTCCGTAATCATGATGTTCGACGTGTTGATTTTAGTTTATTACCATGGGTTAACTGTCCTTTGTCCTGAATTATTCGATATGTCCATCTGGTTTTTTTCCATAACAGTCCATCAGTCATAAATATAAAGTGCGAGTGTCCTCGTCAAATTATCCTTATACCCGAAGTCAAATATTCCAACTAATTGGGGACTTAAACTGTAATAAGGTTTTAATACATTGTTAATGATTACACCAGGTTATCGACTGTGTGCAATCCAAGGTTTTAATACTTTATTATCAATTACACCAAGTGTCCTTGTGTGTAATCCACCCCTGTTTTAATGAGTCCATTGACTATTAATCCATTCCCGTGTCTGGTCAAATGAACGATTATTAGTATTTATAAATATCCCGCCCATCGTGTCCGATCGAGTGTATATGGTTATTTATAGATACGTCAAATTGTAAATCTCTATATTACATTAACGAACTATCATTGAATTAAACAAATATAAAGCCCATTAATAGCCCATAGTCCAATTTCCACAAGTGTCGGTCTTTTGTCCAAACCCCAATTATGGTACAAATCCCAATTACCACGTCTTTAATATTTAGCCCAACATCATGATTACTTCGATTTAAATAAGCATAATAATAACTTAGCTACAAGACATTAATTTAAAAAGGTTGAACATAACTTACAATGAGTATTAATCGCGTAGTGTTACACGGACAGAATTTCGACTTACAAACTTACAAAATTCGCTACCATAACCTTATTATTATTAAACGTTAATATTAAAATTAAAATTAAAATTAAAATTAAAATTAAAATTAAAATATAAATATATATTGAGAGTTCGAGAGATTGAATTATGTGTGTATTACTCGTCGAATTCGTTGGCTATTTATGGGACCTGACCATCATTTAGCTGCCATGCGATCGCATGGCAATTGCTCTTCCAGGCCATGCGATCGCATGGCCCCCTGGGACAGCTCACATTCACTTATTTGCTAGTTTGCCGACGGTTTTTAATATAAAATATAATATATATATATATATATATATATATATATATATATATATATATATATATATATATATATATATATATAATTTTAAGAATTATTTATATATTATATTATATTCATGTGCATAGTTGACTTTTCATTTTAGCTTCATTGCGTTGCACGTTGATAGTTGGTTCATGTCCCGGTTCTGGATTTTCGAACGTCCTTTCGTACTATTTAATATCTTGTACTTTGCGTTTCGCGGCTCGTACTCTTGTAATTTTGAGACATTTCTCATCAATAAATTGAACCACTTGGATTGTACTTTGTACTTTTTAGCTTTTTGGTCATTTGCGTCTTCAATTCGTCGAATCTGTCTTTTGTCTTCACCTTTTAATATTTAAACGAATATTACTTGTAAATAGAACAATTGCAACCAAAAGCTTGTCTTTCTTGAAGGATAATGCTATGAAATATATGTTCGTTTTTAGCATTATCAAATATTCCCACACTTGAGCGTTGCTTGTCCTCAAGCAATATAGAACTTGAATATAACATTACTAGAATCACTTCTTTATTCTTCACACTTTGTACATCAGTGATTTTAATACGGCGGTATGAACAATAGTAATAACGATGTGGTTTACAGTCCCACATGACTATAAAAATTTAGATCCTTTAAGGAAATTGGATCTTTATGAAAAAAATTTGATCTTTTGAAAATTCAATCTAGCTTTTACCCTAGATAAGTTTTCCGAAATAACCCTTTACCGGTGTTTGCAAAATGTTTATGGGTTTTGTGGGTTTCAGATTTGAAAATTTTAGCTTAAAACTTATGGTTTTGTGTCACCCACTTGCTAACCTTGTATTAGGAAAGCAACACGTCCAGTTTACTTGCTCCGTATATTACCTTTCGGTAAACTACCGTCCGGTTGTAAAGGAAAGCGTTGAACAAGCAACTGTTAAGGCAATGTCCCGTGACATGCTTTTGATTATAGTCTATATTGTGTCGGATGCAATTACTATCCTTTGTAGGAGCAATAGTAAAGATCACCCTATAATTTTTCGGTCTGGCATAAGGTCCTGTCTCCGACCATGCTATGCAACCATCGTTCTTACGGTTGACACCCGATTTGGTTCAGGTGACTTAATGAATTCTAGGTGAATTCCTAGGATTTTACGTTCAATGATAATGAACGCATTGAAAATAGGTTTTCAGAAAATAAATCGGTTTGTAATTTGATCAAAATATTTTCTCGTTCAAGCTCGAATTTAGATATCATCGAATTTCATGAGTTTGTAATTATCAATCTTTAAGGTCAATCTCAAGGATTGAGTAATATCAGGCTTAAAACCTGATTTTTGATCTTTAAGGAGATTATCCTTTCTGGGGATCTGATTCATTAGTCTTATAAGCTAATTTGCACGGTGCCCTCCATTGTACGAGACAGATTCTTTCATGGTTAGGATAAGTCTGACCATTTGGCGACCCTGTTTGATGCTGAGGTCCGTGGATTTCCAGCTGATTTTCGAGAAAACTTTTCAAGGTTTTTCGTAGACTCTACAACTGGTCTGGACGACAACTTCCTGACCTAAATCAAGAAGCGCGTGTCTTTTTCTCGGAATATTTTACTTCCTTTTAAATTCCATTTATATTACAATAAACTGGGTAAAATTGTTTAATATCGTCCAAAACAAAAGTATCTTCAATTATTTGTACAAAAATATGTGATATATGTTCTAAATAACTTGGTAACTTTTTTCCACACTTGGCTTTTATTTTCCTTTCTTTGCCTTTTTATTCTCCTCTATTCCATTTTAAATGAATTCTAGCATTTTGGGTCGTTTCTCAATTTATGTCCTTTCCGAGGTAACAATAATTTCGGTGTTAACACCTAGTTTTATCGTTCATAAATATGTATAAACATGATTTTGAATTCATTTATTTGAAAAATTTTAAAAATTTTACTAGAATTGGGTAGTCGGTATATAAGACTAGGGCTGTTCTTTATTATTAGAGAGCACTAGATTCTAATACAACTAATGCGTTACTAGTATTTTTAATGGTAACCAAGTGTTTAAATTAAAATTTTAAAAATCCGAAAGAATTTAACCCCTTCCCACACTTAAGATCTTGCAATGCCCTAATTTGCAAGAAATTAGTAACAATTTAAATTATTAAGGGTGATTAGCGTAGAAAAATGATTAAATTTTACCAAAGTTTCCAAACATATTGTTATTTGTGTTGAATGATAAATGGTGCACATCATTTGTTCATTCCGTCTGTTGTTACATCACACTTGTTTTTCGTTTTGTCATCAAAATTAATAGCTTTTGCTGAACTTAATGTCATTCTTTAAAAATGCGCTGTTTTACCCTGTTGTGTACATGAGATAAAATACATACAATACAAATATAAACATGCATGGTAATTTGAAATGGGACTTAATATCCCACTTTCAAATTACAAAAATGAAATATTAGTACAAAATAATAAAAATATTAACCATTACATTAAAGTATTAAAATGTTAAGTGTTTAACATAAATAGATAAAATAATAAAAGAGAAGACATCACCAATGGAACACTATTGATTTGGATAGGGGTTCTAGTTCATATCATCGTTTTGGTTCCATGGTTGGTGATAGGTGTTCTGGTATGCTTGATTGGGGTCGTACATGTCATAGGGTGGTTGCATGTCGATCAGGTTGTTGTTGTTGTTCATGTTGTTGCTCCGGTTCGTGATATTGCATCTCTGGCTGTGGTTCCGGAGCAGGTTGCCTAGATGATGATGATGCACCATCAGTATCGGTATTTCTCTGCAAAACACATTAAACACAAAATTTGTGCATCCAAATATGCATTAGTGTTAGCAAAATAACAAATTAAAACAATTACAATAACATGTTTAATCCATATTAAACTTATACTCATTTTCATAGTTTTATCAATTCTACACTTTTTCAAATAAGCATATATAAAAATGTTTACATAGTTCATAAGCATTCAACTCAAATAACATGTTAAAATAACCATTACTAGCAATTAAACAAGTTTCAAATGGCATTTACATCAATTTAATCAAGTTCATGAATTTTAGACTTAAAAAGTCCACTTTAATTTTCAAAAATCATGTTTAGGATCAAAGTTTGGATCATTTAGCTACCTAAACATGTTACACTACTTAATTTAGCAATAATTCATGACAAAAATCGGCCATAACCTGTTTATATCAAAAAGCCCCAAATTGCTCAAGAACACAAACCCTAGATTTCTAAATATTTTAAAGTTTTTGGCTTCAAATCATGTTAAATAGCATCAATCTAGGTTATACATGCATAATATACTAACAATTTAACTCTAATTACACTAGAAATTAACAAAATCAAATTAGCTAACAATTAGCTCAAGAACACTAAAATTCGAATTTAAAGAGTTTTAGGGGTGAAGTCTTTACCTTCCTGCCTCCCCATCTGAATATAGGCATGATTATAGCGGATTATTGCAAGAAATTTGGTGAATTTTGATGAAAAATTGATGATTTTAGGTGTTTATGTGTGTGTATGCTCGTGTATGTGTGTGTGAGAAATGGAGACAGAGAGCAGCTCGCTGGAAGTTAACAATCTGACCAGGTTTTCCTTGCCATGCGATCGCATGGCTTTACAGGGTAAACCCCATGCGATCGCATGGGGTCCAGTATTTTTTTTATATATAAAAACCTTATACTTATTAAAACAAATAATAAAATTAATTTAAAATTTTGTTTCTTTTAAGAGTGAGGGCATTTCGGATCGTTGTCCTAGTTCGTCTCTCAACAAAATTTTAAAATTTGTCATTTAAAAGCGTTTGTTTTAAAAGCAAAGATTTTTGGGTTTTTTTTAATAATGTTTTTGGCATACTTTAAATCAAATAAGATTAAAAATAATGATAACAAAATTTCTCGTCCCTCCCTTGGGTAAAGCAATTTCGGTTCAACGACCTAGTCTTCAACTCACGACGAATTTTAGAAATCATATTTTTAACTTAATGAAATAAAGTAAATTTTTGTTTTTAAATTCACACCAAACTTAAATTTAAAATACATAAAATTAAAAATTCATATTAATATCATTAATATTTATGTATTTTAGTTTTACAAACTTATATTAAAAATATTAGTTTTTTTAAAATATTTACAAAATTAAATATATTGATTTTAAAAATTTACAATAATAATTTAATATTTATATATTAATTTTAAAAACAAGGTAAAAATTAAAATTAAAAATCTTTTTGGTCTTTTATCCCACTTTAATCAATCAAATATTATCAAAAATATACGCCCCTCTTTTGGGTAAAGTAATTTCGGCTATTTTACCTAGTTTTACTCCTGACGAATTTCTGAAATATTTTGGATTGATTGATTAAAGATATTTATACCTTATGAATAAACGGTAAATTTCGCAGTGATGTAATAAATTTTTTATATGATATCAATAATTTTGGTTTCGCATACCTAATTTTATTGAATATCAATTTAATACTTTATAGCGAACGATTCAACGTTTATTATTAAAAGGTTAAAAGCAATAAATAAAATAAAAACTGTACATACTTACCTGTGAGATAGAATTCTCAGAGACCTGCTTTAGCCGACTCATAGGAGAGTCGTGTGATTTGGTTTTCCATAGCTACATAAGCGTAACCTCGATTCTTCAATAACTTTTCTTCTAAACATATGAACGGTCCTTCTCTGCATAGAGTAACAAATTCGGTATTTGAATATGTTTGATTATTCGAACATTTACCTTCGTGTGACCATTTTCCGCATTTATGACATCTTTCAAGGTGTCGTGCTCTTCTTTTTGTTGCGGATTTTGATTTTCCTTTACCAAAATGTGTCTTATAATGATCTTTCCTGAGTTCTCTCCTTACTTCGTCCATTTTGCCTCTTATGAATGATACCAGTTCACTAGAAAAAATGTTATTATTACGTTTAGTAATCATAGCGTGTAGTAGTAGACCATGGTTCAGATCAAAGGAATTCTTCATCTCGTAAAACCTAAAAGAAATAAAAGTTCAGAATGGAGGGAGAAGACTAGTTCTTTAGGGTCTGCTAGGGAAAGACCATTCGGATTCCATTCTCGGAAACTACATGAGAACAGAATATCTAACTCTAATAGAAATACATATTACCCTAAAAAGATTCGAATCTTCCCACACTTAGTTAGATGTGGTGTCGAAATTGTGATTAACTACATCTTCAACTTCCATTGGATTATCTATGTAATGTTTAATTCTGTGACCATTAACCTTAAATTCAATCCCATTTGAATTTATTAATTCTACTGTTCCGTACGAGAAAAATCTTTTGACTATGAATGGTCCAGACCATCTTGATTTCAATTTTCCAGAAAATAGCTTGAATCGTGAATTGAAAAGAAGAACTCTGTCTCCTTCTTTAAATTCTTTTGAACTTCTGATTCTTTTATCATGCCAGTTCTTCGTTCTTTCTTTATAGATTAACGAATTTTCGTATGCTTCATGTCTTAATTCTTCTAATTCGTTTAATTGACTTAACCGTAGACGTCCGGCTTCATGTAAATCAAGATTACATGTCTTCAAAGCCCAAAATGCTTTGTGCTCAATTTCTACTAGAAGATGACATGATTTTCCGTAAACAAGTTTAAAAGGTGTGGTTCCAATTGGAGTTTTGTAGGATGTTCTAAAAGCCCAGAGTGCATCCTCCAATTTCATGGACCATTCCTTCGGATTTGATCCTACGGTTTTCTCTAGAATACGTTTTAATGCTCGGTTGGTATTTTCAACTTGTCCACTTGTTTGTGAATGATAAGAGGTTGAGATTTTATGAGTTACTCCATATCTTTTGAGAACTTTTTGAAGTTGATTATTAGAAAAATGAGTACCCCGATCATTATTAAAGCTTTCGGTGTTCCGAACCTTGCAAAAAGACATTTTAAAAAATTGACTACAACTCGTGCATCGTTAGTTGGGAGAGCTTGTGCTTCCGCCCATTTAGATACATAATCAATGGCAACGTGAATGTAGAGATTATTATGAGATTTTGGAAATGGACCCATAAAGTCAATACCCCAAACGTCAAATACTTCATATACTTGAATGACATTTTGTGGCATTTCATCACGTTGACTTATTTTTCCGGCCCTTTGACAAGCATAACAGGATTTACAAAAAAGGTGCGCGTCTTTGAAAATTGCAGGCCAATAAAATCCAGCATCGTAGACTTTTCATGCTGTGAGTTGAGGCCCATAATGCCCTCCTGTTGGTCCTGTGTGACAATGGTTTAAGATTTTACTAGCTTCATCCCTGAATACGCATCGGCGTATTATTCCATCGGGACAACTTTTAAACAAATGTGGATCTTCCCAAAAATAGTGTTTTATATCACTAAAGAATTTCTTTCGTTTTTGGTACGACAACCCTTTTTCAAGGAATCCACATACTAAGTAGTTTGCATAGTCTACAAACCATGGAATTTCATTATAATCGATCTTCAAAAGATATTCATCAGGAAAGTTATCTTGTATAGCAGATTCATTTAGAACTTCTAATTTGGAATTTTCAAGACGAGAAAGATGATCGGCGGCGAGATTTTCTGCTCCCTTTTTATCTCGGATTTCAATATCGAATTCTTGTAAGAGTAAGATCCAATAGATTAATCGTAGTTTAGCATCTTGTTTTGAAAATAGGTATCTAAGAGCAGAATGATCGGTATAGACCACCGTTTTAGCTAGAACGAGATATGAACGAAATTTGTCAAAAGCAAAGACAATAGCAATGAGTTTTTTTTAGTAGTTGTGTAATTCGTTTGTGCTCCTTGTAATGTCTTACTAGCGTAATAAATAGGTTGAAATCTTTTTTCAATCCTTTGTTCTAAAACGGCTCCCATTGCAAAATCACTTGCATCGCACATAAGTTCAAATGGTAGATTCCAATTTGGAGTTATCATGATCGGCGCATTAGTGAGTTTTTCTTTAAGAATATTAAAAGATTTGATGCATTCATCAGAAAATATGAATGGAGCATCCTTTTCTAGGAGGTTATTCATAGGAGTGACAATTTTAGAAAAATCTTTTATGAAACGTCGGTAAAAACCAGCATGCCCTAGAAAACTCCTAACTCCTCTAACATTGGTAGGATGTGGAAGTTTAACAATTACATCTACTTTAGCTCTATCCACTTCAATTCCTTTCTTTGAAATTTTGTGACCAAGAACGATGCCTTCTTTAACCATGAAATGGCATTTCTCCTAATTAAGAACTAGATTTGATTGTTCGCATCTAATAAGCATTCGTTCAAGATTAATTAGACATGTTTCAAAAGTATCACCGAAGACTGAAAAGTCATCCATGAAAACTTCCATGGATTCTTCTATCATGTCATGAAAAATCGTCATCATGCACCTTTGAAAGGTTGCAGGGGCATTGCAAAGTCCAAATGGCATGCGTTTGTAGGCAAAAGTACCATAAGGGCACGTGAACGTGGTTTTCTCTTGGTCCTCGGGTGCTGTTGGAATTTGAAAGTATTCGGAGAAACCGTCAAGAAAACAATAGTAACTGTTTCCAGCTAACCTTTCCAACATTTGATCAATGAAAGGTAAGGGAAAGTGATCTTTTCTGGTGGCGTCATTTAATTTTCTATAATCAATACAAACACGCCATCATGTTACAGTCCTAATAGGAATAAGCTCATTTTTTTCATTTGTGATGACAGTCATGCCACCTTTCTTAGGTACGCATTGAACTGGACTTACCCATGGATTATCAGAGATTGGATAAATTAAACCTACATCTAGCAGTTTAATAATTTCTTTCTTAACAACATCTTTCATATTAGAATTTAGTCTTCGTTGGCGTTGCACATACGTTTTAAGACCTTATTCCATAAGGATTTTATGTGTGCAATACGAAGGACTTATTCCTTTAATATCATGAATCTTCCATGCAATAGCTGGTTTATGAGCTTTTAGCACAGAAATGAGTTGAGATTTTTCATTTTTCGTAAGAGAAGACGATATTATTACAGGTAATTCAGATTCACCATGTAAATAAGCGTATTCTAAATGGTTTGGAAGTGGCTTTAACTCTAATGTCGGTGGTTCTTCTATCGATGATTTGTATCGATATCTGTCTTCTTCTTTTAGCATTTAAAGTTCTTCTGTTGTTGGTTCGTAATCATTAGCCATGAGTGCGGCTAACATTCCAGCTTCATCAATTGGTTCAGTTCCTTCTCCTAAAGAACATTCTCCTGTTCCTTGTAATTCTGGAAATTCTTCTAACAATTCTGCATGTGAATCTATAGTTTAAATATAATAACATGTATCATCTGTAGATTGCGGTTGTTGCATGGCTCTATCAACAGAAAAGGTAACACTCTCGTCCTCTATACTTAGGGTCAGTTTCTTACCAAACACGTCTATTATTGTTTTAGCCGTGTTTAAGAATGGTCTTCCTAATATGAGAGGAACTCGAGAATCTTCTTCCATGTCCAGAATAACAAAATCTACTGAAAATTCTAAATTACCAACTTTAACTAGCATGTTTTCCATTATCCCTCTAGGATATTTTACTGATCTATCGGCTAGTTCTATGCTTATTCGTGTTGGTTTTAATTCTCCAAGGTCTAGTTTAGCGTATAATGAATACGCCATTAAATTTATACTAGCACCTAAATCTGCCAATGCTTCTATTGAACTAAGACTACCCAGAAAACATGGAATTGCGAAACTTCCTGGATCAGAGAGTTTTTCTGGTATCTTATTCAACAGCACTGCAGAACAATTAGCATTCATAGTAACAGCCGAGAGTTCTTCCATTTTCTTTCTATTTGTGATTAGATCTTTCAGAAATTTAGCATACCTAGGCATTCCTGAAATCACATCAATGAAAGGAAGATTGACATTTATTTGTTTAAACATATCCAGAAATTTGGATTGCTCGGCTTCAAGTCTTTCTTTTCTCATTTTACTTGGGTAAGGAAGTGGTGGTTGGTATGGTTTAACATAAGGTTTTGCCTTAACTGTGTTATCTTCATTAACCTTTTCAACTACCGGTTCTTTTTCCTTTTCTTGCTCAGGCTGTGGTGCCTGTGGAGTAGGAATAGAGTCATCAGAAATTACAGGTATTTCAGGTGGTTTAACTGTAATACCACTTCTTGTGGTAATAGCTTTAGCTGTTTCATTCCGGGGGTTAGCATTTGTATCACTAGGTAAACATCCCGGTTTTCTTTCACCTATCAACCTTGCTAGGTTACTTACTTCTTGTTCCAGATTTTGGATAGAAGCTTGTTGATTTCTAAATGCTTGAGCATTTTGTTCATTCGTTTGTTTCTGAGATGTGAAAAATTGAGTTTGAGATTCAACTAGCTTCGACATCATGTCTTCTAAATTTGGCTTTTTATCATCGGTTTGTGGTGGTTTATTTGGAAAAATAGGTCTTTACTGATTGCAAGTATTATTGGATACTTGCTGATTGCTAGGACCTTGTTGGTTGTTGTATGGAATATTTCAGTTATAATTCTGATTTTGATTGTAGTTTGGTCTTGGCGGTTGATAATTATTCTGATAATTATTTTCAGGCCTTTGGTTCATGTATGAAACATTCTCTCTTTGTTCCATTGTTTGTTCAATACTGAGATAATCTTTTGTCAAATGTGGTCCTCCACACTGCTCACAACTAATTCGTGTTGCGTGAATATCCTTAGTCATCTTTTCCATTCGTCTCTCGAAAGCATCTATCTTTGCGGACATGGAATCAAAGTCATGGCTAGAATCGGCTCTAGCCGCTTTAGATGATCTAACGATATCTTTTTCTTGATACCACTCATGTGAGTGGGAAGCAGTGTTATCAATAATTTTATAAGCTTCAGTTGCGGTTTTCTTCATAATGGAACCACCAGCTGCTATATCGATGTCTTTTCTTGTAGTGATGTTGCATCCTTGGTAGAATATTTGTACTATTTGATAAGTGTCTAAACCATGTGGTGGACATCCTTTCAACAACTTTCCAAATCTTGTCCACACCTCATATAGAGTTTCATTTGGATTTTGTGTGAACATAACAATTTCTCCTTGAAGTCTCACAGCTTTAGATGCTGGAAAGAATTGTTTCAGAAAATTTTCAACTAAAACATCCCATGTATCAATCGCCCCTTCAGGTAACGATTCTAACCAATCCTTGGCTTCTCCTTTTAAAGTCCAGGGAAATAACATGAGATATATCTGTTCATCCTCCACTTCTCGGATTTTGAAAAGAGTACAAATCCTATTAAAGGTTCGAAGATGTTCATTTGGATCTTCCTTCGGCGCACCACTAAATTGGCATTGATTAGTTACCATGTGTAAGATTTGTCCTTTGATTTCATAATCTGGCGCATTAATGTCTGGTTGAGTAATGGCATGACCTTGGCCAGTGCGTTTAGCTCTCATTCGGTATTCCATACTTAGAGGTTCCAGATTTTCCATGATTGAAATTGTTGAATCTGAATCACTAGAGGATTCTGATTTAATGGTTTCTTCCTCGACAATCTCTGGATGAATGATTTGTGGTTCAGGAGGAATAATTAGTGGTTCAGGATCTCTGAATTGTCCCTGAATATTCTCCGGATTCTCAATTGTGAGGTCGGGTTCAAAAAATGGATTATCATAAATTTGATTTGGAGTACTTGGTTGACTAGATGACGATTCTAAAGAAAAATCAACGGCGACAATATTAGCTAGATGTCTTGATCGAGTTACAGGTGGTGAACGTATGAAGGGTGGTGAACGTTTTGCTAGGTGCATTCACTGAATATCCTATTAGTTATAAAGATAAAAATTATATAAGTTATCAAATTAATAGACTTTTCTGATTTTGCCCACGTTTCGAATTGCCAATAGATGCAGCAGGTAGCCAGGACCCTTTAAATCGGAAGCCCACAACTCGCCACTAACAAATCCAACTATTACTACGAACCAGAAAATTTTGGATGTCTATCAATTTAACCGCTTAAAATAATTTTTCGTCAAAATTTTGAAATAAAAATCTATGTCCTAAAAACTAGAGCGTCGAGAAATAAGAAAGAAAAAGAATGCGTCGTAAAATATCGAAAAATAAAAGGTCAAAAAATAAGCGTCGAAAAATAATAAAATGCAGCGTCAAAACTTAAAAGTCTAAAAACTAAATATTAAAAGTTGCGTCTAAAGGTATTAAAGCTTAAAAGGAATTCTATATCCAAAACGGCAATAACTTAAAAAGTACTAAAATCTTAAAATGGCGTCGCAAAATTCTAAAGCACCTAAATCTTAGTCTAAAGAAAAAGCACTTAAGGGATTTTACGGCAAAGTCTAAAAATTTAGAAATAAAAATAACTACGGCAAAAACTAAGTTTAAAACTAAGTACGAACAAAAAATATACAATATACGAATAAATGATAAAAATATACAATTTATAAAAAGATAAAAAATGATAAAATTACTTCTTTTTATAAAAATATTATTTTATATTATTATTTTATAAAAGTATTAATTTTATATATTAATAAAACTAATTAAAACTTAAAAATACAAAATAAAATAAACTAAAACTTAATTATTAAATAACTAAAACCTAATTAGGGTTTAATAATAATAATAATTAATAATACTCCGTATTTAATTGCAGTACCAGGTCAAATCAGGCGTGTCAGATCAAGCCATGCGGTCACATGGGTTTATACCTTCACTCTCATGCGATCGCATGGAGTGCAGGTTCAGATCAGGTGCAGGCCAGAAAAATGCAGGTTCAGCGTATAATTTTTTTTTTTACTTTTTTACTTGGTTTTCTATTTTTAATTTAAATAAAATATTTATATAAATTAAATAAAACTTATATTTAAAAATTAAAATAAAAATACTTTATAATTTTATGTATTTTAAACAAACTCTTAAAAATATATATATATATATTTTGTTTTTTTTTTTATTTTTATTTATGTATTTTTAATATTTAAAACGTATTTTTACAAAAATAAATTAAAACTTAATAAAAATCTTTTTTTTTAGAATATAGTGTTTCGCTTCGGCGTTTAAGACGATCCCCGACAGCGGCGCCAAAAATATTTGATGTTATGCGAGGTGTATACAAAATAATTATATTTTTACTACGAAATACTATTAAATACGATACAATTTTACACAAGTTATTTATTTATTTATAGAGTGGATATACCTAAACCTTGCTACAACACTATAGGCAGTGTACCTAATCGTCCAGTAGTGTAGTTTTTAGTAAGTCCGGTTTGTTCCACAGGGAGCTAGCCAAGTTTAACACTATATTTTTAAACTATATTTGTATAAATATATATAAATATAAGTAATATTATTATTATTATTATAAAAGGGGGGTTTTATCGTTTAATGACCGGTTTATCGATTTTATGTCTTAAGTCGCAATTAAAACCTAATGTAAAATATTAAATATACAAATGACTTAAATTTAAAGCGTAAAGTAAATAACGATAATAAAAATGCGATAAAATAAAAGTGCGATAATTAAAATGATGATAAATTAAAAGTGCGATAATTAAAATGACGGTAAATAAAAGTACGATGAGTGATGTTATGCGAGGTGTATATAAAATACTATTAAATTTTACAAGGAAATACTATTAAATACGATACAATTTTATACAAGATATTTATTTATTTATAGAATGGATATACTTAAACCTTGCTACAACACTTATAGGCAGTGTACCTAATCGTACAGTAGTGTAGTTTTTAGTAAGTCCGGTTCGTTCCACAGGGAAAATCTTTAAACAAAGCTTAACGCTATATTAGTTTACTTTTATAAAAATACAAATATATATATAAGTAATATTATTATTATAAAGGGGGGTTTTTACCGTTTAATGACCGGTTTGTCGATTTTAATTCTTCAGTCGCAGTTAAAACCAAATGTAAAATATTAAATAAAAGACTTAATTTAAAGCGTAAAGTAAATAACGATAATGAAATTACGAATAATAAAAGTGCGATAAAATAAACTTGCGATAATTAAAAAGTACGATAATTAAAAGTGCAATTAAATACAATAACAATAAATAAAAATGCGATAATTAGAAGTGCAATTAAATATAAAATAAAGGAAATTAAATATTAAATAAAAGAATTATGCTTATTTAAACTTCTGTAACCATGATGTTTGACGTGTTGATTTTAGTTTTATGCCCATGGGTTAATTGTCCTTTGTCCTGGATTATTTAATATGTCCATACGGATTTGTCCATAATAGTCCATCAGTCATAAATATAAAGAGCGAAAGCCTTCGTCAAATTATTCTTATTCCCGAAGTCAAATATTCCAACTAATTAGGGATTCGAATTGTAACAAGGTTTTAATACTTTGTTTAATGAATACACCAGGTTATCGACTGCGTGTAAACCAAGGTTTTACTACTTTGTTAACAATTACACCAATTACCCTTGAATGTAATTCACCCCTGTTTCAACAAGTCTATTAACTATTAATCCAGTTCCGTGTCCGGTAAAATGAATAATTATTGGTATTTATAGATATCCCGCCCACCGTACCCAGTCAAGCGTATGTGGTTATATATAAATACGTCGAATTATAAGTTTGTATATTAAATTAACAAGGTATTGTTTAGTTAATATAAAACCCATTAATAGCCCATAGTCTAATTTCCACAAGTGTCGTTCTTTTATCCAAACCCCAATTATGGTACAAAGCCCAATTACCCAATTTTAGTAATTAGCCCAACATCATGATTACTTCGGATTAAATAAGCATAATAATAACTTAGCTACGAGACATTAATGTAAAAAGGTTGAACATAACTTACAATGATTAAAAATAGCGTAGCGTTACACGGACAGAATTTCTACTTACACCCTTACAACATTCGCTAACATACCCTTATTATTAGGATTAAAATTAAAATTAAAATTAAAATATAAATTATAAATATAAATATTACGTATATAGATAGAGAGATGGATATATATGTTATTTTTTACGATCAGAATGCACGAGCTTTATAGGCAGTTTCTAAATTTGGGGCTCCGCGACTCGCGGTACATTTGGCCTTCGAACTTCGCAAGTCGCGGAGTTCGTTTTTACAGCTCATTCATCCTTGGCTCTTTGTTTGCCGACGATTTTAAATATTAATATAATATATATATAATTTTTAAGAATTATTTATATATTATATTATATTCATGTGCATAGTTGACTTGTAATTTTTAGTCCGTTGCGTCGAGCGTTAAGAGTTGACTCTGGTCCCGGTTCCGGATTTTCGAACGTCCTTGCGTACAATTTAATATCTTGTACTTTGCATTTTGAATCTTATACTCTTGTAATTTCGAGACGTTTCTTATCAATAATTGGAACCTCTTTGATTGTCTTTTGTACTTTTGAGCTTTTTGGTCGTTTGCGTCTTCAATTCGTCGAATCTGTCTTTTGTCTTCACCTTTTATTATTTAAACAAATATCACTTGTAAATAGAACAATTGCAACTAAAAGCTTGTCTTTCTTGAGGAATAATGCTATGAAATATATGTTCGTTTTTAGCATTATCAAATATTCCCACACTTGAGCGTTGCTTGTCCTCAAGCAATATCGTCTTGAAATACTAGAATCACTTCTTTATTCTTCACACTTTGTACATCAGTGATTTCTATACGGCGGTATAAACAATGGTAGTAACGATATGGTTTACAGTCCCACATGACTATAAAAATTTAGATCCATTAAGGAAATTGGATCTTTATGAAAACATTTGATCTTTTGAAAATTAAATCTAGTTTTTACCCTAGATAAGTTTTCCGGAATAACCCTTCACCGGTGTTTGCAAAATATTTTTGTGGGTTTGGTGGGTTTCAGATTTGAAAATTTTAGCTCAAAACTTATGGTTTTGTGTTACCCACTTGCTAACCTTGTATTTGGAAAGCAACACGTCCAGTTTACTTGTCCCGTATATTACCTTTCGGTAAACTATCGTCCGATTGTAAAGGAAAGCGTTGAACAAGCAACTGTTAAGGCAATGTCCCCTAACATGCTTTTAATTATGGTCTATATCGTGTCAGACGCAATTACTATCCTTGGTAGGAGCAATAGTAAAGCTCACCCTTATAATTTGTAGGTTTGGCACAAGGTCCTGTCTTTGACCACTATGCAACCACCGTTCTTACGGTTGACACCCGATTTGGTTCAGGTGACCTAATGAATTCCAGGTGAATTCCTAGGATTTTATGTTCAATGGTAATGAACGCATTGAAAATGGGTTTTTAGAAAACAAATCGGTTTGTAATTTTGATCAAAATATTTTCTCGTTCAGGCTCGAGTTTAGATATCATTGAATTCCATGAGTTTGTAATTCTCAATCTTTAAGGTCAATCTCAAGGATTGAGTAATATCAGGCTTAAAAGCTGATTTTTGATCTTTTAAGGAGATTATCCTTTCTGGGGATCTGATTCATTAGTCTTATCCAGCTAATTTGCATGGTGCCCCCCCATTGTACGAGATAAATCCTTCTCATGGTTAGGATAAATCTGACCACTTGGCGACCCTGTTTAATGCTGAGGTCCGTGGATTTCCTACTGATTTTAGTGATGACTTTTCTAGGTTTTTCGTCAACCTACAGTTGGTCTGGACGACAACTTCCTGACCTAAATCAAGAAGCGTGTTTCTTTTTCGGAAGACTTTACTTCTTTTTAATGATGGAATTGATTCATCGTGTAGATCCATCTCTTCTTTTCTTTCATCGGGTAAAACAGTTTAGTTTAGTCCAAAGCAAAAGTATTTTCAGTTATTTGTACAAAAATATGTGACATATGTTTTGAATAACTTGGAGAATTTTCCCACACTTGGCTTTTATTTTCCTTTTTATTGTCCTCTATTCCATTTTAAATGAATTTTAACATTTTGGTTTGTTTCTCAATTTATGTCCTTTCCGAGGTAACAATAATTTCGGTGTTAAAACCTAGTTTTATCATTCATAAATATGTATAAACATGATTTTGAGTTCATTTAATTGAAAATTTTGAAAAATTTTATTAGAATTGGGTAGTCAGTATATAAGACTAGGGCTGTTCTTTATTATCAGAGAGCACTAGATTCTAATACAACTACTGCTTTACTAGTATTTTTAATGGTAACCAAGTGTTTAAGATAAAATTTTTTTTTTAAAAATCCGAAAGAATTTAACCCCTTCCCACACTTAAGATCTTGCAATGCCCTCATTTGCAAGAAATCAGTAACAATTTAATTTATTGAGGGTGATTTGTGTGAAAATGATTAAATTTTACCAAAGTTTCCAAACATATTTGTGTTTGTTTGCTGAATGATAAATGGTGCACATCATTTATTCATTCAGTCTTGTTGTTATTTCACATATATTTTGCATCTTGTCGTCAAAATTATTTGCTTTTGCTGAACTTAATGCCAGTCTTTGAAAATGCGTTGTTTTACCCTGTTGTGTACATAAGATAAACTGCAAACATATATACATATTTTTGAAGTTTGGTATATTACCCCACATTCAAAAATTATTAAAATCTAATAATAAAAGTTAGAAAATTATAAAAACTATTACAATATTAAATAAGTATTAAACGTATCAACATTACAAATTACAAAATAAATAAAACTAAGTAGACTAGGGATGATACTGATACCAGTAGGGGTTACATGCATAACCATAGGTGCTATAAAATGCTTCGGCTGGGTTATACGTATGATACGGTGGTTGAATCTCTATAGACCAGGGAGGGAATATAGGCTTTGGAGTAGGAATATAGTTTCTACCTATATGTTGGCAATAAGCTATGATTTGGTTTTGATGAACTTGCCAATCTTCAAATGCTCTATGTCTAGCATTTTCGTACTCCTGTGAAGCTATAAACCTTTGCATTTCTTGCATTTCATTTCCCCCTCCTACATTACCTTGCTGTTGGTTTCTCTCAACCTGTGGATGTCTACCATGGTATTGTACTGCGGCGTTATTTCGCCTCTTCAAAACTTTCGCACCATGGTATACATTTAAACCTATTGTATCGCGGGGTTCTGGTTCTTCGACTAATAATCCCCCCCGACTTATATCCACACAGAGATATTCAGCAATCAAAGTAATAAATATACCACCTCCTATTATGCTATGCGGTCTCATCCCCCTAACCATAGCTGATAAATAATAACCCACACAATAAGGTATACTTACAGCGCTTTGTGGGTCTCGAATACACATATGGTAAAACAAATCCTGTTCATTTACCTTTTCCTTGTTCTTACCTCTTTGTGTAATCGAATTAGCTAAAAACCTATGAATTACTCTTAATTCAGCTCTATCTATATTCAAATAAGAGTAATTTCCCCCTTTGAATCGGTGATGGCTTGTCATTTGACTCCATACACCATGTGTACCAAAATTTTCATCTATCTTTCTACCATTTAGTATCAACCCTCTACAATCGGCAGATGCTAACTCCTCAGGCGTATATATACGTAAAGCCTGAGCCATGTCTAGTAAAGACATGTGGCGCATCGAACCTCCTAACAAAAATCTAATAAAAGATCGATCGGTTAAACTAGCTACCCGATCATTTAATTCTATACTACACAACAATTCTTCACACCATACTTTATATACAGGTCTACGCATGGTGAATAAATGTACCCAGTCGTTAAAAGTAGAATTACCATACCTCTGTGCAAGTAATTCCCTAATTTGCCCGGCCAATTCTACAACTTCTAATGGTCCCCATTCTATGACCCTAGGTACCTCAACAACTTTAGAATGAAGAGTATGCAAACCCCTTTGGTATTTTGGATAATCTATCCAAAGTCTGTCAAATCTCAGGTTCGGGTGCAAATCTTCCAAGTGCATATCAGAAAATGTCATGACTGGATGAGGTATATCTTGTTTGTAGTAGTTATCCACCTCCTGTTGTTCCACATTCTCAGCAGGAGCATTGCGAGCTTGGGATGAAGATTCACCCCTTTCAGTCTGCAAAACACATCAAACACAATTTTTGTGCATCCAAATATGCATTTGTGTCAGCAAAATCATCAATCAAAATAATTACAATGACATGATCAATTTATATCAAACTTAAGCTCATTTTCATATTTTTATCAAATCTACACTTTTTCAAATAAGCATATACGAAAATGTTCGCCAAGTTCATAAGCATTCAACTCAAATAACATGTCAAAATAATCATTACTAGCAATTAAACAAGTTTTAAATGGCATTATCTTTCAAAAATCAAGTTCATGAATTTTAGACTGGAAAAAGTCCACTTTAATTCTCAAAATCATGTTTAGGCTTAAAGTTTGGATCATTTAACTACCTAAACATGTTACACTACTTAATTTAGCAACAGTTCATGACAAAAATCGGCCATAACCTGTTTATATCAAAAAGCCCCAAATTTGCTCAAGAACACAAACCCTAGATTACTCAAAATTTGAAATTTAAGGCTTCTAATCATGTTAAATAGCATCAATCTAGGTTATACAAGCATAATACATAAACAATTTAAGCATAATTACACTAAAAAACATCAAAATCAAATTGGGGAAAAAATTGCTCAAGAACACTAATTTTCGGATTAAATGGTGTTTAGGTGTAGAAATTTACCGTTTTTCTTGAGTAATTCCTTGATAGCATCCTTCTCAACATGATTTTAGTAAAAGATTTGATGATTAATGGTGAAAAAATTCGATTTTTGTGTGATATTTTCGTGTTTTTTTGCAGTATGTTTTGTGGCTGTTGTGTGGACTGAGCTGTTCCAGCTCCTTTATTTTTATCTGTAATTCGGTCCCTCCGCGAGTCGCGGAGTTTGTATTTTTTTTTTTACACAAACCTTAACTTGTAAAACAAATATAAAATAAATTTAAAATTTTGTTTTCCTTTGTTTTAGGACGAGGTCGTTTCGGATCGATGTCCTAGTCCGTCCTTCGACAAAATTTTAAAATTTGTCTTTTTCAAGCAATTGTTTTAAAAGCTTAGATTGTTTTTTTTAGTTTTTTAATGTTTTTGGTATACTTTAATTCAATAAGATTAAAAATAATGATAATAAAAGTTCTCGTCCCTCCCTCGGGTAAAGCAATTTCGGTTCAACGACCTAGTCTTCAACTTACGACGAATTTTAAAAATCATATTTTTAACTTAATGAGATAAAGTAAATTTTTGTTTTTAAATTCACACAACTTAAATATAAAATTCAAAATTAATATTAAAAATTCACACCAAACTTAAAATTTGAAATGCATAAAATTAAAAATTCATATTTTAAAAATTAAAAATTCACACCAAACTTAATTTAAAAATTCATATTATAAATTCACACCAAACTTATATTAATTTTTCAAATATTTACAATTTTAAATATATTGATTTTACAAAGTTTACAATATTAATTTAAGATTTATATATTAATTTTAAAAACAAGGTAAAAATAAAATTAAAAATATTTTTGGCTTTTTGTCCCACTTTAATCAATTAAATATTATCAAAAATATGCGCCCCTCTTTTCGGTAAAGTAATTTCGGTTCCAAGACCTAATTTAACTCATGACGAATTTTTGAAATATTTTGGGTTGATTGATTAAAGATATTTATACCTTAAGAATAAACGTTAAATTTCGCAGTGATGTAATAAATTTTTGTATGATATCAATAATTTCGGTCGCCAAACCTAGTTTTATTCAATACCAATTTAATACTTTATAGCGAACAAATTAGCGTTTATTATCAAAAGGTTAAAAATAAAAATAAAAAAAAATAAAAACTGTACAAACATACCTGTGAAATAGATTTCTTAGTTATATGATCTATCCCATTCATAAGATAGTCGGTTTAATTGGTTTTCCATGGCTACATAGGCGTAACCTCGAGCATTCAGTATTTTTTCTTCTAAACATATGAACGGTCCGTCTCTGCATAAAGTAACAAATTCGGTATTTGAATAGGTTTGATTATTTGAACATTTACCTCCATGTGACCATTTTCCGCATTTGTGACATCTTTCTAGGTGTCGTGCTCTTCTTTTCGCTGCGGATTTTGATTTTCCTTTACCAAATTGTGACTTATTATCTTCGCATCTGGATTCTTTTCTTACTCCGTCCAATCTTTCTCTGATTACTGATACTATTTCACTCGGGAGTGTGTCATTATTACGTTTAGTGATCAAAGCGTGTAGCATTAGACCATGGTTTAGTTCACAGGCAGTCTTCATATCGTAAAAATCTAAAAAAATAAAAATTCAGAATGGGGGGAGAAGACTAGTTCTTTAGGGTCTGCTAGGAAAAGACCATTCGGGTTCCATTTTCGAGAACTACACGAAAACAGACAATCTAACTCTAACAGAAATACATAAACCCCCTATACTTAGTTAAAATTGTGATTAACATTATTTTCAATTGAATCATCAACAACTTGTATATCTTTGACTTTTACTTCAATCCATTTGTTGATTTCTTCCGTAACTTTCACAAATTCAACTAACATTGCCTTTTCTTTTGACGATAAATTGGATATTAATCGGTTATATAACTTAAAGTTTCCTTTAATCTTAGCATCGTGAATCCGTTTATAAAGTTTCTTCGTTGAACTGTTAAAAATGGGTTCATCTAATTTCGTATCATCAACGGCATTCTTTGTGATTGGATCATCATTAAGTGTTTCTTCATCTTCCCCACACTTATGCGTTTTTATTGGTCTAACAGTTTTGGTTTGTGGAGATCTAAAATTTTGGTTCACAAAGGTGATCGATGTATCACCATCCCTAAGTGTCATTCTACCTTCTCTTACATCAATGAATGCCTCGGTGGTTGCTAAAAATGGGCGACCTAGAATTAGAGGAATATCAAGGTTTTCCTCCATATTAATCACTATGAAGTTTGCAACAAAGGTCAAACTTCCCAAGTTAACAAGTAAATTATTTGCTATTCCAACCGGGTGTTTAATGGTTTGGTCAAATGATTGAACACCTATTTTGGTTGGTTTTAATTTACCCATGCCTAATCTTTTGTATAAGGAAAGAGGCATAATATTTGCACTTGCTCCTAAATCTGCGAGTCCATTATATACAGCACCATCATTAAGTAAGCAAGAAATGATAAATTCACCCGGGTCTCCTGCTTTAGTAAGTCGAGTTGGTTTGTAAACCTTTTTCGGGTGTTCTTTCCTTGGTTCTTTCATTTCTATTTGAATTTCTTGTTCACATTTTTCTTCGTTTCTTGGAATGGGAGGTTTGTATAGGAATTCTTCTTCATCACTTAAATTTGAATCCTCCCTATATTCCAATTTTGATTTTTCATATGTTGTTGATAACATATTTATGTTTTCATTTTGAAGGTTTTCTTGGGTGGTGAAATTATGATTAACTTCATTGTCAACTTCCATCGGACCATGTATGTAATGTTTAACTCTGTGACCATTAACTTTAAATTCAATCCCATTTGAATTTATTAATTCTATCGTTCCGTATGGGAAAACTCTTTTGACTATGAATGGTCCAGACCATCTTGATTTCAATTTTCCAGGAAATAGCTTGAATCGTGAATTGAAAAGAAGAACTCTGTCTCCTTCTTTAAATTCTTTTGAACTTCTGATTCTTTTATCATGCCATTTCTTCGTTCTTTCTTTATAGATTAATGAATTTTCGTATGCTTCATGTCTTAATTCTTCTAATTCATTTAGTTGACTTAATCGTAGACGTCCAGCTTCATGTAAATCAAGATTACATGTCTTCAAAGCCCAAAATGCTTTGTGTTCAATTTCTACTGGAAGATGACATGCTTTTCCATAAACAAGTCTAAAAGGTGTGGTTCCAATTGGAGTTTTGTAGGCTGTTCTAAAAGCCCAGAGTGCATCCTCCAATTTAATGGACCATTCCTTCGGATTTGATCCTACGGTTTTCTCTAGAATACGTTTTAAAGCTCGGTTGGTATTTTCAACTTGTCCACTTATTTGTGGATGATATGCGGTGGAGATTTTATGAGTTACTCCATATCTTTTAAGAACTTTCTCAAGTTGATTATTACAGAAATGAGTACCCCGATCACTTATTAAAGCTTTCGGTGTTCCAAACCTTGCAAAAAGACGTTTTAAAAAGTTGACTACAACTCGTGCATCGTTAGTTGGGAGAGCTTGTGCTTCCGCCCATTTAGATACATAATCAATGGCTACGAGAATATAGAGATTATTATGAGATTTTGGAAATGGACCCATAAAGTCAATACCCCAAATGTCAAATACTTCACATACTTGTATGACATTTTGTGGCATTTCATCACGTTGACTTATTTTTCCGGCCCTTTGACAAGCATCACAGGATTTGCAAAGAAGGTGTGAGTCTTTGTAAATTGTAGGCCAATAGAATCCAGCATCATAAACTTTTCTTGCTGTTAGTTGAGGCCCATAATGCCCTCCTGTTGGTCCTGTGTGACAATGGTTTAATATTTTACTGGCTTCATCTCCGAATACACATCGGCGTATTATTCCATCTGGACAACTTTTAAACAAATGTGGATCTTCCCAAAAATAGTGTTTTATATCACTGAAGAATTTCTTTCGTCTTTGGTACGATAATCCTTTTTCAAGGAATCCACAAACTAAGTAGTTTGCATAGTCTGCAAACCATGGAATTTCATTATAATCTATCTTTAATAGATATTCATCAGGAAAGTTGTCTTGTATGGCCGATTCATTTAGAACTTCTAATTCGGGATTTTCAAGACGAGAAAGATGATCAGCTGCGAGATTTTCTGCTCCTCTTTTATCTCGGATTTTAATATCAAACTCTTATAAGAGTAAGATCCAACGGATTAATCTTGGTTTAGCATCTTGTTTCGAAAACAGGTATCCAAGAGCAGAATGGTCGGTATAAACCACCGTTTTTGCTAGAACGAGATATGATCGAAATTTGTCAAAAGCAAAGACAATAGCAATGAGTTCTTTTTCAGTAGTTGTATAGTTCGTTTGTGCTCCTTGTAACGTCTTACTAGCATAATATATAGGTTGAAATCGTTTTTCAATCCTTTGTCCTAAAACGGCTCCCATTGCAAAATCACTTGCATCGCACATTTGTTCAAATGGTAGATTCCAATTTGGTGTTATCATGATCGGCGCATTAGTGAGTTTCTCTTTAAGAATATTAAAAGATTTGATACATTCATCTGAAAAGATGAATGGAGCATCCTTTTCTAGGAGTTTATTCATAGGAGTGGCAATTTTAGAAAAATCTTTTATGAAACGTCGGTAAAAACCGGCATGCCCTAGAAAACTCCTAACTCCTCTAACATTGGTGGGATGTGGAAGTTTAGCAATTACATCTACTTTAGCTCTATCCACTTCAATTCCTTCTTTTGAAATTTTATGTCCAAGAACGATGCCTTCTTTAACCATGAAATGGCATTTCTCCCAATTAAGTACTAGATTTGATTGTTCGCCTCTAATAAGCATTCGTTCAAGATTAGCTAGACATGTTTCAAATGTATCACCGAAGACTGAAAAGTCATCCATGAAAACTTCCATGCATTCTTCTATCATGTCATGAAAAATCGCCATCATACACCTTTGAAAGGTTGCAGGGGCGTTGCAAAGTCCAAATGGCATGCGTTTGTAAGCAAAAGTACCATAAGGGCACGTGAATGTGGTTTTCTCTTGATCTTCGGGTGCTATTGGAATTTGAAAATATCCGGAAAATCCATCTAGAAAACAATAGTAACTATTTCCGGCTAATCTTTCCAACATTTGATCAATGAAAGGTAAGGGAAAGTGATCTTTTCTGGTGGCGTCATTTAATTTTCTATAATCAATACATACACGCCATCCTGTTACAGTCCTAGTAGGAATAAGCTCATTTTTTTCATTTGTAATGACAGTCATGCCACCCTTCTTAGGCACGCATTGAACTGGGCTTACCCATGGACTATCAGAAATTGGATAAATTAGACCTGCGTCTAGCAGTTTAATAATTTATTTTTTAACTACATCTTGCATATTAGGATTTAGTCTTCGTTGGCGTTGCACATACGTTTTATGACCTTCTTCCATAAGGATTTTATGTGTGCAATACGAAGGACTTATTCCTTTAATATCATGAATCTTCCATGCAATGGCTGGTTTATGAGCTTTCAACACAGAAATGAGTTGTGATTTCTCATTTTTAGTAAGAGAAGACGATATTATTACAGGTAATTCAGATTCACCATGTAAATAAGCATATTCCAAATGGTTTGGAAGTGGCTTTAACTCTAATTTCGGTGGTTCTTCTATCAATGATTTATATCGATATCTGTCTTCTTCTTTTAGCATTTGAATTTCTTCTGTTGTTGGTTCATATCCATTAGCTATAAGTGTAGCTAACATTTCAGCTTCATCAATTTGTTCTGTTCCTTCTCCTAAAGAACATTCTCCTGTTTCTTGTAATTCTAGAAATTCTTCTAATAATTCTGCATGTGCATCTATAGTTTGAATATAATAACATGTATCATCTGCAGATTGTGGTTGTTGCATTGCTCTATCAACTGAAAAGGTAACACTCTCATCCTCTATACTTAGGGTCAATTTCTTACCGAACACGTCTATCATTGCTTTAGCCGTGTTTAAGAATGGTCTTCCTAATATGAGAGGAACTTGAGAATCTTCTTCCATGTCCAGAACAACAAAATCTATTGGAAATACTAAAGTACCAACTTTAACTAGCATGTTCTCCATTATCCCTCTAGGATATTTTATTGATCTATCGGCTAGTTGTATGCTTATTCTGGTTGGTTTCAATTCTCCAAGGTCTAGTTTAGCGTATAGTGAATATGGCATTAGATTTATACTAGCACCTAAGTCTGCCAATGCTTCTATTGAACTAAGACTACCCAGAAAAAACATGGAATTGTGAAACTTCCTGGATCAGATAGTTTTTCTGGTATCTTATTCAACAGCACTGCTGAACAATTAGCATTCATGGTAACAGCCGAGAGTTCTTCCATTTTCTTTCTATTTGAGATTAGATCTTTTAAGAATTTAGCATATCTAGGCATTCCTGAAATCACATCAATGAAAGGAAGATTTACATTTATCTGTTTAAACATATCCAAGAATTTGGATTGCTCGGCTTCAAGTTTCTCTTTCTTCATTTTACTCGGGTAAGGAAGTGGGGGTTGGTATGGTTTAACATAAGGTTTAGCCTTAACTGTGTTATCTTCATTAACCTTTTCAACTACCGGTTCTTTTTCCTTATCTTGATTAGGTTGTGGTTCTTGTGGAGTAGGAATAGCTTCATCAGAAGTTACAAGTATTTCAGGTGGTTTAAGTGTTGTACCACTTCTTGTGGTAATGGCTTTAGCTGTTTCATTCCGGGGGTTAGCATTTGTATCACTAGGTAGACTTCCCGGTTTTCTTTCACCTATTAACCTTGCTAGGTTACTTACTTCTTGTTCCAGATTTTGAATAGAAGCTTGTTGATTTCTAAATGTTTGAGCATTTTGTTCATTGGTTTGTTTTTGAGATGTGAAAAACTGCGTTTGAGTTTCAACTAGCTTCGTCATCATATCTTCTAAATTCGGCTTTTTATCATCGGTTTGTTGTGGTGGTTTGTTTTGAAAATTAGGTCTTTGCTGATTGTAAGTATTGTTGGATACTTGTTGATTGCTAGGACCTTGTTGGTTGTTGTATGGAATATTTCGGTTATAATTCTGGTTTTGATTGTAAATCGGTCTTGGCGGTTGATAATTATTCTGATAATTATTTCCAGGCCTTTGGTTTATGTATGAAATATTCTCTCTTTGTTCCATTGTTAATTCAATACTGAGACAATCTTTTGTCAAATGTGGTCCTCCACACTGCTCACAACTAATTCGTATTGAGTGAATATCTTTAGTCATCTTTTCCATTCGTCTCTCGACAGCATCTATCTTTGCGGAAATGGAATCTAAGTCATGGCTAGAATCGGCTCTAGCTGCTTTAGATGATCTAACAATATCCTTTTCTTGGTGCCACTCATGTGAGTGGGAAGCAGTGTTATCAATAATTTTGTAAGCATCAGTTTCGGTTTTCTTCATAATGGAACCACCAGCTGCTATATCTATGTCTTTCCTTGTAGTGATGTCGCATCCTTGGTAGAATATTTGTACTATTTGACAGGTATCTAAACCATGTTGCGGACATCCTCTTAACAACTTTCCAAATCTAGTCCACGCCTCATATAGAGTTTCATTCGGCTTCTGTGTGAATGTAACAATTTCTCCTTGAAGTCTTACGGCTTTAGATGCAGGAAAGAATTGTTTAAGAAATTTTTCAACTAAAACGTCCCATGTGTCAATCGCCCCTTCAGGTAACGATTCCAACCAATCTTTGGCTTCTCCCTTTAAAGTCCAGGGAAATAACATGAGATATATCTGTTCATCCTCCACTTCTCGGATTTTAAATAGTGTGCAGATCCTATTAAAGGTACGTAAATGTTCATTTGGATCTTCCTTCGGCGCACCACTAAATTGGCATTGATTAGTCACCATGTGTAGAATTTGTCCTTTGATTTCATAATCTGGCGCATTAATGTCTGGATGAGTAATTGCGTGACCTTGGCCAGTGCGTTTAGCTCTCATTCGGTCTTCCATACTTAATGGTTCTGTTACTTCCATAATTGAATTTGTTGAATCGGAATCACTAGAGGATTCTGATTTAATGGTTCGTTCCTTAACAATCTCTGTTTGAATGATTGGTGGTTCCGGAGAAAAGTTTAGTGGTTCAGGATCTACGAATCGTCCCTGAATATTCTCCGGATTCTCAATTGTGAGGTCGGGTTCAAAAAATGGATTATCGGAAATTTGAACTGGAGTACTTGGTCGACTGGATGACGATTCTAAAGAAAAATCAACGGCAGTAATATTTGCTAAATGTCTTGATCTAGTTACAGGTGGTGAACGTACAAAAGGTGGTGAACGTCTTGCTCGGTGCATTCACTGAATATCCTATTTCCTATTAGTTTTTAAAAGGAAAGAAAAATTATAATAAGTTATCCAATCAATAGACTTTTCTGATTTTGCCCACGTTTCGAATAGCCAAAAGATGCAGCAGAGGGGCAGGATTCGTTTGGTCTCAATATAATTGAGGACTGTTTGGCTCCAATAACCCGGTCCACGTACAAATCCAACTATTACTACGAACCAGAAAATTTTGATGTATATCAATTTAACCACTTAAAATAAATTTTTGTAATTTTAAGAAATTTAGATAAGAAGTAGAATAAAATTCTATGTGCTAAAACTAGAATAGCGAGAAATAAGAAAGAAAAAGAGTGTGTCGAAAAAGGTCGAAAAAGAAAAATGGTTGAAAAATAAAAGGTGACGGAAAAATAAAAGAAACTTATAACACTTAAAAACACTTGACTAACCTAACCTTATTACTACAACTAATTTAAAATTATAATCGCAAATTGAGATTACTAATTGGAATGATAATTGATACATAGGTAAAAGGTGTCTAAAAATATTAAAGCTTACAAGAAAAACTATATCCCAAATGGCAATAACTTAAAAAGAAACTAAAACTTAAAAAGGCGTCGCAAAATTCTAAAGTACCTAAATCTTAGTCTAAAGAAAAAGCACTTAAGGAATTCTACGGCAAAGCCTAAAAATCTAGAAGTAAAAATAACTATGGCAAAAACTAAGTTTAAAACTAAATATGAGCTAAAAATACAAATATTACGCTAAAACGATTAAAAAGGGACAAAATATAAAAATAAACTAAAAGTTGTAAAAAGTACAATTTTTATAAAAATATTTATATTATTTATTTTATAAAACTATTAATTTTATATATAATAAAACTAATTAAAATTTAAAATACAATTTAATTTAAAAACTTAAACTAATTATATTAATAATTAAGTAATTAGGGTTTATTAATAATAATAATTAATAATTACCCGTAATAAATGCTAAATTAGGGTTCTGTCACGTGTGTCAGGGAGGCTCCGCGAGTTACGGTATTCGAGGCTGCAAACTTCGCGAGTCGCGGGGTTCCAATTTTCAACTCAGGTACAGTTTAAAATTCGACGTTTTTTTTTTTTTTTTTAAATCTAAAATATTTATATAATAAAAACTTATATTTTTATAAAATAAAAATAAAGAAACTTTATAAAACTTAAATATTTAATAAAATCTTAAAAATATATAAATTTTTTGTTTTTCTTTTTATATTTTCGAATAATTAAAAACGTATTTTTACAAAAGTGAATTTTAATAAAAGTAAACTAAAAATAAAAATCTTTTTTTTTATGTAGCGTTGCGCTTCCGGCTTTTAAGCTAGATTGTTCCCCGGCAGCGGCGCCAAAAATAACTTGATGTTATGCGAGGTGTATATAAAACACTATTAAATTTTACAAGGAAATACTATTAAATACGATACAATTTTATACAAGATATTTATTTATTTATAGAATGGATATACTTAAACCTTGCTACAACACTTATAGGCAGTGTACCTAATCGTACAGTAGTGTAGTTTTTAGTAAGTCCGGTTCGTTCCACAGGGAAAATCTTTAAACAAAGCTTAACGCTATATTAGTTTACTTTAATAAAAATACAAATATATATATAAGTAATATTATTATTATAAAGGGGGGTTTTTACCGTTTAACGACCGGTTTGTCGATTTTAATTCTTCAGTCGCAGTTAAAACCAAATGTAAAATATTAAATAAAAGACTTAATTTAAAGCGTAAAGTAAATAACGATAATGAAATTACGAATAATAAAAGTGCGATAAAATAAACTTGCGATAATTAAAAAGAACGATAATTAAAAGTGCAATTAAATACAATAACAATAAATAAAAATGCGATAATTAGAAGTGCAATTAAATATAAAATAAAGGAAATTAAATATGAAATAAAAGAATTATGCTTATTTAAACTTCCGTAACCATGATGTTTGACGTGTTGATTTTAGTTTTATGCCCATGGGTTAATTGTCCTTTGTCCTGGATTATTTAATATGTCCATATGGATTTGTCCATAATAGTCCATCAGTCATAAATATAAAGAGCGAAAGCCTTCGTCAAATTATTCTTATTCCCGAAGTCAAATATTCCAACTAATTGGGGATTCAAATTGTAACAAGGTTTTAATACTTTGTTTAATGAATACACCAGGTTATCAACTGCGTGTAAACCAAGGTTTTACTACTTTGTTAACAATTACACCAATTACCCTTGAATGTAATTCACCCCTGTTTCAACAAGTCTATTAACTATTAATCCAGTTCCGGGTCCGGTAAAATGAATAATTATTGGTATTTATAGATATCCCGCCCACCGTACCCAGTCAAGCGTATGTGGTTATATATAAATACTTCGAATTATAAGTTTGTATATTAAATTAACAAGGCATTGTTTAGTTAATATAAAACCCATTAATAGCTCATAGTCTAATTTCCACAAGTGTCGTTCTTTTATCCAAACCCCAATTATGGTACAAAGCCCAATTACCCAATTTTAGTAATTAGCCCAACATCATGATTACTTCGGATTAAATAAGCATAATAATAACTTAGCTACGAGACATTAATGTAAAAAGGTTAAACATAACTTACAATGATTAAAAATAGCGTAGCGTTACACGGACAGAATTTCGACATACACCCTTACAACATTCGCTAACATACCCTTATTATTAGGATTAAAATTAAAATTAAAATTAAAATATAAATTATAAATATAAATATTACGTATATAGATAGAGAGATGGATATATATGTTATTTTTTTACGATCAGAATGCGCGAGCTTTATAGGCAGTTTCTAAATTTGGGGCTCCGCGACTCGCGGTACATTTGGCCTTCGAACTCCGCAAGTCGCGGAGTTCGTTTTTACAGCTCATTCATCCTTGGCTCTTTGTTTGCCGACGATTTTAAATATTAATATAATATATATAATTTTTAAGAATTATTTATATATTATATTATATTCATGTGCATAGTTGACTTGTAATTTTTAGTCCGTTGCGTCGAGCGTTGAGAGTTGACTCTGGTCCCGGTTCCAGATTTTCGAACGTCCTTGCGTACAATTTAATATCTTGTACTTTGCGTTTTGAATCTTGTACTCTTGTAATTTCGAGACGTTTCTTATCAATAATTGGAACCTCTTTGATTGCCTTTTGTACTTTTGAGCTTTTTGCTCGTTTGCGTCTTCAATTCGTCGAATCTGTCTTTTGTCTTCACCTTTTATTATTTAAACGAATATCACTTGTAAATAGAACAATTGCAACTAAAAGCTTGTCTTTCTTGAGGAATAATGCTATGAAATATATGTTCGTTTTTAGCATTATCAATGAGATATAAATTAAAGGAATTATGCTTATTTAAACTTCCGTAATCATGATGTTCGACGTGTTGATTTTAGTTTATTACCATGGGTTAATTGTCCTTTGTCCTGAATTATTCGATATGTCCATCTGGTTTTTGTCCATAACAGTCCATCAGTCATAAATATAAAGTGCGAGTGTCCTCGTCAAATTATCCTTATACCCGAAGTCAAATATTCTAACTAATTGGGGACTTAATGTCACACCCCCAAAATGGACCAGGGGTAATTGTGACCAATCATATCATAACACAGTTGTATAATCGAGAATGACTCTAAATGAGACGTTATATTTTTAAATAAACAGCGGAAGCATTATTCAAAGTTTTACATCATAAGAGTACAGTAAATGGAAAATGTTTTAAACAAAATGATAAATATGAATGATGGACTCCATGCAAGCAGCAAAGCATACATCAATCATCTAGTAGCAAGTAGCAGCTAGCTCAATCATCACTGAGACAAAACATTCTTAAAGTGTCAACCAAAAAGGTTGAGTGAAATTCATAGGTTTATAAATAATATCCAAAGTTTTAGACCACAAGATTTAGTTTAAAGTTGATTGATATAGAAATATCAATCTAAAAGTGTTGCTGCATTTTGTAATATCGCTACTAAACAAGTTTACCCTATGACACCTTGTACTGTCAGTGTCGTGGAATCATTATTATGTAACCAAAGACCAACGATCGAATGGTTAGAGACGTTACTCTCAATAGGCCTACTCACAATAATTAAGTTTGCATTTAAACGTAGCAATTAACGATATTACAGTAGGGATTTAGCATGAATCAAAGCATGACAGCATAGTTAACAATTTAGTACTTGTGTCTAAGTGTAAAACAGTTATAAAGCAAGCATGTATCTCACCCCAAAAGTTATAAAACAGTAAAAAGTGGGGCTATGAAGTTCACCTTAGTAGCACACGAAAAAATTGAACGGAAGGACGTAACCGAGATCTCAACCTAGAGATAGAACGTATGATCAGACATTGCCTAACAGACAATAGTATATAGTACTATATTGATAGTAATGGTTCACTAAAGAATTTCCATTTTCAGAAGGTTACTATTTATGGAAAGTTTCCACTTATAGTAATTTTCCAGTTTTAGAAAGTTCGGGTTAATCTTTAGCAAGATGTTGTACAACTCTACTCAAACTTCGTTGCTATCAAATAAGTCAGGAATGACCAGATGTAACCGGGGGCCCAGGATTCTTGACCAGAATCTAAGTCATGGCATTCGAGATCCACAAGCTTACCCATAAATGGCAACCTAGACATCATTCACTTACGACCGTGAGTAGCGATGAAGTTCACATGAATTATACATTATCTTTGATTAACCTTCACTTTAGGTGTATACACACAACGAATTATTAATGTACTTAATAATTATATATGTGATAATATAACCTAAGTATTATTTAATATTTAGTTATTATACCTTAGTATGTCTTATATAAATTAAATACAATTACCTTTAAATAAATACCTAAATTACTTCAAAAATAATAGTGTTTTATTAATCGAACATTATCCAAAAATGTCTAAATAATTAATTAAATATGTAAAAATTATATACATAATTTTTATAGTCTTAGTTAATCATATATATTAGTAGAAAAATTTAAGAAAATGTTTTTATTATATTTTTATATTTATTTTTGTTTTTACCCTTAATGTATTCACAAAACAATTTTAATTCTACATAATTACTAAATAAACCCAAATAATTATTTTTATAATTTTTATAAGTTTCTATCAGTCTAATAACCTGTAAAAAATTATTTAAAAAAATATTTTTTATTATTTTATATTTATTCTTAATTTACCTTCGAATTACATAATAATAGAGTTTAATTATATAATAAATACCAATTCGACCCAAGTAATTATTTTTATAATTTTTTTCAAATCTATATAAGTTTTATAAACTCATAAAAAATTATATATATTTTATTTTTGGTTAAAATTGTTTATTATGAATTTTACATTGTTTTTAAGTTTAAACACTACATAATTCGTATTTAATTATAAATAATATTCCATAAATTATCAAAATTATTTTTATGCATCATAACACTTATAATACTAATTATAACATATAAACATAATTAATTTCGAATTTTACAAAGAATATGCAATAAATATAAATATAAATGACAATATTGAAAAAAAATTAATAAAAATAGAAAGTACCTCAAATTTTCTTCAAGGTTTTGAGAGAATAACTTAAGTTTTTGTGTTTGGCAAGAAAAAATGAATGAGGAGCCATGTATTTATAGGTAAAAAATGGTTCGTGAAAAGAAAAAATAATAATAAAATAAAGGTGCCAATTTTGACAAAAGATTAAAAACATGTTAAAAATGTTTTTAATAAGTTTTTGTTTTTGAAAAATATTTAGTCAAAATTCATGGGCTCATTATTTAATTTATAAAAAAAATCTTATTTCTTTTTTTTATAAGCTAAAAATATAAATAATGATTAAAATAACTTATCATTTAATTAATAATTATGTTACATATAGTTTTATATATAATACACATTAATATTAATATTAACTAAAGTTATTTTATATAATTAGTATAAACTTTATTTAACAAAACGTGTCGACAAAAAAAAATATTTAATCAACGTCAAATTTAATCATATATTAAGTATGGATAACAACCCTAGGGGCAAATTAGTCAATTCAAGTATGAAAATATGAGGGTTGTTATAGTACCTACCCGTTAAAGAAATTTCGTCCCGAAATTTGATAGAGATCGTCATGGTTGATAATAAGTATGTTTTCATGACGGATATGAGTTGGAAAATAGAGTTTTATCACTATTGAGTAATAAAACAATTTGATTACGTGAAGAGTATGAGTGAAGCTATCGTAAAAAAATGAAATGAGGAAAATAAAGATTTGTTTTTAACTCTTGACGTAATTAAAGTTGATTTTCAGAATTCAAGGGATTTAAAGAAAATCTTTATAATCTGTATAAGATTTGATTCTCCGGTAATTAAGGAAATTAAAATTGCCTTGATTGTTGTGTCTAGAATTTTGCTATAAATTAGCTTCTTCTGTTTCATTATCTTCACCACTTCTATACTTTCTTTCTCGATTCATACTTCCAAAGATTGTGAAAATGCTCCATCCAGTTCTTATCCTGGATATTTTTCTGACTATTGTTTTTGTCATTCTTCTTTTTCATTTACCCCCAGAGGAATCTGTTTACTTCTACAATTACGTTGGGGTTATAGTGTTTTTAATTCTCCCGTGTCTTTATGTTGCTATACGCATTGATATACACGGTTTGTAATTTTCGTGTTGTTATCGGGCTTTATATTTTCCCTTATATGTCGGAGCTCTATGCTCTTGTTTTTCCTTCCCGACTTCAAGTCAAGCGAATAATGGTCTAGAATTCGTAGGTATGGAGTTTCGAATGATCATAATATACAAAGCAGAAGGAAAGGTAATAGCACGATTTGATTTGTCAAATTACTAGAATTACTAAGGATAGAACTATCAAGAATATATGTTCTTGATATGTTCAGAGGTTAAGTAGAATGTAAAAGTCATGTAACATGGCAAATGATGATTATAAAGTCTATGAATCATCATCTTCCATTAAAAATTTAGCATGACTTACTGTAATATAATCACGTTGGCCTGACGTCATTATATTATACTAACTCATGCTTCAATTCTCAACACTACTTCAATTCATTCAAAATTTAAACTTGTATGTTACAGAAATATAGAAACTAAAACAGTTTCCTTTATTATGTAACAAAAATAGTGCGAAGTGATAAATAATTTTGGACAAGAATAGTTATGAATGTATCTTCAGAAATATGGAGGATATTTATAACGTAAGATACGATGATATCTTAGAATTTTCTAAGATCAAATGATAACGAGGAAAATTCTTCTGTAAGGATTTAGAATGCGTAAGGAGATCTTTTGTGATTTTCATCAGAAATCGAATCATCTAGATTCTTTGATTACAGGTTTAGTCCTTGTGATTTATCCACGATCTCCTTCATGGTTTGCTCAATCCATTTTTCAGCACCAAATTTTCTATCGAGCGTTCCCAATACCCCATTCTTTATCATCAAACTCCTGGCCATTTAGGCCATCTACAATTGTGCTGTTTCCTCTGCATTTAATGCAGCCATATTTGAATCGTCGGTTATCAATCTGAGATGGTTTCAAGAAATTTCGTTTTTAGATGATTGAACGCTGATTGTGATCGTCAAGATTCAAAGGATGTTTTCAAAAATTTTGAATTTGAAGTGTTTAAGCGTAAGATGCATCCATCAATGGATCTAACAGTTGATGAAGAAATGTTTGTGATTTTCAAAAGTAAGGAATGGTAAGTTCGATGGTTTGATGTGATAATTCATCATAGAATACGAATGAATATAATTCATGAATGTAGTGATCTTTAAGAAGATAACACTTGCTAAAGTTTTACTTAAATTCCGATATGTCAAAATCAGAATATGTATTTGAATTTGTATGAAAATGGTTGTTCTTTAGTGAACGGATACATATGTGGATGTAAGTAGTATAGTTAATGACTGTTGAATCAGAATTGAAGAATGTACGGTGTAACATATTAATGTGAGATATAAATATTTCTCGGGTATTACCTACCCGTTAAAATATTTTCACCGTCACAGTTTGTACAACAGAATATTTAATTACAATCTTTATGAAAATATACGTACATATATATTTTCTTTCAGATGTAATCATGGATTTAATGAGTTAATATAATATTAAACTCATTTGATTTACAGTTGAAATGAGAATTAATAATCTCCAAAACCTTAGAGATTTAATAATTGTCGCGAAATATTTCGCTAATGAAGTTATGAATCAATACTTCATCGTTCATTGTTATTAATATATCTCGGTATATGATGTTGGTGCTCGTGGATTTCTTGTGAAATTCACAAGGCAAGAATAATGTTTTCTAGAAAGTTTTGAGTACATCGAAAATGGAAGTGTAAAATCAAACATGTATTTGAATAATACACTTGATTTATTATGAAAATGGAGTTTATTGTGCTGAAGCAGTGATTAACGATTGTTAAGTCATTAACGAAGGATGTACATCATATCATATTAGTGATATGAATTAACCGAGTAGTATTTACTAGTTAAGATTCACACGTAATAGCTTAGTACGAAAAGATTTATTATTGTTCCAAACCATATATATATAAAGTATACATATATAATTCTCCAGGAAGAATGAGTCAATACATCTTAACTCATTATTACTAATATTCCTTGGTATCTATGGGGCGTATGATGTTAATGTTTGAGGTACTGAGTGTGATGTTGAGGCGTGGAATGCAGATGTTGTTGTTGGTGAAGCTGATGTTGTTGGTGGTACTGGTGGTGTTGGTTATGTTGCTGGTGCTGCTGCTGGTGCTCGTAGGTTTTGCACCATATTTTCCAAAGCCACTACTCGAGCGCGAAGCTCGTTGACTTCTTCTATTATTCCAGGATGATTGATGGTTCGGACAAGGGGATGAATAAGATCTGAAATTCTAGATATTATATATTCGTGACGGGATATCCTGGAAATGAGGGTGAAAATAGTGTTTCGAACGGGTTCGCCGGTAAGTGCTTCAGGTTCTTCGCCAATAGGGCAATGTGGTGGGTGAAAAGGATCACCTTCTTCACTTCTCCATTGATTAAGTAGACTACGAACCCACCCCCAATTCATCCAGAAAAGGTGATGACTAATTGGTTGGTTCATTCCGGTTATGTTGCCATTATAGCTTGAGGAGTTCGAGGAATCAAGTGAGAAATCCATATTATCTGATCGGAATAAGGGTTTTTGTTATAAGATGAGTGTTGAATATTGAATGATATATTTGTCTTCTTGATATACGTATATATAGCAAAAATATTTCCGTAATTTACGGAGGAAATTTAGGAAAAGTGTTAGACAAAGTCTATTAAGATAGATATGATAAGATATAATAAGATATGATGTGTCTATACTCCAATAATAGCAGTATGACGTGTATAGATTATAAAATGATAAGTATGTAATATAATAATCTTTCGATTAAAGACTTTTAATTCTTAATGGCCTATTCAGGTCTAGGGGCTTGAGCTATAGGATCCTTTAAACCGGTAATCCAAACCCTTTCATTTTAGAGTTTCGTAGACTCCATCCATCAAGAAAATTCAATGATAAAAAATAACGAGAAATCAAAGATTTAAAAGTAATGAATATGAGTAGTGATGACATTATAATGTCTTTGAGATTCTCGATAACTCAATGACATTTCCCGGTTCGTAAACTGATGCATAAAGGTATAAAGCATATAGGTACGTGATATAACAAGGAGGTTATATACGTTTGAGTATGAATAGTAACAAATATAGGAGTTTCAAAAATCATGAATAATATTTTATGTAATACACAAAACCATATTAGATGACATAGGAATGTCGAGAACGGTGTCACATTTAAATGTGGTGGGTAATTGAATAGTACTTAGGAGAATGAGCAGAGTTCTTAGATTGGCTCGGCATTCTAAGATAAGTAAAGTTTCTAAAGTATAGTGTAGCATTTAACAGTTAAAGGCAACAATTAAAGGCACTATAGTCAAGGAAAGTTGTATTCCTACATTGCTAAGGTACCTAATTGTATAAGGCACACATAAAATGCAATCCTGGTTCTCTACAACAATTCTGCTCTGATACCAATCTGTCACACCCCCAAAATGGACCAGGGGTAATTGTGACCAATCATATCATAACACAGTTGTATAAGCGAGAATGACTCTAAATGAGACGTTATATTTTTAAATAAACAGCGGAAGCATTATTCAAAGTTTTACATCATAAGAGTACAGTAAATGGAAAATGTTTTAAACAAAATGATAAATATGAATGATGGACTCCATGCAAGCAGCAAAGCATACATCAATCATCTAGTAGCAAGTAGCAGCTAGCTCAATCATCACCTGAGACAAAACACGCTTAAAGTGTCAACCAAAAAGGTTGAGTGAAATTCATAGGTTTATAAATAATATCCAAAGTTTTAGACCACAAGATTTAGTTTAAAGTTGATTGATATAGAAATATCAATCTAAAAGTGTTGCTGCATTTTGTAATATCGCTACTAAACAAGTTTACCCTATGACACCTTGTACTGTCAGTGTCGTGGAATCATTATTATGTAACCAAAGACCAACGGTCGAATGGTTAGAGACGTTACTCTCAATAGGCCTACTCACAATAATTAAGTTTGCATTTAAACGTAGCAATTAATGATATTACGGTAGGGATTTAGCATGAATCAAAGCATGACAGCATAGTTAACAATTTAGTACTTGTGTCTAAGCGTAAAACAGTTATAAAGCAAGCATGTATCTCACCCCAAAAGTTATAAAACAGTTATGAAACAGTAAAAAGTGGGGCTATGAAGTTCACCTTAGTAGCACACGAAAGAATTGAACGAAAGGACGTGACCGAGATCTCAACCTAGAGATAGAACGTATGATCAGACATTGCCTAACAGACAATAGTATATAGTACTATATTGATAGTAATGGTTCACTAAAGAATTTCCATTTTCGGAAGGTTACTATTTATGGAAAGTTTCCACTTATAGTAATTTTCCAATTTTAGAAAGTTCGGGTTAATCTTTAGCAAGATGTTGTACAACTCTACTCAAACTTCGTTGCTATCAAATAAGTCAGGAATGACCAGATGTAACCGGGGGCCCAGGATTCTTGACCAGAATCTAAGTCATGGCATTCGAGATCCACAAGCTTACCCATAAATGGCAACCTAGACATCATTCACTTACGACCGTGAGTAGCGATGAAGTTCACATGAATTATACATTATTTTTGATTAACCTTCACTTTAGGTGTATACACACAACGAATTATTAATGTACTTAATAATTATATATGTGATAATATAACCTAAGTATTATTTAATATTTAGTTATTATACCTTAGTATGTCTTATATAAATTAAATACAATTACCTTTAAATAAATACCTAAATTACTTCAAAAATAATAGTGTTTTATTAATCGAACATTATCCAAAAATGTCTAAATAATTAATTAAATATGTAAAAATTATATACATAATTTTTATAGTCTTAGTTAATCATATATATTAGTAGAAAAATTTAAGAAAACGTTTTTATTATATTTTTATATTTATTTTTGTTTTTACCCTTAATGTATTCACAAAACAATTTTAATTCTACATAATTACTAAATAAATCCAAATAATTATTTTTATAATTTTTATAAGTTTCTATAAGTCTAATAACCTGTAAAAAAATATTTAAAAAAATATTTTTTATTATTTTATATTTATTCTTAATTTACCTTCGAATTACATAATAATAGAGTTTAATTATATAATAAATACCAATTCGACCCAAGTAATTATTTTTATAATTTTTTTCAAATCTATATAAGTTTTATAAACTCAGAAAAAATTATATATATTTTATTTTTGGTTAAAAGTATTTATTACGAATTTTACATTGTTTTTAAGTTTAAACACTACATAATTCGTATTTAATTATAAATAATATTCCATAAATTATCAAAATTATTTTTATTCATCATAACACTTATAATACTAATTATAACATATAAACATAATTAATTTCAAATTTTACAAAGAATATGCAATAAATATAAATATAAATGACAATATTGAAAAAAAATTAATAAAAATAGAAAGTACCTCAAATTTTCTTCAAAGTTTTGAGAGAATAACTTAAGTTTTTGTGTTTGGCAAGAAAAAATGAATGAGGAGCCATGTATTTATAGGTAAAAAATGGTTGGTGAAAAGAAAAAAAAATAATAAAATAAAGGTGCCAATTTTGACAAAATAATAAAAACATGTTAAAAATGTTTTTAATAAGTTTTTGTTTTTGAAAAATATTTAGTCAAAATTCATGGACTCATTATTTAATTTATAAAAAAAAATCTTATTTCTTTTTTTTTATAAGCTAAAAATATAAATAATGATTAAAATAACTTATCATTTAATTAATAATTATGTTACATATAGTTTTATATATAATATACATTAATATTAATATTAACTAAAGTTATTTTATATAATTAGTATAAACTTTAGTTAACAAAACGTGTCGACAAAAAAAAAATATTTAATCAACGTCAAATTTAATCATATATTAAGTATGGATAACAACCCTAGGGGCAAATTAGTCAATTCAAGTATGAAAATATGAGGTTTGTTATACTTAAACTTTAATAAGGTTTTAATACATTGTTAATGATTACACCAGGTTATCGACTGTGTGCAATCCAAGGTTTTAATACTTTATTATCAATTACACCAAGTGTCCTTGTGTGTAATCCACCCCTGTTTTAATGAGTCCATTGACTATTAATCCATTCCCGTGTCCGGTCTAATGAACGATTATTAGTATTTATAAATATCCCGCCCATCGTGTCCGTTCGAGTGTATATGGTTATTTATAGATACGTCAAATTGTAAATCTCTATATTAAATTAACGAACTATCATTCAATTAAACAAATATAAAGCCCATTAATAGCCCATAGTCCAATTTTCACAAGTGTCGGTCGTTTGTCCAAACCCCAATTATGGTACAAATCCCAATTACCCCGTCTTTAATATTTAGCCCAACATCATGATTACTTCGATTTAAATAACCATAATAATAACTTAGCTACAAGACATTAATTTAAAAAGGTTGAGCATAACTTACAATGAGTATTAATCGCGTAGTGTTACACGGACAGAATTTCGACTTACAAACTTACAACATTCGCTACCATAACCTTATTATTATTAAACTTTAATATTAAAATTAAAATTAAAATTAAAATATAAATATAAATATATATTGAGAGTGAGAGAGATTGAATTATGTGTGTATTACTCGTCGAATTCGTTGGCTATTTATAGGACCTGAACATCATTTAGCTGCCATGCGATCGCATGGCAATTGCTCTTCCAGGCCATGCAATCGCATGGCCCCTGGGACAGCTCACATTCACTTGTTTGCTTGTTTGCCGACGGTTTTTAATATATAATATAATATATATATAATTTTAAGAATTATTTATATATTATATTATATTCATGTGCATAGTTGACTTGTCATTTTAGCTTCGTTGCGTCGCGCGTTGATAGTTGGTTCATGTCCCGGGTCCGAATTGTCGAACGTCCTTTCGTACTATTTAATATCTTGTACTTTGCATTTCGCGGCTCGTACTCTTGTAATTTTGAGACATTTCTCATCAATAAATTGAACCACTTGGATTGTACTTTGTACTTTTTAGCTTTTTGGTCATTTGTGTCTTCAATTCATCTAATCTGTCTTTTGTCTTCACCTTTTAATATTTAAACGAATATTACTTGTAAATAGAACAATTGCAACCAAAAGCTTGTCTTTCTTGAAAGATAATGCTATGAAATATATGTTCGTTTTTAGCATTATCAGATTACTTCCCTACGGTCGTGTTACTTTCCTAGTGCTGGGCCTTCCTACGGACCAGTCTCTTTTGATAATATTTCTGCATGAAGAACAAAAAAAGAAAGGCAGCATTTCCACTATATATATTTTTTAGTACAATGCTTTAAAATGATAAAAGATAAAATAAATATAAAGTAGTCTATGAGATACTATCCTGGTCAATGCGCTGAGTCGGCTCTGCGAAGTATCTGAAGATCTCATCATCCTCTAGGTTCGGCAAGTACTCGAGAGGCTGCCCTATATCTAACTCAGGGCCTAGTAATAAATTCAGACATAAGTCTGATGGCATCTCCAGGTGGGATAAGTCTGGGAAAGGCTCCTCGCCAGGTATGCTCCCAGTGATCTCAAATGCCTGGGCCGTTGGTGGCTCCACTGAAATGGGAATAGTGACTAGGTGACAACCCTCTGGTAACTCAGTGACTGGAACTAGCTCGGTGACTGGAGCAGGTGGCGTGATAGGAATAGGAGTAGCTTGTGCAGGCATAACAGTTGAGGCAGCTGAGTGAACTGAGGCCGGTGTGGAACGGCTGGGCGTAGGTTGTCGTGTCGGCTGAACACGGTGCGCTAGCCTAAATGAAGACGGGCCCAGAGTACTGCGTGGCATCTCCTCACGCTGGAGGTATGCTCTCATAGCTCTGTAGAGTCTCTGTTGATCTTTGAGTAGTGCCCATACAACATCAGGGTCACTCAAAGTGGCTCCGTAATGTATCACTATCTTTGGCTCATGCGTATCTGGCAACTGTGTACTAGGCTGGTTTCCTGGCTAAATGTCTAGATCGTCGAACGGGAGGAGCTGGCGATGCTGTGCCGATATCCTCCTCAACGCTCTCCAATATCAATCGCCTTGGGCCTAATTGCCATGTTGATGGCCTGTTCTGATCAGCACTGCTTCCGGAAGAGTAAACTCTAGGAGTCCTCCTCCTGCGAACTAGAATGTAAGCTGAAGCTCCTGAACTTGGCATTTCGCCTGAACACATTCAACAAACTTGTAAGTACTAAGCGCAAGTATGGCGCTTAGTTGTTAGTACACAGATAATATCTTAAGACTGAAAATAATTGGAAAAAATAAATAAGTAATAAAAAGGATAAGCAAGGGGTGCCTCCCAAGAGCGCTTTATTTATCAAGTCGTTACAGCTCGACTTTTCCTTGTTAGATCTTCAGAATGGATTAAAGGAGAAGAGGTGCTCCTCCTTATCGTGGTCTTCTAGATAAGCTTTCAACCGGTGGCCATTGACCTTGAAGTTACTAGTAGGTCCTTCCAATTCCACTGCTCCGTGTGGAAAAGCATGTAAAACTTTGTATGGGCCACTCCATCTTGATCTAAATTTTCCCGCGAACTTCTTGAACAGAGAATTGAAGAGAAGAACTTTATCTCCAGGGGCGAACTTTGTAGGGATCAATTTTTCATCATGCGTAAGCTTTGATCGTTCCTTGTAGATGTATGACGTTTCATATGCTTGGTCTCTCAATTCGGCGAGTTTGTTCATTTGCATTTTCCTATGTCTTCCCGTAACTGAGGGATCGAGGTTGCAGGTCTTCAGCGCCCAGAGAGCTTTATATTCAAGTTCCAGCGAAAGGTGACAAGCTTTTCCATAGATCATGCGGTAGGGTGTAGTTTCTAGAGGATTCTTGTAGGCAGTCCGGAATGCCCACAGAGCATCATCTAGCTTCTCGGCCCATTTATTTTCATGATGGCCGACAGTTTATTCTAAGATTCTTTTGAGTGCTCTGTTCGTGACCTCTGCTTATCCGTTGGTTTGCGGATGATAGGCAGTGGATATTTTGTGGGTAACTCCGTATTGTTGCATCACCTTCATAAACTGAGTATTACAGAAGTGTGTGCCTCTATCACTTATTATCGTACGGGGAGCTCCAAATCTGCAGAAGAGTCTCTTCAGGAAATTTGTGATGACTTTGGGATCATTAGTTGGAAATGCTTGAGCTTCGACCCATCTGGAGACGTAATCTACTGCTACGAGGACATATTCTTTCCCGTTAGACTTTGGAAATGGGCCCATGAAGTCTAATCCCCATATATCAAAGATCTTGCAAGCTTGGATATTAGTCCGAGGCATCTCGTTCTTCATAGAGATAATACCTTGCCTTTGGCATGCGTCGCAATGCTTTACAAGCTCTTGCGCATCTCGGAATATAGACGGCCAGTAGAATCCTGATTCGTAGAGTTTTTTCGCGGTTAAATTTGCTCCATGATGACCTCCAGTTGGTCCATGGTGACATTGTTGAAGAATCCTTGCTGCTTGCTTTTCATCTACGCACCTCCTGATTATCTGATCAGCGCAAATTCTAAATAGGTAAGGATCTTCCCGAGAGTAGTACTTGGCATCCCTGAAGAACTTCCTTCTTCGGGAGGTACTCATTCTCTTTTGTACTACTCCAGTAACTAGGTAGTTGGCCATGTCAGCATACCAAGGAGTGTCAGTAAATTGTGATCCTATGTGAGTTTGTCCTAAACTCATAAGCTGTTCTTCCGGAAATTTATCTCTGATATCTTGTTCAGCAAGTTTTTCCATCGTTGGGTTTTCCAAACGACTAAGATGATCTAATGTGACGTTCTCTGCTCCTTTCTTATCTTTAATCTTAATATCGAATTCCTGAAGGAGTAAGATCCATCGTAGGAGTCTTGGTTTTGCGTCTTGCTTAGTGAATAGATATTTGAGGGCTGAATGATCTGTATAGACTTTAGTTTTGGACAGGATGAGATAGGAACGGAATTTGTTGAAGGCGAATACTACGGCTAGCAGCTCCTTCTCCGTGGTAGTGTAATTCTTTTAAGCTCCGGTTAAGGTTTTACTTGCGTAATAGATTGAATGAAAGTGTTTATCTACCCGTTGTCCAAGCACAGATCCAACTGTGAAATTACTCGCATCACACATGATCTCAAATGGTAGACTCCAATCGGGAGCTATCATGATGGGCGCATGTGTTAGCTGCTCTTTCAGATAGTTGAATACTTTTCGACATTCTTCATCGAAGACAAACGGGATTTCCTTCCCTAGGAGACGAGTGAGAGGTCGTGTGACCTTTGAAAAATCCTTAATGAAGCGTCAGTAAAAACCGGCGTGTCCTAGGAAACTCCTTACCGCTCTTACTGTGGTAGGTTCTGGAAGTTTAGTAATGGTCTCAATCTTAGCCTTTTCAACTTCTATTCCTGCTTTTGAGATCTTATGTCCTAAAACTATCCCTTCTTTTACCATGAAGTGTCATTTTTCCCAATTCAGAACTAAAATTGACTCTTCACACCGGGTGAGCATCTTGTCAAGGTTTGAAAAGCACGAATCAAAGGTACTACCAAAGACTGAGAAGTCGTCCACGAAGATTTCCATACAATGCTCAATCATGTCGTGGAATATTGCTACCATGAATCGCTGGAATGTAGCTGGTGCATTGCATAACCCAAAGGGCATGCGTCGATACGCAAATTTTCCATAAGGACAGGTAAAGGTTATTTTCTCTTGGTCCTTTGGATCAAGGGGAATTTGAAAGTAGCCAAAAAAACCGTCAAGAAAACAGTAGTATTCATTTCCTGATAGACGTTCCAACATTTGATCGATGAAAAGTAATGGAAAATGATCCTTCCGGGTTGCATCGTTTAGTTTACGATAATCTATGCAAACCCTCCAACCGGTGACTTCCCGAGTTAGAATAAGCTCATTATTCTCATTTCGAATTACGGTCGTCCCTCCCTTTTTGGGTACCACTTGAACAGGACTAACCCATGGTGAATCAGAGATGAGATAGATCAGACCGGCATCCAGAAGTTTGCTTACTTATTTTTTGACGACTTCTAGAATCATAGGGTTGACCCTTCTTTGCCTCTGAATGGAAGGTTTGAAATCATCTTCCATGAAGATCTTGTGGGTGCAATAGTTGTGGCTGATCCCTTTGATGTCATAGATCTTCCAAGCAATTGCCTTTATATGTGATCTCAAAACTTGAATCAATTTCACTTTCTCTTGTGGCGTGAGGTCTTTCGATATGATCACAGGGAGTTGCGATTCTCCTTCTAAGAATGCATACTCCAGATTGTCGGGTAACTTCTTCAATTCCAATTCCAGAGGCTCCTCGTTAGATGGCTTTATCCTAGCTATCTCCTTTCGGTCTAATGAGTCGTACTTCTCCTGGAATTCTGATTCTTCAGTAGCGGTCACTGATGCTATCTGTTCTTCATTTCTAGAAATTGTTCTTCTTAATGCTTCCTCTTCATAAATGTCTTCTTTAGTTTCGAAGGTAGGTTCGGGAAACTCCTCACAGTCTTCCCTTGACTGGGGTTCCTGATATACCGGAATGAAATCTGTTTCTTCATTCGGTCTTCTCCTTAATAGAGGTAAAGGAATGCCTTGTCCTAGTGGTGCTATTTGAATAGTATTACCAAGAAAGTTACTTTCAGAGAGAGGAGATATGTGTTGACTACGGTCTATGGCAGAATGGTTGTCAAGATTTCCTTCAGGAGGTGTAAAAAACAGATCCTTAGAAATTTGATCTTGACTACATATAGCCATAGTCTCTTCCAGGTATTCGTTGACGAGTTCTTGAAAAGAATCAGAGAGATTCACATCTTCTTCCTTAGGATGGTTCATGAGGCGATCAACATTGAATGTGATTTCTTCTCCTCCAACCCTTAAATTTAATGATTTCTCTTGAACGTCAATTATGGCCTTGGCAGTATTTAGGAATGGTCTGCCAAGAATGAGTAGGACCTTCGTGTCTTCCTCAATATCCATAATGACGAAATCAACGGGAAACTCGAACTTATCCACTCTAACTAGGACATCCTCAGCTATTCCCCGAGGAATTTTAACTGATCTGTCCGCGAGTTGGATAGTTATTCTGGTTGGCCTTAAGTAATTTAATCCTAGCTTTTTGAATAACGAATAGGGCATTAGGTTTACACTGGCTCCTAAGTCTGCTAACGCATTGCTAATTTGGACATTTTGCAGGTAGCAAGGTACCGTAAATCTTCCTGTATCTCCTAACTTAGGGGGAATTCCATGTTGTAACACTAACGAGCATTCTTCACTTAAGAGCAAGCTAACTATCTCTCTTAATCTTTCTTTATTTGAAAGCAGTTCTTTGAAAAATTTAGCGCAGTTTGACATTTCTACTAAAGCATCTACTAGACGTACATTGAAATACAAATTCTTAATAATATCCCAATACTTAGCGAATTGCGCTTCTTGTTTTTCCTTCCTAAGCCTACCTGGGAAAGGTATGCGGGCGCACGAAATAATTTCCGGGGCCTTAGGAGAGATAGGTTTCGGTGGATTGATGACTGGGTCAATTGGCACAGGTTCCTTATCGGAAAAATCTTGTATGGGTATATTAACTGTTGTCTCCTTCCCTCCTCTAGTAATTACTAGGGCATCAAACTCACTACACTCTATATCCATTTTAGTGGTTAATCGTTTAAGCGTAAGCTAAAAATTAGTGATTAATTCTTCAAAAGTCTTTACTAAAGTGTCGAACTTTTTCTGGCATTCTATGACTTGAAGGTTTATCATGTATTGCTTTTTCATAAATTCAACTAAAATTTCCTTAGAGTGGAGAGTAGGTTTGTGCAACGAGAATATTATATTATGCTCTGAGCTATTTTGCTGTTTGTGTGCCCATCTAGGGTAAGGATACCTTAGATTGGTTCTAGTAGCATCGGAGTTTCTAGGAATTGGTAAACTTTGAAGAGTGAGGGTGAGATCTTGTAACCTGGTTTCCAGCATTTTTACCGTATGAGCGAAGACGTCATCCTTCTCAGCAGCTTCATTGTTCCAATCTTCCAGTTGTGCAGCTATTATGTCTAAGAGATCTCATACTTCATCTGCTATTCGGGACATGAAATTGCCTTGCGAGGCCATGTCTAGGAGAGACTTATCATCCTTGGTCAAACCATTGTAAAGCGTACAGATTATGTTTGCCCAACTTAACGAATGATTCAGACATCTTTTAAGCATCATCTTTACTCTATTCCATGCTAGACACACTGACTCATTTTCTTTTTGAGTAAAGTTTGTGATGTCATTTCTTAAACAGGTTTGCAGGGAGGGTGGATAAAATTTGTTTAGAAATTTAGTGGCTAAATCCTCCCATGTATGAATTGAATTCGGGTTAAGTTCGTCAAACCATGCTGAAGCGTGTGCAAAAAGTGAATATTGAAAAAGATGAAGTTTTAAAATATTTTTCTCGTTTTCTTCCTTCTTAAAAGAGTCAACCAGACTGATAAATTTGTTTATATGAAAGTTCGAATCATCAGTCGGTAATCCTTGAAATTTACAGATCATACTGACTAGTTTAATCATGTGTGAACTGATTTTAGGAATTCCTTCGGTTCCTAAGGTGATTGGTCCTCCTCTTTCCTCTAAGAATGACTTATGCATAGAAGCAAGGGTATCTTGTTGTTCCATTTTTTAGATTTTCTATTTTAAAAATACTTAAAAGTAACTTTTAGAAAATATTAATTTACTAAAAGGATCGATAATTTAATAAAAATGATTATTCTTGAAATTCGGTCGCTAACCAGATCGGATATCTTAACTGATAGGACTTCTCACAGATTACTCGTATCGAGGTAGCCAGGCCGACTACGGAGAGGCAGGATCCTTTTGGTTCCAATATAATTGGAGACTGTTCAGAAAATCCAACAACCAAGTCCGTGTATAATTGTCTTTCTTAGACACCACCAAACAATACTTCATCTGTTTAAAATCTTTCTCGATCAAGATATTCAATCCCCGGCAGCGGCGCCAAGAAGAAGAGTAAGCAACTGATATGCCACTAACGGACGGTTTTATTTGTGCAGTGTCGTTAAGTCGCAGGATGTCCAATTCGGTAGCACAGTGTCTTCGTTTATTTATATTTTGCGGGGCCTAAATTTACTTTTACTTTCTAAGGTGTAGAAGGTGTAAGTTAACCTAGTGTCGTATTTTATGCTGATTAACGAATTTAAGATCAAGTGGATAATTGTCTTTTAGTTAAATTACCTGGATAAAAGATAGTAGTTGATTTTAGCTAGAGGTCCTAAATGCAGAAAAGTTAATAAAGTGGAAGGATATCCGGAGTATGCAGATCAGGGAAATGTTGACCAAGATATCAGTATTGGGTTAGGGAAGGTAATTATGCTTATGTTAAGACTATGCTTGGAATGATGTAGATCTGGTTGGATGAGCCAATTACACAGACCTACTTATCTCTGAACTCTCAGAGTTCTCTTTGAGCAGTGAGAAGTATGTCACTTGGTCGTATAACTGAAGTGTAACAATACCTCGGAGGTTATCCTCAGTAGAGTACTAGGTTTATTAGTGAGTTAAGCTCTAATCCTAAACCTCGTTATCAGTTTAGGTAACTGAATAACAACGTGCAGTGTTAATTGAACACTGATCACAAACGGAAGGAGTCCGTCGGTTTAAGTTGGCAAAACCTTAGGTGAAAACTAACAACCATTTCATCATACTAATTAGATCACAACAATTCAAACATTATACAGCATCACAGTTAATATACAGATAGTAAAGCAGATAGAAACCTAATGAATACCTAAACAGTTGGTATGACTAAGACCTAGGGCAACAATCAAACAAGAACATGCAATAGGCTTAGGTCATATAGTAAAGGCACTAACTAGATCATAACAACTCCTAATAGGTGTCTTCGGAACAGTCAATAGGCATACTAGGTCATTCATGTCTCAATTCCTAAGTTCCGTGTCCTAAAAGTGCATCAGATGCCTCTCGGGAACTCTGGCCATACCGAGTTCATAGAATCTTCAGATACAGTATAACCAGGGGTCTTAATCCTATGAAGTAGCTAATTTCATATAGGTGGACAAGTCCTGATCACAACCTAGGTTGGTCAATCCTTAAGATGCTAGCATACAAATCTATCAGACTTCCTAGTTCAGTATTATAACCGTAATCGTACTAAATTAACATAATTACGCTAACCCAAACTTCTATCATGGCAACATACAGATTAATTAAGCTATCATGGCAATATCGGAATGCATTATTAAACATAAAAAGTTAGAATACATGTTTAATACAAAAGACAAGCGTTTCGGATAAAAACCTGAAAAGGCCGAACAAATCTGCCCGAGATCGCAGGGACTCGCCAGGATATCCTCCGGAAAATAAAAGCTAAGCTAACTACTACTAAAACTAACTAGAAGATTGAAAATATAAAATGAATTGCAAGTTGAGTGTGTGTTGGAATGGATGGAGAGAGCCCTTTAAATAGACCTCATTTTTGCCTGCAAACGACCGGCAAGCCGTATGGCAGGCCGTTTGGCAGGTCGTATTTGGCAGGCCGTTTGCATGGCAAGACGTATTAAGGGGCCGTTTGCTGGACCGTTTGGCAGGCCGTACCCCATACTGTCAGGCCATATGGCAGGCCGTATGGCTGACCGTATTCGGTGCTGGTCAGCCTTGATTCACTGGATCGTAACTTGATTTCTTGTCTTTCACCGTTTTCGCTCTAGAATCTTCGTTTTAGCTCCGTTTTACTTGATTCTTTTTGCATCGCCTTTGTAATTACTTAATCAACAAAATCAACCGAAAAAGTGATAATTTTTCCCACAAAGTTTTAATCTTTATTGTTCTAGGGCTTAATTTAAAGGGTAAAAACGTGACTTTTTGCCCGATATCAAAGGCTACATTTGTAGTTCGCATTAGGGTTCCTCCCTTCGTTGCTTCCCCTAAAGTTCCCATGCCTCTTGGCTGGATTCTGGTCAATACCTTTACCCTTGTTTCCATCCCATTTGCGCTTCCCATTACTTGCTCCAGACTATGATTGCACCTTCTCTGGCTTTTGGTGTATAACCTGATCCATCAAGGTGTGCGCCATGCGCATAGCCTCCGGGACAGTTCCTGGTTTTGAAGAAGTGACATTCCCCTGGATGTCTTTGGGAAGTCCCCACAGATACCGCTGCATCTGTTTGTACTCTGGTGTAACCATTGCGGGGAACATTAAGGCTAACTCCAAGTATCTCCGATTATAACCATCGAGATCAGTTCCTACAACCTTCAATTCCCAAAATTCCGCTTCCATCTTCTGAATTTCGGTTCTGGGGCAGTATTCCTCTATCATTGCCCTCTTGAACTCTTCCCATGGTGTTGCATAAGCTTCGTCAATTCCCTGGGCCTGGGCAAGTGTGTTCCACCATGTCAGAGCGCCATCCGACAGCGTGCAGGATACGTACTTAGTCCTGTTAGCGTCAGAGCAGTTGCTAACATGAAATACCGATTCTAACTTTTCAAACCATCTTGTTAACCCAACTGGCCCTTCCGTTTCACTAAAATTGTGTGGCTTACAACTCTAAAATTCTTTGTAAGTGCACCCATTCTGAACATTTTGGTTAGCCGGCGGAGTTTGTGCAGGGCTGGCATTCGCCATGGCTATGGCCACTCGAGCGACTATCATTTCCTCAATTTGCGCTGCAGTGGGTGTTCCTCTCGTCATTGATCTTCCAAACAAAAATTTTGACTTAAGTCAAAATCCATTATTCAATAATTCATAAAGTCATAGTAATATGGTAATCAATTATATAATCAACACAATACATGTGATAGTGCTCCAAATGAACATATATTTTGTAGCAATATCCTCCTAATATGTAAATTATTTAGTTGTAATTGTCTTATTTTAAGTTGTAATCGTTTATAATAAATAAGTGCGAAGACAAAAGGCGAAAACGAAGATTTGAAGACGCAAACATCCAAAAAGCTCAAATGTACAAGATACAATCCAAGTGGTTCAATTTATTGGTAAGAAACGTCTAAAAATGACAAGAGTACAAGTTGCGGAACGCAAAGTATAAGATATTAAATTATACGAAAGGACGTTCGAAAATCCGGAACTGAGACCTGAGCCAACTATCAACGCCCGACGCAACGGACTAAAAATTATGAGTCAACTATGCACAAGAATATAATATAATATTTAAATAATTATATAAATTATTTATATAATATATATATTTAAATAAAACGTCGACAAGCAAATGACCAAAAAATGGTGAGCTGGATTCCTGACCTCCGCACTCCCGGAGCTGTGAAGGCTTAAACCTCCGCACTCGCGGAGCAGCCAAAATCAGAAATGTCCTATAAATACAACGAGCTTCTGCCGAGTTTAAGACACCAAAAATTAATAATAATAATACTCCTCTGTAATAATAATAAATATATTATATATATATATATATATATATATATATATATATATATATATATATATATATATATATATATATATATATATATATATATATATATATAGTATAGTGTAGTTTTATATTAGATTAGTTTTGGGTTATGCAAAGGTTATTTTACGGGTTTTAAAGTCGGAGCTCTGTCCGTGTAACACTACGCGATAAATAATCAATGTAAGTTATGTTCTCCTTTTTAAATTAATGTCTCGTAACTAAGTTATTATTATGCTTATTTAATACCGAAGTAATCATGATGTTGAGCTAAATACTAAAATTGGGTAATTGGGCTTTGTACCATAATTGGGGTTTGGACAAAAGAACGACAATTGTGGAAATTAGACTATGGGCTATTAATGGGCTTTATATTTGTTTAACTAAATGATAGTTTGTTAATTTTAATATAAAGATTTACAATTGGACATACCTATAAATAACCATATACACTCAATCGGACACGATGGGCGGGGTATTTATATGTACGAATAATCGTTCATTTAACCGGACACGGGAATGGATTAATAGTCACTAGAATTATTAAAACAGGGGTGAAATTATATACAAGGACACTTGGTGTAATTGTTAACAAAGTATTAAAACCTTGGGTTACACGCAGTCGATATCCTGGTGTAATTATTAAATAAAGTATTAAGACCTTGTTACAGTTTAAGTCCCCAATTAGTTGGAATATTTGACTTCGGATATAAGGATAATTTGACGAGGACACTCGCACTTTATATTTATGACTGATGGACTGTTGTGGACAAAAACCAGACGGACATATTAAATAATCCAGGACAAAGAACAATTAACCCATGGGAATAAACTAAAATCAACACGTCAAATATCATGATTATGGAAGTTTAAATAAGCATAATTCTTTTATTTTCATATTTAATTGCACTTTTAATTATCGCATTTTTATTTATTGTCATTGTATTTAATTGCACTTTTAATTATCGCACTTTTTAATTATCGCAATTTTATTTTATCGCACTTTTATTTATCGCAATTTCATTATCGTTATTTACTTTACGCTTTAAATTAAGTCTTTTATTTATTTAATATTTTACATTAGGTTTTAATTGCGACTAAAAGTTTTGAAAATTAACAAAAAGGTCATTAAACGTTAAAAACCCCCCTTTTTATAATAATAATATTACTTATATATATTTGTATTTTTATAAATTAAAACTAATATAGCGTTAAGCTTTGTTTAAAAGATTTCCCTGTGGAACGAACCGGACTTACTAAAATCTACACTACTGTACAATTAGGTACACTGCCTATAAGTGTTGTAGCAAGGTTTAGGTATATCCATTCTATAAATAAATAAATATCTTGTGTAAAATTGTATCGTATTTAATAGTTATTTCGTTGTAAAAATAATACTATTTTCTAGTACACCTCGCATAACATCAAGTATTTTTAGCGCCGCTGCCGGGGAACATAAACGCCGAAAGCTCAACGCTATATTAAAAAAAAGATAAAAGTGTTTATCAAGTTCTTTTTATAAAAATATAAGTTTTTAAAAAAAAATCCGAACATGCATAAAAATCGAACCTTTCTCAGCTGAAACTGAACCCTCCGCGACTCGCGGAGTATTTGAACTGGGTTCATCCGCACTCGCGGAGGTACCCTGACATGCCTGATCAACCCTAGTTTCGCATTTATTACGGTGTATTATTATTTATTATAATTAAACCCTAATTAGGTTTTTAGTATTTTATTATTTAGTTTAGTTTTATTAATTAATTTGTATTTTTAAGTTTAATTAGTTTAAATAAATATATAAATTAATACTTTTATAAAATAAATAATATAAAAATAATATTTTTATAAAAATTATAATTTTATAAACTTTAAGTTTATTTTTATATTTTGTATCTTTTTATTTGTTTTAGCATAATTTGTATTTTTTTTATCGTTCGTACTTAGTTTTAAATATAGTATTTGCCATAGTTATTTTTATTTCTAGATTTTTAGGCTTTGCCGTAAAATCCCTTAAGTGCTTTTTCTTTAGATTAAGATTTAGGCGCTTTAAAATTTTACAACGTCACTTATCGCTTTAGTATTTAATAAATTTTAGTACCTTTTTAAGTTATTGCCATTTTGGATTTAGAATTCCTTCTAAGTTTTAATACCTTTAGACGCAAATTTTAATATTTAATTTTTTTAGAATTTTAAGTTTCGACGCGCTACTTTCTTATTTTATTTTTCAATTTTTTATTTTTCGACGTTTTTCGACGCTACTCTTTTTCTTTCTTATTTCTCGCCGCTCTAGTTTTTAGGACTTAGAATTTTCTCTATTTCTTCTATAATAATTCAAAACGAAAAATTATTTTAAGCGGTTAAATTGATAGACATCCAAATTTTCTGCTTCGTAGTAATAGTTGGATTTGTTAGTGGCTGAGTTGTGAGCTTCCAATTTAAAGGGTTCTGGCTCCCTGCTACATCTATTGGCTATTCGAAATGTGGGCAAAAGCAGAAAAGTCTATTAATTTGATAACTTATATAATTTTTAGTTTATAACTAATAGGATAATTAGTAAATGCACCACATTGTAGCTAAAATTTGGTAATAAGTGTAGTATGAAAAATCTCGAAAATATTTTGGAAACTCTTTATGACATACGAAATCAATACTCTCAAACGGGTGTTGATGAAAATTCGTTCGGTCAATCTTGGCTCACGAATGACGAAACAATAACTGGTTGTGAAATCTGTGGAGATTATCATTCAACATGGGAATGTTATTATTATGTTCCTATGGAAAATTACGCACCCATGGAACCTGAATGGAATGATTATGAAGAATACAATTCAAATTGGGATTATTCCCAAGAATATATCCAAACTCAACAACCAGAGGACGAGGAAAATTATGTGTCTGAAAATTCTTTAGATTATATGAAAATCAAACTCGAAGAACTTGATGCTCAAAATGAACAAATGAGAGAGTTTGTAAATAGGCAAGCTGAAACTCTATCAGATTACACACCTGTTGATCTGAGGAGTATTGTGCAAGAAAAACTCATATCATCGAATTTTGTTGAATTCGAGAGCTCCGAAATCACCAATTATACCGATGATACTTTTTATTCAGCTTTACCAATTTCACAACATATCGACACATTAGCCTCTACCGATAATATCATCGATCCATCAATGGATGAAGAAGAAGTAAGGGTGACAAATTGGTACTCTTGGGAAAATGATAACGTTGAAAATTTTACCCTCGAGACTAAAGTGGTGGGACCGATAAGGACCGTTAATGAAGAAGAATCTACTTCGATCCCGAAATTCAAAATTCCACAACCTTCCAACCCAATATTCTCAATAGACGAGTCATCTACCGAAGATGAACTACGAGCTGTAATAGATAATGACACCTCGGATTTCACCCAATTGGGTAATAGAGGTGAAACCTTTGATCCCGAGAATGAACGGGAGGAAATGTTAGGAATTGTCCACTCTATAGTATGTATGTCGGTGTATATCGATCCATTTGACCAAGAACCAGAAAAGAGACATATCCATTTACTAAAAGCTACACTTAAAAAAGAATTAAGTAGTAACGATCGGGTGAGTCTAAACTTTAAACCCATTGATATATTATACACCACCCGAGATGTAAATAACTGGCTCACTATTCTAATTCGTGGAACTTATTCTACCGACTTCACATATCGTCAGCTAAGTGTGGGGAAGTCTAACCCCACTTAACGTTAAATTAGGGGTTCGGGTTAGTGCATAACTCGTTAATAAAAATGCACGATTAGGGTAAAAGATGCATTTTCAAAAATTAGAAAACAGTTCAGAAAAGCAACCGTTTTTGAAGAAAAACATGTGTGATAAAACAAGAAGGAATGAATGATTAGGTGCGCCATCTATCATTCGACGAGCTTTGTAATTACAAACTGGGTATTTTCAATCACTTTTCTACACTAATCACCCTCATGAATTTATAATTAGAGTCTGATTTCATGCAAATGAGGGCATTGCATGATCTCAAGTGTGGAGAAGGGTTATAAATTCTCTCGGGTTTATACTTGGCTTATTTTCTAAATATTGTGAAAATTTTAAAAATTTTCAACTAAATGAATTCAAAATCATGTTTATACATATTTATGAACGATAAAACTAGGTGTTAATGCCGAAATTATTGTTACCTCGGAAAGAACATAAATTGAGAAACAACTAAAACGCTTGAATTTATTTATTAGGATATAAAAAGACGCATGAAAAAAGCCAAGTGTGGGGAGAATGTACCAAGTTATTCAATTAAAAACTATCTATCACATGTTTCTGTAAAGTTTAATGCAGGTGCTTTTGTTTTGGACTAAATTAACTGTTTTACCCGATTTATTGTAATACTTTTGAAAGAAAAGATGAATCTGCACGATGAATCAATTCCATCATTAAAAGGAAGTAAAGTCTTCCGAAAAAGACACGCGCTTCTTGATTTAGGTCAGGAAGTTGTCGTCCAGACCAGCTGTAGGTTGATGAAAAATCTAGAAAAGTCATCTCTAAAATCAGCAGGAAATCCACGGACCTCTACATCAAACAGGGTTGCCAAGTGGTCAGACTTATCCTAACCATGAGAGGATCTGTCTCGTAAAATGGGGAGGGCGCCGTGCAAATTAGCTTGATAAGACTAATGAATCAGACCCCCAGAAAGGATAATCTCCCTAAAGATTAAAAATCAGCTTTTAAGCCTGATATTACTCAATCCTTGAGATTGACCTTAAAGATTGAGAATTCAAACTCATGGAATTCGATGATATCTAAACTCGAGCTTGAACGAGAAAATATTTTGATCAAAATTACAAACCGATTTGTTTTCTAAAAACCCATTTTCAATGCGTTCATTACCATTGAACGTAAAATCCTGAGAATTCACCTGGAATTCATTAGGTCACCTGAACCAAATCGGGTGTCAACCGTAAGAACGGTGGTTGCATAGCATGGTCAAAGACAGGACCTTGTGCCAGACCGAAAAACTATAGGGTGAGCTTTACTATTGCTCCTACAAAGGATAGTAATTGCATCCGACACGTTATAGACCATAATTAAAAGCATGTCAGGGGACATTGCCTTAAAAGTTGCTTGTTCAACGCTTTCCTGTACAACCGGACGGTAGTTTACCGAAAGGTAATATACGGAACAAGTAAACTGGACGTGTTGCTTTCCTAATACAAGGTTAGCAAGTGGGTAACACAAAACCGCAAGTGTTGAGCTAAAATTTTCAAATCTGACACCCACAAAACCCACAAAAATATTTTGCAAACACCGGTGAAGGGTTATTCCGTATAACTTATCTAGGGTAAAAGCTAGATTGAATTTTCAAAAGATCAAATGTTTTCATAAAGATCCAATTTCCTTAAGGATCTAAATTTTTATAGTCATGTGGAACTGTAAACTACACCGTTACTATCATTGTTTACCGCCGTATCAAAATCACTGATGTATAAAGTGTGAAGAATAAAGAAGCGATTCGTGTAATTTAATTTCAAGTTCTGTATTGGTTGAGGACAAGCAACGTTCAAGTGTGGGGATATTTGATAGTGCTCCAAATGAACATATATTTTGTATCAATATCCTCCCAATATGTAAATTATTTAGTTGTAATTGTCTTATTTTAAGTTGTAATCGTTTAAAATAAATAAGTGCGAAGACAAAAGGCGAAAACGAAGATTTGAAGACGCAAACGTCCAAAAAGCTCAAATGTACAAGATACAATCCAAGTGGTTCAATTTATTGGTAAGAAACGTCTAAAAATGACAAGAGTACAAGTTGCGGAATGCAAAGTACAAGATATTAAATGATACGAAAGGACGTTCGAAAATCCGGAACCGAGACCTGAGCCAACTATCAACGCCCGACGCAACGGACTAAAATTTATGAGTCAACTATGCACAAGAATATAATATAATATTTAAATAATTATATAAATTATTTATATATTATATATATTTAAATAAAACGTCAACAAGTAAATGGCCAAAAATTGGTGAGCTGGATTCCTGACCTCCGCACTCGCGGAGCTGTGAAGGCTTAAACCTCCGCACTCGTGGAGCAGCCAAAATCAGAAACGTCCTATAAATACAACGAGCTTCTGCCGAGTTTAAGACACCAAAAAATAATAATAATAATACTCCTCTGTAATAATAATAAATATAAATATAAATATAAATATATATATATATATATATATATATATATATATATATATATAGTACAGTGTAGTTTTATATTAGATTAGTTTTGTGTTATGCAAAGGTTATTTTACGGGTTTTAAAGTCGGAGCTCTGTCCGTGTAACACTACGCGATAAATAATCAATGTAAGTTATGTTCTCCTTTTTAAATTAATGTCTCGTAACTAAGTTATTATTATGCTTATTTAATACCGAAGTAATCATGATGTTGGGCTAAATACTAAAATTGGGTAATTGGGCTTTGTACCATAATTGAGTTTTGGACAAAAGAACGACACTTGTGGAAATTAGACTATGGGCTATTAATGGGCTTTATATTTCTTCAACTAAATGATAGTTTGTTAATTTTAATATAAAGATTTACAATTGGACATACCTATAAATAACCATATACACTCAATCGGACACGATGGGCGAGGTATTTATATGTACGAATAATCGTTCATTTAACCAGACACGAGAATGGATTAATAGTCACAAGAATTATTAAAACAGGGGTGAAATTATATACAAGGACACTTGGTGTAATTGTTAACAAAGTATTAAAACCTTGGGTTACACGCAGTCGATATCCTGATGTAATTATTAAACAAAGTATTAAAACCTTGTTACAGTTTAAGTCCCCAATTAGTTGGAATATTTGACTTCGGATATAAGGATAATTTGACGAGGACACTCGCACTTTATATTTATGACTGATGTACTGTTGTGGACCAAAACCAGACGGACATATTAAATAATCCAGGACAAAGAACAATTAACCCATGGGAATAAACTAAAATCAACACGTCAAACATCATGATTATGGAAGTTTAAATAAGCATAATTCTTTTATTTTCATATTTAATTGCACTTTTAATTATCGTATTTTTATTTATTGTCATTGTATTTAATTGCACTTTTAATTATCGCACTTTTTAATTATAGCAATTTTATTTTATCGCACTTTTATTTATCGCAATTTCATTATCGTTATTTACTTTACGCTTTAAATTAAGTTTTTTATTTATTTAATATTTTACATTAGGTTTTAACTGCGACTAAAAGTTTTAAAAATCGACAAACCGGTCATTAAACGGTAAAAACCCCCTTTTTATAATAATAATATTACTTATATATATTTGTATTTTTATAAATTAAAACTAATATAGCGTTAAGCTTTGTTTAAAAGATTTCCCTGTGAAACGAACCGGACTTACTAAAAACTACACTACTGTACGATTAGGTACACTGCCTATAAGTGTTGTAGCAAGGTTTAGGTATATCCATTCTATAAATAAATAAATATCTTGTGTAAAATTTTATCGTATTTAATAGTTATTTCGTTGTAAAAATAATACTATTTTCTAGTACACCTCGCATAACATCAACATGTTAACTAAGTATGGCAAACTAGTTACAGATATCATAAAACCATCATACAATAACTTAAAGGAAGCATCGTTCAATAAACAAACAACATTAAGTTCCATTCATAATAAGAAAAGTTGCATACAACATCATAAGTTTTCGTACAATACTTGAATGAAATCATGAAACTACTAATGAAAATACATAATGAAATCTAATACATAAGTCCTATGGAGATGGAGGATAAATGATGTCCATCATGTGGGACACCTGGTCCTCGAGCTTAGTCACCCGGGCACGTAGGGCACGCACTTCCCTCATCAGCTCCTCGATGGTGGGAGGTGCCGGTGAGGCAGGTGGTGCAGGTGGTGCAGATGGTGCAGGTGGCGCAGGTGGTACAGATGCAGCACTAGAAGTAGATGGCTCATAACGGGCGACCTTACGCACAAAATGGATCAGGAGGTATCGGCACAACCCGCTTGCGGGCGGTGATCCTAACCAACTGTCCCTGCGCGTTCACGAATGGCCTGCCACCATTTACCCCAGGAATAATGGTACCGTCGTAGTAATAACGCTTCTACGGCAGGGTAGAGGGTGGCGGTACAGGATCCTCCTCGGGGTCCTCCTCAGAATCCTCCTCGGGATCCTCATCGCTGGTCTCATCTGATGATGAACTGTCTGAGTCGTCCGAAGGTGGTGCAGGTGCATCACGTGCGGGAGAATAGGTCCAGCCGGTGGTCATGATCCGATGTCTGCTAGGTGGAACCGGCACAACCCGTCCGTCGGTGGTGCGTCTGAACCAGTGTACACGTTCGTTAAGAAATAGACGGCCTCCGTTTACCCAAGGGATCACGGGACCATCGGAATGATACTGTGGCCCCAAGAGACTAGGGCTGGGTGAAGCTGGGATCTCCTCGGGATCCTCATAACTGTCAGAGATGACCATCAGGTCAGGCGTGTGACTACTATCCCCAGAAGATGAGTCACCAGAGTCATCCGAGGGTAGTGGTGACGGAATAGGTGAGTCAGCAACAACAGTCGGCGAAGTAGCAGACGAGTCCGAATCACTCTCCAAGTCAATGATCATAGGCGGTATGTCTGACTTCTAAATAAGGAAAAATAACTTTTTCCATATCAGTAAGACATATAGCAAGCATGTAATCAGGCATAATAACTACAGCAGCCTAGATCATCTACAGCATTACATAGCATGGCAATAATAGTATCATACAGCAGTATCATGCAATCAAAAGCAAATAGTAGCATGCACTAGTGGAAATAAATAGTAGCATACGGCAATAGCATATAGCAGCAGTAGTAAGCACTTAGCATGCAGTAATTCCGCAGAATCAAGTAAATGGTCAAGTTGTAGATTAGTCCTATTAGTGAATCCTAATCGACTTTCAAGACACACTAATGCAGCCTAATTCCCTACAACCGTTGCTCTGATACCAAATGTGATGACCCGTCCAAAACCATCATGTACGGATCATCAACAACAGGTCTATTACACGGTAACATACTATATGCTATTTTAAAACAAGTTTTGCATTCATGAAAAGATAACGTTTTTACCAACATCAAATGTTTTACAAAAGTAACGTGCTTTTACGAATAGCAAGCATTAGCGAAAGTACATGACACTTAGGTCATTACAAACCATAGTTCGAATAAAACATAAGTAACGAATGCAAAGTAAAAAGTTCCATGATTGAGAATGTTGAGTCCCCAAAATAATTAAGGATTTAATTATGATAAAACTGTAATTTATTTGCACTAAAATGTTATGTGCAGCCAGCACAAGTTTGTTTATGTATAGAAAGCAAATATTGCTGTGTCGAGTGTTTAGTTTGCTACTTAGTCTATCAGCACAAGGTAGACAGTATTCTTCAATTAGCACAGGATGTGTACTCAGCAATTCAAGAATATCAAGTGACTCAGTAATGAAGAACCATCATAGCTAGAATGCAGCTTACTACACAAGACAGCTATGCTCCATTACAAGCATAGTGGTTTCCTGAGTGGTCTACATCAATTTTATTATTCAACAGAAGTCAAAGACAAAGTTGAACAGAAAAGGACACGCGTCGGCGGCTGACAAGTGACCTTACAAGACCACGTGGGAATGCAGAAGTTTAACGCATGTGCAGACATGTGTTATAATTTTTCAACACCTAGGGAACACAATATTCTATTTGTTTAAATAAATAGTGGTGCCAAACCGAATTGGGGTGTTCCTGCAAATAGCTACCAAAGAGAAAAGAGGAGAGCACGCTCTCTGATGCAGTTATCCCCACAAGTACAGTCATTCTATGTACCAGTGGACAATAGAACAATTACACGGATAATAGGACTAGTATAAATTGATGTATCCACTATTGTTACAACTAGTGGTGTGTGTTTGTTTATTTAGAGTCCAAAACGTGTAATAGCTTAGAACATCCTCTGTAGCTATACTTCGGTAAATCTGTATCAACCAACTATCATTCCGCCAAGGATAGTTGTAATTCTTTGTGATTTAATCAATAAAGAATAATCGTTGAAAAATTACCTTTGACTCTATTTAATCTACTTGCTTGAATACTAAATTATGTTTAAATGTTAAGTTAATAAAAAAGAATTGTATTCACCCCCTACAATACTCCTGTTGTTTATCAAGGGACCAACAACTGTTATCAGAGCTTCAGTCTTGATAATATAATATCTTGGATCTGAATTCTCTCATGGTTGCATATTCAATTACAGCTTACCTTGAAAATGGCCCATCCAATAGACCACCCAAATTTGATGAAGATGAGTATGAAACTTAGAAGGCAAGGTTCATGCTTCACCTGGAGTCTATTGACCCACTCATGCTTGGTATTGCCACAGATGGTCCATTTGTCCCAACTGAGACTATTGATAGCATTCCAGCTACTGCTGACACTCCTACCATTCATGGCAGAGAGGTTGTTCTCACTCCAGCCAAATGGGATGCTGAGGACAAACGTCGTGCTGGACTTGACCCTAAGATCAGAACTCTGTTAGCTATAACTTTACCTAACCAGCTGTTCAAACTGATTTAGGGAAAATTGAATGCTAAGCTTATGTTAGACTATCTAGATGTCACTTATGAAGGCATGGATGAGGTTAGACAGAACAAGATTATTGCTTTGAAAGGAGAGTATGAAATGTTCTTTGCCTATAAGAATGAGACCCTTAAGCAAACCTTCATTAGGTTTAACTCCTTAGTTGCTGACCTGCTTACTTTGAAAATCACATATATTGATTTTGAACAAGTAAACAAATTCATTAACTCACTGTCTGCTAAATGGAAACCTGTGACTGACCCTCTAAGAACCACCCAGACTTTAAAGAACTTTAACATGTCTTCTCTCTATGGTACACTTTGGAACCATGAGAAGGCAGAAGCTAAACTTGAACTAAACTTGAAAGAAAACTTTCAGTCTGCCCCCATCACTTCAAAATCTTCTAAAACAGATGATACTGCTCTTATTGTTGCTGCTAAAAAGAAAGCTCAAAAGACTTTACTGGTTCAAAAGTTGACAGCAGAAGAAGAGTCAGCTGAAGATGATGTAGAGAGTGGTACTGGGTCTGAAGAGAGCAGTGATGATGAAAATGATGTGGAAGGGTTTGCTGAAGGTATGGCTTTGCTGGCTAGGTAGTTTAAAAGGTTCTATCTTAATAGAACCAGCAAGTCATACAAAGGGAGTAAGAAGCCGAGTGCTAGGTATAATAGCAAATCAGTCAAAGGTCCTAAATCTGATTGTTACAATTGTGGGAAGGTTGGACATTTTACTGCTGAATGCATGTCCAGGAAACCTTCAATCTCACAGGCTAACTCTTTCTCAAAAGTTGATAAGTACAAGAACAAGTACAAAGCTATGAAAGCTCAGATGAAGGTGAATGCAAAGACTGATAAGAAGGGAAAGAATCCAGAAAAGGTTCTAGTTGCTGAGCATCATGATTGAGATGAAACCAGCTCTTCTTCATCTTTTGATAGTGATACTGATGATGATGCTGGTTATGCTTCTGGTAAAAAGCTGTGTTTGATGGCCAAGGAGGTCGAGGAGTCTGATAAGGATGATAATGGTAGTTCATTTGTGTCTAATATGAGGGAAGCTGACCTGAAAAAGGATTCACCTCAATGGAAAACTGAAATGCTGTATAAGGTTGATAATTTTTGAACTTATAATGATGATGAAAAAGCTGAAATGTTTGACTACCTAAGAGTTGATCTATGCAGAGGCAGTAAATGTGAAGAAGTTTTGAAAAATGATAACAAATCTTTAAATGATAAACTTAAAAGCAAAACTGATGAAATTAAGATCTTGAAGGATGAAATTTCAAAACTTGAAAAACAAAATTTTGTTCTAAAGTCTCTTCACGTTAGGCAGCAGAAGTTAAGAACCAGCTAAACGACCTCAAGAAGGTTGTTGCTTCATGGTGTACATCCGCTCAACGTACAGCTAAGTGTGTAAATTAGCAGGTGCCTGCCCAAGTTGAAGCCTTCTTTGCTGGTGACTATGCTGTTGCTGCTCTTGCAGAAGTTACTTTTATAGACCCCATTCTTGAAATTGATCCTGAAGTTGTCTTGCCAAATACTTTTGCTAAGATTGTTAAGGGTAAAAAGGTCTTAACAAATAAGTTTGTCAGACCTACTCAGACCCCACCACCATCCATGAAAGAAATTTTGAAGGATGAAGTAAAAGCCAAGGAAACCAGTACTTCAATTGATGAAACTACTGACCCCTCAAGCATTTACTATATGACTCCAAAGGAAAGATGCATTAAAAGGGAAATCACTGAAAACAATCAAAGAAAGTCGAAAACAATTGATTCCCCTTCGTGTTTAAATTCCACCAATGCTGAGCAAGCTGATGAAAATTGTACTGGTCAACCAGTAGCTGTTGACAAGCTAGCAAAACGCAATACTGGCAAGTCAAAGGTAGCAATCAAGATTCACACGAATCAACCGGTATCAGCTGACGGGTCAGTAACTTCCTACACTGGCTCGTCGAACAACAAAGGCAAAGTAGTATATCATGATTATGGTACTGGTTCTAAAAGGAAATCTGCCCTTAAGGGAAAAGCTAAAGTGAACCAAATTGTGGAATCATGTGCTGAGTCATCTATCACTGAGATAATGACTGTCAAGCTTGACTAGCTCATAGCTGCCATATCTGAAAGTAGACCTGATCTTACTGCCCCCATTTACTCAGTGTATGACCAGTCACCGATACCAAATGTAAGAAAATGCTACAAGTGTGGCAGCAAGTTTCACTTAGCTAACCGGTGTACTCTAACCCTAACCCAATCTGCTGCTGTCTCTTCAAGCAAACCAGCAGACAGGAAGAGATCATCAAAGATGACCCTTCCAGAACCCATCCTTGGATGAGTTCCCAAAAAGAACTAATCTCTTAGCTACTGTGCAGGGCATTCAAAACAAGTAAATATGGTATCTCGATAGTGGATGTTCGAGACATATGACCAGAAGTAAGTCCCTGCTAATGGACTATCAAGAAAAGGATGGTCCAGTTGTTTCATATGGAGATAATTCGTTGGGTTACACCAAGGGCTTTGGTACTTTAACAAATGAGAATGTTACATTTTCAAATGTAGCATATGTCGTTGGACTTAAACACAACTTACTCAGCATAAGCCAACTGACAAGAAAAAATAAGATAGTTCAATTCAGAAGGAAAATTGGCACTATTTTTGATAAGACAGGGAAGCCACTGCTGACTGTTAAAAGACATGAGAACATGTATCAAATTGACATGAACACAGCAGTCACAACAACTGATACTTGTTTTTATTCAAAGGCAGCAGACAACCCCAAATGGTTATGGCACAAGAGACTCTCACATCTCAACTTTAAAGATATTCAAAAATTATCTAGTAAAAGTTTGGTGTCTGGGCTACCCACAATGTCTTATGTGAAGGACAGATTGTGTCCTGGATGTGAAAAAGGGAAGCATCACCATGCCTCATTCAAGGCGAAGCAGATTTCATCTGTTGAGAAACCATTTCACCTACTTCATATGGATCTTTTTGGTCCTGTTAATATAGCCAGCTGTAGTGGAAAGAAGTATACACTGATGTTTGTTGATGGATATTTCAGATACACTTGGGTATTCTTTTTGAAGCAAAAGAGTGAAGCTGCTGATGAAATTATCAACTTTATCAAAAGAATGGAACTACTGAATTGGCAACTGGTGAAGTAGCTTAGAAGTGATCATGGTACAGAATTCAGAAATGCTACATTGGAAGAATTTTGTGCTGACAAAGGTATTTCACAGAACTTTTCTGCTGTGAGAACACCTCAACAGAATGGTGTTGCAGAAAGAAGAAACAAAACTCTCATTTAAGCAGCAAGATCTATGTTGGCTGAATCTGGGCTGAAAAATTCATACTGGGCAGAAGCTGTGAACACTACTTGTTTTACCCAGAATAGATCTTTAATAGTGAAAAGACATCAGAAAACTACTTATGAAGTTCTCAAAGGCAGAAGACCCTCAATTTCATTTCTTCATGTATTTAGCACTCCCTGTTTCATTCTAAACAATAGGGATCAGCTAGACAAGTTTGATGCTAAGGCTGATGAAGGTATATTTCTTGGATATTCCAACATGTCAAAGGCATATAGGGTTTTCAATAAAAAAAAGGGTTGTTTTGAAGAATCTATTAATGTTACCTTTGATGAAACTGCCCCTACTTCATCTTCTGGTCAAGAAGATGAGGAGTTACTATTTGAAGAGCCAACTCAGCAAGCTCTAGATAATGAAGAAGAACCAGCAGTAAATCCCTCACCAATCCATGTTGCTGGGATCTCTGATGATGAGATGGAACACTCTGTTCTATCTGTGTCTAAACCAAGTGGACCTACTGGCTCTACTGAAGTTTTACAACTTGAGAATAGGTCTACTGGTTCTGAAGGATCTTAAGCTGGTACTGGTTACAATCATAATGAACAGTTGTCTCCCACTGCTGCTCATTCCTCTGAGCCAGCTGATGATCAAGATGTTGCGTGTTCCACAACAAACTCACCTTTTCATAACACTAGATGGACAAAAGAGCATCCAATTGAACAAGTTATTGGTAATCTGGCCAATGATGTTAAAACAAGAAGACATGCAACCAGCAATTTTTGTATGCCTGTAAACTTTGTATCTACCATTGAACCTACATGTCCAGAAGAAGCAATCAAAGATCCAAGCTGGGCAGGAGCTATGCAAGAAGAGATCTCCCAGTTTGATAGAAATAAGGTTTAAACATTGGTACCTCAACCTGATGATGAAACTAAAAAGATCATTGGTACCAAGTAGGTTTTCAAAAATAAGATGGATGAAGATGGGATTGTGATCAGAAACAAAGCAAGATTGGTAGCTCAAGGTTTCAAACAGGAAGAAGGATTGGATTATGGAGAGACATATGCTCCAATGGCTATGATGGAAGCTATCAGATTGTTCTTGGCATATGCTACTAAGATGAACTTTAGGGTATTCTATATAGATGTTAAGTCTGCATTTCTAAATGGAAAGCTGCAAGAAGAAGTTTATGTCAAACGGCCTCCTGATTTTGTAAGCAGTAAATATCCAGACCATGTCTACAAGCTAGACAAAGCTCTTTTTGGCCTCAAACATGCACCAAGAGCATGGTATGAGACACTTCATTTGTATCTCACTGGTATAAGTTTTAAAGTTGGAACAATTGATACCACTCTATTCTCAAAAGAGATAGATGGTGATCTCTTACTGGTACAGATATATGTGGATGATATTATTTATGGATCTAAAAATGAGAAATATTGTCAAGATTTTTCAAAACTTATGTCAAAGACATATGAAATGAGCTTACAAAGAGATTTGCAATAAACAACTTGATGATGGAATTTTTATAAGTCAAGATATATATATATATCAAAGATATGTTAAAGAAATTTGGTCTGACATGTTTAAAAGATATAGGGACTCCAATGGCAGCATCTATCAAAATCGATGCTGATCCCAATGGTGAACCAGTCAATATCACTGAATGTAGAGGTATGATTAGGTCCCTACTTTATCTCACAGCCAGCAGACCAGATATTATGTTTGTCACTTGTCTCTATGCCAGATATCAAGCTGATCCTAAATAGTCACATTTGTTAGCAGTAAAACGGATATTTCAGTATCTAAAAGGTACTGCTAAACGTGGTCTTTAGTATCCCAAAGACCAGGATCTTGAGCTAATAGGGTATTCAGATGCTGACTTTGTAGGGTGTAAAATAGACAGAAAAAGTACTACTGGTGGTTGCTAGTTACTGGGTGGTAGGCTAGTCAGCTGAACGAGCAAAAAGCAAAATACTATGTCCACATCTACTGCTGAGGCAGAATATGTTTCTGTTGGTAGTTGTACTGCTCAAGTACTATGGATGCAAAGCCAGCTGAAGGACTATGGTGTTCATGTTACAAAAACTCCAATCTACTGTGACAACACAAGTGCAATTGCTATTACCAACAATCCTGTAATGCATTCTAGGACAAAGCACATTGACGTTCGATATCATTTTATAAGGGATCATGTTCAAAAAGGAGATGTGGAGCTACATTTTATTTCAACAGACCAGCAGTTAGCAGATCTCTTCATAAAGCCCTTATATGAGAAACGTTTTAACTATCTCATCTCTGAGCTGGGTATGCTTGAACTTTAAAATAAAAGACAATTTTATTGGTGTGTTGGTTCTACAACATGCAGGACAAACCAGTAAGTCACAAATTCTTTGCTTACAGCCTACATGTCAAACAATCAATACAACAAGGTCTTTTATATCATGGTTAGTCAATGTCTAAAATGAAATAATAAATAGCTCACAACATTAAATGATACCTTAAAACAGAAACTCATTTACTCCCAATGATTTAAAATTAAATTCATAACATATTAAATGTAACAAAGAATTTTTGTATTTTATACAAACTTTATTTTGTGGTCTTTAACTTCATTTTGAATTAAAACCTGCTGCATTTAATGCTTAATGGGAGGTATGAGTGTTCAAGCCGATTATATGTCATGTCAACAGTCTGTGTCCCCTCGAAAATGTGCCAGTCTATCACATCTGCCCACGCGCCTGCAGATGACAGTTGTTATTTTTCTCTCTCCTGCACTTTTTCCACCAATCCGAAAGGTTAAATAAGGCAATCCATTTCTCATAATAACCTTCGGTTATTAACTCTTCAATTTACCTTTCAAAAACACACTCTTCTCTCTAAATCCCCAAATCTTCAAATCAATCATACATTCATCTTCAACAATGGCAGACCAACAACAATCACCACCCATCGAGAACCAACTGGAGGAACAACAACAACATCAACCAGAACAACAACCTCCACCAGTCCTGGAGGAACAGGTTGAACAGGGACCCTTGTTCAATCTTCACCTGAACCTGATCAGGGCTGCTAATGCACCAGATCATGCACTCATTCGCCTATCCAGAGGCAATGCTGCTCATGCCCTTTCAATTCCAAAATCCAAAGCTAACATGGGCTATGACATACTCATCACTTACATAAGGCAATCACCTCTGGCTCGAGCAATTACAGGTGTTCCTTCTCGTCTGTATCCAGCCTGCTTAGCCAGATTCTGGTACACTGCCACCATTTCCACCACTCAAGAGAATGCTCCATGTATTCGTGGCATGGTTACTGAAACCCTAAACTGTTCAATCATCGTTGATGCCATTCGACGAGCCCTTCAACTGCCAAGTGGACCATTTGTTGATTCACCAACAAGTGATGAATTTAGAAGGGAGGAACTTGAAATTATTGGGTTTAATCGACCAGTGGCTCATATGCCTTTAAGGAAGCATATGCCACCTCTTTGGTATTACTTCTTTGGATTGCTGACACAATGCATCAGCCAGAAGTCTAGTAGTTTTGGCCAATGCTCAGATTTTAAGCTTAAGATTGGTCATGGGTTACTGTTCAACCGAAATATTGATTATGCCGGTGAAATCTTCTTGAGGCTAAGGGAAATGGTGCTTGCACCCAAAAGAACACACTTAATCCCCTTTCCAAAGTTCTTGAGCCTTGTGTTTGAAAATGAGCTGGGTGATGCTTACCAGCAGATTACTGATGAATCAGTCGACCTGCCCATGAAATAGGGGGGAATGACCAAAGATGCTCCTGTTGCTCTATATATAGGTTTAACACCAGGCATGCTCGAGTATCTTGCTGCTCGGGGTGGAGTTTACCAATCGATTGCCTCTATTGTTGCACCAGCTGAGGGGGAGGGACCTCAGCGCAAGCCAGCTGTTAAAAGGAAGAAGCCAGCTACCTCAACTAGTACAGCCACCGTCTCACATACTGGTAAAGTAGTAGTTGTATTAGAATGTAGTGCTCACTGATAATAAAGAACAACTCTAGTCTTATATACTGACTACCCACCTCTAGTATTGGAATCCGTTGCTTATCTATTTCTTGGTAACAGGAAAATCCAAATGTGCTGAAGCTGGCTCCAAGCAAACCACAGGGGAGATTGCCCCAGTCTCAACTGCTGCTTCTGAAAAGAAGGCTGCTATGGAACCTGGTACGTCTCTAGAACAAACAGCAGAAATCTCTAACTTAATTAAAACTATTTTCACTGCTAACTTGAAAAATGAAAGTGGAGTTAAAGGTACAACCTTGACTTCCAAGCTGACTGGTTTTAAAACTAGTGTTAAGAAGAGTATCATCCCATACTCTTATATCCAGGCACTTCCACATTTTTCAAAATTATCCTTCAAGAAATATCCTCTGCTGACAGTACAACCAGCAGAGAACATAACTGACCCCTAAAGTAGACTTGAGATGGCTCCTCATCGTGTTAAATTAGCTCAGGCTACTGCACATCCCAACTGTTACTTGGATCATGATAAGAGTTACACTCCTACATCATTACCAGCTAGAACTCTTACACAATCTGGGTCAACATGTGTTTCCAATGAGTCAGCAGAGTCACAGCTGCACTTACAGACACCTAACTCTGTCTTAATAAAAGGGCTGACTAAATCACCAGTCTGTCCCTAGAGACCAACAACAGATGCAATTGTTGAGTCAAATTTATTTGGTTCTACAGTTGTTATCATAAAATGTTCTTTTGTTTCAGTTCTTAGCAGGGTAGATGAACAGGTAGAGGGGGAGCGAGAAAAGAATGTTATTGTTTCTACTGATGAGCTATCTGTTTCTGCTACTGGTGTTGGTGCTACTGATTTGTCTACTGGTAGTGCTGATGCTAGTGCTGTTGCCTCTACTGCTGCTGGTACTACTGGAGATATTGTGGCTGCTGGTTCCACTGATCTTACTGTTAATGAGGAGTTAGCTACTGCTGATATTTATGCTATTCCTCCTACTATCTCTGGTATTGCTACTTCAACCACTGATTATGAGGTGGTTGATGAGATGATAACAGAACCTCCTCCTGCACTTGAAAAAGTTATTGATAATATTGTTAAGGAGGTTCTTGATTTCGATGTTACTGGTTCTTCCACTGTCACTCCTCCAATTGCTGCTACTGAGACATTACTACAGGTGGTGACCAGGATGACGTGGTGCTTACTGATGAGCTTATTGCAGCAAATGCTTCCTATTTTGCACATGTCACTGGTTCTACGGAACCCACTTTGGATGCTGGTACCTCCACTGCTACTACTACTGACACTACTCGGGCTTCTGTTTCTGGTGAAAAGCCCAAGTATGTGTGCCAGGTACCACATCCAGATGAAGTTGTTCCCAACTTCAAATATAAGGGAGCCTCTATCACTCCCAAGATTGCCTTGTTGGTGGATCAGCTGATTATTGATCCTCAAAGTACTTTAGTCTCAGCCAGCAAGCTATCACAGGAAGCGCTAATTAAACTACTGTCTCAGCTTGATTGACCAGCAAGAGAAGAGGTTTATGAGAGCCTGGCTACTTTACAACAAGTCAATGAGTAGCCATACTACCATTACTTTGGTATGGCTCCAGCTGCTTCTCCATGGCCTGGTACATGGAGGCCTCTCAAGTTCATCATCGATCCTGCTACTGGTAAATGTGTCATGCAAAATATTCCTGATTCGCCAGTACCTTCTGATTCATCAGCTTCTTCCTCATCATCTTCTTCATCTAATGATGATGCTGATAAAGGTGCTGGTAAGGACGAGCCAGTCATTCATGATAATGTGACTGGTTCCAAAGAAAAACCAGTGAATCTTACTGACGATGCTGATAATGATGCTGACAAGGATACAAGTGGTTCTAAACCTTCGGGTGAAGGTAAAAATGGTGGTGATCATGGTAATGAGTCAGATTCTGGCCTTCCACCTCCACCACCCCACGATGGTACTCCTGTTGTCACTACTAGTGATCGCCCCTCAACCAGTATTTTTGATCCTACTGAGGCGGCTGCCATTTCCACTCTGGCTGTTTATCGTACTGTAGCCAGAATCACACCAGACATTCAAAGATCCATCCGTGATACTATTACTGATCGAATGACTGAAGCCATACGCAGAGCTGGGGATGTTACAACTTCCACCATTGAAGCCCAGCTCAAGCAAGTGTGTGCTTTTGTAGATCTCGCGGTGGATGCCATTGTCCAACACCATGAGGAAGAGGAGGACCTTAAAAGGCGAATAATCTCTCATAATGAATATGCTGATCATATTGCCCGTCTTCAAGCTGATCTTGATGCTTCTAATCGAAGAATTCGCTTTCTTAATGAGGAGAATAGGGTATTGGAAGAGAGGTTGGATTTGCAGGAACAGCAAATGGCTACAATGGTTCCTGCCTCTTCTTATGTTCAAATGGTGGAGGTAATGCAACGCATGGCTGCTCTTCAAGCTGATGTAAGGGCCAGCGTAAATAAGATGGCCATGGGTGTTGCAAGGAATGAAGTTCGTACTTCAAACCTATGCCTCAGACAATATGTCATGGATCCTGGTACCCATCTTTCTCCTGCTGATGCTGACTGGAACAACTTTGCTTTTTCTGTTCCAGAGTCCGATAGTAACCTTGATGCACATGTTTCCCCAGACCATCCTTCTGCCCCTGCTGATGACAAAAAGGGGGAGAAGAAATCTAAAAAGCATAAAAAGAGAAAACAAACTGAGGGGGAGCATGAGCATGAGAAGGCTCCAAAGCAGCAAAGGAGAGATGGTGATGGTACTGATCAAGGTACTGGCACTAAGCCCAGTAACGCTTATACTGAAGCAGGTGTCAAGACTGCTGGTGAATCTCAACCCAGTGTGTCTGCCACATCTGTGGATGATATTGGTTCTGGCAGTAAGTCCAGTGATGTTTCTGAACTGGCTGTTGCTGAATCTTTTGTTGTTTCTCAATCTATTGAAAGAAAAATGAAAAGAAAAATGGAGAGACGTGAGAAGAGACAGCAGGAATTGAATGATGCCTTTAATTGTGATGGCCCCGTCAAAACACTTAACGACTCCGTCACTTGGTCCCACAGCTTGATCGAACTTAAATGAATTTAATAAATGACATTGCATTCTTTTATATCAAAAGTTTCCCAAAAAGGAAAGCATACCAAAATATGTAGTTTAAATGTAACCCAACATATTAATAATCCAAAGTTGACACAAAAACATTGTCAACAACCCACAAGTATTAATTATTCAAAAACCGAATGCAAGCCAAAATTTAATAAATTGTTTCATAAAAATCTGTCCAAATGCATGCAGACTCTTCTAAACACAGCAGAAGCATCACATAAACTCAAGTACCTGTGAAAACATGCGAGTAAACTGTCAACACAAAGGTTGAGTTGTAATGACCCGCACTTTTTCGATCAATTTATACTTATAAGATTAATATTTACATAAATTAAACCTTACCAACATGATAAGCAATCCAAATTGTTGAGACTTATGTTTTTGAAATGAGTTTTACACAACGTTTGACCGTCTAGTTTGACCGATGATATCACGAACTATACAATATATGATAATTATACGTTTGTGTATATATATGTATATATACATATTTAACATGATCTAAGGATGTTTTAATACCTCATTTTGTATTAATAACAATAAGTTATAAGTATATTTTGAAACTACTAACTTAAGTTTTCAAAACGATAACCATACGTAACGTTATTTGACATAAATACTTATGACCTATAATGTTTATACATATATCGTATAAGTAATGTATTTAATCACTTTTTAAGGACTTAAATACATAAAACAATATAAGTGTATTCACAAAAGATAGCTATATTTGAATTCTCATTCCGTTTTCACAAGATTTCTATACGTATACTTAGGGTATATGTACCCGTATAAATACGCAGTTTCTAGAAGTTTTACTATTGAAAAATACCAATTATTAGACTTCAATTATATGATCTTAGCAGCCTTTGATTAGTCAATACATGTGGGATCATATATGAGGACTTTTGAGCTAAAAATCAAAAAAATAAAGTCTATATATACATATACATATATACGCCTATATACACATATGCACACTTTCATAACAATTTTCTTTCAAGTTAAATGATCTTCTAAACTCTCTTATCTTCAACCTTCAAGTGTTCTTCAAGGTCCTCATAAGTTTTTAGCTTCAAAACATCACTTAATCATCATAAGAAAACCCTTACAAAAATACTTCAAGAAAACCTTCCAAGAACACCAACTTACTTCCAATCTTTCATCCACTTCCATCACCCTTTTGGTTCTAGGTTCTTACTCCTCTTTTACAGCAACCTTGTCCAAGGAATTTGAGGTAGAATCTATGTTCATCACCTTATTCGATTCATATATATATAGCTATCTTATTTTGTGGTATAAAATTTTAACAACAAGAACATAGTTTGAATGTTTTCAAACTTGTTTGCAAACTAAATAGATCCTTCTAACTTAACTTTTAAAATACTTCAAGACCTGTAATATAACTTAAATATATGCTAATTTAACAAGGTATAATTTGGTTTTTCAAAGAACACCTTAAAAACTGTTTTTACGACGTCGGAGTGTAACCGGGGGCTGTTTTGGGTTGGATAATTACAAACCATCTTAAACTTTGAATTGGAGGTTTATTTTCTGGAAAAATGATTTTTACTATGAATATGTTAACGCATAAAAATTTTATGATTTAACTCAAAGTATAAGTATTTTTAGAAAAATTATCATTTAAGGTTGTTTACATGATGGAAAATGATTAACTTCATAAGTTTCACTAAAGTTTTACCTATGACCTGTGATTTCGAATACAAACTAAGGTATTTACAGTTCATATTCTTAAAGAAGGACTCGATCCAAGGAAGTGGCAAGTTGAATCAATGAAAACGGAGTTGTAACGAAGAAACTATGACCAAAACGAGATCGGATATCTAAGACTAGTTTAGCTACGAAAATAATTGGAGAAAATTAAATAAATCACATCTTTTTAAAATAACATGATATTTTATATATATGTACTCATAATTTAATTTTATATGGTTCAGGATCACCCGTAAACAATACGAGAAGATTAATCATAAGATCCCATGATTGTACGCAACACGTCATTTGACAACACCGGTACTTTATGTACGCAACACGTCATTTGACAACACCGGTACCATGGGTCAAGATTAATCTCGACCAATACATATACGATGGGGGTTTTATTTATTTCATTGGGGGTTTATTAAACACCTAAAAATGAACCATTAAAATTGAATTACTAACATCGGACTGCTAACTACGGACTAAGAAATTATTAAAAGTATTAAAAGTATAATAAGTATATATATGTGACGATTGTTTTAAAAAGAAAAGGTATTGATATATTATATATGGATAAGTTCGTGATATCAATTGGAGACCAAGTCAAAATTACATATCTTCAAGACGAAAGTGAGTATATAGTCCCACTTTTAAACTCTAAATATTTCGGGATGAGAATACATGTATTTTATGTTTTACGATATGGACACAAGTAACTGAAAAATATATTCTACGTTGAGTTGTACCACTGGCATACTTCCCTGTAGCTTGGTAACTGTTATTTACAGCGGTATTGTAAACGCGAATCCTGTTGATAGATCTATCGGGCCTGACAACCCCAACCGGACTGGACGACCAGTATTCAACGGTTGCACAGTACTTCGTTTCGTGACTACACTTGGTACGGTGTAGTAAGATTTCATAATAAAGGGAATATGCGACGTGATTAAATGTTAAGTATGGTTACCAAGTGCTCAACCACTTAGAATATTTTTATTAAAACGTTTATATATGAAATCTTGTGGTCTATATATATATATATTGCTGCCGGCATTAAACCTATATCTCACCAACTTTATGTTGACGTTTTAAACATGTCTATTCTCAGGTGATAATTAGAAGCTTCCGCTGCAACGTGTTGAATTTAAACAAGATCTTGAGTATGCATATTTGTGTCAAAAATAAAACTGCATATCGGAGGATTTGTAATGTAAAATATGCTAGAAATCGTATTGTTATCATCACATGTAAAGTTTGTAAGTCTAAGATTATCGCTAAACGATAATCATCTTTTTATTGTCTAAAGCTTGTATTAAAATAAGAGTTATGGTTTGTAATGTAAAATAAATGCAGTTGTTCTTTTAAAAATGTCGCATATAGAGGTCAATACCTCGCAATGAAATCATACGTTATCTAACTCGTTCTTATGGTTAAGGACGGGTTATGACATGTGGTATCAGAGCGGTGGTCTTAGCGAACCAGGTTTGCATTAGTGTGTCTAACCGATAAGTCGTTAGGATACATTAGTAAGTCTGGACTTTGACCGGGTCTGATTTAAAAACCATTGCTTATCATTGTTGGTTAAAATTTATATGTAAATATTATGTAGTACTAATGGGTTAGTTGTTGTGTGATAGATGTCGGGCTCAAAACTTGTTATCACATTCAGCGACTCCGAACCAGAATCTTCAGATGGTGTTCCAGTCATTAACCTATCCGATGACGAAAATAATATCTTTGGGGAAGACTCACAAATTCCGGATGAACCAACTATAGAGAACCCGGAAAGTGAACCCGAGGAGGAAAGTGAACCCGAGGAGGAAAGTGAACCCGAGGAAGAAATACAGGAAATTACAAAAGACGAGTTCGAACTAGGAAAGAAACGACAGGCTAATGAATTAGAAAATTCAAATCCCGAGTTTAGTGAGGATGATGTGGCACCAACTCCACTAGACACTACCACCCCTATTCCCGCTATTCCTATTCGTTCTATCCCGGCATCCAGTTCTTCAGTCCCACAGCCAAAATATAGGCAGACAGCTAGGATAAGCGTTAGGCCATTCCTTGAACCTAAACGTCCTAGAAAATAGACCAAACGATGCGCTGCCGTATTAAACCATGGGATCATATAATGTTTTGTATAATATTATTAGTGTGGTTTGCTTAATGTTCGATGTAAGATAAGCATATGTAAAATAGTGAAGTGTGAAATGCAATAATTTTCCATGGTTAAGTATTATTTAGATGGTAGTAATTGATTCTGTACTAAGCTATTAAGTATGGACATTAACGGGTAGGTACTACCCTAGATATAATTATAAAACGCTAATAAGAAGAAAAGGCTTTTATAATAATACCTGGTTCATATTATTAATAAGCTATAATGTACTGTAAATATACACTACATCTATAATATTCCATGTGAATAATTATTTTCTTTTCATTCTTATAGAAGAATATGGCGCGATTGAACCGAATGACGGAACAAGAAATCCAGGAACTCATCAATCAGCGAGTGAACGACAGAATGTTATGGGTCGAGGCTGCAAGAGGTGCTGCAGTTAACCCAAATCCTCGTGTAGGATGCACCTACAAGATGTTTCAAGCTTGCAAGCCCTCATCATTCAGTGGAACGGAAGGACCGATCGGTTTAACCCGGTGGATAGAAAAGATGGAGACTGTGTTTAAAATCAGTGGTTGTATTGAAAAGGACATGACCAAGTATGCATCGTGCACTTTACAAGATAGTGCACTCACGTGGTGGAAAAATTATGTGAAGGCTGTAGGAGGAGATGTAGCTTATGATACTCCGTGGGAAGAATTCAAAACAATGTTAATCAACGAATATTGTCCAAGGAACGAGGTTAGGAAGTTGGAAGATGAGTTACGAAGTCTGAAGGTTATTGGTACTGAAATCACCAACTACAATCAGCGATTCATGGAATTAGTTTTGCTATGTCCTGAATTGGTTCCAACCGAAGAACGGAAGATTGAAATGTACAAAGATGGTTTGCCCAAAAAGGTCAAGGCAAATGTTACAGCATCGAAACCTAAGACAATTCATGAAGCTATAACCATGGCAAACGAGCTAATGGATCAGGTCATCATGGATAAGAAAGTATCCAATACTGATGTGAAGGTATCAGGTAACAAAAGAAAGTGGAATGGAAATTATGATCGAGGTAACCAACAACAATCTTTTAAGAAACAAGAAAACACGCAAGGTGCGGGTAGTGGTTTAAGCTTTGGTTATAAAGGACAAAATCCTTTATGCAACCGATGCCACAAACATCACTCTGGTTACTGTAATGTGGTATGCAACAAATGTAATCGAAAGGGTCATCTTGCTGAAGATTGTAGGGCTCTCGTTACAAATACAAATGGTACCAAGACTCCTGCCACTAATGCAAATAGAACTGCTTTGGCTACTGTTACTTGTTATGGATGTGGGAAACAGGGTCATTATAAGATCCAGTGCCCGAATCCAGAGAAGAATATCGGACCTGCACGAGGGAGAGCATTTGTTATTAATGCTAGAGAGGCGTGTGAAGACCCGGAGCTTGTTACGGGTACGTTTACCATTAATAACTTATCCGCATCTATTATATTTGATACTGGTGCTGATAGAAGTTACGTGTGTAGAGACTTTCACGCTAAATTGAATTGTTCATCATTACCTTTAGATGCTAAGTACATGATTGAGTTAGCTAATGGTAAACTAATTAAAGCCGATAAAATTTGCCGTGATTGTAAAATAAATTTAGCCGGAGAAACATTTAAGATTGATTTGATACCCGTAGAATTAGGAAGTTTTGATGTAATAGTTGGCATGGACTGGATGTCCAAAATAGGAGCTGAAGTTGTGTGCGCCAAGAAGGCAATTCGCATTCCTCGTAAGGATAAAACGCCAGTAATGATTTATAGAGAGAAGGGTAACTCAAAGCTAAAACTCATTAGTTATTTGAAAGCTCAAAAGTGCTTGAAGAAAGGGTGCTATGCTATCTTAGCACATGTTAATAAAGTCGAAAAGAAAGAAAAAGAGAAGTGCATCAATGACGTGCCTGTGGCAAGAGATTTTCCTGAAGTATTTCCGGAAGAGTTGCCGGGATTACCTCCATTTAGATCTGTAGAATTTCAAATAGATCTTGTACCAGGAGCTGCACCGGTTGCCCGTGCTCCATATAGACTTGCACCGTCCGAGTTAAAAGAACTTCAGAGTCAGTTAAAAGAATTACTGGATCGTGGATTCATACGACCAAGTACTTCACCGTGGGGAGCTCCAATTTTATTCGTCAAGAAGAAAGACGGATCTTTCCAAATGTGTATAGATTATCGTGAATTAAATAAGTTAACTATCAAGAATCGGTATCCACTACCGAGAATTGACGACTTATTTGATCAACTCCAAGGATCATGTGTGTACTCGAAAATTGACCTAAGATCGGGCTATCATCAATTACGTGTCAAAGAAGAAGATATACCGAAAACTGCTTTTCGGACACGTTACGGTCATTACGAATTTCTGGTCATGCCGTTTGGATTGACGAATGCGCCAGCTGTATTCATGGACCTCATGAATCGAGTTTGTAGTCCATATTTAGATAAGTTTGTTATTGTTTTCATTGATGACATTCTTATCTATTCCAAGAGTGAGCAAGAGCATGAGCAGCATTTAAGTTTAATATTAGAGTTGTTAAGAAAAGAACAGCTATATGCTAAATTTTCTAAATGTGCTTTCTGGTTGAAAGAAGTGCAATTTCTTGGCCACGTTGTTAGTAGCAAAGGAATTCAGGTTGATCCAGCAAAAATTGAAGCCATTGAAAAATGGGAGACTCCTAAGACAGCAATGCAGATACGCCAATTTTTGGGTTTAGCCGGTTATTATAGAAGGTTTATTCAAGATTTTTCCCGAATAGCTAAGCCGTTGACAGCGTTAACACAAAAAGGGAAGAAATATGAATGGACTTCTGAGCAGGAGAGTGCATTTCAATTACTAAAGAAGAAGTTAACTACGGCGCCTATTTTATCGTTACCAGAAGGGAACGATGATTTTGAAATATATTGTGACGCTTCGCGACAAGGTTTTGGTTGCGTTCTTATGCAACGGAAGAAAGTTATTGCATACGCATCCTGACAATTAAAGATTCACGAGCGGAATTATACGACGCATGATCTAGAACTGGGAGCAGTCGTGTTTGCATTGAAGATATGGAGACACTACTTATATGGGGTTAAATGCACTGTGTTTACTGATCATAAAAGTCTTCAACATATTTTTGATCAGAAACAGCTGAACATGAGGCAACGTAGGTGGGTCGAGCTGATAAACGACTATGATTGTGAAATTCGTTATCATCCCGGGAAGGCGAACGTGGTGGCCGATGCTCTAAGCAGAAAGGAACGAGAACCAATTCGAGTACGAGCAATGAATATAAAAATTCGCATGAATCTCAACTCACAAATCAAAGAAGTTCAACGAGAAGCACTTACTAATGAAAACATAAGAAATGAAATAATGAAGAAGTATGAGAAGCAACTCGTTATACGGGAAGATGGAATTCGATATTTTGCAAATCGTATTTGGGTACCGAAGTTGGGTGGATTAAGGAAGTTGATATTGAACGAGGCACATAAGACAAGATACTCGATACATCCTGGAGTTGGAAAGATGTACCAAGATCTTAAGACACATTATTGGTGGCCTAATTTAAAGACAGACGTTGCAACATATGTTGGGGAGTGTTTAACTTGTTCTAAAGTTAAAGCAGAACACCAAAAGCCGTCAGGGTTACTTCAACAACCAGAAATCCCAGAATGGAAATGGGATGGTATTACCATGGATTTCATCACGAAGTTACCAAAGACTGCCTGGGGATACGACACCATTTGGGTGATTGTTGATCGTCTCACCAAGTCTGCACATTTCTTGCCTATAAAGGAAACGGATAGGATGGAGAAACTATTACGATTGTATATAAAGGAAATTGTTTCAAGGCATGGAATACCTATTTCCATTATATCCGATCGTGATAGTAGATTTACCTCAAAGTTCTGGCAATCACTACAGGAGGCACTAGGAACTCGTTTGGATATGAGTACCGCATATCATCCGCAAACTGACGGACAGAGTGAAAGAACAATTCAGACTCTTGAAGACATGCTCAGGGCATGTGTGATCGATTTTGGAAACGGATGGGATAAGTATTTACCGTTAGCAGAATTCTCGTATAATAATAGTTATCATGCGAGCATTAAAGCTGCACCATTCGAAGCACTGTATGGAAGGAAGTGTAGATCTCCTATTTGTTGGAATGAAGTAGGAGATCGACAATTAACTGGTCCCGAGATCATACACGAAACGACTGAGAAGATAGTACAAATTAAGGAGAGATTGAAAACAGCCCGTAGTCGCCAAAAGAGCTACGCCGATGTCCGAAGGAAACCATTAGAGTTTCAGATCGGTGACATGGTTATGTTAAAGGTGTCACCATGGAAAGGTGTAATACGCTTCGGAAAAAGGGGTAAACTGAACCCAAGATATGTAGGCCCGTTCAAGATCATCGAACGCATTGGACCGGTAGCTTATCGACTCGAGTTACCGCAACAACTCGCCGGAGTACATAATACCTTTCACGTCTCGAACCTTAAGAAGTGTCTTGCAAAGGAAGACCTCACCATTCCTCTTGAAGAAATCCATGTCGATGAGAAACTACAATTCATCGAAGAACCAATCGAAATCATGGATCGTGAAGTTAAACAGCTCAAGCAGAGCAACATACCGATCGTTAAGGTTCGTTGGAATGCTCGAAGAGGTCCTGAGTTTACTTGGGAACGAGAGGATCAGATGAAACAAAAGTATCCACACTTGTTTCTCGATGACGCAAAATAGGTACAATTTTAAAATTTCGGGACGAAATTTATTTAACGGGTAGGTACTGTAATGACCCGCACTTTTTCGATCAATTTATACTTATAAGATTAATATTTACATAAATTAAACCTTACCAACATGATAAGCAATCCAAATTGTTGAGACTTATGTTTTTGAAATGAGTTTTACACAACGTTTGACCGTCTAGTTTGACCGATGATATCACGAACTATACAATATATGATAATTATACGTTTGTGTATATATATGTATATATACATATTTAACATGATCTAAGGATGTTTTAATACCTCATTTTGTATTAATAACAATAAGTTATAAGTATATTTTGAAACTACTAACTTAAGTTTTCAAAACGATAACCATACGTAACGTTATTTGACATAAATACTTATGACCTATAATGTTTATACATATATCGTATAAGTAATGTATTTAATCACTTTTTAAGGACTTAAATACATAAAACAATATAAGTGTATTCACAAAAGATAGCTATATTTGAATTCTCATTCCGTTTTCACAAGATTTCTATACGTATACTTAGGGTATATGTACCCGTATAAATACGCAGTTTCTAGAAGTTTTACTATTGAAAAATACCAATTATTAGACTTCAATTATATGATCTTAGCAGCATTTGATTAGTCAATACATGTGGGATCATATATGAGGACTTTTGAGCTAAAAATCAAAAAAATAAAGTCTATATATACATATACATATATACGCCTATATACACATATGCACACTTTCATAACAATTTTCTTTCAAGTTAAATGATCTTCTAAACTCTCTTATCTTCAACCTTCAAGTGTTCTTCAAGGTCCTCATAAGTTTTTAGCTTCAAAACATCACTTAATCATCATAAGAAAACCCTTACAAAAATACTTCAAGAAAACCTTCCAAGAACACCAACTTACTTCCAATCTTTCATCCACTTCCATCACCCTTTTGGTTCTAGGTTCTTACTCCTCTTTTACAGCAACCTTGTCCAAGGAATTTGAGGTAGAATCTATGTTCATCACCTTATTCGATTCATATATATATAGCTATCTTATTTTGTGGTATAAAATTTTAACAACAAGAACATAGTTTGAATGTTTTCAAACTTGTTTGCAAACTAAATAGATCCTTCTAACTTAACTTTTAAAATACTTCAAGACCTGTAATATAACTTAAATATATGCTAATTTAACAAGGTATAATTTGGTTTTTCAAAGAACACCTTAAAAACTGTTTTTACGACGTCGGAGTGTAACCGGGGGCTGTTTTGGGTTGGATAATTACAAACCATCTTAAACTTTGAATTGGAGGTTTATTTTCTGGAAAAATGATTTTTACTATGAATATGTTAACGCATAAAAATTTTATGATTTAACTCAAAGTATAAGTATTTTTAGAAAAATAATCATTTAAGGTTGTTTACATGATGGAAAATGATTAACTTCATAAGTTTCACTAAAGTTTTACCTATGACCTGTGATTTCGAATACAAACTAAGGTATTTACAGTTCATATTCTTAAAGAAGGACTCGATCCAAGGAAGTGGCAAGTTGAATCAACGAAAACGGAGTTGTAACGAAGAAACTGTGACCAAAACGAGATCGGATATCTAAGACTAGTTTAGCTACGAAAATAATTGGAGAAAATTAAATAAATCACATCTTTTTAAAATAACATGATATTTTATATATATGTACTCATAATTTAATTTTATATGGTTCAGGATCACCCGTAAACAATACGAGAAGATTAATCATAAGATCCCATGATTATACGCAACACGTCATTTGACAACACCGGTACTTTATGTACGCAACACGTCATTTGACAACACCGGTACCATGGGTCAAGATTAATCTCGACCAATACATATACGATGGGGGTTTTATTTATTTCATTGGGGGTTTATTAAACACCTAAAAATGAACCATTAAAGTTGAATTACTAACATCGGACTGCTAACTACGGACTAAGAAATTATTAAAAGTATTAAAAGTATAATAAGTATATATATGTGACGATTGTTTTAAAAAGAAAAGGTATTGATATATTATATATAGATAGGTTCGTGATATCAATCGGAGACCAAGTCAAAATTACATATCTTCAAGCCGAAAGTGAGTATATAGTCCCACTTTTAAACTCTAAATATTTCGGGATGAGAATACATGTATTTTATGTTTTACGATATGGACACAAGTAACTGAAAAATATATTCTACGTTGAGTTGTACCACTGGCATACTTCCCTGTAGCTTGGTAACTGTTATTTACAGCGGTATTGTAAACGCGAATCCTGTTGATAGATCTATCGGGCCTGACAACCCCAACCGGACTGGACGACCAGTATTCAACGGTTGCACAGTACTTCGTTTCGTGACTACACTTGGTACGGTGTAGTAAGATTTCATAATAAAGGGAATATGCGACGTGATTAAATGTTAAGTATGGTTACCAAGTGCTCAACCACTTAGAATATTTTTATTAAAACGTTTATATATGAAATCTTGTGGTCTATATATATATTGCTGCCGGCATTAAACCTATATCTCACCAACTTTATGTTGACGTTTTAAACATGTCTATTCTCAGGTGATAATTAGAAGCTTCCGCTGCAACATGTTGAATTTAAACAAGATCTTGAGTATGCATATTTGTGTCAAAAATAAAACTGCATATCGGAGGATTTGTAATGTAAAATATGCTAGAAATCGTATTGTTATCATCACATGTAAAGTTTGTAAGTCTAAGATTATCGCTAAACGATAATCATCTTTTTATTGTCTAAAGCTTGTATTAAAATAAGAGTTATGGTTTGTAATGTAAAATAAATGCAGTTGTTCTTTTAAAAATGTCGCATATAGAGGTCAATACCTCGCAATGAAATCATACGTTATCTAACTCGTTCTTATGGTTAAGGACGGGTTATGACATGAGTGAATTATAGGTTTAAATAATTGAATAAACTTTAGACCACAAGATTTAAAAATGTTAGAAAATATTAAACATTATTCCATTATCAATGAGCCACCTGGTAACCACTTAACCCTTTATTTGCCCTTGCCAAACACAATAAAAATATACACTGGACAGTGTATCTACAACAAAATACGAAGTACTAAACATTCCGATTATAAATTGCTAGCGCGACTAGCTCGAAATGGGGTTGTCAAACCCGATAGATCTATCCGTAGGATTCGCGTTCACCGGTAGAAACCAATGATTACAGTTACCAGACTAGAGAATATTTTTGTCCAACTCACAATGAATAATTTAAATTTAATTGTCACTTGTGTCTAAACGTGAAATAAAATGCATGTAATCACATCCCAAAAATATACTTTGAAAAGTATGTAAAACGGGACTATAACTCACCTTAATAGTAATGAAGTAACCAACACAATTAAGCGAACAGCAAATGTAGTACAGTGATCAGGAATGATCACAACGCCGACCTATAAATAAAGCAGGTCGATATAAATAACTAACTTAGGTCAAGTCTTAGTATGATAGCTATTGTACATGTTGCAAGTAGTCATAGAACAATACTCAATATGCATCGGTTTGATCGGAACAGCTTACGGGCACACACTTTCTATTTTTAGAAAGTTTCTATTTTTAGCAAGTTTCCATTTTTGGAAAGTTTCTATTTTTGGAAAGTTTCTATTTTTGGAAAGTTTCCAAATTTAGAAAGTTGCTATATTAGGAAAGTTTATAAGTTAGGAAAGTTTCCTTAATTAGAAAGTCAACAAAAGTCAACTGAAAGTCAAAGTCAACCGAAAGTCAACTCAAAAGTCAACCTTGGTCAAACATGGTCAACGTAAATTTTAAAAGTGTAATTTATAGTAATAATATAAGTTATAACGTTTATTAAAGTTAAATATGTCTAATTATGTCATAACATAAGTTTAATTAAATTAAAATGAATTATTAAAGTTAATATAAGTTTAAATGATATAATTAATATAACATAAGTATTTAATTAATTAATTAAATATTAGTCATAATGTAAGTATTATTAATTAATAATAAATTTTAAATCATATCATAAGTATTATTAATTAATAATGAATTATTAATCATATCATAAGTTTCTAATTATAATTATTAAATCATATGTATTTAATAATTAAATTATAATTAAATAATAACTAAGCCTTATAATAATTAAATAATTAATTAATCCTTATTATAAGTCTTATTATAGTAATCTCATAATATAAGTTTAATACTTATCATAAGTATTTTCTATTAACAATAAAAGTATTATTAATCATAAGCTTAATTAAAATGTTAATTAAATCATAAGTATTAATTAAATGATATAATAAATATATATCATAAGTTGTAAATAATAATAATTACTTTTTTTATCATAAGTAATTAAATGATAATGAAATCCATTATTTATAACATAAGTTTAATAATTAATCACAAGTTTTAAATCAAAAGTTCATCGGGTCGTATCCTGAGCCCCGGGTGTCAGTTTTCGGCGAGCCTTACATATATCTCCGCCTAAGCAAACCACCCGACACTTTGGTACACTCAAGAACACACCATGAACAGCCCACAAGTCGTGATATTCAGCCAATACACTACTTGGAACTTCAATTCAACCAAAAACGTGTTTTAGACGTAACGGGTGATTCGTGGCTCGGATTGAGATGACCCGAACATGAAAGTTCGCCCCACCATCAGTCCTAACACACTAACACACCCTAAAGTCACCAAATATGGTCACAAAGTCTGACCAAACCTGGTTCATACCAAAATCACATTTCAATCTTAACAAAATACCATTTTGATCATAATTAGGGTTCCGGGAGTCGAAACGACATGAATCCGGAGTCTAAAATTAATGTCTTGATGAGAGGAACTCATTTATATACTTTATTTTATGATCAACATCAGTTACAATATCAGAAACACACGAAAAATCTGCTGTCCCAAATATATCAAACGGAAAACATATGTTTACGAGTAATTCTACGCATACAATCAAAATTACAACAACTAATAATCATCATACTAATAATATAAACATAAAATACAGAAAAATAAATAAAAATTAAAAGTTCTAGGGTTAGGGTTTATACCCTAATCAAGAATCAATTAGTATAATCGCGTAGAGAACGGAACGAGGAACGCGATTGTATGAACGATCTCTAGATCCAATCTTGAAAAATTGATGAAGATGATGATGTTGGGTGGTGTTGGGCGATGGCCAAGGAACAAAGGGAAGGAGAAGTTGGGAGAAAATTATGAGTATTAGGTTTTAGGAAATTTTGTAAAGTGAATTTGGAAAATAAAATGGGAAAAACAAAATACTCTAAAGAGGTTCGGCTGATGGGGGTGTGTGGGGTGGGCCCCAATAGCCCAATTTCACTTAATGTCCAATAACTTGTGGCCCGAACGCTCGATTGAAACCCGAAACGCGAAAACGCACTTACGCGATTAAAAATTCGGAAAGATAACAAATGCGCGACGAAAAATAAATATAAATACACTATATAATAATATGATCTTAAAATATCATATTTAAAATAAATAGGATTTAAATATCCCAAAAACGCGACCGTTGGTTTGAAACCGAAAAGATTCGCCGGATAGAAATCCGCGATTCGTATAAACGTACGATTTAAAATATGAATACATATATTCACATAACACATAATAATTACTATATTATTACTAAAATAATAATATAGGTCATGAAATGACGTAACACAATTAACAGTTAACAGTCGTTAAATAATTAACGGTAAAAGATAACGAAAAAAGTAGGGTCGTGACAGTACCTTCCCGTTACGAAAATTTCGTCCCGAAATTTAAGCCGGTGTAGGGGTTGACTCAGCATCTGGGAACAAATGCGGGTACTTCTGCTTCATCTGATCTTCACGCTCCCAAGTGAACTCGGGACCACGTCTGGCGTTCCATCTAACCCGGACAATAGGAATTCGGCTCTGCTTAAGACTCTTAACTTCTCGATCCATAATTTCAATAGGTTCCTCAATAAAGTGTAGTTGCTTATCAACATGAAGTTCTTCCAGAGGAATAGTCTTGTCGGCCTCGGCCAAACACTTCTTTAAGTTCGATACATGAAAAACATCGTGAACAGCACTGAGTTCTTGTGGCAATTTTAAACGATAAGCCGCCGGTCCAACTCTCTCAACAATCTCAAATGGTCCAACAAAACGAGGACTTAGCTTTCCCCTTTTACCAAAACGGATCACACCCTTCCAAGGTGAAACCTTTAACATAACCCGATCACCAACTTGAAATTCCACATCTTTCCTTCCCCTATCGGCATAAATCTTTTGCTGACTTCTAGCGGTTCTCAACCTTTCCTTAATCTGTACAATCTTCTCGGTAGTCTCGTGAATAATTTCTGGACCTGTGAGTTGGGCATCCCCAACCTCATTCCAACAGACAGGAGACCTGCACTTCCTACCGTACAGAGCTTCAAACGGTGCGGCTTGAATACTTGCGTGATAACTGTTGTTATAAGAAAATTCAGCTAGCGGCAAATATTTATCCCACCCATTACCAAAATCAATAACACACGCTCGCAACATATCTTCCAACGTCTGAATGGTCCTTTCACTCTGACCATCCGTTTGGGGATGATAAGCGGTGCTCATATCTAACCTAGTTCCCAAGGCTTCCTGTAAAGATCGCCAAAACCTCGATACAAATCGACTGTCTCAGTCCGAAATAATGGATACAGGAACACCATGCCTAGAAACAATCTCCTTCAAGTACAAACGAGTAAGCTTCTCCATTGAATCTGGTTCCCTAATCGTCAAAAAGTGAGCCGACTTAGTGAGTCGATCTACAATCACCCAAATAGTGTCATAGCCACCCGCAACTCTCGGTAACTTAGTAATAAAATCCATTGTAATCCCTTCCCACTTCCACTTGGGAATCTCGGGTTGTACCAACAGTCCAGACGGTTTTTGATGTTCAGCTTTAACCTTAGCACAGGTCAAACACTTAGCCACATACGTAGCCACATCACCTTTCAAATTTGGCCACCAATACAGCTCCTTAAGATCATGATACATCTTTCCTGAACTAGGATGAATAGAGTACCTAGACTTATGAGCCTCATCCAAAAAAGTTGTCGCAGTTCACCAAACTTCGGAACCCAAAGACGTCCTGCAAAGTACCTAGTACCATCTGCTCGAATCTCAAATTTCTTAGCCATACCTCTTACGTTCTCTTTCACAAAATTCTCTTCCTTTAAGGCTTCTTGTTGTGCCTCAAGAATCTGCCTTGCGAGGTTTGTTCTAATTGTCATATTCAAGGCCCTAAACCTGCGAGGTTCGGCCCTTTCTTTACAACTCAACACATCAGCCACAACATTGGCCTTACCCGGATGATACAAAAGTTCACAATCGTAATCGTTCAACGTTTCAATCCATCTTCGTTGTCTCATGTTCAACTGTTTCTGATCGAGGATATTTTGAAGACTTTTGTGATCTATGTACACAGTACTCTTGACCCCATACAAATAATGTCTCCAAATCTTAAGTGCAAAAACAAAGGCCCCCAACTCTAAATCATGAGTTGTATAGTTCTGCTCGTGAATCTTTAACTGACGTGACGCATACGCAATGAATTTCTTTCGCTGCATCAAAACACAGCCAAAGCCCTGACGCGAAGCATCACAATAAACAACAAAATCATCATTACCCTCAGGTAGTGACAATATCGGAGCGGTAGTCAACTTCTTCTTTAAAATCTGAAAAGCAGCCTCTTGTTCATCCTTCCACTCATACTTCTTCCCCTTATGCGTTAAAGCAGTCAAAGGTTTTGCGATACGAGAGAAATCTTGAATGAACCTTCGATAGTAACCTGCTAATCCTAGGAACTGACGAATCTGGGTAGGAGTTTTCGGAGTTTCCCACTTTTCAATCGCCTCAATCTTAGCAGGATCAACTTGTATTCCTTGTTTACTAACAATGTGTCCAAGGAATTGAACTTCTCGTAACCAAAATGCACACTTAGAGAACTTAGCGTACAACTCTTCTTTTCTCAGCAGATCAAGCACTAACTTCAAATGTTCCTCGTGCTTTTCATCACTCTTCGAATAAATAAGGATGTCGTCGATAAACACAATAACGAACTTGTCCAGATAGGGTCTACACACACGGTTCATGAGGTCCATGAACACAGCAGGTGCATTCGTCAATCCGAACGGCATAACAAGAAACTCAAAGTGGCCGTAACAGGTGCGAAAAGCAGTTTTCGAAACATCAGATTCTTTAACACGCAACTGATGATAGCCGGAACAAAGATCGATTTTTGAATAAACAGATGAACCCTGAAGCTGATCGAACAGATCATCAATTCTCGGAAGGGGATAACGGTTTTTAATAGTAAATAGTAAGCTTGTTCAACTCACGATAATCAATGCACAAACGAAAAGAACCATCCTTCTTCTTAACAAACAGAACAGGAGCTCCCCAAGGGGACGAACTAGGACTATTTTTGGAAAGTTTCTATTTTTGGAAAGTTTCTATTTTTGGAAAGTTGCTATATTAGGAAAGTTTATAAGTTAGGAAAGTTTCCTTAATTAGAAAGTCAACAAAAGTCAACTGAAAGTCAAAGTCAACCGAAGGTCAACTCAAAAGTCAACCTTGGTCAAACATGGTCAACGTAAATTTTAAAAGTGTAATTTATAGTAATAATATAAGTTATAACGTTTATTAAAGTTAAATATGTCTAATTATGTCATAACATAAGTTTAATTAAATTAAAATGAATTATTAAAGTTAATATAAGTTTAAATGATATAATTAATATAACATAAGTATTTAATTAATTAATTAAATATTAGTCATAATGTAAGTATTATTAATTAATAATAAATTTTAAATCATATCATAAGTATTATTAATTAATAATGAATTATTAATCATATCATAAGTTTCTAATTATAATTATTAAATCATATGTATTTAATAATTAAATTATAATTAAATAATAACTAAGCCTTATAATAATTAAATAATTAATTAATCCTTATTATAAGTCTTATTATAGTAATCTCATAATATAAGTTTAATACTTATCATAAGTATTTTCCATTAATAATAAAAGTATTATTAATCATAAGCTTAATTAAAATGTTAATTAAATCATAAGTATTAATTAAATGATATAATAAATATATATCATAAGTTGTAAATAATAATAATTACTTTTTTATCATAAGTAATTAAATGATAATGAAATCCATTATTTATAACATAAGTTTAATAATTAATCACAAGTTTTAAATCAAAAGTTCATCGGGTCGTATCCTGAGCCTCGGGTGTCAGTTTTCGGCGAGCCTTACATATATCTCCGCCTAAGCAAACCACCCGACACTTTGGTACACTCAAGAACACACCATGAACAGCCCACAAGTCGTGATATGCAGCCAATACACTACTTGGAACTTCAATTCAACCAAAAACGTGTTTTAGACGTAACGGGTGATTCGTGGCTCGGATTGAGATGACCCGAACATGAAAGTTCGCCCCACCATCAGTCCTAACACACTAACACACCCTAAAGTCACCAAATATGGTCACAAAGTCTGACCAAACCTGGTTCATACCAAAATCACATTTCAATCTTAACAAAATACCATTTTGATCATAATTAGGGTTCCGGGAGTCGAAACGACATGAATCCGGAGTCTAAAATTAATGTCTTGATGAGAGGAACTCATTTATATACTTTATTTTATGATCAACATCAGTTACAATATCAGAAACACATGAAAAAGCTGCTGTCCCAAATATATCAAACCGAAAACATATGTTTACGAGTAATTCTACGCATACAATCAACATTACAACAACTAATAATCATCATACTAATAATATAAACATAAAATACAGAAAAATAAATAAAAATTAAAAGTTCTAGGGTTAGGGTTTATACCCTAATCAAGAATCAATTAGTATAATCGCGTAGAGAACGGAACGAGGAACGCGATTGTATGAACGATCTCTAGATCCAAGCTTGAAAAATTGATGAAGATGATGATGTTGGGTGGTGTTGAACGACAGCCAAGGAACAAAGGGAAGGAGAAGTTGGGAGAAAATTATGAGTATTAGGTTTTAGGAAATTTTGTAAAGTGAATTTGGAAAATAAAATGGGAAAAACAAAATACTCCCCCCCTCTAAAGAGGTTCGGCCGATGGGGTGTGTGGGGTGGGCCCCACTAGCCCAATTTCAATTAATGTCCAATAACTTGTGGCCCGAACGCTCGATTGAAACCCGAAACGTGAAAACGCACTTACGCGATTAAAAATTCGGAAAGATAACAAATGCGCGACGAAAAATAAATATAAATACACTATATAATAATATGATCTTAAAATATCATATTTAAAATAAATAGGATTTAAATATCCCAAAAACGCGACCGTTGGTTTGAAACCGAAAAGATTCTCCGGATAGAAATCCGCGATTCGTATAAACGTACGATTTAAAATATGAATACATATATTCACATAACACATAATAATTAATATATTATTACTAAAATAATATTATAGGTCATGAAATGACGTACCACAATTAACAGTTAACGGTCGTTAAATAATTAGCGGTAAAAGATAACGGAAAAAGTAGGGTCGTGACATTAATGCTAAATGGGAGGCCTATGCTGCTCGTAAACGACATAGAATTGAGCATAGAAGAAGCCTAGACCCTGAGAAGATGGATATTCAGGATGAACTGATTAACATAAATAAATACAAAAGAGATGCTCGAAAATGAAATGCTAAGTTCATGGTGAAATATGACAAGAAGAAGGCAAAGCTGTATGCTGAGCGAGCAGACAGAATTAAGAAGATGACACCTGAAGAGATGCAAGATTACTTGGCTTCAATTGAGTCAGGAGAAGTTAGAGCTGATGTATTCATGAAGTGGCTAGATGCTATATTAGAAACCAGCCAATCCTCTCGATCTGCATCTACTGCTCAGCCAGCTACACAATCACAGCTAGCAGAAAACATCAACCTTGATGATGATGATGATGATGATGTTCAGGGGGAGTATCTTGCTATTACTCCCTATCTGCCTCCACAAGAACTAGTATCAACACAAGAACCATCAGCTAAACCCATGCCAATCGATAAACAAAGGGTAAAATCTGCCCCTAGGGACAATCAACCTCTAAGAAAAGAGCCCTTATTTGAGGCAGCTGATGAAGATACTGTGGCAGTTGTGCCAGTTGATACTAATCAGTCAGCTAGTACTGAAGACACAGCAAGGAGTGCTGTGAATGAAGACCCAGCCAGAAGTGTGCGGGTGGGTGTAACAAGTGATGAAGACCCAGTAAAGGTGGATGAGCTAGGTGCTAACAAAGATGCTGATTCTGTTGATACTGCTGATTTCACAGTCCGGGGCAGAGGGAGTTCAACTTTCATTCAATCACCTATTCCTGCCCAGAATCTTGCTTACTTTGACAGGACACTGGATGAACGTGTTGATCTTTATTCAGTGGGTTCCTCTGGCATAGCAGAATCACGTATGTATCCACCATCTTCCCCAAAACTTCATGATAAACACACTACTTGGGAAGATGATCCAGCTGCACAGGGCGAGCCAGACTTAAGAAAGATGAATCCAGACGAAAGAGATGCTTACAGGCTGGAGATCACTGCTCCAGAACTGTTTGAACAAAGAGCAGCAGCTATACCTGAAAGGATACGCCAAATCAGAATGTTGTACCATCCACTTGACCAGCAATTCTACATCAATGCTTTGGAATTCGGCATTGAAGTTGGTGTGTATCTATAAAACAGTGGTCAAAGGCTACATACAGATGCAGAGAAATCTCTCTTTTATGAGGCTCTACAGTTGGACATGGATCTAAAGCAATACTGTGATGCCATGACTACCAATGAAGGCAGACAGTTGATTGCTACAGTAAAATCCCTCAACATTACTGCCAATGATTATCTTCTGAGTGTTCAACTTGAAAGGCAAAGAAGGGAGGATGCTGATGTTGAATATGCTGAGAGGCTGAGGGTTCAGGAAGAAGAAGCTAAGTTGGCTGCTGATAGAAAACAAGAGGCTGAATCCCTCAAGTTAGCCAAAGCCATTGTTAAGGAACAGGACAAGGCATTTAATGAACTGGAAGCTGCTGAGAAAGCACCTGCTGCTGCCCCTATAGAAACTGAACAAACAATAGAGTTATCTGATCATTACTTTAGGAGCAAATATGGTGATTTACTAACTAGAAGATCAAATCCTAGTAAGATCATCAAGGTGCACAAAGGCACAAAAAGGGCTTTCTCTGTCAGCAGGGAAGGTAATGTTCAGGAGAGGATAGACTACACTGAACTAAGAACCTTAAGGTTCAGTGAATGGATGGAGATACTGCAGTACTTTATTAGTAAAGGTAAAAGTGGTATTAAAGATACACTGAAACTTGAACTTCAAGAGCTCTTCAACAAAGCAGTAAAATATGGGAATGCACCAGTTGTAACAGACTCGTCCCACATCGGTGGGAGAGGAAAACAAAGCACTCCTTATAAGGGTGTGGATACCTCTTCTGGTATGACGCGTTTTGAGGGTGTTTACCCGAGAAGCAAATCCGTGAGGTAGAAGTGCGATCCGGGGTTGTACTCGTGCGCGGGTAGCCCGTCGGTGATCGGCTTGTGTCCAAAGCGGACAATATCATACTACGGGCTGATGGTGATGTTACTTATGGTATCAGAGCTGGGGCCCGCATCGATGTGCACTGCGGGGACGCAGTGTCGCGAAGGGGGGAGAGTTGTAACAGACTCGTCCCACATCGGTGGGAGAGGAAAACAAAGCACTCCTTATAAGGGTGTGGATACCTCTTCTGGTATGACGCGTTTTGAGGGTGTTTACCCGAGAAGCAAATCCGTGAGGTAGAAGTGCGATTCGGGGTTGTACTCGTGCGCGGGTAGCCCGTCGGTGATCGACTTGTGTCCAAAGCGGACAATATCATACTACGGGCTGATGGTGATGTTACTCCAGTAGTGAATGTAGAAGAAGTTCTCTCTCAAAAGCCTAAAGGAAAGAAATCTACTGGTGATGGCCCACACAGAAGAGATCCCATCATTCTACCCCCTCAGATTCCAGTATTCGATCCTGCTGAAGTGCCTTACTTGTTTCCTGAAGCCTGGGCAGCCCTCAAAGTAAAAGAAGAAGAGCTATCTGGTGATGAACAAGAGAAAGACAAAGATAAAGACATATAGCCTTCTAGTGATTTAATTGTATCTTTTGTTATTTCATTTTTCATTATACTGTTCTATAAGTGTTTGTATATACTCTGCTGTAATGAAAATGAAATGAGTTTATCTTCAAAATTATATCAATTTGTAAGATATAGATAACTCAGCAAAAGATCCCAAAATAAACCTAAAAGGGACAAATTTACTGCCTATTTTTCATTAGGTCCCTTAGTGCTGGCTTTAGTGTTTTCTCTTTATGTCATAGGTTTTGTCATCATCAAATAGGGGGAGATTGTTGAGTCCCCAAAATAATTAAGGATTTAATTATGACAAAACTGTAATTTATTTGCACTAAAATGTTATGTGCAACCAGAACAAGTTTGTTTATGTATAGACATCAAATATTGCTGTGTCGAGTGTTTAGTTTGCTGCTTAGTCTACCAGCACAAGGTAGACAGTATTCTTCAATTAGCACAGGATGTGTACTCAGTAATTCAAGAATATCAAGTGACTTAGCAATGAAGAACCAGCATAGCTGAAATGCAGCTTACTACACAAGACAGCTATGCTCCTTTACAAGCATAGTGGTTTCCTGAGTGGTCTACATCAATTGTACTATTCAACAGAAGTCAAAGACAAAGTTGAACAGAAAAGGACACGCGTCGGCGGCTGACAAGTAACCTTACAAGACCACTTGGGAATGCAGAAGTTTAACGCATGTGCAGACATGTGTTATACTTTGTCAACGCCTAGGGAACACAACATTCTATTTGTTTCAACAAATAGTGGTGCCAAACCGAATTGGGGTGTTCCTGCAAATAGCTACCATAGAGGAAAGAGGAGAGCACGCTCTCTGATAAAGTTGTCCCCACAAGTACAGACATCCTATGTACCAGTGGACGATAGAACAATTACACGGATAATAGGACTAGTATAAATTGATGTATCCACTATTGTAACAACTAGTGGTGTGGGTTTGTTTATTTAGAGTCCAAAACATGTAATAGCTTAGAACATCCTCTGTAGCTATACTTAGGTAAATCTGTATCAACCAACTATCATTCTGTCAAAGATAGTTGTAATTCTTTGTGATTTAATCAATAAAGAATAACCGTTGAAAAATTACCTTTGACTCTATTTAGTCTACTTGCTTGAATACCTAATTGTGTTTAACTGTTACGTTAATTAAAAAAATTGTATTCACCCCCCCCCCCCCTACAATACTCCTGTTGTTTATCAAGGGACCAAAAGAGACATCTCTAGTAATGCAGCGGAAGTCTAACACAGCAAGTCTAATACAGCGGGAGAAATTTCATCTAAGCACCTGAGAAATAACATGCTTTAAAACGTCAACACGAATGTTGGTGAGCTATAGTTTTATTGTAAACAATAATGTAATGTAGACCACGAGATTTCATATTCAAAATAGTATGAAAAGTATATGCTTAACCGTGGGCACTTGGTAACTAACTTAACAAAGTAAAATATATCACCCCCTAAAAGTACACTTGGCGAGTGCATTAAAACAGATGAAATATTAAACACCCGTTAAATGCTAGCGCGACTAGCCCGAGTGGGGATGTCAAACCCTATGGATCCATATCTAAGATTCGCGTTCACCGGTTCATAAACCAATGACTAAACATTACCTAGCTAATGGGAATATTTGTGCCGTTATGTCACCCACACATATATAAAGTTTAAGTACTCATGTCTAGTATGTAAAACATAAAAAGCGCATGTATTCTCAGTCCCAAAAATAGTTAAAGTAAAAAGGGAGCTATAACTCACAGTGAATGTGCGGTAAAATCGATACGAAAGTGTAAGGAAGTAGTAAGTCGGTCCAAAAGGTCCTCAACCTAAGTCAAAGGTTACTAAGTCAGTAATTCATCCCAAAAAGTTTAAAAGTACGTAGGTTAAGTCTTAAGTATCATCATCATCATCATACGTAAAAGATAAAGCAAGTTTTCAACAAGAATAAAGATCGAAACAAATGGCTGAACTCGGACAGCTGCTACAACCTCTATACAAACTGGAATGACGCGCGGCCAGTGGCCAAGGCTCCGTTTGTGAGTCCTCTTACAGCTTTCCAATTTTCAGATCCTAACTCGATGTTGTTTGACCGTGGCGACGGTTCAAGCGCGAGTAGGTCAGAAATTTCAGCACGTTGTTACGAAGGTGCAGTGAACTTCGGAAGACTATAAATTCTAAACCGTATATCAGATTTAGGCGAGTCTTAAACGAAAATTCATCTACTCGAACTGAACTATTTGGAAATCAACTTTCCAGAAGCCATAGGAGTCTGATCAGACCCTGAAAAATAGAAACAAGTGCTCTGGTGGATTTCTTGGTACTTGATGCTTATCACGGTTCTCATCCTTGATGCGTATAAGCCTCAAGTGTACAACTCTTGATGTTTTAGCATCACTTTGACCAAGTTTTAACCATCAACACACAATGTCAAGGCTTAGAAAAGAAATACAACTCATTTAAGAGTTTGAGCAAGATGATGAACCAAAGTTACATCAAGTTCTTAGTTCCGACACAAGTACAAGTTCTATTAAGCTATAAACTTTGATTCAAACTAAACAAGCAAGACCTTAAGTTATAGAACTTAGATCTTAGCTAAATATTGAAGACCTTAGACTAGAAAGTCTAGATCTTATGTTTTAGGTGAAACCCTAAGTTATAGAACTTATACTTTCAACTTTTACAAAACCTTAAGTTATATAATATAGATTCTTACAAATTAAATTGAATTTAAGCTTATAAGCTTTTGTTTAAACAAGTTAGATGACCTTAAGTTACATAACTTAGATCAAACACAATAATGAAACCCTAAGCTAGGAAGCTTGGATTTCTTAACAACACTTATGAGACTTCAAGCTAGTAAGCTTGTATCTTTATTTAATGAAAACACAAGTTACAAATTTAAAGTACAACAAATTAAAGAAGATCATAAGTTGATAAACTTGATCTTTTAACAACTTTTTTTGTAGAAACCTCAAGCTAGAAAGCTTGGATTTCTAATGTTCTTGGAGATCTTTAAAGCAAAAAGTTAGATCTACAAGTTACATGAAGATCATAAACATAGGTTTTGATCTTTTAACATAAATAATGAGATCTTAAGCTATAAAACTTAGATCTAACAAAGTAATGAAGATTTAAAGCTAAAAAGCTTGAATCCTTCATTTTCTTGAAGATTTTCAAATAAAGTTTGAATCTACAAGATATATGAAGATTCAAGTTACAAAACTTGAATCTTTGATCACGATAATGATGATTTACGAATTAAGGAAAGAAAAAGAAAGAAAAGAATCCAAGAACTTACAATTCTTCAAAGTTTTAGTGTGAAAAACTAGAGAGAAAACTTAGAGAGATGTGTGTGTGTTTTGAGAAATGAAATGAAAGTTAAAAAAAATGGAATGGTGGTGATGAGCATTAAAGGCCAATGGCCAAGGGGTGTGTTGGGGGACCATTGGCTTGGCATGGGTGGTGGTACAATGGTGATGCTAGCATGTTGGGTGGCATGGTGTACGAAGTCAAATGTTGTAAGTATAGTACATAAGCATGCATGAGAAATTTTGTCTTAATACTTACATGGGTTAGTCTTTAATTAAATGGGCTAACTAATCCATTAATTAGTCCACTAACTAGTCCATTAACTTGAGTATTGTGGGCTTTTAATAAGCTAAGTCCAATAAGGTGTTTAGTCCCTTAAGACTAACTAGTGTGCATTAGTAAAACACTAAGCGTAATTAAGGAACTAACAAGCCAAGTAATTGTCATTAATAAATAACAATTATGATTAAGTAGTCATAACGCTCCAATTATGACAAAAGTTTAATGTGTAGCAAATACGTATCTCGTTCTAAACGACAAGTGACACTAACGGTCATAAAAGCATTCGAGGATCGACTTAAGTAATGAAATACTTAACAACACGTTTTAAGATATTAACGAAAGTAATAAGTATAAATATAAGTCGAAAAAAAAGTCGGGTCGTTACAGATTTGAATTATCGTCAACATAGATGGATCGATGTGGTAAAAGATTACGATTGTGAGATACTTTACCATCCGGGTATGGCGAATGTGGTCGTGGATGCGTTGAGTCGAAGGAGTCAACATCCGGCGATACGAGTAGGATCGTTACGCATGACTATTACTAACGACTTCCTTGTAAAGCTTTGTGAAATACAAATTGAAGCTTTTGTTCACAACAAGCATGAAGAACGAATCATGGGGAAAACAGAGTCTATTACCTTAGGCCCGCATGGTTTGTTGTCCTTTCAAGGAAGAGTGTGGGTGCCTAAAATGGGTGATTACCGACAAGTGCTACTTGATGAAGCACATAAGTCAAAGTATTCCATTCATCCGGGTGCAACAAAAATGTACCTCAATTTAAAGAAAGAGTATTGGTGGCCCGGAATGAAACGTGACGTGGTTAAATATGTTGAACAATGCGTTACGTGTTTGCAAGTTAATGCCGAACACCAAAATCCATATGGTATGTTACAACCGTTAGAAATTCCAAAATGGAAATGGGAGCACATTACCATGGATTTCCTTACAAAGTTACCAAAGACGGCGAGGACGCAATTTGATACGATTTGGGTGATAGTTGATCGGTTGACGAAAAGTGCATTGTTTCTTCCCATTCGAGAAACGATATCGTCTGAGACTTTGTCTAAAGTTGTTTATCAAGGAGGTGATATCAAGGCATGGGGTTCCTATATATATTGTAGCGACCCAACAAAATTGTCATTGACGGCGTCGTCTACTTAGGTCCCGTTACGTGGTCATAAGTCTTTAAAATAACGTTTGACCAAAATATGTCGCATTCATTTCTAATGTAAAGATTGTTTCAAAGTTTACAAGAATAGTTCAACCATTAGTTCCGTTGCAAAGTTATAAGTACAAATGAAACCTATGCGACACAGTTTAAAATAAAGTCAAAAGACGCTCCATGTATGCATATATACTCGACATCCAAAGCAAGTATCAAAATAATGAGCGGAAGCATGTATCACATATCGTTCAAAGACCTGAGAAAAACATAGAAATCTGTCAACGAAAACGTTGGTGAAATCATAGGTTTAAGTAAGTAAGTAAGTAAGTAAGTAAGTAAGTAAGTAAGTAAGTAAGTAAGTAAGTACAAATGAACCACAAGATTTATAACATTGAAATAATAGTAAACCATTCTAAAATTTGTTATCACGAGCACCCAATTATCAAGGCTTAACTTTCCATCCATAGAACCCCATTACAATTGTGTTAGAACATACACTGTTTCTTGAAAATATATTTCATCCAATAACGGTAGCGAACCGTCCGAATGAGGGTTTGTTAAACCCATATGGCCATACAACATAAGTTCTCGCTTACACCCAGTAAGTGTAACTAATGATAATCGAATTGAGGATTTTGTTCTAACTCGTATGTAGAATGTTTGTTTTCGTACTTGTGTTCACTTTGTAAAACGAAACATTTATGTTTTCTCATCCCAAATGTAAGTTTAAAAGAGTAAAAGTGGGACTATGATCTCACCTTGAGTGCACGAGTAATAAAGTACTTCACAAGTAAACGTGTGCAAGGACAATTGCTAGTCTTGACCTAAACAAGTAGGTTGTATCAATAACGGTAAACACGATGGGTCAAAGATGTTCAATTAGTCCTATGGCTCGTTACGACTCGATTAATGTAGCATGTGAATCAAATTGTCAAGTTTCATGCAAGATTCAAGTATAAAAGCATGTTAGAAACAATTGCATAAGTATTCGGTTAAATTTGATTAAAAGTCAAACTTGGTCAAAGTCAAAGTCAAAGTCAACGGGGTTGGGTCGGGTATCCGACAAATTTTCTATGAAAGATAAGCATATATAAGTATGTTGGCCAAGTTTCATGTTAATCGGACATGTATAGCATAGCGGGAATTAAACGAAAAAATAAAAAAATTTGGACAGCAGCCTTCAGATGCGCCGCATCTGCAAGTGATGCACCGCATCAGTAGCAGATGTGTCGCATCCAAGGCAGATGCGCCGCATCCCTATCTGATTCAGTGAAACTGCTTAAAATTTTTACAAGTCTCGGACCAAACTTCAATTTATCATAACTAATGAACCGTAAACACCTAAAACGCATACCATACATCGTTGGAAAGGTAATTTAACGAGGAATACAACTAAACACTTTTCATCACACAAAAATATCATTTACAATAACCAAAATCTCGTCAAGTGATCATTAAAGGTTCATTATCAAGGTTTCAAGTTCGTAAAACGTATTTTATGATTCGGGAATCCAATTTACACATACGATATGCCGTTTCGAAGGTAATTAAACATACATTGCAACTAAATACTTACTAACAACATTAAGAAGCATTCAATGCATCAAAAGTTCATTTTAAAGTTCATCAAACCCTAACCAAAATCATGAATTCAACTATTTTGTAAATGAAGCTTTTCTAAATCAACCTACACATCAAATTGAAGCTAATGATGCTAGTAACACATTTAATACATGAACTTTAACATTTAGACAACATTTAATTATACAAAATTTAAGATTAAGCATACCCATTTTTCATATTCAAGCTAGTTACTCAAAACAACAAATCGAGCAAACCAAACACATATTCATGTTAGATTTGAGCCATAGACACTAATTAACACTTTTATAAGTCAAAATTATCAAGAACACAAAATCTAGTATTTTTAGAAAGTTACCCAAAATAGATGAAGTTGGTATGGAATTGAAGCGGAAGATGCAAGAATTCCAAATATGTAGTTTGTTTTAGTTGATGCTTGCTAGATTCAAAATGGATGATGATTTAGTGAAATGGGTGTTTGAGAGTAAAAAATGGAAGTAGTAGAGAAAGATGGGAGGTGATGAATGAAATGAATGGTGGTGGTGGATGTTGACTAGTCCAACTAGTCACATCTTTGATCAAATAATGAAATTAGTCCCTCGAGTTCGAATGCGGGTGCGTGAGTTAACCAAACGAATTATTATGAAATACACGAGAGTAAACGGGAGATATTATAATCCAATAACGAAAATATTAAGAACGTTAACCAACGGAGGATACGAATCTAGATACGAAAGATATCAACAAAATAAAAAGACGAGCGTTAAAATAATTTAACGAAAAAATGTGGGATGTTACAAACAGCAGCCTCCAAGTCGACTATTGTTGCTGCTGCCTGTGCTATTTCTAACGAGCCAAAACAGACCCAATTGGGTCGAATTGTTGCTGGATTTTCTGCTGCAGTTTCGTTCATAATAATCACCTTGTTCTTGCTCTCTATTCCCTATTAAGGTAGTCCTAAACCCTAGCTTAATCTTGTTCTTAATCTATTACTTTTAAATTGTTTCTTTATAAGGTATTATGTTGTTTAAATATGAACAAGTTTATGAATAATGATAATGTTTATGAATAAGGTTACAAGTATGATAAAAGACTATGAATATGAATAATTATTATGAATCATGATTATGATTAGATTATGAGCTGATCTAGATAAGTAAAAGTTTATGATATTGAAGTTAAAAGATTAAGTTATGAATAAGGATAAAAGTTATTAGGATATGAATATTATTAGGTAATGATGAATAAAAAGTATGAATATGGATGAAGTTGTACGATTAAAATTGTTAAAATTGATTAAGTATTATAAACTAGAATATATTTTGTAAATAACAGTTATGATTTTATGCAAGTGAATAATGATTAGTAATATCTGATGATGATTAATAAGTAAATAGGTTATGATTATGATTAATGGATAAAAGGTTATGATTTTATGAACATGAAAGGATTAGTGTTAATATATGAAAAATGATTAGTAAATAATAATGATAATAATACACGTGCATGCATGCATGCGTACGTATGTACAGGTATATGTTGTAGATATATATGCGTGTATATATGTATATATATATCCATGTGTGTATATGTATGTAAATGTATGTATGTATATGTACATGTATGTGTATGTATGAGCATGTGTATATGTATCGTGTATATATTATAAGTAATTATAAAAGTTGGTAGTATGTGTGCGTGTATATATATATATATATATATATATATATATATATATATATATATATATATATATACCACCTTTCTATTTATATATATAACACTTACATATAATATATACACATATCATATAGTTATGAACATATACATGTGTGATAATAAATAAAGAATATATATGTATGTATCACATAGGTGTGTATTTATATATGTAACACATACGTAATATATATATATATATATATATATATATATATATATATATATATATATATATATATATATATATATATATATATATATATATATATATATATATATATATATATATATATATATATATAAACACATACTTGTATGATAATAATAAAGACTATATGTATGTATCATGTAGGTAACTATATTTATGTAACACATACAAAGATTATACTATGTATGTATATAAAACATGATAAGGTCTTATAAGGATGGTTAATTAATTATGGGATTATTAATGTAATTAAAAAAATAATACTATTATTATTATTATAACTTATAAACTTATCTATATAGTAACACTTAATTACACTAAGTATATTATCACATACATATATATATATATATATATATATATATATATATATATATATATATATATATATATATATATATATATATATATATATATATATATATATATATATATATATATATATATATATATATATATATATAATTAATAAGTACATTAATAAATTGTTATGTGAAGGTTATAATTAAAGATAACGTACAAAGACTACAAACATCACCGCTACATGTGGCCTAGGGTGGTCCTTGTTGCCTTATGGGAACCGCTTGTGGATTTCGAATGCCATGACTTAGATTCTGGTCAAGAATCCTAGGCGCCCGGTAACAACAGATCATTCGAGTGACTTGCATAATAGCAACGAAGTTTGGGCGAGATTGTACAACATCTTTATGAAGGGTTATAACTCGAACTTCTTAAACTAGATACTTTATAAGTGGAAGCTTTCCATAAATAGTAGGTTTCCAAAAATAGAAAATTTTGAGAATAGGAACTTTTCTCGAAAACCGTCACTGTTAATATAGTTTACTATATTAATAAACTAACTTTATGTCTGTTAGACATTAGCTAATCAAAGATTATATCTCTAGGTCGAGATCTCCGATTACATACTCCGTTCATACTTCTTGCGTGGAATATCTTACTTGCTACTAAGTTGAACTTCATAGCCCCATTTTTACTATTTATTAACTGTTTTACAACTTTTGGTGTGAGACACATGCTTGCTTTTAAATGATTTACAATTTAGACACAAGTACCTAAACTATTTGATATGCAACTTCGTGAGACTTTTGTTAACTTGTATTGATTATATCTTTACATGCAAATCCCCGCCATAATATCGTTAATTGCTGGAATTGAAATATTGCAAGCTTAATTATTGTGAGTAGGCCTATTGAGAGTGACGTCTCTACCCATTGGCGTGATCTTCAAGGGGGTACATAATAATGATTGCCGACACCCGTACAGTGTCAGGGGTTAATGTTTAGTTCGATTTTATAACTCATGGCATATTGAATATTTTGATGTTTTGAACTAAAACTTGTTGTCTAAAACTTATTATGATTGTTAAACCTATGATGTTCACTCAACCATTTTTTTGACATTTTAAGCATGTTTGTCTCATGTGAAGATTAGCTTGTGTGCTGTCCTATGATGCTTAGTTAGCTGTTGTATTGGAGTCCACATATTAGACTTATCATTTGTTACTTACATATGAACTTCGTTATGTAAAACATTATTATGTTTCCGCTGCAAATTCAAATTTTGTTATAAAACGTCTCATTTAGAGTCGTTCTCGTTTATATATACTTGTGATATTGTGAAGTCATATTTTCCCGGCCCTATTTGGGGGTATGACACGATGACTTTGGATAAGGGAGCTAGTTTATCCAAGAATCATATAGAAGACTTGTTGGAAGGTTATTTTATTTGACCTTGACACGAACTGATATTTCATATGCAGTACATTATTTGAGTCAGTTTGTTTCAAGTCCTAAGAAGCCACATTGGCAAGTTGCAGTTCATTTACTTAGATACCTATACCTAAAATGCAGTGTTAATAAGGGTTTGTTATACCCAGTTCATCAACACTTAAAAGTTACTGGAATTTTAGATGCTGATTGGGCTCCATGCTTAATGGCATGATGGTCACTCACTAGCTATTATATATTTTTGGGTCATGCACTTGTCTCTTGGAAAACAAAAGAAAAAACAATCAACAATTTCACGATTTTCAACTGAATGAGAGTATAGAAGCATGACATCTACTACATGTGAACTACTTTGGTTTAACATATCTTCTTCTGGATTTTAAGATTCTAGTGCAGCTTGACTTTATTATGTGACAACACCACAACTTACCAAATAGCTGCTAATCCATGTTATTATGATCGAACCAAACATTTGGACATTGATTGTCATTTTACTTATGAAAAGGTTCAAGATGAATTTCTTCAAACTAGTTATACTCCTTCTCACTTACAACTAGCAGACTTGATGACCAAAGCTTTGAGTCATTTGCAGCATTCATTCTGAAGTAGCAAGTTGGGTTTAACTGAAGCTCCATCTTGAAAAGGGTATATGGAATATAATAGTTTAGTGTCAAAAATGTAAATAGTGAAAGTTCAAGGATTTAAATTGTAAATATCAATTAGTTTGTTACAGAATAGTAACGTTATAAGTTAGTTGTAGAACAGTGAAGTTAGTTAATCAGTTCATTAGCTCGTAATCCTTTCTGTAGCTTTCTTCATGTAATTAATGAATTCGAGTTGAATCGTTTCAATCTATTGTTTTACTTCCGATGCATTTCAAAGCTTTTTGTTGTATATATTGAATATTGAATATTTGAATGTTAGATTGGGCTTCTAATATCCCTTGCTGGACAATGGACTTAAAGCTTTGATTGCATTAATAGTGAAGAGCATGCTGTAAAAGAAACAGGGAGTGATCCGTACACCATCAGTTTTTAGCCGTACACTACTAAACATGCATTATGATGTTGTACTATATAATACTGTAAAGCATGTTTGGTGGTGTACGGTTAAAAATTGGTGGTGTACGAATCATCACCGAAAAGAAACTGATTAATACCCCATTCAAATTGTATACCTCGTTCACATATTTTTGCTGGTTAAAAAAAAACAAAAAGTCAACCTAGTAATTTTTAAAAGCATATGATTAAGTCCTTTTACTTGCAGCAAAACCCACTGTTTAAAACCCACCAAAGTGCGAATTTGTCATTAACCATCTAAAAAAAGTGTCTTCGGTATCAAAACCCACTGTTTAAAACCCACCAAAGTGCGAATTTGTCATTAACCATCTAAAAAAAGTGTCTTCGGTACCTTAAGAGAAGACTTATATTCAATCGATACAAGTCTTGCAGTAAGTTATCTATGTAGTAAATATAATGCAACAAATTAAACATGGACTCTAAATACCCGAAGTGCAAGTTTTGAGAGGGAAGGCAATTTGATACATTTCATTTTGGGACCTCAACAACTTGAATTCGACCTGCAGATAAACGCTTACAGACACTGCTCTTGAATGACAAAATGAAAAATTCTAAAATTCCCTCTGATTCAGTCAATAAAAAGTCAAACCAAGATGAAAACATCACAACACCAGATGACAATCATTAAGGAAGCGTTGCTGCCTCCACTACAACTTTCTTACCATTCTGTATACTTGGAAGTCGTGGTTCTTGCGGAACATGAATCTTCTTTTCGGATATTGGCGGAGATGGTAAAGAATGATCTTTTTCTTCCGCTATTGGTGGGGCCGGTGAAGAATGATCTTTCTTCTCTGCTGTTGGTGGGGCCGGCGCCGAATGAATTTCTTTATCAGCTTTAGGTGTAGATGGTGAGGATTGAACTTTTTTTCCTGCGATAGGTGGAGGTGGTGTGGTAATCTTTTCAATTTCCTCGGGTTCCGGCTTTGATAAACCGAGCTTTTCACTGAGCAACTTGAACTTGTCAACTAATATCTTCTTGATTTCAGATTTACTAATTTGTGCTTGAGCTGGTTTTGGTGATGACAGAGTGATAGTAGTGAAAGATGCAGCGGTTAAAATCAATGCTAAATCTCTTCGGGAGACGTTCTTATATGTCTTTTCGGGTGTTTCTAGCTTTTGTTGTTCTTTAATTCTAACCTGTAACATTATCAAGCAAACAGAAGATAATGCTTACTATGATAACATGCACTAGTGTACCAACTTGTACACATTTTGCTATTCTATTTATTCGGTTTCGGTTTAAGAAGCTTTCTGAGAACGGATTAGGTTCCTCAGTGTTACTCGGGTAGAGCAAGTATTCTTACTCAAATGTACGATGTTTCCGCAAGATGTTCAAACACAATTTTGATTTATATTGGTTTTTTTTTACCAACAAAAGATGAATTTTTTATAAACAAAAAAAAAAAACCCAAATTCAAGGCACTAAGGGAAAAAAACTAACATTTACATTTTACAACGGCTTAATGACCCAATCACCCCAACAAGTATTACATTTTCCTACAAAGTTATGGGGATACGTAACATTTACAAAGTTCCATTTACATTGTAAATAGTTTTCAAGTGTATTACATTCTTTTTTAGGCAATAAACTCACACACGGTCACAATAAGTATATGCAATTTTATACGAGTATGTCCACACTCTTGGACTTAACCCACATCAACTCGATATCGCTAGGTCATTGGTATAGTATATTACGTTCTACTAACTTTAGTTTAAAAAGAGTCCATATTTTAAAAAGGATTAAAGCCACAAATTGGCTATATATTTTCTCAAATGTCCCGATGTCACCCATATACCCATTTCCGTCCCACTGTCGTCTATAAACTTTCAAAAAATGTACGGATGTCGCCCACTATACTTTTTTTTTACCTGTAACGAAAATAATTGATGATGTGGCTTCTAAGTAGTCATGACACGTTGGTAATACATCGGAACAGAAACCAGAAGTATATGGGCGACATCGGTATATGGGCGACATCGGGACATATAAAATGAAAAAAAGTTAAATAATTAACTTTACCGGTTCAACAGGGTAACCGGTAACGAAATGTTGACATTGGTACATTTTTTGAAAGTTTGTAGACGACAGTGGAACACAAATGGGTATATAGGCGACATTGTGACATTTGAGAAAGTATATCAAAAAAAAAAGATAAACTTTATTTTTAGGAAAAAAAACAAAACTATTTAATGAAGCCAAATCGAGCTATTATGTCACAATCAAACTAACAACAGCTCCGAGCACATTAAAACATGTGTAGTGTAGTAGTTGCAAATAATATGTGTCATAGTCATTCTCTTCCAAAAGAAAGTAAAGTTTTAAGGTAAAAGGTAGTACTAAAACATAATCATAATCAACAATATTCAAAATATTAAAGAAATTATAAGCATACATAAAAAGAAGAACAGATGAAGCAAGAAATCAAAAACACAACAACAAGGCTAATTAGCTAGTTAAACTATGTTAGACTATACTATTAAATTTATATGAGTACATGTAACATATTAATTATTAATGTCATATATTTAGGTGGATATGAATAAAAATAACCTGAAGAGGAAGGGCAGGTGGTTTAACAGAGGTAGTAGCTGCGACTTTGGCAACATTAGATCCGGTGACCGGAGGAAGAGATCCGGCAATCATTTTAACGGTGAAAGATGACGTCATTTTTAGTTGCCGCCGGAGATGAAATGATCTGATCGAAGTCGGTTAAAGAGTGGGATTTGACTTTGGGACTCGGAAACTTAGACCGGTTGTGGTAGGTGGGTGTGCTAAAACTAATCTGGCCCGTAAATTATATACTGAGAGACCTTGTTTCAATTATGTTAGAAACTAAGCAGCAAAAAAACAAAAACAAAAAACCGCACGTTACTGTGAAATTTAATTTCTTTCTGTTAATATTTTTCAATCAAAAAACATTCAGAATTGAAATCCCTTCCATCCATTAATATGATTGAAATCAAAGGACGAATAAGAGCTCGACATGTGACGCGAAAATCACATGTGATTGAAAAAATATTAAATAAAATAAAATTTTGAATTTTTTTTTTCAAATTTTCTTTTTTCCGAATTTTTTTTTCCAAAAATCTTTTTTACAATCACATGTGATTATGCATGTCATATTTAATCACATGTGATTTCACAATTCAATCACATGTGATTTTCGCGCCACATGTCGTGTTCTTATTGGTCCATTGGATCTCAACTTAATTTATGGATTCAAATGAATATTACTCCTCATGACTAAATAATAATTATAATTAGTGTTTAAATTAAGAGGAGAGCACTTTTTGTGTTAAAAATTAGATTTTTTTTCTTTCTTTTTTGAAATGTTTTTTACAAACATCAAGATCATATTAAATGTAGAGACCCGTCCTAATCCATCCGGACGAAGTCCATATCGATTATAAACGATTCACAACAGTTGATTACATCGCGAGGTACTTGACCTCTATATGATACATTTTACAAACATTGCATTCGTTTTTGAAAAGACAATCTTTCATTACATCGAAAGTTGACAACATGCATACCATTTCATAATATATCTTACTATAATTGACTTAATAATAAATTTGATGAACTCAACGACTCGAATGCAACGTCTTTTGAAATATGTCATGAATGACTCCAAGTAATATATCTAAAATGAGCAAATGCACAGCGGAAGATTTCTTTCGTACCTGAGAATAAACATGCTTTAAAGTGTCAACCAAAAGGTTGGTGAGTTCATTAGTTTAACATCAATAATCATTTCATAATTTTAATAGACCACAAGATTTTCATTCTTCATAAATATACGTCCCATGCATGGAGACAAAAATATCATTCATATGGATTGAACACCTGGTAACCGACATTAACAAGATGCATATATATGAATATCCCCATCATTCCGGGATCCTCCATCGGACATGATATAAATTTTGAAGTACTAAAGCATCCGGTACTTTGGATGGGGCTTGTTGGGCCCGATAGATCTATCTTTAGGATTCGCGTCAATTAGGGTGTCTGTTCCCTAATTCTTAGATTACCAGACTTACTAAAAAGTGGCATATTCGATTTCGATAATTCAACCATAGAATGTAGTTTCAATTACTTGTGTCTATTTCGTAAAACAGTTATAAAAACAGCGCATGTATTCTCAGTCCCAAAAATATATATTGCAAAAGTATTTAAAAAGTGATTAATGAAACTCACGCATATATATATATATATATATATATATATATATATATATATATATATATATATATATATATATATATATATATATATATATATATATATATATATATATTGTAAAACAGTTAATAAAGTATTTGCATGTATTCTCAGCCCAAAAATGTAAAGAGTAAAAGGGATCAAATGAAACTCACCTAATGTATTTTGTAGTAAAAATACATATGACTATACTGAACAATGCAGGGTTGGCCTCGGATTCACGAACCTATATCATTTGGATATTTATTAATACACGTATTTGTAATCGAAAAATTATAACTTTATATATTATTAATTTGTATATATATTTGAAAATGATTTTTATCTATATAGTTATATAAATATATATTAAAAATATTTAGTTGTTATATATGGATAGTTATATAAAGGTTGTTAATCCGATTAATTTATACTTATGTGTAATATACTTATAAGTATATTTTTATATAGATAATAATATTTAATATAAATAAAAGTTGTATTTAATTATATCGATAATATTACTACTAATGATACTCATTTTAATAATACTAAAAATGATATTAATACTAATATTAATGAATATTATAATAAATGGTTTTATTTTCATAATGACACTAGTAATAATAACCATAATCATAATAATACTTGTATCAATATTAATCATATTAATAATACTAATACTACTGAATAATAATACTAGTAGTGATAATAATTTTTAGTAATAACAATAGTAATATCATCATTGTAATTATAATTACGATAATAATCATATTTGGTAACTATAAATTTTATTAGTAAAAATAATTATACTAATAACTATAACACTAATAATAATAATAATAATAATAATAATAATAATAATAATAATAATAATAATAATAATAACAATAATAATAACAATAATAATAATAATAATAATAATAATAATAATAATGATAATAATAATTATAATAATGAAATGATGATAATAATAATAATAATAATAATAATAATAATAATAACAATAATAATAATAATAACTTTGAAATTGAGACTACCTCTTAAAAAAACGAAATCCAAAAAAAATTATGCTACTGCAGGATTCGAACCCTTGACCTCTCGATACCCGTCAACACATGAAACCAGCTGGGCTGTTTCCCTTATTCGAAATTATACAGAACCTAAAAATATATAACCCGTAAACATGCTTCATCATCTTCATCAACAAATCATACAATTCAATCCCAAGTTCAAACAAGCTCCAACGATTTCAAATTTAGTTTTAGGAGTCTCAAACAATTAATAACTATATGATATCAATTCTTATCTAAATTGAACACGAGAAAAAAAAATATAAACAAACAAAAAAAAAAATTAAACTGCTGTTCGAAGGTTAAAAAAAAATATGATTTTGAGTTCTAAAACGTTATAGACTATGATTCGAACATGAAATAGTTTTTAAATCACTCATAAAAACTTTTTACATCATCAATTGAATCTGCCATACTAAAACGAGCTCGAATTTAACCAAGAACAATACCTTTGACTTTTTAAAATCAATCTTTGACTCGAAAATTATCACTCAATATGAAGAATTGGAACTTCATATTTTGCAGATAGTTTAGTCGATTTAATCCTAACAAAACCGCAATTCCAGATTTTGAAATGAATTCGTATTCGAGTTTTGGTAAAAAAAAAAAGAGACGAACAGAGATATCGAGCTGTTGATATATATATATATATATATATATATATATATATATATATATATATATATATATATATATATATATATATATATATATATATATTTGTTTAATTCTTCAACTGCTATGTTTGTGAAAATTAAATGATAATGATATTGAGGAGTCGACAGGTTTCCAATCAAAGAAGGAACGTTCAATTGATATATACTGAATGAATTTGGACATTCATAATTAACAGAGAAAAAAATAAATAAAAGAAATATGTAACTCATATAATGACTTGTAACCTCTTTTGTTTGTGTCCTGTGCTAAATTTCAATCTGTTATCAGATTAAGAGACAAGAATATATAGTTCAATCCTGACTTATAACAATATGTACGAATTTTTCTGTTTATAGAATATATTCAATTACTATAAATAATTAAATAATGTATATATAATAATAGATTTAATAATGTTAATAATAATTATATTAACAATAATAATAATAAATAAATAATAATAATACTGATAATAGCAATTATATAAATTTAATAATGATAATAATAATAATATTATTATTGATCAAGATAATAATAATAAAAAAAATAATGATAATAATATGATATTATTAGTAATGATGATAATAGTAGTTCTTATTAATAATAATAATAATACTATGATAAAATTAATACTAATAATGATAGTTTTTAATTACTAATAATGACAATAATGTTATAAATGATAATAATAATCTTATTAGTTATAATAATATTAATATAATTAATGATGATAGTGATATTAATAGTAATGATATAATAACTTCTACATATCAAATTTTTATATTTATATTTCTTATTAAAATGAATAATATTAATAATAAAAATATCAATATTAATATTAATATTAGTAATGAAAGTAATAATAATATTGATATATTAGTCATATTTTAACTTGTAATTACATTTAATATAATATAATATTACATTACAACTTATTCATTATATCATATTGATAATAATATCATATATTTATTTATATATAGTCATCCTAACGATAACGTATCTATCTTGTTATGTTACATTTTCAATTCCAATTGATTAAAGTATACCTTATGGTTATTAGATACTTACACTTATATATTTATATTTATATATATATATATATATATATATATATATATATATATATATATATATATATATATATATGTGTGTGTTTACATATTTATTTGTACACAATCGTTCGTGAATCGTCGGAAGTAGTCAGAGGTCAAATGTATACATGTAAACTGTTCCAAAGTTTTCGAGACTCAACATTACAGACCTTGCTTATCGTGTCAGAAATATATAAAGATTAAGTTTAAATTGGGTCAGGAATTCCCGGGTCATCACATTAAAAATATAAACATTAAAAAAAACTGTGATAAATGTATTATATTGACAAGAAAAAGCTCAAAGAAATAACATTCATCGATAAATGTTCCTGATAATATTCATCGTGATGCATGTTATTTTTTGAGTGTTTATTTAGAGTTTAGAAATTAAGGTTTATAAATTAGGTTTTAGGGTTTCGATTGAGTTTTTCACACGAATGGTTTAGAGTTTAGGGTTTACTGAAAACTGATAAATATATGTGTGATTTGAGGAATACGTTTCCTCTTGATGAGGGAACCTCCTTTTATACATATACTTTATACGCATTATCATCTTTATTTTAAAAAGCTTTGAAACCTAGAACCATCATTTTGGTCTCTAACCTCTTAAACATAAACCTTTGATTCATGCAAAACAAATTCGTGGGTGAATTCCTGTGATTTTCGAGATCAAAACAAGGTAAGCATGTTTGGATTTGAATGATTTTAGGAAGGAGTTTTAAAGGGGTTTTTGTATAAGTTAGGGACTTGCTAAAATTCATGGTTATAAGTGTTTGATTTGGTTATTAGATAATTGTTATAGCGTATATACATATTATTTGAGGTTCCTAAAGTGTTAGATTGATCAAAACGTGTAAAAAATCGTGTTTTGGGTGTTTAGAACTCGTATTAGCTTTGTTCTTCGGCCCAAACACGTGTAGGTTGAGTCTATGTGCTACTATCTGTGTGGTATAGTTGAATGACACATGAGTTGTGTCAAGAAATCTATGTCTAGCAAAGACTATCGTTAAACTCTAGTCCGATCAGCTAGTGGTTGTAGGCCTGGCCAGACCGCCGGTCCCCTTGAGATACTATATGTATTTGTTATTGTTTTTGAAAAAAAAAAATGAGCTTGTGACTATATAGTAATATCTGTCTAGGTACCCCATTTGCTTAGCACTGTACTAATCTCCCAGAGTTCCTCCTCTGCAGGTAGGAGGTTTTGCATCTTTTGTAAAAGGAAAGCAGTATTTTGTATGTGATATGTTTGACACTACAGTAGAACTCTGATGTCTATAATTAAATTATTTGGATACATGCTTTTGAAAGTAACACCAGTGGTGTTGTAAACGATATGATATTATATTGTGTTTAAATATAATACGTTTAATACTTCCGCTATGATTTAAAATAAAAAGTACGATTTTATGATTTGGGTTAATCATTTTCAGTATTGATGCCAATGATATGATGGATGGATTTTTCTCCTGAATAATGGTGTTCTTGAAAATCAAAAAAATTACGCGATTGACAACATACTGGAAAAAGCCACGCCCTATTCCTTTTTGTAGTTATGACAATAATTTTCATAAAATAATTGTTACTTATTAATTAGAGTAATTGTTGTTATCACTAGCATTTACGGGTCTGGGGGAGGATTAAATTTGACTAACGATGACACTGTGTTTCGAGGTTCTTCTACTTGGCAAAATATCACTAAAGCAGGTTCATTATTGGATGCTATGGGTCTTGAATTTAGCACTTCATTTGTCAAAGAACTTGGAAATGGGAGAACAGTAAAGTTCTGGCAGGACGCGTGGATTGGAGATATTAAGCTAATGGACAAGTTTAACAGACTCTACGCCTTGGAAAATTTCAAGCAGGTCTCGGTGCTGGACCGTTTTGGCCACAATGAACTTCGTGGAGACTGGGTCAGGCCAATCAGAGGTAGGGCGCAAGGAGAATTGCAGGATCTAAAAAATCTTTTGGAACCCATTCGTTTAAAAGCAGAAGAGGAGGACAAATGGAGATGGTATTTGGACACAGAAGGTTTCTACAAAACAAAAACGATGTCGAATTTGATAGACATAAAAAGATCATCATCATCTCATTCAAATTCGGGTGAAACTCTACGTAACAAGGCAATCCCATTAAAAGTAGAAATCTTCGTTTGGAGGGCAAGGCAAAAAAGGATCCCGGTAAGGATTGAATTAGAAAAAAGAGGAATCGATTTAGACTCAACTTTGTGCCCCTTATGCTTGATCGAAACGGAGACTGCAGAGCACATTCTATCGCAATGTCCTAAAGTCTTGGAAATTTGGAATCAAGTGCTAAGCTGGTGGAATCTGCCATGCATTCCATCTCTTACAATCAACCAAATTTTCGACGCAGACTCCTTAATTCCTGCTCCAACGTCGAACGTAAAGATTATTTGGCAAAGTTTAAAGTGGGTAACCTGTTATATGTTATGGAAAGCGAGGAATGAAGTGGTGTTTAAAAATCATATTTGGATGCCTCAAAAGATTTTAACAAACATTCAATCGGTAAGTTTCGGCTGGATTTCCAAACGCTTAAAGAAATCATCGTTGGAATGACACCAGTGGCTGATAAATCCGAGCTTCTTCGTCTCTGCGTCAAACATTAGGACCGGTATAGGCTAATGACTCCTTTGTAACTCTTATAGATGTTCTCTTAAATACCCTTTTTGTATAGTCTTTGCTTTTGCTTAGCTGCAAATTTTTGGGCTGTAATCGATGTAACATCCCGCGTTTTTCCGTTAAATTTATTTTTAACACCGTCTTTTTTTTTTAAATAATATCTTTCGCTATTTAAATTCCCAATTTCCGTTGACTAACGTTTATAATATTCTCGTTATTTAATTATAACATCACTCGTCTACTCGAGCGTTTTTAAAATATTTCGTTTGGTTAATTCCCGCACCCGACTACAAACATGAGGGACTTAAGTTGACAAGTGGGCAAAGTGGTGACTAGGTCAACTAGTCAACCACTTCACCTCCTCCATTCATTTCCACCAACACCTCTTCCTCTTTTTCTCTCTACTTCTCTTTTATGAACATAAACACCAAAATCACAAAATCATCATCTAAATCCGATTGGAGAAGCAAACATCAAAACAAATTGTACTTTTGGAATCCTCGTTTCATCCTCTTCGATTTGATACTAGTCTCATGGCATGGGGTAAGAATTTCTCATGAAACCCTAACTTGTTAAATTCGTTTTTGGACTTGTCAAGTGGTTAATTAGTGTCTATGGCTCGTAGGGATGTCGTGTATGTAATTTGTATGCTCGTTCTTCGTGTTTTGAAAATATGACATGAACACCCAAATGGGTCTAGCTTAATCTTGAGTTTTGGTTGCTCAAATGATGTTATAAGATAAAGTGTATGTGTTAAAAGTGTTAGTTACTTCATTAGCTTCGTTTTGATATGTTGGATGATGATAAACTAGCTCAATAACATGAAATGTGTTTTTGGTGAATCGATTATCGTTTTGGTAGGAACTTGATGCGGTTGAATGCTAGTTAAGACACTTGTTTGAATGTATGCTAGTTAACTAGTTAAAATTGTATGCGTAAATAGCTTCGAAATAGTGTGATGTATGCTAGCGTTTGATTAGTGAATCATAAGTCTCATTTGTGTCGAAATTGATTTTGAAACGATAACGTGGCTAGTGGTTTTGACGTAGTAAATGTTTATTGAAACTTGGAATATGCGTCTAGTTGCAATGTATGCGTTATTACCTTCAAAACGGCATATCATTTGTATGTTAAAAGTTCCCGAATCATAAAATACGTTTTACGAACTTGAAACTTTGAAAATAAACTTTTCTTGATCAATTGACGAGTTTTCGGTTATTGTAAATGATGTTTTTGCTTGATGAAAAGTGGTTAGTTGTATTCCTTGTCAAAATACCTTTCCTACGATATAAGATACTTGTTTTGGATGTTTACGGTTTAGGGTTTATGGGTATTTGAAGTTGGATTCGTGCATAAGTTGAAAACTGCAGAAAATAGCTGAACAGCAGGTCGCGCGGCGCGCACCCTACCCCGCGCGGCGCGCCAAATGGCCTGGACAGATTCTGACCTCCATGTCCCTTTTAACGTGAAATGTTTGACTAGCTACCGACATCCGATTCACATGAAACTTGTTCTAATATGCTTATATATGAATAAAAACCTCAGAAAAATAGTTCGGGACCTGACCCGAACGCGTTGACTTTTTCGTTGACTTTGACCAAGTTTGACTTTTAGTCAAACTTAACCAAACTTTTATACAATCATTCTAACATGCTTTTATACTTGTTTCTTGTATGAAACTTGACAACGTGATTCACATGCTATACTTAATCGAGTCGTAACGAGCCATAGGACTAATTGAACACATTTCACCCGATCTTGTATCGCAACCGGTTAATTGACACAACTTACTTGTTTAGGTCAAGGCTAAGCAACTTTCATGCATACGTTACTTTGTGAAGTACTTTTATACTCGTGCACTCGAGGTGAGATCATAGTCCCACCTTTTCAACAACTTTTATTCTTTTAAATTGTGGGCTGAGAAACATATACATTACATACTTATATACATTTCACATGTATATATACTTTTCATACTTTTATACTTTGAACACAAATACGAATACAAAGATACAGACGAGTTAGAACAAAAGTCCTCAATCCAATTATCATTAGTTCCACTTGCAGGGTGTAAGTGTAAGCGAGTGATTATGTTGTGTGGCCATACGGGTTTAACGAACCCTCATTCAGACGGTTCGCTACCGTTAGTGGATGAAATATAATTTTCAACGTGCATAGTGTATGTTCTAACACTATATTCAAAATTCAGAGGGAAGATTCAGTTAAGCTTTGGTAATTGGGTGCTCGTGATACAAATACTATTTTGGAATGTGAACGATTCTGGTTGAACAATTCTTAAAGAACCTTGTGGTTCAATACAATTTACTTGCTAAACCTATGATTTCACCAACGTTTTTCGTTGACAGTTTTCTATATGTTTCTCAGGTTCATACTTGGCTATTTGATACATGCTTCCGCGTACACTCATACTTGCTTGGGGTCAAGCATGCATGCATACACTCTGATTAATTGCTTGGAGTCAAGATACATACATACATACATACGCTAGTGATAGCACCTTTGGATTCAACTTTTGTTTAGATACTTACGCTATTTATGGCAACTGTGTTTTTAAACTAATTATGTCGCAAGTTATTTCATTTATACTTTATGACTTTTGTAAACTTAGACTTGTTGTCGAACGGTTTTGTAAACTAAACTTGCAAGTCTTGTACCTTTCAAACGAACGCGACATAATTTTGGTCAAACGAGTCTCATATAGGGACTACGACCACGCAACGGGACCTAAGTTAACGACGCCGTCAATAACGGTTTTGTTCGGGTCGTTACAAGTGGTATCAGAGCGTTGGTTGTAGAGAACTAGGATGCATTAGTGTGTCTAACAGAGTCGTTAGGACGCATTAGTGAGTCTAGACTACAACCGGATAGTTAGCATTTGCATTCTGACATACATTTGCTATAGATAGCACTTACTTGACTACTTGTGCATTATACTTGAATCATTCTTAGGCAAACTTTTTAATGGTACCCAACCTTCATCACACGAACTCGTATTCCGCCACTTTTTTTTGTAACACACGTAAATTCATAATTCATACACGTATGGATGACGACGACTTCATTAGTCACACTTGTTCGGGAACTCTGTCTCCCGGATTGTTAATTGCCACCGTTTCAACTTACTATCGGTTTTCCACTGGTGTTTCTTACTATCTACTTTTTGGTGTCACTACCATCACTACTCTAGGTGAGTATCGTCATCAACATTTATCACTACGGTTGCGTACTACTCGTTATCATGACCCGTTACTCTTTTCATACCTAAATACATTATTGTCTGACTCGAACCGCATTGACGTGAACAATCATTTATACACTTCCCTCGGGGAACGCTTCCTTAGATTTGCAGAAATTCTTTCGATTTAATATGAGTCACGTTTGAGACGTCGTTACATTTTGTTCATTTTAGGTCTTCACGATGACAAGAACTTGAATCTATGGAGTGATGTGGGAATGGAGGTATGAGTTAGCGTAATATAACGACACTCGATCAACGTGGTTATATTACGGTAAGACATACCAAAGTTCTAGTGACGCGTGATGGTGGTTAGACTCGATCAACCTAAACACCACCATGTGCCATGTACATGACTTCATCTTTTCAGGTTTGGACATCCGAAAACTCCGAGAATATTGATAACAACCATACCGGGGACACACCTTCGACTTTTGTCGAACTGTATTTATGCTTCCGAATGAATTACCGATTCCTCTCGGCTTCAACCGTATGTTACCCGTGTATACTAGCTCGTCCTCGCGCAGTCTTATTGACTAACTACAATTTACTCGTTATGTTCACATCGGGGCGGAAACTTCTCTTGCATCACCCTCGTACTTCCGGTTCAGGAGGTCCTTATTCTAAATTCTAAATGGAGAGCGACTCTTCACGTCATACAAGTATTCGCCGCGAGGGTGGATAGTCCTAACAATCGTTTTCAAAACCCGATAAGAACTTGCCCCGACGAACGTTTTTGGAAACCGATAAATCTTCCGCGACGCGAATTTTCTTGAGAAACTTGTCCTAGCTAACGTTTTCAATTCCTAGCAAACTTGTTCAATATGCCTTAGGGAAATGTACCCCGTTTCGGATCGAGATCCTCGTTTCACTTCTAGATTTTGGAGTACCTTACAAAAAGCCTCGGGACCGCATTTAGACATGAGTACCGCGTACCATCCACAACCCGACGGACCGAACAAACATGCGATTTAAACCTTGGAAACCATAATACAAGTTTGTATTACCAACTTCAAATTTACTTGAGAAAAGTATTTTCCTTTAACCGAATCCTCGTACTACAATGATTTTCATTCGAGTTTTAACGTCACTCCTTTTGAAACCACATGTGACCGGAAACGTCATTCTCTTTTGTCGAACCAAGTAAACGATGACCAATTCACCGGGACCGGGATTATTCATGAGCAACCGAGAAAATTTATTCATATTCAGGTAAAAACCCTACGCGACTCGTAATCACCAAGAGCTACGCCGATGTTAGACGTAAACATTTCAAATTTCACGTGGGAAACCGCGTCACGTTAAGAGTCGCACCTTGGAAAGGTGCAATCCGTTTCGGGAAAACGTAGGAAGCTAAATCCGCGATATTTTGATCCTTTAAATTCTTGGGGTGTTTTGGACCCGTCGCTAGCCGTTTAGACTTTTCCGACTCATTTTGGGTCTCCGTTTATCCTACATTCGATGTATCAACTTAAAGACGTGTTTTGTGAAACGAGAACTTATTATCTCCTTTGATGAACTCACTATCGACGATAACCCTCACTTCCTAGGAGGACCGGTTGAAACCATAAATCGTGAAGCCAAACCTTAAAACAACATATGATCCCGACCGTCAAAAATTCGTTGAAATACCCTAGGACGTACTTCTCCCTCACTCGTAGAATTGGCAACGCAAGATCTCGAGGAAGATTCAACAACTACTACTTCCAACTAAATTTCGGGACGAAATTTCTTTTGAGGTGTGGATAATGTAACATCCCGCGTTTTTCCGTTAAATTTATTTTTAACACCGTCTTTTTTTTTTTAAATAATATCTTTCGCTATTTAAATTCCCAATTTCCGTTGACTAACGTTTATAATATTCTCGTTATTTAATTATAACATCACTCGTCTACTCGAGCGTTTTTAAAATATTTCGTTTGGTTAATTCCCGCACCCGACTACAAACATGAGGGACTTAAGTTGACAAGTGGGCAAAGTGGTGACTAGGTCAACTAGTCAACCACTTCACCTCCTCCATTCATTTCCACCAACACCTCTTCCTCTTTTTCTCTCTACTTCTCTTTTATGAACATAAACACCAAAATCACAAAATCATCATCTAAATCCGATTGGAGAAGCAAACATCAAAACAAATTGTACTTTTGGAATCCTCGTTTCATCCTCTTCGATTTGATACTAGTCTCATGGCATGGGGTAAGAATTTCTCATGAAACCCTAACTTGTTAAATTCGTTTTTGGACTTGTCAAGTGGTTAATTAGTGTCTATGGCTCGTAGGGATGTCGTGTATGTAATTTGTATGCTCGTTCTTCGTGTTTTGAAAATATGACATGAACACCCAAATGGGTCTAGCTTAATCTTGAGTTTTGGTTGCTCAAATGATGTTATAAGATAAAGTGTATGTGTTAAAAGTGTTAGTTACTTCATTAGCTTCGTTTTGATATGTTGGATGATGATAAACTAGCTCAATAACATGAAATGTGTTTTTGGTGAATCGATTATCGTTTTGGTAGGAACTTGATGCGGTTGAATGCTAGTTAAGACACTTGTTTGAATGTATGCTAGTTAACTAGTTAAAATTGTATGCGTAAATAGCTTCGAAATAGTGTGATGTATGCTAGCGTTTGATTAGTGAATCATAAGTCTCATTTGTGTCGAAATTGATTTTGAAACGATAACGTGGCTAGTGGTTTTGACGTAGTAAATGTTTATTGAAACTTGGAATATGCGTCTAGTTGCAATGTATGCGTTATTACCTTCAAAACGGCATATCATTTGTATGTTAAAAGTTCCCGAATCATAAAATACGTTTTACGAACTTGAAACTTTGAAAATAAACTTTTCTTGATCAATTGACGAGTTTTCGGTTATTGTAAATGATGTTTTTGCTTGATGAAAAGTGGTTAGTTGTATTCCTTGTCAAAATACCTTTCCTACGATATAAGATACTTGTTTTGGATGTTTACGGTTTAGGGTTTATGGGTATTTGAAGTTGGATTCGTGCATAAGTTGAAAACTGCAGAAAATAGCTGAACAGCAGGTCGCGCGGCGCGCACCCTACCCCGCGCGGCGCGCCAAATGGCCTGGACAGATTCTGACCTCCATGTCCCTTTTAACGTGAAATGTTTGACTAGCTACCGACCTCCGATTCACATGAAACTTGTTCTAATATGCTTATATATGAATAAAAACCTCAGAAAAATAGTTCGGGACCTGACCCGAACGCGTTGACTTTTTCGTTGACTTTGACCAAGTTTGACTTTTAGTCAAACTTAACCAAACTTTTATACAATCATTCTAACATGCTTTTATACTTGTTTCTTGTATGAAACTTGACAACGTGATTCACATGCTATACTTAATCGAGTCGTAACGAGCCATAGGACTAATTGAACACATTTCACCCGATCTTGTATCGCAACCGGTTAATTGACACAACTTACTTGTTTAGGTCAAGGCTAAGCAACTTTCATGCATACGTTACTTTGTGAAGTACTTTTATACTCGTGCACTCGAGGTGAGATCATAGTCCCACCTTTTCAACAACTTTTATTCTTTTAAATTGTGGGCTGAGAAACATATACATTACATACTTATATACATTTCACATGTATATATACTTTTCATACTTTTATACTTTGAACACAAATACGAATACAAAGATACAGACGAGTTAGAACAAAAGTCCTCAATCCAATTATCATTAGTTCCACTTGCAGGGTGTAAGTGTAAGCGAGTGATTATGTTGTGTGGCCATACGGGTTTAACGAACCCTCATTCAGACGGTTCGCTACCGTTAGTGGATGAAATATAATTTTCAACGTGCATAGTGTATGTTCTAACACTATATTCAAAATTCAGAGGGAAGATTCAGTTAAGCTTTGGTAATTGGGTACTCGTGATACAAATACTATTTTGGAATGTGAACGATTCTGGTTGAACAATTCTTAAAGAACCTTGTGGTTCAATACAATTTACTTGCTAAACCTATGATTTCACCAACGTTTTTCGTTGACAGTTTTCTATATGTTTCTCAGGTTCATACTTGGCTATTTGATACATGCTTCCGCGTACACTCATACTTGCTTGGGGTCAAGCATGCATGCATACACTCTGATTAATTGCTTGGAGTCAAGATACATACATACATACATACGCTAGTGATAGCACCTTTGGATTCAACTTTTGTTTACATACTTACGCTATTTATGGCAACTGTGTTTTTAAACTAATTATGTCGCAAGTTATTTCATTTATACTTTATGACTTTTGTAAACTTAGACTTGTTGTCGAACGGTTTTGTAAACTAAACTTGCAAGTCTTGTACCTTTCAAACGAACGCGACATAATTTTGGTCAAACGAGTCTCATATAGGGACTACGACCACGCAACGGGACCTAAGTTAACGACGCCGTCAATAACGGTTTTGTTCGGGTCGTTACAATCGAGATACATTGTAATCGTTTGGTTGGTTAATATATTGCTTGCTTTGCAAAAAAAAAAAAATTAGAGTAATTGTTGTCATTTAGGTAAACATAAGAGGGCAAATAGTAAAAAGGCCACATAGAATAAGGATACTTTTAACAAATATCAATATCATCGATTACAATGTTTTATGAACTGATATATCCATTAAAACTACCCATGTAACCTTTGAGATACTTAATCGGGCGGTTTGTTATATTAAAAAACTAAATGTACAACTTCATGTTCGTGAGGGACAACTGACAAGTATATTCTCACCAACTTATAGTGCTTGCGAGATCCCTGCTTTCACTTTCGCTTTTAGTGTTTATTTACTAGCGGGTAGTCAGTCATCCGTACGTTGATGCAGGAAATGGTATCACTCAAAAATAAAAGTTATGAAAATAATTTAAAATATAAAAATTACAATACTCGTCTTAACGATCAGGAAAATAGTTTTGGAAGAAAATAAACGAAAGGAACAAACAAAAGATTTATGAAAAAAAGAAAGTAAAAAAACAAAAATACATTATACAAATAAACGTGTGGTTAATTAGTTTGGTACCAAATTATACGGAATGATTAGTAAGGCCACTCCCTATCGTAACTAAACTATTCATCCTCTTAACCTTCCACATCAGCGCCACATCAACATCAATATCCTATAACTAACTCATAATTAAACACTCCCTATAATGGCTAAAACAATACTCCTCTTAATATACAACGTACAAGCAATAAAGCATCAAGTCCAACAATAAAAAGCCACTGGACCCACAATTCCTATAACTAAACTTAAAACTTCCGTTAAATTGATGGTGGATACGGGTAACTAAAGCGGGTAACTAGCTCGTGCCTATGGTTAGTTACGGGTAATGACGGGTAATGAACTATAGGGAGTGGTCTAAGGAGTATATATTTTAAAGTGATATTCTGTAAAATAATTAAAAAATGGTGCATAGGAATATTTATATAGGATATTTTCTATAAAATAAAAAAAAGTTTTTGGGACTCGAACCCAGTTGAACATTTTACGTAAGTAAACGGCTAACCACCAAGCTAACACTAGTTTCCTTTATTTTTTATATAACTCATATATAAGAGCAGATTAAAAATTAAGTGCAGTATGACATCATTATGACGTAGGCATGATGGCCGAACGTTACTATTCGTCTATCTTTTGACTATTAATATATAAACAAACGGGATTATGACCGAGCGTTGCTCCGAGAAATGCTTTCACTCTATATACCTTAAACATAATTTGAATATGTTATAAATATAATACACAAATTAATAATTTATATATATACATTTCAATGACCGCATAACATTATGTAAAAAAATAATAATAAAATATATATTAAATAATAAATCATGTTATAAGATTAAATAAAAAATTATTATTGATGATATACTAATAGTAGAGGTTACTATTCATGAACCATCTTCGAAAAATTGCGTGGAAGACTCCACCTCATTAAATCTATTCTTGGAAGCGTTGGTATATACTTCTTTTTTTATATCTTTCTCCCAAGACAGCTTTTAACATCCTCCAAAAATTGCGTGCTGATTTTTTTTAGGGTTCTGATGCGAGTAACTGGAAAATTTATTGGTTAAAATGGGATAATACCCTCGCATCTATCGATAATGGTGGATTGTGTTAGGAATGAAACACGTGAGCCCTAACAAGACTAGATAACCCTAGGTCATCAAACTCACTTACAATAAATGAAAATAATTGATGTTTATGAAAAAAACTAGCAAAAAACGATAAAGACAATGGAATTTAATGAGGTTATATGTAATCACGAATGATTACTTTAATCCTCGACCACCAAAGAGAGTTCTTTTATTGATAAAATTCGTGGATACATGTATGGGTTACAATAAGATGCTTAAATAGGCAAAACTAAACAAAGAAATAGCTTTGGGAACAAGAAAACTCGATTTTGGAAACTTCCTCGCAGACGAAGCCGCGTCACGCCCATAGAGGGTCGCGCCGCGCCTTTAAGGCAAAATCCGAAACAGAAGTTTTCTTCAGCTCGACCCAGTCCACACTCTAGGCCGCGTCGCGCCTCCACCGGTGAACCGAATTCTTCCTTTTTTTTCGAATCCTTGTTTAACTCGCTTCGCACTCCAACAATCTCCCACTCGAAGAGATGTTAAACAGCATCCATCTTAACCTAACATCATCAACATCATCATAATCCCACAATAACAACTTGACCTGCTAATTATACCTCCTTTTGATACCGCCGGATTTGCACCCGAATCACGCCGCACTTCATTCAATAACCTTCGAGCAAGTGAAGTCTTTCGACACCAAAAATTACCGCTGAGCTATAATACAATCTTTATGTTACTAGCTTGGGAAGCAAGAACCTCTCTTTGGCTATGGCACATACCTCCTTAGTTTAGGAGATAATGTAACATCCCGCCTTTTTTCGTTTACTTTTCCGTTTAATTATTTAAAGTCCGTTATATGTTTATAACATCCCTCGTTAATACTCGTTTTAAAAATATCTCGTTTAGGTAATTCACGCACCCGCAACCGAACTCGAGGGACTAAAATCGCCAAAGTATCAAAGAGGTGACTAGCTTTTTGACTAGTCAACCCACCTCCCCATTTTTCTTTTTCATTTCATTTCCATTTTCATTAAATACTTTCCAAATTTCTCTCAAATCTTCAAACAAGGAATCATCATCTATTTTCAATCGATCAAGCTTCAATCCAAACAAATTACATATTTGGAATCCTTGCAACTTCCTCTTCGATTCCATACCGATTTCATCAAGTTTGGGTAACTTTCTAAAATTACTAGATTTTGTGTTCTTGATATTTTGAACTTATAAAGTTGTTATTTAGTGTCTATGGCTCAAGTCTAACATGAATATATGATTTATATGCTCGATTTTGTTATTTGAAGTAACTAGCTTGAGTATGAACTTTGGTGTGTTTGATTTGGTGATTTGGTTGCTTGAATGTTGTTAAATGTTATAAATACATATATTAAATGTGTTTCTAGTATCACTAGCTTCAAATTGATGTGTAGGTTGCTTGAGAAAACTCCATAAACTTGATTAATGATTTTGGTGAATTTGGGTTAGGGTTTGATAAGCTTGAAATGGATATTTGATGCATTGAATACCATGAATTATTGTTAGTAAGTAGTTAGTTGTCTTGTATGCTTGATTATCTACAAAACGGTGTGTTTTATGTGTGCATTAAATACCCGAATCATAAATGTGCACTTGTAAGATTTGAAGCATTAAATGTGTGCATTGATTGATCAATTGATTTGAAAAGTCGGTTATTGCAAATAATGTTTTTGGTTGGTGAAATGTATTTAGTTGTGTTCTTTGTCAAATTAGCTTTCCAACGATGTAAAATGTGTGTCGTAAGAGTTTACGGTTTGTGATTTATGTGAAAATGAAGTTTGATTTGAGACTTGGACAATTGAGACTGACCAGGTACCAGCACCCGTTGATCGCCGCGGCGCGGCAATCCTGGGTCGCGGCGCGACATATAACGTGTTCAGGTTCTAACCTACATGTCAATTATATGAAAAATGTTTGGCACAATATGGACCTCCGATTCACATGAGACTTGTTCTAACATGCTTATATATGAATAACTAGCATAGAAAAATAGTTCGAGACCCGACCCGAATGTGTTGACTTTTTCGTTGACTTTGACCGACCGAAGTTCGACTTTTTGTCAAACTTAACCAAATGATTATGCAACCTTCCTAACTTTTTTCTATACTTGTATCTTGCATGAAACTTGACAATTTGATTCACATGCTACATAATCGAGTCATAACGAGCCATAGGACTAATTGAACTTCTTTGATCAAACATGATTATCAATATTGATACAACCTATTTGTTTAGGTCAAGACTAGCATTGTTCTTTGCACACGTCACTTGTCGAAGTACTTATTTACTCTTGCGCTTAAGGTGAGATCATAGTCCCACTTTTTTACTCTTTTGAACTTACTCTAGGGATGAGAAAACATAAACGCTTCTTTTAACTAAGTGAACACAAGTACATGAAAACAAACATTCTACATACGAGTTTAGAACAAAAATCCTCAATTCGATTATCATTAGTTACACTTGACCGTGTAAGCGAGAACTTATGTTATATGGCCATATGGGTTTGACAAACCCTCATTCGGACGGTTCGCTACCGTTATTCGAATGAAATATATTTTCGGGAAACAGTGTATGTTCTAACACTATTGTGATGGGGTACTATTGAAGGAAACTTTAAGCCTTGATAATCGGGTGCTCGTGAATATTAACTTTTAGAATGTATTACTATTTATCAATGATGCAAATCTTGTGGTTCGACGTACTTTTACTCATTTACTTACTTAAACCTATGATTTCACCAACGTTTTCGTTGACAGATTTCTATGTTTTTCTCGGGTCCTTGATCATTAGGTGATACATGCTTCCGCACATTCTTTTTGATACTTGCTTTGGATGTCGAGTATACTTGCATATGTGGAGCGTCTTTTGACTACTTTAAACTGTGTCGCACGTGTTTCATTTGTACTTTAAACATCGTTATGTACTAGTTATGGAAACTACTTTTGTAAACTTTGAAACATCCACACTTATGAAATGAATGCGACATATTTTCGGTCAAACTTTGTCTTAAGGACTTATGACCATGTAATGGGACCTACGTAGACGGCGCCGTCAAACATGATTTGTTCGGGTCACTACAGATGGTATCAGAGCATTGGTTGTAGGGATTTATAGTTCATTGGTGTCAACCCCGAGTTATAGGGTACATTGGTGAGTCTATACTACAACCGGCATATAGACTTGAAGTAGGAATTACTTGACTACTTGTGCATTATACTCGAACTCTTCTATCATATCTAATTCTTATTCAATCTTAATCTCACGTTACTTGATTTAATTGACGCGCCACCTTGACTATATGAAGTAATGTCGAATGCACATATGAATTAGGGTAATATAATTTCCGGGATTATATTATGGTGACTCATATGAACGTACCGACATTATGACATAAAGAATTTAAGGCGAGTCAAGGAAAATTTTCTCTCTATCTTTATTCCATATCACGGTTAGTATTATTTAGAATACTAACCAACGGTATTCTTTTGTTTTGAAGGAATAATGCCCCCTCGTCGTTTGCCACGCCGTGAAACTCCCGAACAAGCACTACAACAAATGGTGGCCACCGCCGTAGAGGCGGCCATGGCCGGTCACTCCACCAACAACAACAACAATAACCACAACCACAACAACAACAACCAAGGGGCCGGTAACTCTAGCGAAGGGTGCTCCTACAAAGCTTTTATGGGGTGAAAACCTCACACTTATGATGGAACCGGGGGACCGGTTACTCTCACTCGATGGTTCGAACAAACAGAGGTCGTCTTTAGCATAAGCGGTTGTCGGGACCAAGATAAGGTCAAGTACTCCACCCACACTCTCGCCGGTGTCGCTCTTACATGGTGGAAAACCTATGTACAATCGGTGGGTACCGATGAAGCTCATGCCCTCTCTTGGGCCGATTTAAGGGAAAAGATGATTGTTGAATATTTCCCTCGCGAAGAAACCCGAAAGCTTGAACAAGAGCTAAGAACTTTGAAGGCGGTCGGAAACGATCTCAAGGTCTATAACCAACGCTTCGCCGAACTATCCTTGATGTGTCCTAATCTCGTGAACCCCGAATCTCAAAGGGTTGAACTCTATATGGATGGTCTTCCAAAGAGCATCAAACAAGGTGTGATGTCCTCCAAACTCGCTAATCACCAAGCCGCTTTGAACATGGCCCGCCAATTGATTGAAACAGTTGATGAAATCGTAGTGCCGGCTCCTAAGGTCGAGGACAAATCGGGTGGCAACAAAAGGAAATGGGAAGCCACTCCATCAAGCAACTACAACAACAACACCTTCACCAAAAAGCCTTTCACCAACGACGGCAAGAAAGGTTATGCCGGAACTCAACCTTTTTGCAACAAATGTCACAAGCACCACTCGGGTGAGTGTGGCAAGCTAATTTGCCACCGGTGCCAAGGATTTGGTCATAGGGCCAACAATTGCACAAGTGCCGCCCCCGTCGCTCGAAAAGGGCCCAATCCTCCAAAGACGGTCACTTGTTACGAATGTGGCCAAACGGGCCATTACAGGAACGAATGCCCGAAGAAGAAGGCCAAACCCAACACACGCGGCCGAGCCTTCAACATTAACACCGAGGAAGAACGAGATGACAATGAACTAGTCACGGGTACGTTTCTTCTCAACAACACTTATGTTACTTGTTTATTCGATTCGGGTGCCGATAAGAGTTTTGTATCCAAGACTTTGACTCATTCTTTTAGCACTCCACCACTTCCACTAGATACCACTTATACCATTGAAGTGGCCAACGGAAAACTATTGAGTGCCGACACATACTACCGGGGGTGTACGTTAAACATTTTGGGTAATGAGTTTGAAATTAACTTGATACCCATGGAACTAGGAAGCTTCGATGTAATTGGCTAGCCAAAATGAAATCTCACATCCTTTGTGATCTTAACGCAATCCGAATTCCTATCGAGAATGGTGAACCCTTGATTGTTTATGGCGATAAGTGTTGCACCGGGCTCAACCTCGTTTCGTGCATTAAAGTTAGAAAACTACTCCGTAAGGGTTGTTTTGCGATCCTTGCTCACGTTATGAAAGTCGAGTCCGATGAGAAGCACATCGATGATGTACCAATTGTTAGTGACTATTCTGATGTATTTCCCGACGAATTGCCTGGTCTTCCACCTCATCGACAGGTTGAATTCCAAATCGATCTTATTTCGGGAGCCGCACCCGTAGCACGTGCACCATATAGACTCGCTCCATCCAAAATGCAAGAATTGCAAAGTCAAATCCAAGAACTACTTGATCGTGGTTTTATCCAACCTAGCCATTCACCTTGGGGCGCTCCGATTTTGTTTGTTAAAAAGAAAGACGGATCCCCACGAATGTGCATTGATTATCGTGAACTAAATAAATTGACGGTTAAGAACTGATATCCACTTCCTCGCATCGATGACCTCTTTGATCAACTACAATGTAGTGACCCGAACTTTTCCATGTTTATATATATTAATTGAGATTGATATTTACATGATTAAATGTTTCCAACATGTTAAGCAATCAAACTTGTTAAGACTTGATTAATTGAAATAGGTTTCATATAGACAATTGACCACCCAAGTTGACCGGTGATTCACGAACGTTAAAACTTGTAAAAACTATATGATGACATATATATGGTTATATATATAGTTAACATTATATTATTATAATTAAACATATCATTAAGTATATTAACAATGAACTACATATGTAAAAACAAGACTACTAACTTAATGATTTTGAAACGAGACATATATGTAACGATTATCGTTGTAACGACATTTAATGTATATATATCATATTAAGAGATATTCGTACATCATAATATCATGATAATATAATAATTTAAAATCTCTTTTGATATTATAAACATTGGGTTAACAACATTTAACAAGATCGTTAACCTAAAGGTTTCAAAACAACATTTACATGTAACGACTAACGATGACTTAACGACTCAGTTAAAATGTATATACATGTAGTGTTTTAATATGTATTTATACACTTTTGAAAGACTTCAATACACTTATCAAAATACTTGTACTTAACAAAAATGCTTACAATTACATCCTCGTTCAGTTTCATCAACAATTCTACTCGTATGCACCCGTATTCGTACTCGTACAATACACAGCTTTTAGATGTATGTACTATTGGTATATACACTCCAATTATAAGCTCTTAGCAGCCCATGTGAGTCACCTAACACATGTGGGAACCATCATTTGGCAACTAGCATGAAATATCTCATAAAATTACAAAAATATGAGTAATCATTCATGACTTATTTACATGAAAACAAAATTACATATCCTTTATATCTAATCCATACACCAACGATCAAAAACACCTACAAACACTTTCATTCTTCAATTTTCTTCATCTAATTGATCTCTCTCAAGTTCTATCTTCAAGTTCTAAGTGTTCTTCATAAATTCCAAAAGTTCTAGTTTCATAAAATCAAGAATACTTTCAAGTTTGCTAGCTCACTTCCAATCTTGTAAGGTGATCATCTAACCTCAAGAAATCTTTGTTTCTTACAGTAGGTTATCATTCTAATACAAGGTAATAATCATATTCAAACTTTGGTTCAATTTCTATAACTATAACAATCTTATTTCAAGTGATGATCTTACTTGAACTTGTTTTCGTGTCATGATTCTGCTTCAAGAACTTCGAGCCATCCAAGGATCCATTGAAGCTAGATCCATTTTTATCTCTTCCAGTAGGTTTATCCAAGGAAATTAAGGTAGTAATGATGTTCATAACATCATTCGATTCATACATATAAAGCTATCTTATTCGAAGGTTTAAACTTGTAATCACTAGAACATAGTTTAGTTAATTCTAAACTTGTTCGCAAACAAAAGTTAATCCTTCTAACTTGACTTTTAAAATCAACTAAACACATGTTATATATCTATATGATATGCTAACTTAATGATTTAAAACCTGGAAACACGAAAAACACCGTAAAACCGGATTTACGCCGTCGTAGTAACACCGCGGGCTGTTTTGGGTTAGTTAATTAAAAACTATGATAAACTTTGATTTAAAAGTTGTTATTCTGAGAAAATGATTTTTATTATGAACACGAAACTATATCCAAAAATTATGGTTAAACTCAAAGTGGAAGTATGTTTTCTATAATGGTCATCTAGACGTCGTTCTTTCGACTGAAATGACTACCTTTACAAAAACGACTTGTAACTTATTTTTCCGACTATAAACCTATACTTTTTCTATTTAGATTCATAAAATAGAGTTCAATATGAAACCATAGCAATTTGATTCACTCAAAACGGATTTAAAATGAAGAAGTTATGGGTAAAACAAGATTGGATAATTTTTCTCATTTTAGCTACGTGAAAATTGGTAACAAATCTATTCCAACCATAACTTAATCAACTTGTATTGTATATTATGTAATCTTGAGATACCATAGACACGTATACAATGTTTCGACCTATCATGTCGACACATCTATATATATTTCAGAACAACCATAGACACTCTATATGTGAATGTTGGAGTTAGCTATACAGGGTTGAGGTTGATTCCAAAATATATATAGTTTGAGTTGTGATCAATACTGAGATACGTATACACTGGGTCGTGGATTGATTCAAGATAATATTTATCGAGTTATTTCTGTACATCTAACTGTGGACAACTAGTTGTAGGTTACTAACGAGGACAGCTGACTTAATAAACTTAAAACATCAAAATATATTAAAAGTGTTGTAAATATATTTTGAACATACTTTGATATATATGCATATATTGTTATAGGTTCGTGAATCAACCAGTGGCCAAGTCTTACTTCCCGACGAAGTAAAAATCTGTGAAAGTGAGTTATAGTCCCACTTTTAAAATCTAATATTTTTGGGATGAGAATACATGCAGGTTTTATAAATGATTTACAAAATAGACACAAGTACGTGAAACTACATTCTATGGTTGAATTATCGAAATCGAATATGCCCCTTTTTATTAAGTCTGGTAATCTAAGAATTAGGGAACAGACACCCTAATTGACGCGAATCCTAAAGATAGATCTATTGGGCCTAACAAACCCCATCCAAAGTACCGGATGCTTTAGTACTTCGAAATTTATATCATATCCGAAGGGTGTCCCGGAATGATGGGGTTATTCTTATTTATGCATCTTGTTAATGTCGGTTACCAGGTGTTCACCATATGAATGATTTTTATCTCTATGTATGGGATGTGTATTGAAATATGAAATCTTGTGGTCTATTGTTACGATTTGATATATATAGGTTAAACCTATAACTCACCAACATTTTTGTTGACGTTTTAAGCATGTTTATTCTCAGGTGATTATTAAGAGCTTCCGCTGTCGCATACTTAAATAAGGACGAGATTTGGAGTCCTTGCTTGTATGATATTGTGTAAAAACTGCATTCAAGAAACTTATTTTGTTGTAACATATCTGTATTGTAAACCATTATGTAATGGTCGTGTGTAAACAGGATATTTTAGATTATCATTATTTGATAATCTACGTAAAGCTTTTTAAACCTTTATTGATGAAATAAAGGTTATGGTTTGTTTTAAAATGAATGCAGTCTTTGAAAAACTTCTCATATAGAGGTCAAAACCTCGCAACGAAATCAATTAATATGGAACGTTTTTAATCAATAAGAACGGGACATTTCAGTTGGTATCCGAGCGTTGGTCTTAGAGAACCAGAAAATTTGCATTAGTGTGTCTTATCGAGTTTGTTAGGATGCATTAGTGAGTCTGGACTTCGACCGTGTTTACTTGAAAAATGATTGCTTAACAAATTTTGTTGGAAACTATATATTTTTAACATGTGAATATTATGTGATATATTAATCTCTTAACGCGTTTGATATTATGTGATAGATGTCTACCTCTAGAACAAGTCCCATTGACTCACCTAATAATAATGAAGAGTCAAATGTAAATTGGAATGATTCGTGGACTGATTCACAAGTTTCCGAAGAGGAACCGGAAGAAGAGTCGGAACCGGAAGAAGAATCGGAACCGGAAGAAGAGTCGGAATCGGAAGAAGAATCGGAACCGGAAGAAGAATCGGAACCGGATGAAGAAATAGAACCGGTGGGGGAAATAATAGAACGGTTAAGTAAAAGAAAATCCTCAACCAACCGACCAAGGTTAATTATGGTCAATGGTGTTTCCGCCAAGGAAGCAAAATATTGGGAGGATTACCAATTCTCCGATGAATCGGATTCCGACGAGAATTCCGATGATGTTATAGAAATTACCCCAACTGAATTTAAAAAGGCAAAAGAAAATAATAAGGGAAAGGGCATAAAAATAGAGAAATCTAATTCCAACCCCGATGAACTTTATATGTATCGTCAACCCCCGAAGTCCTTAAGTTGTAACAATGACCCGGGAACCTCTAAACCACCAGGTTTTTCTAAACCAATGTGGATCACGACGGCTGGTATTAGGGGAACATCATATATCCCTAGAAACTTGGCAAAACGAACCAAAACCGAAGAAGAAGAAACAAGCGAGTCGGAATAAGATAGTTGTATTCGTGTGGTGTAATATATGTAATATAGTGTGCTTATGCTTTATGATATATGTAAAAATTGCTTGTATTAATAAGTATTTTTTTTTATGAATCTAACTCTTGTCTATTTTACAGTATAAAAACACAAAATGGATAGACAACCCAATATTTTAAGAGACCTACCCGGAGACATGATTGATGAAATCTTGTCTAGAGTCGGTCAGAATTCTTCGGCACAACTATTTAAGGCGAGATCAGTTTGTAAGACATTCGAAGAACGTTCCAAGAATGCCTTGGTTTATAAAAGGCTTTCGTTCGGAAGATGGGGGATATCAAATTGGGAAATCCATAAGTTACGATGTGTTTACTTTGACGCATATATTGCGGGGAACCCAAATGCTATTTTACGCAATGGGTTAAGAAATTATTTTGACTCAATATATCCGAATATTGGACTTCGTGATTTAGAAAAAGCGGCTAACATGCAACATAAAGAAGCATGTTATGCTTACGGATTAGTAATGTTCGCTTCTCACCAAAGTGAGAACAAGAACATCGGGCTACAACTATTAAACAAAACGTTCCCACAAGTGACGGAGTCGGTAATTGGGGTAAGAAATGAGGTTTTTAGATTGTTACGGGATTGTTGGACATTACGTAACCCTCGTCCCTTTGACGATGTTACAACACGCTGTCTTATCAATGGCCATAACGGTTATGTTCCACAAGACCAAGGATGGGAAGTAGTCCTAGTAAAACCAGAATGCATGACTTGTTTCTGGACGTATGAATTACGTGTCTTTATTGCCTTTGCTGAACGACTTGTGTACTAGCTAGAATTATCTTCACAACCATCTTGTATCAAATTTATTGTGTGCTATATTTCATGCTATATGTAAAATAAGCGGTATTGTAAGTTTGTAAAATATTGTGTAAAAGTTTGAACGCGAAATATTATTATAATCAGTTTTTCATATAGAATTGTAGTAGTTGAATTGTATATTAGCTACTAAGTATGAACTTAACGGGTAGGTACTACCCGAATTTAAACTTATAAAACGCTAATATGAAGAAAAAGCTTTTATAAATGAGTTCATATTATGCTACGAAATACTATTAACTACTCTTAATATTCTGTATGATTAACTTGTTCCATTTGACTATTTTGAAGGAAATGGCACCGACTACTCGACACACCGTGAATATGAATGAAGAGGAATTCCGTACTTTTCTAGCTTCAAACATAGCCGCAGTACAGGCTGCGCTACATACCAACAATAACCTTGGATCTAGCAGGACAGGAAATCGTGTAGGATGCACCTATAAAGAATTCACTGCCTGCAAACCTTTGGAATTTGATGGAACCGAAGGACCGATCGGATTGAAACGGTGGACCGAGAAGGTCGAATCGGTGTTTGCCATAAGTAAGTGTACTGAAGAGGACAAAGTAAAGTACGCTACGCATACCTTCACAGGTTCTGCGTTAACATGGTGGAATACCTATCTAGAGCAAGTGGGACAAGACGATGCGTACGCACTACCGTGGTCAGCATTCAAGCACTTGATGAACGAGAAGTACCGTCCCAGAACCGAGGTCAATAAGCTCAAGACAGAACTTAGAGGGTTATGAACCCAAGGATTTGATATTACCACGTACGAAAGACGATTCACAGAATTGTGCCTATTGTGTCCGGGAGCATTCGAAGATGAGGAAGAGAAGATCGACGCGTTTGTGAAAGGATTACCGGAAAGAATCCAAGAAGATATAAGTTCACACGAGCCCGCCTCCATACAACAGGCATGTAGAATGGATTTTCAAACTAGTGAACCAGATTGAAGAAAGAATTAAAGAACAGACTGCTGAAGAGGCCAATGTGAAGCAAGTCAAAAGAAAGTGGGAGGAAAATGGTGATAAGAATCACCAATACAACAACAACAACAATCGCAACAATTATCCCAACAATCGCAACATCAATCGCAACTACAACAAACGGCCCAACAACAACAACAACAACAACAACAACAACAACAACAGCAACAACAGCAACTACAACAATCATCCCAACAACAATAATAACCGCAACAATAATAACAATCAGAAGCAGCTATGCCAAAGGTGTGAAAAGTATCACTCGGGGTTCTGCACCAAATTTTGCAACAAGTGTAAAAGAAATGGTCATAGCGCGGCGAAGTGTGAGGTCTACGGACCAGGGGTTAATAGAACGAAAGGAACAAATGGTGTCGGAACGAGTAATGGCGGAGCAAGTAGTGTCGGAGCAAGCAATGCCAATGTAGTTTGTTATAAATGTGGAAAACCGGGCCACATTATTAGAAATTTCCCGAACCAGGAGAACACGAATGGACAAGGCCGCGGAAGAGTTTTCAATATTAATGCGACAGAGGCACAGGAAGACCCGGAGCTTGTTACGGGTACGTTTCTTATTGACAATAAATCTGCTTACGTTTTATTTGATTAGGGTGTTGATAGAAGCTATATGAGTAGAGATTTTTGTGCTAAATTAAGTTGCCCATTGACGCCTTTGGATAGTAAATTTTTACTCGAATTAGCAAATGGTAAATTAATTTCAGCAGATAATATATGTCGGAATCGAGAAATTAAACTGGTTAGCGAAACATTTAAGATTGATTTGATACCAGTAGAGTTAGGGAGTTTTGATGTGATAATCGGTATGGACTGGTTGAAAGAAGTGAAAGCAGAGATCGTTTGTTACAAAAATGCAATTCGCATTATACGAGAAAAAGGAAAACCCTTAATGGTGTACGGAGAAAAGGGCAACACGAAGCTACATCTTATTAGTAATTTGAAGGCACAAAAACTAATAAGAAAAGGTTGCTATGCTGTTCTAGCACACGTCGAGAAAGTACAAACTGAAGAAAAGAGCATCAATGATGTTCCCATTGCAAAAGAATTTCCCGATGTATTTCCGAAAGAATTACCGGGATTACCCCCACATCGATCCGTTGAATTTCAAATAGATCTTGTACCAGGAGCTGCACCAATAGCTCGTGCTCCTTACAGACTCGCACCCAGCGAGATGAAAGAACTGCAAAGCCAATTACAAGAACTTTTAGAGCGTGGTTTCATTCGACCAAGCACATCACCGTGGGGAGCTCCTGTTTTGTTTGTCAAGAAGAAAGATGGTACATTCAGGTTGTGTATCGACTACCGAGAGTTGAACAAACTTACCATCAAGAACCGCTACCCACTACCGAGAATCGACGACTTATTTGATCAACTACAAGGCTCGTCTGTTTATTCAAAGATTGACTTACGTTCCGGGTATCATCAAATGCGGGTGAAAGAAGATGATATTCCAAAGACTGCTTTCAGAACACGTTACGGTCATTACGAGTTTATGGTCATGCCGTTTGGTTTAACTAATGCACCAGCTGTGTTCATGGACCTTATGAACCGAGTGTGTGGACCATACCTTGACAAGTTTGTCATTGTTTTCATTGATGACATACTTATTTACTCAAAGAATGACCAAGAACACGGTGAACATTTGAGAAAGGTGTTAGAAGTATTGAGGAAGGAAGAATTGTACGCTAAGTTTTCAAAGTGTGCATTTTGGTTGGAAGAAGTTCAATTCCTCGGTCACATAGTGAACAAAGAAGGTATTAAGGTGGATCCGGCAAAGATAGAAACTGTTGAAAAGTGGGAAACCCCGAAAACTCCAAAACACATACGCCAGTTTTTAGGACTAGCTGGTTACTACAGAAGGTTCATCCAAGACTTTTCCAGAATAGCAAAACCCTTGACTGCATTAACGCATAAAGGGAAGAAATTTGAATGGAATGATGAACAAGAGAAAGCGTTTCAGTTATTGAAGAAAAAGCTAACTACGGCACCTATATTGTCATTGCCTGAAGGGAATGATGATTTTGTGATTTATTGTGATGCATCAAAGCAAGGTCTCGGTTGTGTATTAATGCAACGAACGAAGGTGATTGCTTATGCGTCTAGACAATTGAAGATTCACGAACAAAATTATACGACGCATGATTTGGAATTAGGCGCGGTTGTTTTTGCATTAAAGACTTGGAGGCACTACTTATATGGGGTCAAAAGTATTATATATACCGACCACAAAAGTCTTCAACACATATTTAATCAGAAACAACTGAATATGAGGCAGCGTAGGTGGATTGAATTATTGAATGATTACGACTTTGAGATTCGTTACCACCCAGGGAAGGCAAATGTGGTAGCCGATGCCTTGAGCAGGAAGGACAGAGAACCCATTCGAGTAAAATCTATGAATATAATGATTCATAATAACATTACTACTCAAATAAAGGAGGCACAACAAGGAGTTTTAAAAGAGGGAAATTTAAAGGATGAAATACCCAAAGGATCGGAGAAGCATCTTAATATTCGGGAAGACGGAACCCGGTATAGGGCTGAAAGGATTTGGGTACCAAAATTTGGAGATATGAGAGAAATGGTACTTAGAGAAGCTCATAAAACCAGATACTCAATACATCCTGGAACGGGGAAGATGTACAAGGATCTCAAGAAACATTTTTGGTGGCCGGGTATGAAAGCCGATGTTGCTAAATACGTAGGAGAATGTTTGACGTGTTCTAAGGTCAAAGCTGAGCATCAGAAACCATCAGGTCTACTTCAACAACCCGAAATCCCAGAATGGAAATGGGAAAACATTACCATGGATTTCATCACTAAATTGCCAAGGACTGCAAGTGGTTTTGATACTATTTGGGTAATAGTTGATCGTCTCACCAAATCAGCACACTTCCTGCCAATAAGAGAAGATGACAAGATGGAGAAGTTAGCACGACTGTATTTGAAGGAAGTCATCTCCAGACATGGAATACCAATCTCTATTATCTCTGATAGGGATGGCAGATTTATTTCAAGATTCTGGCAGACATTACAGCAAGCATTAGGAACTCGTCTAGACATGAGTACTGCCTATCATCCACAAACTGATGGGCAGAGTGAAAGGACGATACAAACGCTTGAAGACATGCTACGAGCATGTGTTATTGATTTCGGAAACAGTTGGGATCGACATCTACCGTTAGCAGAATTTTCCTACAACAACAGCTACCATTCAAGCATTGAGATGGCTCCGTTTGAAGCACTTTATGGTAAAAAGTGCAGGTCTCCGATTTGTTGGAGTGAAGTGGGGGATAGACAGATTACGGGTCCGGAGATTATACAAGAAACTACCGAGAAAATCATCCAAATTCAACAACGGTTGAAAACCGCCCAAAGTCGACAAAAGAGCTACGCTGACATTAAAAGAAAAGATATAGAATTTGAAATTGGAGAGATGGTCATGCTTAAAGTTGCACCTTGGAAAGGCGTTGTTCGATTTGGTAAACGAGGGAAATTAAATCCAAGGTATATTGGACCATTCAAGATTATTGATCGTGTCGGACCAGTAGCTTACCGACTTGAGTTACCTCAACAACTCGCGGCTGTACATAACACTTTCCACGTCTCGAATTTGAAGAAATGTTTTGCTAAAGAAGATCTCACTATTCCGTTAGATGAAATCCAAATCAACGAAAAACTTCAATTCATCGAAGAACCCGTCGAAATAATGGATCGTGAGGTTAAAAGACTTAAGCAAAACAAGATACCAATTGTTAAGGTTCGATGGAATGCTCGTAGAGGACCCGAGTTCACCTGGGAGCGTGAAGATCAGATGAAGAAGAAATACCCGAATCTATTTCCAGAAGATTCGTCAACACCTTCAACAGCTTAAAATTTCGGGACGAAATTTATTTAACGGGTAGGTACTGTAGTGACCAGAACTTTTCCATGTTTATATATATTAATTGAGATTGATATTTACATGATTAAATGTTTCCAACATGTTAAGCAATCAAACTTGTTAAGACTTGATTAATTGAAATAGGTTTCATATAGACAATTGACCACCCAAGTTGACCGGTGATTCACGAACGTTAAAACTTGTAAAAACTATATGATGACATATATATGGTTATATATATAGTTAACATTATATTATTATAATTAAACATATCATTAAGTATATTAACAATGAACTACATATGTAAAAACAAGACTACTAACTTAATGATTTTGAAACGAGACATATATGTAACGATTATCGTTGTAACGACATTTAATGTATATATATCATATTAAGAGATATTCGTACATCATAATATCATGATAATATAATAATTTAAAATCTCTTTTGATATTATAAACATTGGGTTAACAACATTTAACAAGATCGTTAACCTAAAGGTTTCAAAACAACATTTACATGTAACGACTAACGATGACTTAACGACTCAGTTAAAATGTATATACATGTAGTGTTTTAATATGTATTTATACACTTTTGAAAGACTTCAATACACTTATCAAAATACTTGTACTTAACAAAAATGCTTACAATTACATCCTCGTTCAGTTTCATCAACAATTCTACTCGTATGCACCCGTATTCGTACTCGTACAATACACAGCTTTTAGATGTATGTACTATTGGTATATACACTCCAATTATCAGCTCTTAGCAGCACATGTGAGTCACCTAACACATGTGGGAACCATCATTTGGCAACTAGCATGAAATATCTCATAAAATTACAAAAATATGAGTAATCATTCATGACTTATTTACATGAAAACAAAATTACATATCCTTTATATCTAATCCATACACCAACGACCAAAAACACCTACAAACACTTTCATTCTTCAATTTTCTTCATCTAATTGATCTCTCTCAAGTTCTATCTTCAAGTTCTAAGTGTTCTTCATAAATTCCAAAAGTTCTAGTTTCATAAAATCAAGAATACTTTCAAGTTTGCTAGCTCACTTCCAATCTTGTAAGGTAATCATCCAACCTCAAGAAATCTTTGTTTCTTACAGTAGGTTATCATTCTAATACAAGGTAATAATCATATTCAAACTTTGGTTCAATTTCTATAACTATAACAATCTTATTTCAAGTGATGATCTTACTTGAACTTGTTTTCGTGTCATGATTCTGCTTCAAGAACTTCGAGCCATCCAAGGATCCATTGAAGCTAGATCCATTTTTCTCTCTTCCAGTAGGTTTATCCAAGGAAATTAAGGTAGTAATGATGTTCATAACATCATTCGATTCATACATATAAAGCTATCTTATTCGAAGGTTTAAAGTTGTAATCACTAGAACATAGTTTAGTTAATTCTAAACTTGTTCGCAAACAAAAGTTAATCCTTCTAACTTGACTTTTAAAATCAACTAAACACATGTTATATATCTATATGATATGCTAACTTAATGATTTAAAATCTGGAAACACGAAAAACACCGTAAAACCGGATTTACGCCGTCGTAGTAACACCGCGGGCTGTTTTGGGTTAGTTAATTAAAAACTATGATAAACTTTGATTTAAAAGTTGTTATTCTGAGAAAATGATTTTTATTATGAACATGAAACTATATCCAAAAATTATGGTTAAACTCAAAGTGGAAGTATGTTTTCTATAATGGTCATCTAGACGTCGTTCTTTCGACTGAAATGACTACCTTTACAAAAACGACTTGTAACTTATTTTTCCGACTATAAACCTATACTTTTTCTGTTTAGATTCATAAAATAGAGTTCAATATGAAACCATAGCAATTTGATTCACTCAAAACGGATTTAAAATGAAGAAGTTATGGGTAAAACAAGATTGGATAATTTTTCTCATTTTAGCTACGTGAAAATTGGTAACAAATCTATTCCAACCATAACTTAATCAACTTGTATTGTATATTATGTAATCTTGAGATACCATAGACACGTATACAATGTTTTGACCTATCATGTAGACACATCTATATATATTTCGGAACAACCATAGACACTCTATATGTGAATGTTGGAGTTAGCTATACAGGGTTGAGGTTGATTCCAAAATATATATAGTTTGAGTTGTGATCAATACTGAGATACGTATACACTGGGTCGTGGATTGATTCAAGATAATATTTATCGAGTTATTTCTGTACATCTAACTGTGGACAACTAGTTGTAGGTTACTAACGAGGACAGCTGACTTAATAAACTTAAAACATCAAAATATATTAAAAGTGTTGTAAATATATTTTGAACATACTTTGATATATATGTATATATTGTTATAGGTTCGTGAATCAACCAGTGGCCAAGTCTTACTTCCCGACGAAGTAAAAATCTGTGAAAGTGAGTTATAGTCCCACTTTTAAAATCTAATATTTTTGGGATGAGAATACATGCAGGTTTTATAAATGATTTACAAAATAGACACAAGTACGTGAAACTACATTCTATGGTTGAATTATCGAAATCGAATATGCCCCTTTTTATTAAGTCTGGTAATCTAAGAATTAGGGAACAGACACCCTAATTGACGCGAATCCTAAAGATAGATCTATTGGGCCTAACAAACCCCATCCAAAGTACCGGATGCTTTAGTACTTCGAAATTTATATCATATCCGAAGGGTGTCCCGGAATGATGGGGTTATTCTTATTTATGCATCTTGTTAATGTCGGTTACCAGGTGTTCACCATATGAATGATTTTTATCTCTATGTATGGGATGTGTATTGAAATATGAAATCTTGTGGTCTATTGTTACGATTTGATATATATAGGTTAAACCTATAACTCACCAACATTTTTGTTGACGTTTTAAGCATGTTTATTCTCAGGTGATTATTAAGAGCTTCCGCTGTCGCATACTTAAATAAGGACGAGATTTGGAGTCCATGCTTGTATGATATTGTGTAAAAACTGCATTCAAGAAACTTATTTTGTTGTAACATATTTGTATTGTAAACCATTATGTAATGGTCGTGTGTAAACAGGATATTTTAGATTATCATTATTTGATAATCTACGTAAAGCTTTTTAAACCTTTATTGATGAAATAAAGGTTATGGTTTGTTTTAAAATGAATGCAGTCTTTGAAAAACGTCTCATATAGAGGTCAAAACCTCGCAACGAAATCAATTAATATGGAACGTTTTTAATCAATAAGAACGGGACATTTCATACAAGGGTCTTGTGTATATTCAAAAATCGATCTCCGTTCGGGTTATCATTAATTAAGGGTTAAGGGGGAAGATGTCTCCAAAACCGCTTTCCGGACTCGTTATGGTAGTTATGGATTTCTTGTAATGCCATTTGGTCTCACTAACGCACCGGCGGTGTTCATGGATCTTATGAACCGCGTGTGCAAACCGTATCTCGACAAATTCGTTATCGTGTTCATCGATGATATTTTGGTTTATTCTAAAAGCGAAGAAGAACACGAGGAACACCTTCGACTTGTGCTTGAACTTTTGAGACAAGAACGACTCTATGCCAAATTCTCCAAGTGTGAATTTTGGTTGAAGGAAGTTCAATTTCTTGGTCATGTTGTAAGTGACCAAGGTATTAAAGTCGATCCATCAAAAATCGAAGCCATTAGTAAATGGGAGACTCCTACTACTCCTACTCACATTTGTCAATTCTTGGGTCTCGCTGGATACTATCGTAGATTCATCAAAGATTTCTCTTTGGTCGCTCGTCCTCTAACCGCGTTAACTCATAAGAGGAGAAAATTCGTTTGGGCAACCGAACAAGAATCCGCATTTCAAATCTTGAAAACGAAGCTAACCACCGCTCCTATCTTGTCACTTCCCGAAGGCAACGATGATTTTGTTGTGTATTGCGACGCCTCGAAACATGGTTTTGGGTGTGTGTTGATGCAACGAACGAAAGTCATTTCTTATGCTTCTCGATAACTCAAAATTCATGAACGAAACTACACGACACATGATCTCGAGCTCGGAGCCATTGTCTTTGCACTTAAAATGTGGAGACACTATCTTTATGGAACCAAGAGTACTATCTTTACCGATCACAAAAGTCTCCAACACATCTTCGATCAAAAGCAACTAAACATGAGACAACGAAGGTGGATTGAAACCTTAAACGATTACGATTGCGAGCTTCGTTACCATCCCGGAAAGGTAAATGTAGTAGCCGATGCCTTAAGTCGAAAAGAAAGAGTGGTGCCTCTTCGTGTCCGAGCTTTAAACATCACCATTCACACAAACCTTAATAGCCAAATTCGGGTAGCCCAAGATGAGGCTCTCAAGGATGAAAACGTTTCACACGAGCTCTTGAATATTCTCGTCTCTCGATTAGAAGTTAGGGAGACCGGACTTCGATATTTCACCGGAAGGATTTGGGTGCCTAGATATGGGGGCCTACGAAGTCTTATTTTAGATGAAGCCCATAAGTCACGATACTCGATTCACCCCGGTGCCAATAAGATGTACCACGACCTTAAACAACAATATTGGTGGCCGAACATCAAAAGGGACGTAGCTACTTATGTTTCCAAGTGTTTCACATGTTCCAAAGTCAAAGCCGAACACCAAAGACCGTCCGCACTACTTCAACAACCCGAGATCCCGCAATGGAAGTGGGAAAGGATAACGATGGATTTTATCACCAAACTACCAAAAACGACGGGCGGTTATGATACCATTTGGGTTATTGTTGACTGTCTCACCAAATCCGCACACTTCCTTGCCATGAAAGAAACGGACAAAATGGAGAAACTTGCACAACTTTACATTAAGGATATCGTAGCCCGACACGGTGTACCTTTATCAATTATCTCCAACCGAGATGGCCGTTTTGTTTCTAGATTTTGGCGTACCTTGCAAGAAGCATTGGGAACGCGTTTAGACATGAGCACCGCCTATCATCCACAAACCGATGGGCAAAGCGAACGCACAATTCAAACCTTGGAGGACATGTTACGAGCTTGCGTGGTTGATTTTGGAAAAGCTTGGGACAAGCACTTACCTCTCGCCGAGTTCTCCTACAACAATAGTTATCACGCGAGTATTAAAGCCGCACCTTTTGAAGCGCTATATGGCCGAAAATGTTGTTCACCTCTTTGTTGGGCCGAAGTGGGTGACGTACAAATCACCGGACCCGAACTCATACACGAAACCACCGAGAAGATCGTACAAATCCGAGATAGGCTTCGGACGGCCCGGAGTCGTCAAAAGTTCTACACTGACAAAAGACGCAACGACCTTTAATTTCAAGTCGGTGACCGAGTAATGTTAAAAGTGGCACCTTGGAAAGGTGTAATCCGTTTTGGGAAACGCGGGAAGCTAAATCCGCGGTATATTGGTCCTTTCGAAATCTTGGAGCGTATTGGGACCGTTGCTTATCGTTTAGATCTTCCGCCTCAATTGAACTCCGTTCATCCTACCTTCCATGTATCTAACTTGAAAAAGTGTCTTGCCGAACCCGATATCGTCATCCCTCTCGAGGAACTTACTATTGATGACAAACTTCATTTTGTGGAAGAACCGGTTGAAATTGTGGACACCTCCGTCAAGACGTTGAAACAAAGCCGAATTCCGATTGTTAAAGTCCGTTGGAACGCCAAAAGGGGACCCGAGTTTACTTGGGAAAGGCAAGATCAAATGCAAAAGAAATACCCTCACTTGTTCCCGTTTCCGGAAACGCAAGATCCCGAGGAAGAAACAACAATTACTACGCCTGCTTAAATTTCGGGACGAAATTTCTTTTAAGGAGTAGGTAATGTAACATCCCGCCTTTTCCGTTTACTTTTCCGTTTAATTATTTAAAGTCTGTTATATGTTTATAACATCCCTCGTTAATACTCGTTTTAAAAATATCTCGTTTAGGTAATTCACGCATCCGCAACCGAACTCGAGGACTAAAATTGCCAAAATATCAAAGAGGTGACTAGCTTTTTGACTAGTCAACCCACCTCCCCATTTTTCTTTTTCATTTCATTTCCATTTTCATTAAATACTTTCCAAATTTCTCTCAAATCTTCAAACAAGGAATCATCATCTATTTTCAATCGATCAAGCTTCAATCCAAACAAATTACATATTTGGAATCCTTGCAACTTCCTCTTCTATTCCATACCGATTTCATCAAGTTTGGGTAACTTTCTAAAATCACTAGATTTTGTGTTCTTGATATTTTGAACTTATAAAGTTGTTATTTAGTTTCTATGGCTCAAGTCTAAAATGAATATATGATTTATATGCTCAATTTCATTATTTGAAGTAACTAGCTTGAGTATGAACTTTGGTGTGTTTGATTTGGTGATTTGGTTGCTTGAATGTTGTTAAATGTTATAAATGCATATATTAAATATGTTCCTAGTATCACTAGCTTCAAATTGATGTGTAGGTTGCTTGAGAAAACTCCATAAACTTGATTAATGATTTTGGTGAATTTGGGTTAGGGTTTGATAAGCTTGAAATGGATATTTGATGCATTGAATACCATGAATTATTGTTAGTAAGTAGTTAGTGGTCTTGTATGCTTGATTATCTACAAAACGGCGTGTTTTATGTGTTTATTAAATGCCCGAATCATAAATGTGCACTTGTAAGATTTGAAGCATTAAATGTGTGCATTGATTGATTAATTGATTTGAAAAGTCGGTTATTGCAAATAATGTTTTTGGTTGGTGAAATGTATTTAGTTGTGTTCTTTATCAAATTAGCTTTCCAACGATGTAAAATGCGTGTCGTAAGATTTTACGGTTTGTGATTTATGTCAAAATGAAGTTTGATTTGAGAATTGGACAATTGAGACTGACCAGGTACCAGCACCCGTTGATCGCCGCGGCGCGGCAATCCTGGGTTGCGGCGCGACATATAACGTGTTCAGGTTCTAACCTACATGTCAATTATATGAAAAATGTTTGGCACAATATGGACCTCCGATTCACATGAGACTTGTTCTAACATGCTTATATATGAATAACTAGCATAGAAAAATAGTTCGAGACCCGACCCGAACGTGTTGACTTTTTCGTTGACTTTGACCGACCGAAGTTCGACTTTTTGTCAAACTTAACCAAATGATTATGCAACCTTCCTAACTTGTTTCTATACTTGTATCTTGCATGAAACTTGACAATTTGATTCACATGCTACATAATCGAGTCATAACGAGCCATATGACTAATTGAACTTCTTTGATCAAACATGATTATCAATATTGATACAACCTATTTGTTTAGGTCAAGACTAGCATTGTTCTTTGCACACGTCACTTGTCGAAGTACTTATTTACTCTTACGCTTAAGGTGAGATCATAGTCCCACTTTTTACTCTTTTGAACTAACTCTTGGGATGAGAAAACATAAACGCTTCTTTTAACTAAGTGAACACAAGTACATGAAAACAAACATTCTACATACGAGTTTAGAACAAAAATCCTCAATTCGATTATCATTAGTTACACTTGACCGTGTAAGCGAGAACTTATGTTATATGGCCATATGGGTTTGATAAACCCTCATTCGGACGGTTCGCTACCGTTATTCGGATGAAATATATTTTTGGGAAACAGTGTATGTTCTAACACTATTGTGATAGGGTACTATTGAAGGAAACGTTAAGCCTTGATAATTGGGTGCTCGTGAATATTAACTTTTAGAATGTATTACTATTTATCAATGATGCAAATCTTGTGGTTCGACGTACTTTTACTCATTTACTTACTTAAACCTATGATTTCACCAACGTTTTCGTTGACAGATTTCTATGTTTTTCTCAGGTCCTTGATCATTAGGTGATACATGCTTCCGCACATTCTTTTTGATACTTGCTTTGGATGTCGAGTATACTTGCATATGTGTAGCGTCTTTTGACTACTTTAAACTGTGTCGCACGTGTTTCATTTGTACTTTAAACATCGTTATGTACTAGTTATGGAAACTACTTTTGTAAACTTTGAAACATCCACACTTATGAAATGAATGCGACATATTTTCGGTCAAACTTTGTCTTAAGGACTTTGTCAAACATGATTTGGTCGGGTCGCTACAGATAACGGGTCGTTTGAGTCCGACCCGACCCAATTAAACCCATCGCCCAAGCGATCCACCCGTACACAATTTCATCCACCCGATTCAACTTTCCAACAAAGAATAAACCCACCGGTAGATCAAACATGTGGATAACACCATCAAGGCAGCCATGTGAGAACGCAATCACACCCTTGATCTTCCACATAACCGCTTTTGCTTTCACCATTGGAACATCGACCACATACGTGCGCACGTCTTTTGACAAACCCGATTTTCCATCCCGAGCCAACTCCCACTGTACGGATGTATCATTAACCATGACTCTTAAGAAAACCTCTTGTTCATCTTCCTCGGTCGACCACAACAAAGTTGCCATTAGAGAAGATCAACCCGAAGTACCGAAAGCTCTAGTATACCCAATTCGACCCGAATTTTCACTAGCTTCAACTCCCTTTGAGCTCCCACTCAAACAAGATCCCTCGACAATTCCGAAAAGCATTAGCATGCTAGGACTTTTGACATCCACAAAATCACCTAGCCATTCCTCTTTAGGAACTTCAAGCATATACATGGTTCCCCTTTTAAACCCGCGAGCAACCACATAATCTCCCTTAAACACTACCCACTTTTGATCTCCAAATAGGACATGACAATTATCGTCATCCATTTGCCCAATCAAAATCAACCGACTATTGAGCTTTGGAACGAACCGCACATTCCTCAAGATCCAAGCATAATTCAAGTGTCTAACCACGAGATCACCAATACCCGCAATTTCAAGTATACTCCCATTTGCAACTCGAACCTTACCGGAGTATTCCTTGAAGTTCACCATCTCGTTCATGAATGGGGTAACATAATACGAGGCACTCGAATCTAAAACCCAAGATTCGTCAAGAACCTCTTTTTGGCAAATCAACGCATCTTCGATCACCACAGTCGATACGCTCTCACCCGAGTTAAGACTCGGGCACTTTGACTTATATTGACCAACTTGTTGGCAATTCCAACACACCCCGTTCTTGCTCCTGGACGGACTTCTTGACCTAGTTCTTCCCCGATTAATACTTAGAGCAGAACCCGAACTTCCATTCGAATCTTTCCTACGAATACCTTCGCTAAGAATCAAATCCCGGATTCCTTCAAAAGTTAACTTAGTAGTTCCGGTTGAACCACTAACTGTCATAACCGTACTGGCCCAACTCTCGAGCAATGAAGATAGCAAAAACAACGCCTCAAGCTCATTATCGAATTTAATATTTACCGATTTCAACCGTGTTAAAATCGAATTAAATTCGTTAACATGATCCACCGCCGAGGAACCCTCCATCATCCTAGCATTCACCATTGCCGAATCAAAAAAACTTTATTCAAAGCGGATGGCTTTTTATACATGTTAGATAAAGCCGCAAGCAATCCCGCCATTGTGGTTTCACCCATGATGTTGTAAGCAACGTTCTTGGCCAGAAAAAGTCGAACAACTCCTAGGGCTTGCCTATCCAACAACTCCCACTCGCCTTGAGTTATCTCTTCCAGTTTAACACTCTTCAAAGGTTGGTAAAGCTTCTTTTGATAGAGCACATCTTCAATTTGCATCTTCCAAAAGCTAAATTCATTCCCATCAAACTTGTCAATTTTCACATCACTCTTTTCCGCCATTGTTCCAGTGAAACCGAACCAAAGCTCTGATACCACTTGTTAGGAATGAAGCACGTGAGCCCTAACAAGACTGGATAACCTTAGGTTATCAAACCCACTTACAATAAACGAAAATAATTGATGTTTATGAAGAAACTAGCAAAAACCGATAAAGACAATAGAATTTAACGAGGTTATATGTAATCACGAATGATTACTTTAATCATCGGCCACCAAAGAGAGTTCTTTTATTGATAAAATTCGTGGATACATGTATGGGTTACAATAAGATGCTTAAATAGGAAAAACTAAACAAAGAAATAGCTTTGGGAACAAGAAAACTCGATTTTGGAAACTTCCTCGCAGACGAAGCCGCGCCGCGCCTTTAAGGAAAAATTCGAAACAAAAGTTTTCTTCAGCTCGACCCTTGTCCACACTCTAGGCCACGTCGCGCCTAGGAGAGGCCGCGATGCGCCTCCACCGGTGAACCGAATTCTTCCTTTTTTTCGAATCCTTGTTTAACTCGCTTCGCACTCCAACAGATTGGGTATAGGAAGTCTTAATTTGTTCAATGTTGCTTTTCTCTTAAAGTGGTATTGGCGTACATTTTCTAATCCAACTATCCCATGGGTGAGGCTTTTAAAATATATTCACTGTGATGACTTGGGATTTACTTATAGAGGCTGTAAGTTTCGTGGTACATGGAGTTTACTCCCTCATAATGTTGTCCAGCGAATTCTTGGTAACGGTCTTAACATTTGTTTCTGGACTGATAAGTGGGTAGGTTATACTCCTTTGGCTGTATCCTTCAATCGTTTATACCGACTCGAAACTCATAAAGATTATAGTGTTAGAGATAGATTTAACGGGACTAATTCACGTGGTCTTGGTCCCGTACTTCATCACCTTCGTGCAATGTCTCAGGTCTTCAGAATCTGATCTGCAGCTCGACATTCTCTGATGAAGTTGATTCATGGAAAGGGCTTATTGAGGACGATGGGAAGTTTACTGTTAAAGGTACTCGCACAGTCATAGAAGAATCCATTTTACCATCTTTATCACTCTAACAAGATGGTTTATATCAGTGCTGATAAATGTTAATCTGTTCATTTGGAGGCTTCTTTTGGATCGTCTCCCGAATAGACTAAATATTGCTCTTCGTGGTTTCTATGCTGATTCTATAATTTGTCCATTATGTAGTATCGGGGTGGGGGGCGAGACTATATGTTTATTTTTTGTAACACGTTCTCAACGATTCGGCAACAAATCAAGAAATGGACGTGTATTAATTGGCCTACTTTTCATACGACTTCTGATTACCTTACGTGGATCGACACTCTTCAAGGCAATTGAGTTCGGTTTCATCGACTTTATTGCATTATGACGGCTTCTCTCTGGTGGATGTGGCGGTACATAAATGATTTTATTTTTGGGTCTCGTAGTATTAAATAGTTAATTTGTTTGATGCTATTAGATTAACTTCTTTTTCTTGGTTGAAGGCTAGGAGAAAGTTTGCATCAAATTGAGCAACTTGGCTTGACAATCCTATATAATCTTTTTTTATCTGTGCATGTTGCTAGCTTCTTGCCAGTCTTCATTTTATAATATAATAAATTTGACCGTTCAAAAAAAATCATTCATGTACCATCCATAATTAGTATATTATAGTAATAATAAAGCCCGTCCCGTTATAATATTAATTAGAAATTTATTATTGATGGTATACTAATAGTGGATGTTACTGTTCATGAATCAGAAACTATTAGTATATTATGTAGTAAAGTAATATTAATAGTAATAGTAATATTCACCGTTGCAAAAGACCCCGTCTCAAGCCGTTGCGATGCCTGTTGCGACGGTTTGGTGACTACCCCGTCCAGTCTCGAAGAAAACAACGTCTAATATGACTGTCAACGATAAAAATTCGGGTCAATGTTGAAAAAAATCGGGTCAAAGTCTGTCAAAATTCGAAAAAACCAGAAAGTCGGTAAAATCGGTCAAATTTATCGTATTTTAGTTAAACATTTTTGTATTGAATTAACGGTGATAGCGATTATGAGTACAAATTAGTCAATTAAAGTTTTGGCTTTAAATCATGTATACGTATATACATTTATATACTTATATATATTTAAAAGTCAACTTTGGTCAACGTCCGTCTCGACCCCGTCTTGAACGTCTTGACCTTTTTAGGACCCGACTGTCTCGACCCCGTCTCACGTCTTTTGCAACCTTGGTAATATTAATAGTAATAATAATGTCATTAGCAATTAAATTGTGTGGTTAAATTGTTTAGAGACTAAAATGTCATCACATGACATGACATGTACATGTTAACCTTGGTAATATTAATAGTAATAATAATGTCATTAGCAATTAAATTGTGTGGTTAAATTGTTTAGAGACTAAAATGTCATCACATGACATGACATGTACATGTTAGGATGTAACGAACTACTATAAGAGACATTAGACTAAAGGATTATCGGTGAAAGAAAACGAAGAATGATTCACGTAATTTTGAAAATATAAGGCCCGTCAATATAATTATGGGTGAATTATAGGAATCAATGGTATAATTTACTACCTTCTCTATGTTTTGATCGTTTCACATCATAAACCTTAGACGTCAATTAACGCAGCGTGATCGAGCATATTTGGGTCCCATCACGCCCCCATAGCGTTGTTATGGGGCGCGATCGAGTTCGAATTTTGCAGGCGTGATGCTTGCATCACTTGCAGGTGATGGAAGTTTGATCGAATCAGGTGAGGCCACGTGTTCATGACCGTTAAAATTGAGCTGTTTGAATTTTTTTTATTTTTTATTTTTATTTTTTTCTATAAATACGCTAACTCTTATACTATTTTTCACACACATTTCATTCAATATTATTAAGATTCCTATTCTACACTTCAAAAAACAAAATGGTACGAGGGTTGTTCCAAATGTTTAATATTTGGGATTCCGACGATGAAGAGGATTTGGATTTTTTACGAGAAATGACTGAAGAATTGGATGCTGAAGAAGCTGCCAATGATGAACGAGTTCGAAAACCTCGAGTTTACCTTCGTAGAGATCGTGAAGAAGGAGGTAAAGATTTACACAAACATTATTTTCAAGAGCATCCAACATATCTTGATCGTTGGTTTAGAAGACGTTTTAGAATGAGTAGAGATTTATTTTTACGCATCCAAAATGACATACTTAGTTATGATGTAGAACCTTTACCTAGTCATTTCGAGTATTTTATACAAAAAAGAGATGTGCTTGGTAGACTAGGTTTTACTACCGAGCAAAAGATTACATCTGCGTTGCGTCAATTGGCGTATGGTACAGCAGCAGACATGTTTGATAAATATTCACAAATGTAGGAAGCCACATCAATAATATGTCTTAATATGTTTTGTAAGTGTGTTCTGGAACTTTATGTTGACGAATAATTGAGGAAACCAACTAGTAGCGATATAGCTCGCTTGTATAGCGCTCATGAAGAAAAGCACGGTATCAAGGGAATGCTTGAAAGCATTGACTGCATGCATTGGAAGTGGAAAAATTGTCCAGTTGCTTGGAAAGGGCAATATACTAGCGGTCATCAAGGTCACCCAACCATCGTTCTAGAAGCAGTTGCTTCATATGATACGTGGATATGGCATGCATTCTTCGGTGCCGCGGGTGCAAACAATGATGTGAATGTTTTGAATCAATCTTCATTATTCGATGACATAAAAAATGGAAATGCACCATTTGTGTAGTGACCCGAACTTTTCCATGTTTATATATATTAATTGAGATTGATATTTACATGACTAAATGTTTCCAACGTGTTAAGCAATCAAACTTGTTAAGACTTGATTAATTGAAATAGGTTTCATATAGACAATTGACCACCTAAGTTGACCGGTGATTCACGAACGTTAAAACTTGTAAAAACTATACGATGATATATATATATATGGTTATATATATAGTTAACATGATTTTATTATAAGTAGGTATCTCATTAGGTATTTTAACAATGTGTTATATACATAAAAATAAGACTATTAAATTAAGAAACTCGAAAACGATATATATAATGATTATCGTTATAACAACGTCTTACTAGGTACATATGAATCATATTAAGATATTGATACACTTGGTTAATTATGTTAAATGATAAGTAAATATATCATTAAGTGTATTAACAATGAACTACATATGTAAAAATAAGACTACTAACTTAATGATTTCGAAACGAGACATATATGTAACGATTATCATTGTAATGACATTTAACTGTATATATATCATACTAAGATATATTATATATCATAATATCATGATAATGTAACAATTTAACATCTCATTTGATATAATAAACAATGGGTTAACAATATTTAACAAGATCGTTAACCTAAAGGTTTCAAAACAACATTTACATGTAACGACTAACGATGACTTAACGACTCAGTTAAAATGTATATACATGTAGTGTTTTAATATGTATTCATACACTTTTGAAAGATCAAGACACATATCAAAATACTTCTACTTAACAAAAATGCTTACAAATACATCCTCGTTCAGTTCCATCAACAATTCTACTCGTATGCACCCGTATTCGTACTCGTACAATACACAGCTTTTAGATATATATACTATTGGTATATACACTCCAATGATCAGATCTTAGCAGCCCATGTGAGTCACCTAACACATGTGGGAACCATCATTTGGCAACTAGCATGAAATATCTCATAAAATTACAAAAATATGAGTAATCATTCATGACTTATTTACATGAAAACAAAATTACACATCCTTTATATCTAATCCATATACCAATGACCAAAAACACCTACAAACACTTTCATTCTTCAATTTTCTTTATCTAAGTGATCTCTCTCAAGTTCTATCTTCAAGTTCTAAGTGTTCTTCATAAATTCCATAAGTATAGTTTCATAAAAATCAAGAATACTTTCAAGTTTGCAAGTCTACTTCCAAGATTTCTAATCCATTCCAAGTAATCATCTAAGATCAAGGAACCTTTGTTATTTACAGTAGGTTATCTTTCTAATTCAAGGTAATATTCATATTCAAACTTTGATTCAATTTCTACAACTATAGCAATCTTATTTCGAGTGAAAATCTTACTTGAACTGTTTTCGTGTCATGATTCTGTTTCAAGAACTTTCAAGCCATCCAAGGATCCTTTGAAGCTAGATCCATTTTTCTCATTTCCAGTGGTTTTATCCAGAAAACTTGAGGTAGTAATGATGTTCATAACATCATTCGATTCATACATATAAAGCTATCTTATTCGAAGGTTTAAACTTGTAATCACTAGAACATAGTTTAGTTAATTCTAAACTTGTTCGCAAACAAAAGTTAATCCTTCTAACTTGACTTTTAAAATCAACTAAACACATGTTCTATATCTATATGATATGCTAACTTTATGAATTAAAACCTGGAAACACGATGAACACAATAAAATCGGATATACGCCGTCGTAGTGAAACCGGGGGCTGTTTTGGTTTGGATAATTAAAAACTATGATAAACTTTGATTTAAAATTTTTTCTTCTGGGAAAATGATTTTTCTTATGAACATGAAACTATATCCAAAAATCATGGTTAAACTCAAAGTGGAAGTATGTTTTCCAAAATGGTCATCTAGACGTCGTTCTTTCGACTGAAATGACTACCTTTACAAAAACGACTTGTAACTTATTTTTCCGACTATAAACCTATACTTTTTCTGTTTAGATTTATAAAATAGAGTTCAATATGAAACTATAGCAATTTGATTCACTCAAAACGGATTTAAAATGAAGAAGTTATGGGTAAAACAAGATTGGTTATTTTTGCTTGTTGTAACTACGTGAAAATTGGTAACAAATCTATATTAATCATATCCTAGCTAACTTATATTATATTATACATGTATTCTAATATATTATGTAATCTTGGGATACCATAGACACGTATGCAAATGTTTTGACATATCATATCGACCCATCTATATATATTATTTGGAACAGCCATAGACACTCTATATGCAGTAATGTTGGAGTTAGCTATACAGGGTTGAGGTTGATTTCAAAAATATATATAGTTTGAGTTGTGATCTATCCTGAGACGTGTATACACTGGGTCGTGGATTGATTCAAGATAATATATATCGATTTATTTCTATACATCTAATTATGGACAACTAGTTGTAGGTTACTAACAAGGACAGCTGACTTAATAAACTTAAAACAGTAAAACGTATTAAAAATGTTGTAAATATATTTTGAACATACTTTGATATATATGTACATATTTGTTATAGGTTCGTGAATCGACCAGTGGCCAAGTCTTACTTCCCGACGAAGTAAAAAAATATGTGAAAGTGAGTTATAGTCCCACTTTTAAAATCTAATATTTTTGGGATGAGAATACATGCAGGTTTTATAAATAATTTACAAAATAGATACAAGTGCGTGAAACTACATTCTATGGTTGAATTATCGAAATCGAATATGCCCCTTTTTATTAAGTCTGGTAATCTAAGAATTAGGGAACAGACACCCTAATTGACGCGAATACTAAAGATAGATCAATTGGGCCTAACAAACCCCATCCAAAGTACCGGATGCTTTAGTACTTCGAAATTTATATCATATCCGAAGGGTGTCCCGGAATGATGGGGATATTCTTATATATGCATCTTGTTAATGTCGGTTACCAGGTGTTCACCATATGAATGATTTTTATCTCTATGTATGGGATGTATATTGAAATATGAAATCTTGTGGTCTATTATTATGATTTGATAATATATAGGTTAAACCTATAACTCACCAACATTTTTGTTGACGTTTTAAGCATGTTTATTCTCAGGTGATTATTAAGAGCTTTCGCTGTTGCATACTAAAATAAGAACAAGATTTGGAGTCCATGCTTGTATGATATTATGTAAAAACAGCATTCAAGAAACTTATTTTTGATGTAATATATTCTTATTGTAAACCATTATGTAATGGTCGTGTGTAAACGGTATATTTTAGATTATCATTATTTGATAATCTACGTAATGCTTTTAAACCTTTATCGATAAAATAAAGGTTATGGTTGTTTTAAAAATGAATGCAGTCTTTGAAAAATGTCTCATATAGAGGTCAAAACCTCGCGACGAAATCAATTAATATGGAACGTTTATAATCAATATGAACGGGAAATTTCAGTTGGTATCAGAGCGTTGGTCTTAGAGAACCAGAAAATTGCATTAATGTGTCTTACCGAGTTTGTTAGGATGCATTAGTGAGTCTGGACTTCGACCTTGTTTTTCTTCAAAAACGATTGCTTAACAATTTTTTTGCTGGAAACTATATATTATTAACGTGTAAATATTATGTGATTTATTAATCTCTTAACGTGTTTGATATTGTGTGATAGATGTGTACCTCTAGTACAAATCTCATTGATTCACCTAATAATAATGAAGAGTCGAATATATTTTGGGAAGATTCACAAATTCCCGAAGAGGAACCGGAAGAGGAGGAAACGGAAGAGGAGGAACCGGAAGAAGAGGAACCAGAAGAGGATGAATCGGAAGAGGAGGAACCAGAAGAAGAAAAGGTTCCGGAGGAAGAAATATTGATACCTATAGTAAATCAATTAAATAAAAGAAAATCCTCAACCAACGGACCAAAGTTAATAATGGTCAATGGTGTTTTCGTCGAGGAAGCAAAATATTGGGAAGATTACCAATTTTCCGATGAATCGGATCCCGATGAGGATTCCGATGATGTTATAGAAATTACCTCGACCCAATTTAATAAAGCGAAAGAAAATAATAAGGGAAAAGGTATAAAAATAGAGAAATCCGATTCCAACCCCGATGAACTTTATATGTATCGACAACATCCGTATTTCCTAAAATGTAACAATGACCCGGGAACCTCTAAACCACCAGGTTTTTCTAAATCAATGTGGAAAATGACGACTCGTATTAGAGGAACATCATATATCCCTAGAAGATTATGAAAAAGAACCAAGTCTGAAGAAGAAGAAGAAACCAATGATTCAGATTAGAGGGGTGTGAGCATGTTGTGTAATAAATGTATTGTAGTGTGCTTGTACTTTTATGTTCTATGTAAAAATTGCTTGTATTGTTTGTTTTTACGAATCTAATCCTTGTCTATTTTACAGTATAAAAACAAAATGAACGTTAAAGGTAGACAATCGAATATTTTAGAAGACCTACCAGAGGATATGATTGAGGAAATCTTGTCTAGAGTCGGTCAGAATTCATCAGGACATTTAGTTATGGCAAAATTAACTTGTCAAACATTTGAAAGACTTTCCAGAAATGCCTTAGTTTATAAAAGGCTTTCCTTTGATAGGTGGGGTATATCACATTGGGGAGACTTTAAGTTACGCCGTGTTTTCTTTAAAGCGTTAAATGCGGGGAACCCAAATGCAATTTTACGCTACGGGTTAAGAACCTATTTTGACTCAACATATCCCAACATAGAATTTCGTGAATTAGAAAGAGCTTCTAACATGCAACATAAAGAAGCATGTTATGCTTACGGGTTAGTGATGTTCGCTTCTTACCAAAGTGAGAAAAAGAACATCGGATTGCAGCTTTTAAATAAAACTTTCCCACAAGTGACGGATTCAGTAGTTGGGGTGAGAAACAAGGTTTTTAGATTATTACGTGGCTGTTGGACATTACGAAACCCTCGTCCTTTTGACGACATTACAACATGCTGCCTAGCTAATGGTCATAACGGTTACTTTCCACAAGACCAAGGATGGGAAGTCGTCTTAGTAAAACCAGAATGCATGACTTGTTTCTAGACTTATGAATTACGTGTCTTTATTTCCTTTGCCGAACAACTTGCGTATTAACTAGATTTATCTTCAAAACTATCCTGTATCATAGTGTACTATATTTCATGTTATATGTAATATAGCGAAGTTGTAAGTTTGAAGAATATTTGTATGTGATATATTATTATAATCAGTTTTTCATATGGAATTGTAGTAGTTGAATTGTATATTAGCTACTAAGTATGAACTTAACGGGTAGGTAGTACCCGAATTTAAACTTATAAAACGCTAATATGAAGAAAAAACTTTTATAAATGAGTTCATATTATGCTACGAGATACTATTGACTACTCTTAATATTCTGTATGATTGAATTGTTTCATTTGAATATTTTGAAGGAAATGGCACTGACTACTCGACACACCTTGAATATGAGCGAAGAGGAATTTCGTGCCTTTCTTGCTTCAAACATAGCCGCAGTATAGGCTGCGCTACATACCAACAATAACTCTAAATCTAGCAATACAGCTAACGGCGCAAGAAATCGTGTAGGATGCTCCTACAAGGAATTCACTGCCTGCAAACCTTCAGAATTTGATGGGACCAAAGGGCCAATCGGATTGAAACGGTGGACCGAGAAAGTTGAATCGGTGTTTTCCATAAGTAAGTGTGCTGAAGGAGACAAAGTGAAGTATGCTACGCATACCTTCACAGGTATTGCGTTAACATGATGGAATACCTATCTAAAGCAAGTGGAACAAGATGCTGCTTACGCGCTACCGTGGTCAGCATTCAAGCACTTGATGAACGAGAAGTACCGTCCCAGAACCGAGGTCAATAGGCTCAAGTCAGAACTTAGAGGGTTACGAACACAGGGATTCGATATTACTTCGTACGAAAGACGATTCACAGAATTGTGCCTATTGTGTTCGAGAGCGTTCGAAGATGAGGAAGAGAAGATCGACGCGTTTGTGAAAGGGTTACCGGAGAGAATCCAAGAAGATATAAGTTCACACGAGCCTGCCTCCATACAAAAGGCATGTAGAATGGCTCACAAACTAGTAAACCAGATTGAGGAAAGAATTAAAGAACAGGCGACCGAAGAGACCAACGTGAAGTTAGTCAAAAGAAAGTGGGAGAAAAATGGTGATAAGAGTCACCAAAACAACAACAACTATCCCAACAATCGGAACATCAATCGCAACTACAACAAACGGCACAACAACAACAACAATAACAACAATAACTACAACAATCATCCCAACAACAATAACAACCGCAACAACAACAACAATCAGAAGCAGCTATGCCAAAGGTGTGAAAAGTATCACTCGGGGTTTTGCACCAAATTTTGCAACAATTGTAAAAGAAATGGTCATAGCGCGGTGAAGTGTGAGGTCTACGGACCAGGGGTTAACAGAATGACAGGAACAAATGGTGTCGGAACGAGTAATGGCGGAGCAAGTAGTGTCGGAGCAAGTTATGCCAATGTAGTTTGTTATAAATGTGGAAAACCAGGCCACATTATTAGAAATTGCCCGAATCAGGAGAACACGAATGGACAAGGCCGCAGAAGAGTTTTCAATATTAATGCGGCAGAGGCACAGGAAGACCCGGAGCTTGTTACGGGTACGTTTCTTATTGACAATAAATCTGCTTAAGTTTTATTTGATTCGGGTGTGGATAGAAGCTATATGAGTAGAGATTTTTGTGCTAAATTAAGTTGTCCATTGATGCCATTGGATAGTAAATTTTTACTAGAATTAGCAAACGGTAAATTAATTTCAGCAGATTATATATGCCGGAATCGAGAAATTAAACTAGGTAGCGAAATATTTAAGATTGATTTGATACCAGTAGAGTTAGGGAGTTTTGATGTAATAGTTGGCATGGACTGGCTGAAGGAGATGAAAGCAGAGATCGTATGTTACAAAAATGCAATTCGCATTGTATGAGAAGAAGGAGAACCCTTAATGGTGTACGGAGAAAAGGGCAACATGAAGCTACATCTTATTAGTAATTTGAAGGCACAAAAACTAATAAGAAAAGGTTGCTATGCTGTTCTAGCACACACGTCGAGAAAGTACAAACTGAAGAAAAGAGCATCAGTGATGTTCCCGTCGCAAAAGAATTTCCCGATGTATTTCCGAAAGAATTACCAGGATTACCCCCACATCGATCCGTTGAATTTCAAATAGACCTTGTACCAGGAGCTGCACCAATAGCTCGTGCTCCATACAGACTCGCACCCAGCGAAATGAAAGAATTACAAAGTCAGTTACAGGAACTTTTAGAGCGTGGTTTCATTCGACCAAGTACATCACCATGGGGAGCTCCTGTTCTGTTTGTGAAGAAGAAAGATGGTACATTCAGGTTGTGTATCGACTACCGAGAGTTGAACAAACTTACCATCAAGAACCACTACCCACTACCGAGAATCGACGACTTATTTGATCAACTACAAGGCTCGTCTGTTTATTCGAAGATCGATTTACGTTCTGGATATCATCAAATGCGAGTAAAGGAGGATGATATTCCAAAAACTGATTTTAGGACGCGTTATGGTCATTACGAGTTTATGGTTATGCCATTTGGATTGACTAACGCACCAGCTGTGTTCATGGACCTTATGAACCGAGTGTGTGGGCCATATCATGACAAGTTTGTCATTGTTTTCATCGATGACATACTTATTTACTCAAAGAATGATCAAGAGCACGAAGAACATTTGAGAAAAGTGCTAGAAGTATTGAGGAAATAAAAACTGTACGCTAAGTTTTCAAAGTGTGCATTTTGGTTAGAAGAAGTTCAACCGGTCACATAGTGAACAAAGAAGGTATCCAGGTGGACCCGACAAAGATCAAAATCGTTGAAAAGTGGGAAACCCTAAAAACTCCGAAGCATATACGTCAATTTTTAGGATTGGCTGGTTACTACAGAAGATTCATCCAAGATTTCTCCAAAATAGCAAAACCCTTGACTGCATTAACGCATAAAGGGAAGAAATTTGAATGGAAGGATGAAGAAGAGAAGGCGTTTCAGTTATTGAAGAAAAAGCTAACTACGGCACCTATATTGTCATTGCCTGAAGGGAATGATGATTTTGTGATTTATTGTGATGCATCAAAGCAAGGTCTCGGTTGTGTATTAATGCAACGAACGAAGGTGATTGCTTATGCGTCTAGACAATTGAAGATTCACGAGCAAAATTATACAACTCACGATTTGGAATTGGGTGCTGTTGTTTTTGTATTAAAGACTTGGAGGCATTATTTATATGGGGTCAAAAGTATTATATATACCGACCACAAAAGTCTCCAACATATATTTAATCAGAAGCAACTGAATATGAGACAACGCAGGTGGATTGAACTGTTGAATGATTATGATTTTGAGATTCGATACCACCTGGGGAAGGCGAATGTGGTAGCCGACGCTTTGAGTAGAAAGGACAGAGAACCTATACGGGTAAAAGCTATGAATATAATTGTTAGTACTAACCTTACTACTCAAATAAAGGAGGCGCAACAGGGGGTTGTAAAAGAAGGAAAGTTGAAGAATGAGATACCCAAAGGATCAGAGAAATATATTAATATTCGGGAAGATGGAACCCGATATAGGGCTGATAGAATTTGGGTACCAAGATTTGGAGATGTGAGAGAAATGGTACTTAAAGAAGCACATAAAACCAGATATTCAATACATCCCGGAGCGGGGAAGATGTATAAAGATCTCAAGAAACACTTTTGGTGGCCGGGTATGAAAGCCGATATTGCTAAATATGTAGGAGAATGTTTGGCGTGTTCTAAGGTCAAAGCTAAATATCAGAAACCATCAGGTCTACTACAACAACCTGAAATCCCGGAATGGAAATGGGAAAACATTACCATGGATTTCATTACTAAATTGCCAAGGACTGCAAGTGGTTATGATACTATTTGGGTAATAGTTGATCGTCTCACCAAGTCAGCACACTTCCTGCCAGTGAGAGAAGATGACAAAATGGAAAAGTTGGCGCGATTGTATTTGAAGGAGGTTGTCTCCAGACATGGAATACCTGTCTCTATTATCTCTGATAGGGATGGTAGATTTGTTTCAAGGTTCTGGCAGACATTGCAACAAGCATTGAGGACTCGTCTAGACATGAGTACTGCCTATCATCCACAAACTGATGGGCAGAGCGAAAGGACGATACAAATGCTTGAAGACATGCTACGAGCATGTGTTATTGATTTCGAAAACAGTTGGGATCGACACCTACTGTTAGCAGAATTTTCCTACAACAACAGTTATCATTCTAGTATTGAGATATCGCCGTTTGAGGCACTTTATGGTAGAAAGTGCAGGTCTCCGATTTGTTAGAATGAAGTGGGGGATTGACAGATTACGGGTCCGGAGATAATACAAGAAACTACCGAGAAAATCATCCAAATTCAACAACGATTGAAAACCGCCCAGAGTCGACAAAAGAGCTATGCGGACAGTAAAAGAAAAGATATAGAGTTTGAAATTGGAGAAATGGTCATGCTTAAGGTTTCACCTTGGAAAGGCGTTGTTTGATTTGGTAAACGGGGGAAACTAAATCCAAGGTACATTGGACCATTCAAGATTATAGATCGTGTCGGACCAGTAGCTTACCAACTGGAGCTACCTCAACAACTCGCGGCTGTACATAACACTTTCCACATCTCGAATTTGAAGAAATGTTTTGCTAAAGAAGATCTCACTATTCCGTTGGATGAAATCCAAATCAATGAAAAACTTCAGTTCATTGAAGAACCCGTCGAAATAATGGATCGTGAGGTTAAGAGACTTAAGAAAAACAAGATACCGATTGTTAAGGTTCGATGGAATGCTCATAGAGGACCCGAGTTCACCTGGGAGCGTGAAGATCAGATGAAGAAGAAATACCCGCATCTATTTCCAGAAGATTCGTCAACACCTTCAACAGCTTAAAATTTCGGGACGAAATTTATTTAACGTGTAGGTACTGTAGTGACCCGAACTTTTCCATGTTTATATATATTAATTGAGATTGATATTTACATGACTAAATGTTTCCAACATGTTAAGTAATCAAACTTGTTAAGACTTGATTAATTGAAATAGGTTTCATATAGACAATTGACCACCTAAGTTGACCGGTGATTCACGAACGTTAAAACTTGTAAAAACTATACGATGACATATATATGGTTATATATATAGTTAACATGATTTTATTATAAGTAGGTATCTCATTAGGTATTTTAACAATGTGTTATATACATAAAAATGAGACTATTAAATTAAGAAACTCGAAAACGATATATATAACGATTATCGTTATAACAACGTCTTACTAGGTACATATGAATCATATTAAGATATTGATACACTTGGTTAATTATGTTAAATGATAAGTAAATATATCATTAAGTGTATTAACAATGAACTACATATGTAAAAATAAGACTACTAACTTAATGATTTCGAAACGAGACATATATGTAACGATTATCGTTGTAACGACATTTAACTGTATATATATCATACTAAGATATATTATATATCATAATATCATGATAATGTAACAATTTAACATCTCATTTGATATAATAAACAATAGGTTAACAATATTTAACAAGATCGTTAACCTAAAGGTTTCAAAACAACATTTACATGTAACGACTAACGATGACTTAACGACTCAGTTAAAATGTATATACATGTAGTGTTTTAATATGTATTCATACACTTTTGAAAGACTTCAAAACATATATCAAAATACTTCTACTTAACAAAAATGCTTACAAATACATCCTCGTTCAGTTTCATCAACAATTCTACTCGTATGCACCCGTATTCGTACTCGTATAATACACAGCTTTTAGATGTATGTACTATTGGTATATACACTCTAATGATCAGCTCTTAGCAGTCCATGTGAGTCACCTAACACATGTGGGAACCATCATTTGGCAACTAGCATGAAATATCTCATAAAATTACAAAAATATGAGTAATCATTCATGACTTATTTATATGAAAACAAAATTACACATCCTTTATATCTAATCCATATACCAACGACCAAAAATACCTACAAACACTTTTATTCTTCAATTTTCTTCATCTAAGTGATCTCTCTCAAGTTCTATCTTCAAGTTCTAAGTGTTCTTCATAAATTCCATAAGTATAGTTTCATAAAAATCAAGAATACTTCCAAGTTTGCAAGTCTACTTCCAAGCTTTCTAATCCATTCCAAGTAATCATATAAGATCAAGGAACCTTTGTTATTTATAGTAGGTTATCTTTCTAATTCAAGGTAATATTCATATTCAAACTTTGATTCAATTTCTACAACTATAACAATCTTATTTCAAGTGAAAATCTTACTTGAACTGTTTTCGTGTCATGATTCAGTTTCAAGAACTTTCAAGCCATCCAAGGATCCTTTGAAGCTAGATCCATTTTTCTCATTTCCAGGGGGTTTTATCCAGAAAACTTGAGGCAGTAATGATGTTCATAACATCATTCGATTCTTACATATAAAGCTATCTTATTCGAAGGTTTAAACTTGTAATCACTAAAACATAGTTTAGTTAATTCTAAACTTGTTCACAAATAAAAGTTAATTCTTCTAACTTGACTTTTAAAATCAACTAAACACATGTTATATATCTATATGATATGCTAACTTAATGATTTAAAACCTGAAAACACGATGAACACCATAAAATCGGATATACGCCGTCGTAGTGAAACCGGGGGCTGTTTTGGTTTGGATAATTAAAAACTATGATAAACTTTGATTTAAAAGTTGTTCTTATGGGAAAATGATTTTTCTTATGAACATGAAACTATATCCAAAAATCATGGTTCAAAGTGGAAGTATGTTTTCCAAAATGGTCATCTAGACGTCGTTCTTTCGACTGTAATGACTACCTTTACAAAAATGACTTGTAACCTGTAATTCCGACTATAAACTTATACTTTTTCTGTATAGATTCATAAAGTTAAGTTCAATATGAAACCATAGCAATTTGATTCACTCAAAACGGATTTAAAATGAAGAAGTTATGGGTAAAACAAGATTGGTTATTTTTGCTTGTTGTAACTACGTGAAAATTGGTAACAAATCTATATTAATCATATCCTAGCTAACTTATATTGTATTATACATGTATTCTAATATATTATGTAATCTTGGGATACCATAGACACGTATACAAATGTTTTGACATATCATATCGACCCATCTATATATATTTTTTGGAACAACCATAGACATTCTATATGCAGTAATGTTGGAGTTAGCTATACAGGGTTGAGGTTGATTCCAAAAATATATATAGTTTGAGTTGTGATCTATCCTGAGACGTGTATACACTGGGTCATGGATTGATTCAAGATAATATATATCGATTTATTTCTGTACATCTAATTATGGACAACTAGTTGTAGGTTACTAACAAGGACAGCTGACTTAATAAACTTAAAACAGTAAAACGTATTAAAAATGTTGTAAATATATTTTGAACATACTTTGATATATATGTACATATTTGTTATAGGTTCGTGAATCGACCAGTGGCCAAGTCTTACTTCCCGACGAAGTAAAAAATCAGTGAAAGTGAGTTATAGTCCCACTTTTAAAATCTAATATTTTTGGGATGAGAATACATGAAGGTTTTATAAATGATTTACAAAATAGACACAAGTACGTGAAACTACATTCTATGGTTGAATTATCGAAATCGAATATGCCCCTTTTTATTAAGTCTGGTAATCTAAGAATTAGGGAACAGACACCATAATTGACGCGAATCCTAAAGATAGATCTATTGGGCCTAACAAACCCCATCCAAAGTACCGGATGCTTTAGTACTTCGAAATTTATATCATATCTGAAGGGTGTCTCGGAATGATGGGGATATTCTTATATATGCATCTTATTAATGTCGATTACCAGGTGTTCACCATATGAATGATTTTTATCTCTATGTATGGGATGTATATTGAAATATGAAATCTTGTGGTCTATTATTATGATTTGATAATATATAGGTTAAACCTATAACTCACCAACATTTTTGTTGACGTTTTAAGCATGTTTATTCTCAGGTGATTATTAAGAGCTTCCGCTGTTGCATACTAAAATAAGGACAAGATTTGGAGTCCATGCTTGTATGATATTATGTAAAAACTGCATTCAAGAAACTTATTTTTGATGTAATATATTCTTATTGTAAACCATTATGTAATGGTCGTGTGTAAACGGTATATTTTAGATTATCATTATTTGATAATCTACGTAATGCTTTTAAACCTTTATCGATAAAATAAAGGTTATGGTTGTTTTAAAAATGAATGCAGTCTTTGAAAAACGTCTCATATCGAGGTCAAAACCTCGCGACGAAATCAATTAATATGGAACGTTTATAATCAATATGAACGGGACATTTCAATTTGCTCCATTTACTGTTAATGGTCATGATTACTTGAATGGTTATTATTTAGCCGATGGGATTTACCCAGATTGGGCAACATTAATCAAGGTGTATTCGACACCAACAGATGAGCCACGTGCAAAATTTAAACAATTTCAAGAAAGCGCACGTAAGGATGTCAAGAGAATATTCGGTGTTCTCCAAGGTAGATTCCATATTCTACACATGGCTGGACGACCACATAGTGTGAACACGTTAAGACGAATATTGTATTGTTATGTGTTCTTGCACAACATGATAGTCGAGGATAACAGGTTTAACATTACATGGCTCGAGGAAGAATTACTTGCCACTGATGAAGCAAATCCTAACTACGTAAGGAATCGATCTACAAGTCGTGATGTACGAGAACAAGAAATACCAGATAGAAACGTTCATGACCAACTTCGACATGATCTTACTGAACACATTTGGAGCCTTCCCCCAAACTTTAGAACTATGAATGCTTAAATTGTGTCATTGTTGTATTTTGTATTTCAATAAATTGTTGTATTTTAATAAATTGTGTAATTTTAATTTTCAACAAATCGTGTAATTTCAACATTGGATTCGTTCAAACATACTCAACAGAGATGCTCTGTAATAAAGTTGTGTTGAGCAGAGATGCTATGTATAAAGTTTTTTTGAGCAGAGATGCTCCATATAAAGTTGTGTTGAGCAGAGATGCTCTGTTAAAAGCTGTATTCCACTATTACTTTATTAAAGCTGTATTCAACATGTGTTTTTAATTCAAACATTGGATTCGTTCAAACAAGTGCTACCCCTATAAATACAACCCCTCAATTGTTAACAAACCACACCTCAAACACTTATCTCTCTACTAAATCTAAAATTTATAAGTTCAAAATGTCTTAGATGAATGTTATGCTTCAAGTTAACTATGGTGGGGAATTCGACCGCGAGGTCAAGAATTACTCCACCGTCAATTCTAAACAGAGGGAGTATTGCATGAATGTCCGAAATTATCGGTTGTCTGAACTACTTGATTTTCTCAAAGAGGACATACCTCTTGCATTCTCACAAGTGTGGTTCTTCAAGGAACCCAATGTTCCAGCCAGTCTTCTTAAAGATGAAGAAGACTGGACCATGCTTGTGGGTCGACCAGTGACCATCAACAAAATCATCAAGTTGTATATCGAGTTTCGGGATGAGAGCGAAAACATTGTGTCTGATGAAGAGGACTACGTGCCCTCCGGGCCACAATACGACACGGACGACAAATTCTATTCATCTGATTCTCCTGATCTCAATGATTTCTAAATGTTTTGTTGTATTATCATTGTTTATTATCGTTGTTTAGCTTTCGTTGTTATTGTGTTTAATCTTTAGTTTCAAAAATTGTAACCGTGATGTTGTTTTAATAAAAGTGACGTTAAAAAAAAATTAGTGATTTATATTTGTAATAATAATAATAATAATAATAATAATAATAATAATAATAATAATAATAATAATAATAATAATAATAATAATAATAATAATAATAATAATAATATAAAAATGAAAAATTAAAATTAAAATTAACTCATCACATAACCATCACGCCCACCACTACAAACTCCATCACGCCCTCACCCCCATCACATTTGCCAACTCTGCACTATATCCCACAAAAACCTAAAAAAAAACCCATCACCCCCATCACCACTAAATAAAGTCTTATATGCTTTTACTTATTGTTTGTTAGTTTTTAGCTTTGTTGTTCATGAAATATAAATATCGTTATGTATGTATAATTTATTTGCTTCTTATTTAGCAAAATAACGATAACTTATATAGAAACGAAAACATTTTCAAAACGAAAATGTCATCAACCAAAAGATACAAAATAAAACCCGACATGGCTCATACCTATAAAGCAACAAAATACCATAAACTATCTATAACTGAGCTTTAACGTATATCAACCAAGCCTCAACGAAACGAGCAATAAGAGCACGAAATTACAATCAAACGAAAAGAGAAAAAAAAAATGACTAAAAACTATCGCCGCCAATGAGACCCGCTCTTTCATTTTACCATTTACCGTATCGCGTCTAATATATTTGCTCGATCAGTTTTCAAACTTGTAAAATAACACATTAGCCGAAGCATCGCCAAGTAAGATAGCTGTTGAAGGAGCTAACATACACCGATCCACGAGTCCTTGAAAAAAACCTTCATCATTCAAGTCCTTAAAATAACACGTTAACGACGTCCTGTTTGCTGAAAGCTACACAAATTAGATTAGTGTGAACCTTTCATTATAGTTGCATATTTTCTTTATGAATTAGATTTTTATTTTTGTTTTACAAACTATTTTTAAAAAAAAAAAAATTCATGTTAAACTTAACTTAATTTATATAAGATATATATCTATAATTCAAATAGTCTTTTTCATTGTGGTGAAACTAATTTAATTTAACATGTAAGGTTTCTATTCATGTTAAACCCAGATTTAAAAGCTATTTAACATGTCGACGGAACTTTGATCATTTATGGGGGGTTATGTAATGTTTTTTTTTAAACATTTAGAAAATCATTACATTTTCCCAAATAGGTTATTTTTTATATTTAACCAAAAGAAAAAACTTCAAAAATAATTAAAATCTGTGTATAGGTCACATTAAAACTGTATTGATAAAACGAAATGATTAAAAACTGAATAGTTCAAAATTTGAATGATTATAATAAAAGTGATGATCATGGTGATTATGGTGAATATTAACAGGGAGGATGCGAATTATTTCAACTTATTTGTTAGTGGTGCATGTTTGGAGGATATTCCTTTGGGAGGTCGAAATTTTACGTGGATGAATAAGATGGCTTCTAAAATGAGTCACATTGACAGAGTAATGGTTACTCATAATGTGCTGCAGGTGTTTTATGACATGATCCTAGAAGCTTTATCGCGACAATACTCGGATCATTTTTCAATTTTGTTTCACAACTCTAACTTGGACTTTGGTCCAATTCCATTCAAACTCTTTCACTCTTAGTATGATATGACAGGTTTTGATGATGTGGTGAAAGAGACAATCTCAGGTGAGGCATATGCTGAAACGGTTGATTTTAATGATAAGCTGAAAGTTCTAAAGGCATCCATCAAGCCATGGGTGAATAATAGAAAGTCTCAGGAGAAGTCTAGAACAGTTACTATTCACGCGCAGGTGGCAATATTGAGCAGAGAATTGATTAGAATGTTGCTTCAGTTTCGGATAGGGAAGAACGAAAAATTCTTTTAAACGAGCTGCTTGGAATAGAAAAAAGAGCCGATCAAGATATTTTTCAGAAATTCAAAGTTATATGGTGCACTGATGGGGACGAAAATTCATAATTTTTTCATGGGCTTCTAAAACATAGACGTAACAAGCAGACTATAAGAGATATATCATTGAACGGGGTTTGGGTTACGGATCCATTGGTGATTTAAAACGCGGTTAAGGAGTTTTATTCTTTCAAGTTTGCGAGAGATATTAACAGTGGCAGTCCAGCAAACTTATAGCCTGTCAATACTCTCTCTGAGATGGATAATGCGATCCTACAACGTGATATAACAGAGGGCGAGCCTAAAAAGGCTGTATGAGATTGCGGTAGTGATAAATCTCCGGGACCTGACTGTTTTACATTTCTGTTTATGAAAAATAATTGGGATAGTTTAAAGGTGGACTTGGTTAAGTCCATTACCACAGCTTTCAATTCGAACAGAATGCCTAAAGGATCAATTTCGGCATTTATAACTCTTATTCCTAAGGTGTCGAATTCGAATTGCATCAAGGATTATCGGCCTAATTTGTTGATTGGAGTGCAATACAAAATTATCACGAAAATATTGGCTAAGCGGTTAACGATGGTTATTGATAAGATTATAAGTAATGTTCGGTCGGCTTTCATAAAAGGTAGACAAATTTTAGATGCGTCGGTGATCGTTAGTGAACTAATGGGTTGGTGTAAAAAGAAAAAGAAAAAGTTAATGATGTTCAAAGTGGAGTTTGAGAAAGCTTACGACACGGTGGACTGGGATTTTTCTGAATACATGATGCAAAGATGGAGGAACTAGATTCGTATGTGTTTGATAAATGCCAGCACCTCAGTTCTTGTTAATGGCAACCCAACTGGGGAGTTTCGGTTAAATTGCGGGTTGAGACAAGGTGATCCTATAAGCCCGTTTCTTTTCCTTATTATTATAGAAGGTTTGCATTTATCTATTAAAAATAAGGTGGACGCGGGGCTCATTAGTGGGGTTAAAGTGGAAGATTTTGGTGTGAACGTATCCCACTTATTTTATGCGGATGACGTGATAATCTTGTCAGAATGGAACCGTGACAGCCTCACGAATACAATTTCGGTGTTAGATGACTTTTATCGGTTATCGGGATTGAAAATTAATGTCGCCAAGTCACAGCTTTCTGGCATTGGTGTCCCGATTGATCTCGTTGATCCTTACGTTCACGAGTTCGGTTGTTCGAGAGGTACACTTCCTTTTAAGTATCTAGGCCTTCCAATTGGTTTGTGTAAGACCCTAACCATCATTGTACAGCAGTGTAAATATGGTACATAGAGTGTGGGTATTGTTGTATAATTAAACAGAAGTCAGAAACTGTCCAGCACCTCGTGTGCGCCGCGCACACCTAAGGGAGCGCACCGCTCACCCTTTACTGTAGCCGGATTATGTTTCATTTATTGAGATATTTTGAAGGGTTTTTTGGTAAATTCACCTGGGGACGAGTTAAAGGCTACCAGATCAGTAAGTGGAGTGTCATAACTCCACTATCACCTACCTTATCCATTCCACTTAAATTCTAGAGAGAGAGGAGAGTTCTTGAGTGAGAAAGCTCAAATCTAAGAGGAAGAAGTTGATTTCGGGCCAAAGCGCGTGTGTTAAAGTTGTTCCTCGAATCACTAGCTACGTTTTGGTTGTATTGGTATGTTCTAACTTTGATTTCCTTACTTTGATTTTGTGTGTAACGACCCGACTTCGTTTTACCAAAAACACGCCCTAAAAAAAATAATTCTGGGACAGTACATCTGGACGGCGTCCAGTTATCAGGACGGCGTCCAGCAGAGAAGACCAGGACGGCGTCCAAGCCATTTGGAAGGCGTCCAATTGAACTAAAAGTTCCTGATCAGTTTTTCAAATTCACGCGAGCGGAAAACCCGCTTCCCGACACTTTTAAACGAAACAACTTTCACAACACCTCATATTAAGTAAAACTAAGAGATTTCCGCAATGAAAATAAGTTTTACAACACCGGACCCACAATGACCCGTTTTACAAATAAAGTAGCGATTTCGACCCATTTATCTCTTTAGACGGATTAGGACTCTACAACCCAACCCAATACCAAGAGCATAATCCCGGGGACTACCAAATCCCCAATCCGCGTCCAAACATCCAAAAACTACCCCATCGAGCCCAAGTTCTCCTACTCATCTAGTCTAACAACTAGCTAGCTTCATAACACAATACCTGTAAAAAGGTAAACAACGAGAGGGGTAAGCAAAAAGCTTAGTGAATGCAATAATTATACACATACATATATAAGCTACTTACTTGCAATCACTTACACAATTACCGCATAAACGCTAGCAATATAATTAGCATACCATCGCAAAGTATAATGCTAAATCTCCAATATGCAAGCTAGCACAAACAATAGCATATAACTCGAACAATATAATATGCTACACTACAACACGTAACCATGGTTAACCAATCGTACAAGAGAATGACGCCCGCGAAAGGCCATCGGAGTTCACAACATCCATTAGTGTACTTAGCACCTCGTATCACTAACCCCCGGGTGGCATCTTAACACCTCGATACTTCACCCTCGGGTGGTGTCTTAACACCTCGACACTTCACCCTTTATTATGGAGTGGCGTCTTAACACCTCGACACTTCACTCCTAGGTGGCATCTTAACACCTCGATGCTTCACCTCGAGTGGCATCTTAACACCTCGATGCTTCACTCGTCACGTGAAACGTGGTGTCTTAACACCTCGAAACTTCACATCTCACGCTACAACAAATAAATACATTATATACCTACGCATATAATTATTCCACTCACCTTGGAATGCCCGCACAAGTCATGTACAACATGATCTCCGTCCTCAAATCTGAGCAAGTAATCACCTATATTACACATAGGAAAAAATATACACATAAATAGTCATTCTCTAAAAGAGAACCCGACACAAACATCCCTTAGCCGAGGGATCACACATTGCTCGCCAAAACCCGCCCATTTAACACCTAATGGACATAAACCGATTACCACTTCGGGTGGTAATTCATACTCAATCTACAAAGTAAAATTTAACTCAAATTATACTTAACACCAATTAGACTAATCTAGGTCCCGACACTATGTTACTACTTAGGTAGTGACACGTGCAATATCGACCCATATTGCATTTGACTACCTTTGACTTATGTTAAAATATCACTTTAACCCATAATTACTTCTCGCGAGTAATTACATCCAAAAACATCATTTAACACCTAACAAAATCGTTTAACATTCATTTAATCCAAAATTAGTGTCATCATCAATTTTGACGCAAAATCAAAGTCAACCCATTTGTCATAAGTCTCAAAACGCCCAAAATCACTAATGACTAGTGATTCTACTTCCAAAACACCAATTAACACTTAAATCAAGTATTTACATACTTGATTCACCAAAACTTAACTCGAATCTTAGTTTGACACTAAATCAAAGTCAACACCCATTTTGACCAACTAACATGTTCTTATGAACATCTATACACTAACACATTTATGAACTAGTGATTTACACCCAAAACCATGACCAAAATCGTCATCAAACCCTAACCCACCAATAACGGGTCAAAACCCATCTATTAACCACAACAAACCCATTTCACAACCATTAAAGGGTTTCTAACAAAATCAAGCTCAAACCCTAATTTGAATATCAAAATCAAATAATGAAAATCGGAGTTAGAACTTACCAACACTACCAAGACGTAGCCATTAGCGAGATGAACAACTTTAAAACTCGCGACTCGACCCGACTCACCCTTCTTCTTCCCCAAACCAAGTTCTCTCACTCTAAAATGGTCTCTTTCTCTCTAGGAATGGATGAGAGTGTTTTGTGTGAGTGAGAATGAGCTCCAAAGGAGTTCTAGATCAGTTTTGATGATCCCAAACTGACCCCAAGTGAAAAGACCAAAGTACCCCTTTTAAAATGAGAAAAATAGAGCTGCTGGCCCGTCAGGCCTTTTGGACGGCGTCCAAAAAGGTTGGACGGCGTCCAGATTAACTGAATCAATTTTCTGAACTTGTTTTGGTCGTAACTTTCAAACCGTAACTCCGTTTTCGATGAATCAAATATCGTTGGAAACGTAATGAGATTTCCTATCCAATGGTAAAGTTTTAGAACATCAAATCCAATTTTATTTGGGATCCAAATATACGCTTACATGCCTCGTATTTCGAATGTCGTTCAAAATAACACGTAACTGAAAACGGGTGTTACAACTCTCCCCCACTTACATTGGATCACGTCCTCGTGATCCGCACCAACACTAGAAGTTAAGCACTTCTCCCTCGAACATTTTTGCTTCCAACGCGGAGTCACACAAGTAGTAAACTCATCCGAATTCTCGCTTCGTGCACAAACGCATCATATTACAACAAAATCGGGCAATCAACCCACGAGTCAAAACAACCGTAACCGTTGCTCCTACGCCGAGTATCCAAACTCGTACCATAGACCTCACAATCGTCCTAAGTGTAGAACAATTTACCGACAATCACCATTGTCACGCCTCCCGATCCTACGACACAACCAAGCCCGTCATCCATAACATCATACTGGAATTCTAAGATCTCACCACACGCTAATGATTACTAGCGCGCATTACCGCAACAAACGGTATCTCATACACTCAACGTTCAGAATTCCCCCTTAGGAAAATACGGGAAACACCATTATCCCTTCAAATAATCTCGGCTACAACTCGTAATAAGCTATATCCATAACTATACCACCCAACGCGATCTACTAAATCCACCACGTCATGAACCATGTCTTGCATTAATACCAATCGAGAAGGATTCATGCTTCCTTGAAACTCCGTGCTCCATCGGTTCATAAATGTACTACTCAACCGGTCATTCATGAACATTCTCTGGACCAAGAACCAACTTCCTCCGGCTCCACAACTGGGTCATTCCTTCAACGAAGAAATTTCAGTAACCCCAAAATAATCACTTAGGAGCACCACTTTCTCACCAATCGATCCGTACACAACCATCCGTCACTGGATTAATCCAGGACGACAACAATACACCACGAGTTAGACGAAACATCAACACTCGACAGAAGGTTTCTCCCTTAAACCCTACAACACATCCATACACTATGGCTTCCTAGTACTATCATGGAAACTATTCGTGTACTAGAATCCCGTCAGTAGCGAATTATCAACATAACAATTCGCAATTCGCCACACGACCCACAAAATATTCACCAACGTCGGGTGAATCCTCCTACCTAGACCGTCCATTGAGGATGGATTCGACATTTCGATGCAACCAACAGGTCACATCACTAGGGAAAACACTCACGCAAACAAACAACATCCACGTGTCTCGATGTGAGACAATCAGAATCGACACTTTCCTCTTCACAATCATCCGTAAAGTGGAATAATCCACTGACAATCTCCACAATTGCATTTACCGACAGGGAAAATACGATATTCGCCACGATATCGAACTCGTTCTCATTCAATTATACTGTCCGGGTTTCACGATAACCCAGATTTTTCACTACAAGAGCACCCGCAACGACAACTTCATTCTCTCACTCCGGGATCTCAAACTTCACGTTTGGTCTCATACCGCACATTGGTACTACACGACCACCTTACATAGGAAGTCTTACACTTCCTTCGATCCCATCATCACAAACTTCACTCATAACATTCCAGAGTTGTAACTCACAATCGTAAAGCACGATCTCGAGTCGACATTAGCAACCCGTCACTCTTCCTTGTTAGGAACTCCGAATACCTATTGAGGCTTAGTACGGTACACTCCGACACTTTGCTATATATAACACCACTGGAGCTTCCTCGGGCAGCAACAAAAACTCCCCCACTTAGAATTTGGCTCCACATTCTCACCGCCAAGATGATAACATCCTGAGGAATTTAGCATTCCACGAAACACATGACCATTCTCGCAACTGGTCATACACTCCAAATCACCACGAATTCAATTCGGGCTCTCAGAGCCGACATACACATTCGCTTGAAGTGACGTACATGCGATAACATCGCATCCTCATTCCATAAATACAATTAATAGTCCTTCATCGTTCGCAAAGCGAACTCCATCAAAGTGTCACATACGCCTCTACGACTAGGCATATGCCACTCCACTTAACCAGTCGTGCATCTCAGTCGAGATCACCCTCCCTTCCACACAACGAACCTTTATTGACAATTTCTCACTCTCATGGAGAAGAGTGACCAATTCCGACACCCTAATTGTGTCCACCAAAATATCAACACTTCATCATACCCTTCGGACTAACCGACCATTAAGTCCGTCACCGGCTCACCGGTCATCTTTACCCGTCTATCACTTAAGAGCAACAAGATTCGCTCACCCGTCACTTCATAAGAAGTATTCATCACAATGCTCTTAAACTTCGACTTTCGCAACCGTCGAATTACTATCACCCGTCGATCACTATTATCATCTCCGATGCTTCAAAGGGTATTTCTCACGGGCACCCTAAGCACAAAGTGATCACACCACTGCCGGAGTTGAACATTACACTAGCAGGTATAAAGAGGCACCTGACGCAGTGTTATGCAGACTCCCACCCCAATCAATCGAATTTTAGAAAATTGACCTTTAGGTTCCATACACCCGATGTCACCCATCTCTCTATAATAATGACCCGAAGTCATACCTACCCGACAACCTTACGGTTTATTGTCTTATCGAAAGTTCCAAGCGATCACACGCTACCCGCAATTTTCACAAGGCCAAACGATATGGCCTAATGAAGCCCTTCACCTAACTTTAAGGAGATGCTCGGGAACACCAAGTCTTACACCCTTCTACATCTCGATAAAACCACTACTACAAGGGATATTCCATTAGGAATGTAACCTTATAAGCCACAACACACTAACACAATCATCATTAAACGGGTCCCACTCCCATGAGTTTAACGACCCGAAGACTCCTCGATTCGCCAATTCCAAGGCGACTCACAACTAGAATCCTAACACGATTCTCTAACCACACACTCTACCTAGTGTAAATCAAACTATAATCATTAGACTTCTCGCATTCCATTACGGAATTCAAGTCCTCGTCGCACACACGCAAGTGTAAATCGGTCATCCTAGTTACGATGGGTAACTAAAACCAATAACAATCTCAACAGTGCACCCGCTACTTAGGGTGACTAAACACGCACCAAACTCGTGAGTTGGCTCGCTCACTTAACTAACCGAATCCATCGTACACTTCCCGACTCACAAAGAACCTGATGTGATAACAAGCACATCACCGAGACCACTATAAACTAGGAACCAATAAAAGATTCCTAACTCATCCCGTTCTACCCCAACCATGCCACGTTTCCTCCGTTCGGTACTTGTCATGTCATGCTTAGTGTCAAGATACATGGTTGTAATAATGGTGATCGGTCACTCTTACAATTGCGCACCTTACCATTTCCACATGGTCATGCAAAGTACTTTACCCGAACTGACGCAACATTCACACAAAATAACAAGCGATAACTCCTAGTACCCGAGTGACCAAAGTCTTTACCGTGAACATGATCACTCAAACCGCCAAACATGCGAATCTCTCCAATAGATTCGTCTCTAGGATACCGCACCAATAGATACCTGTATATATATACCAATATGCAATATAGTAATAACGTACACAAGTACACCACAACAACAAGTCAACCTACATCCCAGGTGACTATCAGTAAAATAACATCCAAGTTCGCCTACTTACATTAGGCACTAGCAATCTAAGGCACTAATTTACACACGAAATAAGGCCCCACATAAACACACTTTGGACAAACGCAAGTCCTAGTTAGTCACCTACTCTAAGGCACTAACAAATCTCAATCCGACCCGTAATCCTACAAGTCCCGCAAATAACGCACAACCGATAATAAGTCTAAGACTAGGCACCTATTCCAAGGTTACCTAATTCCCTTAGACTATGCTCTGATACCACTTGTAACGACCCGACTTCGTTTTACCAAAAACACGCCCTAAAAAAAAATTCTGGGACAGTACATCTGGACGGCGTCCAGTTATCTGGACGGCGTCCAGCAGAGAAGACCAGGACGGCGTCCAAGCCATTTGGACGGCATTCAATTGAACTAAAAGTTCCTGATCAGTTTTTCAAATTCACGCGAGCGGAAAAACCGCTTCCCGACACTTTTAAACGAAACAACTTTCACAACACCTCATATTAAGTAAAAATAAGAGATTTCTGCAATGAAAATAAGTTTTACAACACCGGGCCCACAATGACCTGTTTTACAAATAAAGTAGCGATTTTGACCCATTTATCTCTTTAGACGGATTAGGACTCTACAACCCAACCCAATACCAAGAGCATAATCCCGGAGACTACCAAATCCCCAATCCGCGTCCAAACATCCAAAAGCTACCCCATCGAGCCCAAGTGCTCCTACGCATCTAGTCTAATAACTAGCTAGCTTCATAACACAATACCTATAAAAAGGTAAACAACGAGAGGGGTAAGCAAAAAGCTTAGTGAATGCAATAATTATACACATACATATATAGCCTACTTACTTGCAATCACTTACACAATTACCGCATAAACACTAGCAATATAATTAGCATACCATCGCAAAGTATAACGCTAAATCTCCAATACGCAAGCTAGCACAAACAATAGCATATAACTCGAACAATATAATATGCTACACTACAACACATAACCATGGTTAACCAATCGTACAAGAGAATGGCGCCCGCGAAAGGCCATCGGAGTTCACAACATCCATTAGTGTACTTAGCACCTCGTATCACTAACCCCCGGGTGGCATCTTAACACCTCGATACTTCACCCTCGGGTGGCGTCTTAACACCTCGACACTTCACCCTTTATTATGGAGTGGCGTCTTAACACCTCGACACTTCACTCCTAGGTAGCATCTTAACACCTCGATGCTTCACTCGTCACGTGAAACGTGGTGTCTTAACACCTCGACACTTCACATCTCACGCTACAAAAAATAAATACATTATATACCTACGCATATAATTATTCCACTCACCTTGGAATGCCCGCACAAGTCATGTACAATATGATCTCCGTCCTCAAATCCGAGCAAGTAATCACCTATATTACACATAGGCAAAAATATACACATAAATAGTCATTCTCTGAAAGAGAACCCGACATAAGCATCTCTTAGCTGAGGGATCACACCTTGCTCGCCAAAACCCACCCATTTAACACCTAATCGACATAAACTGATTACCACTTCGGGTGGTAATTCATACTCAATCTACAAAGTACAATTTAACTCAAATTATACTTAACACCAATTAGACCAACCTAGGTCCCAACACTATGTTACTACTTAGGTAGTGACCATTTCAAACGCCTTTTACATCAAAAAACATAACACGTGCAATATCGACCCATATTGCATTTGACTACCTTTGACTTATGTTAAAATATCACTTTAACCCATAATTACTTCTCGGGAGTAATTACATCCAAAAACATCATTTAACACCTAATAAAATCGTTTAACATTCATTTAATCCAAAATTAGTGTCATCATCAATTTTGACCCAAAATCAAAGTCAACCCATTTGTCATAAGTCTCAAAACGCACAAAATCACTAACGACTAGTGATTCTACTTCCAAAACACCAATTAACACTTAAATCAAGTATTTACATACTTGATTCACCAAAACTTAACTCGAATCTTAGTTTGACACTAAATCAAAGTCAACACCCATTTTGACCAACTAACATGTTCTTATGAACATCTATACACTAACACATTTATGAACTAGTGATTTACACCCAAAACCATGACCAAAATCGTCATCAAACCCTAACCCACCAATAACGGGTCAAAACCCATCTATTAACCACAACAAACCCTAATTTGAATATCAAAATCCAATAATGAAAATCGGAGTTAGAACTTACAAACACTACCAAGACGTAGCCGTTAGCGAGATGAACAACTTTAAAACTCGCGACTCGACCTGACTCACCCTTCTTCTTCCTCAAACCAAGTTCTCTCACTCTAAAATGGTCTCTCTCTCTCTCTAGGAATGGATGAAAGTGTTTTGTGTGAGTGAGAATGAGCTCCAATGGAGTTCTAGATCAGTTTTGATGATCCCAAACCGACCCCAAGTGAAAAGACCAAAGTACCCCTTTTAAAATGAGAAAAATAGAGCTGCTGGCCCGTCAGGCCTTTTGGACGGCGTCCAAAAAGGTTGGACGGCATCCAGATTAACTGAATCAGTTTTCTGAACTTGTTTTGGTCGTAACTTTCAAACCGTAACTCTGTTTTCGATGAATCAAATATCGTTGGAAATGTAATGAGATTTCCTATCTAATGGTAAGGTTTTAGAACATCAAATCCAACTTTATTTGGGATCCAAATATACGCTTACATGCCTCGTATTTCGAATGTCGTTCGAAATAACACGTAACTGAAAATGGGTGTTACATTGTGTAAGGGTTATGGTTTGGGTAAATGAAGAACATAAAACCCATATTTGGTGACTTTGGTTGTTCTTGGGTAAGATTGAGTCATGAGGACTCAAGAATGACTAACCTAGGGTTTTAAAATGATAAATGGGTTTATGAGTCATAATTGGTTAGTTAATTACTAGCACACCTAGTTATTAAAGTAAATGGGTGTTATTGGGTTAGTGGATAACCCGAAATGGGTGTGTTGGCTTTAAAATGGTCAAGTGTGTAATAATTGACCTAGTTGGGAAAGATGGGTATGAAATACCCTAATTGTGCTTTAGTAAGTGTTGTTGGACCTTAATCACTAGCTTTTAGTGGTTTATGATGGTCTTGACCTTAAATGGACGGTTTTGGTGTAAATGGGGCATTTAATGAAATTAAGTCATTAAGTGCACATAAGTAAATTGTTGGTATTAAGTCCAACTAGTTCGTGTGTTGATTGAGTACTTATTATATTAGGTACGTTGCCTTGAAGCTTGCGGAAGTATAAAACCATCACCGAATTGTTAAGGTGAGTGGAATAATTATGCGTAAGTGTATATGGCATATTTATTTGTGAATGTTATGGTATGAACCACGAGCCGGTAGTGCCATAGCATATATGTGACGAGTATTAAGTGTGAACCACGAGCCGATAGCACTATAAAATAAAGTGTGAACCACGAGCCGGTAGCACTATAAAATGAGATGTGAACCACGAGCCGGTAGCATCAAGTGTGAACCATGAGCCGGTAGCACTATTAAATGAGGCGTGAACCACGTGCCAGTAGTGCCAAAATGTGAACCACGTGCCGGTAGCACTATAAAAGAGTGAGACTCAAATGCGTATGGTGTGAACCACGTGCCGGTAGCACCATAGCGTTATGGTTAACCATATTATGTTGTTGAACGTTATACAAGCATGCTATTTATATATATATATATATATATATATATATATATATATATATATATATATATATATATATATATATATATATTGTGTTGAGCATATACTAATGTGATGTTGTGATAGTGTACGAGTTGTTAGCATTATGAATAAGACGGCATGCTATTTGAGTTATATTCTCGTTTGAGGTATTTGGTGGGTGCGAATGCAAATAGATGGGTTATATATGTGTATGTATAATTGTTGCACTCACTAAGCTTTGCTTACCCACTCGTTGTTTATCTTTTTATAGGCTCCGGCGGAGACAAGGGTAAGGGCATTCGTATGGATTAGAGATCCTGCTTGTTTGTTAGGGGACGCTTTTGGATGTTATAGCTTTTGGAGTTTGATCGAGATTTGGGTAGTTTAACCCCAAACACCATGCTCATAGTGTCGTTTGGAATTTAAACTAGTGTGGTCGAAACTCAAACTTTTGTAAGAAACTCGTATTACGGCATATGTGGGTCCGGTTTCGTAAAACTTATTTTATTATTGAATCGTGTGAGTTTTAACTATTATATCATGTTGTGAAACGCGTTTCGTCTAAATATGTCGGGAAGTGGGAGATCTTTATTTGAAAATTGACAAAAATGGACAGAACTGAAATGGGCCTGTGCGCGCCGCGCACCCTGAGGTGGTGCGCGTGGCGCACTCTTCTGAAATATATAAAAAAAAAATTGTTTTACGTAATCGGTTGGTTATTGGTTTGGGTTGTTACAAGTGATATCAGAGCATGGTCTAAGGGATTTAGGCAACTTGAGATAGGTGCCTAGACTTAGACTTTATTGTGTATGCGCGTTATGCGGGACTTGTAGGAGACGGGTCGGACCGGGGATTGGTTAGTGCCTAGTTTTAGGTGAACTACTATGTGATAATTGTTTTGTGTTGTGTTTTGCATTCATCAAGCGAGATAGACGTTGTACTAGCGAGTTAATGGTACGTGATCGCGTAACAATGATTAGCTACCATTGTTACGGGTTCAAATCGTGTCAACAAGCGATGTACGACGATTGTTGAGCAAGATGGGGCGGTGAGGTGCTCATGTATATTGTGTCATGTCTTTTCGTTCGTTATTTAATTTACTTCGTTTTATAGAATGAAGAGGAGAAATGGACATGATACCAATGAAGGAGGCACGAGCGAGGACGTTGAACTCACGGCCAAGGTTGAGGCCATCTTTAAAAGGCTAAAAACGGAATTTCTTGACGATATCCGAAAGGTTTTCCAAGAATCGGTTGATGGGCAAGTAACCAAAATGATCAATGAGAGAATGAATGTCGCGATCGAGGAGGCATTAGAAGCTAGAAACATTCATCCTCGTGGTGAAGGGGGTGATGGTAATGGTGGTTATGAAAGGCGAGACTTCCATTACAAAAATTTCAAGGATGCTCAACCCCCGATGTTTAATGGGGTACAAGATCCGTTAAAAAGCACATGTTGGATTTCTGATATCGAGGGAGCTTTTCGTACCATGAAATGTCCTCCCGAGAAGAAGGCGAGGTATGGTTCTAGCATGTTACGAGAAGAGGCGAAGTTGTGGTGGGATGATAAAATCCAATTATATGGTGAAGAGCAATGCATGAGCTTGACGTGGGAGTAGTTTAAGAAGGAATTTTTCAAAGAATACCGAACTTCTTCCGACCTCGATAGAATCTGGGACGAGTCGCACAATTTGCAACAAGGTCCAATGGACTTGGTTACTCTCAAGTCTACATTCTTGGCAAAGACTCGTTTTTGTCCGAAATATGTTGGTGACGATCACAAGTTGATGAAAGATTTCTACCGTACCTTGAATGATGAATTGAAGGGTAAAATTAGTCGGGGAATGGCTAAGTCTTTTGAAGAGTTATTCGAATTGGCTCGGGGTTTCGAGCTGGAAGTTCCAAGGAAAAGTGATTTCTCTTTTTCTAAGAGGAAGTTTGAGGGGTCAAGTCATTCGAACTTTTCCAACAAGAAAAATAAGAAAGGCTCCGAAAGTGTTAATAGTGTGAAGAAGGGTGCTTCCGGGGGTTTCGGACCCACGTGTTTCAATTGTAAACAAAAAGGACACATGGCTCGTGATTGTACCAATGCCTCGAACAAATTTACTTGCTATAATTGTGGTAAAGAAGGGCACAAGAGGCCGAAATGTCCCGATTTGAATATCGATCATGTTAAGAAGTTAGAGAAGGCGGCGGGTACGGCTAGGGGTCGCAATTATTTGATGACTAATGACGAAGCTAAGCAATCTAATGAAGTTGTCTCAGGTACTTTCATGGTTAATTCTAATCCGGCGATGATACATTTTTATAGTGGTGCTAACTTGTTGTTTGTGTCACCAAAATTTGTGCCTAAACTTGATAGACCGTTAGCTAAGTTAAGTCGTCCGGTATAAGTCGAAATATCGGACGACAAGATGGTGCTAGTGGTTGATGTGTGTAAAAATTGTGATGTTGTGTTTGGTGCCGAAAACTTTAAAATTGATCTCATTCCGATGACTTTGGGCAATTTAGATATCGTTGTTGGTATGGATTGGCTCGATCATAATAGAGCCGATATTGCATGCCATGAAAAATCTATTCGTGTGAAGACCCCAAGTGGGGGAGAGTTAATTATTCATGGTGATAAGTGAAGAAGACTTGTACCGATATGCACTTTTGCACAAACACGTCGTTTCCTTGTTAGTGGTGGCATGGCTTTTCTTGCCCATGTTGTTGATACTCGTAATGAGCCACCACCCATTCGTGAAATTCCGGTGGTGAGTGAATTTGAAGACGTTTTTTCGGATGAGTTACCGGGTGTTCCGACGGAAAGACAAGTTGAATTTCGCATTGAGTTGGTTCCGGGGACTACCCCCATTGCTAAAACTCCTTATCGTTTAGCACCGACTGAAATGCAAGAGTTGTTAAATCAAACCCAAGAGTTGCTTAAAAAGGGTTTCATTCGGCCGAGTGCCTCGCCATAGGGCGCTCCGGTTTTATTCGTGAAGAAGAAGGATGGTAGTATGCGGATGTGCATCGATTATCGGGAGTTGAACAAAGTGACGATCAAGAATTGTTATCCGTTACCTAGGATTGAAAAGATTTGTTTGACCAACTCCAAGGTGCAACGTATTTCTCTAAAATTGACCTACGGTCCGGCTATCACCAAATGCGGGTCCGTGAAGAAGATATTGAGAAAACGGCTTTTCGAACGTGTTATGGGCATTTTGAGTTTGTGGTAATGCCTTTTGGTCTTACGAATGCACCGGCGGTATTCATGGATCTTATGAACCGAGTGTGCCAACCTATGTTGAACAAGTCAGTAATTGTGTTCATTGACGACATACTTGTCTATTCGAAGAGTATGAAGGAACACGAACATCATTTGCGGAGTGTGTTAAAGACGTTGCGGAAGGAGAAGTTGTATGCTAAATTCTCCAAATGTGAATTTTGGCTAAGGGAAGTTCAATTCCTTGGCCACATTGTGAACAAAGATGGTATTCAAGTAGATCCGGGGAAGATAGAAACGGTGAAGAGTTGGGAACGACCGACTACGCCTACGGAAATCCGAAGTTTTCTTGGATTTGCCGGTTATTATCGTCGGTTCATCCAAGACTTTTCTAAGATCGCTTCTCCATTGACAAAATTGACGAGAAAGAATGCAAGATTTAATTGGGAGAACGAGCAAGAAATTGCTTTTCAATTGTTAAAAGAGAAGTTATGTTAAGCTCCGGTGTTAGTGTTGCCGGAAGGGATAGAAGACATGACGGTTTATTGTGATGCTTCTTTAAATGGGCTCGGGTGTGTTCTAATGCAAAGGGGTAAAGTCATTGCTTATGCCTATCGACAATTAAAGGAACACGAAACGAGATATCCGACTCATGATCTTGAGTTGGCGGCGGTTGTGCATGCGTTGAAAATTTGACGCCATTACTTGTATGATGTCAAGTGTACGATTTATTCGGATCACAAGAGTTTAAAACATCTCTTTAACCAACGAGATTTGAATTATCGCCAACGTAGGTGGATGGATGTGATAAAAGATTATGATTGTGAAATACTTTATCATCCGGGCAAGGCGAATGTGGTCACGGATGCGTTAAGTCGAAAGAGTCATCACCCGGCGTTACGATTGGGATTGTTACGTATGATTATCACTAACGATTTTCTTGTAAAGCTTGGCGAGACTCAAATCGAATCTTTTGTTAACAATAAGCATGAGGAACGAATCGTGGGACAAATGGAGTTTATTACCATAGGTCCGCATGGTTTGTTATCTTTTCAAGGAAGGGTGTGGGTGCTTAAAATGGGTGATCATTGACGAGTGCTACTTGATGAAGCACATAAATTGAAGTATTCCATTCATCCGGGCGCGACGAAAATGTACCTTGATTTGAAAAAGGAGTATTGGTGGCCGGGCATGAAACGTGATGTCGTAAAGTATGTTGAACAATGCGTCACGTGTTTGCAAGTTAAGGCCGAGCACCAAAAGCTGTATGGTAAGTTACAACCGTTAGAAATCCCGAAGTGGAAATGGGAGCACATTACCATGGATTTCATCACAAAGTTACCAAAGACGGGGAGGACCCAATTTGACTCGATTTAGGTAATAATTTATCGATTGACGAAGAGTGCCTTATTTCTTTCCATTCGGGAAGCGATATCGTCGGAGACCTTGGCAAAGTTGTTCATCAAGGAAGTGATATCGAGACACGGGGTTCCTATATCTATTATTTCGGATCGAGATACCCATTTTACATCTCGGTTTTGGGAAAAGTTTCATGAAGATATGGGCACACAATTGAAATTGAGCATGGCGTGTCATCCTCAAACGGACGGTCAAACTGAACGTACGAATCAAACATTGGAGGATATGTTATGGGCGTGTATTATTGATTTCGGTGGTAGTTGGGATGAGCATTTGCCTTTGGTGGAATTCTCGTACAATAATAGTTATCATACTAGTATTGGGATGCCACCTTATGAGATGCTTTATGGGCGGAGGTGCCGAACTCCAATTTGTTGGGGTGAAGTGGGACAAAAGGAAATCGGGAGTACCGATTTGGTTTTAGAGATGAAGAGCAAGATTGATATGATTCGGGCTCATTTGAAAAAGGCTCAAGATAGACAAAAGTCATATGTCGATAAACGTAGGCGAATGATCGAATTCCAAGAAGGTGACATGGTGATGCTTAAGGTTTCGCCATGGAAGGGTATTATTCGGTTTTGAAAACGGGGAAAGTTAGCTCCTCGGTTTATTGATCCTGTTAAAATTTTAGCTCGTGTTAGTGAAGTTGCGTATCGTTTGGAATTACCCGAAGAGCTTGCGGGGATCCATAATACATTTCATGTTTCCCATCTCCGTAAGTGTCTTGCGAATGATTCATCTTGGGTGCCATTAGACGAGTTTGAGCTAAACAATAAGTTAGAGTATATTGAGGAGCCGATTGCTATACTCGATGAGAAAGTCAAAAGGTTGAGAAATAAAGAGGTGAGAACTTTTAAAGTTCAATGGCGTCGTAGTAAAGGTTCCAAGTTTACTTGGGAGCCCGAAGAGTTCGTGTTAGTTTATCTTCCCTCTTGTCATGCGGCTTGGATCGCGAGGACGCGTTCCGATTCAAGTGGGGGAGAGTTGTAAGACCCTAACCATCATTGTACAGCAGTGTAAATATAGTACATAGAGTGTGGGTATTGTTGTATAATTAAACAGAAATCAGAAACTGTCCAGCACCTCGTGTGCGTCGCGCACACCTAAGGGAGCACGCTGTGCACCCTTTACTGTGGCCGAATTCTGTTTCATTTATTGAGATATTTTGAAGGGCTTTTTGGTAAAATCACTTGGGAACGAGTTAAAGGCTACCAGATCAGTAAGTGGAGTGTCATAACACCACTATCACCAACCTTTATCCATTCTACTTAAATTCTAGAGAGAGAGGAGAGTTCTTGAGTAAGAAAGCTCAAATCTAAGAGGAAGAAGTTGATTTCGGGCCAAAGCGCGTGTGTTAAAGTTGTTCCTCTAATCACTAGCTACGTTTTGGTTGTAGTGGTATGTTCTAACTTTTATTTCCTTACTTTGATTTTGTGTAAGGGTTAGGGTTTGGGTAAATGAAGAACATAAAACCCATATTTGGTGACTTTGGGTGTTCTTGGGTAAGATTGAGTCATGAGGACTCAAGAATGACTAACCTAGGGTTTCAAAATGATAAATGGGTTTATGAGTCATAATTGGTTAGTTAATTACTAGCACACCTAGTAATTAAAGTAAATGCGTGTTATTGGGTTAGTGGATAACCCGAAATGGGTGTGTTGGCTTTAAAATGGTCAAGTGTGTAATAATTGACCTAGTTGGGAAAGATGGGTATGAAATACCCTAATTGTGCTTTAGAAAGTGTTGTTGGACCTTAATCACTAGCTTTTAGTGGTTTATGATGGTCTAGACGTTAAATGGACGGTTTTGGTGTAAATGGGGGCATTTAATGAAATTAAGTCATTAAGTGCACATAAGTAAATTGTTGGTATTAAGTCCAACTAGTTCGTGTGTTGATTGAGTACTTATTATATTAGGTACGTTGCCTTGAAGCTTGCGAAAGTATAAAATCGTCACTGAATCGTTAAGGTGAGTGGGATAATTATGCGTATGTGTATATGGCGTATTTATTTGTGAATGTTATGGTATGAACCACGAGCCGGTAGTGCCATAGCATGTATGTGACGAGTATTAAGTGTGAACCACGAGCCGGTAGCACTATAAAATAAAGTGTGAACCACGATCCGGTAGCACTATAAAATGAGATGTGAACCACGAGACGGTAGCATCAAGTGTGAACCACGAGCCGGTAGCACTATAAAATGAGGCGTGAACCACGTGCCGGTAGCGCCAAAGTGTGAACCACGTGCCGGTAGCACTATAAAAGAGTGAGACTCAAATGTGTATAGTGTGAACCACGTGCCGGTAGCACCATAGCATTATGGTTAACCATATTATGTTGTTGAACGTTATACAAGCATGCTATATATATATATATATATATATATATATATATATATATATATATATATATATATATATATATATATATATATATATATATTGTGTTGAGCATATGCTAATGTGATGTTGTGATAGTGTACGAGTTGTTAGCATTATGAATAAGACGGCATGCTATTTGAGTTATATTCTCGTATGAGGTATTTGGTAGGTGCGAATGCAAATAGATGGGTTATATATGTGTATGTATAATTGTTGCACTCACTAAGCTTTGCTTACCCTCTCGTTGTTTATCTTTTTATAGGCTCCGGCGGAGACAAGGGTAAGGGCATTCGTATGGATTAGAGATCCCGCTTGTTTGTTAGGGGACGCTTTTGGATGTTATAGCTTTTGGAGTTTGACCGAGATTTGGGTAGTTTAACCCCAAACACCATGCTCATAGTGTCGTTTGGAATTTAAACTAGTGTGGTCGAAACTCAAACTTTTATACGAAACTCGTATTACGGCATATGTGGGCCCGGTTTTGTAAAACTTATTTTATTATTGAATCGTGTGAGTTTTAACTATTATATCATGTTGTGAAAAGCATTTCGACTAAATATGTCGGGAAGTGGGAGATCTTTATTTGAAAATTGACAAAAACAGACAGAACTGAAACGGGCTTGTGCGCGTGGCGCACTCTTATGAAATATATTAAAAAAAATTTGTTTCGCGTAATCGGTTGGTTATTGGTTTGGGTTGTTACAGTTTGAATATGAGTTTGATATCGAATTGGAAACCACTCGAGGATCGACTTTTGAAGAAGTTATCATCATGGAAAACAAATCTTATGTCCATTGGTGGTAGATCTATTCTCATTAAAGCGGTGTTGGGGAGTTTGGGGAGTTATTACCTAACTCGTTTTCGTTGCCCGAAAACAGTGATCAATAAATTAGAGTCTTATCAGGCTAATTTTTTCTGGGCTGCGTCTCAATCTGGTCATAAAATTCACTAAATTGGTTGGGATCAAACTTTATCCGACCTTGAAAATGGTGGTCTTGATATTGGAAGCCTACGGGCCTTTAATAATGCTCTCTTGTTTAAATGAATTTGGCGGTTTAAATGCGATCCTAATGCGATTTGGGTGACGATTATTAGAGCTATACATGGTGATATGGCCTGGTTAGATGGTTGATAATGCTAAAAACGAACATATATTTCATAGCATTATCCCTCAAGAAAGACAAGATTTTAGTTGCAATTATTCTATTTACAAGTGATATTCGTTTAAATAATAAAAGGTGAAGACAAAAGACAGATTTGACGAATTGAAGACGCAAATGACCAAAAAGCTCAAAAGTACAAAGTACAATAAAAAAGGTTCTAATTATTGATGAGAAACGTCTCAAAATTACAAGAATACAAGACGCGAAACGCAAAGTACAAGATATTAAATTGTACGCAAGGACGTTCGAAAATCCAGAACCGGGACCAAAGTCAACTCTCAACGCTCGACGCAACGGACTAAAAATTATGAGTCAACTATGCACAAGAATATAATATAATATTTAAATAATTATATAAATTATTTATATATTATATTATATATTATAAACGTCGGCAAACAAGAAAACAAAGGAGTGTGAGCTGATACCTACCTCCATGCGATCGCATGGCCTGTAGGCTTATTTTCCATGTGATCGCAAGGCCCTGAAATCCATGCCACATGCTATAAATTCGCGTGTTTTGGCTCAGTTTTTATCATATATCTTTTTCTCTTCCTATCTATCAACGATATATATATATATATATATATATATATATATATATATATATATATATATATATATATATATATATATATATATATATATATATATATATATATATATATTTTAATTTTAATTTTAAATCCTAATAATAAGGGTATGTTAGCGAATGTTGTAAGGGTGTAAGTCGAAATTTTGTCCGTGTAACGCTACGCTATTTTTAATCACTGTAAGTTATGGTTAATTTATTTTTAAATTAATGTCTCGTAGCTATGTTATTATTATGCTTATTTAAATTGAAGTAATCGTGATGTTGGGCTAAAAATATTAAAATTGGGTAATTGGGCTTTGTACCATAATTGAGGTTTGGATAAAAGAACGACAGTTGTGGAAATTAGACTTTGGGCTATTAATGGGTTTTATATTAACTAAATGGTACCTCGTTAATTTAATATATAGACTTATAATTTGACGTATTTATATATAACCACATACGCTTGACTGGGCACGGTGGGCGGGATATCTATAAATACCAATAATTGTTCATTTTACCTGACACGGAACTGGATTAATAGTTAATAGACTTATTGAAACAGGGGTGGATTACATTCAAGGGTAATTGGTGTAATTGTTAACAAAGTAGTAAAACCTTGGTTTACTCGCAGTCGATAACCTAGTGTATTCATTAAACAAAGTATTAAGACCTTGTTACAATTCGAATCCCCAATTAGTTGAAATATTTGACTTCAGGAATAAGAATAATTTGACGAAGACTCTTGCACTTTATGATTATGACTGATGGACTATTATGGACAAATCCGTATGGACATATTGAATAATCCAGGACAAAGGACAATTAACCCGTGGGAATAAACTAAAACCAACACGTTGAACATCATGATTACGGAAGTTTAAATAAGCATAATTTATATATTTCATATTTAATTGCACTTTTAATTATCGTACTTTTATTTATTGTCATTTTATTTAATTGCATTTTTAATTATCGTACTATTTAATTATCGCAATTTTATTTTATCGCAATTTTATTTATCGCAATTTCATTATCGTTATTTACTTTACGCTTTAAATTAAGTTATTTTTAATATTTTACATTAGGTTTTAACTGCAACTAAAGTTTTAAAATCGACAAACCGGTCATTAAACGGTAAAAACCCCCTTTATAATAATAATATTACTTATATATATTTTTGTATTTTTACAAATATAGTTTTAAAAATATAGCGTTAAGCTTGTTTAAAAGATCCCTGTGGAACGAACCGGACTTACTAAAAACTACACTACTGTACGATTAGGTACACTACCTATAAGTGTTGTAGCAAGGTTTAGGTATATCCATTCTATAAATAAATAAATCACTTGTGTAAAATTGTATCGTATTTAATAGTATTTCCTTGTAAAAATTAATACTATTTCATATACCCCTCGCATAACATCAAGTATTTTTAGCGCCGCTGCCGGGGAGAGCTAAAACGCCGAAAGCGCAACGCTAAATATATAAAAAAAGATTTTATTAAAGTTTTATTAAGTTTTTATTAAAAATATACGTTTTAAATATAAAATATATATATATATATATATATATATATATATATATATATATATATATATATATATATATATATATATATATATATAAAGAAAAAACAAAATTTAAGTATTTTTAAGAGTTTCTTAAACATATAAGTTTTATAAAGTTTCTTTATTTCTATTTTAGTTTGTAAAAATATAAGTTTTATTTAAATATTTTGTATAAATATAAAACAGAAAATTAAAACCGAAAAAAATAAAAACACTCGAGGCCCGGTACTGTAGCAGCCTAACTTTTGGCCCGAAACCCTACCTCATGCGATCGCATGAGATTTTAACTATCAAGCCATGCGATCGCATGGCTTGACTTGACAGGCCTGGTAACCTCAGCCGACTGTTTAGGGTTTAGTTTAATTATAATTATTATAATTAAAACCCTAATTAGGGTTATATTTAATAATTATTTGTTTTAGTTTTTAATTAATTTGTATTATTAAGTGTAATTAGTTTTATAAATATATAAAATTAATACTTTTATAAAATAAATAATATAAAAATAATATTTTTATAAAAATTGTACTTTTTACAACTTTAAGTATATTTTTATATTTTGTATCTTTTTGTTTGTTTTAGCGTAATATTTGTATTTTTCGCTCGTATTTAGTTTTAAGTCATAGTTTTTGCCATAGTTATTGTTATTTCTAGATTTCTAGGCTTTTGCCGTAAAATCCCTTAAGTGCTTTTTCTTTAAACTAAGATTTAGATGCTTTAGAATTTTGCGACGCCGTTTTTATATTTTAGTACCTTTTTAAGTTATTGTCATTTGGGATATAGTTTTTCTTTTAAGCTTTAATATTTTTAGACGCAACTTTTAATTCTTAGTTTTTAGTTCCTTTTTAAGTTTCGACGCGCTACTTTTTATTTCTATTTTTTTGACTTTTATTTTTCGACATTTCGCAATCTTTTTCTTTCTTATTTCTCGACGCTCTAGTTTATAGGAGATAGAATTTTTTTTTCTATTTCTTCTCTAAAATTTTAAAGCGAAAAATTATTTTAAGTGGTTAAATTGATAGACATCCATTTTCTGGTTCGTAGTAATTGTTGGATTTGTACGTGGACCGGGTTATTGGAGCCAAACAGTACTCAATTATATTGAGACCAAACGAATCCTGCCCCTCTGCTGCATCTTTTGGCTATTCGAAACGTGAGCAAAATCAGAAAAGTCCATTAATTTAATAACTTATATAATTTTTCTTATTTTTATAACTAATAGGATATTCAGTTAATGCACCGAGTAAAACGTTCACCACCTTTTGTACGTTCACCACCTGTAACTCGATCAAGACATCTAGCAAATATTGTCGCCGTTGATTTTTCTTTAGAATCGTCATCCAGTCAACCAAGTACTCCAATTCAAATTTCCGATAATCCATTTTTTGAACCCGACCTCACAATTGAGAATCTGAAGGATATTCAGGGACAATTCAGAGATCCTGAACCACTAATCTTTCCTCCAGAACCACCAATCATTCAAACGGAGATTGTTGAGGAACCAACCATTAAATCAGAATCCTCTAGTGATTCAGATTCAACAAATTCAATCATGGAGAATCTGGAACCTCTAAGTATGGAAGACCGAATGCGAGCTAAACGCACTGGCCAAGGTCACGCAATTACTCAACCTGACATTAATGCGCCAGATTATGAAATTAAAGGACAAATTCTATACATGGTAACTAATCAATGCCAATTTAGTGGTGCGCCGAAGGAAGATCCAAACGAACATCTTCGAACCTTTAATAGGATCTGTACTCTATTTAAAATAAGAGAAGTGGAGGATGAACAGATATATCTCATGTTATTTCCCTGGACTTTAAAGGGAGAAGCCAAAGATTGGTTAGAATCGTTATCTGAAGGGGCGATTGATACATGGGACGTTTTAGTTGAAAAATTTCTTAAACAATTCTTTCCGGCATCTATAGCCGTAAGACTTCAAGGAGAAATTGTTACGTTCACACAAAATCCAAATGAAACTTTATATGAAGCATGGACAAGATTTTGAAAATTATTGAGAGGATGTCCGCAACATGGTTTAGACACTTGTCAAATAGTACAAATATTCTACCAAGGATGCGACATCACTACAAGAAAAGACATAGACATAGCAGCTGGTGGTTCCATTATGAAGAAAACAGCAACCGATGCTTACAAAATTATTGATAACACTGCTTCCCACTCACATGAGTGGCATCAAGAAAAAGATATCGTTAGATCATCTAAAGCAGCTAGAGCCGATTCTAGCAATGACTTAGATTCCATTTCTGCAAAGATAGATGCTGTCGAGAGACGAATAGAAAAGATGACTAAAGATATTCACTCAATACGAATTAGTTGTGAGCAGTGTGGAGGACCATATTTGACAAAAGATTGTCTCAGTATTGAACTAACAATGGGACAAAGAGAGAAAGTTTCATACATAAACCAAAGGCCTGAAAATAATTATCAAAATAATTATCAACCGCCAAGACCAATCTACAATCAAAACCAGAATTATAACCGAAATGTTCCATACAACAACCAACGAGGTCCTAGCAATCAACAAGTATCTAACAATACTTACAATTAGCAAAGACCTATTTTTCAAAATAAACCACCACAAATCGATGATAAAAAGCCAAATTTAGAAGACATGATGTCGATGCTAGTTGAATCTCAAACTCAATTTTTCACATCTCAGAAACAAACCAATGAAGAAAATGCTCAAGCATTTAGAAATCAACAAGCTTCTATTCAAAATCTGGAACAAGAAGTGAGCAACCTAGCAAGGTTGATAGGTGAAAGAAAACCGGGAAGTCTACCTAGTGATACAAATGCTAACCCCCGGAATGAAATAGCTAAAGCCATTACCACAAGAAGTGGTATTACACTTAAACCATCTGAAATGCCTGTAGTTTCAGATGAAGCTATTCCTACTCCACAAGAACCACAATCTGATCAAGATAAGGAAAAAGAACTGGTAGTTGAAAAGGTTAACGAAGATAACACAGTTAAGGCTAAACCTTATGTTAAACCATACCAACCACCACTTCCTTACCCGAGTAAAATGAGAAAAGAGAGACTTGAAGCCGAGCAATCCAAATTCTTGGATATGTTTAAACAAATAAATGTAAATCTTCCTTTCATTGATGTAATTTCAAGAATGCCTAGATATGCTAAATTCTTGAAAGATTTAATCACAAATAGAAAAAAAATGGAAGAACTCTCGGCTGTTACAATGAATGCTAATTGTTCTGCAGTGCTGTTGAATAAGATACCAGAAAAATTATCTGATCCAGGAAGTTTCACAATTCCATGTTTTCTGGGTAGTCTTAGTTTAATAGAAGCATTGGCAGACTTAGGTGCTAGTATAAATCTAATGCCGTATTCACTATACGCTAAACTAGACCTTGGAGAATTGAAACCAACACGAATAAGTATACAACTAGCCGATCGATCTGTAAAATATCCTAGAGGGATAATGGAAAACATGCTAGTTAAAGTTGGTACTTTAGTATTTCCAGTAGATTTTGTTATTCTGGATATGGAAGAAGATTCTCGAGTTCCTCTCATATTAGGAAGACCATTCTTAAACACGGCCAAAGCAATAATAGACGTGTTTGGTAAGAAACTGACCCTAAGTATAGAGGACGAGAGTGTTACCTTTTCAGTTGATAGAGCCATGCAACAACCGCAATCTGCAGATGATACATGTTATTATATTCAAACTATAGATTCACATGCAGAATTGTTAGAATAATTTCCAGAATTACAAGGAACTGGAGAATGTTTTTTAGGAGAAGGAACTGAACCAATTGATGAAACTGAAATGTTTTTATACACTTATGGCTAATGTATATGAACCAACAACAGAAGAAATTCAAATGCTAAAAGAAGAAGACAGATATCGATATAAATCATGGATAGAAGAACCACCGACATTAGAGTTAAAGCCACTTCCAAACCATTTGGAATATGCTTATTTACATGGTGAGTCTGAATTACCTGTAATAATATCGTCTTCTCTTACTAAAAATGAAAAATCTCAACTCATTTCTGTGCTAAAAGCTCATAAACCAGCTATTGCATGGAAAATTCATGATATTAAAGGAATAAGTCCTTCGTATTGCACACATAAAATCCTTATGGAAGAAGGTCATAAAACGTATGTGCAACGCCAACGAAGACTAAATCCTAATATGCAAGATGTTGTTAAGAAAGAAATTATTAAACTGCTTGATGCAGGTTTAATTTATCCAATTTCTGATAGTCCATGGGTAAGCCTAGTTCAATACGTACCTAAGAAGGGTGGCATGACTGTCATCACAAATGAGAAAAATGAGCTTATTCCTACTAGGACGGTAACAGGATGGCGTGTTTGTATTGATTATAGAAAATTAAATGACGCCACCAGAAAAGATCACTTTTCCCTACCTTTCATTGATCAAATGTTGGAAAGATTAGCCGAAAATAGTTACTATTGTTTTCTTGATGGTTTTTCCGGATATTTTCAAATTCCAATAGCACCCGAGGACCAAGAGAAAACCACATTCACGTGCCCTTATGGTACTTTTGCTTACAAACGCATGCCATTTGGACTTTGCAACGCCCCTGCAACCTTTCAAAGGTGCATGATGGCGATTTTTCACGACATGATAGAAGAATGCATGGAAGTTTTCATGGATGACTTTTCAGTCTTTGGTGATACTTTTGAATCATGTCTAGTTAATCTTGAACGAATGCTTATTAGATGCGAGAAATCAAATCTAGTACTTAATTGGGAGAAATGCCATTTCATGGTTAAAGAAGGCATCGTTCTTGGTCATAAAATTTCAAAGGAAGGAATTGAAGTGGATAGAGCTAAAGTAGATGTAATTGCTAAACTTCCACATCCCACCAATGTTAGAGGAGTTAGGAGTTTTCTAGGGCATGCCGGTTTTTACCGATGTTTCATAAAAGATTTTTCTAAAATTGCCACTCCTATGAATAAACTCCTAGAAAAGGATGCTCCATTTATCTTTTCAGATGAATGCATCAAATCTTTTAATATTCTTAAAGAGAAACTCACTAATGCGTCGATCATGATAACTCTAAATTGGAATCTACCGTTTGAACTTATGTGCGATGCAAGTGATTTTGCAATGGGAGCCGTTTTAGGACAAAAGGATTGAAAAAAGATTTCAACCTATTTATTATGCTAGTAAGAAGTTACAAGGAGCACAAACAAATTAAACAACTATTGAAAAAAAACTCTTTGCTATTGTCTTTGCTTTTGACAAATTTCGATCATATCTCGTTCTAGCTAAAACGGTGGTCTATACCGACCATTCTGCTCTTAGATACCTATTTTCGAAACAAGATGCCAAACCACGATTAATCCGTTGGATCTTACTCTTACAAGAGTTCGATATTGAAATCCGAGATAAAAAGGGAGCAGAAAATCTCGCCGCTGATCATCTTTCTCGTCTTGAAAATCCTGAATTAGAAGTTCTAAATGAATCGGCCATACAAGACAACTTTCCTAATGAATATCTATTGAAGATAGATTATAATGAAATTCCATGGTTTGCAGACTATGCAAACTACTTAGTATGTGGATTCCTTGAAAAAGGATTATCGTACCAAAAACGAAAGAAATTCTTTAGTGATATAAAACACTATTTCTGGGAAGATCCACATTTGTTTAAAAGTTGTCCCGATGGAATAATACGCCGATGTGTATTCGGAGATGAAGCCAGTCACATCTTAAACCATTGTCACACAGGACCAACAGGAGGGCATTATGGGCCTCAACTCACAGCAAGAAAAGTTTACGATGCTGGATTCTATTGGCCTACAATTTTCAAAGATGCACACCTTCTTTGCAAATCCTGTGATGCTTGTCAAAGGGCCGGAAAAATAAGTCAACGTGATGAAATGCCACAAAATGTCATTCAAGTATGTGAAGTATTTGACATTTGGGGTATTGACTTTATGGGTCCATTTCCAAAATCTCATAATAATCTCTACATTCTCGTTGCTATTGATTATGTATCTAAATGAGTGGAAGCACAAGCTCTCCTGACTAATGATGCACGAGTTGTAGTCAACTTTTTAAAACGTCTTTTTGCTAGGTTTGGAACACCGAAAGCTTTAATAAGTGATCGGGGAACTCATTTCTGTAATAACCAACTTGAGAAAGTTCTCAAAAGATATGGAGTAACTCATAAAATCTCCACCGCATATCATCCACAGAAAAGTGGACAAGTTGAAAATACCAACCGAGCTTTAAAACGTATTCTAGAGAAAACCGTAGGATCAAATCCGAAGGAATGGTCCATAAAATTGGAGGATGCACTCTGGGCTTTTAGAACAGCCTACAAAACTCCAATTGGAACCACACCTTTTAAACTCGTTTACGGAAAAGCATGTCATCTTCCAGTAGAAATTGAACATAAAGCATTTTGGGCTTTGAAGACATGTAATCTTGATTTACATGAAGTTGGACGTCTACGATTAAGTTAACTAAACGAATTAGAAGAATTAAGACATGAAGCATACGAAAATTCGTTAATCTATAAAGAAAGAACGAAGAAATGGCATGATAAAAGAATCAGAAGTTCAAAAGAATTTAAGGAAGGAGACAGAGTTCTTCTTTTCAATTCACGATTCAAGCTATTTCCTGGAAAATTAAAATCAAGATGGTCTGGACCATTTATAGTCAAAAGAGTTTTCCCATACGGAACAATAGAATTAATAAATTCAAATGGATTTGAATTTAAGGTTAATGGTCACAGAGTTAAACATTACATAGATAGTCCAATGGAAGTCGACAACGAAGTTAATCGCAATTTCAACACCACAGCTAACTAAGTGTGAGGAGAATCAAGTCTTTAAAGGATAATATGTATTTCTGTTAGACTTAGATTTTCTGTTTTCGTGTAGTTCTCGAAAATGGAACCCGAATGGTCTTTCCCTAGCAGACCCTAAAGAACTAGTCTTCTTCCCCCATTCTGAATTTTTATTTTTTTAGGTTTTACGAAATAAAGACTTCCTGTGAACTAAAACATGGTCTAATGCTACACGCTTTGATCACTAAACGTAATAATGACACCCTTCCAAGTGAAATAGTATCATTAATCAGAGGTAAATTGGACGGAGTAAGAAAAGAATCTAGATGCGAAAATAATAAGTTACAAATTGGTAAAGAAAAATCAAAATCCGCAGCGAAAAGAAGAGCACGACACCTTGAAAGATGTCACAAATGCGGAAAATGGTCACACGAAGGAAAATGCTCGACGAATCAGACATATTCCAATACCGAATTTGTTACGCTATGCAGAGATGGACCGTTCATATGTTTAGAAGAAAAAACGTTGAATGCTCGAGGTTACGCCTATATAGCTATGGAAAACCAATTAGTCCGACTATCTTATGAGTGGGCTAGAGCATATCATTAAGAAATCTTTCTCACAGGTAAGTATGTACAGTTTTCATTTTTATTTTTATTTTTATTTTTAACCTTTTGATAATAAACGCTAATTTGTTCGCCATAAAGTATTAAATTGGTATTCGATGAAATTAGGTCTTGCGACCGAAATTATTGATATCATACAAAAATTTATTACATCACTGCGAAATTTACCGTTTATTCTTAAGGTATAAATATCTTTAATCAATTAGCCCAAAATATTTCAAAAATTCGTCATGAGTTAAATTAGGTTATGAAACCGAAATTACTTTACCGAAAAGAGGGGCGTATATTTTTGATAATATTTGATTGATTAAAGTGGGATAAAAGACCAAAAAGATTTTCAATTTTATTTTTACCATGTTTTTAAAATTAATATATAAATATTAAATTAATATTGTAAACTTCTTTAAAATTGTAAATATCTGAAAAATTAATATTTTTAATATAAGTTTGTATGTATAAAAACAAAAATATAATATAAGTTTGGTGTATATTTTTAATATGAATTTTTAATTTTATGCATTTTAAATTTAAGTTTGGTGTGAATTTAAAAACAAAAATTTACTTTATTTCGCTAAGTTAAAAATATGATTTTTAAAATTCGTCGTGAGTTGAAGACTAGGTCGTTGAACCGAAATTGCTTTACTCGAGGGAGGGACGAGAACTTTTATTATCATTATTTTTAATCTTATTGAATTAAAGTATGCCAAAAACATTTAAAAAAACCCAAAAATCTTTACTTTTAAAACCGCGCTTTGAATTGAAAAATTTTAAAATTTTGTCGAGGGACGGACTAGGACAACGATCCGAAACACCCTCGCTCCTAAAGGAAAACAAAATTTTTCGAATTTAATTAATTAAATGTTTTGAAAAAGTTATAAGGTTTTATAAAAAAAAAAAAGCCAAAAACACTGTACCCGGGACTCCATGCGATCGCATGGAGTTTGGCCTTTGGTGCCATGCGATCGCATGGGGAGAAATTTCAGGCCAGAAACAAATAGCTCAGCGAGCTGTTCTTCACACAAAACTCACACATACATACGAAAATACCCCAAAATACTCTCTAAAATTTGAAAATTTTCACCGTAATTCGTTAATTTTCTTGCTCTAATCATGCCTAGATTCGCAATCTTCAGCAAAAAGGTAAAAATTACACCCCTAAACTCTATAAATTCCTAGTTTTTGTGATAATTACCAATATTTTACCTAATGCAATTTTGTTGATTTCTAGTGTAATTAGTGATAAATTGTTAGTATTTTATGCATGTATAACATAGATTGATGCTATTTAACATGATTTGAAGCCAAAAACTTCAAAATTTTTAGAAATCTAGGGTTTGTGTTCTTGAGCAATTTGGGGCTTTTTGATATAAACAGGTTATGGCCAATTTTTGTCATGAATTATTGCTTAATTGAGTAGTGTAACATGTTTAGGTAGTTAAATGATCCAAACATTGATCCTAAACATGTTTTTTAAAGATTAAAGTGGACTTTTTAGGCGAAAATTCATGAACTTGATTAATTTGATATATTTGTCATTTGAGACTTGTTTAATTGTTAGTAATGAATATTTTGACATGTTATTTGAGTTAAATGCTTATGAACTTTGTCTACATTTCCATATGTGCTTATTTGAAAAAGTATAGAATTGTAAAAAATGTGAAAATGTGTATAAGTTTAATTTTAATTTAACATGTTATTGTGATTGTTTTAAATTGTTATTTTGCTAACACTAATGCATATTTGAATGCAAAATTTTGTGTTTAATGTGTTTTGCAGAAAGCCGATACTGAAGGTTCAGGATCATCATCATCTAGACGACCTGCTCCAGCTCCAGAACTAGAACTAGAAATGCAATACGAGCCAGAACCTGAACAAGTACCACAACAGGAACCACAACAACAGCCTGATCAGCACTTACCTTATTATGATCCGCTACAGTTACCTAACGAATTCATAGTATTTCCCCCGCATCCGCCTGTAGAATACTCAACAATTCCGGAACACACATTGCATCCTAATCTGAGATTCGATAGACGATGGAGAGATTACCCGGCATATCAAAGTAATAAATTTAAATTGGTAACAAAAGAGGTAGAGGTGCCGAGAGTAATTGATTGGAATCCTTTGGAAACGGTCCATCTAGCTGACCGTGTTAGACAGCATTTGATTCAAAGGTATGGCAGTTCTTCTTTTACAGATTGGGAACGTCTTTTCACCATTCGTAGACCTGTTTATAAGGAATGGTGTGTTGAGCTGATGAGTACTATAGCGTTAAATGTAGATGTAGATAGGTTAGATGATAGAAGTTTTCTTAGATTTATCCTTGGCGGTAGGATGTACAGAATGTCCATGATGGACATGGCCAGGGCATTACAGATTTACACTCCTAGTGAATTACTACTACCCGATTGTATGAGTTTGATTTATCGTGGTGAAAGGGTAGATAGGAACTTTGACGCGAACACTGTTTGGAGGCGTATGTCAAACTATAATGTTTTTACACTGGGAGGAAAACACTCCTACTTACATATTAACAAAGCCGAGCTTTGTGTAATTCATAGATTTTTGGCTAACTCGATTACACAGAGAGGTCACAATAAAGAGAAAATGACCTTACATGATTTATTTTACCTAAAGTGTATTCGAGACCCGAGAAGCTTTGTTAATATCCCTTACTGTGTTGGTTTTTATTTATCTAAAATGGTATAAGGAATGCAGGACGGGAGTATAATAGGAGGAGGTATTTTTGTTACTCTCATTGGAGAGTATTTAGGTATTGATAGGATCCAAGGGGGTCCATTACAGGTTTGTAGAGAACAGGATGAGACCATAGGATTGCGGGTTTATGCGGTTGCTAAGGTATTGAAGAGTAGACGCAACCAGCCAGTTCCCTATGAAGGTAATCATCCTCGGGTAGAGAGAGGCTCAGACGAGGAAATGGAGGAAGCGGAAGACATTAGGGATGTCTTTCGAGATGCTATTCTTGACGTCCACATTCGTATAGATGAGGAAGCAATGAGGAGTGTGGCCAGACATAGTATGCATGAGCAGTGGAACTCCGAGCGAGTATACGAGGATTATAGGCGACGCCAACATGATAGCTGGTTAGTTCATCAGCACCAAAACATGAGCCAGCTATCATATCAGGTACCAAATAATTACGTGCCTACTCGACCTGCTCATTTTCCGCCACACAACCCCGACATCTGACCACCCTTTAACCGGTATGACTATAACCAAGCCTATCAGAACACCTATAACCAACAATGGAACCCACCTGACGAGATGAACTGGAACCCCTATCCAGACTGATTTGGTTCCATTGGTTATTTTTATGATTTTTATGTTTTTATCTTTTTACTTATTCATGTTTAAACTTATGTTATTGGATATATTTATGTAATTTTTATCATTTTTATTATTATTGTGTACTAATATTTCACATTTAGGATTTGAAAGTGGGATATTAAGTCCTATTTCAAATTGTCATACATGTTTATATTTGTATTGTATGTATATTGTCAATTGTACAAAACAGGGTAAAACAGCACAATTTTCAAAGCCTGGAATTAAGTTCAGCAAAAGCTAGTAATTTTGACGACAAGATGAAAAATAAATGTGATGTAACAACAAGACGGAATGAACAAATGATGTGCACCATTTATCATTCAGCAAACAAACGCCAATATGTTTGGAAACTTTGGTAAAATTTAATCATTTTTCTACACTAATCACCCTCAATAATTTAAATTGTTACTGATTTCTTGCAAATGAGGGCATTGCAAGATCTCAAGTGTGGGAAGGGGTTAAATTCTTTCGGATTTTAAAATTTTTAACTTAAACACTTGGTTACCATTAAAAATACTAGTAACGCAGTAGTTGTATTAGAATCTAGTGCTCTCTGATAATAAAGAACAGCCCTAGTCTTATATACTGACTACCCAATTCTAGTAAAATTTTTCAAAATTTTCAATTAAATGAACTCAAAATCATGTTTATACATATTTATGAACGATAAAACTAGGTGTTAACACCGAAATTATTGTTACCTCGGAAAGGACATAAATTGAGAAACAAACCAAAATGTTAGAATTCATTTAAAATGGAATAGAGGACAATAAAAAGGCAAATAAAAGAAAATAAAAGCCAAGTGTGGAAAAATTTACCAAGTTATTTAAAACATAAGTCACATATTTTTGTAACAAATAACTGAAGATACTTTTGTTTTGGACGATTTTAATCAGTTTTACCCGATTTACTGTAATATATTTGAAAGAAAGATGGATCTACACAATGAATCAATTCCATCATTAAAAGGAAGTAAGTCTTCCAAAAAAGAAACGCACCTCTTGATTTAGGTCATGAAGTTGTCGTCCAGACCAGCTGTAGGTTGACGAAAAATCTAGAAAAGTCATCTCTAAAATCAGCAGGAAATCCACGGACCTCAGAATCAAACAGGGTCGCCAAGTGGTCAGACTTATCCTAACCATGAGAGGATCTGTCTTGTAAAATGGGGAGAACGCCGTGCAAATTAGCTGGATAAGACTAATGAATCAGATCCCCAGAAAGGATAATCTCCTTTAAAGATCAAAAATCAGCTTTTAAGACTGATATTACTCAATCCTTGAGATTGACCTTAAAGATTGAGAATTACAAACTCATGGAATTCAATGATATCTAAACACGAGCTTGAACGAGAAAATATTTTGATCAAAATTTCAAACCGATTTGTTTTCTAAAAATCCATTTTTCAATGCGTTCATTACCATTGAACGTAAAATCCTAGGAATTCACCTGGAATTCATTAGGTCACCTGAACCAAATCGGGTGTCAACCGTAAGAACGGTGGTTGCATAGCATGGTCAAAGACAGGACCTTGTGCCAGACCGAAAAATTATAAGGGTGAGCTTTACTATTGCTCCTACAAAGGATAGTAATTGCGTCCGACATGTTATAGACCATAATTAAAAGCATGTCAGGGGACATTGCCTTAACAGTTGCTTGTTCAACGCTTTCCTTTACAACCGGACGGTAGTTTACCGAAATGTAATATTCGGAGCAAGTATACTGGACGTGTTGCTTTTCCAATACAAGGTTAGCAAGTGGGTGACACAAAACCACAAGTTTTGAGCTAAAATTTTCAAATCTGAAACCCACCAAACCCACAAAAAGAATTTGCAAACACCGGTGAAGGGTTATTCCGGAAAACTTATCTAGGGTAAAAGCTAGATTTAATTTTCAAAAAGATCAAATGTTTTCATAAAGATCCAATTTCCCTAATGGATCTAAATTTTATAGTCATGTGGGAATGTAAACCACATCGTTACTACCATTGTTTATACCGCCGTATAGAAATCACTGATGTACAAAGTGTGAAGAATAAAGAAGTGATTCTAGTATATTTCAAGACTATATTGCTTGAGGACAAGCAACGCTCAAGTGTGGGAATATTTGATAATGCTAAAAACGAACATATATTTCATAGCATTATCCCTCAAGAAAGACAAGCTTTTAGTTGCAATTGTTCTATTTACAAGTGATATTCGTTTAAATAATAAAAGGTGAAGACAAAAGACAGATTCGACGAATTGAAGATGCAAACGACCAAAAAGCTCAAAAGTACAAAGTACAATCAAAGAGGTTCCAATTATTGATGAGAAACGTCTCAAAATTACAAGAGTACAAGACGCGAAATGCAAAGTACAAGATATTAAATTATACGCAAGGACGTTTGAAAATTCGGAACCCGGACCAGAGTCAACTCTCAACGCTCGACGCAACGGATTAAAAATTACAAGTCAACTATGCACATAAATATAATATAATATAGAAATAATTCTTAAAATTATTTATATATTATATATATTTAATTAAAACCGTCGGCAGAAGAAAACAACAACATGTGAGCCTCCCCAGCTGGCCATGCGATCGCATGGCCTTGAAGAGCAAAGCTCATGCGATTGCATGAGCCCCTTTTTCAGCTTACAGGCCTATAAATTTCGTGCTTTGGTGCATCATTTAACACATCTTTTTCTCCTCATTCATCATACGATATATATATATATATATATATATATATATATATATATATATATATATATATATATATATATATATATATATATATATATATATATATATATATATATTAATTTTAATTTTAATTCTAATTTCTAATAATAAGGGTATGTTAGCGAATGTTGTAAGGGTGTAACTCGAAATTCTGTCCGTGTAACGCTACGCTATTTTTAATCATTGTAAGTTATGTTCAACTTTTTTACATTAATGTCTCGTAGCTAAGTTATTATTATGCTTATTTAATACTGAAGTAATCATGATGTTGGGCTAAATATTTAAATTTGGGTAATTGGGATTTGTACCATAATTGGGGTTTGGACAAAAGAACGAAACTTGTGGAAATTAGACTATGGGCTATTAATGGGCTTTATATTTGTTTAACTAAATGATAGTTTGTTAATTTTAATATAAAGATTTACAATTGGACGTCCCTATAAATAACCATATACACTCGATCGGACACGATGGGCGGGATATTTATATGTACGAATAATCGTTCATTTAACCGGACACGGGAATAGATTAATAGTCTATGGAATTATTAAAACAAGGGTGAAATTATGTACAAGGACACTTGGCATAATTGATAACAAAGTATTAAAACCTTGGGTTACACGCAGTCGATATCCTGGTGTAATTATTAAACAAAGTATTAAGACCTTATTACAGTTTAAGTCCCCAATTAGTTGGAATATTTGACTTCGGGTATAAGGATAATTTGACGAGGACACTCGCACTTTATATTTATGACTGATAGACTGTTATGGACAAAAACCAGACGGACATATTAAATAATCCAGGATAAAGGACAATTAACCCATGGGAATAAACTAAAATCAACACGTCAAACATCATGATTACGGAAGTTTAAATAAGCATAATTCATTTATTTTCATATTTAATTGCACTTCTAATTATCGCACTTTTATTTATTGTCATCGTATTTAATTGCACTTTTAATTATCGTACTTTTTAATTATCGCAATTTTATTTTATCGCACTTTTATTTATCGCAATTTCATTATCATTATTTATTTTACGCTTTAAATTAAGTCTTTTATTTATTTAATATTTTACATTAGGTTTTAACTGCGACTAAAGTTTTAAAATCGACAAACCGGTCATTAAACGGTAAAAACCCCCTTTTTATAATAATAATATTAGTTATATATATTTGTATTTTTATAAATTAAAACTAATATAGTGTTAAGCTTTGTTTAAAAGATTTCCCTGTGGAATGAACCGGACTTACTAAAAAAATACACTACTGTACGATTAGGTACACTGTCTATAAGTGTTGTAGCAAGGTTTGGGTATATCCATTCTATAAATAAATAAAAATCTTGTGTAAAATTGTATCGTATTTAATAGTTTTTCCTATTAAAATATAAGTTATTTCATATACACCTCTACGCACATCAGTACAAAATTCATGAACTTGATTAATTTGATATAATTTCCATTTGAGACTTGTTTAATTGTTAGTAATGACTATTTTGACATGTTATTTGAGTTAAATGCTATGAACTTTGTATAGATTTTCATATATGCTTATTTGAAAAAGTGTAGAATTGTAAAAAATGTGAAAATGTGTATAAGTTTAATTTTGATTTAACATGTTATTGTAATTGTTTCAAGTTGTTATTTTGCTAACACTAATGCATATTTGGATGCACAAATTTTGTGTTTAATGTGTTTTGCAGAAAACCGATACTGCTTGTGCTTCATCATAATCTAGACAACCACAACAAGAACCTGAACCAGAATATGAGCCGCAATACGAACCAGAACCCGAACAAGAACCACAACAGGAACAACAACATCAGCCTGATCAACATGTACCTTATTATGATCCGCTACAGTTTGTTAATGAATTCATAGTATTTCCGATGCATCCGCCAGTAGAATACCCAACGATTCCTGAACATACATTGCATCCTAATATGAGATTCGATAGAAGCTGGAGAGATTACCCGGCATATCAAAGTAATGAATTCAAATTAGTAACGAAAGATGTAGAGGTGCCTAGGGTTGTTGATTGGAATCCTTTGGAAACGGTACATCTAGCTGACCGTGTTAGACTGCTACTGATTCAAAGGTATGACAGTTCTTCTTTTTCCGATTGGGAACGTCTATTCACCATTCATAGGCCTGTATATAAGGAATGATGTGTCGAGCTTATGAGTACTATAGCATTAAATATAAATGTAGATAGATTAGATGATAGAAGTTTTCTTAGATTTATACTTGGCCGTAGGATGTACAGGATGTCCATGCTGGACATGGCCAGGGCTTTGCAGATATATACGCCCGCTGAATTACTACTACCCGATTGTATTAATTTGATTTATCGTGATGAAAGGGTAGATAGGAATTTTGATGCGAACGCCGTCTGGAGGCGTATGTCAGATTATAATGTTTTTGGGTGGACAGGAACACATACCTACTTACATATTAACAGAGCCGAGCTTCGTATAATTCATAGATTTTTGGCTAACTCGATTACACAGAGAGGTCACAACAAGGAAAAATTGACCTTACATGATTTATTTTACCTAAAGTGTATTCGAGACCTAAGAGGCTTTGTTAATATCTCTTACTGTGTTGGTTTTTATTTGTCTAAAATGGTGGAAGGAATGCAGGAAGGGGGGATAATTGGAGGAGGTATTTTTGTTACTCTCATTGGAGAGTATTTAGGTGTAGATAGGGACCAAGGGGGTCCACTTTTGGTATGTAGAGAACAGGTTGAGCCTTTAGGATTGAGGGTTTATGCGGGTGCTAAGGTATTAAAGAGTAGACGCAATCAGCCAGTACCCTATGAAGGTAATCATCCTCAGGTAGAGAGAGGTTCAGACGAGGAAATGGAGGAAGCGGATGACATTAGGGATGTCATTCGGGAGGCTATGACTGACGTCTACCAGCATATAGATGAGGTAGATATGACAAACGCGGAGAGATTTTGTCGGATGGAGCAGTGGCAAGCCCGGAATGATTACGAGCATTCCAGGCAACGACAGCATGATAGATGGGACTATCATCAACGTCAGATTATGAGCCGGTTGTCACCTCAGGATCACTACGTTCCGACCCGACCCGCTTACTATCCTCCACACCAGCCTGAGATGAGACCACCATTTACTCTCTATGACCCTAACCAGGCATACCAGTACACCTATCACCAACCATGGAACCCGGACGACAACATGAACTGGAACCCCTATCCAGATTGACATAGTTCCTGTTGGTAATTTTTATGATTTTTATCTTTTTATCATTTCTATTTATTTATGTTTAAACACATTATATTTTGATACTTTTATTGTAATGTTTAATATTTTAATTATTTTGTACTAATATTTCATATTTGATTTGAAAGTGGGATATTAAGTCCCATTTCAAATTACCATGCATGTTTATATTTGTATGTATGTATATTGTCAATTGTACACAACAGGGTAAAACAGCGCATTTTCAAAGACTGGCATTAAGTTCAGCAAAAGATACTAATTTTGACTACAAAACGAAAAACAAATGTGATGTAACAACAAGACGGAATGAACAAATGATGTGCACCATTTATCGTTCAGCAAACAAACGCCAATATGTTTGGAAACTTTGGTAAAATTTAATCATTCTTCTACGCTAATCACCCTCAATAATTTAAATTGTTACTGATTTCTTGCAAATGAGGGCATTGCAAGATCTTAAGTGTGGGAAGGGGTTAAATTCTTTCGGATTTTTAAAATTTTTGACTTATACACTTGGTTACCATTAAAAATACTAGTAACGCAGTAGTGGTATTAGAATCTAGTGCTCTCTGATAACAAAGAACAGCCCTAGTCTTATATACTGACTACCCAATTCTAGTAAAATTTTTCAAAATTTTCAAATAAATGAATTCAAAATCATGTTTATACATATTTATTAATGATAAAACTAGGTGTTAACACCGAAATTATTGTTACCTTGGAAAGGACATAAATTGAGAAACAACCCAAAATGTTAGAATTCATTTAAAATGGAATAGAGGACAATAAAAAGGCAAAGAAAGAAAAAAAAATATAAAAGCCAAGTGTGGGAAAATTTACCAAGTTATTTTGAACATATGTCACATATTTTTTGTAACAAATAATTGAAAATACTTTTGCTTTGGACTAAACTAATCAGTTTTACCCGATTTACTGTAATATATTTGAAAGAAAGATGGATCTACACGATGAATCAATTCCATCATTAAAAGGAAGTAAAGTCTTCCGAAAAAGACACGCGCTTCTTGATTTAGGTCATGAAGTTGTCGTCCAGACCAGCTGTAGGTTGACGAAAAATCTAGAAAAGTTATCACTAAAATCAGCAGGAAATCCACGGACCTCAACATCAAACAGGGTCACCAAGTGGTCAGACTTATCCTAACCATGAGAGGATCTGTCTCGTAAAATGGGGAGGACGCCGTGCAAATTAGCTTGATATGACTAATGAATCAGACCCCCAGAAAGGATAATCTCCTTAAAGATTAAAAATCAGCTTTTAAGCCTGATATTACTCAATCCTAGAGATTGACCTTAAAGATTGAGAATTACAAACTCATGGAATTTGATGATATCTAAACTCGAGCTTGAACGAGAAAATATTTTGATCAAATTACAAACCGATTTGTTTTCTAAAAACCCATTTTCAATGCGTTCATTACCATTGAACGTAAAATCCTAGGAATTCACCTGGAATTCATTAGGTCACCTGAACCAAATCGGGTGTCAACCGTAAGAACGGTGGTTGCATAGCATGGTCAAAGACAGGACCTTGTGCCAGACCGAAAAATTATAAGGGTGAGCTTTACTATTGCTCCTACCAAGGATAGTAATTACATCCGACACGTTATAGACCATAATTAAAAGCATGTCAGGGGACATTGCCTTAACAGTTGCTTGTTCAACACTTTCCTTTACGACCAGACGGTAGTTTACCGAAAGGTAATATACAGAGCAAGTATACTGGACGTGTTTCTTTCCCCATACAAGGTTAGCAAGTGGGTGACACAAAACTACAAGTTTTGAGCTAAAATTTTCAAATCTGAAACCCACCAAACCCACAAAAACATTTTGCAACACCGGTGAATGGTTATTCCGGAAAACTTATCTAGGGTAAAAGCTAGATCGTATTTTCAAAAGATCAAATGTTTTCATAAAGATCTAATTTCCTTAAGGATCTAAATTTTTATAGTCATATGGGACTGTAAACCACATCGTTAATACCATTGTTCATACCGCCGTATAGAAATCACTGATGTACAAAGTGTGAAGAATAAAGAAGTGATTCTTGTATTTTTAGTTCAAGACTATATTGCTTGAGGACAAGCAACGCTCAAGTGTGGGAATATTTGATAATGCTAAAAACGAACATATATTTCATAGCATTATCCCTCAAGAAAGACAATATTTTAGTTGCAATTGTTCTATTTACAAGTGATATTCGTTTAAATAATAAAAGGTGAAGACAAAAGACAGATTCGACGAATTGAAGACGCAAATGACCAAAAAGCTCAAAAGTACAAAGTACAATCAAAGAGGTTCCAATTATTGATGAGAAACGTCTCAAAATTACAAGAATACAAGACGCGAAACGCAAAGTACAAGATATTAAATTGCACGCAAGGACGTTCGAAAATCCGAAACCGGGACCAAAGTCAACTCTCAACGCTCGACGCAACGGACTAAAAATTATGAGTCAACTATGCACAAGAATATAATATAATATTTAAATAATTATATAAATTATTTATATATTATATTATATATTATAAACGTCGGCAAACAAGAAAACAAAGGAGTGTGAGCTGATACCTACCTCCATGCGATCGCATGGCCTGTAGGCTTATTTTCCATGCGATCGCATGGCCCTGAAATCCATGCCACATGCTATAAATTCGCGTGTTTTGGCTCAGTTTTTATCATATATCTTTTTCTCTTCCTATCTATCAACGATATATATATATATATATATATATATATATATATATATATATATATATATATATATATATATATATTTTAATTTTAAATCCTAATAATAAAGGTATGTTAGCGAATGTTGTAAGGGTGTAAGTCGAAATTCTGTCCGTGTAACGCTACGCTATTTTTAATCACTGTAAGTTATGGTTAATTTATTTTTAAATTAATGTCTCGTAGCTAAGTTATTATTATGCTTATTTAAATTGAAGTAATCGTGATGTTGGGCTAAAAATATTAAAATTGGGTAATTGGGCTTTGTACCATAATTGGGGTTTGGATAAAAGAACGACACTTGTGGAAATTAGACAATGGGCTATTAATGGGTTTTATATTAACTAAATGATACCTCGTTAATTTAATATATAGACTTATAATTTGACGTATTTATATATAACCACGTACGCTTGACTGGGCACGGTGGGCGGGATATCTATAAATACCAATAATTGTTCATTTTACCGGACACCGAACTGGATTAATAGTTAATAGACTTATTGAAACAGGGGTGGATTACATTCAAGGGTAATTGGTGTAATTGTTAACAAAGTAGTAAAACCTTGGTTTACACGCAGTCGATAACCTGGTGTATTCATTAAACAAAGTATTAAGACCTTGTTACAATTCGAATCCCCAATTAGTTGAAATATTTGACTTCGGGAATAAGAATAATTTGACGAAGACTCTCGCACTTTATGATTATGACTGATGGACTATTATGGACAAATCCGTATGGACATATTGAATAATCCAGGACAAAGGACAATTAACCCATGGGAATAAACTAAAACCAACACGTCGAACATCATAATTACGGAAGTTTAAATAAGCATAATTTATATATTTCATATTTAATTGCACTTTTAATTATCGCACTTTTATTTATTGTCATTTTATTTAATTGCATTTTTAATTATCGTACTCTTTAATTATCGCAATTTTATTTATCGCAATTTCATTATCGTTATTTACTTTACGCTTTAAATTAAGTTATTTTTAATATTTTACATTAGGTTTTAACTGCGACTAAAGTTTTAAAATCGACAAACCGGTCATTAAACGGTAAAAACTCCCTTTTATAATAATAATATTACTTATATATATTTTTGTATTTTTACAAATATAGTTTTAAAAATATAGCGTTAAGTTTGTTTAAAAGATCCCTGTGGAATGAACCGAACTTACTAAAAACTACACTACTGTACGATTAGGTACACTACCTATAAGTGTTGTAGCAAGGTTTAGGTATATCCATTCTATAAATAAATAAATCACTTGTGTAAAATTGTATCGTATTTAATAGTATTTCCTTGTAAAAATTAATACTATTTCATATACCCCTCGCATAACATCAATGGTTCTTCTCTATGGTGTAAAGGTATATGGTCTGGTGTAACTGAAGCGTTTCGAAAAGCTAAACGGCAGGGAGTTATTCCCGAATATTTTTTACCAGCTCATATAGGCAATGGTCTTTCGGTTCAGCTTTAGAACGACAATTGGTTGGGAAACGGTATTCTCAAAGATAAATTTCGACGTCTTTATCACTTGGAAATTAATAAAGAGTGTAAAGTTTCGAATCGTCTCGTTGATGGTAATTGGATATGGTCGTGGAATAGAGTGAACATCGATGCCCGTAACACGTCAATGCTGAACGAGTTGCTTGTGGTTCTCGGGAACGTTTCTTTGTCTCAATCCTACGATTCTTAGAGATGAGATTTAGGTGATGATGATTTGTATTCAGTGGCTTGCATCCGTCGTCACCTGGACGAGGCCCGATTACCTTCTTCCGAGCCGTACACAAGATGGAGTAAGTATTTGCCTCGAAAAATTAATATTCTTATATGGAGGATTGCTAGAGATCGGCTACCAACTTGTCAAAATCTTTCAAGAAGATGTATCGATATCAACCAAATAGGTTGCGTGTTATGCAGATATGGTATTAAATCCATAAGTCATGTTATGTTTGAATGTCAGGTTGCAAAAGACCTGTGGCGTAGTGTTTGTATTTGGGTAAATATCCCCATGCCGCTCTTTGTTGATTGGTCCGAATGGTTATCTTGGTTCGATGTTTGGCGCGAAAGGTTGGAAATTAAAGACAGATTATATACAATTGTGGCTTCGTTATTTTGGCATTTATGGAGATTTCGTAATAGCGTGATTTTCCTCCCCGCGATGATGAAGAACTTGTTTTTTGATTCTATTGTTTTTATGTCTTTCGTTTGGTTTAATAGTAGAGGCAAGTCTAATGTAAACTGGAACTCATGGCGCGTTAAGCCATTGTAATTTATTTTTTTAGCCTTTTGCCTAGCCACTTGGTAGGGAGGATTTATTATATATCAAAAAATTGTTAAAAAAAAAGTGATAATTGAACTTGTTTCAAATGAGAATAATTAACTTGATTTTTTTTTTTTTTTGGACATCGATTGGGACACCCCAGGGGGACTAAACCACCCATTGCGATTATCCCCCGCCCCTATCGCTGCCCGGGAGGAAACTTTGAAACCGATCCAAGGGCACAGCCAAGTAAACCCTCCTCCCCTTTTACCCCCCAAACGATATGGAAAAAGTGAGTGAATACTTCATGGCATGGATGAAATTGTGTTTTTAATATGTAGCCAACGGGGGTCGAACTCCTGACCTCCTCTAAAGGAGGCAGACCACCAACCGCTGTAACACATCACAACTTCAACTTGATTGATAAACATAAATACTTTGAATGATCTAAAATCATCATAATAACTTTTCACACAAATAATACAAGACACGAATATAATAGTTAGATTAGTGTTCTAGATATAATTTAAGAAGAATATATGAATAAAAATGAAGGTGTTGAATAATTAATAGACACACATTTTTTATCATTTATTTTAACATCAAGTACAAAGATCACAAACAATTACGTTAAATTCTAACCATTCAGCAGCATGTAGTACTTAACCATCCATTTCAATTGTAATCGAACGTAACCTTAGTTTTTGTGTTGTGTTAGTTGCACCGGTGACTGATCGCGGCAACCAAACACGCTGACCAGGGGCGAAAATTAGAAGGGGCAGAGGTGGGCAGCTGGCCCCAGTGGATTTGCAATTTTTAGTGAAAAAAATTTGAGTTTTTTGATTTTGCCCCCGGTGGGATTTTTTTTTGCCCCAAAGTCTCCATATTTTGTCCCAAATCTTCATATTTTGCCCCAAAATTTTCATATTTTGCCTCAAGACCTTCATATTTTACCCAAAAGCCCTCAAATTTTGCCCCAAAACCTTCATATTTTGGCGCAAAACATCCATATATTGCCAAAAAAAAAATTGCTACGTTTTTAAAATCTTTTTCACTCCAGATGAAAAAAATTTCTGCTTTCGCCAATGACGGTGACCAGTGCTCGGTCGACGCTTCTAAAAACTACTGCGCCATTATAAATTTATGATGAATGGTCTAATTAAATTTCCCATCTTGAGGAATCTACTCTAACTCTAATCTAATAAAACTCCAATCCATTTTTCTTTAAATAACACCCACAATAATAAATCCAACCATGCTCAACACATTCAAAATATTATATGATTTTCTACACATCTCAAAGTCATAATGACCACTTATTTCTAACAATAATGATTTACAACAAGATTAACGTTTACATCAAATCCAGCAATATCCAATTCGATTTTAACCATACTTGAGGCATGAACTTGAAGAATTAATATTAATATATACTAATTAGAACAAAAATAAATTAGAGTGAAACAAAACTAATAGTTACAATTTAAACTAAAAAATGATTTAAGATCATTGTGTATGAAGAAACTTGTATCCGGATCATACAAGAAAATAACTCAAAATTATACTAAGTTTAACAAGATTAAAAGTAAACATATTAAAAGGGCTTGTGGGTATAGTACATACAAACCCTAATTAAACACGCCTATTATGGACAATAGCTTTGATCTTGGGTAGATGCGTATTTTGCTTGGCTATATGGATCAAGAGCATTATGGCATAGCGACGGACCAGAAGGTGGCACCGGCCCTCGTGGGAGCTTATCTTTAAATAGTCCTTCGTACTTGTGATTGAACCAATACTGATCTTCTCTGAGTAGCCTATTTGCACGTGTTGTTGTTAATGATGAAGCCAATATTATTGACATAACAATCGTAACAATAATAAAAAGTTTGAGACGCCTCAACATCTTCGAACTCTCGCTTGGGCATATATGCCCGGATCGTATAAAGTGTATTTATGTTTGTGTAACGAGACGTTGGATTTGAGAGGTTGTGCATATGTGCTCGAGTCCTTTATGAGTGGTTGCACGTATAGTAAACGTTTGTATATAGATGTCGTGAGTAATGGTTGTAGTTGGACGCCGGTCTTATCGACTAATTATGAGATGGAATTTATAGTAGTAATACTTTGAATTTATGTGTGTGTTTTTAAATGACTTTGAATGAATTTAAGATGGTGAATTGACTTTAGGTAGGGGCAAGCCAAATTGGAAAAAAAAGGTGCTAAAAATAACGGATTGTGAATGGCATAACGAAACTATTAATATTTTATACTCAATGAAATTAAAATATAACCACTTGGGCTTTGCTTATGTGACTACTAGGACTCCCTGTGAAACTGTAGGTGTCAGCTTCAATCCTTGACAATGTTTTCATGAGTTTAATTAAAAATTTATAGTGAAATGTACTTTACTTGACATCGGTAGAGTCAATGTACTCGTGAGTTCCTCGTTAAAAAAATGAATAAATAAACTACACTCTCTACATATGTGAATGTGAGTTTCTACATTATTGCTTTTTCTTAAAAGACGGTTATTATATCACATAGTATTATATTACATTGTCCCAACAACGTAAAGACTACTGCAATGCTTGAGATATCTATGTTATTATAATATCACAAATTGTAATACTTAGAGACTTCTATATGTAGTGACCCGAACTTTTCCATGTTTATATATATTAAATGAAATTGATAATTACATGATTAAGTGTTTTCAACATGTTAAGCAATCAAACTTGTTAAGAATTGATTAATTGAAATAGGTTTCATATAGACAATTGACCACCCAAGTTGACCGCTGATTCACGAACATTAAAACTTGTAAAAACTATATGATGACATATATATGATTATATATATAGTTAACATGATATTATGATAAGAAAGTATCTCATTAGGTATTTTAACAATGAGTTATATACATAAAATTGAGTTTATTGAATTAAGAAACTCGAAACGGTATATATAACGATTATCATTGTAACAACATTTAACTGTATATATATCATACTAAGATATATCAATATATCATAATATCATGATAATGTAATAATTTAACATCTCTTTAAATATAATAAACAATGGGTTAACAACATTTAACAAGATCGTTAACTTAAAGGTTTCAAAACAACATTTACATGTAACGACTAACGATGATTTAACGACTCAGTTAAAATGTATATACATGTAGTGTTTTAATATGTATTCATACACTTTTGAAAGACTTCAAGACACTTATCAAAATACTTCTACTTAACAAAAATGCTTACAATTACATCCTCGTTCAGTTTCATCAACAATTCTACTCGTATGCACCCGTATTCGTACTCGTACAATACACAGCTTTTAGATGTATGTACTATTAGTATATACACTCCAATGATCAGCTCTTAGCAGCCCATGTGAGTCACCTAACACATGTGGGAACCATCATTTGGCAACTAGCATGAAATATCTCATAAAATTACAAAAATATTAGTAATCATTCATGACTTATTTACAAGTAAACAAAATTACACATCCTTTATATCTAATCCATATACCAACGACCAAAAACACCTACAAACACTTTCATTCTTCAATTTTCTTCATCTAATTGATCTCTCTCAAGTTCTATCTTCAAGTTCTAAGTGTTCTTCATAAATTCTATAAGTTCTAGTTTCATAAAATCAAGAATACTTCCAAGTTTGCTAGCTTACTTGCAATCTTGTAAAGTGATCATCCAACTTCAAGAAATCTTTCTTATTTACAGTAATATATCTTTCTAATACAAGGTAATACTCATATTCAAACTTTGATTCAATTTCTATAACTATAAAAATCTTATTTCGAGTGGAAATCTTACTCGAACTTGTTTTCGTGTCATGATTCTGCTTCAAGAACTTTCAAGCCATCCAAGGATCCTTTGAAGCTAGATCTATTTTTCTCATTTCCAATAGATTTACCTACTAAAATTAAGGTAGTAATGATGTTCATAACATCATTCGATTCATACATATAAAACTATCTTATTCGAAGATTTAAACTTGTAATCACTAGAACATAGTTTAGTTAATTCTAAACTTGTTCGCAAATAAAGTTAATCCTTCTAATTTGACTTTTAAAATCAACTAAACACATGTTCTATATCTATATGATATGCTAACTTAATGATTTAAAACCTAAAAACACGAAAAACACCGTAAAACCGGACATACGCCGTCGTAGTAACACCGCGGGCTGTTTTGGGTTTGATAATTAAAAACTATGATAAACTTTGATTTAAAAGTTGTTCTTTTGGGAAAATGATTTTTCTTATGAACATGAAACTATATCCAAAAATCATGGTTAAACTCAAAGTGGAAGTATGTTTTTCAAAATGGTCATCAAGACGTCGTTCTTTCGACTGAAATGACTACCTCTTACAAAAACGACTTGTAACTTATATTTCCGACTATAAACCTATACTTTTTCTGTTTAGATTCATAAATCTAATTGTGGACAACTAGTTGTAGGTTACTAACGAGGACAGCTGACTTAATAAACTTAAAACATTAAAACGTATTAAAAATATTGTAAATATATTTTGAACATACTTTGATATATATGTACATATTTGTTATAGGTTTGAGAATCGACCAGTGGCCAAGTCTTACTTCCCGATGAAGTAAAAATCTGTGAAAGTGAGTTATAGTCCCACTTTTAAAATCTAATATTTTGGGATGAGAATACATGCAATTTTATAAATGTTTTACGAAATAGACACAAGTAAATGAAACTACATTATAGTGGGTGAATGATCGAAGCCGAATATGCCCCTTTTTAGCTTGGTAGCCTAAGAATTTGGGAACAGACCCCCAAATTGACGCGAATCCTAAAGATAGATCTATCGGGCCCAACAAGCCCCATTCTGGAATTTGGAATGCTTTAATACTTCAAAATTATCATGTCCGATGGGTGTCCCGGAATGATGGAGATATTTTATATGCATCTTGTTAATGTCGTTTACCAGGTGTTCACAATATTAATGAATTTTATCTCTATGTATGGGATGTATATTGAAATATGAAATCTTGTGGTCTATTATTATGATTTGATAATATATATGTTAAACCTATAACTCACCAACATTTTTTTGACGTTTAAGCATGTTTATTCTCAGGTGATTATTAAGAGCTTCCGCTGTTGCATACTAAAATAAGGACAAGATTTGAAGTCCATGCTTGTATTTTATTATGTAAAAACTGCATTCAAGAAACTTATTTTTGATGTAATATATTCTTATTGTAAACCATTATATAATGGTCGTGTGTAAACGGTATATTTTAGATTATCATTATTTGATAATCTACGTAATGCTTTTTAAACCTTTATCGATAAAATAAAGGTTATGGTTGTTTTAAAAATGAATGCAGTCTTTGAAAAACGTCTCATATAGAGGTCAAAACCTCGCGACGAAATCAATTAATATGGAACGTTTATAATCAATATGAACGGGACATTTCAGTTGGTATCCGAGCGTTGGTCTTAGAGAACCAGAAATTTGCATTAGTGTGTTTTATCGAGTTTGTTAGGATACATTAGTGAGTCTGGACTTCGACCGTGTTTTCTTTAAAAAATGATTGCTTAACACTTTTGTTGGAAACTATATATTATTAACATGTAAATATTATGTGATATATTAACCTCTTAATGTGTTTGATATTGTGTGATAGATGTCCACCACTAGTACAAATCCCATCGACTCACCTAATAATAATGAAGAGTCGGATATAATTTGGGAAGATTCACAAATTTCCGAAGAGGAACCGGAAGAAGAGGAACCGGAAGATGAGGAATAAGAAGAGGAGGAACCGGAAGAGGAGAAACCAGAAGAAGAAGAGGTTCCGGAGGAAGAAATATTGATACCTACAGTAAATCGATTAAATAAAAGAAAATCATCAATCAACGGACCGAAGTTAAAAAAGGTCAATGGTGTTTCCGCCAAGGAAGCAAAATATTGGGAAGATTACCAATTTTCCGATGAATCGGATCCCGATGAGGATTTCGATGATGTTATAGAAATTACCTCGACCTAATTTAATATAGCAAAAGAAAATAATAAGGTAAAAGGTATAAAAATAGAGAAACCTGATTCCAACCCCGATGAACTTTATATGTATCGGCAACGTCCGTATTTCTTAAATTGTAACAATAACCCGGGAACCTCTAAACCACAAGGTTTTTCTAAACCATTGTGGAAAATGACAGCTCGTATTAGAGGATCACCATATATCCCTAGAAAATTAGGAAAACGAACCAAGTCCGAAGAAGAAGAAACCAGTGATTCAGATTAGAGGGTTGTAATCATGTTGTGTATTATATGTAATGTAGTGTGCTTGTACTTTTATGTTCTATGTAAAAATTGCTTGTATTTTTTGTTAATTATCTTTTACGAATCTAATCCTTGTCTATTTTACAGTATAAAAACACAAAATGAACGTTAAGGATAGACAACCAAAAATTTTAGAAGACCTACCAGGAGATATGATTGATGAAATCTTGTCTAGAGTCGGACAGAATTCATCAGCACAGTTAGTTACGGTAAAATTAGTTTGTCAAACGTTTGAAAGACATTCCAGGCATGCCTTAGTATATAAAAGGCTTTCCTTTGAAAGATGGGGTATATCACATTGGGGAGACTTTAAGTTACGCCAAGTTTTCTTTAAGGCATTTAGTGCGGGAAACCCAGATGCAATTTTACGCTACGGGTTACGAACCTATTTTGACTCAACATATCCCAATATAGGATTTCGTGAGTTAGAAAGAGCTTCTAACATGCAACATAAAGAAGCATGTTATACTTACGGGTTAGTGATGTTCGCTTCTTATCAAAGTGAGAAAAAGAATATCGGGTTACAACTTTTAAATAAAACCTTCCCACAAGTGACGGACTCAGTAGTTGGGGTAAGAAACAAGGTTTTTAGATTGCTACGAGGCTGTTGGGTATTACGAAACCCTCGTTCTTTTGACGACATTACAACATGATGCCTAGTCAATGGTCATAATGGTTACTTTCCACAAGACCAAGGATGGGAAGTCGTCTTAGTAAAACCAGAATGCATGACTTATTTTTGGACTTATGAATTACGTGTCTTTATTTCTTTTGCTGAACAACTTGCGTATTAACTAGAAATGCCTTTATAGCTACCGAGTAGCAAAGATATTATGTGCTATATTTCATCCTATATGTATAATAGTGGTATTGTATGTTTGTAAAATATTGTATAAATATTTGAACGCGAAATATTATTGTAATAAGTTTTTCATATAGAAGTGTAGTAGTTGAGTTGTATAGTAGCTAGTAAGTATAAACTTAACGGGTAGGTATTACCCGAATTAAAACTATAAAATGCTAATATGAAGAAAAAGCTTTTATAAATAAGTTCATATAATGCTACGAGATACTATTGACTACTCTTAAATTCTATATGATTAACTCAATTCTTTTGGCTATTTTTGAAGGAAATGGCACCGGCGACTCGTCAGAATTTGAACATGAGCGAGGAAGACTTCTGTGTTTTCCTTGCTGCGAACATAGCCGCAGTACAGACTGCAATGCAAAATAACAATAACTCTGGATCTAGCAGTGGAACTAATTCTACAAGAAATCGTGTAGGATGCTCCTACAAAGAATTCACTGCCTGCAAACCTTTGGAATTTGATGGAACCGAAGGACCAATTGGATTGAAACGGTGGACAGAGAAAATCGAATCGGAGTTTGCCATAAGTAAGTGTACTGAAGAGGAAAAAGTTAAGTACGCTACACATACCTTCACAGGTACTTCGTTAACGTGGTGGAACACCTATCTTGAACAGGTAGGACAAAATGCTACTTACGCACTACCGTGGTCGGCATTCAAGCAATTGATGAACGAGCAGTACCGTCCTAGAAACGAAGTCAATAAACTCAAGGTAGAACTTAGGGAGTTACGAACACAAGGGTTCGACATTACCACATATGAACGACGATTCACAGAGTTGTACCTATTGTGTCCGGGAGCGTTCGAAGATGAAGAAGAGAATATCGACGCGTTTGTAAAAGGGTTACTAGTAAGGATTCAAGAAGATGTGAGTTCACACGAGCCCGCTTCCATACAAAAGGCAAGTAGAATGGCTCATAAACTCATAAATCAGATTGAGGGAAGAATTAAAGAGCAGGTGGCCGAAGAAGCCAACACGAAACAACTCAAGAGAAAGTGGGAAGAAACCAGTGACAAGGGTCACCAATACAACAACAACAACAGCAACAACAATAACAACAACAATTACAACCACAACCGCAACAACAATCGCAACAATAACTGCAATCCTAACAATAACTACAACAAACGTCCCAACAACAACAACTACAACAACCGTTCCAACAACAATAACAATCTCAATAACAACAACGGCAACAAAAACCAAAAATGCTAAAGGTGTGAAGAGTACCACCAGAATGGGTTCTGCACGAAATTTTACACCAAGTGTAAAAGAACTGGTCATGGTGCGAAAAAGTGTGAGGTCTAAGGACCAAAGTTTAACAGAACTAATGGAACAAATAGTGGCAAAACAAGTAATGCCGCCTTTGTTTGTTATGGATGTGGAAATCGGGCCACATTAGAAGTAATTGCCCGAATCAGGGGAATACTAATGGGAAGGGCCGCAGAAGAGTTTTCAATATTAATACAGCAGAAGCGCAGGAAGACCCGGAGCTTATTACGGGTACGTTTCTTATTAATAATAAATCTGCTTATGTTTTATTTGATTCGGGTGCGGATAGAAGCTATATGAGTAGAGATTTTTGTGCTAAGTTAAGTTGCCCATTGACGCCTTTGGATAGTAAATTTTTACTCGAATTAGCAAACGGTAAATTAATTTCAGCAGATAATATATGTCGGGATAGAGAAATTAAACTAGGGGATGAAACCTTTAAAATTGATTTAATACCAGTCGAGTTAGGGAGTTTTGATGTAATAATTGGTATGGACTGGTTGAAAAAGGTGAGAGCAGAGGTCGTTTGTTACAAAAATGCGATTCGCATTATGCGTGAAAAGGGAAAACCTTTAATGGTGTACGGAGAAAAGAACAACGCAAAATTAAACCTTATTAGTAGTTTGATGGCGCAAAAACTAATAAGAAAAGGTTGTTACGTCATTCTAGCACATATCAAGGAAGTTAAACCTGAAGAAAAGAACATCAGTGATGTTCCCGTCGCAAAAGAATTTTCCGATGTATTTTCAAAAGAATTACCGGGATTACCCCCACATCGATCCGTTGAATTTCAAATAGACTTTGTACCAGGAGCTGCACCAATAGCTCGTGCTCCATACCGACTCGCACCCAGCGAAATGAAAGAATTACAAAGTCAGTTACAGGAACTTTTAGAGCGTGGTTTCATTCGACCAAGCACATCACCATGGGGAGCTCTTGTTTTGTTTGTCAAGAAGAAGGATGGTACATTTAGGTTTTGTATCGACTACCGAGAGTTAAACAAACTTACCATCAAGAACCGCTACCCACTATCGAGAATCGATGACTTATTTGATCAACTACAAGGCTCGTCAGTTTATTCGAAGATTGATTTACGTTCTGGGTATCATCAAATGCGGGTGAAGGAGGATGATATTCCAAAGACTGCTTTTAGGACGTGTTACGGTCATTACGAGTTTATGGTTATGCCGTTTGGGTTGACTAACGCACCAGCTGTGTTCATGGACCTCATGAACCGAGTGTGTGGACCATACCTTGACAAGTTTGTCATTGTTTTCATCGATGACATACTTATTTACTCAAAGAATGACCAAGAGCATGAAGAACATTTGAGAAAAGTGCTAGAGTTGTTAAGAAAGGAAAAACTGTACGCTAAGTTTTCAAAGTGTGCATTTTGGTTGGAAGAAGTTCAGTTCCTCGGTCACATAGTGAACAAAGAAGGTATTCAGGTGGATCCAGCAAAGATTGAAACCGTTGAAAAGTGGAAAACCCCGAAAACTCCGAAGCACATACGCCAATTTTTAGGGCTGGCTGGTTATTACAGGAGATTCATCCAAGATTTTTCCAAAATAGCAAAACCCTTGACTGCATTAACGCATAAAGGGAAGAAATTTGAATGGAAGGATGAACAAGATAAAGCGTTTCAATTGTTGAAGAAAAAGTTAACTACGGCACCTATATTGTCATTACCTAAAGGGAATGATGATTTTGTGATATATTGTGACGCCTCAAAGCAAGGTCTAGATTGTGTATTAATGCAACGAACGAAGGTAATTGCTTATGCGTCTAGACAATTGAAGATTCACGAGCAGAATTATACGACGCATGATTTGGAATTAGGCACGGTTGTTTTTTGCATTAAAGACTTAGAGGCACTACTTATATGGGGTCAAAAGTATTATATATACCGACCACAAAAGTCTTCAACACATATTTAATCAGAAACATCTGAACATGAGGCAGCGCAGATGGATTGAATTATTGAATGATTACGACTTTGAGATTCATTACCATCCGGGGAAGGCAAATGTGGTAGCCGACGCCTTGACCAGAAAGGACAGAGAACCTATTCGAGTAAAAGCTATGAATATAATGATTCACACTAACCTTACTACTCAAATAAAGGAGACGCAACAAGGAGTTTTAAAAGAGGGAAACTTAAGGGATGAAATACCCAAAGGATCGGAGAAGCATCTTATTATTCGGGAAGACGGAACCTGGTATAGGGCTGAAAGAATTTGGGTACCAAAATTTGGAGATATGAGAGAAATGGTACTTAGAGAAGCTCATAATACCAGATACTCAATACATCCTGGAACGGGAAAGATGTACAAGGATCTTAAGAAACATTTTTAGTGGCCGGGTATGAAAGCCGATGTTGCTAAATATGTAGGAGAATGTTTGACGTGTTCTAAGGTCAAATTTGAGCATCAGAAACCATCAGGTCTACTTCAACAACCCGAAATCCCGAAATGGAAATGGGAAAACATTACCATGGATTTCATCACTAAATTGCCAAGGACTGCAAGTGGTTTTGATACTATTTGGGTAATAGTTGATCGTCTCACCAAATCAGCACACTTCCTGCCAATAAGAGAAGATGACAAGATGGAGAAGTTAGCACGAATATATTTGAAGGAAGTCGTCTCCAGACATAGAATACCAATCTCTATTATCTCTGATAGGGATGGCAGATTTATTTCAAGATTCTGGCAGACATTACAGCAAGCATTAGGAACTCGTCTAGACATGAGTACTGCCTATCATCCACAAACTGATGGGCAGAGCGAAAGGATGATACAAACGCTTGAAGACATGCTACAAGCATGTGTTATTGATTTCGGAAACAGTTGGGATCGACACCTTCCGTTAGCAGAATTTTCCTACAAAAATAGCTACCATTCAAGCATTGAGATGGTGCCGTTTGAAGCACTTTATGGTGGAAAGTGCAGGTCTCCAATTTATTGGAGTGAAGTGGGGGATAGACAGATTACGGGTCCGGAGATAATACAAGAAACTACCGAGAAGATCATCCAAATTCAACAACGGTTGAAACCGCCCAAAGTCGACAAAAGAGCTACGCTGACATTAAAAGAAAAGATATAGAATTTGAATTTGGAGAGATGGTCATGCTTAAATTTGCACCTTGGAAAGGCGTTGTTCGATTTGATAAATGAGGGAAATTAAATCCAAGGTATATTGGACCATTCAAGATTATTGATCGTGTCGGACCAGTAGCTTACCGACTTGAGTTACCTCAACAACTCGTGGCTGTACATAACACTTTCCACGTCTCGAATTTGAAGAAATGTTTTGCTAAAGAAGATCTCACTATTCTGTTAGACGAAATCTAAATCAACGAAAAACTTCAATTTATCGAAGAACCCGTCGAAATAATGGATCGTGAGGTTAAAAGACTTAAGCAAAACAAGATACCAATTGTTAAAGTTCGATGGAATGCTCGTAGAGGACCCAAGTTCACCTGGGAATGAGAATATCAGATGAAAAAGAAATACCCGCACTTATTTCCAGAAGATACATCAACACCTCCAACTGCTTAAAATTTCGGGACGAAATTTATTTAACGGGTAGGTACTGTAGTGACCCGAAATTTTCCATGTTTATATATATTAAATGAAATTGATAATTACATGATTAAGTATTTCCAACATGTTAAGCAATCAAACTTGTTAAGAATTGATTAATTGAAATAGGTTTCATATAGACAATTGACCACCCAAGTTGACCGGTGATTCACGAACGTTAAAACTTGTAAAAACTATATGATGACATATATATGATTATATATATAGTTAACATAATATTATGATAAGTAAGTATCTCATTAGGTATTTTAACAATGAGTTATATACATAAAATTGAGTTTATTGAATTAAGAAACTCGAAACGGTATATATAACGATTATCGTTGTAACAACATTTAACTGTATATATATCATACTAAGATATATTAATATATCATAATATCATGATAATGTAATAATTTAACATCTCTTTAGATATAATAAACAATGGGTTAACAACATTTAACAAGATCGTTAACCTAAAGGTTTCAAAACAACATTTACATGTAACGACTAACGATGATTTAACGACTCAGTTAAAATGTATATACATGTAGTATTTTAATATGTATTCATACACTTTTGAAAGACTTCAAGACACTTATCAAAATACTTCTACTTAATAAAAATGCTTACAATTACATCCTCGTTCAGTTTCATTAACAATTCTACTCGTATGCACCAGTATTCGTACTCGTACAATACATAACTTTTAGATGTATGTACTATTGGTATATACACTCCAATGATCAGCTCTTAGCAGCCCATGTGAGTCACCTAACACATGTGGGAATCATCATTTGGCAACTAGCATAAAATATCTCATAAAATTACAAAAATATTAGTAATCATTCATGACTTATTTACAAGTAAACAAAATTACACATCCTTTATATCTAATCCATATACCAACGACCAAAAACACCTACAAACACTTTCATTCTTCAATTTTCTTCATCTAATTGATCTCTCTCAAGTTCTATCTTCAAGTTCTAAGTGTTCTTCATAAATTCTATAAGTTCTAGTTTCATAAAATCAAGAATACTTCCAAGTTTGCTAGCTTACTTCCAATCTTGTAAAGTGATCATCCAACCTCAAGAAATCTTTCTTATTTATAGTAAGATATCTTTCTAATACAAGATAATACTCATATTCAAACTTTGATTCAATTTCTATAACTATAACAATCTTATTTCGAGTGGAAATCTTACTTGAACTTGTTTTCGTGTCATGATGCTGCTTCAAGAACTTTCAAGCCATCCAAGGATTCTTTGAAGCTAGATCTATTTTTCTCATTTCCAGTAGGTTTACCTACTAAAATTAAGGTAGTAATGATATTCATAACATCATTCGATTCATACATATAAAACTATCTTATTCGAAGATTTAAACTTGTAATCACTAGAACATAGGTTAGTTAATTCTAAACTTGTTCGCAAATAAAGTTAATCCATCTGTAACGTCCTCCCAATAGGGTCTGGAAGAAATGTTACTAATATCAAATAAACCAATATATTATAATACGAGAACAATACTAAATGAGAAAATTTAACTTTATTGAGTACGCAGCGGAAAATGAAATGTCGTTACAATAATGGAAATAACGATAAAGTAATTGTTCATATGCAGAAGTAATAAATGCGATATCTCTTGATCCTAAGTCCAAGTAGCATCACATAAGTAGTAGATAAGAAAAGCTTGAATCAAACAGCACCTGAGACAAAACATGCTAAAGTGTCAACCAAAAAGGTTGAGTGAAGTTCATAGGTTTAACAAAAGTAGTTATCGTTGTTTTTAGACCACAAGATTTAGTTGTAAAGTTGATCTCCCACAGGATCAAAAAGTAGATCTCGCAGATCCAAAAGTAGTACTGATTCGTGATATTTTAGACTAAACGTTTGTTTTGTTGCCCCGATGATAAGTTGGCAGTACCTTATCACCATGTTTAAATCATTATTAAGTAATACAAAGACATCACGGTCAAATGTATCGGGGACGTTACTCCCGATAGGCCTACCCCCAATAATTAAGAATACCTTATCCTGAAAGCAATTAAAAATATCACTGTGGGGTCTTAGTAGCATAAGCTAGTCATAGTACAGTTTAGGTTCGTACTTGTGTCTAAGTTGTTTAAAGTATAAAAGCAGCATGTGTCTCACCCCAGTAAGTATAAAAAGTGCTATAGCAATAAGAGTGGGGCTATGAAAGTCACCTTAGTAAGTAGAGAGAGAGTTATTCCTCGGAATAAAGAGTTGAACGAGTGAGCAGGAAAGTCAACCTATTGACATTTAAGAGTAGTTAAGTGTTTTGTCCATGTTTGAGTTTAAGTATGTGTTTAAGTATAGTTTGTTTTACTAAGTTTCTATTCCTAGTAAGTTACTATTTTTATAAAGTTTCCATTTTTAGAAAGTTTCTTATTTTACTAAGTTTCTATGACTAGAGAGTTTCTACTTTTATGAGTGTTTTTCATTTTAGGATACTTGCCGTATTAGATAAGCTTTCAATCACCCCTTTCCCTTCGAATGGCTAATTTAGATCTAGGGGCTTGAGCCATAGGACCCTTTAAATCGGAAATCCAAACCCTCTGCCTAGAATCTCGTAGAAACCATTCGTCAAGAAAGTTCGAAGATCTATACATCTCTAATACATATCCCAAAATATTTTTGTGCTACAATATAAGTAGTAGATTATAGGTGCTAGTAATAGTAATAGTGTATACATGTTAAGTACTAGTATAGGTAGTATTAGGGTTTAAGATTTTAATATGTATATGTATATATAATTCGTATATATACATAAAAATATTTTTTTTTTACATGTATATATGTATATATAAATCTAGGAGTGTTTATGTATATACTTATGAATAACAAGTTTATAATATGAATATGAATTAACAAAGATTAAAGTTTATGTAAATAGTTTAGGGTTTATGTTATACCTTTGAAGATTCAAGATAATTAACAAAGAAAAGATGAACACGATGAAGATGGAAGATTAAAGCCTTAAAAATCTTGAAGAACTCCATGAAGATTCTTGAAGAACAGGAAGAACAAGCTTGAAGATCCGAATACCACAAGAGAGGGAGAGGGAGAGATTGTTTTTGAGAGAGGATTTTGGTGTGATTTGTGAATGAGAAACTAGGAGTCTAGGAGTGTTTATATAGTGCAAGTATTAGAGTGTTAGTCAATATAAGGATGTTCTAATTAATGATTTTATTTTGTTTTATAATTTTTAGTCAACAAAAGGTGGTACTAGTTTATAATTAGTCAACATAAGGATGTACTAGTTTATACTTTATTTTTAGTCAACATAAGGATGTAATTGTTTAAGATTCTTTAGTCTCATTATTATTACTATTATTATTATTATTATTATTATTATGTTTATTATTATTTTTACATTTACTACATGATAAGTATTATTTTCTTTTTACTAATTCATGACTTGTATTTATTTTTATTTAGTTCCCAATTGTTTTATTATTTATATAAATGTCACTTTTTATTTATTACTTATAGATTAATAGTTATAAATAATATTATTGAAATGCATAAATTTTAATTAGCAGTGAGTGTCGAATAAAAGTTTATTATTTGGTCAACGTTAAATTGATTGTGTATATAACAACCCTTAAATAATTAATACGTATAGTCAGACAGTAAACCCTAGGGTCATTTTAGTAATTTCAGAAGTCAAAAAGTGAGGGTTGTTATAGTACCTCCCCGTTAATAAAAACTTCGTCCCGAAGTTTTAGGTAGACTTCTCGGATGCATCAGCAGTTGAGAAGAGATGGGGATATTTCCGTTTCATATGGTCTTTGCGTTCCCAGGTATATTCGGGGCCTCTACGCGAATTCCAACAGACTTTAATGATAGGTATGTTGCTTTTACGTGTTTGCTTGACCTCTCCTTCCATGATTTCTATAGGTTCTTCAACGAAGTGCATTTTATCATTAATGCGAAGATCATTCAAAATGATGATGTTATACAAGTCATTTCAGTAAATTGGATTCATGAAATGTGTTATGAATGGTATTGAGCTCATTTAAAACCTTGAGCATTTTATGCGACAATATTAGGGCAGACAAACAGAGAGGAGTTCGTGAAAATCACAGTCATGAAATTTGATAGAGATCTTCATTGTTTACAACAAGAATATTTTAATGATGAATATAAGTTAAAAAATAAAGTTTTATCACTATTGAATAATATGGATAAAACGATTCGTTTATAGGAAGAGTATAAACGAAGCTATCATAAAAGAGTGAAATGAGAAAATTAAATGTTCGCCTTAACTTTTGACGTAGTCACGATTGATTTCCGGAATTCAAGGAATTAAAGGAAATCTTCGTAATCTATAAGATTTGATTCTCCGGTATTTACGAAATTTTGAGATTTGTTTGATTAAATGCGGTGATTTGCCTCGATTGATGTGTTTGGAATTTTGCTATAAATTAGCTTCTTCCGTTTCATTATCTTCACCACTTCTATACTTTCTTTCTCAATTCAAACTTCCAAAAGATTAAGAAAATGCTAAATCCAGTTCTGATCCTGGTTATTATATTGAACATCTATGCAGTCATTCTTCTTTTTCTTTTACCGCTAGAGGAATCTGTTTACTTCTTCTATGCTCTTGGGGTTATAGTATTTTTAATTATCCCGTGTCTTTATATTGCTATACGCATTGATATACACGGTTTGTAATTTCGGAGTCGTTATCGGGCTTTATATTTTCCCTTATATGTCGGAGCTTTATGTTTTTGTTTCTTCTTCCCGACTTCAAGTCAAGCGAGTAATGGTCCAGAATTCATAGGTATGAAGTTTTGAATGATCATAATATATAAAGTAGAAAGGAAAGGTAATACCACGATTTGATTTGTCATATTACCAGAATATCCGAAAAAGACCGAATCATCAAGAAAAATATTTTCTTGATATGTTTAGAGGTTAAATAGAATGTAAGAGTCGTGTAACATGGCAAATGATGATTATAAAATCTATGAATCATCATCTTCCATTAAAAACTGAGCATGACTTACTGTAATATAATCACGTTGGCCTGACGTCATTATATTATATTAACTCATGCTTCAATTCCCAATCACTTCTTCAAAGCATTTATAATTTAAACTCGAATTTTACAGAATATAGAAACTAAAACAGTTTTCTTTATAAAGATATCGCAAAGAGATACTTAATTGCGGACATGAATCGTTATGAAGATATCTTCCGAAATATAGAGGATATTTATGATGATATTTTGGAATTTCTAAGTTCGAAAGTTGATGAAGAAAAATTTTCCGCAAGCTTTTAACATGACTTTGGAGCAAGATATTCTCTAAAGATTTCACCGGATTCAGAATTTCCTGGATTCTTTGAATATAGGGTTTGGCCCTTGTGTTTGTCCTTGGTCTCCTCCATGGTTAGCTCAATCCGTTTTTCAGTTCCAAATTTTCTTTTGGGCTTTTCCAACGTACCATTCTTTATTATCAAACTGTTAGCCCTTAAGAACATCTATAGCATTTGCTGCTTCGTCAGCATTCTCAAGGTTAACGAATCTGAATCATTGATTGACAACCCGAGATGGTTTCAAGAAATTTTATTTTTAGATGATTAAACGCTGATTGTAATCGTCAATGGATCTAATGGTTGACGAATAGGCGTTGTTGATTTCAAAAGTAATGAATGATAATTTTGGTGATTTGATGTGATAATTCATCATAGAATACGAATGAATATAATTCATGAATGTAGTGATCTTTAGGAAGATAACATCTGCTATAGCTTTACTTGAATTCTGATATGTCAAATTCAGAATATGTAATTTGATTTGAATGAAAATGGTTGTTCTTTGGTGCGCGGATACATATGTGGATGTAAGTAGTATAGTTACTGATTATTGAATCAGAATTTGAAGAATGTAGAATGTAACATATTAATGTGAGATATAAATATTTCTTGGGTGTTACCTACCCATTAAAATATTTTCACAATTAACAGTTTGTACAAAAGAGAAGATATACGTTCATATATGTATTCTTCAGATATAATATAGATTTAATGAGTTAATATAATATTAAACTCATTTGATTTGCGCTTGAAACGAGAATAAATAATCTCCAAAATCTTAGAGATTTCGTAATTGTCGCGAAATATTTCGCTAATGAAGTTATGAATCAATACTTCATCGTTCATTGTTATTGATATACCTCAGTATATGATGTTGGTGCTCGTGGAATTCTTGTGAAATTCATAAGGCACGAATGATGTTTTCTAGAAAGTTTCGAGTACATCGAAAATGAAAGTATACAATCAATCATGTATTTGAGTAATACACTTGGTTTATTATGAAATGGAGTTTATTGTGTTGAAGCAGTGATTAACGATTGTTAAGTCATTAACGAAGGATGTACATCATAGCATATTAATGATATGAATTAATCAAGTAGTATATACTAGTTAAGATTCACAAGTAATAGCTTAGTATGAAAAGATTTATTATTGTTCCAATCCATATATATAAAGTATACATATGTAATTCTTCAGGAAGAATGAGTCAATACATCTTAACTCATTATTACTAATATTCCTTGGTATCTATGGGGCGTATGATGTTGATGTTTGAGGTACTGAGTGTGATGTTGAGGCGTGGAATGCGGATGTTTTCGTTGGTGAAGCTGGTGATGTTGGTGGTGATGCCGATGGTACTGGTGGTACTGGTTATGCTGCTGGTGCTGCTGCTGGTGTTCGTAGGTTTCGCACCATATTCTCCAGAGCCACTACTCGAGCGCGAAGCTCGTTGACTTCTTCTATTATTCCGGGATGATTGGCGGTTCGGACAAGTGGATGAATAAGATCTAAAATTTTAGATATTATATATTCGTGACTGGTTATCCTGGAAATGAGGGTGAAAATAGTGTTCCGAACGGGTTCGCCAGTAAGTGCTTCAGGTTCTTCACCAAGAGGTGAATTCGGTTGGTGGAAGGGATCACCTTCTTCTTGTCTCCATTGATTAAGTTTACTACGAACCCATCCCCAATTCATCCAAAATAGATGATGGCTGATTGGTTGGTTCATTCCGGTTACGCTGCCATTGGAGCTCGAAGAGTTCGAGGAATCCATATTATGTGTTTGGAATTAGGGTTTTTGATATGAGATTAGTTTTGAATACTGGATGATATATTCGTCTCCTCGAATACGTGTATATAGCAAAAAGATTTCCGTAATTTATGGAGGGAATTTAGGAAAAGTGTTAGAAAAAATCTATTAGGATAGATACGATAAGATATAATAAGATATGATGTGTCTTTACTTTAATAATGGCAGTATGACGTGTCGAGATCATAAAGTGATAAGTATGTAATCTAATAATCTTTTGATTAAAGACTTTCAATTCGTATACTGTGATAACCCAATGACATTTTTCAATTTGCAAACCGATGCATAAAGGCATAAGGCATATAGGTACGTGATATAACAGAGAGTTATATACGTTTGAGTGTGAGTAGTAACAATTATAAGAATTTCAAAATCATGGATAATATTTCATGTAATACATATGTAATACACATAACCATGATAGATGACTTATGAATGTCAAGAATTTCTGAAATCATTGTGTCGCATTTAGATGCGGTGGTGTAATTGGATAGTACTCAGGAAAGTGAGCAGAGTTCTTAGATTAGCTCGGCATTCTAAGATAAGTAAAGTTTCTAAAGTATAGTGTAGCATTTAACAGTTAAAGGCAACAATTAAAGGCACTATGGTCAAGGAAAGTTGTAGTCCTACATTAGGAAAGAGACTTTGATTAGAATCTTTAAGTCAAGTTTGGTAAAGCATGATTGTTAAGATTATAAGGCAATTCTAAATGCTTTAAGTCTAAGGCAGGAAAGGTTATAGTTTTCTAGATTGCTAAGGCACCCTAGCTAGCAAGTAAGGCACACATAAAAATGCAATCCTGGTTCTCTATAACAGTCTGGTTATGCTCTGATACCAATCTGTAACGTCATCCCAATAGGGTCTGGAAGAAACGTTACTAATATCAAATAAACCAACATATTATAATACGAGAACAATACTAAATGAGAAAATTTAACTTTATTGAGTACGCAGCGGAAAATGAAATGTCGTTACAATAATGGAAATAACGATAAAGTAATTGTTCATATGCAGAAGTAATAAATGCGATATCTCTTGATCCTAAGTCCAAGTAGCATCACATAAGTAGTAGATAAGAAAAGCTTGAATCAAACAGCACCTGAGACAAAACATGCTAAAGTGTCAACCAAAAAGGTTGAGTGAAGTTCATAGGTTTAATAAAAGTAGTTATCGTTGTTTTTAGACCACAAGATTTAGTTGTAAAGTTGATCTCCCGCAGGATCAAAAAGTAGATCTCGCAGATCCAAAAGTAGTACTGATTCGTGATATTTTAGACTAAACGTTTGTTTTGTTGCCCCGATGATAAGTTGGCAGTACCTTATCACCATGTTTAAATCATTATTAAGTAATACAAAGACATCACGGTCAAATGTATCGGGGACGTTACTCCCGATAGGCCTACCCCCAATAATTAAGAATGCCTTATCCTGAAAGCAATTAAAAATATCACTGTGGGGTCTTAGTAGCATAAGCTAGTCATAGTACAGTTTAGGTTCGTACTTGTGTCTAAGTTGTTTAAAGTATAAAAGCAACATGTGTCTCACCCCAGTAAGTATAAAAAGTGCTATAGCAATAAGAGTGGGGCTATGAAAGTCACCTTAGTAAGTAGAGAGAGAGTTATTCCTCGGAATAAAGAGTTGAACGAGTGAGCAGGAAAGTCAACCTATTGACATTTAAGAGTAGTTAAGTGTTTTGTCCATGTTTGAGTTTAAGTATGTGTTTAAGTATAGTTTGTTTTACTAAGTTTCTATTCCTAGTAAGTTACTATTTTTATAAAGTTTCCATTTTTAGAAAGTTTCTTATTTTACTAAGTTTCTATGACTAGAGAGTTTCTACTTTTATGAGTGTTTTTCATTTTAGGATACTTGCCGTATTAGATAAGCTTTCAATCACCCATTTCCCTTCGAATGGCTAATTTAGATCTAGGGGCTTGAGCCATAGGACCCTTTAAATCGGAAATCCAAACCCTCTGCCTAGAATCTCGTAGAAACCATTCGTCAAGAAAGTTCGAAGATCTATACATCTCTAATACATATCCCAAAATGTTTTTGTGCTACAATATAAGTAGTAGATTATAGGTGCTAGTAATAGTAATAGTGTATACATGTTAAGTACTAGTATAGGTAGTATTAGGGTTTAAGGTTTTAATATGTATATGTATATATAATTCTTATATATACATAAAAATATTTTTTTTTACATGTATATATGTATATATAAATCTAGGAGTGTTTATGTATATACTTATGAATAACAAGTTTATAATATGAATATGAATTAACAAAGATTAAAGTTTATGTAAATAGTTTAGGGTTTATGTTATACCTTTGAAGATTCAAGATAATTAACAAAGAAAAGATGAACACGATGAAGATGGAAGATTAAAGCCTTAAAAATCTTGAAGAACTCCTTGAAGATTCTTGAAGAACACGAAGAACAAGCTTGAAGATCCGAATACCACAAGAGAGGGAGAGGGAGAGATTGTTTTTGAGAGAGGATTTTGGTGTGATTTGTGAATGAGAAACTAGGAGTCTAGGAGTGTTTATATAGTGCAAGTATTAGAGTGTTAGTCAACATAAGGATGTTCTAATTAATGATTTTATTTTGTTTTATAATTTTTAGTCAACAAAAGGTGGTACTAGTTTATAATTAGTCAACATAAGGATGTACTAGTTTATACTTTATTTTTAGTCAACATAAGGATGTAATTGTTTAAGATTCTTTAGTCTCATTATTATTACTATTATTATTATTATTATTATTATTATTATTATTATTATTATTATTATTATTATTATTATTATTATTATTATTATTATTATTATTATTATTATGTTTATTATTATTTTTACATTTACTACATGATAAGTATTATTTTCTTTTTACTAATTCATGACTTGTATTTATTTTTATTTAGTTCCCAATTGTTTTATTATTTATATAAATGTCACTTTTTATTTATTACTTATAGATTAATAGTTATAAATAATATTATTGAAATGCATAAATTTTAATTAGCAGTGAGTATCGAATAAAAGTTTATTATTTGGTCAACGTTAAATTGATTGTGTATATAACAACCCTTAAATAATTAATACGTATAGTCAGACAGTAAACCCTAGGGTCATTTCAGTAATTTCAGAAGTCAAAAAGTGAGGGTTGTTATACCTTCTAACTTGACTTTTAAAATCAACTAAACACATGTTCTATATCTATATGATATGCTAACTTAATGATTTAAAACCTGAAAACACTAAAAACACCGTAAAACCGGACATACGCCGTCGTAGTAAACACCGCGGGCTGTTTTGGGTTTGATAATTAAAAACTATGATAAACTTTGATTTAAAAGTTGTTCTTATGGGAAAATGATTTTTCTTATGAACATGAAACTATATCCAAAAATCATGGTTAAACTCAAAGTGGAAGTATGTTTTTCAAAATGGTCATCAAGACGTCGTTCTTTCGACTGAAATGACTACCTCTTACAAAAACGACTTGTAACTTATATTTCCGACTATAAACCTATACTTTTTCTGTTTAGATTCATAAAATAGAGTTCAATATGAAACCATAGAAATTTTATTCACTCAAAACGGATTTAAAACGAAGAAGTTATGGGTAAAACAAGATTGGATATTTTTTATTGTTGTAGCTACGGGAAAAATTGTAACAATTCTATACAAATCATATCCTAGCTAACTTATATTATATTATACATGTATTCTAATATATTATGTAATCTTGGGATACCATAGAAACGTATGCAAATGTTTTTACATAACATATCGACCCATGTATATATATTGTTTGGAACAACCATAGACACTCTATATGCAGTAATGTTGGAGTTAACTATACAGGGTTGAGGTTGATTCCAAAAATATATATACTTTGAGTTGTGATCTAGCCTGAGACGTGTATACACTGGGTCGTGGATTGATTCAAGATAATATATATCGATTTATTTCTGTACATCTAATTGTGGACAACTAGTTGTAGGTTACTAACGAGGACAGTTGACTTAATAAACTTAAAACATTAAAACGTATTAAAAATATTGTAAATATATTTTGAACATACTTTGATATATATGTACATATTTGTTATAGGTTCGAGAATCGACCAGTGGCCAAGTCTTACTTCCCGACGAAGTAAAAATATGTGAAAGTGAGTTATAGTCCCACTTTTAAAATCTAATATTTTGGGATGAGAATACATGCAATTTTATAAATATTTTACGAAATAGACACAAGTAAATGAAACTACATTATATGGGTGAATGATCGAAGCCGAATATGCCCCTTTTTAGCTTGGTAGCCTAAGAATTTGGGAACAGACCCCCAAATTGATGCGAATCCTAGAGATAGATCTATCGGGCCCAACAAGCCCCATTCTGGAATTTGGAATGCTTTAGTACTTCGAAATTATCATGTCCAATGGGTGTCCCGGAATGATGGGGATATTTTATATGCATATTGTTAATGTCGGTTACAAGGTGTTCACCATATGAATGAATTTTATCTCTATGTATGGGATGTATATTGAAATATGAAATCTTGTGGTCTATTATTATGATTTGATAATATATATGTTTAACCTATAACTCACCAACATTTTTGTTAACATTTAAGCATGTTTATTCTCAGGTGATTATTAAGAGCTTCCGCTGTTGCATACTAAAATAAGAACAAGATTTGGAGTCCATGCTTGTATTATATTATGTAAAAACTGCATTTAAGAAACTTATTTTTGATGTAATATATTCTTATTGTAAATCATTATGTAATGGTCGTGTGTAAACGGTATATTTTAGATTATCATTATTTAATAATCTACGTAATGCTTTTTAAACCTTTATCGATAAAATAAAGGTTATGGTTATTTTAAAAATGAATGCAGTCTTTGAAAAACGTCTCATATAGAGGTCAAAACCTCGCGACGAAATCAATTAATATGGAACGTTTATAATCAATATGAACGGGACATTTCACTATAGGCTTTTATGGAAGTTTTGTAATTAACGAGTTAGGAAGCCCGTGCATTGTGGTAAAGGCAATTTTTTATTTCTCTTTAAAAAAACCTTTTTTATAAAAAGGGAAAAAAAATACTAAAATACCTGACGTCATCAGGAGTACTATTTACTTAATTTCTTCTTTAGTATATTTGTTTATGTTTATGTAATTATTGTATGTGCGGTTGCACATACGTATTTACGCAAGGTATACATGTGCAGTAATGTGCGCGATGATATTTAAGTTAACGCATAGATAAAGGTCGCGTTGCATTAGTTTCTGGAACACTATACACAAAAGTGTCAACCTCATTTAGGGGTGCCTGCTATCATTTGTGATACGTCATATTTACACTAGATGTATTATGCTCTCATGGAGTATGAATGTATGAAAATGTATGTTCATAAAGATCAATATGTTTGGGGACGTGATAGTTATGCATTTGAAGATGAATATCTTCAAATGATAATTATAGAGTACTTAATACATGAAAACATCCCTTAATCCCCATCATTATGTGTAATAACCCAAATCCAATTTACCAGAAACGGTAACATTATTTTTTTTTATATAAAAAAGGTTGTTATACGTACATTACTCTTTCGATCCAAACCGTTAAACCCCATTTGATTGCAAATAAATCATAACCAGTTTTAAAGTATTCATTAAACAACGAAACACATGTTTAACATATGACCAAACCCAAAATGTTCAATTCGACACCTTTCAACTCATTTCACAACAAGTGGGTAATTATGACCCCTTTACAATACAAACCGGGTTAAGACTCAATAACTCAACCCGATACTAAGAGCATAATCCCAGGGATTTACCAAGTCCCCCTTCCACGTCTGAATATTCAAAAGCTACCCCGTCATAAGCTCAAGCAACACTAAAGCGTCTAGTCTAGCAACTAGAATCCTTCGCCAAATCACACGGTACCTATAAAAAGGTAACATCAACGAGAGGTAAGCTTACGCTTAGTGAATGCAATAATTATACATATACATATATAATCTACTTACTTGCAAACACTTACACAATACCGCACACACGCTAGCAATTTATTTAGCATACCATCACAAAGTATAAGGCTAAAAGTCTCCAATACACTGCAAGCTAGCATAACCAATAGCATATAACTAATACGATATAATAGGCTAATACTATTAACACATAATTATGGTTAACTATAACACACACAAGGGAACGGTACTCGCACAATGATCGTTGGTACTCGCACAATGACCGTTAGTATAAACTAACCCCCAAGATGGACGTCCGCACTTACCGTACCACCCTTCACGCACATGATTAACCATCGACACACACACACACACACACACACACAGGGGAACGTTACTTGCACAATGACCGTTGGTACTCGCACAATGACCATTAGTGTACACTAACCCCCAAGGTGGACATCCGCACTTACCGAACCACCCTTCACGCACATGTGGTCTCCATCACACAAAAGTAGTGAATCCACATGCACAGATAACACTATAGTGAATCATCATGCCACTAACCACTAGCCCGTAAGCAAATAAACTATATACACATATATATATAATTATTCCACTCATCTTGGAATGCCCGCACAAGTCATGTTTAACATGATCTCCATCTTCATATCCGAGAAAGCAACAACATATATCACACATAGGCACAATATACACATAAATATACATTCTCTAAAAGAGAATCCGACACAATCATCCCTTAGTCGAGGGATCACACCTTGCTCGCGAAAACCCTCCCATTTAACACCTAATGGACCCAAACCAATTACCACTTCGGGTGGTAATTCAAACCCACTCTACAAAGTACAATTTAGCTCAAATTATACTTTACGACAATTAGATAACCTAGGTCCCGACACTAGATTACTAGTTAGGTAGTGATCATTTCAAAACGCCATTTACACTAAAACTACAACACCTACAAATTTGACCCATGTCACACTTGACCTCCTTTGACTTATGTCAAATTCAACTCAAAATCACTAATGGCTAGTGATTAGGCCTTAATCCACCAATTAACAACATAAACCAAGTATTAAGTACTTGTTTCACCAACACTAGCCTCAAATCCTAGTTTGACGCCAAATCAAGGTCAACACCCATTTTGACCAACAAACATGTTCTTATGAACATCAAAATCACCAACACACTTACAACCTAGTGATTAACACCCAAACCATGACAAATACTTCCAAATTCATTATCTAACCCTAAACCCACAATAATCGGGTTTACTTACACAATACATACAACAAAACCACCAATTTCATAAGAAATGGGGTTTGTAACCCAACACTAACTCAAACCCTAACTAAAATGGAAATTAAACAACAAAATTCGGATTAGGTTTTACCTCAACCATCAATGAGAAGCCTAGAAGCTAGACACACCAAGATGAACTCCAATTTGGGTAGAAATCACCACCATCTTCATCCATTCAAGCTTTCTCTCACTAAACCCTTCTCTGTCTCTGTAAGATGTTTGGTAGGTGAGAAATGAAGATAAGAGTGAGCATAAGATCTACTCTCAAGCCATATAGACGTTCACATGTAAAAAGACCCAATTGCCCTCATCAATTTTACAAAATAACAACACAAACCCGTCAGACACCAGGAACGTCGTTCCAATAAAAGGAACGTCATTCTTCAAATGGCCTATAAACCCATTCTGTTGATTTTTTGCAGTTTCCCATATTCAGAACTCCGTTCTTCCCTTTGATACGTCGTTCTTACTCATGAAACACCGTTCCTGCTCAGGGAACGCCGTTCCTTGTACCTGGAACGCCGTTCTGGCCTGTTAGAAAATCAGGGTCTTACATTATGCACTCAAATTTAACTTGAATCTCTATGGTTCAAAATAGGTTTGATCAATGGCGCCATTCATAGGACCAATTTTGGAACACAATTGTTAAATTCATGATATCATTGAATGATGAAATCCTTTGAGTTTAACTATTTCGAATAGGTTTCATTTTCAGGTGTATTGTTGAAAGAATAAAAGAATGGCTACAGGCCAGCATCTTGAATATCTAAATATTGATGAAATTTTGGATGATTGTGAGTTATGTCGTCCGAATGCCGAAAATCTGGAAAATACTTATAAACATGATGATCCAAAAGACCAGAATGATGCTGAAGAACAAATATCTGAACGGTTACATGAGGAACACATATAGAAGATAAAATGCTACAAGCCACACAAGAAAACAAAGAGAAAGTGTATGGAGATAATAAATGTACGCATGAATTACCTATCAACATGGTAGAAGAGCGCCTTGGAAAACAAAACGAAAGGGGGATTTGTTGAGTCTATCATGTAATTAAGGGTTTAACTATGACAAAACATAGTTATTAGCACTAATATGTTATGTGCGGCTAACTGATAATGCTAAAAACGAACATATATTTCATAGCATTATTCCTCAAGAAAGACAAGCTTTTAGTTGCAATTGTTCTATTTACAAGTGATATTCGTTTAAATAATAAAAGGTGAAGACAAAAGACAGATTCGACGAATTGAAGACGCAAACGACCAAAAAGCTCAAAAGTACAAAAGACAATCAAAGAGGTTCCAATTATTGATAAGAAACGTCTCGAAATTACAAGAGTACAAGATTCAAAACGCAAAGTACAAAATATAAAATTGTACGCAAGGACGTTCGAAAATCCGGAACCGGGACCAGAGTCAACTCTCAACGCTCGACGCAACGGACTAAAAATTACAAGTCAACTATGCACATAAATATAATATAATATTTAAATAATTCTTATAATTATTTATATATTATAATAAATAATAAAAACCGTCGGCAAGAAAGACTCCAAACCAGAGTGAGCTGTAATTGCAAAATCCGCGACTCGCGGAGTTTGAAGGCCAAAAAGGCCGCGAGTCGCGGAGCCCCAAGTTTCAAAAATCCCTATAAAAGCAACCGAATTCTGATCGCAAAATCCATTATCTTTTTCTTTTCCTCATTCATACGTAAAATATATATATATAATTTATATTTTAATTTTAATTTTAATCCTAATAATAAGGGTATGTTAGCGAATGTTGTAAGGGTGTAAGTCGAAATTCTGTCCGTGTAACACTACGCTATTTTTAATCATTGTAAGTTATGTTCAACCTTTTTATATTAATGTCTCGTAGCTAAGTTATTATTATACTTATTTAATCCGAAGTAATCATGATGTTGGGCTAATTACTAAAATTGGGTAATTGGGCTTTGTATCATAATTAGGGTTTGGACAAAAGAACGACACTTGTGGAAATTAGACTATGGGCTATTAATGGGCTTTATATTTGTTTAACTAAATGATAGTTTGTTAATGTTAATATAAAGATTTACAATTGGGCCTCCCTATAAATTACCATATACACTCAATCGGACACGATGGGCGGGGTATTTATATGTACGAATAATCGTTCATTTAACCGGACACGGGAATGGATTAATAGCCACTAGAATAATTAAAACAGGGGTGAAATTATGTACAAAGGACACTTGGTATAATTGATAACAAAATATTAAAACCTTGGGTTACACTCAGTCGACAACCTGGTGTAATTATTAAACAAAGTATTAAAATCTTGTTACAGTTTAAATCCCCAATTAGTTGGAATATTTAACTTCGGGTATAAGAATAATTTGACGAGGACACTCGCACTTTATATTTATGACTGATGGACTGTTATGGACAAAAACCAGACGGACATATTAAATAATCCAGGACAAAGGACAATTAACCCATGGGCATAAAACTAAAATCAACACGTCAAACATCATGATTACGAAAGTTTAAATAAGCATAATTCTTTTATTTCATATTTAATTTCCTTTATTTTATATTTAATTGCACTTCTAATTATCGCATTTTTATTTATTGTTATTATATTTAATTGCACTTTTAATTATCGTACTTTTTAATTATCGCAAGTTTATTTTATCGCACTTTTATTATTCGCAATTTCATTATCGTTATTTACTTTATGCTTTAATTTAAGTCTTGTATTTATTTTTAATATTTTACATTTGGTTTTAACTGCGACTAAAGTTTAAAATCGACAAACCGGTCATTAAACGGTAAAAAGCCCCCTTTATAATAATAATATTACTTATATATATGTTTGTATTTTTATAAAAGTAAACTAATATAGCGTTGAGCTTTGTTAAAAAAAGATTCCCTGTGGAACGAACCGGACTTACTAAAAACTACACTACTGTACGATTAGGTACACTGCCTATAAGTGTTGTAGCAAGGTTTAAGTATATCCATTCTATAAATAAATAAATATCTTGTGTAAAATTGTATCGTATTTAATAGTATTTTCTGCTAAAATTAATAACTATTTTATACCACTCCGCTACCACATCAAGTATTTTTGGCGCAGCTGCCGGGGACAGTCTTAAAAGCCGGAAGCGCAACGCTATATATATAAAAAAAAAGATTTTTAGTTTACTTTTATTAAAATTCGTTTTTATAAAAGTATTTTTAAATATTCGAAAATATAAAAAGAAAAACAAAAAAATATAAGTATTTTTAAGATTTTGTTAAATATTTAAGTTTTATAAAGTTTCTTTATTTTTTATATAAGTTTTATTTAAGTATTTTGTTTTTATTTAAAAACATATAAAAAAATTATATATATATATAATTCTAGTTTTAAGATTTTTATTTATAAAATTATAAAATATTTCTATTTAGATATAAGTTTTTATTTACTTTTATTAAAACAGAAAATTATAAAATAGAAAATAGAAAATAAAAAAAAAATAAATAAAAATAAAAACACGTCGAAATTAAAAGCTGTCAGTTGAATTTCTGAACCCCGCGACTCGCGGGGTTTACTACCTTGAATACCGCAACTCGCGGAGAAAACCTGACACGCGACAGAAGCCCTAATCCTGCATTTATTACGGGGAAATTAATTATTATTATTATTATTTAACCCTAATTATTATTATTATTATTATTAGTTTTATTTTAACTTTTACTTTTTATTTAATTTATGTATTTAGTATTAATTAGTTTAATTAATTTGTAAAATTAGTAGTTTTAATAAATAAATAATATAAAAATAATATTTTTATAAAAATTGTAATTTTTACAACTTTTTGTATATTTTTATATTTTGTCCCTTTTTAATCGTTTTAACGTAATATTTGTATTTTTCGCTCATATTTAATTTTAAACTTAGTTTTTGCCATAGTCATTTTTATTCCTAGAATTTTGGGCTTTGCCGTAGAATTTCTTAAGTGCTTTTTCTCTAGACTAAGATTTAGGTACTTTAGAATTTTGCGACGCCTTTTTAAGTTTTAGTTTCTTTTTAAGTTAATTCCATTTGGGATTTAGTTTTTCTTGTAAGCTTTAATATTTTTAGACGACTTTTACCTATGTATCAATTATCATTCCAATTAGTAATCTCAATTTGCGATTATAATTTTAAGTTAGTTGTAGTAATAAGGTTAGGTTAGTCAAGTATTTTTAAGTTTTTATAAGTTTCTTTTATTTTTCCGTCACCTTTTATTTTTCAACCATTTTTCTTTTTCAACCTTTTTCCGACGAACACTTTTTCTTTCTTATTTCTCGCTATTCTAGTTTTAGGACATAGATTTTTATTCTACTTCTTATCTAAATTTCTTAAAATTACGAAAATTTATTTTAAGTGGTTAAATTAATAGACATCAAAATTTTCTGGTTCGTAGTAATAGTTGGATTTGTACGTGGACCGGGTTATTGGAGCCAAACAGTCCTCAATTATATTGAGACCAAACGAATCCTGCCCCTCTGCTGCATCTTTTGGCTATTCGAAACGTGGGCAAAATCAGAAAAGTCTATTGATTGGATAACTTATTATAATTTTTCTTTCCTTTTAAAAACTAATAGGATATTCAGTGAATGCACCGAGCAAGACGTTCACCACCTTTTGTACGTTCACCACCTGTAACTAGATCAAGACATTTAGCAAATATTACCGCCGTTGATTTTTCTTTAGAATCGTCATCCAGTCGACCAAGTACTTCAGTTCAAATTTCCGATAATCCATTTTTTGAACCCAACCTCACAATTGAGAATCCGGAGAATATTCAGGAACGGTTCGTAGATCCTGAACCACTAAACTTTCCTCCGGAACCACCAATCATTCAAACAGAGATTGTTGAGGAACGAACCATTAAATCAGAATCCTCTAGTGATTCCGATCAACAAATTCAATTATGGAGAATCTGGAACCTTTAAGTATGGAAGACCGAATGAGAGCTAAACGCACTGGCCAAGGTCACGCAATTACTCATCCAGACATTAATGCGCCAGATTATGAAATCAAAGGACAAATTCTACACATGGTGACTAATCAACGCCAATTTAGTGGTGCGCCGAAGGAAGATCCAAATGAACATCTACGTACCTTTAATAGGATCTGCACACTATTTAAAATCCGAGAAGTGGAGGATGAACAGATATATCTCATGTTATTTCCCTGGACTTTAAAGGGAGAAGCCAAAGATTGGTTGGAATCGTTACCTGAAGGGGCGATTGATACATGGGATGTTTTAGTTGACAAATTTCTTAAACAATTCTTTCCTGCATCTAAAGCCGTAAGACTTCAAGCAGAAATTGTTACGTTCACACAGAAACCAAATGAAACTCTATATGAGGCGTGGACAAGATATGGAAAGTTATTAAGAGGATGTCCGCAACATGGTTTAGACACCTGTCAAATAGTACAAATATTCTACCAAGGATGCGACATCACTACAAGAAAAGACATAGATATAGCAGCTGGTGGTTCTATTATGAAGAAAACCGAAACAGATGCTTACAAAATTATTGATAACACTGCTTCCCACTCACATGAGTGGCACCAAGAAAAAGATATCATTAGATCATCTAAAGCAGCTAGAGCAGATTCTAGCCATGACTTAGATTCCATTTCCGCAAAGATAGATGCTGTAGAGAGATGAATGGAAAAGATGACTAAAGATATTCACTCAATAAGAATTAGTTGTGAGCAGTGTGGAGGACCACATTTGACAAAAGATTGTCTCAGTATTGAATTAACAATGGAACAAAGAGAGAATATTTCATACATAAACCAAAGGCCTGAAAATAATTATCAGAATAATTATCAACCGCCAAGACCGATTTACAATCAAAACCAGAATTATAACCGAAATATTCCATACAACATCCAACAAGGTCCTAGCAATCAACAAGTATCCAATAATACTTACAATCAGCAACGACCTAATTTTCAAAATAAACCACCACAACAAACCGATGATAAAAAGCCGAATTTAGAAGATATGATGACGAAGCTAGTTGAAACTCAAACGCAGTTTTTCACATCTCAGAAACAAACTAATGAACAAAATGCTCAAGCATTTAGAAATCAACAAGCTTCTATTCAAAATCTAGAACAAGAAGTGAGTAACCTAGCAAGGTTAATAGGTGAAAGGTGTAGTGACCCGAACTTTTCCATGTTTATATATATTAATTGAGATTGATATTTACATGATTAAATGTTTCCAACATGTTAAGCAATCAAACTTGTTAAGACTTGATTAATTGAAATATGTTTCATATAGACAATTGACCACCCAAGTTGATCGGTGATTCACGAACGTTAAAACTTGTAAAAACTATATGATGACATATATATGGATATATATATATATAGTCAACATGATACTATGATAAGAAAACATATCATAAAGTATATTAACAATGAACTACATATGTAAAAACAAGACTACTAACTTAATGATTTTTAAACGAGACATATATGTAACGATTATCGTTGTAAAGACATTTAATGTATATATATCATATTAAGAGATATTCATACATGATAATATCATGATAATATAATAATTTAAAATCTCATTTGATATTATAAACATTGGGTTAACAACATTTAACAAGATCGTTAACCTAAAGGTTTCAAAACAACACTTACATGTAACGACTAACGATGACTTAACGACTCAGTTAAAATGTATATACATGTAGTGTTTTAATATGTATTTATACACTTTTGAAATACTTCAATACACTTATCAAAATACTTCTACTTAACAATAATGCTTACAATTACATCCTCGTTCAGTTTCATCAACAATTCTACTCGTATGCACCCGTATTCGTACTCGTACAATACACAGCTTTTAGATGTATGTACTATTGGTATATACACTCCAATGATCAGCTCTTAGCAGCCCATGTGAGTCACCTAACACATGTGGGAACCATCATTTGGCAACTAGCATGAAATATCTCATAAAATTACAAAAATATGAGTAATCATTCATGACTTATTTACATGAAAACAAAATTACATATCCTTTATATCTAATCCATACACCAACGACCAAAAACACCTACAAACACTTTCATTCTTCAATTTTCTTCATCTAATTAATCTCTCTCAAGTTCTATCTTCAAGTTCTAAGTGTTCTTCATAAATTCCAAAAGTTCTAGTTTCATAAAATCAAGAATACTTTCAAGTTTGCTAGCTCACTTCCAATCTTGTAAGGTGATCATCCAACCTCAAGAAATCTTTGTTTCTTACAGTAGGTTATCATTCTAATACAAGGTAATAATCATATTCAAACTTTAGTTCAATTTCTATAACTATAACAATCTTATTTCAAGTGATGATCTTACTTGAACTTGTTTTCGTGTCATGATTCTGCTTCAAGAACTTCGAGCCATCCAAGGATCCATTGAAGCTAGATCCATTTTTCTCTTTTCCAGTAGGTTTATCCAAGGAAATTAAGGTAGTAATGATGTTCATAACATCATTCGATTCATACATATAAAGCTATCTTATTCGAAGGTTTAAACTTGTAATCACTAGAACATAGTTTAGTTAATTCTAAACTTGTTCGCAAACAAAAGTTAATCCTTCTAACTTGACTTTTAAAATCAACTAAACACATGTTCTATATCTATATGATATGCTAACTTAATGATTTAAAACCTGGAAACACGAAAAACACCGTAAAACCGGATTTACGCCGTCGTAGTAACACCGCGGGCTGTTTTGGGTTAGTTAATTAAAAACTATGATACACTTTGATTTAAAAGTTTTTATTCTGAGAAAATGATTTTTATTATGAACATGAAACTATATCCAAAAATTATGGTTAAACTCAAAGTGGAAGTATGTTTTCTAAAATGGTCATCTAGACGTCGTTCTTTCGACTGAAATGACTACCTTTACAAAAACGACTTGTAACTTATTTTTCCGACTATAAACCTATACTTTTTCTGTTTAGATTCATAAAATAGAGTTCAATATGAAACCATAGCAATTTGATTCACTCAAAACGGATTTAAAATGAAGAAGTTATGGGTAAAACAAGATTGGATAATTTTTCTCATTTTAGCTACGTGAAAATTGGTAACAAATCTATTCCAACCATAACTTAATCAACTTGTATTGTATATTATGTAATCTTGAGATACCATAGACACGTATACAATGTTTCGACCTATCATGTCGACACATCTATATATATTTCGGAACAACCATAGACACTCTATATGTGAATGTTGGAGTTAGCTATACAGGGTTGAGGTTGATTCCAAAATATATATAGTTTGAGTTGTGATCAATACTGAGATACGTATACACTGGGTCGTGGATTGATTCAAGATAATATTTATCGATTTATTTCTGTACATCTAACTGTGGACAACTAGTTATAGGTTACTAACGAGGACAGCTGACTTAATAAACTTAAAACATCAAAATATATTAAAAGTGTTGTAAATATATTTTGAACATACTTTAATATATATGTATATATTGTTATAGGTTCGTGAATCAACAGTGGCCAAGTCTTACTTCCCGACGAAGTAAAAATCTGTGAAAGTGAGTTATAGTCCCACTTTTAAAATCTAATATTTTTGGGATGAGAATACATGCAGGTTTTATAAATGATTTACAAAATAGACACAAGTACGTGAAACTACATTCTATGGTTGAATTATCGAAATCGAATATGCCCCTTTTTATTAAGTCTGGTAATCTAAGAATTAGGGAACAGACACCCTAATTGACGCGAATCCTAAAGATAGATCTATTGGGCCTAACAAACCCCATCCAAAGTACCGGATGCTTTAGTACTTCGAAATTTATATCATATCCGAAGGGTGTCCCGGAATGATGGGGATATTCTTATATATGCATCTTGTTATTGTCGGTTACCAGGTGTTCACCATATGAATGATTTTTATCTCTATGTATGGGATGTGTATTGAAATATGAAATCTTGTGGTCTATTGTTACGATTTGATATATATAGGTTAAACCTATAACTCACCAACATTTTTGTTGACGTTTAAAGCATGTTTATTCTCAGGTGAATATTAAGAGCTTCCGCTGTTGCATACTAAAATAAGGACAAGATTTGGAGTCCATGTTTGTATGATATTGTGTAAAAACTGCATTCAAGAAACTGATTTCGATGTAACATATTTGTATTGTAAACCATTATGTAATGGTCGTGTGTAAACAGGATATTTTAGATTATCATTATTTGATAATCTACGTAAAGCTTTTTAAACCTTTATTTATGAAATAAAGGTTATGGTTTGTTTTAAAAATGAATGCAGTCTTTGAAAAACGTCTCATATAGAGGTCAAAACCTCGCAACGAAATCAATTAATATGGAACGTTTTTAATCAATAAGAACGGGACATTTCAGTTGGTATCCGAGCGTTGGTCTTAGAGAACCAGAAAATTTGCATTAGTGTGTCTTATCGAGTTTGTTAGGATGCATTAGTGAGTCTGGACTTCGACCGTGTTTTCTTTAAAAATGATTGCTTAACATTTTTGTTGGAAACTATATATTTTTAACATATGAATATTATGTGATATATTAATCTCTTAACGTGTTTGATATTATGTGATAGATGTCTACCTCTAGAACAAGTCCCATTGACTCACCTAATAATAATGAAGAGTCAAATGTAAATTGGAATGATTTGTGGACTGATTCACAAGTTCCCGAAGAGGAACCGGAAGAAGAGTCGGAACCGGAAGAAGAATCGGAACCGGAAGAAGAATCGGAATCGGATGAAGAAATAGAACCGGTGGGGGAAATAATAAAACGGTTAAGTAAAAGAAAATCCTCAACCAACCGACCAAAGTTAATTATGGTCAATGGTGTTTCCGCCAAGGAAGCAAAATATTGGGAGGATTACCAATTCTCCGATGAATCGGATTCCGACGAGAATTCCGATGATGTTATAGAAATTACCCCAACTGAATTTAAAAAGGCAAAAGAAAATAATAAGGGAAAGGGCATAAAAATAGAGAAATCTAATTCCAACCCCGATGAACTTTATATGTATCGTCAACCCCCGAAGTCCTTAAGTTGTAACAATGACCCGGGAACCTCTAAACCACCAGGTTTTTCTAAACCAATGTGGACAACGACGGCTCGTATTAGGGGAACATCATATATCCCTAGAAACTTGGCAAAACGAACCAAAACCGAAGAAGAAGAAACGAGCGAGTCGGAATAAGATAGTTGTATTCGTGTGGTGTAATATATGTAATATAGTGTTCTTATGCTTTATGATATATGTAAAAATTGCTTGTATTAATAAGTATTTTTTTATGAATCTAACTCTTGTCTATTTTACAGTTTAAAAACACAAAATGGATAGACAACCCAATATTTTAAGAGACCTACCCGGAGACATGATTGATGAAATCTTGTCTAGAGTCGGCCAGAATTCTTCGGCACAACTATTTAAGGCGAGATCAGTTTGTAAGACATTCGAAGAACGTTCCAAGAATGTCTTGGTTTATAAGAGACTTTCATTTGAAAGATGGGGGATATCACATTGGGAAACCCATAAGTTACGATGTGTTTACTTTGACGCATATATTGCGGGGAACCCAAATGCTATTTTACGCAACGGGTTAAGAAATTATTTTGACTCAATATATCCGAATATTGGACTTCGTGATTTAGAAAAAGCGGCTAACATGCAACATAAAGAAGCATGTTATGCTTACGGATTAGTAATGTTCGCTTCTCACCAAAGTGAGAACAAGAACATCGGGCTACAACTATTAAACAAAACGTTTCCACAAGTGACGGAGTCGGTAATTGGGGTAAGAAATGAGGTTTTTAGATTATTACGGGACTGTTGGACATTACGTAACCCTCGTCCCTTTGATGACGTTACAACACGCTGTCTTATCAACGGCTATAACGGTTATGTTGCACAAGACCAAGGATGGGAAGTAGTCCTAGTAAAACCAGAATGCATGACTTGTTTCTGGACGTATGAATTACGTGTCTTTATTGCCTTTGCTGAACGACTTGTGTACTAGCTAGAATTGTCTTCACAACTATCTTGTATCAAAGTTATTGTGTGCTATATTTCATGCTTTATGTAAAATAAGCGGTATTGTAAGTTTGTAAAATATTGTATAAAAGTTTGAACGCGAAATATTATTATAATCAGTTTTTCATATAGAATTGTAGTAGTTGAATTGTATATTAGCTACTAAGTATGAACTTAACGGGTAGGTACTACCCGAATTTAAACTTATAAAATGCTAATATGAAGAAAAAGCTTTTATAAATGAGTTCATATTATGCTACGAAATACTATTAACTACTCTTAATATTCTGTATGATTAACTTGTTCCATTTAACTATTTTGAAGGAAATGGCACCGACTACTCGACACACCGTGAATATGAATGAAGAGGACTTTCGTACTTTTCTAGCTTCAAACATAGCCGCAGTACAGGCTGCGCTACATACCAACAATAACCTTGGATCTAGCAGTACAGGAAATCGTGTAGGATGCACCTACAAAGAATTCACTGCCTGCAAACCTTTGGAATTTGATAGAACCGAAGGACCGATCGGATTGAAACGGTGGACCGAGAAGGTTGAATCGGTGTTTGCCATAAGTAAGTGTACTGAAGAGGACAAAGTGAAGTACGCTACGCATACCTTCACAGGTTCTGCATTAACATGGTGGAATACCTATCTAGAGCAAGTGGGACAAGATGATGCGTACGCACTACCGTGGTCAGCATTCAAGCACTTGATGAATGAGAAGTACCGTCCCAGAACCGAGGTCAATAAGCTCAAGACAGAACTTAGAGGGTTACGAACCCAAGGATTTGATATTACCACGTACGAAAGACGATTCACAGAATTGTGCCTATTGTGTCCGGGAGCATTCGAAGATGAGGAAGAGAAGATCGACGCGTTTGTGAAAGGATTACCGGAAAGAATCCAAGAAGATATAAGTTCACACGAGCCCGCCTCCATACAACAGGCATGTAGAATGGCTCACAAACTAGTGAACCAGATTGAAGAAAGAATTAAAGAACAGACTGCTGAAGAAGCCAATGTGAAGCAAGTCAAAAGAAAGTGGGAGGAAAACGGTGATAAGAATCACCAATACAACAACAACAGCAATTACAACAATAATCGCAACAATTATCCCAACAATCGCAACATCAATCGCAACTACAACAAACGGCCCAACAACAACAACAACAACAACAACAACAACAGCAACTACAACAATCATCCCAACAACAATAATAACCGCAACAACAACAACAATCAGAAGCAGCTATGCCAAAGGTGTGAAAAGAATCACTCGGGGTTCTGCACCAAATTTTGCAACAAGTGTAAAAGAAATGGTCATAGCGCGGCGAAGTGTGAGGTCTACGGACCAGGGGTTAATAGAACGAAAGGAACAAATGGTGTCGGAACGAGTAATGGCGGAGCAAGTAGTGTCGGAGCAAGTTATGCCAATGTAGTTTGTTATAAATGTGGAAAACCAGGCCACATTATTAGAAATTGCCCGAACCAGGAGAACACGAATGGACAAGGCCGTGGAAGAGTTTTCAATATTAATGCGGTAGAGGCACAGGAAGACCCGGAGCTTGTTACGGGTACGTTTCTTATTGACAATAAATCTGCTTACGTTTTATTTGATTCGGGTGCGGATAGAAGCTATATGAGTAGAGATTTTTGTGCTAAATTAAGTTGTCCATTGACGCCTTTGGATAGTAAATTTTTACTCGAATTAGCAAATGGTAAATTAATTTCAGCAGATAATATATGTCGGAATCGAGAAATTAAACTGGTTAGCGAAACATTTAAGATTGATTTGATACCAGTAGAGTTAGGGAGTTTTGATGTGATAATCGGTATGGACTGGTTGAAAGAAGTGAAAGCGGAGATCGTTTGTTACAAAAATGCAATTCGCATTATACGAGAAAAAGGAAAACCCTTAATGGTGTACGGAGAAAAGGGCAACACGAAGCTACATCTTATTAGTAATTTGAAGGCACAAAAACTAATAAGAAAAGGTTGCTATGCTGTTCTAGCACACGTCGAGAAAGTACAAACTGAAGAAAAGAGCATCAATAATGTTCCCATTGCAAAAGAATTTCCCGATGTATTTCCGAAAGAATTACCGGGATTACCCCCACATCGATCCATTGAATTTCAAATAGATCTTGTACCAGGAGCTGCACCAATAGCTCGTGCTCCTTACAGACTCGCACCCAGCGAGATGAAAGAACTGCAAAGCCAATTACAAGAACTTTTAGAGCGTGGTTTCATTCGACCAAGCACATCACCGTGGGGAGCTCCTGTTTTGTTTGTCAAGAAGAAAGATGGTACATTCAGGTTGTGTATCGACTACCGAGAGTTGAACAAACTTACCATCAAGAACCGCTACCCACTACCGAGAATCGACGACTTATTTGATCAACTACAAGGCTCGTCTGTTTATTCAAAGATTGACTTACGTTCCGGGTATCATCAAATGCGGGTGAAAGAAGATGATATTCCAAAGACTGCTTTCAGAACACGTTACGGTCATTACGAGTTTATGGTCATGCCGTTTGGTTTAACTAATGCACCAGCTGTGTTCATGGACCTTATGAACCGAGTGTGTGGACCATACCTTGACAAGTTTGTCATTGTTTTCATTGATGACATACTTATTTACTCAAAGAATGACCAAGAACACGGTGAACATTTGAGAAAGGTGTTAGAAGTATTGAGGAAGGAAGAATTGTACGCTAAGTTTTCGAAGTGTGCATTTTGGTTGGAAGAAGTTCAATTCCTCGGTCACATAGTGAACAAAGAAGGTATTAAGGTGGATCCGGCAAAGATAGAAACTGTTGAAAAGTGGGAAACCCCGAAAACTCCGAAACACATACGCCAGTTTTTAGGACTAGCTGGTTACTACAGAAGGTTCATCCAAGACTTTTCCAGAATAGCAAAACCCTTGACTGCATTAACGCATAAAGGGAAGAAATTTGAATGGAATGATGAACAAGAGAAAGCGTTTCAGTTATTGAAGAAAAAGCTAACTACGGCACCTATATTGTCATTGCCTGAAGGGAATGATGATTTTATGATTTATTGTGATGCATCAAAGCAAGGTCTCGGTTGTGTATTAATGCAACGAACGAAGGTGATTGCTTATGCGTCTAGACAATTGAAGATTCACGAACAAAATTATACGACGCATGATTTGGAATTAGGCGCGGTTGTTTTTGCATTAAAGACTTGGAGGCACTACTTATATGGGGTCAAAAGTATTATATATACCGACCACAAAAGTCTTCAACACATATTTAATCAGAAACAACTGAATATGAGGCAGCGTAGGTGGATTGAATTATTGAATGATTACGACTTTGAGATTCATTACCACCCGGGGAAGGCAAATGTGGTAGCCGATGCCTTGAGCAGGAAGGATAGAGAACCCATTCGAGTAAAATCTATGAATATAATGATTCATAATAACCTTACTACTCAAATAAAGGAGGCGCAACAAGGAGTTTTAAAAGAGGGAAATTTAAAGGATGAAATACCCAAAGGATCGGAGAAGCATCTTAATATTCGGGAAGACGGAACCCGGTACAGGGTTGAAAGGATTTGGGTACCAAAATTTGGAGATATGAGAGAAATGGTACTTAGAGAAGCTCATAAAACCAGATACTCAATACATCCTGGAACGGGGAAGATGTACAAGGATCTCAAGAAACATTTTTGGTGGCCGGGTATGAAAGCCGATGTTGCTAAATACGTAGGAGAATGTTTGACGTGTTCTAAGGTCAAAGCTGAGCATCAGAAACCATCAGGTCTACTTCAACAACCCGAAATCCCGGAATGGAAATGGGAAAACATTACCATGGATTTCATCACTAAATTGCCAAGGACTGCAAGTGGTTTTGATACTATTTGGGTAATAGTTGATCGTCTCACCAAATCAGCACACTTCCTACCAATAAGAGAAGATGACAAGATGGAGAAGTTAGCACGACTGTATTTGAAGGAAGTCGTCTCCAGACATGGAATACCAATCTCTATTATCTCTGATAGGGATGGCAGATTTATTTCAAGATTCTGGCAGACATTACAGCAAGCATTAGGAACTCGTCTAGACATGAGTACTGCCTATCATCCACAAACTGATGGGCAGAGCGAAAGGACGATACAAACGCTTGAAGACATGCTACGAGCATGTGTTATTGATTTCGGAAACAGTTGGGATCGACATCTACCGTTAGCAGAATTTTCCTACAACAACAGCTACCATTCAAGCATTGAGATGGCGCCGTTTGAAGCACTTTATGGTAGAAAGTGCAGGTCTCCGATTTGTTGGAGTGAAGTGGGGGATAGACAGATTACGGGTCCGGAGATTATACAAGAAACTACCGAGAAGATCATCCAAATTCAACAACGGTTGAAAACCGCCCAAAGTCGACAAAAGAGCTACGCTGACATTAAAAGAAAAGATATAGAATTTGAAATTGGAGAGATGGTCATGCTTAAAGTTGCACCTTGGAAAGGCGTTGTTCGATTTGGTAAACGAGGGAAATTAAATCCAAGGTATATTGGACCATTCAAGATTATTGATCGTGTCGGACCAGTAGCTTACCGACTAGAGTTACCTCAACAACTCGCGGCTGTACATAACACTTTCCACGTCTCGAATTTAAAGAAATGTTTTGCTAAAGAAGATCTCACTATTCCGTTAGATGAAATCCAAATCAACGAAAAACTTCAATTCATCGAAGAACCCGTCGAAATAATGGATCGTGAGGTTAAAAGACTTAAGCAAAACAAGATACCAATTGTTAAGGTTCGATGGAATACTCGTAGAGGACCCGAGTTCACCTGGGAGTGTGAAGATCAGATGAAGAAGAAATACCCGCATCTATTTCCAGAAGATTCGTCAACACCTTCAACAGCTTAAAATTTCGGGACGAAATTTATTTAACGGGTAGGTACTGTAGTGACCCGAACTTTTCCATGTTTATATATATTAATTGAGATTGATATTTACATGATTAAATGTTTCCAACATGTTAAGCAATCAAACTTGTTAAGACTTGATTAATTGAAATATGTTTCATATAGACAATTGACCACCCAAGTTGATCGGTGATTCACGAACGTTAAAACTTGTAAAAACTATATGATGACATATATATGGATATATATATATATAGTCAACATGATACTATGATAAGAAAACATATCATAAAGTATATTAACAATGAACTACATATGTAAAAACAAGACTACTAACTTAATGATTTTTAAACGAGACATATATGTAACGATTATCGTTGTAAAGACATTTAATGTATATATATCATATTAAGAGATATTCATACATGATAATATCATGATAATATAATAATTTAAAATCTCATTTGATATTATAAACATTGGGTTAACAACATTTAACAAGATCGTTAACCTAAAGGTTTCAAAACAACACTTACATGTAACGACTAACGATGACTTAACGACTCAGTTAAAATGTATATACATGTAGTGTTTTAATATGTATTTATACACTTTTGAAATACTTCAATACACTTATCAAAATACTTCTACTTAACAATAATGCTTACAATTACATCCTCGTTCAGTTTCATCAACAATTCTACTCGTATGCACCCGTATTCGTACTCGTACAATACACAGCTTTTAGATGTATGTACTATTGGTATATACACTCCAATGATCAGCTCTTAGCAGCCCATGTGAGTCACCTAACACATGTGGGAACCATCATTTGGCAACTAGCATGAAATATCTCATAAAATTACAAAAATATGAGTAATCATTCATGACTTATTTACATGAAAACAAAATTACATATCCTTTATATCTAATCCATACACCAACGACCAAAAACACCTACAAACACTTTCATTCTTCAATTTTCTTCATCTAATTAATCTCTCTCAAGTTCTATCTTCAAGTTCTAAGTGTTCTTCATAAATTCCAAAAGTTCTAGTTTCATAAAATCAAGAATACTTTCAAGTTTGCTAGCTCACTTCCAATCTTGTAAGGTGATCATCCAACCTCAAGAAATCTTTGTTTCTTACAGTAGGTTATCATTCTAATACAAGGTAATAATCATATTCAAACTTTAGTTCAATTTCTATAACTATAACAATCTTATTTCAAGTGATGATCTTACTTGAACTTGTTTTCGTGTCATGATTCTGCTTCAAGAACTTCGAGCCATCCAAGGATCCATTGAAGCTAGATCCATTTTTCTCTTTTCCAGTAGGTTTATCCAAGGAAATTAAGGTAGTAATGATGTTCATAACATCATTCGATTCATACATATAAAGCTATCTTATTCGAAGGTTTAAACTTGTAATCACTAGAACATAGTTTAGTTAATTCTAAACTTGTTCGCAAACAAAAGTTAATCCTTCTAACTTGACTTTTAAAATCAACTAAACACATGTTCTATATCTATATGATATGCTAACTTAATGATTTAAAACCTGGAAACACGAAAAACACCGTAAAACCGAATTTACGCCGTCGTAGTAACACCGCGGGCTGTTTTGGGTTAGTTAATTAAAAACTATGATACACTTTGATTTAAAAGTTTTTATTCTGAGAAAATGATTTTTATTATGAACATGAAACTATATCCAAAAATTATGGTTAAACTCAAAGTGGAAGTATGTTTTCTAAAATGGTCATCTAGACGTCGTTCTTTCGACTGAAATGACTACCTTTACAAAAACGACTTGTAACTTATTTTTCCGACTATAAACCTATACTTTTTCTGTTTAGATTCATAAAATAGAGTTCAATATGAAACCATAGCAATTTGATTCACTCAAAACGGATTTAAAATGAAGAAGTTATGGGTAAAACAAGATTGGATAATTTTTCTCATTTTAGCTACGTGAAAATTGGTAACAAATCTATTCCAACCATAACTTAATCAACTTGTATTGTATATTATGTAATCTTGAGATACCATAGACACGTATACAATGTTTCGACCTATCATGTCGACACATCTATATATATTTCGGAACAACCATAGACACTCTATATGTGAATGTTGGAGTTAGCTATACAGGGTTGAGGTTGATTCCAAAATATATATAGTTTGAGTTGTGATCAATACTGAGATACGTATACACTGGGTCGTGGATTGATTCAAGATAATATTTATCGATTTATTTCTGTACATCTAACTGTGGACAACTAGTTATAGGTTACTAACGAGGACAGCTGACTTAATAAACTTAAAACATCAAAATATATTAAAAGTGTTGTAAATATATTTTGAACATACTTTAATATATATGTATATATTGTTATAGGTTCGTGAATCAACAGTGGCCAAGTCTTACTTCCCGACGAAGTAAAAATCTGTGAAAGTGAGTTATAGTCCCACTTTTAAAATCTAATATTTTTGGGATGAGAATACATGCAGGTTTTATAAATGATTTACAAAATAGACACAAGTACGTGAAACTACATTCTATGGTTGAATTATCGAAATCGAATATGCCCCTTTTTATTAAGTCTGGTAATCTAAGAATTAGGGAACAGACACCCTAATTGACGCGAATCCTAAAGATAGATCTATTGGGCCTAACAAACCCCATCCAAAGTACCGGATGCTTTAGTACTTCGAAATTTATATCATATCCGAAGGGTGTCCCGGAATGATGGGGATATTCTTATATATGCATCTTGTTATTGTCGGTTACCAGGTGTTCACCATATGAATGATTTTTATCTCTATGTATGGGATGTGTATTGAAATATGAAATCTTGTGGTCTATTGTTACGATTTGATATATATAGGTTAAACCTATAACTCACCAACATTTTTGTTGACGTTTAAAGCATGTTTATTCTCAGGTGAATATTAAGAGCTTCCGCTGTTGCATACTAAAATAAGGACAAGATTTGGAGTCCATGTTTGTATGATATTGTGTAAAAACTGCATTCAAGAAACTGATTTCGATGTAACATATTTGTATTGTAAACCATTATGTAATGGTCGTGTGTAAACAGGATATTTTAGATTATCATTATTTGATAATCTACGTAAAGCTTTTTAAACCTTTATTTATGAAATAAAGGTTATGGTTTGTTTTAAAAATGAATGCAGTCTTTGAAAAACGTCTCATATAGAGGTCAAAACCTCGCAACGAAATCAATTAATATGGAACGTTTTTAATCAATAAGAACGGGACATTTCAAAAGGAAACCGGGAAGTCTACCTAGTTATACAAATGCTAACCCCCGGAATGAAACAGCTAAAGCTATTACCACAAGAAGTGGTACAACACTTAAACCACCGGAAATACCTGTAACTTCTGATGAAACTATTCCTACTCCACAAGAACCACAACCTGATCAAGATAAGGAAAAAGAACCGGTAGTTGAAAAGGTTAATGAAGATAACACAGTTAAGGCTAAACCTTATGTTAAACCATACAAACCACCACTTCCTTACCCGAGTAAAATGAAGAAAGAGAAACTTGAAGCCGAGCAATCCAAATTCTTGGATATGTTTAAACAGATAAATGTAAATCTTCCTTTCATTGATGTGATTTCAGGAATGCCTAGATATGCTAAATTCTTGAAAGATCTAATCTCAAATAGAAAGAAAATGGAAGAACTCTCGGCTGTTACTATGAATGCTAATTGTTCAGCAGTGCTGTTGAATAAAATACCAGAAAAACTATCTGATCCAGGAAGCTTCACAATTCCATGTTTTTTGGGTAGTCTTAGTTCAATAGAAGCATTGGCAGACTTAGGTGCTAGTATAAATCTAATGCCGTATTCACTATACGCTAAACTAGACCTTGGAGAATTAAAACCAACCAGAATAAGCATACAACTAGCCGATAGATCAATAAAATATCCTAGAGGGATAATGGAGAACATGCTAGTTAAAGTTGGTACTTTAGTATTTCCAGTAGATTTTGTTGTTCTGGACATGGAAGAAGATTCTCAAGTTCCTCTCATATTAGGAAGACCATTCTTAAACACGGCTAAAGCAATGATAGACGTGTTCGGTAAGAAACTAACCCTAAGTATAGAGGATGAGAGTGTTACCTTTTCAGTTGATAGAGCAATGCAACAACCACAATCTGCAGATGATACATGTTATTATATTCAAACTATAGATGCACATGCAGAATTATTAGAAGAATTTCCAGAATTACAAGGAACAGGAGAATGTTCTTTAGGAGAAGGTAATGAACCAATTGATGAAGCTGAAATGTTAGCTACACTTATAGCTAATGGATATGAACCAACAACAGAAGAAATTCAAATGCTAAAAGAAGAAGACAGATATCGATATAAATCATCGATAGAAGAACCTCCGAAATTAGAGTTAAAGCCACTTCCAAACCATTTGGAATACGCTTATTTACATGGTGAATCTGAATTACCTGTAATAATATCGTCTTCTCTTACTGAAAATGAGAAATCACAACTCATTTCTGTGTTGAAAGCTCATAAACCAGCCATTGCATGGAAGATTCATGATATTAAAGGAATAAGTCCTTCGTATTGCACACATAAAATCCTTATGGAAGAAGGTCATAAAACGTATGTGCAACGCCAACGAAGACTAAATCCTAATATGCAAGATGTAGTTAAGAAAGAGATTATTAAACTGCTAGATGCAGGTCTAATTTATCCAATCTCTGATAGTCCATGGGTAAGCCCAGTTCAATGCGTACCTAAGAAGGGTGGCATGACTGTCATTACAAATGAGAAAAATGAGCTTATTCCTACTAGGACTGTAACAGGATGGCGTGTGTGTATTGATTATAGAAAATTAAATGACGCCACCAGAAAAGATCACTTTCCCTTACCTTTCATAGATCAAATGTTGGAAAGATTAGCCGGAAATAGTTACTATTGTTTTCTAGATGGATTTTCCGGATATTTTCAAATTCCAATAGCACCCGAGGACCAAGAGAAAACCACATTCACGTGCCCTTATGGTACTTTTGCTTACAAACGCATGCCATTTGGACTTTGTAACGCCCCTGCAACCTTTCAAAGGTGTATGATGGCGATTTTTCACGACATGATAGAAGAATGCATGGAAGTATTCATGGATGACTTTTCAGTCTTCGGTGATACATTTAAATCATGTTTAGTTAATCTGGAACAAATGCTAATTAGATGCGAAAAATCAAATCTAGTACTTAATTGGGATAAATGCCATTTCATGGTTAAAGAAGGCATCGTTCTTGGACATAAAATTTCAAAAGAAGGAATTGAAGTGGATAGAGCTAAAGTAGATGTAATTGCTAAACTTCCACATCCCACCAATGTTAGAGGAGTTAGGAGTTTTCTAGGGCATGCCGGTTTTTACCGACGTTTCATAAAAGATTTTTCTAAAATTGCCACTCCTATGAATAAACTCCTAGAAAAGGATGCTCCATTCATCTTTTCAGATGAGTGTATCAAATCTTTTAATATTCTTAAAGAAAAACTAACTAATGCGCCGATCATGATAACACCAAATTGGAATCTACCATTTGAACTAATGTGCGATGCAAGTGATTTTGCAATGGGAGCCGTTTTAGGACAAAGGATTGAAAAACGATTTCAACCTATATATTATGCTAGTAAGACGTTACAAGGAGCACAAACGAACTATACAACTACTGAAAAGAACTCCTTGCTATTGTCTTTGCTTTTGACAAATTTCGATCATATCTCGTTCTAGCAAAAACGGTGGTCTATACCGACCATTCTGCTCTTAGATACCTATTTTCAAAACAAGATGCTAAACCAAGATTAATCCGTTGGATCTTACTCTTACAAGAATTTGATATTGAAATCCGAGATAAAAGAGGAGCAGAAAATCTCGCCGCTGATCATCTTTCTCGTCTTGAAAATCCCGAATTAGAAGTTCTAAATGAATCAGCCATACAAGACAACTTTCCTGATGAATATCTATTGAAGATAGATTATAAAGAAATCCCATAGTTTGCAGACTATGCAAACTACTTAGTTTGTGGATTCCTTGAGAAAGGATTATCGTACCAAAGACGAAAGAAATTCTTCAGTGATATAAAACACTATTTCTGGGAAGATCCACATCTGTTTAAAAGTTGTCCCGATGGAATAATACGCCGATGTGTATTTGGAGATGAAGCTAGTAAAATTTTAGACCATTGTCACACAGGACCAACAGGAGGGCATTATGGGCCTCAACTAACAGCAAGAAAAGTTTATGAAGCTGGATTCTATTGGCCTACAATTTACAAAGACGCACACCTTCTTTGCAAATCCTGTGATGCATGTCAAAGGGTCGGAAAAATAAATCAACGTGATGAAATGCCACAAAATGTCATCCAAGTATGTGAAGTATTTGACATTTGGGGTATTGACTTTATGGGTCCATTTCCAAAATCTCATAATAATCTATATATACTCGTAGCCATTGATTATGTATCTAAATGGGCGGAAGCACAAGCTCTCCCAACTAACGATGCACGAGTTGTAGTCAACTTTTTAAAACGTCTTTTTGCAAGGTTTGGAACACCGAAAGCTTTAATAAGTGATCGGGGTACTCATTTCTGTAATAATCAACTTGAGAAAGTTCTTAAAAGATATGGAGTAACTCATAAAATCTCCACCGCATATCATCCACAAACAAGTGGACAAGTTGAAAATACCAACCGAGCTTTAAAACGTATTCTAGAGAAAACCGTAGGATCAAATCCGAAGGAATGGTCCATTAAATTGGAGGATGCACTCTGGGCTTTTAGAACAGCCTACAAAACTCCAATTGGAACCACACCTTTTAGACTTGTTTATGGAAAAGCATGTCATCTTCCAGTAGAAATTGAACACAAAGCATTTTGGGCTTTGAAAACATGTAATCTTGATTTACATGAAGCCGGACGTCTACGATTAAGTCAACTAAACGAATTAGAAGAATTAAGACATGAAGCATACGAAAATTCGTTAATCTATAAAGAAAGAACGAAGAAATGGCATGATAAAAGAATCAGAAGTTCAAAAGAATTTAAAGAAGGAGACAGAGTTCTTCTTTTCAATTCACTATTCAAGCTATTTCCTGGAAAATTGAAATCAAGATGGTCTGGACCATTCATAGTCAAAAGAGTTTTCCCATACGGAACGATAGAATTGATAAATTCAAATGGGATTGAATTTAAAGTTAATGGTCACAGAGTTAAACATTACATACATGGTCCGATGGAAATCGACAACGAAGTTAATCACAATTTCGACACCACAGCTAACTAAGTGTGGGGAGAATCAAGTCTTTAAAGGATAATATGTATTTCTGTTAGAGTTAGATTGTCTGTTTTCATATAGTTCTCGAAAATGGAACCCGAATGATCTTTCCCTAGCAGACCCTAAAGAACTAGTCTTCTCCCCCCATTCTGAATTTTTATTTTTTTAGGTTTTTACAAAATGAAGACTGCCTGTGAACTAAACCATGGTCTAATGCTACACGCTTTGATCACTAAAAGAAATAATGACATACTACCGAGTGAATTAGTATCAGTAATCAGAGAAAGAATGGACGGAGTTAGAAAAGAATCCAGATGCGAAGATAATAAGTTACAATTTGGTAAAGGAAAATCAAAATCCGCAGCGAAAAGAAGAGCACGACACCTAGAAAGATGTCACAAATGCGGAAAATGGTCACATGGAGGTAAATGTTCAAATAATCAAACCTATTCAAATACCAAATTTGTTACTTTATGCAGAGACGGACCGTTCATATGTTTAGAAGAAAAGACACTGAATGCTCGAGGTTACGCATATGTAGCTATGGAAAACCAATTAAACCGACTATCTTATGAATGGGATAGATCATATAACTAAGAAATCTATTTCACAGGTATGTTTGTACAGTTTTTATTTTATTTTTTTTTATTTTTAACCTTTTGATAATAAACGCTAATTTGTTCGCTAAAAAGTATTAAATTGGTATTGAATAAAATTAGGTTTGGCGACCGAAATTATTGATATCATTCAAAAATTTATTACATCACTGCGAAATTTAACGTTTATTCTTAAGGTATAAATATCTTTAAACAATCAACCCAAAATATTTCAAAAATTCGTCATGAGTTAAATTAGGTTTTGGAACCGAAATTACTTTACCGAAAAGAGGGGCGCATATTTTTGATAATATTTGATTATTAAAGTGGGATAAAAAGCCAAAAAGATTTTTAATTTTATTTTTACCATGTTTTTAAAATTAATATTTAAATCTTAAATTAATATTGTAAACTTTGTAAAAACAATATATTTAAAATTGTAAATATTTGAAAAATTAATATAAGTTTGGTATGAATTTATAAATTTTTAAATTAAGTTTGGTGTGAATTTTTAATTTTTAAAATATAAATTTTTAATTTTATGCATTTCAAATTTTAAGTTTGGTGTGAATTTTTAATATAAATTTTGAATTTTATATTTAAATTGTGTGAATTTAAAAACAAAAAATTTACTTTATCTTATTAAGTTAAAAATATGATTTTTAAAATTCGTCGTAAGTTGAAGACTAGGTCTTTGAACCGAAATTGCTTTACCCAAGGGAGGGACGAGAACTTCTATTATCATTATTTTTAATCTTATTGAATTAAAGTATGCCAAAAACATTAAAAACCAAAAATCTTAGCTTTTAAAACAATCGCTACAAAAAAGACAAATTTTAAAATTTTGTCGAAGGACGGACTAGGACATCGATCCGAAACGACCTCGTCCTAAATAACAAGGGAAACAAAATTTTAAAATTAATTACTTAATTGTTTTAATAAGTTAAAGATTATATAAAAAAAAATACCAAACTCCGCGACTCGCGGAGTTTGAAGGGTATTTCACCGCGAGTCGCGGGAGGACCGGAAATCAGAAAAAAAATAAAGAGCTGTAACAGATCAGTGCACTCCACAACTCAAAAACACAGCGAAAAACTGCCGAAAAACCCCGCGAAATACACCCCAAAATCACAATTTTTAACCGTTAATCACCAAATTTTTTACTAAAATCATGTTGAGAATGATGCTATCTAGGAATTACTCAAGAAAAACGGTAAATTTCTACACCTAAACACCATTTAATCCGAAATTTGGTGTTCTTGAGCAATTTTTTCCCCAATTTGATTTTGATGTTTTTTAGTGTAATTATGCTTAAATTGTTTATGTATTATGCTTGTATAACCTAGATTGATGCTGTTTAACATGATTAGAAGCCTTAAACTTCAAATTTTGAGTAATCTAGAGTTTGTGTTCTTGAGCAAATTTGGGGCTTTTTGATATAAACAGGTTATGGCCGATTTTTGTCATGAATTGTTGCTAAATTAAGTAGTGTAACATGTCTAGGTAGTTAAATGATCAAAACTTTGAGCCTAAACATGATTTTGAGAATTAAAGTGGACTTTTTCAAGTCTAAAAATTCATGAACTTGATTTTTGAAAGATAATGCCATTTGAGACTTGTTTGATTGCTAGTAATGATTATTTTGACATGTTGTTTGAGTTGAATGCTTATGAACTTGGCGAACATTTTCGTATATGCTTATTTGAAAAAGTGTAGATTTGATAAAAATGTGAAAATAAGCTTAAGTTTAATATAAATTGATAATGTCATTGTAATTATTTTGATTGATGATTTTGCTGCCACTAATGCATATTTGGATGCACAAAAATTGTGTTTGATGTGTTTTGCAGACTGAAAGGGGTGAATCTTCATCCCAAGCCCGTAATGCTCCTGCTGAGAATACGGAACAACAGGAGGTGGATAACTACTACAAGCAGGATATACCTCATCCAGTCATGACCTTTTCTGATATGCACTTGGAAGAGTTGCACCCGAACCTGAGATTTGACAGACTTTGGATAGATTATCCAAAATATCAAAGGGGTTTGCATACTCTTCATTCCAAGGTTGTTGAGGTACCGAGGGTCATAGAATGGGGACCCTTAGAAGCTGTAGAATTGGCCGGGCCAATTAGGGAATTACTTGTACAGAGGTATGGTAATTCTACTTTTAATGACTGGGTACGTTTATTCACCATGCGTAGACCTGTATATAAAGTATGGTATGAAGAATTGTTGTGTAGTATAGAGTTGAATGATCGGGTAGCTAGTTTAACCGATCGTTCTTTTATTAGATTTTTGTTAGGCGGTTCGATGCGCCACATGTCTTTACTGGACATGGCTCAGGCTTTACGTATATATACGCCTGAGGAGTTAGCATCTGCCGATTGTAGAGGGTTGATACTAAACGGTAGAAAGATAGATGAAAATTTTGATACACACGGTGTGTGGAGTCAAATGACAAGCCATCACCGTTTCAAAGGGGGAAATTACTCTTATTTGGATATAGATAGAGCCGAATTAAGAGTGATTCATAGGTTTTTAGCTAATTCGATTACACAAAGGGGTAAAAACAAGGAAAAGGTAAACGAACAGGATTTGTTTTACCATATGTGTATTCGAGACCCACAAAGCGCTGTAAGTATACCGTATTGTGTGGGTTATTATTTATCAGCTATGGTTCGGGGGATGCGACCGCATAGCATAATAGGAGGTGGTATTTTTATTACTTTGATTGGTGAATATCTCGGTGTGGATATAAGTCGGGGGGGATTATTAGTAGAAGAACCGGAACCCCGCGATACTATAGGTTTAAATGTATACCATGGTGCGAAAGTTTTGAAAAGGCGAAATAACGCCGCAGTACCATACCATGGTAGACATCCACAGGTTGAGAGAAACCAACATCAAGGTAATGTAGGAGGGGGGAATGAGATGCAAGAAATGCAAAGGTTTATAGCTTCTCAGGAGTACAAAAATGCTAGACAGAGAGCATTTGAAGATTGGCAAGTTCATCAGAACCAAATCATAGCTCATTGCCAACATATAGGTAGAAACTATATTCCTACACCGAAACCCATCTTCCCTCCCTGGTCTATAGAGATGCAGCCACCGTATCCTACGTATGACCCTGCCGAAGCATTCTATAGCACCTATGGTTATGCCTGGAACCCCTATTGGTACCAGTATCATCCCTAGTATACTTAGTTTTATTTTTTTTTTGTAATTTGTAATTATTGATACGTTTAATACTTTTGTTAATATTGTAATCATTTTTATAATTATCTAACTTTTATTCTTAGATTTTAATAATTTTTGAATGTGGGGTAATATACCAAACTTCAAAAATATGTATATATGTTTGCAGTTGATCTTATGTACACAACAGGGTAAAACAACGCATTTTCAAAGACTGGCATTAAGTTCAGCAAAAGCAACTAATTTTGACGACAAGATGCAAAATATATGTGAAATAACAACAAGACGGAATGAACAAATGATGTGCACCATTTATCATTCAGCAAACAAACGCCAATATATTTGGAAACTTTGGTAAAAATTTAATCATTTTCACACTAATCACCCTCAATAATTTAAATTGTTACTGATTTCTTGCAAATGAGGGCATTGCAAGATCTTAAGTGTGGGAAGGGGTTAAATTCTTTCGGATTTTAAAATTTTTATCTTAAACACTTGGTTACCATTAAAAATACTAGTAAAGCAGTAGTTGTATTAGAATCTAGTGCTCTCTGATAAAAAAAGAACAGCCCTAGTCTTATATACTAACTACCCAATTCTAGTAAAATTTTTAATGATTTTCAATTAAATGAACTCAAAATCATGTTTATACATATTTATGAACAATAAAACTAGGTTTTAACACCGAAATTATTGTTACCTCGGAAAGGACATAAATTGAGAAACAAACTAAAATGTTAAAATTCATTTAAAATGGAATAGAGGACGATAAAAAGGAAAATAAAAGCCAAATGTGGGAAAATTTACCAAGTTATCTTAAACATATGTCACATATATCTGTAACAAATAACTGAAAATACTTTTGCTTTAGACTAAACTAAACTGTTTTACCCGATGAAAGAAAAGAAAAGATGGATCTACACGATGAATCAATTCCATCATTAAAAGGAAGTAAAGTCTTCCGAAAAAGACACGCGCTTCTTGATTTAGGTCATGAAGTTGTCGTCCAGACCAGCTGTAGGTTGACGAAAAATCTAGAAAAGTCATCACTAAAATCAGCAGGAAATCCACGGACCTCAGCATTAAACAGGGTCGCCAAGTGGTCAGATTTATCCTAACCATGAGAAGGATTTATCTTGTACAATGGGGGGGCACCATGCAAATTAGCTGGATAAGACTAATGAATCAGATCTCCAGAAAGGATAATCTCCTTAAAAAAATTAAAAAATCAGCTTTTAAGACTGATATCACTCAATCCTTGAGATTGACCTTAAAGATTGAGAATTACAAACTCATGGAATTCAATGATATCTAAACTCGAGCTTGAACGAGAAAATATTTTGATCAAAATTACAAACCGATTTGTTTTCTGAAAACCCTATTTTCAATGCGTTCATTACCATTGAACGTAAAATCCTAGGAATTCACCTGGAATTCATTAGGTCACCTGAACCAAATCGGGTGTCAACCGTAAGAACGGTGGTTGCATAGTGGTCAAAGACAGGACCTTGTGCCATACCGAAAAATCATAAGGGTGAGCTTTACTATTGCTCCTACCAAGGATAGTAATTGCGTCCGACACGTTATAGACCATAATTAAAAGCATGTCAGGGGACATTGCCTTAACAGTTGCTTGTTCAACGCTTTCCTTTACAACCGGACGGTAGTTTACCGAAAAGTAATATACGGGACAAGTAAACTGGACATGTTTCTTTCCAAATACAAGGTTAGAAAGTGGGTGACACAAAACCATAAGTTTTGAGCTAAAATTTTCAAATCTGAAACCCACCAAACCCACAAAAATATTTTGCAAACACCGGTAAAGGGTTATCCCGGAAAACTTATCTAGGGTAAAAACTAGATTTAATTTTCAAAAGATCAAATGTTTTCATAAAGATCCAATTTCCTTAATGGATCTAAATTTTTATAGTCATGCGGAACTGTAAACCATATCGTTACTACCATTGTTTATACCGCCGTATAGAAATCACTGATGTACAAAGTGTGAAGAATAAAGAAGTGATTCTAGTATTTCAAGACGATATTGCTTGAGGACAAGCAACGCTCAAGTGTGGGAATATTTGATAATGCTAAAAACGAACATATATTTCATAGCATTATTCCTCAAGAAAGACAAGCTTTTAGTTGCAATTGTTCTATTTACAAGTGATATTCGTTTAAATAATAAAAGGTGAAGACAAAAGACAGATTCGACGAATTGAAGACACAAACGACCAAAAAGCTCAAAAGTACAAAAGACAATCAAAGAGGTTCCAATTATTGATAAGAAACGTCTCGAAATTACAAGAGTACAAGATTCAAAACGCAAAGTACAAAATATAAAATTGTACGCAAGGACGTTCGAAAATCCGGAACCGGGACCAGAGTCAACTCTCAACGCTCGACGCAACGGACTAAAAATTACAAGTCAACTATGTACATAAATATAATATAATATTTAAATAATTCTTATAATTATTAATATATTATAATAAATAATAAAAACCGTCGGCAAGAAAGACTCCAAACCAGAGTGAGCTGTAATTGCAAACTCCGCGACTCGCGGAGTTTGAAGGCCAAAAAGGCCGCGAGTCGCGGAGCCCCAAGTTTCAAAAATCCCTATAAATGCAACCGAATTCTGATCGCAAAATCCATTATCTTTTTCTTTTCCTCATTCATACGTAAAATATATATATATAATTTATATTTTAATTTTACTTTTAATCCTAATAATAAGGGTATGTTAGCGAATGTTGTAAGGGTGTAAGTCGAAATTCTGTCCGTGTAACGCTACTCTATTTTTAATCATTGTAAGTTATGTTCAACCTTTTTATATTAATGTCTCGTAGCTAAGTTATTATTATGCTTATTTAATCCGAAGTAATCATGATGTTGGGCTAATTACTAAAATTGGGTAATTGGGCTTTGTATCATAATTGGGGTTTGGACAAAAGAACGACACTTGTGGAAATTAGACTATGGGCTATTAATGGGCTTTATATTTGTTTAACTAAATGATAGTTTGTTAATGTTAATATAAAGATTTACAATTGGGCGTCCCTATAAATTACCATATACACTCAATCGGACACGATGGGCGGGGTATTTATATGTACGAATAATCGTTCATTTAACCGGACACGGGAATGGATTAATAGCCACTAGAATAATTAAAACAGGGGTGAAATTATGTACAAAGGACACTTGGTATAATTGATAACAAAATATTAAAACCTTGGGTTACACTCAGTCGACAACCTGGTGTAATTATTAAACAAAGTATTAAAATCTTGTTACAGTTTAAATCCCCAATTAGTTGGAATATTTAACTTCGGGTATAAGAATAATTTGACGAGGACACTCGCACTTTATATTTATGACTGATGGACTGTTATGGACAAAAACCAGACGGACATATTAAATAATCCAGGACAAAGGACAATTAACCCATGGGCATAAAACTAAAATCAACACGTCAAACATCATGATTACGGAAGTTTAAATAAGCATAATTCTTTTATTTCATATTTAATTTCCTTTATTTTATATTTAATTGCACTTCTAATTATCGCATTTTTATTTATTGTTATTGTATTTAATTGCACTTTTAATTATCGTACTTTTTAATTATCGCAAGTTTATTTTATCGCACTTTTATTATTCGCAATTTCATTATCGTTATTTACTTTATGCTTTAATTTAAGTCTTGTATTTATTTTTAATATTTTACATTTGGTTTTAACTGCGACTAAAGTTTTAAAATCGACAAACCGGTCATTAAACGGTAAAAACCCCCCTTTATAATAATAATATTACTTATATATATGTTTGTATTTTTATAAAAGTAAACTAATATAGCGTTGAGCTTTGTTAAAAAAAAGATTCCCTGTGGAACGAACCGGACTTACTAAAAACTACACTACTGTACGATTAGGTACACTGCCTATAAGTGTTGTAGCAAGGTTTAAGTATATCCATTCTATAAATAAATAAATATCTTGTGTAAAATTGTATCGTATTTAATAGTATTTTCTGCTAAAATTAATAACTATTTTATACCACTCCGCTACCACATCACTAACATAGGTTCATTAAATTGTTTTAAATGGAAATCGGCATTGTATGTTGAGTCTTAGTGTTTTAGAGTGGTGCTTGGACTATTAGCACAAGATAGTATAAGTTATGAGTTCTTCGTGAAGCCAACAGAAGATTAATGCTGACCCAGCATTAGATGTTTAAAAGAACCATCAGAAGATCCCAAACAAAACACTTAGACGAATTATGTCTATCACTCAAAGGCATAGTTTGTTTCTTGTATTGTCTACATTAAGCTTGTTTATTAAACTGACATCGAAGACAAAGTTGAAGAGAAAAAGACACAAGTCAGAGGTTGACAAGTGATCTTACAACACCACAATGGAATGAAAAAGTATATCACACACGCACTTCTTGGATGTACTTTGCCAACACCTTGGAAACCCAACATTTTATCTGTTTAATCAAATAGTGTGTCCACCCGTTTGAAGCATATATCGATATTTTTTGCCTGGTCAGAGACAGATATGACTGGAGTGCCAAGAAGTTTTGCTAAGCACAAATTAAATGTTAAAAAATAAAACCAATTGTACAAAAAGGAAGAAGCATGGCTCATGATTGCAATAAATGGTTGTGTAAAGAAGTACAAAAGATGGTAAATTCCAATATATTGCGAGAGGTAAAACACCAAACATGGGCCGCATATCCAGTGTTAGTCAAAATACCAGACGAATCCTGGAGAATGTGTATTCATTTTAAAGACATAAAAAAGCGTGTCCAAAAGATAACTACCCTCTTCTGGAAATCGATTGGAAGGTAGAATCATTAAAAGGGTGTAGATATAAAAGTTTTTAGGACGCATACAAGGATTATCACTAAATACTTATGGTAGAAGATGATGAAGACAAAACCGCATTCCATACAGGTCAAGGTTCCTTTCAGATTCAAGAATGTTGGCGCAACATATCAAAGAGTAATTGATAAGGCTTTTGTGCATCAAAATAAAAAGAAACCTTGAAGTGTATGTGTATGACCTAGTCATCAAAAGTAACTTTTACGAGACATTGAAAAAACTTTTACTTCTTCGCGTGCAATAAATATGAAGGTTGAATCCATCAAAATATAGTTTTGGTGAAGAAGGCAAATTTTAAGGTCATATTATCACAACGCGAGGGATTAAAGCAAATCCCTAGAAGATCCTTGTTATTGAGAGTACGACCTCACCCAAAACAATGAAGGATGTACAAAGATTAATAGGGAAGTTAGATGTGATAACAAGATTCCTATCTAGAGTCGGAGAAAGATCATTAGTTTTCTTTCAAATCCGAAAGGATGCCTAAATAAGAAAGATTTGTTTATGGACAGATTAAGCGGAAAATGCATTTCATGAAATGGAAAAGTTGTTAAAAGAGTTTCCAACATTGACAGCACCATTTGCAGGTGAATATTAATATTGTATTTAGCAATAACTGGATGAAGTGGTGAGCACTGTTTTGGTTGCTGAAAGAGACAAAATACAAGTCCCAATGTATTTTGTAAGTAAAACGCTAACAGGTGGAAATGTTTACTATGCACCAATGGAAAAAGTAGTTTATGCGCTAGTGCATACTGCGCTTCGACTAAGATTATATTTCCAGGCGCAACCGGTTCTAGTATACACTAATTTTTCAATAAAATAGGTTTTCGTATTTTGATATTTCATAAAAAATATATATTTTAAAAAATTAAAATTTAAAACTAAAAAAATGATTTAGGTGCTTAACAAGCCTGAAACTTCATGACGATTAACTAAATTGCGCTATAGAACATGGCAAACATGAAAAAAATTACACACCAATAGTTGTGATAAAAGGACAAATACTAGCGGGTTATTTGGTGGAAAAATAGGAGAAATTGAAGCGTTTAATGAAAGAACGTTATGAAAAATTCATGTGGGATTTATTTACAGATGGTGCTAGTATTGGTGAAGGCGCTGGAGCATGTTTAGTTTTAACAAACCCAACAGGGAAAGAACATAATTATGCTATATGGTTTAACTTTGCTGTAACAAATAATGAAGAAGAATATGAGGAACTTTTAGCACGTCTCCGAATTTCACCAAAAATGAACGTAAAAATATTATGCGCTTATGTAGATTCCCAGCTGGTGACAAATCAAGTTAATGGAACTTTTGAAGCACATGACCTGGTTGCAAAGATATTTAAGCTTAATCAGGAATGAGGTTAAAATGTTTGACCAATTTTAGCTACAACAAGTGCCCATGGTGCAAAACAAAAAAGCAGATGTATTAAGCAAGTTAGCTTCAATTATTGTTGACCATATAAGAAAAAGGTTTGGGTTGAAGAATTGTATGAAAATGGCAATCGAAGAACGATCAATCATTGCAGTTATCAAAGAAGAGGAACCAAATTGGATGACTCCAATTATTAAATTTTTAACAAACGCAGAATTACCAGTGGATAAGGCATAAACAAGAAAGGTGTGAATGCACGCACCACTGTACATGATAGAAAAAGTGTATTATATCGTAAGTCATATATGGGACCATTAATGTGTTGTCTTGGACCTAAGCAATCTAAAAATGTCATTCACGAAGTACATGAAGGTTCTTGCGCTCTATATTCGGGGTATAAAATAATCGCTGCAAAAGTTATGTGATTGGAATATTATTGGCCTCAAATGTATAGAGATGCAGCAGCAATTGTTAAGCGATATAAATCATGTCAAATACATGGTCGAAAAAGTAAAGCTCCACAGCATGATATGATTCCAATAACAACGTCATGGACATTTTACCAATGGGCTATTGACATTGTGGGACCATTCCCATTGGGAACTGGAAAAATGAAGTTTTTTATTGTTGTTAATGACTATTGTAGGAGATGATTCTCACACACACTTTTTTGATCCTCACACACCTATTTTAACCTTTTACTCTTCTAATAATACTCAATTGGTGTGTGAGGATCAAAAAAGTGTGTGTGAGAATCATCCCCCATTTTACAATGTGGGTAGAAGTAAAACCAATGATAGTAATTTCGGGAAACAAAGTGTGAAACTTTGTATGGTATTTATTGTTTGTAAGTTTGGCATTCCATGTCAAATAGTAAGTGATAATGGAACACACCATTTAAAGATTGGTGCGAGGAATTGAATATTATTAAAAAATTCACTGCGGTTGTGCATTCACAATCTAATGGACAATCCGAAGTAGCAAACAGAGATATTGTTCGTGGCATCAAAACAAGATTAGGAGATTGTAAGGCATGATGGGTTGAAAATCTACCCAATGTATTGTGGGCTCACTGCACAACTCAGAAAAGAAGTACATGAGAAACCCCATTTAGTTTGGTATATGGGTTAGAGGCAGTAATACTGTTGAAAATAAGTGTTCCTACTCATTGAAGAAATATGTTCGATGAAAATTTCAACGCATATGATTTAAAGAAAAACTTAAATGCTTGAAGAGCTTCGATTGGTTGTTGCAATACGAGAAGAGAATAGTTAATAAATCATTGAAAAATATTAAAACCAGCGAGTGTTACCATTAACGTTTAAATATGGAGATCTTGTTTGGTGCAAAAATGATGCAAGCAAGACAAAAGACACATGAAAGTTGGGCGCAAAATGGGAAGGCCCATAAAAGGTGATTGAAGAAAGTGAAACAGGATCATATGAATTAAAAGACATGCATGGAAATCTTGTTCCACACGCATGGCAGGCTACAACTTTGAAGATGTATTATCTCTTGAAAAGTATTTTTGCATAAGAAGAAGAAGAAGAAGTTGTGTCGCAAAATTTGGAATATTTTCTTACTTTAAGAAATATATATATGATAAAGAAAATGTTGTATATTTGGCAATTGTGCTTGCAAATCTAAAAGGAAAAAAGAGAAATGTATGAAAGAAAGATGTTATGAATTACTTCTTAATCCGTGCATGCAAACACACAATAATTCTACGCAGAATGAACAATTTATTACACAATAACTATAGCGGTTATTGTAATAAAAATTTAAAAAGCATTGGTTTGCTTTTAAAAACCTAAGTATTGGTTTACGTAGAGTAATATAGAAATAATGGTTTCCTAGAAAATATTGTGTGTAATTAAACATTGTTATGCTTACACTTATTATGTACACAGTAATGAGTTATAAAGCATTTAAATAAATAAACTGACGCATAATACATATTATGACATAATCAAAGGAAGATAGTAGCATAACAAGTTCAAGGCAAAATAAATTGTTCCAACATGCCACCATGGGTGTACACAAAATGCAACGGGGATATTCTTGAAGAAGCATGAGTAAATGAGAGAAACCAAAATGATATTTTAACTTTTCTGCAGCAAATGAAAAAAAGGTTTTCTTCTCACAGAGTTCAGTCTTCAAAATCTCATCAATTGTTACCTCATTGTTTTCACTCAACCGAATCACCGAGGGAATGTAAATCTTCTTAATTGCTTCAAATTTTTTGTTTACTAGATTTTTAGATTTGGGGTCAAGCATTTCCTAAATAGCACCTGGTAATGGCTCATGTACTCCGCAAGAAGTGGCGATGATGTTCACGAAACAAGAGCGATAAAAACGTTTTGATGTGGCTACAAGTTCACCAGATTTCCGCATCACTGTTTCACAATTTATTACTTTCTGAGCAAAAACTGGTAAATGTTGTTGTGATTTGCGGAAGCTTGACTCTGGCACAACCCTCTGATTCATTATCGTGTTACAATCGTTAATTGTTGACACACAATCATTAACCGCTCTCTCTCTCTCTCTCTCTCTCTCTCTCTCTCCCTCCCTCCCTCCCTCCCTCCCTCCCTCCCTCTCCCTCTCCCTCTCCCTCTCCCTCTCCCTCCCTCCCTCTCTCTCTCTCTCTCTCTCTCTCTCTCTCTCTCTTATAGCTTGTTTTTTTCCTACATTAATTCTCGCACTTGCACCAGCAATTCCTCTTCCCTTTTGCTTAAATTGTCAACTTGTTTAGTATAATCTTGCGCCTTAAATTTTGCGGACTGAAGTTATGCAGAAGAAGAAGGGTTTTTTAAGATGTACGATCTTAGATGCTCCCAAGTTGACTAATTTTTGAGTTTTTTCCAATTCTTTGAAATAATGAAAAGGACGCTGTAGCTTGTTAACGAAAGAGCGGAAGAATGAAAAACCTTGTTGGATAAGCACATTACAAGCGGTAGCATCATCCAGAGTGGAAAGATGATGGATGACTATAACAACCCTGCTATTTCCGTTAAGCTTCGTTAACTGCTTGTTAAGTTATTTAACGGAACTTACTTGAATTTTGTGTATTTCACCTAATTAAATGAATACTTGAGTTTATGAAGAACTACTAAGTTTAATATATGATTATATTAGCCGGAAAACCTATTTCATGTTTTGAAATACCGAGGAAACGATACGGTTTTAAAAACTGCAACAGAGGTCCCATGAGACTGCGAAGCGTTCGATTTTTGATAGAATAATTACTTTTAACAATTATTAACTTTAAGAAAAATATATTTAATTTATTATATATTTAATAAATTAAACTTGGTGGGATGCGTTTTAACGATCGGTTAACGTTCCGGGAACTCGGTACGGTTAACGGCAACTAGAAACGAACCACACTTTGTGAGCAAACAAGCCAAAACATAATATAATTCACTTTTAATAATTATATTTTATAATTATTGTGTTTTTAAAATACTTTCAATTTATTGGAACTTTTATAGAATAAAAATGCGAGAAATTAACGTTTAGCGATTCGGTTTGCGTTTTCGACTAACGACACTTATTGAGCACACTAAGGAAACTCTCCTAGCAAGTTTTTGAGCCCAAGGAGCCTCTTTTTCCAGCCTTGGTCGAATTTACAAGGGGGTGGCCCTTCTTTGATTTATCTTGGGCTTATGGGACTACTAGTACATGTAATTAGGCCCTAAAGCTAACCCTTAAAATTCCTAACTGAATAAAATACACCCATTCACTCCCTCCTAACCCTATATCACAAAATTTTTAGCTCCTCCCTCCTCCTCTCATCGTCATTCATCAACACCACACAAACATCATCAATTTTGATTATTTGCTTAAACCTTCAACACGAAAGTGACTGCTTTGATCGTCCTCTACATGCAGGTATCAATTGATTGTGTTTTTAAGGTATAATCACTAACTCTAATATTTCTAGATCATATTTTTGTTCAATTACATAGTGTATTGATGTCTAGTGCTCAATTGATTGCGATTAGAGTCGTTACTAGTCGATAATTTGCGCGATTGATGTCGTTTGTATGAATTACGAATTTAATTGCTATGAATCTGATTAAATGAGTTTATGTACTGATCTTGTAATGTATCTAGATGGATATATCTCGAAAAATTATTAAGTTTTGACTTTGGATTTGCGTATTTTCGTTACCGTATACGTAAGTTATGATCCATCGAAGTTTTCGTTAGGGTTTTGCATGCTACACAAATTTTCTGGAATATATGCTTTGTGAATTGGTCATTAAAATGATAAAAATTGAATTCTTTGTTAAAAATCACGAAAGATATACTTTAGAATCATGTTAAAAGGTTTTGTATTGACCTCGATATGATAAAACGAATATTGGTGATTCGTATTGAGCTGAAACTATGATCGTATGCACGCTAAATGATCTCACATGAACTAGAAATTGTTTGAGACTTTGGACTTCTGGTATGTTGTTATTTATATGTTCCTAAGCATATTACATTTGTATGATAACTTCTGAAAACGTAGTTTGCTATGTGTTATATGCATCACCAAATGACATGTCTGATTGTTGCTCAAAAACTGAAGGTCTGACTTTAATGAATTAAATGTACATATTGACTAAATAAAAGTCTTTAGTTATTTTATCACCAAAACTTTGGAGTGTCTAGAGTAATCTTCAATTGGCCGTTCATTAAAATCTATTTTCTAAATTAAATGTGAATTTTTCTAAAACTGTTGCGCGTGTAGAAACTGATTTGGTAAACCTTAACTAGACCCTTTCTGAAACCAGACTTGTAGACATCGTATGAGACCCTGGATAGACTTTTTAGAATCTTTTTTAAGTCTAGTTATTATCTAGAGTTTTCCATGTCTTCATGACTTATGTGCTATGAATTGTGCTCGTTGTTTCTAAGATGTGCGTATTGTCAAGGACATGCGATAAACTGCGTACGTGTAAATTGTTGAACTATAAGCTATAACATGTTAGTTGACTTAGAATTGACATGTTGACCAAGATTTCATGACCTACTGAGATGTTTGACTTTAGTTGACCACTTGACCAAGTTTGACTTTTGGTTTGACATTGGCTGACTTTTGTTGGCTTGCATGAACTAGATGACTTTTACTTGCTTACTGAGTCAGTATGAGCACTAGGACTACGCGTACACTATGGGTTGACATAGTGTGACCTATGTATTTACTTAAGGTAACCTATTTGACTAGGTTGCGTTTTTCGATCGTGATCGTTCGACTACCGTACGACTTTACTAAAAGTTTACTGTGCTTTGCAAAGGAGAGTATACAGTCCCTTTTTCATCAATATTTTTGGGATGAGATACATGCTGCTTTTGAAACTGTTTTTTTAAAGTTGTGTTACATATTAGGCACGAGTAACTAAACGAATATACATATGAGTTCAGATCAAAAATCCCTTAGCTGGATTATATTAATTACTTTAAGTAAGCTCGACTTATAGGGACGGTACCATTAGGTTTGACAAACCTCGCCTCAACGTACGGGGTGCTTATTATGTTGTTACTTGTACACCTGACCAGTGTATGCTTAGAAAGGGTAAAAGGAAGACGTGTAGCGCTTTAGCTATCCGCGGGTTAAAGTTTTATAATCAAGTGCTCATGATAAATGTATACTTTTACGAAGCTTTTCAGAAATCTAGTGGCCTAACTTACGATGAATGTTACTTAAAATTGGTATTTACAAACTTGAAACTAGACATGGTAATGTCTACAAGCAGTCAAAACAAAAAGAGCTTTTTTGATGTCACACTCAGTTGAAACTTGACATCGCCGATTACCAACAGTTTAACACTTGGCATTTGCTGTATGCAAACTTTTGACATTAAACTTTGATGGTTTAAACTGATAAATGTTTACTGATTTCTGAAATCTGATTTTCGGATACCGACTACTGATAAACGATTTTGATAACTGATTTTTCGATAAATGATTTATGGAAACTGTTTTATGAAACATATGAGAACTATTTTCTTAAACCTGTAGATTCACTCAACTTTATGTTGACCCGTTTTGCATGTTTTATCTCAGGTATTAGTTTCTTCCACTGTAGAACATTGATGTTACGTAGAAGTCAAGCCAAACACTGGGACCAGAGTTAGCATTACCGTTAATGGATTTTTACGGGGTGTGATAATGACGCTGACAAGAAGTAAAACTTGCATATGGTTAAATTGTGACAGTGCAGTTTCACTATAAACTTGCAATTGCATTGGTGTTGATGTAGATGCTATTTTGAAATTTTTTTCATAAAAGGAAAATTTGAGGGAGATCTTGGTAGATTTTCTGGTGGAACATCTTGCGAGGATGAGACTTCAACCTGCTTCGATGGATTCTCAGGAACAGTTGGTGCAGTAGAAAAAACATTTGCTTCTGGAACAACTGCATTGATCGCATAGCATAAGTAAAAAGCTAGATTTCATTAAAATCCCAATAAACATTTACGAAAAATAAATAAACTGCATAAGTTATAAAGTTATCATTGGAGGTATTTTCAAGAGGCCGGATGTTACTTGTTTTCGTGGTAGTTTTACTGCTATTTGTATTGGTCGCTGGTTTTCTGATGCATTGCTCTCCTTGACTGTAGGTTTAATGACACGATTCTTAATTGTTGCATTACCATTAGTGCCAGAGTTGGAAACATGCTAGCATAACACAGATGAAATGTCAGCAGCTCTTGCATAATTCTCTAGCTTCATCTCCGCATAAAATATATATATATATATATATATATATATATATATATATATATATATATATATATATATATATATATATATATATATATATATATATATATATATATGAGTATATATAAGTATATAGATATATGCTTTAATATTGCAATAGAATTTTTAATGCGAAGCCAAAAGAATTCAAATTTACCAATCCGATTGACATCTTTAAGAACAAGCCTTAAATATGTCCATGGCTAATATGAATAAATACCACCCATATAAAGTGGTGCATTGCTATAAGTGCGGAAAATTACGATGGAATTCTTACATAAGTCATATAACTCTCTGACCTCTGGGTTAAGGGTAGGATAATGGTTAAGAATCTTGTTTGGGTGTGGCAATGCTAACATTAACAAAAGAGAAAGTTTCTATCCAATTGCCTAGCTTTTAGAGTTGGAATGAATTTTGCGCGAGAAGTGAAAGAAACCAAGAAGTGTGATGAACAACAATTTTTGAACGAATTTTGAAAAAACATCCACACAAGGAATTTTTACATGTGCTCGACAATAAAGTTCATACATTACTATCCTTCAAGTAGCGTAAGGATGAAATAGGCTAATGCATACGTTGTATTATTAGGGTGAGTTTATAATAAAAGTCAGTAACCGAAACCCAAAAATTCCCATTATACATTCCACCTTTGTAAATTGCAACTTCATCCTTTGAAGGATTATTGACCCTTTCATGAGGTTCGGGAACAGTAGGTTTAAAATCTTTAAGAAGGGGATATAGTTCAATTCGCTATCTTATTTGTTCATCATTAAATGATGATTGATCTTCTTCTACTGTTAAATCAGCAAAAAATAGTAGAAGGGGTGTTTTAAATAGTTGAGGCCGTAAATTTTACTTGAACACTAATGAAGAAAAAAGAAATTAATGAATACTGACCTGATTTATATGATGTGTGGAAAAAAATAATGCGAATGACGATAATGAACAGAATGAGTGAGAGAATGCTGGAATTAAAGATTGAAGATATTCAAATTTTGCGAAGACGAATTTTTATAAGCAATGGTTAATATCGGCATCCTACACGTGTAATAATCTAATGGTAAAAATTAGTATGAAAATCAATCGGTGGCGCTTGTGCTTCACTACAAATTTGATTAGACATGCATAGTCAATCAGTATGAAAAATTGTGTAGCAGCATTTATGGTAATTATTACGGAATAACTGGGTGCTTCCACAAAGATTGGAACTGATTTTTTACACAAAATTCATCAAGTTGCTCTCTTTTTAAAGTTTAATACGTTAAAGTTATTCCTTTAACATATCGAGACTTGATCGTATGTGCGGTTGCGCATACTTATTTGCGCAAGGTAAACATGGGCAATAATGGAGCGCAATGAGTTTTAAGTTAGCGCATAGATAACGTGTGTGCGTTGTATTAGTTTCTTGAGCACTATATATAGATAGAAGTGTCATAACCCATTTAAGGTCTAACCGCTATAATTTGTGATACACCATACTTACACTGAAGGTATTATTCTCTCATGGAGTATGAATGTATGAATATGCCAATGTATGATCATATAGATCAATATGTTTGTGGACGTGATAGTTATGCATTTGAAGGTGAGTATCTTCAAAATGATAATTGTAGGATCCTTAAAACATGAAAATATACGCCGATCCCCATCATTACACACTTGAATTCAACTTGGATCCCTATAGTTTGAAATATGTTCGATCATGCAACAATGTTGTAAAAACGTTATGAGCAGATACTGTAATTTTGGTATTATCTTGCCCACTGAAAACGTCCATTTTTTTCAAAAAAAAAGTACACTTCGTTTTGAAGGTGAAAAATGCCCCACAAAGTACCATAACAAATTGTCTAATGCAACAATGTTGTAAAAACGTTGTGAGCAGATACTAAAAAAAAAGTACACTCCGTTTTTAAGGTACATATGTAGTAAAGGATTTATTTGGCCTTTTCTGTAAATATAAGAGCATATGGAGTAACTTGGTCGGTCGCCAAAAGAAAAACGGTCGGGTACAAAGTCACTCACACCAGACACTTGTCGCGGTTGTTGCCCACTCGCGTTTCGCTAGATACGTTGCACCAGCCACGCATGATTCGACTATATTTTTTGCGTTTTCTTTTCTTTATTTTCTTCTTTTTTTCCCTCCTTTTGTTCTTATTTTTGTATGTAGTGAAAGAAAATATGAGAAGATAATGTCTTTATTTATTTAAGATAAATTGTGCAATGTCAAAAAAACTACTCAAGTCCAAAACTTCTTCATGGGAAGTCCTCGTAGTATGCAATTGTTGCATTGTGGCGGTGGAGCGTTTGTAAAATTCCAGTAGACAAAAATGAGGGAAAATAGAAGGAAAGTAAACAAATTGGAGTGGGTAAAAAATTTAAGGGTTTACGGGGAAAAAACAAACAAAAATAGTTCACGGAAAAAAAAGAGTACCTGTTCACATAGTTTTGTGTTTTAGTGTAAGTTCTAATCTAATTCTAATTCTAATAATAATTCTAATTCTAATTCTAATTTAATTTTAATTTTAATTAATTTTAATTAATTTTAATAATAATTTTAATTTCAATCATATTATTATTAGTATTATCATATTATAATTATATCATTTAAACCTAATTTAATGTTCACCTCATCTTTTAATTTTAAAAGAGTATTTTCGTAACACACCTACCCAACAACAAGAAGAAGAGGAGGGTCTTTTTATTTACGAAAAAATAACGAAAGTAACTGGGATTCGGTACCTGGCTATTTTTTTCGGCGAAAAAATTGAATTGTATTGAAATGATTGGATGTCTTCATTAAATCAATGAAGATTAACCATGAACAAAAGTTACAATAATGGAGACTAGCTCGATCATAAGAAACAATGAAACAAAATTAGAATATGCTCTATAGTTTCTTCTTTGAGCATACACCATACACACAATATTGAATGATTGGGAGGTAAAACTGTCTGATTGCAAAATAACTATGACGCTAGCAACAGAAAACGAGTTACTTGGAGACGCAGTCCACTCCACTTTGTCCGCAACATTATCAGAAAGCTTGAAAGGAGCTAAAAAGTTGTTCAACTCAACAAATTTGCTAGTATCAAAAAGGGACAGTGGTTGCACAAGGCGCAGGTCCCAACCAATTTGGATTGACTCGACATCAGTAGGGGATCGAAAGCAATTAACAGCAGCATATTGGTCGTAACAGCAGTGAAACAAAGATGGACAATCGACTTTTAGGATATGACCCCACAACATTTATTTGAACCGCTTCAAAAGCATAATGTTTCCAAATTATTTCGAGAACGGGACGTGTTACTCCTTGTAACCATGGTCACTTGAATTGCAAGAAATTGTGCTTGGGAGAGGTTAATTAAAGAAACCCGCCATTCGGCCTCTCGATTTGTACCGAGGTCCCGGGTATTCCATAAGGCGAGCTTCTTGGTTTTGGGGTGTTGGTGATCCGCCATATTCTTCATTAAAGCGTCGAAATTCTGCATCTCCTCTTTGAAGGTTAACTTTTTTGCACCAAATTGCTTGCCATTAATCTTGCTTTTTTGGAAGTTTGTTTCTTGCCCAACCACGTGATTAATTTCGCTATCCGTATCAAAGAAATCTGATAAATTAGGCACCTGATCGACCCGATCTTTACTTTTGGTTTTGATTTTCTTCTTATCTTTTTCAATAGTTGGGTGAGAGAAAAGTTCTTGCGAATTCTCCTTAGGGATACATCGTGCCTTGATTTTTTCACAAGACTCCCTACAATTGTTTCCTACACATTGATCAGGAGCGTGAACATTGTTGTTAGGAAGAGAGGATCGCCTGGACGTTGAGAGATACAAATTTGAGAGAAAAACAACTCTATTACTCACAAGAATAGATTTACAGAGTATTACAAAACTCTTACAAAAAAAACTCTCAAAACTCACACACACTCTCAAGGTTGTGATTACACTTCTCTGAGTGATTTGGGATGATTTACAACTGAGGTTTGCACCTCTATTTATAGTAAAAATTCTATGGCGGTGGAATGGTGTGAACGGAGAAGGTTGGCGGCCGTCATCGTCATCAACTTTGCTACCTCCATATGAGTTGTCAAGGTTGCCTACTTTGAATATCTAGAAGGTGGGCTTCTAGATTGTAGGCTGGAAATCTTCAATTCTCCCCCTCCAGCCGAATCCACAAACATTTCAGTTATGTCTCTGCATAACTCCAACTTCTCTCGAGTCACCACCTTTGTTAACATATCCGCAGGATTCTCCTTTGTATGGATCTTCACTAGTCTCAACAGTTGTCGATCAATTACCTCGCGTATCCAATGATAGCGAATATCAATATGTTTTGTACGAGAATGGTACATGGAGTTCTTGCTCAAATCTATAGCACTTTGACTGTCACAATATACCTTGTACTCCTTTTGCTTGATTCCAAATTCTTGAAGATAACGCTTTAACCACAACATTTCTTTTCCAGCTTCTGCGGCAGCAATATACTCTGCTTCAGTTGTGGATAATGCAACACACCTCTGTAGTCTTGACTGCCATGAAACAGCTCCCCCTGCAAAAGTGTAAATGAATCCTGAAGTAGATTTCCTACTATCAGGATCTCCGGCCATATCCGCATCTGTATAGCCTTCCAAGATTGGATCAGCTCTCCCGTAACAAAGACATAGATTCTTTGTACCTTTAAGATATCTGAGAATCCATTTTACCGCCTCCCAATGCTCTTTCCCGGGGTTCGAGAGAAAACGACTCACCGTTCCCACTGCATGAGCAATATCGGGCCTTGTACACACCATAGCATACATCAAACTTCCAACTGCTGAAGAATATGGTACTGAAGACATCTCCCCGATCTCTTCCTTGGATGAGGGACAAGAACTCTTGCTTAACTTGAAATGGTTAGCTAATGGAATGCTAACAGGTTTGGCATTGTTCATATTGAAACGTGAAAGCACTCGTTCAATATACTTCTCCTGAGATAGCCATAACCTTTTATTCTTCCTATCTCGGGTAATCTGCATTCCCAAAATCTGTTGAGCCTGTCTTAAGTCTTTCATGTCAAAAGACTTAGAGAGTTCCTTCTTCAGCTGGTTGATCTTCGTTACGTCTTTCCCTACGATCAAAATATCGTCTACATAAAGTAGAAGAGCAACGAAATCTCCTTCAGAAAACTTCTGAATGTAGACACACTCATCTGCTGCAGTTTTCTTGTACCCGTGACTCACCATGCACGAGTCAAACTTCTTGTACCACTGCCTAGGTGCCTGCTTCAAACCGTACAAACTTTCTTCAGCCTGCATACGAGGTTATCTCCTGAAACCTCAAAACCTTCTGGCTGCTCCATGTAAATTTCTTCATGTAAATCTCCATGAAGAAAAATAAGTTTGATTTTTATGCAGAGAATCCATCTCATCCTGCATTGCGAGCAACCATTTTTCTTTATCCTTATGAGTTACTGCTACATGAAAACTCTCCTTTTCTCCATCTTCAGTAAGTAGAAGGTACTCGGATTCTGGATATCTACTCGATGGAATCCGACCTCGTTCAGATCTACGAACTTCTGGAACATTCTGAGGAGATCCACCATCATCTTGACCTTGTGATGGTGCTGGAACGTCTGGCATATGGGGTTGTGGCTCCCCCTGCTCAGCACCGTCATTTTCCTCATTATCTTCTACTTCTGGCATTTCTTCTTGCACTGAAAATTCATTTCTCATGAATGATTCCGTTGTTGCCTCTGGCACCTGAGCAGCAACATTTGACTTCTGAGATATTGTGGGCTTTTCAATATCTTCTATTGTCTGGCTTTCATGGAACACCACGTCCCTACTTCTGATCACCTTTTTCTCCTTTGGATCCCATAATCTGTATCCAAATTCTTCATCTCCATAGCCTATGAATATGCATGGAGTGGTCCTTGCATCCAGCTTCTGCCTGAGTTCCTTAGATACATGTGCGTACGCCAAACATCCAAATACTCTTAAGTGAGAGTATGATGGATCCTTTCCAGACCAAAGTTTCTCCGGAACTTCAAAATTCAGTGGTACTGATGGAGATCGGTTGATCAAATAACAAGCGGCTCTGACTGCTTCTCCCCAGAATGGCTTTGGCAGCTTAGCCATACTGAGCATGCTCCGAACACGTTCCATGATTGTTCGGTTCATTCTTTCTGCTATACCATTATGTTAAGGGGTACGTGGGACCGTCTTCTCATGTCGGATGCCATATGATCTGCAATAGGCATCGAACTGCCTGGAAGAGTATTCACCGCCGTTGTCGGATCGAAGACACTTTAACTTCTTTCCTGTCTCACGTTCTACCATGACATGGAACTGTTTGAAGTAATCGAACACCTGGTCCTTCGTCCGTAAGAAATATACCCACACCTTTCGAGAAGTATCATCGATAAACGTCAGAAAGTATAGATTGCCGCCAATTGATTCAACCTCCAAGGGACCGCAAACATCAGAGTGTACCAGACTGGGTAACTCTGATTTTTTCGTTGAAGAGGAATTAAACGAGACTCTATGCTGCTTACCAAACAGACAATGATTGCAAGGATCTAGCGCAGCATCCTTGTCTACATTGATAAGCTTCTTCTTTATTAGGGTAGACAACCCTTTCTCACTCATGTGACCGAGTCTCTGGTGCCATAAATTTTGTTAAGCCTCCTTTTCTGCAACATTAATACTGTCTGTGCAGATCTTCACATGAGTCTTGTACAGTGTGCCACAAATGTGTCCTCGAGCGACTATCATAGCGCCTCTTGACAATTTCCATGTGCCTTTACTGAAATGACTATCATAGCCCTGTTTGTCGAGAGCTATCCCAGAAAGTAAATTCAGCCGAAGATCTGGCACATGGCGGACATCCTTCAAAGTGATTGTGCTCCCGGAACTTGTGTTTATCTTGACATCACCAATTCCGACAATCTCAGCGGAACTGGAATTTCCCATCTTCACAATTCCAAAGTCACCAGTTTTGTATGTTGTGAAGTATTCCTTGTATGGAGTCACGTGGTAGGAAGCTGCAGTATCTACCACCCATTCGGTTTCTTCTCGTGAGACGTGAAGGCATGTCTCATCATGGGTTGAACAATAAGCTACATCACCAGAGATAGTCACTAATGTTTCTCCACCCTTATTCTTCGGCTGTGAACTGCTTTGACCTTGTTCCTCTTTTAATCTATAGCAGTTCTTCTTCATATATCCCTCTAATCCACAATGATGGCATTTATATGTTGGTTTTCTGCCATCAGCTGACCTGCCCCTGCTCTTGCTTCTGCCTCTCCATTTATTTTTGCTACTCATTCGCTGTCTCCCCCGATTCTCTGTGACAAAGGCATGGGTCTGATCTGTGCCCATGTCCTTTCTCCTTGCCTCTTCACTGAATAGGGCATCCTTGACCATTGACATGGTAAGTTTGCCATTCGGGGCTGAGTTGCTGAGTGTTACTACCAGCATTTCCCAACTATCGAGAAGGGAACTAAGTAGCAGTAGCGCCTGAACTTCATCGCCAAGCGGCATCTCTACAGACGATAACTGGTTAACCAAGCTCTGGAACTTACTGGTATGCTCGGCAACTGAAGTTCCACTTTTGAGCTTCATGTTGACTACACGCCTCATCAGCAGGGCTTTATTCCGAGCAGTCTTGGCCTGGTACATGTCCTCCAACTTTTTCCAGAGGACATATGCGTCTGTCTCTTGTGCAACATGGTGGAAGACACTATGATCAATCCATTGACGGATCTGACCAATAGTTTTTCGGTTTGATTTCTTCCACTCTTTCTCTTTGGCAGAATCAGGGTTTATACCCTTCAATTCAATAGGATCGAACAAATCCTTACAGCTGAGGAGATCTTCCATTCGAGGTTTCCACAGCGTGTAGTTTGTGGCTGTGAGCATAATCATAGCTCCGAAAGATGATGTTGACTCTTCTGTGGACATTATCACCTTACAAATAATTTTTCAACACAAACGGGGTTGAATTGTAGAAAACAGAGATCACCGTTACATCCAGAACGGTTGAAAATGGTGGAATAGACACTTCACGGCTTAAATTCCACTTACGGGGCAAAATTATAATTTTTATAAACTTCAGGGACCAAAAAAATGAAATTCTGAAAATTTCAGGGACCAAATTGTAAAATTTCAGTAACGCTACAGTACCGCTACAGTACTGCTACAGTGACATGCTACAGTACCGCCACTGCTACAGTGAATTGCTACAGTGATCGTCTTCTTAGGCGAAAATTCCGGCACCGGTCGTCTTCTCCGGCGAGTTGACCAAACTTTGACCGCGTTTTCTGGGCTCGTTATAACTCCGTTTAAGTCGCCGTTTTTTGCGTTGGACTCGGTTCGACGAGACGAATCCAATGGTACACTCAAAATTGAATTTTGAGAGAACTTCAGAAGACCCAAAAACTCAACCAACGTCTCTAACTAAGCTCTTGATACCACTTGTTAGGAAGAGAGGATCGCCTGGACGTTGGGAGATACAAATTTGAGAGAAAAACAACTTTGTTACTCACAAGAATAGATTTACAGAGTATTACAAAACTCTTACAAAAAAAACTCTCAAAACTCACACACACTCTCAAGGTTGTGATTACACTTCTCTGAGTGATTTGGGATGATTTACAACTGAGGTTTGCACCTCTATTTATAGTAAAAATTCTATGGCGGTGGAATGGTGTGAACGGAGAAGGTTGGCGGCCGTCATCGTCATCAACTTTGCTACCTCCATATGAGTTGTCAAGGTTGCCTACTTTGAATATCTAGAAGGTGGGCTTCTAGATTGTAGGCTGGAAATCTTCAATTGTTTATGTCTATAAGCTTTGAAGCATAAGTTTCAGAGATGTTTTTGAAAGACAGGGTTTTTGCAGGCGAAAAATTGGAACATTTGTGAGAAGTGGAAGGGTTTTTTGGGGATAACTGAGTAAGGATAGGATAGTCATTTATGTTGAGATTAAAAGGCAGTTTTTGAGGGGTGGGTTGACTAGCCGAAAGTGACCTGTACCTTTCCTGTAACTTGTCTTGTACACTATCTTTATTTTTGGAAGAAAACAAAGACCTTTGATATCATTTGCTGCTTTTTCCTTTTCATTGAAAATAGCTTTTGTGACTTTTTCCATTGAGTAGTGTATTTCTTTTGGTTCCTCTAACACATCTGGTTTGTTGATCTTGACAGGAGTATTAGACCCCTTGTATCGATCAATCAACAACGGCGTGGGAGGGTGATGTGGAACCCAGCGCCGCCCCTCTCCGCCGTATCGAGGCGTTGCTGAGGCCAAAAACTGGGGCGTGAGTGGGGCACCAACGGGTCTAGCGACGGAGTGGGTGAGGTTTGGTGATACACGTGGCCGTTGGTGGTTGGTGGGAGTCAATGTTTGAGCCGTTGCAAAATCAAACGGATAAATATATATCCGTTGCAAATTTAATGAATTTTAATAATAAATAATTTATATTTACTTATATATATATATATAAACACCACTACACTCTTCACAAACACACTTCTTCTACACTTATCCTACAATTCATATTTTTTTTTATAAAAAAAATGTCTAATCCAAACACTCAATTCAATTTGCAAGATGATAATGAAGATCCCCGAACACCACTTAACCAAACCGGTTCGTTTTCAAATCTTATGGTGTTCGTTCGAACAAATACTCCCGGATTAGCATCCCCACCACTCCAAACACCTAGTCCTCAACAAATTGCCAATATGTCTAGAAATATATTCGGGTTCAATCAACCGTTAGTTCCGCTAAATTTTGAACAACAACAACAATGGGCTCTTTTTCAACAACAACAACAACAACAACAACAACAACAACTTTATCAAATGCGTTCGCAAGAAACATTGACCCAACAAATTCCAATCCAACGAATGCAATTGCGAGATGAAGAATCACAAGAACAACAACTTCAAGTTCGTCAATCTCAAACACGGGAAACGCGAAAACACCGCAAAAAAGATAAAGGTTATTATATAATTATAAATTATTATGATTATTAGCTACTGTTTATTATTATTATTATTATTATTATTATTATTATTATTATTATTATTATTATTATTATTATTATTATTATTATTATTATATTATTATTATTAAGTATATTTATTTATATATATTAGCTACTGTTAGTATATATTTATATAAATTTATATTTATTATTATTATTTTTATTAATAATATGTTTATAAAATTATATAGGGAAAGCGGTGGAAGGTACGTCGAGGAAACAAAAAATGTGGTCACAACAAGAGATTTTGTGGTTGGCGAAATGTTTTTGTGATGCTTCGGAGAATCCAATTGTTGGTCGATCACAAAAGCAAAAAAGTTTTTGGGGCACGGTTATGGAAAAGTTTAATGAAAATGTAGAAGGTTGGGTACGTCATGAAGATTCGCTATCTTCAAAATGGAGAGATGTCAACAAGGCGTGTATGGAGTTTTTGCCTATCTTTAACGATATAAAGGATCATTGGCAAAGTGGAGCTAATTGACGATGACGTTTACCACTCTGCGGAGCAATCATATTCTAGTCAATATGATAAACAATTTCCTCATAAGGAAGCATTTTTTTTTCTTGAAAACACATCCAAAGTGGAATGTTCCTAATGATCCGGTTGCAAGAGTTCAAAAACCTGTTGTCGATGTTGATGAGGTAGGGGAAAGTCAAGGAGATCCGGTATGACTTTCCCAAGACTTTGAGGCGGAGTTATTTGGGGATGTACCAATGACACGTCCAATGGGACGTGATAAAGCAAAGAAAGCCCGAAAGAAATCGGCTTCTTCGGACGCAGGAGCGTCATCTCGTGGTCGGAGTTCGAGTTCGTCAAGGGTGGACGAATATTTGAGGCAAATGGTCGTGGACAAGAAAAGTGCGATTGATAAATTTAATGAATTTTGTACTATGCAAACCGCACTTACACAATTTGATGTGTTGGGGAAATCTTCTAGAGATTTTGAGGACCCGGAGGACGTGATTCGTCTTCAAAATTTTAAAAAGATGATTCGTGGCAAATTGAAGGATGACTTGAACATTGACAACATCCCGAACACCGATTAGTTTATGTTTGTTCGTCTTTAGTTTATGAATTTAATTTATGTACCTTTTTTAACTATTTAATTATGTATTTTTTTTTATTTGTTAAGATGTCATTTTAATTATTCAAATTATGTTACATTTTTTTTCTACTTATTTAAATAAAACAAATCATTAAAAAACAAAAAAAAATAAAAATTAAACGCCACGTCAGCATTCCACTAACCCACTCACACCACCAACCCACAACACCACTACTCCACACAACTAACCCACACGTCCTAGTCATCAAAAAAGCTCAAAAAGCAACCCACGCCCCCAACCCACCCACACACCACCACTACAAATAGTCTTATAATTAGAATTCAAAAGTTCGCCTGTAACGTCTACTTCTCCTTCCGGCAAAAATTCCGGCTACACATATTGAAATTCCGGCAGAGAAGACTTTTTTTGATTCTCAATCTTTTGTTCTTCCATAGCCTTAATAGTATATTGAAGAACCTCATTATACTCTTCAATAATATTATCATGGACAATCTAGATCAAATCATCTGGACACAATTCTTCAACCCATAAATTACAAGTAGTAACGTTTGCCACATTTGCTTCGACATATTTTTGGATGAAACCCGGATCATTGATTTCGACTAAGGCATACATTATATCGGCTTGAGAAAGGTTATACGAGTTATGATCGATATGTAACACTCTGCCGAAGTTCTTGGCCACCTCGATTGTTCAATTTGGTGAGCAACAGTCATACGGTATACCCTTAATCATCACCTTTGAAATTATGAAGAACTTGTTCTTTCTTTGTACCATGGGAATAACCTCCATAAATTCTAACTCATTCATTGTAGGACCCATCGTCATTCTTTGGTAGCTTTGTTCATCTCTACATTGAACGATGTAAGCATACGATCCCCAAGCTGAGATTGATTTAATGGCTATGTATCGACTTTTTAGCCACTTGAATAACTTGAGGGCCTTGATTGGTTGTTTATCAATGATTATGGCTGTTAGAGATAACCTATCACATGTTTCTTGATTGGAAGATAGATTGATATTTGTGGTAGGCGAGTTTGGTTCTTGGAAAGAGGGAGATGAGTAGTCATTTGGATTTATCTTGACATTCAATTCATTCTTTGCAAACCCTACAAAGATGGATCTTCCGTTGATTACCTTCCCATTCATTCTTGAAACAACGTAAGCTGCCTGGATCGTATTCTCAAATTTGACGAAAGCGAACGATCGATCTTGCTTCCATTAAATCCCTTGAATAGTGCCAAATTTATGAAAAACATTGTTGATATGTAGAGACCCGTCCTAATCCATCCGGACAAAGTCCGTATTGATTATAAACGATTCACAATAGTTGAATACATCGCGAGGTACTTGACCTCTATATGATACATTTTACAAACATTGCATTCGTTTTTGAAAAGATAATATTTCATTACATCGGAAATTGACGGCATGCATACCATTTCATAATATATCTAACTATAATTGACCTAATCTGTCATTTAATTAATAATAATCTCTAATGAACTCAACGACTTGAATGCAACGTCTTTTGAAATATGCCATGAATGACTCCAAGTAATATCTTTAAAATGAGCAAATGCACAGCGGAAGATTTCTTTAACATCTGAGAATAAACATGCTTTAAAGTGTCAATCAAAAGGTTGGTGAGTTCATTAGTCTAACATAAATAATCATTTCCATCATTTTAATAGACCACAAGATTTTCATTTCTCATAAATATACGTCCCATGCACAGAGACAAAAATAATCATTCATATGGATTGAACACCTGGTAACCGACATTAACAAGATGCATATAAAAATATCCCCTATCATTCCGGGACACCCTTCGGATATGATATAAATTTCGAAGTACTAAAGCATCCGGTACTTTGGATGGGGTTTGTTAGGCCCAATAGATATATCTTTAGGATTCGCGTCAATTAGGGTGTCTGTTCCCTAATTCTTAGATTACCAGACTTAATAAAAAGGGGCATATTCGGTTTAATAATTCAACCATAGAATGTAGTTTCGATTACTTGTGTCTATTTCGTAAAACAATTATAAAAGCAGCGCATGTATTCTCAGTCCCAAAAATATATATATAACAAAAGCATTTAAAAAGGGAGTAATGAAACTCACAGTAATGTATTTTGTAGTAAAAATACATATAACGATATTGATCAACAAAACAATGCATGGTTGTCCTCGGATTCACGAACCTATTATTCAATCATGTATATTAATACTTGTAATGGTAATTCGAACAAATATATATAAATTTATTAGTTGTATATTTTTTATATTAATAATATATATGTTTCATAGATTCATGTTGTTATATAAAATATAAATTTTCGTTATGTTATATGTATTAAATATATTTTAACACACACACACACACACACATATATATATATATATATATATATATATATATATATATATATATATATATATATATATATATATATATATATATATATATATATATATATATATATATATATATATATATATATATATATATCATTTGTATATTAATAATCTTCTATCTATCTATTCTATATATTAAAACAAAACGATAAATGAGTCATCCTATTAGAAATAAGCTAATCCTAGCCTTCCATTCACTAGGATTAACTAGATCATGACCATTGAAATAAACACCTCATCTTAATGAGGTCATAATCTTAAAAAGTATTTGTAATGAGATGAAATTACCCCTACTAATATTCAGATACCAAATTAACGCGAGAAGAATGGAATATTAGGGGTTTCTAAGTTGCAAATTAGTTACCTGCTTTCGAATTTTTTGCAACCCTAGGTTTTTCCACAATCTCTCTGGAATCAAAATCAAACTAACAGACATATATTGGAATGCGAGCATCAACTTATCGGTTCATTATCACGAGTGACTATGAGTTTCAATTTTGTCTTGGATGTTTCAGATCTTACAAACAACTACAAATCGGTATTCCGGCGATCGTTGAAGATTATGCGATATAAACGAATCCTAATGTCTATGAAATCAGGTAATCAATTCATAATTCATATAATTTCTTTCCATTCTAATAGATTCTATAATTTCTTTACCCAATTAGGATCTTGATTTCTTTAGGCAATTCATTATTATTCTTTTTGTAGGAATCTAACTATTGTCAACTGATGGCTTTGGACAAAACCTTCATACATTGTTTGCATGAAATGTGTTCCTATGCTGGATCAAAGTAAGCCATAATTTCTTTTTTAATACGGAGTATTTTTTTGTCATGAATTATTTAGTAATTATGAACTGCAGTGGTATAAGATGGAGCGAATTTAGGGGCGATTATGTGCCCTCATAAGTCTCTATGATTGCTCCTGGTGTTATAATGAATATTAAACCAATAATAAACATAAGATTGTATATAATATTATAAAACATGCAATAGGGTTTCTATTTCAGCTGTCCATTGATATAAAAATAAACAGCTAGATCAGTTTTAGATGAGTGAAATGTGCCTAAAGTTCACGGTAATTGGTAATAGGGTTTCCAGTTTCAGCTGTTAATTGATTCTGGATTTTGATGGGTTTGTTAATAATAGACTGCTTTCGGTTTCTTCAAGGTGTTTTGGATCGTCATTGTGTCCACGTTTATTATCATTTTATAGTAACAAGATATATGATTGTACGGTTTACTTAATCGTCTAAATTTGGTCTTGGTTGCCTAAAAAAGTAATTATATGTTTACCAAGCAGCAAGATGAGCATTAAATAACTTCTGAGACAGAGCTTCAACAAATTGAGGTGATATATTGTTTTTCACTCTTCATATTTTGTAAGCTTAGGTTGTTGTTAATTTTGTTATACGTAAGTTAACTGTTGTTTAACTTTTATATCATTAACACTTACTACTTGCTAATAGAATTTCTTGCTGAATATGTTGCTGAATTGTAGGAAGCGGAGTCAGCAACTATAGATGCGATGTTAGTTTTGGAGTTCCATTGTCTTGCTGCTTTGCAAGTTAGTAATACTCACCTTAAAACTACTTCTTTAAGCTCATGACTGTATTTTAGTAGAGCTGTGAGTATAATATGTGTTATTCATTATGATACTTCACGATATCACTTCAAAAATGTTGCATGTTGTGCATAAGCATTTTACATAAGATTTTATGCTATTACATCTATCGTATCAGAGGTGTAAACATGAACGGGTCAGGTAGGTTGGGAAACGAGGCAGGATGGGTTTATGATTTGGGTTGTAACAAGTTTTAATTAGATAGGAGTTGATGTGGGTTGGGTCCGAGACCTTACAACCCTGCATCTTTGTCCTCAGTGGGTCAGAAACTCACAACCACATGTTTGGTGATCCCCTAACATTCACATTGGCCACCTTTATGTTAAATGTCTGTTAGTGCAAAATGGACATTGTTACACTATTAATATAATGTTTTAAATGAAATGATTTAGGAGGTTGTATGTATTGAATATAAACTTTTTGCATAACGATCTCTTTCCCATACTTCAGTGAGTTCTTTAAAGCTTTATCACACATGAAATTAAGGTGGCAAATGAATGTGTTGGGGTTGGGGTAAATTGACTTCACCTGTGATCATTTTTTAGTAAAAATATGGTTTCCTAAATAATTTTAAATCAATCCGTAATTCAAAAAAAATTGTAAAATAATGATCTCATTTGTTATTTAGAAAAAATGTAAACTCAGATAATCGTTTGGACAACTTTTGAACCATTATGCCTGTATCTTTGTAGCCAGTTTTGTTTAAAAAAATCACCTGTTTGATACATTGTCATTATAAACTACACAACGTTGATCCATTATCAGATAACTGAGTTGAAATTACTTCTTATGCTATATAGAGTAACACAGGTTATAAAGGAATATATGTGTCCAACTCAGACATGGTGTTGATAATATAACTGTAAGTTAAGAGTAACAAAAGTACAATGGGATGTGATTCTTGGTGTTTATATTTTCGCTTATGTAGTGTGATGTTATGCAGCTCAGCTCCCTTTTTTGCAACTTTAAAGACTAATAAAAAATGCACTTGTTTGCGAGGTATTATTTTTATGTTCAGGTACCAAGACAAGTAGCACGTGCCACTACTTCTCAGAGGTGTATACGCACCAATGATATTGAGAATGTTGGCCGAACATCGCGACACCGTACATTCTTTGAAATGCTTGGAAATTTTAGCTTCGGTGATTATTTCAAGAAAGAAGCAATCAAATGGGCTTGGGAACTCTCAACCGTAGAGTATGGGTTATTTTCACCATATATCTGGACTGTCTATCTTATTGTTGTTGTTATTTTCTTTCCTTTCATTTTCTCGCACCATATTAATATAACAAAGTGCAAGTATCAAAAAGGTAAATGACATGAACATATAAGAAAATGCATTGCATCCTAGACTTGTCTACTTTTATTAACTTCCTATTCCTAATCTGACTAGACCATTTCCGTTCCATTAATTTTGGAATAGCTTCTATATTCTTTTTTAATCTGCTAGAATTTATCTAAAAAAAATTACCTAACTCTTTTTTTCCCGTGTTTTGCTTTCAGATATGGAATGTCTGCATAGAACTTGTGGATTAGTGTGTATGAAAATGATGAAGAAACATAACTTTGATGACGTTCGTGTTATTATGGGCCATTAATATCCACATGTTGTTCTTAATGTGCAATGTTAATGGACCACCGTGTACTCTCGGCAAGTTATTTATTACTTGGTTATTTATATGTGGGCTCCTTTTAGTGGATCGTTATTAGTGGGCTTGGCCCACTCTTTATATAAAAAAGACTAGAAAGAGGGTTTCGTGTGTGGAGCTCAAATAACTCACTCAGAACGCTTTTTAAAGGATTACGATTAGATCGAATAAGCCCTTCTGCAGACAAATGTGGTCAAGTGGTACTGTTGCTCACATATCACCCATAACATTAATTAACATTACGATGATCTTTTACTAAAAAAAATCGTTGATTTCATCTTAACTATTAACCTCACATCCATGTCACCTGCTCAACGTTCCGGTGCTCCCTTCAGATATTCTCAATGTAAGACTAATTAATGATAAATGTTTTCAAAACAAAATTATTGTAGTAAAGTGATTAAATATCTTTGATTTTACTAACATTTAAAACTTAAATAATCATTATTATAACACCTTTTTATGTTCAAACTTCGTGTTACTAATGAACCACGTTGAATTGTTACTGAATTGAACCATAAAAATGGAATCATTGAAATTATCTACTTTGGAAAAAGAGATCGAAATTACAAATGACATAGATAACTTAAAAAAAGATCTAGCCGACACATTCTTTTGAAGTCTTTTGTTGACAAAGGATATAATACTAAATGTCCAATTTTAGTGATAAAATGTTTGAGCAAATTGGCATGTTACCTGCTATGCTAAAAGTTTTAGATTAAGTGATTGTAATATATTTCGCTTCGTCGTTTATAATGTTACATCTTTCAGTATTATTTGATAATTTGTACATGTGAACTATTTTCATGGAGTGTTTTAATTCTATTGGCTTTTCTTTGTTGCACACTGATAGATTACACGTTATTACTTTAGACGAGATCCAAGGTATATTCAAGATAAAGAAAGCGTCTTTCGCTCTCTGTACAATTCGACAACGCGTTAAAAGATTAGAATCAAGGAGTAAGTTGTGGGAAACTCGATCTAAAAATTAGATACCAAGTCTCGGCTTTTTTTCAATATTATTGCTAGCAAATTTAAGTCATTTGGTTTTTGTAATATTAATACAACATTACTTTTCATATTGTTTTGATGTCTAATCAACATAACAAATACTATGTAAAGTTGTATTAAGGGACAATTAGATATTTGATTTCACCCTTAAAAAAACCCGCGAAGTTCGCGGGTCTTAGGCTAGTAGTATTTATAATAAAACCAAAAATAATATTAATAGTGGTAATAATGATAATAATTATAATACTTAATTTTACTAATGATAATAATATTAATAACTCTATTAATGATAATAATAATGATATTAATAATTATATTTGTAAAATATTAATTTTTCTGTTAACAATAGTTATGTTACCGATTTTAGTAATTTACATAATAATAATATACGTGATAATACAAATAATAATACTTATGTTAATATTAACCATTATATTATTTATAAAAAAAAATACTAATACTAATATAAAAATAATAATTTGTATTATTTTCATAATAATAATAATCATGATCATAATTTTGATAATAATACTGAAATGGTAAGAATTATGTTTTTAGTAATATTTATAATAATACAAATGATAATATTAATAACATTTTACTTAATAATAATGTTGGGGATGATAATAATATTAGCAATAACGATAATAATAATAATAATAATAATAATAATAATAATAATATTAATCCTACTTGTAATTACAATTATGATAATAATAATAAAAAAGTATCTACTACTTTTTATTAGTAAAAAAAATATTAATACCAATAACTAATATACTAGCATTAATAACAATAACAATAACTAATAATAACATTAATATTATTAATAATAATAATAATAATAATAATAATAATAATAATAATAATAATAATAATAATAATAATAATGATAATGGAAAAGAAATAAAATATATACCATTGTAAAAATGCTTTCCTAAAAACAATTGACCATGACGAGGCTCGAACCCGAGACCTCTCAATTTATCACAACACCCAGGACCAACCATCTGTCTACTTCATTTCTGATTTATACCCATATTTAATTTTTATAAGCTTGCCTTATCTGTTTCTTCTTCTTCATGGCAACAATCGACCAGAGATCCAATTCAATTAATAACAATTTACTTTATTTGATTTAGGATTTAAAAGGATACAGAATGTAATTACAGAATAATTGATTTAATTAAAACAAAAGAAAAATAAATAAAAAAACAGACACTGTAATCAGAAAAAAATTCGATTATGAACTCTAATCCCAATCTTGAATTCTAGTTTGTTTTATTTAAAAGTTATAACATGAAAGAAGTCGTAAATGATTCCTAGAAACTATCTGGACCTTCGGTTGATCTTAAAACATCAAATTGCTCTCTAATTTCACGATGAACCAGAAAGTTGACTTTTTGAAATAACACTTTGACTCCAAAATTCGAACACGATATGAAAAATTGAGAGTTGAATCTTTCCAGATAGTTTGTGTGATGACCCAGAAATTTCGACTAAATTTAAACTTAATCTTTGTATGATTAACATTTCCGACACGATAAGCAAAGTCTGTAAAACTGAATCTCAAAATTTTTGAATTACTTTTATATATTTAAATACCCTTCGGTTGTTTTCGACGATTCGCGAACAATTATATGTAAATAGATACATATATACTATAACATGAAAAGGTAACAATGTATTAATTGTTTGATACCGTACATTAAACTTATTCGTTTAAATATCTATTTGAATGTATATGATAAGTTGAAATATTTATTATTAAAATTTATTTATAAATAACTTCCAATGTGTATTTAAAAACTGATTTATGTATATTAAAAAGATATATACATATATATAATAAACGATAGTAACATTCGTTTATTGATTCAATTGATATTTAGATAAGTTAACTAAAGCGTTTAAGATGAACCAGTTAAACACTAATTTGTTACAGTGTTTTCAAATTGCCACATTACTCAAAATGCTACAGTGTTTTCGAAAATCACTATTTGCTACAGTGAAATTGACTTTGCTACAGTGAATTGCTACAGTAAAATTTGACTTTGCTACAGTAACTTTGCTACAGTAAAACGCTATTATAAAAATGTATTTTAACAAATAGCGAGACGATGATTTATAGAAGTAAATGACCAAAACACTCGAAAGTTTAAGATACACTTTGAGTGATATAATTAAGGGATAATTTAAGGCTATTGATAAGGCTAAAAAGGAACATATATTTCATAGCATTATCCCCCAAGAAAGACAGGATTTTAGTTGTAATTGTTCCATATTCAAGTAATATTCGTTTATATTTAATAAGTGCGAAGACAAAAGGCGAAAACGAAGAATTGAAGACGGAAAGGTCCAAAATGCTCAAATGTACAAGATACAATTAAAAAGGTTCAAATTATTGATGAAGAACGTCTAAAAATGACAAGAGTACAAGTTGCGGAACGCAAAGTACACGATATAAAATAGTACGCAAGGACGTCTGAAAATCCAGAACCGGGACCCGAGTCAAGAAGAAACGCCCGACGCAACGGACCAAAAATATCTAGTCTACTATGCACAAGAATAAAATATAATATATAAATAATTATATTAATTATTTATATATTTATATTTATTTTATATTATGTCGACAAGCTAGGAGCCAAAACAATGTGAGCTGTCCCTGGTCCTCATGCGAGTCGCATGGCCAGAAGGCCATTTCCATGCGAGTCGCATGACTCCAGATTTCAGGCCAGGTTCTATAAATTGCAACATTTTCTGCCGAGTAAAGAAAGAAAAAAAAACACACACATACATATTACTCCGTATTTATTTTATTTATTATTTATATTATTATTATTATTATTATTATTATTATTATTAATAAGATTATTATTAATCTTATTATTTTTTTTATTATTAGTGTTATTATTTTTGCGATACAAAAATAATAATGTACATCAAATATTACGATGGAGTGCTGTCCAAGTAATTTTCAAAATGAGTTTTCGAGCAAGCTAGAGCTAAGGAAATTATGGGTTATTGCCAAGGAGGTTATGGGTAATGTTCGGGGGTATTTTTTTGTGAATCAAACCTCGTGTTAATCATCTCCGATGCGTCTACGTGCTTTCCTGCAATATTGTATATCAATATTAAACAGTGAGTTTCATTTGCTCCCATTTTAATTGCTTTTGCAATATATATTTTTGGGCTGAGAATACATGCGCAGTTTTATAAACTGTTTTACTAAATGGATACAAATACTAAAACTGATTTTGTGTGAGTTTCATATGATCCCTTTTACTCAATATATTTTTGGGCTGAGAATACATGCGACTGTTTATAAATACTAAAAATACTAGATTTATATGCGTGAGTTTCATTTGCTTCCTTTTTAATTGCTTTTGCAATTTATATTTTTGGGCTGAGAATACATGCACTTTATTTTAAACGCAATGGATACAAGTACATACTAAATTCTACACCGAGTTTGAACCGAAAATCCCTTAGCTTTGGTAACTAGTAACTGCCGGTTATAAGAACTGGTAGGCGCGAGTAGTTATATATGGATCCATAGGGCTTGACATCCCCGTCTGTTCCAGGTATAGAAAGAAACTCTAGCCTGAACTATAAAACAGACGTATGCTATTTGAAGTTAGTACACATTGGATTGCGTGTATTGTACATGTTGGTTGCATGTTAAACGAGGGGTACTTATTATAAACGTTAAAGTTTAGTTACCAGGGTTCTCAACTTTGTAGAACCGATTGATAAACGTTTCGGATGAAACAACTGAAATCTTGTGATCCACCTTTTATTTAAAACATAATGATAAACGTTTTGAATAAAACAACTGAACTTTTGTAATCCACATTGATATACGGATTATGTGTAATATTAAAACTATGAACTCACCAACCTTTGTGTTGACACTTGAAGCATGTTTATTCTCAGGTTTCTAGAAGTCTTCCGCTGTTTGCTCATACGTGATACAAGTTATGTGCTTGGAGTCATACATGCTATATACAAGAAACTTGCATTCATCAAACCATTACCATGTATCTTATTTTGACTGTATTGTCAACAGATGTATTATTGTAAACCATTTAAATGGTGATTGTCTATACGTAGGAATCATCAGATGTAAAAAAACCTGGAATTTATATATTCATTTATGAAATACCTTTTCAAACGAATGCAATGTTACAAAACGTATCACATAGAGGTCAAATACCTCGCAATGAAATCAATGAATGACGTGTTCGTCCATATGGATTTGGAGCGATCGTCACAGTTTGAGTAGAAGGTTTCTAACACAAATGCATTTATACATTTTGAAAATTAAATCGTTTTCGAAATTTTTGAAAAATTTGTACAGAACAGGGAACCGAGCTGAATACTGTTTCTGTTTTTATTTTAATTGAACAATTTGAGTTTATTATATTTGGTAATCAATAATGATAGTGAAAAAGAATTGAAGTGGTTCAGTTCTAACATAATTGATCGCTTATATGAAGGCCCGTGATTAAAAATCTTCTCAATCAGACAAAATAAATAAAAATATAAAAAGATATAAAGTTTGATACACTGTTAACGATTTTTGTTTTTAAGGAATGATTTGTACGATCGATTTGGACATAAAACAACTGAAGAGGTTCAAACAAAATCAGATACAGTAATTGATGGTTATGTGAAATGGAATCGAATTATATATAAATCTGTTTCTTTATATAACTTAATCTATGATAAAGGTAATAATGGTATATCATTAATTATAATTAATCATTTTTATATACCTGTACTAATATTATACTTACATTATAACAAATATTAATAGGATAATAATAATATTAATACTTCTTAATAATAATTATATTAACTATTATTAATAAAATACTTTTAATAATAAATAAGAAAATAATGATAATAATATTATTCTTAATGATATAAATAATTAATTGTATTATTTTCTAATAAATAAAAAAAATAATGATTTTAATGATAATGGTAAAAATAATAATAATAATAATTTTAATCAAAAGTTTACTACTCATTATAACATGACAATGATATTAACAAAGATAACAATAATATCATAACAATTTATATGTATAAATTTTCATCCTCATATATTATCTATTTTTTTTTAAATAATAATAATACTATCACTAAATTTTTAATATTAGTATTAATATTGATATTGATATAGTATAACATTCATATCTGTAATTACAATAATCATATTAATATATTAATTATACCATATATATTATATGATATCATATGTTTATTATTTATACATTTTAATATAAATACATTATATTATATGTGTTTGCATATTAAATATAACTGGCTTATATATTTTTAAGTATTATTTATATATATTTACTTGATATATTATTTTCTAAAAAAATTTCGACATATAATATACTTAACTTTTATAAATACATTCCAATATACATATGATCATAGGAATCATTTATACATAGATTCATTTCAAATTACACTTAATTATTTAGTATCTTATTTTACATATTTAATTCAAATGCTTAAATTATATTTTATAATTTCAAATTAATATACATATACTTACATATATATATATATATATATATATATATATATATATATATATATATATATATATATATATATATATATATATATATACATATTTATTTACAAACAATTGTTCGTGAATCGTTGGGAATTGTCAAAAGGTAATTGATTATATAAACACAACATTACAGACTTTGCTTATCGTGTCAAAATCAATAAAAATTAAGTTTGAAAATTTGGTCGGAAATTCCCGGGTCATCACAGTACCTACCCGTTAAAGAAATTTCATCCCAAAATTTGAGTGAGGTGGTCATGGCTAACAATAAAAATGTTTTCATGACGAATATGAGCTGATAAATAGAGTTTTATCATTATTGATTAAGATAGATATAACGATTCGATTATGTGAAGCGTACGAATGAAACTGTCTCAAAAAAAAATGAAATGAGAAATAAAGTTTCATCTTAACTTCTGACATTGTCTTTGTTGAATTCCGGAATTCAAGGGATTTAAGAAAATCTTCTAAATCCAAAAGATTTGTTTCTTCGGCGAATAAGGAAATTAGGATCTCTCTAATTAAATGCGGAGATCTGTCTTGATTTCACTATCAAATATTTCACTATAAATTAAATTCTTCCGTTTTGTATCTTTTACCATTCCTATACTCAATTCCCAAATCTAAAAGATTGTGCAAATGCTTAATCCAGTTCTAATCCTTGTCCTTATCCTTACTATCGCAACCATTATTCTCCTTTTCCAACTTCCACCAGAGGAATCTGTTTACTTCTACTTTGCCCTTGGGGGTTATAGTACTTATAATTCTTCCGTGTATTTATGTTGCGATAAACATTGATATTCACGGTTTGTAATTTATGCGTTGTTATTGGGTTTTATATCTCCTCTTATATTTCAATGTCCCTATTTCTATTTCCTATAATCATTGACATCCACAGTTAATACTCCCTCCTATTTGCTACGATTTATACTCCAATTTCTATTTCTTTTGGAACTTTGTCCCTTCATTTCTTCTTCCTGTGGTTGGACATCTCTTGTAATGGTCCAAAATTCGCAGATATAAGTTTCAGAATGAACATTGTTAATGTTCTAAGAAGGAACGGTAACAGCACAATATGACTTGTCAAATTACCAGAATTCAAGGAAAAGATAAGACTATCAAGAAAATATGTTCCTGATATGTTTATAGATTAGACAGAATTTAAGAGTCGTGTAACATGGCACATGATGACGTTATGATCTGTGAATCATCACGTTCCTTTTTAGAAACTCAGCATGACTTACTATAATATAATCACGTTGATCAAGTGTCATTATATTATACTAACTCATGCATCAATTCCCAACACTACTTCAAAAACATTCATAATTTAAACTCGAATTTTAAAGAATTTTAGAAACTAAAGTAGTTTCATTTATGATGTAATATAGATAGCACGAAGAGATAAATAATTTCGAACGAGAATATTTATGAAAATATCTTCAAAAATATCGAAGATATTTATGATGATATTTTGGAATTTCTAAGTTCGATGGTTGATGAGGAAGATTTTCCGCAAGATTTTAACATGAGTACGGAGCAAGATATTCGTTGAAGGTTTCATCAGATTCAGAATTACCTGGATTCTTTGAATATATGATATGGTCCTTGTATTTGTCCTTGGTCTCCTTCATGGTTAGCTCAATCCGTTTTCCAGTTCCAACTTTTCTGAGCTTTTCCAACATACTATTTTTTATCATTAAACTTCCGATGATTAAGGGCGTTTACGGTTGTCTATGGTTTCTGCTGCTTCATTCAGCTTTTTCAACATTCAGAGTATTGATTTGTAACTGAGTGCTTTTCAGAATTTCAGAATGAGAGATAATAATTCTAAGAGATAAATGTCATACATATAACTGTTGATGTAGATATGCTGTGAGTTTTTAAAGTACTGATTGCTGATTCTCGGTAATTGGTATGGCAGTTCTCGTTACCAGATGCGGATGAGTATATGATAGGGTTTCAATGAATAAATATAATGATTTGTCAGAGATATTTAAGCCAAGAAGCAACGAGGTTGCTGGTACTTCTGCTGGTAATATGGTGGAATATAAAAGAATTCTCCGGTATCAAAAGGGTAACCGTATATATCAGGATTATGGTAAGACTACTTCGAATGAAAAGTCGAAGTTGACTTGCTGGAGCTGTGACAAAATTGGCTACTTTGTAAAGGGATCGCAAAGTTATTTTTGATAATAAATGCCAAAGGATCTGACGCGGCTACGTGTTAAACTTTTACTCAGTTGCCGAGAGTTTCTCAGGTGCAATACTATATACATAAATCTTTCTTTTCGTAGATGAAGTGTGGTTGGTTCATCCTCTCGATTGAGGTGTTTTCAAGAATCATGAAAGGTTTGAACGCAGAATGTAATCGTGAAGATACAAATGATGTTTAAGACGAAATCAAGTGGCAAACTTGAAGAATTGTTTAGTTTCATATGTTATAATCAATATTTTAATTCATTTTAATTGTCCAATTTTATTTGTCCACAGTCGATAGTCCACAGTTAGCAATTCAATAATTCATATATAATTATATATATAATATTCGAATTAATACGTATCGTGACCCGTGTACATGTCTCAGACTCGATCACAACTCAAAGTATATATATTATTGTAGAATCAACCTCAACCCTGTATAGAGAACTCGATCATTACTGCATATAGAGTGTCTATGGTTATTCCAAATAATATATATATATATATATATATATATATATATATATATATATATATATATATATATATATATATATATATATATATATATATATATATATGCGTCGATATGATATGTCAAAACCTTGTATACGTGTCCCGATTTTTAAAGTGCGTAAAAATAAATAACAGAAATTAAATGAAGATAAATAAAGTGCGTAAAGTAAATAACAGAAATTAAATGACGATAAATAAAATTGCGAGAATGTAAATTGCGATAATTAAATTGCGATAAATAAAATGTAATCAGTTAGCTAGGAACAATTAGCTAGGAACAGTTAGCGTGGATTCTTAACAAAATTTCTCATAGTTAATTTGTTTGTTTCTAATAAATTTTATTTTGTCTAATGTTCTCTTCATTATGCCACTTGTTGGATTCTGATAGGTCAAAATCCAAATATGAAATTTGAATGAAAAAGGTTATTCTGTGGTGAACAGATTCGTATATCTGTGAATGTAAGTAGGATAGTAAACGACTGTTGAATCAGCTTCGAAGAATGTACATTGTAACTTATTAATGTGAAATCTGAATATTCCTCGGGTATTACCTACCCGTTAAAATATTTTCACCATTAATAGTTTGTACAATAAAATTTTTAATTACAATCTTTATGAAAACATATATACATATATATTTTCTTCAGACGTAATCATGGATTTTATGAGTCAATGTGAAATTAAACTCATCAGATTTACGGCTAGAAGTAGAGTACATAATCTCTAAAATATTAGAGATTGCATAATCTCCATGAAATATGAAGATAGTTTATGTAGAACGATTCGTAGAACGATGATTATGCTTGAGGTATAGATTGCGAGGTTGAGACGTGTGATGATGTTGTTGTTGTTGGTACTGGTTATACTGATGGTGCTGCTGATGGTGGTACTGTTGCTGTCGGTGCTACAAGTGTTGTTGGTGCTGAGGTTGATGATGATGTTGGTGTAGTAAGTATAGCTTGTAATTCACGCACCATTCTTGTCAGGTTTTCTATCCTACCCTCTATCATTTCTATCCATCCACTCATCTGATTCGATAGATCTTGATTATCAATTCGAAGTTCCCTAACTTCTTCTAATATTCCCCTTCGATTGGTATTCGGAAGTAGAGGTTGAATATTTTCTGAGATTGCAGTAACGCGACCTTCGAGGTGGAAAACTTTAGCAAGAAGGGTGAATAAAGTGTTGCGCATAGGTTCACCGGTGAGTACATCATTTTCTTCGATGTTAGGAGGTAAGTCTAGTTCGCGGTAGGGCTCGCCTTCTTCATTTCTCCATCGAGTGAGTAAGTCTCGGACCCACCCCCATCTCCTCCAGAAAGAAAAATAACTAAATGGTTGAGACACTTCTGGTTCATTGACTTCGGAGTCTGCTTCAATATACATCTCGAAAGCGCTTCCGGAACTAATGGAATCCAAGCTAGGTGTAGGATCCATCTCTCACGATCAGTTAAAGGGTTTTGATATGAAATAATTTTCGAATATCGAATGATATTCTAATTATATATAGAATATCTATACATACTTCTAAAGATCCCGTGAATTACGGAGAAAATTAAGGAAACGTGTCAGATAAAGTCTATAGTGACAGATACGCTAAGATATGGATTAGTAGATATGCTAAGATATGAATTTTGTCTATACACTATTCATGCAATCATTGCAGTAAGATGTGTCTAGACTAAGAATGATAAGCAGGAAATTTCCTAAGGATGATAAACTGATGATTTTCGACAAAAATGATAAGCAAAATTTTTGACATGCAGACACGGTCGAAGTCCAGACTAACTAATGCATCCTAACGACTTATCAATTAGACACACTAATGCAAGACCTGGTTCACTAAGACTACCGCTCTGATACCAACTGTAGAGACCCGTCCTAATCCATCCGGACAAAGTCTGTATTGATTATAAACGATTCACAATAGTTGAATACATCGCGAGGTACTTGACCTCTATATGATACATTTTACAAACATTGCATTCGTTTTTGAAAAGACAATATTTCATTACATCGGAAATTGACGGCATGCATACCATTTCATAATATATCTAACTATAATTGACCTAATCTGTCATTTACTTAATAATAATCTCTACTGAACTCAACGACTTGAATGCAACGTCTTTTGAAATATGCCATGAATGACTCCAAGTAATATCTTTAAAATGAGCAAATGCACAGCGGAAGATTTCTTTAACATCTGAGAATAAACATGCTTTAAAGTGTCAACCAAAAGGTTGGTGAGTTCATTAGTCTAACATAAATAATCATTTTCATCATTTTAATAGACCACAAGATTTTCATTTCTCATAAATATACGTCCCATGCACAGAGACAAAAATAATCATTCATATGGATTGAACACCTGGTAACCGACATTAACAAGATGCATATAAAAATATCCCCTATCATTCCGGGACACCCTTCGGATATGATATAAATTTCGAAGTACTAAAGCATCCGGTACTTTGGATGGGGTTTGTTAGGCCCAATAGATCTATCTTTAGGATTCGCGTCAATTAGGGTGTTTGTTCCCTAATTCTTAGATTACCAGACTTAATAAAAAGGGGCATATTCGGTTTAATAATTCAACCATAGAATGTAGTTTCGATTACTTGTGTCTATTTCGTAAAACAATTATAAAAGCAGCGCATGTATTCTCAGTCCCAAAAATATATATATAACAAAAGCATTTAAAAAGGGAGTAATGAAACTCACAGTAATGTATTTTGTAGTAAAAATACATATAACGATATTGATCAACAAAACAATGCAGGGTTGGCCTCGGATTCACGAACCTATTATTCAATCATGTATATTAATACTTGTAATGGTAATTCGAACAAATATATATAAATTTATTAGTTGTATACTTTTTATATTAATAATATATATGTTTCATAGATTCATGTTGTTATATAAAATATAAATTTTTGTTATATTATATGTATTAAATATATTTTAACACACACACACACACACACACACACACATATATATATATATATATATATATATATATATATATATATATATATATATATATATATATCATTTGTATATTAATAATTAATAATAGTATTTATAATAAAACCAAAAATAATATTAATAGTGGTAAAAATAATAATAATTATAATACTTAATTTTACTAATGATAATAATATTAATAACTCTATTAATGATAATAATAATGATATTGATAATTATATTTGTAAAATATTAATTTTTCTATTAACAATAGTTATGTTACCGATTTTAGTAATTTACATAATAATAATACACGTGATAATACAAATAATAATACTTATGTTAATATTAACAATTATATTATTTATAAAAAAATACTAATACTAATATAAAAAAATAATAATTTGTATTATTTTCATAATAATAATAATCATGATCATAATTTTGATAATAATACTGAAATGGTAAGAATTATGTTTTTAGTAATATTTATAATAATACAAATGATAATATTAATAACATTTTACTTAATAATAATGTTGGGGATGATAATAATATTAGCAATAACGATAATAATAATAATAATATTAATCCTACTTGTAATTACAATTATGATAATAATAATAAAAAGGTATCTACTACTTTTTATTAGTAAAAAAATATTAATACCAATAACTAATATACTAGCATTAATAACAATAACAATAACTAATAATAACATTAATAATAATAATAATAATAATAATAATAATAATAATAATAATAATAATAATAATAATAATAATTATAATGATAATGGAAAAGAAATAAAATATATACCATTGTAAAAATGCTTTCCTAAAAACAATTGACCATGACGAGGCTCGAACCCGAGACCTCTCAATTTATCACAACACCCAGAACCAACCATATGTCTACTTCATTTCTGATTTATACCCATATTTAATTTTTATAAGCTTGCCTTATCTGTTTCTTCTTCTTCATGGCAACAATCGACCAGAGATCCAATTCATTTAATAACAATTTACTTTATTTGATTTGGGATTTAAAATGATACAGAATGTAATTACAGAATAATTGATTTAATTAAAACAAAAGAAAATTAAAAAAAACAGACACTGTAATCAGAAAAAAAATTCGATTATGAACTCTAATCCCAATCTTGAATTCTAGTTCGTTTTATTTAAAAGTTATAACATGAAAGAAGTTGTAAATGATTCCTAGAAATTATCTGGACCTTCGGTTGATCCTAAAACATCAAATTGCTCTCTAATTTCACGATGAACCAGAAAGTTGACTTTTTGAAATAACACTTTGACTCCAAAATTCGAACACGATATAAAAAATTGAGAATTGAATCTTTCCAGATAGTTTGAGTAGAAGGTTTCTAACACAAATGCATTTATACATTTTGAAAATTAAATCGTTTTCGAAATTTTTGAAAAATTTGTACAGAACAGGGAATCGAGCTGAATACTGTTTCTGTTTTTATTTTAATTCAACAATTTGAGTTTATTATATTTGGTAATCGATAATGATAGTGAAAAAGAATTGAAGTGGTTCAGTTCTAACATAATTGATCGCTTATATGAAGGCCCGTGATTAAAAATCTTCTCAATCAGACAAAATAAATAAAAATATAAAAAGATATAAAGTTTGATACACTGTTAACGATTTTTGTTTTTAAGGAATGATTTGTACTATCGATTTGGACATAAAACAACTGAAGAGGTTCAAACAAAATCAGATACAGTAATTGATGGTTATGTGAAATGGAATCGAATTATATATAAATCTGTTTCTTTATATAACTTAATCTATTATAAAGGTAATAATGGTATATCATTAGTTATAATTAATCATTTTTATATACCTGTACTAATATTATACTTACATTATAACAAATATTAATAGGATAATAATAATATTAATACTTCTTAATAATAATTATATTAACTATTATTAATAAAATACTTTTAATAATAAATAAGAAAATAATGATAATAATATTATTCTTAATGATACAAATAATTAATTGTATTATTTTCTAATAAATAAAAAAAATAATGATTTTAATGATAATGGTAAAAATAATAATAATAATAATTTTAATCAAAAGTTTACTACTCATTATAACATGACAATGATATTAACAAAGATAACAATAATATCATAACAATTTATATGTATAAATTTTCATCTTCATATATTATCTCTTTTTTTTAAATAATAATAATGCTATCACTAAATTTTTAATATTAGTATTAATATTGATATTGATATTAGTATAACATTCATATCTGTAATCACAATAATCATATTAATATATTAATTATACCATATATATTATATGATATCATATGTTTATTATTTATACATTTTAATATAAATACATTATATTATATGTGTTTGCATATTAAATATAACTGGCTTATATATTTTTAAGTATTATTTATATATATTTACTTGATATATTATTTTCTAAAAAAAAAATTTGACATATAATATACTTAACTTTTATAAATACATTCCAATATACATATGATCATAGGAATCATTTATACATAGATTCATTTCAAATTACACTTAATTATTTAGTATCTTATTTTACATATTTAATTCAAATGCTTAAATTATATTTTATAATTTCAAATTAATATACATATATATATATATATATATATATATATATATATATATATATATATATATATATATATATATATATATATACATACATATACACATATTTATTTACAAACAATTGTTCGTGAATCGTTGGGAATGGTCAAAAGGTAATTGATTATATAAACACAACATTACAGACTTTGCTTATCGTGTCGAAATCAATAAAAATTAAGTTTGAAAACTTGATCGAAAATTCCCGGTTAATCACATGATAGTTGTGAGATTTGTGAATCTTGATAGTCTTCCTAAGTAAACTGTAGATTTTTTTGAAAAAGAAGGGTGATGGTTGGTTTGGAATTTTGGATAATGTTGTTTAATTGAAATTGAATTGGGATATGAAGGTTTGAAATTTGGTTGATTTTGGTTGAAATTGGGAGACATCAGTCTATCGAGTGTTGGTTTGTAACTTTAAAAAAAAAAAAGGAATACTTGATCAAGAAGTTTGAGAGTTCTTTAATGAATCATCATTAGAGAGTAGTGACTGTATTAAACCAACAAATTCGGCATTGCCTTCAGTCCTTCATTATTATTATTATTATTATTATTATTATTATTATTAAGTGCTCTTCTTAATTTGTTGTTGTTGGTTCTGAATTTTGAAGGATTGCGGGAAATAGGGAAGTTGATTATTGTTGTAATATGAGAAATCTTGATGATTATGGTGATTAATATTTAGGATTTGTTGGTTGGTTGGTTATTATTGAGTTTGGATCATAACAAGATGTAAGAAGTTCATAAAAATACGTTTCTGAAAATTTCTTAGTGAGAGAAATAAAAAAGAACAGAAATTACTAGAAAGAAATGGAAGCAGATTGGGAGTAGGGGACCGGAAGTGAAGATGAGACATGCATGTACTATCAACTAGCCACCTATAAAAATTCTAAAAATAGCAACGTGATTGTCAATTAATGTTCGATCTGTGAGGTTTTTTCAATGAACAATAATGCCCTTACGTGATTAACATGTGCCGTTAATTAACTATTGTATTTGATGGACTGACCTTCTCAGGCAACGATTGCATAGTTTGTTCATGCCGGAAAATAGTTTTGGACTTGGTAGCTTTTTTGAACATAACACAGAGAATCAAGCGCCAATTTAAATTGGAAATTTGTACTTTTTAACGTATTTGGGCCAATTTTATACTTTTTTTATATTTTATACTACTATTATTTTTATGTTTCATAGTACTTGTTTGGTCTTTACAAAGAAACGTATTTTTTTATTTGTAATTTTGTTATTATTAATAACGTTTTCTTATTTTAGTTATTAGTTATAGTTATAGTTATTAATTATAATTATTTTAATTTATTGATTAGTTTAATCAATTAATTTATTTTATTCTTTAAGAAAATTAGACTGATAGGCTAACTATGTCTATCACTTCTATTTTTTTTTTAACTCACTTACTTTAAGACTTACACGACTAAGTCACCACTCATGTAATTTAATGCTCATTACATTAATAACATTTTTATGTGCCAAACATTTTCAAATACTTTTATGACTTTCTCCGATCAATTTATTTTCTCAGTCACCGGAATACCTTCTAACAATCATTACTCTTTCTGCAACCACCTTTTAATCTACTCTAAAATCTCTTTACAAACTATTACGAAAACAACTTTTTTATGTGACTTGAAAATCGTGTCAACCACACCTCTGTCCATCTTTTTCCTTGAATCATTTTTTTGCTCCGGTAGCCGTCACCTCGTTTCTTCTAGATCTGAATCTTGTGCGGTTTTGTAGCGTCTTCACGGACCTCCTCTCCGACCACCGGCATCTCGCCGGTGGTTCGGCCTTACCGCTTTCCGTTTAATAAGGTACACCGATCTATCCCCTTTTCCGGCGATAGTTATGGCCCTTAGTCTTCTACGGCCTCACTTACAGCATTCAGACGGCGAATAATGTGTTCTTCATACGGGTTCTGGGTGCTTTGTGTGTTTTTTGGGATGTTTGTTGGGTTGTTGCTGCTTTGGTGGGGTTTGGGTTGGTCTCTTGGTCGTTTACTTTGTTAGTAGCCTCTGTTTTCTTCTCTCTGCGGTTCTAGGCGACGAGTTCCACCGAAACTCTACAGCCCTTTTGGTCGAAATTCGGGTTGGTTTGTGTGCGGGGTCGATTTGGGTGGCTGCAGGTGTGCGTGTCTTTGTGTTGAAATTCGGCGGTTTTCGGTGGATGGGCAGCTGTCGGCGGCTATTGGAGGGGGGTAGCAGCTGTTGGCGGCTTTGGGTGGCTGCTGCAGTTGGTTCCTGTTTTTGGTGGTTTCGGGTGGTGGTGTACTAAGGTTGGCGGCTGCTGCTTGCTTCCATTTGTGGTTGTCGACTGCCGGTGATCGTCGGTGACCTAAGATGGAGCATGTGGTCGTTGAAGCTGACCGAGGTATGCTGTCTATTTGTAACTGGGGGTTTGTAAATGTCCTTAGAAAATTTGGCGGAGATGACTGGTTCCTTTGTGGTTTGGTTCTGCATTTAGTTCGGATTTGATGCGGCTGGTTTGGTTCATTCATTCCATTTTTCCTGTCATCGGGTCTTTAGTGGGCTTGATGTTGTTGCCGGCGTTGTCGACTTTGTTGACTTCGGTAAATAGGCATCGGGTTGGGTTGACCGGTGAATGGTTTCGTTTATGCGGATGAAGATGCGGGGTTGGATTCGGTACTGGGTTTATGTGTTTTGTATTAGGCTTAGCTAAGGTGGTTGTCGTTGTTGTTTGACATTTCAATTGTAATTCATATTGTGCACACTCTGTATTTAATGTTGTCGTTCAGTATGTTTAGAACAAATAGAATGAGTGTCATGAAGTTTTGGTTGTCTGTTTGACCAAGTGCTCCAGTTTACAGATTGTTATGATCTGCTTATTGTAGCTCTACCGGAACTTCGGTTCTATTATGTATATACATATTAATATTTTATCAAAAAAAAAAAAAATTTGTGAACAAGTAAATTACACTTGCTGTACAAGTGGTATGTAATCCATTTCACTTCCTCGTCCGACACTAAAAAACATTAATTTGTGTTGTGCTTTCTAAGAGGCTTAACCCACAACTTTAAGGTCGAAGTTTTAATACAATTTTAAAGTTGATGTAATGTAGAGTTCAAAGTAATTATTGGTGATTGTTGTTAAGGCACAGGGGACCTAAAATTCGTTCGCAACTGTTATTAAAGTTAACATACGCAAATTCATTATTTCCCAATTAGGAGTAATAGGTCAAATATACACTTAAAAGTTGTTCAGACAATTGGTTAACATCTATTAACCCATTTGTAAGTATTTATATACACATATACTTTATGTCTTGTCCACAAATTGGTATATATCGGATATGTTATTTTGTGATAGAGTCAAATCAAGCTAACCAGTGGCCAGGGCCGGGCATGAGGCCGTTCAGGGTGGGCGACGACACCGAGCAACAAAATATAAGGGGTAACAATTTATTTGTCCAATTTCATCTATACTAGACCATTTTAATCGATAGTTCTAGCTTACATAAACCCTTTATACAAAATTGGAAAGAAGCCCATAATAAATAAATAAATGTAAAGCAACTGGGGTTGGACATCAAAAAACAATTGATTCTTGATTCTACCTTTTGAGCATCTAATGTCGATTATGATAAAATTATTAAAGTTTTTATATCAAAATATGCACATACACATATGATTCGTATGATGTAACTTGAATTCATTGTTATTTGTAAAACTCTAATGCATTTATTGAATAAAAATTGATGTATAGATGAATCGTCTAGCTTGAATAGGTTCCAAACACTAAAAGAAATTGTGTTGTGCTATTTGAATTTATGATAGGGGCATATTTTCGACCATCTCACACTGGGCATCCAAATTCTCAGGCCCGGCCCTGCCAGTGGTGGAACTTGAACCCGGGTACAGATGGGGCGGGTGTAAAATTTTAATAAATTTTTCATTGTCAGCAAGGGTAAACAAAAAAAAAACCCTTATATTTTAGTAAAATTTTTATTTTTTTAGCATAAATTTTTTTTCCCGTAATATTCAGGTGGGGCGAATACCCCCTTCGAGGTACACTATATTCTGCCACTGAAGCTAACTAATGGTGCACATACTTGCATGCTTCATACACACGTATTATATGTGGTCAATACGTGACTAACATTACATAATCAAAGAATTATTAACATGAAATAATAACGCGAATGCGATAACATGCCGACACCATGGTAGCGCGCTAATACAGACACATTCATAAAGTTGTCGCTGCCAATAAAGTAAACACGGAAAAGGGATAGTGTAGCTATTGGTATAGTGCCCAGAAGAACCTGGCACATGCCTAATATGACGCTGAGACAAGTCAGCGCGATTACCAAACTGCGTTGCCAAGAAGCTGAACCAAGGACTGCAATGTGCAATTAACAGACAGTGCACGAACCAACAAAGGACACCACATATGGTTAGCACGATTCCAACACTGCACAACATCTACAATGGTGCTTCGGGATGCACAACGGTAGTAGCAGGCAGTTCTCAGACCGCGTTGGGGACTACTTACACTTTTCAACTTTACAGACAAAAATAGTACGACATGGTATGGATATGTTTACATTGTCTTATTACATACCACTAATAAACAATAATGTTCGACTATAAAAAGATACCTTCATTACAACACACATTCCAATGCATTGATCACATCACCAAAACACTCAACATTCTACGAGTTCCATATTACCATATCATCAAAGATAGGGTAACCTGCTCAACCGGACCTGTAACAGCTTTAAGGCTCCCATTAACAGTTACGGATGACGTTCCATGACCATAAACCCTCACACCCCTTCTTGAGCCATAAACCCCTAATGGTGGGTTAACATCTACCACCCCTGCTGAGATCATCATCTCACATTGGAGTTATTCACGGTACACCGGACTGGAGTGTTAAATACGAAAGACCCTTAAATCCACTCTTTTGTACTCAAGCATGTACTGAACCATAAAGATCACTTCCATGCTTGATCAAATGGCGCCATCCAAGGGACCCTTAGGAGTTAAATGTTTGAGTAATCTCCTTTCTTATGATCATGATGATTCAGTTGTTCTTTCTTGTATGATGTTACAGTTGTAGGTTGCAAAACATCCTGCAAAGAACGACGAATGACGAGTCAATCCAGAACATCAAAAGCACTGCAGACACAGCCCAAGACCCTAAGCATGTCAAAACCAGCTAGTACTGGACTTACAAGCGGCTCTATTGAGCTACCACCCAAAATAGCACCCTTGTTCTCGCTTGAGACACCAGTACAAAATTTTGAAATACTAGAAGTAACACACAAAATACCTTGGGTTGCAAGTACCACCTTTATGGGAACAATCGTAATTTATACCACTACGGCATCGGTCAGTGAAGCTACACATGACATCCCACCGAACCATCAAACTTCGCTCACACCGACAAGGGAGGTTAAAGCCTTAAAAAATATGGACATGAATGTGCAAGGGCTATATGTCTTGAGCGCGTAGCCTCGCTCAATCCTGTACCAAGAAGCGCCCCCAATGGTGTCATGACCAAGTCCTACGGTGTACATTTCTAGGCATAAGTCCACCTCGGGAGCATCCAGTAGTGCAAACTGCCGAAGGGAAAGAAGAGTGCGCCCAGAATCAGGCAAACCTAGTGTAATCGCTAATAAAGGTTCACCTGATGACATGGTACAAGAATTCAAACAACCCGGAAGAGCTGAAGACATGATCCGAAATTTGTACGCGGGAATGAAGGGTGTCAGCGTCAAACCGTCATTCGAAACTGCGCCTACCGCACAAAAACTCGAACCACATATCATGAATCACATTGTTAGCCAAATGTGGGTAATCCCTTTGACGTTGGGGTACTATGATGTTTTCTCTGACCCGAAGGATTTTTTGTAAAATTACGAAGGCATAGCTTGATATCAACATTGGTCGGACGAGACTAAGTGTTTGGAATTTCCTCCTCTCCTAGAAGGAGTTGCACGTCAATGGTTCAACAATATTCAGCCACCACTAATCAGCTAATACGATGATATGAGGGAACGATACCTGCTCAACTTCCATAGCGTGCGTCCAAAAGAATTCACGTTGAGTGCTATGAGATCAAGAAAGAGCGAGGGGAATCCCTTAGGAAATTCATTACAGGAGGGAAGTGGCGAGGATCCCAAATTTGGTTGAATCCCAGAAAGTATCCGGTTTCATCCATCGAATCTGCAAGTATCGACGCATTTCACTGTGGCAAAGGCTTCGAAATAATCCTCAGGAGACACTTGTAGAGGCGCACGCGCAGATGCGTGTTACGCAGACAGGGAAGCAGCCATGGGCGAAATAATGACTATGATTTACGAAGAGGATGACGTCGCCAATCTAGCAACACGCACAAAAGCCAATACGATTCAGGTCCGTATTATCACAACATCAATTTTGGGTATTGACAAGGACACCATGGAAACAATTAACAATGACATAGAAATCACAAATTTTTTCCACTAACTTCCTGCAACTTTTTTCCACTTTAACTTCCTGCAACTTTTTTTTTTTCTCTTACATGGCATCAATTTCTATTCTCATAGCTGGATCTAACTTTCTAATACATCTTTACATACTAAAAAACATTACTCTCTCCTATAAAATGGTCTAAAATCAGTTTTTATACTGTAGTAAGATCAGATGCACACATACTCGAATCTAACAATGATAAATTCCTCGGTAGCACGTGTTACCAGTGCCAAGCTACTAGATCCGCCCATGGTCTTAGGTGTATTAGCGAACTAATCATGACAGAAACATTGTATGATTCCTTCACGGTCCCTAGAATGCAGGTTTAGATTCGTGCTTACCTTGAACTTTCACTGATTTCACAATTTTTCTCTTTGACATATTGTTGCATAATTTACAAGAAAAAAAGAATTGTAATGCCCATCAGCCAAAACAATTTGTTAGGGGTAATGATATTTTCACGCATGTAATTGATAAATTCACTCATATCATGCGTTAGGTACTTGCACTGCACAAACTTTTAGGAATATATTGGGCCTAAACAATAAATGGACAAAATAACGAAAGAAAAGTAAATGACACAAGATATTATGTGGTTATATGCAATCAGTGTTATTGCTTTAGTCCACGGCCAACTAGAGAGCAATTTTATTTACTCTTCGTGCTTAGGGTTACATATTACATAAGGGTCCAGTTTATAGTGCAAATAGAAATAAGGAAACAAATCGTTCGACTTAGTCTACAAGTCAAATTCTTGCGACCGCGATAAAACCAGTTATGGTCGCAGGACTAGTCTCGCGATTGCGATAAAAGAGATAGGCTCGCGAGTTTGTTGAATCATAAACGCCATCTTCTATCATTATCTTCGCAACCACAACTCGGGCAATTCCTATTGCGAAAACGTCGTCTTCCTTGTTTTAGTCTTTTTCGCACTCCAGCAATCTCCCACTCGAAGGAGACCTTAAACAAAACTCAAATCTCGTCAACCCAAAACTATCCATTATAATCATGAACGTCTAACCACCATTGTATACCGCCTTATAGCACCAAAATTATACATATTTTTATACCCTTTTTATGGTGCTATCTTTCTCAAATTCGAACAATAATAACCTATTCCTTTGCTTATTTGGGTAAAATGAGCAAAGGCTACTAATCGTGTGAAAAAGTTGTTTGTGATCTTTACAGGTACAATTATGGAGAAAACAAGCCTAAAATGCAATAAAATGAAGAAGCAAAAGATTAACTGGGAAACTGCTCAGGACGGCGGCCTTACCTCCTAGGTTGGCGACCTTACTAAAGTCAAACGAAAGTCAGTACTTAAGAGCGACCCCGTCATCGTGGATTTCCTACACTTCTTCGTACCCTTCTCGTTCTTCCTGCCCTTGTCAGTACTTAAGAGTGACCCTGACGATTCCACAGAATTCCTCCTACTAGTGTCTTCACCAAGAATCAAATCCCGAATCCCCTCAAACTTAAGTCTAAAAGTTCTGGTTGAACTACTAACCGCAATAACCGTACCGGAACAACTTTCAGGAAATGACGAAATCAAGATTAGTTCCTGAAGTTCATCATCAAATACAATCTCCACCTAAGAAAGTCTTGAGATGAGATTGTTGAACTCATTGATATGCTCCGTTGCACGTGCACCTCCTTTAATCTTCATGTTGAACAATTGGCGCAAGTATGAAAACCTTTTTCGCCTTGTTAGGTTTTTCATACACGTTTGTAAGTGCGTGTAAAACAACTAAACATAGTCTTCTCGTTAATAATGTTATAAGAAATGTTTTTCGCAAGCGACATCCTAACCGCCCCTAAAGCGTGGCAATCTTGGAGATCCCAATCTTCTGGTTTAACATGATCTGGCTCCCCCCCCCCCACCCCCAATATTAGTAAGTGTAGTTTTTTCTGATACAAATAATCCTTTCTTTGCATCTTCCATAACCCAAAATCCTTCCCATCGAACCGATCAATCCTAAACATTTTTTCTTCCGCCATTACGCCCAACTCGAACCTTGAGTTCCACATACCAGTTGTAAGGAATTTAATGGCCCCAAAAAACAAACGGACAAAATAACAAAAAGAAAAGCAAACGACACAAGATATTACGTGGTTATATGCAATCATTGTGATTAATTTAGTCCACGGCCAACTAGAGAGCAATTTTATTGATTTTTCATGCTTAGGATTACAGATTACATAAGGGTTATATTTATAATGCAAACCGAAACAAAGAAACAATCATTCAACTTGGTCTGCAAGTCGAATTCTCGTAACTGCAATAAAACCAATTATGGTCGCGAGCCTAGTCCCGTGATCGCGAGAAAAGAGATAGGGTCACGAGCTTTTTGAGGTAGAAACATCATCTTCAATCGTGCTCTTCGCAGCCGCGACTTAAGCAATTTCAATCGCGAAATATTCGTCATCCTTGTTCTAGTCTTCTTAGCACTCCAACAAAAACATGTTAAACATGATTGTGAGAAGAATTATCAAAAATATGAGTGTTAATATCACTACATATCGTTAATGATGCCTTTTATATTATTTATCGTATTTGACATCTCAACTCGCTCAAACGAATAAAAAGAAAACGTCAGGGACATGACGTAAAGAAAGATGATAAATTGAGTGTTTAAGCTAAACAACATGACAATTTTTAAGGGACTAAAAAACATTTTTTTACGTTAGACCTATCACAATGATGATGGGCAAATTAGGCGTGTTGGGGGTAGGGTGGGATTGTTGGCGGTGACGTGACAGACATGTTGATACAATGAGAAGTTGCGGGTGGCGTGTTGGGTGATGTGTTAAAATATTATTGAAAGTTGGGTGATAAAATGATGAAAAATATATAATATATAATAAAATTATATTAAAAATTAAGAAAAGAGGATGCACGCCTATTTTTTCTTCGTGGGAAAATGAACACGCCAAGCATTTTTCTTAACACGCCACATTAGAAGCGTGTTTGAGGTGCGTTGGTTCAAAATCTGGAGCCAACACGCGCGTTGGAATAGGTCTTAGAACACTACTACAAAACAGACAATTCGGGACGACTTGACCTTGCTTTTCCGGATGGCTAGTCGTCCCCAAAGGTTTTTCCAGACGATAGATCGTCCCCACGTGGTCGTCCAGAAAGCTTCGTCCCAGAATGTTTTTTCGAACGAGTTTTAGTTTTTTCTGGACGATCGTGAGGCCCACTTTAACTTTCTTGTGACAACCCAAACCAACCACCGACTAAACCTCGTTAAATTCTAGCTAAAAATTTTTTTTTTGCTGGAAGACTGTTTGCGCGCCGCGCGCCCCAGCTTGCGCGCCGCGCAAAAGCTGGCTGTTGCCGGTTGCCTTTAATGCGAAAAAGATGAGCGACTTCCCGACACATTTAGCCAAAACGCTTTTAACCGTACATTAATATATGTAAAACTAGCACATAACTAAGGTTTGAGCGAGTTTTACAAAGTGGGGCCCACACGTGCCCAAATTGCCACTAAGTGTAAGAATACAAGTTTAATACAAATTAGAGTTTCGACCACAAAAGTTTAATTGCCAAACGACACAACGAGCATGGTGTTTGGGGTTAAACTACCCAAGTCTCGGTCAAACTCCAAGCCAAAACCAAAAGCGCTTCTTAATCATCGAAGCGGGAAACTCAATCCAAGGTAATGCCCTTACCCTTATCCACACACGAACCTATAAAAAGGTAAACAACGAGAGAGTAAGCAAAGCTTAGTGAGCACAATAATTATACATATACATATATAATCTACCTACTTGCATCACTTACGCAACCTCATACGCGGGATCAACAATTCGACAATCATGCAACAATAATATGCATATACCAATATCCGCAATTCCACAAGTAGCTAATAATACAATAGCATACGATTCATAATTAAGCACTTTCACTACATAATTCACGCAACCTTGGTTAACCGATTCGAACAAGGGAAACGGTACTTACAAGACCGTTGGAGTTCATAACATCCACTAGTGTTACTTACACACCGCGTAATCACTAGTCCCCGGGTGATGTCTTAAACACCGCGACTAACTCACCCTTACAACAATGTGGCGTCTTAAACACCGCGACGAATCCACACTTCATTCAATACAATGAGTGGTGTCTTGAACACCGCGACACTTCCACTCCCATGACATTGTGGCATCTTAAACACTGCGACAATACCACAAGTCAATTACACAATGAGTAGTGCCTTAAACACCGCGACAATACTACTCGTTACCTAGAATGTGGTGTCTTGAACACCGCGACAATGCCACATTCACGCAACACAAATAAATACATTATATACACATACGCATAATTATTTCACTCACCTTAAACCTTCGGTGATTATTAAACCAAGCTTGAATTCCAAGGTAACGTACCTATTTCACAAGCATATAATTAATCAATCAACTTGGCCTAATCTCATAACACACACCATCCTAGGTCATCTTGACCCATTTTGACACTTAACCCTAATTTGGGTCATTCTTACCAAAAACCCTAACTCTTGGCACTCAAGGCCTTCATACACTTTAAATCACTAGGTTTTAACACAAAACACTAATAACGTTAACCAATCTTGGTCCATTTTGACCCGTTTGACTCAATAAAAGTCAATACACCCATTTTGGGTCATTTATACCCAAATCACACCCATTTTCACTTCCTTAAGGTGTTCTAGCAAATTATTAGCCAATTAGGGTTTCATAACAACAATTAATACATTTAAAACCTTAGCTTACACATAATTGAGTCTACATGACCCAATTTACCCAAGAACCCCCAAATTTACCAACAAATGGGTTTTATGAGTAACACTAACTCAAACCCTAACCCATACACGAAATCAAAACAAGAATTGAAAGTTAAGGCATAGCACAACTATCAAGATGTAGCAATTGACGAGATGAACAACTTTAGAACTTGGACTTTAGCAAGAAACCCTCTTCTTCCTCTTCAAAGTGAGCTTTCCCTCTCTAAAACTCACTCTCTCACTAAAATCAATTTGGATAAGTGTTGGTGGTTGTGGGAGTGATTAATGAACTCCCAAAACTGATCCAAAGGCATTAAATTCGGCTCTAAAGTGCATTTACCAAAATACCCTCGTTTCCATTTAATTAAAAGCAAAAATGAGCTGGCAGACAGGATCTGCGCGGCGCGCCCCTATCTGCGCGGCGCGCATATGGTCTGTTTCAGCTACTTCTTCCATTTTACAACATAACTAAAACTCTACACCCCGGTTTACTATTTACGCATTATATACAATAAAAATACACGGGTCTTACAACTCTCCCCCACTTATTCAGATTGCGTCCTCGCAATCCAAGCTGCATGACAAGCGGGAAGATACACCAACACAAACTCTTCGGGCTCCCATGTAAACTCGGAACCTTTATTCCGTCGCCATTGAACTTTGTAGGTCCTAACCTCCTTATGTCTCAATCGTTTGACCTTCTCATCAAGTATGGCAATCGGCTCTTCAATATACTCCAACTTATTGTTTAGTTCGATCTCATCTAAAGGCATCCATGAGGAATCGTCCGCAAGACACTTACGGAGGTGAGAAACATGAAACGTATTATGGATCCCCGCAAGCTCTTCGGGCAATTCCAATCGATATGCAACTTCACCAACACGAGCCAAAACTTTAAACGGCCCAATATACCGAGGACCTAACTTTCCCCGTTTTCAAAATCGAATAATACCCTTCCATGGCGAAACCTTAAGCATGACCATGTCGCCCTCTTGGAATTCGATCGTCCGTCTACGTTTATCGGCATACGACTTTTGCCTATCTTGAGCCTTTTTCAAATGCTCCCGGATAATATCAATCTTGTTATTCGTCTCTAGAACCAAATCGGTACTCCCGATTTCCCTTTGTCCCACTTCTCCCCAACAAATGGGAGTTCGACACCTTCGACCATAAAGCATCTCGTACGGTGGCATCCCGATACTAGTATGAAAACTATTATTGTACGAAAATTCCACCAAAGGTAGATGCTCATCCCAACTACCACCGAAATCGATAATGCACGCCCGTAACATATCTTCCAAAGTTTGGTTCGTACGTTCGGTTTGACCGTCCGTTTGAGGATGATACGCCGTGCTCAACTTTAATTGTGTACCCATATCTTCGTGAAACTTTTCCCAAAATCGAGATGTAAAACGGGTATCTCGATCCGAAATAATAGATATAGGAACGCCATGTCGCGAGACCACTTCCTTGATAAACAACTTAGCCAAGGCCTCCGACGATATTGCTTCTTTAATAGGAAGAAACAAAGCGCTTTTCGTCAACCGGTCCACGATCACCCAAATCGAATCATATTGAGTTCTCGCCGTCTTAGGTAATTTAGTGATGAAATCCATGGTAATGTGCTCCCATTTCCATTTCGGGATCTCTAACGGTTGCAACTTACCATACGGCTTTTGATGCTCGGCTTTAACTTGCAAACAAGTAACACATCGTTCAACGTATTTTACAACATCGCGTTTCATGCCCGGCCACCAATAATCTTTCTTCAAGTCATGATACATTTTCGTCGCGCCCGGATGAATGGAATATTTCGACTTATGTGCTTCATCGAGTAACACCCGTCGGTAATCACCCGCCTTAGGCACCCACACCCTTCCTTGAAACGACAATAAACCCCGCGGGCCCATTGTAATGAACTCCGATTGGCCCACAATTCGTTCCGCGTGCTTATCGTGAACATAAGCCTCTATTTGGTCTTCACCCATCTTTTCAAGAAAGTCATTAGTGATAATCAAACGTAACGATGCTACACGTATCGCCGGATGTTGAGTCTTCCGACTTAACGCATCCGCGACCACATTCGCCTTACCCGGATGGTAAAGTATCTCACAATCAAAATCCTTCACCACATCCATCCATCTACGTTGACGATAATTCAAATCTCTTTGAGTAAAAAGATGTTTCAAATTCTTATGATCCGAATATATCGTACACTTGACACCATACAAGTAATGGCGCCAAATTTTCAACGCATGCACAACCGCCGCCATTTCAAGATCATGAGTCGGGTACCTCGTTTCGTGTTCCTTTAATTGCCGAGAGGCATAAGCAATGACTTTACCCCTTTGCATAAGAACGCACCCGAGCCCATTTAAGGAAGCATCACAATAAACCACCATGTCTTCGACGCCTTCCGGTAACACTAACACCGGAGCTTGACACAACTTCTCTTTCAATAATTGAAAAGCAATTTCTTGCTCGTTTTCCCAATTGAACTTAGCACTCTTCCTCGTCAACTTTGTTAATGGAGAAGCAATCTTAGAAAAGTCTTGGATAAACCGACGATAATAACCGGCCAATCCGAGAAAACTTCGGATCTCCGTGGGCGTAGTCGGTCGTCCCCAACTCTTCACCGTCTCAATCTTCCCCGGATCCACTTGGATACCGCTTTCGTTCACAATGTGACCAAGGAATTGAACCTCCCTTAGCCAAAATTCACATTTAGAGAACTTTGCATACAACTTCTCTTTTCTTAGCGTCTTCAAAACTTCACGCAAGTGACGTTCATGTTCGTGCATACTTTTCGAGTAGACTAGTATGTCGTCAATGAACACAATAACCGACTTGTCCAACATAGGTTGGCACACCCGGTTCATAAGATCCATGAATGCCGCCGGTGCATTCGTAAGACCGAAGGGCATAACTACAAATTCATAATGCCCGTAACGCGTTCGGAAAGCCGTTTTCTCAATATCTTCCTCACGGACCCGCATTTGGTGATAGCCGAACCGTAGGTCGATCTTAGAGAAATACGTTGCGCCTTGAAGTTGATCAAACAAATCGTCGATCCTAGGTAGTGGATAACGATTCTTGATCGTCACTTTATTCAACTCACGGTAATCAATGCACATACGCATACTACCGTCTTTCTTCTTCACAAATAAGACCGGAGCGCCCCATGGCGAAGCACTCGGTCGGATAAAACCCTTCTCGAGCAATTCTTGAATTTGATTCAATAACTCTTGCATCTCCGTTGGTGCTAAACGATAAGGAGTTTTAGCAATGGGGGTAGCCCCCGGAACCAACTCGATGCGAAATTCTACTTGTCTTTCCGCCGGAACACCCGGTAACTCATCCGGAAAGACATCTTCAAACTCATTAACTACCGGAATTTCACGAATAGGTGGTGGCTCATTACGAGTGTCGACAACATGAGCAAGGAAAGCCATACCACCGGTAATAACGTGACGTCGTGCCCGAGCAAAAGTGCATATCGGCACCGATCTCCTTCGTTTATCACCATGAATAATCATCTCTCCCCCACTTGGGGTCTTTACACGAATAAACTTGTCGTGGCATGCAATATCGGCTCTATAACGATCGAGCCAATCCATACCAACGACTACATCAAAATCACCCAAAGTCATCGGAATAAGATCAATTTCGAAACTTTCGGCGCCAAACACAACATTGTAATTTTTACACACATCAACCACTAGTGCCGTCTTGCCATCCGCTATTTCAACTTCTACCGGACGACTCAACTTTACTAGCGGTTTACTTAACTTAGGCACAAATCTTGGAGATACGAAAGACAAATTAGCACCACTATCAAAAAGTATCCGAGCCGGATTAGAGTTAACCATGAAAGTACCTGAAACGACTTCATTGGATTGTTTAGCTTCTTCATTAGACATCAAGTAGTTACGACCCCTAGCCGTACCCGCCGCCTTCTCGATTTGTTTAGTATTATCATTACGCAACTCGGGACACTCGGGTTTCTTGTGTCCTTCTTTCCCACAATTGTAGCAAGTGAATTTGGTAGTAGAAGATGGTTTGGTGCAATCACGGGCCATGTGCCCCCTTCGCCCACAATTATGACAAGAATAGGGGAAATCCCCCGAAGCACCCTTCTTCACACTCCCCACACTCTCGGTTGCGCCTTTCTTTGACTTTTTGCTTGAAAAATTTGAATGACTCGAACCTTCAAACTTCCTCTTCCTCAACACAAGCGCTTCAAACCCTTTTGCCATATTAAACAATTCATCGAAGCTCTTCACCACATTCACACTAATCTTTTCTTGATAACTATCATTCAAGGTTCGATAGAAATCTTCTTTCAACATTTTATCATTCCCGACATACTCCGGGCAAAATTGCGTCTTGGACAAGAACACGGATTTGAGAGTGTTCAAGTCCATCGACCCTTGCCTCAAGGTACGTAGCTCGTCCTTAAGCCTTGTAAGATCGGCCGAAGTTCGGTACTCATCGAAGAACTCCTCTTTAAATTCGTCCCAAGTGAAGTCCATACATTGTTCTTCACCATAGAGTTGGATCTTTGCATCCCACCATAACTTCGCATCACCCCGTAACATGCTACAACCATACCTAGTCTTTTTATCGGGAGGGCACTCACAAGTACGGAAAGCCCCCTCCATATCGGAGATGAATCGGGCACTCTTGAGTGGGTCCCTATCGCCCTCAAAAGTAGGAGGTTGAGCATCCTTAAAGTTCTTGAAGAAAAAGTCACGCCTTCCCACATTTTCTTCTTGAAGAGCAATCTTAATTTGCTCCTTAACCATAGTGACGACATGTTCGTCAATCGTCTCTAAAAACATCTTCTTAACATCTTCGCGAAACTCCACCTTTTGGCGTTGAAAGATGGCCTCAACCTTGGCCGTGAACTCGGGGTCCTCGCTCGTGCCCCCATTATTGGTGTCGTGTCCGTTTCTCATCTTCATTCTATAAAACGGAAAAGATTAAACAACGAAACTAAAGACATGACACATATATACATATACACCATACCACTCCATCTCGCTCGACAATCGTCGTACATCGCTTGTTTGACACGATTTGCACCCGTAGTAAGGGTAGCTAATCATTACTACGCGAGCACGTCGCGTTAACTCGCTAGTACAACGTTCATTTCGCTCGATGATTGCTATACAACACAAACAATAACGCATGATTAGTTCATATAAACCTATGCGCTAACCAAGACCCGGTCCGACCCAAAGTCCTACAAGTCCGCACAATGCACACACAAAAGTCTAAGTCTAGGCGCCTATCTCAAGTCACCTAAATCCCTTAGACCATGCTCTGATACCACTTGTGACAACCCAAACCAACCACCGACTAAACCTCGTTAAATTCTAGCTAAAATTTTTTTTTTTGCTGGAAGACTGTTTGCGCGCCGCGCGCCCCAGCTTGCGCGCCGCGCAAAAGCTGGCTGTTGCCGGTTGCCTTTAATGCGAAAAAGATGAGCGACTTCCCGACACATTTAGCCAAAACGCTTTTAACCGTACATTAATATATGTAAAACTAGCACATAACTAAGGTTTGAGCGAGTTTTACAAAGTGGGGCCCACACGTGCCCAAATTGCCACTAAGTGTAAGAATACAAGTTTAATACAAATTAAAGTTTCGACCACAAAAGTTTAATTGCCAAACGACACAACGAGCATGGTGTTTGGGGTTAAACTACCCAAGTCTCGGTCAAACTCCAAGCCAAAACCAAAAGCGCTTCTTAATCATCGAAGCGGGAAACTCAATCCAAGGTAATGCCCTTACCCTTATCCACACATGAACCTATAAAAAGGTAAACAACGAGAGGGTAAGCAAAGCTTAGTGAGCACAATAATTATACATATACATATATAATCTACCTACTTGCATCACTTACGCAACCTCATACGCGGGATCAACAATTCGACAATCATGTAACAATAATATGCATATACCAATATCCGCAATTCCACAAGTAGCTAATAATACAATAGCATACGATTCATAATTAAGCACTTTCACTACATAATTCACGCAACCTTGGTTAACCGATTCGAACAAGGGAAACGGTACTTACAAGACCGTTGGAGTTCATAACATCCACTAGTGTTACTTACACACCGCGTAATCACTAGTCCCCGGGTGATGTCTTAAACACCGCGACTAACTCACCCTTACAACAATGTGGCGTCTTAAACACCGCGACGAATCCACACTTCATTCAATACAATGAGTGGTGTCTTGAACACCGCGACACTTCCACTCCCATGACATTGTGGCGTCTTAAACACCGCGACAATACCACAAGTCAATTACACAATGAGTAGTTCCTTAAACACCGCGACAATACTACTCGTTACCTAGAATGTGGTGTCTTGAACACCGCGACAATGCCACATTCACGCAACACAAATAAATACATTATATACACATACGCATAATTATTCCACTCACCTTAAACCTTCGGTGATTATTAAACCAAGCTTGAATTCCAAGGTAACGTACCTATTTCACAAGCATATAATTAATCAATCAACTTGGCTTAATCTCATAACACACACCATCCTAGGTCATCTTGACCCATTTTGACACTTAACCCTAATTTGGGTCATTCTTACCAAAAACCCTAACTCTTGGCACTCAAGGCCTTCATACACTTTAAATCACTAGGTTTTAACACAAAACACTAATTACGTTAACCAATCTTGGTCCATTTTGACCCGTTTGACTCAATAAAAGTCAATACACCCATTTTGGGTCATTTATACCCAAATCACACCCATTTTCACTTCCTTAAGGTGTTCTAGCAAATTATTAGCCAATTAGGGTTTCATAACAACAATTAATACATTTAAAACCTTAGCTTACACATAATTGAGTCTACATGACCCAATTTACCCAAGAACCCCCAAATTTACCAACAAATGGGTTTTATGAGTAACACTAACTCAAACCCTAACCCATACACGAAATCAAAACAAGAATTGAAAGTTAAGGCATACCACAACTATCAAGATGTAGCAATTGACGAGATGAACAACTTTAGAACTTGGACTTTAGCAAGAAACCCTCTTCTTCCTCTTCAAAGTGAGCTTTCCCTCTCTAAAACTCACTCTCTCACTAAAATCAATTTAGATAAGTGTTGGTGGTTGTGGGAGTGATTAATGAACTCCCAAAACTGATCCAAAGGCATTAAATTCGGCTCTAAAGTGCATTTACCAAAATACCCTCGTTTCCATTTAATTAAAAGCAAAAATGAGCTGGCAGACAGGATCTGCGCGGCGCGCCCCTATCTGCGCGGCGCGCATATGGTCTGTTTCAGCTACTTCTTCCATTTTACAACATAACTAAAACTCTACACCCCGGTTTACTATTTACGCATTATATACAATAAAAATACACGGGTCTTACATTTCTCGTCTGATGATGGTGGACGACATTTCCGGACGACGTGTGAAAACGACATATTGTCTGGGAAAATAAAAAATAAAATATTATTTTTTAATAAAAAAAATAGAAAATACATAAAGGGATTAGATTTTCCGGACGATATGTTATCCGAAAATAAATAACAATAAAATAATATTAATTATTATTAATAATTGTATTATTTTGGAATTCTTACGGACGACACCTTTTCGGACGACATGTGGTCCGGAAAAGTCTCTGCTGTTTTTTACCCAAAATGATTATGCAATTTTCCAGCCGTAATAACGGCACATTTCAAATATCAAAACCTGTTGCTGTACAAATACGATGTATATCACAAAATGCCACAATAACATTAATTAAAAGTCTTAAAACCACAATTACAATAATTATTCAAACATTAAACATCCAACAAACTACTAAGGCGAATAATTGTCTTCAAACACAACCAAAAGATAGTTTAAAACAAGATTGTCTTCAAACAAGCCCAATAAACTACTGGAGTATTAGTATTGAACTTCCTAATTGTTTTCGCTTGCATTTTCGTTAGTTTGAGCATTGGAAGTGGAAGTACCGGGAGAACTGGTATTGATCTTCCACGCACGTCGCAAATGGGGAGGGACTTTTAAATTATTCCTAGCAAAGAGTTCGACTATTTCACTTGCTTTGGGTGTTGGGTTTGGTAGTTTTGTACTCTGATCCGTAGAGCATGTCGGAATTAGTAGCTGATAATGGTAACTTTCTTCCTACTCCGCTCTCGTGGCAACTTCGTGGACCCAAAACTTGCAACATTATGTTTTGCTCATCTCTTTCCAATTCAACTTTTTTCATTTGCTTCATGCGTTTCTACAAAGTTAAAAATATATTAACATTACTATCTCTCTCATACACACACATATATATATATACAGTGGCGGAACTTGACCCCGACTCAAGAGGGGGCGAAACTAATTGAAGGGGGTAAGAAACTAATCGAAGGGGGGTAAACACTAAAAAAAAACTTTATTTTTTCGTAAAAAAAAAAAAATTTTAGTGTAAATTTTTTTTTTCCGAAATCGAGGGGGGCCGGATACCCCTTTTCCCTTAAATGTTCCGCCCCTGTTATATATATATATATATATATATATATATATATATATATATATATATATATATATATATATATATAGGGTGCCAATCTAGCGCTAAGCTACTAAATTGGGATAAGCAGATAAGCGACGATCCTACCGTCCATCATCTTCATCTTCCTTCACTCCTCCCTTCTTCTTGTCATATGCGAATTCAGCTTGTTTACAAGGAACAAAGGGTATTATCGTCATTGTATTATAGTGAATTAATATATTTTAATTCAATTGTTTCAACTACTGTCTATCGTTAATATGCACTCTTTTCATCAGTTCGTCGATACGCTGCTCATACGGTTTTTATTCTTCTTTCCAGACTATTCATTCGATTTATTCAATGATTAACTTGCATCTTCTATGATTCTCAGTGAATGTTAGTTTCCTATTTAATCATCAATTTGTTTCGTTTGTATATTATTGTTTACAAATTCAATTACAGTTTACATTTTTTCGATTTAATCATCAATTTTTAGTTTGGTGCCCTAATTTTTTGAAATCTGTTGATTCGATTCAGCTTTCAAATCATAAATCGGAGGCCTACTGCGAGTTCGGTGTTGGAGCTTAGCCAGAAGGTTCTGGACTCAGTTTGTGTTAAACAGCCTTGATGAATTGTAAGCTTATTCGTCGTTATTGTTTATATGTAGACGTAATGAATTCTGAATTTATGTCTTTAGTTATTTTCCTTATGTGTTTGTGTGAATTCTAAGTGATGTTTGATTTAATATATGAACTTCAGTTTGAAATATGTGATTCATTAACAAATTTTTTGGGTTCTTAAGTTATCTTATGGCGAATTCTAGTCACCCTGATTCTATTGTAATCGCTTTGTTGCAGTTTATTTGTGCTTCGAAATCGTTGGTTGATTCAAGAGCTTAGAGAAGTGGTGCTTAGAAACTGCTGGTTCATGAACAAATGAGGTAGGTATACTAACTGATTCATGAACAAATGATGCTTAGAAGTGGGTTCTTAGGTTATGTGTTTACTCGTGTTCATGCACATATGAGGTAGGTATTCATTTACAAACAAGGTAGGTATACATCTTTAATGAGCAGTGATTTCAAAGCGATGGTAGTTATCAACGGCTGCGGAAATTTTGTCAAAGAATCTCTTGGCTTTTTGCAATTACTAATGGTCTCTTTCTTCTAATTGTATATGATGTGTTTTTATTTGTACATATTTATAGAATCGGACTAAGTTGGATGACTAAAAGTTAATTACTGTGATTTGTGTGATAATTGCACGAGGTGCTCATGGATTCATGTACATGCTCTTGGTGATACTATCAATGGCACAACTCAACTGGTACTATGTATCTAAAACGTTCCATAATTGTTTTATAACTTTTAAACTTTCAACGTTGAAACCCTACAAGTATTTGTTAGAAGTTCTTTTGCTGTGATTTTCGAATTGATAACATCGTTTTTGAACATCGAAGTTCTTTTCAGCAATTTGTTGCATCTTGAGCTTTAATGGAGTTTGCATTCATTGTATGGGTACAGCAACAACGTAGTTACCAAAAGTTTTTTTCTTTTCTTCAACATCATTAGTGGTAATTCTTTGCTCTGTAATTTACTTAAGGACTAATTTTGCAAACGTTTTCTTCCAAATCCTGACGCAAACTAGGTATCCCAACTCTCAATTCAATAGCTTTAAGGCTAACAAAATTTTTTTTGTCAGTAGCATATTGTTTCCCATTTTTGATATGCATGTATAATCATGATCAATAGGTATAAACATTAATCAAACGTTAAAAATAAAAAAGTGGGTGTGAATAATTGAAGAAAGCTTGAAATTATAAAAATGAAGTAAGAGTGATTGAAGATTGTGAGGGAGAATAAGTATCAGTTGATTGTGAAAATAATTAGTCTTGTGGCTAATTATGTAAATGTTTGTTAATTTGCGAATAACTTGAAACAAAAAATATGCAGTGTTTGACCCTCTGCTTCATGCGTACCTAGGAAAATAATCATTTTTTGTGTACATTTGTGTGTTTTTTAGTTCCTTTGTGCGAATAGGTTATAGCTGACCGATTTTATGATGAATGAATGGGACATCTTTTAATAATATTTTTCTGGTGTTGTTGTTTGTAGGTTGTTGTCTCCTTCTGTGGGTGTTGGGGGTGTTGGGGAACCAACAATGCAACTAAAGTTCGGATCTCTCGAAATGAACAACTAACGAGTGGTTTGTTCTTATTATCTCTATCAGTTGTTAATGTTATCTAGTATATGGCGTTTATTTTTTAACTTCAGTTTATATTAGTATATGCAATTATGGAAGCTGCTTATGTTGTTCTCTTTCAAGACTTTGTACATCCGTCAGCTTCAGCAATGGGGTACAAGCATTTTGGTACAAGCTACTATTTGGTTAGCTTCACATTTTGGTTAATATATGATTCGTTTTGGTCCATTGAGTCAGAGACGATGAGTTTGCTACCATGATTCAACCAACTGTCAAGTTGACTAAAAAGGTCCCCCTATACAGTCATGTTGACTTTTATTAAATTACCAAAGTCATATTACCGACCAAAACCGTAGCCACATTACCACCATTAACCTCAAAAGTCATTATTTGATTTCAAATGCTTCGACTCACTAAGTTGAACTGCACTCCTTTTTCGACATCAACATAGGCTTTCACGAATCAAATAATAATCATTACATAACAATAACATGCTGATATCAGTTTTAAACATCCTGGCCACAACAATGTGTTGACTTGAAAACTTAATTGTTTGTCCAGCCTAGCTTCATAATGTTGCAACTAATCTTGAATTCACCCTTCTGTTCACCATGCACTTCTTAAACTTTTAATTTTATTTCTTCTACCAACAACATGAAACCCATTATCATGATCAATCCTTCCAGTACATTCTCCTGCAATTTCAATATGCATATGCTTTTGTAATGTGTTATTCGGGTTGTGATTACAGCTGCATCTTATTTTTCTTCTATTCTAACGTAGTCGAAATAATTATATATAACCATCTGTATTTACTTTTAGTTTTTTTTGTTTGTTGTTTCGTATGATTTATTTTTTTTATTTTTTATATGTACATTGATTGTGGTTTGTGATAGTATACATGACTATATGCAGTGCTCTCAGTGTTTCAACTCTAGAGGCTGTGCACCCAACTGCTTATACCTTGGGAGATGGGAGGTTATCATCATCTTCTGAGTTTTCTATTCTTCCTGACCATGAAGGTAGGTATTTGCAGTCTTGGCAACTCAATGATTTGCAGCCTATCTGCCTGTAATGCACATGCCTCATACCTAGTTGGCTAGTTGTATCCAAATGCCCACTAAAAGTGGGTTTTTATTCACATTCATTAAATTAATACTAGTAATATATAACATCCTGTAGTCAAATATTAAGATATAACATTCATTTGAATATCAAGCTCCAAAGGAAGCTCATGTTTGTTGCTTATCTGTTAATTCAATACTTTTGCTACAGCCACAATGCAAGCTCCAAAGGAAGCTCATGTTGACATGCAATGTGAGGACAAGTTTTTGTTTGAAAGTGTAGTGTGGAAGGACTTATGTAAGTTTCTGCTTGGGTTATTTGTGATTATTTTTTACCATTTCCCTAGTTAATCAAAATTTTCTGTAAGTTTGAATCTGAGATGGGCTTGGTGTAATAAGTAACTTGAGTATTTTAGAATTAATATATTCTTGTTTCAGTTGAACAAACAGTACCTGTTGGAATTTACAAATGTGACCAATAATAGTTATTATTTTAGAACTGATATATTCTTGTTTCAATTGAACAGTACCTGTTGGGATTTACAAATGTGACCAATAATAGTTAATATTTTAGAACTGATATATTCTTGTTTTAATTGAACAAACAGTACCTGTTAAATGTGACCAATAATAGTTAGTGTTTTAGCTTACATACATTCGACGGACGACCACATACATTCGACGAATGATAAATTCGACGAATGATAAGATACACTTGACGATGAACGATAACATACATTCGACAACGAACGATAACATATATTTGACAAATATAACATATATTCAACGGACGATAACATACATACATACGACGACAACATACATTCGAAGACGAACGATAACATACATTTGATGACGAACGGTAACATACATTCGATTATTGGTAACATGCATTCCATGAGCGGTAACATACATTACATGAATTACACGAACGATAACATACATTCGACGACGAACGATAACATACATTCGATGACGAACGATAACATACATTCGACGACGAACGATAACATATATTCGGCGACGAACGATAACATACATTCGACGAACGATAACATACATTCGACGAATGATAAAATACACTCGACGACGAATGATAAGATGCACTCGACGACGAACGATAACATACATTCAACAACGAACGACAACATACATTCCACGACGAACTATAACATCCATTTGACGAAGGATAACATACATTCGACGAAGGATAACATACATTCAATGAACGATAACATAACATACATTCGACGGACGGTAACATACATTTGACGGACGATAACATACATTCAACAACGAACGATAACATCCATTTGACGAAGGATAACATACATTCGACGAAGGATAACATACATTCGGCGAACAATAATATACATTCGACGGACGATAGCATACATTCGACTACGGACGATAGCATACATTCGACTACGGACGATAGCATACATTCGACAACAAACGATAACATACATTTGACGAAAAACGATAACATCCATTCGACGACGAACGATAACATCCATTCGACGACCAACGATAACATTCATTCGACGAACGATAACATACATTCGACAAACGATAACATACATTCAACGAACGATTACATACATTTGACGTCAAATGGTTATATACATTCGACGAATGGTAATCGTGTACGTAAGTTTCTCATGTGAGCTGCATGCTAGAAAAACTTGAGTGCAAGGCAATTAACTTAATATGTGTCTTAAAATTTGCAATTTAATGTGACCTGAGAAAATCAAATACAACATCATTAATTAAATAATCCATAAATAAGAATAATAAAGAATTAAGTAAGTCAAAATTCAGGACTACAAAAGAGAAGTTGTTGGTGAGTTCTTCTAAGTGAATTCTTCCAAGTGAAGTTGCATTTCATGTAAATGAAACTATCCCTCAGATTTTTCAGATCAATCTTGAAGAAATCCTTGAGACCCGGTCTATGAACTTTAATAACAAATTCTCTTGGCCCTTCAATCTTGCACGATATACTTGACCTGCAATAGATATACGCTATTACCCTAACTTAATAAAATTTGAGGAACAAATAAGTGATGAATGTATGAAACCTTGAGCAGTTGTAACAACTCGATACAGTTTTTAATCTATGTTTCAGATTAACAGTGCAAATTATTCTCAAATCTAATCACCATGGACCAACAACATATAAATGAATATGAATCATATATATTCAAGTACATAAAAAAATGAATGAACAAGTACCTCCCTTAGAGTGCCAATTTTGATAACTCTTGGTTTGTTTGTTGTTCCATCAGCTGACCAAGGGTTTAAACTTTGAACTAAATCAAGCACAAACATTTTAAAAAATAAAATACCTTCATATTAAGAAAAAAAAAACACTTAAGACAACATATTGTCATGGTAAGAAATCAGTTCAGCTCATTGACCATACCTACATGATCCAAACTTATTCGTTCCATTAAGACCTTTCTAGATGAATATTATAACACCTGTAGATTCATGTTCCTACAATGATGATTTGGTTATTTCATCAACTAAAATATGGCCCCCTAAATCAGATTTTGTATAATCCCGAAAAGTATCGGTACTGGAAGTCTCTTCTATTATGATATCTTTACTTGACAATGATACTCACATCCACACCTTTTGAGTATATATGTTTAAAAAAATGTTCAGATTATAAGCTGAAATGACACATAAGAGAGAAATAAAAGGAGAAGAAACAGAAAATACCACATTCATCTTTTTTGTTTATAGCTTTAAAAAATCAGTCAAGCTCCTGTCTACAACAGAATCAGAGACTTTGATCACTTGTGAGGCTGCAAGAAGCACTCTAATAAGCTCATATCATCTCCTTCTCATAAGCTTACATTACTAGAAACTATTGTATGATTTTTGGAGATCACTTTGAAGAGATTAAAAAAAACCCAATGATCTTCTACACATTACTCAACGTATTTTTTTTATTACATGATAGCAGCCACCAAAATTTCAGTGGCTATATTAGCATTTGAAAACCAAATCAACTATAAAGCATGATAAATACAGACGACAATATGCTTATTCACATTGGTGAATCCCACAAGGATTTGTAGACAAAAATCAGAATTATCTGATTATCACGTATAAGTGAGTATAAATGCTACTGCATAGATTATGGGTTAACTAAAGTTCAGTTCACCTAAAACGAACTTGGAATGTACAATATCAACGTGATGAATACACATTATCCTAAATAAAAAACACACATGCACACGTAGTAAATTGGTGTTCAAACAAAATTGGCGATCGCATACATTTCCAAGTATCAGAATGAAACAATATAAAGAAGTGATATTACCATATCCGGTGGACAGAATATCATCTCCATTCCAGACAACATATGCTTCGAACATGTGAGTACCTAAACAAATGAGCAGAAATAGTATGTTTTATTCATATCCTGAATTAGTTATTCAAATGCTCAATGGGTAAAACAGAAATCAAAGTAATCTTGATCCTTTATGGCATATAATTGTTTGGGATAACAAACTAAAAACAACACATCCACAAACAAAGCAAAAATTGCAGTCGGTTATGGTGATTATCATGTGCATCCACAGAGAAGAAAGTTTATACGAAAATAGACAACTTAATAACCAATAATCTTTTGCAACAGAGAGGATTTAGGCTTCAGGTAGCAGGTTGTTTGCCAGAAGTTCAACACTACCGTTTGAGGTAGCCGCTGTTTCAGAAGTGGCTGTTACAGCTACTAAAAGTTGCATCCATCTATGAAGAATGAATGCAACTACAATATGTAATTGTGGCGCAAAATGACTTAAATCGATGGTTATAAGCAAACGATTGTTATACCTATCTGAATAATGGAATATCATAAGGCTATTGTGGCTTCAAGTGTCAACATAATTAGTGCTAACAATTCTTGTATGGAAATGAATTTATATCATGTTATACCAGCTACAATAATACTTACATAATTAGTGTCAACATAAGCAATGATAGTCAGTTATGTACCAGCTACAATAATACTTGCATAAATTTCTATCATTTTCTAATCATCAGTACTAGTCAGAAAAAAAATCCCACTCAAAATGGAAATGAATGTACCTTCACTAGTAATTAACTTTGCATTACGTTCCTTTACCACAAGCAGCAGCTCCAAATATCATTAAAATCATAGGAACCCTCGGTTTTTTCACTGACGTCACAATCCCTGAATTAACAAGAAATAAATTAAACAACAAAATAAACCCTAATTTTAAATGAAATTCATCTTAGAATTGAAAAAAAAAATCGTGAATTATCAGTGTTTTAAAATGACGAGACATGAATTCATTCGTTAAATACCTAATTAAATAATTAATTACGAGAAACATACCAGTAGTATTTAAAAAACACTGTAACAAAATGAGGTTTATTACCTGAATGAGCTAAATCGTCGTTTGCAAGATGAATCTTTATTTTTCAGTTCAACTTAGCTATTTTCAAGAAAAGATGAATATTTTGCTTTTGAATGATGGATTTGACGATGTTTGCATTTGAAGGAAGAATTTGAAGGATGAATTTGAAGGATATGAATGAAAGATGAACTCTAGATCCAGATGTATCCGACGAGCTCATGCTATGTTGTTGTTACTGTTTATATTCTATTTTAATTTAACTAATTATCAAATTACAGATTTACCCCTCCGCTTTTTTTATTACTTTGATGAGATCTGTGGTCAGAATCTACTTATCCCCTTATCCCCATTTTACTCCTTATCCCTTGATCTCTCCCCTATATATATATATATATATATATATATATATATATATATATATATATATATATATGTGTGTGTGTGTGTAATGTATATATAAGTATATACGTATAACGTATATATATGTATATACTTATACATACATTACACACACACACACACACACACACATATATATATATATATATATATATATATATATATATATATATATATATATATATATATATATGGGCAGGATCAATGGGGAAGTAATCAATCGGGGGGAAGCGGGGGAAGCAAATTTTTTTTTTTTCATTTTTTTTGAAATTTTTTTTTCGTCATCAAGATCACACGAAAATATGAACATTTAAAAGAGACACTTCGTGATGAATGTTATTATTTAGGCGGGAAAACGATCGACAAAAATAACATTCAAGATAATATTGTTCGTGAAGAATATGAACGTTTCTTTTTCATGTTTTGTGAAGTAAAATTTAGCCCGATTTAGAGTTTAGGGTTTAGGGTTTGGTGTTTTGGGTTTATTCCATAAACCCAAAACACCAAACCCTAAACCCTAAACTCTAAACCGTTCGTGTTAAAAACTCAATCTAAATCCTAAATCTAAACCCTAAATCTAAACCCTAAACCCTAAATTTCTAAACCCTAATATCTAAACCCTACAAACCCTAATATCTAAACCCCAATAGCTAAAACCTCAAAATACGCTCGAAAAACACGATAATTGTTATATATTACTTCTTCGAGCGTTTTCCCGCCAAAATAAAAACATTTATCACAAAGTGTCTCTACTAAATGTTCATATTTTCATCTCATCTATAATGTTCGTGAACAAAGTTTTTTCAAAAAACGAAAAAAAAAGTTTTTGCTTCCCCCCGCTTCCCCCCGAATGATTACTTCCCTCTTGATCCTACCACTATATATATATATATATATATATATATATATATATATATATATATATATATATATATATATATATATATATATATATATATATATATATATATATTAGCCCCTATTTTACCTCAATTGAATCATATTGACTCAAATTGAATCCATTTGACTTATATTTATAAGTACGTAGTACACTTTTGACTATAAAAATCTACAAAAAGTTATTACTTACGTTGTTTGCTTTTGGTTCATCATTACATCACTGTTTGGTTGTCTTCTGTTGGTGCATAATCTTGTAACTTTTGATAGGACCGATCTTTGAATTTTCTTCGCTCTACAAACACACAATAAAATAATTTAAATGTATATAAATCAAATCATCTGTTTGCTAACATTTTATCAATTATATAAAACATTAATAACAAGGAGGTTTAAGCAATTTACCAGACGACTAACAATAGATTTGCTACCATGCAAACCGTGGTATCTGACTTTAGACTTGTTTTGTGCATTGATCGCACAACGATTCTGGTATTTTTGTGAAAGCATCAAGTCAACAAATGGATTCCAGAGCTCCGGTTCAACTTTCGATGGTGCTCGGTCACGAAGGTTAGTAGGATCAATGTACCCGTCATTATCATCGAAATATGCTTTCTGTTCATTTTTTGCGTTTTTCCATCTATTCCCGGATACCTGCTCTATCCCAGCCCGCACTTTTTTTTCGATTACCCCACCGTCTAGCCACGAACTCATGTTAAAGTAATTCTACAACAAAAACTAATATATGTATATGTATATATATATATATATATATATATATATAGTCATATACTATACTTATATAATATATATATATATATATATACAGGTTATATATATATATATATATATATATATATATATATATATATATATATATATATATATATATATATATATATATATATATATTATATGTATATATATATATATTATATGTATGTATATGTATATACAGTATATATATACATCTGTATATACAGTATATATGTATGTATATGTATATATAGTATATATGTATGTATATGTATATGCATATATAGGATATATGTATGTATATGTATATATAGTATATATATACATCTGTATATACAATATATATGTATCGTGTATGTATATGTATATATAGTATATTGTATGTATATGTATATACAGTATATATGTACGTATATGTATATGTATATATATAAGTACTAATCAAACTTACTCGAATTTCAAGTCAAATTTTATCTTTCTCATCCGAAGGTATGTCTACCCAACTCTCGTAATGTTGCGAAAACTTTGGGGACCTAACGACACTCGCTATTAGATTCACAAATTTCGAAGAATTCGGGCCTATCGCATGAACCGTATTAATAGAAGTATCAAAGTCAATATCTAAAGGTTTCCCACTTCGGCTTCGACGATTCACAAATTATGTTCGTCGTTGAAATGTGTGTTTAATTAAGTAACTTTGTATGATATCCACCTCGTCGTTATCAGTGTTTCATTAATATCCACCTCGACATAATTCAACAAAAACACAATAAAAGTTTCTTCATCTTTCAAAACTAAATAAAGATAAATTCGATTTGAACGCTGATAATACTAAAAACGAACATATATTTCATAGCATTATCCCTCAAGAAAGACAAGCTTTTAGTTGCAATTGTTCTATTTACAAGTGATATTCGTTTAAATAATAAAAGGTGAAGACAAAAGACAGATTCGACGAATTGAAGACGCAAACGACCAAAAAGCTCAAAAGTACAAAGTACAATCAAAGTGGTTCAAATTATTGATGAGAAACGTCTCAAAATTACAAGAGTACAAGACGCGAAACGCAAAATACAAGATATTAAATTGTACGCAAGGACGTTCGAAAATCCGGAACCGGGACCAAAGTCAACTCTCAACGCTCGACGCAACGGACTAAAAATTACAAGTCAACTATGCACATGAATATAATATAATATATAATTAATTCTTAAAATTATATATATATATATATATATATATATATATATATATATTATATTATATATTAAAACCGTCGGCAAACAAGAAAAAAAAATTATGTGAGCTGGATCAGAGGGCCATGCGATCTCATGGCCTGGAAGCACAATTTCCATGCGATCGCATGGGGCCAAAAGTCAGGCCAAGTGCTATAAATTGCAAAGTTTTCAGCCGAGTTTGGTACTCCTTTTTCTATCCTCTCTATCTCTCTGATATAGATATATATATATATATATATATATATATATATATATATATATATATATATAATATTTTGATTTTAATTTTAATTTAATAATAATAAGGGTATGTTAGCGAATGTTGTAAGTGTGTAAGTCGAAATTTTGTCCGTGTAACGCTACGCTATTACTAATCATTGTAAGTTATGTTCAACCTTTTTAAATTAATGTCTCGTAGCTAAGTTATTATTATGCTTATTTAAATTGAAGTAATCGTGATGTTGGGCTAAATATTAAATTTGGGTAATTGGGCTTTGTACCATAATTGGGGTTTGGACAAAAGAACGACACTTGTGGAAATTAGACTATGGGCTATTAATGGGCTTTATATTTGTTTAATTGAATGATAGTTCGTTAATTTAATATACAGATTTACAATTGGACGTACCTATAAATAACCACATACACTCGATCGGACACGATGGGCGGGATATTTATAAGTACTAATAATCGTTCATTTAACCGGACACGGGAATGGATTAATAGTCTATGGACTTATTAAAACATGGGTGAATTATATACAAGGAAAATTGGTGTAATTATAGTTTAAGTCCCCAATTAGTTGGAATATTTGACTTCGGATATAAGGATAATTTGACGAGGACACTCGCACTTTATATTTATGACTGATGGACTGTTATGGATAAAAACCAGACGGACATATTGAATAATCCAGGACAAAGGACAATTAACCCATAGGAATAAACTAAAATCAACACGTCAAACATCATGATTACGGAAGTTTAAATAAGCATAATTCCTTTATTTCATATTTAATTGCACTTTTAATTATCATATTTTTTAATTATCGCAATTTTATTTTATCGCACTTTTATTTATCTCAATTTCATTATCGTTATTTACTTTACGCTTTAAATTAAGTTATATTTATATTTAATATTTTACATTAGGTTTTAACTGCGACTAAAATTTTGAAATCGACAAACCGGTCATTAAACGGTAAAAACCCCCTTTTATAATAATAATACTACTTTTATATATATTTATTTACAAATATTGTTTTTAAAAATATAGCATTAAACTTGGCTAGCTCCCTGTGGAACGAACCGGACTTACTAAAAACTACACTGCTGTACGATTAGGTACACTGCCTATAAGTGTTGTAGCAAGGTTTAGGTATATCCACTCTATAAATAAATAAATAACTTGTGTAAAATTGTATCGTATTTAATAGTATTTTGTAGCAAAAATACTACTATTTTGTACCCCTTCGCTTTAACATCAAGTATTTTTGGCGCCGCTGCCGGGGACGCCGAAGCGAAACGCTATAAATTTTTTATTTATTAAGTTTTAATTTACTTTTGTAACAATACATTTTAAATATCAAAAATATAAAAACAAGAAAAAGAATATATATATATATATATATATATATATATATATATATATATATATATATATATATATATATATATATATATATATATATATATATATATATATATATATATATATATTACTATTAAAAAGTTTGTATTTTTTTTTTAGTTACAAAAACTAATAGGTAGTTTTTAAAATATAAGCTTTTATATAAATATTTTATATAAATTAAAAACAGAAAAAAAAAAATAATAAGTAAAAGAATTCGGGCCCGGTACTGTAGCAGCCCAACATTCAGATCCGGAATTCTGCTCCATGAGACCGCATGGTATTATAACTTCAAACTCTTGCGATCGCATGAGTTGAAGTGACAGGTCTGAGCCGACAGAACTAGGGTTTAGTTTAATAATTATTATTATTAATTAATTAAAATTAGGGTTTAATTTAATAATAATTAGTTTTAACTTTTTAATTAAATTGTATTTTTAAGTTCTAATTAGTTTTATTAATTTATAAATTAATACTTTTATAAAATAATAATATAAAAATAATATTTTTATAAAAATAAGTAATTTTATCATTTTTTTTCTCTTTTTATAAATTGTATATTTTTAACGTTTAATTCATAATTTGTATTTTTATCGTTCGTAATTAGTTTTAAACTTAGTTTTTGTCGTAGTTATTTTATATTTCTAGATTTTTAGGCTTTGCCGTAAAATCCCTTAAGTGCTTTTTCTTTAGATTAAGATTTAGGCGCTTTAGAATTTTACGACGTTACTCATCGCTTTAATATTTAATAGAATTTTAGTACTTTTTAAGTTATTGCCGTTTTGGATATAGATTTCCTTTTAAGCTTTAATACCTTTAGGCGCAACTTTTTAGATTTAGTTTTTAGACTTTTAAGTTTCGACGTTTTTCTTTCTTATTTTTATTTTTTGACCTTTTATTTTTCGACATTTTTCGACGCGCTCTTTTTCTTTCTTATTTCTCGACGCTCTAGTTTTTAGGACATAGAATTTTCTATTTCTTCTCTAAAATTTCAAAACGACAAATTATTTAAGCGGTTAATTTGATAGACATCCAAAATTTTCTGGTTCGTAGTAATAGTTAGATTTGTTAGTGGCTAGTTGTGGGCTTCCGATTTAAAGGGTCCTGGCTACCTGCTGCATCTATTGGCTATTTGAAATGTGGGCAAAATCAGAAAAGTCTATTAATTTGATAACTTATATAATTTTTATCTTTATAACTAATAGGATATTCAGTGAATGCACCGAGCATAACGTTCACCACCTTTCATACGTTCACCACCTGTAACTCGATCAAGACATCTAGCCAATATTGTCGTTGATTTTTCTTTAGAATCGTCATCTAGTCGACCAAGTACTCCAATTCAAATTTTCGATAATCCATTTTTTGAACCCGACTTCACTACCGAGAACCCGGAGGATATTCAAGGACAATTACAAGCTGAACCACTAATCATTCCTCCTGAACCACAAACCGTTAAAACAGAATCCTCTAGTGATTCATATTCAACAATTTCAATTATGGAAGTAACGGAACCTCTAAGTATGGAAGATCGAATGAGAGCCACACGTACGGGCCAAGGTCACGCCATTATTAAGCCAGACATTAATGTGCCAGATTATGAAATCAAAGGACAAATCCTACACATGGTAACTAATCAATGCCAATATAGTGGTACGCCAAAAGAAGATCCAAATGAACATCTTCGAACCTTTAATAGGATTTGTACTCTATTCAAAATCAGAGAAGTTGAGGATGAACAGATCTATCTCATCTTATTTCCCTGGACTTTAAAGGGAGAAGCCAAAGATTGGTTAGAATCGTTACCTGAAGGGACGATTGATACATGGGACGTTTTAGTTGAAAAATTTCTTAAACAATTCTTTCCGGCATCTAAAGCCGTGAGACTTCAAGGAGAAATTGTTACGTTCGCGCAAAAGCCAAGTGAAACATTATATGAGGCATGGACAAGATTTGGAAAGTTATTGAGAGGATGTCCGCAACATGGTTTAGACACTCATCAAATAGTACAAATATTCTACCAAGGATGCGACATTGCTACACGAAAAGACATCGACATAACAGCTGATGGTTCCATTATGAAGAAAACCGCAACCGAAGCTCACAAAATCATTGATAACACAGCCTCCCACTCGCATGAGTGGCACCAGGAAAAAGATATCTTTCGTTCATCTAAAGCGGCTAGAGCCGATTCTAGCCATGACTTTGATTCCGTTTCCGCAAAAATAGATGCTTTCGAGAGACGAATGGAAAAGATGAATAAAAATATTCACGCAATACGAATCAGTTGTGAGCAATGCGGTGGACCACACTTAACGATAGATTGCCACATTGAGCAAACGATGGAACAACGTGAGAATGTTTTCTACATGAACCAAAGGCCGGGAAATAATTATCAAAATAATTATCAACTGCCAAGGCCAAACTTCAATCAAAATCAAAACATTCTTTACAATCCAAATGGACCCAACAATAACTCGTATAACCAACAAGGTCCGAATAACCAACCAACTCAAAACAACACTTTCAATCAACAAAGACCTAGCTTGTATAAACCACCACAATAAATCGAAGAGAAAAAGCCAAATCTAGAAGAAATGATGGCAAAGCTAATGGAATCTCAAACACAATTTATTTCATCTCAAACTCAAACAAATGAGAGGTTTGATCAGTCATTAAGAACTCAACAAGCTTCCATTTTGAATCTAGAAAAACACGTAGGAACTCTTGCTAGCATGATGAGTGAGAGGGAACAAGGAAAGCTACCGAGTAATACTGAAGTAAATCCTCGGAATGAAAATGTTAACATGGTGTCAACAAATTCTGAAAAACCAGCATCAGAAGATGGGAAGGTTTTAGATGTGAGTAACAATGAAGAAGTTACAACACCACCACCACTCGAGTATGTAAAGCCAGTGGTGGCACCATACAGACCACCCATCCCGTTTCCAAGAAAAGGAGTTGAGTATGAGCAAGTAATAGGTAATAAAGTTTGTGATACCTCTGGAAAGAAGAAAAAGAATAAGAAAGTGCAAGAAACAAAAATCGTAAAGATAAACTCGGTGAAGACAGTTCCACCAAAACCTCCACCCAGGTTGGGTGATCCGGGTGAATTTATTGTTCCTTGTCTACTTAGTGATTGTGTCATGTATGATGCACTAGCAGATTTAGATGCGAGTGTGAGTGTTATGCCTCTTTCATTATATAAGAGATTAGGAGTATGTGAGTTAAGTCCAACAGAGATGAGTGTTCGACTTTTTGATCAAACCATTAAGCACCCAGTTGGAATTGCTGACAACCTACCAGTTCAAGTAGGTAATTTAACATTTTTGGTTGAATTTATTGTCATTGACATAGAAGAGGACCCAAACATTCCTCTAATTTTAGGTCGACCATTCTTAGCATCCACCAGGGCGTTATTTAATGTACGAGAGGGTAGAATGACACTTAGTAATAATGAAAAATCGATCACCTTTGTGATTCGAAAGGCCAAATCTCCACCAACCAAAACCGTTGAACCAACAAAAACAATTGGTAAGAACCATATTGTTTTACCAACTCCAACGGTAGTGCTTAACAGTAATAAAATGCCTAAGTGTGGAGAAAATGAAGTAACACCTAATGATGACCTGATAACAAAGAACCCCGTTGTTGATACGAAATTAAATGACTCCGTTATTAATAGTTCAATGAAGAAACTTATTAAACGGATTCGTGATGCTAGAATTAAGGGGAACTTTAATTTATGTAACCGGTTAGTATCTAATCTATCGCCTAAAGAAAAGGTGAAACTAGTTGAATTTGTGGATATTACACAGGAATCCAACCAATGGCTTAAAGCAAAAGTCACAGATATGCAAGTTGATTATGGTCCAAAAGAAATTGACGATGAAGTTTACCACAATTTCGACACCACAACTACCTAAGTGTGGGGAGATTCAGATGTTCTAAAAAGAAAATGCTGTCTAGAGTTAGTTGTTCTGTTCTCGTGTAGTTCCCAGAATGGAATCCGATTGGTCTTATTCACTAGCAGACACTAAAGAACTAGTTTTCTTCCCCCATTCTGAATTTTTGTTTTGTAGGTTTTGTATGAAATTAATTTGCATTTTTTTAAATTTAATTTTTGTGTGAATTTAAAAACAAAAAAAATTACTTTATTTCATTAAGTTTAAAAAATGATTTCTAAAATTCATCGTAAGTTGAAGACTAGGTCATGGAATCGAAATTGCTTTACCCAAGGACGGGGCAAAAAATTTTGTTATCATTATTTTTAATATTATTGATCTAAAGTATACCAAAAAAAAATTAAAAAACCCAAAAATCTTTGCTTTTAAAACAATCACTTTAAAGACAAATTTTAAATTTTGTCGAGGGACGGACTAGGTAAACATACCGAAACTACCTAAATTAAAAGAAAACAAAATTTTAAAAAAATTATTCATTTAAATTGTTTTAATAAATAAAGGTTTTATAAAAAAAATATAAATATTTTTATATATATGTTTGTGGTTTATCTTATATACAAAACAGGGTAAAACAGCGCACTTTCAAAGACTGATATTAAGTTCAGCAAAAGCTACTAATTTTGACGACAAGACGCAAAATATCAAATGTGATATAAAATAATATGTTGCAAACTCGGTATTTTTAATCACTTTTCTACACTAATCACCCTCATGAATTTATAATTATAGTCTGATTTCATGCAAATGAGGGCATTGCATGATCTCAAGTGTGGGGAAGGGTTATAAATTCTCTCGGGTTTACACTTAGTTAAATTGCTAAATTTTGTGAAAATTTGAAAAATTTTCAACTAAATGAATTCAAAATCATGTTTATACATATTTATGAACGATAAAACTAGGTGTTAATGCCGAAATTATTGTTACCTCGGAAAGAACATAAATGGAGAAACAACCCAAAACGCTTGAATTCATTTAAAATGGAATAGAAGAGAATAAAAAGGCAAAGAAAATAATAAATAAAAGCTAAGTGTGAGAAGAATTTACCAATTTTTTTAAAACACATATCACATATTTGGTACAGATTATTGCAGGTACTTTTGCTTTGGACTAAACTAATCAGTTTTACCCGATTTACTGTAATACATTTGAAAGAAAAGATGGATCTACACGATGAATCAATTTCATCATTAAAATGTAGTAAAGTCTTCAGAAAAAGACACGCGCTTCTTGATTTAGGTCAGGAAGTTGTCGTCCAGACCAGCTGTAGGTTGACGAAAAATCTAGAAAAGTCATCTCTAAAATCAGCAGGAAATTCACGGACCTCAACATCAAACAGGGTCGCCAAGTGGTCAGATTTATCCTAACCATGAGAAGGATTTATCTCGTAAAATGGGGAGGGCGCCGTGCAAATTAGCTTGATAAGACTAATGAATCACACCCCCAGAAAGGATAATCTTCTTAAAGATTAAAAATTAGCTTTTAAGACTGATATTACTCAATCCTTGAGATTGACCTTAAAGATTGAGAATTCAAACTCATGGAATTCGATGATATCTAAACTCGAGCTTGAACGAGAAAATATTTTGATCAAAATTACAAACCGATTTGTTTTCTGAAAACCCATTTTTAATGCGTTCATTACCATTGAACGTAAAAACCCAGGAATTCACCTGGAATTCATTAGGTCACCTGAACCAAATCAGGTGTCAACCGTAAGAATGGTGGTTGCATAGCATGGTCGAAGACAGGACCTTGTGCCAGACCAAAAAAACTATAGGGTGAGCTTTACTATTGCTCCTACAAAGGATAGTAATTGCATCCGACACGTTATAGACCATAATCAAAAGCATGTCACGGGACATTGCCTTAACAGTTGCTTGTTCAACGCTTTCCTTTATAACCGGACGGTAGTTTACCGAAAGGTAATATATGGAGCAAGTATACTGGACGTGTTGCTTTCCTAATACAAGGTTAGCAAGTGGGTGACACAAAACCGCAAATTTTGAGCTAAAATTTTAAAATTTGAAACCCACACAAACCCACAAAAACATTTTACAAACACCGGTGAAGGGTTATTTCAAAAGATCAAATGTTTTCATAAAGATCCAATTTCCTTAAAGGATCTAAATTTTTAATAGTCATGTGGGACTGTAAACCACATCGTTACTACCATTGTTCATACTGCCGTATAGAAATCACTGATGTACAAAGTGTGAAGAATAAAGAAGTGATTCTAGTATGTTTTTATTTCAAGACTATATTGCTTGAGGACAAGCAACGCGCAAGTGTGGGAATATTTGATAATGCTAAAAATGAACATATATTTCATAGCATTATCCCTCAAGAAAGACAAGCTTTTAGTTGCAATTGTTCTATTTACAAGTGATATTCGTTTAAATAATAAAAGGTGAAGACAAAAGACAGATTCGACGAATTGAAGACGCAAACGACCAAAAAGCTCAAAAGTACAAAGTACAATCAAAGTGGTTCAAATTATTGATGAGAAACGTCTCAAAATTACAAGAGTACAAGACGCGAAACGCAAAATTCAAGATATTAAATTGTACGCAAGGACGATCGAAAATCCAGAACCGGGACCAAAGTCAACTCTCAACGCTCGACGCAACGGACTAAAAATTACAAGTCAACTATGCACATGAATATAATATAATATATAATTAATTCTTAAAATTATATATAATATAATATTATATATTAAAATCGTCGGCAAACAAGAAAATAAAATTATGTGAGCTGGATCAGAGGGCCATGCGATCGCATGGCCTGGAAGCACAATTTCCATGCGATCGCATGGGGCCAAAAGTCAGGCCAAGTGCTATAAATTGCAAAGTTTTCAGCCGAGTTTGGTACTCCTTTTTCTATCCTCTCTATCTCTATGATATATATATATATATATATATATATATATATATATATATATATATATATATATATATATATATATATATATATAATATTTTAATTTTAATTTTAATTTTAATTTAATAATAATAAGGGTATGTTAGCGAATGTTGTAAGTGTGTAAGTCGAAATTCTGTCCGTGTAACGCTACGCTATTACTAATCATTGTAAGTTATGTTCAACCTTTTTAAATTAATGTCTCGTAGCTAAGTTATTATTATGCTTATTTAAATTGAAGTAATCGTGATGTTGAGCTAAATATTAAAATTGGGTAATTGGGCTTTGTACCATAATTGGGGTTTGGACAAAAGAACGACACTTGTGGAAATTAGACTATGGGCTATTAATGGGCTTTATATTTGTTTAATTGAATGATAGTTCGTTAATTTAATATAAAGATTTACAATTGGACGTACCTATAAATAACCACATACACTCGATCGGACACGATGGGCGGGATATTTATAAGTACTAATAATCGTTTATTTAACCGGACACAGGAATGGATTAATAGTCTATGGACTTATTAAAACAGGGGTGAATTATATACAAGGAAAATTGGTGTAATTATAGTTTAAGTCCCCAATTAGTTGGAATATTTGACTTCGAGATATAAGGATAATTTGACGAGGACACTCGCACTTTATATTTATGACTGATGGACTGTTATGGACAAAAACCAGACGGACATATTGAATAATCCAGGACAAAGGACAATTAACCCATGGGAATAAACTAAAATCAACACGTCAAACATCATGATTACGGAAGTTTAAATAAGCATAATTCTTTTATTTCATATTTAATTGCACTTTTAATTATCGCATTTTTTAATTATCGCAATTTTATTTTATCGCACTTTTATTTATCACAATTTCATTATCGTTATTTACTTTACGCTTTAAATTAAGTTATATTTATATTTAATATTTTACATTAGGTTTTAACTGCAACTAAAGTTTTGAAATCGACAAACCGGTCATTAAACGGTAAAAACCCCCTTTTATAATAATAATACTACTTTTATATATATATATTTACAAATATAGTTTTTAAAAATATAGCATTAAACTTGGCTAGCTCCCTGTGGAACGAACCGGACTTACTAAAAACTACACTACTGTACGATTAGGTACACTGCCTATAAGTGTTGTAGCAAGGTTTAGGTATATCCACTCTATAAATAAATAAATAACTTGTGTAAAATTGTATCGTATTTAATAGTATTTTGTAGCAAAAATACTACTATTTTGTACCCCTTCGCTTTAACATCAAACGCCAATTGACGGTTTCTTTTATACCGCACCATTGTTCATCGGTACAAAATTACGTACAGACAATTCTGGAACATAATTATCTTTAAAATTCAGCACGTCAGTGTGTTCAAACGGTAAATTTTCTTTCAAGAATTCTAAAAGTCCGTTAAACCATGGTCGCGAACATCAATTTCTTCGAACGAAACTTTCGAAACACGCGTATAATCGTAAACTTTATTTTCATTACGAAATTTACTACCATAATACACGTCAAATGAGACTAATCGGTGGAATGGTTAACATTTTTAAGTTGAGAAATTTAGTAAGATTTGAGTTGAGGAGTTTAATAATAGTGTATAAATAGGGAAAATACTCAGATCAATATGTCGTCCTAGAAGACAATTCCGGACGACATGTCGTCCGGAAAGAAAAAGGCGCAAAAAATAATAAATTGAGTATTATTTTCCGGACGACATGGTATCGTCCGGGAAGAAAAAGGCTGGAAAATTTTCCACTTCTTGGAGCCATTTTATTCTGAAAAATAAAAATAAATTAGTTATTCTTTTCCGGACGACATGATATCGTCCTTGAAAAGTCAGTCAACAATACTGAAAAAGTGGGACAGAAAAGCAAATTTTTTTGTTGCGTAGTGGCTTTTTCCGAACGACAAATGTCGTCCCGAAAAGTGTCGTCCCGAAAGGTTGATTTTCTAGTGGTGGAACGCAGCTCTTATATTATACCACACACACTCAAAAAGAGAATAATCCTATAACCATTCATTTGTTCGGGCTAAAATCACATCAAAATTTTGTCAAGTTAGTGAGTATGAAAAGCCAAGAATCCAACTTCACTCTTTTTTAAACTGAAATAATACAGTGATATTAGATATTATAAGCATATTATAAATTTTTAAAATTTCTATATCTCATATAGTTACACCACCTTTTGATTGCTAAGGTTTAAATTTTGTAACATTTTTCATTCATTATTATAAAGATATGTATTTGTATGTTTGTACATGTATATGTAATGTATAAAGATTATGTTTGTATTCACTTGATGATGTAGGTTTTGCTCAAGGAACAGATTGATTGTTAAAATGGTAGTAACAAGTGTAATTATAAAGAACCAATTTCGGTTAATTCGATTATTTGGAAAGCTCCTCCTGTAGACCCTATTTATGACTTAAAGGTGTTAACGTATCATTAGGAGATCAAGGTCGTGACCGTCAACTCAGAGAACAAGTCAGATAACGTCAGCTTGAAGGACAAGTTTAACTTAATATAGAATAGATATTCTTTACATATTTGTAATTGTGTAAATCTTTAATTCTTGCATTTGTACCTATAAATATTGATCAATAGAAAACCCAAAAGGGTGTGAAGATTTATTTCTTACATGGTATCAGAGCTTCAAACAAAACCACAATTGATTCAAACAATAATCACTGAACTGTATCAAGATATTTAATTAATCTCATAATTAATTCAATAAAAAATATCTTGGAAGTGGTAAAGTAATCTTGCGCATGTAACTGAGAATCGGTGGGATTCAAATAAGAATGAGATGGTACTTTATGGAATTAAAATAAGCAATTATATCACTTATTTTGTTGAAAATTGATGTAGATCAAAGAACATGCGAGGAGACAGATCAATTGATTATTTAATTTTGTTGAGACTGGAAGCATACGTCGGCTATCAAAAGGATGTCGGTGATAGAAATATAAATAATATTTGATGATGGCTCAAAAGACAACCATCAAACAAAGACTCCGTAATAATTTGGAGTAGTTGACAAAAAAGTTTAATCGGAGACAAGAATGAAAATTAGAAGAAAAGAAACAGTAGAGGTGATTTAGGGTTAGGGATCAATTAGGCTGATCACACAGATCACGATGAATTAAATCCAACACATGTAATGAGCGTTTTTCATTATTACTAAAAGACAATGGTACACATCACCGCATCTCCTGTCCTTACACACCTCGACAGAATGGTCGGGCTGAACGCAAGCATCGAGACATTATTGAAACTGGTCTTGCCATCATGTTCAATGCACATGCTCCTGCAACTCTTTGGACTGATGATTTCAATTCAACTACGTATATCATCAATCGGCTGCCTTCTCCAGTTTTATCTTCTAGATCACCATTTGAGATCCTCTATGCCAGTAAACCAAATTATGAAAATTTTCGCACGACTGGGTGTTGTGTATATCCTTACTTACGAGATTACTCGCCACATAAACTGGCACCTCGAAGTGTTGCTTGTGCTTGTATCGGGTATATCACTCAATACAAAGGCTATCGTTGTCTGGACATCTCTACGGGCCGTATTTATGTTACTCGACATGCTCAGTTTGATGAGACAAATTTTCCATTTTCTAAAAAGACATCATCCGTAGATCTTGCTTCTCTTGTTTTTTCAAACTATGATGATGTTATCTTACTTTCTCCTGCTGCAACTACATCAATATCAAAAACTTCGTGTCATGATCGTGATATACAATCAAGCTCTAATCATGCACGTGACCTTCCGTCACAACCTGATCATGCCCATGATATAAAGTCACAGTCCACGGTCTCTTATACTGATCACATTACAGGTCATCAGTCATCACCATGTACTCTCTATGATCACACGTCCTTGCAGCCAACAGTTTCTATACCTACTGAGCAAATTTCTAATATACAAGCACCTACCATGCCTACACGTGTTGCTGATTTGACCACTTCAGGTCATCCCATGGTGACCCGTTCCAAGGCAGGTATTTTTAAGCCCAAATACCGAGTTGATCTCTCATACACGCTTACATCATGCGCTTCTTACCACCAAGGAACCCAGGGGATTCAAATCAGCTGTCAAAGATCCAACTTGGTTCGAAGCTACGCGTGAAGAGATGGCTGCCCTTGGTCATAATCAAACTTGGGATCTTGTTCCGCGTCCCAAGAATGCTAATGTAGTTGGTTCCAAATGGGTATTTTGAACTAAATATAATGCAAATGGTTCGGTTGATCGGCTAAAATCACGGCTCGTTGTGCAAGGATTTACACAAATAACTGGTATTGACTACTCAGCTACTTTTAGTCGTGTGGTCAAATCATCTACGGTTCGTATAGTGTTATCTCTTGCCACTCTTAACAAGTGGTCACTTCACCAACTCGATGTGAAGAATGCTTTTTTGAATGGGATTCTTACTGAGAATGTCTTTATGGAGCAGCTACCAGGTTTTATTAACTCACGCTTTCCTTTCCATGTCTGCAAATTGAAGAAAACGTTATATGGGTTGAAACAAGCACCGCGTGCTTGGTTTCAACGTCTTAGCAGCTTCTTGATTCATCTAGGTTTTTCCAACAGTAGAGCTGATCCATCCCGATTTATATTCAAGCAAGGATCATGTATTCTTTATCTTCTTGTTTATGTTGATGATCTTATTTTAACAGGAAATGATAATTCCTTTGTTTAAAAATTCATCTCACGTTTACATTCGGAGTTTGCGATTAAAGATCTTGGTGCTCTTAGTTACTTTCTCGAACTTGAAGTCACTTATACATCTTCTAGTCTTTTTCTAAGTCAGACAAAATATGCTCATGATGTTCTCACACGTGCTAAGTTGCTTGATTCAAAACCCGCGGCTACTCCCATGGCCACTGCTGAAGTTTTTTTCTTCGAAGGGTACTCCTTTTTCGGATCATACACTTTATCGCTCTCTTGTTGGGGCCTTACAATACCTAACAATAACGCGCCCTGATATTTCATATGACGTAAATCAAGTTAGCCAGTTTCTTCAAGCTTCCACATTTGATCATTTCCAAGCAATCAAACGCATACTTTGGTATGTTAAAGATACTATTGCGTATGGTTTATCATTTCATCATTCTCCAACACCTTCAATTCTCGGTTATTCTGATGCAGATTGGGCTCGTTGTCTTGAAACACGACGCTCCACTTATGGCTACTCAATATTTCTTGGAGGAAATCTTATCTCTTGGAGTGCGAAGAAACAAACGACTGTTGCTCAATCAAATTATGAATCAGAATATCGGGCTCTTGCTAATACAGCTGCTGAAGTTGTATGGGTTACTCACCTTCTTCGTGAATTGTATGTGCTCCCTCCTGATCGGCCTACTATTTTGTGTGACAACAAGAGTGCTCTCCTCTTAAGTCAAAATCCTGTCTCCAACAAACAATCGAAGCATATTGACATTGATTGTCACTTTATACGTGAGCTCGTTTCTTCAGGACGTCTTTATACCAAGTTTGTTCCTACTACATTACAACTTGCTGATATATTTACCAAAAGTCTGCCTCGTCCGTTGTTTGAGTCTTTCCGTGCCAAGCTTCAAGTTGGACCTCCACCTCTTCGCTTGAGGGGGGGTGTTAACGTATCATTAGGAGATCAAGGTCGTGACCGTCAACTTAGAGAACAAGTCGGATAACGTCAGCTTGAAGGACAAGTTTAACTTAATATAGAATAGATATTCTTTACATATTTGTATTTGTGTAAATCTTTAATTCTTGCATTTGTACCTATAAATATTGATCAATAGAAAACCATGTGAAGATTTATTTCTTACAAAAGGGTGTCATTATACTAGCCCTTTCTGAAGATGCAGGAGATAAAGGTTTGATTATTGTTGATATTTTTTTAGTCATACAGATGGTCAAATGTTGAAGTTCAGTTATTTGATAGCTTTGTACATTAAAGTTGTAATTATTGATAGCTATGGATTAAATTGTCTCATTGACTTGTTTCTAATGTTGAAGGCTGCTGATGGCGTCGTAAGTCGTTTTTATTGCCTATTGTTCCTTAAATATGGGTTGCTTTTTTTTTTTGATGTACAAAGACTATTGGTTGATGTAATCGATTTATGATTGGACGGGGCTAGCTCTTTGAGAAGATGATTGTGAATAAAGTTTGATTGTTCTCGATGTTTTGGTAATATTGTTAAAGCTAAGGACATTTAGGTTGTTCAAAGCCAAAAAGGATGATGTTACTTTTTGGACCCTAGATTTAATGTCACATAACTTTTTATATTTAATTTTCTAAATATAACAACAACAACAACAACAACAACAACAAAACTCAATCCTACAAAGTGGGGTATAGGGAGGTAAGATGTACAATCTTTCATGTATCCCAGAATAAAGACAAATCGTTTTTCCACCTAGAGTGATGTCGTAAAAATCTTGTGTACTTTCATCTTCTATCCGTGAGGCAATATACGAATCATCCATAGATGAAACTGTTTTTCATAACAATTTTGAGGCTCATTCTCCTTTTATGGGGGAACAAAAAGATGTGGCATATGAGCAAGATATTGTGCAGGAGGCGAATGATAAAGTTAAGGGCGTGGAGAAGAGCTTCATTCGATCTAGAAACAGGAGCTGCTTCTCATCCTTAAGTGGAGAAATCAGAGATAGGTGACTTGAAAAAAAAAAGGAATTTGATGTATTTCTTCAAGTAGGAATCAAAGCAGGATTAGATGAGGCGAAATGTAAAGAACTTTTTGCTAATCTTGCTCAACCGGTAGGGGTATTTAATCTATTTAAATGAAGCTTTTATCAATAAATATTTGAGGGTGTAAAAAGAGGAGGAATCGGGTATGGATCAAGAAGATTTGTTATTCTAATAATGTACAATTCTTAGGAGTGCAAGAATCGAAAATGGCGAAACTGGAACTTTTCCTAATTAAATCTATGTAGGAAACTATGCATTTGATTACGCATGCACTCTATCTCGTGGTATGTCAGGAGGTATTATTTCGATTTAGGATCCTAACTTCTTTTTTAAAGAACGAATATGGTGCGATGATAATTTCGTGATTGTAAAAGGAAAATGGATGAAATCGGATCGTGATTTTTTATGATGAATATTTATGAGCCACGTAATTCGGGAGATAAAATACGTTTACGGGATCCGATTATGGAGTTTATTAATAGTCATGTTGGAGAATTTGTGATTTTTGGCGATTTTAACGAAGTAAGAGATGTGGAGGATAGATATGGTTCGGTCTTTAATAGAGATGAGGCTAATTATTTCAACTCTTTTATTGGAAACGCTGAATTGGAGGATATCTAACTTGGTGGTCGTAAATTTACTTGGATGAATAAGTCGGCTACCAAAATGAGCCGACTCGATAGAGTGCTTTAGTCTCGGAAAGTGATGGATGTTTTTTTCGGATTTGAAACTCGTCGCTCTACCTCGTGGGTATTCGGATCATATTCCAATCTTGTTTTACATCAATAAGTTGGATTATGGGCCAATTCCTTTTACATGTTTTCATTTTTGGTTTTCATTATGTGGTTTTGATGAGTTGATTAAGGTTGTTTTTGATGGCAAAGAGTACAAGAATCAACAAGATTTCAATGATAAATTAAAGGTGCTAACATCTATTGTTAAGCCGTGGATACAAGATCAAAGAGCCACTGCTAAAACGAGATTCAACACTGTTTCGGAGAGAATGAATTATATTGAAGCAAAGATAGAAGAAAGGAGTGTTACATTAGAAGAGATTGAGGAAAGAAAAGATTTATTGAATGAACTGTACGTATTACAAAAAATGGAGGATTTAGATTTAATTCAAAAATCTAAAGTGAAATGGCACATTGAGGGGACGAGAACACGAAATTTTTTCACGGTTTGTTGGAGAATAAGAGAAACAAGCAGACTATGAAAGGCATCTCATTGAATGAGGTTTGGGTTACTGAACCGGCTGTTGTTAAAAATGCTTTTAAGGAGTTCTATTCGCTGAAGTTTGCTAGGGATACTAACTACGGACATCCAGCGGATTTTATTCCTTTAGTTAAACTAACAGACGAAGAAAATTTGTTGATCCAAAGAGATGTAATGTGAGACGACCCGCCCTTATTCATAAGGACGAATACAATAACATATGGATACATTGCGAGGTATTTGACCTCTATATGATACATTTTACAAACATTGCATTCGTTTTTAAAAGACAACTTTCATTACATCGAAAGATGACAGGTATGCATACCATTTCATAATATCCTTACTATAAATGACCTAATCTGTCATTTACTTAAAAATAATTTTTATTGAACTCAACGACTTGAATGCAACGTCTTTTGAAATATGCCATGAATGACTCCAAGTAATATCTTTAACATGAGCAAATGCACAGCGGAAGATTTCTTTAATACCTGAGAATAAACATGCTTTCAAGTGTCAACCAAAAGGTTTGTGAGTTCATTAGTTTATCATAATCGATCATTTCCATGATTTTAATAGACCACAAGATTTTTATTTTCATTTTTCATAAACATCATCTCATATCAGGCATTTCGCACAAACTGCATAGAGATAAAAATCATTCATATGGTGAACACCTGGTAATCGACATTAACAAAATGCATCTAGAATATCCCCATCATTCCGGGACTCTCATCGGACATGATAAAATCGAAGTACTAAAGCATCCGTAACCCGGATGGGGTTTGTTAGGCCCAATAGATCTATCTTTAGGATTCACGTCAATTAGGGTTTCTGTTCCCTAATTCTTAGATTACCAGACTAAAAAGGGTGATATTCGATTCGATAATCCAACCATAGAATGTAGTTTCGATTACTTGTGTCTATTTCATAAAACATTTATAAAAGCAACGCATGTATTCTCAGTCCCAAAAATATACATTGCAAAAGCATTTAAAAAGGGAGTAAATGAAACTCACAATATTGTATTTTGTAGTAAAAATACATATGACGACATTGAACAATGCAAGGTTGGCCTTGGATTCACGAACCTATATTAAGTGTACATATATATATATATATATATATATATATATATATATATATATATATATATATATATATATATATATATATATATATATATATATATATATATATATATATATATATAATGGTCAATATCTGTCTAACAATTAAGGTCGAGTCATATTGTACCACAATCCTAATGCTCGAGACCGATATGCAAAAGTTAACATAAATCAGTTTGACCCAAAATGACTTTCAAAATTCATACATGTTTATTATATAGTCATTTTATATATTTAAATATATTTATCAGATTTTATTAGAGTAAATAATACAAGTCATATATTATTAAATAAAAATTTATATTAAAATTTTATATATGATAAAAATATATTTTTATATATCTCGAGTAATAAAATTTATATAATTCACTCAAAATCATAAACATATAGTGGTATGTATTATTAATGTAATTATGTTACGTGTGGTAAAAATATCTTTGTATCACATATTTATTTGATAAAATAATATTGATAATAATAATAATAAGTAAAAGTTGTATTATTTTTTAATAATAATAATAATTATTATTCCATTAATAACCATAACAATATTTATATTTACTAATGATGATATTAATTATGATAAAATGATAATTCTAATCATGATAATTTTAATAATAACGATACTTTTTAATATTAACAGTAATAATAATAATATTTTATAAAAATAATAGTTCTATTCAAAATGATAATTTTTAGTAATAATACTAAAATGATAATAATAATAATAATAATGCTTTTTAATGATAACAATGATATTTCTATTAAAATCATAATTTTAATAAAAATGATAGTTTTAATGTTAATGATGCTTTTAATAATAATAATAATAACGATAAAAATAATAAAATGATAGTTTTGATAAAAATATTAATTATTTTAATAATAATAATAACAATAATAATAATGATGATAATAATAATAATAATAATAATAATAATAATAATAATAGTATTGATAATATTAATAATAACCTTAATGATAATAACGATAGTAATAATAATAGCAATAACAATATTTAATGATAATACTTATATTAATAACGATAATGATAATAATAATATTATTAATTATTAGATAATAATAATAATAATAATGACGATAATAACGACGATAACGATACGATAATGATAACGAAGATTGTAATAATAATCATTTTAATAATAATACTAAAATTAATGATAATTCAGTTGACTATATCTTTTAATCAGTTCATCAAAACCATACGCTTTCTAGACGAAAAGTTATTAATTTTTCGCCAGCTTTCCAACGACATGCATATCATATATCTTATCTCAGTAGCATATGTATTAAATTCATAATTTATCATAAACTATATAACGACGAAAATAAACATACAAGCATGCATAATCCTAAATAGTCGAGTACTAGTCAGGGATACACTATTAATATATAAAAGATAAGATATGAATGCTCACGTATCAATATTGAGATTCAATATTGCAGGAAAGTACGTAGACACGACGGAGATGATAAACACTAGGTTGACCTCATGAGCTATACCCCCGAACAATACCCATAACCTCCATAGCTATAACCCATAAGTTCCTTAACTCTATCCTGCTTGAAAAACCCGTTTTGAAATAACTCGCTCATGACTTCGTCGTAGTATTTTATGTATAATACTATTAATAATGATAATACGATTAGTATTAATAATGATAATACGATTAATAATAATAATAATATTAATCTTAATAATAATAATAATAATAATAATAATAATAATAATATAATAATAATAATAATAATAATAATAATAATAATAATAATAATAATAATAATAATAATAATATTAATATATACATATATGTAGAGAGAGTAGAGATTGAGAAATATATTAGTGAGTGAATCATCCGAAAACTGAACGAGCTTTTATAGAACATTTTTGGTTTCGGGCTGCCATGCAATCGCATGGCTTTGTAGCCTATTTCCTATGCGATCGCATGGGTTAGGTTTACAGCTCACATCTCGAATTATTGGGGCGGCCGACAGTTTTTAATATATTTTATTTATAATATATTTAATTTATATAATTATTTATATATTATATAATATTTACGTGCATAGTTAGTTTGTAAAATTTGTTTCGATGACTCGTACGTTTACGCTCGACTTACATCCCGGTCCCGGTTTCTCGAACGTTAACTCGTACGCTGAGAAAACTAGTACTTTATGTTTCGCGGCACGTACTCTTAATCAAAAATTAGACTTATACAATGATGAATTATATTATAAGAAATGTAACTTATATATTTGAGGGTTGTGGTCATTAGATTTTATAAATTGACGTCTCGTTATATAATAATATTATTTTAAATTAAAACGATTTATGACTACGTTATTATTATATCTCGTTATATTGTAAATTATATATATATATATATATATATATATATATATATATATATATATATATATATATATATATATATATATATATATATATATATATATATATATATTTTATCTCAAAATATAAGTTTGAAATATTTATTTAATAATATAATATTTAGTTTTTCAAAAGTAATTATATTTCAAGACTCATTTATAATCGTTTAAATGATAGAAAATATTATGTCATATTACGCTTACGTTTTTGAAACACAAAATATATTTGAAATTTATAATATAAAGCTTTAATTAAGTTCTTCAAAATTCATTAACAAAGTATCTTTTAAAACGTTTTGATAATAAAGTTTTCTCTAGATTGAAAACGTTTTAGTACTAAACCAAATAAATATGATAGCTTTTGTTTTCCAAAACTAATATATATTTAAAAATTATTTTGTTAAAAGGTTAAAATAATGAAAATCGTTATATCGTATTTGAAAAGTAAAATTTATATATAATAGGTTTCAAGTTTTTAAATTACTAAATATTGATGAAGCGTGAGATAAAGTCCAAAGGTTAAATTAACGTACGAAATCATTTTAAGGTAAAACGTCGATATTTATTTTCTAAGTTATCTATATCCCATAACTTTACTTTCATCTTAAATAATATTAAAGTTAAATAGTTGACGCGTATAAATTGGACATTGAACAGGAACTACACTAACCCTTGTCTAGTTCCCGTTAATTGACACTTTTGTTCTTACTTGTAAATCACTTTACCAATAATTCCGAATATCGTTAAAAAGAACAGATTTCTTAAATCATAGTGGACCTTACAACAGAGACCCGTAATCATATCACAATAAATCTGATAATTCAATTATTTGATATTATCTTTTATTTCCGCCGATAAATATATTAAACATATATCGAGGCAAATACGTTCATGTAAAGTATTATACGTTTAATACTTTGTTAACATTTTCAAGTTATAATATATATATATATATGTATATATATATATATATATATATATATATATATATATATATATATATATATATATATATATATATATATATATATATATATTCATATCCATTTATATAATGGTTCGTGAATCGTCAGAATTTGGTCGAGGTTAAATGAATGTATGAACACAGTTTAAAATTTTTGAGATTCAACTTAACAACTTTCCTTATCGTGTCAGAATAATATAAATGTAAAGTTTAAATTTGGTCAGAAATTTCCGGGTTGTCACATAATGGAGGAAGAAATTCGACGAGTAGTGTGGGAGTGTGGTAATGACAAATCTCCGAGTCCTAGCGGATTCACATTCTTGTTCGTAAGAAAATATTGGGAATTTGTGAAGGACGATTTGGTGAAGTCTATATCTGATGCGTTTAACACATATAGGCTTCCTAAGGGATCTGCTTCAGCCATTATAACATTAATCCCGAAAGTTAGAAATCCAACCACGATTAAAGATTATCATCCGATTTCATTAATAGGTGTACAATATAAAATTATTTCAAAAATATTGTCATCACGGATTGCTTCGGTCATTGACAAAATAATTAGTAACGTTCATTCAACATTTATTAAAGGTAGACAAATTTTGGATGGCCCGATGGTCGTTAGCGAAGTTATGGTATGTTGTAAGAAAAAGAACAAAAAATTGATGTTGTTTAAGGTGGATTTTGAGAAGGCTTATGATACGGTTAGTAGGAAGTTTCTAGATTATATGCTCATGATTCTTGGATTTGGTGAGATATGGAGATCTTGGATTAAAATGTGTCTTGGTAAAGCGGGGATATCGGTGATTGTCAATGGGAGTCTAACGGTCGAATTTTGTCTTCATCTAGGTTTGAGACAAGGTGATCCTCTTAGCCCTTTTTTATTTTTAATTATTATGGAAGGGTTACATTTATGCATTAAGAGAAAGGTGGACACGGGTGTCATAAGTGGTATAAATGTGGGTGATCAAGCTTTTGATTGGTCACATTTGTTCTATGCGGACGACGCGATCATTTTATCCGAATGGAATAAGGATAGTATATCGAATACTATTCTTGCTCTTAACTAAGTCTCATCTTTTTGGTATTGGTGTCCCGGAGGAGACCTTGGAGACTTACATAGCAGAATTTGGATGTTCTAAAGGAGATTTTCCGTTTAAATATTTGGGTCTCTCCATAGGTTGTAACATGAATTTGGTTACACATTGGAAGAATATAGAAGACCGTTTTGTTAAGAAGTTAGCGGGTTGGAAAGCAAGTCTCCTTTCGATCGGAGGTAGACTTACTCTTATCAAAGAGGTTTTAGAGAGTTTGGGTATTTACTCTATATCGTTGTTCTGATGCCCGAAAATGATGATTAATACTCTTGAGATGTTAAGAGGCAATTTATTTTGGGGTAATTCTGAATATAATCGAAAAATTTATTGGGTGAGTTGAGATCTTATTTTAGCATCCATGATAAAGGTGGTTTGAATGTTAGGAGTTTAAGAATAATTAACTTAGCTCTCATGTTTAAATGGATATGGTGATATGTAATGTTCAATGATTCGATGTGGGCAAAAGTGATTAATTCTATTCATGGGAAACTTGTGCGAATTGATGGGTCTACTCTAAACCATAAAGGCACATGGTCTACTATTATTGAGAAAGTTCCAGAAATCAATTGCAAAAATTTATTTACCTTTTGATGTACTTTGCGCCAAAGTTAGAGATGATAGAGAGGTCAGTTTTGGCTTGATAATTGGCGGGGCGATGGTTTGCTATGTGACGACCCGGAAATTTCCGACCAAATTTAAACTTGTTCTTTAAATGATTTCCACACGGTAAGCAAAGTCTGTAATATTGAGTCTCAAGATTTGTTTGAACTGTTCTCATGAAATCAATTGACCTTTGATAAATTCTGACGATTCACGAACAATTGGGTATAAATAAATATGTAAACATATATGTATAACTAAATTCTATACACAAGTAATATTATTAATAAATATTAAAGATTCAATAAATTATATAATTTGTAGATATGATATAATAAATGGAAATATATTAAACTTAATTAACAAGTTTGAATATAATTGTTATATTATTATCATCACTAGTAGTATTATTATTAATATTATTAATAAACTATTATTATTATATATATTGTAATGTATAAATATAAATATAAGAACACATAATAATTTGAAATCATAATAATACAATTTCATCAGTAGAATTAAAAATGTAAAATATTACAAGATAAGAAAGTTATTATTAAAAATAAATCTAGGAATAAATATATATATGATTTCTGTAATGATTATTATTATATGGATATTGGAAAATATATATATAAATTATAAATACTATATGTTTAAATTTATTTCTATGATGAGAGGATATTATAATAAATATATATATACAATACTTACATATATATAAGACAATTACATTTTCATAATTAATATGCATACACGTATTATATAAAGTATTTATAATAAATATACAACACATATTATCATATAATATATAGTGTATAATTTTAATATATAATCTTAACATATTAAGTGTAATTACAAATTAAAAAAAAGGATATATAATACTAATATTATTAGTACTTTCATTAAGATTATTAGCGATAATATTAACATTAAAAAGTCAGTATTAGTTATATTATTGAAAGATAATACATTTAAGTTGTTTATATTATCATGGGTCATGAATAATATTAATATCATTATTATTGATATTATTGTTATTATTAACAATATTAACATTTTTATAATTCGTATTATTGATATTAATAATATTATTGTTATATATTTTATAGTAACTATTATAATCATCATTAGTAATAATATTATTATCACCATTATTAAAAACTTGTATTATTATTAATAAGTGTATTATTATTATATTTATATTTTTATTTATTAATAAGGTTAATTATTAAAAAAAATATATAAATACGGATAAAATAACAGATTTATGAAATATATATATATATATATATATATATATATATATATATATATATATATATATAGATTATAATTAAATAATTATACATATATCAAATACAGATATAAATACGTATACATAAATACAGATGTATAAACACATATATATATACAGTTACAAATACAGATATATATTTTTATAAATATATAAATTCAATTTAATACAGGTATATATGTAAAAATTATGTATTCTGTTTTCAATCGCTTTCCAACTGTATCTCAATTTGTTTTGGGTCTATCATTTGGTACAAAATAGATTCCAAATGTTTCAATAACAAACAAAAGCAGTGAAAGTCGATTAATTTTTTTATTTTATAAACTCTGACAGAATATTTTGGTGTCGAGCAAATCAAACTACAAAATAAGCGTTAATTGAGTCACATTAGTTGTAATTATGTCTATTAACATCCATATAATACTCTGCAAATACAATTCGAGTAAAAACAATAAAATCAAAAATCAAATTAGAAGAACACAGCATGAGTGATCTGTTCTTGTTTATTTTCTCAATACCTCGAATTCGAATGCTATTTTAAAATCCTTTAATGCAGTATTGTTAGAAATATTTCATTTAAACTAACTGCAAAGTTTCAAAGTCCAATTTTTCATATCAATTCCTAATTTTGAGGTCAAACTTTAAATGTCAAAAAGTCAATAATTATGTTCATCAAGAAATTCGAAAGCTATGGGTTGTTTCTGGATCAATTAATGATTCAGAAAGTTTATAGGAGTAAATTGAAATCTTTTTCATGTTGCAAGTATAGTCTAAAACTTCATAGATTTTCGAAAGTGATTTTTAGTTCAAAAACGTGTTCTTCATTCACTGCAGTTATATATATTTTTTAATCTGTTTTAATTAATTTAAATTATTAGAATGGATTGTTTCTATTTTGTTTAAATATCCTAAAACCAATTTTTAAATTCGTGTTTGATTAATGGAAATTCCAGTCGATGAATTAAGAAGGAGGAGGAGATTAGAAACAGAATAATATGGTTTATCTTTATTTGAACCTGGTAATAATCAAAAAGGCAAAAGTGGTGGAGTGGTGTTGTGTGTTTCGGGTTAGCGGGTGGTCACGGGTTCGAGCCCGTGCTGGGATGATTTTTTTTAAACAGCCTATTTATTAAGGTAGTTATTTAATTATTCATTATTATTATCATTATATTTATTATTATGATTATTATATTATTATTGTTATTATTATTATTAATGATTGTTACTAATACAAGTTTTATTGTTATTATTATTATTATTACTAAAATATGTATTAGTAACCATTTATTATCTATCATAATTAAAATTACAAATATGATTATTAATTATTGTTATTGTTATGTTAATATTAATATTATGATTGTTATTATTATCATCATTTTAGTTATTATTATGTAATATCACTAAGTAATAATAGTATTATTATTATTATCATGGATATAAGTATGATTATCATTATTATTATGAATATGATTATTATTATTATTATTGTTATTACGAAAATAACACAAACTATTATTATTATCATTAATATTAGTATTAATATCTTTTTATAAATAATAGAAGTGTTAATATTGACAAAAGCAATATTATTATCACGAATATTATTATTATGTAAATACTAAAATCTGTATCATGACTATCGTTAATAGAAAAATCAATATTGTTACAAGTATTATTATTAATGTCACTATTATTATTAATACTATGATTCTTATTATAATTATTATTATAAGTAATGTTGTTATTAATATTATCATTATAATCAAATACAACTTTTAATTACTATATTATTAAGTATATAAAAATATACTCATAAGTAATATTACATATAAGTATGAATATATTATATTAACAATTTTTATACAAATATTCATACAAAACAAATTAGGTATTTTAATATATATATATATATATATATATATATATATATATATATATATATATATATATATATATATATATATATATATATATATATATATATATATATATATATATATATATATATATATGTGTGTGTGTGTGTGTGTGTGTGTGTGTGTGTGTGTGTAACTATATAAATAATAATCATTTTCAAATATATATACAAATTAAATAAATAGTATATAAAGTTATAATATATGAAATTGTTCAATTACGATTATATATATTAATGAATACACAAATGATATAGGTTCGTGAATCCAAGGCCAACCCTGCATTGTTCAGTTGTTCAATTTCGTCACATGTATTTTTACTACAAAATACAATATTGTGAGTTGCATTTGATTCCCTTTTACTCTTTACATTTTTGGGACTGAGAATACATGCGCTGATTTTATAACTGCTTTATTAAATGCTTTTGAAATATATTTTGAACTGAGAATACATGAAATGCTTTTGTAAATGTTTGACGAGATAGACACAAGCAAAACATTCCTCGAATGAATTATTATGCAGACTGAAGTTCTGTGGATTATTATTGAATTAGTTGGACGTGATAATTGCCACTAATTGTTGTGAATATTTCCCCTGATTATTATTGCTTGGTAACCTAAGAATTAGAAACGGGTATGGCCCTAATTCACGCGAATCCTAAAGGTAGCTACCGGGTTTAATACCCCCACCCAGAATGTTCACTAGACGAAAGAGCTAGTGGGTGTGGTGTTTAGTACTTCGAAGTTTATATATATTATACAGACGAGATGTTCTGTTTTGGGGATATTATTGATGCGCATTATATGTTAAGGTCGATTACCAAGCCAAGCTATGAAAGCAAAGTGAATGTTATGTATCGAGAGAATGATTTTTATACACAGGTTATGTGTATTAGTGTTGTGCACGAGATATGTGTACGGTTATTAAAAATCGCGAGGCAACCTACGGGGGAGAAAAGGATGCGAACCTACTCTGCTAAGCATTATGATAAATGGTTTTGTACACGAGATAGGTGTACTGTATTTAAATCTTGTGGTCTATCAAAATGATGAATTTTATTGCTTATGATAAACCTATGAACTCACCAACCTTTTGGTTGACACTTGAAAGCATGTTTATTCTCAGGTATGAAAGAAATCTTCCGCTGTGCATTTGCTTATTTTAAAGATATTACTTGGAGTCATTCATGGCATATTTCAAAAGACGTTGCATTCAAGTCATTGAGTTCATCAAGAATATTATTAAGTCATTTATAATTGGATATATTATGAAATGGTATGCATGCCGTCAACTTTCGGTGTAAAGAAAGTTTGTCTTTTAAAAACGAATGCAATGTTTGTAAAATGTATCACATAGAGGTCAAATACCTCGCTATGTAATCAACTATTGTGAATCGTTTATAATGTATATGAACGGGTCCTTTCAGTTGGTATCAGAGCGGTGGTCGTAGCGAACCAGGTCTTGCATTAGTGTTTCTAACTAGTAGTTGTTAGGATGCAATAATGAGTCTGGACTTCGACCTAGTAGTTGTTAGGTTATATTAATGAGTCTAGACTTGAACCTGGTCTGCATGTCAAAAGTTTTGCTTATCATTTCTAGTCGGAACTCATCTGTTTATCATCCTTAGAAAATTATATGCTTATCATTCTTAGTCTATACACATCATACTGCAATGATTACATGAATAGTGTATAACAAAATTCATATCTTAGCGTATCTGCTAATTCATATCTTAGCGTATCTGTTATTGTTACCTTTGCCTGACAGATTCCGTAGATTCCTCCGTAACTTATGGAATTTTAATATTATATATGCATATGTAAATTATGTATTGCGGGGTACTAATCTACATCCTATAATCTATTTCTTATCAAAAATCCTTCATCTGATCGTACGAGATGAATCTCTCAATTAGTTCGAGTCCCTCAGATTCCGATAGCTATTCCGATATGGATTATCACTCGAGCTTTGAAAGCAGTGTGAGCGGAATGGATTAACCAATTAGCCATCATCTATTCTGGATGAATTGGGGATGGGTTCGTAGTCTACTTAATCATTGGAGACAAGAAAAAGCGATCCCTTTCATCCACCATATTGTCCTCTGGGCGAAGAACCTGAAGCATTTACCGGCGAACCTGTCTGTAATACCATTTTCTCTCTCATTCCAGAGTATCTCGTCATGATTATATACTATCTCAAATTCTGGATCTTATTCGTCCGCTCATCCGAACCGACAATCATCCTAGAGTAATAGCAAAAGTCAACGAGCTTCGCTCCAGAGTTGTAGCCTTGAAAAATATGGTGCAAAACGTACCAGCTTTAGCAACATCACCAGCACCAACATCAATACCAGTACCACCAACAACCCAAGTTCAACATCGCACACCTCAACATCTCATTATGTACCTCGAGCATAATCATCAATCTGCAAATCATTCTACATCATTTATCTTCGTTCGACATGGCGATTATGTAATCTATAATGTTTTAGTAATCTATAATGTTTTAGAGATTATATATTCTTGTTCTAACGATAAATCAAATGAGTTTAATATCATATTGACTCATTAAATCCATGATTACATCTGAAGAAAATATATATGTATATATATTTTCATAAAGATTGTAATTAAAAATTCTTTCGTACAAACTGTTAATGGTGAAAATATTTTAACGGGTAGGTAATACCCGAGGAATATTTAGATTTCACATTAATAAGTACACTGTACATTCTTTCAAATCTAATTCAACAGTCATTTACTATCCTATTTACAACCACTGATATACGTATCCGTTCACCGCAAAATAACCCTTTTCATTCAATTTCATATTTGGATTTTGATCTATCAGAATCCAACAAGTGTCATAATGAAGAAAACATTGGACAAAAATAAAATTTGTTAGAAACAAACAAATTAACTATGAGAAAATTTTGTTAAGAATCCACGCTAACAAAATCCTAGCTAACTGTTCCTAGCTAACTGTTAATTCATTATTATATTTTATTATCGCAGTTTATTTATCGCAATTTATATTCTCGCAATTTTATTTATCGTCATTTAATTTCTTTAATTTATTTTACGCACTTTATTTATCGTCATTTAAATACTGTTATTTACGCATTTTAAATATCGGGACACGTATACAATATTTTGACATATCATATCGACGCATCTATATATATTATTTGGAATAACCATAGACACTCTATATGCGGTAATGATCGAGTTAGCTATACAGGGTTGAGATTGATTCTATAATAATATATATGCTTTGAGTTGTGATCGAGTCTGAGACATGTATACAATGGGTCACGATACGTATTAATTAATTCGAATATTATATATGAAACTATATATGAATTATTGAATTACTAATTGTGGACGGCTAACTGTGGACTGCCAACATTGGACAATTAAAATGAAATAAAATATTGATTATAACATATGAAACTAAACATTTCTTCAAGTTTGCCACTTGAGTTCATCTTAAACCTCATTTGTAACTTGACGATTACAATCTGCGTTCAAACTTTTCATGATTCTTGAAAACACCTCAATCGAGAGGATGAACCAACCGCACTTCGACTACGGAAGAAAAGATTGATTCATATAGTTATGCACCTAAAAACACTCAAAACCTGAGTAAACGTTTAACACGTATCTGTGCTAGCCTTTTTGGCATTTTTATTACCGAAAATAACTATGCAATCCCTTTTCAAAGTAGCCAATTCTGTCACAGCTCCAACAAATCAACTTCGACTTTCATTCGAATAAACCTTATTATAACTTTGATATATAAGTTTACCTTTCGTTATCATTGCCAAGGCACCGTTTATATTCCACCACATTAGCGTTAAACTTACCAGCAACTTCATTACTCATTGGCTTAAGTCTCTCCGAAGAACCATTATAGCTGTTCATTAAAACCCTATCATGTACTCATCAACATCCTGTAATAATAATTGCCATACCAACTACCGGAAATTAGCAATCAGTATTTCGAATCTCGCAGTGTTTCTACATCAACAGTTATTTGTACATATATAACCTTTATCTCTTAAAATTATGATCTTCCATTCTGAAATTCTGAAAAGAACCCAGTCTACGAACCAATACTACAAATTTTGAAAAAACATAACAAAGCATCAGAAACGGTAGACAACCGTAAATGACCATAACCGTCGGAAATTTGATGATAAAGAATAGTATGTTGGCAAAGCTCAGAAAAGTTGAAACTGGAAAACGGATTGAACAAAACCAAGAAGGAGGCTGTAGATAAATCACAAATACTAAATCTGCCTTCAAAGAATCCAAATAATTCAGTATCTACTGAAGTCCTTAACGAATACCTTGCTCCTGACTCTAAACCTTACGGGCAAATCTTCTGCATCATCCATCAATATTACAAATTCTAAGATATCGTCGTATCTTTCATTATAAATATCCTCGATATTTCTGAAGATATTTTCATAACTATTCTTATTTGAAATCATTTATCTCCTCGCGTTATCTGTATTACATTATAATTCTATATTCTGTAAACCTTCGAGTTTAAATTATGAATGTTTTTAAAGTAGTGTTGGGAACTGAAGCATGAATTAGTATAATATAATGACACTTGATCAATGTGATTATATTACAGTAAGTCATGCTGAGTTTCTAATGGAATGTGATGGTTCACAGACCATAACGTCATCATGTTCCATGTACACGACTCTTACATTCTATCTAATCTATAAGCATATCAAGGACATATTTTCTTGATAGTACTAGCTTTTCCCTAGAATTCTGGTAATTTGACAAGTCAGTTTGTGCTATTACCATCTCTCTCTTAGAACATTAGGCATGTTCATCCGAAACTTCATACCTACGAATTCTGGACCATTATTGTAACGACCCGCACTTTTTCGATCATTCTATACTTATAAGATTAATATTTACATAAATTAAACCTTGCCAACATGATAAGCAATCCAAATTGTTGAGATTTATGTTTCCGAAAAGAGTTTTACATAACGTTTGACCGTCTAGTTTGACCGATGATATCACGAACTATACAATATATGATAATTATACGTTTGTGTATATATATGTATATATACATATTTAACATGATTAAAGAATGTTTTAATACCTCATTTTATATTAATAACAACAAGTTATATGTGTATTTTGAAACTACTAACTTAAGTTTTCAAAACGATAACAATACGTAACGTTATTTGACATATATACTTAAGACTTATAATGTTATACATATATTGTATAAGTAATGTATTTAATTACTTTTAAAGAACTTAAATACATAAAACCATATAAGTGTATTCACAAAAGATAGCTATATTTGAATCCTCATTTCATTTTTCACAAAATTTCTATACGTATACCTAGAGTATTTGTACTCGTATCATACCTAGCTCCTATACGTATTTACTAATAGTAAATACACATCAAAATCACCACCTAACCAGCCATTATTCATGCCCTTAGAGCTAGGTAATTACTTTTGGATGATTACTTGACTAATTAACAAAATTACAAACTAAAAATCTTATCATGTATTACATGATACACGTTTTTTTTAGGTTATAAGTATCACCATTTCTAGTTCATTTTCTAACCTCATTTTTAGTTAAACACACACTCTTTCACAACCCTTAAAACCCTTAATCAATTCAGCAAAGTTTCCAAGAAGATCTAGCTTCAAAAACCATACTAAAACACCATAAGAAAACCATACAAAAACACTTCAAGAAAACCCTCCAAGAACACCAACTTACTTCCAATCTTTCATTCACCTCTAGTACCCTTTTGATTCTAGCTTCTTACTTCTCTTTTACAGCAACTTCATCCAAGGAACTTGAGGTAGAATCTATGTTCATAACCTTATTCGATTCATATATATATAGCTATCATATTTTGTGGTATACAAGTTTAACAACAAGAACATAGTTTGAATGTTTTCAAACTTGTTTGCAAACTAAATAGATCCTTCTAACTTAACTTTTAAAATACTTCAAGACCTGCAATATAACTTATGTATATGCTAATTTAACAAGGTAAAACTTGGTTTTTCAAAGTATAAGTATTTTTAGAAAAATGGTCATTAAATGATTTTGTTGTAACAAAAATGTTTAACTTCATATGTTTCACTAATGTTTCACTTATGCCGTATGATTTTGAATACAAACCAAGGTATTTACAGTTCATAGTCTTAAAGAAGAACTCGATCCAAGAAGATGGCAATTTGAATCAACGAAAACGGATTTGTAACGAAGAAACTATGACCGAAACAAAATTGGTTATCCTAGATCATTTCAACTACGGGATCAATTGGAAAAAAATGATATAAATCACATATTTCTAAGATAACATGATATTTTATATATATGTACTTATAATTCAATTTTATATGGTTCAGGATCACCCGTAAACAATACGAGAAGATTAATCATAAGATCCCATGTTTGTACGCAACACGTCATTTGACAACACCGGTACTTTATGTACGCAATACGTCATTTGACAACACCGGTACCATGGGTCAAGATTAATCTCGACCAACACATATACGATGGGGTTTTATTGATTTCGTTGGGGGTTTTATTTATTTCATTGCGGGTATATTAAACATCTAAAAATGAACCATTAAAATTGAATTACTAACATCGGACTGCTAACTACGGACTAAGGAATTATTCAAAGTATTAAAAGTATAACAAGTATATATTTATAACGTTTGTTTAAAAATGAAAACATATTGATATATTATATATGGATAGGTTCGTGATATCAACCGGAAGACCGAGTCAAATTATATATATCATCAAGACAAGAGTGAGTATATAGTCCCACTTTTAAACTCTAAATATTTCGGGATGAGAATACATGTATTTTATGTTTTACGATATGGACACAAGTAACTGAAAAATATGTTCTACGTTGAGTTGTACCACTGGCATACTTCCCTGTAGCTTGGTAACTAATATTTACAGCGGTATTGTAAACGCGAATCCTGTTGATAGATCTATCGGGCCTGACAACCCCAACCGGACTGGACGACCAGTATTCAACGGTTGCACAGTACTTCGTTTTGTGACTACACTTGGTACGGTGTAGTAAGATTTCATATTAAAGGGAATATGCGACGTGAAAATGTTAAGTATGGTTACCAAGTGCTCAACCACTTAGAATACTTTTATTAAACTGTTTATATACGAAATCTTGTGGTCTATATATATATTGCTGCCGGCATTAAACCTATATCTCACCAACTTTATGTTGACCTTTTAAAACATGTCTATTCTCAGGTGATTTCTAAAGCTTCCGCTGCATCATGTTGGATCTAACCAGGATCTTGCGTACGCATGTTTGTGTCAAAAATAAAACTGCATATCCGAGATGTTGTATTGTAAAATATGCTAGAAACCGTGTTGTTGTCATCATTTGTAAAGTTTGTAAGTCGAAGATTATCGCTAAACGTTAATCTTCTTTTTATTGTCTTAAGCTTGTAACAAAAATAATGGTTGTGGTTTGTAATGTATAATATATGCAGTTTTTCTTTTAAAAATGTCTCATATAGAGGTCAATACCTCGCAATGAAATCATACGTTATCTAACGCGTTCTTATGGTTAAGGACGGGTTATGACATGTGGTATCAGAGCGTTGGTCTTAGCGAACCAGGTTTGCATTAGTGTGTCTAACCGAGAAGTCGTTAGGATACATTAGTAAAGTCTGGACTTTGACCGGGTCTGATTTTAAAAAAAAAAACCATTGCTTATCACTGTTGGTTAAAATTTATGTGTAAATATTATGTAAGTACTAATGGGTTAGTTGTTGTGTGATAGATGTCGGGCTCGAAACTTATTATCACATTCAGCGACTCCGAATCAGAACCTTCATATGGTGTTCCAGTCATTAACATATCCGATGACGAAAGTGGTATTTTTGGGGAAGACTCACAAATTCCGGATGAACCAACTATAGAGAACCCGGAAAGTGAACCCGAGGAGGAAAGTGAACCCGAGGAGGAAAGTGAACCCGAGGAGGAAAGTGAACCCGAGGAAGAAATACAGGAAATTACAAAAGACGAGTTCGAACTAGGAAAGAAACGAAAGGCTAATGAATTAGAAAATCCAAATCCCGAGTTTAATGAGAATGAAGTGGCACCAATTCCACTCAACACTACCACCCCTATCCCCGCTATTCCTATTAGTGCTATCCCCGCATCTAGTTCTTCGGCACCTCAGCCAAAACGTAGGGAGACAGCTAGGATTCGCGTTGGGGGATTCCCTGGACATAAATGTTTTGGGAAATAGACCAAATGATGCGCTGCCGTATTAAACCATGGAATCACATAATGTTTTGTATAATATTATTAGTGTGGTTTGTTTAAAGTTTGATGTAAGCATATGTAAAATAGCGAAGTATGAAATGCAATAATTTTCCATGGTTAAGTATTATTTAGATTGTAGTAATTGGTTCTGTACTAAGCTATTAAGTATGAACATTAACGGGTAGGTACTACCCTAGATATAATTATAAAACGCTAATAAGAAGAAAAGGCTTTTATAATAATACCTGGTTCATATTATTAACAAGCTATAAATGTACTATAAATACACACTACATCTATAATATTCCATGTGAATAATTATTTTCTTTCATTAGGAAATGGCGCGATTGAATCGAATGACGGAACAAGAACTCGAGGAACTCATCAACCAGCGAGTGAACGACAGAATGTTATGGGTTGAGGCTGCAAGAGCTGCTGCAGTTAACCCAAATCCTCGTGTAGGATGCTCCTACAAGACGTTTCAAGCTTGCAAGCCCTCATCATTCAGTGGAACGGAAGGACCGATCGGTTTAACCCGATGGATAGAAAAGATGGAGACGGTGTTCAAAATCAGTGGTTGTGATGAAAAAGACATGACCAAGTTTGCATCGTGCACTTTACAAGATAGTGCACTCACATGGTGGAAGAATTATGTGAAGGCGGTAGGAGGAGATGTAGCTTATGATACTCCATGGGAAGAATTCAAAGCGATGATAATCACCGAGTATTGTCCAAGGAATGAGGTTATTAAGTTAGAAGATGAGTTACGAAGTTTGAAGGTGGTTGGTACTGAAATCACCAACTACAATCAGCGATTCATGGAATTGGTTTTACTATGTCCTGAATTGGTTCCAACCGAAGCACGGAAGATTGAAATGTACAAAGGTGGTTTGCCCAAAAAGGTCAAGGCAAACGTTACGGCGTCGAAACCTAAGACAATTCATGAAGCTATAACCATGGCGAACGAGTTAATGGATCAGGTCATTCTGGATAAGAAAGCATTCACTACTGAGGTGAAGGTATCGAGTAACAAAAGGAAGTGGAACGGAAATTATGATCGAGGTTACCAACAGCAATCTTTTAAGAAACCAGAAACCCCGAAAGGTGCGGGTAGCGGTTCAGGCTTTGGTTACAAAGGACAAAGTCCTTTATGCAACCGTTGTCACAAACATCACTTTGGTTACTGTAGTGTGTTGTGCACCAAATGCAATCGACAGGGACATCTTGCTGAAGATTGTAAGGCTCTCGTTACAAATGCAAATGGTAACAAGACTCCTGCCACCAACGCAAATAGAACTGCTTTGGCTAACATTACTTGTTTTGGGTGTGGAAAACAAGGTCATTATAAGAGCCAGTGCCCGAATCAGAATGGCGGACCTGCACGTGGAAGAGCGTTTGTTATTAATGCTAGAGAGGCACGAGAAGACCCGGAGCTTGTTACGGGTACGTTTACCATTAATAACTTATCAGCATCTATTTTATTTGATACTGGCGCCGATAGAAGTTATGTGTGTAAAAATTTTTACACTAAATTGAATTGTTCATCATTACCTCTAGATGCTAAGTACTTGATTGAGTTAGCTAATGGTAAACTAATTAAAGCCGATAAAATTTGTCGTGGTTGTGAAATAAATCTAGCCGGAGAAACGTTTAAAATCGACTTAATACCCGTAGAATTAGGAGGTTTTGATGTAATAGTCGGCATGGACTGGATGTCCAAAATAGGAGCGGAAGTTGTTTGTGCTAAGAAGGCAATTCGTATTCCTGGTAAGGATAAAATACCGGTGATGATTTATGGAGAGAAGGGTAACTCAAAGCTAAAACTCATTAGCTGTTTGAAAGCCAAGAAGTGTTTAGAAAAGGGATGTTACGCTATTTTAGCACATGTTAATAAAGTCGAAAAGAAAGAAAAGTGCATCAACGACGTGCCTGTGGCAAGAGATTTTCCTGAAGTTTTTCCGGAAGAATTGCCGGGATTACCTCCATTTAGATCGGTAGAATTTCAAATAGATTTAGTACCAGGAGCTGCACCAGTGGCTCGTGCTCCATATAGACTTGCACCGTCCGAGTTAAAAGAACTTCAAAGTCAGTTAAAAGAATTACTGGACCGTGGATTCATACGACCGAGTACTTCACCGTGGGGAGCTCCAATTTTGTTTGTTAAGAAGAAAGATGGATCTTTTAGGATGTGTATAGACTATCGTGAATTAAATAAGTTAACTATCAAGAATCGGTATCCACTACCGAGAATTGATGACTTATTTGATCAATTGCAAGGATCATGTGTTTATTCGAAAATCGACTTAAGATCGGGCTATCATCAACTACGCGTCAAAGAAGAGGATATTCCGAAAACTGCTTTTCGGACACGTTATGGTCATTACGAATTTTTGGTTATGCCGTTTGGATTGACGAATGCGCCAGCTGTATTCATGGACCTCATGAATCGAGTTTGTAGTCCGTATTTAGATAAGTTTGTTATCGTTTTCATTGATGATATTCTTATCTATTCCAAGAGTGAGCAAGAGCATGAAGAGCATTTAAGGTTGATATTGGAGTTGTTAAGAAAAGAACAGCTATATGCTAAATTTTCCAAGTGTGCTTTTTGGTTGAAAGAAGTGCAATTTCTTGGCCATGTTGTTAATAGCGAAGGAATTCAGGTTGATCCAGCAAAAACTGAAGCTATTGAAAAATGGGAGACTCCTAAGACACCAACACAGATACGCCAATTTTTGGGTTTAGCCGGTTATTATAGAAGGTTTATTCAAGATTTTTCCCGAATAGCTAAGCCGTTGACAGCGTTAACGCAAAAAGGGAAGAAATATGAATGGACCTCGGAGCAGGAGAACGCATTTCAAATACTGAAGAAGAAGTTAACTACGGCGCCTATTTTATCGTTACCAGAAGGGAACGATGATTTTGAAATATATTGTGACGCTTCGCGACAAGGTTTTGGTTGTGTTCTTATGCAACGGAAGAAAGTTATTGCATTTGCATCCCGACAATTGAAGATTCACGAGCGAAATTATACGACGCATGATCTAGAATTGGGAGCAGTCGTGTTTGCATTGAAGATGTGGAGACACTACTTGTATGGGGTTAAATTCACTGTGTTTACTGATCATAAAAGCCTTCAACATATTTTTGATCAGAAACAATTGAACATGAGGCAACGTAGGTGGGTCGAGTTAATAAACGACTATGATTGTGAAATTCGTTATCATCCCGGGAAGGTAAACGTGGTGGCTGATGCTTTAAGCAGAAAAGAACGAGAACCAATTCGAGTTCGAGCAATGAATATAAAAATTCGCATGAATCTCAACTCACAAATCAAAGAAGTTCAACGAGAAGCACTTACTAAAGAAAATAAAGGAAATGAAATAATGAAGAAGTATGAGAAGCAACTCGTTATGCGGGAAGATGGAATTCGATATTTTGCAAATCGTATTTGGGTACCGAAGTTGGGTGGATTAAGGAAGTTGATATTGAACGAGGCACATAAGACAAGATATTCGATACATCCTGGAGTTGGAAAGATGTACCAAGATCTTAAGACGCATTATTGGTGGCCTAATTTGAAGACAGACGTTGCAACATATGTTGGGGAATGTTTAACTTGTTCCAAAGTCAAAGCAGAACACCAGAAGCCGTCAGGGTTACTTCAACAACCAGAAATCCCAGAATGGAAATGGGATGGTATTACCATGGATTTCATCACGAAGTTACCAAAGACTGCCTGGGGATACGACACCATTTGGGTAATTGTTGATCGTCTTACCAAATCTGCACATTTCTTGCCTATAAAGGAAACAGATAGAATGGAGAAACTATTACGATTGTATATAAAGGAAGTTGTTTCAAGGCATGGAATACCTATTTCCATTATATCCGATCGTGATAGTAGATTTACCTCAAAGTTTTGGCAATCACTACAGGAGGCACTAGGAACTCGTTTGGATATGAGTACCGCATATCATCCGCAAACGGACGGGCAGAGTGAAAGAACAATTCAGACTCTTGAAGACATGCTCAGGGCATGTGTGATCGATTTTGGAAACGGATGGGATAAATATCTACCGTTAGCAGAATTCTCGTATAATAATAGTTATCATGCGAGCATTGGAGCTGCGCCATTCGAAGCATTGTATGGAAGGAAGTGTAGATCTCCTATCTGTTGGAATGAAGTAGGAGATCGACAATTAACTGGTCCCGAGATCATACATGAAACGACTGAGAAGATAGTGCAAATCAAGGAGAGATTAAAAACAGCCCGCAGTCGCCAAAAGAGCTACGCCGATGTCCGAAGGAAACCATTAGAGTTTCAGGTCGGGGACATGGTTATGCTAAAGGTGTCACCTTGGAAAGGTGTGATACGTTTTGGAAAAAGGGGTAAACTGAACCCAAGGTACGTAGGCCCGTTCAAGATCATCGAACGCATTGGACCGGTAGCTTATCGACTCGAGTTACCGCAACAACTCGCCGGAGTACATAATACCTTTCACGTCTCAAACCTTAAGAAGTGTCTTGCAAAGGAAGACCTCACCATTCCTCTTGAAGAAATCCATGTCGACGAGAAACTACAATTCGTCGAAGAACCAATTGAAATCATGGACCGTGAAGTTAAACAGCTCAAACAGAGCAATATACCGATTGTTAAGGTTCGTTGGAATGCTAGAAGAGGTCCCGAGTTTACGTGGGAACGAGAGGATCAGATGAAACGAAAGTATCCGCATTTGTTTCTCGATGACGCAAAATAGGTACAATTTTAAAATTTCGGGACGAAATTTATTTAACGGGGAGGTAATGTAACGACCCGCACTTTTTCGATCATTCTATACTTATAAGATTAATATTTACATAAATTAAACCTTGCCAACATGATAAGCAATCCAAATTGTTGAGATTTATGTTTCCGAAAAGAGTTTTACATAACGTTTGACCGTCTAGTTTGACCGATGATATCACGAACTATACAATATATGATAATTATACGTTTGTGTATATATATGTATATATACATATTTAACATGATTAAAGAATGTTTTAATACCTCATTTTATATTAATAACAACAAGTTATATGTGTATTTTGAAACTACTAACTTAAGTTTTCAAAACGATAACAATACGTAACGTTATTTGACATATATACTTAAGACTTATAATGTTATACATATATTGTATAAGTAATGTATTTAATTACTTTTAAAGAACTTAAATACATAAAACCATATAAGTGTATTCACAAAAGATAGCTATATTTGAATCCTCATTTCATTTTTCACAAAATTTCTATACGTATACCTAGAGTATTTGTACTCGTATCATACCTAGCTCCTATACGTATTTACTAATAGTAAATACACATCAAAATCACCACCTAACCAGCCATTATTCATGCCCTTAGAGCTAGGTAATTACTTTTGGATGATTACTTGACTAATTAACAAAATTACAAACTAAAAATCTTATCATGTATTACATGATACACGTTTTTTTTAGGTTATAAGTATCACCATTTCTAGTTCATTTTCTAACCTCATTTTTAGTTAAACACACACTCTTTCACAACCCTTAAAACCCTTAATCAATTCAGCAAAGTTTCCAAGAAGATCTAGCTTCAAAAACCATACTAAAACACCATAAGAAAACCATACAAAAACACTTCAAGAAAACCCTCCAAGAACACCAACTTACTTCCAATCTTTCATTCACCTCTAGTACCCTTTTGATTCTAGCTTCTTACTTCTCTTTTACAGCAACTTCATCCAAGGAACTTGAGGTAGAATCTATGTTCATAACCTTATTCGATTCATATATATATAGCTATCATATTTTGTGGTATACAAGTTTAACAACAAGAACATAGTTTGAATGTTTTCAAACTTGTTTGCAAACTAAATAGATCCTTCTAACTTAACTTTTAAAATACTTCAAGACCTGTAATATAACTTATGTATATGCTAATTTAACAAGGTAAAACTTGGTTTTTCAAAGTATAAGTATTTTTAGAAAAATGGTCATTAAATGATTTTGTTGTAACAAAAATGTTTAACTTCATATGTTTCACTAATGTTTCACTTATGCCGTATGATTTTGAATACAAACCAAGGTATTTACAGTTCATAGTCTTAAAGAAGAACTCGATCCAAGAAGATGGCAATTTGAATCAACGAAAACGGATTTGTAACGAAGAAACTATGACCGAAACAAAATTGGTTATCCTAGATCATTTCAACTACGGGATCAATTGGAAAAAAATGATATAAATCACATATTTCTAAGATAACATGATATTTTATATATATGTACTTATAATTCAATTTTATATGGTTCAGGATCACCCGTAAACAATACGAGAAGATTAATCATAAGATCCCATGTTTGTACGCAACACGTCATTTGACAACACCGGTACTTTATGTACGCAATACGTCATTTGACAACACCGGTACCATGGGTCAAGATTAATCTCGACCAACACATATACGATGGGGTTTTATTGATTTCGTTGGGGGTTTTATTTATTTCATTGCGGGTATATTAAACATCTAAAAATGAACCATTAAAATTGAATTACTAACATCGGACTGCTAACTACGGACTAAGGAATTATTCAAAGTATTAAAAGTATAACAAGTATATTGTAGTGACCCGAACTTTTCCATGTTTATATATATTAATAGAGATTGATATTTACATGATTAAATGTTTCCATCATGTTAAGCAATCAAACTTGTTAAGACTTGATTAATTGAAATATGTTTCATATAGACAATTGACCACCCAAGTTGATCGGTGATTCACGAACGTTAAAACTTGTAAAAACTATATGATGACATATATATGGATATATATATATAGTTAACATGATACTATGATAAGAAAACATATCATAAAGTATATTAACAATGAACTACATATGTAAAAACAAGACTACTAACTTAATGATTTTTAAACGAGACATATATGTAACGATTATCGTTGTAAAGACATTTAATGTATATATATCATATTAAGAGATATTCATACATGATAATATCATGATAATATAATAATTTAAAATCTCATTTGATATTATAAACATTGGGTTAACAACATTTAACAAGATCGTTAACCTAAAGGTTTCAAAACAACACTTACATGTAACGACTAACGATGACTTAACGACTCAGTTAAAATGTATATACATGTAGTGTTTTAATATGTATTTATACACTTTTGAAAGACTTCAATACACTTATCAAAATACTTCTACTTAACAAAAAATGCTTACAATTACATCCTCGTTCAGTTTCATCAACAATTCTACTCGTATGCACCCGTATTCGTACTCGTACAATACACAGCTTTTAGATGTATGTACTATTGGTATATACAATCCAATGATCTGCTCTTAGTAGCCCATGTGAGTCACCTAACACATGTGGGAACCATCATTTGGCAACTAGCATGAAATATCTCATAAAATTACAAAAATATGAGTAATCATTCATGACTTATTTACATGAAAACAAAATTACATATCCTTTATATCTAATCCATACACCAACGACCAAAAACTCCTACAAACACTTTCATTCTTCAATTTTCTTCATCTAATTGATCTCTCTCAAGTTCTATCTTCAAGTTCTAAGTGTTCTTCATAAATTCCAAAAGTTCTAGTTTCATAAAATCAAGAATACTTTCAAGTTTGCTAGCTCACTTCCAATCTTGTAAGGTGATCATCCAACCTCAAGAAATCTTTGTTTCTTACAGTAGGTTATCATTCTAATACAAGGTAATAATCATATTCAAACTTTGGTTCAATTTCTATAACTATAACAATCTTATTTCAAGTGATGATCTTACTTGAACTTGTTTTCGTGTCATGATTCTGCTTCAAGAACTTCGAGCCATCCAAGGATCCATTGAAGCTAGATCCATTTTTCTATTTTCCAGTAGGTTTATCCAAGGAAATTAAGGTAGTAATGATGTTCATAACATCATTCGATTCATACATATAAAGCTATCTTATTCGAAGGTTTAAACTCGTAATCACTAGAACATAGTTTAGTTAATTCTAAACTTGTTCGCAAACAAAAGTTAATCCTTCTAACTTGACTTTTAAAATCAACTAAACACATGTTCTATATCTATATGATATGCTAACTTAATGATTTAAAACCTGGAAACACGAAAAACACCGTAAAACCGGATTTACGCCGTCGTAGTAACACCGCGGGCTGTTTTGGGTTAGTTAATTAAAAACTATGATAAACTTTGATTTAAAAGTTGTTATTATGAGAAAATGATTTTTATTATGAACATGAAACTATATCCAAAAATTATGGTTAAACTCAAAGTGGAAGTATGTTTTCTAAAATGGTCATCTAGACGTCGTTCTTTCGACTGAAATGACTACCTTTACAAAAACGACTTGTAACTTATTTTTCCGACTAGAAACCTATACTTTTTTTGTTTAGATTCATAAAATAGAGTTCAATATGAAACCATAGCAATTTGATTCACTCAAAACGGATTTAAAATGAAGAAGTTATGGGTAAAACAAGATTGGATAATTTTTCTCATTTTAGCTACGTGAAAATTGGTAACAAATCTATTCCAACCATAACTTAATCAACTTGTATTATATATTATGTAATCTTGAGATACCATAGACACGTATACAATGTTTCGACCTATCATGTCGACACATCTATATATATTTCGGAACAACCATAGACACTCTATATGTGAATGTTGGAGTTAGCTATACAGGGTTGAGGTTGATTCCAAAATATATATAGTTTGAGTTGTGATCAATACTGAGATACGTATACACTGGGTCGTGGATTGATTCAAGATAATATTTATCGATTTATTTCTGTACATCTAACTGTGGACAACTAGTTGTAGGTTACTAACGAGGACAGCTGACTTAATAAACTTAAAACATCAAAATATATTAAAAGTGTTGTAAATATATTTTGAACATACTTTGATATATATGTATATATTGTTATAGGTTCGTGAATCAACCAGTGGCCAAGTCTTACTTCCCGACGAAGTAAAAATCTGTGAAAGTGAGTTATAGTCCCACTTTTAAAATCTAATATTTTTGGGATGAGAATACATGCAGGTTTTATAAATGATTTACAAAATAGACACAAGTACGTGAAACTACATTCTATGGTTGAATTATCGAAATCGAATATGCCCCTTTTTATTAAGTCTGGTAATCTAAGAATTAGGGAACAGACACCCTAATTGACGCGAATCCTAAAGATAGATCTATTGGGCCTAACAAACCCCATCCAAAGTACCGGATGCTTTAGTACTTCGAAATTTATATCATATCCGAAGGGTGTCCCGGAATGATGGGGATATTCTTATATATGCATCTTGTTATTGTCGGTTACCAGGTGTTCACCATATGAATGATTTTTATCTCTATGTATGGGATGTGTATTGAAATATGAAATCTTGTGGTCTATTGTTACGATTTGATATATATAGGTTAAACCTATAACTCACCAACATTTTTGTTGATGTTTTAAGCATGTTTATTCTCAGGTGATTATTAAGAGCTTCCGCTGTCGCATACTTAAATAAGGACAAGATTTGGAGTCCATGCTTGTATGATATTGTGTAAAAACTGCATTCAAGAAACTTATTTTGTTGTAACATATTTGTATTGTAAACCATTATGTAATGGTCGTGTGTAAACAGGATATTTTAGATTATCATTATTTGATAATCTACGTAAAGCTTTTTAAACCTTTATTGATGAAATAAAGGTTATGGTTTGTTTAAAAATGAATGCAGTCTTTGAAAAACGTCTCATATAGAGGTCAAAACCTCGCAACGAAATCAATTAATATGGAACGTTTTTAATCAATAAGAACGGGACATTTCAGTTGGTATCAGAGCGTTGGTCTTAGAGAACCAGAAAATTTGCATTAGTGTGTCTTATCGAGTTTGTTAGGATGCATTAGTGAGTCTGGACTTCGACCGTGTTTTCTTTAAAAATGATTGCTTAACATTTTTTGTTGGAAACTATATATTTTTAACATATGAATATTATGTGATATATTAATCTCTTAACGTGTTTGATATTATGTGATAGATGTCTACCTCTAGAACAAGTCCCATTGACTCACCTAATAATAATGAAGAGTCAAATGTAAATTGGAATGATTTGTGGACTGATTCACAAGTTCCCGAAGAGGAACCGGAAGAAGAGTCGGAACCGGAAGAAGAATCGGAACCGGAAGAAGAATCGGAACCGGATGAAGAAATAGAACCGGTGGGGGAAATAATAAAACGGTTAAGTAAAAGAAAATCCTCAACCAACCGACCAAAGTTAATTATGGTCAATGGTGTTTCCGCCAAGGAAGCAAAATATTGGGAGGATTACCAATTCTCCGATGAATCGGATTCCGACGAGAATTCCGATGATGTTATAGAAATTACCCCAACTGAATTTAAAAAGGCAAAAGAAAATAATAAGGGAAAGGGCATAAAAATAGAGAAATCTAATTCCAACCCCGATGAACTTTATATGTATCGTCAACCCCCGAAGTCCTTAAGTTGTAACAATGACCCGGGAACCTCTAAACCACCAGGTTTTTCTAAACCAATGTGGACAACGACGGCTCGTATTAGGGGAACATCATATATCCCTAGAAACTTGGCAAAACGAACCAAAACCGAAGAAGAAGAAACGAGCGAGTCGGAATAAGATAGTTGTATTCGTGTGGTGTAATATATGGAATATAGTGTTCTTATGCTTTATGATATATGTAAAAATTGCTTGTATTAATAAGTATTTTTTTTATGAATCTAACTCTTGTCTATTTTACAGTTTAAAAACACAAAATGGATAGACAACCCAATATTTTAAGAGACCTACCCGGAGACATGATTGATGAAATCTTGTCTAGAGTCGGCCAGAATTCTTCGGCACAACTATTTAAGGCGAGATCAGTTTGTAAGACATTCGAAGAACGTTCCAAGAATGTCTTGGTTTATAAGAGACTTTCGTTTGAAAGATGGGGGATATCACATTGGGAAACCCATAAGTTACGATGTGTTTACTTTGACGCATATATTGCGGGGAACCCAAATGCTATTTTACGCAACGGGTTAAGAAATTATTTTGACTCAATATATCCGAATATTGGACTTCGTGATTTAGAAAAAGCGGCTAACATGCAACATAAAGAAGCATGTTATGCTTACGGATTAGTAATGTTCGCTTCTCACCAAAGTGAGAACAAGAACATCGGGCTACAACTATTAAACAAAACGTTTCCACAAGTGACGGAGTCGGTAATTGGGGTAAGAAATGAGGTTTTTAGATTATTACGGGACTGTTGGACATTACGTAACCCTCGTCCCTTTGATGACGTTACAACACGCTGTCTTATCAACGGCCATAACGGTTATGTTGCACAAGACCAAGGATGGGAAGTAGTCCTAGTAAAACCAGAATGCATGACTTGTTTCTGGACGTATGAATTACGTGTCTTTATTGCCTTTGCTGAACGACTTGTGTACTAGCTAGAATTGTCTTCACAACTATCTTGTATCAAAGTTATTGTGTGCTATATTTCATGCTTTATGTAAAATAAGCGGTATTGTAAGTTTGTAAAATATTGTATAAAAGTTTGAACGCAAAATATTATTATAATCAGTTTTTCATATAGAATTGTAGTAGTTGAATTGTATATTAGCTACTAAGTATGAACTTAACGGGTAGGTACTACCCGAATTTAAACTTATAAAACGCTAATATGAAGAAAAAGCTTTTATAAATGAGTTCATATTATGCTACGAAATACTATTAACTACTCTTAATATTCTGTATGATTAACTTGTTCCATTTAACTATTTTGAAGGAAATGGCACCGACTACTCGACACACCGTGAATATGAATGAAGAGGAATTCCGTACTTTTCTAGCTTCAAACATAGCCGCAGTACAGGCTGCGCTACATACCAACAATAACCTTGGATCTAGCAGTACAGGAAATCGTGTAGGATGCACCTACAAAGAATTCACTGCCTGCAAACCTTTGGAATTTCATGGAACCGAAGGACCGATCGGATTGAAACGGTGGACCGAGAAGGTTGAATCGGTGTTTGCCATAAGTAAGTGTACTGAAGAGGACAAAGTGAAGTACGCTACGCATACCTTCACAGGTTCTGCGTTAACATGGTGGAATACCTATCTAGAGCAAGTGGGACAAGATGATGCGTACGCACTACCGTGGTCAGCATTCAAGCACTTGATGAACGAGAAGTACCGTCCCAGAACCGAGGTCAATAAGCTCAAGACAGAACTTAGAGGGTTACGAACCCAAGGATTTGATATTACCACGTACGAAAGACGATTCACAGAATTGTGCCTATTGTGTCCGGGAGCATTCGAAGATGAGGAAGAGAAGATCGACGCGTTTGTGAAAGGATTACCGGAAAGAATCCAAGAAGATATAAGTTCACACGAGCCCGCCTCCATACAACAGGCATGTAGAATGGCTCACAAACTAGTGAACCAGATTGAAGAAAGAATTAAAGAACAGACTGCTGAAGAGGCCAATGTGAAGCAAGTCAAAAGAAAGTGGGAGGAAAACGGTGATAAGAATCACCAATACAACAACAACAGCAATTACAACAATAATCGCAACAATCATCCCAACAACAATAATAACCACAACAGCAACAACAATCAGAAGCAGCTATGCCAAAGGTGTGAAAAGAATCACTCGGGGTTCTGCACCAAATTTTGCAACAAGTGTAAAAGAAATGGTCATAGCGCGGCGAAGTGTGAGGTCTACGGACCAGGGGTTAATAGAACGAAAGGAACAAATGGTGTCGGAACGAGTAATGGCGGAGCAAGTAGTGTCGGAGCAAGTTATGCCAATGTAGTTTGTTATAAATGTGGAAAACCAGGCCACATTATTAGAAATTGCCCGAACCAGGAGAACACGAATGGACAAGGCCGTGGAAGAGTTTTCAATATTAATGCGGTAGAGGCACAGGAAGACCCGGAGCTTGTTACGGGTACGTTTCTTATTGACAATAAATCTGCTTACGTTTTATTTGATTCGGGTGCGGATAGAAGCTATATGAGTAGAGATTTTTGTGCTAAATTAAGTTGTCCATTGACGCCTTTGGATAGTAAATTTTTACTCGAATTAGCAAATGGTAAATTAATTTCAGCAGATAATATATGTCGGAATCGAGAAATTAAACTGGTTAGCGAAACATTTAAGATTGATTTGATACCAGTAGAGTTAGGGAGTTTTGATGTGATAATCGGTATGGACTGGTTGAAAGAAGTGAAAGCGGAGATCGTTTGTTACAAAAATGCAATTCGCATTATACGAGAAAAAGGAAAACCCTTAATGGTGTACGGAGAAAAGGGCAACACGAAGTTACATCTTATTAGTAATTTGAAGGCACAAAAACTAATAAGAAAAGGTTGCTATGCTGTTCTAGCACACGTCGAGAAAGTACAAACTGAAGAAAAGAGCATCAATGATGTTCCCATTGCAAAAGAATTTCCCGAGGTATTTCCGAAAGAATTACCGGGATTACCCCCACATCGATCCGTTGAATTTCAAATAGATCTTGTACCAGGAGCTGCACCAATAGCTCGTGCTCCTTACAGACTCGCACCCAGCAAGATGAAAGAACTGCAAAGCCAATTACAAGAACTTTTAGAGCGTGGTTTCATTCGACCAAGCACATCACCGTGGGGAGCTCCTGTTTTGTTTGTCAAGAAGAAAGATGGTACATTCAGGTTGTGTATCGACTACCGAGAGTTGAACAAACTTACCATCAAGAACCGCTACCCACTACCGAGAATCGACGACTTATTTGATCAACTACAAGGCTCGTCTGTTTATTCAAAGATTGACTTACGTTCCGGGTATCATCAAATGCGGGTGAAAGAAGATGATATTCCAAAGACTGCTTTCAGAACACGTTACTGTCATTACGAGTTTATGGTCATGCCGTTTGGTTTAACTAATGCACCAGCTGTGTTCATGGACCTTATGAACCGAGTGTGTGGACCATACCTTGACAAGTTTGTCATTGTTTTCATTGATGACATACTTTTTTACTCAAAGAATGACCAAGAACACGGTGAACATTTGAGAAAGGTGTTAGAAGTATTGAGGAAGGAAGAATTGTACGCTAAGTTTTCAAAGTGTGCATTTTGGTTGGAAGAAGTTCAATTTCTCGGTCACATAGTGAACAAAGAAGGTATTAAGGTGGATCCGGCAAAGATAGAAACTGTTGAAAAGTGGGAAACCCCGAAAACTCCGAAACACATACGCCAGTTTTTAGGACTAGCTGGTTACTACAGAAGGTTCATCCAAGACTTTTCCAGAATAGCAAAACCCTTGACTGCATTAACGCATAAAGGGAAGAAATTTGAATGGAATGATGAACAAGAGAAAGCGTTTCAGTTATTGAAGAAAAAGCTAACTACGGCACCTATATTGTCATTGCCTGAAGGGAATGATGATTTTGTGATTTATTGTGACGCATCAAAGCAAGGTCTCGGTTGTGTATTAATGCAACGAACGAAGGTGATTGCTTATGCGTCTAGACAATTGAAGATTCACGAACAAAATTATGCGACGCATGATTTGGAATTAGGCGCGGTTGTTTTTGCATTAAAGACTTGGAGGCACTACTTATATGGGGTCAAAAGTATTATATATACCGACCACAAAAGTCTTCAACACATATTTAATCAGAAACAACTGAATATGAGGCAGCGTAGGTGGATTGAATTATTGAATGATTATGATTTTGAGATTCGTTACCACCCGGGGAAGGCAAATGTGGTAGCCGATGCCTTGAGCAGGAAGGATAGAGAACCCATTCGAGTAAAATCTATGAATATAATGATTCATAATAACATTACTACTCAAATAAAGGAGGCGCAACAAGGAGTTTTAAAAGAGGGAAATTTAAAGGATGAAATACCCAAAGGATCGGAGAAGCATCTTAATATTCGGGAAGACGGAACCCGGTATAGGGCTGAAAGGATTTGGGTACCAAAATTTGGAGATATGAGAGAAATGGTACTTAGAGAAGCTCATAAAACCAGATACTCAATACATCCTGGAACGGGGAAGATGTACAAGGATCTCAAGAAACATTTTTGGTGGCCGGGTATGAAAGCCGATGTTGCTAAATACGTAGGAGAATGTTTGACGTGTTCTAAGGTCAAAGCTGAGCATCAGAAACCATCAGGTCTACTTCAACAACCCGAAATCCCGGAATGGAAATGGGAAAACATTACCATGGATTTCATCACTAAATTGCCAAGGACTGCAAGTGGTTTTGATACTATTTGGGTAATAGTTGATCGTCTCACCAAATCAGCACACTTCCTACCAATAAGAGAAGATGACAAGATGGAGAAGTTAGCACGACTGTATTTGAAGGAAGTCGTCTCCAGACATGGAATACCAATCTCTATTATCTCTGATAGGGATGGCAGATTTATTTCAAGATTCTGGCAGACATTACAGCAAGCATTAGGAACTCGTCTAGACATGAGTACTGCCTATCATCCACAAACTGATGGGCAGAGCGAAAGGACGATACAAACGCTTGAAGACATGCTACGAGCATGTGTTATTGATTTCGGAAACAGTTGGGATCGACATCTACCGTTAGCAGAATTTTCCTACAACAACAGCTACCATTCAAGCATTGAGATGGCGCCGTTTGAAGCACTTTATGGTGGAAAGTGCAGGTCTCCGATTTGTTGGAGTGAGGTGGAGGATAGACAGATTACGGGTCCGGAGATTATACAAGAAACTACCGAGAAGATCATCCAAATTCAACAACGGTTGAAAACCGCCCAAAGTCGACAAAAGAGCTACGCTGACATTAAAAGAAAAGATATAGAATTTGAAATTGGAGAGATGGTCATGCTTAAAGTTTCACCTTGGAAAGGCGTTGTTCGATTTGGTAAACGAGGGAAATTAAATCCAAGGTATATTGGACCATTCAAGATTATTGATCGTGTCGGACCAGTAGCTTACCGACTTGAGTTACCTCAACAACTCGCGGCTGTACATAACACTTTCCACGTCTCGAATTTGAAGAAATGTTTTGCTAAAGAAGATCTCACTATTCCGTTAGATGAAATCCAAATCAACGAAAAACTCCAATTCATCGAAGAACCCGTCGAAATAATGGATCGTGAGGTTAAAAGACTTAAGCAAAACAAGATACCAATTGTTAAGGTTCGATGGAATGCTCGTAGAGGACCCGAGTTCACCTGGGAGCGTGAAGATCAGATGAAGAAGAAATACCCGCATCTATTTCCAGAAGATTCGTCAACACCTTCAACAGCTTAAAATTTCGGGACGAAATTTATTTAACGAGTAGGTACTGTAGTGACCCGAACTTTTCCATGTTTATATATATTAATAGAGATTGATATTTACATGATTAAATGTTTCCATCATGTTAAGCAATCAAACTTGTTAAGACTTGATTAATTGAAATATGTTTCATATAGACAATTGACCACCCAAGTTGATCGGTGATTCACGAACGTTAAAACTTGTAAAAACTATATGATGACATATATATGGATATATATATATAGTTAACATGATACTATGATAAGAAAACATATCATAAAGTATATTAACAATGAACTACATATGTAAAAACAAGACTACTAACTTAATGATTTTTAAACGAGACATATATGTAACGATTATCGTTGTAAAGACATTTAATGTATATATATCATATTAAGAGATATTCATACATGATAATATCATGATAATATAATAATTTAAAATCTCATTTGATATTATAAACATTGGGTTAACAACATTTAACAAGATCGTTAACCTAAAGGTTTCAAAACAACACTTACATGTAACGACTAACGATGACTTAACGACTCAGTTAAAATGTATATACATGTAGTGTTTTAATATGTATTTATACACTTTTGAAAGACTTCAATACACTTATCAAAATACTTCTACTTAACAAAAAATGCTTACAATTACATCCTCGTTCAGTTTCATCAACAATTCTACTCGTATGCACCCGTATTCGTACTCGTACAATACACAGCTTTTAGATGTATGTACTATTGGTATATACAATCCAATGATCTGCTCTTAGTAGCCCATGTGAGTCACCTAACACATGTGGGAACCATCATTTGGCAACTAGCATGAAATATCTCATAAAATTACAAAAATATGAGTAATCATTCATGACTTATTTACATGAAAACAAAATTACATATCCTTTATATCTAATCCATACACCAACGACCAAAAACTCCTACAAACACTTTCATTCTTCAATTTTCTTCATCTAATTGATCTCTCTCAAGTTCTATCTTCAAGTTCTAAGTGTTCTTCATAAATTCCAAAAGTTCTAGTTTCATAAAATCAAGAATACTTTCAAGTTTGCTAGCTCACTTCCAATCTTGTAAGGTGATCATCCAACCTCAAGAAATCTTTGTTTCTTACAGTAGGTTATCATTCTAATACAAGGTAATAATCATATTCAAACTTTGGTTCAATTTCTATAACTATAACAATCTTATTTCAAGTGATGATCTTACTTGAACTTGTTTTCGTGTCATGATTCTGCTTCAAGAACTTCGAGCCATCCAAGGATCCATTGAAGCTAGATCCATTTTTCTATTTTCCAGTAGGTTTATCCAAGGAAATTAAGGTAGTAATGATGTTCATAACATCATTCGATTCATACATATAAAGCTATCTTATTCGAAGGTTTAAACTCGTAATCACTAGAACATAGTTTAGTTAATTCTAAACTTGTTCGCAAACAAAAGTTAATCCTTCTAACTTGACTTTTAAAATCAACTAAACACATGTTCTATATCTATATGATATGCTAACTTAATGATTTAAAACCTGGAAACACGAAAAACACCGTAAAACCGGATTTACGCCGTCGTAGTAACACCGCGGGCTGTTTTGGGTTAGTTAATTAAAAACTATGATAAACTTTGATTTAAAAGTTGTTATTATGAGAAAATGATTTTTATTATGAACATGAAACTATATCCAAAAATTATGGTTAAACTCAAAGTGGAAGTATGTTTTCTAAAATGGTCATCTAGACGTCGTTCTTTCGACTGAAATGACTACCTTTACAAAAACGACTTGTAACTTATTTTTCCGACTAGAAACCTATACTTTTTTTGTTTAGATTCATAAAATAGAGTTCAATATGAAACCATAGCAATTTGATTCACTCAAAACGGATTTAAAATGAAGAAGTTATGGGTAAAACAAGATTGGATAATTTTTCTCATTTTAGCTACGTGAAAATTGGTAACAAATCTATTCCAACCATAACTTAATCAACTTGTATTATATATTATGTAATCTTGAGATACCATAGACACGTATACAATGTTTCGACCTATCATGTCGACACATCTATATATATTTCGGAACAACCATAGACACTCTATATGTGAATGTTGGAGTTAGCTATACAGGGTTGAGGTTGATTCCAAAATATATATAGTTTGAGTTGTGATCAATACTGAGATACGTATACACTGGGTCGTGGATTGATTCAAGATAATATTTATCGATTTATTTCTGTACATCTAACTGTGGACAACTAGTTGTAGGTTACTAACGAGGACAGCTGACTTAATAAACTTAAAACATCAAAATATATTAAAAGTGTTGTAAATATATTTTGAACATACTTTGATATATATGTATATATTGTTATAGGTTCGTGAATCAACCAGTGGCCAAGTCTTACTTCCCGACGAAGTAAAAATCTGTGAAAGTGAGTTATAGTCCCACTTTTAAAATCTAATATTTTTGGGATGAGAATACATGCAGGTTTTATAAATGATTTACAAAATAGACACAAGTACGTGAAACTACATTCTATGGTTGAATTATCGAAATCGAATATGCCCCTTTTTATTAAGTCTGGTAATCTAAGAATTAGGGAACAGACACCCTAATTGACGCGAATCCTAAAGATAGATCTATTGGGCCTAACAAACCCCATCCAAAGTACCGGATGCTTTAGTACTTCGAAATTTATATCATATCCGAAGGGTGTCCCGGAATGATGGGGATATTCTTATATATGCATCTTGTTATTGTCGGTTACCAGGTGTTCACCATATGAATGATTTTTATCTCTATGTATGGGATGTGTATTGAAATATGAAATCTTGTGGTCTATTGTTACGATTTGATATATATAGGTTAAACCTATAACTCACCAACATTTTTGTTGATGTTTTAAGCATGTTTATTCTCAGGTGATTATTAAGAGCTTCCGCTGTCGCATACTTAAATAAGGACAAGATTTGGAGTCCATGCTTGTATGATATTGTGTAAAAACTGCATTCAAGAAACTTATTTTGTTGTAACATATTTGTATTGTAAACCATTATGTAATGGTCGTGTGTAAACAGGATATTTTAGATTATCATTATTTGATAATCTACGTAAAGCTTTTTAAACCTTTATTGATGAAATAAAGGTTATGGTTTGTTTAAAAATGAATGCAGTCTTTGAAAAACGTCTCATATAGAGGTCAAAACCTCGCAACGAAATCAATTAATATGGAACGTTTTTAATCAATAAGAACGGGACATTTCATATATATTTATAACGTTTGTTTAAAAATGAAAACATATTGATATATTATATATGGATAGGTTCGTGATATCAACCGGAAGACCGAGTCAAATTATATATATCATCAAGACAAGAGTGAGTATATAGTCCCACTTTTAAACTCTAAATATTTCGGGATGAGAATACATGTATTTTATGTTTTACGATATGGACACAAGTAACTGAAAAATATATTCTACGTTGAGTTGTACCACTGGCATACTTCCCTGTAGCTTGGTAACTAATATTTACAGCGGTATTGTAAACGCGAATCCTGTTGATAGATCTATCGGGCCTGACAACCCCAACCGGACTGGACGACCAGTATTCAACGGTTGCACAGTACTTCGTTTTGTGACTACACTTGGTACGGTGTAGTAAGATTTCATATTAAAGGGAATATGCGACGTGAAAATGTTAAGTATGGTTACCAAGTGCTCAACCACTTAGAATACTTTTATTAAACTGTTTATATACGAAATCTTGTGGTCTATATATATATTGCTGCCGGCATTAAACCTATATCTCACCAACTTTATGTTGACCTTTTAAAACATGTCTATTCTCAGGTGATTTCTAAAGCTTCCGCTGCATCATGTTGGATCTAACCAGGATCTTGCGTACGCATGTTTGTGTCAAAAATAAAACTGCATATCCGAGATGTTGTATTGTAAAATATGCTAGAAACCGTGTTGTTGTCATCATTTGTAAAGTTTGTAAGTCGAAGATTATCGCTAAACGTTAATCTTCTTTTTATTGTCTTAAGCTTGTAACAAAAATAATGGTTGTGGTTTGTAATGTATAATATATGCAGTTTTTCTTTTAAAAATGTCTCATATAGAGGTCAATACCTCGCAATGAAATCATACGTTATCTAACGCGTTCTTATGGTTAAGGACGGGTTATGACAATTATTCGTTTGACTTAAAGTCGGGAAGAGAAAACAAATGTATGAGCTGTAAAAAAAATAAAAAAACGAAGAGGGTGGATTTATAGTAAAATATCCGACAGAGTAATCAAAACAGGTGATCGCATTTAAAGCGGACCCTAATTTCCTTAATTATCGAAGAATCAAATCTTATTACGAAGATTTTCTCTAAATCCCTTGAATTCTGGAAATCAATTGAGACTACGTCAGTGATTAAGACAAACCTTCATTCTTTTGTGATAACTTCACTTGAACGCTTCGAATAAACGAATTATTTTATCCATGTTGATAAAATTCTATTTAACAACTCATATTTGTCATGAAAACATTCTTATTGTCAGCCATGACCATTCCAATCAAATTTCGGGACGAAAATTCTTTAACGGGTAGGTACTGTGATGACCCGGAAATTTCCGACCAAATTTAAACTTGATCTTTAAATGATTTTGACACGGTAAGCAAAGTCTGTAATGTTGAGTCTCAAGGTTTTTTTGAACTGTTCTCATGAAATCATTTGACCTTTGACAAATTTCGACGATTCACGAACAATTGGGTGTAAATAAATATGTAAACATATATGTATAACTAAATTCTATACACAAGTAATATTATTAATAAATATTAAAGATTCAATAAATTATATAATTTGTAGATATGATATAATAAATGGAAATATATTAAACTTAATTAACAAGTTTGAATATAATTGTTATATTATTATCATCACTAGTAGTATTATTATTAATATTATTAATAAACTGTTATTATTATTATTATATATTGTAATGTATAAATATAAATATAAGAACACATAATAATTTGAAATCATAATAATATAATTTCATCAGTAGAATTAAAAATGTAAAATATTACAAGATAAGAAAGTTATTATTAAAAATAAATCTAGGAATAGATATATATGATTTCTGTAATGATTATTATTATATGGATATTGGAAAATATATATATAAATTATAAATACTATATGTTTAAATTTATTTCTATGATGAGAGGATATTATAATAAATATATATATACAATACTTACATATATATAAGACAATTACATTTTCATAATTAATATGCATACACGTATTATATAAAGTATTTATAATAAATATACAACACATATTATCATATAATATATAGTGTATAATTTTAATATATAATCTTAACATATTAAGTGTAATTACAAATAAAAAAAAGATATATAATACTAATATTATTAGTACTTTCATTAAGATTATCAGCGATAATATTAACATTAAAAAGTCAGTATTAGTTATATTATTGAAAGATAATACATTTAAGTTGTTTATATTATCATGGGTCATGAATAATATTAATATCATTATTATTAGTATTGTTATTAGTGATATTATTATTATTATTATTATTATTATTAACAATATTAACATTTTTATAATTAGTATTATTGATATTAATAATGTTATTGTTATATATTTTATAGTAACTATTATAATCATCATTAGTAATAATATTAATATTACCATTATTAAAAACTTGTATTATTATTAATAAGTGTATTATTATTATATGTATATTTATTAATAAGGTTAATTATAAAAAAATATATATATAAATACGGATAAAATAACAGATTTATGAAAGTATATATATATAGATTATAATTAAATAATTATACATACATCAAATACATATATATATATATATATATATATATATATATATATATATATATATATATATATATATATATATATATACGTATACATAAATACAGATGTATAAACACATATATATACAGTTACAATTACATATATATATTTTTATAAATATATAAATACGATTTAATACAAGTATATATGTAAAAATTACGTATTCTGTTTTCAATCGCTTTCCAACTGTATCTCAATTTGTTTTAGGTCTATCATCTGGTACAAAATCGATTCCAAATGTTTCAATAACAAACAAAAGCAGTGAAAGTCAATTAATTTTTTTATTTTATAAACTCTGATAAAATATTTTGGTGTCGAGTAAATTAAACTACAAAACAAGCGTTAATTGAGTCACATTGGTTGTAATTATGTCTATTAACATCCATATAATACTCTGCAAATACAATTCGAGTAAAAACAACAAAATCAAAAATCAAATTCGAAGAACACAGCACGAGTGCTCTGTTCTTGTTTATTTTCTCAATACCTCGAATTCGAATGCTATTTTAAAATCCTTTAATGCTGTATTGTTAGAAATATTTCGTTTAAACTAACTGCAAATTTTCAAAGTCCAATTTTTCATATCAATTCCTAATTTTGAGGTCAAACTTTAAATGTCAAAAAGTCAATAATTATGTTCATCAAGAAATTCAAAAGCTATGGGTTGTTTCTGGATCAATTAATGATTCAGAAATTTTATAGGAGTAAATTGAAACCTTTTTCATGTTGCAAGTATAGTCTAAAACTTCATAGATTTTCAAAAGTGATTTTTAGTTCAAAAACGTGTTCTTCATTCACTGCAGTTATATTTTTTTTATTTTAATCTGTTTTAATTAATTCAAACAATTAGAATGGATTGTTTATGTTTTGTTTAAATATCCTAAAACCAATTTTTAAATTCATGTTTGATTAATGGAAATTCCAGTCGATGAATTAAGAAGGAGGAGGAGATTAGAAACAGAATAATACGGTTTATCTTTATTTGAACCTGGTAATAATCAGAAAGGCAGAAGTGGTGGAGTGGTGTTGTGTGTTTCGGGTTAGTGGGTGGTCACGGGTTCGAGCCCGTGCTGGGACGATTTTTTTTAAACAGCCTATTTATTAAGGTAGTTATTTAATTATTCATTATTATTATCATTATATTTATTATTATGATTATTATATTATTATTATTGTTATTATTATTATTATTAATGATTGTTACTAATACAAGTATTATTGTTATTATTATTATTATTATTACTAAAATATGTATTAGTAACCATTTATTATCTATCATAATTAAAATTACAAATATGATTATTAATTATTGTTATTGTTATGTTAATATTAATATTATGATTGTTATTATTATTATCATTTTAGTTATTATTATGTAATATCACTAAGTAATAATAATAATAATATTATTATTATTATTATCATGGATATAAGTATGATTATCATTATTATTATGAATATGATTATTATTATTATTATTATTATTATTATTATTATTATTATTATTATTATTATTATTATTATTATTATTATTATTGTTATTACGAAAATAACACAAACTATTATTATTATCATTAATATTAGTATTAATATCTTTTTATAAATAATAGAAGTGTTAATATTGACAAAAGTAATATTATTATCACGAATATTATTATTATGTAAATACTAAAATCTGTATCATGACTATCATTAATAGAAAAATCAATATTGTTACAAGTATTATTATTTATGTCACTATTATTATTAATACTATGATTCTTATTATAATTATTATTATAAGTAATGTTATTATTAATATTATCATTATAATCAAATACAACTTTTAATTACTATATTATTAAGTATATAAAAATATACTCATAAGTAATATTACATATAAGTATGAATATATTATATTAACAATTTTTATATAAATATTCTTACAAAACAAATTAGGTATTTTAATATATATATATATATATATATATATATATATATATATATATATATATATATATATATATATATATATATATATATATATATATATATATATATATATATATATATATATATATATATATATATATAATCATTTTCAAATATATATATTTAAATTAAATAAATAATATATAAAGTTATAATATATGAAATTGTTCGATTATGATTATATGTATTAATGAATACACAAATGATATAGGTTCGTGAATCCAAGGCCAACCCTGCATTGTTCAGTTGTTCAATGTCGTCACATGTATTTTTACTACAAAATACAGTATTGTGAGTTTCATTTGATTCCCTTTTACTCTTTACATTTTTGGGACTGAGAATAGATGCGCTGATTTTATAACTGCTTTATTAAATGCTTTTGAAATATATTTTGAACTGAGAATACATGAAATGCTTTTATAAATGTTTGACGAGATAGACACAAGCAAAACATTCCTCGAATGAATTATTATGCAGATAGAAGTTCTGTGGATTATTATTGAATTAGTTGGACGTGATAATTGCCACTAATTGTTGTGAATATTTCCCCTAATTATTATTGCTTGGTAACCTAAGAATTAGAAATGGGTATGGCCCTAATTCACGCGAATCCTAAAGGTAGCTACCGGGTTTAACACCCCCACCCGGAATGTTCACTAGACGGAAGAGCTAGTGGGCGTGGTGTTTAGTACTTCGAAGTTTATATATATTATACAGACGAGATGTTTTGTTTTGGGAATATTATTGATGCGCATTATATGTTAAGGTCGGTTACCAAGCCAAGCTATGAAATCAAAGTGAATGTTATGTATCGAGAGAATGATTTTTATACACAGGTTATGTGTATTAGTTTTGTGCACGAGATATGTGTACGGTTATTAAAAATCACGAGGCAACCTACGGGGGAGAAAAGGATACGAACCTACTCTGCTAAGCATTATGATAAATGGTTTTGTACACGAGATAGGTGTACTGTATTTAAATCTTGTGGTCTATCAAAATGATGAATTTTATTGCTTATGATAAACCTATGAACTCACCAACCGTTTGGTTGACACTTGAAAACATGTTTATTCTCAGGTATGAAAGAAATCTTCCACTGTGCATTTGCTCATTTTAAAGATATTACTTGGAGTCATTCATGGCATATTTCAAAAGACGTTGCATTCAAGTCGTTGAGTTCATCAAGAATATTATTAAGTCATTTATAGTTGGATACATTATGAAATGGTATGCATGCCGTCAACTTTCGGTGTAAAGAAAGTTTGTCTTTTAAAAACGAATGCAATGTTTGTAAAATGTATCACATAGAGGTCAAATACCTCGCGATGTAATCAACTATTGTGAATCGTTTATAATGTATATGAACGGGTCCTTTCATGCTAAAAGATCAATTTCGTAATTTGTATCACTTGGAAATGAACAAAGAATGTTCTCTTGCGGATAGATTGGATACTGGATTTTGGTCTTGGTCATGGAGGAGTTCTAATATTGGCGATAGAAACAACGCGATTCTTAATGAAATGGTGGGGTTGATCGGCCAAATACACCTGACCAATAATTGTGACTCTTGTAAGTGGAGGCTGGTGATGACATCAAGTATTTTGTTGGTGCGAATAGGATGTGCATGGATGATATTCGGTTACCAGCAGCTGACTTTTATACGAGATGGAATAAGTGTCTCCCTCGGAAGATTAATGTTCATTAATGGAGGATTGCCATGGATAGATTGCCTACTCGTATAAACCTATCGAGAAGGTGCGTAGAGATCGAGCATATTGGTTGCCTTTCATGTAATTTTAGTGTAGAGACTATCAACCACGTTCTGTTTGAGTGTCAAATGACAATTGATCTTTGGAGAAGAATTCGTCTATGGGTGGATATCGCGTTGCCGATGTTCAAAGAGTGGTCAGAATGGTTTGATGATTGGCGTGAAAGTATTGAAGTGAAGGATAAGCTATACACGATAGGTGCAGTAGTGGTTTGGTATTTATGGAGATACAAGAACAGTGTGTTATTTCAGACTAGGATGAAGAAAAGTCTACTTTATGATTCTATCTGTTTTACATCTTTTTGTTGGTATAGTAGTAGAGGCAAAAATAATGTAAATTGGAACTCGTGGCTTGCAAATCCATTGTAAAGTTTGGCCTTTTCCTAACTCCTTGCTAGGAGGGTATGTTTTAATAATATTTGAGTTGTTCCAACAAAAAAATGGAAAAGTTCAATCTTTACGGTAACATTTTGAAAGCCTAAAGCTTTCATTCCCTAATAACTTATCTTTCGATAGTTTCAGTAACTAATTATTTAAGCAGTCGGATGCTTAAAACACAATGCCATAAAACATGATTAAGATTTTTAATGTTTTTATTTTAATTACAGACTTCATTAGCAGAAAAACAAACATAAGTATTAAATAGATTTGTTTTTTTTCTTCAAAAACCCGTTAAAAGTAGGCTCTAGAAAGGCACACTACATTGCAAAACCCACAATCAGTGACAGTAGCATACGAACCAAAGAAAAATAGCGTAAACACAATAAATAAAATGGAAAAATGCAGTAAAAGATTCTTTAATTACTGTAAAGTAGTAGAAAGCTTAAAATCGATATAACCTCCATTAACAACCTACAAACAATCACGTTGTAAGTTAATTATCCCCATCTCTCTTTAGAAGAAACAAAGTAAAAGAAATTAAAAGGATACACAGATGTCTAAGCAGATAAAAAATTCATTATGAACGGAGTAGTTAACAAAAACCTGAGATAACAATTTCTTCTGCAGGGCATAAAGAACCGATTCAATGATTGACGTTGTAAATAATTTTGATTCCATACAACCCATGCCATTGTCTATCGACTCGTCAATATGATAACTTAAATAGGCCGTTCTAAACATTTGATTGTATGCACGAATGTTCTCCATGACGTGTCCACCATCTAACAAATCCTTTATCAAAGGAGGGGGCTATTTTTCAATTGATTGCATTATTAAAGAAAATGGATGAAAATGAATACATAAAACAAAAGTCAGTTTGATTGTTTAACCATCTATGAACAAATATCTTTTTAATTATTAAAGTATGCTTTAATAATTAATGTGTGATTTCCAAACTGTCATTTCCATTCATATGAATAATGTATATATATACAAATTACAATGGGCTTTTAGGGTAAAGATAAACATGGGCTAGCCCATTGCATACAAATATATACAACACATAAGTACAGACTATACGCCCCCGCAGTTGGAACGGGAGATGATGAGCGGACGTTTAAAGTGGATCGAAAATCTGTAAATAGACGAGTAGGCAGTCCCTTAGTAAAGATGTCAGCATACTGAGATGTAGTCGGGACATGAAGTACTCGAATTACTCCTGTGGCAACCTGATCACGCACAAAATGTTAGTGGATAGGTAAACGGCACTCAGGTTATCACAATAAACTAAGGTAGCACTGGATAATGGTGAGTGTAGCATGCGAAGTAAGTTATGTATCCAACATGTTTCTGCAACAACATTAGCAACTGCTCGATATTCAGCTTCTGTACTAGAGCGAGAGGCGGTAGCCTGTCTTTTAGATGACTGTGATAGAAGATTATCCCCTAAGTATACATAGTATCCTGGAGTAGAGTTTCGAGAGTCGGGACATCCTCCCATGACGACATCTGAGTAAGAAATGAGCTTAGTAGTGGATGATAGAAAGATCTGCAGCCCATGATCAATAGTTGTAGCGACCCGACAAAATCGTCATTGACGGCGCCGTCTACTTAGGTCCCGTTACGTGGTCATAAGTCTTTAAAACAACGTTTGACCAAAAGATATGTCGCATTCATTTCAAATGTAAAGATTGTTCAAAGTTTACGAGAATAGTTCCACCACAAGTTACGTTACAAAGTTATAAGTACAAATGAAACTTATGCGACACAATTTAAAAGTAGCCAAAAGACGCTCCGTGTATGCATATATATACTCGACATCCAATGCAAGTATCAAAATAATGAGCGGAAGCATGTAACACATATCGTTCAAAGACCTGAGAAAAACATAGAAATCTGTCAACGAAAACGTTGGTGAAATCATAGGTTTAAGTAAGTAAGTACAAGTGAACCACAAGATTTGCATCAATGAAATAATAGTAATACATTCCAAAAGTTTGTTTCACGAGCACCCAATTATCAATGCTTAACATTTCTCCCATTGAACCCCATCACTTAGTGCTAGAACATACACTATTTCTCGAAAATATATTTCATTCGTAAACGGTAGCGAACCGTTTGAATGAGGGTTTGTCAAACCCATATGGATCCATACAACATAAGTTCTAGCTTACACCCGGCAAGTGTAACTAATGATAATCGAATTGAGGATTTCGTTCTAAACTCGTATGTAGAATGTTTGTTTTCCTGTACTTGTGTTCACTTAGTAAAGAAATGTTTATGTTTTCTCATCCCAAATGTAAGTTCAAAAAGAGTAAAAGTGGGACTATGATCTCACCTTGAGTGCACGAGTAGTAAAGTACTTCAACAAGTAAACGTGTGTAAAGGACAATGCTAGTCTTGACCCAAACGAGATGAAGTTGGTACCAAAATGAAGAGGATGAAGAGAGGATCACGAATATGTAATTTATTTTGTTGTAAGCCTCCTAGATCGAATTTAGATGATGATTGAATGAATTTGGAAATTGGGTGTGTTCTTGCTAGAGAGAAAGAGAGAGAGAGAGAGAGAGATGGTTGAATGGTGGTGATTGGGGTGGACTAGGTGACCTAGTCAACTAGTTTGCCCCGTGTCAATTTTAGTCCCTCGAGTTTGTAGTCGGGTGCGGAAAATACCTAAACGGAATATTTTAAAACGCGTATTAACGGGAGATGTTATAAACATATAATGGAGTTTAAATTAGTATAACAGAAAAGAAAACGGAAAAAGGCGGGATGTTACATTACCTACTCCTTAAAAGAAATTTCGTCCCGAAATTTAAGTAGGCGTAGTAGTCGTTGTTTCTTCCTCGAGATCTTGCGTTTCCGAATTCACGAATAGATGAGGATACTTCCTTTGCATTTGATCTTGTCTTTCCCAAGTAAACTCGGGCCCCCTTTTGGCGTTCCAATGGACTTTAACAATCGGGATTCGGCTTTGTTTCAATGTCTTGACGGAGGTGTCCACAATTTCAACCGGTTCCTCCACGAAATGAAGTTTGTCATCAATGGTAAGCTCCTCGAGAGGAATGACGATATCGGGTTCGGCAAGACACTTTTTCAAGTTGGATACATGGAAAGTAGGATGAACGGAGCTCAATTGAGGCGGAAGATCTAAACGATAAGCAACGGTTCCAATACGCTCCAAGATTTCGAAAGGACCAATATACCGCGGATTTAGCTTCCCGCGTTTCCCAAAACGGATTACACCCTTCCAAGGTGCGACTTTTAACATTACTCGGTCACCGACTTGAAATTCAAGATCGTTGCGTCGTTTGTCGGTATAGCTCTTTTGACGACTTCGGGCCGTCCTAAGCCTATCTCGGATTTGAATGATTTTCTCGGTGGTTTCGTGAATGAGTTCGGGTCCGGTGATTTGCACGTCGCCTACCTCGGCCCAACAAAGAGGTGAACGACATTTGCGGCCATATAGCGCTTCAAAAGGTGCGGCTTTAATACTCGCGTGATAACTATTGTTATAAGAGAACTCGGCGAGAGGTAAGTGCTTGTCCCAAGCTTTTCCGAAATCAACCACGCAAGCTCGTAACATGTCTTCCAAGGTTTGAATTGTACGTTCGCTTTGTCCATCGGTTTGAGGATGATATGCGGTGCTCATGTCTAAACGCGTTCCCAACGCTTCTTGCAATGTACGCCAAAATCTAGAAACGAAACGGCCATCTCGGTCGGAGATAATCGATAAAGGTACACCGTGTCGGGCTACGATCTCCTTAATGTAAAGTTGTGCAAGTTTCTCCATTTTGTCCGTTTCTTTCATGGCAAGGAAGTGTGCGGATTTGGTGAGACGGTCAACAATAACCCAAATGGTATTATAACCGCCCGTCGTTTTTGGTAGTTTGGTGATAAAATCCATCGTTATTCTTTCCCACTTCCATTGCGGGATCTCGGGTTGTTGAAGTAGTCCGGACGGTCTTTGGTGTTCGGCTTTGACTTTGGAACATGTCAAACACTTGGAAACATAAGTAGCTACGTCCCTTTTGATGTTCGGCCACCAATATAGTTGTTTAAGGTCGTGGTACATCTTATTGGCACCGGGGTGAATCGAGTATCGTGACTTATGGGCTTCATCTAAAATAAGGCTTCGTAGGTCCCCATAACTAGGCACCCAAATCCTTCCGGCGTAATATCGGAGTCCGGTCTCCCTAATTTCGAATCGAGAGACGAGAATGTTCAAGAGCTCGTGTGAAAGGTTTTCATCCTTGAGGGCCTCATCTTGGGCTACCCGAATTTGGCTATTAAGGTTTGTGTGGATGGTGATGTTTAAGGCTCAGACACGAAGAGGCACCGCTCTTTCTTTTCGACTTAAGGCATCGGCTACTACGTTTGCCTTCCCGGGATGGTAACGAAGCTCGCAATCGTAATCGTTCAAAGTTTCAATCCACCGTCGTTGTCTCATGTTTAGTTGCTTTTGATCGAAGATGTGTTGAAGGCTTTTGTGATCGGTGAAGATAGTACTCTTGGTTCCATAAAGATAGTGTCTCCACATTTTAAGTGCAAAGACAACGGCTCCGAGTTCGAGATCATGCGTCGTGTAGTTTCGTTCATAAATTTTGAGTTGTCGAGAAGCATAAGCAATGACTTTCGTTCGTTGCATCAATACACACCCAAAACCATGTTTCGAGGCATCGCAATATACAACAAAGTCATCATTGCCTTCGGGAAGTGACAAGATAGGAGCGGTGGTTAGCTTCGTTTTCAAGATTTGAAACGCGGATTCTTGCTCGGTCGCCCAAATGAATTTCTTTCCTTTGTGAGTTAATGCGGTTAGAGGACGTGCAACCAAAGAGAAATTTTCGATGAATCTACGATAGTACCCGGCGAGACCCAAGAATTGACGAATGTGAGTAGGAGTAGTAGGAGTCTCCCATTTACTAATGGCTTCGATCTTCGTGGGATCGACTTTAATACCTTGATCACTTACAACATGACCAAGAAATTGAACTTCCTTCAACCAAAATTCACACTTGGAGAATTTGGCATAAAGTCGTTCTTGTCTCAAGAGTTCAAGCACAAGTCGGAGATGTTGTTCGTGCTCTTCTTCATTTTTAGAATAGATCAATATATCATCGATGAACACAATAACAAATTTATCGAGATACGGTTTGCACACGCGGTTCATAAGATCCATGAACACCGCCGGTGCGTTAGTGAGACCAAATGGCATGACAAGGAATTCATAACTACCGTAACGAGTCCGGAAAGCGGTTTTGGAGACATCTTCCCCCTTAACCCTTAATTGATGATAACCCGAGCGGAGATCGATTTTCGAATATACACAAGACCCTTGTAGTTGATCAAAGAGGTCATCGATGCGAGGAAGAGGATATCGGTTCTTAACCGTCAATTTATTTAGTTCACGATAATCAATGCACATTCGTAGGGATCCGTCTTTCTTTTTAACAAACAAAATCGGAGCGCCCCAAGGTGAATGGCTAGGTTGGATAAAACCACGATCAAGTAGTTCTTGGATTTGACTTTGCAATTCTTGCATTTCGGATGGAGCGAGTCTATATGGTGCACGTGCTATGGGTGCGGCTCCCGGAATAAGATCGATTTGGAATTCAACCGGTCGATGAGGTGGAAGACCCGGTAATTCGTCGGGAAATACATCGGAAAAGTCACTAACAATTGGCACATCATCGATATGCTTATCATCGGACTCGACTTTCTTAACGTGGGCAAGGATCGCAAAACAACCCTTACAGAGCAGTTTTCTAACTTTAAGGCACGAAACGAGGTTGAGTCTGGTGCAACTCTTATCGCCATAAACAATCAAAGGTTCACCATTCTCGATAGGAATTCGGATTGCGTTAAGATCACAAAGGATGTGAGATTTCATTTTGACTAACCAATTCATACCGATTATTACATCAAAGCTTCCTAGTTCCATGGGTATCAAGTCAATTTCAAATTCCTTACCCAAAATGTTTAACGTACACCCCCGGTAATATGTGTCGGCACTTAATAGTTTCCCGTTAGCCACTTCAATGGTATAAGTGGTATCTAATGGAAGAGGTGGAGTGCTAAAAGAATGAGTCAAAGTCTTGGATACAAAGCATTTATCGGCACCCGAATCGAATAAGCAAGAGACATAAGAATTGTTGAGAAGAAACGTACCCGTGACTAGTTCAGTGTCATCCCGGGCTTCCTCGGTGTTGATGTTGAAAGCTCGGCCGCGCGTGTTGGGGTTATCTTTCTTCTTTGGGCATGCACTTCTATAATGACCCGTTTGGCCACATTCGTAACAAGTGCCCGTCTTTGGTGCATTGGGCCACTTTCGAGCGACGGGAGTGGCACTTTTACAATCGTTGCCCTTATGACCAATTCCTTGGCACCGATGGCAAATTAGCTTACTACATTCGCCAAAGTGATGTTTGTTGCATTTGTTGCAAAAAGGTAGATTCCCGGCATAACCCTTCTTGCCGTCGGAAGTGAAAGATTTCTTGGCAAAGTTGTTGTTGCTTGATTGGGGAGCTTCCCATTTTCTTTTGTTGCCGCCCGATTTATCCTCGGCCTTAGGTGCCGGAACTACGATTTCGTCAACCGTTTCTATCAATTTGCGGGCCATGTTCAAGGCCTCTTGATGATTAGTGGGTTTGGATGACATTACTCCGTGTTTGATACTCTTTGGAAGACCATCCATGTAAAGTTCAACCCTTAAAGCTTCGGGGTTCACAAGATTTGGGCACATCAAGGCTAGTTCGGAAAATCGTTGATTATAAGCCTTGAGATCATTTCCGATCGCCTTTAAAGTTCTTAGCTCTTGTTCGAGCCTTCGGGTTTCTTCACGAGGGAAATATTCGACAATCATCTTTTCCCTCAAGTCGGCCCAAGAGAGGGCGTGAGCTTCATCGGTACCCACCGATTGTACATAAGTATTCCACCATGTAAGAGCGACACCGGCGAAGGTGTGAGTGGAGTATTTGACCTTGTCTTGGTCCCGACAACTGCTTATGCTAAAGACGGCTTCCGTTTGCTCAAACCATCGGGTGAGCACGACCGGTCCCCCGGTTCCATCAAAAGTGTGAGGTTTGCGCCCCATGAAAGCTTTATAGGAGCATCCCTCGTTTGAATTTCCGGCTCCATTGTTGTTGTTGTTGTTGTTGTTGTTGTTGTGGTTGTTATTATTATTGTTGTTGGATGAGTGACCGGCCATGGCCGCATCTACGGCGGTAGCTATCATCCGTTCGAGAGCTTGTTCGGGAGTTTCATTGCGGCGTACACGACGAGGAGCCATTGTTCCTTCAAGACACAAGAATATCATTGATTAGCATTCTCAATAATACTAACCGTGATATAGAATAAAGATAAAGAGAAGTTTTTCCTCGACTCGCCTTAAATTCTTTATGTCATAATGTCGGAACGTTCATATGAGTCACCGTAATATAATCCCGGAAATTATATTACCCTGATTCATATGTGCATTCGACATCATTTCATATAGTCAAGGTGGCGTGTCAATCAAATTAAACAACGTGAGATTAAGATGAACTAAGAGTAGATATGAGTAGAAGCGTTCGAGTATAAATGCACAAGTAGTCAAGTAATTCCTACTTCAAGTCTATATGCCGGTTGTAGTCTAGACTCACCAATGTACCCTATGACTCGGGGTTGACACTAATGAACTCTAAATCCCTACAACCAACGCTCTGATACCATCTGTAGCGACCCGACAAAATCGTCATTGACGGCGCCGTCTACTTAGGTCCCGTTACGTGGTCATAAGTCTTTAAAACAACGTTTGACCAAAAGATATGTCGCATTCATTTCAAATGTAAAGATTGTTCAAAGTTTACGAGAATAGTTCCACCACAAGTTACGTTACAAAGTTATAAGTACAAATGAAACTTATGCGACACAATTTAAAAGTAGCCAAAAGACGCTCCGTGTATGCATATATATACTCGACATCCAATGCAAGTATCAAAATAATGAGCGGAAGCATGTAACACATATCGTTCAAAGACTTGAGAAAAACATAGAAATCTGTCAACGAAAACGTTGGTGAAATCATAGGTTTAAGTAAGTAAGTACAAGTGAACCACAAGATTTGCATCAATGAAATAATAGTAATACATTCCAAAAGTTTGTTTCACGAGCACCCAATTATCAATGCTTAACATTTCTCCCATTGAACCCCATCACTTAGTGCTAGAACATACACTGTTTCTCGAAAATATATTTCATTCGTAAACGGTAGCGAACCGTTTGAATGAGGGTTTGTCAAACCCATATGGATCCATACAACATAAGTTCTCGCTTACACCCGGCAAGTGTAACTAATGATAATCGAATTGAGGATTTCGTTCTAAACTCGTATGTAGAATGTTTGTTTTCCTGTACTTGTGTTCACTTAGTAAAGAAATGTTTATGTTTTCTCATCCCAAATGTAAGTTCAAAAAGAGTAAAAGTGGGACTATGATCTCACCTTGAGTGCACGAGTAGTAAAGTACTTCAACAAGTAAACGTGTGCAAAGGACAATGCTAGTCTTGACCCAAACGAGATGAAGTTGGTACCAAAATGAAGAGGATGAAGAGAGGATCACGAATATGTAATTTATTTTGTTGTAAGCCTCCTAGATCGAATTTAGATGATGATTGAATGAATTTGGAAATTGGGTGTGTTCTTGCTAGAGAGAAAGAGAGAAAGAGAGAGAGAGAGAGAGATGGTTGAATGGTGGTGATTGGGGTGGACTAGGTGACCTAGTCAACTAGTTTGCCCCGTGTCAATTTTAGTCCCTCGAGTTTGTAGTCGGGTGCGGAAAATACCTAAACGGAATATTTTAAAACGCGTATTAACGGGAGATGTTATAAACATATAACGGAGTTTAAATTAGTATAACAGAAAAGAAAACGGAAAAAGGCGGGATGTTACAATAGTCCCACGTACATAACGCAAAATGCGTTTAAGAGTAGTGAAGTGTGGTTCCCGAGGATTGTGCATGAAGGGAAACAACTACTGAACTGCATATGCAAGGTCGAGGGGAGTGAAAGTCAAGTACTGTAGAGGACTTGCAAGGTTACGGTATAAGGTGGTATCCGTGACCGGAGGCCTATTAGGTCTAAGTTTGGACTGAGTATCAACTGGAGTGCTACAGGGCTTGCAGGTAGACATGAGAGCCCGATCCAAAATATCAAGAGCATATTTCCGTTGAGATAAAAGCATGCCGTGTGAGGTAACTTACGTTTAAATAACCACATAGATCTAACAATATTGACCCATGAGGGCCGTGGAACCAGAACCCAAGTTCCATTTTTAATTAAAGCATTATATTATATTCATCGATCATTGCTTGTTTCCAGTTAGGGTCGGCAGGCATGTGGATGTGAGATCTAGGAATGTCGTGTTTTGTGGTGAAATGTAAGTTAAGGCGAGAGGTGGGTTTGGAGATACCAACTTGGCACGGGTGAGCATGGGGTGTTAGTTGCTAGATGTGGTAGGAGTAGTAGTTTTATTAGGAACTGTAGTTTCGGTAGTAGAGGGAGTCGAAGGTGTAGAAGAAGAAGTAGGTGATGGAATATCAGTAGGTGTAGGAGATGAGGATGCTTTAGTAGGTATATGTGATGAAGATATATCAATGGGTGCAGGAGATGAGGGTGTATCAGTAGGTGCGAAAGAACTAGTGGTGTTGAATGTGTTCGGAGTGAAAGGAGCACAATGATGAAGATGGTAAGGTTTGAATTCACTAGGAATATCAAGTAATGAGTAGGAGGAAGGAGCATTTGATTACATGGAACCAAACGGGAAGATAGTCTCATCACAGGTGATATGGTGAGAGATGAGAATCTTTTTAGATTCGAGATCGAGACATCGGTACCCAAGATGATTGGAAGGGTAACCAAGGAAGATACATGGGGTTCAGCGTTTGGCAAGTTTTTGAGATGTATGAAGGTGTGGGTAGCAGAGGCACCTAAATACACATAGGTGAGAGAATTTTGGGTTTTCGTTAAAGAGACTAGTAAAGGATATGTCGTTAGAAATGGAGGTAAAAGGTAAAATATTTAGAAGATGAGTGGCCATGTGGAGTGCTTTCACTTAATATTTGGGAGGAAGATGAGCGTGAAAAAGCAATGAGCTAATACTGTTATTAATGGTGCGAAGCATGCGTTCTGATATATTGTTTTGTTGAGATGTTTGTGGACACGAGAATTGAAATTCGATGTCGTTAGTGGAAAAGAAGTGTTATTATATTCGCCCTCGTTATCTCACTATAGGGTTTTGATGGAGGTGTTACAGTGGTTTTTTACGTATGCGTGAAAATGTAGAAATTTTGAGTAAACATCAGCTTTCTTTCGAAGAGGATAAACTCATACAAAATGCGTATAATGGTCTAAGAATAACAGATAATATTTAAAGCCTCCTACGCTAGTTATAGGTGATGTCCATATATCAGAATGTAATATATCAAAAGGTTTAGAAACAATATTATGAGAACGGTAATTTAACATGTTTGTCTAATTGACATGCATGACACAAAGTATTAGCCGGAGCTTTATTACAATTAAAGAAACCACGAGAAACTAAAATGCGTAAAATATAATCGCTAGGATGTCCTAGTCTAGTATGCCAAAGCGGTTGATTGTTAGATAGAAGAGAAATCTTGGTGAGGTTAGAAGAGGTGACGGGATAAAGGTCGCCATCACTGTCACATCGGAGCAGGGTATGTCTGGTCCGGGCATCCTTCACAGAAAACCAAAAGCGACAAATTCAATGGTAGTTTTATTATCTTTATTGAAGTGTTTGATAGAGATTAAGTTTTTGACAATGTTTGGTGTGACCATTATATGATTAAGGTGGAGAGGTCTGTAAGGGTTAGGTAAAGTGGCATTACCGGATGTGAGGACGTGTGTGGTGGAACCGTTACCGATAATAATCGAAGAAATAATAATTTTATTAAAAACAGTATTGAGTTTACCTGAGTCTGCAGCGAGGTGTGCAGTGGCCCTGGTGTCCATGTACCATCTTTCATTATCACTGAGGTCTTGGAGCTTGCAAGCGCTAAAAGCATGTAGCATCTCCACTACTGTGTGGAGGAAACCAAGTCCACGGAGGGGTCACACCCGGAGCCATATTCGCATTAAAGGCCTAAGGTGTAGCGTACTGTGGGTCGGGCCCTAGGATCCCAGTTCCCGGGCTTGTTGGGCCGTAGGTACTGGCTAAATCCCCTCCCATTATTAGGATGATAAGAAGGTTTCTGTCAAGTCCAATAAGGGTAATGTGCTTTTGGTTTCCAGGCCCAAGGTGGATAAGCCCGACTCATATTACCAGGCCTCCAAAACTGATTTAGACCATGTGCTACGCTACTATTCTGTCTAGTTTGAGATGACTTTTGTTTTCCATTATTTCCTCGACCATTTCCATATTCTTGGCACCATTTTTACGCCTATTGTTATTATTATTTGGACCAATGTTATTCCCATCAACGTAGAGTATGGTTGGGCTCGAGGAGTTATTCGAGTGTTACGCAGAGGGTGGTTTTCCACAATTTGTCATTCGTTTTTCGGTTAAAAGTAACATGGATCGGGCTTGAAGAAAAGTGGGAAATAGAAATTTGTAGGTAATGATTTCTGCAGTGTTACCGTATTTTTCTGGTTAGCCATTTAGCATATACGTTACGAGGTTTCTGTCTTCCACCGGAGATTCAATATTTTCGAGCAGATCCGAAAACGTTTGAATCTTCCAGAAATATTCGGTAATGGACAAGTCACCGAGGACAATGGTGCAGAATTCATTTTCAAGTTCCATTGCGCGACTTTTCTTGTTATTGCGAAACAAATTCTCAATGTGTTCACATAGTTGATGAGCGGTATACTTCCGTTTTACCACAGATTAGAGAAGTGGTTTTGAAAGTGTCCCATAAATCCAAAGTTTAATGAGCGAGTCCGTCTTCTTCCATTCCTTGTCATTAGGTCCGGAAGCAACAAAAGAACCATCAAGATGACCGATTATATCAATGGTCATACAGTGTGTTTCGAATCATTCACGCCACACATAGTTTAATTCATCTAGGTCGAGATTTAGGGGAACAAAAGAGCGAATATTGGTGACTCCAAAGTTATTAGAGACATTAAATCTGTGTTGGGACCCATGAAGCACGTCGTTTAAACAAAGATGAAGGGACAGTGAAGAATATTTCTGTGATATGAAGCTATGTCTGAAGTAGATGGAGAATAAAAGAAGAAACATAAAAAAATGGCGTGATTGCAGGAGGAGAAAAAGGGATATTCACGAGATTATTGGAGGAGAAAGAGGAGAGAATTAATATGGCTCTAATACCATATTAATGTGTGATTTCCAATCTATCATATCCATTCATATGAACAATGTATATATTCAAATTACAATGGAGTTTTAGGGTAACGGTATAATATGGGCTAGCCCATAGCATACAAACATATACAACACATAAGTACAGACTAATATTAATGTCAAGCATATTGTAACTTACTAGGAGCATGATAATGATAATGAAAGCATATGTATGAAGCATTATCTATATATGACCAGCTACTACACTCGAGTCACTTATTGCGCGATTCACCAATATTGAAAGTTCCATATTTTCATCTATAATTCACCAATATTTAAAGTTCCATACTTTCATCTCTAAGTGTTACTAATAAACGAAACTATAGTGGAACATAACGTACCATAGTTTCATTAGTTAATTTAGAGTCCAAAGAGCATGCTGATCATTGTAAATTAAATCTTCCATTAATGTATCATTCATCACACCTGGTTTTCCTTCGCTAAAGTATAATTTCAAAAGCTTATACACTTAAAATTTTGCCCAACAGTCTACAATAATCTAATAGCAAAATAATTTCACTCGAACCATCCATTTTTGATGCTCATCTCACTCGAATTTTCCAATTTTTAATTAGTTATTGATCTGCACTAGATGAAACGAAGGCACAAGACCTTTGAAAAGAATGATTCCATTATACTGCACTTCATGACTACATGCAAAATAACAACCCAATACCATACGGAACACTCGCCTCTATATTAAACAACATCTAGAGAACAAAGTGTATAAAAATCATGCATTAATTGAACCACACTGTTAAATAAGAAAAGAGTGTAAACTTCCCATTGAAGCACCCATTTTCCCGCTTTTAGAATTAGTAGGTCAAAAACAAAATAAGGCTCAAATATGTGTATAAATTCAAACAAGAGAACCTAGATCGTCATAACTGTTATTTGTAGGTTGTCCCACCAAGATACGAATCCATTTATCTCATTGCTTGACCGAGCACTCACATATTCATCATCTTAACCTCTCATTTATAAACCTTTTGAAATAGAGAAACTCGACAATATTGGGAATCATCTTAGAGATTTCGAAGTGGATCCATTCACAATTTAATGGATTGAAAATTTTGTTAGCTAATTCTAATTATTAATTTAATTTAAACTTATTAACTTACAAAAAAAACTTTAAAGTACAAAAGGAAAAAGAGAATGTTTAAATTTAATATTATTTTCATTAATTTTAATTAATAGCAAACACACATCTTTTTTGTTCACGACATGACTTGAACTCACAACTTTAAAGTTGATGAATTCTCTTGATGACTCTAAAGCATAATCCCTTTGGTACTTATTTTTATTCAGTTGCATTTGTTTCTGAAATCTGAATGACATATTATGCTGAATGATTCAACATTCAGTGTTGAACAATTCAGAATTGCAAAAACTTTCTTAACCTTTAAACAGACAAATTTTCTATAATATCATCCTTAAATTATATTAAAAACACACTATCGAATAACTATATTGATTTTTATTTATGTAAAAGATTAATAACGTAATTTTAGCTCATTCATATTATTTATTGAGATTAATTATCGAATAGATTATTACTATTCAGAACTAATTTTAATGTAGAGCCTTTGATCAATGTGGTCCAGCGGTAGGTGGGGTCTGCCTCCTTTAGGGGAAATCAGGAGTTCGACCTCACTTGGCTACATATTAACCCACAATTTCATTGAAGTTCTACCCATGGTACATTTTCCACATCGCGGGGGCGGGGGGGGGGGGGGGGGGGTGGTGGTAAATGGAAGGGGGTTTTTACCGTTTGGTGCGGGTTTCCTCCTAGGCACGCAGTTGGGGGGCGTGTATAACTGTGTAGGAGATGAATGCGTAGGTGGTTAAGTACTCCTGAGCTGACCCAAAAAAATCAAATTATAAACTATTCAGTATTTAATTATTATTATTATATACTTTATCAAACACCGTCTAAACAGAGGTCTTACATCCCGCTTTTGTATCAAACACTTTATAAACTGTTAAGTCCCCCTTTTGTATGATGTCCGGTGCTATCGCACATCCCGCACAGCATCAAGTCCGGCAGTGTCAAACAGAGGTCTTACTCATTCAGACCACCTTGTTTTCGCCCCACCTAAAACCAATTTGACTCATAACCACTTTTACCATCATGTTTAAAAGTCAAGTAGAAAACAAAACAAGTACAACACTTCAAACAAATTTTTTATTGAACAAGATTCACATGATTACTTTAAAATATAAAAAATAAAATCTAAAAATAAGTTCATATCAATCAATATCAATATACTCGCATAAAACATAACAATCATGAAACATCCACAAAAGCCTCTTGAAAGCTCCAATAATCATTTCACCAATTTTAAAGGCCTCATCATCACATTATCTTCATGATCCAATATCTACAATAACCGTAACCAAAACCAACATGAATAGCCAAAACATAATAAAAACTTCATGTTTGTAATCAAATTATATAGAAGCAACTTACATGGCAATGGTAGGCATAACCTGGCTCAGCGGTTGCGTCGAATGGGTACGATGCGTTCGTATGTATGTACGCAAACTTCACAATGATCTTCGTAACATGTCCCGGTTGCATCTTATACACATTCTTCCATCCATTTTCGTACGGTTCTACACTCAATTTCGCCCCCTGACTGTGTTTATTTATCTCGCATTTTTCAGCGTTATTATATATCTTCATACACGCTCTAAATGTCTCTATATCGTTTATCTTTGTTTGATCCAACACTTTGAAAAGTGCAAGATGAATATGCAACGGGTGATTATCCTCCGTTAGATTAATCACATTCCATATCTCCGTTGTCCCAACTTTAGGTTTTTCGGTCACTGGGTCATCATATGGCTTTGCATTGATATAAAGATGGGTCGGCTCATTGATTGGGCTCGTGTACTCGTACATAGCAATGTAACGAGTTTTCGCCACTTGGGTTAAACTCGGTGTAGGATACTTGATCAATGTTTTTGGTACACACGATGAGTCGAATTCATGTTGTCGACTAATGATGAATTTCATGACTACTCCATTGTACTCGTTCACCTGGTTCTCTGGTTCTCCATCGCTAGGGTATGGATAGGCTGCCCCATTGTGTAGTATAGCCGAATCGGTAGTTGACTTTGAAAAGTCAACTACCACATCTGTGATCTCAGATGGCGCCGGAAGTATCTCTTTCACGGATACCGATTCCTCACTATAAACCGAGTCAGACCTGACATGGATGAACATTAAATCATTCCCAAAAAGGAACTTAAAGAACCGTGCATTACTCGCATTGATAATACGGAACCGGTACTTTCTCCGACGTACATTCATGTACGGCCACGCTTTGCCGTTAACAACGATGACATCACCGAAATACTCGGGATTCCAATGTGGATGTATCTTTGGATTTTTTCCGGCCACATCCATGTGAATGGATCCGTTAATACGGAAGCTACGGTCAAAAACGATCAGGGGACGATCATATTCGTCCTGAGACGGTAGTCCAAGTGGAGCCTCTACGTGATGATCACGTATAATGTAGGACCCAAACAACCCGGCAAGAAGGTTGACTCTAGTCAACCCCATGGCATGATCATGGTAATATAAGTTGCCGGGCTGTTGTAAATTATGATAATGATACGTCTTTTTAGACCAAGCGGGCCCGCGCTCTTTGAATCCAGACGTGAACCATGAATGTGAGTTACCGTCGCTTTCGGGTTCATCGTGAAATGTGAAAGGACCCGTTCATATACATTATAAACGATTCACAATAGTTGATTACATTGCGAGGTATTTGACCTCTATATGATACATTTTACAAACATTGCATTCGTTTTTTAAAAGACAATCTTTCTTTACATCGAAAATTGACAGGCATGCATACCATTTCATAATATCCACTATCAAACTATAAATTGATATAATAATAATCTTTGATGAACTCAATGACTCGAATGCAACATTCTTCGAAATATGCTATGAAAGACTCCAAGTAATATCTTTAAAATGAGCAAATGCACAGCGGAAGATTTCTTTAACACCTGAGAATAAACATGCTTTAAAGTGTCAACCAAAAGGTTGGTGAGTTCATTAGTTTATCATAATCATTTATTTCCATCATTTTAATAGACCGCAAGAATTTCATTTCCAGTTCTCATAAATATACGTCCCATGCATAGAGACAAAAATAATCATTCATATGGTGAACACCTGGTAACCGACATTAACAATATGCATATAAGAATATCCCCTATCATTCCGGGATCCTCCTTCGGACATGATATAAATTTCGAAGTACTAAAGCATCCGGTACTTTGGATGGGGTTTGTTAGGCCCGATAGATCTATCTTTAGGATTTGCGTCAATTAGGGTGTCTGTTCCCTAATTCTTAGATTACCAGACTTTAATAAAAAGGGGCATATTCGATTTCGATAATTCAACCATAGAATTTAGTTTCAATTACTTGTGTCTATTTCGTCAAACATTTATAAAAGCTGATAATGCTAAAAACGAACATATATTTCATAGCATTATTCCTCAAGAAAGACAAGCTTTTAGTTGCAATTGTTCTATTTACAAGAGATATTCGTTTAAATAATAAAAGGTGAAGACAAAAGACAGATTCGACGAATTGAAGACGCAAACGACCAAAAAGCTCAAAAGTACAAAAGACAATCAAAAAGGTTCCAATTATTGATAAGAAACGTCTCGAAATCACAAGAGTACAAGATTCAAAACGCAAAGTACAAGATATTAAATTGTACGCGAGGACGTTCGAAAATCCGGAACCGGGACCAGAGTCAACTCTTAACGCTCGACGCAACGGACTAAAAATTACAAGTTAACTATGTATATAAATATAATATAATATATAATTAATTATATTAATTATATATATATTATATATATATAATAAAAACCGTCGGCAGCAGGAAACTCCAAGGGTGTGAGCTGTAAATATCTCTCCGCGACTCGCGGAGTTTTAAGGCCATTTTGCCGCGAGTCGCGGAGCCCCAAATTTCAAGTCTGGCTATAAAGCCAACCGAATTCTGATCAAATTTAATCAATCTTTTTCTCTTCCTCTTCATACGTAAATATATTTATATTTATAATTTATATTTTAATTTTAATTATAATTCTAATAATAAGGGTATGTTAGCGAATGTTGTAAGGGTGTAAGTCGAAATTCTGTCCGTGTAACGCTACGCTATTTTTAATCATTGTAAGTTATGTTCAACCTTTTTATATTAATGTCTCGTAGCTAAGTTATTATTATGCTTATTTAAAACGAAGTAATCATGATGTTGGGCTAATTACTAAAATTGGGTAATTGGGCTTTGTACCATAATTGGGGTTTGGACAAAAGAACGACACTTGTGGAAATTAGACTATGGGCTATTAATGGGCTTTATATTTGTTTAACTAAATGAAAGTTTGTTAATGTTAATATAAAGATTTACAATTGGGCGTCCCTATAAATTACCATATACACTCGATCGGACACGATGGGCGGGGTATTTATATGTACGAATAATCGTTCATTTAACCGGACACGGGAATGGATTAATAGCCACTAGAATAATTAAAACAGGGGTGAAATTACATTCAAGGGTAATTGATGTAATTGTTAACAAAGTAGTAAAACCTTGGTTTACACGCAGTCGATAACCTGGTGTATTCATTAAACAAAGTATTAAAACCTTGTTACAATTCGAATCCCCAATTAGTTGGAATATTTATCTTCGGGTATAATAATAATTTGACAAGGACACTTGCAATTTATATTTATGACTGATGGACTGTTATGGACAAAAACCAGACGGACATATTGAATAATCCAGGACAAAGGACAATTAACCCATGGGCATAAAACTAAAATCAACACGTCACACATCATGATTACGGAAGTTTAAATAAGCATAATTCTTTTATTTCATATTTAATTTCCTTTATTTTATATTTAATTGCACTTCTAATTATCGCACTTTTATTTATTTTATTTTATCGCACTTTTAATTATCGTACTTTTTAATTATCGCAAGTTTATCGTACTTTTATTATTCGCAATTTCATTATCGTTATTTACTTTACGCTTTAATTTAAGTCTTGTATTTATTTTATATTTTACATTAGGTTTTAACTGCGACTAAAGTCTTAAAATCGTCAAACCGGTCATTAAACGGTAAAAACCCCCCTTTATAATAATAATATTACTTATATATATATTTGTATTTTTATAAAAGTAAACTAATATAGCGTTGAGCTTTGTTTAAAGATTTCCCTGTGGAACGAACCGGACTTACTAAAAACTACACTACTGTACGATTAGGTACACTGCCTATAAGTGTTGTAGCAAGGTTTAAGTATATCCATTCTATAAATAAATAAATATCTTGTGTAAAATTGTATCGTATTTAATAGTATTTTCCTAGTAAAATATAAGCTATTTTGTATACACCTCGTTCGACATCAAGTATTTTTGGCGCCGCTGCCGGGGAAAATCTTAAAAGCCGGAAGCGCAACGCTAATATAATAGAAAAAAAAAAAAAAAAAGATTTTTATCTACTTTTATTAAAAGTCGTTTTTTTTGTAAAATTACGTTTTAAAAATTCGAAAAATATAAAAAGAAAAACAAAAATATTAGTATTTTTAGGATTTTGTTAAATATTTAAGTTTTATAAGTTTCTTTATTTTTATTTTAGTTTATAAAAATATAAGTTTTAATTTTAATATCTTTTAATTATTTAAAAAACAGAAAACAAAAAAAAAAAAAAAAAAAAAAATAAAGAAAAACGCGTAAAAAGTGAAACCTGTCAGCTCAAATTCTGAACCCCGCGACTCGCGGGGTTTTCTTCTCTCTTTGCCGCGACTCGCGGAGACCTTCTGACACACGGACAAAACCCTAATCAAGCATTGATTACGGGTATTTTTAATTATTATTATTATTAAAACCTAATTATAATTATTATTATTATTATTTTTAGTTTTAGATTTACTTTTTACTTTTTATTTATTTATGTATTTAGTATTAATTAAGTTTTTATTAAATTATAAAATTAATAGTTTTATTAAATCAATAATATAAAAATAATATTTTTATAAAAATTGTACTTTTTACAACTTTTTGTATATTTTTATATTTTGTCCCTTTTTAATCGTTGTAGCGTAATATTTGTATTTTTTAGCTCATATTTAATTTTAAAATTAGTTTTTGCTATAGTTATTTTTACTCCTAGATTTTTAGGCTTTGCCGTAGAATTCCTTAAAGTGCTTTTTCTTTAGACTAAGATTTAGGTGCTTTAGAATTTTGCGACGCCTTTTTAAGTTTTAGTTTCTTTTTAAGTTATTTCCATTTGGGATTTAGTTTTTCCTGTAAGCTTTAATATTTTTAGACACCTTTTACTATGTATCAATTATCATTCCAATTAGTAATTTCAATTTGCGATTATAATTTTAAGTTAGTTGTAGTAATAAGGTTAAATTAGTTAAGTATTTTTAAGTTTTGATAAGTTTCTTTTATTTTTCCGTCACCTTTTATTTTTCAACCATTTTTCTTTTTCGACCTTTTGCGACGAACTCTTTTTCTTTCTTATTTCTCGCCCTTCTAGTTTTTAGGACTTAGAATTTTATTCTACTTCTTATCTAAATTTCTTAAAATTACGAAAATTTATTTTGAGTAGTTAAATTGATAGACATCAAAATTTTCTGGTTCGTAGTAATAGTTGGATTTGTACGTGGACCGGGTTATTGGAGCCAAACAGTCCTCAATTATATTGAGACCAAACGAATCCTGCCCCTCTGCTGCATCTTTTGGCTATTCGAAACGTGGGCAAAATCAGAAAAGTCTATTAATTGGATAACTTATTATAATTTTTCTTTCCTTTTTAAAACTAATAGGATATTCAGTGAATGCACCGAGCAAGACGTTCATCACCTTTTGTACGTTCACCACCTGTAACTCGATCAATACATCGTTTAACAAATATAACCGCCGTTGATTTTTCTTTAGAATCGTCATCCAGTCGACCAAGTACTTCAGTTCAAATTTCCGATAATCCATTTTTTGAACCCAACCTCACAATTGAGAATCCAGAAAATATTCAGGAACGGTTCGTAGATCCTGAACCATTAAACTTTCCTCCGGAACCACCAATCATTCAAACAGAGATTGTTGAGGAACGAACCATTAAATCTGAAGCATCTAGTGATACCGATTCAACAAATTCAATTATGGAGAATCTGGAACCTTTAAGTATGGAAGACCGAATGAGAGCTAAACGCACTGGCCAAGGTCACGCAATTACTCATCCAGACATTAATGCGCCAGATTATGAAATCAAAGGACAAATTCTACACATGGTGACTAATCAATGCCAATTTAGTGGTGCGCCGAAGGAAGATCCAAATGAACATCTACGTACCTTTAATAGGATCTGCACACTATTTAAAATACGAGAAGTGGAGGATGAACAGATATATCTCATGTTATTTCCCTGGACTTTAAAGGGAGAAGCCAAAGATTGGTTGGAATCGTTACCTGAAGGGGCGATTGATACATGGGATGTTTTAATTGATAAATTTCTTAAACAATTTTTTCCTGCATCTAAAGCCGTAAGACTTCAAGCAGAAATTGTTACGTTCACACAGAAGCCAAATGAAACTCTATATGAGGCGTGGACAAGATATGGAAAATTGTTAAGAGGATGTCCGCAACATGGTTTAGACACCTGTCAAATAGTACAAATATTCTACCAAGGATGCGACATCACTACAAGAAAAGACATAGATATAGCAGCTGGTGGTTCTATTATGAAGAAAACCGAAACTGATGCTTACAAAATTATTGATAACACTGCTTCCCACTCACATGAGTGGCACCAAGAAAAAGATATCATTAGATCATCTAAAGCAGCTAGAGCCGATTCTAGCCATGACTTAGATTCCATTTCGGCAAAGATAGATGCTTTCGAGAGACGAATGGAAAAGATGACTAAGGATATTCACTCAATACGAATTAGTTGTGAGCAGTGTGGAGGACCACATTTGACAAAAGATTGTCTCAGTATTGAATTAACAATGGAACAAAGAGAGAATATTTCATACATAAACCAAAGGCCTGGAAATAATTATCAGAATAATTATCAACCGCCAAGACCGATTTACAATCAAAACCAGAATTATAACCGAAATATTCCATACAACAACCAACAAGGTCCTAGCAATCAACAAGTATCCAACAATACTTATAATCAGCAAAGACCGAATTTTCAAAACAAACCACCACAACAAACCGATGATAAAAAGCCGAATTTAGAAGATATGATGACAAAGCTAGTTGAAACTCAAACGCAGTTTTTCACATCTCAAAAACAAACCAATGAACAAAATGCTCAAGCATTTAGAAATCAACAAGCTTCTATTCAAAATCTGGAACAAGAAGTAAGTAACCTAGCAAGGTTAATAGGTGAAAGAAAACCGGGAAGTTTACCTAGTGATACAAATGCTAACCCCCGGAATGAAACAGCTAAAGCTATTACCACAAGAAGTGGTACAACACTTAAACCACCTGAAATACCTGTAAATTCTGATGAAACTATTCCTACTCCACAAGAACCATAACCTGATAAAGAAAAGGAAAAAGAACCAGTAGTTGAAAAGGTTAATGAAGATAACACAGTTAAGGATAAACCTTATGTTAAACCATACCAACCACCACTTCCTTATCCGAGTAAAATGAAGAAAGAAAAACTTGAAGCCGAGCAATCCAAATTCTTGGATATGTTTAAACAGATAAATGTAAATCTTCCTTTCATTGATGTGATTTCAGGAATGCCAAGGTATGCTAAATTCTTGAAAGATCTAATCACGAATAGAAAGAAAATGGAAGAACTCTCGGCTGTTACTATGAATGCTAATTGTTCAGCAGTGCTGTTGAATAAGATACCAGAAAAACTATCTGATCCAGGAAGTTTCACAATTCCATGTTTTCTGGGTAGTCTTAGTTCAATAGAAGCATTGGCAGACTTAGGTGCTAGTATAAATCTAATGCCGTATTCACTATACGCTAAACTAGACCTTGGAGAATTAAAACCAACCAGAATAAGCATACAACTAGCCGATAGATCAATAAAATATCCTAGAGGGATAATGGAGAACATGCTAGTTAAAGTTGGTACTTTAGTATTCCCAATAGATTTTGTTGTTCTGGACATGGAAGAAGATTCTCAAGTTCCTCTCATATTAGGAAGACCATTCTTAAACACGGCTAAAGCAATGATAGACGTGTTCGGTAAGAAACTGACCCTAAGTATAGAGGATGAGAGTGTTACCTTTTCAGTTGATTGAGCAATGCAACAACCACAATCTGCAGATGATACATGTTATTATATTCAAACTATAGATGCACATGCAGAATTATTAGAAGAATTTCCAGAATTACAAGGAACAGGAGAATGTTCTTTAGGAGAAGGAAATGAACCAATTGATGAAGCTGAAATGTTAGCTACACTTATAGCTAATGGATATGAACCAACAACAGAAGAAATTCAAATGCTAAAAGAAGAAGACAGATATCGATATAAATCATCGATAGAAGAACCTCCAAAATTAGAGTTAAAGCCACTTCCAAACCATTTGGAATACGCTTATTTACATGGTGAATCTGAATTACCTGTAATAATATCGTCTTCTCTTACTAAAAATGAGAAATCACAACTCATTTCTGTGTTGAAAGCTCATAAACCAGCTATTGCATGGAAGATTCATGATATTAAAGGAATAAGTCCTTCGTATTGCACACATAAAATCCTTATGGAAGAAGGTCATAAAACATATGTGCAACGCCAACGAAGACTAAATCCTAATATGCAAGATGTAGTTAAGAAAGAGATTATTAAACTGCTAGATGCAGGTTTGATATATCCAATTTCTGATAGTCCATGGGTAAGCCCAGTTCAATGCGTGCCTAAGAAAGGTGGCATGACTGTCATCACAAATGAGAAAAATGAGCTTATTCCTACTAGGACTGTAACAGGATGGCGTGTATGTATTGATTATAGAAAATTAAATGACGCCACCAGAAAAGATCACTTTCCCTTACCTTTCATAGATCAAATGTTGGAAAGATTAGCCGGAAATAGTTACTATTGTTTTCTAGATGGATTTTCCGGATATTTTCAAATTCCAATAGCACCCGAAGATCAAGAGAAAACCACATTCACGTGCCCTTATGGTACTTTTGCTTACAAACGCATGCCATTTGGACTTTGCAACGCCCCTGCAACCTTTCAAAGGTGTATGATGGCGATTTTTCACGACATGATAGAAGAATGCATGGAAGTATTCATGGATGACTTTTCAGTCTTCGGTGATACATTTAAATCATGTCTAGTTAATCTGGAACGAATGCTAATTAGATGCGAAAAATCAAATCTAGTACTTAATTGGGAGAAATGCCATTTCATGGTTAAAGAAGGCATCGTTCTTGGACATAAAATTTCAAAAGAAGGAATTGAAGTGGATAGAGCTAAAGTAGATGTAATTGCTAAACTTCCACATCCCTCCAATGTTAGAGGAGTTAGGAGTTTTCTAGGGCATGCCGGTTTTTACCGACGTTTCATAAAAGATTTTTCTAAAATTGCCACTCCTATGAATAAACTCCTAGAAAAGGATGCGCCATTCATCTTTTCAGATGAATGTATCAAATCTTTTAATATTCTTAAAGAAAAACTCACTAATGCACCAATCATGATAACACCAAATTGGAATCTACCATTTGAACTAATGTGCGATGCAAGTGATTTTGCAATGGGAGCCGTTTTAGGACAAAGGATTGAAAAACGATTTCAACCTATATATTATGCTAGTAAGACGTTACAAGGAGCACAAACGAACTATACAACTACTGAAAAAGAACTCCTTGCTATTGTCTTTGCTTTTGACAAATTTCGATCATATCTAGTTCTAGCAAAAACGGTGGTCTATACCGACCATTCTGCTCTTAGATACCTATTTTCAAAACAAGATGCTAAACCAAGATTAATCCGTTGGATCTTACTCTTACAAGAGTTTGATATTGAAATCCGAGATAAAAGAGGAGCAGAAAATCTCGCCGCTGATCATCTTTCTCGTCTTGAAAATCCCGAATTAGAAGTTCTGAATGAATCGGCCATACAAGACAACTTTCCTGATGAATATCTATTGAAGATAGATTATAAAGAAATCCCATGGTTTGCAGACTATGCAAACTACTTAGTTTGTGGATTCCTTGAAAAAGGATTATCGTACCAAAGACGAAAGAAATTCTTCAGTGATATAAAACACTATTTCTGGGAAGATCCACATCTGTTTAAAAGTTGTCCCGATGGAATAATACGCCGATGTGTATTTGGAGATGAAGCTAGTAAAATTTTAAACCATTGTCACACAGGACCAACAGGAGGGCATTATGGGCCTCAACTAACAGCAAGAAAAGTTTATGAAGCTGGATTCTATTGGCCTACAATTTACAAAGACGCACACCTTCTTTGCAAATCCTGTGATGCATGTCAAAGGACCGGAAGAATAAGTCAACGTGATGAAATGCCACAAAATGTCATCCAAGTATGTGAAGTATTTGACATTTGGGGTATTGACTTTATGGGTCCATTTCCAAAATCTCATAATAATCTATATATACTCGTAGCCATTGATTATGTATCTAAATGGGCGGAAGCACAAGCTCTCCCAACTAACGATGCACGAGTTGTAGTCAACTTTTTAAAACGTCTTTTTGCAAGGTTTGGAACACCGAAAGCTTTAATAAGTGATCGGGGTACTCATTTCTGTAATAATCAACTTGAGAAAGTTCTTAAAAAATATGGAGTAACTCATAAAATCTCCACCGCATATCATCCACAAACAAGTGGACAAGTTGAAAATACAAACCGAGCTTTAAAACGTATTCTAGAGAAAACCGTAGGATCAAATCCGAAGGAATGGTCCATTAAATTGGAGGATGCACTCTGGGCTTTTAGAACAGCCTACAAAACTCCAATTGGAACCACACCTTTTAGACTTGTGTATGGAAAAGCATGTCATCTTCCAGTAGAAATTGAACACAAAGCATTTTGGGCTTTGAAGACATGTAACCTTGATTTACATGAAGCTGGACGTCTACGATTAAGTCAACTAAACGAATTAGAAGAATTAAGACATGAAGCATACGAAAATTCGTTAATCTATAAAGAAAGAACGAAGAAATGGCATGATAAAAGAATCAGAAGTTCAAGGGAATTTAAAGAAGGAGACAGAGTTCTTCTTTTCAATTCACGATTCAAGCTATTTCCTGGAAAATTGAAGTCAAGATGGTCTGGACCATTCATAGTCAAAAGAGTTTTCCCATACGGAACGATAGAATTAATAAATTCAAATGGGATTGAATTTAAAGTTAATGGTCACAGAGTTAAACATTACATACATGGTCCGATGGAAGTCGACAACGAAGTTAATCACGATTTCGACACCACAGCTAACTAAGTGTGGGGAGAATCAAGTGTTTAAGGGATAATATGTATTTCTGTTAGAGTTAGATTGTCTGTTTTCGTGTAGTTCTCGAAAATGGAACACGTATGGTCTTTCCCTAGCAGACCCTAAAGAACTAGTCTTCTCCCCCCATTCTGAATTTTTATTTTTTTTAGGTTTTTACGAAATGAAGACTGCCTGTGAACTAAACCATGGTCTAATGCTACACGCTTTGATCACTAAAAGAAATAATGACATACTACCGAGTGAATTAGTATCAGTAATCAGAGAAAGAATGGACGGAGTTAGAAAAGGATCCAGATGCGAAGATAATAAGTTACAATTTGGTAAAGGAAAATCAAAATCCGCAGCGAAAAGAAGAGCACGACACCTAGAAAAATGTCACAAATGCGGAAAATGGTCACATGGAGGTAAATGTTCAAATAATCAAACCTATTCAAATACCGAATTTGTTACTTTATGCAGAGACGGACCGTTCATATGTTTAGAAGAAAAGACAATGAATGCTCGAGGTTACGCCTATGCAGCCATGGAAAACCAATTAAACCGACTATCTTATGAATATAATAGATCATATAACTAAGAAATCTATTTCACAGGTATGTCTGTACAGTTTTTATTTTTATTTTTATTTTTAACCTTTTGATAATAAACGCTAATTTGTTCGCTAAAAAGTATTAAATTGGTATTAAATAAAATTAGGTTTGGCGACCGAAATTATTGATATCCTTCAAAAATTTATTACATCACTGCGAAATTTAACGTTTATTCTTAAGGTATAAATATCTTTAAACAATCAAACCAAAATATTTCAAAAATTCGTCATGAGTTAAATTAGGTCTTGGAACCGAAATTACTTTACCGAAAAGAGGGGCGCATATTTTTGATAATATTTGATTGATTAAAGTGGGATAAAAAGACAAAAAGATTTTTAATTTTATTATGTTTTTAATCTTAATATTTTAAATTAATATTGTAAACTTTGTAAAAAAAATATTTTTAAAATTGTAAATATTTGAAAAATTAATATAAGTTTGGTATGAATTTATAAATTTTTAAATTAAGTTTGGTGTGAATTTTTAATTTTTAAAATATTAATTTTTAATTTTATGCATTTTAAATTTTGAGTTTGGTGTGAATTTTTAATATTAATTTTGAATTTTATATTTAAGTTGTGTGAATTTAAAAACAAAAAATTTACTTTATCTCATTAAGTTAAAAATATGATTTTTAAAATTCGTCGTAAGTTGAAGACTAGGTCTTTGAACCGAAATTGCTTTACCCGAGGGAGGGACGAGAACTTTTATTATCAATATTTTTAATCTTGTTGATTTAAAGTATGCCAAAAACATTAAAAAACCCAAAAATCTTAGCTTTTAAAACAATCGCTACAAAAAGACAAATTTTAAAATTTTGTCGAGGGACGGACTAGGACATCGATCCGAAACGACCTCGTCCTAAATAACAAGGGAAACAAAATTTTAAAATTAATTTCTTAATTGTGTTATAAGTTAAAGATTATAAAAAAAAAAAAAAAAAAAAAAAGGGTAAACTCCGCGACTCGCGGAGTTTGCAGGGCAAAACCTCCGCGACTCGCGGAGGGACAAAATTACAGAAAAAAAAAATATAACAAGCTGAACGATCTGTACACACAAAACACAAAAACACTGCGAATTCTGCTGCGAAAACACACCGAAAAAACCCGAAAATCACCTCCAAAAATCTCAATTTTTAACCGTTAATCACCAAATTTTTTGCTAAAATCATGTTGAGATGGATGATATCTAAGAACTACTCAAGAAAAACGGTAAATTTCTACACCTAAACACCATTTAATTCGAATTTTAGTGTTCTTGAGCTAATTTTTACCCAATTTGATTTTGATGCTTTTTAGTGTAATTAGACTTAAATTGTTTATGTATTATGCTTGTATAACCTAGATTGATGCTGTTTAACATGATTAGAAGCCTTAAACTTCAAATTTTGAATAATCTAGGGTTTGTGTTCTTGAGCAATTTGGGGGTTTTTGATATAAACAGGTTATGGCCGATTTTTGTCATGAATTGTTGCTAAATTGAGTAGTGTAACATGTCTAGGTAGTTAAATGATCCAAACTTTGAGCCTAAACATGATTTTGAGAATTAAAGTGGACTTTTTCAAGTCCAAAATTCATGAACTTGATTTTTGAAAGATAATGCCATTTGAGACTTGTTTATTTGCTAGTAATGATTATTTTGACATGTTATTTGAGTTGAATGCTTATGAACTTGGCGAAAATTTTCGTATATGCTTATTTGAAAAAGTGTAGATTTGATAAAAATGTGAAAATAAGCTTAAGTTTGATATAAATTGATAATGTCATTGTAATTATTTTGATTGATGATTTTGCTGACACTAATGCATATTTGGATGCACAAAATTTGTGTTTGATGTGTTTTGCAGAATGAAAGGGGTGAATCTTCATCCCAAGCCCGCCATGCTCCTGCTGAGAACTTGGAACAACAGGAGGTAGATAACTACTACAAGCAGGATGTACCTCATCCAGTCATGACCTTTTCAGATATGCACTTGGAACAGTTGCACCCGAACCTGAGATTTGACAGACTTTGGATAGATTATCCAAAATATCAACGGGGTTTGCATACTCTTCATTCCAAGGTTGTTGAGGTACCGAGGGTCATAGAATGGGGACCCTTGGAAGCTGTAGAATTGGCCGGGCCAATTAGGGAATTACTGGTACAGAGGTATGGTAATTCTTCTTTTAATGACTGGATATGTTTATTCACCATACGCAGACCTGTATATAAAGTATGGTGTGAAGAGTTGTTATGTAGTATAGAGTTGAATGATCGGGTAGCTAGTTTAACCGATCGTTCTTTTATTAGATTTTTGTTAGGCGGTTCGATGCGCCACATGTCTTTACTGGACATGGCTCAGGCTTTACGTATATATACGCCTGAGGAATTAGCGTCTGCCGATTGTAGAGGATTGATACTAAACGGTAGGAAAATAGATGAAAATTTTGATACACACGGTGTGTGGAGTCAAATGACAAGCCATCACCGTTTCAAAGGGGGAAACTACTCTTATTTGGATATAGATAGAGCCGAATTAAGAGTAATACATAGGTTTTTAGCTAATTCGATTACACAAAGGGGTAAAAACAAAGAAAAGGTAAATGAACAAGATTTGTTTTACCATATGTGTATTCGAGACCCACACAGCGCTGTAAGTATACCATATTGTGTGGGTTATTATTTATCAGCTATGGTTCGAGGGATGCGTCCACATAGCATAATAGGAGGTGGTATTTTTATTACTTTGATTGGTGAATATCTCGGTGTGGATATAAGTCGGGGGGGATTATTAGTAGAAGAGCCGGAACCCCGCGACACTATAGGTTTAAATGTATACCATGGTACAAAAGTTTTGAAGCGGCGAAATAACGCCGCAGTACGGTACAATGGTAGACATCCACAGGTAGAGAGAAACCAGGAACAAGGTAATGTAGGAGGGGGGAATGAGATGCAAGAAATGCATAGGTTTATAGCTTCTCAGGAATACGAAAATGCTAGACAGAGAGCATTTGAAGATTGGCAAGTTCATCAGAACCAGATCATAGCGCATTGCCAACATATAGGTAGAAACTATATTCCTACACCGAAACCCGTCTTCCCTCCTTGGTCGATAGAGATGCAGCCACCATATCCTACGTATGACCCTGCCGAAGCATTCTATAGCACTTATGGTTATGCGTGGAACCCCTATTGGTACCAATATCATCCTTAGTTTACTTATTTTTTTTATTTTGTAATTTGTAATTATTGATATGTTTAATACTTTTATTAATATTGTAATCATTTTTATAATTATCTAACTTTTATTCTTAGATTTTAATAATTTTTGAATGTGGGGTAATATACCAAACTTCAAAAATATGTATATATGTTTGCAGTTTATCTTATGTATACAACAGGGTAAAACAACGCATTTTCAAAGACTGGCATTAAGTTCAGCAAAAGCAACAAATTTTGACGACAAGATGAAAAATATATGTGAAATAACAACAAGACGGGATGAACAAATGATGTGCACCATTTATCATTCAGCAAACAAACGCCAATATATTTGGAAACTTTGGTAAAAATTTAATCATTTTCACACAAATCACCCTCAATAATTTAAATTGTTACTGATTTCTTGCAAATGAGGGCATTGCAAGATCTTAAGTGTGGGAAGGGGTTAAATTCTTTCGGATTTTAAAATTTTTTACTTTATACACTTGGTTACCATTAAAAATACTAGTAAAGCAGTAGTTGTATTAGAATCTAGTGCTCTCTGATAAAAAAGAACAGCCCTAGTCTTATATACTGACTACCCAATTCTAGTAAAAATTTTCAATTAAATAAATTCAAATCATGTTTATACATATTTATGAACGATAAAACTAGGTTTTAACACCGAAATTATTGTTACCTCGGAAAGGACATAAATTGAGAAACAAACTAAAATGTTAAAATTCATTTAAAATGGAATAGAGGACGATAAAAAGAAAAATAAAAAGCCAAGTGTGGGAAAATTTACCAAGTTATTTTAAACATATGTCACATATATCTGTAACAAATAACTAAAAATACTTTTGCTTTGGACTAAACTAAACTGTTTTACCCGATGAAAGAAAAGAAGAGATGGATCTACACGATGAATCAATTCCATCACTAAAAGGAAGTAAAGTCTTCCGAAAAAGAAACGCGCTTCTTGATTTAGGTCATGAAGTTGTCGTCCAGACCAGCTGTAGGTTGACGAAAAATCTAGAAAAGTCATCACTAAAATCAGCAGGAAATCCACGGACCTCAGCATTAAACAGGGTCGCCAAGTGGTCAGATTTATCCTAACCATGAGAAGGATTTATCTCGTACAATTGGGAGGCACCGTGCAAATTAGCTGGATAAGACTAATGAATCAGATCCCCAGAAAGGATAATCTCCTTAAAGATTAAAAATCAGCTTTTAAGACTGATATTACTCAATCCTAGAGATTGACCTTAAAGATTGAGAATTACAAACTCATGGAATTCGATGATATCTAAACTCGAGCTTAAACGAGAAAATATTTTGATCAAAATTACAAACCAATTTGTTTTCTGAAAACCCTATTTTCAATGCGTTCATTACCATTGAACGTAAAATCCTAGGAATTCACCTGGAATTCATTAGGTCACCTGAACTAAATCGGGTGTCAACCGTAAGAACGGTGGTTGCATAGTGGTCAAAGACAGGACTTTGTGCCAAACCGACAAATTATAAGGGTGAGCTTTACTATTGCTCCTACCAAGGATAGTAATTGCGTCCGACACGTTATAAACCATAATCAAAAGCATGTCACGAGACATTGCCTTAACAGTTGCTTGTTCAACGCTTTCCTTTACAACCGGACGGTAGTTTGCCGAAAGGTAATATACGGAACAAGTAAACTGGACGTGTTGCTTTCCAAATACAAGGTTAGCAAGTGGGTGACACAAAACCGCAAGTTTTGAGCTAAAATTTTCAAATCTGAAACCCACCAAACCCACAAAAATATTTTGCAAACACCGGTAAAGGGTTATTCCGGAAAACTTATCTAGGGTAAAAACTAGATTTAATTTTCAAAAGATCAAATGTTTTCATAAAGATCCAATTTCCTTAATGGATCTAAATTTTTATAGTCATGTGGGACTGTAAACCATATCGTTACTACCATTGTTTATACCGCCATATAGAAATCACTGATGTACAAAGTGTGAAGAATAAAGAAGTGATTCTAGTATTTCAAGACGATATTGCTTGAGGACAAGCAACGCTCAAGTGTGGGAATATTTGATAATGCTAAAAACGAACATATATTTCATAGCATTATTCCTCAAGAAAGACAAGCTTTTAGTTGCAATTGTTCTATTTACAAGAGATATTCGTTTAAATAATAAAAGGTGAAGACAAAAGACAGATTCGACGAATTGAAGACGCAAACGACCAAAAAGCTCAAAAGTACAAAAGACAATCAAAAAGGTTCCAATTATTGATAAGAAACGTCTCGAAATCACAAGAGTACAAGATTCAAAACGCAAAGTACAAGATATTAAATTGTACGCGAGGACGTTCGAAAATCCGGAACCGGGACCAGAGTCAACTCTTAACGCTCGACGCAACGGACTAAAAATTACAAGTTAACTATGTATATAAATATAATATAATATATAATTAATTATATTAATTATATATATATTATATATATATAATAAAAACCGTCGGCAGCAGGAAACTCCAAGGGTGTGAGCTGTAAATATCTCTCCGCGACTCGCGGAGTTTTAAGGCCATTTTGCCGCGAGTCGCGGAGCCCCAAATTTCAAGTCTGGCTATAAAGCCAACCGAATTCTGATCAAATTTAATCAATCTTTTTCTCTTCCTCTTCATACGTAAATATATTTATATTTATAATTTATATTTTAATTTTAATTATAATTCTAATAATAAGGGTATGTTAGCGAATGTTGTAAGGGTGTAAGTCGAAATTCTGTCCGTGTAACGCTACGCTATTTTTAATCATTGTAAGTTATGTTCAACCTTTTTATATTAATGTCTCGTAGCTAAGTTATTATTATGCTTATTTAAAACGAAGTAATCATGATGTTGGGCTAATTACTAAAATTGGGTAATTGGGCTTTGTACCATAATTGGGGTTTGGACAAAAGAACGACACTTGTGGAAATTAGACTATGGGCTATTAATGGGCTTTATATTTGTTTAACTAAATGAAAGTTTGTTAATGTTAATATAAAGATTTACAATTGGGCGTCCCTATAAATTACCATATACACTCGATCGGACACGATGGGCGGGGTATTTATATGTACGAATAATCGTTCATTTAACCGGACACGGGAATGGATTAATAGCCACTAGAATAATTAAAACAGGGGTGAAATTACATTCAAGGGTAATTGATGTAATTGTTAACAAAGTAGTAAAACCTTGGTTTACACGCAGTCGATAACCTGGTGTATTCATTAAACAAAGTATTAAAACCTTGTTACAATTCGAATCCCCAATTAGTTGGAATATTTATCTTCGGGTATAATAATAATTTGACAAGGACACTTGCAATTTATATTTATGACTGATGGACTGTTATGGACAAAAACCAGACGGACATATTGAATAATCCAGGACAAAGGACAATTAACCCATGGGCATAAAACTAAAATCAACACGTCACACATCATGATTACGGAAGTTTAAATAAGCATAATTCTTTTATTTCATATTTAATTTCCTTTATTTTATATTTAATTGCACTTCTAATTATCGCACTTTTATTTATTTTATTTTATCGCACTTTTAATTATCGTACTTTTTAATTATCGCAAGTTTATCGTACTTTTATTATTCGCAATTTCATTATCGTTATTTACTTTACGCTTTAATTTAAGTCTTGTATTTATTTTATATTTTACATTAGGTTTTAACTGCGACTAAAGTCTTAAAATCGTCAAACCGGTCATTAAACGGTAAAAACCCCCCTTTATAATAATAATATTACTTATATATATATTTGTATTTTTATAAAAGTAAACTAATATAGCGTTGAGCTTTGTTTAAAGATTTCCCTGTGGAACGAACCGGACTTACTAAAAACTACACTACTGTACGATTAGGTACACTGCCTATAAGTGTTGTAGCAAGGTTTAAGTATATCCATTCTATAAATAAATAAATATCTTGTGTAAAATTGTATCGTATTTAATAGTATTTTCCTAGTAAAATATAAGCTATTTTGTATACACCTCGTTCGACATCAAAAGCGCATGTATTCTCAGTCCCAAAAATATAAAGGATAAAAAGGTAAATGAAACTCACCATACTGTATTTCGTAGTAAAAATACATATAACGTCATTGAACAAGTGCAAGGTTGGCCTCGGATTCACGAACCTATATTAATTATATATATATTTATGTTGATCAATATTTGTCTAACAAATTAGGGTTAAGTCATAGTGTACCACAATCCTAATGCTCGAGTCTGACTCAACAGTATAGTAACATGTTATATTACTCATGTTTAGTTAAAATTCTAGTAAAAGGTGACGTGTGAAACAACGTATCACAAATGGTTTCATAATCATAAAATAGTATTTTAGTTTTTAGAGAAAGTCAACAAAAAAATATTAACTGAAAAGTTAACGGAAAAGTCAAAGTTTAAGGTCAAAAGTCAAAGGTTAAAGTAAAAACGAGGTCGCATGCAAAAATACAATAACTTATACAAAAAATGATTTTTCGGTCAAACATGACTAAACGGCCTTTAGAAAAAAATTATCGGAGCTCTGATTGATAAACGGTCAAAGATAAGAGTTACACTTTACCAAAAAGATTAAGCATAAATGTTACAGAAGTAAACTAACCCTAGACAACTCGTAGTTGCCAATGCGGTTTCGGCGTTTCAAAGTTAATTTTTCAGCTTTAATAAATTTACAAAAGTGACCGAGTAGCCTACTTTGGAGATTTTTAGAAAATTCCTCGAAACTCGGATTGACAAACGGTCAAAGCCTGCAAATTCTAGTTACCACAAAGATATAACATGATTTTTGGCAAAAGTAAACACACATCAGGCCGACCATGACAACTGATACAAAACTGACATTTTTAATAAAAAGTTTCAGCTCTTTTCAGAATTTTTAAAATGTGACCAAACAGTCAACTTTGACGATTTTTAGAAAAATCGTCGAGACTCAAATTGACAAACGGCCAGAGTCGTTTGCTAGACCTTACAGCAAAGAATTTAGTGGTATTTTTCTTAAATCTGAAACAACGCAGATCAGCGAGAATTTCAGTTCCCTTTTCGACATTTTTTCAAAATTTGCAAAACTTCTTTTGTCCATAACTTGACAACCGTTCAACGAAACGATACGTGCTTTATATGAAAATTCATCTACTCGACGAGTAGAATCCAAATAACCACTTTTTATAACCCAGAAAATTAGTTCACTAATTATCATTAGCAATCTTAATTACGAAATTAATTGTTTAATTCATAACTTTCTAACCATTCATCGAATCCATTCGATATCTAAATGAAAAGTTCTTAATTTTTCGTTAGCTCTCCAACGACATGCATATCTTATACCTTATCTTAACCACAGGTGTAACTAACCTCAAGATTTAGCCTATCCTATCTAAAGGCAATATCAAAAGTACAAGCATGCATAATCCTATTTTCTCGAGCACTAGTCAGGGATACACTATTAATAAATAAAAGTTAAGTTGTGAGTGTTCACGTATCAATATTGAGATTCAATATTGCAGGAAAGGTACGTAAACGTAACGGAGATGACAAACACTAGATTGACCTCACGAACATACCCATGATCCATACCCATAACCTCCATAGCTATAGCTCATAATTTCCTTAGCTTTATCCCGCTCATAAAAATTCGTTTTGAAAATAATGCACTCATGACCTCGTCGTAGTATTTTATGTATAATACTAATAATATCGCTCATAATACTAATACTAATAAGATTTATAAACTTAATATTAATAATAATATTAATAAATAAATAATAATAATAATCTAAGAGTGCTCGATGAAGAATGCATCCTCCAAACTACAAACGTTCAAATTTATAGCACCACTCTACCTAACCCCTCATGCCAGCTAACACGCATCATTTATTCATTGTAACATAAGTGATATAGATATATATTATTTAATATATAATATATTTAATCTTTAGAATTAATTAAATATTATATTATATTTACGCTCATGGTAAAAATATAATTTTTACAAAAATGACTCGCGCGTTGTCACTTGACTCATGTACCACTTTCCGTTTTTCGGGCGCACTTTCATACGTTTAGAAAACTAGCCTTTTACGTTACGTGACGTGTACCTTTAATAATAATTTGACTTATTTATCAAAGATTTACTTTATGAAAAACGTAACTTATAAAATTGAGCGTTGTGGTCATTTCCTTCTATAAATCAAAGTCTCGTTGTTTGTCAAAATATTTTATTTTAAATTAAACGTTTTGTGACATGTACCTTTATTAATAACTAGACTTAAATTAATTAAAAACTAACCCACTCAAAGTGTAACTTAATCTTTTGAGTGTTTTGGTCATTTACTTTTATAATTCATACCCTCGTTAGTTATCGAAGTATATTTAATAACATTAACTTAAACCAAAACGTCTTTTGACTAAATTGAAATATATTTATAATATATAGGTTTGAAATACTTTAATAAAATATTTAGATTTTAATTATATTTCAAAGTATATTTGAAGATCGTTTATAATATTATATCCTATAACGTTTATACTTTTAAAAAAAATATAATTTCCTTATGCGTCAACGTTTAGTTTGTTTTTCTTAAACTTTCTAAATAATATAACTATATTCCCAAAGTTTCACTTTCACTCTAAATAATAGGAAGGTTAACTAGTTAACGTTTATATAGAAAGTCGAACAGAAAACTCCACTAACATTTGACTAGTTCCCGTTAATTGACACATTTGTCTTCACTTATAACTCACTTTACCATTTTCCGAATACGGTTAATAATAAGGGTTACCTAATTCAAAGTGGACCTCATAACAGATACTCTTAATCATAATTCAATGTATCTGATAATTCAATCATTTGATATTATCTTTTAATCTCGTCGATAAACTTACATCGAACAAATACATTCATGTAAAGTATTATCTATTCAATACCTTGATAGTATTTTCAGGTTCATAAAATAGATCTCATAGCTTATAATCATATTCACTAATCCGTTCGATGTTTTATATAATATATCTCAATTTAATAATCACACATATGTATATGTATATATAATTGTTCGTGAATCGCTAGGCATGGTCAAAGGGTAATTGATTATATGAATATGGTTTTCAAAACTTTCGAGACTCAACATTACATATTTTTGCTCATCGTGTCGGGAACATATAAAGATTAAAGTTTAAATTTGATCGGAAATTTCCGGGTCATCACAAAATGTCCCGTTCTTATTGATTAAAAACGTTCCATATTAATTGATTTCGTTGCGAGGTTTTGACCTCTATATGAGACGTTTTTCAAAGAATGCATTCATTTTAAAACAAACCATAACCTTTATTTCATCAATAAAGGTTTAAAAAGTTTTACATAGATTATCAAATAATGATAATCTAAAATATCCTGTTTACACACGACCATTACATAATGGTTTACAATACAAATATGTTACAACAAAATAAGTTTCTTGAATGCAGTTTTTACACAATATCATACAAGCATGGACTCCAAATCTCGTCCTTATTTAAGTATGCGACAGCGGAAGCTCTTAATAATCACCTGAGAATAAACATGCTTAAAACGTCAACAAAAATGTTGGTGAGTTATAGGTTTAACCTATATATATCAAATCATAATAATAGACCACAAGATTTTATATTTCAATACACATCCCATACATAGAGATAAAAATCATTCATATGGTGAACACCTGGTAACCGACATTAACAAGATGCATATATAAGAATATCCCCATCATTCCGGGACACCCTTCGGATATGATATAAATTTCGAAGTACTAAAGTATCCGGTACTTTGGATGGGGTTTGTTAGGCCCAATAGATCTATCTTTAGGATTCGCGTCAATTAGGGTGTATGTTCCCTAATTCTTAGATTACCAGACTTAATTAAAAGGGGCATATTCGATTTCGATAATTCAACCATAGAATGTAGTTTCACGTACTTGTGTCTATTTTGTAAATCATTTATAAAACCTGCATGTATTCTCATCTCAAAAATATTATATTTTAAAAGTGGGACTATAACTCACTTTCACAGATTTTTACTTCGTCGGGAAGTAAGACTTGGCCACTGGTTGATTCACGAACCTATAACAATATATACATATATATCAAAGTATGTTCAAAATATATTTACAACACTTTTAATATATTTTGATGTTTTAAGTTTATTAAGTCAGCTGTCCTCGTTAGTAACCTACAACTAGTTGTCCACAGTTAGATGTACAGAAATAAATTGATAAATATTATCTTGAATCAATCCACGACCCAGTGTATACGTATCTCAGTATTGATCACAACTCAAACTATATATATTTTGGAATCAACCTCAACCCTGTATAGCTAACTCCAACATTCACATACAGAGTGTCTATGGTTGTTCCGAAATATATATAGATGTGTCGACATGATAGGTCAAAACATTGTATACGTGTCTATGGTATCTCAAGATTACATAATATACAATACAAGTTGATTAAGTTATGGTTGGAATAGATTTGTTACCAATTTTCACGTAGCTAAAATGAGAAAAATTATCCAATCTTGTTTTACCCATAACTTCTTCATTTTAAATCCGTTTTGAGTGAATCAAATTGCTATGGTTTCATATTGAACTCTATTTTATGAATCTAAACAGAAAAAGTATAGGTTTATAGTCGGAAAAATAAGTTACAAGTCGTTTTTGTAAAGGTAGTCATTTCAGTCGAAAGAACGACGTCTAGATGACCATTTTAGAAAACATACTTCCACTTTGAGTTTAACCATAATTTTTGGATATAGTTTCATGTTCATAATAAAAATCATTTTCCCAGAATAACAACTTTTAAATCAAAGTTTATCATAGTTTTTAATTAACTAACCCAAAACAGCTCGCGGTGTTACTACGACGGCATAAATCCGGTTTTACGGTGTTTTTCGTGTTTTCAGGTTTTAAATCATTAAGTTAACATATCATATAGATATATAACATGTGTTTAGTTGATTTTAAAAGTCAAGTTAGAAGGATTAACTTTTATTTGCGAACAAGTTTAGAATTAACTAAACTATGTTCTAGTGATTACAAGTTTAAACCTTCGAATAAGATAGCTTTATATGTATGAATCGAATGATGTTATGAACATCATTACTACCTCAAGTTCCTTGGATAAACCTACTGGAAATGAGAAAAATAGATCTAGCTTCAAAGGATCCTTGGATGGCTTGAAAGTTCTTGAAGCAGAATCATGACACGAAAACAATTTCAAGTAAGATTTCCACTCGAAATAAGATTGTTATAGTTATAGAAATTGAATTAAAGTTTGATTATGATTATTACCTTTTATTAGAAAGATAACCTACTGTAAGTAACAAAGGTTTCTTGATCTTGGATGATTACTTGGAATGGATTTAGAAAACTTGGAAGTAAACTTGCAATTTTGGAAGTATTCTTGATTTTATGAAACTAGAACTTTTGGAATTTATGAAGAACACTTAGAACTTGAAGATAGAACTTGAGAGAGATCGATTAGATGAAGAAAATTGAAGAATGAAAGTGTTTGTAGGTGTTTTTGGTCGTTGGTGTATGGATTAGATATAAAGGATATGTAATTTTGTTTTCATGTAAATAAGTCATGAATGATTACTCATATTTTTGTAATTTTATGAGATATTTAATGCTAGTTGCCAAATGATGGTTCTCACATGTGTTAGTGACTCACATGGGCTGCTAAGAGCTGATTATTGGAGTGTATATACCAATAGCACATACATCTAAAAGCTATGTATTGTACGAGTACGAATACGGGTGCATACGAGTAGAATTGTTGATGAAACTGAACGAGGATGTAATTGTAAGCATTTTTGTTAAGTAGAAGTATTTTGATAAGTGTCTTGAAGTCTTTCAAAAGTGTATGAATACATATTAAAATACTACATGTATATACATTTTAACTGAGTCGTTAAGTCATCGTTAGTCATTACATGTAAGTGTTGTTTTGAAACCTTTAGGTTAACGATCTTGTTAAATGTTGTTAACTCAATGTTTAAAATATCAAAAGAGATTTTAAATTATTATATTATCATGATATTATGATGTACAAATATCTCTTAATATGATATATATACATTAAATGTCGTTACAACGATAATCGTTACATATATCTCTCGTTTCAAAATCATTAAGTTAGTAGTCTTGTTTTTACATATGTAGTTCATTGTTAATATACTTAATGATATGTTTGCTTATCATAATATCATGTTAACTATATATATAACCATATATATGTCATTATATAGTTTTTACAAGTTTTAACATTCGTGAATCACCGGTCAACTTGGGTGGTCAATTGTCTATATGAAACCTATTTCAATTAATCAAGTCTTAACAAGTTTGATTGCTTAACATGTTGGAAACACTTAATCATGTAAATAATAATTTCATTTAATATATATATAAACATGGAAAAGTTCGGGTCACTACACATCGACCCCACCATGAAGGTGAGTGACTGTTGGAATGCCTGTTTTTGTTCGAGGGATAGCCGTTGGGATTGTGGGGTCCCATGGAAGGATGTGTTGTGAAGGGAGACAATTTTTCCACCTCACATGAGTGGAGACACCGTGGACGGCTTCGATTGTAGGACCAGGAACTGTTGCGGTATGTCGCGTTTCACCGTATGCGAACACTTTAGATGGTGGAAGATCCTTGTGAAATTTCTGCAAATGAAGTAAAAATGAAGAAAAAATTGTTAACTTGCACAATTTGAAGTTACATTGAAATTTAGGCCTAAACATATCTACATGTCCCTAATTCAATAAATTGTTAACGACTATAGTAACTTCTTTCCGAAGTTCATTTTCGATTGCAATTAATAAATCTCTGTTTAGACCAATATAATATCATTGACTCTGTTTTCAAGTTAAAGTGTTCTTTTTTTTCGAATAGCAACTTTATTAACCAACGAAATCAATACAAGAGAGTCACTTGAGACCGACCCAGATTACAAACATACGACCACAAACCTGGAGGATATTACAACAAAAGCTCGAAGCTACAAGATTCTTCAATAGATATATACTCCGTAATTTTTACAGGGTCGTCTCAAGGCTGAACATCTTAATATGCTGAACATCTTAATATATACTCAGGCTGCATTTAACACGTACGCTCCTTAGTATAAATAATTGTACGATTAACCACTTCATTAATATTAATATTTATCCGAAAGATAATGGATCAAATATCAAATCACCATCACCATCGCTTATCTAATACTATATCCAATCTTATTTGCATCAAATATCAGTCATGTTCTTCAAATTCTGGGCATAAGCTGTAGATTCAACAACAATCAACTACATGATCAGCTATGCTCGACTGGAGATCTGCCTTCTGATCTCTTTTTAATTCACGATCTGGTATCTGCTTTATTCCTTAGATTAGTTTCTCTATTTTATTCAATCAGTTCCCTATTCTCTCCTCCAATTCGATTTCCGGCGGCGATTTTCACGATCTATTTCCGATAATCTGTTCATGTTTTCTTATTAGCCTTTACGTTTTCCTTTCTGATCTAGGGTTAATCTATTACTGGTTCTCATCTTCTTCTACTCCCTGCAATTTCTGGCGGAGATCTTAATGATTTAATTCCGGCAATCTGCTCTTTATTTTCTTATTAGTTTTTTTTTTCTTTTCTAGGCCTAGGTTAATCTGTTTTGGTTCTCTGTCTTTTTTTCTTATCATATTAAGATGTTCAGCATTCCATGCTCTCCTTTCACACCTACATCTAGCCGATTGAACAAACAACCACACATATCTCATCAGAATCGACACTTGAACAATTCTCGCATCATCAACAACATAAAATACCAACCTGATAATGTTGGCATTTGGGTTAAAGTTGATCGTAATCGCAAGAACCGCACTAACCCTAATTCGGCTATCTATTCACCATCTTCCTGTGACTTTCCTCCTCTTTATCAACAACCTACAAACCCTAACACCCATTTTCTCAAACGTATGAACGCGGCAAACAATCTCCTATATCAACGATTCAAACAACAAGAACACGCCAAATCCCTAATTAAGAGGTTTGGAAATCATAATCATTCATCCGACAACCATATCCCATCAAACCACCCAACCGAAATCCATAAACAACCTAACCATACAACCGAAAACCCTAAACCTACCCCATCACAATTCAAACACGTACACAATGGAATCACCTCATTTTTATTCTTCAACTTTCCAGACTCCTGGAACTCCGTTAAACTCTGGTCTCTTTTCAAAAAGCATGGCGAAATAAACGAAGTGTATATACCAAAAAAAGGCTAAAGAATGGAAAAAGATTCGGGTTTGTGAGATATAAAAATATACCTCCTCATCAAGTCGATAATATGGAAAGGAAACTGAATAGGATTGAAGCTGATGGTATGTTATTGGTTGTCTACAAAGCTCGCGATCAAAATAATGATACAAATGGGACTGCCGAAAACCATACTAATCAGAACTCTCAGGGTACAAATCAGAAGGTAAAACCTAATATTAATCTTGATAATATTGTTAACGACCGTACCTTCTGTCATGTTCTGAACAATAAGATACATGTTAATAAACACAATGATGCATATTGCTCCAAAGAATTTTCCATCAAAGTTCCAACCGACTCAAAGATAGTCGATCTCCTCGGGCACGCTCTTATCGGTGAGATCAAGAATATTGAACATCTTGAGTATTTCAATGAAATATGTAAGTCCGAGAACTTTAATGGTTTTGAATCTAAATATCTTGGTGGTAAAGACGTATTGCTCCTGTTTGAAGATATTAGATGCGCATTTGATGTTATTAATCCTATGAGCTTCGGTAAAAAAACATCCTCTGTGGAATTGGTTTGATAACATACGCCCTTGGGATCCGGATAAATACACATCATCCGGACGTTTGGTTTGGTTCGACATTAGGGGGGTCCCTTTAACATGTTGGAACGAGTCTACTTTTCATAAGATAGCCAAAATGCTGGGGTGATGTTTTGGAACTAAAAAATTGCTCACTAGAAGAGAAGGGATTGCAAGACATCTCCATCGGCAAAGCTCTCATCAACACAAGTTCACTCGCCCCAATTTTCGGTCAGGTATTTATTCATCACGATTTAAAGATCTATAATGCCTTTGTATCTGAAAATCTTATTACAGGTGTAGAATTTAACTCAACGGACAATAAATCATCGATTTGGAAGGACGATATACATTCAGATGAATACCCCTCGGACAACGAATCCCACATGGATGAAGATCAAGGTAATAGATCACAAAATTCTGAAAACCAAAATCCACCGCCACCACATGAAATACATGATGACCACAATGATAACCATAACTGCACTAATCAAAACCAAACCTCACCTTCCACATCATCGAAAAGGGTCGAAGCAATCAAATTCGCCACTCACAACCATGTAAACTCAAACCATGACAACGAAATCGCAACAGGACCTTCGCATATCTCGGACACAAACGTAGAAACCAACTCATCAAACCGGCATCATCTATATAACAACACCTCCTACTCAAGCAACAACTCACACATCCCTGAGTCTCACCCACGCCAACCTATACACATAAGCCCAATTGACATCATGCATAACCTAATATCTTCCAAGCCCACTAGCCCAACCAAATCCCCTATCAACAACCCACGGGCCTCCCAAATAGAACCCATTACACTTAACATAGATTCTCCTGCTATACAAACAAACCACCCCACCTATCCCACGGGGCCCACCGAACCCACCGAATCCCCAAACATCACACCCATGCAAACTCCACCCGTGTCAAACAACATACCCACTGAACCTACACATGCGGACACTACCATTGAACAAACCATCCCAACTAATTCACCCAACCACTTACCTACGGCTACCACTGATCTAACACCCAATGATGATAACCCCACCATATATACTATCCACGACTTTCCGATGAGTAAAACAAAGGAGAAATCAAAGAATAAAAACCACGATGTGACACGAGCCATAAATAAACCAATATACTCCTCCAATTCCATCGACTTCAAAAAAGTCGCACGCCCCAATCCGGTTACTAAACCACCCACGAAACAGCTAACCAAATCACCATTTGAGAATGCTAAGAATAGTACGCGATCAAAATTTTTATACATAAAGCATTGTGCGAGAAGCGGACAAAAGCTAAAATTTTCCCAACTCAACCGTAAAACAAACTCCACTTCCAAATTGTCCGGGAATGCCTCAAAAGCAGTAACAAAGCCTAAAGAAGCCAGCACGAGCCACAATTCCAACAAAATATCGAGTAGCACCAAAGACACAACCGAATTCGGGCTTGGCATCGGCATCCGTTGGGAAACCGAAACCTGATCTTCCTTCATCTCCATTCGTTTGTAAGTTTTTTATAATGTGTTGTATTTCACTAAATATTCGCGGGTTGGGTCAAACGGATAAAATCAATTGGCTCAAACAAATTTGTCAAAAAGAAAATCCGATCTTCCTCGGGCTACAAGAAACAAAATGTGGTCAATCCGATGACTTTTTAATCGAATCCTTTTGGTGTAACACAAATTTTAAATTCATACAAAAAGTCTCAATCGGGGCTTCGGGGGGTTTATTATTAATTTGGGATTCGTCGTCTTTCATATTTGACTCCGCCATTGAAGGAGAATTTTTTATCGCAATTAAAAGGAAATGGGCAGGGTTAGACACCGATATGTTTATGGTCCACACTCACACACACAAAAATTAAGATTTTGGTCCGAACTTTCAAAATTAACTGATTCCATCGATGTTCCCCACATTATCTTCGGTGACTTTAATGAAGTTAGATCTGATTCCGAACGCCTAAACTGCTATTTCAAACAAACTTGGGCCGATAATTTTAACAACTTCATAAATTGCGCTAACTTAATCGATCTTCCACTTGGAGGAAAGAAATTCACACGCATGTGCCTCAACATACAAAAATTCAGTAAACTCGATAGATTCCTTATCTCCGAAACTATCCTTAACATTTGGCCAGACATCTCCTCAAAAATACTTGAACGCGACCTTTCTGATCATTGCCCGATCATATTAAAAAACTCCTTCACCGACTTTGGACCTAAACCTACCCTAGTCTTCAACTCATGGCTTAAACTAAAAAATGTTGATGACATCATCAAAAACACATGGCTAATCCCAGTTAACGGAAATCGACCGGACTGTATTTTTCGTAGTAAACTAAAAAACGTAAAACCTGAACTTAAAAAATGTAGCCTCCAACTTAGCAACCTTGACTCCGAAATCAGTTCGCACCTCGATGCCTCAAATGAATGGGAAAAAATCGCAGAAACCAGGCAACTAACTGAATCCAAACATAAAATCTGGATAAATGAAAAGGTCCAACACATCGAAAAGAAAAAAAAGAAAAACAACATGTTAAAACAAAAAGCCCGAATTAAATGGAATTTAGAAGGTGACGAAAATACTAAATATTTCCATAACTTCATTAAAAGACGAGCCAGCAAAAACAACATCCGCGGCATCTCACTAAATAGAGCATGGTCCGAAGACCCCCACATAATAAAAAATGAGGCATTAAAATACTTTGAGACACTATTCAAATCCAAAAAACGCAAAGGTAATTGTCCCTTTGTAAACGACCCCAATCGCAATTACATAAACGATGCAGACAATCTCATACTTGAAGCCCGATTATCCGAAAATGAAGTGTGGGATGCACTTAATGGCTGTGACAGCTCAAAAGCTCCCGGCCCGGATGGCTTCAATATGAAATTCTTTAAAAAATATTGGTGGTTGATAAAAGAGGACCTTTTCAAAGCACTTGATTGGTTTTGGTGCAATTCTGAAATTTCTAAGGGTTGCAACGCCTCTTTCTTCACACTAATCCCAAAAAAAGTCCAACCCAATCGGTTTCAATGAATATCGTCCTATATGTTTAATCGAAAGCTATTACAAAATTCTCACAAAAATCCTTTCCAACAGACTTTCAAAAGTAATCTACAAAATTATTGGCACAGAACAAACCGCCTTCCTCAAAGGAAGATACATCCTTGACAGCATCCTAATTGCAAATGAAATAATAGATGAATTAAAAAGAAAAAAACAAAAGGGTCTCATATTTAAAGTGGATTTCGAAAAGGAATTCGACTGCATAGAGTGGGACTTCCTTTTTGATACCATGAAAAGTATGGGATTCGGCACTAAATGGATCAGCTTCATCCACGCATGTCTCTCATCTTCTACAATCTCCATCCTCATCAATGGCTCCCCGACCATGGAATTCTCCCCTGGTAGAGGTATCCGCCAAGGTGACCCTATTTCACCGTTCCTATTCATTATCGCGGCGGAAGGACTCAACATTCTCGCCAAACGTGCCATAGCAAATGACCAATTCCGCGGTATTTGTGTTGGCCATGACAAGATTGTGGTATCCTGATATTATGCGAGGTGTATATAAAATAGCTTTATTTTTACAACTAAATACTATTAAATATGATACAATTTTACACAAGATATTTATTTATTTATAGAATGGATATACTTAAACCTTGCTACAACACTTATAGGCAGTGTACCTAATCGTACAGTAGTGTAGTTTTTAGTAAGTCCGGTTCGTTCCACAGGGAATCTTTAAACAAAGCTTAACGCTATATTAGTTTTAATTTATAAAAATACAAATATATAAATAAGTAATATTATTATTATAAAGGGGGGTTTTTACCGTTTAATGACCGGTTTGTCGATTTAAAAACTTTAGTCGCAGTTAAAACCTAATGTAAAATATTAAAAATAAATACAAGACTTAATTTAAAGCGTAAAGTAAATAACGATAATGAAATTACGATAAATAAAAGTGCGATGAAATAAAATACAATAATTAAAAAGTGCGTTAATTAAAAGTGCAATTAAATACAATGACAATAAATAAAAGTGCGATAATTAGAAGTGCAATTAAATATAAAATAAAGGAAATTAAATATGAAATAAAAGAATTATGCTTATTTAAACTTCCGTAATCATGATGTTTGATGTGTTGATTTTAGTTTTATGCCCATGGGTTAATTGTCCTTTGTCCTGGATTATTTAATATGTCTGTCTGGTTTTTGTCCATAACAGTCCATCAGTCATAAATATAAAGTGCGAGTATCCTCGTCAAATTATCCTTATACCCGAAGTTAAATATTCTAACTAATTGGGGACTTAAACTGTAACAAGGTTTTAATACTTTGTTATCAATTATGCCAAGTGTCCTTATACATAATTTTACCCCTATTTTAATAATTTCATAGACTATTAATCCATTTCCATATCCGGTTAAATGAACGATTATTCGTACATATAAATATCCCGCCCATCGTGTCCGATCGAGTGTATATAGTTATTTATAGGGACGTCCAATTGTAATCTTTATATTAAAATTAACAAACTATCATCTAGTTAAACAAATATAAAACCCATTAATAGTCCATAGTCTAGTTTCCACAAGTGTCATTCTTTTGTCCAAACCTCAATTATGGTACAAAGCCCAATTACCCAATTTTAGTAATTAGCCCAACATCATGATTACTTCGGTATTAAATAAGCATAATAATAACTTAGCTACGAGACATTAAATTAAAAAGGTTGAACATAACTTACAATGATTAAAAATAGCGAAGCGTTACACGGACAGAATTTCGACTTACACCCTTACAACATTCGCTAACATACCCTTATTATTAGGATTTAAAATTAAAATTAAAATATAAATATATATATATATATATATATATATATATATATATATATATATATATACGTTTACATATAGATAGAGAGATTGATGGATGGATATTGATGAACCAAACACTCGTTTTTATAGGGCATGTGGGCTGGAAAAGGTGCTCATGCGATCGCATGAGCTTTGCCCTTCAGGCTCATGCGATCGCATGGCCAGCTGGGGAGACTCAAAAGTCTACAAAAACGTGGGCTGCTTATTTATTTATTATATAATATAATATATATAATTAAATTTAATTATATATATATTATATTATATTCTTGTACTCCGTTGATTTGTAATTTTTAGTCCGTTGCGTCGAGCGTTGAGAGTTGACTCTGGTCCCGGTTCTGGATTTTCGAACGTCCTTGCATATAATTTAATATCTTGTACTTTGCGTTTTGAATCTTGTACTCTTGTAATTTTGAGACGTTTCTTATCAATAATTGGAACCTCTTTGATTGTACTTTGTACTTTTGAGCTTTTTGGTCGTTTGCGTCTTCAATTCGTCGAATCTGTCTTTTGTCTTCACCTTTTATTATTTAAACGAATATCACTTGTAAATAGAACAATTGCAACTAAAAGCTTGTCTTTCTTGAGGAATAATGCTATGAAATATATGTTCGTTTTTAGCATTATCAAATATTCTCACACTTGAGTGTTGCTTGTCCTCAAGCAATATAGTCTTGAAATACTAGAATTACTTCTTTATTCTTCACACTTTGTACATCAGTGATTTTTTTACGGCGGTATAAACAATGATAGTAACGGTGTAGTTTACAGTCCCACATGACTATAAAAATTTTGATCCTTTAAGGAAATTGGATCTTTATGAAAATATTTGATCTTTTGAAAATTAAATCTAGCTTTTACCCTAGATAAGTTTTCCGGAATAACCCTTCACCGGTGTTTGCAAATTCTTTTTGTGGGTTTGGTGGGTTTCAGATTTGAAAACTTTGGCTCAAAACTTGTGGTTTTGTGTCACCCACTTGCTAACCTTGTATTGGGAAAGCAACACGTCCAGTATACTTGCTCCGTATATTACCTTTCGATAAACTACCGTCCGGTTGTAAAGGAAAGCGTTGAACAAACAACTGTTAAGGCAATGTCCACTGACATTCTTTTAATTATGGTCTATAACGTGTCGGACGCAATTACTATCCTTTGTAGGAGCAATAGTAAAGCTCACCCTTCTAATTTTTTGGTCTGGCACAAGGTCCTGTCTTTGACCATGCTATGCAACCACCGTTCTTACGGTTGACACCCGATTTGGTTCAGGTGACCTAATGAATTCCAGGTGAATTCCTAGGATTTTACGTTCAATGGTAATGAACGCATTGAAAATAGGTTTTCAGAAAACAAATCAGTTTGTAATTTTGATCAAAATATTTTCTTGTTCAAGCTCGAGTTTAGATATCATTGAATTCCATGAGTTTGAATTCTCAATCTTTAAGGTCAATCTCTAGGATTGAGTAATATCAGTCTTAAAAGCTGATTTTTGATCTTTTAAGGAGATTATCCTTTTCCGGGGATCTGATTCATTAGTCTTATCCAGCTAATTTGCACGGCGTCCTCCCCATTTTACGAGACAGATCCTCTCATGGTTAGGATAAGTCTGACCACTTGGCGACCCTGTTTTATGCTGAGGTCCGTGGATTTCCTGCTGATTTTAGAGATAACTTTTCTAGATTTTTCATCAACCTACAGCTGGTCTGGACGACAACTTCATGACCTAAATCAAGAAGCGCGTTTCTTTTTCAGAAGACTTTACTTCCTTTTAATGATGGAATTGATTCATCGTGTAGATCCATCTTTCTTTCAAATATATTACAGTAAATCGGGTAAAACTTTTTAGTTTAGTCCATAGCAAAAGTATCTTCAATTATTTGTTACAGAAATATGTGACATATGTTTAAGATAACTTGGTGAATTTTCCCACACTTGGCTTTTATTTTCTTTTATTTGCCTTTTTATTGTCCTCTATTCCATTTTAAATGAATTCTAACATTTTGGTTTGTTTCTCAATTTATGTCCTTTCCAAGGTAACAATAATTTCGGTGTTAACACCTAGTTTTATCATTCATAAATATGTATAAACATGATTTTGAATTCATTTAATTGAAAATTTTGAAAAATTTTACTAGAATTGGGTAGTTAGTATATAAGACTAGGGCTGTTCTTTATTATCAGAGAGCACTAGATTCTAATACAACTACTGCTTTACTAGTATTTTTAATGGTAACCAAGTGTATTAGTTAAAAAATTTTAAAAATCCGAAAGAATTTAACCCCTTCCCACACTTAAGATCTTGCAATGCCCTCATTTGCAAGAAATCAGTAACAATTTAAATTATTGAGGGTGATTAGCGTAGAAAAATGATTAAATTTTACCAAAGTTTCCAAACATATTGGCGTTTGTTTGCTGAATGATAAATGGTGCACATCATTTGTTCATTCCATCTTGTTGTTTCATCACAATTGTTTTTCATTTTGTCGTCAAAACTAGCTTTTGCTGAACTTAATGCCAGTCTTTGAAAATGCGCTGTTTTACCCTGTTTTGTATAATCGACAATATACATACATACAAATATAAACATGCATGGCAATTTGAAATGGGACTTAATATCCCACTTTCAAATCCTAAATGTGAAATATTAGTACACAATAATAATAAAAATGATAAAAATTACATAAATATATCCAATAACATAAGTTTAAACATGAATAATTAAAAAGATAAAAATATAAAAATCATAAAAATAACCAATGGAACTAAATCAGTCTGGATAAGGGTTCCATTGTTGGTTATAGGTGTTCTGATAGGCTTGGTTATAGTCATACCAGTTAAAGGGTGGTCGGATGTCGGGGTTGTGTGGGGGAAAATGAGCAGGTCAAGTAGGCACGTAATTATTTGGTACCTGATATGATAGCTGGCTCATGATTTGGTGCTGATGAACTAACCAGCTATCGTGTTGGCGTCGCCTATAATCCTCGTATACTCGCTCGGAGTTCCACTGCTCGTACATACTATGTCTGGTCGCGCTCGTCATTGATTCCTCATCTATACGAACGTGCACATCAAGAATAGCATCTCGAATGACATCCCTGATGTCTTCCGCTTCCTCCATTTCTTCGTCTGAACCCCTTTCTACCTGTGGATGATTACCTTCATAGGGAAGTGCCTGATTGCGTCTACTCTTCAATACCTTAGCACCTACATAAAACCCGCAATCCTATGGTCTCATCCTGTTCTCTACAAAGCTGTAATGGACCCCCTCGGTTCCTATCAACACCTAAATACTCTCCAATGAGAGTAACAAAAATACCTCCTCCTATTATACTCCCTTCCTGCATTCCTTCGACCATTTTAGATAAATAAAAACCAACACAGTAAGGGATATTAACAAAGCTTCTCGGATCCCGAATACACTTTAGGTAGAATAAATCATGTAAGGTCAGTTTCTCCTTATTGTGACCTCTTTGTGTAATCGAGTTAGCCAAAAATCTATGAATCACACGAAGCTCGGCTTTATTAATATGTAAGTAGGAGTGTTTCCCTCCTAGTGTAAAAACATTATAGTTTGACATACGCCTCCAAACGGCGTCAGCGTCAAACTTCCTATCTACCCTTTCACCCCGATAAATCAAACTCATACAATCAGGTAGTAGCAATTCACTAGGAGTGTAAATCTGTAACACCCTGGCCATGTCCATCATGGGCATCCTATACATCCTACCGCCAAGGATAAATCTAAGAAAACTTCTATCATCTAACCTATCTACATCTACATTTAACGCTATAGTACTCATCAACTCAACACACCATTCCTTATATACAGGTCTACGAATGGTGAAAAGACGTATCCAATCTGTAAAAGAAGAACTGCCATACCTTTGTACCAAATGCTGTCTAACACGGTCAGCTAGATGGACCGTTTCCAAAGGATTCCAATCAATTACCCTTGGCACCTCTACCTCTTTTTTTACTAATTTGAACTTATTACTTTGATATGATGGGTAATCTCTCCATCGTCTATCGAATCTCAAATTAGGATGTAACGCGTGTTCCGGAATTGTTGGGTATTCGACAGGCGGATGCGGCGGAAATACTTCAATTCATTAGGTAACTGTAGCAGATCATAATAAGGTACGTGCTGTTCAGGTTGATGTTGTGGTTCCTGTTGTGGTTGTTGTTCAGGTTCATATTACATTTCTGGTTCTGGTTCTGGAGCTGGAGGAGGCTGTCTAGATGATGATGCTCCTGAACCTCCAGTATCGGCTTTCTGCAAAACACATTAAACACAAAGTTTGTACATCCAAGTATGCATTAGTGTTAGCAAAATAACAATTTAAAATAATCACAATAACATATTAAATCAAAATTAAACTTATACACATTTTCACAATTTTTCACAATTCTACACTTTTCCAAATAAGCACATATGAAAATGTAGACAAAGTTCATAAGCATTTAACTCAAATAACATGTCAAAATAGTCATTACTAACAATTAAACAAGTCTCAATTGGCAATTATATCAAATTAATCAAGTTCATGAATTTTGGACTAAAAAGTCCACTTTAATCTCCAAAAATCATGTTTAGGATCAATGTTTAGATCATTTAACTACCTAAAAATGTTACATTACTCAATTTAGCAATAATTCATGACAAAAATCGACCATAACCTGTTTATATCAAAAAGCCCCAAATTGCCCAAGAACACAAACCCTAGATTTCTAAAAATTTTGAAGTTTTTGGCTTCAAATCATGTTAAATAGCATCAATCTAGGTTATACATGCATAAAATACTAACAATTTAACACTAATTACACTAGAAATTAACAAAATTGCATTAGGTAAAATATTGGTAATTATCACAAAAACTAGGAATTTATAGAGTTTTAGGGGTGTAATTTTTACCTTTTTGTTGAAGAATGAGAATCTAGGCATGATTAGAGCAAGAAATTTGATGAATTATGGTGAAAAAATGATGAAATTTGGTGATATTTTGAGAGAGTTTCGTATATGTGTGTGTGTTGTGGTATGGAGACAGAACAGCTCGCTGGACTTTATCATTCTGACCTGCATTTGGTCCCCAGGCGATCGCATGGGGTGCCGGCTACAGTGATTTTCATTTTTATTTTTATTTTTTTTTTTTTATAAAACCTTATAATTAATAAAACATAAAATTAATAAAATTTTAAAAATTTGTTTCTTTTTAGGATGAGGGTGTTTCGGATCGTTGTCCTAGTCTGTCTCTCGACAAAATTTTAAAATTTGTCAATTTAAAGCGCGGTTTTTAAAAGTAAAGATTTTTGGGGGGTTTTTTTTTTAATGTTTTTGGCATACTTTAATTCAATAAGATTAAAAATAATGATAATAAAAGTTCTCGTCCCTCCCCCGGGTAAAGCAATTTCGGTTCAACGACCTAGTCTTCAACTTACGACGAATTTTAAAAAATCATATTTTTAACTTAGCGAAATAAAGTAAATTTTTGTTTTTAAATTCACACCAAACTTAAATTTAAAATGCATAAAATTAAAAATTCATATTTTAAAAATTAAAAATTTACTCCAAACTTAAATGCATAAAATTAAAAATTCATACCAAACTTAATTAAAAATATTATTTTTTTCAAATATTTACAATTTTAAATATATATTAGTTTTTAACAAGTTTACAATATTATTTTAATACTAATTTTAAAAACTTGGTAAAAATAAAATTAAAAATCTTTTTGACTTTTATCCCACTTAAATCAATCAAATATCATCAAAAATATGCGCCCCTCTTTTCGGTAAAGTAATTTCGGTTCCATGACCTAATTTAACTCATGACGAATTTTTGAAATATTTTGGGTTGATTGATTAAAGATATTTATACCTTAAGAATAAACGTTAAATTTCGCAGTGATGTAATAAATTTTTGTATGATATCAATAATTTCGGTCGCAAGACCTAATTTCATCGAATACCAATTTAATACTTTATAGCGAACAAATTAGCGTTTATTATAAAAAAAAATTGAAAACTGTACAAACTTACCTGTGAGATAGTATTCTTAGTGATATGCTCTAGCCCACTCATAAGATAGTCGGACTAATTGATTTTCCATGGCTACATAGACGTAACCTCGAGCATTTATCGTTTTTTCTTCTAAACATATGAACGGTCCGTCTCTGCATAAAGTAACAAATTCGGTGTTTGAATAGGTTTGATTATTTGAACATTTACCTTCGTGTGACCATTTTCCGCATTTGTGACATTTTTCAAGGTGTCGTGCTCTTCTTTTCGCTGCGGATTTTGATTTTCCTTTACCAAATTGTAACTTATTATCTTCGCATCTGGATTCTTTTCTTACTCCGTCCAATTTACCTCTTATTAATGATACCAATTCACTTGGAAGTGTGTCATTATTACGTTTAGTGATCAAAGCGTGTAGCATTAGACCATGGTTTAATTCACAGGAAGTCTTCATTTCGTAAAAATCTAAAAAAAATAAAAATTCAGAATGGGGGGAGAAGACTAGTTCTTTAGGGTCTGCTAGGGAAAGACCATTCGGGTTCCATTTTCGAGAACTACACGAAAACAGAAAATCTAACTCTAACAGAAATACATATTATCCTTTAAAGACTTGATTCTCCCCACACTTAGTTAGCTGTGGTATCGAAATTGTGATTAACTTCGTTGTTAACTTCCATCGGACTATCTATGTAATGTTTAACTCTGTGACCATTAACCTTAAATTCAATCCCATTTGAATTTATTAATTCTACTGTTCCGTATGGGAAAACTCTTTTGACTATGAATGGTCCAGACCATCTTGATTTCAATTTTCCAGGAAATAGCTTGAATCGTGAATTGAAAAGAAGAACTCTGTCTCCTTCTTTAAATTCTTTTGATTATTTTATCATGCCATTTCTTCGTTCTTTCCTTATAGATTAACGAATTTTCGTATGCTTCATGTCTTAATTCTTCTAATTCGTTTAGTTGACTTAACCGTAAACGTCCAGCTTCATGTAAATCAAGATTACATGTCTTCAAAGCCCAAAATGCTTTGTGTTCAATTTCTACTGGAAGATGACATGCTTTTCCGTAAACGAGTCTAAAAGGTGTGGTTCCAATTGGAGTTTTGTAGGCTGTTCTAAAAGCCCAGAGTGCATCCTCCAATTTAATGGACCATTCCTTCGGATTTGATCCTACGGTTTTCTCTAGAATACGTTTTAAAGCTCGGTTGGTATTTTCAACTTGTCCACTCGTCTGTGGATGATAAGCGGTGGAGATTTTATGAGTTACTCCATATCTTTTAAGAACTTTCTCAAGTTGATTATTACAGAAATGAGTACCCCGATCACTTATTAAAGCTTTCGATGTTCCAAACCTTGCAAAAGGACGTTTTAAAAAGTTGACTACAACTCGTGCATCGTTAGTTGGGAGAGCTTGTGCTTCCGTCCATTTAGATACATAATCAATGGCTACGAGAATATAGAGATTATTATGAGATTTTGGAAATGGACCCATAAAGTCAATACCCCAAATGTCAAATGCTTCGCATACTTGAATGACATTTTGTGGCATTTCATCACGTTGACTTATTTTTCCGGCCCTTTGACAAGCATCACAGGATTTGCAAAGAAGGTGTGCGTCTTTGTAAATTGTAGGGCAATAGAATCCAGCATCATAAACTTTTCTTGCTGTGAGTTGAGGCCCATAATGCCCTCCTGTTGGTCCTGTGTGACAATGGTTTAAAATTTTACTAGCTTCATCTCTGAATACACATCGGCGTATTATTCCATCGGGACAACTTTTAAACAAATGTGGATCTTCCCAGAAATAGTGTTTTATATCACTAAAGAATTTCTTTCGTTTTTGGTACGACAATCATTTTTCAAGGAATCTACATACTAAGTAGTTTGCATAGTCTGCAAACCATGGAATTTCATTATAATCTATCTTCAATAGATATTCATCAGGAAAGTTGTCTTGTATGGCCGATTCATTTAGAACTTCTAATTCAGGATTTTCAAGACGAGAAAGATGATCAGCGGCGAGATTTTCTGCTCATCTTTTATCTCGAATTTCAATATCGAACTCTTGTAAGAGTAAGATCCAACGGATTAATCTTGGTTTAGCATCTTGTTTCGAAAATAGGTATCTAAGAGCAGAATGGTCGGTATAGACCACCGTTTTAGCTAGAACGAGATATGAACGAAATTTGTCAAAAGCAAAGACAATAGCAAGGAGTTCTTTTCCAGTAGTTGTATAATTCGTTTGTGCTCCTTGTAACGTCTTACTAGCATAATATATAGGTTGAAATTGTTTTTCAATCCTTTGTCCTAAAACGTCTCCCATTGCAAAATCACTTGCATCGCACATTAGTTCAAATGGTAGATTCCAATTTGGAGTTATCATAATCGGCGCATTAGTGAGTTTTTCTTTAAGAATATTAAAATATTTGATACATTCATCTGAAAAGATGAATGGAGCATCCTTTTCTAGGAGTTTATTCATAGGAGTGGCAATTTTAGAAAAATCTTTTATTAAGCGTCGGTAAAAACCGGCATGCCCTAGAAAACTCCTAACTCCTCTAACATTGGTGGGATGTGGAAGTTTAGCAATTATATCTACTTTAGCTCTATCCACTTCAATTCCTTTCTTTAAAATTTTATGACCAAGAACGATGCCTTCTTTAACCTTGAAATGGCATTTTTCCCAATTAAGTACTAGATTTGATTGTTCGCATCTAATAAGCATTCGTTCCAGATTAATTAAACATGATTCAAATGTATCACCGAAAATTGAAAATTCATCCATGAAAACTTCCATGCATTCTTCTATCATGTCGTGAAAAATCGCCATCATGCACCTTTGAAAGGTTGCAGGGGCGTTACAAAGTCTAAATGGCATGTGTTTGTAAGCAAAAGTACCATAAGGGCATGTGAATGTGGTTTTCTCTTGGTCTTCGGTTGCTATTGGAATTTGAAAGTATCCGGAAAATCCATCAAGAAAACAATAGTAACTGTTTCCGGCTAATCTTTCCAACATTTGATCAATGAAAGGTAAGGGAAAGTGATCTTTTCTGGTGGCGTCATTTAATTTTCTATAATCAATGCATACACGCCATCCTGTTACAGTCCTAGTAGGAATAAGCTCATTTTTCTCATTTGTAATGACATTCATGCCACCCTTCTTAGGCACGCATTGAACTGGGCTTACCCATAGACTATCAGAGATTGGATAAATTAAACCTGCATCTAGCAGTTTAATAATTTCTTTTTTAACTACATCTTGCATATTCGGATTTAGTCTTCGTTGGCGTTGCACATACGTTTTATGACCTTCTTCCATAAGGATTTTATGTGTACAATACGAAGGACTTATTCCTTTAATATCATGAATTTTCCATGCAATGGCCGGTTTATGAGCTTTTAACACAGAAATGAGTTGTGATTTTTCATTTTCAGCAAGAGAAGACGACATTATTACAGGTAATTCAGATTCACCATGTAAATAAGCGTATTCCAAATGGTTTGGAAGTTGCTTTAACTCTAGTGTCGGTGGTTTTTCTATCGATGATTTATATCGATATCTGTCTTCTTCTTTTAGCATTTGAATTTCTTCTGTTGTTGGTTCATATCCATTAGCCATTAGTGTAGCTAACATTTCAGTTTCATCAATTTGTTCAGTTCCTTCTCCTAAAGAACATTCTCCTGTTCCTTGTAATTCTGGAAATTCTTCTAACAATTCTGCATGTGAATCTATAGTTTGAATATAATAGCATGTATCATCTGCAGATTGCGGTTGTTGCATTGCTCTATCAACTGAAAAGGTAACACTCTCGTCCTCTATACTTAGGGTCAGTTTCTTATCGAACACGTCTATCATTGCTTTAGCCGTGTTTAAGAATGGTCTTCCTAATATGAGAGGAACTTGAGAATCTTCTTCCATGTCCAGAATAACAAAATCTACTGGAAATACTAAAGTACCAACTTTAACTAGCATGTTCTCCATTATCCCTATAGGATATTTTACTGATCGATCGGCTAGTTGTATGCTTATTCGTGTTGGTTTCAATTCTCCAAGGTCTAGTTTAGTGTATAGTGAATACGGCATTAAATTTATACTAGCACCTAAGTCTGCCAATGCTTCTATTGAACTAAGACTACCCAGAAAACATGGAATTGTGAAACTTCCTGGATCAGATAATTTTTCTGGTATCTTATTCAACAGCACTGCTGAACAATTAGCATTCATAGTAACGGCCGAGAGTTCTTCCATTTCTTTTCTATTCGAGATTAGATCTTTCAGAAATTCAGCATATCTAGGCATTCCTGAAATTACATCAATGAAAGGAAGATTTACATTTATCTGTTTAAACATATCCAAGAATTTGGATTGCTCGGCTTCAAGTCTCTCTTTTCTCATTTTACTCGGGTAAGGAAGTGGTGGTTGGTATGGTTTAACATAAGGTTTAGCCTTAACTGTGTTATCTTCATTAACCTTTTCAACTACCGGTTCTTTCTCCTTATCTTGTTCAGGTTGTGGTTCTTGTGGAGTAGGAATAGCTTCATCAGAAATTACAGGTATTTCAGGTGGTTTAAGTGTCATACCACTTCTTGTGGTAATGGCTTTAGCTGTTTCATTCCGGGGGTTAGCATTTGTATCACTAGGTAAACTTCCCGGTTTTCTTTCACCTATTAACCTTGCTAGGTTACTTACTTCTTGTTCCAAGTTTTGAATAGAAGCTTGTTGATTTCTAAATGCTTGAGCATTTTGTTCATTAGTTTGTTTCTGAGATGTGAAAAACTGTGTTTGAGTTTCAACTAGCTTCGTCATCATATCTTCTAAATTCGGCTTTTTATCATCGGTTTGTGGTGGTTTGTTTTGAAAATTAGGTCTTTACTGATTGTAAGTATTATTGGATACTTGTTGATTGCTAGGACCTTGTTGATTGTTGTATGGAACATTTCTGTTATAATTCTGGTTTTGATTGTAAATCGGTCTTGGCGGTTGATAATTATTCTGATAATTATTTCCAGGCCTTTGGTTTAGATATGAAACATTCTCTCTTTGTTCCATTGTTAGTTCAATACTGAGACAATCTTTTGTAAAATGTGGTCCTCCACACTGCTCACAACTAATTCGTATTGAGTGTATATCCTTAGTCATCTTTTTCATTCGTCTCTCGACAGCGTCTATCTTTGCGGAAATGGAATTTAAGTCATGGCTAGAATCGGCTCTAGCTGCTTTAGATGATCTAACGATATCTTTTTCTTGGTGCCACTCATGTGAGTGGGAAGCAGTGTTATCAATAATCTTATAAGCGTCAGTTTCTGTTTTCTTCATAATAAAACCACCAGCTGCTATATCTATGTCTTTCCTTGTAGTGATGTCGCATCCTTGGTAGAATATTTGTACTATTTGACAGGTGTCTAAACCATGTTGCGGACATCCTCTTAATAACTTTCCAAATCTGGTCCAAGCCTCATATAGAGTTTCATTTGGCTTCTGTGTGAACGTAACAATTTCTCCTTGAAGTCTCACGGCTTTAGATGCCGGAAAGAATTGTTTAAGAAAATTTTCAACTAAAACGTCCCATGTATCAATCGCCCCTTCAGGTAACGATTCCCACCAATCTTTGGCTTCTCCCTTTAAAGTCCAGGGAAATAACATGAGATATATCTGTTCATTCTCCACTTCTCTTATTTTAAATAGTGTGTAGATTCTATTAAAGGTACGAAGATATTCGTTTGGATCTTCCTTCGGCGCACCACTAAATTGGCATTGATTAGTCACCATGTGTAGAATTTGTCCTTTGATTTCATAATCTGGCGCATTAATGTCAGGATGAGTAATTGCGTGACCTTGGCCAGTGCGTTTAGCTCTCATTCGGTCTTCCATACTTAAAGGTTCCAGATTTTCCATGATTGAATTTGTTGAATCTGAATCACTAGAGGATTCTGATTTAATGGTTCGTTCCTCAACAATCTCTGTTTGAATGATTGGTGGTTCCGGAGAAAAAATTAATGGTTCAGGATCTATGAATCGTCCCTGAATATTCTCCGGATTCTCAATTGTGAGGTCGGGTTCAAAAAATGGATTATCGGAAATTTGAATTGGAGTACTTGGTCGACTGGATGACGATTCTAAAGAAAAATCAACGGCGGCAATATTTGCTAGATGTCTTGATCGAGTTACAGGTGGTGAACGTACAAAAGGTGGTGAACGTCTTGCTCGGTGCATTCACTGAATATCTTATTAGTTTTTAAAAGGAAAGAAAAATTATATAAGTTATCCAATTAATAGACTTTTCTGATTTTGCCCACGTTTCGAATAGCCAAAAGATGCAGCAGAGGGGCAGGATTCGTTTGGTCTCAATATAATTGAGTACTGTTTGGCTCCAATAACCCGGTCCACGTACAAATCCAACTATTACTACGAACCAGAAAATTTTGATGTCTATCAATTTAACCACTTAAAATAAATTTTCGTAATTTTAAGAAGTTTTAGATAAGAAATAGAGAAAATTCTAAGTCCTAAAAACTAGAATGACGAGAAATAAGAAAGAAAAAGAGCGCGTCGAAAAAGGTCGAAAAAGAAAAGGGTTGAAAAAAAAAATAAATAAATAAAAGGCGTCGAAAAATAAGAAAGAAAAAGAGTGACTTATAAAGCTTTAAAACACTCGACTAACCCAACCTTATTACTATCACTAACTTAAAATTAAAATTGCAAATTGAGATTACTAATTGGAGTGATAATTGATACATAGGTAAAAGGCGTCGAAAAATTCTAAAGCACCTAAATCTTAGTCTAAAGAAAAAGCACTTAAGAGATTTTACGGCAAAACCTAAAAATCTAGAAATAAAAATAACTATGGCAAAAACTAAGTCTTAAAACTAAATACGAACGAAAAATACAAAAAAAATTACGCTAAAACAATTAAAAAGGGACAAAATATAAAAATACACTAAAAGTTGTAAAAAGTACAATTTTTATAAAAATATTATTTTTATATTATTTATTTTATAAAAGTATTAATTTTATAAATTATTTAAACTAATTAACCTAAATACATAAATTAATTAAAATCTAAACTAACTAATTAAATATTAAAAACCTAATTAGGGTTTTAAATTAATAATAATAAATAATACCCGTAATAAATGCTGAATTAGGGTAAACTGTGGCGTGTCAGACGATCTCATGCGATTGCATGAGTTTATGCCTTCGGGCTCATGCGATCGCATGAGCCAGGATTTTGGGCCAGGTTACGGGCTGCTACAGTAGCAGGCCCGAGAGTTTTTTTTTTTTTTTAAATTCTGTTTTAAATATTTATATAATTACAAAATATTTAAATAAAATTTATATTATTACAAACTAAAATAAAAATAAAGAAACTTTATAAAACTTATATATTTAACAAACTCTTAAAAATATTTATATTTTTGAATATTTAAAACGTATTTTTACAAAAGCGTATTTTTTATAAAAGTAAACTAAAAATAATTTTTTTTATTTAGCGTTGCGCTTCCGGCTTTTAAGCTAGATTTCGAATCCCCGGCAGCGGCGCCAAAAATACTTGATGTTAAAGCTAAGGGGTATAAAATACTATTAAATTTTAGCATGAAAAACTATTAAATACGATACAATTTTACACAAGATATTTATTTATTTATAGAATGGATATACTTAAACCTTGCTACAACACTTATAGGCAGTGTACCTAATCGTACAGTAGTGTAGTTTTTAGTAAGTCCGGTTCGTTCCACAGGGAATCTTTAAACAAAGCTTAACGCTATATTAGTTTTAATTTATAAAAATACAAATATATAAATAAGTAATATTATTATTATAAAGGGGGGTTTTTACCGTTTAATGACCGGTTTGTCGATTTAAAAACTTTAGTCGCAGTTAAAACCTAATGTAAAATATTAAAAATAAATACAAGACTTAATTTAAAGCGTAAAGTAAATAACGATAATGAAATTGCGATAAATAAAAGTGCGATGAAATAAAATACAATAATTAAAACATGCGTTAATTAAAAGTGCAATTAAATACAATGACAATAAATAAAAGTGCGATAATTAGAAGTGCAATTAAATATAAAATAAAGGAAATTAAATATGAAATAAAAGAATTATGCTTATTTAAACTTCCGTAATCATGATGTTTGACGTGTTGATTTTAGTTTTATGCCCATGGGTTAATTGTCCTTTGTCCTGGATTATTTAATATGTCCGTCTGTTTTTTGTCCATAACAGTCCATCAGTCATAAATATAAAGTGCGAGTATCCTTGTCAAATTATCCTTATACCCGAAGTTAAATATTCCAACTAATTGGGGACTTAAACTGTAACAAGGTTTTAATACTTTGTTATCAATTATGCCAAGTGTCCTTATACATAATTTTACCCCTGTTTTAATAATTCCATAGACTATTAATCCATTTCCGTATCCGGTTAAATGAACGATTATTCGTACATATAAATATCCCGCCCATCGTGTCCGATCGAGTGTATATGGTTATTTATAGGGACGTCCAATTGTAATCTTTATATTAAAATTAACAAACTATCATTTAGTTAAACAAATATAAAGCCCATTAATAGCCCATAGTCTAATTTTCACAAGTGTCGTTCTTTTGTCCAAACCCCAATTATGGTACAAAGCCCAATTACCCAATTTTAGTAATTAGCCCAACATCATGATTACTTCGGTATTAAATAAGCATAATAATAACTTAGCTACGAGGCATTAAATTAAAAAGGTTGAACATAACTTACAATGATTAAAAATAGCGAAGCGTTACACGGACAGAATTTTGACTTACACCCTTACAACATTCGCTAACATACCCTTATTATTAGGATTTAAAATTAAAATTAAAATATAAATATATATATACGTTTACATATAGATAGAGAGATTGATGGATGAATATTGATGAACCAAACACTCGTTTTTATAGGGCATGTGGGCTGGAAAAGGTGCTCATGCGATCGCATGAGCTTTGCCCTTCAGGCTCATGCGATCGCATGGCCAGCTGGGGAGACTCAAAAGTCTACAAAAACGTGGGCTGCTTATTTATTTATTATATAATATAATATATATAATTAAATTTAATTATATATATATATATATATTATATTATATTCTTGTACTCCGTTGATTTGTAATTTTTAGTCCGTTGCGTCGAGCGTTGAGAGTTGACTCTGGTCCCGGTTCCGGATTTTCGAACGTCCTTGCGTATAATTTAATATCTTGTACTTTGCGTTTTGAATCTTGTACTCTTGTAATTTTGAGACGTTTCTTATCAATAATTGGAACCTCTTTGATTGTACTTTGTACTTTTGAGCTTTTTGGTCGTTTGCGTCTTCAATTCGTCGAATCTGTCTTTTGTCTTCACTTTTTATTATTTAAACGAATATCACTTGTAAATAGAACAATTGCAACTAAAAGCTTGTCTTTCTTGAGGAATAATGCTATGAAATATATGTTCGTTTTTAGCATTATCATATCCCATCTCTAATATGCAGATGACACAATCTTCTTTGGCGAATGGAGCAAACGAAATGCGAAAAATATCTCAAAATTATTAAAATGTTTCGAAAACATATCCGGCTTAAAAGTAAACCTTAAAAAAAGTAACCTCTATGGGATTGGCGTCACAAAAAACGATGTCGAGGAGATGGCTAAGTATATCGACTGCTCGGCAGGTTCCACCCCATTCACATACCTTGGACTCCCGATTGGGACTCCCTCTAATAGAGCATCCTCATGGCAGCCGATCATTGAAAAATTCGACAAACGTCTTTCTGACTGGAAAGCAAAGTCCATATCATACGGTGGTCGCCTCACTCTAATCAAATCCGTCCTATCTAGTACCCCACTATACTACTTCTCCTTATTTCACGCTCCAGTAAAAATAATTAACATACTTGAATCAAAAAGAAGAAAATTTTTCTGGGGTGGTTCGGAATTCGAAAGCAAAATAAACTGGATTAAATGGGAACACATCCTCTTACCTTACGATAAAGGTGGGTTGAACATCGGTTCTCTTTTCTGCAAAAACATATCCCTACTATGTAAATGGTGGTGGAGATTTTATAATGAAAAAAACGCATTATGGGTTAAAATAATTTCGAGCATATACGGGGAGGGGAGAGGGGTTGTTACTAACGTTTTTTCTAGAAAGGTTGCAGGTACCACAATTTGGAATGAAATCATCAAGGCAGGTAAAACCGCAGACAACCTCGGTGCTAATTTCTCCAACTCAATTACAAAGCGCCTAGGAAATGGGAACAACACCAAATTTTGGCTTGAAAAATGGTGCGGAAACGAAACTTTTAGCAATCAATTCAGAAGGCTTTTCATACTTGAATCAAATAAAAATGCGCTAGTCTCGGAACGCATATCGTCCTCCAACTCGCATACCTCCGGAACTTGGAACTGGACTCGAGAACCGAACGGACGATCACTTAACGAAATATCGGAACTAAACAACCTTCTTTCTTCCATTAACCTTTCCGATAACCCCGATACTTGGAAGTGGAACTTAGATAATTTCGGTTTGTTCACTACAAAATCCCTCTCATCAATTCTAAACAATCTCAAACTCGAGACACCTACCTTAACCTTCAAAACACCAAGAAACAAACTCATACCGCAAAAAATCAACATATTCATTTGGAGGGTCATACTAGGTAGAATCCCGACTAGAGTTGAACTTGACAAGCGTAACATCGATCTCGATACCATACTCTGTCCACTTTGCAACTCACATGTGGAATCCATGGAACATATTTTATTCCAATGCACTACATCTGAAGCAACTTGGAACTCTATCCTAGCCTGGTGGAACCTCCCCGCAAACACGTTCTCCAACCTACACGACATAACATTAACGGATCAAACATTCACCACATCGATCCTAGGTAAATACATCTGGCAAGCGACAAAATGGACCACAATCTACATGATATGGAAGAACCGTAACGCCAAGGTCTTTAGCAAAAAAGTTTGGTCCCCCGCCACTATACTTTTCGAGATCCAAGCACAAACGTTTTCATGGATTTTCAAAAGATCAAAGAAATCACTATTAGAATGGCACCAATGGCTCATCAACCCATCGTTTTACACATCCTTGAACATTCAAAGAATGGGTATTGGCTAATTCGGCCACAAAGCTCGCATCGACGCACGAAGGCATGCCTTAGATTCCCATTATTCACTTGGTTAAATGAGTAGTAGTAGGCAACTTTGTCATCGCAAGTGCGGTACTGTCTGCCTACTCCCACCCAGCTTGATCTCTCTCAAGTGTTGCGGTGTTTTAATGTCTCTAGGTTCATGTTTTCCGTGTGTTCCTATTCTCTTTTCTCGTAATTTTTACATAATACATTGCATCTCCATATTGTATAGATCATAGGGCCTTGTAATTATCCATTATATGAATGAAAGTTTTACTTGCTTTTTAAAAAAAAAAAAATAGACCCATATATACGTTAAAATTTTTTACTACGCCTAAAAAAATACGTAGTAATACCTTAATTTATCTATTTATTTACTTATATTGTATTTAAGTATTTAAAAACAAGGTATTTTAAATTTAATTGACAAAATTTTATTTGATTTAATTAAATATATTGAGAAAAATATTTACGTATTCAAAATTTTGGGACACTCTTAATTTTTGGGCCCTAGGCGACGGTTGCTTATCATGCATATGCTTGAAGATACTTCTGAATTTTTACTAATTAAATATCATATTCACCGATTAAAGTATTACTCCGTATTACAACTACATCGCAACATATAAGTTTTTATCAGAATTAGCCATAGAACCAATTAATATCAAATTATCAACAAAAAAATTGTAAATATTTTAATATGAGAAAAAATGGTATATTTATTTTTCACCTATACTTGTTAGTTCTCAATATGATCCACATCATTATTTCTTTGGGTAGCATTCAAATATACACAAATGGAAGGAAGTTTATTTCATTGTTGGAAAACGCCGAATTATGGTTACATAAGTGTTCAAAGTTTTAACTTCCTTTCAATTTAAGTTATACTATAATCATAAATAAATCAGCCAAATTCAGAAAATACCATTTTTTGTTAAAAAAAAATATGTTCAACCGTTTCTATTATATTAAATTATTATAATTATAATATTCTACAGATATATAGCCGTTAGAATGACATTTTTATCTAATAAAGGCGAAAAATTACTAACAAATTGGGAATAAGGTATGTTACTGGGAGTATGTGTTTGTTTGTTTGTTAATGAATAAAAGAATCGCAAGAAATGTTTTATCAACTTTTAATAAAGTAGTTTAACAGGACAAAAGTGGGCAAGATCGATAAGAAAACATAATTCGTCTTTGTCTTGCAGATAAAATGAGGTGCAAGTCACCCAAAAAAAAGTAATAGCTCATTTGCTTTACGGAATTCAATTGGATCATGTGAGCTAAACGGGTCGGTGTTCCCAAATGTTATATGAAATTGTAATATATTTACATGGCTATGTCCATGTAAATCGAATGCAACAACTGTATTATTTTAAAGTGGGATTAAAGTTTGAAAACTAATTCATCAAGTGTACTCAACTTACATACGCTTAACTAAAATTAAGGCCCACAAACAATTCTATCAGGTAATTAAATCAAATCAAATATAGATAGATTATAATAATATAAAATATGCTTCACTTTGAAACTTTATTGGAAAATATGATAACATATTCACATTCAATACCTGAGACATTCAATAAGGCTACAAGCACAAACAATGCATGAAATATATAAATTGAAGGATAAATAATTAAAATTGAAGACATACCCAATACTTATGAAACATTGTAATTTTGAGAGCTTTTGGAAGTTTAACTCCATTCACAACATGATATCCTTTGATTCTGGGCATATCTGGAATTTCATCTACAAACATTCTCAACTTAGATGGATTTACCACCCCTTTATCTCCATAAACAACCATAAACACACCGAAAATTTGGATTATTGTTAGAACCAGTAAAGTATTCATCATTTTGTATATATGTGTATTATTACTAATTATTATACCCTTATTTCTGTTTTCATGAATAAGAACACACTTAGTGTGTGTGTGTGTGTGTGTGTGTTTGTCTAAGAAATATGTAGGAGAGAGATGGAGAAATAGAAGGAGTTTGGTGTGTAGGAATCAATGGAATTAGTTTCATATATAGGGAGTTTGAATAAATGTGATAATGCAAAATTTGGGTGATGCGTGTAACGTAAAAAGGGATTTTTAATATGTTGTGTTTTCTAAAAATAAAAAACATAGTAAAGTTTAACATATTTTCTTTACTTTTAATATAAATTTACCCAATACTTTGTGGGGGTGATATATTAATCATCTTTTATGATACATTCTAATAGAGTATGCATTAACATATTGTACAACCTATTAATGTACGGTTATTGTTGATGTAGGGTTGTTAACAAACCGAGCTTTTAACGAGCTACTCGAGTTTAGATGCGTTTAAAATATGTTTGATTTGATAATTTTCGAACACGATTCGAGCTCGATCAAAATTTAATTGTTCAATTAACTTTACGGGTCGAGCTATAAAAAATAATATTCGGCTCGACTCGTTCGAATACTCGTTCAATTAAATCAATTCGAACGAGTTTGGCGGGCGAACTTTTCAAACGAGTTGGTCGAACCAAATATCGAATATGCTTTACGAAAGAGCGGACAGTGGAGCTCGCGAAGATGATTGCGAAGCCAGCAAGTTTCATCAACCGCATTGGTGACACCTCAATACTCTGCCTCTGCAATAGATCTCAAAGGTGTGTGTTGTCGCTTAGGTGACCAAAATAGCAAGTTACTGTCAAGAAAAACACAATAACCGGATGTAGATCTGCGTATGGAGGGACATTCTGCCCAATCAACATCCGAATAAGCCACAAGAAAAACAGTCGAGGAAGCAAACAACTGTAGGCCAAGATCAAGTGTCCCTAAATGTAGCGGAGAATCCATTTGAGAGCTGCTAATTGGGGCTCGTGATCATGGATGAATAGACATATTTATTGGACACCATAAGTAATTTCTGGACGAGTAAAAGTGAGATACTCAAGTGAACCAGCAAGACTCCGATACAATGTGGGGTCACACACAGTTGGACCAAGCTTAGTATCCTTTAAAAATCGGCTAAAAGATTTCATGGTTTCTCATGATGGGTTTTCCAGTTGAATTTTCCATGATCCAACCTCGTTAATGTGCACCTCATATGCACACAATGTATTGACACAATAGGTCTTCTGAAATATGTTTGGTTGCAAAACATTGAAGTCCCAAGCTTAGTGTCTCCACTTTTTCATTATCAATAAAGTAATTAACTTTATCGAAGAATTAAGCGTTTATTTACTTTTTTAGTAGATCAAGTGATTATGAAGATGATGCAAGAAGAATCGAAGAAAACAAACTTAAAACGAAGAACCTAGAGCAAAAACGGTGAAAATCAAGTTACGACTCCGGAAACAGCACAAGTGATCTAAAAACCCAACCACATGGGCTGCCATTTAGAGCCACATGAGATTTTTTAATATGTTGTGTATTCTTAAAACAAAAACATAGTAAAGTTTAGCATATTTTCTTTTTTTACTTTTAATATAAATTTAGCCAATACTTAGTGATATATTAATCATTTTTTATATATATACATTCTTCATAGAATACGGATCAACATGCTGTATTGTACAACCTATTAATGCACAGTTATGATGGATGTAGAGTTGTTAACAAACCGAACTTTTAACGAGCTACTCGAGTTCAGATGCGTTTAAAAGGTGTTTGATTTGATAATTTTCTATCACGACTTCAGCTCGATCAAAATTTAATTGCTCGATTAACTTTACAAGTCGAGCTAAAATAGTTTTCGGCTCGACTCACTAGAAAACTCGTTCAAATAACTCAAGTCGAATGAGCTTGTCGGGCGAGCTTTTCGAATGAGCTTGTCGAACCACCAGTTTTTGAACATGCTTTATGAAGGAGCTTATATACAAAAATTAAATTATTAATTTTAAACTTACACATATTAGTATTAGTTAGATTTTTATAACATGTAACTTAAATATCGTTCAGACTTTAACTAGCAATAATATAATGATAATGAATCATCTCTTTGAGTATTGTCTTTATAAGAATTTTTTTTTTTATTTTTATTTTTATTTTTTATTTTTGTATCTTTCTCTTTCTCTCATCCAATTTGAGATGAAATTCCTTCAATATACAAATATTTAATGGAGGTGATCTTCAAACACTCTTTTTTAGCCCATACACATATTTTATTATTAACTTACTATTATACTCTTATTTAAAATAATATAAATTCAACATTTCTAGATTAACTTGAAGGTATAATCATAAATTTTTTGATAAAAAAGTGTATATGAATAAAACATTAGTGTGTGAGAATCACTCTCCATACTTAAATAACTTACATATATAAAATCAGTTAACATAAAATTAATCATTGATTTTATATTTCAAGATGTTATAAAAAACTTACAATTACTAAATATTATAATTTAAGTCAATGTATTCTATTACAACGATTTTTTTTTTCTTTTTTTGCAAAAGACAAATTTAATACAAAGATAATGAATGATATTAACATTAAGGAAAACTGAGTTTTTGAGGTAACATTCATCTACACTTTTAACATTCATCTGGTGTATATTATATTAAAATTGAGTAATTGACGCAAATGCATAAAAAAGAAGTTAAATCTAACAAACATCGAGTAAAATAGATATTTTTTAAATGTTAAGATTTCTTGATTAATTCTTTTTGTGAGTTATAACACTAACTGATTAATATTATATACAAATCGATAACATTCACCAAATGAATGTTAACTACTAACTACTCACTTCTAGGGATGTCAATGGATGTTTCATCCATGAACATACACCCGATCCGATCCATTTATAATGGATATGGATGATGTAAATGGACGATTAACTGATATGGATATGGATATGGATGATTTAAATATTTCGTGGATCGGATATGGATGACAATTTATCATCCACGGATATATCCATTATCACCCGAAATACATATATATATATACATATATACGTACTAAAATATATGCATTTACATTTACATATCGATAAACATATACATATAACCTATAAAATTTTAAATTATTAACGAAAATAGGTGTTGTGATAGTCACAATTATTACATTGTTACTAACAATATTCAAAGTTAGATACTTAGATTAGTTTAAACTTATATATACTAATGTATTTTGCTCAATTAAAGTCACAATCGGTGACAAATTACAATTAAAACATGTATAACAAATCAAAAATATAAAGATTAAATATTTTCATTTGTTATAATCTATATTAAATTGTGAAAAATCGTCGTTAGATTAATATTTCATTTGATATCCAACTGATATCCATTTACCCGCTTAATCCATCGGATATGGATATGAACGGATGAACTGAAATTAAATGGATATGGATATGGATATGAATGAGCAAAAATTAAATGGATGTGGATATGACATCATCTGATCCATATCCAATGCATTGCCATCCCTACTCACTTCTTCTCTCTTACCTTTTCATTCTCTCTTGAACGCATATATATATATATATATATATATATATATATATATATATATATATATATATATATATATATATATATATATATATATATATATACATACATACATACATACATACATACATACATACATACATACATACATACATACATCAGATGAAACATCTAAAGCAGTATGAAGCATCAAAACCAGTCTGCCTTAGTAAGCCATCAAAGTCATCATAGTGTAGCCAAGAGTGAAAAACCTTGAAAAGAGCTGGGCCGACATCAATTTTTATGAAGTAAAGAAGAAGTCGGATGTGATCAGACCAGCTATGGGTGAGACCAACCACTTTTAATTCTTATTCTGTTACAATATAGTTTAAGATACTAAAAAATATCAAAGCAACTCATTTTGCTATACACTTTGTTTATCCAAGTAAAATGCATACTTCCAAAGAGATGTCAATAAACCTTATATCAGTCAAAGAGTTCCGTTTTTAACCCCAATATTAATCCCTAAAAATAATAAATTAATTAAATTTACCGAAGAAATAAGCGTTTATTTGGTTGATCAACTGATTATGAAGACGATGTGTTGGACCGTAATATGATGAATATCATGTAAATGATTATGAATGTATGAAGATAGAATGAAGATTGAGAGAATTAATCAAATGATCAACATTTACTAATTCCACAACTTGTTTGAACTTGGTTTAGTGCTTTGGCTATGGGTGTGATGGACACTCAATAAGGATGTCTTGGTAGGATATATATAGCCCTCATCTTATCCCACCATTCTAAGGCATGACGAACAATCCATGCAATTCCTGGGGTTCTAACAATCTCCCCATTTGCATCGATTGTGTCAAAAAACTAGCATCCGTACTACTTACGTACAAAAAATCTAAAACTACTAATCTAGTCTTCGATTTATGTATGTTGCCGTTGTTGACGCTCTTGACATTCTTGAATCTTCAACGAACTTCTTTAGAATCTTCTTTAAATTGCTGAGCACCCCGTTTTTACTTTGCCTTTTATCCCCCCCCCCCCCCCCCTCTCTCAAAATTTGATTAAATCTCTTAAACATATTTTTATTAGAGAGGGAAAGGGTATCAGAACCTATGCAAAAGTAATTGACATTGTATCTTCATGCATAACTTCCACTTGACAAATGCGTAAACTTAATCAATGTATCACAGTCAGGAATCATGGTAAGCATGTGTTTACTCCTCCTAAAAAGAATAATAGTTGCTCCCCTATAAGTAAGAACATTTTATCCCCCTTGACAAGTTACGTCAATCAAGGCACATGTGATGTTTAACATCTATTTGAAGAGCGGGTCCCATACAGAGGTATATGCAAACCGTAGTGAAGTCAAATCATCTAGAAAATAAGTACCACTTGTAGGTATTATTGATTCGATCTATGAATTCTTCACTCCACTTGGCTGGAATACTTGGTTTAGCTTGTGAGAATAGTGTATTAAATGGAATGAAGTTTCAACCATAATCACGGAACGTGGCTTAAACTTGAGTAACTCTTCAAAAGAGTACTTGGTTGGTGTTGAAGAATTAGATGTGGTATCACTATGGATTTTACCATTATCACTTGACACCTGTTTAGGAAACTAATGCTTTGAGTGTTTAGAAACAAGGTCAAATTTTTTGGTATGAGGGGTTTTCTCGGACCTATGGTTAACTTCTTGGTTTTGTGTGAAAAACGACCATATTGATCGCAATAACCCGTAATCTCCCCATTCTCCCCATATGTGGTTTTTAGAAACGGACGATTCACATTGCTTTTGTAACTTGAGTATATCGTTTTGCTTGAGAAAAATGATTTCTTGGGCGTAGAAACCTTAGGAGGTGTGGATTCCATCTTAATGATCTTCTTCTCAACTGTTTGAGAAGAATTTTGAATCGAAGTCTTTGTTTTAACCATTACTGGTTCAATGTTATCTCCTACTGACACCATCTCGGATTCTAAATTTTCTTCCCGTGAAGAATTCTTAAATGATTTGAACTCCAACTCTGAAATTTGATCTTTCAATTGAGAAATTTCAGAATGGTAATCTTCTTTTTCCTTTTTGAGTTCTTTGATGATTAGCATGACACATGCATTTTGTTATTCATACGTTCTTTGTTTTCGATCATAGTCTTGTTGCAGTGTACACACTTTAGCTTCCAAACTTTTCTTCTCTCAATTTGCTTAGAGAAAGTTGTGGACTCATTTCCGTAATCTGAGCTTTAAGCTTGGAATTCTCTGAATCAACTGACATCATTGTATGTAAAGTACAGGAAACGTAGAACAATATCAAGAATTATTACTTTTTCTCCCCCTCAAAATATGATTCTCATGAATCAAATTTTGAATATGACGTTTCGTTAGTTTTCGTCAACTTTCCGTTAAGTGCACGATTTAGGATTTCCCTCCAAAACATTTTCGAGAAAATTGGATATCGGAAACTTTTGAAATATGAACTAATATGTGTTCGGGGGGTTGAGGAAAAATTTAGTTTTTCCAAAAATTTTCAGCAAATTTCGCTCGAAATCGTGCGTTTTCGGTGCCGAAAAATTTTCTTTTGTGAAAATTTAAATCTCTCTTAAAAATGATCTTCTAAATCCAAGGAAAATTAAAATTTTTCTAGACTTTTCCCGCCTTTTTTTTCAAAAGTCTAGATCTATTTTGGTGCTATTCGGACATTGTGAAATTTTTCAATTCGCACACTAGATTCGTACACCAAAATTGTCATATTCGCACAATGGGATTCTCACAGTAAGATTCGCACAGATATGAGATTCGTACAATGTGAGATTCGGAAGGGAACAGTTGAGATTCGCACAGGAACAATTGAGATTCACGCAGGCGTCAGATTCACACAGATGTCCGAATCTGATTCAAAGGTGACAGTTATCAGTATCTGAAGCTGCAGGTGTACGAATCTGATCAAAATCAATCAATTGACCAAATTAAAACGTGAAATCTTCCAAAATTCAATCCTTATGCTCCAATTAACATCTTCGAGTATCATTTCTGAGCAAAACACTAACAAATCTGTAGAATTCAAGTTGTATAACGACCCGACAAAATCGTCATTGACGGCGCCGTTAACATAGGTCCCATTACGTGGTCATAGTCCCTAAATGAGTCGCGTTTGACCAAAATTATGACGCATTCATTTGAAACGTGCATGACTTGCAAAGTTTTAAGTTACCAAACGGTTTGACAACAAGTTTAAGTTTACAAAAGTTATAAAGTATAAATGAAATAACTTGCGACATAATATAAGTTGAAAATCACGAATGCTATCAATAACGTATGCATGTAAACATTATGTTTGAATCCCAAGGTGCTATCACTAGCGTATGCATGTATGCTTGACCCAAAGCAAGAAATCAAAGTGTGCGGAAGCATGTATCAAGTAGTCAAGTATGAACCTGAGAAACATATAGAAAACTGTCAACGAAAAACGTTGGTGAAATCATAGGTGTATTTGTAAACGTTGTTTTTGAACCAAGATTTTGTATAGTTGATTATCCAAATCGTTTGCATTCCAAAGATGTTGTACGTTCGCGAGCACCCAATTATCAAGACTTAACTGTATACGAACCCTATTGAATTAGTGTTAGAACCTACACTATACCTGAAAATATATTTTATCCGCTAACGGTAGCGAACCGTCCGAATGAGGGCTCATCAAGCCCATGTGATCACATAACATAAGTTCACGTTTACACCCTGCAAGTGTAACTAATGATAATTAAATTGAGGCTTTTTGTTCTAACTCGCTGTGGAATGTTTGTTTTCGTACTTGTGTTCAAAGTATAAAAGTATGATACGTATATGTTTCTCATCCCATAATTTAAAGAGTAAAATTTGTTGAAAACGTGGGACTATGATCTCACCGTAGTTGCATGCCAAAGTGCTTGTAATTAAATGTTGTGCAAATGAAAGTTGCTTAGCCTTGACCTAAACAAATAAGTCGTATCAATTACCGGTTACGACACAAGGTCAGTCAAAATGTGTTCAATTAGTCCTATGGCTCGTTACGACTCGATTTATATAGCATGTGGATCAAGTGTCAAGTTTCATGCAAGAATTAAGTATAAAATCATGTTAGAACGATTGCATAAGTGTTTGGTTAAGTTTGACTAAAAGTCAAACTTGGTCAAAGTCAAAGTCAAAGTCAATGGGGTCGCTCGGGTATCCGACTATTGCACATATAAACGTAGTCATATATAAGCATGTTGGCAAAATTTCATGTTAAACGGAGTTGCGAGTAAGCGGGAACGAAAATTGAAAAATCAAAAAAAAAAAAAAATTGGGACAGAAATATTCTCGCTATAGCGAGATTTTGTGCACACCGGGGCTCGCTATAGCGAGGCCCCTAGTTTCAGGTGCTGTTGCTGAATTTTCAAGTGCACGAACCAAGCTTCTTTCAAACACAACTAATGAACCGTAAACATTCAAAATACGTATATTATATCGTTGGAAAGGTAATATAACGAGGAATACAACTAAAAACATTTCATCAACCAAAAACATCATTTACAATAACCAAAATCTCATCGAATGATCATTAAATGTTCATAATCAAAGTTTCAAGTTCGTAAAACGCATAAGATGATTCGGGAATCCAATTTACACATACGATATGCTGTTTCGAAGGTAATTACGCATACAATGCAACTAAACACTCACCCATAACATCTCATAGCATTCAAGGCATCAAAAGTTCATTTTAAAGTTTATCAAACCCGAACCAAGAATCATGAATTCAACATTTATGTTAATGAAGTTTTTCCAAGTCAACCTACATACCAAAACGAAGCTAATGATGCTAGTAACACTTTTAATACATGAGCTTTATCATTTAACAACATTAAATCACCCAAAACTCAAGATTAAACACACCCATTTTCAAGTTCATGCTAGTTACACTAAATAACAAGATCGAGCATACAAATTACATATACGACATCACAATGAGCCATAGACACTAATTAACACCATTTCAAGTCTAAAGGTCTAATTTATGAAAATTAGAGATTTTGAAAAACTTACCCCAAGCTATGAAATTGGTACCAAATTGAAGAGGATGATGCAAGGATCACAAATATGTAATTTGTTTTGATGTGTGATTGCTAGATTGAATTTAGATGATGAATTAAGGATTAGGAGTTTGAGAGCATAATAATGGAAGTAGTAGAAAAGAGAGAAGAGGATGAATGAATGATTGGTGGTGATGGTGGGTTGACTAGTTGACCTACTCAACTAGTTTGCCGACTTGGCAACTTTAGTCCCTCAAGTTTAAAAGCGGGTGCGTGAATTAACCGATACAATTATTTAAATATGCTAGGGTAACTATAGATGTTATAACTAAATAACGGGAGGTATTAAAACGCTAGTCAACAGAAGATACGAATTTAGATAACGAAAGATATTATTTAAAAAAAAAGACGGGCGTTAAAATGAGTTAACGGAAAAAGTCGGGTTGTTACATTACCCACACCTTAAAAGAAATTTCGTCCCAAAATTTAGTTGGAAGTAGTAGTCGTTGTTTCTTCCTTGAGACCTTGCATTGCAAATTCTACGAGTAAGTGAGGGTACTTCTTTTGCATTTGATCTTGGCATTCTAACGAACTTTGACTATCGGGTTTTACGTTGTTTTAAGGTTTGGTTACACGATCCATAATTTCGACCAGTTTTCCTATGAAGTTGAGTTTGTCATCGATAGTAAGTTCATCAAAAGAAATAACAAGTTCTTGTTCGGCAAGACGCTTCTTTAAGTTTGATACATGAAATGTAGGATGAACGGGATTTCGATTGAGTTGGGAGTTCGAAACGGTAAGCAACGCATCCAATACGCTCCAAGATTTTAAAAGGATCCAAATGTTGCGAATTCAGCGTTCTACGTTTTTCAAAACGAATTACACCTTTCCAAGGTGCGATATTTAATATTACGCGGTCGCACACTAGGAATTCGAGAGGCTTACGTCTAACATCGGCATAGTGGCGATTACGTGCCGTCTTGGGTCTTTCTTAGATTTGAACGATCTTAACGGTTATTTCATGAATGTGTTCGGGTCCGGTGGTTTGCTTGTCACCTACTTCGGTCCAACGAATAGGAGAACGACATTTTCGGCCATATAAAGTTTCGAAAAGGTGTGGCGTTAATACTCGAATGATAGATATCGTTGTAAGAGGAATCAATTAAAGGTAAAAATACAAGTTCGTGATATGTTTTCCAAGGGTTGAATCGTATGTTTGCTTGGTCCGTCGGTTTGTGGATGATACGCGGTACTCATGTTTAAACGTGCTCCCAAGGTTTCTTGTAAGGCACTCCAAAATTTAGAAGTGAAACGAGTATCTCAATCCGAAATAAATGACAATGGCCCACCGTGTTGAGATAGATTTTCTATAATGTATAGTTGTACAAGTTTTTCCCATCTTGTCGGTTTCTGAAAAACGTTTGTTAGGACAAGTTTCTTATTGGTTTCTGAAAAACGTTTGTTAGGACTATTCACCCTCGTGGCGAATATTAATATAACGTGAAGAGTCTCTCTCTCCATTAAGAATTTAGATAAAGGATTTCCTTACACGGAAGTACGAGTGTAATGCGAGAGAAGTTTCCGCCTCGATGTGAGCATATCAAGCATTTTGGTAGTTCGTCGATAAAACTGTGCAAAAACGAGATAGTATACACGTGTAGTATATGTTTTGAAGTTGAAAGAATTGGTCCTTTATTCAGAAGTATAAATATGATTTGGCAATAATCAAAAGTGTGTCCTTGGTATGGTTCTTATCAATATTCTCAAAATTTTTGGATGTTCAAACAAGAAAAATAAAGTCATGTACATGGCACATGGTGGTGATTAGGTTGATCGAGTCCAATCACCATCACGAGTCATTAGAACTTTGGTATGACTTACCATAATATAACCACATTGATCGAGTGTCGTTATATTACGCTAAATCATACTTCCATTCCCACATCACTCCATAGAATCAAGTTCGCGTAATCGTGAAGATTTAAAAGGAACAAAGTGTAACGACATCTCTAACGTGACTCGTATTTAATCGAAAGAATTAGTGCAACTCTGAAGATGTGTTTCCCGAGGGAAGTGTATAACTGGTTGTTCACGTCAATGCGGTTCAAGTCAAACAATAATGTCTTTAGGTACGAAAAGAGTTACGACTTATGATAATGAGTAGTACGCAACCATAGTGATAAGCAGTGATGACGATACTCACCTAGAGTAGTGGCGGTAGTAACAAGAAGTGGTAGATAGTGAAGAACACCGGTGTAACATCGGTAGAGGTCAATGATTGCCATAGTGGTGGAAACTTTATAGCACTTGTGGATAGTAAGCCGGGACGGTGATGAATAACAACCTGGGAGACAGAGTTCCCGAACTAGTATAACTAATGAAGTCGTCGTCATCCTCACGTGTATGAATCTTAAGTTTACGTGTGTTACCCGAAAGTGGCAGAATACGAGTTCGTATGATGAAAATTTGGTACCGTTAAGAAGTTCACCTAAGAATGGTTCAAGTATAAATGCACAAGTAGTCAAGTAAGTGCTATCTATAGCAAATGCAAGTTAGAATGCAATGATTAACTATCCGGTTGTAGTCTAGATTCACTAATGCGTCCTAACGACTTTGTCAGACACACTAATGCACATCCTAGATCCCTACAACCAACGCTCTGATACCATCTGTAACGACCCGACAAAATCGTCATTGATGGCGCCGTTAACTTAGGTCCCATTACATGGTCATAGTCCCTATATGAGACATGTTTGACCAAAATTATGTCGCATTCATTTGAAACGTGCATGACTTGAAAAGTTTTAAGTTACCAAACGGTTTGACAACAAGTTTAAGTTTACAAAAGTTGTAAATTATAAATGAAATAACTTGTGACATAATATAAGTTAAAAATCACGAATGGTATCAATAACATATGCATGTAAACATTATGTTTGAATCCCAAGGTGCTATCACTAGCGTATGCATGTATCAAGTAGTCAAGTATGAACCTGAGAAACATATAGAAAACTGTCAACGAAAAACGTTGGTGAAATCATAGGTGTATTTGTAAACGTTATTTTTGAACCACAAGATTTTGTATAGTTGATTATCCAAATCGTTTGCATTCCAAAGATGTTGTACGTTTGCGAGCAACCAATTATCAAGACTTAACTGTATACGAACCCCATTGAATTAGTTTTAGAACCTACACTATACCCGAAAATATATTTCATCCGCTAACGGTAGCGAACCGTCCGAATGAGGGCTCGTCAAGCTCATGTGATCACATAACATAAGTTCACGTTTACACCCTGCAAGTTTAACTAATAATAATTGATTTGAGGATTTTTGTTCTAACTCGTTGTGGAATGTTTGTTTTCGTACTTGTGTTCAAAGTATAAAAGTATGATACGTATATGTTTCTCATCCCATAATTTAAAGAGTAAAAGTTGTTGAAAAGGTGGGACTATGATCTCACCGTAGTTGCATGCCAAAGTGCTTGTAATTAAATGTTGTGCAAATGAAAGTTGCTTAGCCTTGACCTAAACAAATAAGACGTATCAATTACCGGTTATGACACAAGGTCAGTCGAAATGTGTTCAATTAGTCCTATGGCTCGTTACGACTCGATTTATATAGCATGTGAATCAAGTGTCAAGTTTCATGCAAGAATTAAGTATAAAATCATGTTAGAACGATTGTATAAGTGTTTGGTTAAGTTTGACTAAAAGTCAAACTTGGTCAAAGTCAAAGTCAAAGTCAACGGGTTCGGGTCGGGTATTCGACTATTGCACATATAAACATAGTCATATATAAGCATGTTGGCAAAATTTCATGTTAAACGGAGTTGCGAGTAAGCGGGAACGAAACTTGAAAAGTCAAAAAAAAAAATTGGGACAGAAATATTCTCGCTATAGTGAGATTTTGTGCACACCAGGTATAACGACCCGTCCTAATCCACCTGGACGAATACATTACATTTGGTTACATCGCGAGTTACTTGACCTCTATATGATACATTTTACCAACATTGCATTCGTTTTTTAAAAGACAAACTTTCATTTCATCGAAAGTTGACAGGCATGCATACCATTTCATAATAGATCTAAACTATAAATGACTTGATAATATTCTTGATGAATTCAATGACTCGAATGCAACGTCTTTTTGAAATATGTCATGAATGACTCCAAGTAATATCTCTAAGATGAGCAAATACACAGCGGAAGATTTCTTTCGTACCTAAGAATAAACATGCTTTCAAGTGTCAACCAAAAGGTTGGTGAGTTCATTAATTTTTCATAATCAATCATTTTCAATAATATAATAGACCACAAGATACTCATAATTAGAAAACAATCTGCGCAGGTCTATTCCTGCTATAAAATCATTCATATGAAGAACATTGGAACCTTTCAAACAACTCACCAACGGTAGCTAATGCGTAGTGCAATGACAAAATCATCTCACTGTGGTAGTTAGTACAATATAATTCTTACAACGGGGGCTAATGCGTACGCAATGCAATACAATACATCGGTAGCTAACGCGTAGTGCAATGACGAAATCATCTCACTGATGGTAGTTAAAACGGTAGCTAACGCGTAGTGCAATGACGAAATCATCTCACCGTTACTAACTACTAAATCGAACCATATCGGTAGCTAACGCGTAGTGCAATGACGAAATCATCTCACCGATGGTCGATAATACAATCTTTATAGAAATCGAATCTCTGAATCCAAATAATTCTATCATAGAATGTAGTTTTGAATATTTGTGTCTATTTCGTCAAACGTTTATAGAAACAGTTCATGTATTCTCAGTTCAAAAAATATATCTCAAAAGCATTTAGGAAACAGTTATAAAAACAGCGCATGTATTCTCAGTCCCAAAAATGTAAAGAGTAAAAAGGAATCAAATGAACTCACTATACTGTATTTTGTAGTAAAAATACATATGACGAAATTGAACAATGCAGGGTTGGCCTCAGATTCACGAACCTATATCATTTGTATATATATTAAAACATATAATCGTAATTGAACAATTTTATATATTATTATTAGTGATATGATTTTTATATTAATACTTATATATTTCATTATTTAATTAAATGTATTCATTTTATATATTTTTAACCAATAAAAGTATTAATATAGTTAAGTTATGTGTAATAAATATATTGCTATATAAAGATCATTTATTAATAATTGTAAATATACTAAATTAAGGATCGTAATAATAATAATAATGCTAATTTTTATAATGATAACTTTAATAAAAGTAACACTTTAATAAATGTTAAATTTTTAAGAAAAATGATAATTTTGATAATAATAATAATAATAAAATGATACTTTACTTAAATTTTGTAATGATAATATTATTACATAAATGATAACCTTAACGATAATAAACACATTAATAATACTTATAAGATTAGTAATAATAATAATAATAATAATAATGGTTATACTAATTATAATTATGATAATAATAATAATAATAATTACAATACTAATAATAATAACACTAATACTTAATACTAATACTAATAGTATTTAGTGATATTAATTAATAACAACTAGAATGATAATAATAATAATCATATCATAAATGTTAACATAATAATAACAATTTACAATAAAAATAGTAATAACAATAATAATAATAATGAAACCGATAATAATAATAATAATATAACTAAATAAATAAATAAAAACTGAATTACCTTCAAGAAAATAGGCCAAGAAAATTGCTGCCTGGCCAGGGACTCGAACCCCGGACCTCTCGCATACCCGAATCACTCCCTAACCATACGGCTATCGCCTATTTTTCTGATTATAATCCCTCCGTAAATATATATAACTCGTACTTCTTTCTCTCTATTGCTTCTTCTTCTCAGCTCAAACAGAAATCAAACCAACACTAACCACACTCTAACTAAATGATTTTAGGTTCATCACTAGAATTCAAAGTAATTGGTATCAATTTAAATGGGTTTAACAGATCGTAAAAGAAAATATATAAAGAGAAAAATACTGCTGTTGTGTTCATCATGAACTCAATCAATGATTTTAAAATTTAGAAAGTTATAGACCTCGATTCCTACATGAAACATGTTGTAATCCGTCCCTAGAAACTATCTCAATCCTCAATTTTACCAGAAAACTTCTTCAGATCATGAATTTGGATTATAAAAACTCGTTTGACTTTTTGCTCTTAAACTTTGACTTCAGAATTCGTGTTTTATTTGAAGAATTGGAAACTGAGATTGTACACACACATTCACGACCTGGTTTAAAACAATTCTGTATTTATAGATTTTGATGTAAAACTTGAATTTGAATTTTGGCTAAGATAATGAAGAACAGAGGTTTTTTAGAATGGGTTTTCTTGAATTTCTTCTTTTCTCTTTCAATTTGCAGTCCGTGAATGATAAAGTGTAGCTAAGTACATGATTTAATAATAATATGGAATTGTAATTGATCTGTGATATGGACAGGAAATTGATTTGCAGACAAGTGGTACCAGTTTTCAACAATCGAATAAAAAGAAAAGAATAAAACAGATATAACAATCCAATTCTGTTACATGTCCTTGTTGTACTAATATGTATAATTAAATATTATTAAGTAATAAATATATTAATACTAATAATACTAAATAGTAGTATTTATATTAATAATACCGTATAATAGTAGAAAATACTAATAATAAATAATAGTACTGATTTCCAATATATATATATATATATATATATATATATATATATATATATATATATATATATATATATATATATATATATATATATATATATATATATATATATATATATATATATATATATATATATATATATATGTATATACATTTATATATGTATATAAGTGTGTTTTTTTATATTTGTTTATATAAATTTGTATATAATTCAAGATTTTGGAAATTAACAATTATAAATATATTAATAATACAAATTATGATATTGCTAATAATAATAATATTATTGATAAATTAATTAGTAATAATAAATAATAAATAATAATATTATAATATTAATTCTAATAACAATGGTAATAATAAATAATCCTAACAATACATAAAATTGTATCTTTAATCATCCTTGTAGTAATTTTCTATTCATCATCTTAAATTTAATAATCATAACTTTTTAATTAAAAATTATTACAATAATAATAACATTAATATTAATAATACTGATATTGATATTAATATTAATAGTAATAATGAAAGTAATAATATTACTAAAATAAGTATATCTTTAATTTGTTGTTACATTTAATATATTAATATTACATATTGTTGATCATGTAGTGTTTAACAATTAATTGATATATACATGATAACAAATATTGAGTTTTTTTAATGTTTGTACATTTTAATATAACTATATATTATTATATAACATGTGTTCGCATATTAATTACATTATAACTATACATATAAATATGAACATATTAACCATGTTTTATGTATTTAAGTATTATATCTTTATTTAAGATATTATGTTATTTCATAATAACTATTATACATTTTGACATATAATATTTCAAATTATATTTCTAATTATTATTTATATATATATATACACGCACACATATCTATTTACATTTAATTGTTCGTGAATCGTCAGAAATGATAAAAGGGTAATTGATTACATGAACATAGTTCAAAATTTTGAGATTCAATATTACAGACTTTGCTTAACGTGTCTAAATCATATAAAAATAAAGTTTAAATTTGGTTAGAAATTTCCGGGTCGTCACAGTACCTACCCGTTAAAGAAATTTTGTCCCCGAAATTTGATTGGGATGGTCATGGCTGACAATAAGTATGTTTTCATGACTCATATGAGCTGATAAATAGAGTTTTATTACCATTGAGTAATAAGGATAGAATAATTCGATTATTCAAAGAGTACGAATGAAGTTATCACAAAAGAGTGAAATGAGTAATTGAAGGTTCGTTTTAACCGGTGATATAGTCACGGTTGATTTCTGGAATTCAAGAAAAATTTTCAAAATCTATATAAGATTTGATTCGTCGGTAATTAAGGAAATTGGGATCCACTTTGGTTAAATGCGATGATCTGTCTTGATTTCTTTGTCGAATATCTTACTATAAATTCACCACATTCGTTTCCTTTATATTCTGGAATTCCATCCTTTTGTTTTCTCTTCCCGACTTTAAATCAAGCGAAATTGATATGGAATTCATAGATATGAAGTTTGTAATAGACATAACCAATGTTCTGAGAGAGGAATTGTAATAACATGATCTTGATTGGTTAAATTACCAAAATTCAAGAGAAAAGATAGAATTATTAGGAAAATATGTTCTTGATATGTTTATAGATTAGATAGAATGTAAGAGTCGTGTAACATGGCACATGATGACGTTAAAATCTGTGAATCATCACGTTCCATTAGAAACTCAGCATGACTTACTGTAATATAATCACGTTGATCAAGTGTCATTATATTATACTAACTCATGCATCAGTTCCCAACACTACTTCAAAGACATTCATATTTTAAATTCGAATTTTTCAGAATCTAGAAGCTAAAGCAGTTTCCTTTCTGATGTAACACTGATATTGCGAAAAGATAATTGATTTCAGATTAGAATAGTTATGAAAATATCTTCAGAAATATCGAGGATATTTATAATGAAAGATACGATGATATCTTAGAATTTCTAATATCGACGGATGATGAAGAAAATTTGTCCGCAAGAGTTTAGAGTCAGAAGCAAGGTATTCGTTAATGATTTCAGTAGGTACTGAATCATTTGGATTCTTTAAAGGCAGGTTTAGTCTTTGTGATTTGTCTACAGTCTCCTTCATAGTTTGCTCAATCCATTTTTCAGTATCAAATCTTCTCTTTTTCTGAGCTTCACCAACACAGTATTTTTTTATCATTAAACTTATGGCGGTTAAGGTCATTTACAGTTGTCTATAGTTTCTGCTGCTTCATTCAGCTTTTTCAAAATTCAGCGTATTGATTCGTAGACTGGTGGTTTTTCAGAACTTCAGAATTGATGATCAAAATTTATAGAAGTTACACGTTATATATATCTATAACTGTTGAAGTGTAGATACTGCGAGATTCGAGACTGATAGTTGATGATTCTCGATAGTTGGTATGGCAATTCTCGTTACAAGATGCCGATGAGTACATGATAAAACATCAATAGATAAATATAATGATTTGTCAAAGAGATTTAAGCCAAGGAGTAACGAGGTTGCTGGTACGTCTGCTGGTAATATGATGGAATATAAAAGGTTCCCCGGTAATGATGATGGAAAGGGTAATTGTTATAATAAGGCTTATTCGAATGAAAAATTGAAGTTGATTTACTGGAGCTGTGATAAAATTGGCTAATTTGAAAAAGAATTGCAATGTTATTTTCGGTAATAACAATGCCAAAGGAGCTATCACAGATACGTGTTAAACTTCTACTTGGGTTTCAGAAATTATCCCAGGTACATGACTGTGGATAACATGTGGTTGGATCATCATCTCGATTGAGGTGTTTTCAAGAATCATGAAAGGTTTGAACGCAGATCGTAATCGTCAAGATACAAATGAAGTTTAGGATGAAATCAAGTGGAAAACTTGAAGAATTGTTTAGTTTCATATGTTATAATCAATATTTTAATTCATTTTAATTGTCCAATGTTGGTAGTCCTCAGTTGATAGTCCACAGTTAGCAATATGTAATATTCGAATTAATTAATACGTGTCGTGACCCGTGTACATGTCTCAGACTCGATCATAACTCAAAGTATATATATTATTGTAGAATCAACCTTAACCCTGTATAGCTAACTCCAGCATTACTGCATATAGAGTGTCTATGGTTATTCCAAATAATATATATAGATGCGTCGATATGATATGTCAAAACCTTGTATACATGTCCCGATATTTAAATGCGTAAATAACAGTATTTAAATGACGATAAATAAAGTGCGTAAAATAAATAACAGAAATTAAATGACGATAAATAAAATTGCGAGAATATAAATTGCGATAAATAAATTGCGATAATAAAATGTAATAAGGAATTAACAGTTAGCTATGAACAGTTAGCTAGGATTTTGTTAGCGTGGATTCTTAACAAAATTTTCTCATGGTTAATTTGTTTGTTTTTAACAAATTTTATTTTTGTCCAATGTTTTCTTCATTATGCCACTTTTTGGATTCTGATAGATCAAAATCCAAATATGAAATTGAATGAAAAGGGTTATTCTGCGGTGGACGGATACGTATATCGGTGGTTGTAAATAAGATAGTAAATGACTGTTGAATTAGATTTGAAAGAATGTACAGTGTACTTATTAATGTGAAATCTAAATATTCCTCGGGTATTACCTACTCGTTAAAATATTTTCACCATTAACAGTTTGTACGAAAGAATTTTTAATTACAGTCTTTATGAAAAAATATATATACATATATATTTTTTTCAGATGTAATCATGGATTTAATGAGTCAATATGATATTAAACTCATTTGGTTTACCGTTAGAACAAGAATATATAATCTCTAAAACATTAGAGATTACATAATCGCCATGTCGAATGAAGATAAATGATGTAGAACGATTCGCAGATTGATGATTATGCTCGAGGTACATAATGAGATGTTGAGGTGTAAGATGTTGAACTTGGGTTGTTGGTGGTACCGGTATTGATGTTGGTGGTACTGTTGGTACCGTTGATGTTGCTGAAGCTGGTATGTTTTGCACCATATTTTTCAAGACTACAACTCGGGCGCGTAGTTCGTTGACTTATTACTCCTGGATGATTGTCTGTAAGAACGGGCGAATGAATAAGGTTTAGAATCTGAGTTATGATATAGTCGTGGCGAGATATTCGGGAAATGAGGGTAAAAATGGTGTTACGAACAGGTTCGCCGGTAAGTGCTTCAGGTTCTTCATCAAGAGGTAAATTCGGTTAGTGGAAGGGATCGCCTTCTGCGCGTCTCTATTGATTAAGTCAACTACGAACCCATCAGATGAATTGGGGATGGATGATTGGTTGATTCATTCTGGTGACACTGCTTTCGGAGCTTAGGTGAAACTCCATATCGGAATAGCTGTCGGAATCCGAGGAATTCGAACTGGTTGAGGGATTCATCTCGTACGATCAGATGAAGGATTTTCGATAAGAAATAGATTATAAGATGTAGATTAGTACCCTGCAATACATAATTTACATATGCATATATAATACTAAAATCCCATAAGTTACGGAGGAATCTACGGAAGCTGTCAGGCAAAGGTAACAATAACAGATACGCTAAGATATGAATTTATCTATACACTGTCTATGCAATAGAGACAGTAAGACGTGTCTAGACCTTAAGGATGATAAGAAAATAATTTTCGACACTAAATGATAAGCAAAACTTTTGACATGCAGACACGGTCGAAGTCCAGACTCACTAATGCATCTAAACAACTATCAGTTAGACACACTAATGCAAGACTTGGTTTGCTAAGACCACCGCTCTGATACCAACTATAACAACCCGTCCTAATCCACCTGGACAAATACATTACATTTGGTTACATCGCGAGGTACTTGACCTCTATATGATACATTTTACAAACATTGCATTCGTTTTTTAAAAGACAAACTTTCATTTCATCGAAAGTTGACAGGCATGCATACCATTTCATAATATATCTAAACTATAAATGACTTGATAATATTCTTGATGAATTCAATGACTCGAATGCAACGTCTTTTTGAAATATGTCATGAATGACTCCAAGTAATATCTCTAAGATGAGCAAATACACAGCGGAAGATTTCTTTCGTACCTGAGAATAAACATGCTTTCAAGTGTCAACCAAAAGGTTGGTGAGTTCATTAATTTTTCATAATCAATCATTTTCAATAATATAATAGACCACAAGATACTCATAATTAGAAAACAATCTGTGCAGGTCTATTCCTGCTGTAAAATCATTCATATGAAGAACACCAGAACCTTTCAAACAACTCACCAACGGTAGCTAATGAGTAGTGCAATGACAAAATCATCTCACCGTGGTAGTTAATACAATATAATTCTTACAACGGGGGCTAATGCGTACGCAATGCAAAATCATCCCTCCGAGGGTAGCTGAAACGGGGGCTAATGCGTACGTAATGCAAAATCATCCCTCCGTTATCAACTACAAAGTCGACTATAATACAATACAATACAATACATCGGTAGCTAACGCGTAGTGCAATGACGAAATCATCTCACCGATGGTAGTTAAAACGGTAGCTAACGCGTAGTGCAATGACGAAATCATCTCACCGTTACTAACTACTAAATCGAACCATATCGGTAGCTAACGCGTAGTGCAATGACGAAATCATCTCACCGATGGTCGATAATACAATCTTTATAGAAATTGAACCTCTGAATCCAAATAATTCTATCATAGAATGTAGCTTTGAATATTTGTGTCTATTCCGTCAAACGTTTATAGAAGCAGTTCATGTATTCTTAGTTCAAAAATATATCTCAAAAGCATTTAGAAAACAGTTATAAAAACAGCGCATGTATTCTCAGTCCCAAAAATGTAAAGAGTAAAAGGGAATCAAATGAACTCACTATACTATATTTTGTAGTAAAAATACATATGACGAAATTGAACAATGCAGGGTTGGCCTCGGATTCACGAACCTATATCATTCGTATATATATTAAAACATATAATCGTAATTGAACAATTTTATATATTATTATTAGTGATATGATTTTTATATTAATACTTATATATTTCATTATTTAATTAAATGTATTCATTTTATATATTTTTAACCAATAAAAGTATTAATATAGTTAAGTTATGTGTAATAAATATATTGCTACATAAAGATCATTTATTAATAGTTGTAAATATACTAAATTAAGGATAGTAATAATAATAATGAGAGTAATATTAATAATAATAATGTTAATTTTTATAATGATAACTTTGATAAAAGTAACACTTTAATAAATGTTAAATTTTTAAGAAAAATGATAATTTTGATAATAATAATAATAATAAAATGATACTTTACTTAAATTTTGTAATGATAATATTATTACATAAATGATAACCTTAACGATAATAAACACATTAATAATACTTATAAGATTAGTAATAATAATAATAATAATAATAATGGTTATACTAATTATAATTATGATAATAATAATAATAATAATAATAATAATAATAATTAAAATACTAATAATAATAACACTAATACTTAATACTAATACTAATAATATTTAGTGATATTAATTAATAACAACTAGAAAGATAATAATAATAATCATATCATAAATGTTAACATAATAATAACAATTTACAATAACATTAGTATTAACAATAATAATAATGAAACCGATAATAATAATAATAATAATAATAATAATAATAATAAAACTAAATAAATATATAAAAACTGAATTACCTTCAAGAAAATAGGCCAAAAAAAATTGCTGCCTGGCCAGGGACTCGAACCCCGGACCTATCGCATACCCGAATCACTCCCTAACCATACGGCTATCGCCTATTTTTCTGATTATAATCCCTCCGTAAATATATATAACTCGTACTTCTTTCTCTCTATTGCTTCTTCTTCTCAGCTCAAACAGAAATCAAACCAACACTAACCACACTCTAACTAAATGATTTTAGGTTCATCACTAGAATTCGAAGTAATTGGTATCAATTTAAATGGGTTTAACGGATCGTAAAAAAAATATATAAAGAGAAAAATACCGCTGTTGTGTTCATCATGAACTCAATCAATGATTTTAAAATTTAGAAAGTTATAGAACTTGATTCCTACATGAAACATGTTGTAATCCGTCCCTAGAAACTATCTCAATCCTCAATTTTACCAGAAAACTTCTTCAGATCATGAATTTTGATTATAAAAACTCGTTTAACTTTTTGCTCTTAAACTTTGACTTCAGAATTCGTGTTTGATTTGAAGAATTGGAAACTGAGATTGTACACACACATTTACGACCTGGTTTAAAACAATTCTGTATTTATAGATTTTGATGTAAAACTTGAATTTGAATTTTGGCTAAGATAATGAAGAACGGAGGTTTTTTAGAATGGGTTTTCTTGAATTTCTTCTTTTCTCTTTCAATTTGCAGTCCGTGAATGATAAAGTGTAGCTAAGTACATGATTTAATAATAATATGGAATTGTAATTGATCTGTGATATGGACAGGAAATCGATTTGCAGACAAGTGGTACCAGTTTTCAACAATCGAATAAAAAGAAAAAAATAAAACAGATATAACAATCCAATTCTGTTACATGTCCTTGTTGTACTAATATGTATAATTAAATATTATTAAGTAATAAATATATTAATACTAATAATACTAAATAGTAGTATTTATATTAATAATACCGTATAATAGTAGAAAATACTAATAATAAATAATAGTACTGATTTCCAATATATATATATATATATATATATATATATATATATATATATATATATATATATATATATATATATATATATATATATATATATATATATATATATATATATATATATATATATATATGTATATACATTTATATATGTATATAAGTGTGTTTTTTTATATTTGTTTATATAAATTTATATATAATTCGAGATTTTGGAAATTAACAATTATAAATATATTAATAATACAAATTATGATATTTCTAATAATAATAATATTATTGATAAAGGAATTAGTAATAATAAATGATAAATAATAATATTATAATATTAATTCTAATAACAATGGTAATAATAAATAATCCTAACAATACATAAAATTGTATCTTTAATCATCCTTGTAGTAATTTTCTATTCATCATCTTAAATTTAATAATCATAACTTTTTAATTAAAAATTATTACAATAATAATAACATTAATATTAATAATACTGATATTGATATTAATATTAATAGTAATAATGAAAGTAATAATATTACTAAAATAACTATATCTTTAATTTGTGGTTACATTTAATATATTAATATTACATATTGTTGATCATGTAGTGTTTAACAATTAATTGATATATACATGATAACAAATATTGAGTTTTTTTTTTAATGTTTGTACATTTTAATATAACTATATATTATTATATAACATGTGTTCGCATATTAATTACATTATAACTATACATATAAATATGAACATATTAACCATGTTTTATGTATTTAAGTATTATATCTTTATTTAAGATATTATGTTATTTCATAATAACTATTATACATTTTACCATATAATATTTCAAATTATATTTCTAATTATTATTTATATATATATACACGCACACATATCTATTTATATTTAATTGTTCGTGAATCGTCGAAAATGGTAAAAGGGTAATTGATTACATGAACATAGTTCAAAATTTTGAGATTCAATATTACAGACTTTGCTAAACGTGTCTAAATCATATAAAAATAAAGTTTAAATTTGGTCAAAAATTTCCGGGTCGTCACACCAGGGCTCGCTATAGCGAGGCCCCTGGTTTCAGGTACTGTTGCTGAATTTTCAAGTGCACGATACAAGCTTCTTTCAAACACAACTAATGAACCGTAAATATTCAAAACTCGTATCTTATATCTTTGGAAAGGTAATTTAACAAGGAATACAACCAAAAACATTTCATCAATCAAAAACATCATTTACAATAACCGAAATCTCGTCGAATGATCATTAAATGGTCATAATCAAAGTTTCAAGTTCGTAAAACGCATAAGATGATTCGGGAATCCAATTTACACATACGATATGCCGTTTCGAAGGTAATTACGCATACAATGCAACTAAACACTCACCCATAACATCTCAAAACAATCAAGGCATCAAAAGTTTATTTTAAAGTTTATCAAACCCTAACCAAGAATCATGAATTCAACATTTATGTTAATGAAGTTTTTCCAAGTCAGCCTACATACCAAAATGAAGCTAATGATGCTAGTAACACTTTTAATACATGAGCTTTAACATTTAACAACATTAAATCACCCAAAACTCAAGATTAAACACACTCATTTTCAAGTTCATGCTAGTTACACCAAATAACAAGATCGAGCATACAAATTACATACACGACATCACAATGAGCCATAGACACTAATTAACACCATTTCAAGTCTAAAGGTCTAATTTTTGAAAATTAGAGATTTTGAAAAACTTACCCCAAGCTATGAAATTGGTACCAAATTGAAGAGGATGATGCAAGGATCACAAATATGTAATTTGTTTTGATGTTTGATTGCTCGATTCAATTTAGATGATGAGTTAAGGATTGGGAGTTTGAGAGCATAATAATGGAAGTAGTAGAAAAGAGAGAAGAGGATGAATGAATGAGCGGTGGTGATGGTGGGTTGACTAGTTGACGTAGTCAACTAGTTTGCCCACTTGGTAACTTTAATCCCTCAAGTTTAAAAGCGGGTGCGTGAATTAACCGATACGAATTATTTAAATACGCTAGGTAACGAGAGATGTTATAATTAAATAACGGGAGGTATTAAAACGCTAGTCAACGGAAGATACGAATCTAGATAACAAAAGATATTATTTAAAAAAAAAAGATGAGCGTTAAAATGAGTTAACGGAAAAAGTCGGGTTGTTACAAGTTTTGCGAATGTGTTCAAGTTATGAACACCAAATTCAAAAATGAAATCTGATGTGTTTCCGAAGATGATTCTTGAACGAATGTTGTTCCAAATCACTTTCCTAATGCTCGTTGATTAATAACAAGCAATGATTTTAACAATATAGCACGAATTGAATTTTGGACGTTTTGGGCTCCAAAACTTCATATTAAGATCTGGAATTCGTTTGTTAATGAAAATCGATTAGGTTTGATGTTGCGGTTTAGGTTTTTGATCAGGAACATGAATTTGTAATCCTTTTGATGATTCAACTTCAAATTATGAAACTTCGAATTTTGAGTTTGGAGGTTGAAGATGAAGATCATGAGGAGTTTTTTTTGTTTTGATGAATTTATGAATCTGGAAGGATTTTGATATGAATTTGATAATAAGTAAGTGATTGTTGATTGTTTAGGCTCATTTTTTATGATTTTGGAGGTGTCTAAATATGAGTTTTTGGACGGAATTGAGATTCGGATCGGGAATAATGTAAGATTCTCACACAAACACAAAATTCAATCTGGATCGGAGTTTGAACGGATCTAACACCCGTTCTGATACCAAATGTTGGACCGTAATATGATGAATATCATGTAAATGAGTATGAATGTATGAAGATTGAGAAAATTAGTCAAATGGTCAACATTTACTAATTCCACAACTTGCTTGAACTCGGTTTAGTGCTTTGGCTATGGATGTGATGGACACTCAATAAGGATGACTTGGTAGGATATTTATAGCCCTCGTCATATCCTACTGAAGGGACCCATTTATATACATTATAAACGTTTCACAATAGTTGATTACATCGCGAGGTATTTGACCTCTATATGATACATTTTACAAACAGTGTATTCGTTTTTAAAAGACAAACTTTCTTTACATCGAAAATTGACAGGCATGCATACCATTTCATAATATCCACTATCCAACGATAAATTGACTTAATAATAATCTTTGATGAACTCAAAGACTCGAATGCAACGTTCTTCGAAATATGCCCTGAATGACTTCAAGTAATATCCTTAAAATGAACAAATGCACAGCGGAAGATTTCTTTCATACCTGAGAATAAACATGCTTTAAAGTGTCAACCAAAAGGTTGGTGAGTTCATTAGTTTATCATAATCATTCATTTCGATCATTTTAATAGACCACAAGAATTTCATTTCCATTTCTCATAAATATACGTCCCATGCATAGAGACAAAAATCATTCATATGGATTGAACACCTGGTAACCGACATTAACAAAATGCATATAAGAATATCCCCAATTATTCCGGGACATTCATCGGACATGATAAAACAACATCAAAGTACTAAAGCATCCGCTACAACGGATGGGGTTTGTTGGGCCCAATAGATCTATCTTTAGGATTCGCGTCAATTAGTAGACTGGTTTACTAATTCTTAGGTTACCAAGCAAAAGGGGCATATTCGGCTTCGATCATTCAACCATATAATGTAGTTTCGATTACTTGTGTCTATTTCGTAAAACATTTATAAAAGCGCATGTATTCTCAGTCCCAAAAATATATATTGCAAAAGCATTTAAAAAGGGAGCAAATGAAACTCACCATACTGTATTTCGTAATAAAAATACATACAACGTCATTGAACAAGTGCAAGGTTGGCCTCGGATTCACGAAACTAAATTAAATATATATATTTATATGTTGGTCAATATTTGTCTAACAAATTAGGTCAAGTCATAGTGTACCACGGTCCTAATGCTCCAGACTAATATGCAAAAGTCAACAAAAGTCAATTTGACTCAAACTGATTTCCAAAATTTATACATGATTATTATATAGTTTAAATAGCGTCATTTTATATTTTTAAGTATTTTTAAAAGATTTTATTAGAGTAAATAATATAATTCATTTATTATCAAAATCTATATAATAAAAATATACTTTTTATATATCTTTAAGTAATAAGATTTATAAAGTTCATTTGATATCATAAAAATAATATGATAGGTAGTATTAATGTAATTATGTTACACGTAGTAAAATATCTTTGAATTACATATTTATTTGATAAAATAATATCGATAATAATAATAGTAAGTAAAAGTTATATTATTTTGTAATAATAATTATTATTATTCTACTAATAATAATAACAATATTTATATTTACAAAAAATAGTATTATGATAAAATGATAATTCTTATTAATAATAATAATGAAATTTTATATTAACAATGATATTCCTATTAAAAATAATGATTTTTGTAAAAATGATATTTTTAATATTAATAATACTTTTAATAATAATAGTGATGAAAATAATGAAAAACGATAGTTTTATCTAAATCAATATTTTACGATATTTTAAATTTTATCATGATACCTATACTCATTATTTCCTAATCGATTCGTTTAATAGCTTTTAATCGTCATTTATATCGCGTTCATATTAATGATAATAATAGTAATCATAATAATTAGGTGTTACTAATATTAGTTTTAATTATAATAATACTAATAATAGTAAATACTAATACTAATAACTATTTTAATGATAATAATAATAATAATACTAATTATAACTTTAACGATAATAACGATAGCAATAATAATTATTAATGATAATACCTTTTATTGATAATAATAATAATAATAATAATAATAATAATAATAATAATAATAATAATAATAATAATAATAATTGGATAAAAACTAGAACGACGATAATAACGACGATAATAATAATCATTTTTAATAATAATACAAAGTTTCAATTGACTATAACTTTTAATCCATTCATTGAAACCATTCGATATCTAAATGAAAAGTTCTTAATTTTTCGCTAGCTTTCCAACGACATGAATATCTTATACCTTATCTTAATCGCATATGTAACTAATTCAGGATTCAACATACCCTATCTAATGACAATATCAAGAATACAAGCATGCATAATCCTATATACTCGAGCACTAGTCAGGGATACACTATTAGTATGTAAAAATTAAATTATGAGCGCTTACGAATCAATATTGAGATTCAATATTGTAGGAAAGGTTCATAAATGCAACGGAGATGATAAACACTAGATTGACCTCATGAGCATACTCATGAACCATACCCATCACCTCCATAGCTATAACCCATAATTTCCTTAGCTATATCCTACTCATAAAATCCGTTTAAAAATAACTCGCGCGCACCCTTGTCGTAGTATTTTATGTATAATACTAATAATAATTAGCTTAATACTACTAATTAAGATTAATAACAATATTAATCTTAATATTAATATAAATAATAATAATAATAATAATTATAATTATATATAGAGAGTGTAAAGAGATGCGAGAGACAGAATGAAAATGAATCAGAATAAGAGTTCGTTTGCTTAAAAGAGATGTGGCCTTACTTTACATGCCATGCGATCGCATGGTTGTTGTGTGGAGAGCCTATGCGATCGCATGGTGCTCCATTCCAGCTGGTATCCACATTTAATCTTGCCGACACTCGATTATTTATTTAATATATATTTATTTAATTTATATAATTAATTATATATTATATTATATTTATGTTCATGGTAAAAATGTAATTTTTACTCAAATGACATGGACGTTGTCACTCAACTCATGTCTCAGTTTCGGTTTCTCGAACGTCCTTTCGTACGCTTAGAAAACTAGCCTTTTACGCTACGCGACGTGTACCTTTTACAAAAATTAGACTTACTCATCAATAAATTACCTTATAAAAAAATGTAACTTATAAAATTGAGCGTTGTGGTCATTTGCTTCTATAAATCAGTGACTCGTTGTTTATCAAAATATATTATTTTAAATCAGGATGTTTTATGACTAAGTTAATATATATATATATATATATATATATATATATATATATATATATATATATATATATATATATATATATATATATATATATATATATATATATATATTTAGAATTGTAAATTTGTACGTAATATATGTGTTTGAAATATTTATCTAATGATATAATATTTAGTCTTTCAAAACTAATTATATTTCAAAGTTCGTTTTATTAAAAGGATTATAATGGTAGTAGTTTAAAAGTGTTTTCATTTTTAAAATTTAAATAGATACAATTTATTTATGTATTAACATTTTAAATATCAAACTCATCACTAAGCGAGTATTACTATCGCGTACTTAACTAATTTTGAAAGCATATATTTTTAATAAACACGTCTTAAATACAAATTGTAAGTTATTTATATTTTTAAAAACTAATACTTGAACTTACGTTTATTTAATCAAAGTCTTTTTAAATAATCAAGTTCTATTATATCGAAAAATGTTTTCGTACATTTAAAACTAAATTAATTGATTAATATACAATTTAGTCTTCGACTAGCTTTTGTCTAACTCTCGATATTTGACACATTGTTCTTATGCTAATCACTTCTCCATTTTCCGAATACAGTTAAAAAGAATAGATTTCTTAAATCAAAGTGGACCTCTCAACAGAGACTCGTACTCATACAATGTATCTGATAAATCAATCATTTGATATTATCTTCTAATTTCGTAAATAAACATATTGAAACAAATACGTTCATGTAAAGTATTATACGTTTAATACTTTGTTAATATTCTCAAGTTATATATATATATATATATATATATATATATATATATATATATATATATATATATATATATATATATATATTGGTTCATGAATCGTCGAAACTTGGTCGAGGTTAATTGAATGTATGAACATAGTTTAAAATTATGAACAAACTTTGCTTATCGTGTCGGAATAATGTAAAGATTAAAGTTTAAATTTGGTCGGAAATTTCCGGGTCGTCACAGTACCTACCCGTTAAAGAAATTTCGTCCCAAAATTTGATCGTGGTCGTCATGACTAACCATAAAAATGTTTTCATGACGAATATAGGTCGATAAATAGAGTTTTATCTTTATTAAGTGATATAGATAAAATAATTTGATTACGCGAAGAGTATTAGTGAAACTATCGCAAAAGAGTGAAATGAGAAAGGTAAAGTTTCGTCATATCTTTTGAAATAGACAGGTTGATTTCCGAAGTTCAAGAGATTTGGAGAAAATCTTAGTAACAAGATTTGATTAATGAAATTAGGATCCGCTTTAAATGCGATCATCCATTTTGATTGCTCTGTCGGAGATTTTCCTATAAATCCACCTCCTTCGTTTCCTTACAACTCACACCTTCTATTCTTTCTCCTTCAACTCATATTTTAAAGTATTCGTCAATATGATCCATCCAGTTCTGATTCTCGATATACTTCTAACTTTCATATCGGTCATTCTTCTTTTTCATCTACCGCCGGAAGAATCTATTTACTTCTACACTACTCTTGGGTTTATAGTGTTTCTAGTTCTCCCGTGTCTTTATATTGCTATATGCATCGACATATACGGTTTATAATTTCTGGGTGGTTGTTGGGTTTTATATCTTTCCTTATATTTCGATGTCCCTGCTTCTGTCTTCTATAATCATTGTCATCTCCAATTAATGCTCTCTTTTATTTGCTGTGATTTATATCCCAATTTCTGTTTCGGAGCTTTGTCCTTTCGTTTCTTCTTCTTGCGAGTAAGTACCGCTTATATGGTTCATAATTCGCAGATAAAAATTTCGGAATAAACATTGTTAAAGTTCTAAGAAGGAAATCGTAATGGCACGATCTTGATTTGTCAAATTATCAGAATACCTCGGAAAAGATCGAGTCATTAAGAAAATATTTTCTTGATATTTTTAGAGATTAAGTAGAATACAAGAGTCGTGTAACATGGCACATGATGACGGTATGGTCTGTGAATCATCATATTTCATTAGAAACTCAACATGAATTATTGTAATATACTCACGTTGATCAAGTGATACTAACTCATGCTTCAGTTCCCAACAGTACTTCAAAAACATTCTTATTATAAACTTGAGGGTTTCAGAATTCAGAAACTAAAATAGTTTCTTTTATGATGTAATACAGATAGCGCAAAGAGGTAAATGATTTCAGATAAGAATAATTATGGAAATATCTTCAAAAATATGGAGGATATTTATAATGAAAGATATGATGATATCTTATAATTTCTAATATCAGAGGATGATGAAGGGTATTGTTTGTAGGGGTTTAGAGTCAGGAGCAAGGTATTCGCTAATAACTTCAGCAGAGACTGAATCATTTGGATTCTTTAAAGGCAGGTTCAGTCCTTGTGATTTGTCCACAGCTTCCTTCATACTTTGCTCAATTCGTTTTTCAGTACCAAACCTTCTCTTTTCCTGAGCTTTGCTAGCACACTACTCTTGATCATCAAAATTTTTACTGTTAAGTTCGTTTATAGTTTTTGCTGCTTCATCAGCATTTCGAGAACTAGTTCGCAGTTCAGGGTATTTTTCAGAAACTTCACATTCAAAGTATGTAAGTCTAGGTGATAGACATTATATGTACTCATATAACTGTTGGTGTAGACATGCTGCAAAATTTCAAATTACTGATTGCTAATTCCCAATGATTCATATGGCAATTCTCGTTACAAGATGCAGATGAGTAAACGATGGGGTTTTGATAAATATAATGATTTTTTGGAAAATCCTAGATCATTACGATTGCTGATAAGTTTACTGCTAATGTGGTGGAATATAAATGGTTCGCCGGTAATGATGGCGAAAGGGCAACGTATATATCAAGGTTATAATAAGGTTGTGTCGACTGAAAAGTCGAAGTTGACTTGCTGGAGCTATGACAAAACTGAATACTTTGGAGAGGAATTGAAAAGTTATTTTAGTTAATAAATGTCAAAGAGTCTGACACCGATACGTGTTGAATTATGACTTTAGTTTTGAGAGTTTTTCAGATACATAACTTTGGATAATATGTGGTTGGATCATCATCTCGATTGTTCCTTATTTGAAGTATCTTCAGGAATTTCGAAGGGTTTGCACACCGATTGTAATTGTTAATATACATATGATGTTCTAGCACAGTTTTGAAGTCAAAGTATAACTTTGAAAGATGTAGGAATCTAAGAGTGATGATACCGGTTATATCTTGAATTGAATTTCGTGATTTCAAAATCAGAATATGTAATTGAATTTGAATGAGTATGGTTGTTTTAATTTCTATGGAAGAATGTATGTTGTTGAGAAAATAGTGAGTATAGTTGATCATTGCTGAATCAGATCCAAAGAATGTAACATATTAATTGTGAATTTGTATATCTCTCGGTATTACCTACCCGTTAAAAAAATTTCACAATTAATATTTTGTACAAAAGAATTTTTATTACAGTCTTTATGAAAATATATATATATATATATATATATATATATATATGTATATTTTCTTCAGATGTAACATAGATTTAATGAGTTAATATTAAATTAAACTCATTTAATTTACGGTTGAAACTAGAATTGAATAATTCCTAAAGACATTAGAAATTACATAACTTTTACAGAGTATTTCTTCAATGTAATTGAAATTATGAATCAATACTTCGTTATTTGTTGATGTATGATGTTTGGTTCGTGGAACTCTTGTGAATTTCGCAAGGTACGAATGATGTTCTTTGAAAAGTTTCGAGTACATTGATGATGAAAGTGTAAAATCAAACATTTATTTGAATAATACACTTGGTTTATTATGAGTTGAAATTTATTGAATTGAGACAGAAATTGTAGCTAACGATGGTTAAGTTGCTGACGAGGGACGTACATCATTGTATATTTGTAATATGAATTAACCGAGTAGTTAAGATTCACACACAATAGCTTAGTACGCAAAGATTTATTTTGATCTCACAATTTATATATAAAATATACATATAATTTCTTCAGAGGGAATGAGTTAATAATTCCTAACTCGTTGATACAATATACGCGTTATTGATTCGTAATGATGTCCACAGTGATTCTTGAACTGACGGAGTTTGTGATGTTATAGGTGCTGCTGATTCTAATGATACTGACGGCACTGACTGTGCTGATGATGCTAACGGTACTGTTGATGCTATTGGTAAAACAAGTCTAACTTGTAAATCACACACCATTATTGTCAAGGGTCCACACGCTTGATTTATGGTTAAGGCTAGAATAGACAATCTCTAAGACTTTAGAGATTTCATATTCGCCGTAGAAGGTTTCTCCAATGAAGTGATAGATTAATACTTCATCGGTTATTTGTTGTTGGTACTCTATGGGGCGTATGACGTTGAGACTTGAGGTACTGATCGTGATGTTTCGGTGTGGGATGCGAATGTTGTTGTTGGTGGTGGTGATGGTACTATTGGTGTTGCTGATGGTGGTACTGTTTATGATGCTGGTGCTGCTGGTGTTTGTAACATTTGCACCATATTCTCCAAAGCCACTACCCGAGCGCGAAGCTCGTTGACTTCTTCTATTACACGGGGGTGATTGTCGGTTTGGACGAGCGGATAAATAAGATCTAGAATTTGGTACAGTATATAATCATGACGAGATATTCTGGAAATGAGAGAGAAAATGGTGTTTCGGACAGGTTCGCCGCTAAGTGCTTCAGGTTCTTCATCAAGAGGGCAATGTGGTGGATGGAATGGACACCTTCTTCTCGTCTCCAATGATTGAGGAGGCTACGAACCCATCCCCAATTCATCCAGAATAGATGGTGGCTGATTGGTTGATCCATTCCAGTCACACTGCTTTCGAAGCTTGAGTGGGATTCCATATCGGAATTCGAGGGACTTGAACTAACGACGAATTCCATTTCGTTAGATTGAATAAAGGATTTTTCGATATAAAAATGATTTTCTGGCTATCGGGTGGTACTCTATTTACATAGGATATCTGTATATATAGATCAAAAGATTTCGTAGATTATAGAGGAATTTATGGAATATATCAGGCAAAGTTTAAAGTAACAGATACGATAAGATATGATTTAGCAGATACGCTAAGATATGAATTTTGTCTATACACTACTCATGCAATTAATGTAGCAAGACGTGTCTAGACTAATAATGATAAGTAGGTAATTTCCTATGGATGTTAAGCAGATGATTTCCGACTATAAATGATAAGCAAAACTTTTGACATGCAGACACGGTCGAAGTCCAGACTCACTAATGCATCCTAACGACTTATCAGTTAGACATACTAATGCAAACCTGGTTCGCTAAGACCACCGCTCTGATACCAACTGAAGGGACCCGTTCATATACATTATAAACGTTTCACAATAGTTGATTACATCGCGAGGTATTTGACCTCTATATGATACATTTTACAAACATTGCATTCGTTTTTAAAAGACAAACTTTCTTTACATCTAAAATTGACAGGCATGCATACCATTTCATAATATCCACTATCCAACGATAAATTGACTTAACAATAATCTTTGATAAACTCAAAGACTCGAATGCAACATTCTTCGAAATATGCCATGAATGACTTCAAGTAATATCCTTAAAATGATCAAATGCACAACGGAAGATTTCTTTCATACCTGAGAATAAACATGCTTTAAAGTATCAACCAAAAGGTTGGTGAGTTCATTAGTTTATCATAATCATTCATTTCGATCATTTTAATAGACTGCAAGAATTTCATTTCTATTTCTCATAAATATACGTCCCATGCATAGAGACAAAAATCATTCATATAGATTGAACACCTGGTAACCGATATTAACAAGGTGCATATAAGAATATCCCCTATCATTCCGGGACATTCATCGGACATGATAAAACAACATCGAAGTACTAAATCATCCGCTACAACGGATGGGGTTTGTTTGGACCAATATGTCTATCTTTAGGATTCGCGTCAATTAGTAGACTGGTTTATTAATTCTTAGGTTACCAAGTAAAAGGGGCATATTCGGCTTCAATCATTCAACCATATAATGTAGTTTCGATTACTTGTGTCTATTTCGTAAAACATTTATAAAAGCGCATGTATTCTCAGTCCCAAAAATATATATTGCAAAAGCATTTAAAAAGGGAGCAAATGAAACTCACCATACTGTATTTCGTAGTAAAAATACATATAACGTCATTGAACAAGTGCAAGTTTGGCATCGAATTCACGAACCTAAATTAAATATATATTTGTATGTTGGTCAATATTTGTCTAACAAATTAGGTCAAGTCATAGTGTACCACAATCCTAATGCTCGAGACTAATATGCAAAAGTCAACAAAAGTCAATTTGACTCAAACTGATTTCCAAAATTTATACATGATTATTATATAGTTTAAATAGCGTCATTTTATATTTTTAAGTATTTTTAAAAGATTTTATTAGAATAAATAATATAATTCATTTATTATCAAAATCTATATAATAAAAATATACTTTTTATATATCTTTAAGTAATAAGATTTATAAAGTTCATTTGATATCATAAAAATAATATGATAGGTAGTATTAATGTAATTATGTTACACATTGTAAAATATCTTTGTATTACATATTTATTTGATAAAATAATATCGATAATAATAATAGTAAGTAAAAGTTATATTATTTTGTAATAATAATTATTATTATTCTACTAATAATAATAACAATATTTATATTTAAGAAAAATGATATTATGATAAAATGATAATTCTTATTAATAATAATAATGAAATTTTATATTAACAATGATATTCCTATTAAAAATAATGATTTTTGTAAAAATGATATTTTTAATATTAATAATACTTTTAATAATAATAGTGATGAAAATAATGAAAAACGATAGTTTTATCTAAATCAATATTTTACGATATTTTAAATTTCATCATGATACTCATACTCATTATTTCCTAATCTATTCGTTTAATAGCTTTTAATCGTCATTTATATCGCGTTCATATTAATGATAATAATGGTAATCATAATAATTAGGTGTTACTAATATTAGTTTTAATTATAATAATACTAATAATAGTAAATATTAATACTAATAACTATTTTAATGATAATAATAATAATAATAATAATAATAATTATAACTTTAATGATAATAACGATAGCAATAATAATTATTAATGATAATACCTTTTATTGATAATAGTAATAATAATAATAATAATAATAATAATAATAATTGGATAAAAACTAGAAAAATGATAATAATATTCATTTTTAATAATAATACAAAGTTTCAATTGACTATAAGTTTTAATCCATTCATCGAAACCATTCGATATCTAAATGAAAAGTTCTTAATTTTTCGCTAGCTTTCCAACGACATGAATATCTTATACCTTATCTCAATCGCATATGTAACTAATTCAGGATTCAACATATTCTATCTAATGACAATATCAAGAATACAAGCATGCATAATCCTATATACTCGAGCACTAGTCAGGGATACACTATTAGTATGTAAAAATTAAATTATGAGCGCTTACGTATCAATATTGAGATTCAATATTGCAGGAAAGGTTCGTAAATGCAACGGAGATGATAAACACTAGATTGACCTCATGAGCATACTCATGAACCATACCCATCACCTCCATAGCTATAACCCATAATTTCCTTAGCTATATCCTACTCATAAAATCCGTTTAAAAATAACTCGCGCGCACCCTTGTCGTAGTATTTTATGTATAATACTAATAATAATAACCTTAATACTACTAATTAAGATTAATAACAATATTAATCTTAATATTAATATAAATAAAAATAAAAATATAATAATAATAATAATAATAATAATAATAATAATAATAATAATAATAATAATAATAATAATAATAATAATAATTATTATTATTATTATAATTATATATAGAGAGTGTAAAGAGATGCGAGAGACAGAATGAAAATGAATCAGAATAAGAGTTCGTTTGCTTAAAAGAGATGTGGCCTTACTTTACATGCCATGCGATTGCATGGTTGTTGTGTGGAGAGCCCATGCGATCGCATGGTGCTCCATTCCAGCTGGTATCCACATTTAATCTTGCCGACACTCGATTATTTATTTAATATATATTTACTTAATTTATATAGTTAATTATATATTATATTATATTTATGTTCATGGTAAAGATGTAATTTTTACTCAAATGACACGGACGTTGTCACTCGACTCATGTCTCAGTTCTGGTTTCTCGAACGTCCTTTCGTACGCTTAGAAAACTAGCCTTTTACGTTACGCGACGTGTACCTTTTACAAAAATTATACTTACTCATCAATAAATTACCTTATAAAAAATGTAACTTATAAAATTGAGTGTTGTGGTCATTTGCTTCTATAAATCAGTGACTCGTTGTTTATCAAAATATATTATTTTAAATCAGGACGTTTTATGACTAAGTTAATATATATATATATATATATATATATATATATATATATATATATATATATATATATATATATATATATATATATATATATATATATATATATATATATATATATATATATATATATATATATATATTTAGAATTGTAAATTTGTACGTAATATATGTGTTTGAAATATTTATCTAATGATATAATATTTAGTCTTTCAAAACTAATTATATTTCAAAGTTCATTTTATTAAAAGGATTATAATGGTAGTAGTTTAAAAGTGTTTTCATTTTTAAAATTTAAATAGATACAATTTATTTATGTATTAACATTTTAAATATCAAACTCATCACTAAGCGAGTATTACTATCGCGTACTTAACTAATTTTCAAAGCATATATTTTTAATAAACACGTCTTAAATACAAATTGTAAGTTATTTATATTTTTAACAACTAATACTTCAACTTACGTTTATTTAATTAAAGACTTTTTAAATAATCAAGTTCTATTATATCGAAAAACGTTTTCGTACATTTAAAACTAAATTAATTGATTAATATACAATTTAGTCTTCCACTAGCTTTTGTCTAACTCTCGATATTTGACACATTGTTTTTATATGCTAATCACTTCTCCATTTTCCGAATACCGTTAAAAAGAATAGATTTCTTAAATCAAAGTGGACCTCTCAACAGAGACTCGTACTCATACAATGTATCTGATAAATCAATCATTTGATATTATCTTCTAATTCCGTCGATAAACATATTTAAACAAATACATACGTTTAATACTTTGTTAATATTCTCAAGTTATAATATATATATATATATATATGTATATATATATATATATATGTATATATATATATAATCATATCCATTTATGTATTGGTTCGTGAATCGTCGAAACTTGGTCGAGGTTAATTGAATGTATGAACATAGTTTAAAATTCTTAACAAACTTTGCTTATCGTGTCAGAATAATGTAAAGATTAAAGTTTAAATTTGGTCAAAAATTTTCGGGTCGTCACACCTACCATATGAAGGCATGACACACAATCCATGCAATTTCCTGGAGTTTTAATACGATGCAAAAAGAAACAAAGAAATTAGACTAAAGACAAAGAATCTGAAGCAAAAACGGTGAAAGACAAGTTGCGATATCATAAACCAAGTCACGATCTCGAAAACAAAAGAAATAAACCAGTTCTAGAGCCACACTGGCTGCCCAGCCTAACCATGTGACCAGTGCACCCGGGTTGCCAAAATCACATGGCCACCCTACACGGGCCGTGTACACGGGGTGCCTTATCCACACGGTTGGCTTACATGGGTTGCCCAGGATAAAAGACTATAAATAGGAGTCATTTATCATCCACTTTCAACACACTTCAGCACACAATTTTCTCTCAATCTCACTTCTCTCTCTAGTATCTCTCTCTAGAATTATGAAAATAATTATCAATTTGCGATAATCACCTATAGTAGGTGGAAAATGAAGTCTGTAAACGATTGGAGGTGCATCCGAAGTTGTCACTTTTGTACTTTCGAAACTCAATTAATCTACTGGTATTTCTATCCCTTTATGTATCTTTCATAATGTCTTCCATTTTTATTATGATAGATGATATTATTGCCATGATTAGCGAGTAGCTATCTTTAGTGTATGCTATAATGTAGTCAGTTAAGCTGCTGAAATATTATTTTGAAATGTGTATTTGGATGAGATGCTCTCCGTTTATGTTTTAAACTTAATCGCTTTTTCAACTAATAGAACGTAGTTATTCTCTCTCTTATGGGGAAGTCACGAACCCCGCTTCAGAGTACACTATATGTGCACCCCTTGGTAAGAAAACTCTGCCGGATACATAGTGCGCTTGACAGAGGCACAACAGTTATAGTATGTCCACCTACACTACGGAGTCCGGCATATGACTCTTTTGTGATGGAAACTCTGAATAGGACTTGGAGTACTCAGCTGGTCTTGAACCATGCGGTGTAGTCATTAGTATATAAACGTAGTACGTGCATGCTGAAGCAAAATGGTTTTGTAAGTTGTACCTCTGGTAGGGCCATGGAAACAGTCTAGTGTTGATAAGTACATCTCATCATAATACGATCTCAACATTGCACTAAGCTTGAGGGATTCTTTAGTTAACTCATGAACTATTTGTTCAAAAGCCATAAAGGATTCGATCGTTAGGATAACCGAACATGTTCATGGAAGTTACAACGTAACTTAGCCATGATGTTCTTTATGGTTGAACTCTTTTCATTAAGAACCTTACTACCCTTTTTAACCAAACATTAACGAAAGCATCGAAGCACATCACGTCTCTCAAATTATGGATACTTTATGATCTTTCGTTATGCATAAATAAGTTTAGACCTTGTGGAATGTTAATATGCCGCCTTTTTCGAGCTCTCCTAATGATGAGCCGCTCATGCCTACATGTAGCAATGTTTGATGGACGTTGGTGGTTGAGGGCATTTTTTTCTATTCAGAATCACTAAACCTAGTATAATTACCTAGTGACATATTAGTTATCTGATAAGGACATCTAGGTATTGCATAACGAATCTGAAGTCATCACCTATTCATGAGCCAGCATATCACAATCTCAGCCAAGTAGCTGATGAAATCATAGCATGCACTTACTTTAACCAAATCTAAAATATAAATTTTATCTTTATCACTTTATTTATTTATCTGTTTGTCTTAGAAAATAGAAAAAACTAAAACTATCTCAAACTACTCCTTAATTAATCTACTAAGTTTACTAGTCCGAAGGTTCGATTCTGTTGTCTTCTTAAACGAACGACCCTAGGTCATACTTCCCTTACTCACCCATATAAAAGAGTAGTAGATTTAGGTCCCACTATTACAAATAAAAGATTAGTTGGTACCCTTCTGGGACTTTCTTAGTCAACCTCAATATAGGACAAACGAAACCGACTTTGTAGGCGGTACCAAACCTGAATCATTAATACATTCATTGAAAAAAACATCACTTGAACTGTCAAATTTTAACTCGAATATTTTCTTTTCATAATGGACTTCATTCATATCACCAAATAAACATATGACCCATCATGAGGAACCATGAATGTTTTTAGCCGATTCCAAAGGGATACTTTTGTCTGCTGGTCACGAGGGGTGATATCGATGAAAAAGTCGTGTTTTTACCTCCGATAATATGCCATAAAACAATAAATTTTCAAACTTTAATTAAGAAATTAGCATTTGTTTGCTTTATTTTTTAGCTTAAATAATTAAGAAGATAATGCAAGAAGAATCGAAGAAAACAGAGTGAAAATAAAGAATCTAGAACGAAAACGATGAAAGTCAACTTACGAACTCGGAAACCAATGTACGATCCCGGAAACAAACAAGACTATAAAAGCCATATGGCCATGGCACACGACCTTCTTTGAGCCATACGGCTTGCCAGGGTTCAAAGCACACGGCTTGATCACAGAGCTTATCAGTAGCACACGGGCTAGGTACACGCCTATGGCACACGGCCTTCTAGTGCCTTGGCTTGCCTATTTAAAGGCCATTTTGCCATGCATTTCAACATATCGAAAAACACATTCAATTTCACTTCAAAATACATTTTAGTTAGCTTTTAGTTAGTGGTTACTCTAGCTTTTAGTACGGAGGATACTCCAGAGTCATTGCAATCTCGGGTAGATTGCTGTAAACTCGCAGGTTTTTATCTGAAATGCTTTTCTTTATTTAAACATGTGATGTTATTATCTATGTTTAAGTACCATTACTGTTGTTATGCTGAATCTGTAACCCCGATAGGTTTGTATGCTAGAATCTTGGATTGACCAACCTAAGTTATAACCAGGACTTTTCCACCCATATGAACCTAACTACTTCATAGGACTAAGACCCTTGGTTATATCATATCTGAAGCATCTATGAACTCTGTATGGCCAATGTTCCTGAGAGGCATCAAATGTGTTTTAGGACACGGGATTTAGGAATTGAGACATGAATGACTTGGTATACCTAATAACTATTCTGAGGAGACCTCTTAGAACCTGTTATGACTTATATATGTAGTGCCTCACTGTATAACCACTCCTATTGCATGTTCTTGTTTGATTTTTACCTTAGGACTAGTCATACTGTATGTTGTAGGCGTCTTATAGGTTATTATTTGTTTTACTATCAGCTTAACACTGTAATGCAGTATAATGATTATAGTAGTATGATCTCACTAGTATGATGATAAGGTTGTTAGTTTATCCAAACGTTTTGTCAACTTGACTTGACGGACTCCTTCTGTTTGTAATTGTGTTCACTCAACACAACACGTTGTTATTCAGTTTCCTAAATGATAATGAGGGTCAAGATTAGAACTTAACTGTAGTGACCCGAACTTTTCCATGTTTATATATATTAATTGAGATTGATATTTACATGATTAAATGTTTCCAACATGTTAAGCAATCAAACTTGTTAAGACTTGATTAATTGAAATATGTTTCATATAGACAATTGACCACCCAAGTTGACCGGTGATTCACGAACGTTAAAACTTGTAAAAACTATATGATGACATATATATGGATATATATATATATATATATATATATATATATATATATATATATATATATATATATATATATATATATATATATATATATATAGTTAACATGATACTATGATAAGTAAACATATCATTAAGTATATTAACAATGAACTACATATGTAAAAACGAGACTACTAACTTAATGATTTTTAAACGAGACATATATGTAACGATTATCGTTGTAAAGACATTTAATGTATATATATCATATTAAGAGATATTCATACATGATAATATCATGATAATATAATAATTTAAAATCTCATTTGATATTATAAACATTGGGTTAACAACATTTAACAAGATCGTTAACCTAAAGGTTTCAAAACAACACTTACATGTAACGACTAACGATGACTTAACGACTCAGTTAAAATGTATATACATGTAGTGTTTTAATATGTATTTATACACTTTTGAAAGACTTCAATACACTTATCAAAATACTTCTACTTAACAAAAATGCTTACAATTACATCCTCGTTCAGTTTCATCAACAATTCTACTCGTATGCACCCGTATTCGTACTCATACAATACACAGCTTTTAGATGTATGTACTATTGGTATATACACTTCAATAATCAGCTCTTAGCAGCCCATGTGAGTCACCTAACACATGTGGGAACCATCATTTGGCAACTAGCATGAAATATCTCATAAAATTACAAAAATATGAGTAATCATTCATGACTTATTTACATGAAAACAAAATTACATATCCTTTATATCTAATCCATACACCAATGACCAAAAATACCTACAAACACTTTCATTCTTCAATTTTATTCATCTAATTGATCTCTCTCAAGTTCTATCTTCAAGTTCTAAGTGTTCTTCATATATTCTACAAGTTCTAGTTACATAAAATCAAGAATACTTTCAAGTTTGCTAGCTCACTTCCAATCTTGTAAGGTGATCATCCAACCTCAAGAAATCTTTGTTTATTATAGTAGGTTATCATTCTAATACAAGGTAATAATCATATTCAAACTTTGATTCAATTTCTATAACTATAACAATCTTATTTCAAGTGATGATCTTACTTGAACTTGTTTTCGTGTCATGATTCTGCTTCAAGAACTTCGAGCCATCCAAGGATCCGTTGAAGCTAGATCCATTTTTCTCTTTTCCAGTAGGTTTATCCAAGGAACTTAAGGTAGTAATTATGTTCAAAACATCATTCGATTCATACATATAAAGCTATCTTATTCGAAGGTTTAAACTTGTAATCACTAGAACATAGTTTAGTTAATTCTAAACTTGTTCGCAAACAAAAGTTAATCCTTCTAACTTGACTTTTAAAATCAACTAAACACATGTTCTATATCTATATGATATGCTAACTTAATGATTTAAAACCTGGAAACACAAAAAACACCGTAAAACCGGATTTACGCCGTCGTAGTAACACCGCGGGCTGTTTTGGGTTAGTTAATTAAAAACTATGATAAACTTTGATTTAAAAGTGGTTATTCTGAGAAAATGATTTTTATTATGAACATGAAACTATATCCAAAAATTATGGTTAAACTCAAAGTGGAAGTATGTTTTCTAAAATGGTCATCTAGACGTCGTTCTTTCGACTGAAATGACTACCTTTACAAAAACGACTTGTAACTTATTTTTCTGACTATAAACCTATACTTTTTCTTTTTATATTCATAAAATAGAGTTCAATATGAAACCATAGCAATTTTATTCACTCAAAACGGATTTAAAATGAAGAAGTTATGGGTAAAACAAGATTGGATAATTTTTCTCATTTTAGCTACGTGAAAATTGGTAACAAATCTATTCCAACCATAACTTAATCAACTTGTATTGTATATTATGTAATATTGAGATACCATAGACACGTATACAATGTTTCGACCTATCATGTCGACACATCTATATATATTTCGGAACAACCATAGATACTCTATATGTGAATGTTGGAGTTAGCTATACAGGGTTGAGGTTGATTCCAAAATATATATAGTTTGAGTTGTGATCAATACTGAGATACGTATACACTGGGTCGTGGATTGATTCAAGATAATATTTATCAATTTATTTATGTACATCTAACTGTGGACAACTAGTTGTAGGTTACTAACGAGGACAGCTAACTTAATAAGCTTAAAACATCAAAATATATTAAAAGTGTTGTAAATATATTTTGAACATACTTTGATATATATGTATATATTGTTATAGGTTCGTGAATCAACCAGTGGCCAAGTCTTACTTCCCGACGAAGTAAAAATCTGTGAAAGTGAGTTATAGTCCCACTTTTAAAATCTAATATTTTTGGGATGAGAATACATGCAGGTTTTATAAATGATTTACAAAATAGACACAAGTACGTGAAACTACATTCTATGGTTGAATTATCGAAATCGAATATGCCCCTTTTTATTAAGTCTGGTAATCTAAGAATTAGGGAACAGACATCCTAATTGACGCGAATCCTAAAGATAGATCTATTGGGCCTAACAAACCCCATCCAAAGTACCGGATGCTTTAGTACTTCGAAATTTATATCATATCCAAAGGGTGTCCCGGAATGATGGGGATATTCTTATATATGCATCTTGTTAATGTCGGTTACCAGGTGTTCACCATATGAATGATTTTTATCTCTATGTATGGGATGTGTATTGAAATATGAAATCTTGTGGTCTATTGTTACGATTTGATATATATAGGTTAAACCTATAACTCACCAACATTTTTGTTGACGTTTTAAGCATGTTTATTCTCAGGTGATTATTAAGAGCTTCCGCTGTCGCATACTTAAATAAGGACGAGATTTGGAGTCCATGCTTGTATGATATTGTGTAAAAACTGCATTCAAGAAACTTATTTTGTTGTAACATATTTTTATTGTAAACCATTATGTAATGGTCGTGTGTAAACAGGATATTTTAGATTATCATTATTTGATAATCTACGTAAAGCTTTTTAAACCTTTATTGATGAAATAAAGGTTATGGTTTGTTTTAAAATGAATGCAGTCTTTGAAAAACGTCTCATATAGAGGTCAAAACCTCGCAACGAAATCAATTAATATGGAACGTTTTTAATCAATAAGAACGGGACATTTCAGTTGGTATCAGAGCGTTGGTCTTAGAGAACCAGAATTTTGCATTAGTGTGTCTTATCTAGTTTGTTAGGATGCATTAGTGAGTCTGGACTTCGACCGTGTTTACTTGAAAAATGATTGCTTAACAAATTTTGTTGGAAACTATATATTTTTAACATGTGAATATTATGTGATATATTAATCTCTTAACGCGTTTGATATTATGTGATAGATGTCTACCTCTAGAACAAGTCCCATTGACTCACCTAATAATAATGAAGAGTCAAATGTAAATTGGAATGATTCGTGGACTGATTCACAAGTTCCCGAAGAGGAACCGGAAGAAGAGTCGGAACCGGAAGAAGAATCGGAACCGGAAGAAGAATCGGAATCGGATGAAGAAATAGAACCGGTGGGGGAAATAATAAAACGGTTAAGTAAAAGAAAATCCTCAACCAACCGACCAAGGTTAATTATGGTCAATGGTGTTTCCGCCAAGGAAGCAAAATATTGGGAGGATTACCAATTCTCCGATGAATCGGATTTCGACGAGAATTCCGATGATGTTATAGAAATTACCCCAACTGAATTTAAAAAGGCAAAAGAAAATAATAAGGGAAAGGGCATAAAAATAGAGAAATCTAATTCCAACCCCGATGAACTTTATATGTATCGTCAACCCCCGAAGTCCTTAAGTTGTAACAATGACCCGGGAACCTCTAAACCACCAGGTTTTTCTAAACCAATGTGGATAACGACGGCTCGTATTAGGGGAACATCATATATCCCTAGAAACTTGGCAAAACGAACCAAAACCGAAGAAGAAGAAACAAGCGAGTCGGAATAAGATAGTTGTATTCGTGTGGTGTAATATAAGTAATATAGTGTGCTTATGCTTTATGATATATGTAAAAATTGCATGTATTAATAAGTATTTTTTTTTATGAATCTAACTCTTGTCTATTTTACAGTATAAAAACACAAAATGGATAGACAACCCAATATTTTAAGAGACCTACCCGGAGACATGATTGATGAAATCTTGTCTAGAATCGGTCAGAATTCTTCGGCACAACTATTTAAGGCGAGATCAGTTTGTAAGACATTCGAAGAACGTTCCAAGAATGCCTTGGTAAATAAAAGGCTTTCGTTCGAAAGATGGGGGATATCACATTGGGAAATCCATAAGTTACGATGTGTTTACTTTGACGCATATATTGCGGGGAACCCAAATGCTATTTTACGCAATGGGTTAAGAAATTATTTTGACTCAATATATCCGAATATTGGACTTCGTGATTTAGAAAAAGCGGCTAACATGCAACATAAAGAAGCATGTTATGCTTACGGATTAGTAATGTTCGCTTCTCACCAAAGTGAGAACAAGAACATCGGGCTACAACTATTAAACAAAACGTTCCCACAAGTGACGGAGTCGGTAATTGGTGTAAGAAATGAGGTTTTTAGATTGTTACGGGACTGTTGGACATTACGTAACCCTCGTCCCTTTGACGACGTTACAACACGCTGTCTTATCAACGGCCATAACGGTTATGTTCCACAAGACCAAGGATGGGAAGTAATCCTAGTAAAACCAGAATGCATGACTTGTTTCTGGACGTATGAATTACGTGTCTTTATTGCCTTTGCAGAACGACTTGTGTACTAGCTAGAATTATCTTCACAACCATCTTGTATCAAATTTATTGTGTGCTATATTTCATGCTATATGTAAAATAAGCGGTATTGTAAGTTTGTAAAATATTGTGTAAAAGTTTGAACGCGAAATATTATTATAATCAGTTTTTCATATAGAATTGTAGTAGTTGAATTGTATATTAGCTACTAAGTATGAACATAACGGGTAGGTACTACCCGAATTTAAACTTATAAAACGCTAATATGAAGAAAAAGCTTTTATAAATGAGTTCATATTATGCTACGAAATACTATTAACTACTCTTAATATTCTGTATGATTAACTTGTTAAATTTGACTATTTTGAAGGAAATGGCACCGACTACTCGACGCACCGTGAATATGAATGAAGAGGAATTCCGTACTTTTCTAGCTTCAAACATAGCCGCAGTACAGGCTGCGCTACATACCAACAATAACCTTGGATCTAGCAGTACAGGAAATCGTGTAGGATGCACCTACAAAGAATTCACTGCCTGCAAACCTTTGGAATTTGATGGAACCGAAGGACCGATCGGATTGAAACGGTGGACCGAGAAGGTTGAATCGGTGTTTGCCATAAGTAAGTGTACTGAAGAGGACAAAGTAAAGTACGCTACGCATACCTTCACAGGTTCTGCGTTAACATGGTGGAATACCTATCTAGAGCAAGTGGGACAAGACGATTCGTACGCACTACCGTGGTCAGCATTCAAGCACTTGATGAACGAGAAGTACCGTCCCAGAACCGAGGTCAATAAGCTCAAGACAGAACTTAGAGGGTTACGAACCCAAGGATTTGATATTACCACGTACGAAAGAAGATTCACAGAATTGTGCCTATTGTGTCCGGGAGCATTCGAAGATGAGGAAGAGAAGATCGACGCGTTTGTGAAAGGATTACCGGAAAGAATCCAAGAAGATATAAGTTCACACGAGCCCGCCTCCATACAACAGGCATGTAGAATGGCTCACAAACTAGTGAACCAGATTGAAGAAAGAATTAAAGAACAGACTGCTGAAGAGGCTAATGTGAAGTAAGTCAAAAGAAAGTGGGAAGAAAACGGTGATAAGAATCACCAATACAACAACAACAACAACAACAACAGCAATTACAACAATAATCGCAACATCAATCGCAACTACAACAAACGGCCCAACAACAACAACAACAACAACAACAACAACAACAACAACTACAACAATCATCCCAACAACAATAATAACCGCAACAACAACAATAATCAGAAGCAGCTATGCCAAAGGTGTGAAAAGTATCACTCGGGGTTCTGCACCAAATTTTGCAACAAGTGTAAAAGAAATGGTCATAGCGCGGCGAAGTGTGAGGTCTACGGACCAGGGGTTAATAGAACGAAAGGAACAAATGGTGTCGGAACGAGTAATGGCGGAGCAAGTAGTGTCGGAGCAAGTTATGCCAATGTAGTTTGTTATAAATGTGGAAAACCGGGCCACATTATTAGAAATTGCCCGAACCAGGAGAACACGAATGGACAAGGCCGCGGAAGAGTTTTCAATATTAATGCGGCAGAGGCACAGGAAGACCCGGAGCTTGTTACGGGTACGTTTCTTATTGACAATAAATCTGCTTACATTTTATTTGATTCGGGTGCGGATAGAAGCTATATGAGTAGAGATTTTTGTGCTAAATTAAGTTGTCCATTGACGCCTTTGGATAGTAAATTTTTACTCGAATTAGCAAATGGTAAATTAATTTCAGCAGATAATATATGTCGGAATCGAGAAATTAAACTGGTTAGCGAAACATTTAAGATTGATTTGATACCAGTAGAGTTAGGGAGTTTTGATGTGATAATCGGTATGGACTGGTTGAAAGAAGTGAAAGCAGAGATCGTTTGTTACAAAAATGCAATTCGCATTATACGAGAAAAAGGAAAACCCTTAATGGTGTACGGAGAAAAGGGCAACACGAAGCTACATCTTATTAGTAATTTGAAGGCACAAAAACTAATAAGAAAAGGTTGCTATGCTGTTCTAGCACACGTCGAGAAAGTACAAACTGAAGAAAAGAGCATCAATGATGTTCCCATTGCAAAAGAATTTCCCGGTGTATTTCCGAAAGAATTACCGGGATTACCCCCACATCGATCCGTTGAATTTCAAATAGATCTTGTACCAGGAGCTGCACCAATAGCTCGTGCTCCTTACAGACTCGCACCCAGCGAGATGAAAGAACTGCAAAGCCAATTACAAGAACTTTTAGAGCGTGGTTTCATTCGACCAAGCACATCACCGTGGGGAGCTCCTGTTTTGTTTGTCAAGAAGAAAGATGGTACATTCAGGTTGTGTATCGACTACCGAGAGTTGAACAAACTTACCATCAAGAACCACTACCCACTACCGAGAATCGACGACTTATTTGATCAACTACAAGGCTCGTCTGTTTATTCAAAGATTGACTTACGTTTCGGGTATCATCAAATGCGGGTGAAAGAAGATGATATTCCAAAGACTGCTTTCAGAACACGTTACGGTCATTACGAGTTTATGGTCATGCTGTTTGGTTTAACTAATGCACCAGCTGTGTTCATGGACCTTATGAACCGAGTGTGTGGACCATACCTTGACAAGTTTGTCATTGTTTTCATTGATGACATACTTATTTACTCAAAGAATGACCAAGAACACGGTGAACATTTGAGGAAGGTGTTAGAAGTATTGAGGAAGGAAGAATTGTACGCTAAGTTTTCAAAGTGTGCATTTTGGTTGGAAGAAGTTCAATTCCTCGGTCACATAGTGAACAAAGACGGTATTAAGGTGGATCCGGCAAAGATAGAAACTGTTGAAAAGTGGGAAACCCCTAAAATTCCGAAACACATAAGCCAGTTTTTAGGACTAGCTGGTTAGTACAGAAGGTTCATCCAAGACTTTTCCAGAATAGCAAAACCCTTGACTGCATTAACGCATAAAGGGAAGAAATTTGAATGGAAGGATGAACAAGAGAAAGTATTTCAGTTATTGAAGAAAAAGCTAACTACGGCACATATATTGTCATTGCCTGAAGGGAATGATGATTTTGTGATTTATTGTGACGCATCAAAGCAAGGTCTCAGTTGTGTATTAATGCAACGAACGAAGGTGATTTCTTATGCGTCTAGACAATTGAAGATTCACGAACAAAATTATACGACGCATGATTTGGAATTAGGCGCGGTTGTTTTTGCATTAAAGACTTGGAGGCACTACTTATATGGGGTCAAAAGTATTATATATACCGACCACAAAAGTCTTCAACACATATTTAATCAGAAACAACTTAATATGAGGCAGCGTAGGTGGATTGAATTATTGAATGATTACGACTTTGAGATTCGTTACCACCCGGGGAAGGCAAATGTGGTAGCCGATGCCTTGAGCAGGAAGGACAGAGAACCATTCGAGTAAAATCTATGAATATAATGATTCATAATAACCTTACTACTCAAATAAAGGAGGCGCAACAAGGAGTTTTAAAAGAGGGAAATTTAAAGGATGAAATACCCAAAGGATCGGAGAAGCATCTTAATATTCGGGAAGACGGAACCCGGTATAGGGCTGAAAGGATTTGGGTACCAAAATTTGGAGATATGAGAGAAATGGTACATAGAGAAGCTCATAAAACCAGATACTCAATACATCCTGGAACGGGGAAGATGTAAAAGGATCTCAAGAAACATTTTTGGTGGCCGGGTATGAAAGCCGATGTTGTTAAATACGTAGGAGAGTGTTTGACGTGTTCTAAAGTCAAAGCTGAGCATCAGAAACCATCAGGTCTACTTCAACAACCCGAAATCCCGGAATGGAAATGGGAAAACATTACCATGGATTTCATCACTAAATTGCCAAGGACTGCAAGTGGTTTTGATACTATTTGGGTAATAGTTGATCGTCTCACCAAATCAGCACACTTCCTGCCAATAAGAGAAGATGACAAGATGGAGAAATTAGCACGACTGTATTTGAAGGAAGTCGTCTCCAGACATGGAATACCAATCTCTATTATCTCTGATAGGGATGGCAGATTTATTTCAAGATTCTGGCAGACATTACAGCAAGCATTAGGAACTCGTCTAGACATGAGTACTGCCTATCATCCACAAACTGATGGGCAGAGCGAAAGGAAGATACAAACGCTTGAAGACATGCTACGAGCATGTGTTATTGATTTCGGAAACAGTTGGGATCGACATCTACCGTTAGCAGAATTTTCCTACAACAACAGCTACCATTCAAGCATTGAGATGGCGCCGTTTGAAGCACTTTATGGTAGAAAGTGCAGGTCTCCGATTTGTTGGAATGAAGTGGGGGATAGACAGATTACGGGTCCGGAGATTATACAAGAAACTACCGAGAAGATCATCCAAATTCAACAACGGTTGAAAACCGCCCAAAGTCGACAAAAGAGCTACGCTGACATTAAAAGAAAAGATATAGAATTTGAAATTGGAGAGATGGTCATGCTTAAAGTTGCACCTTGGAAAGGCGTTGTTCGATTTGGTAAACGAGGGAAATTAAATCCAAGGTATATTGGACCATTCAAGATTATTGATCGTGTCGGACCAGTAGCTTACCGACTTGAGTTACCTCAACAACTCGCGGCTATACATAACACTTTCCACGTCTCGAATTTGAAGAAATGTTTTGCTAAAGAAGATCTCACTATTCCGTTAGATGAAATCCAAATCAACGAAAAACTTCAATTCATCGAAGAACCCGTCGAAATAATGGATCGTGAGGTTAAAAGACTCAAGCAAAACAAGATACCAATTGTTAAGGTTCGATGGAATGCTCGTAGAGGACCCGAGTTCACCTGGGAGCGTGAAGATCAGATGAAGAAGAAATACCCGCATCTATTTCCAGAAGATTCGTCAACACCTTCAACAGCTTAAAATTTCGGGACGAAATTTATTTAACGGGTAGGTACTGTAGTGACCCGAACTTTTCCATGTTTATATATATTAATTGAGATTGATATTTACATGATTAAATGTTTCCAACATGTTAAGCAATCAAACTTGTTAAGACTTGATTAATTGAAATATGTTTCATATAGACAATTGACCACCCAAGTTGACCGGTGATTCACGAACGTTAAAACTTGTAAAAACTATATGATGACATATATATGGATATATATATATATATATATAGTTAACATGATACTATGATAAGTAAACATATCATTAAGTATATTAACAATGAACTACATATGTAAAAACAAGACTACTAACTTAATGATTTTTAAACGAGACATATATGTAACGATTATCGTTGTAAAGACATTTAATGTATATATATCATATTAAGAGATATTCATACATGATAATATCATGATAATATAATAATTTAAAATCTCATTTGATATTATAAACATTGGGTTAACAACATTTAACAAGATCGTTAACCTAAAGGTTTCAAAACAACACTTACATGTAACGACTAACGATGACTTAACGACTCAGTTAAAATGTATATACATGTAGTGTTTTAATATGTATTTATACACTTTTGAAAGACTTCAATACACTTATCAAAATACTTCTACTTAACAAAAATGCTTACAATTACATCCTCGTTCAGTTTCATCAACAATTCTACTCGTATGCACCCGTATTCGTACTCGTACAATACACAGCTTTTAGATGTATGTACTATTGGTATATACACTTCAATAATCAGCTCTTAGCAGCCCATGTGAGTCACCTAACACATGTGGGAACCATCATTTGGCAACTAGCATGAAATATCTCATAAAATTACAAAAATATGAGTAATCATTCATGACTTATTTACATGAAAACAAAATTACATATCCTTTATATCTAATCCATACACCAACGACCAAAAATACCTACAAACACTTTCATTCTTCAATTTTATTCATCTAATTGATCTCTCTCAAGTTCTATCTTCAAGTTCTAAGTGTTCTTCATATATTCTACAAGTTCTAGTTACATAAAATCAAGAATACTTTCAAGTTTGCTAGCTCACTTCCAATCTTGTAAGGTGATCATCCAACCTCAAGAAATCTTTGTTTCTTACAGTAGGTTATCATTCTAATACAAGGTAATAATCATATTCAAACTTTGATTCAATTTCTATAACTATAACAATCTTATTTCAAGTGATGATCTTACTTGAACTTGTTTTCGTGTCATGATTCTGCTTCAAGAACTTCGAGCCATCCAAGGATCCGTTGAAGCTAGATCCATTTTTCTATTTTCCAGTAGGTTTATCCAAGGAACTTAAGGTAGTAATGATGTTCAAAACATCATTCGATTCATACATATAAAGCTATCTTATTCGAAGGTTTAAACTTGTAATCACTAGAACATAGTTTAGTTAATTCTAAACTTGTTCGCAAACAAAAGTTAATCCTTCTAACTTGACTTTTAAAATCAACTAAACACATGTTCTATATCTATATGATATGCTAACTTAATGATTTAAAACCTGGAAACATGAAAAACACCGTAAAACCGGATTTACGCCGTCGTAGTAACACCGCGGGCTGTTTTGGGTTAGTTAATTAAAAACTATGATAAACTTTGATTTAAAAGTGGTTATTCTGAGAAAATGATTTTTATTATGAACATGAAACTATATCCAAAAATTATGGTTAAACTCAAAGTGGAAGTATGTTTTCTAAAATGCTCATCTAGACGTCGTTCTTTCGACTGAAATGACTACCTTTACAAATATGACTTGTAACTTATTTTTCCGACTATAAACCTATACTTTTTCTTTTTAGATTCATAAAATAGAGTTCAATATGAAACCATAGCAATTTGATTCACTCAAAACGGATTTAAAATGAAGAAGTTATGGGTAAAACAAGATTGGATAATTTTTCTCATTTTAGCTACGTGAAAATTGGTAACAAATCTATTCCAACCATAACTTAATCAACTTGTATTGTATATTATGTAATCTTGAGATACCATAGACACGTATACAATGTTTCGACCTATCATGTCGACACATCTATATATATTTCGGAACAACCATAGACACTCTATATGTGAATGTTGGAGTTAGCTATACAGGGTTGAGGTTGATTTCAAAATATATATAGTTTGAGTTGTGATCAATACTGAGATACGTATACACTGGGCCGTGGATTGATTCAAGATAATATTTATCGATTTATTTATGTACATCTAACTGTGGACAACTAGTTGTAGGTTACTAACGAGGACAGCTAACTTAATAAACTTAAAACATCAAAATATATTAAAAGTGTTGTAAATATATTTTGAACATACTTTGATATATATGTATATATTGTTATAGGTTCGTGAATCAACCAGTGGCCAAGTCTTACTTCCCGACGAAGTAAAAATCTGTGAAAGTGAGTTATAGTCCCACTTTTAAAATCTAATATTTTTGGGATGAGAATACATGCAGGTTTTATAAATGATTTACAAAATAGACACAAGTACGTGAAACTACATTCTATGGTTGAATTATCGAAATCGAATATGCCCCTTTTTATTAAGTCTGGTAATCTAAGAATTAGGGAACAGACATCCTAATTGACGCGAATCCTAAAGATAGATCTATTGGGCCTAACAAACCCCATCCAAAGTACCGGATGCTTTAGTACTTCGAAATTTATATCATATCCGAAGGGTGTCCCGGAATGATGGGGATATTCTTATATATGCATCTTGTTAATGTCGGTTATCAGGTGTTCACCATATGAATGATTTTTATCTCTATGTATGGGATGTGTATTGAAATATGAAATCTTGTGGTCTATTGTTACGATTTGATATATATAGGTTAAACCTATAACTCACCAACATTTTTGTTGACGTTTTAAGCATGTTTATTCTCAGGTGATTATTAAGAGCTTCTGCTGTCGCATACTTAAATAAGGACGAGATTTGGAGTCCATGCTTGTATGATATTGTGTAAAAACTGCATTCAAGAAACTTATTTTGTTGTAACATATTTTTATTGTAAACCATTATGTAATGGTCGTGTGTAAATAGGATATTTTAGATTATCATTATTTGATAATCTACGTAAAGCTTTTTAAACCTTTATTGATGAAATAAAGGTTATGGTTTGTTTTAAAATGAATGCAGTCTTTGAAAAACGTCTCATATAGAGGTCAAAACCTCGCAACGAAATCAATTAATATGAAACGTTTTTAATCAATAAGAACGGGACATTTCATTAACCTCCTAACAAAACCTAGTGCTTCACTGAGGATAACCTCTGAGGTTTAGACACACTCTGGTTGTGCAACCCTAGTGACATACTTGTCTTGCTCAAAGAGAATTCTGGGAGCCTAGAAACAAGTAGGTGATTATGATTGGCTCATCCAGTCAGATCTAAGTTATCCTGATTACAGCTCTAACTCGAACATAATTACCTTTCCTTAGTCTAAGCCTATATCTTGGGCAACATTTCCTTGATTTACATATTTTGGATATCCCTCCACCACCTTTACTTTTTCCTCATTTAGGACCTTTAGCTCTAAAAACAACTATCATCTTTCTACCCAGATAATTTAATCAAAGACAATTATACCCTTGATTTTTAATTCGTTAAACCATTTAAAAGAACGACCCTAGGTCAACTTACGCTTTCTACCTAGGAAGTAAAAAGTGGATTTAGGCCCCGCTACTATATATATAAATCGATAGGCTCTAACCTGAGGCACGTTGTTGGTCCCTTGATAACAACAGGAGTATTGTAGGGGGGGAGTGAATACAATTTCTTTTAAAATAACTTAACCGTTAAACACGATTAGTATTTAAGCATGCAAATAAATAGAGTCACATGTAATTTTTTAACAGTTATTCTTTATTGATTGAATCACAAAGAATCACAACTATCCTTGGCGGAATGATAGTTGGTTGATACAGATTACCTATATTATAGCTATGAGGTAAACTAACAGCTATTACACGTTTTGACTCTATAAAAATAACCCACACCACTAGTTGTTACAATAGTGGATACAACAATTTATAGTAGTCCTATTATCCGTGTAATGGTTCTATTGTCCACTGGTACATAGGATGTCTGTACTTGTGGGGACAACTATATCAGAGAGCATGCTCTCCTCTTTCCTCTTTGGTAGCTATTTGCAGGAACACCCCAATTCGGTTTGGCACCACTATTTGATTATACAAATAGAATGTTATGTTCCTTAGGTGTTGACAAAGTATAACCCATGTCTGCACATGCGTTAAAATTCTGTATTCCCACGTGGTCTTGTAAGGTCACTTGTCAGCCACCGACGCGTGTCCTTTTCTGTTCAACTTTGTCTTAGACTTCTGTTGAATAGTACCATTGATGTAGACTACTCGAGAAACTACTATGCTTATAATGGAGCATAGCTTTCTTGTGTAGTAAGCTGCATTCCAGCTGTGCTGGTTCTTCATTGCTGAGCCACTTCATGTTCTTGATTTGCTGAGTATACATCCTGTGCTGATTGAAGAAAACTGTCTACCTTGTACTGGTAGACTGAGTAGCAAACTAAATACTCGACACAGCAATATCCGCTGTCTATACATAAACAAACTTGTGCTGACTCCACATAACATTTTAGTGCAAATAAATTACAGTTTTGTCATAATTAAATCCTTAACTATTTTGGGGACTCAACAATCTCCCCCTATTTGATGATGACAAAACCTATGACATATAGAGAAAACACTAAAGTCAGCACCGAGGGACCTAATGAAAAATAGGCAGTAAATTTGTCCCTTTTTAAGTTTATTTTTGGGATCTTTTGTTGAGTTATCCATATCTTATAAATTGATATGATTTTGAAGATAAACTCATTTCACTTTCATTAAAATAGAGAATGTACAGTAATTACAACAACAGCAAAATGAAAAGTGAATTAAACAAAAGATACAATTTGAGCACATAGGAGACTATCTATCTTTATCTTTATCTCGTTCTTCAGATAGCTCCTCTTGTTTGATTCTCCAGGCTTCAGGAAACAGATAAGGTATATCAGCAGGGTTAAATACAGGGATATGAGGAGGTAGAATGATGGGGCCTCTTCCGGTTGGTCCTTCACCAGTAGATTGCTTCCTTTAAGCTTTTAAGAAAGAATTTCTTCTACATTCACTACTGGTGCATTCCCAAACATTGTTGCTTTCTTGAAGAGCTGTTGAAGTTCAGATTTAAGTGTATTTTTGATAGCACTTTAACCTTTACCAATGAAATACTCCAAGATCTCCATCCATTCACTAAATCCTAGGGATCTTAACTCGTCATAGTTTATTCTTTCTTGAACCTTATTCTCCCTTATGATATTGAAAGCTCTTTTTGACCCTCTGTTCACTTTGATGATCCTGCTGGGATTGGATCTTCTATTCATCACATCACCATACCTACTCCTATAATAATGATCAGAAAATTCAATGGTACGGACAGGTTCTATAGGAGCAGTAGCAGGTGCTTTCTCAGCAGCTTCCATCTCATCAAGTGCCTTATCATGTTCTTTGACAATGGCTTTGGCTAATTTTAGGGACTCAGCCTCTTGCTTTCTATCAGTAGCCAATTTGTTTTCTGTATCTTGAAGTCTTACCCTCTCAGCATGTTCAGCATCAGCAGCCTCCCTTCTTTGAATTTCAGCTTGTAAGCCTAACAAATAATCGTCGGCAGTAATTTTTAGGGATTTTGCTCTTTCAATCATCTTTCTACCCTCATTAGTTCTAAGGGCAGCATGATACTCCCTTAGATCCATACCTAGCTGGCGAGCCTATTGAAATTGAGCTTTATCCTCATCAGTAGAGAGCCTTTGACCACTGTTGTTTAAGTATACACCAATTTCAATGCCATAAGTCAAAGCAGTGATGTAGAGTGGCTGATCAAGGGGATGATGCAGCAATCTAACTTGGCGTATCCTGTCATTAATAGCAGCTTGTCTTTGCTCAAGCAATTCTTGTACAGTGATCTCCAGCCTGTAAGCATCTCTTTTATCTGGATTCATTTTAAATAAGTCTGGCTCACCACGGGTAACTAAATCGTCTTCCCAAGTTCTGTGTTTACCATGACGTTTTGGGGAAGATGAAGGATACATGATTGATTCACCTATGCCAGATGAACTCACTGGAAACTGATTAACACGATTATCCTGTGTTCTGTTAAAATAAGTGAGGGTCTAGGGAGAGATAGGTGATTGAACAAATAAGTGATCTCCACTACCCCAGACTGTAAAGTCAGCAGGATTAATCATATCATCTTGGTTAGTACCCAGCTCAACCACCTTGGTTGGGTCTTCAACACTTGAAACACCCAGTAGCACATTTCTGGATGGGTCTTCATTCACAGCACTCCTTGCTGTGTCTTCAGTACTAGCTGACTGATTAGTATCAGCTGGTACAACCACCTCAGTATCTTTATCAGCTGCCTCAAATAAGGGTCCTTTCCTTAGGGGCTGATTGTCCCTAGGAGCAGAATTCACCCTTTGTTTATCAATGGGCATGGGTTCAGCTGATGGTTCTTGTGTTGATACTGGCTCACGTGGAGGCAGGTAGGGAACGATAGCAAGATGCTCCCCCTGAATATCATCATCACCAAGATTGATTAGTTCTGCTGGTTGTTGTTGTGTAGCTGGTTGTGCAGAAGATGTAGGGCGAGAAGATGAGCTGGTTTCTAACATAGCATCTAACCACTTCATAAAAATGTCAGCTCTAACTCCTCCCCCTGACTCAGTAGATGCAAGATAATCTTTCATTTCTTTAGGAGTCATCCGTTTGATCCTGTCTGCTCACTCAGCATACAGCTTTGCCCTCTTTTTGTCATATTTGACCATGAACTTAGCATTTCTTTTTCGTCCATCCTTTTTGAATTTGTCAATGCCCATTAGGTCATCATCAATGTCCCTCTTTTTTGGGGTCAACCATCTCCTATGCTCAATTATGTGGCGTTTAAGAGCAACATAGGCATCCCATTTGACATTGAAGGCATCATTTAAATCTTGCTGTCTCTTCTGATGTCTCTCCAGTTTTCTTTTCATTCTTCTTTCAATAGTTTGAGAGACAACAAAAGCTTCAGCAATAGCCAATGCAGAAACATCACTATGCTTACTGCCAGAACCAATATCATTCACTGATGTGGCAGACACACTGGGTTGAGATTCACCAGCTGCCTGTACACCAGCTTCAGTATGAGCATTGCTGGGCTTAGTGCCAGAGTCTTGACCACTAGTACCATCACCATCACCATCACCATCACCATCCCTTCTTGGTTATTTTAGAGCCTTTTCATGCTCATGCTCCCCCTCTGATTGTTTTCTCTTTTTGAGTTTCTTTTTAGATTTCTTCTCCCCCTTTTTGTCATCAGCAGGGGCAGAAGGGTGAACAGGGGAGACCTGTGCATCAAGGTCACTATCTGAATCTGGAATAGAGAATGCAAAATTATTCCAGTCAGCAACTTCAGGAGTAAGATGGGCACCAGGATCCACGCCAAATTGTCGAAGAAGGAGGTTGGAAGCCCTAACTTCATTCCTTGCAACACCCATAGCCATCTGTTCAACAATTGCCCTAACATCACCCTGTAGGGCAGTCAGTCGTTGCATATTTTCTACCATTTTAACATAGGCAGAAGCGGGAATCATGTTAGCCATTTGTTGTTCCTACGAATCCAATATCTCATGTAGCACCGTATTTTCTTCATTAAGAAAAAGAATTCTATGATTAGCAGCGTCCAAATCAGCTTGAAGGTGAGCAATATCCTCAGTATACTCATTGTGAGAGATGATTCGTTTCTTTAAATCCTCCTCCTCTTCATGTTGTCTGACAATGGCATCCATCGCAAGATCTGCAAAGGCACATACTTGTCTGAGCTGGGCTTCAATATTGGAAGTGGTAACCTGCCCAGCATTGCGTATGGCTTCAGTCACGCTATCAATAATAGCAGTGCGAATGGTGTTTTGTAGATCAGGTGTAACTTCAGTGAGTGTCTTATAGACAGCCAAGGTGGAGATGTCAGCCACCTCATCAGCATTAAATTTAACATAGCTGGTTGAGGGGTGGTCAGTAGCAGCTAACACAGAACTACCTCCGTGGGGTGGTGGAGGTGAAAGGTCAGAATCTGACTCGTCACCATGATCACCATCATTTTTACCTTCACCCGAAGGTTTAGAACCACTGGTATTCTTGTCAGCATCATTATCAGCATCATCAGTGAGATCCACTAATTTATCTTTGGAGCCAGTCACATTATCATGAATGACTGGCTTTTCCTTACCAGTACATTGATCAACATCATCATCAGATGAAGAAGATAATGAGGAAGAAGCTGATGAATCAGAAGGTACTGGCGAATCAGGAAGTTGTTGCATGATAAACTTACCAGTAGTGGGATCTCTGATGAACTTGAGAGGCCTCCATGTACCAGGCCATGAGGAAGCAGCTGGAGCCATACCAAAATAGTGATAATATGGCTGCTCGTTTATCTGTTCTAAAGTAGCCAGCCTCTCATATACTTCTTCTCTTGCTGGTCGATCAAGCCGAGACAATAGTTCAGTCAGCTCTTCGCGAGGCAATTTGCTGGCTGAGACTATGGCAGTTTGAGGATCAATAGTTAGCTTATCTACCAGCAGAGCAACTCTGGGAGTGATAGACGCTCCCTGATAGATGAAGTTAGGTACAACTTCATCAGGATCTGGCACCTGACACACATATGGTTTCTTCTCAGCATAAACAGTAGCCTGAGAAGAGTCAGTAGTGGCAGTAGCAGAGGTACCAGCATTCATAATGGGTTCCGCAAAGCCAGTAGCAGCAGTAGGTGACTGTGCAGTAGGTGAAGAAGCAGCATCTGCAGCACCTTTAAAGAAAATATTCGGTGTGGAATCAGACACCTGTAGATTACCAGAGGAATCCACAGTAATAAATTGTCTCGATTGAAGATCAGAAACGTCCGGAATAACATTAGTAGTAGCAGTATCCACTTTTGGCTCTTTGGAAACATAGCCAACATCCTGAAGAAACGAAGTCCAGGAATCATCATTAGCATGCAAGCCACCACTAGTAACCACTTCAGTAGTAGCAGCAGTTGTAGTAACAGTGGTAGTGGCAGCACCATCAAAAACAAGAACCTCCTGAACAATATTACCCTGTGCACCAGAGTCAGATGGAAAAGTAGCACTTGTACCAGCATCCATGATAACATCCTGTACATTAGAATCAGATGGAAAAGTAGCACAAGTACTAGCATCCACAATAACATTCTGTGCATCAGCAGAATCAGCAGCTTTATCAGCACCCTTTGGTTCAGTGACAGGTTCATCAAGTAGAACATCCTTGACAATATTATCAATTACCTTTTTAAGAATAGGAGGATCCACTATGATTTCATCTTCCACTTCAGGTACAGTAGTGGAAGTAGAAATACTGGGAGCAGTATCACCAGCGGCTGTAGAAGCAACAGTACCAGTATCAGCACCATCAGTAGGAGAAACAGTAGCACCAACACCAGTAGAAGAGGCAGCAATCTCATCAGTAGGAATAATAACATCTTTAACTTGCTCCCCCTCTGCATGTTCATCTACCCTGCTAAGAACTGAAACAATAGAACATTTTATGTTAACAACTGTAGAACCAAATAAATTTGACTCAACAATTGCATCTGTTGTTGGTCTCTGGGGACAGACTGGTGATTTGGTCAGCCCTTCGAATGAGACAGAATAAGGTGTCTGTAAGTACAGCTGTAACTCTACTGACTCATTGGCAACACATGTTGACCCAGATAGTGTAAGAGTTCTGGCTGGTAATGATGTAGGAGTGAGACTCTTATCATGATCCGAGTAACATAATGGCTGTGCAGTATCCTGAGTTGGTTCAACACGATGAGGACCCAGCTCAAGTTTGCTTTGGGGGTCAGGTATGTGCTCTGCTGGTTGTACTTTTAGTAGAGGATATAGCATTAAGTTCAATTTAAAAAAATGTGGAAGTGTCTGGCTAGAAGAGTATGGGTTGCTACTCTTCTTAACACTAGTTTTAAAACCAGTCAGCTTGGGAGCCAAGGTTATACCTTTAACTCCACTTTCATTTTTCAAGTCAGCAGTTAAAAGATTTTTAATTATGTTAGAATTTTCTGCTGTTTGGTCTAGAAACGCACCAGGTTCTATAGCCACATCCTTTGCAAGAGCAGCAGTTGAGACTGGTGCAATCTCCCCTGTGGTGTGCTTGGAGCCAGCTTTTGCACGTTTGGATTTGCCTGTTACCAAGAAATAGTTAAGCAACGGATTCCAATACTAGAAGTGGGTAGTCAGTATATAAGACTAGGGCTGTTCTTTATGATCAGAGAGCACTAGATTCTAATACAACTACTGCTTTACCAGTATGTGAGACGGTGGCTGTACTAGTTGAGGTAGCTGGCTTCTTCCTTTTTACAGCTGGCTTTCACTGAGGTCCCTCCCCCTTAGCTGGTGCAGCACCAGAGGCAGTCGGTTGGCTCACTCTACCTCGAGCAGCAAGATACTCGAGCATGCCTGGTGTCAAGCCATTATATGGAGTAGCAGGAGCATCTTTTGGCATTCCCCCTTATTTTGGAGGCAGGTCGAATGATTCATCAGCAATCTGCTGGTAAGCTTCACCCAGCTCATATTCAAAAACAAGGCTCAAAAACCTTGGAAAGGGGATTAAGTGTGTTCGTTTGGGTGCAAGCCCCATTTCCCTTAGCCTTAAGTAAATTTCACCGGCAAAATCAATATTTTGATTGAACAGCATCCCGTGACCAATCTTCAGCTCAAAATCTGAGCACTGATCAAAGCTCCCGGACTTCCGACTGATGCAATGAGTCAGCTATCCAAAGAAGTAATTCCACAGAGGTGGCATCTGCTTCCTTAAGGGCGTATGAGCCACTGGTCCATCACACCTATAATTTCCAGTACTTCTCTTTTAAACTCATCACTGGTTGGTGAATTAATGAATGGACCAATAGGTAATTGGAGAGCACGTCGAATGGCATCAACAGTGATGGAGCAGGGTAGGGTTTCAGTCACCATGCCACGAATACATGGAACGTTCTGTTGAGTGGTGGCCGTGGTGAAAGTATACCAGAATCTGGCCAAACAGGCCGGATAAAGACGAGAAGGTATGCCGGTAATAGCTCGATAAGCATATCATATGTAATCGATGTAATCGATAAGCGTATCATAGCCCATATTGGCTTTGGATTTGGGAATTAAAAGGGTATGAGCAGCATTGCCTCGTGATAGGCAAATGGAAGAGTGTTCTGGTGTATTTGCAGCCCTAACAAGGCTTGGGTGCAGGTTGAACAGAGGGCCCTGCACCACTTGTTCTTCGATGACCGGTGGTGGTTGCTGTTTCAGTTGTTGTAGTTCTACCGGTTGTTGTTGCTGTGGTTGTTGTTCCTCTGGCTGGTTTGTAGCAGGTGGTGATTGATGTTGTTGTTGTTCTGCCATTGATGATTTCGTAGAAGATGGATGTATGAATTGATTTGAAGATTTGAGGATTTTAGAGAGAAGAGTGTGAATTTGAAAACTGAATAACCAAAGGTTATTATGGAAGATAAAACACTCTTTTAACCGTTGTGATTGGATGAAAAAGGCAGGAGAGAGAAAATGGCAACTTCCATTAGCAGGCACGTGGGCAGATGTGACAGACTGGCACACTTTCGAGGGGATACAGACTATTGATTTGACGTATATACGGCTTGAACACTCATACCTCCCATTCAACATTAAATGCAGCAGGTTTTTCAAAAACAAATGATTTAAAAACCACAAAATAAGTTTTGTATTAAATACAAAATACTTTGTTACATTTAATATGTCATGAATTTAATTTAAATCATTGAGAGTAAATGAGTTTCAGATTTAAGGGAACATTTAATTTTGTGAGCTATTTATTATTTCAATTAAAGACATTTTGAGTAACCAAAGTATAAAAGACCTTGTTGTACTGAGTGTTTTACATGTAGTCAGTAAGTTAACAAAAATGACTTACTGGTTTGCCCTACATTTTGTAGAACCAGCACACCAACAAAAATTGTCTTTTATTTAAAGTTCAAGCATGCCCAGCTCAGAGATGAGATAGTTAAAACGTTTCTCATCTAAGGGCTTTGTGAATAGATCTGCTAACTGCTGGTCTGTTGAAATAAAATGTAGCTCCACATCTCCTTTTTGAACATGATCCCTTATGAAATGATATCGAACGTCAATGTGCTTTGTTCTTGAATACATCACAGGATTGTTGGTGATAGCGATTGCACTTGTGTTGTCACAGTAGATTGGAGTCTTTGTAACATGAACACCATAGTCTTTCAGCTGGCTTTGTATCCACAGTACTTGAGCAGTACAACTACCAGCAGAAACGTATTATGCCTCAGCAGTAGATGTGGACACAGTATTTTTCTTTTTGCTCGTCCAGCTGACTAGCCTACCACCCAGTAACTGGCAACCACCAGTAGTACTTTTCCTGTCTATTTTACACCCTGCAAAATCAGCATCTGAATACCCAATTAGCTCAAAATCCTGGTCTTTGGGGTACCAAAGACCACGTTTAGCAGTAGCTTTCAGATACCCAAATATCCTTTTGACTGCTAGCAAGTGTGACTCTTTAGGATCACCTTGATATCTGGCACAGAGACATGTGGCAAACATAATATTTGGTCTGCTGGCTGTGAGATAAAGTAGGGATCCAATCATACCTCTATATTCAGTGATATTGACTGGTTCACCATTGGGATCAGCATCTATTTTAATAGATGCTGCTATTGGGGTCCCTATATCTTTTAAACAGGTCAGACCAAATTTCTTTAGCATATCTTTGATATATTTATCCTGACTTATAAAAATTCCATCATCAAGTTGTTTAATTTACAATCCCAAAAAGTATTGCAAATCTCTTTGTAAGCTCATTTCATATGTTTTTGACATAAGTTTTGAAAAATCTTGACAATGTTTCTCATTTTTGGTCCATAAATAATATCATCCACATATATCTGTACCAGCAAGAGATCACCATCTATCTCTTTTGAGAACAGAGTGGTATTAATTATTCCAACTTTAAAACCTATACCAGTGAGATACACATGAAGTGTCTCATACCATGCTCTTGGAGCCTGTTTGAGGCCATAAAGAGCTTTGTCTAGCTTGTAGACATGGTCTGGATATTTACTGCTTATAAAACCAGGAGGCTGTTTGACATAAACTTCTTCTTGCAGCTTCCTATTTAGAAATGCAGATTTGACATCCATCTGGAATACCCTAAAGTTCATCTTAGCAGCATATGCCAAGAACAATCTGATAGCTTTCATCCTAGCCACTGGAGCATAAGTCTCTCCATAATCCAATGCTTCTTCCTGTTTGAACCCTTGAGCTACCAATCTAGCTTTGTTTCTGATCACAATCCCATCTTCATCCATCTTGTTCTTGAAAACCCACTTAGTACCAACGATTTTCTTAGTTTCATCATCAGGTTTAGGTACCAATGTCCAAACCTTATTCCTATCAAACTGGGAGATCTCTTCTTGCATAGCTCCTGCCCAGCTTGGATCTTTGATTGCTTCATCAGAACATTTAGGTTCAATGGTAGACACAAAATTTACATGCATACAAAAATTGCTGGTTGCATGCCTTCTTGTTTTAACACCACTAGCCAGATTACCAATAACTTGCTCAATTGGATGCTCTTTTGTCCATCTAGTGTTATGAACATGTGAGCTTGTCGTGGAACACACAGCATCTTGATCATCAGCTGGTTCAAAGGTATGAGCAGCAGTTGGAGACATCTGTTCAGTATTAATGTAACCAGTACCAGCTTGTGATCCTTCAGAACCAGTAGACCTATGCTCAAGTTGTAGGACTTCAGTAGAGCTAGTAGGTCTATTTGGTTTAGACACAGATGGAACAGAATGTTCCATCTCATCATCAGAGAACCCAGCAACATGGATTGGTGAGGGATTTGCAGCTGGTTCCTCTTCATCATTAAGAGCTTGCTGAGTAGGCTCTTCAAACAATAACTCTTCATCTTCTTGAGTGGGAGATGAGGCTGGGGCAGTTTCATCAAATGTAACATTAATTGATTCTTCAAAACAACTCATTCTTTTATTGAAAACCCTATATGCCTTTGACATGTTGGAATATCCCAAGAATATACCTTCATCAGCCTTAGCATCAAACTTACCCAGCTGATCTCTATTATTTAGAATGAAACAGGGAGTGCCAAATACATGAAGAAATGAGATTGAGGGTTTTCTTCCTTTGAGAACTTCATAAGCAGTTTTCTGATGTCTTTTCACTATTAAAGATCTATTCTGGGTAAAACATGCAGTGTTCACAGCTTCTGCCCAATATGAATTTTTCAGCCCAGACTCAGCTAACATAGATCTTGCTGCTTCAATGAGAGTTCTGTTTCTTCTTTCTGCAACACCATTTTATTGAGGTGTTCTCACAGCAGAAAAGTTCTGTGAAATACCTTTATCAGCACAAAATTCTTCTAATGTAGCATTTCTGAATTCTGTACCATGATCACTTCTTAGCTGTTTCACCAGTTGCCCATTTAAAAGCTCCATTCTTTTGATAAAATTGATAATTTCATCAGCAGCTTCACTCTTTTTCTTCAAAAAGAATACCAGGTGTATCTGGAATATTCATCAACAATAACCAGTGTATACTTCTTCCCACTACAGCTAGCCACATTAACAGGACCAAAAAGATCCATATGAAGTAAATGAAATGGTTTCTCAACAGATGAGATTTGCTTTGATTTGAATGAGGCATGGTGATGTTTTCCTTTTTCACAACCAGGACACAATATGTCCTTTACATAAGACATGGTGGGTAGCCCAGACAACAGACTTCTATAGGATAATTTGTGAATATCTTTGAAGTTGATATGTGAGAGTCTCTTGTGCCATAACCATTTCAGGTTATCTGCTACCTTCAAATAGAAACAAGTATCAGTTGTTGTGACAACTGATAATGCTAAAAACGAACATATATTTCATAGCATTATCCCTCAAGAAAGACAAGCTTTTAGTTACAATTGTTCTATTTACAAGTGATATTCGTTTAAATAATAAAAGGTGAAGACAAAAGACAGATTCGACGAATTGAAGACGCAAACGACCAAAAAGCTAAAAAGTACAAAGTACAATTAAAATGGTTCAAATTATTGATGAGAAACGTCTAGAAATTACAAGAGTACGAGCCGCGAAACGCAAAGTACAAGATATTAAATAGTACGAAAGGACGTTCGAAAATCCAGAACCGGGACCAGAGTCAACTCTCAACGCGCGACGCAACGGACTAAAAATTACAAGTCAACTATGCACATGAATATAATATAATATATATATAATTCTTAAAATTATATATATATATATATATATATATATATATATATATATATATATATATATATATATATATTATATTATATATTAAAAACCGTCGGCAAACTAGCAAACAAACAATTCTGAGCTGGATTCCCAGGCCATGCAATCGCATGGCCAGAAGGCACAAATGCCATGCGATCGCATGGAGCAAAAAGGTTGGCCACATTGCTATAAAAGGCGCAGTTTCAGTCGAATGTTATACACCTAATTCAATCTCTCACTCTCTACGATATATATATATATATATATATATATATATATATATAAAATTTATAATTTTAATTTTAATTTAAGATTAATAATAATAAGGGTATGTTAGCGAATGTTGTAAGTGTGTAAGTCGAAATTCTGTCCGTGTAAAGCTACGCTATTATTAATCATTGTAAGTTATGTTCAACCTTTTTAAATTAATGTCTCGTAGCTAAGTTATTATTATGCTTATTTAAATCGAAGTAATCATGATGTTGGGCTAAATATTAAAGACGGGGTAATTGGGCTTTGGACCATAATTGGGGTTTGGACAAAAGAACGACACTTGTGGAAATTAGACTATGGGCTATTAATGATCTTTATATTTGTTTAATTGAATGATAGTTCGTTAATTTAATATAAAAATTACAATTGGACGTACCTATAAATAACCACATACACTCGATCGGACACGATGGGCAGGGTATTTATAAGTACTAATAATCGTTCATTTAACCGGTTACGGGAATGGATTAATAGTCAATGGACTTATTAAAACATGGGTGAATTACATACAAGGAAAATTGGTGTAATTATAGTTTAAGTCCCCAATTATTTGGAATATTTGACTTCGGATATAGGGATAATTTGACGAGGACACTCGCACTTTATATTTATGACTGATGGACTGTTATGGACAAAAATCAGATGGACATATCGAATAATCCAAGACAAAGGACAATTAACCCATGGTAATAAACTAAAATCAACACGTCAAACATCATGATTATGGAAGTTTAAATAAGCATAATTTCTTTATTTCATATTTTATGGCATTTTTATTTACTGTCATTTTATTTATTGCACTTTTAATTATCGTACTTTTTAATCGCACTTTTATTTATCGTTATTTTATTTATCGCACTTTAAATTACCGCACTTTAATTATTGTCATTTACTTTACGCTTTAAATTAAGTTATTTTTATTTTTATTATTTTACATTAGGTTTTAACTGCGACTTAAGACATAAAATCGACAAACCGGTCATTAAACGGTAAAAACCCTTTTTTATAATAATAATAATACTACTTATATTTATATATATATTTATACAAATATAGTTTTTAAAAATATAGCGTTAAACTTGGCTAGTTCCGTGTGGACGAACCGGACATATTAAAAACTACACTACTGTACGATTAGGTACATTGCCTATAAGTGTTGTAGCAAGGTTTTGGTATTTCCACTCTATAAATAAATAAATAACTTGTGTAAAATTGTATCGTATTTAATAGTATTTCGCAATAAAAATATAACTATTTCGTATACACCTCTACGCACATCAAGTATTTTTGGCGCCGCTGCCGGGGACAACTTAAACGCCAGAAGCGAAACGCTGTATATAAAAAAAAGATTTTTTTTAAGTTTTAATTTCTTTTTGTAAAAATACGTTTTAAATATTAAAAATACAAAAATATAAAAATAAAAACAAAATATATATATTTTTAAGAGTTGTTCAAAATATAAAAAATTAAAAAGTTTGTATTTTCTTTTGGTTGCAAAAACTAATAGGTAGTTTTTTTTAAAAAAATTAAGTTTTTATTTATTTTATATAAATTTTCTATATAAATTAAAAACAGAAAATAAAAAAAATAAAAATAAAAAAAATATATATAAAAAGTATTTGGGCTACACTGTAGCAGCCCAATTTGTGATCTAAATATTTGGGCCATGCGATTACATGAACCCGTAGGCTAAAACTCATGCGACCGCATGAGACAGTCTGACACGCTGGACTGAACCTGGTACTGCATTAATTACGGAGTATAATTTAATTTTTATTATTATAAACCCTAATTAGGGTTAATTATTAAATTAATTAATTTTAGTTTTAATTAATTTGTAATATTTAGTTTTAATTAGTTTTATTAATTATAAATTAATATTTTTATAAAATAAATAATATAAAAATAATATTTTTATAAAAAAATTGTATTTTTATAACATTAAGCCTATTTTTATATTTTGTATATTTTTAATCGTTAAAGCGTAATTTTTCGTTCGTAATTAGTTCGTAACTTAGTATTTTGCCGTAGTTATTTTTATTTCTAGATTTTTAGGATTTGCCGTAAAATCCCTTAAGTGCTTTTTCTTTAGACTAAGATTTAGGTGCTTTAGAATTTTACGACGTCGCTTATCGCTTTAGTATTTAATATATTTTAGTGCCTTTTTAAGTTATTGCCGTTTTGGATATAGTATTCTTTTTAAGCTTTAATACATTTAGACGTAAGTTTTAATATTTAGTTGTTAGACTTTTAAGTTTCGACGCTTATTTTTCGACCTTTTATTTTTCGACATTTTTCGACGCGCTCTTTTTCTTTCTTATTTCTCGACGCTCTAGTTTTTAGGACATAGAATTTTCTATTTCTTCTCTAAAATTTCTTTAAACTTCGAAAAAAAAAATTATTTTAAGTGGTTAAATTGATAGACATCCAAAATTTTCTGGTTCGTAGTAATAGTTGGATTTGTTAGTGGCGAGTTGTGGGCTTCCGATTTAAAGGGTCCTGGCTACCTGCTGCATCTATTGGCTATTCAAAACGTGGGCAAAATCAGAAAAGTCTATTAATTTGATAGCTTATATAATTTTTAGTTTTATAACTAATAGGATATTCAGTGAATGTACCGAGCAAAACGTTCATCACCTTTTATAAATTCACCACCTGTAACTCGATCAAGACATCTAGCCAATATTGTCGCCGTTGATTTTTCTTTAGAATCGTCATCTAGTCGACCAAGTACTCCAATTCAAATTTCCGATAATCCATTTTTTTAACCCGACTTCACAATTGAGAACCCGGAGGATATTCAAGGACAATTCAGAGATCCTAAACCATTAATCATTCCTCCTGAACCACAAATCACTCATCAAGAGATTGTCGAGGAAGAAACTATTAAATCAGAATCCTATAGTGATTCAGATTCAACCAATTCAATAATGGAAAATCTGGAACCTCTAAGTATGGAAGACCAAATGAGGGCTAAACGCACTGGCCAAGGTCACGCAATAACTCAACCAGACATTAATGCGCCAGATTATGAAATCAAAGGACAAATCCTACACATGGTAACTAATCAATGCCAATTTTGTGGTGCACCGAAGGAAGATCCAAACGAACATCTTCCTACCTTTAATAGGATTTGTACTCTATTTAAAATTAGAGAAGTGGAGGATGAATAGATATATATCTCATGTTATTTCCCTGGACTTTAAAGGGAGAAGCCAAAGATTGGTTAGAATCATTACCTAAATGGGCGATTGATACATGGGATGGTTTAGTTGAAAATTTTCTTAAACAATTCTTTCCGGCATCTAAAGCCGTGAGACTTCAAGGAGAAATTGTTACGTTTACGCAAGAGCCAAATGAAACTCAATATGAGGCATGGACAAGATTTGGAAAGTTGTTGAGAGGATGTCCGCAACATGGTTTAGACACTTATCAAATAGTACAAATATTCTACCAAGGATGCGACATCACTACAAGAAAAGACATCGATATAGCAGCTGGTGGTTCCATTATGAAGAAAACCGCAACCGAAGCTTACAAAATTATTGATAACACTGCTTCCTACTCACATGAGTGGCATCAAGAAAAAGATATTGTTAGATCATCTAAAGCGGCTAAAGCCGATTCTAGCCAGGACTTCGATTCCATTTCTGCAAAGATAGATGATGTCGAGAGACGAATGGAAAAGATGACTAAAGATATTCACTCAATACGAATTAGTTGTGAGCAGTGTGGAGGACCACATTTGACAAAAGATTGTCTCAGTATTGAACAAACAATGGAAGAAAGAAAGAATGTTTCATACATAAACCAAAGGCCTGGAAATAATTATCAGAATAATTATCAACCGCCAAGACCAATCTACAATCAAAACCAGAATTGTAACCGAAATGTTCCATACAATACCCAACAAGGTCCTAGCAATCAACAAGTATCTACCAATACTTACAATCAGCAAAGACCTATTTTTCAAAACAAACCACCACAAACCGATGATAAAAAGCCAAATTTAGAAGACATGATGTCAAAGCTAGTTGAATCTCAAACTTAAATTTTCACATCTCAGAAACAAACCAATGAACAAAATGCTCAAGCATTTAGAAATCAACAAGCTTCTATTCAAAATCTGGAACAAGAAGTAAGTAACCTAGCAAGGTTAATAAGTGAAAGAAAACCGGGAAGTCTACCTAGCGATACAAATGCTAACCTCCGGAATGAAACAGCTAAAGCCATTACCACAAGAAGTGGTATTACACTTAAACCACCTGAAATACCTGTAATTTCTAATGATTCTATTCCTACTCCACAAGAATCATAGCCTGAGCAAGAGAAGGAAATAGAACCGGTAGTTGAAAAGGTTAATGAAGATAACACAGTTAAGGCTAAACCTTATGTTAAACCATACCAACCACCACTTCCTTACCCGAGTAAAATGAGAAAAGAAAGACTTGAAGCCGAGCAATCCAAATTCTTGGATATGTTTAAACAAATAAATGTAAATCTTCCTTTCATTGATGTGATTTCAAGAATGCCTAGATATGCTAAATTCTTGAAGGATCTAATCACAAATAGAAAGAAAAAAATGGAAGAACTCTCGGCTGTTACTATGAATGCTAATTGTTCTGCAGTGCTGTTGAATAAAATACCAGAAAAATTATCTGATCCAGGAAGTTTCACAATTCCAAGTTTTCTGGGTAGTCTTAGTTCAATAGAAGAATTGGCAGACTTAGGTGCTAGTATAAATTTAATGCCGTATTCACTATACGCTAAACTAGACCTTAGAGAATTGAAACCAACAAGAATAAGCATACAACTAGCCGATCGATCTGTAAAATATCCTAGAGGGATAATGGAAAACATGCTAGTTAAAGTTGGTACTTTAGTATTTCTAGTAGAATTTGTTATTCTGGACATGGAAGAAGATTCTCGAGTTCCTCTCTTATTAGAAAGACCATTCTTAAACACGGCTAAAGCAATAATAGACGTGTTCGGTAAGAAACTGACCCTAAGTATAGAGGATGAGAGTGTTACCTTTTCTGTTGATAGAGCCATGCAACAACCGCAATCTGTAGATGATACATGTTATTATATTCAAACTATAGATTCACATGCAGAATTGTTAGAAGAATTTCCAGAATTACAAGGAACAGGAGAATGTTCTTTAGGAGAAGGAACTGAATCAATTAATGAAGCTGAAATGTTAGCTACACTAATGGCTAATGGATATGAACCAACAACAGAAAAATTTAAAATTTTAAAAGAAGAAGACAGATATCGATACAAATCATCGATAGAAGAACCACAGACATTAGAGTTAAAGCCACTTCCAAACCATTTGAAATACGCTTATTTACATGGTGAATCTGAATTACCTGTAATAATATCGTCTTCTCTTACTAAAAATGAAAAATCTCAACTCATTTCTGTGCTAAAAGCTCATAAACCAGCTATTGCATGGAAGATTCATGACATTAAAGGTATAAGTCCTTCGTATTGCACACATAAAATCCTTATGGATGAAGGTCATAAAACGTATGTGCAACGCCAACGAAGACTAAATCCGAATATGCAAGATGTTGTTAAGAAAGAAATTATTAAACTTCTTGATGCAGGTTTAATTTATCCAATCTCTGATAGTCCATAGGTAAGCCCAGTTCAATGCGTACCTAAGAAAGGTGGCATGACTGTCATCACAAATGAAAAAAATGAACTTATTCCTACAAGGACTGTAACAGGATGGCGTGTTTGTATTGATTATAGAAAATTAAATGACGCCACCAGAAAATATCACTTTCCCTTACCTTTCATTGATCAAATGTTAGAAAGATTAGCCGGAAATAGTTACTACTGTTTTCTTGACGATTTTTTCGGATATTTTCAAATCCCAATAGCACCCGAAGATCAAGAGAAAACCACATTCACGTGCCCTTATGGTACTTGTGCGTACAAACGTATGCCATTTGGACTTTGCAACGCCCCTGCAACCTTTCAAAGGTGCATGATGGCGATTTTTCACGACATGATAGAAGAAAGCATGGAAGTTTTCATGGATGACTTTTCAGTCTTCGGTGATACTTTTGAATCATGTCTAGTTATTCTTGAACGAATGCTTATTAGATGCGAGCAATCAAATCTAGTACTTAATTGGGAGAAACGCCATTTCATGGTTAAAGAAGGCATCGTTCTTGGTCATAAAATTTCAAAGGAAGGAATTGAAGTGGATAGAGCTAAAATAGATGTAATTACTAAACTTCCACATCCCACCAATGTTAGAGGAGTTAGGAGTTTTCTAGGGCATGCCGGTTTTTACCGACGTTTCATAAAAGATTTTTCTAAAATTGCCACTCCTATGAATAAACTCCTAAAAAAGGATGCTCCATTCATCTTTTCAGATGAATCAATCAAATCTTTTAATATTCTTAAAGAAAAACTCACTAATGTGCAGATCATGATAACTCCAAATTGGAATCTACCGTTTGAACTCATGTGCGATGCAAGTGATTTTGCAATGGGAGCCGTTTTAGGACAAAGGATTGAAAAACGATTTCAACCTATTTATTACGCTAGTAAGACGTTACAAGGAGCACAAACAAATTACATAACTACTGAAAAAGAACTCCTTGCTATTGTCTTTGCTTTTGACAAATTTTGTTCATATCTCGTTCTAGCAAAAACGGTGGTTTATACCGACCATTCTGCTCTTAGATACCTATTTTCAAAACAAGATGCCAAACCACGATTAATCCGTTGGATCTTACTCTTACAAGAGTTCGATATTGAAATCCGAGACAAAAAGGGAGCAGAAAATCTCGCCGCTGATCATCTTTCTCGTTTTGAAAATCCCGAATTAGAAGTTCTAAATGAATCGGCCATACAAGATAACTTTCCTGATGAATATCTATTGAAGATAGATTATAATGAAATTCCATGGTCTGCAGACTATGCAAACTATTTAGTATGTGGATTCCTTGAAAAAGGGTTGTCGTACCAAAAACGAAAGAAATTCTTTAGTGATATAAAACACTATTTCTGGGAAGATCCACATTTGTTTAAAAGTTGTCCCGATGGAATAATACGCCGATGTGTATTCGGAGATGAAGCTAGTCAAATCTTAAACTATTGTCACACAGGACCAACAGGAGGGCATTATGGACCTCAACTCACAGCAAGAAAAGTCTATGACACTGGATTCTATTGGCCTACAATTTTCAAAGACGCACACCTTCTTTGCAAATCCTGTGATGCATGTCAAAGGACAGGAAAAATAAGTCAACATGATGAAATGCCACAAAATGTCATTCAAGTATGTGAAGTATTTGACGTTCGGGGTATTGACTTTATGGTTCCAATTCCAAAATATCATAATAATCTCTACATTCTCGTTGCCATTGATTATGTATCTAAATGGGCGGAAGCACAAGCTCTCCCAACTAACGATGCACGAGTTGTAGTTAACTTTTTAAAATATCTTTTTACAAGTTTCGGAACACTGAAAGCTTTAATAAGTGATCGGGGTACTCATTTTTGTAATAATCAACTTGAGAAAGTTCTCAAAAGATATGGAGTAACTCATAAAATCTCAACCGCTTATCATCCACAAACAAGTGGACAAGTTGAAAATACCAACCGAGCATTAAAACGTATTCTAGAGAAAACCGTAGGATCAAATCCGAAGGAATGGTCCATGAAATTGGAGGATGCACTCTGGGCTTTTAAAACAGCCTACAAAACTCCAATTGGAACCACATCATTTAGACTCATTTACAGAAAAGCATGTCACCTTTCAGTAGAAATTGAGCATAAAGCATTTTGGGCTTTGAAGACATGTAATCTTGATTTACATGAAGCTGGACGTCTACGGTTAAGCCAACTAAACGAATTAAAAGAATTAAGACATGAAGCATACGCAAATTCGTTAATCTATAAAGAAAGAACGAAGAAATGGCATGATAAAAGAATCAGAAGTTCAAAAGAATTTAAAGAAGGAGACAGAGTTCTTCTTTTCAATTCACGATTCAAGCTATTTCCTAAAAAATTGAAATCAAGATGGTCTGGACCATTCATAGTCAAAAGAGTTTTCCCATATGGAACAGTAGAGTTAATAAATTCAAATGGGATTGAATTTAAAGTTAATGGTCACAGAGTTAAACATTACATAGATAATCCAACGGAAGTTGAAGATGAAGTTAATCACAATTTCGACACCACGGCTAACTAAGTGTGGGAAAATTCGAATCTTTTTATTATAATATGTATTTCTGTTAGAGTTAGATATTCGGTTTTCGTGTAGTTCTCGAGAATGGAATCTGAATGGTCTTTCCCTAGCAGACCCTAAAGAACTAGTCTTCTCCTTCCATTCTGAATTTTTATTTTTTTTAGGTTTTACGAGATGAAGAATTCCTTTGAACTAAACCATGATCTAATGCTACATGTTATGATTACTAAACGTAATAATGACACCCTTCCAAGTGAATTGGTATCATTCATAAGAGGCAAAATGGACGGAGTAAGAAAAGAACTCAGGAAAGATCATCATAAGATACATTTTGGTAAAGGCAAATCAAAGTCCGCAATAAAAAGAAGAGCACGACACCTTGAAAGATGTCATAAATGCGGAAAATGGTCACATGAAGGTAAATGTTCAAACAATCAAACATATTCAAACACCGAATTTGTTACTCTATGCAGAGAAGGACCGTTTATATGTTTAGAAGAAAAGATATTAAAGAATCGAGGTTATGCTTATGTAGCTATGGAAAACCAAATCACACGACTCTCCTATGAGTCGGCTAAAGCAGGTCTCTGAGAATTCTATCTCACAGGTAAGTATGTGCAATTTTTATTTGTTTTTATTTATTGCTTTTAACCTTTTGATAATAAACGCTGAATCGTTCGCTATAAAGTATTAAATTGGTATTCAATAAAATTAGGTATACGTAACCGAAATTATTGATATCATACAAAAATTTATTACATCACTGTGAAATTTACCGTTTATTCTTAAGGTATAAATATCTTTAATCAATCAACCCAAAATATTTCAAAAATTCATCAGGAGTAAAACTAGGTTATGGAACCGAAATTACTTTACTGAAAAGAGGGGCGTATATTTTTAATAATATTTGATTGATTAAAGTGGGATAAAAGACCAAAAAGATTTTTAATTTTAATTTTTACCTTGTTTTTAAAATTAATATATAAATATTAAATTAATATTGTAAATCTTTTTAAATCAAAATATTTAAGTTTTTAAATATTTTTTAAAAAAAATTAATATTTTCAATATAAGTTTGTAAAATTAATGTATAAAAATATTAATAATATTTATATGAATTTTTAATTTTATGCATTTTAAATTTAAGTTTGGTGTGAATTTAAAAACAAAAATTTACTTTATTTCATTGAGTTAAAAATATGATTTCTAAAATTCATCGTGAGTTGAAGACTAGGTCGTTGAACTGAAATTGCTTTACCCGAGGGCGGGACGAGAACTTTTATTATCATTATTTTTAATCTTATTAAATTAAAGTATGCCAAAAACATTAAAAAAACCAAAAAAAATCTTTGCTTTTAAAACGACGCTTAAAAAGTAACAAATTTTAAAACTTTGTTGAGAGACGGACTAGGACAACGATCCGAAACGCCCTCATTCTTAAAAGAAACAAATTTTTAAAATTTATTAATTCATGTTTTATTAGTTAAAGGTTTTTAAATTAAAATAAATAAAAAATAAAAAATAACCCCATGCGATCGCATAGGGTTTGGCCTTCATAACCATGCGGTCGCATGGGGACCGAAAACTGGTCAGATTAAAAAACCCATCGAGCTGTTGCTGCTCCTCATAAAACACACAAACATACACGAACACATCCATAAACACACTCAAAAATTCGCAATTTTTAACCAAAATCAACCATATTTCTTGCTATAATCCGCTCTAATCATGAAATTGTTTAGAAGTTTTTCAAAGAAGGTAAAGATTTCACCCCTAAAACTCTTTAAAATTGAATTTTAGTGTTCTTGAGCTAATTATTACCTAATTTAATTTTGTTAATTTCTAGTATAATTAGAGTTAAATTGTTAGTATATTATGCATGTATAACCTAGATTGATGCTATTTAACATGATTTGAAGCCAAAAACTTCAAAATTTTTAGAAATCTAAGGTTTGTGTTCTTGAGCAATTTGGGGCTTTTTGATATAAACAGGTTATGGCCAATTTTTGTCATGAATTATTGCTAAATTAAGTAGTGTAACATATTTAGGTAGCTAAATGATCCAAACTTTGATCCTAAACATGATTTTTGAGAATTAAAGTAGACTTTTTAGGTCTAAAATTCATGAACTTGATTAATTTGATGTAAATGCCATTTGAAACTTGTTTAATTGCTAGTAATGGTTATTTTAACATGTTATTTGAGTTGAATGCTTATGAACTTTGTAAACATTTTCATATATGCTTATTTAAAAAAATGTAGAATTGTAAAAATTGTGAAAATGTGTATAAGTTTAATATGGATTAAACATGTTATTGTAATTGTTTCAAGTTGTTATTTTGCTAACACTAATGCATATTTAGATGCACAAATTTTGTGTTTAATATGTTTTGTAGAGATGTACCGATACTGATGGTGCATCATCATCATCTAGGCAACCTACTACGGAACCTGAACCAGAAATGCAATATGAACAGGAACAACAACAGGAACAACAACAACAACCTGATCAACACGTACCATATTATGATCCGCAACAAGATTATGTTAATGCCTACGTACAATTTCTGATTCATCCAATAATAGAACACCCAACGATTCATGAAGAACAGTTGCATCCTAATTTGAGATTTGATCGAAGTTGGAGAGATTACCCGACATATCAAAATAACAAATTTAAACTGGTAACGAAAAATGTAGAAGTGCCGAGGGTAATCGATTGGGAGCCTTGGAAAGGGTCCAACTAGTTAACTCAGTTAGGCAGCATCTAATCCAAAGGTATGGGAACTCTTCTTTTCCCGATTGGGAACGTTTATTCACCATTCGTAGGCCTGTATATAAAGAGTGGTGCGTTGAGCTTATGAGTACTGTTTCACTTAATGCGGATGTAGTTAGGTTAGACGATAAGAATTTTCTTAGATTTTTACTTGGCCATAGGATGAACAGGATGTCCATGCTGGACATGGCCAGGGCTTTACATATTTACACTCCTGGTGAATTACTACTACCCGATTGTACAAATTTGATTTATCATGGGGAGCGGGTAGATAGAAATTTTGACGCGGACGCCGTCTGGAGGCGTATGTCAAATTATAATGTTTTTTCACTGGGAGGAAGACACTCCTATTTAGATATTAATAAAGCAGAGCTACATATTATACATAGATTTTTAGCTAATTCGATTACACAAAGACGTAAAAACAAGGAGAAGATGACCTTACACGATTTATTTTACCTTAAGTGTATTCGAAACCCTAGAAGATTTGTTAATATCCCCTACTGTGTTGGTTTTTATCTGTCCAAAATGGTGGCAGGAATACAGGACGGGGGAATAATAGGAGGAGGTATTTTTGTTACTCTCATTGGAGAGTATTTGGGTGTAGATAGGGATCAAGGGGGTCCACTGATGGTGTGTAGGGAACAGGTTGATACTTTAGGATTGAAGGTCTATCAGGGTGCAAAGGTATTAAAGAGCAGACGCAATCAAGCCGTACCATATGATGGTCGTCATCCACAGGTAGAGAGAGGTTCAGATGAAGAAATGGATGAACCGGATGACATTAGGGATGTCATTAGGGAGGCTATGACTGACGTCTACCAGCGTATAGATGAGGTAGAAATGACAAACGAGGCTAGACATAGTCAGTTCGAGCAGTGGCACGTCGAGAATGTGTACGAGCATTCTAGGCAACGACAGCATGATAGATGGCACTATCATCAGCATCGGATCATGAGCCAGCTATTACCTCAGGTACCAAATAACTACGTACCGACCCGACCTGCTTACTATCCTCCACACCAGCCCGATATTCGACCACCATTTACTCTCTACGACCCTAACCAGGCCTATCAGTACACCTATAACCAACCGTGGAACCCGCCCGACGACATGAACTGGAACCCCTATCCAGATTGATATAGTTCCCGTTGGTGATTTTTATCTTTTATTATTTTTATTTACTTATGTTTAAAACATATAATATTGTGATACTTTAATGTAAGTTTTTTTTTTTTTTTTTTTTTATGTTGTACTAATATTTCATATTTGATTTGAAAGTGGGATGTTAAGTCCCATTTCAAATTACCATGCATGTTATTATCTGTATGTATGTATTTTGTCAATTGTACACAACAGGGTAAAACAGCGCATTTTTAAAGACTGGCATTAAGTTCAGCAAAAGCTACTAATTTTGACGACAAAATAAAAAACAAATGTGATGTAACAACAAGACGAAATGAACAAATGATGTGCACCATTTATCATTCAACAAACAAACGACAATATGTTTGGAAACTTTGGTAAAATTTAATCATTTTTCTACGCTAAACACCCTCAATAATTAAAATTGTTACTGATTTCTTGCAAATGAGGGCATTGTAAGATCTTAAGTGTGAGAAGGGGATAAATTTTTTCGGATTTTTAAAATTTTAAATATTAAACACTTGGTTACCATTAAAAATACTAGTAATGCAGTAGTTGTATTAGAATCTAGTGCTCTCTGATAATAAAGAACAACCCTAGTCTTATATACTGACTACCAATTCTAGTAAAATTTTTCAAAATTTTCAAATAAATGAACTCAAAATCATGTTTATACATATTTATGAAAAATAAAACTAGGTGTTAACACCGAAATTATTGTTACCTTGGAAAGGACATAAATTGAGAAACAACCCAAAATGTTAGAATTGAAGCGACCCGTCCTAATCCATCCAGACGAAGTCCATATCGATTACAAATGATTTACAATAGTTGGTTACATCGCGAGGTACTTGACCTCTATATGATACATTTTACAAACATTGCATTCGTTTTTAAAATACAAACTTTTTTTACATCAAAAGTTGACGGCATGCGTACCATTTCATAACATATTCAACTATAATTGATCTAATAATAATCTTGATGAACACAACAACTCGAATGCAACGTCTTTTGAAATATGTCATGAATGACTCCAAGTAATATCTTTAAAATGAGCAAATGCACAGCGAAAGATTTCTTTCATACCTGAGAATAAACATGCTTTTAAGTGTCAACCAAAAAGGTTGGTGAGTTCATTAGTTTAACATAAATAATCATTTCCATCATTTTAATAGACCACAAGATTTTCATTTTCAGATTTCATAAATATATGTCCCATTCATAGAGACAAAAATATCATTCATATGGATTGAACACCTGGTAACCGACGTTAACTTTAATGCATAGAATATCCCCAAACAGAACCTCTCGTCTATATAATAATAATCTCGAAGTACTAAAGCATTCGTACCCCGAATGGGACTTGTCAAGGTCCATAGATCTATCTTTAGGATTCGCGTCAATCATGGGCCATTTCCCTAAATTCTTAGGTTACCAGACTTGAAGGGCAAAATTCGGTTTAATAATCCAACCATAGAATGTAGTTTTAAGTACTTGTGTCTATATCGTAAAACATTTATAAAAGCATCGCATGTATTCTCAGTCCCAAAAATATATATTGCAAAAGCATTTAAAAAGGGAGCAAATAAAACTCACAATAATGTATTTTGTTGTAAAAATACATATGTCGATATTTAACAATGCAGGGTTGGCCTCGGATTCACGAACCTATATCAAGTATATATATTAACACATATCTTATTTAATTAACTAAGTTTACTTATATTTTATTTTATTAAATTTAGTATCCTTAAATATAATTATACTTATAATAAATATATGTTTTATAATTTAATTAAAGTTTTATCAATATAAATGGTAATATATTAGTTAAAAACATATTAGTATGTAATATTAGTTAACGTGTAATATATTTTTATATAGATAACATTTGTTTGTTAAAAATAATAATTATAATAATACTAAAAATAATAATAGTAATGATAATAATAAAATGATAATATTTTTAATAATAATAATACTAATAATAAAATGATAAAAAATGTTATATGAAAATAATAATAATAAGTGGTAAAAATAATAGTAATAATAATAATAATGTTAGTAATGATAATAAAAATAATAATACTTCTAATGATAATGAAAATGATAATTTTAATAAAAATACTTTTGTTAATAATATTAATTTCAAAAATTATATTTTTAAGGATAATACTAATAATAATATTAATAGTAATAATAATCCAAATGCTCATTTTAATGATAATAATAATAATATAATAATAATAATAATAATAATAATAATAATAATCATATTTACATTAATAATCATAATGACAATAATAATAATATTAATAATAATATTAATAATAGTAATTATATTATTAATGATAATAAGAGTTATACCCTCCTAATCGTCCTCGTATATCGTCATCGTTATCAGCATCGAACACCACGGCATCATCACCATTTCGTTATTATAATTATCATCATTTTAATGATCATATATCATTATTATTTATCATAACCTCATCATCATCTATATTATTATCTTTGTTATTTATCAAATATCATTATCATTCGTTATTAACTTAACATCACTAACATCATCATCAAGATCATAACATCACCACATTATTAACATCACAATCATCATGATCATTTACGCACACACCCTCGTCTTCTTGTGATTTCATCTTCATTATACTCATACATCACCATTTATCATATTTACATAAACCGAACATCGTCTTTGTTCGTGATCATAATCATCATCTAACTTCATCATCATCCATCGTAATCTTCATCATTTTCATTTACTTCCTTCATATACATAAACAAAATGGAAACAGTCCAAAATCGATTCGGCCCACAGGAAAGATAACTTGGTTCTCGGCCCAAGAACTCAACAGGGCACCGCCCAACGTCAACTAAAATGAGTCACAGCCTATTTTATTAGATCAAACCACGGCCCAAATATAAAGAACAGCCCAACTACTTTTTTGTCCAGGTTTAGGGGAATAATTAGGTCGACAAAGAATAAAAAATGGTGGGGTTCGTACATCTGCTAAAGGAACACAACATATCATCACCATGTATCATCATTCCATATCCTCTAGCCATCTTTATTCGATATTATCTCTTCATCATCAATCGGTCATCCTTACAGAACCCTTATTAACATAATTATCATTGTTATATCATCGAACCCATCATCATCAAAACATCATCATACACCCGTCATCATCATTATTGTTCCAGAATAGAAACAGAAACGTACAGCAGTAGTGACTGCTTTAAACGCAGCACAACAGAAGGGTGTTTGGGGTTCAAATAGAAACAGAAAGAAACAACGTGGCAACAGCAGGTTGTAACAGTTTAAAGGGGTGGCGATTGTGAGTTTTGAGTGGTGGTTTTGGGGTTCACGAAGAAGGATAGGAGAAAGAGAGAGAATAGGGTGGCGAGGTTGATGTTAAGGTGGTTTTGATCGAGCATGGTGAATGAACCGCCGGTGGTGGTGTTGCCATGGTGGCTACTTGCAGCCTACGGTGGTGGTGGTTGTCGGCTTAAGGTGATGATATGGGTGGTGACCGAGGGTTGTGTTCGGTGATGGTGATTAAAAAAAAAATGGTGAATCCAAAACAGAAAAAGTCGAGTAAGGTGTGATTGTAGTGGCCCTTTAGGTGGCTCGTTGATGGTTGTAACAGAAATAGAAAACAGATTATAGCATGTGGTGTTTAATTTGAGTCCAAGGGTGGTGGGTTTGGTCGATCAAAAGAAGAGAACATTTATCAATTTCAAATGCTGTGATTGATTAAACAAGTTAAGGATATTTGTGGGTTGAGTTACCAAAAAAAAATGTAACTGATAGAGTATTATATAGGAGAGTTAAATATAATAAATATATTATATTCAACACATAAAGCAGAACATGTGAAATTTAGTTGTCAAAAGAAAAATAGTACGCAGCCATCTATTTAACATTATCTACCGACACTTAGCTGGGGCATTATCTCGTGTCCATTGCTAAACAGTTAAAATATAAAAGTGTTCCTAAAAATTCCTAATTTTTAAATTAAGTCCATTTATTTATTTTTGTCATTAAGGTATAAAATTCGACCTTTAGTTTGTTAAATAAAAATTACATCAACTGTCCCTCTCATTTATGAGTAAAATATAAAAAGTGTTGAAATTTAATGACTAGGTCCTAGATATAATTTTAGTAAGCCTAAAATTTATAAAACTCATTTTCGTATCACCGTTTATTTTAAAATTACAATAGTTTGAATTTAACTTGATTAATATCATTCGAAACATCAAATGAGTATTACAATTATTTAATATTTATTTTTAATATACTTTATATATATAGAGATATATTTTAAATAATAATTATTATAATATCCTCTTTTTATTTTATTAATTTTTTATAACATCAACATATATTACTTCAAATTATATTTCAAATTATTATTTATATATACATACACACATATCTATTTACAATTAATTATTCGTGAATCGTTGAGAACAGTCGGAGGTCAATTGAATATATGAACATCGTTTCAAAATTTTCTAGACTCAACATTACATACTTTGCTTATCGTATCGAAATCATATAAAGATTAAGTTTAAATTTAGTTGGAAATTCCCGGGTTGTCACAAGAATTCATTTAAAATAGAATAGAGGAAAATAAAAAGGCAAAGAAAGGAAAATAAAAGCCAAGTGTGGGAAAAATTTACCAAGTTATTTAGAACATATGACACATATTTTTGTACAAATAATTGAAGATACTTTTGTTTTGAACGATATTTATCAGTTTTACCCAGTTTATTGTAATATAAAAGGAAGTAAAGTCTTCCAAAAGAAAAATGCACGCGCTTCTTGATTTAGGTCAGGAAGTTGTTGTCCAGACCAGTTGTAGAGTCTACGAAAAATCTTGAAAAGTTTTCTTGAAAATCAGCTGAAAATCCACAGACCTCAGCATCAAACAGGGTCGCCAAGTGGTCAGACTTATCCTAACCATGAGAGGATCTGTCTCGTACAATAGGGGGCACCATGCAAATTAACGTATAAGACTAATGAATCAGATCCCCAGAAAGGATAATCTCCTTAAAGATCAAAAATCAGCTTTTAAGCCTGATATTACTCAATCCTTGAGATTGACTTTAAAGATTGAGAATTACAAACTCATGGAATTCGATGATATCTAAACTCGAGCTTGAACGAGAAAATATTTTGATCAAATTACAAACCGATTTGTTTTTTGAAAACCCATTTTTAATGCGTTCATTACCATTGAACGTGAAATCCTAAGAATTCACCTGGAATTCATTAGGTCACCAGAACCAAATCGGGTGTCACCTGTAAGAACGATGTAGAACATTGATTATGCTCGAGGTATAGAATGAGATGTCAAAGCTGGTGATGCGGATGTTGTTGTTGGTGGTACTAGTGTTGTTGGTGCTGAGGCTGGTGATGTTACTGGTGTTGGTGATACTGCTGGTGCTTGCAAATTGTGTACCGTGCCCTCTAAAATTAACACTCGATCTCGGAGTTCTTTAACTTCTTCTACTAACCCTGGTTGGTTATCAGTGTGAGGTAGAGGTCGAATATCTTCTCTAGTTCCGTTAATGGTAGCCTCAAGACGAAAAATTCTTGCAAAAAGGGTATAAACGGTGTTTCGAACAGGTTCACCGGTGAGCGGGTCGAGTACTCCAAGGTTAGGTGGTAGATTCGGTTCATGATATGGAGTACCTTCTTCCCTTCTCCATAGGGTGAGTATGTCGTGAACCCACCCCCATTTTATCCAGTATTTACGGTAGTTGATTGGTTGGTGTGCTCTTGTCACGCTGCCTTCGGAGTCGGAGGAACGTGGTCGATTTGTAGAGGCCATCTTACGAGATCACAGAAAAGATTTTTGATATGAAGAGTTAGTGACAGCAATTGATAGTTGGATGTATTCTCAACGCATAATATGCATAGATATATATAGTACCATGATCCCTTAAATTACAGAGAAATTTACGAGAGATATCAGGCAAGGTCTACAGTAACAGATACACTAAGATATGAATTGTCAGATACGTTAAGATATAAATTTTGTCTATACACTATTTATGCAGTCAATGTAGTAAAATGTGTCTAGACTAAGAATAATAAGCAGGTAATTTCCTAAGGATGATAAGCAGATGATTTCCGACAAAAATGATAAGCAAAACTTTTGATATGCAGACACGGTCGAAGTCCAGACTCACAAATGCATCCTAACGACTATCAATTAGACACACTAATGCAAGACCTGGTTCGCTAAGACCACCGCTCTGATACCAACTGAAAGGACCCGTCCTAATCCACCTGGATGAAGTCTTCAACATTTGGTTCCATTGCGAGGTACTGACTTAAATATGCCATAAACGACTCCAACTAATATGAGCAAATGCACAGCGGAAGATTTCTTTCATACCTGAGAATAAACATGCTTAAAAGTGTCAACCAAAAGATTGGTGAGTTCATAGATTTATCATAACAATCAGTTTAATATATTAATAGACCACAAGATTTTCGTTTATAAATATATGTACACTCGCAAGTGTATAAAAGTATTCTATGAGTTGTAGGCACCAGGTAACAAGCCTTAACGTTCATGTTTTACCCTCTGAAGTACACCAGATCAGGTGTGTTTAAAATAATCTCGAAGTACTAAAGCATCCCATAGTCAGGATGGGGTTTATCAAGCCCAATAGATCTATCTTTAGGATTCGCGCCTACCGTACATAGACAAGTAGTTTAATGTTACCAAGCTAAGGGTATATTTCTGGTTTAAACCCACATAGAATTATTTTTAGTACTTGTGCCTATTTCGTAAAACATTTATAAAACAGCGCATGTATTCTCAGCCCAAAAATATATATAAAAAGGGAGTAATGAAACTCACAATACTCTATTTTGTAGTAAAAATACATATGACGACATTGAACAACTGAACAATGCAGGGTTGGCCTCGGATTCACGAACCTATATCAGTTGCATATATATTAACACACATCCCATTTAATCAACTAAGGTTACTTATATTTTATAATTTATTAAAATTAGTATCTTTAAATATAATTATATTAAATATATGATGTATAATTTAATTAAAATTTTATCAATATAAATGGTAATATATTATTTAAAAACATATTAGTATGTAATATTAGTTGTGTTGTAATATATTTTTATATAGATAACATTTGTTTGCTGAAAATAATAACTATAATAGTAATAGTAATGATATTAATAATTCTGATAATACTTTTAATAATAATGATAATAAAAATAATAATACTTATAATGATAATAATAATGAAAATGAAAATTTTAATAAAATTACTTTTGTTAATAGTATTAATTTCAAGAATGATAATTTTTGAGATAATACTAATAATAATATTAATAATAATAATTATAAAAATAATAATTACAACATTACTTAATAATAATAATAGTAGTATCAAATAATACCTTAGAAGCATTAAAAAGAAACAAGCTGCCCAGGACGGGACTCAAACCCGCAACCTCTAGCTTAGACTACAACACTCCTAACCAATCCTTCTGTCTTGCCTTTCTGAGATTAATCTATCCTATATTAATTATATATCGATTCTGTTTCATGTTCTTCATCCAACCTCACGTATTATATATCATAATCATATCACACACATCATATCTAGCAGCTTATTAGCGAATACGTTAGCTGGATCTTAGCCTAGATAGAATATTGGGTCTCGGCCCAGTAGTGTACAGATTTACGACCCCAATATTCAAACTAATCTCGGCCCAATTATGCAACTCCATTCGTGTCCCAATTAACTTTTAAGGAGTCCATATTCTAATAGTCCATTAGCTTAATTTGTTGTATCCACCAGAAATAATCAAGCTAATACAGTTTAAGTAAAAGCTCGATAATTTTGTGGTTGAGAGGGATTCGTCTGGAAGCAGCACTACCAACGTCTCATCCTTACATCATCATATAATTTACGGGTTAAAATAATTAACTATCATGACATTTTATTCATTGGTCTGCTACTAAGTTGTAAGTAGTCTCACTTTCATAATAATTGATATGTATATTACTAATATCTATTGCAACCAACTTGACAAGACTTTATATTATGAGCATGTACCCATCACCTTATATATAATCTTATCATCATTTTCTTCTTAACTTTGTGGCATCACCAATACCATAGTTATTTTTATGACAACCCAAACAGAATATTGTTATTGGGTTGTAGCCATTGAATGGCAAGAAGCAACACATCAATCAATCAATCAATGATATTTATGTCGAGCAGAAATAGAAATATATGATGGTAGCAGTAGTAGTAATCTTCATAGTTTAAAACAATTTCAAGTAACGGTGGCTGCAACTCGTGGTGTTTTGGATGGTTTCGTATGGCAACCATAAAACACAAGATAGGCAGCAGTAGGAGCAACAAGGAAATAAGTTTGTATTCATGGTTGGTTTCGATTGTGTTGTTTTGTGGTTCAAACGTAAACAGAAATGGTATAGAAACTATGGTAGCGGTTTGGTGATAAAAGGTGGTGGCGTTCGGTTTTTCTTTGTCTCGAACAGGAACATAAATGGTACGCAGCAACTGGGCGGTAACAGTGACTGTTTTAATGATGGTGTTGGTGGTTAAATGGGTGTCGAGTAATGAAAATATAATCAGGACAGTAGTTGCACGATGGTGTAACAAAAATAATAATAATAATAATAATAATAATAATAATAATAATAATAATAATAATAATAATAATAATAATAATAATAATAATAATAATAATAATAATAATAATAATAATAATAATAATAATAATAATAGTAATAATAATAAAGGTGGTGGTCGATTCTAGTTGCAACAGAAGAAGCTTGTGAAGCATTGTGGTGATGGGTGGTGATTTAAATGGGTAATGGTTTAGATAATTTTTGTGATTCGAAAAGTAAAGGTGGAGAGGTTTAAGAAGGTGGTTACCGGTGGCCGATTTTGTTTGTAGGGTGGTGTGTGGTTGTTCGTGTAGTGATTAGAAAAAGAAACAGAATATGTGTGAGATTGAGATGATGATGTAGATGAATGTTGAAGTGCATGTGTAGATATAGAGAAGAGGAGAGTTCCTTATATATATAGGAATATGGTATCTCTATGTTATATAAATATAAATTTAGATAGATCATATAGATAGTGGGATAGTGTGGACAAAGAACTAAAGGAAAAAAAAATAGTGATTTTGATTTTTGGGATCACCAGAATCCATATATTAATCTATATATCGCTGTTGATAGGAAACAAAATTACATATAATAAGTTAAAGTAATAATAATTCATAATGCATTAGTACTAATTTGGTGTCGATTAGAAAGTGGGAATAAAGAAAAGTGGTGATTGGTTTTTGGTTGATCAAGACGTGTAACAGAAAGCAAGGGTGATAATAGTTTATATAGTGAATAATAAAATAATGGAATTGGGTGCTTGTAATTGGTATCGATTAGATTTATTGATGGTTTGGTAAATGAAGAATATAAAGGCGGATATATATTCATTGTATCAAATTGGAACGCAAAGAAACAAATACTAATTTATAATACTTAAAGTGAACTAGTACAACTTTAAGAATATCTATAGAAAAGAAACATGTGAAATGAAAAGCAGCCTTAAGTTTGTATTTTTTTTTATTTTTTTATCTACCTACGGTTTTCCAGAGCTCATATTTCGTGCTCCGTTGTTTAATCAGTGGTGAATAAAAATACATAGAAAATTTCCATCTTTCTAAATTAAATATATTTATTTAAATATATACGTATCTATTTACAAATATTGGTTTGTGAATCATCGAGAACAGTCGAAGTTAAATGAATGAAATAAAATAGTTCAAAACTTTGAGACTCAATGTTAACGACTTTGCTAATCGTGTCGAAATCATATAAAGATTAAGTTTAAATTTGGTCTGAAATTTCCGGGTCGTCACAAAAACCGTCGGCAAACTAGCAAACAAATAATTCTGAGCTGGATTCCCAGGCCATGCGATCGCATGGCCAGAAGGCACAAATGCCATGCGATCGCATGGAGCAAAACGGTTGGCCACATTGCTATAAAAGGCGCAGTTTCAGTCGAATGTTATACACCTAATTCAATCTCTCACTCTCTACGATATATAGATATAGATATATATATATATATATATATATATATATATATATATATATATATATATATATATATATAATTTATAATTTTATTTTTAATTTAAGATTAATAATAATAAGGGTATGTTAGCGAATGTTGTAAGTGTGTAAGTCGAAATTCTGTTCGTGTAAAGCTACGCTATTATTAATCATTGTAAGTTATGTTCAACCTTTTTAAATTAATGTCTCGTAGCTAAGTTATTATTATGCTTATTTAAATCGAAGTAATCATGATGTTGGGCTAAATATTAAAGACGGGGTAATTGGGCTTTGGACCATAATTGGGGTTTGGATAAAAGAACGACACTTGTGAAAATTAGACTATGGGCTATTAATGATCTTTATATTTATTTAATTGAATGATAGTTCGTTAATTTAATATAAAAATTACAATTGGACGTACCTATAAATAACCACATACACTCGATCGGACACGACGGGCGGGATATTTATAAGTACTAATAATCGTTCATTTAGCCGGACACGGGAATGGATTAATAGTCAATGGACTTATTAAAACAGGGGTGAATTACATAGAAGGAAAATTGGTGTAATTATAGTTTAAGTCCCCAATTAGTTGGAATATTTGACTTCGGGTATAGGGATAATTTGACGAGGACACTCGCACTTTATATTTTTGACTGATGGACTGTTATGGACAAAAACCAGATGGACATATCGAATAATCCAAGACAAAGGACAATTAACCCATGGTAATAAACTAAAATCAACACGTCAAACATCATGATTATAGAAGTTTAAATAAGTATAATTTCTTTATTTCATATTTTATCGCATTTTTATTTACTGTCATTTTATTTATTGCACTTTTAATTATCGTACTTTTTAATCGCACTTTTATTTATCGTTATTTTATTTATCGCACTTTAAATTATCACACTTTAATTATTGTCATTTACTTTACGCTTTAAATTAAGTTATTTTTATTTTTAATATTTTACATTAGGTTTTAACTGCGACTTAAGACATAAAATCGACAAACCTGTCATTAAACGGTAAAAACCCCTTTTTATAATAATAATAATACTACTTATATTTATATATATATATATATATATATATATATATATATATATATATATATATATATATTTATACAAATATAGTTTTTAAAAATATAGCGTTAAACTTGGCTAGTTCCCTGTGGACGAACCGGACTTACTAAAAACTACACTACTGTATGATTAGGTACACTGCCTATAAGTGTTGTAGCAAGGTTTAGGTATTTCCACTCTATAAATAAATAAATAAATAACTTGTGTAAAATTGTATCGTATTTAATAGTATTTCAAAATAAAAATATAACTATTTCGTATACACCTCTACGCACATCAACTGCTGTGTTCATGTCAATTTGATACATGTTTTCATGACGTTTTGCAGTCACTAATGGCTTCCCTGTCTTATCAAAAATAGTGTCAATTTTCCTTCTGAATTGGACTATCTTATTCTTACTTGTCAGTTGGCTTATGCTGAGTAAATTATGTTTGAGCCCAACGACATATGCAACATTTGAGAACGTGACATTCCCATTAGTCAAAGTACCAAAACCCTTTGTGTAACCCAATGAATTATCTCCATACGAAACAACTGGACCATCCTTTTCTTGATAGTCCATCAGCAGGGACTTACATCCGGTCATATGTCTCGAACAACCACTACCGAGATACCAGATTTGCTTGTTTTGAATGCCCTGCACAGTAGCTAAGAGATTAGTTCTTTTTGGGAACCCATCTAAGGATGGGTTCTGGAAGGGTCATCTTTGATGATCTCTTCCTGTCTGCTGGTTTGCTTGAAGAAGCAGCAGCAGATGGGGTTGGGGTAAAAGGGCACCGGTTGGCTAAGTGAAACTTGCTACCACATTTGTAGCATTTTCTCACATTTGGTATCTGTGACTGGTCATACACAGAGTAAAGGGGTGCAGTAAGATCGGGTCGATTTTTGGTTACTGCCTTAATTAGCTGGTCAAGCTTAACTGTCATAATCTCAGTGATAGACAGCTCTTCATTCGAGTCCACTTTTGCTTTTCCCTTAAGGGCAGCTTTCTTCTTGGAACCAGTACCATAGTCATGACGTATTGCTTTGCCTTTATCATTTGACGAGCCAGCGTGGGAAGTTACTGGCTTGTCTACTGAAACTGATGAGCTAGAGGAAGTTTTTCCTGCTGCCTTGGACTTGCCAGTATTACGTTTGACTGGCTTGTCTACAGCTACTGGTTGACCAGTAAGTTTGTCATCAGCTGGCTCAGCACAATTGGAACTCAAGCACGAAGGGGAATCAGTTGGTTTAACTTTTCTAAGATTATTTTCAGTGATTTCCCTTTTAATACGTCTTTTTTTTGGAGTCATGTAGTAGATGCTTGAGGGGTCAGTAGTCTCATCAATTAAGGTACTGGCTTCTCTTGCTCTAACTTCATCCTCCAAAATTTCTTTCATGGCAAGTGGTGGGGACACAGTAGGTCTAACAAACTTATTTGTCAAGACCTTTTTACCCTTAACTATCTTGGCAAAAGTAGTTGGCAAGACAGCTTCAGGATCTATTTCAAGAATTGGGTCCATGAAAGTAACTTCTGCAATAGCAGCAGCAGCATAGTCACCAGCAAAGAGAGCTTCAACTTGGGTAGGCACCTGCTCGTTAACAGACTTTGCTGTGCGTTGAGCAGATGTACACCACGAAGCGACAACCTTTTTCAGATTATCCAGCTGGTTCTTGACTTCTGCTGCCTCAACGTGAAGAGACCTTAAAGCAAAGTTTTGTTTTTCAAGTTTTGAAATATCATCTTTCAAGATTTTAATTTCATCATTTTTGCTTTTAAGTTTCTCAATTAAAGATTTGTTGTCAGTTTTCAAAACTTCTTCACGTTTGCTGCCTCTACATAAGTCAACTCTTAGGTAGTCAAACATTTTGGCATTTTCATCATTAGTATAAGTTCGAAAATTATCAACCTTATATATCAATTCAGTTTTCCATTGAGGAGAATCTCTTTTCTGATCAGCTTCCCTCATATCAGCCAAAAACTTGCTACCACTATCATCCTCATCAGACTCCTTGACCTCCTTGGCCATTAAACACAGCTTTTTATCTGGAGCATAACCAGCACCATCATCATCAGTATCACTATCAGAGGAAGACGACGAGCTGGTTTCATCCCAATCATGATGCTCAGCAACTAGAACCTTTTCTGGCTTTTTACCCTTCTTATCAGTCTTAGCACTTTCCTTCATCTGAGCTTTCATAGCTTTGTACTTGTTCTTGTACTTGTCAGCTTTTGAGAAAGAGTAAGCATGTGAAGTTGAAGGTTTCCTGGACATGCATTCAGCAGCAAAATGTCTAACCTTCCCACAATTATAACACTCAGATTTAGGACCCTTGACTGACTTGCTGCTATACCTAGCACTCAGTTTCTTACTCCCTTTGTATGACTTGCTGGTTCTATTACGATTGAACCTTTTGAACTGCCTAGCCAGCAAAGCCATACCTTCAGCAAACCCTTCTGCATCACTTTCATCATCACTGCTTTCTTCAGACCCAGTACCACTATCCACTTCACTCTCAGCTGTCTCTTCTTCTGCCAACAACTTTTGAACCAGTAAAGCTTTTTGAGCTTTCTTTTTAGCAGCAACAATAAGAGCAGTATCATCTGTCTTATAAGATTTTGAAGTGGTGGGGGCAGACCTAAAGTTTTCTTTCAAGTTAAATTCAAATTTAGCCTCTGCCTTCTCATGGTTCCAAAGTGAACTGTAGAGAGAAGACGTGTTAAAGTTCTTTAGGGTCTGAGTGGTTCTTAAAGGGTCAGTAACAGATTTCCATTTAGTAGGTAGTGAATCTATGAATTTGTTTACTTGTTCAAACTCAGTATAGGTGACATTCAAAGTGATCAGGTCAGTAATCAAGGAGTTAAACCTAATGAAGGTTTGCTCAAGGGTTTCATTCTTATAGGCAAAGAACATTTCATATTTTCTTTTTAAAGCAATCATTCTGTTCTACCTAACTTCTCCCATACCCTCATAGGTAACATCTAGATAGTCCAACATAAGCTTGGCATTTTCTTTTCCCTTAATCAGTTTAAACAGTGGGTTAGGCAAAGTTATAGCTAACAAGGTTATGATTTTAGGGTTAAGTCCAACACGACGTTTATCCTCAGCATCCCATCTAGAAAGGGTAAGAATAACCTCTCTGCCAGGAACAGTAGGAGTGTCAGCTGTAGCTGGAGCACTACCAATAGTCTCAGTAGGTACAAATGGACCATCTGTGGCAATACCAGGTATTAGTGGGTTAATAGACTCAAGGTGAAGCATGAATCTTGCCTTCCAAGTTTTATACTCATCTTCATCAAATTTGGGTGGTCTATTGGATGAGCCATTTTCAAGCTAAGCTGTATTTGAATATGCAGCCATGAGAGAATTCAGATCCAAGATATTGATTATCAAGACTGAAGCTCTGATACCAGTTGTTGGCCCCTTGGTAACAATAGGAGTATTGTAGAGGGGGGGGGGTGAATATAATTTCTTTTAAAATAACTTAACAGTTAAACACGATTAGTATTCAAGCATGCAAATAAATAGTCACAGATAATTTTCAACAGTTATTCTTTATTGATTGAATCACAAAGAATCACAACTATCCTTGGCAGAATGATAGTTGGTTGATACAGATTACCTAGATTATAGCTATGAGGTAAACTAACAGCTATTACATGTTTTGACTCTATAAAAATAAAACCCACACCACTAGTTGTTACAATAGTGGATACAACAATTTATAGTAGTCCTATTATCCGTGTAATGGTTCTATTGTCTACTGGTACATAGGATGTCTGTACTTGTGGGGACAACTATATCAGAGAGCATGCTCTCCTCTTTCCTCTTTGGTAGCTATTTGCAGGAACACCCCAATTCGGTTTGGCACCACTATTTGATTAAACAAATAGAATGTTGTGTTCCCTAGGTGTTGACAAAGTATAACCCATGTCTGCACATGCGTTAAACTTCTGCATTCCCACATGGTCTTGTAAGGTCACTTGTCAGCTGCCGACGCGTGTCCTTTTCTGTTCAACTTTGTCTTAGACTTCTGTTGAATAATACCATTGATGTAGACCACTCAGGAAACTACTATGCTTATAATGGAGCATAGCTGTCTTGTGTAGTAAGCTGCATTCCAGCTGTGCTAGTTCTTCATTGATGAGCCACTTCATGTTCTTGATTTGCTGAGTACACATCCTGTGCTGATTGAAGAACACTGTCTACCTTATGCTGGTAGACTGAACAGCAAACTAAAAACTCGACACAGCAATATCTGCTATCTATACATAAACAAACTTGTGCTGACTGCACATAACATTTTAGTGCAAATAAATTACAGTTTTGTCATAATTAAATCCTTAACTATTTTGGGGACTCAACACACGTTCTTTCAACCTTGTTACACGACAAACAAAACCGACTTTTTGAGCGATCTCAGTAGAGGAAAAGTTTTTGGCGCCGCTACCGGGGACTCGAATATTATAATTAAGACAAGTTTTAATCAGATAATTAGTGCTATTTAGTAGTTTCTAAGAAAGACAATTATACACAGACTTGGTTGTTGAATTTTCGAACAGTCTCCAATTTTTCTCCGTAGTCGATCTGGCCACCTAGGTACAAAGTAATCCGTGCAAAACTATATTGATTATTATATCGACAAGTTTAGCGACCGAATCTCAAGAATAATTTTTCTAATTAAATTATCGATCCTTTCAGATAATTAATATTCTCTGAAAGTTATTATAGCCTAAAATAGAAAGTAGAAAAATCTAAAAAATATGAAACACCGAGTCACTATCGCTTCTACACAAAAGCTGTGTTTAGAAGAATGAGGAGGACCAATCTTTTTGGAAACCAGAGGAGCCGCGAAAATCAGTTCACACACGATCAAGCTGGACGGTATGATCTTTAAATTTTAATGCCTCCTAACTGATGATCCAAACTTTCACTTAAGCAAGTTCATCAGTGTGGTTGACTCTTTTAAAAAGGAAGAAACTGATAAAAATATTTTAAAATTACCCCGTTATCAATATTCTCTGTCTACACGCTTTAACATGGTTTGATGAACTCAACTCCAATTCAATACATTCATGGGAAGAATCAGCTACAAAGTTTTTAAACAAATTTTATCCTCAGTCCCTGAAAAACCTGTTTAAGAAATGACATCATTAACTTTTCTCAAAAATAAAACGAGTCAATACTCTCAACTTGGAATAGATATAAGGGGATGCGTAAAAGATATCCAAATCACGTGCTAAGTCTAGCAGATATCATCTGCACACTTTACAATGGTTTGATCAAAGACGATAAGTCGCTTCTCGAAATGGCCTCGCAAGGAAATTTCATGATGAGAATAGCAGATGAAGCATAGGATCTCCTTGAAACGATAGAAACACAATAGGAAGACTATAGTAATGAAACTACTGAGGAGAATGACATCTCGACTCAAACTCTAAGGGTACATGAATCCAGGTTATAAGATCTCAACCTCGCACTATTTTTAATTCCTAAACAAAGTCACGAAGCTACTAGAACCAATCTAAGGTATCCTTACCCTAGAGGGGCATATAAACAACAAAATAGCTCGGACTCTAATATGATCTTCCCGCTAAACAAACCTTCCCTGTACGCCCAAAAGATTTTAGCTGATTTTGTGACAAAATAATATGTCACAAATCTTCAGGTCATAGAATGCCAAAATAATTTTGACATTTTGATAAAAACTTTAGAAGAACTGATAATGAACTTTCATCTCATTTTAAAGCATTTAACAGCTAAAATTGAAGCGTAATGTAAAGAGTTTGACGCCCTAGTAATTTCTAGAGGAGGGAAAGAAACCATTTTTAATATTCCCACAAAAGAAAACCCTTCCACACCAGACCTTTCTGATACAAAACCTGTGTCAATTGAACTCATTATCAATCTACCATATCCTGTAGCACCTAAACCTCTGGACATTATTTTGCGAGTTTGCATACCTTTTCCAGGCAGGCTTAGGAAAGAAAGGCAGGAAGAATAATTTGCTAAGTACTGGGATATTATCAAAAACCTACATTTGAATTACGACTTGTAGACACTTTTGTTGAAATGCCAAACTGCGCTAAATTTTTCAAAGAATTACTCTCAAATAAGGAGAGATTGAGAGAGATTGTTAGGACCCAAAAGTGTAATACTGCTAAAGTGAATGTGATTAGTTTGTAAGGTTCTATAGATGAGGGCTATATATAGAACCATGTAATCCTAATTCAGTAGCCATTGTACTTATCAGAGTTTTTGAAGCTCTGGAATAAAATCTTGACATTTTTCTCTCTGTCCGAATCTCTTTCTTTCTGTACGAATCTCATTCTACACATTCACACACTTTGATTCTTCGTGATTCAACCATGATCTGACCTATCATTTGGTATCAAAGCACTCCAGGTGTGATTTTATATCACTTACTCGATCCAGATCTCGAATATTCAAACATATTGATCACATTCGCTCGTTTGAACTGAATTTGCACGATGTCGAATTTGAAGTTCTAATGTTCAGATTTATATGCAAAGCTCAGTGAAGGTGTATTTTCATTATTAGAAAGTAAATCAATCAACAGAACAGGTTTATTTCAACAGCTCAATCGAATTATGATGATTCAAGCAGTTTACTAGTGTTCTTGGCTAAAACTTAACATTCGCTGATTTTAGGCTTGAATCAGTAGTAAATTGAAGTGTTATGGATACTGTAGTGTTCATTTAGTCATTACGCATCAATTTTATCGATCAATTTCAACATTTGGATTGAAAGTGGTATTTTGATCAACATTCACACAAGTAACCAGTTAAATTCAGCTCAAGCGTTGTTTCTTAAGAGGTGTTATTGATTCAGTGACATTTGGTCAAGTGTTACGAAGCTAATTCAAGTGATTCTAGAAGATTCTAGTGCAATAATCATGATTTCAGTATCAAAGTCGCACATTTCAAGTGCAACAGTTCTCATTCGCACGCTACATATCAGATCCCGACAATCAGATTCTCACACTTCTTTCGAACGTTTATATTTTCACTTGTTACTAACTTGTTTTTTGTGTGCAGAAGGTGAATCAGAGTATTGCTTGTCCGAATATCATGGATTGTGATTCTGTGCAAATTAAAGTTGTGCGAATCTGTGTTCGAATCTGACAACTAAGAGAATCTCAGTTCATTCTTACACTGTACTAATCAGTGTTTAGTGTTTCTTTGTGCGAATCACTATTAGTCCTTACACTGTGCGATTCTTACAATGTGCGAATCTATTGTTACTGGTCAAAGATATTGTACGAATCTGACAATGTCCGAATCACTGTACGCATCTGACAGTGAACTCTTCACTGTGCGAATCTGCTAGTTTTCTTGATCATTGTTAGTATCTGAATTGAGCTTAAGAAGTTATTGTCTGAATCTACTTGGAAATTTTCAAAATGACTACTCAAGACGCTTTGATCATTGGATTCGATTTTAAACCTCCTTTCTATTTGAAGGACAATATTACCAATGGGTACAACGAATCACTCAACACATCGACTACAAGGTGAAAAGGCTAAGTATATCTAGGCCTTACTGAATAATGGACCAGTTGTTGAAGAACACCCAGATACTGGTTTTCTAATATCAGTGTATCAGCTTACCGGTGAAAAACGTGAGCGTGCCCAAGGTGATATTGAGGCAAAGAACATCATCATGCAAGCTATTCCATATGATCTCTTTGAAAATGTTAACAGCAACACATCTGCTAAGGCAATATAGGATGAGATTAGAAGGAAAAAGAAAGACTATGACATGACTGATATTTCCAAAATGAATAAGGCACTTGGTCTTTATGAAGACTTTAAGCAAGAACCTGATGAGTTACTCATAGATACTAATAAGCGTTACAATGGTGTTTTGAATGAATTGAAGATATGTAAGATCATTAAGGTTAATGCTGAGACCAACATGAAGTTTCTGAGAAAGCTCCACACTGATTGGACTCCGTATGGAATCATCATTCAATCTACTAAAGAGATTGACAAACTGGACATTCATGAGCTTGTTGGTGTCCTTATGTACTATCAACCAGCTGTGTCAAAAACTCAAGCTGAAAGGAAAGAGTCAACTCTGAGTGATCCACTTGCACTTATTGCTAATAAGAAAAGTCTATCTTACACTACTTCCAAAAGTTTATCAAAGAAAGTGATTGTTGAAGATTCTACTGATTCTGAAGGACTCAATCTTTCAGATGTGGATGATCCTCAACTTGAATTGATCAAAATGGTTGCAATGTTCACCAAAGCCTTGAACAAGTCAAGTTCAAAGGGAAATCAGGTAATCAATGCAAGAATTCATCTTCCTCTTCATATTACAAGAAACCTGAATTTTTAAACCGTCAACCAAAACAAACTGATGAATCCAAGAAGGAATATTCGATCTGTTATAATTGTGGTAAAGCTGGTCATTATTCCCGTGAATGCAAAATGCCAAAGAAATAAGGATGCGGTTTACTACAAAAAGAAGATGTTGATGGCTGAGGTTATGGTGACTGGGGAGAGCTAAAGTTCGTTGATGATACTTGGTTTAATTGGACGGATGATTCGGAATCTGAAGAAGAACATGCTAATGTCTGCAAAGTGATCAAACTTATTAAATAAAAGGAAGCAATGGAGAACTCTGACTCTACATTTGATGATAAAGAGGTAAATTTCACTGAAATCCCTGCTGATTTTGTGAATATGCAAAACAAGCTGATGAAAATTTAGTCTCGATCAAAAAAGAGGTAAAAGGTTTGAAATCTGAAACAAGGCTTTAAATGAAAAAAAAAATCAAACTAAATGAGACTAAATCTTCATCATCATCACAATCGAAAGTGAATCGTTTGAGAACAAAACTCAGTAAACTGGATACTGTGTTGGAAGAACTGAAGAGATCTATACTTTCGATTAAAATTGAAAGGATGGATTATCAGTTAAAATTGGAATGTCTTGCGAAAAAAGTTCAACTCCTTGAAAAAGATCATTGAATTAAATAAGAAAATCATTGAATTGGAAAACACATTACTCTGAAAGAAATCAGAAATCACTCTATTTAATAAAGATGTACTTCAAATGAAAGCTCAACTCATAAAATATGAAGATAAACTTTACAAAACCTGAGCAATCAAAAGCTATAATTGAAATAAATATTGCAAAGCAAACCATCTTTTTGAATAGACCAAAAATTGTTTATGGTGATAAGTGGGAGGTTGGTTATAAAGATCCCAAGATATTGGGCGACGTTATTAAATCCGCTCCTTGCTTGTATAAATGTGATTACATTTAAGCTGGTTAACCAAAGCCTTTTGTTCATGCATCTGATGCTGAAATTGATGAAATAATTGCTAAATGTTCTTCCATGAAATATGCTCAAATTAGCTTGATGTATGAGAAAATTAATGCTAAAATGGGAATATAAAATCCTAGTTTCTTAAATGAACTAATTGAACAAGAAAAGAGTATGCAGACTATGTGCCTAAATGTAGATTGGTTTACATTCCTACTCTTATGATAGAAAAGTATATTGTGATGCATGAAAATGAAATGTTTGGCAAAACTAGTTCTAGCATTAAAATTGATGAAGTGTTTGACCAACCTGCAATTGAATCAAAACCAACTCTACCAACCTTAACTGCATGTCCCATTCCCAAAAGTTAGTATCGGTGAAGATCTAGCACATGAACTAAATGACTAATTAGGCAACAAGTTTGTAACTAAATTAGACAATATAGAAAAGAAGTTAGAACTTACTAAGTCAAAATCTCTAGATCAAAAAGTAGAACCTATGATTGAACCTAAGGTAGAACTTCATGAACAACACAAAGTAAAGCCTAATGAAACTAATTTGTATCATCTAGCTGATAACCTTGAGAAAGATAACATTGAACTGCAACTTAGATGTAAGTCTTTCAAACGAATGCTTGATATGTGTGATAAATTACCTCAACTTCCAAAGGTAGAATCCACTTATGATTTTAAGGAGGGTGACGTATTAGTTTCTATGGAAGACTCATGCCTTGAGATTAAGAGCTTAAAACAGAATCTATATCCACTTATGCGGACTCACACACATAAACATGTTTCTCCAAATGCACACACAAAACACATAGATCGTAAAAATGTGAAACTTGTTTCTACATGTGCGGATGAGATTATTAAGAAATTTAGGGGTACTGGCATGTCTTGTGATTATAAACCCGTTACTATTCTTAAAAATCTATTACGATCTAATGCTGAGAATTTTTTTTCAAAATATTCATCTTCGAAGCAATTTATTGTTAAGATAAGTTAATCATCATGATGGTTCTCAATCAATTGATAAGATTCCCACAATCTTAATGTCAAATGATAGAGGGAAAAGTCTTTTAAAGAACCCAGTGAGGTCTTTAAAACACGCGAGCCCAAAACCTGAATTAAGTGAGTATGATAATGTAACATCCGTTAACCGGGCCTAGTTGAAATGATCATTTTGCCCTTGTGTGCATTTGTATTGTTATTTTATTAGTTAAATGTTTATAGTCGTTTGACTATTTGATTGAGACCAGTTCGTGATAAGGGTCACATAGCAGGTTTGTTTGTTCAATTTGGACCCCGTTAGGACCGTCTAATGAGGTGCGTTAGATTTTAGATAACTGATAATTACCCGTGTGTTGTGGGGTATGGGTTCAAACCCACTTAAATGTGTATTATGTATCTGCTTCTTAGATTCATTTCTAGAATCCTCTCCACACTCTCACTCCCGTACATAAACCTTCATAACTTACAAACCTTAGATCCTTTAATCTTGTTCTTGGAAGTGTTTGATGTTTAGAATCTGATTTCTTGTGTTTTAGTGTTCAAAATAAGGTATGATTTGTACGATTTCATGTATTAATCTTGTTACAATTTGGGTTTAGTTTAAAATAGGTTTTGAGTTTAATGCTTTAAATCTTGTGGTGGTGTTTTGTATGTTGAATGTTAATAGATTATAGTTGTATATATGTTATATATGCTTTGTGTACTTGTAATCGACCATATACGTTTCCAAAAGGTGGATTTGAGCATTTAAGATCGAAGTGGCTGCTGCTACTGCTGTTCGTCCTCACTCGCACGAGTGAGAAGTCACTCGCACGAGTGATCCAGTCACTCGTACGAGTGAGTGGTCAGCCGTGTGGTGAACCGCACGGTTCAGTTGTTGCTTCAGTGGTGGTTTTGGGTTGAGCTGACTCGCACGAGTGAGTTGTCACTCTCACGAGTGAGCTGTCACTCGCACGAGTGAGCTAGTCACTCGCTTGAGTGACCTAGCAGTTGGTTGTTTTTGTGATGTTTTGTCTGATTCGTTGGTGATTTTGAGAATTTAACAAGACATGATTACTGACTTATACTTAGTGGTATCTTTCCCAGGTGGAAGAGATTCAGAGAAGGCTCAGTATGATTAGAACTATGTGTGCCTTCTGTTGCTGGTAATCAGTGAGTGGAATTATCTCTGGGTGTAGCATAAAGTAGCAAGTTGTGCTACATCAATTTATTGTTGTTAGTTGTTAGTTGTTATGTTGTATTGTTAATAGTTGTATGTGCACTTTTGATAGAACCTCGACTTGTAAGGTTCTGTTTGTTGATCGAACCTCGACTTGTTAGGTTCCGCTCATGAGATGGATCTCGACATGTTAGATCGTACTCAAGGAGGTCAATCTCGACTTGTTAGGTTGGGTCCTGTCGACCACTGTTTGTTGAGTATAGTGCTGAATGACGCATCACCTGCGTGTGGATGACTATACTGGGGATTCAGTGATAGGACTAACAGTAGACTCTAGCTTTCCAAGTCTAATTTAAATTTCTCAGGCACAAGTGAAGTAGAATAATAGAAGTGTGATCAGACCCAATTAGAAATTAACGGTTGTTAGTAATGTTGGTTAAATTTATAACGAAAGACTATTTTTGCCAATCCTCCAAAATTGGTCAGAATGTTTATTTTTCAACATCCAGTTCAGAACACATGGGTGTAATTGAGATGTTATTGTAAGGTAATCAGGAGCATCTAATTATTTATGGGTCAATGACTTTATCTTTTATCTTCCACATTTTATTGTTTATGCTTTCTAGACGGAATTAATTTTTTGGTTATTGTTAAGCAATCATAGAATTCATAAAGTTAGTCTTTGATGAATTTGAGTGCTTGCTAATTTGTTTAGGATTTTTGATTGTGGATTGAACTTCTTTACATATTTTGCCTATACAAATGTAAGTCATGACGACGTTTGAGCTAGAAAGGTATATTAGGATACATCAAACAGTGAGGCGGAATATTTATAGTTGATGATTCTGAGCAAGTCACTTTGCATGAAAAATTCATCAGAGATATCTTCAGAGTTCAGTCACAGAGGGAATCTCGCGGCTATAGTACAAAGATAATGATGTTCAAGTCAAATTGATGTTTCTTCGAGAATGTGAGTAGTGATTCGAATTCAATGGGCGGAATACATTGATGTTCGAAGTTTGAGTTTAACGGGTTCTGGAAGATCTTTGATGAAGCTTGAGATTCACGAGATATGGTACTACTGCAGAGATTGACTGAAGATTGCAAGAGGTGTCTACAATGATTCGCCAAATGTCCAATGGAGAATTTGTCGATGCATATTTTGTGTATGGTCGTCGCTGGACGAATAGAATATACACATTTATTATTATATTGTACACCTAGTTGAAGTATACACATGAAACTGGTCAATTGTAGGAGCATATGTGACTCAAGGCCGTTCGTAGGAATGAAGCCCATTCGTGGCCTATATATACCGGGTTATGTGTTCATTAGGGTTGATAGGATTTACCCTAATTTGGTGAGCCTTTTTGGGCGATCCATTGCTAAGAGGAGATCATGTTCGATCTCCCCTGATCAACCGATGTTTCTGTGTTTAATAATCCAGGTAATTTCGACATTTATTATATACCATTGATTTACTTTGATCCATCGTGTGTTTATCTCTTCCTTCATTGATCTTGCTCGTGTATTGTTGATAAAGATCCGTAATCGGACTATCATGCTTCAGTGCCAACCATCTTCATCCATGTGAGTAGTCGTATTCCTCCACATCGAATCTCACCGGCGGCGGAGAAAAATTAGACACAAGAAGAATCGGGACCCGATCCAAAAAACCCGGAGCTAATGTTGATATACCTGTAGGTAATTGCTATCTATGAAACGTGTATCGTTATTTTAATCATGTATGATCGTGTTTAGCTCACGCATTCGTCGATTCACACAACAAGATATCAAAAACTTGTTACATGTAAAGTAACTTGTATATGTAAATCAAATCATATAACATGTATGTTAAAATCATGTTAAAATTTTGAAGTCATTTTTTTATAGTTAAAATACGGTGTAGCATGTAACTGAATCGTTGTCCATTATTTTACATTCCATATTTAATATATTAAGACTTGGATTTAACGCGATGTCACCCACCACCGTTACAACCGGAAACGCTGGCTAACGCTGCTAACGTGGCATTTACGGTGACATTTTCACGGCGTTAGTCACTTGGGTGACTGCAGAGGAGCTCGGCGTTTGGGCTCGTGGCAGTCGTTGAATGGTCCGGTAATATATATCTATCGATATATTATACCGTGTGATTTTTTTTTTCAAAAATATTTTGATTTATTAATATATTTCTCATTCCATTTCACAATTAACTTCTCATTTCTCTCTATATTTCAATTTACATTAAAAAAAAATCTTATTATTCAATGGCTCATCTTCTCGAGTCCTCCGATTTAGTTTTAGCTTCTGACGAAGAAGCCGAATCCGACATCACTATTATAGATTTCGTGCAAAATTATTTGACCGACGAAATGGAGCGTATTCTAAGAACCGGAGCATACTCTCCAAGAGGCCAAGAGGATGCAGCGCAACGTTTATGGAATGATTATTTTTTCGAGTCATCAAAATATCCGGAAAAGAAGTTTAAAAGACGTTTCCGTATGAGTTGTTAATTGATCAACTGAATTACAAATGGTATATCTCAATTCTCTAGTAATAATATTCCCGATCATTTTAGATATTTTGTGGAACGTGATCAGGGGCGGATCTATAGTGTGTCCAGTGGTTGCACGGGACACCATTGAAATAAGCGATATAGTGGAAATTTTTCTGGGTTTTTAACTAGTGATACCAGTTAATAGTGTAATTTTATGTGTAACACCACTAAAATAAGTCATCTAGTAGAAATTTTTTGGAGCTTTAACTGGTGACACCAGTGACCCCAATCCTATATCCGCCACTGAACGTGATGATGCAATTGGTAGGCAACATTTTACTATTCTCCAAAAATGTACTTCCACTTTACGCCAATTGGCGTACGAAACGGTTGCGGATATGTTCGATGAATATTTACAAATTAACGAACAATCACCAATACTAGATCTTGGCAACTTTTGTAAATGTATCATCGACTTATATCGCACGGAGTGTATGAGAAAGCCGACGGAACACGACATTGCACGTTTATATTGTGCACATGAAGAGAAATAAGGGTTTAAAGGATGTTGGATAGTATCGATTATATGAATTGTGAATGGGAAAATTGTCGCTATGAATGAAAAGGGTTGTCCCTGTGAATGGGAAAATAGCCTAGTGGTGAATGACTCACTCTCCCTTAGGGGAGGTGAGGGTTCGATTCCCACTAGGTGAGGATTTTCCAAATAATTGAATCAAAAACCATTCTTACCGGGCCCAAATGATCCCTTGGTCCCACGCATGCGAAGATTGAAACAATGACAATGTAGTTTCGTTTATCGGGCCTGGCATGCTGTGGGAAAATGGGTGATGGTGTTTCGCCAGGCTCCAGTGGGCTACCGGGTACCGCTGGATGGGTTGACAAAGTCAACACAGGACTAACATGTCTATGCCGATACACATGTTTTTGAAACAATATACTAGGGGTGACCAGTAAAACGGGCTCAGTCCATTTACTACTTTTGTTTTTTTTTTACCCACGTATATGCAAGTCGTAAGTGCTAATATTGACAGAAAAAGACCAACGGATCTTCGGTCCAGCGGTACCGCGGTTACACTTGTGTACTCGCAGGGCTAGAGGTCTCGGGTTCGAACCTCGTCACCTGCTCTAGGAATTGAAATATATTCCTTGAAGGTGGCCCAAAGGGAAGGTTTTACCGACCCGCTCCGGGACTAAGGTCCGGCCCGCCTGCCCCTCGGGATGGTTTAAAGGTCGGATCCTCATAGTGTGGTTCGGGTTTCCTGCCCGAAAGCGCGTGTATGTGTGCAAATGATGAGTGTCGTTGAAATAAATGATACACTGATGCAAGCTTGCCTTTCAAAAAAAAATATTGACAGAAAAAGAAATTTACTACTTTGACCACATATATGCAAGTTGTAAGTGTTATTATTGATAGAGAAAGAAATTTAATAGTTTGACCCACGTATATGCAAGTTGTATTTTATTTTTCATTATTTTATTTTTTTATTTATTATTTTTTTTACGGCGAAAATTAATATATTTATAGAAACCTTCATCGGATGAAGAAAATACAACATATTACATAGAGAGGCTTAAAAGCCACAAAGAAAAATACAACGGGACATACAACTAAAAGAAAAGTAAATAGAAATGTTAAAACCGAGCTTAACCGAGCACAAACGCAAAAACCGAGCTTTAAACGAGCTTAAACACAAGTAGAGAAGCCCATTCAAACCAGGCCATAAACAAACTCCCAAAAAGGCCCGGATGCTATACCAGAATGGAAGCCCAATAAAAAAGAAGAGTGACCAGAGCCAAAAAGAGAAGCAGGGCTCAAGAGCCCAACACTGAAGCCCAACAAAACCATAAGAAGGCAGACGGGAAACAGAGATTTCACCCCCAAAAAAAGAATCTATATACCCAAGAGAAATCAGACCGAACGACCCCCAAAAAGAATCGATACCCAAGAGAAATCAGACCGAGCGACTAATTGGAGGAGACAACACAAACTAAAGAGAACATAAAGAGACGATTGAAGAAGCATGTATAAAACCAAGAACATTACTACCAGAACATGGGAAGGACCGTTTGTCATTGATAAAATTGCAATCGACTTACAAAAAAGAAGTTGTATTTTATTAGCATACCGGAGAGAAGACTTGAAACAGTATTTTGATTTGCAACTATATTGAAAAATAAATGAAGTCAAGTTGTAAAATATGTACGGAAAGACGACTTGGAACAGTGTTGACATGGAACATGCTTATCTCTACTTCTCTAGGTTATATTTAAATTTAAATTTATATTTATATTTATAATAAAATAAATACAAAATGATATATCTAAATCTCTAACGTCTAATCTTAGACATCCATTCATAAGTTCCAACTAAATCTAAACAATTAAAAATGCCATGTAATAATTATGACCTTATAATCTACAAGATTAGCAAAAATTAAACTAAAATATCCTTACAATTTAAAAACACGCGGGATGAAATGAGGAAAATAGGGGTTCATTCCATTATCAGTATATTATTATATCTACATATCTAAAATGCAAACGCCAAGTGAATAGATACCTTCACAATTTTCACAAACACCCCCAACCTTATACTTTTTAACATTTCATCCCCAAAATATACAATATCTAACTTTATACCTTTTATAAGCTTACTAGGACCGTGCATGGTCCATACCCGGACCGGACCAGATAATACCCGGACCGGACCGAAACCCAATTTTTTATGAAAATAGGAACCGAGAACCGGACCATTAATATACGGTTCGGTTCGGTCAGGTTCTAACTTCGGTCCAATCGGTTCGTGTAAATACCCGACCCGTACATATACTTTAGAAAAAATGTTATATATATATATATATATATATATATATATATATATATATATATATATATATATATATATATATATATTATTTCATTCCATTATTTATAACGCACTTCATATAATTATCAATATATGTCATACACAAATGAAAAAAACTTAAATCATATAAATAAACCAATCCAAGTTCAAAATCAAAGTAGAACTATGATAGCATATATTTATACATATGTATATACATAGAAATGACCTTATAGAGTTCATAATATATCAATTGTAATTTGTAATCCATTATTTGCTTTGGCTCCAAGATATGGTACGATAACTAAAATTCCTATTGTTATTAAGATATTGTTTACATAGTTATGGTGTATTGTATGTTAGTATATATGTAACGTAATATCTATAGGATCATATATATATATATATATATATGTTATTTCATTCCATTATTTATAACGCACTTCATATAATTATCAATATATGTCATACACAAATGAAAAAAACTTAAATCATATAAATAAACCAATCCAAGTTCAAAATCAAAGTAGAACTATGATAGCATATATTTATACATATGTATATACATAGAAATGACCTTATAGAGTTCATCATATATCAATTGTAATTTGTAATCCATTATTTGTTTTGGCTCCAAGATATGGTACGATAACTAAAATTCCTATTGTTATTAAGATACTGTTTACATAGTTATGGTGTATTGTATGTTAGTATATATGTAACGTAATATCTATAGGATCATATATACATATATATATATATATATATATATATATATATATATATATATATATATATATATATATATATATATATATATATATATATATATATATATATGTGTGTGTGTGTGTGTGTGTGTATATATATATATATATTATTTCATTCCATTATTTATAACGCACTTCATATAATTATCAATATATGTCATACACAAATGAAAAAAACTTAAATCATATAAATAAACCAATCCAAGTTCAAAATCAAAGTAGAACTATGATAGCATATATTTATACATATGTATATATATAGAAATGACCTTATAGAGTTCATCATATATCAATTGTAATTTGTAATCCATTATTTGCTTTGGCTCCAAGATATGGTACGATAACTAAAATTCCTATTGTTATTAAGATATTGTTTACATAGTTATGGTGTATTGTATGTTAGTATATATGTAACGTAATATCTATAGGATCATTGTCATAATAAATAAATTAAATATGTATATTAATATCAAGGATATATTAGTAACCTAATATATGTGGGCCTCAAATATATATGTTTTCTCGGTTCGGTTCAGACCAATGGTCTTTTCGGGTTTGGCCCGGACCGGACCGAAACCCGAAATAATGAAGATATATGGATCAAGGACCGGACCAAATATTCTCGGTTATTTCGGTTTTGGTTCGGTTCCTCCTCGGTCCTCGGTTTTTTTCGGTCCCACCCGGACCATGCACACCCCTAAAGCTTACCACAAATTTTACAAATTTTATACTTTGATGTCAAGCGAATAGATACCTTCACAATTTTCACAAACACCCCCAACCTTATACTTTTCAACATTTCATCCCCAAAATATATAATATCTAACTTTATACCTTTTGTAAGCTTACCACAAATTTTTCAAATTTTATACTTTGATCTTTAAACTCCTGGCTCATTACGAATCGACCACAAAAATTATATACTACCTGATACAACACCCCCAACCTTATACTTTTTAACATTTCAACCCCAAAATATATAATATCTAACTTTATACCTTTTGTAAGCTTACCACAAATTTTTCAAATTTTATACTTTGATCTTTAAACTCCTCGCTCATTACGAATCGACCACAAAAATTATATCTACATATCTAAAATGCAAGGCCAAGTGAATAGTAACCTTCACACTTTTCACAACCACCCCCAACCTTATACTTTTTAACATTTCAACCCCAAAATATATAATATCTAACTTTATACCTTTTGTAAGCTTACCACAAACTTTTCAAAATTTATACTTTGATCTTTAAACTCCTCGCTCATTACGAATCGACCACAAAAATTATATACTACCTGATACAACACCCCCAACCTTATACTTTTTAACATTTCAACCCCAAAATATATAATATCTAACTTTATACCTTTTGTACGCTTACCACAAATTTTTCAAATTTTATACTTTGAACTTTAAACTCCTCACTCATTACGAATCGACCACAAAAATTATATACTACCTGATACACAAAAAATGATGAATAGTAACCAGGGGCGTTTTTGTCCTTTCACTTTTTTCCCCTTTTCCCTCCTTTTTTCCCAAAAAAAAACCCCATTGTTTGTTCAAATATTAAAATCGACCCCCCAAACAGGGGGTAAAGTGTCAAATACTCATTTTCATAAAAAAATCTTAAATAAACTTCACCCAAATATTCAACGGGCCATATCTTCAGAGTTAAATTCTTCCGACACCATCGTTAAACTCGAAATAATTTTAGGAACACAATGTCACTAACTATACGCAAAACGGACGCTTTTTAAAAAACGATAAATATTTGAGGTACTTTTCATACACGTTGATTTTGCGTTAAATTTTTAAAAGTCGACAATTCCATAGCGAAACGCGGAGATGCACATATATTGTTAATTTAAAATAACATTTAAATCTTTCACGGATTATACCTTTTAGTTCGACTCGAGTTGCGCTTCAACGACATCATCGTTAGCCACGAAATAATTTTATAAACTAAACGCAATAAAATACATTGAAAACCGAACCACAGCGCGAAGCGAGGGTTCGAAAACTAGTTCAATAGAAAATATGAAATTACTATTCATCACATTAAAATATTGTAAAAGGGTATTTTCGTCATTTGATAAATTAGATATTTGTTGGTGATATTTTAACTCTCTTGCTCTCCGTTTGTCTAGATCCTTCACATTTTCACCATCACTTTAGCGCAACAAACGACGGTCCCCTTCTTCACCGCCAGCGACGACCACCTTCTTACCAGATGACGTCGCCACCATCTCCAGCGCAACAAGCGACGGCCACCATTTTCATCGCCTGATTTTAGTTTTTTTTACCCGATGCGTTCGTCATACCTTTGGTCATCATCCGCCATTGCCAGATGCCGCTTCGACCGCTCGCTGCTGTCACCTTCTTCCACCACCAGTCACAATTCCCTTCACCTGAGGTATTTTTTAGTGTTTGTGTTTTATTGCAACATTTTCTATTTGCAATTATAATGAATTTGGAACACAATAACAATTACCAATGATCATACAGTCACGGTGTGAAGTATATGAATGTTTTTGATATATTTAAGTTTGGTTAGGGTTTGTTTATTACTTGAATTATTTCTTACAAATTAAAAAAACTAATTTCTCTATTTTTTGTCAAATTTGAAAAGGAAAAATGAAAGAGAAAGCAATACGTTATTTGTTTGCAATCAGAAGGTAAACTACAGTGATTTGAGTATTTTTTATAATTTCATACATGTTTCAGAATTTGGGAGTTGTAGGGTTCCTTATAATCCGATTTGTGTTTGTTTTTTCAGTTTGTTCATGGGATTTTCATCAAAGCTTAATCTGTTGTTCGTGTGTTTCGTTGGTAACGGTACTTCATTGTATTATAATGTTGTTTCCCTTATTTTGATTGCATTGTGCCTATTGTGTTTGTTCGATGTGTGTTTCTCACATGTTGTGCTATGTTCGCTATATTATTGCCCGTGTGTATTTCATTTTCGACTTTTAGATCATTTGTTGTGACACAATATTGTTAAATAGTAGAATGTCAACTAGGAAACGCATAAAAAATATAATTCCTGGATCTTTCCAAAGTGCTCCCATTGTTCAGATGGCAACTACAACAGCAACATATACGTTTGAAAAAAATACTTATTTATATACATAGATGTAGCTAAATATGTTCGCATGATTATGCTGTTACCTTATTATATAATCTGAAAAGTAAATTGTAGTTTATGTTTTCGTTCGACACTAACAACGTATAGGAAGTTAATTTCCTTTGCCGTGAACATCACACTCTGCATTTGCATAGTTTTGATAAAGTTGTGTGTTTTAGCCATTTGGTCTGATTTTTTATGTTACGTCATATAGTTGAGAAAGCTTCTTTAGTGTTCGCCGTATAGCTGAATAATGGGCACAAGTTACTCTGCCCAAAGGACATCTTAAAGCTGAATAATGGACACAAGTTTAGCTAAAAAGTGGACACAAGTTACTATCAGCTATGGCTGTTTTCTGCTACTAAGGGTTACAGATTTTGCTTCATAACGCTGTTATTAATTTATAATTATATCTCTCAAGGCATAGATTTTACAAAATATCCGAGATTACTTGCGAATACTTAGCTTATATCTCTCAATAACAACTTCATCAAAACTATTATCACTCTCATCAAAAACACCAGTATCACTCATATCATCATCAAAATTATGAGCCTCTGAAGTCGAAGCTTCAGTTGAAGCTTTTGATGCAGCGTCAGCAGATTCCTTTGCTTGTCGCTCTAGACGCTCCATCAACTCCTGCTCAGTTTCGGCGAGATCCGGAGGGATCTCCCCTTCTTCTAGATCAGTGTAAACAGTAGAGTGATTAAGTCGATCCTGCATAGCTAAAAATTCAGAAACTGTTATAACTTGAAGTGGAGTTACATACAGCGGGTTATCCTCTGTATAGCCTTTAGCAAGCTCGAGAGCCCTGTCCTCCTCTTCTTCACCAACAATACCAAAAGGATCTGGTTCCCCATCCTCCTCTTCTATCACAATCTTCTTCTCCCATTCGTTCAATCTCTCAGTCAATTCTTGATTCTGAGTCTGAAGAGTCAAGATTTCTCCAGCCTGACTTCTCACATTTTGCTCAAGTTCATTAATTTTCACCTGTTGTTGATCAACTAACTTCCTCAACGCAGACATTTCTGTTTCCGTCTTCTTCTTATCTTCATCAGCAGCCTTTTGAAATTTAGCAAAATCAGCAGTCAACTGAATCAATCGCTGATTAACTATTCCTGTTAGATCACCTGAAACAACTTCAGAACGCTGAGAAGTCTGAACTTGTTGAATAGATGGAGTTGGTTGTTGTTGAGTGGATGGAACTTGAGTAGAACCACCAGTATCACCAATAGCTGGAATTTTTGGAACAACATTTGGTTGTGACTTTGTTGTGGAAGATGAGCTTCCGTCCTTGACCAAAATTTTCAAACGCTTCTGTCTCCCTCTAGTTGACACCTTAGGAGCTTCAGCTAACTTCCTTTTAACCAAATTAACTTGACTGTCATCAAGGGCAGTCACCTCATCTTCATCAACCAACCGAGGACCAGTTTGTTTCGGCGGTGGCTGATTCACCTCTTCTTCTCCTTCGATGGTAATATCAGTCTCGTCTCCAGAATTACTATTCTCATGTCGGCAGCGTAAACCTTCCGGACACACATATTTCTCATTAGCCAGATGTCCAATCAACCCCTTCTTCGGAACCTCAACTCTGTTATGAAGAAACCTATTGAAGGACTGATCATTCAAATGATTCTGTTTCAGCTCATCCTTAGGAATTTTCACTAACCCTTGAACCTGCTTTTCAAGCATAATCTGAAGAAACCTCGAAAACACCAGATGTACCTTCTTCTTCACATTCAGAACCATCCCATCAAATATAACTTGAGAGAAGTTAAAATCAGCATTCAAAACCAACGCGGCAAACATAGAAATATACTTCGCGGTCATCTCATCGAAACCACCCTGCATCGGGCTCAAGCATCTCAGAAGAACGTACGTAAAGTATCTGTACTGCCTTGGGAGCTTAGTACGTTTCACAGCTTTGGTTATATCACCAGCATAACTACATCTCTTCAAACATCTCCTTACCTTCAGAATTGGTAAAGAATTCGACATATCATCATTATCCAGGAACCCCAAATCTTCCCTGATAGTCTGAGCTGAGATTCAAACGATGGTATTGTTTACTGAGCTTAGAATCACCTGCTTGTTGTTCTCAATAACAATGCTAACAACTTCCCAAAACCTTCTCTGATGCGAATAATATGGAGTGCACTCAGCAGTGATAGCCTTGAAAATTCTAGATCGCTTCAGAAATGCTATAATCGGACCAAAGCCTCCTCTTTGAGCTTCAGTCACTGTTTCATCAACACAAGCAAGCACGTTTGTATCTTCACGTCTAATTAGACCTGGTAACTCTGAAGATAATGGGATCTGTCGTTCATTCACTTCATTTGACATCTGCTGATGTTCTTGAGACATACTGAATAACTGAAAAACACTCAAAATAATGTAACAAATAAGCATTTACCTCCATGTATCATGGGGTATCAAATTAATCATATATATCAGTAAATAAATAATCATGACAAATATATCAACTGATAAACACACAACTACATTGTTCAGAGATCACTGTTTATTACACACCATTGATTCAAGGCTAACAGACTAGCCTTATCAAATTACACATTAAACGTAACTAAACATAAACACACGAAATCACAAGCATTAGAATTATCCTTCAATAACATCCTCTGGGACAGACTTTAATCTGCAATTAGTATCCTCAAATAGATCAAGCTCATCGAACAAATGATTAAAAAGAACGGCATAGAGAAATGGTTTTTCCTCATCATCCATGATGTCTTTCATGATGTTAATGACAATCTGACTAAAATTCACCTTGATACGTTCCATGAGACAATACAACAGAACAGCCTCAGTACCAGATAGCAAATCGTCATTTGGATCCCTAAACACCACGTTTCTTTTAATAATCCTCATGTTAGGTACCAAGTCATCCCTAACATCGCTATCTCTGATCTCAATTCTATTGGAACCAATTACATACCCTGGCTTAGTGATGTGAGAAGCCACCCCACCAGCGTCAAATTTGCTAGAAATCTTTCTAAGATCTTTACTAGGGTAATAAATCTTGGCTCCCCAGTAAGGCAATAGTAAATGATCAGCAAACTCATCCAGGGTCCACTTATAGGCTTTACCAAAGAAGTTAGCATGAACATGCTTCTTCTTACCTTCCTCTAAGGCCACACTAGAATAGAAATCTTGAATAAGCTTAGGACAGTAATGATTCCCTATCTGAAGAAATGTTAAGCAATCTAAACCTTTCCACTGATCTTGAGTAGTCTGTGTTGCAACAACTTTGGACTCTACTTGGATAGGCCTGTGTTTGGCCAAAGCTTTCCTACGTTCAAGATCATATCTCCAAGTTCCACTTAACATACTACTTGGACCTGACATTCTTAGAGTAAAACTATACAAAACATTCAGTATAATATGGTACGAATTCAACAAAACAACCAAAAACAGCAAAAATCAAAAATTAGGGTTTCAATACACTCGGTCGAGTGTGTACACACACACGGTCGTGTGTGTAGTCAACCGGTCGAGTGTGTGAACTCACTCGGTCGAGTGTGTCACACGCTCGGTCGAGCGTGTTCTTCAGATCTGAGAATACCCACTATTGCAAATCGATCAAATTTGTTGTTTTTGGGTCAAGTCCTGGTCATATAACCTTCTATAGAGACCGATTAACAAATACACAATATCAATTTTAACAACACAAGACCTAAAAGCACTCGATTTAAGTTTTTCACTTCGAACATAAAATCATCGATTTAGAACAAATGGAAACGAGTTAGATTACCTCGTTATGGGCGCTGTAATCACGATCAAAAGTTGTAACTAAAACGAAGACTCAAAACCTCCCTCTTTAACTTCGAAAAATCTAGGAAAAATTCGCTCTAAAAACTCCAAAGTGTTCTGAGCCGTTCGTGACTCAAACCCTTTTATACTCCCAGACACACTCGGTCGAGTGTGTCACTCACTCGGCCGTGAGAGTGTGCATACTCGACCGAGTGTGTTTATTAAACAAAACACATTTTTTCAACCTCAGTCGGTCGTGTGAGTGAGTCACACGGTCGTGTGTGTATACTCACTCGGCCGACTGTCTATCGATTTCAAAACTTAACACTTTTAACTTTCAACTTCACGGACTTTTCCTGTCCACTCCCCCTGGGACTGATCTCCACAGTATAAAAACAAACACACTTTTGTTTCTTTAAGCTTTAAACAACGTATTTTCAAGATTAACGTAAAACACGGGATTCCTCTCACAGTGAACCTTTCTGAGAACGGAGTTGCTAAGCTTAATAAACAAAACAGAAATTCACACGCAACTAACTTATGAATGCAAATATTTTTTATTTTTCAGATATGTATGCACATGCAAATTTACAAAGCGAACAACTGTACAAGATCCAGCGTGTCATGATTAACAGTATTAAGACAAACATACTAAATAACATTTAAACTTACAGGTCTGTAAAAATCCACCTTCTAACATCAATTTCATTACACGATAGCATAAGCAGATAAATGATGTTATTAGCATGAAAACAAGTGATACAGCTTATCATGAATCACACTAAGAGGAGCATAACACATATTTTTGTGAGTTGACATATCAAATTGATTTAATCTTATGATTCGGGGATCAGAACTTAACTACGTTGACATGATTCGCTCATTTTATAGCATTAACAGAATAAGTTTCAAATATATCAATAAACATTCACCAACTTTGACCCTAGACTTTGATGATCACGTTAGATTAATTACTTTAACATCTTACAATGTTAGTTTTTGATCACGAAGTCAGTCCTCATTTGAGATCGCACGATGTTTCAGGTAGAACAATTGAGCACAAGTATATTGACGCTGTCCTCTTATTACCTCAATGTACTTTCAATTTGATTGAACAGAACCATCTCACGATGTTTCAAGCAACCCTGTCAGCCATGAGCTTCTACCTTAAACTTACACTTTTCGTTTCAGATAACCTTGTTTGTCTCAAATTTATTGCATACTTTGTCAATACACATACCGGCCGCTATAAATCCCATACTTAAATGAAATTCGTATGATGTATGTTGTTTGATGTATGGAAGTGATAAATATATTTGAGTGATGGAACGCTAAGTTACCTTCCAGATGATATTCCCTCTATCCAGGTCAATAGGTACAATCCCATACCACAGACAAAATATGTAAAGTCCACTAAATTAATGATGTGGACTGAATGATTAAAGTTCTCTCTATCTGATGATCTTGATAATTTCTCCCCCTCGGATGTAGATAACTAAATCTTCCAAACCATTCTCTGATTTTGATATCTGTTGTCTCAGACTTAGATAACATAGGAATCTCTGAAGCTTTGTTCAATTCTTGATCTATGATTCTCTTGCAGTAATGTGGTGCATCATTTTATTTACAACTATGAATAAATAAACATAAACAAAACATAACTTGCATTTTTATTTTATTTTTTTGAATTTTCTGATGTTGCCTTTTTCCATGCTAATTGACAGCATATAAATAAAACAAAATAAATAAATAAATAAATATATCTATGCGTGATGATGCACCACAGTCTTTGACTTTTGTTGTAACTGTACGGAAAATCAACCTTCTGATGTTGAAATCTAGAATCCGGTAACGTTGCATTATACAAATCATTTTGTGTCTGTGATACAAAACTGCACTTCTCAACCCTTCAAGAGAAAATGCCTCCCTTTGGGTACCCGACATGTATGTTGTTGATTTTCGGTCCAAGTAATAAAGGTAAATAGAAACAAGTATGCATCCTAGACAAAGTATGCTCACCTTGGGGACTCACAAAATTATCCTTTGCTACCGAGTATAAATCGTAGTAGGGGAGACCTCAACCGTCTGTTGAGTTTCTGAAAAATTATTTCTCATTACATATTCAGTGATAAGTAGGTGACTACCCTCAACCGCTGTAAACCTTTCCATGATTTCCTCATCATGATATTTACGCGTTATTATTGTGATCATCTCTGTTTAAAGTTATGTCAATAAAGTCTATCGATATACTATCAATCATCCTCTAGACATGTCAGTTCAGTATTGCAATCACTTCCTCACAGATAGAATAAGCAACTCATTTTCTAAATTTTTCAATTTTTATTTGATTTTCCGGTTTTATAATTTTTATGGCTTTTCAATTTTATCAGTACAAAAACATAAAAACAAAATAAAACACAAACTAGCATGAAGTACTATCAGAAAACAAAAATCTATCATGCAAACGAAAATTAAGCAAGCAAATGATCTACTAAATACTATGCAATGTACACATATAATACATGCAGTTCTAGGGCATTCACAACTCAGTTTCTTTGGAAGGATCCTCTGTGTTAGGATCCTCAGTTTCAGGAACCACGTCAGTTAGCAATTTAATTCTGATTTCTTTTAACAAGAACTCAAAGCGTGGTTTATCAAAAGCTTTAGTGAAGAGATCAGCCCGTTGGGTTGTAGGGTCTATCTGCACTACATCTATCAACTTTTTCTCATAGCAGTATCTAATGAAATGTATTTAATCCCTATATGTTTCGTTTTATAGTGATTTACAGGATTTTTAGTGACAGCTATAGCAGCAGTATTATCAACATAAATAGGAGTGTTAGAAATATGCAAACCGTAGTCTCGTAGCTGCTGTTGAATCCAGATAACCTGTGATATACAGCTGGCCGCAGCAATATATTCTGCTTCACAAGTGGACTGAGCCACTGCTGTCTGCTTCTTACACTGCCAAGTGACTAGTTTGCTACCAAGGAACTGACAACCTCCTGACGTTGATTTAAAATCCTTCTTGCACCCTCCATAGTCAGAATCACTATAAGCTGTGAGATCAAACCCATCCTCACACGGATACCATAACCCTAAACTCGGTGTATCTTTCAAATACCTCAGAATCTTCTTAACCACGAGCATATGATGAACATTAGGATTCGCCTGATAACGAGCACACAGATAAACCGCAAACATAATATCTAGTCGAGAAGCTGTAAGATACATTAGAGAACCTATGATCGCCCTGTATAACGTAGGGTCCACTGGAGCACCCTCTCAATCAGGTGAGATCCCATGATTCACTGACAACGGAGTCTTAGCTGGTCTTTCTGCTTCCATTTGAAACCTCTTCAGAATGTCAGCAACATATTTGGTTTGATGCAAGAAGATGCCTTTATCCGTCTGAGCTACCTGCAGACCTAAGAAAAACTTTATAGTTCCCATGGAACTCATTTTGAACTTCTGCTGCATGACTTTCTCAAACTCATCAACCATTCCTTGATCTATTGACCCGAAGATAATATCATCAACGTAAACCTGCACTAACATAACATGTTGTCCCTTCTTCTTGATGAAAAGTGTCTGATCAATGACACCTCTCCTAAAACCATTTTCAAGCATATAGTTGGACAACGTTGCATACCATGCTCTAGGAGCTTGGTGAAGACCATAAAGTGCTTTTTCAAGTCGATAAACCTTTTCTGGGAAATGCGGGTCTTCAAAATCGGGTGGTTGTTCAACAAATACTCTTTCATTAATCTCTCCGTACAAAAAGGCGCTTTTCACATCCATCTGAAAAACTTTAAATCCCATGAAGGATGCAAAAGCCAAGAAAATTCTAATTGCTTCCATTCGTGCAACCGGAGCAAAAACCTCATCATAGTTAATTTCAGGGATTTTTTGATATCCCTTTACCACCAACCTAGCTTTGTTTCTGATCATGATACCCTGTTCATCTTTCTTATTCTTCAACACCCATCGAAGACCATAGGCTACACAATCATGTGGTGGATTGACTAGTTTTCAAATCTTCAAATGCTTAAACTGTAACAGCTCTTCCTGTATAGCACAAAGCCACTCATCATATTTCAATGCTTCAAAAGCATCTTTCGGTTCAATTTGACACACATAGCATGAATGAGCATGCACAAATACTCTCCATGTCTTGTTTAACGAAGAATAAAAAATCGTTACCACATTCGCACTTTCAGATTCAACATTTTCTACTGTCGATTGACTCTCAGTTACTTCAGGAACATCAGGTGTAGTAGGAACTTCAGACTTAGATGCTTCATTAATCTTGGCATGAGGAATCCCAATATGAGGTATGCCTCTTGTATCAACATAGTAGTCATCTCAACATTTTGGAGGCATGATCACACGATTTGATCTACGTACTCCTCCTGCTATAGTTGGCTGTTCAGACTCTGTTACAGTTGGAGGTTGATTATAAAGAGTATTTAAGTGCTCTTCTGTCAACTGTGCTCGATTAACACCCTCATCTTCTTCTGAATTACTATCTTCATCTGTCTCATACACCATCTCCACATTAAGATCAGCATTAGAATTGTCACTCTGTGTACTTTGTCGCGGACTCTGAATCGGGATCTGAAGAGAACTTTGAGTCTGGATTTGAGTCTGGCTAGGAATAGAGATAACATTCTCTGTAGAATTCTGAGAATCATACAACATCTGAGTTAGGATCTCATCGTCTGTAGCCTCCGGTGAAAGATTGAAAGAATAAAATAATTTATCGTATTCAAACTGCCATGTGAACCCTTTACTAACACGAGGCGGAGCATTGCGCTGAATATCAACTTCATAATGTTCTTTCACACACTTTGACTCAGTGTTATACACTCTTTTGTTTGGATTCCCATATCCCAAGAAGATACCAGAGACAACCTTTGAATTAAATTTTCCTCCAGCGTCTCGTACCAGAATTGTACAAGGTGCACCAAAGGGTTCAAAATGTTTAATGTTAGGCTTTCTCTTGTGCAACAATTCATAACACGTCTTACCGTGTCTCTTCACCACTAGAACTCTGTTCATCACATAACACGCTGTGCTCACGACTTCTCCCTAGAAAACAATAGGTAAGCATGCATCAGCTAGCATAATTCTTGCGATTTCAATTAACGTCCCATTCTTTCTTTCAGCAACCCCATTTGACTGAGGTGTATAAGCAGGACTGAACAGTTGTTGTATCCCTTTTTCATTACAAAACAGCAGCATGTTGTTATTCTTCAACTCCGTACCATTGTCGGTACGAATCTTTCTAACTTTCAACTTATATAAACTTTCAAGCTTCAGAATCAAAACTTTAATGTGCTCGAAAGTATCTGATTTATGCTTCAGCATCACAACCCAAGAGAAACGTGAATACTCATCTATAACTACCAAGCAATATAATTCTCCTCTGATAGTCTTGCAGTTAACTGGACCGAAGAGATCCATATGCAACAACTCCAAAGGAATATTAACAGAATGATGCTTCTTGGATGCATGAGATTTTCTTGTCTGTTTCCCTTTCTTACACGGAAGACACCCTTCAGGAATATGAAAGCTCTTAAGATTAACACCATCAACTAGTCCATTATGAACTAGATTATTCATCTTCCTTAGACTCATATGACCCATACGCTTGTGCCAGATAATCGACTCCTGTTCAGTAGCCTTAGAAACGAATGCTTGATGGCTTGTAGCTATTTTAACATGAGCCTTACGCATATCAAGGATATAGTGATCCTTGAACCTAGGAGCAGTCATCAGAATCATGTCTTCCAGAATTACGAATTCTTTTCTCAAGATATAACACAATTTATCATCAAAAGCAACTGTATACATTTTGTCAGCAACCTGTGAAACTGAAAGCAAATTGTTCGACATTTGCTTCACAAAATTAACTTTATCAAAGTTGACATTCTCATTAGCAATCACCCCTTTTGCAGTAATAAAATCTCCTTCACTACATGCAAAAGAAACTGGTCCTCCATCCACTGTTTTCACATTAGAAAGTAAGGACAAGTTCCATGTCATGTGCCTGGACGCCCCACTATCAACAATCCATGTACTGCAGCGAGGATTGTAGGCGACCTGCACACAAAAATAAGGAGATTAGTTAGAAAGGGCCACCCATGCCCGAATGGCAGTGGGTTTCCCATCAACGCCAATCACTGGCAATTCCACCCATTGTCCCTTAGATCCAGAAGGACCTTCAGAATTTTAGACACCTTTCACTTCTGATTTACTGTGACGACCCGAAAATTTTCGACCAAATTTAAACTTAATCTTTATATAATTTCGACAAGATAAGCAAAGTTGTAATGTTGAGTCTCGAAAATTTTGAACTGTTTCATATATTCATTTGACCTTCGACTAATTCCGACGATTCACGAACTTTTAATTATAAATTATAATGCATATGTGTGTGTGTGTATATATACATATATATATATATATATATATATATATATATATATATATATATATATATATATATATATATATATATATATATATATATATATATATATATATATATATATATATATATATATATATATAGTTATATATGTAAATAATTATATATTATAAATTAAATATATTAATGAATTATACATGTAATTTAATTATTATGAAAGATAACTTAAGATAATTAAAACATGTTATTTAAAACTGATTATTTAATTATAGAATGTATATTGAATGTAAATGATTTCGAGCATGAATTGTCAACGTTAACAAAGTATTAAATGTATACTTTGAGTTTATTTGTCTCAATATATTTATTTATGTAATAAGAGATGATAATTAAAACATAATTATTATTACATGTATATAGTAATATATATAAAATGTATAAATACTATATGTCGAAATTATAATAATTATTTCTATTATGAAATAACATAATATTTTAAATAAATATATATAATATTTATATATATATATATACATATATATATATATATATATATATATATATATATATATATATATATATATATATATATATATATATATATATATATATATATATATAACACTACTAATATTTTCATATTTAAATATATAGTGTAATCAATATGCAAATTCATATTATATAATATTATATATTAAAATGTATAAATAATAAATATTCAATACATGTTATATAATTATTAAATAGTACGTAGTTAATAATAATTACAAGTTAAAAATATAGTAGTTGTATTAATATTATTACTACTTCCATTATTATTAAGTAATATTAATATCAATGATAGTAGTATTAATATTATTATTGTTATTATTATTATTATTATTATTATTATTATTATTATTATTATTATTATTATTATTATTATTATTATTATTATAATTATTATTATATTATTATTATTATTATTATTATTATTATTATTAACAATAATATTATTAATAATACAATTAATAATTAATAATTAATTAAATATATTAAGAACAAATACCAATTTGTTTCTCATCTCCACCAGTTCATTTTTTTCCCTTCCCATCTATTTAACTCGTGATTATCTGTGTGTGATTAGTTACGTGTCCAAATCAATTAGCATACAAATAAATCATTGTTATTAGCCTTATATACTCGATTGTATTACAATTATAAGGTGCTATCTTCTGCAAATTGAAAATTAAAAACAGAAAAAAAAATAAACTACGCTGTACGAGTAATTTTTTTACTCAACCCATGAATTCGAATGAAATTGAAAAATCTACTAATATAGTTTTGTTAGGAATTATCTAACCAAACTATCTGCAAAAATTACATGTTCTAATTCCTTAAAACGAGTTTGAATTTTCGAGTCAAATTTTTGGTTTTAAAAAGTCAACTTTTGTTCTTCGATCAAATTCGAGACCAATTTGAAGTTTCCCGTTAAATTGATGATTGGGAAAGTGTATAGGAGTGATTTGAAACATAACTTGTGTTATAATCTTTGTCTATAATGCTCTAAAAATCAAAATCTATAATTTTTTTTTGTGTTTTGAACCGCGAAGAACAGCAGGCCTGGGTACATTTTTTTTTTTTTGTGTTTTTAATTAATTCAAGAGTTTATATGGTTCGATTATACTTTGATTGAAAGTCTTAAAAACGTTTAGATGATTGATTATCATGTGGTTCGATCCTGGGTTGATTTGGTTTTGAAGATGATGAAGATGAACAATTGAATTATACGGTTCATATATATAATTATAACTCATATTTGTTCAGAAAAGCAAGAGCAGAAAAATGGCTAAGGGTGTTTGGTATGAACGGGAGGACTCGGGTTCGAGCCCGGCTAGTGGCAACTATTTTTTTTAAACACTTTTGGAGGTAGTTTTTAAAACCAAAAATCTCTATTATTATTATTATTATTGTTATTTGTACTTGAATATAAATTTTATTCATAAAAATTTTCATGATTTTAATTATTATTATTACTATTAGTATTAGTATTAGTATTAGTATTATTATTAAAATTATGATTATGATTATTATTATTATTATTATTATTATTATTATTATTATTATTATTATTATTATTATTATTATTATTATTAATAATAACATTATTAGTATCATAAAAAAATTATCATTTTTATTTTTGCTATTAGTATTATCATTATTAATAAAGTTATTATTATTATTATTATTATTATTATTATTATTATTATTAGTAAATTAATATTATCTAAACTATCATTTTAATAAATAAATATTTTGTACATTATATATACTTATTACATATACTAGGATTATATTAATATTTCATATAACAAACTAATGATATTTCATAAATACAATACTAATCACATATATATGAATATAGATATATTAATATAACTAAATGTATAAATATTAATCATTTTAAATATATATATATATATATATATATATATATATATATATATATATATATGCCAAATAAAAATATATAAAATATAATTTAAGATATAATATAAGTATACGTTTTAAAATGGAATTTAGTATAAATTCTATATAACTACAAATATATAAATAATACATATTAATAAATGAATTTTTTTTTATTTCCATTATATATATTAATAGATATACAATTGATATAGGTTCGTGAATCCAAGGCCAACCCTGCATTGTTCAGTTCAGTCGAATGAATATTTTTACTACAAAATATTGTATCGTGAGTTTCATTTGCTCCCTTTTTAATTGCTTTTGCAATATATATTTTTGGGCTGAGAATACATGCGCTGCTTTTATAAATGCTTTACGAAATAGAGACAAGTGATTAAAAATGATATTCTGCGGATAGATGTGCTAGGTAATTTAGTTATATGTTATAAGAGCATGTAAGCGCGAATCCTAAAGATAGATCTATTGGGCTTAACACCCCCATCCTGTAGGCTGTACTAGACGTTAGAGCTAGTGGGCGGATGTTTAGTACTTCGAGGATTATTTATACACTTGCGAGTGTACATATCCATCTTTGCGAAGATGACTTATTATATTATTTTTAAGGTTGGTTACTGAGGCCTCAACATAAGCAGAACGGTTTTATACACTTGCGAGTGTACATATATTTATAAACGGAAATCTTGTGGTCTATTAAAATATTGAAATGATTGTTATGATAAACCTATGAACTCACCAACCTTTTGGTTGACACTTTAAAGCATGTTTATTCGCAGGTATTAAAGAAATCTTCCGCTGTGCATTTGTTCATTTGAGAGATATTATTGGAGTCATTCATGAAATATTTCAAAAGACGTTGCATTCAAGTCGTTGAGTTCAACAAGATTATTATAAGTCATTTATAGTTGATATATTATGAAATGGTATGCATACCTGTCAACTTTCGTTGAAATGAAAGTTTGTCTTTTAAAAACGAATGCAATTTTGTAAAATATATCATATAGAGGTCAGAACCTCGCGATGTAATCAACTATTGTGAATCGTTTATAATCGATATGAACGGGTCCTTTCAGTTGGTATCAGAGCGGTGGTCTTAGCGAACCAGGTCTTGCATTAGTATGTCTAACTGATAGTTGTTTAGATTCATTAGTGAGTCTGGACTTCGACCGTGTCTGCATGTCAAAAGTTTTGCTTATCATTCGTGTCGAAAATCATTTATTTATTATCCTTAGGAAATTTCCTGCTTATCATTCCTAGTCTAGACACATCTTACTGCATTGATTACATGAATAGTGTATAGAAAAAATTCATATCTTAGCGTATCTGTTATTGTTATCTTTGCCTGACAGCTTTCGTAGATTCCTCCGTAACTTATGGGATTTTAGTATTATATATGCATATGTAAGTTATGTATTGCAGGGTACTAATCTACATCCTATAATCTATTTCTTATCGAAAATCCTTCATCTGATCGTACGAGATGAATCCCTCAACCAGTTCGAATTCCTCGGATTCCGACAGCTATTCCGATATGGAGTTTCACCTAAGCTCCGAAAGCAGTGTCACCAGAATGAATCAACCAATCATCCATCCCCGATTCATCTGATGGGTTTGTAGTCGACTTAATCAATGGAGAAGTGCAGAAGGCGATCCCTTCCACTAACCGAATTCACCTCTTGATGAAGAACCTGAAGCACTTACCGGCGAACCTATTCGTAACACCATTTTCACCCTCATTTCCCGAATATCTCGCCACGACTATATCATAACTCAGATTCTAAACCTTATTCATTCACCCGTTCTTACCGACAATCATCCCAGAGTAATAAGTCAACGAACTACGCGCCCGAGTTGTAGCCTTGAAAAATATGGTGCAAAACGTACCAGCTTTAGCAACATCAACGACACCAACAGTACCACCAACATCAATACCAGTACCATCAACAACACACGCTTCAACATCACAATCTGTATCTCGAGCATAATCATCATTCTACATGACGTTCTACATCATTTATCTTCGCTCGACATGACGATTATGTAATCTCTAATGTTTTAGAGATTATGTATTCTAGTTCTAACGGTAAAACAAATGAGATTAATATTATATTAACTCATTAAATCTGTATTACATCTGAAGAAAATATATGTGTATATATGTTTTCATAAAGATTGTAATTAAAAATTCTTTCATACAAACTGTTAATGTTGAAAATATTTTAACGGGTAGGTAATACCCAAGGAATATTTAGATTTCACATTAATAAGTTACACTGTACATTCTTCGAATCTGATTCAACAGTCATTTACTATCCTACTTACATCCACAGATATATGAATCCGTTCACCATAGAATAACCATTTTCATTCAATTTCATATTTGGATTTTGACTTACCAGAATCCAACAAATGGCATAATGAAGAAAACATTGGACAAAAATAAAATTTGTTAGAAACAAACAAATTAATTATAAGAAAAATTTTGTTAAGAATCCACGCTAACAAAATCCTAGCTAACTGTTCCTAGCTAACTGTTACTTCCTTATTACATTTAATTATAGCAATTTATTGCAATTTTAATTCTCGCAATTTTATTTATCGTCATTTAATTTCTGTTATTTATTTTACGCACTTTATTTATCGTCATTTAAATACTGTTATTTACGCATTTAAATATCTGGACACGTATACAAGGTTTTGACATATCATATCGACGCATCTATATATATTATTTGGAATAACCATAGACACTCTATATGCGGTAATGATCGAGTTAGCTATACAGGGTTGAGGTTGATTCTACAATAATATATATACTTTGAGTTGTGATCGAGTCTGAGACATGTATACAATGGGTCACGATACGTATTAATTAATTCGAATATTATATATGAATTATTGAATTACTAACTGTGGACTACTAACTGTGGACTTCCAACATTGGACAATTAAAAATGAATTAAAAAAATTGATTATAACATATGAAACTAAACAATTCTTCAAGTTTGCCACTTGATTTCATCTTAAACCTCATTTGTATCTTGACGATTACAATCTGTGTTCAAATCTTTCATGATTCTTGAAAACACCTCAATCGAGAGGATGAACTAACCGCACTTCATCTACGGAAGGAAAGATTTATGCATATAGTTATACACCTGAAAAACACTCAGAACCTGAGTAAACATTTAACACGTATCTGTGCTAGCTCCTTTGGCGTTGTTATTACCGAAAATAACTTTACAATCCCTCTTCAAATTAGCCAACTTTGTCACAGCTCCAGCAAATCAACTTTGACTTTTATTCGAATTAGCCTTATTATAACTTTGATATATAAGTTTACCTTTCATCATCGTTACCAGAAAATCGTGTATATCCCACCACATAAGTAGTAAACTTACCAGCAACTTCGTTTCTCATTGGCTTAAGTCGTTCTGAAAAACCATTATATTTGTTCATTAAAACCCTATCATATACTCATTCGCATCTTGTAACGAGAATTACCATACCAATTACCGAGAATCAGCAATCAGTATTTCGAATCTCGCAGTGTTTCTACATCAACAGTTATATGTATACATATAACATTTATCTCTTAGAATTATGATCTTCCATTCTGAAATTCTGAAAAGCACTCTAGACTACGAATCAGTTCTTTGAGTTTTGAAAAAGCTGAATGAAGCAGCAGAAACCGTAGACAACCGTAAACGACCTTAACCGTCGGAAGTTTGATGAGAAAGAATAGTATATTGGTAAAGCTCAGAAAAGTTAGAACTGATAAACAGATTGAGCAAATCATGAAAAAGGCTGTGGACAAATCACAAAGGCTAAGCCTATCTTCAAAGAATCCAAATGATTCAGTATCTACTGAAGTCATTAACGAATACCTTGATCTTGACTCTAAACTTTTACGGAACAAATCTTCATCATCATCCATCGATATTAGAAATTCTAAGATATCATCGTATCTTTCATTATAAATATCCTCGATATTCCTAAAGATATTTTCATAACTATTCTTATCTGAATTCATTTTTCTATTCGCGATATCAGTGTTACATCAGAAAGGAAACTGTTTTAGTTCTAAATTCTGAAAAATTCGAATTTAAATTATGAATGTTTTTGAAGTAGTGTTGGGAACTGAAGCATGAGTTAGTAAAATATAATGACACTTGATTAACGTGATTATATTACAGTAAGTCATGCTGAGTTTCTAATGAAATGTGATGATTCACAGATCATAACGTCATCATGTGCCATGTTACACGACTCTAACATTCTATCTAATCTATAAACATATCAAGAACATATTTTCTTGATAGTCCTATCTTTTCCCTTGAATTCTGGTAATTTGACAAGTCAGATTGTGCTATTACCGTTCCTTTCTTAAGAACATTAGTCATGTTCATTCAAAACTCCATACTTATGAATTCTGGACCATCACTTGCGAAGAGAAAACAAAAGGATGGAACTCCAAAATATAAAGGAAACGAAAGAGGCAGATTTATAGTGAAATATCCGATAGAACAATCAAGACAGATTATCGCATTTAACCAAAGAGGATTCTAATTTCCTTAATTACCGAAGAACCAAATCCTATTACGAAGATTTTCTCTAAATCCCTTGAACTCCAGAAATCAACCCTATCTACGTCAAAAGATATGACGAAACTTTACTTTTCTCATTTCACTTTTCTATGATAGCTTCACTCATACTCTTTACAAAAACAAATTGTTTTATCCATATTACTCGCTAATGATAAAACTCTAATTTTTAGCCCGCATGCATCATGAAAACATACTTATTGTCAGCTGATGTGCGTAGAGGTGTATACAAAATAGTTATATTTTCACAAGGAAATACTATTAAATACGATACAATTTTACACGAGTGATTTATTTATTTATAGAGTGGATATACCTAAACCTTGCTACAACACTTATAGGCAGTGTACCTAATCGTACAGTAGCGTAGTTTTTAGTAATTCCGGTTCGTCCACAGGGAACTCGCCAAGTTTAACGCTATATTTTTTAAAACTATATTTGTAAATATATAAATATATAAGTAGTGGTATTATTATTATAAAAGGGGGTTTTTACCGTTTAATGACCGGTTTTTCGATTTTAAAACTTAAGTTGCAGTTAAAACCTAATGTAAAATATTAAAAATAAATATAACTTAATTTAAAGCGTAAAGTAAATGACAATAATTAAAGTGCGGTAAATAAAATAACGGTAAATAAAATTGCGATAATTAAAAAGTACAATAATTAAAATGACAATAAATTGAAGTGCGATAATTAAAAGTGCAATTAAATATGAAATAAAGGAAATTAAATATGAAATAAAGGAATTATGCTTATTTAAACTTCAGTAATCATGATGTTTGACGTGTTGATTTTAGTTTATTACCATGGGTTAATTGTCCTTTGTCCTGGATTACTCAATATGTCCATACGGATTTATCCATAATAGTCCATCAGTCATAATCATAAAATGCGGAAGTCTTCGTCAAATTATTCTTATTCCCGAAGTCAAATATTCCAACTAATTTGGGATTCGAATTGTGACAAGGTCTTAATACTTTGTTTAATGAATACACCAGGTTATCGACTGCGTGTAGTCCAAGGTTTTACTACTTTGTTAACAATTACACCAATTACCCTTGAATGTAATCCACCCCTGTTTCAACAAGTCTATTAACTATTAATCCAGTTCCGTGTCCAGTTAAATGAACAATTATTGGTATTTATAGATATCCCGCCCACCGTACCCAGTCAAGCGTATGTGGTTATATATAAATACGTCAAATTATAAGTCTATATATTAAATTAACGAGGTATCATTTAGTTAATATAAAGCCCATTAATAGCCCATAGTCTAATTTCCACAAGTGTCGTTCTTTTATCCAAACCCCAATTATGGTACAAAGCCCAATTACCCAATTTTAATATTTAGCCCAACATCACGATTACTTCGGCTTAAATAAGCATAATAATAACTTAGCTACGAGACATTAATTTAAAAAGGTTGAACATAACTTACAATGATTAAAAATAGCGTAGCGTTACACGGACAGAATTTCGACTTACACCCTTACAACATTCGTTAACATACCCTTATTATTAAAATTAAAATTATAATATATATATATATATATATATATATATATATATATATATATATATATATATATATATATATATATATATATACGTTGAGATTGAGGAGAAGAAAAAGATGTGATGTTGTTCAACTAAACTGCGAAATTTATAGGGATGTGGCCAGTTACTGTTCACCATGCGATCGCATGGTATTTAGGCTTCCAGGCCATGCGATTGCATGGCCTGCTTTTCCAGCTCACACAAGTTTGTTTTCTTTCTTGCCGACGGTTTAATAAATAAATATAATATATAAATAATTTTAAGAATTATTTAAATATTATATTATATTTATGTGCATAGTTGACTTGTAATTTTTAGTCCGTTGCGTCGAGCATTGAGAGTTGACTCTGGTTCCGATTCTGGATTTTCGAACGTCCTTGCGTACAATTTAATATCTTGTACTTTGCGTTTTGCGTCTTGTACTCTTGTAATTTTGAGACGTTTCTCATCAATAATTTGAACCACTTTGATTGTACTTTGTACTTTTGAGCTTTTTGGTCGTTTGCGTCTTCAATTCGTCGAATCTGCCTTTTGTCTTCACCTTTTATTATTTAAACGAATATCACTTGTAAATAGGACAATTGCAACTAAAAGCTTGTCTTTCTTGAGGGATAATGCTATGAAATATATGTTCGTTTTTAGCATTATCAAATATTCCCACACTTGAGCGTTGCTTGTCCTCAAGCAATATAGTCTTGAAATAAAAACATACTAGAATCACTTCTTTATTCTTCACACTTTGTACATCAGTGATTTCTATACGGCGGTATAAACAATGATAGTAACGTTGTGGTTTACAGTCCCACATGACTATGAAAATTTAGATCCTTAAGGAAATTGGATCTTTATGAAAACATTTGATCTTTTGAAAATACAATCTAGCTTTTACCCTAGATAAGTTTTCCGGAATAACCCTTCACCGGTGTTTGCAAAATGTTTTTGTGAGTTTGGTGGGTTTCAGATTTAAAAATTTTAGCTCAAAACTTATGGTTTTGTGTCACCCACTTGCTAACATTGTATTGGGAAAGCAACACGTCCAGTATACTTGCTCCGTATATTACCTTTCGGTAAACTATCTTACGGTTGTAAAGGAAAGCGTTGAACAAGAAACTGTTAAGGCAATGTTCCCTGACATGCTTTTAATTATGGTCTATATCGTGTTGGATGCAATTACTATCCTTTGTAGGAGCAATAGTAAAGCTCACCCTATAGTTTTTCGGTCTGGCACAAGGTCCTGTCTTTGACCATGCTATGCAACCACCGTTCTTACGGTTGACACCCGATTTGGTTCAGGTGACCTAATGAATTCCAGGTGAATTCCTAGAATTTTACGTTCAATGGTAATGAACGCATTAAAAATGGGTTTTCAGAAAACAAATCGGTTTGTAATTTTGATCAAAATATTTTCTCGTTCAAGCTCGAGTTTAGATATCATCGAATTCCATGAGTTTGTAATTCTCAATCTTTAAGGTCAATCTCAAGGATTGAGTAATATCAGGCTTAAAGGCTGATTTTTGATTTTTAAGGAGATTATCCTTTCTGGGGGTCTGATTCATTAGTCTTATCAAGCTAATTTGCACGGTGCCCTCCCCATTTTACGAGACAGATCCTCTCATGATTAGGATAAGTCTGACCACTTGGCGACCCTGTTTGATGCTGAGGTCCGTGGATTTCCTGCTGATTTTAGTGATGACTTTTCTAGATTTTTCGTCAACCTACAGCTGGTCTGGACGACAACTTCCTGACCTAAATCAAGAAGCGCGTTTCTTTTTCGGAAGACTTTACTTCCTTTTAATGATGAAATTGATTCATCATGTAGATCCATCTATTCTTTCAAATATATTACAATAAATCGGGTAAAATGGTTAATTTTGTCCAAAATAAAAGTATCTTCAATTATTTGTACAAAAATATGTGATATATGTTTTAAATAACTTGGTAATTTTTTTTTTCACACTTGGCTTTTATTTTCCTTTCTTTGTCTTTTTATTGTCCTCTATTCCATTTTAAATGAATTTTAACATTTTGGGTTGTTTCTCAATTTATGTCCTTTCCGAGGTAACAATAATTTCGGTGTTAACACCTAGTTTTATCATTCATAAATATGTATAAACATGATTTTGAATTCATTTATTTGAAAATTTTGAAAAATTTTACTAGAATTGGGTAGTCAGTATATAAGACTAGGGCTGTTCTTTATTATCAGAGAGCACTAGATTCTAATACAACTACCGCGTTACTAGTATTTTTAATGATAACCAAGTGTATAAGTTAAAAATTTTAAAAATCCGAAAGAATTTAATCTCTTCCCACACTTAAGATCTTGCAATGCCCTCATTTGCAAGAATTCAGTAACAATTTAAATTATTGAGGGTGATTAGCGTAGAAAAATGATTAAATTTTACCAAAGTTTCCAAACATATTGGTGTTTGTTTGTTGAATTATAAATGGTGCACATCATTTGTTCATTCCGTCTTGTTGTTACATCACATTTGTTTTTCGTTTTGTCGTCAAAATCAGTAGCTTTTGCTGAACTTAATGCCAGTCTTTGAAAATGTGCTGTTTTACCCTGTTGTGTACATGAAATAAAATACATACAATACAAATATAAACATGCATGGTAATTTGAAATGGGACTTAAAATCTCACTTTCAAATCAAATATGAAATATTAGTACGACAAATAAAAATATTAAACATTACAATAAAAGTATCAAAATATAATGTGTTTAAACATAAATAAATAAAAATAATAAAAAGATAAAAATCGTAGAAATCACCAACGGGAACTATATCAATCTGGATAGGGGTTCCAGTTCATGTCGTCGTTCGGGTTCCATGGTTGGTGATAGGTGTACTGGTAGGCCTGGTTAGGGTCGTTGAGAGTAAATGGTGGTCTTATCTCGGGCTGGTGTGGAGGATAGTAAGTGGGTCGGGTCGGTACGTAGTGATCCTGAGGTGATATCTGGCTCATGATCTGACGTTGATGATAGTCCCATCTATCATGCTGTCATTGCCTGGAATGCTCATAATCATTCCGGGCTTGCCACTGCTCCATCCGACTAAATCTCTCCTCGTTTGTCATTTCCACCTCATCTTCACGCTGGTAGACGTCAGTCATAGCCTCCCTAATGACATCCCTAATGTCATCCTCTTCCTCAATTTCCTCATCTGGACCTTTCTCTACCTGAGGATGACTACCTTCATAGGGTACTGCCTGGATGCGTCTGCTCTTTAATACCTTAGCACCCTGATAGACCTTCAATCCTAAAGGCTCAACCTGTTCCCTACATACCAAAAGTGGACCCCCTTGGTCCCTATCTACACCCAAATACTCTCCAATGAGAGTAACAAAAATACCTCCTCCTATTATTCCCCCTTCCTGTATTCCTTCTACCATCTTAGACAAATAAAAACCAACACAGTAAGGGATATTAACAAAGCCTCTTGGGTCTCGAATACACTTTAGGTAAAATAAATCATGTAAGGTCATTTTCTCCTTGTTGTGACCTCTCTGTGTAATCGAGTTAGCCAGAAATCTATGAATTATACGAAGCTCGGCTCTGTTAATATGTAAGTAGGAGTGTTTTCCTCCCAGCGTAAAAACATTATAATCTGACATACGCCTCCAGACGGCGTTCGCGTCAAAATTTCTATCTACCCTTTCACCACGATAAATCAAATTCATACAATCGGGTAGTAGTAATTCACCAAGAGTATATATCTGCAAAGCCCTGGCCATGTCTAGCATGGACATCCTGTACGTCCTACTGCCAAGTATAAATCTAAGAAAACTTCTATCATCTAACCTATCTACATCCGCATTTAACGAAATAGTACTCAAAAGCTCAACACACCATTCCTTATATACAGGCCTACGAACGGTGAATAAACGTTCCCAATCATGAAAAGAAGAGATGTCATACCTTTGGATCAAATGCTGTCTAACTGAGTTAGCAAGTTGGACCCTTTCCAAAGGCTCCCAATCGATTGCCCTTGGCACTTCTACATTTTTCGGTACCAGTTTGAATTTGTTACTTTGATATGTTGGGTAATCTTTCCAGCTTCGATCAAATCTTAGATTGGGATGCAACTGTTCTTCATGAATCGTCGGATGTTGTACTATCGGATGCATCGAAAACACTACGAAGGCATCAACATATTCTTGATGCGGATCATAATAAGGTACGTGTTGATCAGGTTGTTGTTGTTGTTCCTGTTGTTGCTCCTGTTCATATTGCATTTCTGGTTCAGGTTCTAGAGCAGGTTGTCTAGATGATGATGATGATGCACCATCAGTATTAGTAAATCTCTGCAAAACACATTCAACACAAAATTTGTGCATCCAAATATGCATTAGTGTTAGCAAAATAACAAATTAACACAATTATAATAACATGTTAAATTAAAATTAAACTTATACGCATTTTCACAATTTTTACAATTCTACACTTTTTCAAATAAGCATATATGAAAATGTTTACAAAGTTCATAAGCATTCAACTCAAACAACATGTAAAAACAACCATTACTAGCAATTAAACAAGTTTCAAATGGCATTAACACCAATTTAATCAAGTTCATGAATTTTATACCTAAAAAGTCCACTTTAATTCTCAAAAATTATGTTTAGGATCAAAGTTTGGATCATTTAGCTACCTAAACATGTTACACTACTTAATTTAGCAACAATTCATGACAAAAATCGGCCATAACCTGTTTATATCAAAAAGCCCCAAATTGCTCAAGAACACAAACCCTAGATTTCTAAAAATTTTGAAGTTTTTGGCTTCAAATCATGTTAAATAACATCAATCTAGGTTATACATGCATAATTTACTAACAATTTAACTCTAATTACACTAGAAATTAACAAAATCAAATTAGGTAAATTATAGCTCAAGAACACTAAAAATCAAATTTAAAGAGGTTTAGGGGTGAAATTGTTACCCTTCTTGATAAACTTCTTATCAGATTCATGATTAGAGCGGATTGTAGCAAGAAATTTGGTGAATTTTGGTGAAAAAATGGCAAATTTAGGGGTGTTTTTGGGAGATGGTTCGTGTATGTGTGTGTGTAAAGTGTGGAGAGCAGAAGCAGTTCGCTGCTCTTTATGTTTCTGACCAGTTTTTGGACCTCATGCGATCGCATGAGGTTGAAGGCCAAACCCCATGCGATCGCATGGGTGTCTGGTTTTTTTTTTTTCTACTAAAAACCTTATACTTTTAAAATATAGATTTATAAATTTTAAAAATTTGTTTCTTTTTAGGAGTGAGAGCGTTTCGGATCGTTGTCCTAGTCTGTCCCTCGACAAAATTTTAAAATTTGTCACTTTTTAAACGCAGTTTTAAAAGTAAAGATTTTTGAGTTTTTAAATGTTTTTTGCATACTTTAATTCAATAATATTAAAAATAATTATAATAAAAGTTCTCGTCCCTCCCTTGGGTAGAGCAATTTCGGTTCAACGACCTAGTTTTCAACTCACGATGAATTTTAAAAATCATATTTTTAACTTAGTGAAATAAAGTTAATTTTTGTTTTTAAATTCACACCAAACTTAAATTTAAAATGCATAAAATTAAAAATTCATAAAAATATCATTTTTATACATACAAACTTATATTAAAATATTAATTTTTCAAATATTTACAAACTTAAATATATTGATTTTAAAAAGTTTACAATATTAATTTAATATTTATATATTAATTTTAAAAACATGGTAAAAATTAAAAATTAAAAATCTTTTTGGTCTTTTATCCCACTTTAATCAATCAAATATTATCAAAAATATACGCCCCACTTTTCGGTAAAGTAATTTCTGCTATATTACCTAGTTTTACTCCTAACGAATTTCTAAAATATTTTGGGTTGATTGATTAAAGATATTTATACCTTAAGAATAAACGGTAAATTTCGCAGTGATGTAATAAATTTTTGTATGATATTAATAATTTCGGTTACGCATACCTAATTTTATTGAATACCAATTTAATACTTTATAGCGAACGATTCAGCGTTTATTATCAAAAGGTTAAAAGCAATAAAAATAAAAACTGTACATACTTACCTATGAGAAAGAATTCTCAGAGACCTGCTTTAGCCGACTCATAGGAGAGTCGTGTGATTTGGTTCTCCATAGCTACGTAAGCATAACCTCGAATCTTTAATAACTTTTCTTCTAAACATATAAACGGTCCTTCTCTGCATAGAGTAACAAATTCGGTGTTTGAATATGTTTGATTATTTGAACATTTACCTTCGTGTGACCATTTTCCGCATTTATAACATCTTTCAAGGTGTCGTGCTCTTCTTTTTGTTGCGGATTTTGATTTTCCTTTACCAAAATGTATCTTATGATGATCTTTTCTGAGTTCTTTTCTTACTCCGTCCATTTTTTCTCTTATGAATGATACCAGTTCACTCGGAAGTGTGTCATTATTACGTTTAGTAATCATAGCGTGTAGCATTAGACCATGGTTCAGATCAAAGGAATTCTTCATCTTGTAAAACCTAAAAAAAATAAAAATTCAGAATGGGGGGAGAAGACTAATTCTTTAGGGTCTGCTAGGGAAAGACCATTCGGATTCCATTCTCGAGAACTACACGAAAACAGAATATCTAACTCTAACAGAAATACATATTACTCTAAAAAGATTCGAACCTCCCCACACTTAGTTAGATGTGGTGTCGAAATTGTGATTAACTTCGTTTTCAATTGGTCTATGAAGCGTCCCGTTTATATCAAATATAAACGTCACGTATTAATTGGTGTCATTGCGAGGTATTGACCTCTATATGTGACATTTTTTTAAAAAAATCTGCATACGTTTTTATGATACAAACCATAATCTTTATTATAACCAAAGGCTTAAACCACATAATAATGATTATCATTTAGCGATAATCTTAGTCTTACAAACTTTACATTTGATAATGACAATACGATTTTCAACATATTTCACATTACAAATCTTCCGGTATGCAGTTTTATTTTTGACACAAATATGCATACTCCAAATCTTGCTTAAATTCGGCATAATGTAGCGGAAGCTTCTAATTATCATCTGAGAATAAACATGCTTAAAACGTCAACATAAAGTTGGTGAGATATAGGTTTAATGCTAGCAGCGTTATAAATATAGACCACAAGATTTCATATACATAAATGTTTTAATAAAAATATTCTAAGTGGTTGAGCACTTGATAACCATACTTAACATTTAATCAACGTCGCATATTCCCTTTATTATAAAATCTCACTACACCGTACCAATTATAGTTACCGAAACGAAGTACTGTGCAACCGTTGAATACTGGTCGTCCAGTTCGATTGGGGTTGTCAGGCCCGATAGATCTATCAACAGGATTCAAGTTTACAATACCGCATGTAAATAGTAGTTACCAAGTTACAGGGAAATATGTCAGTGGTACAACTCAACGTAGAATATATATTTTTAATCACTTGTGTCCATAACGTAAATCATAAAATGCATGTATTCTCATCCCAAAATATTTAGAGTTTAAAAGTGGGACTATATACTCACTTTTGCCTTGAAGATATTTAATACGACTTGGTCTCCGATAGATATCACGAACCTAACCATATATAATACATCAACATGTTTTCTTTTCAAATAATCGTTACATGTATACTTATAATACTTTTAATATCTAATTGTCCGTAGTTAGCAGTCCGATATTAGTGGTCCACAATTAGTTGTTCAATAAAATAAATAAATACCCCATCGTATTCATATTGATTGGAATTAATCTCGACCCATGGTACCGTGTTGTCAAATGACGTGTTGCGTACATAAAGTACCGTGTTGTCAAATGACGTGTTGCGTACAATCATGAGGTCTTATGATTAATCTTCTCGTGTTGTTTACGGGTGGTCCTGAAATATATAAAATCAAATCATAAGTAAATATATATAAAATATCATATTAATTAGCAAAGACATGATTAGTTTAGTTTTACTCCAATTAATTTCGTAGCTAAACTAGCTTCGGATACTCAATTTTGTTTTAGCCGTAGTTTCTTCAATACAACTCCGTTTTTGTTGGTTCAACTTGTCACTTCCTTTGATCGAGTCATTTTTTATGAATATGAACTGTAAATACCTTAGTTAGCATTTGAAATCACAGGTTATAGGTCAAACTTTGGTGAATCTTATGAAAGTGATCATTTCCGTTGTAAAAATAACACCTAGATGATCATTTTTACAAAAACACTTACACTTTGAGTTACACCATGAGATTTTTATATATTAACATATTCATAAGAAATATCATTTTTCCAGAATATAAACTTTCAATTCAAAGTTTAAGATGGTTTTTAATTATCCAACCCAAAACAGCTCCCGGTTGCACTCCAACTATGTAGATTCAGTTTTAAGGTGTTCTTTGTAAAATCAGGTTGTATCTTGTTAAGTTAGCATATCATTATGATATATTACAGGTCTTGAAGTATTTTAAAAGTCAAGTTAGAAGGATCTATTTAGTTTGCAAATAAGTTTGAAATCATTCAAACTATGTTCTTGTTGTTATGATTTGTATATTCTTAATAAGATAGTTATAATTGAACAAGATGATGAACAAAGGTTATACCTCAAGTATGATGAAGAAAGTTACTGAATAAACAAGATATGAACTTGTTCTTGATGACTTGGAAGATTAAGAAGTAAAATCATGAAAGAAACAAAGGTTGTAAGTAAGTTTATATCTTGATTTAATATAATTAACTTACATGAATTGAATCAAAGTTTAAACATAGTTTTACCTTGATTATGGAGCTAGAAATTTATGAAGACTTTGAAGAACTCTTGAAGGTTGAAGATAAGAGAGTTTAGAAGATAATCTAGCTTGAAGAAAATTGATATGAAAGTGTATGTATGTGTATATATGGCGTGATATATGTATGTATATATATAGATTTTATGTTTTGATTTGTAGTTCATAAGTCTTGATTAATGACAAAGGATGGTTCCCACAAGTTGCTATCATGTCTTTTAATCATTCATGGCTGATCATTGGTATTTTCTACTGGTATATACCAATAGTAAATATATCTAGAAGCTACGTATAATACGAGTACATATACCCTAAGTATACGTGTAGAAATCTTGAGGAAACGAAACGAGAATTCAAATATAACTATCTTTTATGAATATACTTATATTGTTTTATATATTTAAGCCCTTTAAAAGTGATTAAATATGTATCCATACGATACTTGTATAAGCATTATAGGTTATAGGTATATATGTCAAAGAATGTTACGTATAGTTACCGTTTTGAAAACTTAAGTTAGTAGTCTCAAAGTATACTTATAAGTCATTGTTATTAGTACACAATGATATGTTAAACCATCCTTAGATCATGTTAAATATGTATAAATATGTATATGTACACAATCATATAATTATCGTATGTTATATAGTTCGTGATATCATCGGTCAAATTGGACGGTCAAACGTTGTGTAAAACTCTTTTCAAAAACACAAGACTCAACAATTTGGATTGCTTATCATGTTGGTAATGTTTAATTTATGTAAATATTAATCTCATATGTATAAAACGATCAGAAAAAATCCGGGTCGTTACAGTACCTACCCGTTAAATAAATTTCGTCCCGAAATTTTAAAGTTGTACCTATTTTGCGTTCTCGGGAAACAAATGTGGGTACTTTTGTTTCATATGATCCTCTCATTCCCAAGTAAACTCGGGACCCCTTCGAGCATTCCAACGAACCTTAACGATTGGTATGTTGCTCTGCTTGAGTTGTTTAACTTCACGGTCCATGATTTCGACTGGTTCTTCTATGAATTGTAGTTTCTCATCGACTTGGATTTCTTTAAGAGGAATGGTGAGGTCTTCCTTTGCAAGACACTTCTTAAGGTTTGAAACGTGAAACGTATTATGTAATCCGGTGAGTTGTTGTGGTAACTCGAGTCGATAAGCTACCGGTCCAATGCATTCGATGATCTTGAACGGGCCTACGTACCTTGGGTTCAGTTTACCCCTTTTTCCGAAATGTATTACACCTTTCCAAGGTGACACCTTTAGCATAACCATGTCACCAATCTGAAACTCTAATGGTTTCCTTCGGACATCGGCGTAGCTCTTTTGGCAACTACGGGCTGTTTTCAATCTCTCCTTAATTTGTACTATCTTCTCAGTAGTTTCGTGTATGATCTCGGGACCAGTTAATCGTCGATCTCCTACTTCATTCCAACAGATAGGGGATCTACACTTCCTTCCATACAGTGCTTCAAATGGTGCAGCTTTAATGCTCGTATGATAACTATTATTATACGAGAATTCTGCTAATGGTAGATATTTATCCCATCCGTTTCCAAAATCAATCACACATGCCCTGAGCATTTCTTTAAGAGTCTGAATTGTTCTTTCACTCTGCCCGTCAGTTTGCGAATGATATGCGGTGCTCATATCCAAACGAGTTCCTAGGGCCTCCTGTAGTGATTGCCAGAACTTTGATGTAAATCTACTATCACGATCGGATATAATGGAAATAGGTATTCCATGCCTTGAAACAATTTCCTTTATGTATAATCGTAATAGTTTCTCCATTTTATACGTTTCCTTTATAGGCAAGAAATGTGCAGATTTGGCAAGACGATCAACTATTACCCAAATGGTGTCATAACCCCATGCAGTCCTGGGTAACTTTGTGATAAAATCCATGGTAATACCGTCCCATTTCCATTATGGGATTTCTAGTTGTTGAAGTAACCCTGACGGCTTCTGGTGTTCTGCTTTGACTTTGGAACAAGTTAAACATTTCCCGAAATATGTTGTAACGTCTGTCTTTAAATTAGGCCACCAATAATGCATCTTAAGATCTTGATACATCTTTCCATCTCCAGGATGTATCGAGTATCTTGTCTTATGTGCCTCGTTCAATATCAACTTCCTTAATCCACCCAACTTTGGTACCCAAATACGTTTTGCAAAATATCGAATTCCATCTTCTTGTATAACGAGTTGCTTCTCATACTTCTTCATTATTTCATTTCCTATGTTTTTCTTAGTAAGAGCTTCTCGTTGAGCCTCTTTGATTTGTGAGTTGAGATTCATGCGAATTTTTATGTTCATCGCTCGTACTCGAACTGGCTCTCGTTCCTTTCTACTTAGAGCGTCGGTCACTACATTCGCTTTCCCGGGATGATAACGAATCTCACAATCATAGTCGTTTATCAGCTTGACCCACCTACGTTGCCTCATGTTCAGCTGTTTCTGATCGAAAATATGTTGAAGGCTTTTATGATCGGTAAACACAGTGCATTTAACCCCATATAAGTAGTGTCTCCATATCTTCAATGCAAACACTACTGCTCCCAATTCTAGATCATGCGTCGTATAATTTCACTCGCGAATCTTCAATTGTCGGGATGCGTACGCAATAACTTTCTTTCATTGCATAAGGACGCAACCAAAACCCTGTCGCGAAGCGTCACAATATATCTCAAAATCATCGTTCCCTTCAGGTAACGATAAAATAGGCGCCGTAGTCAACTTCTTCTTCAGTAATTGAAATGTACTCTCCTGCTCAGAGGTCCATTCGTACTTCTTCCCTTTTTATGTTAACGCTGTCAATGGTTTAGCTATTTGGTAAAAATCTTGAATAAACCTTCTATAATAACCGGCTAGGCCCAAAAATTGACGTATTTGTGTTGGTGTCTTAGGAGTCTCCCATTTTTCAATGGCCTCAATTTTAGCTGGATCAACCTGAATTCCTTTGCTACTAACAACGTGGCCAAGAAATTGCACTTCTTTCAACCAAAAAGCACATTTAGAAAATTTGGCGTATAACTGTTCTTTTCTTAACAATTCTAATACCAACCTTAAATGCCGCTCATGCTCTTGCTCATTTTTGGAATATATGAGAATATCGTCAATGAAAACAATAACAAACTTATCTAAATATGGACTACAAACTTGATTCATGGGGTCCATGAATACAGCTGGCGCATTCGTCAATCCAAACGGCATGACCAAAAATTCGTAATGACCGTAGCGTGTCCGAAAAGCAGTTTTCGGAATATCTTCTTCTTTAACGCGTAGTTGATGATAGCCCGATCTTAGATCGATTTTCGAATAAACACATGATCCTTGCAGTTGATCAAATAAGTCGTCAATTCTCGATAGTGGATACCGATTCTTGAAAGTTAACTTATTTAATTCACGGTAATCTATACACATTCGGAAGGATCCATCTTTCTTCTTGATGAAAAAAATCGAAGCTCCCCACAGTGAAGTGCTCGGTCGAATGAAACCATGGTCCAGTAATTCTTGTAACTGGCTTTGTAACTCTTTCATTTCATATGGTGCAAGTCTGTATGGAGCACGAGCCACTGGTGCAGCTCCTGGTACTAGATCTATTTGAAATTCTACAGATCTAAATGGTGGTAATCCCGGTAACTCTTCTGGAAAGACTTCAGGAAAATCTCTTGCCACAGGCACGTCGTTGATGCACTTCTCTTTTTCCTTCATTTCGACTTTATTAACATGTGCTAAGATAGCATAGCACCCTTTCTTCAAGCACTTTTGAGCTTTCAAACTGCTAATGAGTTTTAGCTTTGAGTTACCCTTCTCTCCATAAATCATTACCGGCGTTTTATCCTTACGAGGAATGCGAATTGCCTTCTTAGCACACACAACTTCAGCTCCTATTTTGGACATCCAGTCCATGCCGACTATTACATCAAAACTTCCTAATTCTACGGGTATCAAATCAATTTTAAACGTTTCTCAAGCTAAATTTATTTTATAATCACGGCAAATTTTATCGGCTTTAATTAGTTTACCATTAGCTAACTCAATTATGTACTTAGCATCTAGAGGTAATGATGAACAATTCAATTTAGCGTAAAAGTCTTTACACATATAACTTCTATCGGCACCAGTATCAAATATAATAGATGCTGATAAGTTATTAATGGTAAACGTACCCGTAACAAGCTCCGGGTCTTCACACGCCTCTCTAGTATTAATAATAAATGCTCTTCCACGTGCAGATCCGTTATTCTTCTCTGGATTCGGGCACTAGCTCTTATAATGACCCTGTTTCCCACACCCATAACAAGTAACAGTGGCCAAGGCAGTTCTATTTGCATTGGTGGCGGGGGTCTTGGTGCCATTTGTATTTGTAACAGGAATCCTACAATCTTCAGCAAGATAACCCCTTCGATTACAATTATCGCACACCACATTACAATAACCAGAGTGATGTTTGTGGCATCTGTTACATAAAGAATTTCGTCCTTTGTAACCTGAGCTTGAACCACTACCCGCAACTTGCGTGGTTTCTTGTTTCTTGTTAGATTGTTGATTACCTTCCCACTTTCTTTTGTTTTCCGATGTCTTGACAACGGTGTTCTTATCCAGAATAATCTGGTCCATCAACTCGTTTGCCATAGTGATGGCTTCATGAATAGTCTTGGGTTTCAATGCAGTAACATTTGCCTTGACATTTTTAGGCAAACCATCTTTGTACAGTTCTATCTTCCGTTCTTCGGTTGGTACTAATTCGGGACATAGCAAAGCTAATTCCATGAATCGCTGATTGTAGTTGGTGAGTTCAGTACCAACAACTTTCAGGTTTCGTAGTTCAGCTTCCAACTTCCTAACCTCGTTCCTTGGACAATACTCGTTGATTAGCATTGTTTTGAATTCTTCCCATGGAGTATCATAAGCTACATCTCCTCCTACAGCCTTCACATAGTTTTTCCACCACGTGAGTGCACTATCTTGTAAGGTGCACGATGCATACTTGGTCATATCCTTCTCAATACAACCACTGATTTTAAACACAGACTCAATCTTTTCGATCCACCGAGTTAAACTAACCGGTCCTTCTGTTCCACTGAATGATGAGGGCTTGCAACCTTGAAAAGTTTTGTAAGTACATCCCACACGAGGATTTGGGTTAACTGCAGCACCTCTCGCAGCCTCGACCCATAACATTCTGTCGTTCACTCGCTGATTGATGAGTTCCTCGATTTCTTGTTCCGTCATTCGGTTCAATCGCGCCATATTCTTCAATAAGAATGAAAAAAAGAATTATTCACATAGAATATTATGGATATAGTGTGTATTTACAGTACATCGTAGCTTATTAATAATATGAATCAGTTATTATTATAAAAGCCTTTTCTTCCTATTAGCGTTTTATAATTATATCTAGGGTAGTACCTACCCGTTAAAGTTCATACATAATAGCTTAGTACAGAAATTAATTACTACCATCCAAATAATACTCCACCATGGAAAATTATTGCATTTCACACTTCATTATTTTACATATGCTTATCTTACATCAAACATTAAGCAAACCACACTAGTAATATTATACAAAACGTTATATGATCCCATAGTTTAAAACAACAACGCAACATTTAACCCAAAACGTTTGTGTTCAAAGAAATCGCTTAAAGCTTATCCTGGCTGTCTCCCTGCATTTTGGCTGAGGGACCGAAGAACTGGATGTCGGGATAGAACTAACAGGAATAGCGGGAATAGGGGTGGAAGTGTCTGGTGGAGTTGGTGCCACAACATCCTCACTAAACTCGGGATTTGGATTTTCCAATTCAGTAGCCTTTCGTTTCTTTCATCATTCGAACTTGTCTTTCGTAATTTCCTATATTTCTTCCCCAAAGGTGTCGTTTTCATCATCGGATAGGTTAATGACTGGAACACTATCTGAGGATTCTGGTTCGGAGTCGCTGAATGTGATAACAAGTTCTAAGCCAGACATCTATCACATAACAACTAGCACGTTAGTACCACATAATATTTACATATTAATTTTTAACCAACAAGGATAAGCAATAGTTTTCTAAATCAAACACGGTCAAAGTCCAGACTCACTAATGCATCCTAACAAACTCGATAAGACACACTAATGCAAATTTTCTGGTTCTCTAAGACCAACGCTCTGATACCACCTGAAGCGTCCGGTTCATATCAAATATAAACGTCACGTATTCATTGGTGTCATTGCGAGGTATTGACCTCTATATGTGACATTTTTTTTTAAATCTGCATACGTTTTTATGATACAAACCATAATCTTTATTATAACCAAAGGCTTAAACCACATAATAATGATTATCGTTTAGCGATAATCTTAGTCTTACAAACTTTACATTTGATAATGACAATACGATTTCTAACATATTTCACATTACAAATCTTTCGGTATGCGGTTTTATTTTTGACACAAATGTGCATACTCCAAATCTTGCTTAAATTCGGCATAATGCAGCGGAAGCTTCTAATTATCACCTGAGAATAAACATGCTTAAAATGTCAACATAAAGTTGGTGAGATATAGGTTTAATGCTAGCAGTGTTATAAATATAGACCACAAGATTTCATATACATAAACGTTTTAATAAAAATATTCTAAGTGGTTGAGCACTTGATAACCATACTTAACATTTAATCAACGTCGCATATTCCCTTTATTATGAAATCTCACTACACCGTACCAAGTATAGTTACCGAAACGAAGTACTGTGCAACCGTTGAATACTGGTCATCCAGTCCGTTTGGGGTTGTCAGGCCCGATAGATCTATCAACAGGATTCACATTTACAATACCGCATGTAAATAGTAGTTACCAAGTTACAGGGAAATATGCCAGTGGTACAACTCAACGTAGAATATATATTTTTAATCACTTGTGTCCATAACGTAAATCATAAAATGCATGTATTCTCATCCCGAAATATTTAGAGTTTAAAAGTGGGACTATATACTCACTTTTGCCTTGAAGATATTTAATACGACTTGGTCTCTGATAGATATCACGAACCTAACCATATATAATATATCAACATGTTTTCTTTTCAAATAATCGTTACATGTATACTTATAATACTTTTAATATCTAATTGTCCGTAGTTAGCAGTCCGATATTAATGGTCCACAATTAGTTGTTCAATAAAATAAATAAAGACCCCATCGTATTCGTATTGATCGGAATTAATCTCGACCCATGGTACCGTGTTGTCAAATGACGTGTTACGTACATAAAGTACCGTGTTGTCAAATGACGTGTTGCGTACAATCATGAGGTCTTATGATTAATCTTCTCGTGTTGTTTACGGGTGGTCCTGAAATATATAAAATCAAATCATAAGTAAATATATATTATATATATAATATCATATTAATTAGCAAATACATGATTAGTTTAGTTTTACTCCAATTAATTTCGTAGCTAAACTAGCTTCGGATACTCAATTTTGTTTTAGCCGTAGTTTATTCAATACAACTCCGTTTTTGTTGGTTCAACTTGCCACTTATTTGGATCGAGTCATTATTTATGAATATGAACTGTAAATACCTTAGTTTGCATTCGAAATCACAGGTTATAGGTCAAACTTTGGTGAATCTTATGAAAGTGATCATTTCCGTTGTAAAAACAACACCTAGATGATCATTTTTACAAAAACACTTACACTTTGAGTTACACCATGAGATTTTCATATATTAACATATTCATAAGAAATATCATTTTTCTAGAATATAAACTTTCAATTCAAAGTTTAAGATGGTTTTTAATTATCCAACCCAAAACAGCCCCCGGTTGCACTCCAACGATGTAGATTCAGTTTTAAGGTGTTCTTTGTAAAATCAAGTTGTATCTTGTTAAGTTAGCATATCATTATGATATATTACATGTCTTGAAGTGTTTTAAAAGTCAAGTTAGAAGGATCTATTTAGTTTGCAAACAAGTTTGAAATCATTCAAACTATGTTCTTGTTGTTATGATTTATACCTCAAGTATGATGAAGAAAGTTACTGAATAAACAAGATATGAACTTGTTCTTGATGACTTGGAAGATTAAGAAGTAAAATCATGAAAGAAACAAAGGTTGTAAGTGAGTTTATATCTTGATTTAAGATAATTAACTTACATGAATTGAATCAAAGTTTAAACATAGTTTTACCTTGATTATGGAGCTAGAAACTTATGAAGACTTTGAAGAACTCTTGAAGGTTGAAGATAAGAGAGTTTAGAAGATAATCTAGCTTGAAGAAAATTGATATGAAAGTGTATGTATGTGTATATATGGCGTGATATATGTATGTATATATATAGATTTTATGTTTTGATTTTTAGTTCATAAGTCTTGATTAATGACAAAGGATGGGTCCCACAAGTTGCTATCATGTCTTTTAATCATTCATGGCTGATCATTGGTATTTTCTATTGGTATATACCAATAGTAAATATATCTAGAAGCTGCGTATAATACGGGTACATATACCCTAAGTATACGTGTAGAAATCTTGAGGAAACGGAATGAGAATTCAAATATAACTATCTTTTATGAATATACTTATATTGTTTTATGTATTTAAGCCCTTTAAAAGTGATTAAATACGTATCCATACGATACTTGTATAAGCATTATAGGTTATTGGTATATATGTCAAAGAATGTTACGTATAGTTACCGTTTTGAAAACTTAAGTTAGTAGTCTCAAAGTATACTTATAACTCATTGTTATTAGTACACAATGATATGTTAAACCATCCTTAGATCATGTTAAATATGTATAAATATGTATATGTACACAATCGTATAATTATCGTATGTTATATAGTTCGTGATATCATCGGTCAAATTGGACGGTCAAACGTTGTGTAAAACTCTTTTCAAAAATACAAGACTTAACAATTTAGATTGCTTATCATGTTGGTAATGTTTAATTTATGTAAATATTAATCTCATATGTATAAAATAATCAGAAAAAATCCGGGTCGTTACAGTCTATCAACAACTTGTATATCTTTGACTTTTGCTTCAATCCATTTGTTGATTTCCTCCGTAACTTTCACAAATTCAACTAACATCGCCTTTTGTTTTGGCGATAAATTGGATACTAATTGGTTACATAACTTAAAGTTCCCCTTAATCCTAGCATCTTGAATCCGTTTATAAAGTTTCTTCGTTGAACTGTTAAAAACGGGTTCATCTAATTTCGTATCATCAACGGGGTTCTTTGTGATCGGATCATCATTAAGTGTTTCTTCATCTTCCCCACACTTATGTGTTTTTATTGGTCTAACAGTTTTGGTTGGTGGATATCTAAACTTTTGGTTCACAAAGATGATCGATTTATCACCATCCCTAAGTGTCATGCTACCTTCTTTTACATCAATGAATGCTTCGGTGGTTGCTAAAAATGGGTGGCCTAAAATTAGAGGAATATCAAGGTTTTCCTCCATATTAATAACTATGAAGTTTGCAACAAAGGTCAAACTTCCCACGTTAACAAGTAAATTATTTGCTATTCCAACCGGGTGTTTAATGGTTAGGTCAAATGATTGAACACCAATTTTGGTTGGTTTTAATTTACCCATACCTAATCTTTTGTATAAGGAAAGAGGCATAATATTTGCACTTGCTCCTAAATCTGCGAGTCCATTATATATAGCACCATCATTAAGCAAGCAAGAAATGATAAATTCACCTGGGTCTCCTACTTTAGTAAGTCGAGTTGGTTTGTTAACCTTTTTCGGGTGTTCTTTTCTTGGTTCTTTCACTTCTATTTGAACTTCTTGTTCACATTTTTCTTCGTTTCTTGGAATGGGAGGTTTATATAGGAATTCTTCTTCATCACTCCAATTTGAATCCTCCCTATTTTCCAATTTTGATTTTTCATATGTTGTTGATAACATATTTATGTTTTCATTTTGAGGGTTTTCTTGAGTGGTGAAATTATGATTGACTTCATTGTCAACTTCCATAGGACCATGTGTGTAATGTTTAACTCTGTGACCATTAACTTTAAATTCAATCCCATTTGAATTTATTAACTCTATTGTTCCGTATGGGAAAACTCTTTTGACTATAAATGGTCCAGACCATCTTGATTTCAATTTTTCAGGAAATAGCTTGAATCTTGAATTGAAAAGAAGAACTCTATCTCCTTCTTTAAATTCTTTTGAACTTCTGATTCTTTTATCATGCCATTTCTTCGTTCTTTCCTTATAGATTAAGGAATTTTCATATGCCTCAAGTCTTAATTCTTCTAATTCATTTAGTTGACTTAATCGTAGACGTCCGGCTTCATGTAAATCAAGATTACATGTCTTCAAAGCCCAAAATGCTTTGTGTTCAATTTCTACTGGAAGATGACATGCTTTTCCGTAAACGAGTTTAAAAGGTGTGGTTCCAATTGGAGTTTTGTAGGCTGTTCTAAAAGCTCAGAGTGCATCCTTCAATTTCATGGACCATTTCTTCGGATTTGATCCTACGGTTTTCTCTAGAATACGTTTTAAAGCTCGGTTGGTATTTTCAACTTGTCCACTTGTTTGTGGATGATAAGCGGTGGAGATTTTATGAGTTACTCTATATCTTTTAAGAACTTTTTCAAGTTGATTATTACAGAAATGAGTACCCCGATCACTTATTAAAGCTTTCGGTGTTCCGAACCTTGCAAAAAGACGTTTTAAAAAGTTGACTACAACTCGTGCATCGTTAGTCGGGAAAGCTTGTGCTTCCGCCCATTTAGATACATAATCAATGGCAACGAGAATGTAGAGATTATTATGAGATTTTGGAAATGGACCCATAAAGTCAATACCCCAAACGTCAAATACTTCACATACTTAAATGAAATTTTGTGGCATTTCATCACGTTGACTTATTTTTCTGGCCCTTTGACATGCATCACAGGATTTGCAAAGACGGTGTGCGTCTTTGAAAAATGTAGGCCAATAGAATCCAGCATCGTAAACTTTTCTTGCCGTGAGCTGAGGCCCATAATGCCCTCCCGTTGGTCCTGTGTGACAATGGTTTAAGATTTGACTAGCTTCATCTCTGAATACACATCGGCGTATTATTCCATCCGGACAACTTTTAAACAAATGTGGATCTTCCCAAAAATAGTGTTTTATATCACTAAAGAATTTCTTTCGTTTTTGGTACGACAATCCTTTTTCAAGGAATCCACATACTAAGTAGTTTGCATAGTCTGCAAACCATGGAATTTCACTATAATCTATCTTCAATAGATATTCATCAGGAAAGTTGTCTTGTATGGCCGATTCATTTAGAACTTCTAATTCAGGATTTTCAAGACGAGAAAGATGATCAACGGCGAGATTTTCTGCTCCCTTTTTATCTCGGATTTCAAAATCGAACTCTTGTAAGAGTAAGATCCAACGGATTAATCGTGATTTGGCATCTTGTTTTGAAAATAGGTATCTAAGAGCATAATGGTCGGTATAGACCACCGTTTTTGCTAGAACAAGATATGAACGAAATTTGTCAAAAGCAAAGACAATAGCAAGGAGTTCTTTTTCAGTAGTTGTGTAATTCATTTGTGCTCCTTGTAACGTCTTACTAGCGTAATAAAAAAGTTGAAATCATTTTTCAATCCTTTGTCCTAAAACGGCTCCCACTGCAAAATCACTTGCATCGCACATTAGTTCAAGCGGTAGATTCCAATTTGGAGTTATCATGATCGGTGCATTAGTGAGTTTTTCTTTAAGAATATTAAAAGATTTGATACATTCATCTGAAAAGATGAATCTTTTCTAGGAGTTTATTCATAGGAGTGGCAATTTTAGAAAAATCTTTTATGAAACGTCGATAAAAACCGGCATGCCCTAGAAAACTCCTAACTCCTCTAACATTGGTGGGATGTGGAAGTTTAGCAATTACATCTACTTTAGCTCTATCCACTTCAATTCCTTCCTTTGAAATTTTATGACCAAGAACGATGCCTTCTTTAACCATGAAATGGCATTTCTCCCAATTAATTACTAGATTTGATTGTTCGCATCTAATAAGCATTCATTCAAGATTAACTAGGCATGATTCAAATGTATCACCGAAGACTGAAAAGTCATCCATGAAAACTTCCATGCATTCTTCTATCATGTCATGAAAAATCTCCATCATGCACCTTTGAAAGGTTGCAGGGGCGTTGCAAAGTCCAAATGGCATGCGTTTGTATGCAAAAGTACTATAAGGGCATGTGAACGTGGTTTTCTCTTGGTCCTCGGGTGCTATTGGAATTTGAAAGTATCCGAAAAAACCATCAAGAAAACAATAGTAACTATTTCCGGCTAATCTTTCTAACATTTGATCAATGAAAGGTAAGGGAAAGTGATCTTTTCTGGTGGCGTCATTTAATTTTCTATAATCAATACAGACACGCCATCCTGTTACAGTCCTAGTAGGAATAAGCTCATTTTTTTCATTTGTGATGACAGTCATGCCACCCTTCTTAGGTACGCATTGAACTGGGCTTACCCATGGACTATCAGAGATTGGATAAATTAAACCTGCATCTAGCAGTTTAATAATTTCTTTCTTAACAACATCTTGCATATTAGGATTTAGTCTTCGTTGGCGTTGCACATACATTTTATGACCTTCTTCCATAAGGATTTTATGTGTGCAATACGAAGGACTTATTCCTTTAATATCATGAATCTTCCATGCAATAGCTGGTTTATGAGCTTTTAACACAGAAATGAGTTGAGATTTTTCATTTTCAGTAAGAGAAGACGATATTATTACAGGTAATTCAGATTTACCGTGTAAATAAGCATATTCTAAATGGTTTGGAAGTGGCTTTAATTCTAATGTCGATGGATCTTCTATCGATGATTTATATCGATATCTGCTTTCTTCTTTTAGCATTTGAATTTCTTCTGTTGTTGGTTCATATCCATTAGCCATAAGTGTAGCTAACATTTCAGTTTCATCAATTGGTTTAGTCCCTTCTCCTAAAGAACATTCTCCTGTTCCTTGTAATTTTGGAAATTCTTCTAACAATTCTGCATGTGAATATATAGTTTGAATATAATAGCATGTATCATCTGCAGTTTGCGGTTGTTGCATTGCTCTATCAACAGAAAAGGTAACACTCTCGTCCTCTATACTTAGGGTCAGTTTCTTACCAAACACGTCTATTATTGCTTTGGCCGTGTTCAAGAATGGTCTTCCTAATATGAGAGGAACTCGAGAATCTTCTTCCATGTCCAGAATAACAAAATCTACTGGAAATACTAAAGTACCAACTTTAACTAGCATGTTCTCCATTATCCCTCTAGGATATTTTACTGATCGATCGGTTAGTTGTATGCTTATTCGTGTTGGTTTCAATTCTCCAAGGTCTAGTTTAGCGTATAATGAATATGGCATTAAATTTATACTAGCACCTAAATCTGCCAATGCTTCTATTGAACTAAGACTACCCAGAAAACATGGAATTGTGAAACTTCCTGGATCTGATAATTTTTCTGTATCTTATTCAATAGTACTGCAGAGCAATTAGCATTCATAGTAACAGCCGAGAGTTCTTCCATTTTCTTCCTATTTGTGATTAGATCTCTCAGAAATTTAGCATATCTAGGCATTCCTGAAATCATATCAATGAAAGGAAGATTGACATTTATTTGTTTAAACATATCCAAGAATTTGAATTGCTCGGCTTCAAGTCTCTCTTTTCTCATTTTACTCGGGTAAGGAAGTGGTGGTTGGTATGGTTTAACATAAGGTTTAGCCTTAACTGTGTTATCTTCATTAACCTTTTTAACTACCGGTTCTGTTTCCTTATCTTGCTCAGACTGTGGTTCTTGTGGAGTAGGAATAGAGTCATCAGAAATTACAGGTATTTCAGGTGGTTTAAGTGTAATACCACTTCTTGTGGTAATGGCTTTAGCTATTTCATTCCGGGGGTTATCATTTGTATCACTAGGCAGACTTCCCGGTTTTCTTTCACCTATCAACCTTGCTAGGTTGCTTACTTCTTGTTCCAAATTTCGAATAGAAGTTTGTTGATTTTTAAATGCTTGGGCATTTTGTTCATTGGTTTGTTTCTGAGATGTGAAAAATTGAGTTTGAGATTCAACTAGCTTCGACATCATGTCCTCTAAATTTGGCTTTTTATCATCGGTTTGTGATGGTTTGTTTTGAAAAATAGGTCTTTGCTGATTGTAAGTATTATTGGATACTTGTTGATTGCTAGGACCTTGTTGGTTGTTGTATGGAATATTTCGATTATAGTTTTGATTTTGATTGTAAATTGGTCTTGGCGGTTGATAATTATTCTGATAATTATTTCCAGGTCTTTGGTTTATGTATGAAACATTCTCTCTTTGTTCCATTGTTAGTTCAATACTGAGACAATCTTTTGTCAAATGTGGTCCTCCACACTGCTCACAACTAATTCGTATTGAGTGGATATCTTTAGTCATCTTCTCCATTCGTCTCTCGACAGCATCTATCTTTGCGGAAATGGAATCAAAGTCATGGCTAGAATCGGCTCTAGCCACTTTAGATGATCTAACGATATCTTTTTCTTGGTGCCACTCATGTGAGTGGGAAGCAGTGTTATCAATAATTTTATTAGCGTCAGTTGCGGTTTTCTTCATAATGGAACCACCAGCTGCTATATCGATGTCTTTTCTTGTAGTGATGTCGCATCCTTGATAGAATATTTGTACTATTTGACAAGTGTCTAAACCATGTTGCAGACATCCTCTTAATAACTTTCCAAATCTTGTCCACGCTTCATATAGAGTTTCATTTGGCTTTTGTGTGAATGTAACAATTTCTCCTTTAAGTCTCACGGCTTTAGATGCCGGAAAGAATTGTTTAAGAAATTTTTCAACTAAAACGTCCCATGTATCAATCGCCCCTTCAGGTAACGATTCTAACCAATCTTTGGCTTCTCCCTTTAAAGTCCAGGGAAATAACATGAGATATATCTGTTCATCCTCCACTTCTCTTATTTTAAATAGAGTACAGATCCTATTAAATGTACGAAGATGTTCATTTGGATCTTTCTTCGGGGCACCACTAAATTGGCATTGATTAGTTACCATGTGTAGGATTTGTCCTTTGATTTCATAATTTGGCGCATTAATGTATGGTTGAGTAATTGTGTGACCTTGGCCAGTGCGTTTAGCTCTCATTCGGTCTTCCATACTTAGAGGTTCCAAATTCTCCATGATTGAATTTGTTGAATCTGAATCACTACAGGATTCTGATTTAATGGGTTGTTCCTCGACAATCTCCGTTTGAATGATTGGTGGTTCCGTAGGAAAGATTAATGGTTCAGGATCTCTGAATTGTTCCAGAATATCCTCCGAATTCTCAATTGTGAGGTCGGGTTCAAAAAATGGATTACCGGAAATTTGAATTGGAGTACTTGGTCGACTGGATGACGATTTTAAAGAAAAATCAACGGCGAAAATATTGGCTAGATGTCTTGATCGAGTTACAGGTGGTGAACGTATAAAAGGTGGTGAACGTTTTGCTCGGTGCATTCACTGAATATCCTATTAGTTATAAGAGATAAAAATTATATAAATTATCAAATTAATAGACTTTTCTGCTTTTGCCCACGTTTCAAATAGTCAATAGATGCAGCAGGGAGCCAGAACCCTTTAAATCGGAAGCTCACAACTTAGCCACTAACAAATCCAACTATTACTACGAAGCAGAAATTTTGGATGTCTATCAATTTAACCACTTAAAATAATTTTTCGTTGAAATTTAAAGAAATTTTAGAGAAGAAATAGAAAGAAAAAATTCTAAGTCTTAAAAACTAGAGCGGCGAAAAATAAGAAAGAAAAAGAGCGCGTCGAAAAACATCGAAAAATAAAAGGTCGAAAAATAATAAAAAGAACGTAGCGCGTCGAAACTTAAAAGTCTAAAAACTAAGAATTAAAAGTTGCGTCTAAAAATATTAAAGCTTAAAAGGAATTCTATATTCAAAACAGTATAAACTTAAAAAGTACTAAAATTTATAAAAACGGCGTCGCAAAATTCTAAAGCACCTAAATCTTAGTCTAAAGAAAAAGTACTTAAGGGATTTTACGGCAAAGCCTAAAAATCTAGAAATAAAAATAACTACGGCAAAAACTATGACTTAAAACTAAATACGAACGAAAAATACAAATATTACGCTAAAACAAATAAAAAGATACAAAATATAAAAATAAACTTAAAGTTGTAAAAATTACAATTTTTATAAAAATATTAATTTTATATTATTTATTTATTAAAGTATTAATTTTTATATATTAATAAAACTAATTAAACTAAATAAAACAAACTAAGCTAAATAATTAAATAATTATAACCTAATTAGGGTTTTAATATTAATAATTATTATTAATTAAAAACCCTAATCTGGTCGGACTAGGTATCAGACTGGTCAAATCACCTCATGCGATCGTATGAGGTGTTAGTTATTAATCCATGCGGTCGCATGGATCCGAAAACTAGTTCAAGTCTTGGGCTGCTACAGTGTCAGACCCAAATAATTATACTTATTATTTTTTTTTCTTCTGTTTTATATATTTATATAAAAATATTTATATAAATTAAATAAAACTTATATTTTTACAAACTGAAATAAAAATAAAGAAACTTTTACAAAAAGAAATTTTTTATATATATAACAAACTCTTAAAAATATATAAATTTTGTTTTTCTTTTCTTTTTTATGGTTTTTGTATTTTTAATATTTAAAACGTATTTTTACAAAAGCAAACTAAGAAATTTTTTTTTTTTATAGCATTGCGCTTTCGGCGTTGTTTTTCCCCGGCAGCGGCGCCAAAAATACTTGATGTGCGTAGAGGTGTATACAAAATAGTTATATTTTTACAAGGAAATACTATTAAATACGATACAATTTTACACAAGTGATTTATTTATTTATAGAGTGGATATACCTAAACCTTGCTACAACACTTATAGACAGTGTACCTAATCGTACAGTAGTGTAGTTTTTAGTAAGTCCGGCTCGTCCACAGGGAACTCGCCAAGATTAACGCTATATTTTTTAAAATTATATTTGTAAATATATAAATATATAAGTAGTATTATTATTATAAAAGGGGGTTTTTACCATTTAATGACCGGTTTTTCGATTTTAAAACTTAAGTCGCAGTTAAAACCTAATGTAAAATATTAAAAATAAATATAACTTAATTTAAAGCGTAAAGTAAATGACAATAATTAAATTGCGATAATTAAAAAGTACGATAATTAAAATGACAATAAATTGAAGTGCGATAAATAAAAGTGCAATTAAATATGAAATAAAGGAAATTAAATATGAAATAAAGGAATTATGCTTATTTAAACTTCCGTAATCATGATGTTTGACGTGTTGATTTTAGTTTATTACCATGGGTTAATTGTCATTTGTCCTAGATTACTCAATATGTCCATACAGATTTATCCATAATAGTCCATCAGTCATAATCATAAAATGTGGAAGTCTTCGTCAAATTATTCTTATTCCCGAAGTCAAATATTCCAACTAATTGGGGATTCGAATTGTAACAAGGTCTTACTATTTTGTTTAATGAATACACCAAGTTATCGACTGCGTGTAGTCCAAGGTTTTACTACTATGTTAACAATTACACCAATTACCCTTGAATGTAATCCACCCCTGTTTCAACAAGTCTATTAACTATTAATCCAGTTCCGTGTCCGGTTAAATGAACAATTATTGGTATTTATAGATATCCCGCCCACCGTACCCAGTCAAGCGTATGTGGTTATATATAAATACATCAAATTATAAGTCTATATATTAAATTAACGAGGTATCATTTAGTTAATATAAAGCCCATTAATAGCCCATAGTCTAATTTCCACAAGTGTCGTTCTTTTATCCAAACCCCAATTATGGTACAAAGCCCAATTACCCAATTTTAATATTTAGCCCAACATCACGATTACTTCGGCTTAAATAAGCATAATAATAACTTAGCTACGAGACATTAATTTAAAAAGGTTGAACATAACTTACAATGATTAAAAATAGCGTAGCGTTACACGGACAGAATTTCGACTTACACCCTTACAACATTCGCTAACATACCCTTATTATTTAAATTAAAATTATAATATATAAATATATACGTTGAGATTGAGGAGAAGAAAAAGATGTGATGTTGTTCAACTAAACTGCGAAATTTATAGGGATGTGGCCAGTTACTGTTAATCATGCGATCGCATGGTATTTAGGCTTCCAGGCCATGCGATCGCATGGCCTGCTTTTCTAGCTCACACAAGTTTGTTTTCTTTCTTGCCGACGGTTTAATAAATAAATATAATATATAAATAATTTTAAGAATTATTTAAATATTATATTATATTTATGTGCATAGTTGACTTGTAATTTTTAGTCCGTTGCGTCGAGCGTTGAGAGTTGACTCTGGTTCCGGTTCCGGATTTGTGAACGTCCTTGCGTACAATTTAATATCTTATACTTTGCGTTTTGCGTCTTGTACTCTTGTAATTTTGAGACGTTTCTCATCAATAATTTGAACCACTTTGATTGTACTTTGTACTTTTGAGCTTTTTGGTCATTTGCGTCTTCAATTCGCCGAATCTGCCTTTTGTCTTCACCTTTTATTATTTAAACGAATATCACTTGTAAATAGGACAATTGCAACTAAAAGCTTGTCTTTCTTGAGGGATAATGCTATGAAATATATGTTCATTTTTAGCATTATCATCAGCCATGATCACCCCAATCAAATTTAGGGACGAAATTTCTTTAACGGGTAAGTACTGTGACGACCCGAAAATTTTCGACCAAATTTAAACTTAATCTTTATATAATTTCGACAAGATAATCAAAGTTGTAATGTTGAGTCTCGAAAATTTTGAACTGTTTCATATATTCATTTGACCTTCGACTAATTTCGACGATTCACGAACCTTTAATTATAAATTATAATGCATATGTATGTATATGTATATATATATATATATATATATATATATATATATATATATATATATATATATATATATAGTTATATATATAAATAATTATATATTACAAAATTAAATATATTATTGAATTATACATGTAATTTAATTATTATGAAAGATAACTTCAGATAATTAAAACGTGTTATTTAAAACTGATTATTTAATTATAGAATGTATATTGAATGTAAATGATTTCGAGCATGAATTGTCAACGTTAACAAAGTATTAAATGTATACTTTGAGTTTATTTGTCTCAATATATTTATTTATGTAATAAGAGATGATAATTAAAACATAATTATTATTACATATATATAGTAATATATATAAAATGTATAAATACTATATGTCGAAATTATAATAATTATTTCTATTATGAAATAACATAATATTTTAAATAAATATATAATATATATATATATATATATATATATATATATATATATATATATATATATATATATATATATATATATATATATATATATATATATATATATATAACACTACTAATATTTTCATATTTAAATATATAGTGTAATCAATATGCAAATACATATTATATAATATTATATATTAAAATGTATAAATAATAAATATTCAATACATGTTATATAATTATTAAATAGTACGTAGTTAATAATAATTACAAGTTAAAAATATAGTAGTTGTATTAATATTATTACTACTTCCATTATTATTAAGTAATATTAATATCAGTGATAGTAGTATTAATATTATTATTGTTGTTGTTATTATTATTATTATTATTATTATTATTATTATTATTATTATTATTATAAATATTAACAATAATATTATTAATAATACAATTAATATTTATTAATTAATTAAATATATTAAGAACATATACCAATCTGTTTCCCATCTCCATCAGTTCATTTTTTTCCCTTCCCATCTATTTAATTCGTGATTATTTGTCTGTGATTAGTTACGCGTCCAAATCAATTAGCATACAAACAAATCATTATTATTAGCCTTATATACTCGATTGTATTACAATTATAAGGTGCTATCTTCTGCAAATTGAAAATTAAAAACAGAAAAAAAAATAAACTACTCTGTACGAGTAATTTTTTTTACTCAACTCACGAATTCGAATGAAATTGAAAAATCTACTAATACAGTTTTGTTAGGAATTATCTAACCAAACTATCTGCAAAAATTACACGTTCTAATTCCTCAAAACGAGTTTGAATTTTCGAGTCAAAGTTTTAGTTTTAAAAAGTCAACTTTTGTTCTTCGAGTGTATAGTGAAGTTTCCCGTTAAATTGATGATTGGGAAAGTGTATAGGAGTGATTTGAAACATAACTTGTCTTATAATCTTTGTCTATAACGCTCCAAAAATCAAAATCCATATTTTTTTTTTGTTTTGAACCGCGAAGAACAGCAGGCCTGGGTAAAAAAAAATTTATATATTTTTTTGTGTTTTCAATTAATTCAAGAGTTTATATGGTTCGATTATACTTTGATTGAAAGTCTTAAAAACGTTTAGATGATTGATTATCATGTGGTTTGATCCTGGGTTGATTTGGTTTTGAAGCTGATGAAGATGAACAATTGAATTATACGGTTCATATATATAATTATAACTCATATTAGTTCAGAAAAACAATAGCAGAAAAATGGTTAAGGGTGTTTGGTATGAATGGGAGGACTCGGGTTCGAGCCCGGCTAGTGGCAACTATTTTTTTAAAACACTTTTGGAGGTAGTTTTTAAAACCAAAAATCTCTATTATTATTATTATTATTATTATTATTATTATTATTATTATTATTATTATTATTATTATTATTATTATTATTATTATTATTATTATTGTTGTTATTTGTACTTGAATATAAATTTTATTCATAAAAATTTTCATGATTTTAATTATTATTATTATTATTACTATTAGTATTAGTATTAGTATTAGTATTAGTATTAGTATTAGTATTAGTATTAGTATTAATATTAGTATTAGTATTAGTATTAGTATTAAAATTATTATTATTATTATTATTATTATTATTATTATTATTATTATTATTATTACTATTATTATTATTATTATTATTAATAACATTATTAGTATCATAAAAAAAATTATCATTTTTATTTTTGCTATTAGTATTATCATTATTAATAAAGTTGTTATTATTATTATTATTTTTAGTAAATCAATATTATCTAAACTATCATTTTAACAAATAAATATTTTGTACATTATATATACTTATTACATATACTAGGATTATATTTATATTTTATATAACAAACTAATGATATTTCATAAATACAATACTAATCACATATATATGAATATAGATATATTAATATAACTAAATGTATAAATATTAATCATTTTAAATATATATATATATATATATATATTTATATATATATATATATATATATATATATATATATATATATATATATATATGCAAAATAAAAATATATAAAATATAATTTAAGATATAATATAAGTATACGTTTTAAAATGGAATTTAGTATAAATTCTATATAACTACAAATATCTAAATAATACATATTAATAAATGAAATTTTTGTGATTTCCATTATATATATTAATAGATATACAATTGATATAGGTTCGTGAATCCAAGGCCAACCCTGCATTGTTCAGTTCAGTCGAATGAATATTTTTACTACAAAATATTGTATCGTTAGTTTCATTTGCTCCCTTTTTAATTGCTTTTGCAATATATATTTTTGGGCTGAGAATACATGTGCTGCTTTTATAAATGCTTTACGAAATAGAGACAAGTGATTAAAAATAATATTCTGCGAATTGATGTGCTAGGTAATTTAGTTATACGTTGTAAGAGCATGTAAGCGCGAATCCTAAAGATAGATCTATCGGGCTTAACACCCCCATCATGTAGGCTGCACTAGACGTTAGAGCTAGTGGGCGGATGTTCAGTACTTCGAAGATTATTTATACACTTGCGAGTGTACATATCCATCTTTGCGAAGATGACTTATTATATTATTGTTAAGGTTGGTTACTGAGGCCTCAACATAAGCAGAACGGTTTTATACACTTGCGAGTGTACATATATTTATAAACAGAAATCTTGTGGTCTATTAAAATATTGAAATGATTGTTATGATAAACCTATGAACTCACCAACCTTTTGGTTGACACTTTAAAGCATGTTTATTCTCAGGTATTAAAGAAATCTTCCGCTGTGCATTTGCTCATTTTAGAGATATTACTTGGAGTCATTCATGACATATTTCAAAAGACGTTGCATTCGAGTCATTGAGTTCAACAAGATTATTATAAGTCATTTATAGTTTGATATATTATGAAATGGTATGCATGCCTGTCAACTTTCGTTGAAATGAAAGTTTGTCTTTTAAAAATGAATGCAATGTTTGTAAAATGTATCATATAGAGGTCAGAACCTCGTGATGTAACCAACTATTGTGAATCGTCTATAATCGATATGAACGGGTCCTTTCATTTACATTTCCAAACAACATTTTTTGGGAATGGTTTCTGTAATAGTCATTTGTTTGAAAAACTTTTGTTTCAGTTGATATGATAGAAGTAGGTTTAAACACAGGTGAAGATGTTCTTCTATCAAAAGTATGTTTTGGACTAAGATCAATCTTCTTGTGTGGTGTCTGTCGAATTGGTTTGCAATTCATAGCCATGTGTCCCAACATCCCACAATTGAAACAGTTAACATTATCAAAACCATTAGCATTAAACACTTGATGCCTAGAAGTTGAATACTTTCTCCTCGGGGGTTTATTCTATTGCTTTGCTGGAGTGGGTGACGTGACTTGCTGTTTAACAGTCTGTCTACGATTGGGCCGAATATATTTCGTCACCCTTCCTAAATTTGAACCCTCACCTTTTGGTGGAAGTTCAGTTTTGGGATCAACAATCTGAGAATTCACAGTACTACTATCCTTAACAAACTTAACAGGGGTGTGCTGAGTGTTTTTCTTCCTAGATTGTTTTGGCTTACTAACACTCCTCTTCTCAGTATTTTGACTTTCACTCCTATTCGCTTCATTATTTGGATTCTTCAAAATTGTAACTGGTTTAGTCACAACTACAAAGGGTTTCCCGTCCTTTTCGGTGTCGACATCAGTGTCGGACTCCGTCTCATAAACAACATCTAATGGCTTTTTACCCTCACCAGACTCACTTTTACTCTCTACAGAATTTTTCTCAGGCTTACCATACTTTGGTTCTACAATCGGATCCCTATTCTTCTCAACAGGTTTATTGATAAACTCTCCTAAAAGCGGTGGGGGCAACCTGATTGTAGCCTATCCCTTGGTTTTTGGGATGTTTCAAGGTTTGTGTCACGTATGACATTCTCTGCCAATTATCAATCCTAGCCTTTTCTGACTCATATTTTAATTTGTATGAATCTTTTTCAGCCTTAAGTGCTTCTATCTGGCTCAAATACAGGTGAATCACTTTCTCATCATCTACAATAGTTGATTTCAAATGACCTACCTGATTCTCTAAAGACTTAATAACATCAACATACTCTTTCTACTTATTAAGGTAGAAAAGAGCATCATCGTAGTGAAATGTCCCGTTCTTGTTGATTAAAAACGTTCCATATTAATTGATTTCGTTGCGAGGTTTTGACCTCTATATGAGACGTTTTTCAAAGACTGCATTCATTTTTAAAACAAACCATAACCTTTATTTCATAAATAAAGGTTTAAAAAGCTTTACGTAGATTATCAAATAATGATAATCTAAAATATCCTGTTTACACACGACCATTACATAATGGTTTACAATACAAATATGTTACATCGAAATCAGTTTCTTGAATGCAGTTTTTATACAATATCATACAAACATGGACTCCAAATCTTGTCCTTATTTTAGTATGCAACAGCGGAAGTTCTTAGTATTCACCTGAGAATAAACATGGTTTAAACGTCAACAAAAATGTTGGTGAGTTATAGGTTTAACCTATGTATATCAAATCGTAACAATAGACCACAAGATTTCATATTTCAATACACATCCCATACATAGAGATAAAAATCATTCATATGGTGAACACCTGGTAACCGACATTAATAAGATGCATATATAATATCCCCATCATTCCGGGACTCCCTTCGTACATGATAAGTTAGAAGTACTAAAGCATCCGGTACTTTGGATGGGGCTTGTTGGGCCCAATAGATCTATCTTTAGGATTCACGTCAATTAGGGTGTCTGTTCCCTAATTCTTAGATTTACCAGACTAAAAAGGGGCACATTCGGTTTAATAATCCAGCCATAGAATGTAGTTTTAAGTACTTGTGTCTATTTCGTAAAACATTTATAAAAACAGCGCATGTATTCTCAGTCCCAAAAATATATATTGGAAAAGCATTTAAAAATGGAGCAAATGAAACTCACTTTCACAGATTTTTACATCGTCGGGAAGTAAGACTTGGCCACTGGTTGATTCACGAACCTATAACAATATATACATATATATCAAAATATGTTCAAAATATATTTACAACACTTTTAATATATTTTGATGTTTTAAGTTTATTAAGTCAGCTGTCCTCGTTAGTAACCTACAACTAGTTGTCCACAGTTAGATGTACAGAAATAAATCGATAAATATTATCTTGAATCAATCCACGACCCAGTGTATACGTATCTCAGTATTGATCACAACTCAAACTATATATATTTTGGAATCAACCTCAACCCTGTATAGCTAACTCCAACATTCACATATAGAGTGTCTATGGTTGTTCCGAAATATATATAGATGTGTCGACATGATAGGTCGAAACATTGTATACGTGTCTATGGTATCTCAAGATTACATAATATACAATACAAGTTGATTAAGTTATGGTTGGAATAGATTTGTTACCAATTTTCACGTAGCTAAAATGAGAAAAATTATCCAATCTTGTTTTACCCATAACTTCTTCATTTTAAATCCGTTTTGAGTGAATCAAATTGCTATGGTTTCATATTGAACTCTATTTTATGAATCTAAACAGAAAAAGTATAGGTTTATAGTCGGAAAAATAAGTTACAAGTCGTTTTTGTAAAGGTAGTCATTTCAGTCGAAAGAACGACGTCTAGATGACCATTTTAGAAAACATACTTCCACTTTGAGTTTAACCATAATTTTTGGATATAGTTTCATGTTCATAATAAAAATAATTTTCCCAGAATGACAACTTTTAAATCAAATTTTATCATAGTTTTTAATTAACTAACCCAAAACAGCCCGCGGTGTTACTACGACGGCGTAAATCCGGTTTTACGGTGTTTTTCGTGTTTCCAGGTTTTAAATCATTAAGTTAGCATATCATATAGATATAGAACATGTGTTTAGTTGATTTTAAAAGTCAAGTTAGAAGGATTAACTTTTATTTGCGAACAAGTTTAGAATTAACTAAACTATGTTCTAGTAATTACAAGTTTAAACCTTCGAATAAGATAGCTTTATTTGTATGAATCGAATGATGTTATGAACATCATTACTACCTCAAGTTCCTTGGATAAACCTACTGGAAATGAGAAAAATAGATCTAGCTTCAAAGGATCCTTGGATGGCTTGAAAGTTCTTGAAGAAGAATCATGACACGAAAACAATTTCAAGTAAGACTTCCACTCGAAATAAGATTGTTATAGTTATAGAAATTGAATTAAAGTTTGAATATGATTATTACCTTGTATTAGAAAGATAACCTACTGTAAGTAACGAAGGTTTCTTGATCTTGGATGATTATTTGGAATGGATTTAGAAAACTTGGAAGTAAACTTGCAATCTTGGAAGTATTCTTGATTTTATGAAACTAGAACTTTTGGAATTTATGAAGAACACTTAGAACTTGAAGATAGAACTTGAGAGAGATCAATTAGATGAATAAAATTGGAGAATGAAAGTGTTTGTAGGTGTTTTTGGTCGTTGGTTTATGGATTAGATATAAAGGATATGTAATTTTGTTTTCATGTAAATAAGTCATGAATGATTACTCATATTTTTGTAATTTTATGAGATATTTCATGCTAGTTGCCAAATGATGGTTCCCACATGTGTTAGGTGACTCAAATGAGCTGCTAAGAGCTGATCATTGGAGTGTATATACCAATAGTATATACATCTAAAAGCTGTGTATTGTACGAGTACGAATACGGGTGCATACGAGTAGAATTGTTGATGAAACTGAACGAGGATGTAATTGTAAGCATTTTTGTTAAGTAGAAGTATTTTGATAAGTGTCTTAAAGTCTTTCAAAAGTATATGAATACATATTAAAACACTACATGTATATACATTTTAACTGAGTCGTTAAGTCATTGTTAGTCGTTACATGTAAATGTTGTTTTGAAACCTTTAGATTAACGATCTTGTTGAATGTTGTTAACCCATTGTTTATTATAACAAATGAGATGTTAAATTATTATATTATCATGATATTATGATATATAATATATCTTAGTATGATATATATACAGTTAAATGTCGTTACAACGATAATCGTTACATATATGTCTCGTTTCGAAATCATTAAGTTAGTAGTCTTATTTTTACATATGTATTTCATTGTTAATACACTTAATAATATATTTAATTATCATTTAACATAATTAACCAAGTGTATCAATATCTTAATATGATTCATATGTACCTAGTAAAACGTTGTTATAACGATAATCGTTATATATATCGTTTTCGAGTTTCTTAAATTAATAGTCTCATTTTTATGTATATAACTCATTGTTAAAATACCTAATGAGATACATACTTATAATAAAATCATGTTAACTATATATATAACCATATATATGTCATCGTATAGTTTTTACAAGTTTTAACGTTCGTGAATCACCGGTCAACTTGGGTGGTCAATTGTCTAATCAAGTCTTAACAAGTTTGATTGCTTAACATGTTGGAAACACTTAATCATGTAAATAACAATTTCATTTAATATATATATAAATATGGAAAAGTTCGGGTCACTACACATAGTTCTTCCTATGTGTCTGATTTTCTAGACTCAAGTTCTTAAGTTCAAGTCTAAGTTTCGGACAAGTTTCACAAGTAGCAGGTATCTCGTTAAGCTTAGAGACCACACATTCAAGTCTAGCTATTTCCTGTTCAAGATCAATGCATTTTAAACATAAAGAATCTGAATCATTACATACTTGTCATTGCTGGATGTGTTAGCCATGAACGCGTAATATTTTCTACCATCCTGCGAATCTGTATCTGATTCTAATTCTGACTCTGAACTTGTACTGTCTGAATAATCAGCATCTTAACCTTCTTTGCCCTCAACTTTAGCAGAATTATCCGAACTTGTCACCGTGACTACCTTCTCATCAGTACCTTCATCATCACCCTTGATCAAATGTGCAAGTTCTTTTCTAAACCAGGTTCCCGTATGACAACTCATTCACGAGGATTCATCGTCATTTGAAGAGTCAGTTGTGAATTCAAGATCAGACAGATCCTTGGCTTTGCAGAACTTATCATACAACCTGTCACTAATTCTCTTTCTAAGACACATCTTCATTACCGCTTCAACCCTTTTCATACGTGTATCACATTTAGAGACATAACATGTGCAAGCAGGATCATCTTTACCTATACAACCAGCATTTCTTCTGATAACCCTTTCTTCTTCTATTTCAGCTTTACTCTTACCAACAAAAACCACGTTAGCTTTTTCAGCATCAACTGAGATCGACCAATCACACACTTCATCAGCATATGTAGTAGTCAAAGCTCTGGATTGACCACTAGAAGTTGCTTCTTTGTTCACTGTCGGACCAGCATGTCTAGGAGTCACCTCAATTGAAGTGTTATGAAAAGGATTATGAAAAGTCCTCTTAAAATGACCAAGTTCATCACAATTATGGCATCTCACTTTGGACATATCAAAACCAAACTTAGTATTGTGGTTCAGACTCAAAGTACTCTGACCTGTTCTTTTCAAATACTTCCTAGCAAGTCTCACCACACTTCCCATAGCAAATAGGATGTCCATTATCTCAATCTCATCCTCATCAATCTGATCATAATCCTCATTCTCCAGATGACCATTGATTATCTGCCTACTTATCATATCATTGTAAGAGTTAACAACGATGGCAGCTAATGCCATATCCTTCTAAATCAATTCTAGAGGCCTTTTCTTGATATTTTCCATCTTGATCACTGGTGATTGAGTCTGTTGTAGAATGATTGAATCAATCAGTTTAGCAGTTGATTTCTGTGTTGAGATTTGGCATTGAAATAACCAAAATTTGATACTGGAGCCGAGATCTGTGATGCATTGGTGGAAATGTAAGCTGTTTGCAAAGGAGCATGATTTCCCGAAGATGACCCAATAATGGACGAACCAGCTACAGTACCAAGTCTCTTTCTCTTTGCCTCAACCTGAATATCCTTTTCCATCAACTTGGAAGTAAAAGCTGTCAAGGTTAACGTACGACCTGTTGCAATGTACCTATTCTGAATCTTTTCAATTTCATCGTCCCATTTCTCAGGAAGACCGTCTTCCAAAACTCTAACTGCTTTCTCATCAGATAAATCAATTCCATAATTTGCCATTTCAGCAACCAGCAGATGATATCTCTCCAAAGTTTTTCCAAGAGACTCGGAAGGTAGAGCAGCAAACACTCTCCATTCATCTTTGAGAACCTTACCCTTAGTGGCACGGTAAGTGGCTGTTCCTTCTGTGGCTGATTGAAGAGCAAGCCAAAGGGTATACGAGGTCTTATTTCTGTTCTTGAACTGTTAGAAGATCTCCTTAGACAGTGCCTGAGTAAGTTGAGCGTAGCACTTACACTCCAAGTTATACTGTTCACGCTCAGCAGGATTGAACTGAGCGGTCTCTTTAGGTTCACCGTCTGCCCCATTGGAAGTTCCCATAGTCTAGAATCTATACCATTAAAATATATCATAAAACGCGCCTTCCAGTCTAAAAAGTCCTTTAGATTGTCAAGCTTGGGAACCTTATTAGAAGTTCCAGACTCATTCTCATTCAGTAACAGTTTTTGTAGTCTTGGAGCAATCACCAATGCACTGTATTCGTTTATTACTTGTTCATTAGTGTCCAACATTTTAAATTAGCTAGGATTAAATTCAAGATTAATGAAATTTCTGATTAACGACACACGGTCGATTGTCTTAGACACACGGTCGATTGTACGAGACACACGGTCGATTGTATGAGACACACGGTCGATTATATAACTAACACGGTCGATTTTCTGACAAAATTTGGGCAGCACTTCGTTACTCAATAAGCCTTTGGTGTTACAAACTCACACGGCCGACTGTTTATCTCCCTCGGTCGATTGTATAGCTCACACGGTCGAGTGACTGAACTCACACGACCGATTGACTTAAGGAAACTCACACGGTTTAACTGAAAGACACACTGTCGGTTTACTACCTCAATCGATCGATCTAAGGACTCACACGGTCGGTTGTCAAGACGCACACGGCTGAGTGTGTTCTTGACAGATGCAAGTCGACTATTAGGGTTTTCTAGACCAAAATCGATTTTTCTATCAATTTTTGATGAAAAACACTAAACCAAAATGTAGAGAACAATGGAAAAGACTCCAGAAACACCTTTTGACAACGAAAACACCAACTATAATGTAGAAAAAGAGATTAAATGATTAAAACACAAAAAACACCAAAAACACCAACTTTTTGACCCAAAAACGGTTTTGATCAAGCAAAACCAGAGACTCCAGCTCTGATACCACTTTGTAGACATTTATTCACGGATCTTAGGTCGCTTTCTAACTATCCTAGAGTCGGAATTCACTAGAATAGGGTTAAACTGAGATATGGGTCGTATCATAGATCAAACCTAGGACAAGAACTAGATTAGATTGACGCATAAACGATATATTTCGGTGGTATATGGTGTTAGGGTTCTCTGGAGATGAAAACCAGTCGACTAGGGTAAATGGGATGATTAACCTCAACCAAAAAGTCTCAACCCGTATATATACTGCAGGTCAGACACACTCGGTCGAGTGTGTCTCTCAGTCAGTCGACTGAGTAACACATTCGGTCCAGTGTGTACACACTCGGTCGACTGTGTGTGCAGTTTAACATATTGATTATTGATGTTACGCGAGGTGTATATAAAATAGTATTATTTTTACAACGAAATACTATTAAATACGATTCAATTTTACACAAGATATTTATTTATTTATAGAATGGATATACCTAAACCTTGCTACAACACTTATAGGCAGTGTACCTAATCGTACAGTAGTGTAGTTTTTAGTAAGTCCGGTTCGTCCACAGGGAACTCTTAAACAAGCTTAACGCTATATTAGTTTTAAATTTATAAAAATACAAATATATATATATATATATAAGTGATATTATTATTATAAAAGGGGGTTTTTACCGTTTAATGACCGGTTTGTCAATTTTTAAAACTTTAGTCGCAGTTAAAACCTAATGTAAAATATTAAAAATAAATATAACTTAATTTAAAGCGTAAATTAAATAACGATAATGAAATTGTGATAAATAAAAGTGCGATAATTAAAGAGTACGATAATTAAAAGTGCAATTAAATACAATGACATTAAATAAAAGTGCGATAATTAAAAGTGCAATTAAATATGAAATAAAAGAATTATGCTTATTTAAACTTCCATAATCATGATGTTTGACGTGTTGATTTTTAGTTTATTCCCATGGGTTAATTGTTCTTTGTCCTGGATTATTCAATATGTCCATACGGATTTTTCCATAATAGTCCATCAGTCATAATCATAAAATGCGGAAGTCTTCGCCAAATTATTCTTATTCTCGAAGCCAAATATTCCAACTAATTGGGGATTCGAATTGTAACAAGGTTTTAATACTTTGTTTAATGAATACACCAGGTTATCGACTGCGTGTAAACCAAGGTTTTACTACTTTGTTAACAATTACACCAATTACCCTTGAATGTAATCCACCCCTGTTTCAACAAGTCTACTAACTATTAATCCAGTTCCGTGCCCGGTAAAATGAACAATTATTGGTATTTATAGATATCCCGCCCACCGTGCCCAGTCAAGCGTATGTGGTTATATATAAATACATCAAATTATAAGTCTATATATTAAATTAACGAGGCATCATTTAGTTAATATAAAGCCCATTAATAGCCCATAGTCTAATTTTCACAAGTGTCGTTCTTTTGTGCAAACCCCAATTATGGTACAAAGCCCAATTATCCAATCTTAATATTTTTAGCCCAACATCATGATTACTTTGTCTTAAATAAGCATAATAATAACTTAGCTACGAGACATTAAATTAAAAATAACATTAACCATAACTTACAGTGATTAAAAATAGCGTAGCGTTACACGGACAGAATTTTGACTTACACCCTTACAACATTCGCTAACATATCCTTATTATTAGAATTAAAATTAAAATTAAAATTATAATATATATATATATATGTTTACGTATGAGTAAGAAGAAGAAAAGATGGATGTATGATGAACCAAAGCTGCGAATTTATAGGCCTGTGGGCTGGATTTCAGGGCCATGCGATCGCATGGCTTTTGTGCCTCCAGGCCATGCGATCGCATGGGGGTAGGTAGCAGCTCACATATTTTTGTTTCTTTGCTTGTCGACGTTTTAATAAATAAATATAATATATAAATAATTATAAGAATTATTTAAATATTATATTATATTTATGTGCATAGTTGACTTGTAATTTTTAGTCCGTTGCGTCGAGCGTTGAGAGTTGACTTTGGTCCCGGTTCCGGATTTTCGAACGTCCTTGTGTATAATTTAATATCTTGTACTTTGCGTTTTACGTCTTGTACTCTTGTAATTTTGAGACGTTTCTTATCAATAATTGGAACCGCTTTGATTGTACTTTGTACTTTTGAGCTTTTTGGTCGTTTGCGTCTTTAATTCATCGAATCTGTCTTTTGTCTTCACCTTTTATTATTTAAACGAATATCACTTGTAAATAGAACAATTGCAACTAAAAGCTTGTCTTTCTTTAGGGATAATGCTATGAAATATATGTTCGTTTTTAGCATTATCAATTATTTAACAAATTAAGTACTCACAATCACAAACGTAATCAATAGTCACAAGTAAACATTATTACATAACCGAATGTGTTAAACGTAAAGATAAACTACAGCTGGGGATTCATGCATCAACAACTTCTATATAATTTGATGGATTTGAAAGTCATTTCACTTTGGTCAAGTTTGAGGGAAAATTGACCTTTAAAAGTCGGTTTCAAAAGTTGTAATGGATGGTGTATCGGAATGATATTGAACTAGATCATATGAACTGATATTACGATGTCTATTAATTTTGATTTGCATGCTTGGACAGTCAAAGCTTGTGTGTTGAAAAATATGTTAAGAGATTACAATTATGGAGTAATATGAGAAACTAAACCAATATATTAACTGCAAACTACATTTTGTCTATTGTGGTTTTCAACTACGCATTATTTGTTTTTTTCAAGTTATAATCTACTTGCTTTATTTACTGAAAGTCTTTTGATTTTTTAACAACCTAACAAATACTATATAAAATATATTATTCTAAAAATTTAAATTTTGATTAGACACTAAACAAATCTCGTGAATTCGCGGGTCTTAAGCTATTATAAAATGAAAAAAAAAGAAACAATTACGTATATATATGATATTCATATAATGTTCGTCGTTGTAATGTGATTTAATTCAGTAACTTTGTATGATGTTGCTCGTAGTTGAATTTTTTTCATTTCAGTAACTTTGTTAGAAATCAAAAATAACTACGATATTTCATTCATTTAATAGAAAGTACAATAAAATATTAAAACAACGACATAATTAAACTAAAGCACGATAAAATATTTTAAATGGGATAATTAAATTAAAACACAATAAAGGTTTCTTCATCTTCCAAAACTAAATAAAGAGAAATTCAATTTGAATGCCAATTGACAGTTTCTTTTATACCACACCATTGTTCGTCTGCACGAAGGTACGTAGAGGACAATTCTGGAACACAATCATCTTCAAAATACAGCACGTCACTGTGTTCAAACGGTACATTTTCTTTCAAGCATTCTAACAAGTCCTCTAAATCTAGGTCGTGAACGTCAATTTGTTCGAACGAAGCTTTCGAAGCATGCGTATAATCGTAAACCGTAATACACATCGAATGAGACATTAATCGATGGAATGCTTAACAATTTTAAGTTGAGAAATTTAATGAGGGAGTTTAAGTAGAAAAAAAGTTTTAGATTTGAATTGAGGAGTGTCATAATAGAATTTGAATAGGCAAATTGTTCAGATCGAAATGTAGTCCCAGAATCTTTTCCGGACGATATGTCGTCCAGGGAAAAAAGGCACCAAACTTTTTATTTCTGAGACAAAAATAAAAGCTAAAAAAAGAAAAATTAAAATAATATTTTTTCCTGGATGACTTTTAGGGACGACCAGTCGTCCATGAAAAAAAAGCGTAAATTTTTTTTATTTTGGAGCCAAATGTTTTCGAGAAAAATAAAAAATTAAATTGTTAATCTTTTAGGGACGACATTTGTGTCGTCCGGAAATGTTCGGTCAATAATTCAGAAAAAGCTTGCCAGAAAACCAGATTTTTTGTCGTATAGTGACCCTTCTGGGTCAACAATTGTCGTCCGAAAAGGTGTCGTGCATAAATGTCATTTTTCTAGTAGTGGATGTTGGGCTGAAGGTGTTGATGGACTTATTGATGACTTAATAAGCCCAAGATGGGTTTATATCTAGAATATAGAACTCTAACATCCACTTAGGGTTTCATAGTACACACATTTTTCATCCGACCGTTTCTTTCTTTTCTCTCAATTTAGGGTTTCTTACATTTAGCTTTTTCATCTTGATGATCTAGTTGTTATTGTAATTTTTGAGTTAATTTCATTATCCTTCTTAAGTTCTGTAATAGTTATGAGAGAGTTTTCTGATTCTGTTTTGTTCGAAGCATTTAGAATTGTGTAATTTGTTGATTGTTAGTTATTTGAACTTTTGTGATTGAAGACTTTTTATACTTTTTTCGTGGTATCGGAGCTTTAGGCTCTTGATTCGATGATTAATCTCTCTCAAAATCTTCAAGTGTCTTCGAAGAAAATTAGAATTTCTTTGATTACTTTGGTTCTTCTTTTGTGATTGTTACTATCTTGTAGTTCTTTGTCTGTTTGGGTTCGAGGAAGGACTCTGGTATGATAGATTTTTGAATCTGTTGGTTTCTTTTGAAATCCCAATTTCCTGAAATTAGGCTTAGGGATTATGGTTCATCAGTTCCGTGCAAATTTTCTTTCTTCTTTCGTTGTGCATTAAACCGAGCTTAGAGATTGGTTAATTATTTCCCTTATTTTTGATTATTTGTATATGTTCTAACTCTTTATGGTAGAAGAGACATATATGCGCCCAACTCTTGATCTCAGCTTTGAAACTGATGAATACCTGATCAAACACAGTTTATGTGTTAAGGTTTTTTACACCGTTTCTTTTATTCCCTATTATTTTTTATTTTAGGGTTTTAATATGATAGTAGAATATACCTTTTCCTAGGGCTGAGCTATCACCTTAATCAATAAACTTTATTTTGGTGATTCACTTTATTTGCATCTAATTGATACAAAAATTTGTACACCTATAAATTCTATAAAATTAAAGAGTATTGAAAATTATAATATCTGGAATATCAATGCTTCTTGCATTTGGGAACATAAAACAAGATTGGTTTTATAAATGAAATTTGTGAAAAGATGTATCTAATGATGTTCTTTTATGGCACTGGGATAAGTGTAACGTTGTGGTATTATCTTGGATATTGGGGACTTTAGCTGATCGGGTCAAAATTTTCTACTAATGCTATTACTATTTGGAATGAGCTTAAAGAACATTTGATAAAACTGATGCATGTGTTGTGTTTATTCTGCATCATAAAATTAATTTTACAACAACAACAAAATCCAATCCCACAAAAATGGGATATGAGGAGGTAAAATGTAGACAATCTTTCCATATCCTTGAATAAAAGAAAGTCATTTCTCCACCCAGAGTGAAATACCCCAAGAGTAGAGAAACTCTTCTCTCAATGTTCTATGGATAGAGAGATTGCTTTCGAATGCACCTCCGGCTAATAAGTAGGGTAAAAATAAAAATAAAAAGTGTGAGACGCCATGAAAATGATAGAATCAAATTTTCATGAGTTTTAAACCTGCCTGAAGTACAATTTAGGTTCTAAGCGACAGTGTGGTCGCCAATAAATTAACGTTTGATGTTGACTCGATTAATAGATCCAAACATAAAATAACAGTTCTATATCTGAATATTATCATAAATTCAACAGTGGGGCTGCTTCCGGCACTTGTGCTACCTAGTTTGGTAGTTTGGTTTGATGTCGCCAATAACAATGGCAAACCTACATGGGACTCAATGAAGTCGTGTGACACACTAGTTTTATTATTATTATTATTATTATTATTATTATTATTATTATTATTATTATTATTATTATTATTATTATTATTATTATTATTATTATTATTATTATTTGCAAAATATACATTAAATTGTGAAGTACACTACTAAATTTAATAATAGGGCCTCATACATTTTTAATAAGATGTAAGGTTTGTTAGAGGTAAATACATCTGAAATATCATTAAAATATAATTAGTTTTGAAAAAAAAATCAACGGAATTCAATTAAGTTTTGATGCTAGATTCGTCAATGATAAGACATGACTATATTTTGTGTAAGAAAACGGGTATGAAAACAAACAATCTGAATTGGTTCCTTAATCGTGGAACACTTTCCTGCTTAGGTATTTCACCCCACACAAGTCTCGGGTTTACACGAAATCCTAATTGGGATAAAACAAGAACGATTTTTTTTCCAGGAAAAATGAAATCAAAATCACGTATTTAAAGAATCTGTGTGTTTTGGACCCCACCAGGGGTGCTGCCCCTTGGATCCCGCAAGGGGCGCAGCCCCCTTGACCCCCACAATTTGCACGACAGTTAGTAGCCAACTCTTACAAGTGTGTACTCAACACTCTCCGAACCCGTTGTTAAATATAACTAGCTAACTATTGCATTCAAGTAACGTCAATCATTAAAATGTATGTTAGATGATACTAAAATCACCAATATTTTGGCCGACCCTCAACTCATGTTACCTTTCATTTATAGATAACTTTTATTTTATTTTTTTCATTTTTTTTTTAATTTTGAATGCAATAAAGATAACTTTTATTTAACCGTTGATATAAGAGAGTGTGAATTAAACTGCATATACCTCGTAGGTTGTGCCTCACCTTTGTTTTTTGACTTTACCTTTCCCACCCATCCAAACCACCATATACCACCGTAAACCACCACTAATAAGTCACTATTTTATTCTCATTTAATCCTCCATTCACACCAGTTACCACCAAACACCACATCCAATTTCAGCGGACACTATTTTATTATTATTATTTTCTCTTTTACTTCTCCATTACACCATCTCAACATCTTTTATTATTCCCAACAAAATTCAACTCCTTACTACCTTTAATCTTCTTCCTTCTTTTTTCATTTTCTCACCTTTATTCCCTCTTTGATTTCTACATTTCTTTTCGTTAATTTCATCATGGCGTCTGCTGATTCTGTTTTTATGGGGGATACGATTTTTGTTGGGAGATTAATTAGGGTTTCTCATAATCTGCTCAAAGAGGAGTTTTGCAAAATTGGACCGATTAGGGAAATCAAATCTTGGTCTATTCGGCGGTTTGCTTTTATTTCTTTCGAGCAACCAACTCATGTCACTTTGGCGATTCAAGAGATGAATGGGTCATCTGTTTTTGGCTCTCCTATCTATGTTGGACGGCCTTGTAGACGTGGTGGTGGACCTGCTACCCGTGGTGGTCTTTCTTGTTCTTCGGTTACTCTTGCACCGAACCGTCATGCTGCCGATGGGTTGGAACGGAGTGTTCTTTGTGTCGACTCGTCTATTTTGATGGAAGAAAAGTTAAAGAATTTCTTGATTAACTGTAAAGCTAAGGTTTCGAATTTTAGAAGATTGGGGGCGTTTGCAGGGGTGGTAGAGTGTTTTGATTTAGCTTCATATTCAAATGTTCTTGCTAAGGGTCGTGATTCTGGCTTCGATTTGGTGATTCCGTTCTCTCCAAAGGCTGATGCCTTTTTCAGGTACGTTGGGTAGAGTTAAGGGCTTTTCCGGCGAAGTTTGTTAACTTTGATAATATTAGAGGTATTGCTAGTAGGGTTGGTTCGGTGGTGAAAGTGGTGAATTCTTCGCCTAATTTGTTAGGTTATGGTTCTATTTTTGTGTTTGTTGAAACTACTCAGGTTAAACACATTCACGAGCTAGTTTCTGTTTCTTTGATTGCCGACACTTTGGTTAACGGTCACATTTGGGTCAGCGAAGTTTCTGATGTGTCGATCGTTGAAAGAATTCAGGCGGCTTGTGTCTCGGCTGATTTTGTACAAGTCGTGAATGATTCGGTTCTGAAGGAATTGATGACATGAGGGGGTAATCTTGATGCGGGGGGTCATAAAGGTGTTCCTGTTAACAGTGGGGAGGTTTTGGGTGAAGGTATTGGGGAAGGAGGTTTTGTTGGTAGTGAGGACGATGTTGGATTTACCTCTCCGGTTGTTACGGGTAATAAGACAGGTTTTGATAATTCTAATGTTGTTAAGTCAGGTTCTAGAATTGTTACACCTTCTTCGGTTACGTTCTCTTTAGATCAGGTTCAAGCGGCGTTAGATTCTCATGGTTTTCGAAAACGTAAACGGGCTCGTTGTTCAGGTTCAGGTTCAAGTGATGGTGGTGGGGGTATAGGGCGTCTTAAAAAGGTGAATGGGAAGAGTGGTTCGGGCCTTGCTCCGGTACGTTTAGGTTTTGAAGTTGGACAGTCGAGCAACAAGATGGACGGGTTGGAAACGGGTTGTGCGGATCGTTTGTTTGTTAAGGATTCTGGTGGGCCTGGGATGGTTAATAGGCCTGAGGTTGTGTAAAGACCCGTCCTTATCCACCTGGACAAAGTCTTCAACATTTGGTTCCATTGCGATGATCGACTCCAAGTAATATCTTTAGTATGAGCTAATGCACAGCGGAAGACTTAGTTGTACCTGAGAATAAACATGCTTTAAAACGTCAACATAAAGTTGGTGAGATATATAGGTTTGATGCTAGCAGCGTTATAACTATGGACCACAAGATTTCATATGTAAACATTTTAATAAAAATATTCTAAGTGGTTGAGCACTTGGTAACCATACTTAACATTTAATCACGTCGCATATTCCCTTTATTATGAAATCTTACTACACCGTACCAAGTGTAGTCACGAAACGAAGTACTGTGCAACCGTTGAATACTGGTCGTCCAGTCCGGTTGGGGTTGTCAGGCCCGATAGATCTATCAACAGGATTCGCGTTTACAATACCGCTGTAAATAACAGTTACCAAGCTACAGGGAAGTATGCCAGTGGTACAACTCAACGTAGAATATATTTTTCAGTTACTTGTGTCCATGTCGTAAAACATAAAATACATGTATTCTCATCCCGAAATATTTAGAGTTTAAAAGTGGGACTATATACTCACCATGCTATATTTTGTAGTAAAAATACATATAACATCATTGAACAAGTGTAGGGTTGGCCTCAGATTCACGAACCTATATAATTGGTATGTTTATTAATATACATATTTGTATTCAAATAAATATATTTATAAATTTATTAATTATATCATAATACATATGTTTATATGTTTCTGGTGTTCATTTTGTAAAAAAAAAAAATAAAATAAAAAAAATAAATTCCATTATGTTATGTATTGAATATATTTTTATATAATTTGTTTGTAAAAAAAAATATAGTAATTATGGTTATATTAGTGATTATAAAAAAAAATAATAATAATGATAATAACAGTTTTTAAATGAAAAGGTTATTAATAATAGTAATATTAATTATAAATAGATTGATTATACTTAATGTTTAAAAAAAAAAATGATGCTAATACTAAGGTTAATGATAACTTTAATAAATATAGTAATAATAATGATGCCTATATGATAAGATTAATATTAATATTATTAATACTTATAAAAATATGGCTATGTTAATAACGTCTTTAGTAATGATAAATATAATTATAATATTAGTAATAATAAGTATAATTCTAACAATCAAAAAGATATATTGATCATAATAATAACAATAACTAATAATAATAATCATAATAATTAATAATAATAATGAAAATAAAACTTGAAGTAATTTTGTATACCCTTTAGAAACTTTGTCCAAAAAGAATTGTCCTAGATGAGACTCGAACCCCTGACCTCTCGAACACTCGAAAACACCATTAACCACTCCGCTGCTTCTACTTTTCTGTATATACTCCCGGATAAAACTATTTAAGCCTTTTATTTTCGTTTTGGCCCAATAACACAAAACAGGTCACGGTTCACTTCTGCAACTCAATCACGGCCCAATATAGCACATCAGTCCATTAGTTATATTTTCCTGATTTCTGTTTTTGTTACCCGATAACAAGAACTCCAAATAAAACAAATAAAAAAAAATAACAGCTCAAAAGTCTTCAAGTGGAGTCTGTCTGTTTGTCGGCCATCCCTATTCTTTCTCAAATATTACCATCATCTTGTAAAGAGATATAAATAAAGTAGCAGCATCTGTTGTAACTTAACAGAAGGGATAACGAGTAGCAGGAATAGTAACAACTCAGGATGATGGCTGCGACAGGAATTGCAACAGCAACCCTCGAGCATGGTGACGATTTTGGTTTATATTAGACACAGTAGCAGTCAATATAATTGCACTTGTAAACAATTCGAAACAGTGGTAGTGGATTTAAACTGTCTGTTGTTCGTAAGGCAGGACTCAAATCAGAAAAAGAAATAAAAGGAGGCGGTTGTAAGATGTTGGGTTGTTCATGTGATTTCATTACGGTAGACAGATACAATAAGCATATAATCAGATGCATTCGTGTTCTTGTTGGGTTTTCAGAATAGAAACAAAGGAGAGGGAGAGAAGAGAGAAAAGTGGTCATGGTTCTCTGGGTTTACGAAGAAAACTTATTGTAGAGAGAGGGAGATGATCGTGGTTTAATGGGGATGAAAGGGTCTGAGTGGTAGTGATGGAAGTAGGGCGTTTTGGGTGAGGATGGAGATCGAATATAGGTTGTCATCGACACAAGGGTTGTTTGGTTTCAACCGTAAGTTGTGAGGAGCAACAAGCAAACGAAGTACATATATAGATGATGTTAATGAGTTTGTTCGAAGGTAATAAAAGGAGGGTTGATCGGTTATCGGGGAAACAAGGGAGGATAGCTTTAAAAAGGTTCAATGTGGGTTTAATTCTACGGTAGGTTTGTATTTGAGATGAAATGGTTATCGGATAAAAAAAATAGAGAGAAATATAAAGAGAAGAAATGGATTGCAGTGTGATTGCTTGAGTTCTCATAAAACAAATATGTAGATATGTGATATGTACTCATGTATGCATATATGTGATTCATGAGATACAAGAAGAATCGAGAGAGTGAACAACAAACAAGAAGAACAAACAAAAAAAATATAAAGTAGATTGAGATAGGTAACAAATTTTGTTATCTGTCTTTGATTTATAACCAATAAATATAAATACTAAATATATTAATATTATTAATACTAATAACAATAATAATAATAATATTAATAAGAATACCTATAACAATAATAATACTAAATAACAATAATGATGTTAATAAAGATAACAACAATGCTAATAACAATTTAAATATATTGAATTTTATAAAATAATAAATATTAAATGTAGATTATTAAATAACATTAATATATGTAATCACAGAATAATATATATAGTTATTATATTAATATTGCTATTATTACTTTCATAAAATTATATTACCAATTGTTATTTATACACATATGTACACATAACTATATACAAATAATTGTTCGTGAATCGTCAGGCAGGGTCAAAGGGTAACTGATTATCCGAATATAGATTTCAAACTTTCTAGACTTAATATTAGGGTTTTTGCTTATCATGTCAGAAACATATAGAGTTTAAGGTTTAAATTTGGTCGGAAATTTCCGAGTCGTTACAGTACCCACCCGTTAAAGAAATTTCGTCCCCGAAATTTGGTAGAGGTCATCATAAATAACAATAGGAATGTTTTCATGACGAATATGAGGTAATAATAGAGTTTTAACATTATAGAAGATATGGATAAAACAATTCGATCATATGAAGTGCACGAATGAAGCTATCACAAAAGAGTGAAATGAATGAATATAGAATTGTTTTAACCGATGACGTGATTAGGATTGATTTCCAGAATTTAAGGGATTTAAAGAAAATCTTATGTAATAAGATTTGGTTCTTAGACGATTTAGGAAACAGTTTCTCCTTTGCAGTAATCTGTTTCGATTTCTTTGTCGGATATTTCACTATAAATCCACCTCCTTCCCTTCCTTACTTCCCACATCTTCTATCCTCAATTCATATCTTAGAGTATTCTTTAAAATGCTCCATCCCATTCTGATCCTTGATATACTCTTAAGTTTCACATTTATCATTCTTCTTTTTCATTTACTACCAGAAGAATCTATTTACTTTTACTATAATCTTGTGCTTATAGTGTTTCCAATTCTCCCGTGTCTTTACGTTGCAATACGTATTGATATACATGGTTTGGGTGATTGTTGGGTTTGATATCTTCCCTTATACTTCGATGTTCCTGCTTCTGTCTTCTATAATCATTGTCATTCACAGTTAATACTCTCTTCTATTTGCTGCGATCTATACTCCAATCTCTATTGTGGGGATTTGTCCCTTCGTTTCTTCTTCCCGCCCTCGAGTCAAGCGAGTAAGGGTCCGGAATTCGTAGGTATGAAATTTTGGAATAAGCATAGCTAATGCTATTAGAAAGAAATGGTAATGGCACAATTTTGATTTGTCAAATTACCAGAATATCCTGGAGACGATATGTTCTTAATATGTTTGGAGATTGAATAGAATGTAAGAGTCGTGTAACATGGCACATGATGACGGTACTGTGAATCATCACATTACATTAGGAACTTAACATGACTTACTGTAATATAATGAAGTTGATCAAGTTTCATTATATTATACTAATTCATGTATCAGTTCCCAACACTGCTTCAGAACATTCCTATTTTAAACCTGAAGGTTTTAGAACTTAGAAACTAACACAGTTTCCTTTGTATTGTAACGCAGAAGTTACGGAAGGATAAATGATTTCAGATAGGAATAGTTGTGAAAATATCTCCAGAAACATGGAGAATATGTATAACGAAAGATATGAAGATATCTTATAATATCTAAGATAAGATGATGATGAAGTATATCATCTGGAAAGGTTTAGAATAAGGAGTAGGGTTCTTACTAACGATTTCAGCAGGTACTGAATCATTTAGATTCTTTGAAGGCAGGTTCAGTTCTTGTGATTTATCCACAACCTTTTTCATACTTTGCTCCATCCATTATCCAATTCCAACCCCTTCCATTTTTCCGAGCTTTTCCAACACACTGTACTTTATCGTAAACTTTTGACTGTTAAGGTCGTTTACGGTTTTTGCTGCTTTATCAGCATTTCAAGAACTACTTCATAGTCCAGAGTGTTTTTCAGAAACTTCACATTCGAAATATGTAATTCTTAGGGATAAATATTTTCGGTATAACTGGGAGAATTTCTACGAGATTTTCAAAATACCGATTGCGGATTTCGCCAAAAAGATAACGAGTTGCAGGTACATCTGCTGATGGTGTTTGTGAAATATAAAAAAAAATCTCCGATAACGACGGCGAAAAGAATAACGTGTATATATATCGAAACTAACCTTTCTGAGAAGTCGAGGTTAACTTGCTGGAGCTGTAACAAAATTAGCTAATTTGAAAAGGGATTGCAAAGTTATTTTGGGTAATAATAACACTAAAGAAATTAACACTACTGCGTGTTAAACGTTGACTCAGTCTCTGAGAGTCTTACAGGAGCATAAGTCTTTTCTTCCGTAGATGAAACGCGGTTGGTTCATCCTCTCGATTGAGGGGTTTTCAAGAATCATGAAAGATTTGAACATGCATTGTAATTGTCGAGATACAAATGAGGTTTAAGATGAAATCAAGTGGCAAACTTGAAGATATGTTTAGTTTCATATGTTATAATCAATATTTTAATTCATTTTAATTGTCCAAAGTTAGCAGTCCAATAGTTCAACATATTCATATATAATTTATTATATAATATTAATACGTATCGTGACCCGTGTACCGGTCTCGGTGTCGATCACAACTCAAAGTATATATATATTTTGGAATCAACTCCGACCCTGTATAGCCAACTCCCACATTCACATATAGAGTGTCTACGGTTGTTACGAAATATATATATAGATGGGTCGATATGATAAGTCGAAACCTTGCTTACGTGTCCCGTTATTTAAAGTGCGTAAAAGTAAATAACAGAAATTAAATGACGATAAATAAAATTGCGAGAATGTAAATTGCGATAAATTAAATGTTAATCAGTTAGCTGGGAACAGTTAGCCGGAATAGTTAGCGTGAAGTCCTATCACAATTCCAATTAATTAATTCGTTTGTTTCTAACACTTTTTATTTTTGTCCAATGTTTTCTTCGTTATGCCACTTGTTGGATTCTGATAGGTCAAAATCCAAATATGAAATTTGAATAGAAATGGTTATTCTGTGGTAAACGGATACGTATATCGGTAGTTGTAAGTAGGATAGTAAATGATCGTTGAATCAGATTCGAAGAATGTACAGTGTAACTTATTAATGTGAATTCTAAATATTCCTCGGGTACTACCACCCATTAAAATATTTTCATCATTAATAGTTTGTACAAAAGAATTTTTAATTACGATCTTTATGAAAATATACTTGCATATATATTTTCTTCAGATGTAATTATGAATTTAATGAGTCAACAAGATATTATACTCATTTGATTTATTGTTAGCACTTGATTACATGATCTCTAAAACTTTAGAGATTACATAATTGCCATGTCGAACGAAGATAAATGAGGTAGAACAATACGTAGAACGAAATTGATCAATGTAGAACGATATGTAAAACGAAGATTATACTTGAAGTACAGATGATGATATTGAGGCGTGTGATGTTGATATCCGAGGTACAGATCGTGACGTTGAGTTTTATGACGTGATTGTGGTTGGGATAATAAGAGTATTGTCGGCGTTGATGATAGTGGTACGGATTATGATGCTGGTGCTGTTGCTGGTGTTCGTAATCTTCGCACCAGGTTCTCCAAAGTCGTCACACAAGCGCGTAATTTGTTAACTTCTTCTAGTACTACGGAAGGATTGACGGTTGAGACGAGCGGTTGAGTAAGATTCGAAATATATATAATCGTAACGGGATATTTCTAGAAATGAGAGGGTAAATGGTTTCTCGAACAGGTTCGCCAGTAAGTGCTTTCAGGTTCATCGCCAAGAGGGCAATTTGAGAAGAATCTTTGACGTGAAATGATTTTCGAATATAGAATGATATTCTAACTTCATAGAATATCTATAATAATAAAGATTTCGTAGCCTACAGAAGATCTTACGGCATATGACAAGAAAGTCTACAGATGCGCTAAGATATGAATTTTTGTCTATACACTATCGATGCACTAAATGCAGTAAGACGTGTCTAGACTTAAGAATGATGAGCACGTAATTCCTAAGGATGATAAGCAGGTGATTTCCGACTAGAAATGATAAGCAAAACCTTTGACATGCAGACACGGTCAAAGTCCAGACCCACTAATGCATCTAAACAACTAACAATTAGACACACTAATGCAAGACCTGGTTCGCTAAGACCAACGCTCTGATACCACCTGTAAAGACCCGTCCTTATCCACCTGGACAAAGTCTTCAACATTTGGTTCCATTGCGATGATCGACTCCAAGTAATATCTTTAGTATGAGCTAATGCACAGCGGAAGACTTAGTTGTACCTGAGAATAAACATGCTTTAAAACGTCAACATAAAGTTGGTGAGATATATAGGTTTGATGCTAGCAGCGTTATAACTATGGACCACAAGATTTCATATGTAAACATTTTAATAAAAATATTCTAAGTGGTTGAGCACTTGGTAACCATACTTAACATTTAATCACGTCGCATATTCCCTTTATTATGAAATCTTACTACACCGTACCAAGTGTAGTCACGAAACGAAGTACTGTGCAACCGTTGAATACTGGTCGTCCAGTCCGGTTGGGGTTGTCAGGCCCGATAGATCTATCAACAGGATTCGCGTTTACAATACCGCTGTAAATAACAGTTACCAAGCTACAGGGAAGTATGCCAGTGGTACAACTCAACGTAGAATATATTTTTCAGTTACTTGTGTCCATGTCGTAAAACATAAAATACATGTATTCTCATCCCGAAATATTTAGAGTTTAAAAGTGGGACTATATACTCACCATGCTGTATTTTGTAGTAAAAATACATATAACATCATTGAACAAGTGTAGGGTTGGCCTCAGATTCACGAACCTATATCATTGGTATGTTTATTAATATACATATTTGTATTCAAATAAATATATTTATAAATTTATTAATTATATCATAATACATATGTTTATATGTTTCTGGTGTTCATTTTGTAAAAAAAAAAAATAAAATAAAAAAAATAAATTCCATTATGTTATGTATTGAATATATTTTTATATAATTTGTTTGTAAAAAAAAATATAGTAATTATGGTTATATTAGTGATTATAAAAAAAATAATAATAATGATAATAACAGTTTTTAAATGAAAAGGTTATTAATAATAGTAATATTAATTATAAATAGATTGATTATACTTAATGTTTAAAAAAAAATGATGCTAATACTAAGGTTAATGATAACTTTAATAAATATAGTAATAATAATGATGCCTATACGATAAGATTAATATTAATATTATTAATACTTATAAAAATATGGCTATGTTAATAACGTCTTTAGTAATGATAAATATAATTATAATATTAGTAATAATAAGTATAATTCTAACAATCAAAAAGATATATTGATCATAATAATAACAATAACTAATAATAATAATCATAATAATTAATAATAATAATGAAAATAAAACTTGAAGTAATTTTGTATACCCTTTAGAAACTTTGTCCAAAAAGAATTGTCCTAGATGAGACTCGAACCCCTGACCTCTCGAACACTCGAAAACACCATTAACCACTCCGCTGCTTCTACTTTTCTGTATATACTCCCGGATAAAACTATTTAAGCCTTTTATTTTCGTTTTGGCCCAATAACACAAAACAGGTCACGGTTCACTTCTGCAACTCAATCACGGCCCAATATAGCACATCAGTCCATTAGTTATATTTTCCTGATTTCTGTTTTTGTTACCCGATAACAAGAACTCCAAATAAAACAAATAAAAAAAAATAACAGCTCAAAAGTCTTCAAGTGGAGTCTGTCTGTTTGTCGGCCATCCCTATTCTTTCTCAAATATTACCATCATCTTGTAAAGAGATATAAATAAAGTAGCAGCATCTGTTGTAACTTAACAGAAGGGATAACGAGTAGCAGGAATAGTAACAACTCAGGATGATGGCTGCGACAGGAATTGCAACAGCAACCCTCGAGCATGGTGACGATTTTGGTTTATATTAGACACAGTAGCAGTCAATATAATTGCACTTGTAAACAATTCGAAACAGTGGTAGTGGATTTAAACTGTCTGTTGTTCGTAAGGCAGGACTCAAATCAGAAAAAGAAATAAAAGGAGGCGGTTGTAAGATGTTGGGTTGTTCATGTGATTTCATTACGGTAGACAGATACAATAAGCATATAATCAGATGCATTCGTGTTCTTGTTGGGTTTTCAGAATAGAAACAAAGGAGAGGGAGAGAAGAGAGAAAAGTGGTCATGGTTCTCTGGGTTTACGAAGAAAACTTATTGTAGAGAGAGGGAGATGATCGTGGTTTAATGGGGATGAAAGGGTCTGAGTGGTAGTGATGGAAGTAGGGCGTTTCGGGTGAGGATGGAGATCGAATATAGGTTGTCATCGACACAAGGGTTGTTTGGTTTCAACCGTAAGTTGTGAGGAGCAACAAGCAAACGAAGTACATATATAGATGATGTTAATGAGTTTGTTCAAAGGTAATAAAAGGAGGGTTGATCGGTTATCGGGGAAACAAGGGAGGATAGCTTTAAAAAGGTTCAATGTGGGTTTAATTCTACGGTAGGTTTGTATTTGAGATGAAATGGTTATCGGATAAAAAAAATAGAGAGAAATATAAAGAGAAGAAATGGATTGCAGTGTGATTGCTTGAGTTCTCATAAAACAAATATGTAGATATGTGATATGTACTCATGTATGCATATATGTGATTCATGAGATACAAGAAGAATCGAGAGAGTGAACAACAAACAAGAAGAACAAACAAAAAAAATATAAAGTAGATTGAGATAGGTAACAAATTTTGTTATCTGTCTTTGATTTATAACCAATAAATATAAATACTAAATATATTAATATTATTAATACTAATAACAATAATAATAATAATATTAATAAGAGTACCTATAACAATAATAATACTAAATAACAATAATGATGTTAATAAAGATAACAACAATGCTAATAACAATTTAAATATATTGAATTTTATAAAATAATAAATATTAAATGTAGATTATTAAATAACATTAATATATGTAATCACAGAATAATATATATAGTTATTATATTAATATTGCTATTATTACTTTCATAAAATTATATTACCAATTGTTATTTATACACATATGTACACATAACTATATACAAATAATTGTTCGTGAATCGTCAGGCAGGGTCAAAGGGTAACTGATTATCCGAATATAGATTTCAAACTTTCTAGACTTAATATTAGGGTTTTTGCTTATCATGTCAGAAACATATAGAGTTTAAGGTTTAAATTTGGTCGGAAATTTCCGAGTCGTTACAGGTTGGGCCTGGTTGTGAGCCCGGTTTGGGGCCAGATTCGGGTGTCGGGTCGAGTGAGGGTGGTGGGTCGGGTAGAACGTATAGTTTTTTTGAAGAGACGTTAAAAGGTATTGAAGGCTTGGTTAGGGTGGAAGGTAAGTTGATTGGGTCGAAGACGCTTCCGAAGCTTAAAGAGGGTTCAAGGGCTCGGCTAAAGAAAGGTAAAGGGGTGGTTGTTCGAAGGTCTAAGTTTGATGGTTAAGTTTTTTTTTTTTTTTTTTGTTCGATAATTTGTTAGTTTCTTTGAGCTTTTGTTCTTTTGGTTTTTTATGTGCGGGTTTGTAGAGGTTTTTGCGTTGTTTGGCCTCGGTGCCTTTGTTTGTATCCTTGTTCCGAGTCTTCATTTTTTTGATGAAGGTCCCGTGTTTTATAAAAGTTTCAATTTTTTTTGCCAAAAAAAAAAAAAAAAAAAAAACTGCAGACCCTCATCAATAAGTAAATGGGTCAACACAAGTCATTGTTACAAAAAAAAAATATGTGTATCGGCAGAGACATGTTAGCCCTGTATTGACTATGTCAATCCATCCAGCGATCCCCCGTAGCCCACTGGAGCCTGGCGAAACACCATCACCAAATGCCCCTACAACATGTCAGGAACGAGAATCGAACCTGCATCGTTATTGTTACAATCTTTACATGCGTGGGGTCTAGGGATCATTTGGGCCGGGTACCACTGATGCAATGCTTCGTTGGTGTCAACACAAGTCATTAATAGTCTAGGCTAGGTGGCTAGCTAGTTTCAATGGCGATTCTAGGATGAAATTTTATTGGAGTCCCAAAAAAAATTTGAAGGCTAAAAATATTTTAAAGGTACTTTAGTAGTTGTTTACCTCTAAAAAAAACATAAGTCCTAAAAATATATAGGGTCCTATACTTTAATTTAGTGGTGTCCTATACAATTTAAAGAGTAGATGGCAAAAAAAATTCTAAAGTAGTGGGGTCATAGGACCCCACACCCCTCCATGTAGAATCGCCATTGGCTAGCTTCCATCTCTTCTGTTAGCAATGTTTGAAGCGAATCAAAATACTCCGTATTAAACTAATAATTTTAATTTTATTTATTTATTTATAAATATGCACAAAGTTTCAATCCAAGGCTTGGGTTGAATGGTTGCTTTATGCACATGTCAAAAATTGATTTACAACATAAAATTTAAGTTGTTCGGTGAACAATTTGCCACTTGGATTTATTTTATTAAAGTGATTAGTTGTTAACTTTTTAGTGTTTTACACCAGCGATCATAACACTATAAAAGATATATGGATGCTACATTAAACCATAATTATATGGGTACGTTCTTGGTACGAGTTGAGGTCTTTTACCGCTTTTATCATGACAGTTACATGTTCTAGAAAATTAAGCTAATCTATTGGTGAGCACAACACATGCTGAAGATCAAGTTGTACGATCAAGTTGACAGTTTTTAATACAGCTTTTGCAGTTTCATGGGTGAAAGGAAACACGGCACTTACCTATGTCGATGACTGAGTTTGTTTTGATATAATTATGAATATAATATAGTGTAATTGATTGTTATTATCCAATAAATTACAAAGGATCCTATTTAACATAACTTGCATAACAAAAAATATAACTTACATAACAAATAACATAAATTGCATAATAAATATCTTAATTACAATAGGAAACTAGATAATTACTAAATATAATAAATTTATAATCCGAATAATATAATCTTTAGAATATTCCGTAATAAGTTTAGGTTACGCTCTTTGTCAAATGAGTCCAACTAGTTGTTGAACCCTCGCTTCGCGCCGGGGTTCGGTTTTCAATTTATTTTATTGCGTTTAGTTTGTAAAATTATTTCGTGGTTAAAGAATGATGTCGTTGAAGCGCAACTCGAGTCGAACTAAAAGGTATAACCCGTGAAAAATTTAAATGTTATTTTAAATTAACAATATATGTCCTTCTCCGCGTTTAGCTATGTAATTATCGACTTTTAAAAATTTAACGCAAAATCAACGTGTATGAAAAGTACCCCAAATATTTAGCGTTTTTTAAAAAGCGTCCGTTTTGCGTATAGTTAGTGACATTGTGTTCCTAAATTATTTCGAGTTTAACGATGGTGTCCGAAAAATTTAACTCGTTGCGAGCGAGAAGATATGACCCGTTGAATACTTGGGTGGAGTTTATTTAAGATTTTTTATGAAAATGGTTATTTGACACTTTACCTCCCTGTTTGGGGGTCGATTTGAATATTTGAAAAAAGTGTCGAGGTCTTTGTTGGTGTAGTGAAATTTAATTAGAGGGAAAAGAAAAAGGTGAAAGGACGAAAATGTCTCTAGTTACTATTCACCATTTTTTGGCTATTAGATAATATAGTAAAGTAATTAGGCTAGTCAAAAATGTTATCAGGCTGCAAATGATTATGGACTTCAAAAATATTTATTTTCTCACTAATTTAAACCAAAAGGTGCTGAAGCTATGATGAAATTAATTGAAGACCTTCTTAGTTCATAAGCTTGGAACAGAAGTGAAGCTGAAACAGATGAAAATAATCGCACTGTGAATCCAACTCAAAATTCTGTGATGGGTGGCATATGAGAGAGTAGTCGATGCCGAATTTGCCATTTAAAAAAAAAAAATTATACCAAAAGAACTCACATTCACAAAGCATGCATAAGTGGAAAAGGAGTTAACCCTACTTCAATATTGAAGGTACAGTTGATTTATAATATAGCTCGAGACGTTCTTGCATAATATGCAACGGCCACCTAAACTAAAAGTGAAAAGTTCGGAAACAGACAAGGGTCTTTAACAAAGGAATCTGATAAGTGAAATTTCAACTCCGTACATTTGGAATAAAAGTAAACGTCTCGACGGATAACCTAAACAACAAAAATATCGTCCGCCCACTTTTAGGTTAGTTGGTTGTGAGCTCTAAGATGATGATTATTTGTATTTAACCGTTGATATACGAGAATGTGACATAACCTGAAGCCCCACATCAATAGGGTCAACATAAGTCATTAATAGTCTAGGCAAAGCCGCCTGCCACTATATACGTCTAGTTTCGTGGTTTTTGAAATATATAAAAATTAAACTAATAATCATCTATAATTTATTTTAAGATATGCACAAAGATTCAATATCTAGGCTTTGGTTTGAGATGAATATTCAAATGAATCCAACTTTTAAGTTGGGTTTCAAGGGACCAATCAGAGTGCGAGATGTGGCGTGACAATCACACGTGATTGAAAAAAAATATTTTCAAGAAAAAACTTTTTTTTTTTAAATTTTTTTTTCAAATTTTTTTTTTCCAATCACATTTGATTGAATTTAACATTCAGTAAATCACATGTGATTCTGCATGCCAATCACATGTGATTGTAAAACTCAATCACATGTGATTCTGCATGTTAAATCCAATCACATGTGATTGAAAAAAAAATTCAATTTTTTTTAATTTTTTTTAATCACATTTGATTGGATTTGACATGTAGAATCACATGTGATTGGGTTTTACAATCACATGCGATTAGATTTAACATGCTAAATTAAAAAAAAATCAAAAAAAATTCAAAAAAAAAATGTTTTTTTTAAATTAAAAAAAAAATTGTTGAAAAAAAAAACTTTCTTTTTTCAATCCATGTCATTGTCGCGCCACATGTCGCGCGCTGATTGGTCCATTGGATTTCAAGCAAATTTTTGAATTCTAGGAATTACAACTCGTTGGGTTGAACAGTTGTTTATGTCCTGTGATATTTATGCGCCTGTCAAGAAATGAACATACAAGATATACTAAATTATGTTAATTTAAATTATACAATGAACAAGTTTCCACTTTTAGATATATTCTAACAATTATATTGTATATACATTTATTCAGAAAATCGAATGAACAGTAAATACAACCCAATTTTGACCCAATTAAGGCCCAAATTCGACCCAATTATGGTCCAAGTACATACTTAGTAAGGAGAAGGTCATGGATTCAATTCCTAGCGACTATTTCCCATCCAAACTTATTTTTTATACTTTCTATTTTTTACCCATTAACACCTTTATTAAATCTTTTAAAATAACCCTTTCACTGTTTTAATTGTATTTCAATCCTCTCACTCTTCAAACACATTTTAATTTTTCTATTTAAATCCTCTCACTTTTTGATTAGTTTATTTTTTTCTCAACCTTTTTAACTATATTTCTTTTATTATATTTTTTATTCTTCCTTTGAAACTTTTTTAAATTCTTCTCGCATTTTCTTGATTTTATACAATCTTTTTATCGAACTTTTAACCCCCTATTTCTTTATAAGATACGTATAAAAGTGTTCGCTCAACCATTTTTTAAATTTTCTTTCGTTTACAGATATTTTTCTGGGAGATATTATAAATTGAAATGTGCCACTTTGAAATTCGATATGAGAATATAAGTAACGTTAACGAACTACCACATAGGTATCAATGTATAAAATGTTTGGTAGAACCATGTAGCCTTACTTTGTACAATATCGATAACGTAGTATACACAATGAACAACGAAAATAGGGCTATGTACAAATAAAATTTTATATGTATATGAATATACGTCATTAGAAAAACCAAAAAAAAACAACTCTTGATAGGTCAACCGCGCTTCGGCCGCAGCGAAGCGCGGCTAACCAGAAAACTTGTTTGATTAGTTGCAAAAGTTCTATCGTTTGACACTAGTACCGTCTTACCTTTTTTTAGAACGGACGTTTCGTAATCACCAAGAAGGGTCGAAACTCAAGAACCTGGGGGTACCACTCAGGCAGCTCATAACAGATAATCAACTCAACATACTTAAATAGTCCCTATCATAGTGTTAAGATTTATTACAACCCAAACAATGCAAGTGCTTTCTGAAAATCACCCATCCACGACAATAGACAAAAGAACAATGCGAAAACGTAAATTGAGACAAGAGAATTAATGTGATATATGCAATCGATGTAATTGCTTTAGTCTACGGCCAAGTAGAGAATTTTATTGATAAATTTCGTGCTCAGTGAGTTACAGGCTACAAGATTTATATTTATAGGCAAGCGTGCATGTAACCTCACACTCTTAGCCCTTTCATTCAACGTACAATTCATATGTTCGGAGATCTCATTGTGTTGCAGTGTCTTTTTCAACATTTCAATCCCGAGCATTGCACAATAGTCCTTAAATTCAAGATTGTTGTATTCCCCTCCATTGTCCGACTTCAAACACTTAACCTTTAGATTAGTCTCATCTTCACAGCAGCCTTCTACTTCACAAAAGTATCAAACATGTCAGATTTAACTTTAAGAGAGTAAATCCATATCTTCGAGGGAGTCGTCAATGAAGGTGACATAATAGCGAGAACCTCCTTGTGATTCTAAATTAATTGGCCCAAAAAACATCCGTATGAACGAGCTCTATTTCTTCAACTTGGGCGCATTCCCCAATTTCTCGAAAGTCACATTCTTTTGCTTTTCATAAGCACATAGTTAGCAAAACAAGTTCCACCTACTTCAAATCTGGAATTCTCCCACTCGAATCAATCATATTCATATCCTTAAAGTAAAGAGGGGGGTGAATAGTTACTTAATGCGTTTTTAAAACTTTTTCGATGATTAACAAAGTTTAACCAACTTTGATCAACTTAATCAACTCAAACTCAATGCTTAGTGTTTATGTTTGAAGTAATGTTGAAATTAAAGTAAAGAACATAAACACAAGGTTTTATAGTTGTTCGGGTGGATGTTAACTAATCCATCTTAATCCACTCTCCGATTCACTAATCGGGAGTTTGCTTCACTGAGCCTTTTATCCAAAATCGGTAAAGATCCAATTTACAAATTGATGTGTAAAATCAAGTATATAATTTTTATTAGGAAAAATACCGATTTAAAGAATACTACACACTCAGGGGCAGTGTACCCGATCATATAGCAGTATAGTAAATGGTAATTTCAAGTATCGTTCCAAGGACAATATAGATGTAATTCAAGAACGTAAACTAGATCGCGATTAATTAACTAAAACAAATACCCAAATAAAGCAAATAACAAATAAGTAAGAAATTGAGTTTTCCGTTTAATGACCGAAATGTCAACAAAAGAGATTTTAATAGTTGAATTTAAATTAATTCATTTACTATTCATTGAATAGTAAATGAAACGAAATTAATTAATTTACTATTCACATAAAAGCGATATGATAGAAATTATTATTTATAAGTTACATAAAATACCCCTGAAGTATTTAATAAATACGACTTTTTTAATACGATTCAATTTGATTCTAAATTTATTATTATATTATTATATTATTATATTTTATTTCAATATTATTATATTATTATATTTATTACATTATTATATTTAAATTAATATTATATTATATATCTTTGTTTAGTCAAAAACTAGGAAAACACATATTACACGTACAAACTTTATAAACAAACCTTTTTACAACTAATTTTATAAAGCTTAAGACCAAAACAGATATATATGTATATTCAAATATAAAAAGTGGAATTTTTATCCATATTTTTACCCGTCAATTATTAGCAACAGAGTACGAAATACCAGTCCGTGAAAACTGTCGGCATAAACTAACAAAAATGGGGCGGCTAAGATTACACACGTTTGATTCCTTTTATTATTATATTATTAATTTATTATTATATTATTATGTTATTATAATATTATATTTATTATCTATATATATGTTCGATCATCTGTGAAGACATTCATAAAAAAACTTCACATATTACTCCGTATCATATACATGATTATTATTATTATTATTATTATTATTATTATTATTATTATTATTATTATTATTATTATTATTATTATTATTATTATTATTATTAAGATTATTAGTATTATTAATCTTATATAATTATTTATATTAGTTATGTATACATAAAATACTACGACGGGGTTATGTTCAAGTAATTTTAAAATGGATTTTTCAAATGGGTTAAAGCTAAGGAATTCATGGGTATTAAAAAAGGAGGTTATGGGTATTGATCGGGGGTATTGTTCGTGAATCAAAGGTCAACCTTGCATTTATCATTTCCGTTGCGTCTGCATACTTTTCCTGCAATATTGAACCACAATATTGATACGTGAGTTTTCATAGCTCCCTTTTTATATATATTTTTGGGCTGAGAATACATGCATATTTTATAACTGTTTTACGAAATGGACACAAGTACTAAAAACATATTCTACGTTGAGTTGTACCACTTTGCATATTTTTCCCTAATAGCTTGGTAACTAATATTTACATGTTGTAAGAGCATGTAAGCGCGAATCCTATTGATAGATCTATCGGGTTTGACAACCCCAACCGGGCTAGTCGCTCTAGTATCGTAAACGGTTGCATAGTACTTCGTTTTTACTACACTTGGTACAGTGTAGGGAGATTTCATAATAAAGGAAATATGCCACATTAATTGTTAAGTATGGTTACCGAAGCGCTCAACAACTTATAGAATACTTTTATACACTTGCGAGTATACAGATATTTATGGAAACTGAAATCTTGTGGTCTATTACTATTACGGAAATGATTGATTATGATAAACTATGAACTCACCAACCTTTTTGGTTGACACTTTAAAGCATGTTTATTCTCAGGTATTAAAGAAGCTTCCGCTGTTTAACTGCTATGTGCATGGAGTCTTACATGGCATATTTTTCAAGTAAACTTTGCATTCAAGCATTAATATGTATTATATTTTGACTGTTTAGTCTATTAATGTATTATTATGAACTATCATTTATTGGGATTGTCTATATGTAGAAATCACCACAAGTCGAAAACATTTATATACATGTTTTAAAAATGTATACAGATTTTAAAACTTTCTTATATAGAAAGCGCGTCTTTTGAAATGAATGCAATGTTTGTAAAACGTATCATATAGAGGGCAAACCTCGCAATGGGACCGATAAATGATGTACTGCGTCAATAGGGATTTTGGCGGGCCATCACAGTTGGCATCAGAGCGTTGGTCTTAGCGAACCAGAATTTGCATTAGTGTGTCTAACCAGTAGTTGTTAGGATGCATTAGTGAGTCTGGACTTCGACCGTATCTGCATATTATAAATTTTGCTTATCATTTCTTGTCGGAAATTACCTGCTTATCGTTCTTAAGTCTAGACGCGTTTTCCTGCATTTATTGCATAAATAGTGTATAGACGAATTCCTATCTTAGCATATCTGTTACTGCGAACTTTGTCGGATATCTTCCAAAGATTCCTCTGTAATTTATGAAATTTTGATATTATATATACATATGTAAATTATGTATTGAAGAATACCAAATCTAAGTCCTATAATCTATTTCATACCAAAAATTCTTTCCCTGATTATACAAGATGGATCCCACATCTAATTCAAATTCCTCGAATTCCGACAACTATTCCGATATGGAATTCGACCTGAGCTCCGAAAGCAGCGTAACTGGAATGGATCAACCAATTAGCCATCATTTATTCTGGATGAATTGGGGATGGGTTCGTAATCTACTTAACCATTTGAGACAAGAAGAAGGTGATCCCTTCCATCCACCACATTCACCTCTTGGCGAAGAACCTGAAGCACTTACCGGCGAACCTATTCGAAACACCCTTTTCTCTCTCATTTCCAGAGTATCTCGTCACGATTATATATTATCCCAAATTCTGAATCTTATTCATCCGCTCGTCCGAACCGACAATCATCCCGGTGTAATAGAAAAAGTCAACAAGCTTCGCGATCGCGTGACGGCTTTGGAGAATATGGTGCAAGGATTACAAGCACCATCAACAACACCAGTACCGCTAACAACATCCACATCGGAAGCCTCAATACCACAAACACCAGCAGCATCATCGACATCAACAGTACCATCATCAACATCAACAGTATCATTACCACCACCAATAACCACATCCGCATCCCACACCTCAATATCACATCTAAAATCTGTACTTCAAGCATCAACATCATATGCATCATAGGTACCAAGGAGTACCAACAACAACAAATGATGAAGTATCGATTCATCACTTCATTGAAGCAATATTCTGCAGAGAATATGTAATTTCTAAAAAAATTTAGAGATTACTTATTCTAGTTCTAACCATAAAACAGAAGAGTAGATGGATAGAGATGATAAAGGAAACCCTGACAAGAATGGTGTGTGAACTACAAGCTAGACTTGTTATACAAGCGCCACCAGAAGTACCACCAGCATCACCATTAGTATCACCAACACCAGTAACACCTGTAGCACCACAAGCTCCACCAACTCCATAACCACCGACGATATCGACACCACAATCACCGAGGAGTATATTGGAATAACGAGTTATGAAGTATTAACTCATTATTTCCAAATAATTTATATATTATATATATAAATTTTGGAAACCATAATATATTTTTTCATACTAAGCTATTAAGTATGAATTGAAAAAGGGTAGATACTACTCGGTTAATTCATATTACTAATATGCTATGATGTACATTCTTAGTTAACTACAATCTTTGTTTCAAACCAATGAATTCCATTTCATAATAAACCAAGTGTATTATTCAACTACATGTTTGATTTTACACTCCCATTTTCGATATACTCAAAACTTTCCAGAAAACATCATTCGTACTTTGCGGAATTCACAAGTATTTCATGAGCATCAACATCCTTCACCAAGGAATATCAATAAGAATAACTAATGATGTATTAATTACATTAGTGAAATACTCCGCAAAGATTATGTAATCTCTAAAGTTTTAGGGATTATTCATTTCTAGTTCCAACCGTAAACCAAATGAGATTAATATAATATTAACTCATTAAATTCATATTACATCTGAAGAAAATATACATACATATATTTTCATAAAGACTGTAATAAAAATTCTTTTGTACAAAATATTACTTGTGAAATTTTATTTTAACGGGTAGGTAATACCCGAGAAATACTTAAGTTCACATTAATATGTTAAGCTGATGTTTCGACAATCGTTAATTATACTCTCTCATTTCATAGCAATATATATCATTTCACAAAAATCAAGACAACCATTTTCCATGCCAATTCAATTACATATTCTGATTTTGACAATTCAAAATCCAAGTCAAGATTTAAGAATTGTCATCATTCTTAAATTCCTACATCCTTCGAAACCATACTTTGAATTCAAAATGTTATTCATAAAACAAAGGAGAATATTATTCGTATCTTTCATAATTCGCGATGATTTCACCTCCACCATTATATACTAATGGATACAACCTGCGTTCAAACACTCCAATTCAAAATTCTTGAAAGCACCTCAGATTGAAAATCAACGAATCGGACTCGTTATATATGAGAATGCGGATGAAGCAGTCAAAGTTGTTGATGGTCTTAATAGTCAAAAGTTGATAATAAAGAAAAGTATGTTAGAAAAGAAATTTGGAACTGAAAAACGGATTGAGCAAACTATGAAGGAGGCTGTTGACAAATCACAAGGACTAAACTCGTACCTAAAGAATTTAGATAATTCAGTTTCTGATGGAAATCTCAGAAGATATGCAATCTCTTTACGTATTCTAAATCCTTGCGGAAGAATTTTCTTCATCATCTTTTGATTTTATTTTATTTTTAAATTCTAAGATATCATCGTATCTTCCATTATAAATATCCTCAATATTTCTTAAAAATACCTCCATAACTATTCTTGTCTGAAATTAATTATCTCTTCGCGTTATCTGTATTACATCATAACGAAAACTGTTTTAGTTTCAAAATTTTTGTAACATTCGAATTTAAGTTCATTGAAATTATAGAGTAGTGTTGGAATGAAAGCATGAGTTAGTGTTATATAATGACGCCCGATCAACGTGATTATATTATAGTAAGTCATGCGGAAGTTCTAATGGCACATGATGAAGGTAGTACTTGATCAACATTACCCTCACCATGTACCATGTTATGCGACTCTTTTATTTTACTTAACATCTGAACATACCAAGAATGTATTTTCTTGATAGTTCTATACTTTCCGTGATTCCAGTAGTTTGCTAATATAATCGTGCCATTACATTTTTCTTTCTGCTTATAACACTAGTTATGCTCATTTGAAATCCTATCTATCGTATTTCCGGAGAAATCTTTATCATTTCATTTGTATTTCTCAATAGTGAGAAATTTATTGAACTTGTGCTTATCATAAAACGGAACCCGACCCATTTAGGGTACTCGAAATACTCCATTCATCGATCTTATCATTTTCTTTGATAATTGTTAACACCTATTTCCTTATGAGTAAGTCTTAGTGTGTCAACAAGATACTAGAAGTAATCTAGCTTTAGGAGGGCGGAGTGTTGCCGATTGATTTTTACCCTCGGGAAATAATCCCTGCAGACCCGGTTCACAAGTGTAGAAACTTGTGGGGTGGCTTAATCAATCTGTCATCCGTAGAGCGTTAAAATGCTAGCCGGATGACTTCTAGTGAGAGAAAGTAGAGAGAGAAAGAGAAGTGAAGTCTCAGCTCTCAAAGTTGTCAGAATATCTGAACTGTGTAAAATGACGACCCAAGGGGTCTATTTATAGTGTTAGATCCACTAGATTGCTTGGGGACACGTGTCAGATGATGATACGTTCTGTTACTTGTGATCCGAAATTTACGCTGAAGGTGGCGTTCTCCGGCCAGGGCTTACGCGCTAGGCGACCTTCAGGGCTTACGCATGATGGAGCAGCCTGTACAGCGGAGAACGCTGAACGGAAAACTTCACAGAACTGTTGTTTCCAGCCTTCCTGATGCTACTTTTATGCAACCATTATGCCTTTTATGTGTGTATACAATAGGATACACCATTAAGTCCCCAAGTTTAATGACTTAAGCATTTGAAGAATGATTAAGTCGTTAAACTTTTGAAAACGCATGCCAAACCAGCCTGTTCATTGCCCATTTGCATCAGGGAAAATATTTTAGGCATTAAATGCAGACGAATTTTACTGACGCTGTTATGATTAATTTTTTACGGCTGAGATCATCCACGCGCCTCCAGCTGTAAAAAGTGTTATTTCGTAACCCACGTTCAAACTTACCCCTACACGTGTCTTAATCGTGGCCATAAAAATTGCATCGATGAAATCCTATAAAAACCGTCATAACCCTGTTACCATCACTTTTTTACTTTTGCCAAGATCTAAAAAGCATATTTCTCCCCCAAATCTTCATCGGCTTCTTCAATCTTCAACTTTTTAAGGTTTACCATCTTCCAAGGTCAGTACACTTCATCTTACTGCTATTTTCTGCTTATTGATATCTTTTAATGTATTATCATGGCTTCTACACGGAGTACTGGCCAAGAGCACGCTAAGCCTTCTTCGTCAAATACCGCTGACATTCCAGAAGTTAGCACGATGGCTTCATCATTGACAAGTGAATATTTAGATGGCTTAAAGATTGCCTTCCGCCATCTTAATCAATACAACCCTGTTCTTCCTACCAACAAACAAACTGCTGACAACCCTCCTGAGGGGAAAATTACTTTATACGCTTTACAAATTACATACGGCAACCTCCGTGTTCCCCTTACTAACTTTCTTCTTCGCCTTCTTAGATATTATAGGGCCTGTCTTAGTCAGATGCATCCCCATGGCCTTCAAAAAATCATCCTTTTTGAAATGTACTGCAATGCTATTAATATAAAGCCTCGCATTAAAGTTTTTATCTCTTTGTTTAGAATTCGCACAATTAGTGACTGCTGGCTTACTATTGATAGTAAGAAAAATACTCATTTTGTTGGTACGAATAGAGTTTCAAATTTGAAGGACTGGAAAAGTCCATTTTTCTTTGTTGATGAAACTGTTATTCCGGAGGAATATTCCGTTTTACGGGAATGGGGTGCTATTGATGCTGGCATAGGAAAGGGTGTTAAGATTTCTCCCGCAGAGCAGCGGATAGTAAATAGCTTGAAAGAGCTCCGCCTTCCACCCAGATCATACGAAAGGTATGAGGGAATTCTTGTGCGTGCAAAGTGAGTAAAGAATGGCCAAGCAATTCTGTGCCAGTACTTCGTGAGAAAAACCAGGGTAGGATGTGATATGATCATCCTATTATATATATATATATATAGATTTGTGTCTATTGTTTGTCATGTTTACTTATATTGCTGTTCATGTGTTATTTTTGCAGCCAATGCCGTGATGCAGGTTCGTTCTGCTCTTTCATCCGTTGATCTTGATGATGATGTAGAGATCACTGCTCGTGACAAAACTGCTGAAGAACTAGAGGCGGAGAGAGTTACAGCTGAAGCTAAAGCTGCTGCTGATGCTGCTGCTGCTGAAAAGGGAGAAGAAATTGCTGTGAGCAGCTCAGACAGTGAATCCGGGTCTGAACATACAGACACTGAGCGGATAGCGGATGATACCACCACTGCCGATCAACAAACATCAGGGTCAGTTGATATCACGGGTGAAACTAATCCCACTCCTCCTCCAACCCAAAAGACAAGAAAGAAGAGCATAGGCTCTAAAAGGGCGAAGAGTACAGAGGAGGGCAAAAAGCAGAAACGCAGGAGAAGTATGTCCATTCTGTGCTTTCTTGAAAATGCACATACTTTTGCTTACAACCATTATGTTTGTTCATAATGCTAATTTGTTCTTGTTAGTGATTTTAGCAGAGTCGGATGATAGCCAAGGGAAGGCTACGGAGGACGGGGAACGGGTGCCGGAGGAAAATCTTGAAAGTGAAGGAGAGAAGGGCCTGAAAACTCCTGACCCAAACTTTACTCCATTCGATGAATCTGAATTTCATGAAGATAGGCCGGAAGGCAACTCTGCTTATCATTCTCCTCCTCTTAATATCACTAACCCAGCTATCACATCCTCCAATGTTCAAGAGCCAACTTTTCCTGCTCATGTGAGGGCATTGCAGGCCATCATTGCAAACCCTGCCACTAAGGATAAAGAATTTGCAACTCTTCTTCAGGTATGAATGATAAGACCTTATGCATGTATATGTTTGTAATTTATTGATGTGAGTTGCCTGAAAGTACTCAAATTTTTTTTTCTTGTACAGGGTTGTGTTATCCCTGAGCCGAAACCCCAATTCACTGCTCTCCGCTCTGATCAACTCAGGGAATCAACTATGGTAGCTCATGTACTGCTAACCAATCATCTGGACTCTGTGCTGCAACTGCAGAAGCATCAAGAGTCTATTCTTGCTATAGCCCATAAAGACATAACTGAAGGTGCAAATGCTCGTAAAAGAGCTGCTGATGCTGAGCGTGCCTTATGTGATGCGCAAAAAATAATAAAGGCTAGAGAAGCTGAGCTAAAAAGTGCTCAAGATGTTGCTATTGTTCTGCAAGGGGAAAGGGATGCTGAGAAGAAAAAACTTGAAGAGGAGCAGGTGAAAGTAGGTGAGCTGGAGAAGCAGCTGAATGCAGAGAGGGAAAAGTCTGATGAGCTTCTCCGGAGGGCGGAGAAAGGCGAAGGTAATTTTGTTGAGCTTAAGAAGGGTATACCAGGTCTGATAGCTAAGGTGCTTGGATCCAATTTTGTGGCGAATCCCTACAACGATTATGTTGATGCTGTCCGCACCCATGCTATTGCTGATGTGACCGGCAAGCTGTTTAAATGCCTTGCTCCCAACCAAACCCCTTCTGCTGCTATTTCCCAACTTATGCCTCCTGGTACTCAGGAACAGGTTGATGAGACTAAAGACAAATTGATAAATTTGAAGATAAACGTTTATGATGAAGCATGCAGCAAAGAAGATTCATCTGCTCAAGATGTGCTTAGCGTGAAATTTGATTGATTTTTGTAAAAATGTCAAACAATGTTTTGTAATAAATTTCCTTCTGACCTTGACATTATATACATACTGACTTTATTGTGATGACTATGTGTGTTTACATGCTTGTTGCAAATGTTTTGATGCTTAATGCTTTAAAACCAATCGATTATGCACTCGAGCATAAAATTTCTATACGCAATTGCGCAGTGTATAATTGAGCAAATCATTTTGAAAAGTGTATAAGGTAATTCATATGTAGACGCCTTGTAGTATTAAGTTTTGCTAAATTAATATGATGTCTGAATTCTGTTACACGCTTTCCGTCATAAGATTAATGAGGAAGAATTATGAAGTGTTTTAGAAGAATGATTACAAATCAATAGACTCTCTGTAGAGACCCGTCCTAATCCATCCGGACGAAGTCCATATCGATTACAAACGATTCACAACAGTTGATTACATCGCGAGGTAATTGACCTCTATATGATAAATTTTACAAACATTGCATTCGTTTTTAAAAGACAAACTTTCGTTACATCGACAGTTGACAGGCATGTAAAGCATTTCATAATATATCCAAATATAATTGACTTAATAATAATCTTGATGAACTCAACGACTCGAATGCAAAATCTTTTGAAATATGTCATGAATGACTCCAAGTAATATCTCTAATATGAGCAAATGCACAGCGGAAGATTTCTTTCGTACCTGAGAATAAACATGCTTTAAAGTGTCAACCAAAAGGTTGGTGAGTTCATTAGTTTATCATAAAGAATTATTTCATAATTTTAATAGAACACAAGATTTCATACTTCCATTTCTCATAATCATACGTCCCATGCATAGAGACAAAAATATCATTCATATGGATTGAACACCTGGTAACCGACATTCACAATATGCATATAAGAATATCCCCATCATTCCGGGATCCTCCTTCTGAAATGATATAAATTTTGAAGTACTAAAGCATCCGGTACTTTGGATGGGGCTTGTTGGGCCCGATAGATCTATCTTTAGAGTTCGCGTCAATTAGGGTGTCTGTTCCCTAATTCTTAGATTACCAGACTTAATAAAAAGGGGCATATTGAGTTTCGATCATTCAACCATAGAACGTAATTTCGATTACTTGTGTCTATTTCGTAAAATAGTTATAAAAGTTGCGCATGTATTCTCAGCCCAAAAATATAAAGGGTAAAAAGGTAAATGAAACACAATACTGTATTTTGTAGTAAAAATACATATGACGACATTGAACAATGCAGGGTTGGCCTCGGATTCATGAACCTATATCAAGTATTAACACATTATAGTATAAATCAATTAAGTTTATATATTTGTTATGTATTAATTATTCTTATAATATATTATGATACTTATTTGATATTTAATTAATGTTATATCAATAATATTAGTTGAAACATAATTTTATGTAATAATATATTTACATATATATCTTTTGTTTTGTAAAATTAATAATTGTAGAAATACCTAAGGATAATAATAATAATATTAATAATAATAATAATTTTTAAAAGTATAAAACTACCTTAGGAGTCAGTTTTAAAAAAATTGCACCAAGCCGGGCTCGAACCCGAGACCTCTCGTTCACTCATCAACACCCTTAACCATTCCTCCATTTCAGTTTTTCTGATTTATAATACAAACCCAAATACTTATCTATTACATGTTTCAACCCACTTCATCTTCTTCACCAAAATCTAAACAATCAAACAACTTCATTCTTAATAGTCAATCATCAAAATGGTTTTAGGACTTCTAAACAAACATGAAACAAAAAATAAAAATGTGTTCATGATATAAAAAAAATGAGAAAAAAACAAAAAAATCCTACTGCTTGCTCGTAGCCAAGAAAAAAAAATTTGTTTTCAATTTTGAGTTCGTTTTGGACAATCTTTACAACATGAAACATGTTTCAAATCATTCCTAAAAACTATTGAAATCGTCAATTGAACTTAAAACATCAAAACAAGCTCTAATTTCTCCAAGAACAAAACAGTTGACTTTTGACAATTTATCTTTGACTCGCAAATTCGAATTCGTTATCAAGAATTGGAACTTGAGATTTTGCAGGAAGTTTAAGTAAATGATTCCTAACAACTCTACATTTTTAGTTTTTGAAATTTGTTTCGAATTCACGTTAGTGTATATCACTGTGAAGAACTCAAGAACTCAAAAATTAATTTTTAGATTAAGAGTGTTATAGGTTATGATTACAACATGAATTGTGTTGTAAATCATTCCTATAATCTTTATGGATCATCAAATTAACTCGAGATATCAAAACAAACTCGAATTTAATTCAAGAACACTTAGTTGACTTTGAAAACCAAAACTTTGACTCTCAAATTAGAAATTAATAGAAAGAATTGAGGATTGAAAACTTACAGATAGTTTAGATAGACGATTCCTAACATGACTGCATTATTACATTTTGAAAATTTGTTCTAAATCAAAATATGTTGAAAAAGATGAATGTACAGAGTGTCGAGCTTATTTTCTGGGTTTTCTTTGTTTTCAACTCAAATTGCAGTTTGTAACTTATATAGAGTGATTAGGTACATGATTTAACAGTTAAATTGATTTCCAATTGATTTGTGAAGTAGACTTGTAACAAACTGGAGACATGAAGTACGTAAATTATTTTCATGTGAAGAAAAAGAAAAAAAATTGATAGTTACTTCTAACATAATGGGATTCCCTATTTTTATTTTTAATAAATATTAATAGTAAATACCCTAATAATATTAATAATAATTCTAATAAAATAACTAAATAATATCATAAAAATGATAATAAATAAAAATAAGAATTCGTTTAAATCATAAATAAATTTTAATCTTAATTATCTTGTACATTATTTTACATTTTCAATTCAAATGATTATTTTGTATTTTATTAATACAACTTAATATGCACTCTTATATTTATACATGTATATATATTTACATATTTATTTATACACAATTGTTCGTGAATCGTCGAAAATAGTCACAGGTTAAATGAATCTATATAAATAGTTCAAACATTTCGAGACTCAACATTACAGGCTTTACTTATTGTGTTGGAACATATAAAGATTAAGTTTTAATTTGGTCGAAAATTTCCGGGTCGTCACAGTACCTACCCGTTAAAGAAATTTCGTCCCGAAATTTGAGTGGAATGGTCATGGCTGACAATAAGTATGTTTTCATGACGTATCCGAGCTAGAAATTAGAGTTTTATCATCAGTGAGTAATATAGGTAAAAAAAATTTGATTACGCGAAGAGTATAATCGAAGCTATCGCAAGAGAGGGAACTGATGACGTAGTTATGATTGATTTCCGGAATTCATGGGATTTAAAGAAAATCTTCGTAATAAGATTTGGTTCTTCGGCGATATAGGAAATCAGATCTTCTTTGATTAAATGCAATAATCTGTTTCGACTGCTCTGTCGGATATTTTACTATAAATCCACTCCCTTCGTTTCCTTATTTTCACAGCTCACACCTTCCATTCTTTCTCCCCTGATTCATATTTTTAAAGCATTCATTAATATGCTCCATCCAGTTCTGATCCTTGATATACTCTTAACTTTCATATCTGTCATTCTTCTCTTTCATCTACCACCGGAGGATTATATTTACTTCTACTATTATCTTGGGGTTATAGTGTTTTTAATTTTCCTGTGCCTTTACGTGGCAATACGTATTGATATGCACGGTTTGTAATTTATGTGTTGTTGTCGAGCTTTATATTTTCTTTATATTCAAGAGTTCCATACTTTCGTCTCCTCTTCCCGACTTCAAGTCAAGCAAATAATGGTCCGGAATTCGTAGATATGGATTTTGAAATGAACATATTTAATGTTCTAGAAGGAAATCGTAATGGCACGATCTTGATTTTTCAAATTACTAGAATATCTGAAAAGATAGAACTATTAAGAATATATGTTCTTGATATACTTGGAGATTGGGTAGAATGTAAGAGTCGTGTAACATTGCACATGATGACGTTATGATCTGTGAATCATCACGTTCCATTAGAAACTCAGCATGACTTACTGTAATATAATCACGTTGATCAAGTGTCATTATATTATACTAACTCATGCATCAGTTCCCAACATTACTTCAATAACATTCATATTTCAAGCTCGAAAGTTTACAGAATATAGAAACTAACAGTTTCTATATGATGTAACACTGATAGCACGAAGAGATTAATGATTTTAGATAAGAATTGTTATGAAAATATTCTCGGAAATATCAAAGATATTTATGATGAAATTTTCAGAAATTCTGAGATCGAATGTTGATGAAGAAAATCCTTTCGCAAGGATTTAGAATAAATAAGGAGCAAGATATTCACTAAAGACTTCATCAGAAACAGAATCATCAGGGTTCTATATGTACAAGTTTAGTCCTTGTGATTTGCTCAGAGTCTCCTTCATGGTTTGCTCAATTCGTTTTTCAGTACCAAACTTCCTTTTGAGCTTTTCCAACGTATCTTTTTTTTTTTATCAAACTTTTGACTGTTAAAATCATCCATAGTTTTTGTTGCTTCATTCAACTTTTCAAAATTTAGAGCATTAATTCACAGACTGGGTGCTTTTCTGAATTTCAGAATGGAAGATCATAGTTCTAAGAGATAAATGTTATATGGATACATATAACTGTTGATGTGGAAACGTTGCGAGACTCAAAATACAAATTTGCTGATTCCCGGTAATTGGTATGGCAGTTCTCGTTACAAGATGCGGATGAGTATATGATAGGGTTTCAATGAATAAATATAATGATTTGTCAGAGAGATTTAAGCCAAGAAAAAAACAACGAGGCTGCTGGTACGTCTTCTGGTAATATGGTGGAATATAAAAGAATTCTCCGTTATAAAAAGGGTAATTGTATATATCAGGATTATAGTAAGGCTACTTCGAATGAAAAGTCGAAGTTGACTTGCTGGAGCTGTGACAAAATTGGCTACTTTGAAAAGGGATCGCAAAGTTATTTTTGCTAATAAATGCCAAAGGATCTGATGCGGCTACGTGTTAAACTTTTACTCAGTTGCCGAGAGTTTCTCAGGTGCATAACTATATGCATAAACCTTTCCTTCCGTAGATGAAGTGCGGTTGATTCATCCTATCGATTGAGGTGTTTTCAAGAATCATGAAAGGTTTGAACGCAGATTGTAATTGTCAAGATACAGAAGAGGTTTAAGATGAGATCAAGTGGCAAACTTGAAGATATGTTTAGTTTCATATGTTATAATCAATATTTTAATTCATTTTAATTATCCAATGTCGACAGTCCATATTTGATAGTCCACAATTAACAGTCCGATAATACATATATAGCTTAATATATAATATCCGAATTAATTAATACGTATCGGGACCCGTGTACATGTCTCAGACTCGATCACAACTCAAAGTATATATATTATTATAGAATCAACCTCAACCCTGTATAGAGAACTCGATCATTACTGCATATAGAGTGTCTATGGTGATTCCAAATAATATATATAGATGCATCGATATGATATGTCAAAGCCTTGTATACGTGTCCCGATATTTAAAGTGCGTAAAATAAATAACAGGAATTAAATAACGATAACTAAAGTGCGTAAAGTAAATAACAGAAATTAGATGACAATAAATAAAATTGCGGGAATGTAAATTGCGATAATTAAATTGCAATAAATAAAATGCGATAAATAGAATGTAATCAGTTAACTAGGAACAGTTAGCTGGAACAGTTAGCATGGTTTCTTAACAAAATTCCATATTGTTAATTAGTCTGTTTCTAATCAATTTTTATTGTGTCCATTATTTCTTCATTATGCCACTTGTTGGATTCTGGTAAGTAAAAATCTAAATATGAAATTGAATTTGAATGAAAATGGTTATTCTGTGGTGAACGGATTCGTATATCGATAGATGTAGGTAGGATGGTAATCGACCGTTGAATCAGATTCGAAGACTGTGCAATGTAACTTATTAATGTGAAATCTTAAATATTTCTCGGGTATTACCTACCCGTTAAAATATTTTTACCATTAACAGTTTGTACGAAAGAATTTTTAATCACAATCTTTATGAAAATATATTTACATATATATTTTCTTCAGATGTAATTATGGATTTAATGAGTCGATGTGATATTAAACTCATCAGATTTACGATTAGAACTATGATACATAATCTCTAAAACATTAGAGTTTACATAATCATCATGTCGAACGAAGATAAATGATGTAGAATGATTTGTGGAACGATAATTATACTCGAGGTACAGAATGAGATGTTGAGGCATGGATTGTTGAAACTTGGGTTGTTGGTGGTACTGGTGCCATTGGTGCTAAGGCTGGTGATGTTACTGGTGTTGGTGATACTGTTGATGATTACAAATTGTATACCGTGCTCTCTAAAGTTAATACTCGAGCTCAGAGTTCTCTAACTTCTTCTACTAACCCGAGTTATTTATCAATGTGAGGTAGAGGTCGGATATCTTCTCTAGTTCCATTAATGATAGTTTCAAGACGAAAAATTCTTGCAAATAGGGTATAAACGGTATTGCGAACGGGTTCGCCGGTGAGCGGGTCAAGTACTCTAAGGTTAGGTGGTAGATTTGATTCATGATATGGAGTACCTTCTTCCTTTCTCCATAGGGTAAGTATGTCGCGAACCCATCCCCATTTTCTCCAGTAATCACGGTAGTTGATTGGTTGGTGTGCTCCTATCACGCTGTCTTCGGAGTCAGAGGAACTTGGTCGATTCGTAGAGGCCATCTTAAACGATCTCAGGAAAGATTTTTGGTATGAAGAGTTTAGTGGCATCAATTGATAGTTAGATGGTATTCTCAATGCATAATTTGCATAGATATATATAGTACCAGGATCCCTTAAATTAAGGAGAAATTTACGAGAGATATCAGGCAAGGTCTACAGTAACAGATACACTAAGATATGAATTGTCAGATACGCTAAGATATGAATTTTGTCTATACACTATTCATGCAGTCAATGCAGTAAAATGTGTCTAGACTAAGAATAATGAGTAGGTAATTTCCTAAGGATGATAAGCAGATGTTTTCCGATAAAAATGATAAGCAGAACTTTTGACATGCAGACACGGTCGAAGTCCAGACTCACTAATGCATCCTAACGACTATCAGTTAGGCACGCTAATGCAAGACCTGGTTCGCTAAGATCACCGCTCTGATACCAACTGTAGAGACCCGTCCTAATCCATCCGGACGAAGTCCATATCGATTACAAACGATTCACAACAATTGATTACATTGCAAGGTAATTAACCTCAATATGATAAATTTTACAAACATTGCATTCGTTTTTAAAAGACAAACTTTCGTTACATCGACAGTTGACAGGCATGTAAAGCATTTCATAATATATCCAAATATAATTGACTTAATAATAATCTTGATGAACTCAACGACTCGAATGCAACATCTTTTGAAATATGTCATGAATGACTCCAAGTAATATCTCTAATATGAGCAAATGCACAGCGGAAGATTTCTTTCGTACCTGAGAATAAACATGCTTTAAAGTGTCAACCAAAAGGTTGGTGAGTTCATTAGTTTATCATAAAGAATCATTTCATAATTTTAATAGACCACAAGATTTCATACTTTCATTTCTCATAATCATACGTCCCATGCATAGAGATAAAAATATCATTCATATGGATTGAACACCTGGTAACCGACATTCACAATATGCATATAAGAATATCCCCATAATTCCGGGATCCTCCTTCGGACATGATATAAATTTCGAAGTACTAAAGCATCCGGTACTTTGGATGGGGCTTGTTGGGCCCGATAGATCTATCTTTAGAGTTCGCGTCAATTAGGGTGTCTGTTCCCTAATTCTTAGATTATCAGACTTAATAAAAAAGGGGCATATTCAGTTTCGATCATTCAACCATAGAACGTAATTTCGATTACTTGTGTCTATTTCGTAAAACAGTTATAAAAGTTGCGCATGTATTCTCAGCCCAAAAATATAAAGGGTAAAAAGGTAAATGAAACACAATATTGTATTTTGTAGTAAAAATACATATGACGACATTGAACAATGCAGGGTTGGCCTCGGATTCACGAACCTATATCAAGTATTAACACATTATAGTATAAATCAATTAAGTTTATATATTTGTTATGTATTAATTATTCTTATAATATATTATGATACTTATTTGATATTTAATTAATGTTATATCAATAATATTAGTTGAAACATAATTTTATGTAATATTAGTATATTTTATGTAATAATATATTTACATATATATCTTTTGTTTTGTAAAATTAATAATTGTAGAAATACCTAAGGATAATAATAATAATATTAATAATAATAATAATTTTTAAAAGTATAAAACTACCTTAGGAGTCAGTTTTAAAAAAATTGCACCAAGCCGGGCTCGAACCCGAGACCTCTCGTTCACTCATCAACACCCTTAACCATTCCTCCATTTCAGTTTTTCTGATTTATAATACAAACCCAAATACTTATCTATTACATGTTTCAACCCACTTCATCTTCTTCACCAAAATCTAAACAATCAAACAACTTCATTCTTAATAGTCAATCATCAAAATGGTTTTAGGACTTCTAAACAAACATGAAACAAAAAATAAAAATGTGTTCATGATATAAAAAAAATGAGAAAAAAACAAAAAAATCCTACTGCTTGCTCGTAGCCAAGAAAAAAAAATTTGTTTACAATTTTGAGTTCGTTTTGGACAATCTTTACAACATGAAACATGTTTCAAATCATTCCTAAAAACTATTGAAATCATCAATTGAACTTAAAACATCAAAACAAGCTCTAATTTCTCCAAGAACAAAACAGTTGACTTTTGACAATTTAACTTTGACTCGCAAATTCGAATTCGTTATCAAGAATTGGAACTTGAGATTTTGCAGGAAGTTTAAGTAAATGATTCCTAACAACTCTACATTTTTAGTTTTTGAAATTTGTTTCGAATTCACATTAGTGTATATCACTGTGAAGAACTCAAGAACTCAAAAATTAATTTTTAGATTAAGAGTGTTATAGGTTATGATTACAACATGAATTGTGTTGTAAATCATTCCTATAATCTTTATGGATCATCAAATTAACTGGAGATATCAAAACAAACTCGAATTTGATTCAAGAACACTTAGTTGACTTTGAAAACCAAAACTTTGACTCCCAAATTAGAAATTAATAGAAAGAATTGAGGATTGAAAACTTACAGATAGTTTAGATAGACGATTCCTAACATGACTGCATTATTACATTTTGAAAATTTGTTCTAAATCAAAATATGGTGAAAAAGATGAATGTACAGAGTGTCGAGCTTATTTTCTGGGTTTTCTTTGTTTTCAACTCAAATTGCAGTTTGTAACTTATATAGAGTGATTAGGTACATGATTTAACAGTTAAATTGATTTCCAATTGATTTGTGAAGTAGACTTGTAACAAACTGGAGACATGAAGTACGTAAATTATTTTCATGTGAAGAAAAAGAAAAAAAAAATTGATAGTTACTTCTAACATAATGGGATTCCCTATTTTTATTTTTAATAAATATTAATAGTAAATACCCTAATAATATTAATAATAATTCTAATAAAATAACTAAATAATATCATAAAAATGATAATAAATAAAAATAAGAATTCGTTTAAATCATAAATAAATTTTAATCTTAATTATCTTGTACATTATTTTACATTTTCAATTCAAATGATTATTTTGTATTTTATTAATACAACTTAATATGCACTCTTATATTTATACATGTATATATATTTACATATTTATTTATACACAATTGTTCGTGAATCGTCAGAAATAGTCACAGGTTAAATGAATCTATATAAATAGTTCAAACATTTCGAGACTCAACATTACAGGCTTTGCTTATTGTGTTGGAACATATAAAGATTAAGTTTTAATTTGGTCGGAAATTTTCGGGTCGTCACACTCTCCGTCTTACGCCTTCTGTCATAAAGTATATGAGGAAGAATTGCTAATTATTCTGCCTTCATAGAATATATAAACTTCTTTTCGTTCTGTGAAATAAGTTTTTATAATGTTTGTCATGACAAGTATCTGAGTTTTGTATCATGCCTCGGTGCGTTCTAGTAATACTTAAACGTTTTCTAGCCGATCCCTTGTGCCTTTACTGGCCGACACAAAAGCTTCTGCCATCGGAGGTATTTTAAAAATACACTCCTTCTGTGGGCAGGTTATAAATGTAATGTTTTACATTTGTCACGGGCAGCACTTTATTTAAGAAAAATATAAAATTTATTGTTCGGTACTGTGCAATACATAAACGATTGATGACGAATTTAGGTGGATCAAGCCTAATTAGTACGCCATGAATGTTTAATGTATGTAATTGCTAACATATGCACTGTAAAATAACCACAATGGTTCACAGTAAATTGATAAACGTTGCTCTTCATATAATGCGAAAATATGTTCTTCAAATGCCAAACATGTGTATTTTGGCATGAATACAATGATTGTAAAAGGCAATGTCTTCATAAAAATGCTAAAAAACTGCTCTGATAATAAACTTTTGCTCTTGATAACATACTGAGATTTGCTTCTTCATACGCCGAGCGCCCAGCGCTATCCGGCCTACACACTTGATTATGGAATGAAAAACTCCTGAACTTCATCATCACTAAACAACCGATCATGCTTTCTCCAGTTTACGTTGCCTTTTGGTAAGTTCACAAATGTGGATCTCTCCCTAGCCGGTACCACATACTGTGAATGTATGGCGGCTACTCCGTTAGGAGTAGGGAACCTGATCTCTGCATGAGCTGTCGATGTTATCGCTCCGAATTTAGCCAACGTTGCCCTTCCAAAAAGGACATTAAATCAAGAATTTCTATCTATGATTGTGAAATCGATTGTTTCTGTTCTCAACAATGGGAATGTGCCCATAACAATTTCCAAACGAATCTGCCCCATGGCATTTACCGGTGCTTCCATTAATCCAGAAACTTTCAACCTCGTTTGCCTAGCTCTGCCCTGCACATGCCTTGGAAAAGTCTTTAAGCAATGCCAGTAAATGATGTCAGCTTCACTTCCCGTATCTGTGTAGATACAGTTGACAAACTTATTTGCTATCTCTGCTAAAATGATCACTGGTTGGACGGACAACGCCCAATTCTGAATTGGCTGAAAGATAATTGGAGCATATCTCCAGTTGTCCAAATTGCTGTTTGATGATTCACCTTCTTCATAATAACTGTCATTGATCCAAACCATCCTGATTACAACTTCTGGAGTTATCTCGCGCTCTGTGATCCGGTCTCCGTACTGCGGTTGGTTCCGATTATCGCTTCCACCATGCTGCTCTCTTCTGTTCTCTCCACGGCGTCCTCTGTTACCATCATTCCTTTACCACGCAAATTTCCTACGAGGATCATTCCTCCTGTACTGTTTTCCAGGCAACAAATGATTCAGTTCTCCTGCCTTGATTTTTGCTATGATTTCTCTCATCAAAGATTTGCAATTGTCCATATCATGGCCCCAAGCCTCATGGAAATCGCACCACAACTCACTCTTTGGACCCTCCCTTTCTTCCATAGGTGCTGGAGCATTGAAAGTGGTCCGAATTGGTTCAGTGAAGAGGATCTCTTTCGGAGTTTTGTTAAGCGCCATTATTAACGGGTGCCTTTCTATTGGCCTTCTGTTATGGGGGAAATCATTAGGGTGATTTTTTCCTCTCCATCCTCCATTTGAATTGTCATTCCTTCTCTGATTTCTGTCAAAATACCGTCCTCCGTTGTGCGGCTTGCTACTGCTGCCAATATCAAACTTGTTCAACCCACGCTCACCAGCTCGAACATGCCTCTGTGCAACCTCCAACGCCTGATGCAATGTTTTTGGCAAGTCATACCGTAATGCATGAACAAGTGCACTAAACCGCCATTGGTCCAGACAGAAAATGAAACCAGATACAAGCTGTGATTCTGGACAATCAGGGATCTTCTGTGCTTCAAGTGTATAACGCTTCATAAAATTGCTCAAAGATTTGTTATGATGCATTGTGATCTCGTGTGCATCAAGATGTGTTAGAGTACAGCTCCGGAGATTTTGGTATTGCATCACAAATTTTGCTCTCAAATCAAGAAAACTAGTAATACTCCTTGCCGGCAAACTAGCAAACCATTCGCGTGCCATTTTCTGCAGTACCATAGGAAACATATGGCACGCAGTTTCATCCTCCCAATGCTGCAACCTCATAACACCTTCAAACATAGTCAGAAAATCTTCCGGATCCGTTGTGCCATCATAAACTCCAATTGTTGGTATAGCAAGATTTCTGGGCAATGGATAATTAGCAATTCGATCAATGAAACACTGTGTAGATTCTGCCATGGCTGGTGGCTTGGTGGCTTGCTCTCCAGTAATGAGGGCAAAGAAATTGTCCACGGCCACAGCACGGACGGCGGGCTGCGCTAAGCGTTGCTTATATTTTGCCGGGGCTGTCTGCTTAAGAATATCATTTAAAAGCAACACTGCCTGCTTCTCTGACATGAACTCATCTTTGTCAATTTCATCATCAGAGTCGTTATTATCATAGCTTAGGTCATTATCATCCCCAGAATCATCAATAAGACTGCCCAGCTTGTCAAGTAACCTGGATAACTTGTATTTTGATATAGATTGCTTTTTCATTATTTGCTTGTCTTTGCCATCTGCCATCCACCGAAAAGGTATAAATGATGGACATCGCCGTGGTTGCATCAATGGTCATCGCTCTGGATTAGTAACAAAATTTGGAAGTCTTTCTGCACTTTTGGTTGTTGTTTCTTCGATTACTGGCCTTTTCTCCGAATTAGTTGCCAAATGTTTAAGCCTTTCTGCAGTTTCAGCAACTGTTTCTTCAATCGTACCATCTAGTGGCTGAACGGGTACATCTTCAACAGTTATCATGTCGTCAGTTGATGGATTGTTGACTGCTTCAAGTACAAATGGAGCTTCAGTTGTTTTTGTTCCTTTTCCATTTCGTGTGTTCTTTGCATTAGTGGATGGAGCCATTGTTAACACCTATTTCCTTATGAGGTAAGGCTTAGTGTGTCAACAAGATACTAGAAGTAATCTAGCTTTAGGAGGGCGGAGTGTTGCTGATTGATTTTTACCCTCGGGAAATAATCCCTGCAGACCCGGTTCACAAGTGTAGAAACTTGTGGGGTGGCTTAATCAATCTGTCGTACGTAGAGCATTAAAGTGCTAGCCGGATGACTTCTAGTGAGAGAAAGTAGAGAGAGAAAGAGAAGTGAAGTCTCAGCTCTCAAAGTTGTCAGAATATCTGAACGGTGTAAAATGATGACCCAAGGGGTCTATTTATAGTGTCAGATCCACCAGATTGCTTGGGGACACGTGTCAGATGATGATACGTTATGTTACTTGTGATCCAAAATTTACGCTGAAGGTGGCGTTCTCCGGCCAGGGCTTACGCGCTAGGCGGCCTTCAGGGCTTACGCATGACGGAGCAGCCTGTACAGCGGAGAACGCTGAACGGAAAACTTCACAGAACTGTTGTTTCCAGCCTTCCTGATGCTACTTTTATGCAACCATTATGTCTTTTATGTGTGTATACAATAGGATACACCATTAATAATGATTATACTAACAATCGAATTCATTTAAAGAATTCAAGTTATATCATATTTTGTGATACGAAAATATCCTCGTTTTCGTTATCAACTTTCCTTAGCCAAATTTCGGGACGAAATTTCTTTTAACGGGTAGGTACATGACCCGGAAATTTTGGTCAAATTTAAACTATGATAATTCCGACAAGATAAGCAAATTGATGTGTTGCATTAAAATATTTTTTTCATACATTTAATTAACCATTGGACTTTACCCTACGATTCACGAACAACCTATAATTTAAAACTCGAACCCGTCATGATTTATCTATGAAATGATAAAAATTTACTATTAAACGATGCTATTTCAAATTAAAAATTTTACGCATTAAGTCGTTTTATTTTTATGATATAATTTTTGTAATTTTTTTTAAGAAACGAAGTTAAATTAAAAATGTACAATTTGTAAAGCACAACGTACAACAACGTGTAGCTTAAATAGTTGAATCGAAATTAATTCATTTACTATTCATATGAATAGTAAATGAAATGAAATTAATTAATTTACTATTCACATAGAAGTGACATGATAGAAATTATTAATTATAAGTTACATAATATACCCCTGAAGTATTTAATAAATGCAACTTTTTAAAAGTTTAAAATTCAAATTTAATTCTAAATTTATTATTATATTATTATATTTTATTTCAATATTGTTATATTATTATGTTTATTATATTATTATATTAAAATTTATATTATATTTTATATCTTTGTCTAGTCAAAAACTAGGAAAACACATATTACGCTTATAAACTTTATAAATGAATCTTTTTACAACTAATTTCATAAAGCTTAAGACCAAAACAGATATATATGTATTCAAATATAAAAAGTGGAATTTTTACTCATACTTTTACCCGTCAATTATTAGCAACAAGAGTACGAAATACCGGTCCGTGAAAACTGTTGGCAGATATTATTGAATTCTAATTCACACGTTTGATTCCTTTTATTATTATATTATTTTAATATTATTATATTATTACTTTATTATAATATTATAATATTATATTTTATTTCAATATTATTAAATTATTATATTTATACTATATATATGGAACGATTATGTTTCTGGTTCAATTCATTCACATAGATAGATATAGATATATTACTCCGTAGTACTAAATTCTTATTATTATTTTTATTATTATTACTCTTAATATTAATATTAGTATTATTATTAAGTAGTATCATTAATATTAGTATTAGTAATATACATAAAATACTACGACGGGGTTATGTTCAAGTGATTTCAAAATGAATTTTTCAATTGGGTTAAAGCTAAGGAATTCATGGGTATTAAAAAAGGAGGTTATGGGTATTGATCGGGGGTATTGTTCGTGAATCAAAGGTCAACCTTGCATTTATCATTTTCATTGCGTCTGCATACTTTTCCTACAATATTGAACCACAATATTGATACGTGAGTTTTCATAGCTCCCTTTTTATATATATTTTTGGGCTGAGAATACATGCGTATTTTATAACTATTTTACGAAATGGACACAAGTACTAAAAACATATTCTACGTTAAGTTGTACCACTTTGCATATTTTTCCCTAATAGCTTGGTAACTAATATTTACATGTTGTAAGAGCATGTAAGCGCGAATCCTATTGATAGATCTATCGAGTTTGACAACCCCAACCGGGCTAGTCGCTCTAGTATCGTAAATGGTTGCATAGTACTTCGTTTTTACTACACTTGGTACAGTGTAGGGAGATTTCATAATAAAGGGAATATGCCACATTAATTGTTAAGTATGGTTACCGAAGCGCTCAACAACTTATAGAATACTTTTATACACTTGCGAGTGTACGGATATTTATGGAAACTGAAATCTTGTGGTCTATTACTATTACGGAAATGATTGATTATGATAAACTATAAACTCACCAACCTTTTTGGTTGACACTTTAAAGTATGTTTATTCTCAGGTATTAAAGAAGCTTCCGCTGTTTAACTACTATGTCCATGGAGTCTTACATGGCATATTTTTCAAGTAAACTTTGCATTCAAGCATTAATATGTATTAAATTTTGACTGTTTAGTCTATTGATGTATTATTATGAACTATCATTTATTGGGATTGTCTATATGTAGAAATCACCACAAGTCAAAAACATTTATATACATGTTTTAAAAATGTATACAGATTTTAAAACTTTCTTATATAGAAAGCGCGTCTTTTGAAATGAATGCAATGTTTGTAAAACGTATCATATAGAGAGCAAACCTCGCAATGGGACCGATAAATGATGTACTGCGTCAATAGGGATTTTGGCGGGCCATCACATCTAGTTTGGAGTGAAACGACCAAAAACTTGGTGGTTGTTAGTATATATGGTTAATGGTTAATGGTTAATAATTAGGATGAATCTCTTTCTTGCTTTTTTTCTTGTTTGTCGTGACTCAAAATCACCAAGAGCCAATCGGCTCTCCTGCCGTGCCCCATAAAACCGACTGCACACCCCCTTTTTCTTCGTATGTAACCTTGATATAATTCAGATTCTATCATTCTTCAGAGTCTTGGACTTTTAAAATGCCTAGCCCATCATTAAGTCCTTAACATGATTAGTCCATCTCTCTTTAAGATATAGATTTGTGACGATCTCTCCAAATCCATATGGACGAACACGTCATTCATCGATTTCATTGCGAGGTATTTGACCTCTATATGATACATTTTATAAACATTGCATTCTTTTAAAAAGGCACACCATAAATGAATATTTAAATCAAAGGTTTTCCACATCTGATGATTTCTACATATAGACAATCACCGTAATATAATAGTTTACAATAATACTTCCGTTGATAATGCAGTCAAAATAAGATACATGGTGATGATTTGTGAATGCAACATTTTCTCAAATAAAGCACGTATGACTCCATGCATATATCTTGTATATCATATAAGCAAACAACGGAAGACTTCTAGGAACCTGAGAATAAACATGCTTAAAAGTGTCAACACTGTAACATCCCGTTTTTCATCATAACATGTCCAAGGTACGTGATAAACTTTAGAATGCTCATACTTGGTTGTATAATAGTATAAAGATGATTGTACGAAGAGTGCATGAAGTGTACCAAGCGTGTACGTGTTTCTTGTTCGAATGTCGAAGAAAACTGGACGTTGTTTGAGTTACAAGATGTGTACGTACCTTTTCGACCCTAAATAAAGTTTGAGTTGATATTTCAAAACCTTACCATTAGAAAGGAAATCTTATTATGTTTCCAACGATATTTGATTCATCAAAAACGGAGTTACGGTCAAAAAGTTATGGCCAAAACAAGTTTGCTGAAGTTCGGATGAAACAGGCAATTGTCACGGCGCGACCAGAATGGTCACGGCGCGACAAATTCCTATTTTGAGGGCCAGAAAGCTTAAAAAAGTGATCTAAAATCACCCTTTGGTCCACGGCGCGACAAATTTGCTTCGCGGCGCGACAATAGGCACGATCTGGTACTTTTCAGCCTTTTAATGAGTTAAATGAGGGGCAAAGTTGGTATTTCACATATGGACGGGTCTTTGGCCATAAAACTGATCCCAATCTTATCCAAACCTCATTTCCTTCTCATTTCTTCCCTCTCACTCACACCCCAAACCCTAGAGAGAGAGTAAAGGGTTTAGAGAGAGAAAGCTCGAATCGGGGATGAAGAAGAGTGATTCGGGTCGGCTCTCAAGAGTTAAAGTTGTTCTCCTCGTTCACGGCTATGTTGTGATAGTGATGGTAAGTTCTAACTCCGAAATTCATCTTTATGATTTGATATTCAAGTTAGGGTTTTTAGCTTTTTAGTTGTAAAACCCATTTAGATGATGAAGTGGGTTTATGGAAACTAGTTATTTTCGATACATGGCAGGTTTTGGGTTGATTGACGTTTTGACCATGATTAGGCTTTGGTTTTGGGTTTAATCACTTAGTTTAGTGATTTTGGAAGCGTTGGAATCCTTTTGGGTGTATTTGAGTTGACTAATTTTGAAATGGGTCAAGATTAGGGTTTATGTGTCAAAATGAGTTTTGAGTCAAGTTTTGGTGAATTAAGTATGTAAATACTTGTTTTAGGTGTTATTTGGTGTTTTGGCAATATAATCACTAGTCGTTAGTGATTTTGGGCATTTTTGAGACTTAGGTCAAAATGGGTCGACTTTGATTGGGTCGAATTTTGGTAATGACACTAAATTGGATTAAAAGGATGTTAAACATTCTTGTTAAGTGTTAAATGGCATTTTTGAATGAAAGTAAACGTGAGAAATGATTTCGGGTAAAAATTGGTATTTTAACCATAAAGTCAAACTTGGTCAACCATGAAACGGGTTTTTGGGTAATATACGAGATAGTATGCGTTTAATGGCTAAAGTTGATGTATTTGAGTATTTCGGGAACGCAGGAACTAGTCTCGTTAGTTTTGGACCTTCGGGTGTCGATAAATGTATAAAAAGGTGTATTTTGCACTTAGGTATCTAAATGGGCGGATTGTGGAGGTAGGTATAAACCCTTGGTTAAGGGCGTTTGTGTCAAATTCTCTTGAAGGAAATGTGTGTTGATTGTGTGAATACCTATATGTATATTATAGGTAAAAGCTTGCTCGGTTGCGTTTGGTGGCGACTTTACATACATGACTTGTGCATGCATCTCGAGATGAGCGGGATAAATATACATGTACGTATATGATGTGTTTATTTGTATGAATGGATATGTGTTGTCCAAGTTAGCAATATATATGTTGTACGCTAACGGATTTATGAATGGATATGTGTTGTCCAAGTTAGTGTTATATGTAACATTTTACGAATGGATATGTGTTGTCCAATTTAGTGATATATGTGTTGTACACTAATGATTTTATGAGCAGATATGTGTTGTCCAAGGGTTAGTGATATATGTGTTGTACACTAACGGTTGTTATGAACACCGATGGAAAATTCGAGTACCATTCCTTTTTACGATTGGTTAACCATGGTTGTGTGAATTTTGTATTAGCATATTTAATATTGAACTATATGCTATTGGTGTTGCTAGCTTATTGTGAATTGCGGATATTGGTTTATGCATGATGTTTGCATAGCTGTTGAATTGCTAGCTTGTATGCGGTATTGTGTAAGTGATTGCAAGTAAATAGATTATATATGTATATGTATAATTATTGCATTCACTAAGCTATATGCTTACCCCTCTCGTTGTTTACCTTTTTACAGGTATTGTGATTATGAAGCTAGCTACTTGTAGACTAGATGCTTAGGTGCGCTTGGGCTCGATGGGGTAGCTTTTGGATATTTGGACGCGGATGGGGGATTTGGTAGTCCCCGGGATTATGCTCTTGGTATTAGGTTGGGTTATTGAGTCTTAACCGTATTTCTCGTGATTGGGTCATTATTACAAATGATTTTGTAAAGTGTAATTTGTGTGCCAAGGGTCATGATAGATTGTTAAACGTATCATTACGATGTTATGTTTCGATTAAAATAGAGTTGAAAATGTATTGTATTAATGGAACCTAACTAATAAAAAAAATGTACTCCGTTTTTGGTTAAACGGATTGGGGTTGTTTCAAGTGGTATCAGAGCATAGTCTAAGGGAATTAGGTGACCTTGGGATAGGTTCCTAGTCTTAGACTTATTGGCGGATGTGCATTATTTGCGGGACTTGTAGGAATACGGGTCAGATTGAGATTTGTTAGTGCCTTAGAGTAGGTGACTAACTAGGACTTGTTTTTGTCCGAAGTGTGATTATGTGGGGCCTTATTTCGTGTGTAAATTAGTGCCTTAGATTGCTAGTGCCTAATGTAAGTAGGCGAACTTGGACGTTGTTTTAGTGATAGTCACCTAGGTTGTAGGTTGACTTGTTGCGGTGTACTTTTGTATATTTATTATTATATTGTATATAGGTGTATATATACAGGTATCTATTGGTGCGGTGTCCTAGAGACGAATCTATTGGAGAGATTCGAATGTTTGGCGGTTTGAGTGATCAAGTTCGCGGTAAGGACTTTGGTCATTCGGGTACTAGGAATTATCGCATCTTATTTTGTGTGAATGTTGCGTCAGTCCGGGTAAAGTATTTTGTGTGACCATGTGAAAATGGTAAGGTACGCATTTGTAATAGTGACCGATCACCATTATTACGAACGTGTATCTTGACAGCAAGCATGACATGACGAGTACCGAGCGGAGGAAATGTGGCATGGTTGGGGTAGAATCGGGACGAGTTAGGAATCTTTTATTGGTTCCTAGGATATAGTAGTCTCGAGTGATGTACTTGTTGTCACATCGGGTTCTCTGTGAGTCAGGAAGTATTACGGTGGATTCGATTAGTTAAGTGAGTGAGCCAACTCACGAGTTTGATGCATGCTTAGTCACCCTAAGTAGTGGGTGCACTATTGAGATTGTTATTGGTTTTAGTTACCCATCGTAACTATGATGACCGATTTATTGTATGCATGTGTGTGCGTCGAGGACTTAAATTCCGTAATGGAATGCGAAAAGTCTAATGATTGTAGTTTTGAGTTACACTCGGTAGAGTGTGTGGTTAGAGAATCGTGTTGGGATTCTTGTTGTGAGTAGCCTTGGAATTGGCGAATCGAGGAGTCTTTGGGTCGTTAAACTCATGGGAGTGGGACCCGTATAACGATGATTGCGTTAGTGTGTTGTGGATTATATGGTAACATTCCTAACGGAATATCCCTTGTAGTAGTGGTGTTATCGAGATGTAGAAGGGTGTAAGACTTGGTGTTCCCAAGCATCTCCTTAGTATTAGATGAAGGCCTCATTAGGCTATATCGTTTGGCCTTGTGGAATTGCGGGTGACGTGTAATCGCTAGGAACTTTTGAGAAGACAATAAACCGTAAGGTTTGTCGGGTAGGTATGACTTCGGGTCAGTATCGTGGAGAAGTTGGTGACATCGGGTGTATGGAACCTAAAGATCGAGTTTCTAAATCTCGATAGGTTGCGGTGGGAGTTTGCATGACACTGCGACAGGTGCCTTTTTATACCTGCTGGTGTAATGTTCAACTCCGGTAGTGGTGTGATCACTTTGTGCTTAGGGTTCTCGTGCGATACCCTTGGAAGCAGCGGAGATTACGAAAGTGATTGATGGGTGAAAGTAATTCGACGGTTGCGAAAGTCGAAGTTTAAGAGCATTGCGGTAAATACTTCTTATGAAGTGGCGGATGAGCGAATCTGGTTGCTCTTAAGTGATAGACAGGTAAGATGACCGGTGAGCCAGTGACGGACTTAATGGTCGGATAGGCCTAAGGTTATGATGAAGTGTTGATATTGTGGTCAACGAAATTATTGTATCGGATTGGTCACTCTTCTCCATGAGAGTGAGCAATTACGGATACTGGTTCGTTGAGTGGAAGGTCGGGTGATCTCGACTGAGATGCACGAATGATTTATCAGAGTGACGTATGCTTAGGCATAGAGACGTATGTGGGACTTTGGTGGAGTTCGATTTGCGAACGGTTAAGGCAGTTGATTGTGATTTGTGGTATGAAGGTGCGAAGTCATCGCGTGTACGACATCTCTGGTAATTTTGTATGATGGCTCTGAGAGCCTAAAGTGAATTTGCAGTGATTTGGTGTTTACGATCAATGATGAGAATGATCACGTGTGTTGCGACATGGTAATTCCGCGGGGTGTTATCATCTTGGCGGTGAGAATGTGAAGATGAATCCTAAGTGGGGGAGTTTTTACTGCCGCCCGAGGAAGATCCGGTGGTGTATTGTATACTGAATTCTCCGAGTATACCGTGCTAGACCTCAATAGGGATTCATAGACGCTAACGAGGAAGAGTGACGGGTTGTTGATGTTGACTCGAGATCGTGCGTTATGATTGTTAGTTACAATTTCGGAATGTTATGTGTAGAGTTGTGATGATGAGATCGAATGAAGTGTAATTCTTTTTAAGCAAGGTGGTCGTGTAGCACCAAAGTGCGGTATGAGACCAAATGTAAAGCTTGAGTTCTCAAAGTGAGAGACTGAAGTTGTCGTTACGGGTGCTCTCATAATGAAAATCTGGGTTGCTATGAAACCCTGATGGTACTATTGAGTAGATACATGTTAGTAGTGTGGTGTTCGCTGTATTTTCCCTGTCGGGAAACGTGATCGTGAGGATCTTCAGTGGATTATTCCACTTTGTGGATGATTGTGAGGCGGGGAGCGCCGGTTCTGATTGTCTCACGTCGAGACACACGAATGTTGTTGTTTGCAAGGGTGTGTACCCTAGTGATGTGACCCGTTAGTTTTATTTAAATGTCGAGGCCATCCTTAACGGACAGTTTAGGAAGGAGTATTCACCCTGCATAGATGAATATATTTGTGGGTAGTGTGGCAAATCGCGAATTGTTATGATGATAATTCGCTGTTGACGAGATTCTTGTACACGAATAGTTTCCATGCTATTACTAGGAAGCCGTAGTGTATGATGTGTTGTAGGGTTTAAAAGGAGAAATCATGTGTCGAGTGTTGATGTTTTACCTAGTTCGTGGTGCATTATTGTCATCCTGGATTAATCCAGAGACTAGTGGTCGTGTGCGGATCGATCGATGGGAAGATTTGTGATACCTAGGGTGATTATTTTGGTGATACCAAAATTTCTACGTTGAAGGAATAATCCGGTTGCGGAAATGAGGGAGGTTCGTTCTTGAAATAGAGAACATACTTGATTGACCAGTTGAGTGGTGCGTTATAGAATGTTAAAGTACAGAGTTTTAATGGGGGCAGTTTGAATGTTGAGCGCGGGAAATATAGCTTGTTGCGGTAATGCACGCTAGTGATTATTAGCGTGTGGTGAAAACTTCGGATTAATGGAAATTGTTATTGGGATTTGTTATGGACATCGAGTTTAGAGGGTGTCGAAGGACCGTTGGGTGTAGGTCCGGATTAGTTAAGTGATGAGGATCATGAGGACGTGATTGAATTTAAGTGGGGGAGAGTTGTAACATCCCGTTTTTCATCATAACATGTCCAAGGTACGTGATGAACTTTAGAATGCTCATACTTGGTTGTATAATAGTATAAAGATGATTGTACGATGAGTGCATGAAGTGTACCAAGCGTGTACGTGTTTCTTGTTCGAATGTCGAAGAAAACTGGACGTCGTTTGAGTTACAAGATGTGTACGTACTTTTTCGACCCCAAATAAAGTTTGAGTTGATATTTCAAAACCTTACCATTACAAAGGAAATCTTATTACGTTTCCAACGATATTTGATTCATCGAAAACGGAGTTACGGTCAAAAAGTTATGGCCAAAACAAGTTTGCTGAAGTTCGGATGAAACAGGCAATTGTCACGGCGCGACCAGAATGGCTACGGCGTGACAAATGCCTATTTTGAGGGCCAGAAAGCTTAAAAAAGTGATCTAAAATCACCCTTTGGGCCACGGCGCGACAAATTTGCTCCGCGGCGCGACAATAGGCACGATCTGGTACTTTTCAGCCTTTTAATGAGTTAAATGAGGGGCAAAGTTGGTATTTCACATATGGACGGGTCTTTGGCCATAAAACTGATCCCAATCTTATCCAAACCTCATTTCCTTCTCATTTCTTCCCTCCCACTCACACCCCAAACCCTAGAGAGAGAGTAAAGGGTTTAGAGAGAGAAAGCTCGAATCAGGGATGAAGAAGAGTGAATCGGGTCGGGTCTCAAGAGTTAAAGTTGTTCTCCTCATTCACGGCTACGTTGTGATAGTGATGGTAAGTTCTAACTCCAAAATTCATCTTTATGATTTGATATTCAAGTTAGGGTTTTTAGCTTTTTAGTTGTAAAACCCATTTAGATGATGAAGTGGGTTTATGGAAACTAGTTATTTTTGATACATGGTGAGTTTTGGGTTGATTGACGTTTTGGCCATGATTAGGCTTTGGTATTGGGTGTAATCACTTACTTTAGTGATTTTGGAAGCGTTGGAACCCTTTTGGGTGTATTTGAGTTGACTAATTTTGAAATGAGTCAAGATTCGGGTTTATGTGTCAAAATGGGTTTTGAGTCAAGTTTTGGTGAATTAAGTATGTAAATACTTGTTTTAGGTGTTATTTGGTGTTTTGGCAATATAATCACTAGTCGTTAGTGATTTTGGGCGTTTTTGAGACTTAGGTCAAAATGGGTCGACTTTGATTGGGTCGAATTTGGTAAAGACACTAAATTGGATTAAATGGATGTTAAACACTCTTGTTAAGTGTTAAATGGCATTTTTGAATGAAAGTAAACGTGAGAAATGATTTCGGGTTAAAGTTGGTATTTTAACCATAAAGTCAAACTTGGTCAACCATGAAACGGGTTTTTGGGTAATATACGAGATAGTATGCGTTTAATGGCTAAAGTTGATGTATTTGAGTATTTCGGGAACGCGGGAACTAGTCTCGTTAGTTTTGGACCTTCGGGTGTCGATAAATGTATAAAAAGGTGTATTTTGCACTTAGGTATCTAAATGGGCGGATTGTGGAGGTAGGTATAAACCCTTGGTTAAGGGCGTTTGCGTTAAATTCTCTTGAAGGGAATGTGTGTTGATTGTGTGAATACCTATATGTATATTATAGGTAAAAGCTTGCTCGGTTGCGTTTGGTGGCGACTTTACATACATGACTTGTGCATGCATCTCGAGGTGAGTGGGATAAGTATACATGTACGTATATGATGTGTTTATTTGTATGAATGGATATGTGTTGTCCAAGTTAGCAATATATGTGTTGTACGCTAACGGATTTATGAATGGATATGTGTTGTCCAAGTTAGTGTTATATGTGTTGTACGCTAACGTTTTACGAATGGATATGTGTTGTCCAATTTAGTGATATATGTGTTGTACACTAACGATTTTATGAGCAGATATGTGTTGTCCAATCGTTAGTGATATATGTGTTGTACACTAACGGTTGTTATGAACACCGATGGGAAATTCCAGTATCATTCCTTTTTACGATTGGTTAACCATGGTTGTGTGAATTTTGTATTAGCATATTTAATATTGAACTATATGCTATTGGTGTTGCTAGCTTAATGTGAATTGCAGATATTGGTTTATGCATGATGTTTGCATAGTTGTTGAATTGCTAGCTTGTATGCGGTATTGTGTAAGTGATTGCAAGTAAATAGATTATATATGTATAGTATAATTATTGCATTCACTAAGCTTTATGCTTACCCCTCTCGTTGTTTACCTTTTTACAGGTATTGTGATTATGAAGCTAGCTAGTTGTAGACTAGATGATTAGGTGCGCTTGGGCTCGATGGGGTAGCTTTTGGATATTTGGATGCAGATGGGGGATTTGGTAGTCCCCGGGATTATGCTCTTGGTAGTGGGTTGGGTTATTGAGTCTTAACCGTATTTCTCGTGATCGAGTCATTATTACAAATGATTTTGTAAAGTGTAATTTGTGTGCCAAGGGTCATGATAGATTGTTAAACGTATCATTACGATGTTATGTTTCAATTAAAATAGAGTTGAAATGTATTGTATTAATGGGACCTAACTAATAAAAAAAATGTACTCCGTTTTTGGTTAAACGGATTGGGGTTGTTTCAAACACAAAGGTTGGTGAGTTCATAGTTTTAATATTGCACATAATCTGTATATAAAGGTGGATCACAAGATTTCAGTTGTTTCATCTAGAAACGTTTATCAAAATATTCTATGAAATTGAGCACTTTGGTAACTAAACTTAACGTATATATAATTTATACCCTTTGTATAATCATCTTAATAATACACGCAAACCAATGTGTACGCTTCTAAAATAGCATACGTCCGTTAAAAGGCTAGTGCTCTAGCTTGGACGGGGATATCAAGCCCTATGGATCCATATACTACTACTCGCGCCCACCAGTTCTTATAACTGGTAGTTACTAGTTACCAAAGCTAAGGGATTTTTGGTTCAAACTCAGTGTAGAATTTAGTATGTACTTGTATCCATTGTGTTTAAAATAAAGTGCATGTATTCTCAGTCCAAAAATATATATTGCAAAAGCATTTAAAAAGGGATCAAATGAAACTCACCTTAGCAGCATATAAAGTCGTTCACCAAAATGTGACCGAAACTCGGATTACCAAATAACCGTAGGTCTCAACCTAGAGAACATATGTTGGTCAATAAATGTCTATCAAGCTAGGTCAGGTCATAGTGTATCACAATCCTAATGCTCGAGATCGACATACAAAAGTTATCCAAAGTCGTTTCAAAAAGTCAATCTGATTCAATACTATAGTTTTTATAAGGCTTTAAAATATGATAAAATAATCAATTTTGACAATTGTTCAACAAAACAAGACGTGCCTTATATAAGGATTCATTTACTCGGCTAATAATATTCAAAAATCCAATTTATCAATCTTATAAATAAGTTGTTTAAGTATCAATTGCGGATTCAAAAGCAATTCCAATTAACGTCAATCATAATTCAGTTGACCATATCTTTTAATTCGTTTATCGAAATTACGCGATTTCTAAATGAAAAGTTATTGATTTTTCGCCAGCTTTCCAAAAACATGCATATCATATACCTTTTATCAGTAATATATGTATTTAATTTGTGATTCATCATAAACTGTTTAACGAGGAAATTTAGCATACAAGCATGCATAAATATATATACTCGAGCACTAGACATGGATACACAATTAATATATAAAAGATAAGATATAAATGCTTACGTATCAATATTGTGATTCAATATTGCAGAAAAGTACGTAGACGCAACGGAGATGATAAATACTAGTTTGACTTGCGAACAATACTCACGAACATTACCAATAACCTCCATAGTTATAACCCATAGTTTCCCTAGCTCTATCCCGCTCGGAAGGCTTGTTTGAAAATAATTCGCTCATGACCTCGTCGTAGTATTTTATGTATAATAATACTAATAATAATACTCCTAAATATAAGATTAATAATAATATTAATCTTAATAATAATAATAATATAAATAATAAATATAAAATATAATACGGAGTAATATAGATATTAATATGTGTGTGTGTGTTGAGCAAACTGGCCAATTTATAGAATGTTTCTGAATTCTGACTGCCATGCGATCGCATGAGTTTTATGCCTATTTCTCATGCGGTCGCATGACCCCAAAATCCAGCTCACAATTTTTTTGTTTTCTTGTTTGTCGACATATTATTATATATATATAATATATATAATTTATATTAATTATATATATTATATTATATTCATGTACATAGTTGACTTGTAATTTTAGGTCCGTTGACTCGTACGTTGATACTCGACTCGTGTACCACTTTCGGTTTTTCGAACGCACTTTCGTACGTTTAGAAAACTAGCCTTTTACGTTACGCGACGTGTACCCTTATTAATAATTTGACTTACTCATCAATAAATTACCTTATAAAAAATGTAACTTATAAAATTGAGCGAGGTGGTCATTTGCTTCTATAAATCAGTGACTCGTTGTTTATCAAAATATATTATTTTAAATCAGGACGTTTTTTGACTAAGTTAATATTATATTTTTGTAAAATATATATATATATATATATATATATATATATATATATATATATATATATATATATATATATATATATATATATATATATATATATATATATATACGTATATTTTCCAATCCAATTATAATGGTTCGTGAATCGTCAGAGTTTGGTCAAGGTTAAATGAATGTATGAATACAGTTTACACTTCTTGAGATTCAACTTAACAAACTTTGCTTATCGTGTCGGAATAATATAAAGATAAAGTTTAAATTTGGTCAGAAATTTTCGGGTTGTCACAGTACCTACCCGTTAAAGAAATTTCGTCCCGAAATTTGATTGAAATGGTCATGGCTGACAATAAATACGTTTTCATGATGCTTGCGAGCTGAAAATTAAAGTTTTATCATCAGCGAGTAATATAGATAAAACAATTTGGTTACACGAAGAATATAAATGAATTTATCAAAAAGGAGTGAAATGAGTAGGTAAAGTTTTGTCATATCTTTTGACGTAGACAGGTTGATTTCCAGAGTTCAAGAGATTTGGAGAAGGTCTTAGTAATAAGATTTGATTCTTCGAAATCAAGGAAATTAGGATCCGCTTTAAATGCGATCATCTATTTTGATTACTCTGTCGAATATTTCACTATAAATTCACCCCCTTTGTTTCCTTACTTTTACCATTCCTATACTCAATTCCCAAATTCAAAAGATTGTGAAAATGCTTAATCCAGTTCTGATCCTTGTCCTTATCCTTACTATCGCAACAATTATTCTCCTTTTCCAACTTCCGCCAGAGGAACCTGCTTACTTCTACTTTGCCCTTGGGGTTATAGTGCTTTTAATTCTCCCGTGTCTTTATGTTGCGATAAACATTGATATACATGGTTTGTAATTTATGTGTTGTTATCGGGCTTTATATTCTCCCTTATATTTCAAAGTTCCTGCTTCTGTCTTCTATAATTATTGTCATTCCCAGTTAATGCTCTCTTTTATTTGCTGCGATTTATACCCCAATTTCTATTTCGGAGTTTTGTCCCTTCGTTTCTTCTTCTTGTGACTAAGCATTGATTGTAATGGTCCAGAATTCGCAGATATGAATTTCGGAATGAACATTGTTAATGTTCTAAGAAGAAAATGGTAATGGCACGATCTTGATTTGTTAAATTACCAGAATACTCTGGAAAAGACCGAATAATCAAGAAATATTTTCTTGATATTTTAGAGATTAAATAGAATACAAGAGTCGTATGACATAGCACATGATGACGTTATGATCTGTGAATCGTCACGTTCCATTTAGAAACTCAGCATGAATTACTGTAATATAATCACGTTGATCAAGTGTTATTATATTATACTAACTCATGCTTCAGTTCCCAACACTGCTTCAATAACATTTAAGTTCAAACTTTTCAGATTTTAGAAGCTAAAACCTTTTCCTTTCTGATGTAACACTGATATCGTGAAGAGATAAATGATTTCAGATAAGAATAGTTTATGAAAATATCTTCAGAAATATCGAGGATATTTATAATGAAAGATACGATGATATCTTAGAATTTCTAATATCGAAAGATGATAAAGAAGATTTGTCCGTAAAGGTTTAGAGTCAGGAGCAAGGTATTCTTTAATGACTTCAGCATATACTGAATCATTTGGATTCTTTGAAGGCAGGTTTAGTCTTTGTGATTTATCCACAGCCTCCTTCATTCTTTAATCCGTTTTCCAATTCCAAACTTTCTCTTTTTCTGAGCTTTGCCAGCACACTATTCTTTATTATCAACTTTTTACTGTTAATGTCGTTTACAGTTTTTGCTGCTTCATCAGCGTTTTCAACATTCAGAGTATTGATTCGTAGACTGGTTGCTTTTCAGATTTTCAGAATGAAAGCTCGTAATTCTAAGAGATGAATGTTATATGTATACATATGATGTTCTAGTACAGTTTTGAATTCACAGTATGGCATTTGAAAGATGTAAGAATCTAAGAGTGATGTTTTCTGTTAAATCTGTGCTTGGATTCTGATTTTTCAAAATCAGAATATGTAATCAAATTTGGATGCGAATGGTTGTTTTGATTTCTATGAAAGAATGTATATCGTTGTGAAAGTAGTGAATATAGTTGATGATTTGCTGAATCAGAATCGAAGAATGTAACATATTAATTGTGAATTTATATATCTTTCGGGTATTACCTACCCGTTAAAAGTTTCACAAGTAATATTTTGTACCAGAAAATTTTATTACAGTCTTTATGAAAATATATGTAGGTATATTTTCTTCAGATGTAATACAGATTTAATGAGTTAATATCATATTAAGCTCATTTGATTTTCGACTGGATTAGAAATGAATAATCTCTAAAACATTAAAGATTTAATAATCTTCACGGAGTATTTCACTAATGTAATCAATACTTCGTTATTCAGTTTTATTGATATTTCCTCAGTGAATCATGTTGGTGCTCATGGAACTCTTGCTAACTTCGCAAGGTACGAATGATGTTTTCTAGAAAGTTTCGAATACATCGAAGATGAAAGTATAAAATCAAACATATAATTGAATAATATACTTAGTTTATTATGAAATGGAATTCATTGAGTTGAAACAGAGATTGTAGTTAACGATGGTTAAGTCGTTAACGAAGGATGTACATCATAGCATATTAGTAATATGAATTAACTGAGTAGTATTTACCCTTTTTCATTTCATACATAATAGCTTAGTACGAAAAGATTTATGATGGTTTTAAAATTTATATATATAAGATATACATATAAATTCTTTAGAGGAATTGAGTTATTACTTCATAACTCATTGATACAATATACTCGTTGTTGACTCGTAATGATGTCCACGGTGCTTTCTTGAACTGGCGGAGCTTGTGATGTTAGAGGCGATGTTGACAGCACTGACTGTGCTGGTGAGGCTAAGGGTACTGTTGATGCTGTTGGTAAAAAAAGTCTAGCTTGTAAATCGTGCACCATTCCGGTCAGGGTTTCTACTCTTCCTTCTATCATTTCGGTCCACTTATCTGATTTACGGTTACGGCTGGAATATATTATCTCTAAGACTTTAGAGATTACATATTCACCGCAGAATATTTCTGCAATGAAGTTATGAATCAATACTTCATCGATTATTGTTGTTGGTACTCCTTGGTATCTATGGTGCGTATGACGTTGATGTTCAAGGTACATATTGTGATGTTGAGGCTTGCGGTGCGGATGTTGTTGGTGATGGTAATGGTACTGTTGATGTTGTTTTCGGTGATACTGTTGATGCCGGTGATTCTGCTGGTGCTTGTAACCTTTGCACCATATTCTCCAAAGCCACTACTCGAGCGCGAAGCTCGTTGACTTCTTCTACTACACCAGGATGATTAGCGGTTCGGACGAGCGAATGAATAAGATCCAGAATTTGAGAGAGTATATGATCATGACGAGATACTTTGGAAATGAGAGAGAAAATGGTGCTTCGGATAGGTTCACGGGTAAGTGCTTCAGGTTCTTCGCCAAGAGGGCAATGTGGTGGATGGAAGGGATCACCTTCTTCTTGTCTCCAATGACTAAGTAGGCTACGAATCCATCCCCAATTCATCCAGAATAGATGATGGCTAATTGGTTGATCCATTCTGGTTACACTGTTTTCGGAGTTCAGGTGAATTTTCCATATCGGAATAGCTGTCGGAGTTTAAGGAATTTGAACTAGATACGTGATCCATCTTGTACAATTAGAGGGATGATTTTTGATATAAAATAGATTATAGAATTTAGATTGGTACTCTTCAACACATAATTTACATATGTATATATAATACCAAAATTCCGTAAATTACGGAGAAATTTTAGGAAGATGTCAAGAAAAGTTTACAGTAATAGATATGCTAAGATATGAATTTTGTCGGTACACTATCTATGCAGTAAATTCAGTAAGACGTGTCTAGACTTAGGAACGATAAGCATGTAATTTTTGATAAGAAATGATAAGCAAAACTTTTGACATGCAGACACAGTCGAAGTCCAGACTTACTAATGCATCCTAACAACTATCAGTTAGACACACTTATGCAAGACCTGGTTCGCTAGGACCAACGCTCTAATACCAACTGTGACGATCGCTCCAAATCTATATGGACGAACACGTCATTCATCGATTTCATTGCGAGGTATTTGACCTCTATATGATATGTTTTATAAACATTGCATTCTTTTGAAAAGGCACACCATAAATGAATATTTAAATCAAAGGTTTTCGACATCTGATGATTTCTACATATAGACAATCACCGTAATATAATAGTTTACAATAATACTTCCATTGATAATGCAGTCAAAATAAGATAGATGGTGATGATTTGTGAATGCAACGTTTTCTCGAATAAAGCATGTATGACTCCATGCACATATCTTGTATATCATATAAGCAAATAGCGGAAGACTTCTAGGAACCTGAGAATAAACATGCTTAAAAGTGTTAACACAAAGGTTGGTGAGTTCATAGTTTTAATGTTGCGCATAATCTGTATATAAAGGTGGATCACAAGATTTCAGTTGTTTCATCCAGAAACGTTTATCAAAATATTCTACGAAATTGAGCACCTTGGTAACTAAACTTAACGTATATATAATTTATACCCTTTGTATAATCATCTTAATAATACACGCAAACCAACGTGCATGCTTCTCAAATAGCATACGTCCGTTAAAAGGCTAGTGCTCTAGCTCGGACGGGGATATCAAGCCCTATGGATCCATATACTCGCGCCCACCAGTTCTTATAACTGGTAGTTACTAGTTACCAAAGCTAAGGGATTTTCGGTTCAAACTCAGTGTAGAATTTAGTATGTACTTGTATCCATTGTGTTTAAAATAAAGTGCATGTATTCTCAGCCCAAAAATATATATTGCAAAAGCATTTAAAAAGGGAGCAAATGAAACTCACCTTAGCAGCATATAAAGTCGTTCACCAAAATGTGACCGAAACTCGGATTACCAAATAACCGTAGATCTCAACCTAGAGAATATATGTTGGTCAATAAATGTCTATCAAGCTAGGTCAGGTCATACTGTATCACAATCCTAATGCTCGAGATCGACATACAAAAGTTATCCAAAGTCGCTTCAAAAAGTCAATCTGATTCAATACTATAGTTTTTATAAGGCTTTAAAATATGATAAAATAATCAATTTTGACAATTGTTCAACAAAACAAGACGTGCCTTATATAAGGATTCATTTACTCGGCTAATAATATTCAAAAATCCAATTTATCAATATTATAAATAAGTTGTTTAAGTATCAATTGCGGATTCAAAAGCAATTCCAATTAACGTCAATCATAAATCAGTTGACCATATCTTTTAATTCGTTCATCGAAATTACGCGATTTATAAATGAAAAGTTATTGATTTTTCGACAGCTTTCCAAAAACTTGGATATCATATACCTTTTATCAGTAATATATGTATTTAATTCGTGATTCATCATAAACTGTTTAACGAGGAAATTTAGCATACAAGCATGCATAAATATATATACTCGAGCACTAGACATGGATACACAATTAATATATAAAAGATAAGATATAAATGCTTACGTTTCTATATTGTGATTCAATATTGCAGAAAAGTACGTAGACGCAACGGAGATGATAAATACTGGTTTGACTTGCGAACAATACTCACGAACATTACCCATAACCTCCATAGTTATAACCCATAGTTTCCCTAGCTCTATCCCGCTCGGAAGGCTTGTTTGAAAATAATTCGCTCATGACCTCGTCGTAGTATTTTATGTATAATAATACTAATAATAATACTCCTAAATATAAGATTAATAATAATATTAATCTTAATAATAATAATAATAATAATAATAATAATATAAATAATAAATATAAATAATAAATATAAAATATAAAACGGTGTAATATAGATATTAATATGTGTGTGTGTGTTGAGCAAACTAGCCAATTTATAGAATGTTTCTGAATTCTGACTGCCATGCGATCGCATGAGTTTTATGCCTATTTCTCATGCGGTCGCATGGCCCCAAAATCCAGCTCACAATTTTTTTGTTTTCTTGTTTGTCGACATATTATTATATATATAATATATATAATCTATATTAATTATATATATATTATATTATATTCATGTACATAGTTGACTTATAATTTTAGGTCCGTTGACTCGTACGTTGATACTCGACTCGTGTACCACTTTCGGTTTTTCGAACGCACTTTCGTACGTTTAGAAAACTAGCCTTTTACGTTACGTGACGTGTACCCTTATTAATAATTTGACTTACTCATCAATAAATTACCTTATAAAAAATGTAACTTATAGAATTGAGCATTGTGGTCATTTGCTTCTATAAATCAGTGACTCGTTGTTTATCGAAATATATTATTTTAAATCAGGACGTTTTTTGACTAAGTTAATATTATATTTTTATAAATATATATATATATATATATATATATATATATATATATATATATATACGTATATTTTTCAATCCAATTATAATGGTTCGTGAATCGTCAGAGTTTGGTCAAGGTTAAATGAATGTATGAATACAGTTTACACTTCTTGAGATTCAACTTAACAAACTTTGCTTATCGTGTCGGAATAATATAAATATAAAGTTTAAATTTGGTCAGAAATTTCCGGGTTGTCACAAGATTGGGCCTCCATCATTAGTAGTCGAATTATTGAACAGTTGTACAACTCTGTTACACTTAACCACCCATTAACAACCCAATAATAATTATTTAATCACTAGTTTAAAAGACCCATATTCTGATTTCTAACTTGAGATTCTATTCATATTTCTTTATTGTTCAGCAACGTTTTACTCAGCAAGCAGTCATATCGTTCAGAATTGCTGGAAACCATCAAAGGAAAATTGTAGCACTTTATAATACAGATGTCCAACCTTTTGAATCACCTTCTTGCGAACTTGAACCAACTTTTCTTAATTTCAACTTTCAAAACACATAGAAATCACCAAAAACACCTCAACTCCTCAAGTAACCTCTCAACACTAAACCATTAATCTTCAACAAATATAGTCAATAATTCTTCAATAAAGCGTGAAACTAAACGAAGTGAGACTGATATTGCGACTAAAAATATGTACGATTTGAGCAGTATCAAATCCCTCCACACTTGAATCTTGCTTGTTGATATTGCTTTAAACATACATATATTTCGACGCAATATCATATATGTTTCGTCGGCTTTTACCGAAACGAAGACATTCAAATGCATAATTCACGAGAAAAACGGCAAAAGTAAACGCGAGCTTGAAGTTTGAAGAAATGATAATAAACGACGGGTTTTAACCAAATATATATCGAGATAACGTTTATTCGAATGAAAGTCCAAGATGATCGAAGAAAAAGAGTTCAATTGAAAGTTCCAAGTCAATATACGTCAACACGTGATCAACAAATAAAAACAGGAAAACTGTCGTTTACTCCTACGCGAAACGTGTGCAAAGCTACGCGAAACGCGTAAATTTGTTATTCTTACACGAATCGCGTGAATTCCTACGCGAAACGCGTACTGTTTGATCCAGATTCAGATTCCAAGTTCACATGGGATGGTTGCTTTTTAATATATATTAACTATATTTATACGCATGCTTAAGGGAATAATCCACTTTCCAGTCTTTTACAGCAAAAGGGATCAGAATACAGATATAAGTCTACCTACTACTTCTAATACTATGATATAATAATGAGTACATGGTACACAGAGGAAGAGAGAGAGTTCTAAGAGTCAGTGCACAAATCCATACAACACACATATACATAGCAAAATAGAGAGCAGAGAGATATTATCATCATTTTATTAGTATCTCAAGTATTCCGTATAATTTAGTACAGTTCCAATTAATTCTCAAGATTCAATATTTAGGATAGTTTCAATATTAAGGGTGTATTGTTCGTGATTAAGGGTATTATTGTTCGAGTGAAAGGGTGTTGTTATTGTAATTTTCTACCGTTTGAAGTAAATGAAAGTGAATATTTTCGTAAGTATATTCTATTAAAATTATCGTTATCAATTTTTATCGTTATTATTATGTTTGTATACTTGTATTTTTATGTTTACCCTAGTATAATGAGTAGCTAAATTTCCCTAGTGTTTGCTTAGATGTAGAGCCCCTAGCGAAATGGATTGTTATCATTTGTAAAAATTAAAATGTAACTTAAGTATTTTTAACATTGAGCCTAATTAAAAGAACCATTATTATGTATTTAGATATTTAACCATTGTCACTTAATTTATTAGATTCAAATAACGAAAGTTATTTTATTTATATAAATTAAGCTTCAACATTAATAGTGATTTAGACGAACTCATGAACAATTTATTAACACTAAATTAGAAATAAAGTTCGGTGATTTGGGTGATATCATTAGGTATATAATAGTGAAATTGTAAAAAAGGGAAACCGTTATGATTTGGGTTTTGGCGAAAGTCAAAACTGGGTTAGGTCTCAATTTAAATACTTGGGAATAGTAACTATCTAAATAAGATCAAATGAAAATTAGATTTAATTTAGTTAGTTGAAACTTTATATATTCGAAAGAAAAATATAAAGTTTTATACTAAAACATTTTAATAAAACTTAATTTTAAAACAATCCATGGATCTAGAGGTGAAACATTTAAGTGAACACTCTCATTTTATATATTGCAATTGATTATTTTTATTGTTTTTACGTATTATTATTTAGCAAAAATTAAAATTATAACTCAAAATATACTTCAGTTTAAACGTACTATTTTGTCACATTAAATATAACCTACGCGGATCGTGTACAATTCCACACAAAACGCGTATACTTAAATTATACGCGGAACGCGTATATCAATACGCGAAACGCGTACGTATTATACTAGTGCTGTTACGAATTTTTATTAAATTTCAAAGTTTAATTAAATCTTTTATTATTTTAAAGTAATTAATTTACAATTAGTTTAATTATTATAATTATCTTTAATTCATCTTTTAATTAATTAAAACTTATTATTTAGTTAATTTAAATATATTTTTATTTTATTGTTTAAAATAAATTCTTAATCATTTAGTTTTATAAAAAAATATTGTTATACTTATTACCATTTAATAAAAAATTTCTATCACAAATAATATAGTTTCAATTAGTTCACTTTTAAGTTAATAATTATAAATCATGTAATCTTGTAATTTTAATTAATAAGTAGTTCAATTAAATTAAGATTAAGTTGTATTTTATTATTATTATGTTAAATATAAATTCCTAATCCAAAACCCCCTTTTAAATAAGTTTAACTTCAAAGACTATTAAAAACCATTAACACTCCATCTCCCTGTGGAACGAATTTGATTTACCTATAAAACTAAACTACGCGGATAGGACCAGTTGCCTATATATGTGTGAAATCAACCTGAATTCATTAAAATACCATATATACAATAAATCAATTCGTGTAACAAAACAACTCAAATCCATTCATAAATAAAGGTATAGTTTCACCACACCAACTTTTTGGCGCCGCTGCCGGGGAGTTGGCAGTTAAATAAATAGATAATTTTTCTGATTCATAGTAGTAGTTGGATTTGTACATGGACTGGGTTATTGGAGCCAAACAGTACTCAATTATATTGGGACCAAACGAATCCTGCCCCTCTGCTGCATCTTTTGGCTATTCGAAACGTGAGCAAAATCAGAAGGAAAATCTATTTGTTTAAAGGTTTTTATCATTGTTTTTATGTTATTCGATCCTTTTGAAGGAATTCAATTCTTAGAAAAACTTTAGGTGTTGTGATTCCATAATAGAAATTAATGCATGAATTTACGTTCTTCCAACACTGAATTAACTCCTTCATATCCTGAACCCGAAAGAGAATTTCACGAACATTTAAGAGCTCAAGAAGTAGAGTCTCTCGCTGAGGATTTAGAATCAGTTTCATTAGATTCTAACTCTGAACCAGTTATTCAACCAATCATAGAACCAGTTATTAAAGAAGAAGAAGAGATGGCTGCTACAAATCAAACGATGGATGCATTGATGAAGGCGACAAGAACAGGTCAAGGTCACGCAATTATTCAACCTACGATGACTGACGGCTTTGAAATAAAGGGTCAATTCCTTCACATGGTGACTAATACATGCCAATTTGGTGGAGCTCCAAATGAGGATGCTAATGAGCATCTTCGTAAGTTTGTAAGCATTTGCAAGCTATTCAAAATCAAAGATGTCTCCGATGAAGTCACATGTTTAAAAATCTTTCCATGGTCGTTAAAATATGATGCAAGAGATTGGCTAGACTCATTACCAGAAGGTTATATCGAAGACTAGAATGATATGATGGACAAGTTTTTGTCAGAGTTCTTCCCTGCTTCAAAAGCAGCAAAATTGCAAAGTGATATAAATCACTTCAAGCAAAAGTCTAACGAAACTCTTTATGAAGCTTGGACCCGATTCAATAAAATGCTTAGGGTATGTCCTCAACACGGATTGAATACATTCCAAAAAGTCCAAATATTCTATAAGGGAGTCAACGTGACTACTCGAAAAGATATAGATGTTGCAGCAGGAGGATCAATCATGAAGAAAACGCCCGAAGAAGCGCACACAATCATTGCCGATATAGCAGCACATTCTCATAATTGGCATCAAGAGATGGAATTTTCTAGATCATCAACCGTTGCTAGTATTGAAGGCAATGATGAAATCGCTGCTTTAAAAGTTCAAATGGCAAATCAAGCAAGGCAAATTGAGAAGGTAACCAAGGAAATGCATGCTATTAGGGTAGGGTGTGAATTGTGTCAAGGTCCTCACCTTACTAAAGATTGTGATCAAACAACGATGGAAGAGTAAGCAAATTTCTTAGGTTACTTGCGAAAAGGTGAAATGAATTTCAACGATTTTCCGGTGGTTGAAGTAATAAACCGGAAATATCCTCCAATTAACAACTACCAAGTAGGAGGACCTTCAGGTTTAAATAATAATTATCAAGGAGGAAATCCGGTTTACCAAAATAACCGGAATTTCCCAAATCAAAATCAAAGAAATGCACCACCAGGTTACAATCACCTAAACAATCGAAATCAACCTCAACGAAATTACCAAAATAATTTCCAACACATTCAACCACAACCACAAGCACCTATACTACCATAACCAGAGAAGAAATCCGGTTTAGAAGATCTTTTGAGAGATTTTATGGTTAAGCACGAGAAAACTACGGAACTTCAAACTCAGCAAATTCGAAATCAACAAGCTACGATACAGAATCTAGAAAGAAATGTTGGAAGGATCTCACAGTTACTATCAGAGAGACCACCAGGCGCTCTCCCCTCAAATACTCAAGTGAATCCCAACAACAATCAAACAAGGAATGAGCATGTAAATGCTATAACTACTAGAAGTGGTTTAACTATTAACCCGGAAACCAGTAAGTCCTCAGAAGTACCTTTGTCTCATTCTATCTTACAAGTACCCGTTGATATAGATGAGCGTATTGAGAAAGAACAAGAGAAAGATGATCCACCAGAGATCATATCGAAGAAAAGTGAAGAACCACCAGTGAAGGTGCACAAGGCACCTATTCCATACCCGAAGGCATTAAAGAAAGACAAACTCGCGAGCCAATATCAGAAATTTGCAGATATGATCAAGCAAATTAGCATTAACATGCCACTCGCAGAAGTTCTTAGGGGTATGCCAAATTATGGACGGTTTATCAAGGATCTCATAGCCGATAAACGTAAATATGAAGAAGTTTCAACCACATTCCTCAATGAGGAATGCTCAGCAATTTTGCAAAAGTAAAAGATGCCACCGAAACTTGGAGATCCTGGTAGTTTCATTATTCCGTGTCTGATGGGAGATTCAGTAATGTACGATGCATTAGCTAACTTAGGCGCAAGTATCAATCCTATGCCACACTAGTTGTACTTAAAACTAAACCTAGGTGATCTAAAACCAACTAGGATGTGTATACGCCTAGCCGATAGAACTTTTAACTATCCTATTGGTATTGCCGAAAACCTACCAGTTAAAGTTAATCATTTAATCTTTCCTGCCGATTTTTTTGTCCTTGAAATGGAAGAAGATAGTAAGATTCCCCTAATTCTAGGGCGACCTTTTCTAAATACCGCTGACGCGATTGTGCGGGTTAAAGATAAAAAACTTAGTCTAGGTGTAAGGGAAGATAAAGTTACCTTAAACATAGATAAAGCTATGAAACAACCTATCTCCTCCGATGATGAATGTTATAAAGTAGACATCGTTGATTGTTGTGTCGAAAAAGAATTGCAAGAATTACTAAATGTAGACACCTCGAACTTCACCCCCAATGAGTGAAAGTGATGAATTTGATGTAGAACTTGAACTTGACGTGTAAGACCCAAATATTTATTGTACATAATATATTTATGGTCCACGATACGTGTATGAAGTATACGAAGCATGTACGTGTTGCTTGCTCGAACATCGAAGGAAACTGGACGTTGTCTGAAGTGACAAGGTGTGTACGTATCTTTTCAAACCCAAATAAGTTTGAATTGATGTTTCAAAGCCTTACCATTGGAAAGAAAATCTTATTACGTTTCCAACGATATTTGATTCATCGAAAACGGAGCTACGGTCAAAAAGTTATGGCCAAAACAAGTTTCTAAAAACTGACCTGAAGGTTGGAGTGGCGCTCCACCTTATGGAGCGGCGCTCCGATCGCGTCTGATGCAATTTTCAGCATTTTTAAAAGGTTTAAATGAGGGGTACTTTGGTCTTTTCATTTGGGATCAGTTTGGGGTCATCAAAACTGATCTAGAACTCCATTAGAGCTCATTTCTCACCCACACAAACACTCTCATCCATATTCAGAGAGAGAGGAAGAGTTCTAGAGTGAGAGAGCTTGATTTGGAGAAGAAGGAGTCGAATTCTAGCCAAAGCTCGGGTTTTAAAGTTGTTCATCTCGCTCCTAGCTACGTTTTGGTAGTATTGGTAAGTTCTAACTCCGAATTTTATTTGTTAGATTTGATATTCAAGTTAGAGTTTGAGATTGTTAGTTGTTTAACCCATTTGGTTGATGAAGAGGGTTTGCGGAAACTTGCTATTTTGATATTTGGCGGGTTTTGAGTTGGTTAATGATTTAACCATGTTTAAGGCTTGAAAGTAGTGTGTAATCACTAGTATTAGTGATTATTGATGTTTTGGAGACCATTAGGGTTCTTGTGGTTGACTAATTTTGACTAAAGTCAAATTTAGGGTTTGGTGATGATTATGACCCAATTGCCGATTTAATAAGGTTTATAAACTTAAAATGGATTAAATTGAAGTATAAAACCGAGTTAAATATGTTTTGGTGTCAAAACTTGCTAATGGCGTGATGTTGACTTCTTATGGGTCAAATTAGGGTTTAAGTGTCATTTTGGGCAAGATAGGTGTTTAACACCTATGATTGGGTTTGATTGGCATAATAGGACCATTCTCACTTGTGTTAGTGATTATTGGTTAGTTTGGGCGGGTTTGTGCTTGAAAGTGCATTTGGGTCGAAATTGCACTAGTTGTCAATTTGGGTTGATTTGTATATCCACCCTAATTGTGTTACTTGTTATGTGATAAATGAAATAGGTACATTCCATCGGCGATTGCGGATTATTTGGTGGCATTCTTTAAGGCGACAAGGTGAGTGGAATAGGTATACATGTATGTATATAATTTATTTGCTTGTGCGCGATGTGCACAATAGCTGGGTTTTGGTACACATCGATGCGACGATAGCCGTTTAGACACCTTTGGGAATAGTGTCACAATAGCCGGATTTTGTGCACTACATGCGACTTAAGATTTTGGTCCCGATATATTTATTGTAATGCTATTATTTGACAATGAGTCACATAGCCGTTTTTGTGACCATTGAGGTGTTGCATAGCCGTTTTTGCACACATTAATTAATGGTGTCACATAGCCGTTTTTGTGACCATAGTTGTGGGACATAGCCGTTTTGTCCAATTGATAATTATGCACATAGCCGTGTTTGTGCATATGGTAGTGAGTAATAGCCGTGTTTTACTCCCACGTCATTGCCCGTATAAATTATTGCACATAGCCGTGTTTGTGTACATGATTGTGAGTAATAGCCGTGTTTTACTCACACATTGATCAAGTGATGCCATAGCCGTTTTTGGAACACTTGGGGGTGATGCCATAGCCGTTTTTGGAACACCTCGGGGGTTAGCATACCATAGCTGTGTTTGGGTGCTAACAGTTGTTATAAACATCGATGACTTGTTTCGCGAAGTCATTCCCTTGCGAAGAATTGGTTAACCATGGTTTATAGTTGTTGTGTAGCATTTAATTATTATTATGATTATTATGCTAATGATGTTGCTAGTTGTACGATTTTGATGATACTAGCTTTGTTACGAGATGATATGCGAGATTATGCTAAGGTTTATGCTAGTTGTACGTTTGATGTTACTAGCTTGTGCGAATTGATACACGAGGTAATTGTGGTGCGTTTGATGTTACTAGCTTTTAAGCTTGTTATACGAGTTTATTGTGGTAAGATTGTTGATGCTCGTTTCTTATGCTTTAACATGCGAGATTAATGTGTGGTTTGGGTAAGGGAGTGCAAGTAGGTAAATTATATATGTATGTGTGTAACTATTGCACTCACTAAGCGTTAGCTTACCCTCTCGTTGTTTACCTTTTTATAGATTTGCATGGATGCGGTGGCTCGGGTAAGCATGGGACTAGTGGACTCGCGTAGTTGCTTTAGAAGGCTTGCTGTTGGATTAATTAGGATTGGGTAGCGTATCCCCAATTGCCATGCTCGGCTCTTATTTTGTGTTTAAAATTGTGGGGTCGAAACGTGCATTTTGTACTTAAAGGGTAATTTGGGTCGATGTGGACCCCGCCTCGTAAAACTTATTTTATGAATGGAACGTGTTAGTTTTTCACATATGAATATGTTGTGAAAAGCGTTTTGTCTAATTACGTCGGGAAGTGGTCAAACATTTTTATGTTTTTGACTTTTTGGGATAGCAGCCTGTCCAGGCCCTTTTGCGCGTCGCGCCATTTGCAAAGGAAATTTTTATTTTTTTTATTTCGCGTTATTGGTTGGTTAACGGGTTAGGTTGTTACATGACGAATTGTTGAAAGTAGTCATCGATGAAGATTGCTGTGAGGAAGAAATTCCTAAGGAAGATGAACCCTTTGAAGAAATTACCGATGGTAATAGGTTCCGGATAAAATCTTCCTTGGAAGAACCACCAACCTTGGAACTTAAAGAACTCCCGGAACATTTGGAGTATGCTTATCTCCAAGGTACGTTACAATTACCTGTTATAATTTCATCAAAACTCTTCGATAATGAAAAGAGTAGGTTAATGTCCGTTCTAAAAACTCACAAGAAAACAATTGCTTGGAAAACAACTGATATTCCAGGGATTAACCCCGCTTATTGTACTCATAAGATTCTAATGGAAGAAGATTTTAAACCCGTAGTACAAAGACAACGAAGGTTAAACCCTAACATGAAAGAAGTTGTCAAAAAGGAGGTTATCAAGTTACTTGATGCCGGGTTAATATACCCTATATCCGATAGCCCATGGGTTAGTCCTGTTCAAGTAGTACCCAAAAAAGGGGGTACAATTGTCATCCTTAATGTTAAGAATGAACTCGTTCCTACAAGAACAGTCACTGGCTGGAGAGTCTGTATAGACTACCGTCGTTTAAACGACGCCACAAGGAAAGATCATTTCCCACTTCCTTATATTGACCAAATGCAAGAACGTTTAGCGGGAAAAGAGTACTATTGTTTCCTTGATGGATTTTCCAGTTATTTTCAAATTCCCATTGATCCAAAAGACCAAGACAAGACAACTTTTACTTGTCCATTTGGTACATTCGCATACCGACGAATGCGGTTCGGATTATGCAACGCGCCATGCACCTTTCAAAGGTGTATGATGGCAATCTTTCACGACATGATAGAAGGAAGTATGGAAGTCTTAATGGACGATTTCTCTGTTTTTGGAGACTCCTTCAATTCATGCCTTTCAAACCTCGAGCGAATGTTAATTCGTTGTGAGGAATCAAATCTTGTTTTAAATTGGGAAAAATGCCACTTCATGGTGAAGGAAGGCATTGTTTTAGGACACAAGATTTCTTGAGATGGAATGGAAGTAGACAAAGCTAAGATCGATGTAATCTCAAAGCTTCCTCCTCCAACTAATGTTAAAGGAAGGTCATGCGGGATTCTATCGACGATTCATAAAGGACTTTTCCAAAATCGCTCGACCCATGACTAAACTTCTTGAGAAAGACAGTACATTCGACTTCAATGACGAATACTTACAAGCTTTCTCCATTCTAAAAGATAAACTTACGAATGCACCTATCATAGTATCTCCCGATTGGTCCAAACCATTTGAACTAATGTGTGATGCTAGTGATTTCGCACTAGGAGCCGTTTTAGGACAACGCCAAGATAACAAATTTCAACCAATATATTATGCAAGCAAAACACTAACAGGAGCACAATTCAACTATACGACTACAGAAAAAGAACTCCTTGCAATTGTATTTGCTTTTGATAAATTTAGATCATATCTTGTGCTATTCAAAACGATTGTTTTTACCGATCATTCAGCCCTAAGGTACTTGTTCAAGAAACAAGATGCAAAACCTAGATTGATACGTTAGATTCTTCTCTTACAAGAATTTGATATAGAAATCAAGGATAAAAAGGGTGCTGAAAATCTCGCTGCTGATCACTTGTCTCGTCTTGAGAATCCCGACCTAGAAAAACTAGATGAGTCAGTTATTCATGACACTTTTCCCGATGAGTTTCTAAGGAGAATAGAAACCGAATTTGAAGTTCCATGGTTTGTGGATTTTGCAAACTATCTCACTGCAGGAGTATTAATTAAAAACCAAACGTACCAGCAAAAGAAGAAATTCTTTGCTGACTTAAAGTTTTACTTCTGGGAAAATCCTAATCTTTTTCGAATAGGAGCAGATCAAGTTATCCGCCGATGCGTATATGGTAAAGAAGCTCAAAAAATATTGGAGCACTGTCATCAAGGCCCAGCAGGTGGTCATTTCGGACCTAGCTATACAGCCAAGAAGGTCTTTGACTCAGGTTTTTATTGGCTAACCATTTTCAAAGATGCACACCAAATGGTTAAAACATGTGATGCATGTCAAAGATCCGATAACATATCAAAAAGGGACGAAATGCCACAAAAAGGCATTCTTGTGTGTGAAGTATTTGACATTTGGGGTATTGACTTCATGGGTCCATTTCCCGCATCGAATAAATGCAAATATATCCTTGTGGCAGTTGACTACGTTTCTAAATGGGCCAAAGCAAAAGCTTTACCCACAAATGATTCCTGTGTTGTTGTGAACTTCCTAAAAACCTATTTTCACGTTTTGGGATTCCAAAAGCATTAATCAGTGATCGTGGAACTCATTTTACAAATCAATTACTCGAGAAAGTACTTAAAAAGTACGGAGTTAATCATCGTTTCTCAACTTCTTACCACCCTCAAACGAGTGGCCAAGTTGAAAAAACAAATCGAGGTCTTAAACGAATTTTAGAAAGAACGGTTAAAAATAATCCTAAAATCTAGCATCGAAAGTTAGATGATGCACTTTGGGCATTTAGAACTGCATTCAAAATGCCCATTGGTACTACACCTTTTCGATTAATTTATGGTAAGGCGTGTCATCTACCTGTCGAAGTTGAACACAAAGCATATTGGGCTCTAAGAGAATGTAACACCGACCTTGTGGAAGCCGGAGAAAACCGATTCTTACAACTTAATGAATTAGACGAATTAAGACTACAAGCTTATGAAAACTCTAAAACATACAAAGAGAAAACTAAGAGATGGCACGACGCACGATTAAAAGAAAGAAAAGAATTCGAACAAGGGGATAAAGTATTAATTTTCCAATCACGTTTTAAGTTTTCACTTGGGAAACTTAGATCCCAGTGGACTGGGCCATATATAATAAAACAGGTTTTTCCATCTGGATATGCAGAGTTATATAGCAAAGACGGTGGAACTTTCAAGGTGAACGGTCATCGACTCAAGTTATACTTTGACGGAATCAACACTACGGAAAGAGACGAAATCACATTCTACCCTAAGGACAAGTAAATTTGGGGTAACTTTAAGGTTTTCAACTCCATTCTCGATCTTTAGTTTTATCTTTAAGAGTGGGGTTTGTTCGGGCTTTCCCTAGCAGACACTAAAGAACTAGTCTTCTCCCTCCATTCTACCTTTTTATTTTTCTTTTCGTTTTTATTTATTGTTTATTTTCAAGATGCGCAATCAATATGTCTACAACCACTTCCTTTTGATGTGCGATAATATTTTACCGAGGGATGTGGTATTAGATATAAAGAGTAGATGCGATCAGGCGAGAAAAGAAATAAGGCAAGAACTTAATGAGAAAAATTATGCAAAAGGCAAATCAAAATCAGCTAAGAAGCGTCGAGCGCGTCATTTGGGAAAGTAAAATGTGGAAAACCGACTCATTACCGAAATTGCTAAAAGAACCAAACAGACTCTAATTACGAGTACGTAACCTTGTGCCGAGAAGGGCCTTTTAAATGTTCAAAGGAAAACCTCTTAAACCAACGAGGTTACCCCTACGAAGCCATGGGGGGCGAAATGGTACGACTCTACTATGAGGCGAGTCGACGGGGTTTCACCATCTAAATCTTTTTCTCGCCAATTGTGCGTTTGTGCATTTTTGTGTGTTTGTGCATTTTTGTGTGTTTGTGTTTTGGTGTGTTTTAGTTTGTATTTGTTATTGTGTGTTTTTATTAAAAAAAGGGGTCTACCATTTAAAATTGATGAACCTTGAGTTTAACCTGTTTTCATTGAAAACGATAATGTTAAGTGTAATAACTGAATTGTCGTTCTTCAAATTGCACGAAATTTATTATTGGATTCATAAGATATCTTTTAAATAGTAAATCGCAAAAACAAAAGAAAAATTATTTCTACTAAAAACTACTAAAAATATATTTTTTATCAATAACCGTAAAAATATATAATTTGTAAACTTTGTCGTGGGTAATGATAGGTGTAACAACCGAGTTTATCTCTACCTAGTTGATAGGAAACAAAGTTTTAAGTTTGAAAATTAGTTGGTTTGAAAGTATATATATATATATATATATATATATATATATATATAAAATATAGTGTATTTTAAATTCATTTAATTTTTATTTTTCATGTACTTGTTTTAAAATTTTAAAATATTAATTTTCTTTTAATTTTTAAAAAAATTTAAAAAAAAAATAGAGTGTTTTGTTTTATTTCTAAGTTGTTTTTGAAAAATATTAAAACCTTTAACTTTTAATGAATTAAATTTTATAAATTGAATTTGAAATTTATAAACGGATAAAGACTAGGTATAACAACTGAAATTTCCGTTACAACAAATATAAATTTATAAAAAGATATTTTAAAACTTTGATTACTTATAAAGTTGAAAAAAGGGGCCTAACACTTACGCGAAACGTATAGGTCTACGCGAAACACGTAATTCTAAAAATCAGAAAGCTTATCTGGTCGAGCAGCACTTCTCCTCCACACTTCATTCTTATTTTTTTTTCTGCTGTGAACGAAGGAGAAATCCAAAAACCACCAAAATCACAGCCAAAAATCAAATTAACACTATCAATCTCCTTCAATTCTTCCATCTTTCAACATGCCGAGATTGGTAAGGGTCCTAAACCCATTTTTACCACTTGTTCTTCAACTTTTTCATTAATTATTTTTATAGCTTTAATCCGAATTAATGCATGTTATTGTTAAATTTTGCTCGATTATTGCTATAACTATGTTGTTAGTATGATGTTAAACCCGATTAGCATGATAATTTGATGTTTAATTGATTATTTCAAAGTTAGGGTTTATACATATTTGAGAAAATTGATGAATTGTTATTGAAGTGTGTTATTTTGATTATAATTAGCTATTTTTAACTGTTTTGATAGTAGTTAGAACCTTTGAACATGAGTTTGATTGTTTGATTTGTAATTTTAATTTTAGCCTAAATTTGATAATTTTTGTTATTTACATGAATCAAGTATAAATTGTAATGATGCTAAGGATTATTTGTGTTAGGACCCCGAGAATTGCATAGATTGTGTGCTAAGCCTTGTAAAGGTGGGATATAGACGAGGGCTATATATATCCCACAAGACAACTTTAGAAGTAAGCCATTCACACATATAACCAAAGATTTGTAAAGGTGTTCAAGGAAGTTGTGGAATAGAATTCTAGTTCTCTCTCTACAATCTTCCTAATTTCACACACATTCATACGATATTCATCCTAACACACACCAACATTTGGTATCAGAGCAAAAGCTTTTTAGCATCGATCCGAATATCGTGTGAATCTTCATATCACATTCAAACCGAATCTTCAAATCTTCATCCAATTTTCATACACATCTTCATATCTTCATCAATTTTTTTTTTCCGAATCTTCGTATCTTCAAATAAAAATAAATACCGAATCTCAATATGTTCTATTGTACCCAATATCAACACATTATTTCTCTCTCCTAATTTTTTACAATACCGAATACAACATCAGATCTATCTTTTTCTCTCTCCTGAATATATCATCATCGATCTATCTCTTTCTTCTCAATATTACTGTACATCGAGAGATACATCTCAATATGACTCATCGACCACAACATAATACCGAATATCATTCTTATCTTTTACCTAATCTACTTCAATAAATATACATCGATACATTTAACATCAAATTATCCTCATCTCATCTCAATCAAAAATAAAATATCAAATTCATATTTCAATTTTATCTTCATGGTTACTGTACGAAGATCACATTCATAATAAATTCACTTTATCAATTGATTCATCTTCAACATAATCTGAGGACATATTCGTGACTACTAACATCCAGCTTACACTCGACTTCAATTAGATTGAATCAACAAGTTCATAATCACAACGATTTATCTCGAGTTCATCTTTGTTCGAATATTCAAACCGTTTTAGTCTCCGGATCGTTTTGGAACGAATTGAAGAAAAGTAAAATTGCAGCGTTGTTACTAATCATTTCGTGAAACTATCTGCAAATTTACAGATCCTAATTCGTAGAATCAAACTTGAATTTCGGAGTCAAAGTTTGGCTAAAAAAAGTCAAACGGATCTTCATCCTTCAAATTCGAGATTTACATGTTGATTCTCGTCGAAGTAATGATTCACGAGTGTTAGACTTGTGATTTGCAACATATTTTATGTTGAATACGCGTGCTCAAACAGCTTTAATCGTGAAATCAATTTTTTTTGAAGGAGATATGAATATCGCTACTGTTCGTGATTAATTTTCAGAGATTTTTGCTGTTTTTGGATTCAATTGCTTCACGAATCTGTTTAGTCGCTACATTTTGAATTGATCATGATCAGTTTCAAGTTCTAAATCAAAGATGTGTTGATTATCAGTTTTTCAGATGAAGAACAAATTAAAGAATTACATTCGATATCACTCTTGAATCACATTCGATATATGTGAATTCGGTTACGCACTGGTAGTGATAACTCGGTAATAGATTCGGTATTTGCACTTGGACTTGTTGAACAAAGGGGAACAACCTGATTCGGTACTGTACATCGAATGGCATATTCCGGACACTGCATTTAGCTTATTGGACTTTCACTACTTCCAAGCCCAATTACTGAATTCCATGGCTTAAACATACTTGGGCTTACCGAATCTGCTAAGCCCAACAGCATTCCACTTCTCTTATTTTGGTGCAAGTTTGTCAATTTTGGTCCCTGAAAGTTTCAGGATTTCACAAGAAAAGTCCTTTACTGAATCTGTGTGAAAATTTGACACTTTCGGCCCCTATCAGGTTTCAGAATTTACAAGGGTGGTCCCTTACAGAATCTGAACTAACGAGGACTTAACGAAAGTTATCGAAACCTTCAAAAACAAAATTTGATTCACCGAAATCATATTTTGAGGGGGAGAAAAGGCGATAATACTTGATATTATTCAATGTTTCGTGATGATGACACCCGATTTCATTGTAAGATTCAATCATCGAGACAAGAGATGTTCTTGTTGTTACAACACTCCTGAAAAATGTGCTTTTATCAGATTTGTGGAAGATACAAAAGCTACACAACTTGAGTCGATTGCTTTGTTAATGACTCCACGCGAACCATCGTCTGTTGAAAAGACTGCACATTATGAATATAGTTGTTCATGCCACAACAGAAGTGAACCTTCCAATTGTATCTTTATACAACACAAACTTCATCAACAACTTCAAACAGAACTTCAACAGATGAAAGAACAAGAAGTTCAAACGACATCTTCAGAGATTTCCAAGTTGCAAGCTCAAATCAAAGAACTGGAATCTCTCGTTGCATACAGTAAATCAGAATATGAAAAGCTTCAAAAGAAAGTGACTACTCTTCAAAGTTTACAGGTTGTTGAAAAACTAATACTTTCCAAGGAACATGAGCTTGATTCAAAGATCATCACTCAACTGCGCAATCAAAATCGAACATTAATGTGTGACTTTGAGAAACGCATTTTCGAGTTACAAAATGAGGTAGATGTTAAATCAACACCAATTCCGAAACCCAAAATGGTGTCACTAGGAGTTAATACTGATCCGATATCAGTAGTGGATAAATTAACCACTACGATTCCAGATTCTCCTCAAACGGTTGAGAAGAAGGTCATCAATACGAAATCCACTCCTCCAACAGTTCCTAAACCAAAGACAACATTTTCCTCGAGCAAGAAGATTTATTCCGGTTACGAAACCAACGTGAATCGTCCGTTTCTGAAAACCACATACGGGGAGAATGGAGAGATTACGGGGTATCGCGATCAATATGGTTGGTTTCCACACAAAACCAAGAAGTCATCCATAGGTACGAGAAAAACCCCACACACCAAAGTTGACCTAGTTTCTAAAACTTCAAAGATTCAGTTTCTGAAACAAGTGTCAATCAAAGCTGGCACCACACCTGTTTTCGCAACAACAAAAACCAAATACTCTTTTCAAGAGTTACTCAAGTTTAAGCCACGATCCGTGAATATGGCTAAAACTTCATTTCCTTCAATTCCACCGGAACTATTCTCGAAAGCTAAACCAAATGTCCCGAAAAAGTGGAGTGAAGAATCTATAGATGCAATTGATAATACCTACCAGTGGTATTTCCAACGACGATGATTTAACTTCACTACGGTTTCCATATACTTCAGTATGGGACCCGGTCTTCAAAGAGATGTTAAACATCATACCTTGACTGACGTAACTTGTCAAGGGAGAGAAAGTGTTCTTACTTCTAGGGGGAGCACCGGTTATTCTTTCCAGGGGGAGTAAACACATGCTTACCACGATTTCTGACTCTGATACCTTGATTAAGTTTCCAAATTAGTCAAGGGGGAGCTATGCATGAAGATTCAACACTGATTATCTTTGTGTAGGCTCTGATACCCTTTCCCTCTCAGATCAAAATATGCTTAAGGGTTAATCACATTTTGAGGGGGAGATATAAGGGAAAGTACGAGATCTTCAACAATTTACAAATTCATAGAAGATTCTCAAGAAGTCCGTTGAAGCTCCAAGAATTCAAGAAATTCAAGTTCATCAACAACGGCTACATACATGAATCAAAGACTAGACTTGTAGTTTAGACTTTTTGTATGTAATTTGTAAGGTTGCTAAATTTTTGCACACAATCAATGCAAAGGGGGAGATTGTTAGGACCCCGGGAATTGCATAGATTATGTGCTAAGCCTTGTAAAGGTGGGATATAGACGAGGGCTATATATATCCCACAAGGCAACTTTAGAAGTAATCCATTCACACACATAGCCAAAGATTTGTAAATGTGTTCAAGGAAGTTGTGGAATAGAATTCTAGTTCTCTCTCTACAATCTTCCTACTTTCACACACATTCATACAATATTCATCCTAACACACCCCAACAATTTAGAAGCTGGGATGCACGCAATGTGATTGAATTGAATTATATATGCTTAGTTCATTGAATGTTTCCACTTGTGAATTAAACTTTGTTTATGAAACTTGATTGATTATATTGAATTTTTTTTTTTGGTTTATTTTTGTTTGTTTTAATTTTTAGAAGTAATACTTTAACTGTTGTTGATATATTAGTTTCTGTGGTGTTGAAAACAAGCTTGTATGCTGAATATGAATTCTTTGCTAATATTAACATACCCGATTGGGACGATTTTCTCGTTTTAAAATGTTATGCAGGGATTATTTAGAATGAGAGCTGTAAACCAACAGCAAGAAGAGGAACAAGTAACACCACAAATGGAACAACAACTCCAAACCTTACACCCGAACCTGAGATTCCCTAATGATTTACCTCAACGGGTGCAAAATGTTAAGGACTTACTTTCTCTGATCAATAGAAACACCTCTCCGGTATATGTTGTGGACTGGGCTCCCTTAGGACACCCAGTCAACTTAGATACACAAATAAGGGAAATTTTAAACCAAATTTTCACAAACGAATTTGGGGTGAATTTAGTTTTTAATGATTTTGAGAGGTTGTTTAGTTTAAATAGTCCTGTATATAGAGAATGGTGCTTAGAATTCTATTCTACTGTTAGAATGAGCATACACCCAGAAACTATCAATGATACTAATTTTCTACAATTTAGACTGAGTGGGGTAGATAGAAGAATGTCCCTAAGCAACGTGACTAACGCGTTAGGGATTTACACCGTCGAGGAGATGTTGACTCCCGGTTTTAGGGAGTATATTTTTACTGGGGCTAGGTATACAGGTAATTATGATTTTGGGAGAGTTTGGCAATATTTTACTCATAGAAATAGATATGAGGCCGGCCAAGAATCATACCTAAAGATCACTGATGTTCGGTTTAGAATAATTCATAAATTTATAGCGAACACAATAAACCAAAGGTCATTTGGTAATACAGATAAAATTAATTATATTGACCTTTGGTATTTAGATGTGATCAGAGATAGGGATACTTTTGTTAGTATACCCTATGGAGTTGCCTACTTCTTGGCTCATGTAGGTAAAGGTGCTAGAGGATCAAGTGACATGTCGGGGGGTCACTATATCACTTGTTTAGGAAATTGGTTCGGACTCGACCCGAGTGAATCAGAACCTCCAATCATACCGGTAGATCAAGCCGTTAAAACTTTAGGATTGGATGTATATAAAACTGCAAAAGCTATACAAGTGAGGGGTGGGATAATTAGTTTAAGACGACAAGAAGTTGTTGCTCCCGCTCCTATGGAGGAAGATGATGAACCTGAGTGAGATACTAGGAGAAGACGGAGACAGCCAGATCAGGCTAGTTCGTCTAATGTAGGTACTTCTGATTTCGATATGTTACAAAATTCGTTTAATTCATTGAGTTTAGATGTAAGGAACTCATATGAAAATTGGGGACAGAGATCAGAAAACCAGTACACTAGTTTGTCTCGGCAATTAGGGGACATTAGGGGTACCCAACTAGCTCATTGTAATATTTTAGAAAACATCCGATATGATCAAAGGGGACAGGGAGCACAACTTGAGTGGGTACATCATCAGGCATATCTATACGCAGCTAACCCACAGACTTACGCACCCTCAGCCTTTCCTTCATACACCCCTTGGCAAGCACCCCTTGGATTAATAGTGATTTAGACGAACTCATGAACAATTTATTAACACTAAATTAGAAATAAAGTTCGGTGGTTTGGGTGATATCATTAGGTATATAATAGTGAAATTGTAAAAAAGGGAAACCGTTATGATTTGGGTTTTGGCGAAAGTCAAAACTGGGTTAGGTCTCAATTTAAATACTTGGGAATAGTAACTATCTAAATAAGATCAAATGAAAATTAGATTTAATTTAGTTAGTTGAAACTTTATATATTCGAAAGAAAAATATAAAGTTTTATACTAAAACATTTTAATAAAACTTAATTTTAAAACAATCCATGGAACTAGAGGTGAAACATTTAAGTGAACACTCCCATTTTATATATTGCAATTGATTATTTTTATTGTTTTTACGTATTATTATTTAGCAAAAATTAAAATTATAACTCAAAATATACTTCAGTTTAAACGTACTGTTTTGTCACATTAAATATAACCTACGCGGATCATGTACAATTTCACACGAAATGCGTATACTCAAATTATACGCGGAACGCGTATATCAACACGCGAAACGCATACGTATTATACTAGTACTGTTACGAATTTTTATTTAATTTCAAAGTTTAATTAAATCTTTTAGTGTTTTAAAGTAATTAATTTACAATTAGTTTAATTATTATAATTATCTTTAATTCATCTTTTAATTAATTAAAACTTATTATTTAGTTAATTTAAATAGATTTTTATTTTATTGTTTAAAATAAATTCTTAATCATTTTGTTTTATAAAAAATTATTGTTATACTTATTACCATTTAATAAAAAATTTCTATCACAAATAATATAGTTTCAATTAGTTCACTTTTAAGTTAATAATTATAAATCATGTAATCTTGTAATTTTAATTAATAAGTAGTTCAATTAAATTAAGATTAAGTTATATTTTATTATTATTATGTTAAATATAAATTCCTAATCCAAAACCCCCTTTTAAATAAGTTTAACTTCAAAGACTATTAAAAACCATTAACACTCCATCTCCCTGTGGAACGAATCAAATTTACCTATAAAACTAAACTACGCGGATAGGACCAGTTGCCTATATATGTGTGAAATCAACCTGAATTCATTAAAATACCATATATACAATAAATCAATTCGTGTAACAAAACAACTCAAATCCGTTCATAAATAAAGGTATAGTTTCACCACACCACTTGTCCTCAAGCAACTCTGAATAAAAAAAATCTTCTAACAAGGTTCAAGCCTTCAAAAGCGTATATAACCATAAGTTTGAACCAACACCAAAAGTAACGCCATGGCTCCCACTTGCATCCCCCCAATCTCTAACTTCTCAAAACCTCAACCAAGATGAAAACGGTAACAAGGAATCGAACCGTACCAAATGTAAAATGCAACAAGGTGTAGAAATCTCAAACCTTATAATATGATCTTCAAAATGAACCGGGAATACAAGTGGAAGCCATGAAGCGAGAAGGTGGAACCAACGAACCATACGGGCTACCCCGCGATTGGTCAAGCCAATGCCTCCAACAAGTACCTAACATCGCGAGATGTATGTAAGAAAATAATATGATTAGGAAGATACACATTACGTCTAAATATCATCAATAATAATGAGGTAACCATCTAATTTATTTAAATCAATCATGAAAATTGAGGTTCATCAGTCATAAAAGTTGATATCTTACCTTTCTGGATGTTATCCAACTTGGGATCTGATCAATCACTGACATTTTGTGTACCATGGTGCGCTCCTCATCTGACGAGACAGATCTCCCTCATCGAGACTGATTCTATGCATTTGAATAATGACATAAGGTAAACTCATAATTTTCCCCAACACTGACTTAACAAATGTTAGGCTACCAATAATAAATTAGCTTTCTAACCCAATAATTTTTTCTTGAAGCGTCCACTAAAGATTTCCAACTAAATATCAAGTTCATGTTAACCCCCATTTAAAAACCTAAATAAATAAGAGAATGAAACTCCCTTGAGAGCAACCTAAGGAGCCTCCCTTAGCTTGAACTTCAAACGCGGACATCTTAAGGCCTGACATCAAATAAAAGAAGTGAAATATCCTGATAGTGCTCTAAATAAACATATATTTAGTATCAATATCCTTTCAATATATAAAGCTTTTAGTTACTATTGTTCTATTTTTATGTTGTAATCGTTTAAATAAATAAGTGCGAAGACAAAAGAAGAAAACAACGATTTGAAGACGCAAATGACCAAAAAGCTCAAATGTACAAGATACAATCCAAGTGGTTCCATTTATTGATAAGAAACGTCTAAAAATTACAAGAGTACAAGTCGCGGAATGCAAAGTACAAGATATCTAAGCGTACGAAAAGACGTTCAAAAATTCGGAAACGAGACATAAACCGAGTATCAACGTACGACTCAACGGAGCTAAACTTACAAGTCAACTATGCACAAGAATATAATATAATATATATAAAATTATATATATTATATATATATTTAAATAAAGTGTCGGCAAACTAGAAAACAAAGCAAACTGAGCTGGCCAAAGATGCCATGCGATGGCATGGCATTAACACTTCAAGCCCATGCGATCGCATGGGCTACAGGAATTCGAATTATGCCTATAAAAGGCCTGGTTCTGCTCGAGTTCATTACACCATATCATATATCTCTTTCCCTTTATATAATATATATATATATATATATATATATATATATATATATATATATATATATATATATATATATATATATATATTATATATAATAGTGTAGTTTTATATTAGATTAGTTTGGGTAATGTAAAGGTTATTTTACGGGTTTTAAGGTCAGAGTTCTGTCCGTGTAACACTACGTGATTAATAACCACTGTAAGCTATGTTCTTCCTTTTTAAATTAATGTCTCGTATTTAAGTTATTATTATGCTTGTTTAAGCCGAAGTAATCGTGATGTTGGACTAAATATTAAAGACGGGGTTATTGGGCTTTCGACCACAATTGGGGTTTGGACAAAAGACCGACACTTGTGGAAATTGGACTATGGGCTATTAATGGGCTTTATATTAACTAAATGATATCTCGTTAATTTAATATAGAGATTTATAATTTGACGTATTTATATATAACCACATACACTTGACTGCATACGGTGATCGGGATATTTATAAATACGAATAATTGTTCATTTGACCGGACACGGGGATGGATTAATAGTCAATGGACTCATTAAAACAGGGGTGGATTACATTCAATGGTAATTGGTGTAATTGTTAACAAAGTATTAAAACCTTAGATTACACGCAGTCGATAACTTGGCGTAATCATTAACAAAGTATTAAGACCTTGTTACAGTTTAAGTCCTCAATTAGTTGGAATATTTGACTTCGAAAATAAGGTTAATTTGACGAGCATTTTATAATTATGACCGATGGACTATTATGGGCAAAAACCAGATAGGTATCAAATAAATCCAGGACAAAGGACAATTAACCCAGGGTAATAAATTACAATCAAAACGTAAAATATCATGATTACGGAAGTTTAAATAAGCATAATATATTTTATTTTATATTTCCTCGTACTTTTATTTATTGTCCTTTTAATTATTGTTTTTTATTTTATCATTATTTAAATATTGTCATTTACTTTACGCTTGACTTAAAATATAAAATCGACAAACCTGTCATTAAACGGTAAACCCCCTTTTATATATTATTACTAATAATAATTATATATATTTTGTACAAATTTAGTTGTTTTAAATATCGTGTAAAATAATCCGTCTCCCTGTGGAACGAACTGGACTTACTAAAAGCTATACTACTCTACGATTAGGTACACTGCCTATAGTGTTGTAGCAGAGTTTAGGTATATCCCATTTGTAATGTATAAATTAAAACTTGTGTAAATGGCGTCGTATTTCGTAGTAAAAATAATAGTATATCACGTACCACCACTCGCACATCAAATTTTTGGCGCCGCTGCCAGGGACTCTGCGAAACGCTATATTTTTATCTCTAAAAATATTTTGTATTTATTACAAGTGTTAAAAAAAATATAAAAACATAATATATATATATATATATATATATATATATATATATATATATATATATATATATATATATATATATATATATATATATATATATATATATAAGTGTTTAAATTAAAAAGTTTTTATTTTTAAGTTACAAAAACTAATAAGAAATTTTTTTTTTAAAAAATATAAGTTTTATTTAAATTATATTTTCTATAAATTAAAATCAGAAAAAGAGTTTTTTTTAATAAAAAACGAGTTCTGAAACTACAATTTTGAGCCTGCATGAAAACTGAACCTGCAAGCTTATGCGATCGCATGAGCATGAGGCTTTAAAATCATGCGGTCGCATGATCTGTCTGGACTGACACAAATTCGGGCATTAATTACAAATTAGGGTTTATAGTTTAATTAATATTATTTAATCATTAGGTTAAGTTAATTATTATTATTTCATTAGGGTTTAATTTAATAACAATATTTTTTTTTAGTTTTATAATTTGTAATATTAAGTTTAAGTATTATTATTGATTATATAGATTAATATTATTATATAATAATAATACAAAAATAATATTTTTATATAAATTTTATTTTTATCATTTTACTTTATAACTTTTTATAATTTTTATCTTTTTGTTATTTAGTTCGTTGTTTTTAATCGTATCATTTGTTATATAGTTTTAAGTTTAGTATTTTGCCGTAGTTTTTGTTATATTTCTAGTTTTTAGGCTTTGCCGTAAAATCCCTTAAGTGTTTTTTTTCTTTAGAATTAAGATTTAGGCGCTTTAGAATTTTGCGACGCAGTTTTTAGATTTTAGTGCCTAATTAAGTTATTGCCGTTTTGGATATAGAGTCCCTTTTAAGCTTTAATACCTTTAGACGCAATTTTTAATTTTTAGTTTTTAGACTTTTAAGTTTCGACGTTTTTCTTTCTTATTTTTATTTTTCGACGTTTTTCGACGCACTTTTTCTTTTTCATTTCTACGCTCTAGTTCATAGGACATAGAATTTTTAAAATCTTTAAATTTTGACGAAAAATTATTGCAAGCGATTAAATTAATAGACGCCAATTTTCTGGTTCGTAGTAATAGTTGGATTTGTTAGTGGCGAGTTGTGGGCTTCCGATTTAAAGGGTACTGGCTACCTGCTGCATCTATTGGCTATTCGAAACGTGGGCAAAATCAGAAAAGTCTATTAATTTGATAACTTATATAATTTTTATAGTTATATAACTAATAGGATAATTAGTAAATGCACCACATTGTAGCTAAAATTTGGTAATAAGTGTATTATGAAAAATCTCGAAAATATTTTGGAAACTCTTTCTGACATGCAAAATCAATTAAATCAATACTCTCAAACGAGTGTTGATGAAAATTCGTTCGGTCAAACTTGGATCACGAATAACGAAACAATAAATGGTTGTGAAATCTGTGGAGATTATCATTCAACATGGGAATGTTATTATTACGTTCCTATAGAAAATTATGCACCCATGGAACCTGAATGGAACGATTATGAAGATTTAAATTGGTATTATTCCCAAGAATATATCCAAACTCAACAACCAGAGGACGAGAAAAATTATGTGTCTGAAATTTTTTTAGATTATATAAAAATCAAACTCGAAGAATTTGATGCTCAAAATGAACAGATAAGAGAGTTTGCAAATAGGCAAGCTGAAACTCTATCAGACTATACACCTGTTGATCTGAGAAGTCGTGTGCAAGAAAATCACATATCATCGAATTTTGATGAATTCGAGAGCTCTGAAATCACCAATTATCCCCATGATACTTTTTATTCAGCTTTACCAATTTCACAACATACCGAGACATTAGCCTCTACCGACAAAATCACCGATCCATCAATGAATGAAGAAGAAGTAAGGGTGACAAATTGGTACTCTTGGGAAAATGATAACGTTGAAAATTTTACCCCCGAGACCAAAGTAGTGGGACCTATAAGGAACGTTAATGAAAAAGAATTTGCTTCAATCCCAAAATTCACCATTCCACAACCTTCCAACCCAATAATCTCAATAAACAAGTCATCTACCGATGATGAACTACGAGCTGTAATAGATATTGACACCTCGGATTTCACCCAATTGGGTAATAGAGGTGAAACCTTTGATCCCGAGAATGAACGAAAGGAAATGTTAGGAATTGTCCACCCTATAGAAGTATGTATGTCGGTGTATAACGATCCATTTGACCAAGAACCAGAAGAGAGACATATCCATTTACTAAAAGCTACACTTGAAAAAGAATTAAGTAGCGACGATCGGGTGAGTCTAAACTTTAATCCCATTGATATATTATACACTACCAGAGATGTAAATAACTGGCTCACTATTTTAATTCGTGGAACTTATTCGGCCGACTTCACATGTCGTCAGCTAAGTGTGGGGAAGTCTAACCCCACTTAACGTTAAATTAGGGGTTCGGGTTAGTGCATAACTCGTTAATGAACATGCACAATGAGTAAGGGTAAAAGACGCATTTTCAAAAATTAGCAAACAGTTCAGAAAAGCAACCATTTTTAAAGAAAAACATGTGTGATAAAATAACGAAAGTGATGAACGATGAGACGTTATCTATCATTCGACGAGCTTTGAAATTACAAACTAGGTATTTTTAATCACTTTTCTACACTAAACACTCTCATGAATTTATAATTATAGTCTGATTTCATGCAAATGAGGGCATTGCATGATCTCAATTTGCATGATCTCAAGTGTGGGGAAGGGTTATAAATTCTCTCGGGTTTGCACTTGGTTTATTTGCCAAATTTTGTGAAAATTTGAAAAATTTTCAACTAAATGAATTCAAAATCATGTTTATACATATTTATGAACAACAAAACTAGGTGATAATACCGAAATTATTGTTACCTCAGAGAGAACATAAATTGAGAAACAATCCAAAACGCTTGAATTCATTTAAAATAGAATAGAAGAGAATAAAAAGGCAAAGAAAAATAAAATAAAAGCTAAGTGTGGGAAGAATGCACCAAGTTCTTTAAAACAGATATCACATATTTTTGTACAAGATTATTGCAGGTACTTTTGTTTTGGATTAAACTAATCAGTTTTACCCGATTTACTGTAATATATTTGAAAGAAAGATGGATCTACACGATGAATCAATTCCATCATTAAAAGGAAGTAAAGTCTTTCGAAAAAGAAACGCGCTTCTTGATTTAGGTCAAGAAGTTTTCGTCCAGACCAGCTGTAGGTTCACGAAAAATATAGAAAAGTCATCTCTAAAATCAGCAGGAAATTCACGGACCTTATCATCAAACAGGGTCGCCAAGTGGTCAGACTTATCCTAACCATGAGAGGATCTGTCTCGTAAAATGGGGAGGACACCGTGCAAATTAGCTTGATAAGACTAATGAATCAGGCCCCCAGAAAGGATAATCTTTTTAAAGATTAAAAATCACCATTTAAGCCTGATATTACTCAATCCTTGAAATTGACCTTAAAGATTGAGAATTCCAACTCATGGAATTCAATGATATCTAAACTCGAGCTTGAATGAGAAAATATTTTGATCAAACTAAAACCGATTTGTTTTCTGAAAACCCATTTTCAATGCGTTCATTACCATTGAACGTAAAATCCTAAGAATTCACCGGAATTCATTAGGTCAGCTGAATCAAATCGAGTGTCAACCGTAAGAACGGTGGTTACATAGCATGGTCGAAGACAGGACCTTGTGACAGACCGAAAAATTATAGGGTGATCTTTACTATTTCTCCTACAAAGGATAGTAATTGCATCCGACACGTTGTGGACCATGAATATCTACATGTCATTAGACATTGCCTTAACAGTTGCTTGTTCATCGCTTTCCTTTACAACCGGATGGTAGTTTGCCGAAAGGTAATATACGAAACAAGTAAACTGGATGTGTGCTTTTCGATACATGGATAGCAGTGGATTACACGAACCTAAAATTTTTAGCCAAAATTTTGATCCACAAAAATATTTTGCAACATTGATGGTGGGTCAAGTCAGAAAATTTATCTACGGTAAAAGCTAGAATGAATTTTTAAAAGATCAAATGTTTTCATAAAGATCCAATTTCCTTAATGGATCTAAATTTTCATAGTCATGTGGGACTGTAAACCACATCGTTACTATCATTGTTTATACCGCCGTATCAAAAACACTGATGTATAAAGTGTGAGAATAAAAAAGTGATTTAAGTGAAGTGTGATTTAATTTCAAGTTCTGTATTGCTTGAGGATAAGCAACGTTCAAGTGTGGGGATATTTGATAGTGCTCTAAATAAACATATATTTAGTATCAATATCCTTCCAATATGTAAAGCTTTTAGTTACTATTGTTCTATTTTTATGTTGTAATCGTTTAAATAAATAAGTGCGAAGATAAAAGAAGAAAACGACAATTTGAAGACGCAAATGACCAAAAAGCTCAAATGTACAAGATACAATCCAAGTAGTTCCATTTATTGTTAAGAAACGTCTAAAAATTACAAGAGTACAAGTCGCGGAACGCAAAGTACAAGATATCTAAGCGTACGAAAAGACGTGCAAAAATCCGAAAACGAGACATAAACTGAGTATCAACGTATGACTCAACGGAGCTATAATTACAAGTCAACTATGCACAAGAATATAATATAATATATATAAAATTATATATATTATATATATATTTAAATAAAGTGTCGGCAAACTAGAAAACAAAGCAAACTGAGCTGGCCAGAGATGCCATGCGATGGCATGGCATTAACACTTCAAGCCCATGCGATCGCATGGGCTACAGGAATTCGAATTATGCCTATAAAAAGCCTGGTTCTGCTCGAGTTCATTACACCATATCATATATCTCTCTCCCTCTATATAATATATATATATATATATATATATATATATATATATATATATATATATATATATATATATATATATATATATATATAATAGTGTAGTTTTATATTAGATTAGTTTGGGTAATGTAAAGGTTATTTTATGGGTTTTAAAGTCAGAGTTCTGTCCGTGTAACACTACGCGATTAATAACCACTGTAAGCTATGTTCTTCCTTTTTAAATTAATGTCTCGTATTTAAGTTATAATTATGCTTGTTTAAGCCGAAGTAATCGTGATGTTGGACTAAATATTAAAGACGGGGTTATTGGGCTTTGGACCATAATTGGGGTTTGGACAAAAGACCGACACTTGTGGAAATTGGACTATGGGCTATTAATGGGCTTTATATTAACTAAATGATATCTCGTTAATTTAATATAGAGATTTATAATTTGACGTATTTATATATAACCACATACGCTTGACTGCGTACGGTGAGCGGGATATTTATAAATACGAATAATTGTTCATTTGACTGGACACGGGGATGGATTAATAGTCAATGGACTCATTAAAACAGGGGTGGATTACATTCAAGGGTAATTGGTGTAATTGTTAACAAAGTATTAAAATCTTGGATTACACGCAGTAGATAACCTGGCTTAATCATTAACAAAGTATTAAGACCTTGTTACAGTTTAAGTCCCCAGTTAGTTGGAATATTTGACTTCGGAAATAAGGTTAATTTGACGAGCATTTTATAATTATGACTGATGGACTATTATGGGCAAAAACCAGATGGGTATCAAATAAATCCAGGACAAATGACAATTAACCCAGGGTAATAAATTAAAATCAAAACGTAAAACATCATGATTACGGAAGTTTAAATAAGCATAATATATTTTATTTTATATTTCCTCGTACTTTTATTTATTGTCATTTTAATTATTGTTATTTATTTTATCGGTATTTAAATATCGTCATTTACTTTACGCTTGACTTAAAATATAAAATCGACAAATCGGTCATTAAACGGTAAACCCCCTTTTATATATTATTACTAATAATAATTATATATATTTTGTACAAATTTAGTTGTTTAAAATATAGTGTAAAATAAGCCGTCTCCCTGTGGGTCGAACTGGACTTACTAAAAACTATACTACTCTATGATTAGGTACACTGCCTATAGTGTTGTAGCAGAGTTTAGGTATATCCCATTTGTAAATGTATAAATTAAAACTTGTGTAAATTGCGTCGTATTTCGTAGTAAAAATAATAGTATATCACGTACCACCGCTCGCACATCATATCCGCAGTAAATTATTCAGTTGTGTAGCATCCCACTCTGACAATACAATAACGACATCCAATCAAATAAAAGTAATCAGATACTTTATTTTAAACTAATGAAGGTTTTTTTTCTACTTTTTTTCTTGTACAATGTTTATATTTATTTTTGAAATCTTCTTGGAAAATTTAATACAAGTCCCCATATTATAATGGCTAAAAAATCAATCCTTTTAACCGGTATTAGCGACACGTCAACACAAAAACACTATAATTATAAGTCGTAATTAAACAGTATTTATCATAACTAATAGTAACAATATTTGCATCCAAACATTTCGATTTAGAATCGATTGGACCTCTTCGACGGTTTTTAACACCATACTTTTGATACTTATCAAGATCTTGATCAACTAAGGTTCAACAACATCACAATCATTTTCATCTTCACCTGGCTGAGATATTGTAATCTGTATCAAAATGGAAGTTAGCATTGGAATAAGGTATATACGATTGACCTTTTATTAGCTTAATAAATCAATAATACCTTAAGTATTATGGAATACAACCAAGAAACACTATACCTTGTCATATATACAGAGATATCCATATATGTCATGTTGATAATTAACTGATAAATTAAGACAAAATTACGCTCGTCGTCCCTGAACTTGTATCCAGCCTTCTGATGTCACCCTTATTCTTTTTTTTGCTTACGTCGTCCCTCATGTTATACTTATGAACACCGGTCGTCCTTCTGTGTACCTTCCGTCCAAGTGTTCTGTTAACCTTTATCATGTGCGAATCATGTGAGGGTGTTTCAGTCTTTTAACAACTTCAGAGATGACACATAAAACCATCTGTCCATCTTTCTCACCATTTATTCTATATAATTCGACACCCCAAATTCCAAGCCCTAATATCACATTCAGTTGAAGAAGATGGTTAAAAAGTTCTACCAAATTCGTGAAGCAGATGTTCATTATGATATTGATGAGCTTTATGGTAAGTATTACACCATTAATCGTTTGTTAATTCTATCAGGTTCGTTAATCTAATTTGTTATGTTTTTGACCAAGATTTTATGTTTTGCAGAACATACTACTACTTTATTTACTATAAAGTTGCACCATGGTGGCCATTTTACTGATAGTCCTGGAATGAAATATGTAGATGGAAAGGTAACCTACATCGATGCCATTGACATAGATTTCTTTTCATATCATGAACTAGGTGAAATTATTCAAGATATAGGTTACAATGGTTAATAGAACTGCTATTGTTGCACTTTACAATAGAACTGCTAATGATGATGAAGTTGAACCACCAGAGCATTGGGTTCATCCAGTTTATATGATAAGCACTTGGAGAAACACTTATGCATTTACCATCAACCCTGTAAATGGGAGATCAATGTGGCCCAAGTCTACTTTACCTTATACCCTAATCCCACCAAAGATTATAGCAACAGCAGGTAGACCAAAGAAAAATAGAAGGAAAGAGTTGAAAGAAAAAGACAACATTACTAAGGATGGAAAGTTGTTTAAAAAAGGTAAGTAGATGCAGTGTTCTAATTGTAGAGAATTTGGCCACAATATAAGAGGATGAAAAAATGAAGGAGTAGGAACTAGAATGTGCAGTGAGACTTCAGGAAGTGGAACACGGAAGAAATCAAAGAAGTGATTGTAATGTATGTTATATTTTGTGCTAGTATGTTGTTTTTTGTTTTTAAATTAGTTGTTTGTGGTAGATTGTAATGTATTTTGAACTTGCAGTTTGCAGTACTATGGGTAGATTGTGATGTAGTTTGAACTTGCAGTTTGTGAACTATGTTTTATTTGCCGTTTAACTTTTTAGTTGTGTATGCAATGAAACATGTCTTATTATCATTTGTTTGTTATTCAATATGCACATGTATTATGTTACTAACATACAGATACACAACATGTGATAAAATAAACCATTCATTAATTACTACAAACTAAACATGACATTACAGCAACACCATGTCTGCACTCTTACATGAATAATTACAACAAAACATGAGCTTACAACCATGTGAATTTAATTAAACGAAAAACAATACATTAAAAAAATAACCTAGCTACAAATTAACCACATCTTCAACCTTCTTGAAGTTCTTTGTTCAGCATTCAAAAGCTCTTCAACAAATTCATTCAATCTCAATACCCCATGAACAATGTTGTTCATCCCTTCATTAGTTGGTGGATCAATCCAAACGAAAAACCTGCAATCAGAGTACTAAACAAGAATTTGAAGAAATTATCACATTGTATTAGGGTTTTAATCAAAGTACTAAACGAAAAACCTGCAATTAAATGAGTTTTAATCACTAAAATTAGGGTTTATTGTTTACCTTGGTTGGACATGAAAAGTATCGTCGATCTGAATTTTTGGCAGTCATTGAAGTACGGATAACAGCTCGCTTGCCACAATTGCACATCACCATAGTTAATTGATATGCTTGCAGATTACAATTGGAATTTAGGGTTTAGTATTATGAAAGGGGCGATTTGGGTTAAATGGTGAGGTACATGGTATATTTAAAGGGAAAAAATTACGTGTGTCATCCCTGAAGTTGTTAAAAGACTAAAACACCCTCACATGATTCACACATGATAAAGGTTAACAGAACACTTGGACGGAAGGTTTACAGAAGGACGACCGGTGTTCATAAGTATAACATGGGGGACGACGCAACCAAAAAAGAAAGAAGAATAAGGGTGACACCAGAAGGCTGGATACAAGTTCAGGGACGACGAGCGTAATTTTGTCATAAATTAATTATGATGCAAAGAAAAAATTTTACCACGCCACTTGGTTCACTTGTTATTGTGAATGAGAATGAATCTTTGTCTCAGTGTAAAACCGAGTTGATACTATATTCAAAAAGATACAAGTAAAATTAAGTAAAAGCAAGTTCCAATGATATTTTTAAACAGATTGTTGATATATGTAATACTCCATTTAACTAAAATTTTAACCTGGATCTTACAATTTGCATCAGTTGCATCAGTTAACAAAGGGCTATACTCATTAAGACATGATTGATAATAATAACTTTATTCTTCCTTGTATCTAATTTTGATCTGTAACATTATAAACAGGACTATCAAATATTAAGAACATTCCAAGCATCATAATAATCGATGAGTATGAGTAATGAAGTTACCTTAAATGATCCCTTAATACATTGTGTTTGGATTGTTTAATATAATGACGTGAAATGGTTCGAGCAGTTTGGTTGGCTGCTCAGACCATCGACCGATGGTAAAGACCATTGGTCGAGGGACTATCACCATCAGCCGTAGGTCAGAGACCACCAGCCGATGGTCACTGTGATTATATATAAATACGGGTTTTGGGTTTCATTGTTAGGTTACACACCCTACACCCTCTAGCCGTCGTTTATTGCTGTGATCATTGTCCCAGACCATATCCCAACCGAATACACTCATCTAGGCGTCGATTCTATCAATATTTCATTGGTTAGATTGATCCCTAAGTGAAACTAGTATTCGATTCACTCTAGGTTATTGTTTTCCGCCTTTAATCTAGATACAACATTTAATCTAAGGTCCAAGATCGTTTACAAAGTGGTATCAGAGCGTAGGCTTACTGATCTAAATGTTTTTAAGTCGAATCAAGTGTTTTTGTTTTAGGGTTTTTGGTCTAAACGGGTTTTTTGAGTAAAAGTTGAGATTTTTACGTTTAAATCTTGTGTTTTTGTGTCTATTATTGTTACTGGGTGTTTTTCTGAAGTTTCTACCAGTTTTGTTTAAGATTAGAACGTCAACATCGATCAAAATTGAAGTTTTTATCGAAAATCCTAGCTTTTTCTGCCCAGAATTGGTAAGAACTACCCTCGGCCGATCGTCTCTGACCATCGACCGTTTGTCCCGACCCTTGACCATTCATCATACACAATCGACCGATCGTCTCTTATTGAACCGGAGGACAGTCTTTCATAACATAGAATCGTTTGTCTTTACCATCGGCCGTTCGTCTCTTGACCATCGACCGATCTGTAGTGACCCGAACTTTTCCATGTTTATATATATTAATTGAGATTGATATTTACATGATTAAATGTTTCCAACATGTTAAGCAATCAAACTTGTTAAGACTTGATTAATTGAAATATGTTTCATATAGACAATTGACCACCCAAGTTGACCGGTGATTCACGAACGTTAAAACTTGTAAATACTATATGATGACATATATATGGATATATATATATATATATATATATATATATATATATATATATATATATATATATATATATATATATATAGTTAACATGATACTATGATATAAACATATCATTAAGTATATTAACAATGAACTACATATGTAAAAACAAGACTACTAACTTAATAATTTTTAAACGAGACATATATGTAACGATTATCGTTGTAAAGACATTTAATGTATATATATCATATTAAGAGATATTCATACATGATAATATCATGATAATATAATAATTTAAAATCTCATTTGATATTATAAACATTGGGTTAACAACTTTTAACAAGATCGTCAACCTAAAGGTTTCAAAACAACACTTACATGTAACGACTAACGATGACTTAACGTCTCAGTTAAAATGTATATACATGTAGTGTTTTAATATGTATTTATACACTTTTGAAAGACTTCAATACACTTATCAAAATACTTCTACTTTACAAAAATGCTTACAATTACATCATCGTTCAGTTTCATCAACAATTCTACTCGTATGCATCCGTATTCGTACTCGTACAATACACAGCTTTTAGATGTATGTACTATTGGTATATATACTCCAATGATCAGCTCTTAGCAGCCCATGTGAGTCACCTAACACATGTGGGAACCATCATTTGGCAACTAGCATGAAATATCTCATAAAATTACAAAAATATGAGTAATCATTCATGACTTATTTACATGAAAACAAAATTACATATCCTTTATATCTAATCCATACACCAACGACCAAAAACACCTACAAACACTTTCATTCTTCAATTTTCTTCATCTAATTGATCTCTCTCAAGTTCTATCTTCAAGTTCTAAGTGTTCTTCATAAATTCTACAAGTTCTAGTTACATAAAATCAAGAATACTTTCAAGTTTGCTAGCTCACTTCCAATCTTGTAAGGTGATCATACAACCTCAAAAAATCTTTGTTTCTTATAGTAGGTTATCATTCTAATATAAGGTAATAATCATATTCAAACTTTGGTTCAATTTCTATAACTATAACAATCTTATTTCAAGTGATGATCTTACTTGAACTTGTTTTCGTGTCATGATTCTGCTTCAAGAACTTCGAGCCATCCAAGGATCCGTTGAAGCTAGATCCATTTTTCTATTTTCCAGTAGGTTTATCCAAGGAACTTAAGGTAGTAATGATGTTCATAACATCATTCGATTCATACATATAAAGCTATCTTATTCGAAGGTTTAAACTTGTAATCACTAGAACATAGTTTAGTTAATTCTAAACTTGTTCGCAAACAAAAGTTAATCCTTCTAACTTGACTTTTAAAATAAACTAAACACATGTTCTATATCTATATGATATGCTAACTTAATGATTTAAAACCTGGAAACACGAAAAACACCGTAAAACCGGATTTACGCCGTCGTAGTAACACCGCGGGCTGTTTTGGGTTAGTTAATTAAAAACTATGATAAACTTTGATTTAAAAGTTTTTATTCTGAGAAAATGATTTTTATTATGAACATGAAACTATATCCAAAAATTATGGTTAAACTCAAAGTGGAAGTATGTTTTCTAAAATGGTCATCTAGACGTCGTTCTTTCGACTGAAATGACTACCTTTACAAAAACGACTTGTAACTTATTTTTCCGACTATAAACCTATACTTTTTCTGTTTAGATTCATAAAATAGAGTTTAATATGAAACCATAGCAATTTGATTCACTCAAAACGGATTTAAAATGAAGAAGTTATGGGTAAAACAAGATTGGATAATTTTTCTCATTTTAGCTACGTGAAAATTGGTAACAAATCTATTCCAACCATAACTTAATCAACTTGTATTGTATATTATGTAATCTTGAGATACCATAGACACGTATACAATGTTTCAACCTATCATGTCGACACATCTATATATATTTCGGAACAACCATAGACACTCTATATGTGAATGTTGGAGTTAGCTATACAGGGTTGAGGTTGATTCCAAAATATATATAGTTTGAGTTGTGATCAATACTGAGATACGTATACACTGGGTCGTGGATTGATTCAAGATAATATTTATCGATTTATTTCAGTACATCTAACTGTGGACAACTAGTTGTAGGTTACTAACGAGGACAGCTGACTTAATAAACTTAAAACATCAAAATATATTAAAAGTGTTGTAAATATATTTTGAACATACTTTGATATATATGTATATATTGTTATAGGTTTGTGAATCAACCAGTGGCCAAGTCTTACTTCCCGACGAAGTAAAAATCTGTGAAAGTGAGTTATAGTCCCACTTTTAAAATCTAATATTTTGGGATGAGAATACATGCAGGTTTTATAAATGATTTACAAAATAGACACAAGTACGTTAAACTACATTCTATGGTTGAATTATCGAAATCGAATATGCCCCTTTTTATTTAGTCTGGTAATCTAAGAATTAGGGAACAGACACCCTAATTGACGCGAACTCTAAAGATAGATCTATTGGGCCTAACAAACCCCATCCAAAGTACCGGATGCTTTAGTACTTCGAAATTTATATCATATCCGAAGGGTGTCCCGGAATGATGGGGATATTCTTATATATGCATCTTGTTAATGTCGGTTACCAGGTGTTCACCATATGAATGATTTTTATCTCTATGTATGGGATGTGTATTGAAATATGAAATCTTGTGGTCTATTGTTACGATTTGATATATATAGGTTAAACCTATAACTCACCAACATTTTTGTTGACGTTTAAAGCATGTTTATTCTCAGGTGAATACTAAGAGCTTCCGCTGTCGCATACTTAAATAAGGACGAGATTTGGAGTCCATGCTTGTATGATATTGTGTAAAAATTGCATTCAAGAAACTTATTTTGTTGTAACATATTTGTATTGTAAACCATTATGTAATGGTCGTGTGTAAACAGGATATTTTAGATTATCATTATTTGATAATCTACGTAAAGCTTTTTAAACCTTTATTGATAAAATAAAGGTTATGGTTTGTTTTAAAATGAATGCAGTCTTTGAAAAACGTCTCATATAGAGGTCAAAAACTCGCAACGAAATCAATTAATATGGAACGTTTTTAATCAATAAGAACGGGACATTTCAGTTGGTATCAGAGCGTTGGTCTTAGAGAACCAGAATTTTGCATTAGTGTGTCTTATCGAGTTTGTTAGGATGCATTAGTGAGTCTGGACTTCGACCGTGTTTACTTGAAAAATGATTGCTTAACAAATTTTGTTGGAAACTATATATTTTTAACATGTGAATATTATGTGATATATTAATCTCTTAACGCGTTTGATATTATGTGATAGATGTCTACCTCTAGAACAAGTCCCATTGACTCACCTAATAATAATGAAGAGTCAAATGTAAATTGGAATGATTCTTGGACTGATTCACAAGTTCCCGAAGAGGAACCGGAAGAAGAGTCGGAACCGGAAGAAGAATCGGAACCGGAAGAAGAAATAGAACCGGTGGGGGAAATAATAAAACGGTTAAGTAAAAGAAAATCCTCAACCAACCGACCAAGGTTAATTATGGTCAATGGTGTTTCCGCCAAGGAAGCAAAATATTGGGAGGATTACCAATTCTCCGATGAATCGGATTCCGACGAGAATTCCGATGATGTTATAGAAATTACCCCAACTGAATTTAAAAAGGCAAAAGAAAATAATAAGGGAAAAGGTATAAAAATAGAGAAATCTAATTCCAACCCCGATGAACTTTACATGTATCATCAACCCCCGAAGTCCTTAAGTTGTAACAATGACCCGGGAACCTCTAAACCACCAGGTTTTTCTAAACCAATGTGGAAAACGACGGCTCGTATTAGGGGAACATCATATATCCCTAGAAACTTGTCAAAATGAACCAAAACCGAAGAAGAAGAAATGAGCGAGTCGGAATAAGATAGTTGTATTCGTGTGATGTAATATATGTAATATAGTATGCTTATGCTTTATGATATATGTAAAAATTGCTTGTATTAATAAGTATTTTTTTTATGAATCTAACTCTTGTCTATTTTACAGTATAAAAACACAAAATGGATAGACAACCCAATATTTTAAGAGACCTACCCGGAGACATGATTGATGAAATCTTGTCTAGAGTCGGTCAGAATTCCTTAGCACAACTATTTAAGGCGAGATCAGTTTGTAAGACATTCGAAGAACGTTCCAAGAATGCCTTGGTTTATAAAAGGCTTTCATTCGAAATATGGGGGATATCACATTGGGAAATCCATAAGTTACGATGTTTTTACTTTGACGCATATATTGCGGGGAACCCAAATGCTATTTTACGCAATGGGTTAAGAAATTATTTTGACTCAATATATCCGAATATTGGACTTCGTGATTTAGAAAAAGCGGCTAACATGCAACATAAAGAAGCATGTTATGCTTACGGATTAGTAATGTTCGCTTCTCACCAAAGTGAGAACAAGAACATCGGGCTACAACTATTAAACAAAACGTTCCCACAAGTGACAGAGTCGGTAATTGGGGTAAGAAATGAGGTTTTTAGATTGTTACGGGACTGTTGGACATTACGTAACCCTCGTCCCTTTGACGATGTTACAACACGCTGTCTTATCAACTGCCATAACGGTTATGTTCCACAAGACCAAGGATGGGAAGTAATCCTACTAAAACCAGAATGCATGACTTGTTTCTGGACGTATGAATTACGTGTCTTTATTGCCTTTGCTGAACGACTTGTGTACTAGCTAGAATTATCTTCACAACCATCTTGTATCAAATTTATTGTGTGCTATATTTCATGCTATATGAAAAATAAGCGGTATTGTAAGTTTGTAAAATATTGTGTAAAAGTTTGAACACGAAATATTATTATAATCAGTTTTTCATATAGAATTGTAGTAGTTGAATTGTATATTAGCTACTAAGTATGAACTTAACGGGTAGGTACTACCCGAATTTAAACTTATAAAATGCTAATATGAAGAAAAAGCTTTTATAAATGAGTTCATATTATGCTATGAAATACTATTAACTACTCTTAATATTATGTATGATTAACTTATTCCATTTGACTATTTTGAAGGAAATGGCACCGACTACTCGACACACCGTGAATATGAATGAAGAGGAATTCCGTACTTTTCTAGCTTCAAACATAGCCGCAGTACAGGCTGCGCTACATACCAACAATAACCTTGGATCTAGCAGTACAGAAAATCGTGTAGGATGCACCTACAAAGAATTCACTGCCTGCAAACCTTTGGAATTTGATGGAACCGAAGGACCGATCGGATTGAAACGGTGGACCGAGAAGGTCGAATCGGTGTTTGCCATAAGTAAGTGTACTGAAGAGGACAAAGTTAAGTACGCTACGCATACCTTCACAGGTTCTGCGTTAACATGGTGGAATACCTATCTAGAGCAAGTGGGACAAGACGATGCGTACGCACTACCGTGGTCAGCATTCAAGCACTTGATGAACGAGAAGTACCGTCCCAGAACCGAGGTCAATAAGCTCAAGACAGAACTTAGATGGTTACGAACCCAAGGATTTGATATTACCACGTACGAAAGACGATTCACAGAATTGTGCCTATTATGTCCGGAAGCGTTCGAAGATGAGGAAGAGAACATCGACGCGTTTGTGAAAGGATTACCGGAAAGAATCCAAGAAGATATAAGTTCACACGAGCCCGCCTCCATACAACAGGCATGTAGAATGGCTCACAAACTAGTGAACCAGATTGAGGAAAGAATTAAAGAACAGACGGCTGAAGAGGCCAATGTGAAGCAAGTCAAAAGAAAGTGGGAGGAAAACGGTGATAAGAATCACCAATACAACAACAATAGCAATTACAATAATAATCGCAACAATTATCCCAACAATCGCAACATCAATCGCAACTATAACAAACGGCCCAACAACAACAACAACAACAACAACAACAACAACAACAACAGCAACTACAACAATCATCCCAACAACAATAACAACCGCAACAACAACAACAATCAGAAGCAGCTATGCCAAAGGTGTGAAAAGTATCACTCGGGGTTCTGCACCAAATTTTGCAACAAGTGTAAAAGAAATGGTCATAGCGCGGCGAAGTGTGAGGTCTACGGACCAGGGGTTAACAGAACGAAAGGAACAAATGGTGTCGGAACGAGTAATGGCGGAGCAAGTAGTGTCGGAGCAAGTTATGCCAATGTGGTTTGTTATAAATGTGGAAAACCGGGCCACATTATTAGAAATTGCCCGAACCAGGAGAACACGAATGGACAAGGCCGCGGAAGAGTTTTCAATATTAATGCAGCAGAGGCACAGAAAGACCCGGAGCTTGTTACGGGTACGTTTCTTATTGACAATAAATCTGCTTACGTTTTATTTGATTCAGGTGCGGATAGAAGCTATATGAGTAGAGATTTTTGTGCTAAATTAAGTTGTCCATTGACGCCGTTGGATAGTAAATTTTTACTCGAATTAGCAAACGGTAAATTAATTTCAGCAGATAATATATGCCGGAATCGAGAAATTAAACTGGGTAGCGAAATATTTAAGATTGATTTGATACCAGTAGAGTTAGGGAGTTTTGATGTAATAGTTGGCATGGACTGGCTGAAGAAGGTGAAAGCAGAAATCGTATGTTATAAAAATGCAATTCTCATTGTACGAGAAGAAGGAGAACCCTTAATGGTGTACGGAGAAAAGGGCAACATGAAGCTACATCTTATTAGTAATTTGAAGGCACAAAAACTAATAAGAAAAGGTTGCTATGCTATTCTAGCACACGTCGAGAAAGTACAAACTGAAGAAAAGAGCATCAATGATGTTCCCGTCGCAAAAGAATTTCCCGATGTATTTCCGAAAGAATTACCTGGACTACCTCCACATCGATCTGTTGAATTTCAAATAGATCTTGTACCAGGAGATGCACCAATAGCTCGTGCTCCTTATAGACTCGCACCCAGCGAGATGAAAGAACTGCAAAGCCAACTGCAAGAACTATTAGAACGTGGTTTCATTCGACCAAGCACATCACTGTGGGGAGCTCCTGTTTTGTTTGTCAAGAAGAAAGATGGTACATTCAGGTTGTGTATCGACTACCGAGAGTTGAACAAACTTACCATCAAGAACCGCTACCCACTACCGAGAATCGACGACTTATTTGATCAACTACAAGGCTCGTCTGTTTATTCAAAGATTGACTTACGTTCTGGGTATCATCAAATGCGGGTGAAAGAAGATGATATTCCAAAGACTGCTTTCAGAACACGTTACGGTCATTACGAGTTTATGGTCATGCCGTTTGGTTTAACTAATGCACCAGCTGTGTTCATGGACCTTATGAACCGAGTGTGTGGACCATACCTTGACAAGTTTGTCATTGTTTTCATTGATGACATACTTATTTACTCAAAGAATGACCAAGAACACGGTGAACATTTGAGAAAGGTGTTAGAAGTATTGAGGAAGGAAGAATTGTACGCTAAGTTTTCAAAGTGTGCATTTTGGTTGGAAGAAGTTCAATTCCTCGGTCACATAGTGAACAAAGAAGGTATTAAGGTGAATCCGGCAAAGATAGAAACTGTTGAAAAGTGGAAAACCCCAAAAACTCCGAAACACATACGCCAGTTTTTAGGACTAGCTGGTTACTACAGAAGGTTCATCCAAGACTTTTCCAGAATAGCAAAACCCTTGACTGCATTAACGCATAAAGGGAATAAATTTGAATGGAATGATGAACAAGAGAAAGCGTTTCAGTTATTGAAGAAAAAGCTAACTACGGCACCTATATTGTCATTGCCTGAAGGGAATGATGATTTTGTGATTTATTGTGACGCATCAAAGCAAGGTCTCGGTTGTGTATTAATGCAACGAATGAAGGTGATTGCTTATGAGTCTAGACAATTGAAGATTCACGAACAAAATTATACGACGCATGATTTGGAATTAGGCACGGTTGTTTTTGCATTAAAGACTTGGAGGCACTACTTATATGGGGTCAAAAGTATTATATATACCGACCACAAAAGTCTTCAACACATATTTAATCAGAAACAACTGAATATGAGGCAGCGTAGGTGGATTGAATTATTGAATGATTACGACTTTGAGATTCGTTATCACCCGGGGAAGGCAAATGTGGTAGCCGATGCCTTGAGCAGGAAGGACAGAGAACCCATTCGAGTAAAATCTATGAATATAATGATTCATAATAACCTTACTACTCAAATAAAGGAGGCGCAACAAGGAGTTTTAAAAGAGGGAAATTTAAAGGATGAAATACCCAAAGGATCGGAGAAGCATCTTAATATTCGGGAAGACGGAACCCGGTATAGGGCTGAAAGGATTTGGGTACCAAAATTTGGAGATATGAGAGAAATGGTACTTAGAGAAGCTCATAAAACCAGATACTCAATACATCCTGGAACGGGGAAGATGTACAAGGATCTTAAGAAACATTTTTGGTGGCCAGGTATGAAAGCCGATATTGCTAAATATGTAGGAGAATGTTTGACGTGTTCTAAGGTCAAAGCTGAACATCAGAAACCATCAGGTCTACTACAACAACCTGAAATCCCGGAATGGAAATGGGAAAACATTACCATGGATTTCATTACTAAATTGCCAAGGACTGCAAGTGGTTTTGATACTATTTGGGTAATAGTTGATCGTCTCACCAAATCAGCACACTTCCTGCCAATAAGAGAAGATGACAAGATGGAGAAGTTAGCACGACTGTATTTGAAGGAAGTCGTCTCCAGATATGGAATACCAATCTCTATTATCTCTGATAGGGATGGCAGATTTATTTCAAGATTCTGGCAGACATTACAGCAAGCATTAGGAACTCGTCTAGACATGAGTACTGCCTATCATCCACAAACTGATGGGCAGAGCGAAAGGACAATACAAACGCTTGAAGACATGCTACGAGCATGTGTTATTGATTTCGGAAACAGTTGGGAACGACATCTACCGTTAGCAGAATTTTTCTACAACAACAGCTACCATTCAAGCATTGAGATGGCGCCGTTTGAAGCACTTTATGGTAGAAAGTGCAGGTCTCCGATTTGTTGGAGTGAAGTGGGGGATAGACAGATTACGGGTCCAGAGATTATACAAGAAACTACCGAGAATATCATCCAAATTCAACAATGGTTGAAAACCGCCCAAAGTCGACAAAAGAGCTACGCTGATATTAAAAGAAAAGATATAGAATTTGAAATTGGAGAGATGGTCATGCTTAAAGTTGCACTTGGAAAGGCGTTGTTCGATTTGGTAAACGAGGGAAATTAAATCCAAGGTATATTGGACCATTCAAGATTATTGATCGTGTCGGACCAGTAGCTTACCGACTTGAGTTACCTCAACAACTCGCGGCTGTACATAACACTTTCCACGTATCGAATTTGAAGAAATGTTTTGCTAAAGAAGATCTCACTATTCCATTAGATGAAATCCAAATCAACGAAAAACTCCAATTCATCGAAGAACCCGTCGAAATAATGGATCGTGAGGTTAAAAGACTTAAGCAAAACAAGATACCAATTGTTAAGGTTCGATGGAATGCTCGTAGAGGACCCGAGTTCACCTGGGAGCGTGAAGATCAGATGAAGAAGAAATACCCGCATTTATTTCCAGAAGATACGTCAACACCTCCAACTTCTTAAAATTTCAGGACGAAATTTATTTAACGGGTAGGTACTGTAGTGACCCGAACTTTACCATGTTTATATATATTAATTGAGATTGATATTTACATGATTAAATGTTTCCAACATGTTAAGCAATCAAACTTGTTAAGACTTGATTAATTGAAATATGTTTCATATAGACAATTGACCACCCAAGTTGACCGGTGATTCACGAACGTTAAAACTTGTAAAAACTATATGATGACATATATATGGATATATATATATATATAGTTAACATGATACTATGATAAGTAAACATATCATTAAGTATATTAACAATGAACTACATATGTAAAAACAAGACTACTAACTTAATGATTTTTAAACGAGACATATATGTAACGATTATCGTTGTAAAGACATTTAATGTATATATATCATATTAAGAGATATTCATACATGATAATATCATGATAATATAATAATTTAAAATCTCATTTGATATTATAAACATTGGGTTAACAACATTTAACAAGATCGTTAACCTAAAGGTTTCAAAACAACACTTACATGTAACGACTAACGATGACTTAACGACTCAGTTAAAATGTATATACATGTAGTGTTTTAATATGTATTTATACACTTTTGAAAGACTTCAATACACTTATCAAAATACTTCTACTTAACAAAAATGCTTACAATTACATCCTCGTTCAGTTTCATCAACAATTCTACTCGTATGCATCCGTATTCGTACTCGTACAATACACAGCTTTTAGATGTATGTACTATTGGTATATACACTCCAATGATCAGCTCTTAGCAGCCCATGTGAGTCACCTAAAACATGTGGGAACCATCATTTGGCAACTAGCATGAAATATCTCATAAAATTACAAAAATATGAGTAATCATTCATGACTTATTTACATGAAAACAAAATTACATATCCTTTATATCTAATCCATACACCAACGACCAAAAACACCTACAAACACTTTCATTCTTCAATTTTCTTCATCTAATTGATCTCTCTCAAGTTCTATCTTCAAGTTCTAAGTGTTCTTCATAAATTCTACAAGTTCTAGTTACATAAAATCAAGAATACTTTCAAGTTTGCTAGCTCACTTCCAATCTTGTAAGGTGATCATCCAACCTCAAGAAATCTTTATTTCTTACAGTAGGTTATCATTCTAATACAAGGTAATAATCATATTCAAACTTTGGTTCAATTTCTATAACTATAACAATCTTATTTCAAGTGATGATCTTACTTGAACTTGTTTTCGTGTCATGATTCTGCTTCAAGAACTTCGAGCCATCCAAGGATCCGTTGAAGCTAGATCCATTTTTCTATTTTCCAGTAGGTTTATCCAAGGAACTTAAGGTAGTAATGATGTTCATAACATCATTCGATTCATACATATAAAGCTATCTTATTCGAAGGTTTAAACTTGTAATCACTAGAACATAGTTTAGTTAATTCTAAACTTGTTCGCAAACAAAAGTTAATCCTTCTAACTTGACTTTTAAAATAAACTAAACACATGTTCTATATCTATATGATATGCTAACTTAATGATTTAAAACCTGGAAACACGAAAAACACCGTAAAACCGGATTTACGCCGTCGTAGTAACACCGCGGGCTGTTTTGGGTTAGTTAATTAAAAACTATGATAAACTTTGATTTAAAAGTTTTTATTCTGAGAAAATGATTTTTATTATGAACATGAAACTATATCCAAAAATTATGGTTAAACTCAAAGTGGAAGTATGTTTTCTAAAATGGTCATCTAGACGTCGTTCTTTCGACTGAAATGACTACCTTTACAAAAACGACTTGTAACTTATTTTTCCGACTATAAACCTATACTTTTTCTGTTTAGATTCATAAAATAGAGTTCAATATGAAACCATAGCAATTTGATTCACTCAAAACGGATTTAAAATGAAGAAGTTATGGGTAAAACAAGATTGGATAATTTTTCTCATTTTAGCTACGTGAAAATTGGTAACAAATCTATTCCAACCATAACTTAATCAACTTGTATTGTATATTATGTAATCTTGAGATACCATAGACACGTATACAATGTTTCGACCTATCATGTCGACGCATCTATATATATTTCGGAACAACCATAGACACTCTATATGTGAATGTTGGAGTTAGCTATACAGGGTTGAGGTTGATTCCAAAATATATATAGTTTGAGTTGTGATCAATACTGAGATACGTATACACTGGGTCGTGGATTGATTCAAGATAATATTTATCGATTTATTTCAGTACATCTAACTGTGGACAACTAGTTGTAGGTTACTAACGAGGACAGCTGACTTAATAAACTTAAAACATCAAAATATATTAAAAGTGTTGTAAATATATTTTGAACATACTTTGATATATATGTATATATTGTTATAGGTTTGTGAATCAACCAGTGGCCAAGTCTTACTTCCCGACGAAGTAAAAATCTGTGAAAGTGAGTTATAGTCCCACTTTTAAAATCTAATATTTTGGGATGAGAATACATGCAGGTTTTATAAATGATTTACAAAATAGACACAAGTACGTTAAACTACATTCTATGGTTGAATTATCGAAATCGAATATGCCCCTTTTTATTTAGTCTGGTAATCTAAGAATTAGGGAACAGACACCCTAATTGACGCGAACTCTAAAGATAGATCTATTGGGCCTAACAAACCCCATCCAAAGTACCGGATGCTTTAGTACTTCAAAATTTATATCATATCCGAAGGGTGTCCCGGAATGATGGGGATATTCTTATATATGCATCTTGTTAATGTTGGTTACCAGGTGTTCACCATATGAATGATTTTTATCTCTATGTATGGGATGTGTATTGAAATATGAAATCTTGTGGTCTATTGTTACGATTTGATATATATAGGTTAAACCTATAACTCACCAACATTTTTGTTGACGTTTAAAGCATGTTTATTCTCAGGTGAATACTAAGAGCTTCCGCTGTCGCATACTTAAATAAGGACGAGATTTGGAGTCCATGCTTGTATGATATTGTGTAAAAACTGCATTCAAGAAACTTATTTTATTGTAACATATTTGTATTGTAAACCATTATGTAATGGTCGTGTGTAAACAGGATATTTTAGATTATCATTATTTGAATAATCTACGTAAAGCTTTTTAAACCTTTATTGATGAAATAAAGGTTATGGTTTGTTTTAAAATGAATGCAGTCTTTGAAAAACGTCTCATATAGAGGTCAAAACCTCTCAACGAAATCAATTAATATGGAACGTTTTTAATCAATAAGAATGGGACATTTCACGATCGTCCCCTACCATCGGCCGATAGTATCTTCCATCGACTGACGGTCATAATTCTAAGATTCAGTTACAAAGTCTACACCATCGGCCGATCCTCTTTTGAGACAGAATCTTATAATTATATTTAATTAATCTTAATCAATCTTAATCAGTTAAAATGTCTGACACAAACGAACATGTGATGAATGAATACAGTGCATTAGTTATTGCACCTGGACTACAAAAACTATTACTGAATGAAAGTGAATCTGGTTCTTCGAATAAAGTACCTAGACTTGACAATCTTAAGAACTTTTTGGACTGGAAATTTAGGTTTGTTATTTACTTAAACGGTGTCGATTCTAAACTTTGGGAATGTATTGAGAATCCGTATGTATGGCCATGCGGAGCAGATGGTGAACCCAAAGAAACTTCACAGTTTAGTCCTACAGAGCATGAAGAGTACAATCTTGAGTGTAGATGTTATGCTCAGCTAACCCAAGCTTTGTCAAAGGAGATTTTTCAGCAGTTTAAGAACCGAAACAAAACATCGTATACTATCTGGTTGGCTCTTCAATCAGGAACAGAAGGTACAGCTACTTATCGTGTGACTAAGGGTAAGGTTTTGAAGGATGAATGGAAGGTGTTTGCAGCTATTCCATCAGAATCTCTAGGACAGACTTTGGAGAGATATCGATTATTGGTTGCAGAGATGGCAGATTATGGGATTGAGGTGCCTGATGAAAAGGCAGTAAGGGTGTTGAAAGATGGTCTTCCAGAAAAGTGGGATCATGAGATAGAAAAGATTCAGAACAGGTACAGTTCGTCAGGTCGTCCGTTGACACTAACAGCTTTTACTTCGAAGTTGATGGAGAAGGACATTCAGGATGAAGCAAAGAGAAAGAGACTTGGTTCTGTAGCTGCTACTGCATCAACTTTAGCTTCATCTTCTGGTACTCATGCTCCACTACAGACAACATACATATCAGCCAATGCTTCACAAATGTCTGCACCATCGTCTCAGTCCGGCTACTTTAATGCTAAATTACAAGCTCAAAATTCAACAATTAAGATGATTGAAGATTCTCCGATTCAACAGACTCAGACTCAGACTCAGACTCAGACTCCTGTGTTTCAAACTGAGAATATCAAGAAGAGATCTCGCGAATCTATTCAGGAAGATATGGCATTGGCAGCTATTGTTGTTAACTCATACAGCGATATGATTGGTGGACAAGTGCTTAATAGTCATCTTGAAAATGAAGACTATGATCAGATTGATGAGGACGAGCTTGAGAGAATGGATATACTCTACTGTATGGGTAGCATTGTGAGACGTGCTAGAAAGTACTTGAAGAGAACAGGACAAAGATCGTTGAGTTTAAATCGAGATTCGAAGTTTGGTTTTGATATGTCAAAGGTTAGGTGCTACAATTGTGATGAATATGGTCACTTTAAGAAAACTTGCACGAGACCACCCAAGCCTGCTTTTCATGATCCTTTTCACCAGACAACCATCTCAGTTACACCACAACATGTAATTCTAGAGAAAGAATCTTCGGGTTCTGTTCAATCTAAGGCTTTGACTACAACGTATGCAGATGAAGTATGTGACTGGTCCATCTCAGTAGATACACAGAAAGCTAACGTTGTGTTTGTAGGTAAAAGTGAAGCAGAAATTGAAGAGGAAAGAATTGTTCGGAAAAATGCAGGTTGTACTGGTAAGGATAATCCGAATTGCACATGCTATGTGTGCAAATGTGATGCTAGGTTGAAGAGAGCAGAAGAGCTTATGAAATTTTGCTTCAGGAAGAGGATTAAAGATAGGTTGTATGATAAGTTTTGCAAAGCTAAGGACTTATCAGATCTTGAGTTTATTACTGACTTGTCTGATAAAGAAGAAGGGATGAGTTGTCATGTTGGTACTTGGTTCAGAAAAGAGCTGGAACATTTGCTCAACTGTGATCTTAAGAGTGGTGATGAGAAGATTGTTACGGTTCAGAGTTCAGTTTGTTCAGATCAAGGTGAAGGTAAAGGAGGTTATGAGTGTAGTGACCCGTCCTAATCTACCTGGACGAAGTCTTCATCAGATGGTCCCATTGCGAGGTTCTGACCTCTATATACCATGAACGACTCCATGTACTATCTTTAAAATGAGCAAATGCATAGCGGAAGGTTTCTTTCATACCTGAGAATAAACATGCTTTAAAGTGTCAACCAAAAGGTTGGTGAGTTCATTAGTTTAACATAAATAATTATTTCCATCATTTTAATAGACCACAAGATTTCATATTTCCATTTCTCATAAACATACGTCCCATGCATAGAGACAAAATATCATTCGTATGGATTGAACACCTGGTAACCGACATTCACAATATGTATATAAGAATATCCCCATCATTCCGGGATCCTCCTTCGGATATGATATAAATTTCGAAGTACTAAAGCATCCGGTACTTTGGATGGGGCTTGTTGGGCCCGATAGATCTATCTTTAGAGTTCGCGTCAATTAGGGTGTCTGTTCCCTAATTCTTAGATTAACAGACTTAATAAAAAGGGGCATATTCGATTTCGCTAATTCAACCATATAATGTAGTTTTGATTACTTGTGTCTATTTCGTAAAACAGTTATAAAAACAACGCATGTATTCTCAGTCCCAAAAATATATATTGCAAAAGCATTTAAAAAGGGAGCAAATGAAACTCACTCTACTGTATTTTGTAGTAAAAATACATATGACGATACTGAACAATGCAGGGTTGGCCTCAGATTCACGAACCTTATAAGATCATCTTAAAAAGAATTGCACCCAGCAGGGATTGAACCCAAGACCTCCTGGATACCAGAACCAACTATTAACCACTCATCCGTTTTGATTTTTCTGTTATGTACCCAATCGACCAAACTTATAACCCGATACTAGTTTCATGTTCTATATCACAACTTCATCATCAATTCATGATTTCTATCACAATATTTTAGTAATTATCATCACTTAATCATGATCATAATCTCATCTACATCAAGTAATCATGTAATCATTATTACCAAAATCATATACTCGTCATCATCATCTATAAACATCACACATTCGTGATCATTATCTACGAACCTCACAAGCCATAAAAGGGAGTCCAAACAAATTATTTATGCTCGATTAAATTGATTTCAAGTTTTTGTAGTTGAAGGAATTCGACAAGTTTGCTGGGGTTCGTATGAAACAACACGCATTCCCCTCTAATTATTTGTTTATCACACTTCCTCCACATATTATATATTACTTGTAATAAATCCAAGAATCAATCTCCTCTTAGTGGGGTTTGGTAAGCGACCATTCCCACCATTCTTCTTTTCTTTATGATATATAAAACAAATAGGTGATGTGTTGTAATTCCACTAATCGACCTATATTACTCGTACGACCCTACATCAATTCTTCTACTTGCAAGTTGGCAGAAAAGAAACAAGTGAGCCTTGGATTCCCTTTTTAAAAGTTATCAACTTTATCATCTCATCCTTCACTCATAGTTTAATAGAACCGAAACAGAGAAGAAAAAAATATGCAGCAGTCGCATACAGTAGCAGAAGTGAAGTAGTAGCAGGTGTCTTTTATTTGTTTTGGTGAGGTTGTTTAATACGAACAAAATTAAATACAAAGGCTGCAGTAGCAGGTGGGGCAGTGGCAGAAACGAAAGGAGTAGAAACGAAAGGTGGTGGTTTCGTGTTGTTGTACGACTTGTGATTAAAACGAGAATGTTATTAACCCAGCTGTAGTAGTAGCGTGGCTCGATCACTGGGTTGGTGATGATGTGTTTTATAGTGAAGAGAAAACAGACAAAAGGGTGTGGCATTCGTAAAAAAAAAATATAAAGTAAAGGTGGCAGTCATTGGTGTTTTAAGGGGTTTATCAGAGTTGGTTCAAGGTTGGGTGACGGTTGTCCAGGCCATAAACAGAAAAGAATTATAGAAATGGTAAGGGTGGCGGTGGTGTTGAGATGTTTACAAGGGAAGTTTGATTCTCGATTATCTTTAGTTGGTGCAAACAAAAATATGATTACCGTATAGCAGCAATAAAATAGACCCAATTGCAGGAGTCTGTGGTTGTCGATGATTTGAAGCAGAAACAGAAGAATTACAGAAACAATTATGTTGATTATGTTTGGGTTTGGTTTTGAAAGGTGGTAGTTTTTCATGATTCTGTAGTGTTTGGATAAGAGGCAACAAGGTGTATTAGTAGCAGTTCTTCAGTTAAAATAGAAACGAAGCAGTGAAGAGTTCCTTGGCTTGGGTTTTAATCAGGTAAAGAAATCGAGTAGTAATTAGGTAATGTCTTGGTGTTGTTTATAGCAAGGGTGGTGTTTGATCTCTGTTAGCAAGTTATAGACAGCTAAATAAATGGTAGTAAAATTTAAAGGGTGTACGTCTGATATCATAGGTATATTGATTGTTTTGTAGTAAGATGCTCGACAGGTGAATCAATGAAGGACGTAAGAAAATAAAAAAAATGAAAAGGAGAATGGGACATTCAACAGATTTTGTCTGTAACTATGCCTAGTGATTGACCTGTAACAACTCCAGATAGCAAACAACATTAATAAAGCTCGTTTGTGACTTGAAACAAATCTGGATACGTATTTGGTTTTTATAAATATTAGTTATTATTAAATATATTTATATTAATAATAATAATTCTAAAAAAAAATGCTAATATTGATATCAACTATATTGATAATCATTAATAATAAAGTTAGTAATAATAATAATAATGATAATAATATTCTTATTAGTCAATATCAAAATAATAACTTTTGAGAGAAAAGATAAGTTCTTTTATAATTATAACAATTTTATTAATTTTAGGAATAATGATAATACTAATAACAATAATAATAATAATATTATTATTATTAGTAATTATATTAATGATGATGAAGATTCTAATTTTTATCACTAGTAATAATGATAATGATATTAAAAATGATACAATTTTCATATCAAAATCAAATATATCAAGTTTATTTGTATGTATAAAATAGTATTAATAATACCGATTTTAGTTTTTTTTTTTTATCCTAATGATGTACTAATAATAATATTAATATTTATATTTTAACTTGTACTATACATCTTTAATTATGTAATGTCATATAATATATTATATAATAACTTTTATTGTATAATTACTATTTATATATTACAATATATTAATTATTAGTATAGATCATTTAATAATATATATATATATATATATATATATATATATATATATATATATATATATATATATATATATAATTATTTTAATAGTAACTTAATTATTCTAATTATTATTTTACATATTTAATTTCAATTGATTAAGTGTACTTTGTTAATTCAAAATATTAAGTATACACTTATATTTATATATATATATATATATATATATATATATATATATATATATATATATATATATATATATATATATATATATATACACAAACAGTTGTTCGTGAATCGTCAGGAATAGTTAAAGGTCAAACGTATACATAAACACAATTCAAAGTTTTTGTGACTTCGATATTACAGACTTATCTAACAAACTTTGCTTATCGTGTCGAAATCATATAAAGATTACGTTTAAATTTAATCGGAAATTCCCGGGTCATCACAGTACCTACCCGTTAAAGAAATTTCGTCCCGAAATTTGAGTGAGGTCGTCATGGCTAACAATAAATATGTTTTCCTGACGAATATGAGCTGATAAATAGAGTTTTATTATTATTGAATAATATAGATAAAATAATTCGATTATTCGAAGAGCACGAATGAAGCTATCACAAAAGAGTGAAATGAATAAAGAAGTTTCGTTTTAACTTTTGACGTTGCCTTGGTTGAATTCCGGAATTCAAGGGATTTAAAGGAAATCTTCGAAATCTAAAAGATTTGATTCTTCGGCGAATAAGGAAATTAAGATCTCCATAATTAAATATGGTGATCCGCCTAGATTACTCTGTCTGATATTCCCATTATAAATTAAGCTCTTCTGTTCTATTATTCTCACAATTCCTATACTTTCTTTCTTAGTTCATACACCCAAAGATTTTGAATATGCTTAATTCATTTCTAATCCTTGATATTTTCCTAATTATTATTTCTGTTATCCTTCTTTTCAATCTTCTACCAGAAGAATCTGTTTACTTCTACTATTACCTTAGGATGATACTATTCCTAATTCTACCGTGTCTTTATATTGCTATTCGTATTAATATCCACGGTTTGCAATCTCCGTGTTGTTATTGGGCTTTATATTTTCTCTTATATTTCGGTGTTCCTGCTTCTGTCTCCTATAATCATTGTCATCCACAGTTAATGCTCTCTCTTATTAGCTACGATTTACACCCCTTTTCTATTTCGGAGCTTCATGCTTTTGTTTTCTTTTCACAAGTATTGGTCCAGAATTTGTAGGTATGGAGTTCCGAATGAACTTAATGTTCTAAGCAAGAAAGAACGTAATAGCACGATTTGATTTGTCAAATTACCAGGATCACTGAGAATAGAACTATCAAGAATATATTTTCTTGATATGTTCAGAAGTTAATTTGAATGAAAGAGTTATGTAACATGGCACGTGATGATGATATGATCTGTGAATCATCACGTTCCATTAGAAACTCAGCATGACTTACTGTAATATAATCACGTTGATCAAGTGTCATTATATTATACTAACTCATGCATCAGTTCCCAACATTACTTCAATAACATTCATATTTTAAGCTCAAAAGTTTACAGAATATAGAAACTGACAGTTTCTATATGATGTAACACTGATAGCATGAAGAGATTAATGATTTCAGATAAGAATAGTTATGAAAATATCTTCAGAAATATGGAGGATATTTATAATGAAAGATACGATGATATCTTGGAATTTCTAAAATCGTTGGATGATGAAGAAGATTTATCCGTAAGGGTTTAGATTCGGAAGCAAGGTATTCGTTAAAGATTTCATCAGAAACAGAATCATTTGGATTCTTTGAAGTCAAACTTATTCTTTGTGATTTGCCCACGGCTTTCTTTATAGTTTCGCATAATCTGCTTTTCGGTACTAAATTTTCTATTGAATGTTTCCAATATAATGATACACATGAAGCACGAAGAGGTATAAAATTTCGGACGAGAATATTTATGAAAATAACCTCAGAAATATCGAAGATATTGATGATGATATTTTGGAATTTCTAAGTTCGATGGTTGATGGAGAAATATTTTCCGCAAGATTTTAACATGACTTCGGAGCAAGATATTCTCTAAATATTTCAACGGATTTCTGAACTACCTGGATTCTTTGAATATAGGGTATGGTCCTTGCATTTGTCCTTGGTTTCCTTCGTGGTTAGCTCAATCCGTTTTTCAGTTCCAACTTTTCTGAGCTTTTCCAACATACTATTCTTTATCATTAAACTTTCGATGATTAAGGTCGTTTACGGTTGTCTACAGTTTCTGCTGCTTCATTCAGCTTTTTCAACATTCAGAGTATTGGTTTGTAGACTGGGTGCTGTTCAGAATTTCAGAATGAAAGACCATAATTCTAAAAAGTAATTATTATACATATAACTGTTGGTGTAGATATGTTGTGCGTTTTCAATGTACTGATTGTTGATTCCCGATAATTGGTATGGCAGTTCTCGTTACAAGATGTGGATGAGTATATGATAGGGTTTCAATGAATAAATATAACAATTTGTTAGATAGATTTAAGCCAAGAAGCAACGAGGTTGCTGGTACGTCTACTGGTAATATGGTGGAATATAAAAGATTTCTCCGGTATCAACAGGGTAATTGCATATGTATCAGGATTATAGTAAGACTACTTCGAATGAAAAGTCAAAGTTGACTTGCTGGAGCTGTGACAAAATAGGCTAATTTGGAGAGAGATTGTAAAGTTATTTTCGGTAATAATAACGCTAAAGGAATCAGTACATCTACGTGTTAAACGTTTACTCAGTTTCCGAGAGTTTTCAGGTGCCTAACTATACGTATCAATCTCTTCTTTCGTAAATGAAGTGCGGTTGGTTCTTCTTCTCGATTGAGGTGTTTTCAAGAATCATGAAAGATTTGAACGTAGATTGGAATCGTCAAGATACAAATGAGGTTTAAGATGAAATCAAGTGGCAAACTTGAAGAATTGTTTAGTTTCATATGTTATAGTCAATATTTTAATTCATTTTAATTGTCCAATATTGGTAGTCCACAGTTGATAGTCTACAGTTAGCAATTCAATAATTCATATATAGTTTAATATATAATATTCGAATTAATTATTACGTATCGTGACCCGTATTCGTCTCAGACTCGATCACAACTCAAAGTATATATATTATTATAGAATCAACCTCAACCCTGTATAGAGAACTCGATCATTACTGCATATAGAGTGTCTATGGTGATTCCAAATAATATATATAGATGCGTCGATATGATATGTCAAAACTTTGTATACGTGTCCCGATATTTAAAGTGCGTAAAATAAATAACAGAAATTAAATGACGATAAATAAAGTGCGTAAAGTAAATGACAGAAATTAAATGACGATAAATAAAATTTCGAGAATATAAATTGCGATAATTAAATTGCGGTAAATAAAATGTAATCAGTTAGCTAGGAACAATTAGTTAGGAACAGTTAGCGTGGATTCTTAACAAAATTTCTCATAGTTAAATTGTTTGTTTCTAAAATTTTTTATTTTGTCCAATGTTTTCTTCATTATGCCACTTGTCGGATTCTGATAGGTCAAAATCCAAATATGAAATTTGAATGGAAATGGTTATTCTGTGGTGAACGGATACGTATATCTGTGGATGTAAGTAGGATAGTAAATGACTGTTGAAACAGATTCGAAAAACGTACAATGTAACTTATTAATGTGATATTTAAATATTCCTCAGGTATTACCTACCCGTTAAAATATTTTCACCATTAACAGTTTGTACAAGAGAATTTTTAATTACAATCTTTATGAAAACATATATACATATATATTTTCTTCAAATGTATTCATGGATTTAATGAGTTAATATAATATTAAACTCATTTGCTTTTCGGTTGGAACTAGAATAAATAATCTCCAAAACTTTAGAGATTACATATTCGCCATGTCGAACGAAGATAATTGAGGTAGAACGATACGTAGAACGAAGATCATACTCAAAGTACAGATGATGATATTGAAGCATGGATTGTTGATGGTACTGTTGGTGTCGGTGATGTTGTTGAAGCTGGTACGTTTTGCACCATATTCTCCGAATTGATTATTCGAGCGCGAAGTTCGTTGACTTATTACTCCAGGATGATTGTCGGTCGGAACGAGCAGATGAATAAGGTTCAGAATTGTGGATAGAATATAATCTTGTCGAGTTACCCTAGAAATGAGACTGAAAATGGTGTCTCGAATAGGTTCGCCGGTAAACGCTTCAGGTTCATTGTCAAGAGGTGAATTCGGTTAGTGGAAGGGATTGCCTTCTGCGCGTTTCCATTAATTAAGTCGACTACGAACCCATCTGATAAATTAATAATGGCTGATTGGTTGATTCATGCCGATGACGTTGTTTTCGGAGCTTAGGTGAACATCTATGTCGGAATAGCTGTCGGAATAACTATCGGAGTAGCTATCGGAATCTGAGGGACTCGAACTGGTTGAAGGATTCATCTCGTACGATCAGATGAAGGATTTTCGATAAGAAATAGATTATAGGATGTAGATTAGTACCCTGCAATACATAATTTACATATGCATATATAATACTAAAATCCCATAAGTTACAGAGGAATCTACGAAAGCTGTCTGGCAAAGGCAACAATAATAGATACGCTAAGATATGAATTTATCTATACACTGTCTATGCAACAGAGGCAGTAAGACATGTCTAGACTAAGAATAATGAGCAGGTAATTTCCTAAGGATGATAAGCAGATGATTTCTGACAAAAACGATAAGCAAAACTTTTGACATGCAGACACGGTCGAAGTCCAGACTCACTAATGCATCATAACGACTATCAGTTAGACTCACTAATGCATGACCTGGTTTGCTAAGACCACCGCTCTGATACCACCTGTAGTGACCCGTCCTAATCTACCTGGACGAAGTCTTTATCAGATGGTCCCATTGCGAGGTTCTGACCTCTATATACCATGAACGACTCCATGTACTATCTTTAAAATGAGCAAATGCATAGCGGAAGGTTTCTTTCATACCTGAGAATAAACATGCTTTAAAGTGTCAACCAAAAGGTTGGTGATTTCATTAGTTTAACATAAATAATCATTTCCATCATTTTAATAGACCACAAGATTTCATATTTCCATTTCTCATAAACATACGTCCCATGCATAGAGACAAAATATCATTCGTATGGATTGAACACCTGGTAACCGACATTCACAATATGTATATAAGAATATCCCCATCATTCTGGGATCCTCCTTAGGATATGATATAAATTTCGAAGTACTAAAGCATCCGGTACTTTGGATGGGGCTTGTTGGGCCCGATAGATCTATCTTTAGAGTTCGCGTCAATTAGGGTGTCTGTTCCCTAATTCTTAGATTAACAGACTTAATAAAAAGGGGCATATTCGATTTCGATAATTCAACCATATAATGTAGTTTTGATTACTTGTGTCTATTTCGTAAAACAGTTATAAAAACAACGCATGTATTCTCAGTCCCAAAAATATATATTGCAAAAGCATTTAAAAAGGGAGCAAATGAAACTCACTCTACTGTATTTTGTAGTAAAAATACATATGACGATACTGAACAATGCAGGGTTGGCCTCAGATTCACGAACCTTATAAGCTCATCTTAAAAAGAATTGCACCCAGCAGGGATTGAACCCAAGACCTCCTGGATACCAGAACCAACTATTAACCACTCGTCCGTTTTGATTTTTCTGTTATGTACCCAATCGACCAAACTTATAACCCGATACTAGTTTCATGTTCTATATCACAACTTCATCATCAATTCATGATTTCTATCACAATATTTTAGTAATTATCATCACTTAATCATGATCATAATCTCATCTACATCAAGTAATCATGTAATCATTATTACCAAAATCATATACTCGTCATCATCATCTATAAACATCACACATTCGTGATCATTATCTACGAACCTCACAAGCCATAAAAGGGAGTCCAAACAAATTATTTAAGCTCGATTAAATTGATTTCAAGTTTTTGTAGTTGAAGGAATTCGACTAGTTTGCTGGGGTTCGTATGAAACAACACGCATTCCCCTCTAATTATTTGTTTATCACACTTCCTCCACATATTATATATTACTTGTAATAAATCCAAGAATCAATCTCCTCTTAGTGGGGTTTGGTAAGCGACCATTCCCACCATTCTTCTTTTCTTTATGATATATAAAACAAATAGGTGATGTGTTGTAATTCCACTAATCGACCTATATTACTCGTACGACCCTACATCAATTCTTCTACTTGCAAGTTGGCAGAAAAGAAACAAGTGAGCCTTGGATTCCTTTTTTAAAAGTTATCAACTTTATCATCTCATCCTTCACTCATAGTTTAATAGAACCGAAACAGAGAAGAAAAAAATATGCAGCAGTCGCATACAGTAGCAGAAGTGAAGTAGTAGCAGGTGTCTTTTATTTGTTTTGGTGAGGTTGTTTAATACGAACAAAATTAAATACAAAGGCTACAGTAGCAGGTGGGGCAGTGGCAGAAACGAAAGGAGTAGAAACGAAAGGTGGTGGTTTCGTGTTGTTGTACGACTTGTGATTAAAACGAGAATGTTATTAACCCAGCTGTAGTAGTAGCGTGGCTTGATCACTGGGTTGGTGATGATGTGTTTTATAGTGAAGAGAAAACAGACAAAAGGGTGTGGCATTCGTAAAAAAAAAAATATATAAAGTAAAGGTGGCAGTCATTGGTGGTTTAAGGGGTTAATCAGAGTTGGTTCAAGGTTGGGTGACGGTTGTCCAGGCCATAAGCAGAAAAGAATTATAGAAATGGTAAGGGTGGCGGTGGCGGTGGTGTTGAGATGTTTATAAGGGAAGTTTGATTCTCGATTATGGTTAGTTGGTGCAAACAAAAATATGATTACCGTATAGTAGCAATAAAATAGACCCAATTGCAGGAGTCTGTGGTTGTCGATGATTTGAAGCAGAAACAGAAGAATTACAGAAACAATTATGTTGATTATGTTTGGGTTTGGTTTTGAAAGGTGGTAGTTTTTCATGATTCTGTAGTGTTTGAATAAGAGGCAACAAGGTGTATTAGTAGCAGTTCTTCAGTTAAAATAGAAACGAAGCAGTGAAGAGTTCCTTGGCTTGGGTTTTAATCAGGTAAAGAAATCGAGTAGTAATTAGGTAATGTCTTGGTGTTGTTTATAGCAAGGGTGGTGTTTGATCTCTGTTAGCAAGTTATAGACAGCTAAATAAATGGTGGTAAAATTTAAAGGGTGTACGTCTGATATCATAGGTATATTGATTGTTTTGTAGTAAGATGCTCGACAGGTGAATCAATGAAGGACGTAAGAAAATAAAAAAAATGAAAAGGAGAATGGGACCTTCAACAGATTTTATCTGTAACTATGCCTAGTGATTGACCTGTAACAACTCCAGATAGCAAACAAAATTAATAAAGCTCGTTTGTGACTTGAAACAAATCTAGATACGTATTTGGTTTTTATAAATATTAGTTATTATTAAATATATTTATATTAATAATAATAATTCTAAAAAAAAAATGCTAATATTGATATCAACTATATTGATAATCATTAATAATAAAGTTAGTAATAATAATAATAATAATGATAATAATATTCTTATTAGTCAATATCAAAATAATAACTTTTGAGAGAAAAGATAAGTTCTTTTATAATTATAACAATTTTATTAATTTTAGGAATAATGATAATACTAATAACAATAATAATAATATTATTATTATTAGTAATTATATTAATGATGATGAAGATTCTAATTTTTATTACTAGTAATAATGATAATGATATTAAAAATGATACAATTTTCATATCAAAATCAAATATATCAAGTTTATTTGTATGTATAAAATAGTATTAATAATACTGATTTTAGTATTTATTTTTTTTATCCTAATGATGTACTAATAATAATATTAATATTTATATTTTAACTTGTACTATACATCTTTAATTATGTAATGTCATATAATATATTATATAATAACTTTTATTGTATAATTACTATCTATATATTACAATATATTAATTATTAGTATAGATCATTTAATAATATATATATATATATATATATATATATATATATATATATATATATATATATATAATTATTTTAATAGTAACTTAATTATTCTAATTATTATTTTACATATTTAATTTCAATTGATTAAGTGTACTTTGTTAATTCAAAATATTGAGTATACACTTATATTTATATTTATATATATATATTTATATATACACAAACAGTTGTTCGTGAATCGTCAGGAATAGTTAAAGGTCAAACGTATACATAAACACAATTCAAAGTTTTTGTGACTTCGATATTACAGACTTATCTAACAGACTTTGCTTATCGTGTCGAAATCATATAAAGATTAAGTTTAAATTTAATCGGAAATTCCCGGGTCATCACAATGAGGCTGATCACTCGGATAGTACGAGCTCAGAGTCAGAATCAGAATCAGATGCATATCAGGTTGGAAGAAATGACTATGCATTCATGGCCAACACGTCCGGTAATGATAAGGTATGTATTGACTCAGTTTCTAATTGTTCTAAATACATTGGTTATGAACAGGAAATTGAGAGGCTTGAATGTGTTATCACTAAGCTTAATGAGATATCTGTTACATGTGAGACTTGTCCTAAGCTTAGAATTGACCTTAAGAATCTAAGTTTGGAGAATCGGACTAATAAAAATAACTATGATGATGCGCTTTTCTACCTTAATAAACAGAAAGACTATGTTGATGTGATTAAGTCTTTAGAAAATTAGGTAGGTCACTTAAAATCAACTGTTATAGATGATGGAAAAGTGATTACTATGTATTTGGGACAGATAGGGACTCTTAAGGCAGAAAGGGATTCATTTAAGTTGAAATACGAATCTGAGAAAGCTAGGATTGACAATTGGTAGAGGATGTCTTATGTGAAACAGACTTTGAATCCTCCTAAATAGCAGGGTTTAGGTTATAACCAGGTTATCCCACCACTTTTAGGTGAGTATATTAACAAACCGGTTGAGAAAAGTAAGGGTCCAGTTGTAGAACAAGAATATGGTAAGCCTAAAGAAACACCTGTTGAGAGTTCTGGTAAGGTAGTTGAGTCAAAGAAACCTTTAGATGTTGTATATGAAACAGAGTCAGATACTGATATCGACACTGAGAAAGATAGCAAACCTTTTAAGCTTGTCACTAAACCGGTTACCATTCTGAAAAATCCTGCTAATGCTAGTAAGATGACTGAAAGTCAAAAGCCTCAGTCTAAGAGCGCTGTGACTCCCAAACAGAATAAGAAGAAGAACACTCAGGGAGTGTCACCTAAGTTTGTCAGTAACGGAAGGATAGACAAATCAGGTCCTAAGGTAGAATAACCACCAACAGGTTCGAGTTCCAATTCTGGTAATGTGTCCAAGTATGTTCCGCCTGGTCGTCGACAGACTGTTAAGCAACAAGTCTCGTCACCCCCTACGACTAGACAACGTACTGAACCACCTAGGAGATAGTTTTCACCAATAAGACGCAAATTGTTTAACTCTCATGATGTTGATAATGTTAACTGCTTCAATTGTGGGAGGTTGGGACACAGGGCTATGAATTGTAGACCCATTCGACAAACACCCAGAAGGAAGGTTGATCTTAGTCCAAATCATTTCGTTAATAGGAGATCACCTTCAACAGTGTTTAATTCTTCTTCTGTGAAAATAAATGATAAAAAGGTTTTTCAAACTAATGATTACTATAGAAAACCATTACCGAATAACGCAGTTTGGAAACCTAAATCAGAAGTTAAGGGTGTTCAAATTCAGGAAGGTTCTTCTGGATCTAAAGGACAATGGGTGGAGTTGCCAGTTGTTGGTGTTGATGGGAAACCCACTGCCATTAGGGCATGGGTGGCCCTTTCTAACTAATCCTCTTACTTTAATGTGCAGGTCGCCTACAATCCATGCTGCAGTACTTGGATTGTTGATAGTGGGGCGTCCAGGCACATGACATGAACTTGTCCTTGCTTTCTAATGTGAAAACAGTGGATGGAGGACCAGTTTCTTTTGCAGGTAGTGAAGGAGGATTTATTACTGCTCAGGGTATTATTGCTAATGAGAATGTCAGCTTTGATAAAGTTAATTATGTAGAGAAGATGTCGAACAATCTGCTTTCAGTTTTACAAGTTGCTGACAAAAAGTATACCATTGCGTTTGATGATAAGTTTTGTTATATTTTGAGAAAAGAGTTTGTTATTCCGGAAGACATGATTCTGATGACGGCTCCAAGGTGCAAGGATCTCTATATCCTTGATATGCGTAAGGCTCATGTTAAAGCAGCTACAGGCCATCAGGCATTCGTTTCTAAGGCTACTGAACAGGAGTCGATTATCTGGCATAAGTGTATGGGTCATCTGAGTCTAAGGAAGATGAATCATCTAATCCACAATGAATTAGTTGAAGGTGTGAATGTTAAGAGTTTTCATATTCCTGAAGGTTGTCTTTCGTGTAAGCAAGGGAAACAGACTAAGAAGTCACATACTACCAAGAAGCATCATTCAGTTAATATTCCTTTAGAATTGCTGCACATGGATCTCTTTGGTCTAGTTAACTGTAAAACTCTCACCGGAGAGTCTTATTGCTTGGTAGTTACTGATGAATATTCCCGTTTCTCGTGTGTTGTGATGTTGAAACACAAGTCAGATACTTTCGATCATATTAAAGTTTTGATTCTGAAGCTCGAAAGTTTGTATAAGCTGATGGTTAGAAAGATTTGTACTGATAATGGTACGGAATTTAAGAACAATCAGATGCTGCTGTTCTGTAATGAGAAGGGGATACAACAATAGTTCAGTCATGCTTATACACCTCAATCAAACGGTGTTACTGAAAGAAAGAATAGGACTCTAATTGAAACCGCAAGAACAATGCTAGCAGATTCATGTCTTCCAATTGTTTTCTGTGGTGAAGCCGTGAGTACTGCATGCTACGTGATGAACAGAGTTCTGGTGGTGAAGAGACATGGTAAAACATGTTATGAACTGTTACACAAAAGAAATCCGAACATTAAACATTTTGAACCCTTTGGTGCACCTTGTACTATTCTAGTACGAGACGCTGGAGGAAAATTTAATTCAAAGGTGATCTCTGGTATTTTCTTGGGATATGGAAATCCGAACAAACGGGTGTATAATACAGAGTCTAAGTGTGTGGAAGAATGTTATGAGGTTGATATTCAACGCAATGCTCCACCTCGTGTTAGTAAAGGATTCGCATGGCAGTTTGAATATGATAAGTTATTTGATTTCTTCAATCTTCCACCAGATGCTACTGATGAAGAAGTTCTGACTCATATATTGTTTGATTCTCAAAACTCTTCTGAGAATGTTATCACTATTCCAGCGCAGGTTCAGAATCTGGTTTCTAGCTTGCAACTAAGTCCGCAGAGTGTTAGAGGTGATTTTGATTCAAATGAGGACGGGGTAGTATACACAGATGAAGATAGTGAGCTTGAAGATGATGAGGAAGTTAGTCGAACGCAACTGACAGAGGAACATCTTAATCCTCTATATAATCAACCACCAACTGTAACAGTGACTGAACCGCCAACTGAAGCAGAAGGTGTACGTAGATCCAATCGTGTTATTTTGCCACCTAAACGTCTTGATGATTATTATGTGGATTCAAGAGGCATTCCTCACATTAGTATTCCTCAAGCGAAGTCTAACGAAGCTTCTACGTCTGGAGTTCTGACTACATCATAGGTTCCTGTGACAAGTGTAAGTTCAACAGTAGCAGAAGATGTTCAGACAGAGAGTGCGAATGTGGTAACAGCTTTTTATTCAACGTTTAATAAGTCAGGAAGAATATTTGTGCATGCTCACTCATGTTATGTGTGTCAAATCGAACCTAAAGATGCTTATGAAGCATTGAAGTTTGACGAGTGGGTTAGTGCAATGCAAGAGGAGCTGTTACAATTCAAACATTTAAAGGTTTGGAAGCTAGTCAATCCACCGCATGGTTGTGTGCCCTATGGTCTTCAATGGGTTTTGAAAAATAAGAATGATGAACAGGGTATTGTTATCAGAAACAAAGCTAGACTGGTGGTAAAGGGATATCAACAGATCCCTGAAATTGACTATGATGAGGTTTTTGCTCCGGTTGCACGACTGGAAGCAATTAGGATTTTCTTGGCCTTTGCATCCTTCATGGGTTTTAAAGTTTTTCAGATGGATGTCAAAAGCGCATTTTTGTACGGTGAGATCAATGAAAGAGTGTTTGTTGAACAACCACCTGGTTTCGAAGACCCGCATTTCCCAGAAAAGGTTTAACTACTTGAAAAGGCACTTTATGGTCTTCACCAAGCTCCTAGAGCATGGTATGCAATATTGTCCAACTACATGATTGAAAACGGTTTCAGGAGAGGTGTCATTGATCAGACACTTTTCATCAAGAAAAAGGGACAACATCTTATGTTAGTGCAGGTTTATGTTGATGATATTATCTTCGGGTCAACAGATCAGGGTATGGTTGATGAGTTTGAGAAAGTCATGCATCAGAAGTTCAAGATGAGTTCAATGGGAATGATAAAGTTTTTCTTAGGTCTACAAGTAGCTCAGACGGATAAAGGTATCTTTTTGCATCAAACCAAGTATGTTGCTGATATTCTGAAGAGGTTTGAAATGGAAGCAGAAAGACCAGCTAAGACTCCGTTGTCTGTAAATCATGGGATATCTCCTGATTGTGAGGGTGCTTCAGTGGACCAAACGTTATACAGGGCAATCATAGGTTCTCTAATGTATCTTACAGCTTCTCGACCAGATATCATGTTTGCGGTTTGTCTGTGTGCTCGTTATCAGTCAAATCCTAATGTTCATCATATGTTAGTGGTTAAGAAGATTCTAAGGTATTTGAAAGTTGCACCGAGTTTAGAGATATGGTATCCGTGTGAGGATGGTTTTGATCTCACAGCATATAGTGATTCTGACTATGGAGGTTGTAAGAAAGATTTTAAGTCAACATCAGGGGGTTATCAATTTCTGGGAAGCAAACTTGTTACCTGGCAGTGTAAGAAACAGACTGCAGTGGCTCAGTCCACTTATGAAGCAGAATACATTGCTGTGGCCAGCTGTATATCTCAGGTCATCTGGATTCAACAGCAACTACGTGACTACGGTTTGCAAATTTCTAACACTCCTATTTATGTTGATAATACTGCTGCCATAGCTGTCACTAAAAATCCCGTAAATCATTCTAAAACAAAACATATAGGGATTAAATACCATTTCATTCGAGATTGCTATGAGAAAAAGCTGATAGATGTAGTGCAGATAGACACTACAGCCCAAAGGGCTGATCTCTTCACAAAAGCTTTTGATAAACCACGCTTTGATTTTCTAGTTAATGGAAATAGGTATTAAATTGCTTACTGACGTGGTTCCTGAAACTGAGGTTCCTGACACAAGGGAACATAACCAAGAGACTGAGTTGTGAAGGACTTGCAACTGCTTGTATAATATGTGTCGCTTTGCATAGTAGTTTGTAGATCATCTGCATGTTTACTTTCCATTTGCATGATAGATTAGTTTTTTCTGATATTTCTGCATGTTTGCTTATGTTTTTAGATAGTTTTATGTTTTTGTACAGAGAAAATAAAAAAGCCATAAAAATCAGAAAAACCAGAAAAATAAATAAAAATTGAAAAATGGAAAATCCATAAAAATTGAAAAACTTGAAAATGAGTTGCTTATTCTATGTTATGGGGAAGTGATTGCAATACTGAACTGACATGTAAATTGTGAAAAACAAGTAATACAGAATGATTGATAATGTGTTAGTGGACTTTATTAGCCTAATTCTAGATTGTGATGATCACACAAACAAAGCGTAAATATCATGATGAGGAAATCATGGAAAGATTTACAGCGGTTGAGGGTAGTCACCTACTTATCACTGAATATGTAATGAGAAATGATTGTTCAGAAACTCAACAGACGGTTGAGGTCTCCCCTACTACGATTTATACTCGGTAGCAAAGGATAATTTTGTGAGTCCCCAAGGTGAGCATACTTTGTCTAGGATGCATACTTGTTTCTATTTACCTTTATTACTTAGACCGAAATTCAACAACATACATATCGGGTACCCAAAGGGAGGTATTTTCTCTAAAAGGGTTAAGAGGTGCAATCTTGTATCACATACACAGAATGATTTGTATATTGCAACGTCATCGGGTTCTACATTTCAGCATCAGAAGATTGGTCTTCAGTACAGTTATTTCTAAAGTCAAAGACAGTGGTGCATCATCTTCTAGTATAGTTGTAGTTATTTATTTATTTTGTTTGTTTTATGGAGAAAAGGCAACATAAAAAAAATAATATTCGTGACCATATTTATTCAACGTTGTAAATAACATGATGCATCACATTACAGCAAGAGAATAATGGATCAAGAATTGAACACAGCTTCAGAGATTCCTATATTATCTGTGTCTGAGACAATAGATAATACCATCGGAGATTTATTTGGAAGATTTAGTTATCTACATCCGAGGGGGAGAAATTTATCAGATCATCAGATATAGAAAACTTAAATCATTCAGTGGACTTTACATCTTTTGTAGACGTGGTAAGGGATTGTACCTATTGACCTGGATAGGGGGAATATCTTCTGGAAGGTATCTTAGCGTTCCATCACTCAAATATATTTATCACTACCATCCATCTAACATCATACATCATACGATTTCCGTTTAAATATGGGGTTTATAGCAGCCGGTATGCGTCTTTAACAAAGCATGCAATAAATTTGAGATTCACGAGGTTATCTGAAACGAAAGGTGTAAGTTTAAGGTAGAAGCTCATGGCTGACAGGGTTGCTAGAAACATCGTGAGATGGTTCTGTTCAATCAAATTGAAAGTACATTGATGTGATAAGAGGATAGCGTCAACATGTTGTGCTCAATTGTTCTACCTGAAACATCGTGCGATCTCAAATGAGGACTGACTTCGTGATCAAAGTCTAACATTGAAAAGTGTTAAAGTAATTAATATAACATGATCATCGAAGTCTGGGATGAAAGTTGATAAATGTTTACTGATATATTTGAAAGTTGTTCTGTATATGCTTTATCAAATATGTTAATGAATGAACTGTGGAAAAACATGTCAATATAGTTCAGTTCTGATCCCCGAATCAAAAGATTTAATCAATTTGATATGTCAACTCACAAAAAGATGTGTTATACTCCTTGTAGTGTGATTCATGATAAGCAGTTTTATCTGTTCCTATGCTGATAACATCATATATTCTTCTTATGCTATTGTTTAAAGAAACTGATGTTAGAAGTTGATTTATTGCAGATCTAAAAGGTTAACTGTTGCTATTATAATGTTGATAATCATGACACACTGGATCTTGTACTGTAATTTGCTTTGTGTATTGCAGATCTAAAAGGTTAACTGTTGCTGTTATAATGTTAATAATCTTGACACACTGGATCTTGTACTATAATTTGATTTGTATATTTGCATGTGCATGCATATCTGAGATTGTTTGCATTTATAAGATTAGTTGCATGTACATTTCTGTTTATGTATTAGGCCAAACAACTCAGTTCTCGGAAAGGTTTACTATGAAAGGATCCTATGTTTTTCGTTAAAATTGATTAAATTGTTTGGAGCTTAAAGGAACAAAGCGTGTTTGACTTATACTGTGGAGATCAGTCCCAGGGGGAGTGAATCTGAAAAAGAAGGTAAAGTTTGAATGTGAAAAGTGTTAAGTTTTAAATTTTTCAAAGCCTAGACCACTGGCCAACTGAAATTACCTTCGGCCGAAGGACTAAGACACTCGACCGAGTGTCTGGACCATCGGGCCGAAGATTTAGACCATCGATTGAGGGTCACTGACAGGGTATAAAAGGACCCAAAGTCAATCGGGTAAATCACTTGGTGCAATTTTGTGTGATTTTACCATCGATTTTCAAGTGAAAGAGAAAAGAGTTTTTGTCCGTGTATTTTGTGCATCTTTCTTGTGTGATTCAAGCGCCATTAACAAGGTACACTAACTCGTTTCCATCTGTTCTAAATCGTTAATTTTGTATTCAAAGTTTAAACCTTCAATCGAGTGATTTTTGTTCGTTATCTGTTGAAATTGTTGATGTATATGTGGTAATCGGCCCCTTTAGCAACTATTATGACCAGGATTCGAACCAGAAACAACGGATTGATCGAATTGAATTATTGGGTGAAACAGATCTGATGAACTACCTCCGGCCGATGGTCTCTGACCATCGATCGATGGTGTCTTACACTCGGCTGTATGACTCGTCACTCGGTCGTAGGTCTCCAGTTGATCAGTTTGTTGATGTGGTTTAGACCAACTGCCGTAGGTCTAGACCATCGGACCGATGGTCCAGTCCATCGACCGATGGTCACTTAATTGGACCGATGGTGAATTTTTATGTTTAAATCTGAATGAATTTTAGGTTTCTGATAATATTTGTTATGCCTATCTAATGCTAGTGCTTGTAGTATGAATTAGAATGTCAGGTGGTTCCTTTGTTGGGCAATGGATATTTAACATCGACCGTAGGAGAATTCTATCTAGTGGATGACCCATCGTAGTGGAATAAAAAGGTCATTGCGACTCGACAGACCTATAGTCCTTGGGAACAGATTGGGTGTCAAGCTTTCTTAGACATCGGGGATTACTTCTGTCCTGAACTACTGTGGGAATTTTATGCCAATGTTGCCTTAGAAGATAGCAAGAAGAAATTTGTCCACTCAGGCTTATTTGACCAACAGTATAAGTGGACCATAGAGGAATTCTCAAATCGGTTAAATGTACCGTACACTGGGGTTAAAATATTGTATCCTAGCAAAGATCTACAAAAGATTCCCAACAGATTCAAACTGTCTGACATAATTGCAAGGTTATGCAAGCCAGGGAAAGTAGTCAATGCTGGTAGGGTTGAGATTAGTGACGACGAGGTGTTACAACAATATGAGATACACTTGAGAATAATCAAAAGTAATGTGACCTTTAGGAGAGAAGGAGATAATTTATTGTCTGGTACTGAAGCTCTGCTTTTGTATTGCCTAATAGAGGGTATTCAAGTGAATATGGGCCACTTCCTCATTCATGTAATGAAAGATTTTCTTGAGATGGAAGAACCATTTCCGTATGCAGCCTTATTGCATAATGTGTTTGAGAAACTTGGTGTGGTTCAATATGATAAAAAGCTAGTGCCAGAGAATCCCATTGTGGGATAAGTGTTTCTGAGTTTATGTTTCTGTGTTTGTCTTTGTTATTATGTATTTTCAGCTTGATATGTAATTTGATGATGCTAGTCTGTTAGCATTGATACACTATTCTATGTCTGTAATAATCATACTTCGGACGTGTAATTGTGATCTTGATCTCATAGACTGAATGATGAAATATATTTTGTTAGGACCACCATGTGGTGTCTAATAAGTCATGAATACTCTGTGCTGATTTGAATTGTGTTTGCAGTTATTTTCATAATGTCAGGTGTTCAAGCTGATCCAGAAAACGTTGCACATGAATCCGATACTGAGTCATCGGGGGGTCCATTTTCTATTGATTTTCCAGGGTTGAAAGCTAACAGTGGTTCCAATCTCATAGCTTGTCTAAATGAGAAAGGTCCCAATGCTGGTAAATACAAGGGCGTAATCGAGTTTCTGAAACGTTCAAGAGTATTTGCAGCTATTTCTATGCCTTGTACGGCATATTACTCACATCAGAGAGAGTTCTGAGAACATGCAAGGGTTGAGACCGTAGATGTCAGGAAGGTTATTGTCAGTACTGTTTGTGGTCAGGAGATTAAGATATCTGAAGATACGATTCGAAACACTTTCTTGTTCTAGGATGATGAGAACATGCCGAAGAAGCTGTCAAAGACAAAGATTACTGGATGTGTGTTAAGATGCAAATATGTTGGTGATATCACGAGAGCAACGATTAAAAGAAGTGGATTCATTCCACCATATAGATATTTGTCACTTGTTGTCCTGAGGTGTTTAAGTCTGTTACAAGGAGGGTTTGATGAACTGAGCGAGATCTATCAAGGAATGTTTGCTGCATTAGTTTTGAAGGCTGATTTCAATTTCTCGGGGGTTATCTTTGATCTACTGGTGGAGAATGTGACAAGCAAGTCATATCTGATTTATCCGAGGTTCTTACAAATTATGATCAATCGTCAAACTGTTGATTTTCCTAGATTGAGGAAAGATGTCATTGAATTGAAACATATGACAGATCTTACTTTCAATCGACTGAATTAGATGAAAAGTGCAGATGATGGAAAACTTGTGTGTCATCTTGCAAAAGAAACTTATCAGTGTCCTCCAGGGAAGAAGTAGAGAAATGAAAATACCTTATCTGATCGAGAGCCTGATTTTGAGGTTGCGAATAGTGATGAAGAAGTGGAACAACCAGTGAATACTCAAGCTGCTGGTGGGTCAGGTGCTGGTGGATTAGTTAATGAGACTGGTGATGTTAATCCTAATGTTGGTGTTGAGGAAGCTTCCAGAAGATCAAAAAGGAGAATGATTGAAGAGGAGAGTTCTCAGGTTTCAACAAAGCTTAAGTTGAAAAGGAGGTTCAAGTTGGTTTACAAAGATGCTGGTGGATCATCAGCTGGAACTCAACCAGTGACACCGACACCGCAGACTCAAGGACAACAAACTTTACAACAACAACGTCTTTCAACACAGCAGTCACCACCCGTAGTTCAACAAGTCTCCCAAGAGACTATTTCTACTCCTACTCCGGAAGCTCCGATTCATGCTGGAACTGAAGGAGGTGTTAGTTCCTTGACTCTCCGCAATTTGAATGATTTATATGTTCAAGCTATGGCTGATAACTTGAGAATGAGGAAGGAAATGGATGAGAAGATTGAGCAGTTGAAGGAGGAGAATCGTGTTAAGTCTGAGGATGTTACACGGCTATCGCTGCAAGTTGACCTGCTGCAAAGAAAAGTTGGTGATCAATCATTTTTATTAACTGATGCAAAAAGAGAAGCTTCTCAAGCTAAGGAGTTGGCTGCATCAGCTCTGGCTAAGATGACTGCGTGGAAAGAGAAGTTTGATCTGGTTGAGATGCCTGAGGATGAGACTGATAACCGAATGGTAGAGGCTCCTGGTTCCTCCAAAGCTACAGCACTGTCAGTAATTCCTCTTAAAATTGATTATAGTTTTAGTGATTTCTTTTCTAAACAGGATGAGCTCAAGCATTCTGTTGTTTATGATGAACTAAAAGAGGGAGAGATCCCTCACAACCTCTCTAAAGAAGAGCTGGACGACGATTCTCCATCTGAGGATGATTCTTTTGGCCCTGAGGTTACAGAGGGTTTTAGTGATAGAGATATAGATGATTTAGTTGAGGATGTTACTCATGAAGATTTTCCTACATATCAAAATGATAAGAATGAGGATCTTCCTGGTTTTGAGGAGTTGTTTAGAACAAATGATGAACTTTTGGATCGAAAGTGTAAAGAGAAAGAACGAACAGAAATCCTGCTTGAAGGATTTTTGCCAGTCAAATATCATAAGGAAAGAACTGAAAAGTTGGAAGTTGATTGGAGAGATATCTTGAGGATTAGAAAGTATTGTGAGAAACCGAAGCTTGAGCCGAAGTATTTGAAGATGATTAATCTGAGAAAGAGTGCGAAAGGGAGAATTCTAGCCTGGGCTTACATTGAAGAATTCAACATGTTTGCAGTTAAGCGAGAGTTTGGCGTTGATTATTTCAAACATGGTCACGAATTCAAGTCACTACCGTACTTTGAGCTAATGCAGATTGCCAGGTTGAGAATGCTGTATTGTGGAATGAACGATCGATCTTCGTTGCTGGTGAAGAAGATTCGAATTGCTTTTAATTCAAAGAATTGGGAAGGTTTTAGGCCACAGTTTCCTAGGATCAGTTTCAAAGTTAATCCTAGAACTGGTGAATCTCGAAGAATTGTAAAGTATAAGCGGGCAAAGACTATGAAGAAGGTACCATTGAGGAAATTGCCGCAAAATTGGAGTCAGAGGTTCAGATGGTGGTTTTATGATGATCGTTCTGAAGAAGCTGTGATTGTTTTGGATAAGGTGAATGAGAATGATATTGAGTGCATTCGTGTGTTGGATCTGATTTAGTTAAGAAACTGTACCGAGGCTGATATTTTCACGTTGTACTATAACCGTATGCTTTATCGATGAGAGAACAAGGTGCAGGCTGAACATTATGTGAAAGTAGCTAAGCTATGTTACTTGAACAACATGGTAATCGATCCATACGAATGAATTGGATGACGACTGAAGACTTTTGATATAGAACTAGGTCTTAGGGGGAGTTTGTTGGTGCATTATCCCGAGTTCTATTTTGTAATAAGTTCTATTCGTATTGTATTGTCTATTTCAGTCATGTAAGGACTACGTCATTAATACATTGTGTTTGGATTGTTTAATATAATGACGTGAAATGGTTCGAGCAGTTTGGTTGGCTGCTCAGACCATCGACCGATGGTAAAGACCATCGGTCGAGGGACTATCACCATCGGCCGTAGGTCAGAGACCACCGGACGATGGTCACTGTGATTATATATAAATACGGGTTTTGGGTTTCATTGTTAGGTTACACACCCTACACCCTCTAGCCGTCGTTTATTGCTGTGATCATTGTCCCAGACCATATCCCAACCGAATACACTCATCTAGACGTCGATTCTATCAATATTTCATTGGTTAGATTGATCCCTAAGTGAAACTAGTATTCGATTCACTCTAGGTTATTGTTTTCCGCCTTTAATCAAGATACAACGTTTAATCTAAGGTCCAAGATCGTTTACAATTATTTTAAACTTTATGTTTATATTTATGGTTTTCTTCTATATTTACACATATATTTTTTTAAATTTAATATTTAAATGTATATAGTACAATCCGATTAATCCTCGAATTGTCGATTAATCCTTCCAAAGTCTCAACCGATTAATCCCCAAATAGCGAATTTTGCAACCTTGACTCCCAGCTATGAAAACATGCACAGTTGTTAAAGAATTACCGTCGATCTGCATAAATACAAATCCATTTAGATCATAAGCTATACCCCACAAAAGAGATGTAGTAAATATTTATACAACAAAATCCTATTTCAAGCATCGCTAAGAATAGAAAGTGAACATTATAATAAATCCTATATGACCCAAATCCATCGATTTTGAAAGCTCTACCGTTCAACATACACATGGGAAAAATGCCCCAAATCAGTAAAAAGTTGTTTTTCAAAATGCACCATAAATTAGTAAAAAGCCATTTGTTTGTTTTCAAAATATCGCAAATAACTAATTGTCAGATATTTTTCGCTAATAAAGTAATAAGAAACAATGATGTGAAACAAAAAAACGTGAATGAGAATATTTTCTGGCTTCATAAGGTTTTTCTCACTAGCAACGTCATAGATAATGACTGCAACTGATGAATCTCTTACATAGCTTGGAATCAGACTCCTAAATCTTTCTTGCCCAGCAATATCCCTAAAATGTTACGGAAAAAAATGTTATTAGAAAGCACGTGAACTCATTAGTATCAAAAAAATGGAACAGAAACAAATTAGAAGCATGTAGACATAGTTATTATTAAACAGAGTATTAACTAGATATTGTAATTGATTAATTTATGCGAGAAATGTTCGGAGACACGTTTCACGTTGCCATTGATTAATTTATGCGAGAAATGCATGACCGACATTGTGCTTTATGGTGATGTAGCATGTGTGTTGCTCACGTGTTCTTTTTAAGGCTTAGGCATAAGAAGCCGCCTTCAGAGCTTGCGTATAACGCTGGGCGGCCTACTTTATATTTAAAATGCTTTTCTGAATGCAATACGTTGAACGGCTATATAATAAAGATTGTTTGTAATGCTCTTTTTATGCGTTTTAAGAGATTTTTCCTACATATATTACACTTTTTATGCGTACAAACTATAGGTTGCACATTAGAGACAAAAACCAATTTGTCCAACTTAATATCTACTATAGTATTCTACCCCGAATCCTTTCCTATTACTTCTAACATTAATTCACAAAGTCATGTACATAGATCTTTCTTTGCTCATAGTCGTTGAAACAAGTTCTCCATTCACACAGCAAGAAAAGTTATTACAATGTATCACAAGACCCCTTCAATGATGGATATAATAATATAACTATCTCTAGGATAGACAAGTTTATGGATACAAATTACGCATTGACTAATACACCTAATGGTTTTAAAATTCTTCCATGGCCCATAATGTGGACTCTTTGGTCACCTAGTTAATTTAAATTTATTTTTTCATCATACATAAGTAACCATAATCATCACCATTAACATATTTGATGTTCATTCACAAATTATTCAAGAAACTTAGCCTTGGGTTAAGTTAAAAATCATTCATGAGTAACCATAGCTGTTTGGGGATCCATCTCATATTTGTGATAATTTTTTCTCTTGTAACATCATACACATGTTTGGCTTCAACTAATATTTCAATAGGTTGCTCTAACCAAGAGCAACAAGCCCTTATTAAGTTCAAAAACACGTTCTCGGACGATTATGGCATACTCTCATCGTGGGTTGGTACCGCTTGTTGCAGATGGACAGGTGTCCGCTGTGATGTCGTCAACGGAACTACTCGTGTCATCGGCCTTCATATTAACGGAAATAACTCACATTCTGATATCCCTCTATTCCCGGCGGACTCACCATTTAACGAGAGTTACATTTCTACTAACGATTTTTACTCTTCGTTAGTTAGAATTACGACATTTAAAGTATTTAAACTTCTTGGATTTAAGTGGGAATGATTTTTATACAGACATCCCTGAATTAATAGGATCTCTAAAACAACTTATTCATCTCAATCTTTCTAATTCGGGTTTCGGTGGTTATATTCCACGTCACATTGGGAATCTTTCGAGTTTGAAAGTTCTCGATCTTAGCGCGTCGAACAAACAGCTGGCAGCAGATGATATGGCATGGGTTTTGGGCCTTTCGTCACTTGAACGTCTCGTGTTGAATGATGTTGATCTTAGTACAGCGATAAACCGTAGCTTCGTGCTTTATATGATCCCGTCGTTAATCGAGTTAAGTTTGAGAGGCTGCGGTGTTCCTTTTTCTGATTTCGGTCCTGACCGTTACAATGTAAGTACAACCCTCCCCAACCTTCAACATTTAGATCTTAACGGGACCACACTCGTAAATAATCTCCCGTCAGATTCGAATCAGATTGATATTCCAGTACCTGAATCTCTCGAATCTCTAGGAAACCTGGCTAGTTTAAAAGTCTTACGTCTCGGGTCAAACAGATTGACCGGTCAAATCCCTGAAGGTTTAGGGAGATTAAAGTTATTAGAAGTATTAGATCTATCTTCAAACGATTTAATGGGTCCCATTCCAATGTTCCTGGGACGACAACTCACCGTACTAAATCTTTCTAAAAATCAACTAAACGGTTCGATTCCAGAATCGTTAGGGAGATTAACAAATTTAACAGAGTTAAGTCTTCAATCAAACCAGTTGACGGGATCCATCCCTGCGTCGTTAGGAAACCTTGCCTCGTTACATACGTTATCACTCACTTCGAATAAGTTAAATGGCATGATTCCAATCTCGATTGGGCAACTCACGCAACTCGTTTCGTTAGACATATCCAACAACTCTTTCGTAGGAGTAGTTTTCGAAGCTCATCTTACTAACCTCGCGATGTTAACGTATTTGGATGTAAGTTATAATCGTGAGTTGACATTCAACGTTTCGCGCGAATGGATACCTAAATTCCAACTGAAAACCGTTTGTATAAGTTACTGCAACATTGTTAATGGATTCCCACAGTGGTTAAAAACTCAACGAAACGTTAACGAGTTAGTAATGTCAAACACTAACATTTCGGGACCTCTACCGACATGGTTTCGCGATACGCCTGTTATACTTAACTTAGATCTATCTCACAATCAAATAACTGGATCGTTAACACATCTTCCCGTTGGAGTTTATTCAAACGTGTACGGATCTTTACTTTTAACGGTTCGATTCCAGTTTCACTCTGCAACAGGACAGAATTGTTAGTCCTTGATCTTTCAAAAAACGAGTTAACCGGAAAAATACCCGACTGTTGCAGTAACTTTTCGTTGCGTGTAATGATTCTTAGTTCGAATAAGCTTTATGGTACTGTTCCAAGTTCTTATAGCGATTATAGCGCGATATGGCTTCAACTAAACGATAACTACTTAACCGGTCAACTCCTTGAAGGTTTGTGGAATAATTCGTTCTTAAGAGTTTTAGACGTCGGAAATAACGATTTCTCGGGGGAGATACCCGAATGGGATAACGGGTCATCGAATTTGAAGGTTCTTTGGTTACATAAAAACAATTTCACAGGGTGTATTCCGTTATCTTTGTGCAACAGACCGTTTCTTCATATTTTAGATGTTGCGTACAATAATTTATCAGGATCGATCCCTAAATGTTTCGGTGACTTGAGTAGTATGAGTGACGCTAGTTTACTGGGTGACGATTTGGATCGGGGTGTTGAAGCGGGTCTGATTCAGGTGTTGAAAGGTGTTGAGCGTGAGTATATACAACAACATTGCAGTATCTAATTAACATGGATCTTTCAAGTAATGAGCTTGTTGGCGAGATACCTCGAGAGCTAACGAAACTTTCGTTAATGGTGGGACTCAATTTATCGAATAATCATCTCGGGGGAGGTATTCCAAATACAATTAGAAACATGAAGGCGTTAAATTCTCTTTATTTATTGAAAAACCGGATGACTGGGAAGATCCCTGGAAGCATGGCAGCTTTGACTTTTTTAAGTCACCTGAATTTGTCATATAACAACTTTTCGGGTCGAATTCCAACAGGAAATCAGTTGCAGACGCTTACTGATCCGTCAATATATGTTGGTAATACAGATCTTTGTGGTGCTCCTCTTCCAAAGAATTGCTTGATTCCTGAAGATCCGAAAAGAAGCGAGAAAAAATATGAAGAAAATGATGATCCTGATGTATAGTTTTATCTGGGCATACTGTGTGGTTTAGCAGTAGGTTTTTGGGGTGATATTGTTGTGTTGCTGCTCAAGGAGCAATGGAGACAGAAACTATTTATGTTTGTCGATGCAACTACGAAAAAGATACGCGTTGCAGTCGTGAGGAGTGTTTACAAAATGAGAAAAACTGCATAGTTCCTTATAAATATAATGTATGCAAGTGTGGAATATAGATATAATCATACATGATTTTTTCTTTTCTTTGATTTGCTTTTGTATTATGTAGGTGTGATCTAATATGTAGACGATCAAGAAATGTGTCTTACAAATCGTGTTTCGTAAACAGGGTTAATTGGATGATAATCATATCATATACTCCATATTTAGCACTATGAGATAGTTCTAATCTTAACCATCCCAAGATAAGATAGCTTAGTGATGAGTAGTAACGGTTCGGGTCACCTTTTTAAAATGGGTCGGGTCAGCTTTTTTAAGCGGGATAAACAGGTTAGTTCCAAACCGGTCGGGTCAGGCCCAGACCCTTTTTTCCTTAACATTTTAAAATGAGATAAAAGTCTTACAATGAGCATATTGTTGGGAAATTACGGCCTCACTAATTCTCAACACCCAACCCAATGAAAAACAGTAAAGAAATAAGAACAATCCACAACACAAGAATTTAACGTGGAAACTCCAAAAACAGGAGAAAAACCACGGGCCTCCAAAGAGATAAATACACTATATCACAAATTGTTACAATGACATAGACAACTCTCTTAAGCCAACTACACTTTTCAAAGTATTTAACTAAAACAACTCCCAAACAAGGGTAAGTGTAGTGACCCGAACTTTTCCAGGTTTATATATATTAATTGAGATTGATATTTACATGACTAAATATTTCCAACGTGTTAAGCAATCAAACTTGTTAAGACTTGATTAAATGAAATAAGTTTCATATAGACAATTGATCACCCAAGTTGATCGGCGATTCACGAACGTTACAAAATTGTAAAAACTACATGTTGTGGTATATATAGACATATATATATGGTTGACATAAGATTATGATGAGTAAGTATCTCACTAAATATATTAACAATGTGTGATATACATAAGAAATGAGATTACTAAGTTAAGAAACTCGAAATGATATATATAACGATTATCGTTATGATAACGTCTACTAAATACATATGTATCATATTAAGATATTGATACACTATATTTAACATGATAAAATGATATTTAAATATATCATTAAGTGTGTTAACAATGAACTACATATGTAAAAACAAGACTACTAACTCAAGAATTACGAAACGAGACTTATATGTAACTATTATCGTTGTAACGATATTTTAATGTATATATCATATTAAGAGATATTCATACATCATAATATCATGATAACATAATAATTTAACATCTCATTTGATATAATAAGCATTGGGTTAACAACCTTAATTGAGATCGTTAACTTAAAGGTTTCAAAACAACACTTACATGTAACGACTAACGAAGACTTAACGACTCCATTAGAATGTATATACATGTTGTGTTTTGATATGTATTCTTACACTTTTGTAAGACTTCAAGACACATATCAAAGTACTTATACTTAACAAAAATGCTTACAATTACATCCTCGTTCAGTTTCATCAACAATTCTACTTGTATGCACCCGTATTCGTACTCGTACAATACACAGCTTTTAGATATATGTACTATTGGTATATACACTCCAATGATCAGCTCTTAGCAGCCCATGTGAGTCACCTAACACATGTGGGAACCATCATTTAGCAACTAACATGAAATATCTCATAAAATTACAAAAATATTAGTAATCATTCATGACTTATTTACATGAAAACAAAATTACATATCCTTTATATCTAATCCATATACCAACGACCAAAAACACCTACAAACACTTTCATTCTTCAATTTTCTTCATCTAATTTATCTCTCTCAAGTTCCATCTTCAAGTTCTAAGTGTTCTTCATAAATTCCATAAGTATAGTTTCATAAAAATCAAGAATACTTCCAAGTTTTCAAGTCTACTTCCAAGCTTTTTAATCCATTCCAAGTAATCATCTAAGATCAAGAAACCTTTGTTATTTACAGTAGGTTATCTTTCTAATTCAAGGTAATATTCATATTCAAACTTTGATTCAATTTCTACAACTATAACAATCTTATTTCGAGTGAAAATCTTACTTGAACTGTTTTCGTGTCATGATTCTGCTTCAAGAACTTTCAAGCCATCCAAGGATCCTTTGAAGCTAGATCCATTTTTCTCATTTCCAGTAGTTTTATCCAGAAAACTTGAGGTAGTAATGATGTTCATAACATCATTCGATTCATACATATAAAGCTATCTTATTCGAAGGTTTAAACTTGTAAACACTAGAACATAGTTTAGTTAATTCTAAACTTGTTCGCAAACAAAAGTTAATCCTTCTAACTTGACTTTTAAAATCAACTAAACACATGTTCTATATCTATATGATATGCTAACTTAATGACTTAAAACCTGGAAACACGATGAACACCATAAAATCGGATATACGCCGTCGTAGTGAAACCGAGGGCTGTTTTGGTTTGGATAATTAAAAACTATGATAAACTTTGATTTAAAAATTGTTCTTATGGGAAAATGATTTTTCATATGAACATGAAACTATATCCAAAAATCTTGGTTAAACTCAAAGTGAAAGTATGTTTTTCAAAATGGTCATCAAGATGTCGTTCTTTCGACGGAAATGACTACCTCTTTAGTAATTGACATGTAACTTAAATTTTCGACTATAAACCTATACTTTTTCTGTTTGGATTCTTAAACTAAAGTGTTCAATATGAAACCATAGCAATTTGATTCACTCAAAATGGATTTAAAATGAAGAAGTTATGGGTAAAACAAGATTGGATATTTTTGATCTTTTTAGCTACGGGAAATGTTTAACAAATCTATACAAATCATATCCTAGCTAACTTATATTGTATTATACATGTATTCTAATATATTATGTAATCTTGGGATACCATAGACACGTATGCAAATTTTTTGACATATCATATCGACCCATGTATATATATTATTTGGAACAACCATAGACACTCTATATGCAGTAATGTTGGAGTTAACTATACAGGGTTGAGGTTGATTCCAAAAATATATATACTTTGAGTTGTGATCTAGCCTGAGATGTGTATACACTGGGTCGTGGATTGATTCAAGATAATATATATATATATATATCGATTTATTTCTGTACATCTAACTGTGGACAACTAGTTGTAGGTTATTAACGAGGACAGCTGACTTAATACACTCAAATCTTTAAAACATAATAAAAATGGTTGTAATTATATTTTGATCATACTTTGATATATATGTACATATTTGTATAGGTTTGTGAATCGATCCGTGGCCAAGTCTTATTTTCGAGGAAGGAAATATCTGTGAAAGTGAGTTATAGTCCCACTTTTAAAATCTAATATTTTTGGGATGAGAATACATGCAGGTTTTATAAATGATTTACAAAATAGACACAAGTACGTGAAACTACATTCTATGGTTGAATTATCGAAATCGAATATGCCCCTTTTTATTAAGTCTGGTAATCTAAGAATTAGTGAACAGACACCCTAATTAATGAATCCTAAAAATAGATCTATTGGGCCTAACAAACGCCATCTAAAGTACCGGATGCTTTAGTACTTCGAAATTTATATCATATCGGAAGGGTGTCCTGGAATGATGGGGATATTCTTATATATGCATCTTGTTAATTTCGGTTACCAGGTGTTCACCATATGAATGATTTTTATCTCTATGTATGGGATGTGTATTGAAATATGAAATCTTGTGGTCTATTGTTACGATTTGATATATATAGGTTAAACCTATAACTCACCAACATTTTTGTTGACGTTTACAGCATGTTTATTCTCAGGTGAATACAAAGAGCTTCCGCTGTTGCATACTAAAATAAGGACAAGATTTGGAGTCCATGTTTGTATGATATTGTATAAAAACTGCATTCAAGAAACATATGTCGATGTAATATATTTCTATTGTAAACCATTATGTAATGGTCATGTGTAAACAGTATATTTTAGATTATCATTATTTGATAATCTACGTAATGCTTTTAAAACCTTTATTGATAAAATAAAGGTTATGGTTGTTTTAAAAATGAATGCAGTCTTTGAAAAACGTCTCATATAGAGGTCAAAACCTCGCAACGAAATCAATTAATATGGAACGTTTATAATCAATATGAACGGGACATTTCAGTTGGTATCCGAGCGTTGGTCTTAGAGAACCAGAAAAATTTGCATTAGTGTGTCTTATCGAGTTTGTTAAGATGCATTAGTGAGTCTGGACTTCGATCGTGTTTTCTTTAAAAATGATTGCTTAACATTTTTGTTGAAAATATATATTATTAACATGTAAATATTATGTGATATATTAATCTCTTAACATGTTTGATATTGTGTGATAGATGTCTACCTCTAGCACAAATCCCATTGACTCACCTATTAATAACGAAGAGTCGAATATATATTGGCAAGATTCACAAGTTCCCGAAGAACCGGAAGAAGAGGAAACGGAACTGGAAGAAGAGGAACCGGAAGAAGAGGAACCGGAAGAAGAGGAACCGGAAGAAGAAGAGGTTCAGGAGGGGGGAATAGTAGGAACCACAGAAAACCGGTCAAATAAAAGAAAATCCTCAACCAATGGACCAAAGTTAATAATGGTCAATGGTGTTTCCGCTAAGGAAGCAAAATATTGGGAAAATTACCAATTTTTCTGATGAATCGGATCCTGATGAGGATTCTGATGATGTTATAGAAATTACCCCGACCCAATTTAATGAGGCAAAAGAAAATAATAAGGGAAAAGGCATGAAGATAGAGAAATCTGATTCCGACCCCGATGAACTTTATATGTACCGTCAACACCCGTATTTTCAATATCGTGACAATAATCCAGGAACCTCTAAACCACCAGGTTTTTCTAAACCAATGTGGAAAACGACGACTCGTATTAGAGGAACATCATATATCCCTAGAAGATTAGGAAAAAGAACCAAGTCCGAAGAAGAAGAAGAAACCAGTGATTCAGATTAGAGGGGTGTGAGCATGTTGTGTAATAAATGTATTGTAGTGTGCTTGTACTTTTATGTTCTATATAAAAATTGCTTGCATTGTTTGTTATTACGAATCTAATCCTTGTCTATTTTACAGTATAAAAACAAAATGGACGTTAAGGGTAGACAACCGAATATTTTAGAAGACCTACCAGAGGATATGATTGAGGAAATCTTGTCTAGAGTCGGTCAGAATTCATCAGCACATTTAGTTATGGCGAAATTAACTTGTCAAACATTTGAAAGACTTTCCAGAAATGCCTTAATTTATAAAAGGCTTTCCTTTGATAGGTGGGGTATATTACATTGGGGAGACTTTAAGTTACGCCGTGTTTTCTTTAAAGTGTTAAATGCGGGGAACCGAAATGCAATTTTACGTTACGGGTTAAGAACCTATTTTGACTCAACATATCCCAACATAGAATTTCGTGAATTAGAAAGAGCTTCTAACATGCAACATAAAGAAGCATGTTATGCTTACGGGTTAGTGATGTTCGCTTCTTACCAAAGTGAGAAAAAGAACATCGGATTGCAGATTTTAAATAAAACTTTCCCACAAGTAACGAATTCAGTAGTTGGGGTGAGAAACAAGGTTTTTAGATTATTACGGGGCTGTTGGACATTACGAAACCCTCATCCTTTTGACGACATTACAACATGCTGCCTAGCCAATGGTCATAACGGTTATTTTCCACAAGACCAAGGATGGGAAGTCGTCTTAGTAAAACCAGAATGCATGACTTGTTTCTGGACTTATGAATTACGTGTCTTTATTTCCTTTGCTGAACAACTTGCGTATTAACTAGATTTATCTTTAAAACTGTCCTGTATCATAATGTACTATATTTCATGTTATATGTAATATAGCGAAGTTGTAAGTTTGGAGAATATTTGTATGTGATATATTATTATAATCAGTTTTTCATATGGAATTGTAGTAGTTGAATTGTATATTAGCTACTAAGTATGAACTTAACGGGTAGGTAGTACCAGAATTTAAACTTATAAAATGCTAATATGAAGAAAAAGATTTTATAAATGAGTTCATATTATGCTACGAGATAATATTGACTACTCTTAATATTATGTATGATTAACTTGTTTCATTTGACTATTTTGAAGGAAATGGCACCGACTACTCGACACACCTTGAATATGAGCGAAGAGGAATTTCGTACCTTTCTTGCTTCAAACATAGCCGCAGTACAGGCCGCGCTACATACCAACAATAACTCTGAATCTAGCAATACAGCTAACGGCGCAAGAAATCGTGTAGGATGCTCCTACAAGGAATTCACTGCCTGCAAACCTTCAGAATTTGATGGGACCGAAGGACCAATCGGATTGAAACGGTGGACCGAGAAAGTTGAATCGGTGTTTGCCATAAGTGTGCTGAAGGAGACAAAGTGAAGTACGCTACGCATACCTTCACAGGTATTGCGTTAACATGGTGAAATACCTATCTAGAGCAAGTGGGACAAGATGCTGCTTACGCGCTACCGTGGTCAGCATTCAAGCACTTGATGAACAAGAAGTACCGTCCCAGAACCGAGGTCAATAAGCTCAAGTCAGAACTTAGAGGGTTACGAACACAGGGATTCGATATTACTTCGTACGAAAGATGATTCACAGAATTGTGCCTATTGTGTCCGAGAGCGTTTGAAGATGAGGAAGAGAAGATCGACGCGTTTGTGAAAGGGTTATCGGAGAGAATCCAAGAAGATATAAGTTCACACGAGCCTGCCTCCATACAAAAGGCATGTAGAATGGCTCACAAACTAGTGAACCAGATTGAGGGAAGAATTAAAGAACAGGCGGCCGAGAGGCCAACGTGAAGCTAGTCAAAAGAAAGTGGGAGGAAAACGGTGATAAGAGTCACCAATACAACAACAACTATCCCAACAATCGCAACATCAATCGCAACTACAACAAACGGCACAACAACAACAACAACTACAACAATCATCCCAACAACAATAACAACCGCAACAACAACAACAATCAGAAGCATCTATGCCAAAGGTGTGAAAAGTATCACTCGGGGTTCTGCACCAAATTTTGCAATAAGTGTAAAAGAAATGATCATAGCGCGGCGAAGTGTGAGGTCTACGGACCAGGGGTTAACAGAACGAAAGGAACAAATGGTGTCGGAACGAGTAATGGCGGAGCAAGTAGTGTCGGAGCAAGTTATGCCAATGTAGTTTGTTATAAATGTGGAAAACCGGGCCACATTATTAGAAATTGCCCGAACCAGGAGAACACGAATGGACAAGGCCGCGGAAGAGTTTTCAATATTAATGCGGCAGAGGCACAGGAAGACCCGGAGCTTGTTACGGGTACGTTTCTTATTGACAATAAATTTTCTTACGTTTTATTTGATTCGGGTGCAGATAGAAGCTATATGAGTAGAGATTTTTGTGCTAAATTAAGTTGTCCATTGACGCTGTTGGATAGTAAATTTTTACTCGAATTAGCAAACGGTAAATTAATTTCAGCAGATTATATATGCCGGAATCGAGAAATTAAACTGGGTAGCGAAATATTTAAGATTGATTTGATACCAGTAGAGTTATGGAGTTTTGATGTAATAGTTGGCATGGACTGGCTGAAGGAGATGAAAGCAGAGATCGTATGTTACAAAAATGCAATTCGCATTGTACGAGAAGAAGGAGAACCCTTAATGGTGTACGGAGAAAAGGGCAACACGAAGCTACATCTTATTAGTAATTTGAAGGCACAAAAACTAATAAGAAAATGTTGTTATGCTGTTCTAGCACACGTCGAGAAAGTACAAACTGAAGAAAAGAGCATCAATGATGTTCCCGTCACAAAAGAATTTCCCGATGTATTTCCGAAAGAATTACCGGGACTACCTCCACATCGATCTGTTGAATTTCAAATAGATCTTGTACCAGGAGCTGCACCAATAGCTCGTTGATGTCGAACGAGGTGTATATAAAATAGTTATTATTTTACTAGAAAAACTATTAAATACGATACAATTTTACACAAGATATTTATTTATTTATAGAATGGATATACTTAAACCTTGCTACAACACTTATAGGCAGTGTACCTAATCGTACAGTAGTGTAGTTTTTAGTAAGTCCGGTTCGTTCCACAGGGAGATCTTTGAACAAAGCTCAACGCTATATTAGTTTACTTTTATAAAAATACAAATATATATATAAGTAATATTATTATTATAAAGGGGGGTTTTTACCGTTTAATGACCGGTTTGTCGATTTTAAAACTTTAGTCGCAGTTAAAACCTAATGTAAAATATAAAATAAATACAAGACTTAAATTAAAGCGTAAAGTAAATAACGATAATGAAATTGCGAATAATAAAATTGCGATAATTAAAAAGTACGATAATTAAAAGTGCGATTAAATAACAATAAATAAAAGTGCGATAATTAGAAGTGCAATTAAATATAAAATAAAGGAAATTAAATATGAAATAAAAGAATTATGCTTATTTAAACTTCCGTAATCATGATGTTTGACGTGTTGATTTTAGTTTTATGCCCATGGGTTAATTGTCCTTTGTCCTGGATTATTCAATATGTCCGTCTGGTTTTTGTCCATAACAGTCCATCAGTCATAAATATAAATTGCAAGTGTCCTTGTCAAATTATTATTATACCCGAAGTTAAATATTCCAACTAATTGGGGATTCGAATTGTAACAAGGTTTTAATACTTTGTTTAATGAATACACCAGGTTATCGACTGCGTGTAAACCAAGGTTTTACTACTTTGTTAACAATTACACCAATTACCCTTGAATGTAATTTCACCCCTGTTTTAATTATTCTAGTGGCTATTAATCCATTCCCGTGTCCGGTTAAATGAACGATTATTCGTACATATAAATACCCCGCCCATCGTGTCCGATCGAGTGTATATGGTAATTTATAGGGACGCCCAATTGTAAATCTTTATATTAACATTAACAAACTTTCATTTAGTTAAACAAATATAAAGCCCATTAATAGCCCATAGTCTAGTTTCCACAAGTGTCGTTCTTTTGTCCAAACCCCAATTATGGTACAAAGCCCAATTACCCAATTTTAGTAATTAGCCCAACATCATGATTACTTCGTTTTAAATAAGCATAATAATAACTTAGTTACGAGACATTAATATAAAAAGGTTGAACATAACTTACAATGATTAAAAATAGCGTAGCGTTACACGGACAGAATTTCGACTTACACCCTTACAACATTCGCTAACATACCCTTATTATTAGAATTATAATTAAAATTAAAATATAAATTATAATTATAAATATATTTACGTATGAAGAGGAAGAGAAAAAAGATGATTAAAACTCGGCACAAAACTGGCTTTATATAGGACCTGACCAGCAATCTCACTCCATGCGACTCGCATGGATTTGTGCCTCTGGCCATGCGAGTCGCATGGCCACCCTGGATCCAGCCAAATTGATTTGTTTTCTTCTTGCCGACGTAATATAATAATAATAATATATATAATATATAATTATATATAATTATATATATATTATATTATATTCTTGTGCATAGTAGACTAGATATTTTTGGTCCGTTGCGTCGGGCGTTTCTTCTTGGCTCAGGTCCCGGTTCCGGATTTTCGGACGTCCTTGCGTACAATTTTATATTTTGTACTTTGCGTTTTGAATCTTGTACTCTTGTGATTTCGAGACGTTTCTTATCAATAATTGGAACCTTTTTTATTGTCTTTTGTACTTTTGAGCTTTTTGGTCGTTTGCGTCTTCAATTCGTCGAATCTGTCTTTTGTCTTCACCTTTTATTATTTAAACGAATATCTCTTGTAAATAGAACAATTGCAACTAAAAGCTTGTCTTTCTTGAGGAATAATGCTATGAAATATATGTTCGTTTTTAGCATTATCAAATATTCCCACACTTGAGCGTTGCTTGTCCTCAAGCAATATCGTATTGAAATACTAGAATTACTTCTTTATTCTTCACACTTTGTACATCAGTGATTTCTATACGGCGGTATAAACAATGGTAGTAACGATATGGTTTACAGTCCCACATGACTATAAAAATTTAGATCCATTAAGGAAATTGGATCTTTATGAAAACATTTGATCTTTTGAAAATTAAATCTAGTTTTTACCCTAGATAAGTTTTCCGGAATAACCCTTTACCGGTGTTTGCAAAATATTTTTGTGGGTTTGGTGGGTTTCAGATTTGAAAATTTTAGCTCAAAACTTGCGGTTTTGTGTCACCCACTTGCTAACCTTGTATTTGGAAAGCAACACGTCCAGTTTACTTGTTCCGTATATTACCTTTCGGCAAACTACCGTCCGGTTGTAAAGGAAAGCATTGAACAAGCAACTGTTAAGGCAATGTCCCGTGACATGCTTTTGATTATGGTTTATAACTTGTCGGACGCAATTACTATCCTTGGTAGGAGCAATAGTAAAGCTCACCCTTATAATTTGTCGGTTTGGCACAAAGTCCTGTCTTTGACCATGCTATGCAACCACCGTTCTTACGGTTGACACCCGATTTGGTTCAGGTGACCTAACGAATTCCAGGTGAATTCCTAGGATTTTACGTTCAATGGTAATGAACGCATTGAAAATGGGTTTTCAGAAAACAAATCGGTTTGTATTTTTGATCAAAATATTTTCTCGTTCAAGCTCGAGTCTAGATATCATTGAATTCCATGAGTTTGTAATTCTCAATCTTTAGGGTCAATCTCTAGGATTGAGTAATATCAGGCTTAAAAGCTGATTTTTAATCTTTAAAGGAGATTATCCTTTCTGGGGATCTGATTCATTAGTCTTATCAAGCTAATTTGCACGGTGCCCCCCCATTGTACGAGATAAATTCTTCTCATGGTTAGGATAAATCTGACCACTTGGCGACCCTGTTTAATGCTGAGGTCCGTGGATTTCCTGCTGATTTTAGTGATGACTTTTCTAGATTTTTCGTCAACCTACAGCTGGTCTGAACGACAACTTCATGACCTAAATCAAGAAGCGCGTTTCTTTTTCGGAAGACTTTACTTCCTTTTAATGATGGAATTGATTCATCGTGTAGATCCATCTCTTCTTTTCTTTCATCGGGTAAAACAGTTTAGTTTAGTCCAAAGCAAAAGTATTTTCAGTTATTTGTTACAGATATATGTGACATATGTTTAAAATAACTTGGTAAATTTTCCCACACTTGGCTTTTATTTTCCTTTTTATCGTCCTCTATTCCATTTTAAATGAATTTTAACATTTTAGTTTGTTTCTCAATTTATGTCCTTTCCGAGGTAACAATAATTTCGGTGTTAAAACCTAGTTTTATCGTTCATAAATATGTATAAACATGATTTTGAATTCATTTAATTGAAAATTTTGAAAAATTTACTAGAATTGGGTAGTTAGTATATAAGACTAGGGCTGTTCTTTTTTATCAGAGAGCACTAGATTCTAATACAACTACTGCTTTACTAGTATTTTTAATGGTAACCAAGTGTTTAATATAAAAATTTTAAAATTCGAAAGAATTTAACCCCTTCCCACACTTAAGATCTTGCAATGCCCTCATTTGCAAGAAATCAGTAACAATTTAAATTATTGAGGGTGATTTGTGTGAAAATGATTAAATTTTTACCAAAGTTTCCAAATATATTGGCGTTTGTTTGCTGAATGATAAATGGTGCACGTCATTTGTTCATTCCGTCTTGTTGTTATTTCACATATATTTTGCATCATTGTCGTCAAAATTACTTGCTTTTGCTGAACTTAATGCCAGTCTTTGAAAACGCGTTGTTTTACCCTGTTTTGTGCATAAAAGAGAATACATACAATACAAATATAATCATACATGCAATTTGAAATGGAACTTTGGCATCCCACTTTTAAACTATAAGAAAAATATTAGTACACAATAATAATAAAATATCAAACATTACATAAACGTAATAAAATGTTAAGTGTTTAAAATAAAAATAAAAATTACCAACTTATCTCTACTGATCAGGAGGTGGGTTAGGAGGAAAATTAGGATATGGATCCCAATTCATGTTCGCGTCCGGGTTCCATGGCTGATTATAGGTGAACTGGTATGCTGCGTCATAATCATATGAATCATAGGGTGGTCTCATTTCTGGCTGATGTGCGGGATAGTATGCGGGTCGGGTCGGATAATACATCTCGCCAGGCTGCAACTGGCTTATAATTTGGCGCTGATGATAATCCCATCGGCCATGCTCTCGTTGCCGGGAATGCTCGTAGTCATTCCGACGTTGCCATGCCTCGTACTGCATATGCCTATCATAGTTCGTCATGTATTCATCCTCCATACGAACGCCTAAATCAAGAGCAGTCTCCCGAACAACTCCTATAATGTTGTTCGCATCCTCCATCTCGTCATCCGAACCTCTTTCTACCTGTCGCTGAGGTCCCTCGTATCGATATACCCGACCACATCTCATCAATAATACCCTTGCACCGTGTTAAAGGTTTGAACTTATAGTTTCACCTCCGTCCTCTATTTCGTTCATTGGACCCCCTTGGTGCTTATCTACACCTAAATACTCTCCAATGAGAGTAATGAAAATACCACCACCTATAATACTCCCCGATTTCATCCCCGAAACTACATTAGCGAGATAATAACCAACACAATAGGGAATGTTAACGAAACTCCTCGGGTCTCTAATACACTTGAGGTAGAATAAATCGTTTACGGTCAATTTCTCCTTATTTCTTCCCCTTTGTGTAATTGTGTTTGCTAAGAATCTATGAATCACCCGGAGTTCAGCTCTGTCTATATCTAAGTATGTATGATTTCCACTGGCGTGAAATTCATTAAAGTGGGACATACGCCTCCAGATGGCGTTAATATCAAATTCCCTATCTACCCTTTCTCCTTGGGCAATCAGGCTATTACAGTCGGGGCTCAAAAGTTCAGCAGGGGTGTAAATCTGTAAGGCCCTGGCTAAATCTATCATGGACATTCTGTACATGCGTCCACCTAACAGAAATCTAATAAAGCTTCTATCATCTATCCTCCTAACATCACTGTTTAACTTAATAGTACTAAGTAATTCTATACACCATTCCCTATATATGGTTCTACGAATGGAAAATAGGCGCATCCAATCGTTAAACTGAGAATTACCATACCTTTGCACCAATAATTCCCGAATCGGTTCGGCAAGGTTAACTGTTTCCAAAGGTACCCAGTCAATTGCCCTTGGCATTTCAATAACCTTAAAGTAGAGAATGTGCATGTTCTTTTGATAATCTGGATACTCTATCCAACATCGATCAAATCTCAGATTTGGGTGTAACTGATCTTCATTAATGTCTAAGCTCAGAATCCTTTGATGTGGAGCGAATTGACGAAACTGATTCATGAATAATTGATCTTGATCGTGATATGGAATATGTTGCTCCTCCTGTTCTTCTTCTTCTTGTTGCATATGTTGTTCTTGTTCATGAAACATTTCCGGTTCGGGCTCTGGTTGCCTGGACGATGATGCACCTGAACCTCCAGTATCGGCTCTCTGTAAAACACATTAAACACAAAAATTGTGCATCCAAATATGCATTAGTGTTAGCAAAATAGTAACTTGAAACAATTATGATGACATGTTCAATTCATAACACATTTTATACACATTTTCTTAACAATAACAATTCTACACTTTTACATACGAAAATGTGTACAATGTTTTATCACATTTAAACTCTTAAACATGTCAACAATAATCATTATAGCAATTAAACACTTGTTACATGGCATTCAAATCAAACTAGTGCTCATTTTCATATTTTTGTCAAGTCTACACTTTGTCAAATAAGCATATACGAAAAATGTACATCAGGTTCATAAGCATTTATCTCAAATAACATGCCAAAATAATCACTACTAGCAATGAAACAAGTTTCAAATGGCCTTTATATCAAATTATCCAAGTTCATGAATTTTTAGACTTAAAAAGTCCACTTTAATTCTCAAAAACATGTTTAGGCTCAAAGTTTGGATCAATTAACTACCTAAACATGTTACACTACTTAATTTAGCAACAATTCATGACAAAAATCGGCCATAACCTGTTTATATCAAAAAGCCCCAAATTGCTCAAGAACACAAACCCTAGATTCTTAAAAATTTGAAGTTTTTAGCTTCAATTCATGTTAAATAGCTTCTATCTAGGATATACATGCATAATATAACAACAATTTAGCTCTAATTACACCTAAATTTAACAAAATCAAAATATAAATTTTCTAGCTCAAGAACACAAAAATTCGAATTTAAAGAGATTAGGGGTGAAATCTTTACCTTTCTCCTGAAGGGGTTGAGACTACTGAATCTAGGCATGATTGTTGTGAAGTTTTGCAAGAAATTTGGTGAAAAATGGCGGATTTTTGAGAGGATTTGGGAGAGTTTTCGTGTATATGTGTGTGTATTGTGAAAGAAAAACAGATCGGACTGAGCTTTTGAACCTGACCAGTTTTCTGTGGCCATGCGACTCGCATGGATTATGCCTTTCCCCCATGCGAGTCGCATGGGGGTAAATTCCAGGTTTTGTTTTTTTTTTTTTTTTTTTTTTTTTTTTTTTTTAATAAAACCTTATACTTTTAAAACATAGAATTAAATAAAATTTTAAAAATTTTGTTTCTTTTTAGGACGAGGTCGTTTCGGGACGATGCCCTAGTCCGTCCCTCGACAAAATTTTACAATTTTGTCATTTTCAAGCGATTGTTTTAAAAGCTTAGATTTTTTGGATTTTTTCAATATTTTTGGCATACTTTAAATCAATAAGATTAAAAATAATGATAATAAAAGTTCTCGTCCCTCCCTCGGGTAAAGCAATTTCGGTTCAAAGACCTAGTCTTCAACTTACGACGAATTTTAAAAATCATATTTTTAACTTAAAGAGATAAAGTAAATTTTTGTTTTTTAAATTCACACAACTTAAATATAAAATTCAAAATTAAAAAAAATCACACCAAACTTAAAATTTGAAATGCATAAAATTAAAAATTCATATTTTAAAAATTAAAAATTCACACCAAACTTAATTTAAAAATTCATATTATAAATTCACACCAAACTTATATTAATTTTTCAAATATTTACAATTTTAAATATATTGTTTTTATAAAGTTTACAATATTAACTTAAGATTTAAATATTAATTTTAAAAACATGGTAAAAATAAATTTAAAAATCTTTTTGTCTTTTTATCCCACTTTAATCAATCAAATATTATCAAAAATATGCGCCCCTCTTTTCGGTAAAGTAATTTCGGTTCCAAGACCTAATTTAACTCATGACGAATTTTTGAAATATTTTGGGTTGATTGATTAAAGATATTTATACCTTAAGAATAAACGTTAAATTTCGCAGTGATGTAATAAATTTTTGAACGATATCAATAATTTCGGTCGCCAAACCTAATTTTATTCAATACCAATTTAATACTTTTTAGCGAACAAATTAGCGTTTATTATCAAAAGGTTAAAAATAAAAATAAAAATAAAAACTGTACAGACATACCTGTGAAATAGATTTCTTAGTTATATGATCTATTATATTCATAAGATAGTCGGTTTAATTGATTTTCCATGGCTGCATAGGCGTAACCTCGAGCATTCATTGTCTTTTCTTCTAAACATATGAACGGTCCGTCTCTGCATAAAGTAACAAATTCGGTATTTGAATAGGTTTGATTATTTGAACATTTACCTCCATGTGACCATTTTCTGCATTTGTGACATCGTTCTAGGTGTCGTGCTCTTCTTTTCGCTGCGGATTTTGATTTTCCTTTACCAAATTGTAACTTATTATCTTCGCATCTGGATCCTTTTCTAACTTCGTCCATTCTTTCTCTGATTACTGATACTAATTCACTCGGTAGTATGTCATTATTTCTTTTAGTGATCAAAGCGTGTAGCATTAGACCATGGTTTAGTTCACAGGCAGTCTTCATTTTGTAAAAACCTAAAAAAAAATAAAAATTCAGAATGGGGGGAGAAGACTAGTTCTTTAGGGTCTGCTAGGGAAAGACCATACGTGTTCCATTTTCGAGAACTACACGAAAACAGACAATCTAACTCTAACAGAAATACATATTATCCTTTAAAGACTTGATTCTCCCCACACTTAGTTAGCTGTGGTGTCGAAATTGTGATTAACTTCGTTGTCGACTTCCATCGGACCATGTATGTAATGTTTAACTCTGTGACCATTAACTTTAAATTCAATCCCATTTGAATTTATTAATTCTATCGTTCCGTATGGGAAAACTCTTTTGACTATGAATGGTCCAGACCATCTTGATTTCAATTTTCCAGGAAATAGCTTGAATCGTGAATTGAAAAGAAGAACTCTGTCTCCTTCTTTGAATTCTTTTGAACTTCTGATTCTTTTATCATGCCATTTCTTCGTTCTTTCTTTATAGATTAACGAATTTTCGTATGCTTCATGTCTTAATTCTTCTAATTCGTTTAGTTGACTTAATCGTAGACGTCCAGCTTCATGTAAATCAAGATTACATGTCTTCAAAGCCCAAAATGCTTTGTGTTCAATTTCTACTGGAAGATGACATGCTTTTCCATAAACAAGTCTAAAAGGTGTGGTTCCAATTGGAGTTTTGTAGGCTGTTCTAAAAGCCCAGAGTGCATCCTCCAATTTAATGGACCATTCCTTCGGATTTGATCCTACGGTTTTCTCTAGAATACGTTTTAAAGCTCGGTTGGTATTTTCAACTTGTCCACTTGTTTGTGGATGATATGCGGTGGAGATTTTATGAGTTACTCCATATCTTTTAAGAACTTTCTCAAGTTGATTATTACAGAAATGAGTACCCCGATCACTTATTAAAGCTTTCGGTGTTCCAAACCTTGCAAAAAGACGTTTTAAAAAGTTGACTACAACTCGTGCATCATTAGTTGGGAGAGCTTGTGCTTCCGCCCATTTAGATACATAATCAATGGCTACGAGTATATATAGATTATTATGAGATTTTGGAAATGGACCCATAAAGTCAATACCCCAAATGTCAAATACTTCACATACTTGGATGACATTTTGTGGCATTTCATCACGTTGACTTATTTTTCCGGCCCTTTGACATGCATCACAGGATTTGCAAAGAAGGTGTGCGTCTTTGTAAATTGTAGGCCAATAGAATCCAGCTTCATAAACTTTTCTTGCTGTTAGTTGAGGCCCATAATGCCCTCCTGTTGGTCCTGTGTGACAATGGTTTAAAATTTTACTAGCTTCATCTCCAAATACACATCGGCGTATTATTCCATCGGGACAACTTTTAAACAGATGTGGATCTTCCCAGAAATAGTGTTTTATATCACTGAAGAATTTCTTTCGTCTTTGGTACGATAATCCTTTTTCAAGGAATCCACAAACTAAGTAGTTTGCATAGTCTGCAAACCATGGGATTTCTTTATAATCTATCTTCAATAGATATTCATCAGGAAAGTTGTCTTGTATGGCCGATTCATTTAGAACTTCTAACTCAGGATTTTCAAGACGAGAAAGATGATCAGCGGCGAGATTTTCTGCTCCTTTTTTATCTCGGATTTCAATATCAAACTCTTGTAAGAGTAAGATCCAACGGATTAATCTTGGTTTAGCATCTTGTTTTGAAAATAGGTATCTAAGAGCAGAATGGTCGGTATAGACCACCGTTTTTGCTAGAACGAGATATGATCGAAATTTGTCAAAAGCAAAGACAATAGCAAGGAGTTCTTTTTCAGTAGTTGTATAGTTCGTTTGTGCTCCTTGTAATGTCTTACTAGCATAATATATAGGTTGAAATCGTTTTTCAATCCTTTGTCCTAAAACGGCTCCCATTGCAAAATCACTTGCATCGCACATTAGTTCAAATGGTAGATTCCAATTTGGTGTTATCATGATCGGCGCATTAGTGAGTTTTTCTTTAAGAATATTAAAAGATTTGATACACTCATCTGAAAAGATGAATGGCGCATCCTTTTCTAGGAGTTTATTCATAGGAGTGGCAATTTTTGAAAAATCTTTTATGAAACGTCGGTAAAAACCGGCATGCCCTAGAAAACTCCTAACTCCTCTAACATTTGTGGGATGTGGAAGTTTAGCAATTACATCTACTTTAGCTCTATCCACTTCAATTCCTTCTTTTGAAATTTTATGTCCAAGAACGATGCCTTCTTTAACCATGAAATGGCATTTCTCCCAATTAAGTACTAGATTTGATTTTTCGCATCTAATTAGCATTCGTTCCAGATTAACTAGACATGATTTAAATGTATCACCGAAGACTGAAAAGTCATCCATGAATACTTCCATGCATTCTTCTATCATGTCGTGAAAAATCGCCATCATGCACCTTTGAAAGGTTGCAGGGGCGTTACAAAGTCCAAATGGCATGCGTTTGTAAGCAAAAGTACCATAAGGGCACGTGAATGTGGTTTTCTCTTGGTCCTCGGGTGCTATTGGAATTTGAAAATATCCGGAAAATCCATCTAGAAAACAATAGTAACTATTTCCGGCTAATCTTTCCAACATTTGATCTATGAAAGGTAAGGGAAAGTGATCTTTTCTGGTGGCGTCATTTAATTTTCTATAATCAATACATACACGCCATCCTGTTACAGTCCTAGTAGGAATAAGCTCATTTTTCTCATTTGTAATGACAGTCATGCCACCCTTCTTAGGCACGCATTGAACTGGGCTTACCCATGGACTATCAGAAATTGGATATATCAAACCTGCATCTAGCAGCTTAATAATCTCTTTTTTAACTACATCTTGCATATTAGGATTTAGTCTTCGTTGGCGTTGCACATACGTTTTATGACCTTCTTCCATAAGGATTTTATGTGTGCAATACGAAGGACTTATTCCTTTAATATCATGAATCTTCCATGCAATGGCTGGTTTATGAGCTTTCAACACAGAAATGAGTTGTGATTTCTCATTTTCAGTAAGAGAAGACGATATTATTACAGGTAATTCAGATTCACCATGTAAATAAGCGTATTCCAAATGGTTTGGAAGTGGCTTTAACTCTAATTTCGGAGGTTCTTCTATCGATGATTTATATCGATATCTGTCTTCTTCTTTTAGCATTTGAATTTCTTCTGTTGTTGGTTCATATCCATTAGCTATAAGTGTAGCTAACATTTCAGCTTCATCAATTGGTTCATTACTTTCTCCTAAAGAACATTCTCCTGTTCCTTGTAATTCTGGAAATTCTTTTAATAATTCTGCATGTGCATCTATAGTTTGAATATAATAACATGTATCATCTGCAGATTGTGGTTGTTGCATTGCTCTATCAACTGAAAAGGTAACACTCTCATCCTCTATACTTAGGGTCAATTTCTTACCGAACACGTCTATCATTGCTTTAGCCGTGTTTAAGAATGGTCTTCCTAATATGAGAGGAACTTGAGAATCTTCTTCCATGTCCAAAACAACAAAATCTACTGGAAATACTAAAGTACCAACTTTAACTAGCATGTTCTCCATTATCCCTCTAGGATATTTTATTGATCTATCGGCTAGTTGTATGCTTATTCTGGTTGGTTTCAATTCTCCAAGGTCTAGTTTAGCGTATAGTGAATACGGCATTAGATTTATACTAGCACCTAAGTCTGCCACTGCTTCTATTGAACTAAGACTACCCAGAAAACATGGAATTGTGAAACTTCCTGGATCAGATAGTTTTTCTGGTATCTTATTCAACAGCACTGCTGAACAATTAGCATTCATAGTAACAGCCGAGAGTTCTTCCATTTTCTTTCTATTCGTGATTAGATCTTTCAAGAATTTAGCATATCTTGGCATTCCTGAAATCACATCAATGAAAGGAAGATTTACATTTATCTGTTTAAACATATCCAAAAATTTGGATTGCTCGGCTTCAAGTTTCTCTTTCTTCATTTTACTCGGGTAAGGAAGTGGTGGTTGGTATGGTTTAACATAAGGTTTATCCTTAACTGTGTTATCTTCATTAACCTTTTCAACTACCGGTTCTTTTTCCTTATCTTGATCAGGTTGTGGTTCTTGTGGAGTAGGGATAGTTTCATCAGAAGTTACAGGTATTTCAGGTGGTTTAAGTGTTGTACCACTTCTTGTGGTAATAGCTTTAGCTGTTTCATTCCGGGGGTTAGCATTTGTATCACTAGGTAGACTTCCCGGTTTTCTTTCACCTATTAACCTTGCTAGGTTACTTACTTCTTGTTCCAGATTTTGAATAGAAGCTTGTTGATTTCTAAATGCTTGAGCATTTTGTTCATTTGTTTGTTTCTGAGATGTGAAAAACTGCGTTTGAGTTTCAACTAGCTTCGTCATCATATCTTCTAAATTCGGCTTTTTATCATCGGTTTGTTGTGGTGGTTTGTTTTGAAAATTAGGTCTTTGCTGATTATAAGTATTATTGGATACTTGTTGATTGCTAGGACCTTGTTGGTTATTGTATGGAATATTTCGGTTATAATTCTGGTTTTGATTGTAAATCGGTCTTGGCGGTTGATAATTATTCTGATAATTATTTCCAGGCCTTTGGTTTATGTATGAAATATTCTCTCTTTGTTCCATTGTTAATTCAATACTGAGACAATCTTTTGTCAAATGTGGTCCTCCACACTGCTCACAACTAATTCGTATTGAGTGAATATCCTTAGTCATCTTTTCCATTCGTCTCTCGAAAGCATCTATCTTTGCGGAAATGGAATCTAAGTCATGGCTAGAGTCGGCTCTAGCTGCTTTAGATGATCTAATGATATCTTTTTCTTGGTGCCACTCATGCGAGTGGGAAGCAGTGTTATCAATAATTTTGTAAGCATCAGTTTCGGTTTTCTTCATAATAGAGCCACCAGCTGCTATATCTATGTCTTTCCTTGTAGTGATGTCGCATCCTCGGTAGAATATTTGTACTATTTGACAGGTGTCTAAACCATGTTGCGGACATCCTCTTAATAACTTTCCATATCTTGTCCACGCCTCATATAGAGTTTCATTTGGTTTTTGTGTGAACGTAACAATTTCTGCTTGAAGTCTTACGGCTTTAGATGCAGGAAAGAATTGTTTAAGAAATTTGTCAATTAAAACGTCCCATGTATCAATCGCCCCTTCAGGTAACGATTCCAACCAATCTTTGGCTTCTCCCTTTAAAGTCCAGGGAAATAACATGAGATATATCTGTTCATCCTCCACTTCTCGGATTTTAAATAGTGTGCAGATCCTATTAAAGGTACGTAGATGTTCATTTGGATCTTCCTTCGGCGCACCACTAAATTGGCATTGATTAGTCACCATGTGTAGAATTTGTCCTTTGATTTCATAATCTGGCACATTAATGTCTGGATGAGTAATTGCGTGACCTTGGCCAGTGCGTTTAGCTCTCATTCGGTCTTCCATACTTAAAGGTTCCAGATTCTCCATAATTGAATTTGTTGAATCGGTATCACTAGATGATTCTGATTTAATGGTTCGTTCCTCAACAATCTCTGTTTGAATGATTGGTGGTTCCGGAGGAAAGTTTAATGGTTCAGGATCTATGAACCGTTCCTGAATATTTTCTGGATTCTCAATTGTGAGGTTTGTTTCAAAAACTGGATTATCGGAAATTTGAACTGAAGTACTTGGTCGACTGGATGACGATTCTAAAGAAAAATCAACGGCGGTTATATTTGTTAAACGATGTCTTGATCGAGTTACAGGTGGTGAACGTACAAAAGGTGATGAACGTCTTGCTCGGTGCATTCACTGAATATCCTATTAGTTTTTAAAAGGAAAGAAAAATTATAATAAGTTATCCAATCAATAGACTTTTCTGATTTTGCCCACGTTTCGAATAGCCAAAAGATGCAGCAGAGGGGCAGGATTCGTTTGGTCTCAATATAATTGAGGACTGTTTGGCTCCAATAACCCGGTCCACGTACAAATCCAACTATTACTACGAACCAGAAAATTTTGATGTCTATCAATTTAACCACTTAAAATAAATTTTCGTAATTTTAAGAAATTTAGATAAGAAGTAGAATAAAAATCTATGTCCTAAAAACTAGAATGGCGAGAAATAAGAGAGAGAAAAAGAGAGTTCGTCGAAAAAGGTCGAAAAAGAAAAAATGGTTGAAAAATAAAAGGTGACGGAAAAATAAAAGAAACTTATAAAAACTTAAAAATACTTAACTAACCTAACCTTATTACTACAACTAACTTAAAATTATAATCGCAAATTGAAATTACTAATTGGAATGATAATTGGTACATAGTAAAAGGTGTCTAAAAATATTAAAGCTTACAGGAAAAACTAAATCCCAAATGGAAATAACTTAAAAAGAAACTAAAACTTAAAAAGGCGTCGCAAAATTCTAAAGCACCTAAATCTTAGTCTAAAGAAAAAGCACTTAAGGAATTCTACGGCAAAGCCTAAAAATCTAGGAGTAAAAATAATTATAGCAAAAACTAAGTTTAAAATTAAATATGAGCTAAAAAATACAAATATTACGCTACAACGATTAAAAAGGAACAAAAAGTTATAAAAAGTTATAAAAATATTAGATTTTATAAAAATATTATTTTTATATTTTTTTTTATATTATAGTATTAAGTAAATAAATAATAAAACTTAAACAAAAGTAAAAATAACTAAATAAATTAAAAACTTTAATTATAATAATAATAATAGTTTTAGGGTTTTAAATAATAATAATTAAATAATATACGTAATAAATGCGGAATTAGGGTTTGGATGTGGCCTGGTCAAACCCCTCATGCGAGTCGCATGGTTTAAGGGGGTGGGTCATGCGAGTCGCATGGATACCCTGAACTGGTTTATTTGGACTGGTTCAAAGGACAGGTCACGTAATATTTAATATTTATTTTCTTTCTCTTTTTTTTTCTGTTTTAAATTTAAATAAAATATATATATGTAATTAAAATAAAAACTTAAAAATAAACTTAAAATACTTTATAATTTTGTAGAAATAAAAGAAAAACTTAAAAATATACTTAAAATATTTTATTTTTTTCGATTTTAAAAGCTTTTTTTTTTTTTTATATATTTTTTTTATTTTTAAACAAAAATATAAATTTTACAAAAACTAATTATAACTTAAAAATTAAAAATATGGCGTTTCGCTTTGGCGAATGTTCCCCGGCAGCGGCGCCAAAAATACTTGATGTCGAACGAGGTGTATATAAAATAGTTATTATTTTACTAGAAAAACTATTAAATACGATACAATTTTACACAAGATATTTATTTATTTATAGAATGGATATACTTAAACCTTGCTACAACACTTATAGGCAGTGTACCTAATCGTACAGTAGTGTAGTTTTTAGTAAGTCCGGTTCGTTCCACAGGGAGATCTTTGAACAAAGCTCAACGCTATATTAGTTTACTTTTATAAAAATACAAATATATATATAAGTAATGTTATTATTATAAAGGGGGGTTTTTACCGTTTAATGACCGGTTTGTCGATTTTAAAACTTTAGTCGCAGTTAAAACCTAATGTAAAATATAAAATAAATACAAGACTTAAATTAAAGCGTAAAGTAAATAACGATAATGAAATTGCGAATAATAAAATTGCGATAATTAAAAAGTACGATAATTAAAAGTGCGATTAAATAACAATAAATAAAAGTGCGATAATTAGAAGTGCAATTAAATATAAAATAAAGGAAATTAAATATGAAATAAAAGAATTATGCTTATTTAAACTTCCGTAATCATGATGTTTGACGTGTTGATTTTAGTTTTATGCCCATGGGTTAATTGTCCTTTGTCCTGGATTATTCAATATGTCCGTCTGGTTTTTGTCCATAACAGTCCATCAGTCATAAATATAAATTGCAAGTGTCCTTGTCAAATTATTATTATACCCGAAGTTAAATATTCCAACTAATTGGGGATTCGAATTGTAACAAGGTTTTAATACTTTGTTTAATGAATACACCAGGTTATCGACTGCGTGTAAACCAAGGTTTTACTACTTTGTTAACAATTACACCAATTACCCTTGAATGTAATTTCACCCCTGTTTTAATTATTCTAGTGGCTATTAATCCATTCCCGTGTCCGGTTAAATGAACGATTATTCGTACATATAAATACCCCGCCCATCGTGTCCGATCGAGTGTATATGGTAATTTATAGGGACGCCCAATTGTAAATCTTTATATTAACATTAACAAACTTTCATTTAGTTAAACAAATATAAAGCCCATTAATAGCCCATAGTCTACTTTCCACAAGTGTCGTTCTTTTGTCCAAACCCCAATTATGGTACAAAGCCCAATTACCCAATTTTAGTAATTAGCCCAACATCATGATTACTTCGTTTTAAATAAGCATAATAATAACTTAGTTACGAGACATTAATATAAAAAGGTTGAACATAACTTACAATGATTAAAAATAGCGTAGCGTTACACGGACAGAATTTCGACTTACACCCTTACAACATTCGCTAACATACCCTTATTATTAGAATTATAATTAAAATTAAAATATAAATTATAAATATAAATATATTTACGTATGAAGAGGAAGAGAAAAAAGATGATTAAAACTCGGCACAAAACTGGCTTTATATAGGACCTGACCAGCAATCTCACTCCATGCGACTCGCATGGATTTGTGCCTCTGGCCATGCGAGTCGCATGGCCACCCTGGATCCAGCCAAATTGATTTGTTTTCTTCTTGACGACGTAATATAATAATAATAATATATATAATATATAATTATATATAATTATATATATATTATATTATATTCTTGTGCATAGTAGACTAGATATTTTTGGTCCGTTGCGTCGGGCGTTTCTTCTTGGCTCAGGTCCCGGTTCCGGATTTTCGGACGTCCTTGCGTACAATTTTATATTTTGTACTTTGCGTTTTGAATCTTGTACTCTTGTGATTTCGAGACGTTTCTTATCAATAATTGGAACCTTTTTTATTGTCTTTTGTACTTTTGAGCTTTTTGGTCGTTTGCGTCTTCAATTCGTCGAATCTGTCTTTTGTCTTCACCTTTTATTATTTAAACGAATATCTCTTGTAAATAGAACAATTGCAACTAAAAGCTTGTCTTTCTTGAGGAATAATGCTATGAAATATATGTTCGTTTTTAGCATTATCACTCGTGCTCCTTACAGACTCGCACCCAGCGAGATGAAAGAACTGCAAAGCCAACTGCAAGAACTATTAGAACGTGGTTTCATTCGACCAAGCACATCACCATGGGGAGCTCCTGTTTTGTTTATCAAGAAGAAGGATGGTACATTTAGGTTGCGTATTGACTACAGAGAGTTGAATAAACTTACCATCAAAAACCGTTATCCACTGCCGAGAATTGACGACTTATTTGATCAACTACAAGGCTCGTCGATTTATTCGAAAATCGATTTACATTCTGGATATCATCAAATGCGAGTAAAGGAGGATGATATTCCAAAAACTGCTTTTAGGACGAGTTATGGTCATTACGAGTTTATGGTTATGCCGTTTGGATTGACTAACGCACCAGCTGTGTTCATGGACCTTATGAACCGTTTGTGTGGGCCATATCTTGACAAGTTTGTCATTGTTTTCATCGATGTCATACTTATTTACTCAAAGAATTATCAAGAGCACGAAGAACATTTGAGAAAAGTGCTAGAAGTATTGAGGAAAGAAAAACTGTACGCTAAGTTTTCAAAGTGTGTATTTTGGTTGGAAGAAGTTCAATTCCTCAGTCACATAGTGAACAAAGAAGGTATCCAGGTTGACCCGGCAAAGATCGAAACCGTTGAAAAGTGGAAAACCCCAAAAACTCCGAAGCATATACGTCAATTTTTAGGATTGGCTGGTTACTACAGAAGATTCATCCAAGATTTCTCCAAAATAGCAAAACCCTTTACTGCATTAACGCATAAAGGGAAGGATGAACAAGAGAAGGCATTTCAGTTATTGAAGAAAAAGCTAACTACGTCACCTATATTGTCATTGCCTGAAGGGAATGATGATTTTGTGATTTATTGTGACGCATCAAAGCAAGGTCTCGGTTGTGTATTAATGCAACGAACGAAGGTGATTGCTTATACGTCTAGACAATTGAAGATTCACGAGCAAAATTATACGACTCACGATTTGGAATTAGGTGCTGTTGTTTTTGCATTAAAGACTTGGAGGCATTATTTATATGGGGTCAAAAGTATTATATATACCAACCACAAAAGTCTCCAACATATATTTAATCAGAAGCAACTGAATATGAGACAACGCAGGTGGATTGAACTGTTGAATGATTATGATTTTGAGATTCGATACCACCCGGGGAAGGTGAATGTGGTAGCTGACGCTTTAAGTAGAAAGGACAGAGAACCTATACGGGTAAAAGCTATGAATATAATTATTCGTACTAACCTTACTACTCAAATAAAGGAGGCGCAACAGGGGGTTGTAAAAGAAGGAAAGTTGAAGAATGAGATACCCAAAGGATCAGAGAAACATCTTAATATTCGGGAAGACGGAACCCGATATAGGGCTGATAGAATTTGGGTACCAAGGTTTGGAGATCTGAGAGAAATGGTACTTAAGGAAGCACATAAAACCAGATATTCAATACATCCCGGAGCGGGAAAGATGTATAAAGATCTCAAGAAACACTTTTGGTGGCCGGGTATGAAAGCCGATATTGCTAAATATGTAGGAGAATGTTTGAGGTGTTCTAAGGTCAAAGCTGAACATCAGAAACCATCAGGTCTACTACAACAACCTGAAATCCCGGAATGGAAATGGGAAAACATTACCATGGATTTCATTACTAAATTTCCAAGGACTGCAAGTGGTTATGATACTATTTGGGTAATAGTTGATCGTCTCACCAAGTCAGCACACTTCCTACCAATGAGAGAAGATGACAAAATGGAGAAGTTAGCGTAATTGTATTTGAAGGAGGTTGTCTCCAGACATGGAATACCCGTCTCTATTAACTCTGATAGGGATGGTAGATTTGTTTTAAGGTTCTGGAAGACGTTGCAACAAGCATTAGGGACTCGTCTAGACATGAGCACTGCCTATCATCCACAAACTGATGGGCAGAGCGAAAGGACGATACAAACGCTTGAAGACATGCTACGAGCATGTGTTATTGATTTCGAGAACAGTTGAGATCGACACCTACCGTTAGCAGAATTTTCCTATAACAACAGTTATCATTCTAGTATTGAGATGGCACCGTTTGAGGCACTTTATGGTAGAAAGTGCAGGCCTCCGATTTGTTGGAATGAAGTGGGGGATAGACAGATTACGGGTCCAGAGATAATACAAGAAACTACCGAGAAAATCATCCAAATTCAACAACGATTGAAAACCGCCCAGAGTCGACAAAAGAGCTACGCGGACAGTAAAAGAAAAGATATAGAGTTTGAAATTGGAGAAATGGTCATGCTTAAGGTTTCACCTTGGAAAGGCGTTGTTCGATTTGGTAAACGGGGGAAACTAAATCCAAGGTACATTGGACCATTCAAGATTATAGATCGTGTCGGACCAGTAGCTTACCAACTGGAGCTACCTCAACAACTTGCGGCTGTACATAACACTTTCCACGTCTCGAATTTAAAGAAATGTTTTGCTAAAGAAGATCTCACTATTCCGTTGGACGAAATCCAAATCAATGAAAAACTTCAATTCATTGAAGAACCCGTCGAAATAATGGATCGTGAGGTTAAGAGACTTAAGCAAAACAAGATACCGATTGTTAAGGTTCGATGGAATGCTCGTAGAGGACCCAAGTTCACCTGGGAGAATGAAGATCAGATGGAGAAGAAATACCCGCATCTATTTCCAGAAGATTCGTCAACACCTTCAACAGCTTAAAATTTCGGGACGAAATTTATTTAACGGGTAGGTACTGTATTGACCCGAACTTTTCCATGTTTATATATATTAATTGAGATTGATATTTACATGACTAAATGTTTCCAACATGTTAAGCAATCAAACTTGTTAATACTTGATTAAATGAAATAAGTTTCATATAGACAATTGATCACCCAAGTTGACCGGCGATTCACGAACGTTACAAAATTGTAAAAACTACATGTTGTGGTATATATATACATATATATATGGTTTACATAAGATTATGATGAGTAAGTATCTCACTAAATATATTAACAATGTGTGATATACATAAGAAATGAGATTACTAAGTTAAGAAACTCGAAATGATATATATAACGATTATTGTTATGATAACATCTACTAAATACATATGTATCATATTAAGATATTGATACACTATATTTAACATGATAAAATTATATTTAAATATATCATTAAGTGTGTTAACAATGAACTACATATGTAAAAACAAGACTACTAACTCAAGAATTACGAAACGAGACTTATATGTAACGATTATCGTTGTAACGATATTTTAATGTATATATCATATTAAGAGATATTCATACATCATGATATCATGATATAATAAACATTGGGTTAACAACATTAATTGAGATCGTTAACTTAAAGGTTTCAAACCAACACTTACATGTAACGACTAACGAAGACTTAACGACTCCATTAGAATGTATATACATGTTGTGTTTTGATATGTATTCTAACACTTTTGAAAGAATTCAAGACACATATCAAAGTACTTCTACTTAACAAAAATGCTTACAATTACATCCTCGTTCAGTTTCATCAACAATTCTACTCGTATGCACCCGTATTCGTACTCGTACAATACACAGCTTTTAGATGTATGTACTATTGGTATATACACTCCAATGATCAGCTCTTAGCAGCCCATGTGAGTCACCTAACACATGTGGGGACCATCATTTGGAAACTAGCATGAAATATTGATGTGTGCAGCGGTGTATAGGAAATACTATTATTGTTTACTACGAAATACGATGAAATATTATAAAAGTTTTATTATTTATTTACAGATGGGATATACCTAAACTCTGCTACAACACTATAGGCAGTGTACCTAATCATAGAGTAGTATAGTTTTTAGTAAGTCTGGTTCGTTCCACAGAGACTGCTAAGCAGTTATTTATTTTAAAATATAAATTTATTATATATATATATATATATATATATATATATATATATATATATATATATATATATATATATATATTTACAATATCGTAGTATTATTATTATTATAAAATGGGGGTTTTACCATTTAATGACTGGTTTGTCGATTTTATATTTTAAGCGTAAAGATAAATGACGATAATTAAAATTACGATCAATAAAAGTGCGATAAATAAAATTGCGATAAGATATAAAATAAATGAATTATGCTTATTTAAACTTCTGTAATCATGATGTTAGGCGAGCTGATTTTAATTTATTACCATGGGTTAATTGCCCTTTGTCCTGGTTTAATTGATACGTCCATCTGGTTTTTATCCATTATGGTCCATCGGTCATAAATATAAAGTGCGAGTATCCTCGTCAAATTACCCTTATACCTGAAGTCAAATATTCCAACTAATTGGGGACTTTAACTGTAACAAGGTCTTAATAAGTTGTTAATGATTGCACCAGGATATCGACTGCGTGTAACCCAAGGTTTTAATACTTTGTTAACAATTACACCAAGTGTCCTTGTATGTAATTCACCTCTGTTTTAATAAGTCCATTGACTATTAATCCATCCCCGTGTCCGGTCAAATGAATGATTATTAGTATTTATAAATATCCCGCCCATCGTATCCGATCGAGTGTATGTGGTTATTTATAGATACATCAAATTGTAAATCTATATATTAAATTAACGAACTATCATTCAGTTAAACAAATATAAAGCCCATTAATAGCCCATAGTCTAATTTCCACAAGTGTCGGTCTTTTGTCCAAACCCCAATTATGGTACAAAGCCCAATAACCCAATCTTAATATTTAGTCTAACATCATGATTACTTTGGCTTAAATAAACATAATAATAACTTAGTTAACAAACATAATTAAAAAGGAAGAACATAGCTTATAGTGGTTATTAATTGCGGAGTGTTACACTGATAGAACTTCGACTTTTGAACCCGTAACTCAAGCGTTACAATAACCCAAACTAACTGATATACTACTAATTATTACTATAGAGAAAGATTGATAAAATTGATTTTGAAGTTGTGTTTTGAATTGAGTTTTGGTGTTGTATTTATAGTAGATGAAAAGCACTATTCCCATTTTGAATTGTGGATTGAAAGTTTGTTGTACTTTGAAAGTTTGTTGTACTTTGAAAGTTTGTTGTAGCTTGAAAGTTTGTTGTAGCTTGAAAGTTTGTTGTAGCTTGAACTTTGTGCTTGTTGACTTGTACACTTACATTTATGCATTAAAGAAATTGTACATCTTGGAGTATCACTTGAACGTTGAGCGTTTTTGACCATTTAAGTCTTCAAATCTTTGTTTTCTTCTTTTGTCTTCGCACTTATTTATTTAAACGCATATTACATAAAAATAGAACAATAGTAACTAAAAGCTTTACATATTGGAAGGATATTGTGCCTAAATATATGTTCATTTGGAGCACTATCAAATATCCCCACACTTGAACGTTGCTTGTCCTTAAGCAATACAGAACTTGAAATAAAATCACACTTCACTCGAATCACTTTTTTATTCTCACACTTTATACATCAGTGATTTTGATACGGCGGTATAAACAATAATAGTAACAATATGGTTTACAGTCCCACATGACTATGAAAATTTAGATCCTTTAAGGAAATTGGATCTTTATGAAAATATTTGATCTTTTGAAAATTCATTCTAGCTTTTACCCTAGATAAGTTTTCCGGAATAACCCTTCACCGGTGTTTGAAAAATATTTTTGTGGGTTTTGTGGGTTTCAGATGATAAAAATTTAGCTCAAAACTTACGGTTTTGTGTCACCCACTTGCTAACCTTGTATTAGGAAAGCAACACGTCCAGTTTACTTGCTCCGTATATTACCTTTCGGTAAACTACCGTCCAGTTGTAAAGGAAAGCGATGAACAAGCAACTGTTAAGGCAATGTCTAATGACATGCTTTTGTTCATGGTCTATAACGTGTCGGATGCAATTACTATCCTTTGTAGGAGAAATAATAAAGATCACCCTATAATTTTTCGGTCTGGCACAAGGTCCTGTCTTCGACCATGCTATGCAACCACCATTCTTACGGTTGACACCTGATTTGGTTCAGGTGACCTAATGAATTCTGATGAATTCTTAGGATTTTACGTTCAATGGTAATGAACGCATTGAAAATAGGTTTTCAGAAAACAAATCGGTTTTAATTTGATCAAAATATTTTCTCGTTCAAGCTCGAGTTTTGATATCATCGAATTTCATGAGTTTGTAATTCTCAATCTTTAAAGTCAATCTCAAGGATTGATTAATATCAGGCTTAAATGCTGATTTTTAATCTTTAAGGAGATTATCCTTTCTGAGGGTCTGATTCATTAGTCTTATCAAGCTAATTTGCACGGCGCCCTCCCCATTTTACGAGACAGATCCTCTCATGGTTAGGATAAGTCTGACCACATGGCGACCCTGTTTGATGCTGAGGTCCGTGGATTTCCTACTGATTTTAGAGATGACTTTTCTAGATTTTTTGTCAACCTACAGCTGGTCTGGACGACAACTTCTTGACCTAAATTAAGAAGCGCGTGTCTTTTTCAGAAGACTTTACTTCCTTTTAATGATGGAATTGATTCATCGTGTAGATCCATCTTTTCTTTTATCTTTATTATAATATTGCGGGTAAAACAGTCAATTTAGTCCAAAACAAAAGCACCTGCAATAACTTTACAGAAACAAGTGATAGATAGTTTTTAATTGAATAACTTGGTACATTCTCCCCACACTTAGTTTCTTTCTTTGCCTTTTTATTCGCCTTTATTCCATTTTAAATGAATTCAAGTGTTTTAGGATGTTTCTCAATTTATGTCCTTTCCGAGGTAACGATAATTTCGGTATTAACACCTAGTTTTCATCGTTCATAAATATGTATAAACATGATTTTGAAATTCATTTATTTGAAAAATTTTCAAATTTTCACAAAAATTGGCAAATAAACCAAGTGCAAACTCGAGAGAATTTATAACCCTTCCCCACACTTGAGATCATGCAATGCCCTCATTTGCATGAAATTAGACTATAATTATAAATTCATGAGGGTGATTAGTGTAAAAAAGTGATTAAAAATACCCAGTTTTTAATTACTAAGCTCGTCGAATGATAGATGGCGCACCTCATCGTTCATTCCTTTTGTTATTTTATCACACATGTTTTTTCTTAAAAAATGGTTGCTTTTCTGAACTGTTTACTAATCTTTAAAAATGCGTATTTTACCCTAATTTATCATGCATTTTTATTAACAAGTTATGCACTAACCCGAACCCCTAATTTAATTTTAAGTGGGGTTAGACTTCTCCACACTTAGCTGACGACATGTGAAGTCGGTAGAATAAGTTCCACGAATTAGAATAGTGAGCCAGTCATTTACATCTCGGGTGATGTATAATATATCAATGGGTTTAAAGTTTAGCCCCACCCGATTGTCACTAATTAATTCTTCTTTAAGTGTAGCTTTCAGTAAATGGATGCGTCTCTTTTCTGGTTCTTGGTCAAATGGATCGTTATATACCGACATACATATTTCTTTAGGGTTGACAATTCCTAATATCTCTTTCCGTTCATTCTCGGGATCAAAGTTTTCACCTCTATTACCCAATTGGATGAAATCCGAGGTGTCATTATCTATTACAGCTCGTAGTTCATCTTCGGTAGATGACTCGTCTATTGAGAATATTGGGTTGGAAGGTTGTGGAATGGTGAATTTCAGGATCGAAGCAAATTCTTCTTCTTTAGCGGTCCTTATCGGTCCCACCACTTTGTTCTCGGGGGTAAAATTTTCAACGTTATCGTTTTCCCAAGAGTACCAATTTGTCACCCTTACTTCTTCTTCATCCATTGATGGATTGATGATTTCGTCGGTAGAGGCTAATGTGTCGATATTTTGTGAAATTGGTAAAACTGAATAAAAAGTATCATCGGGATAATTGGTGATTTCGAAGCTCTCGAATTCATCAAAATTCGATGATATGAGATTTTCTTGCACATGACTCCTCAGATCAACAGGTGTGTAGTCTGATAGAGTTTCAGCTTGCCTATTTGCAAACTCTCTCATTTGTTCATTTTGAGCGTCAAATTCTTCGAGGTTGATTTTCATATAATCTAAAAAAATTTCAGACACATAATTTTCCTCGTTATTTGGTTGTTGAGTTTGGATATATTCTTGGGAATAATCCCAATTTGAATCTTCATAATCGTTCCATTCAGGTTCCATGGGTGCATAATTTTCTATAGGAACGTAATAATAACATTCTCATGTTGAATGATAATCTCCACAGATTTCACAACCAGCTATTGTTTCGTTATTCGTGATCCAAGTTTGACTGAACGAATTTTCATCAACACTCGTTTGAGAGTATTGATTTAATTGATTTTGCATGTCAGAAAGTGTTTCCAAAATATTTTCGAGATTTTCCATAATACGTTTATTACTAAATTTAGACGTCGGAAATAACGATTTCTCGGGGGAGATACCCGAATGGGATAACGGGTCATCGAATTTGAAGGTTCTTTGGTTACATAAAAACAATTTCACAGGGTGTATTCCGTTATCTTTGTGCAACAGACAGTTTCTTCATATTTTAGATGTTGCGTACAACAATTTATCAGGATCGATCCCTAAATGTTTCGGTGACTTGAGTAGTATGAGTGACGCTAGTTTACTGGGTGACGATTTGGAGCGGGGTGTTGAAGCGGGTCTGATTCAGGTGTTGAAAGGTGTTGAGCGTGAGTATACAACAACATTGCAGTATCTAATTAACATGGATCTTTCAAGTAATGAGCTTGTTAGCGAGATACCTCGAGAGCTAATGAAACTTTCGTTAATGGTGGGACTCAATTTATCGAATAATCATCTCGGGGGAGGTATTCCAAATACAATTAGAAACATGAAGGCGTTAAATTCTCTTTATTTATTGAAAAACCGGATGACTGGGAAGATCCCTGGAAGCATGGCAGCTTTGACTTTTTAAGTCACCTGAATTTGTCATATAACAACTTTTCGGGTCGAATTCCAATAGAAAATCAGTTGCAGACGCTTACTGATCCGTCAATATATGTTGGTAATACAGATCTTTGTGGTGCTCCTCTTCCAAAGAATTGCTTGATTCCTGAAGATCCGAAAAGAAGCGAGAAAAAATATGAAGAAAATGATGATCCTGATGTATAGTTTTATCTGGGCATACTGTGTGGTTTAGCAGTAGGTTTTTAGGGTGTTATTGTTGTGTTGCTGCTCAAGGAGCAATGGAGACAGAAACTATTTATGTTTGTCGATGCAACTACGAAAAAGATACGCGTTGCAGTCGTGAGGAGTGTTTACAAAATGAGAAAAACTGCATAGTTCCTTATAAATATAATGTATGCAAGTGTGGAATATAGATATAATCATACATGATTTTTTTCTTTTCTTTGATTTGCTTTTGTATTATGTAGGTGTGATCTAATATGTAGACGATCAAGAAATGTGTCTTACAAATCGTGTTTCGTAAACAGGGTTAATTGGATGATAATCATATCATATACTCCATATTTAGCACTATGAGATAGTTCTAATCTTAACCATCCCAAGATAAGATAGCTTAGTGATGAGTAGTAACGGTTCGGGTCACCTTTTAAAATGGGTCGGGTAAGCTTTTTTAAGCGGGATAAACAGGTTAGTTCCAAACCGGTCGGGTCAGGCCCAGACCCTTTTTTCCTTAACATTTTAAAATGAGATAAAAGTCTTACAATGAGCATATTGTTGGGAAATTACGGCCTCACTAATTCTCAACACCCAACCCAATGAAAAACCGTAAAGAAATAAGAACAATCCACAACACAAGAATTTAACGTGGAAACTCCAAAAACAGGAGAAAAACCACGGGCCTCCAAAGAGATAAATACACTATATCACAAATTGTTACAATGACATAGACAACTCTCTTAAGCCAACTACACTTTTCAAAGTATTTAACTAAAACAACTCCCAAACAAGGGTAAGTGTAGTGACCCGAACTTTTCAATGTTTATATATATTAATTGAGATTGATATTTACATGACTAAATGTTTTCAACGTGTTAAGCAATCAAACTTGTTAAGACTTGATTAAATGAAATAAGTTTCATATAGACAATTGATCTCCCAAGTTGACCGGCGATTCACGAACGTTACAAAATTGTAAAAATTACATGTTGTGGTATATATAGACATATATATATGGTTGACATAAGATTATGATGAGTAAGTATCTCACTAAATATATTAACAATGTGTGATATACATACGAAATAAGATTACTAAGTTAAGAAACTTGAAATGATATATATAACGATTATCGTTATGATAACGTCTACTAAATACATATGTATCATATTAAGATATTGATACACTATATTTAACATGATAAAATGATATTTAAATATATCATTAAGTGTGTTAACAATGAACTACATATGTAAAAACAAGACTACTAACTCAAGAATTACGAAACGAGACTTATATGTAACGATTATCGTTGTAACGATATTTTAATGTATATATCATATTAAGAGATATTCATACATCATAATATCATGATAACATAATAATTTAACATCTCATTTGATATAATAAGCATTGGGTTAACAACATTAATTGAGATCGTTAACTTAAAGGTTTCAAAACAACACTTACATGTAACGACTAACGAAGACTTAATGACTCCATTAGAATGTATATACATGTTGTGTTTTGATATGTATTCTTACACTTTTGAAAGACTTCAAGACACATATCAAAGTACTTCTACTTAACAAAAATGCTTACAATTACATCCTCGTTCAGTTTCATCAACAATTCTACTTGTATGCACCCGTATTCGTACTCGTACAATACACAGCTTTTAGATGTATGTACTATTGGTATATATACTCCAATGATCATCTCTTAGCAGCCCATTTGAGTCACCTAACACATGTGGGAACCATCATTTGGCAACTAGCATGAAATATCTCATAAAATTACAAAAATATTAGTAATCATTCATGACTTATTTACATTAAAACAAAATTACATATCCTTTATATCTAATCCATATACCAACGACCAAAAACACCTACAAACACTTTCACTCTTCAATTTTCTTCATCTAATTGATCTCTCTCAAGTTCCATCTTCAAGTTCTAAATGTTTTTCATAAATTCCATAAGTATAGTTTCATAAAAATCAAGAATACTTCTAAGTTTGCAAGTCTACTTCAAAGCTTTCTAATCCATTCCAAGTAATCATCTAAGATCAAGGAACCTTTGTTATTTACAGTAGGTTATCTTTCTAATTCAAGGTAATATTCATATTCAAACTTTGATTTAATTTCTACAACTATAACAATCTTATTTCGAGTGAAAATCTTACTTAAACTGTTTTCTTGTCATGATTCTGCTTCAAGAACTTTCAAGCCATCCAAGGATCCTTTGAAGCTAGATCCATTTTTCTCATTTCCAATAGTTTTATCCAGAAAACTTGAGGTAGTAATGATGTTCATAACATCATTCGATTCATACATATAAATCTATCTTATTCGAAGGTTTAAACTTGTAATCACTAGAACATAGTTTAGTTAATTCTAAACTTGTTCGCAAACAAAAGTTAATCCTTCTAACTTGAATTTTAAAATCAACTAAACACATGTTCTATATCTATATGATATGCTAACTTAATGATTTAAAACCTGGAAACACGATGAACACCATAAAATCGGATATACGCCGTCGTAGTGAAACCGGGGGCTGTTTTGGTTTGGATAATTAAAAACTATGATAAACTTTGATTTAAAATTTGTTCTTCTGGGAAAATTATTTTTCATATGAACATGAAACTATATCCAAAAATCTTGGTTAAACTCAAAGTGAAAGTAAGTTTTTCAAAATGGTCATCAAGATGTCGTTCTTTCGACGGAAATGACTACCTCTTTAGTAATTGACATGTAACTTAAATTTCCGACTATAAACCTATATATTTCTGTTTGGATTCTTAAATTAGAGTTCAATATGAAACCATAGCAATTTGATTAACTCAAAACGGATTTAAAATGAAGAAGTTATGGGTAAAACAAGATTGGATATTTTTGATCTTTTTAGCTACGGGAAATGTTTAACAAATCTATACAAATCATATCCTAGCTAACTTATATTGTATTATACATGTATTCTAATATATTATGTAATCTTGGGATACCATAGACACGTATGCAAATGTTTTGACATATCATATCGACCCATGTATATATATTATTTGGAACAACCATAGACACTCTATATGCAATAATGTTGGAGTTAGCTATACAGGGTTGAGGTTGATTCCAAAAATATATATACTTTGATTTGTGATCTAGCCTGAGACGTGTATACACTGGGTCGTGGATTGATTCAAGATAATATATATCAATTTATTTATGTACATCTAATTGTGGATAACTAGTTGTAGGTTATTAATGAGGACAGCTGACATAATACACTCAAATCTTTAAAACATAATAAAAATGGTTGTAATTATATTTTGATCATACTTTGATATATATGTACATATTTGTATAGGTTTGTGAATTGATCCGTGGCCAAGTCTTATTTCTGAGGAAGGAAATATCTGTGAAAGTGAGTTATAGTCTCACTTTTAACATCTAATATTTTTGGGATGAGAATACATGCAGGTTTTATAAATGATTTACAAAATAGACACAAGTACGTGAAACTACATTCTATGGTTGAATTATCCAAATCGAATATGCCCCTTTTTATTAAGTCTGGTAATCTAAAAATTAGGGAACATACACCCTAATTGACGCGAATTCTAAAGATAGATCTATTGGGCCTAACAAACCCCATCCAAAGTACCGGATGCTTTAGTACTTCGAAATTTATATCATATCCGAAGGGTGTCCCGGAATGATGGGGATATTCTTATATATGCATCTTGTTAATGTCGGTTACCAGGTTTTCACCATATGAATGATTTTTATCTCTATATATGGGATGTGTATTGAAATATAAAATCTTGTGGTCTATTGTTACGATTTGATATATATAGGTTAAACCTATAACTCACCAACATTTTTGTTGACGTTTAAAGCATGTTTATTCTCAGGTGAATACTAAGAGCTTCCGTTGTTGCATACTAAAATAAGGACAAGATTTGGAGTCCATGTTTGTATGATATTGTGTAAAAACTGCATTCAAGAAACATATGTCGATGTAATATATTTCTATTGTAAACCATTATGTAATGGTCATGTGTAAACAGTATATTTTAGATTATCATTATTTGATAATCTACGTAATGCTTTTAAAACCTTTATTGATAAAATAAAGGTTATGGTTGTTTTAAAAATGAATGCAGTCTTTGAAAAACGTCTCATATAGAGGTCAAAACCTCGCAACGAAATCAATTAATATGGAACGTTTATAATCAATATGAACGGGAAATTTCATTAAGAAAGAAAGAAATAATCAAATACTTAAAGTGTATTGATTGGTGCAAGTTGGAATGATGCCCATGACCTCCTTTTATAGCCAAGTCATCCACCTCCAACTTCTTCCTCCCACCGATGTGGGATAACATCCTTCACAAAGTAACCATATCAATTTTTCTATTAAAAACAAAACCAACAAATCTCCACCTTTTTGATAGAAAAAGATAACCATACTTAAGGATAACCGACGCAGATGCTTCCTCGACGACAACTTCAAGATCCTCATCTTCATGTCGTTGACGTTATCTCCCAAGAGACAAAACTTGCATCCTCATCGAACATTGTCTAAACCGACAATCATTGTCATAACAGACAATCATAACTCTAAACTGAATTATCATACTCTACCGTAAGAGTATAACCACTTAGAAGATCTCATTCTAAGAATTTCACCTCGACACATGTTGAATAACCAGCTGAACATTTACAGTGCAACTTCCCCGTTTGGCTTTCCCGGAAGTTCCATCAGCTTCAACATCAGTTTCCACCACACAACCTGCACGAATGCCAAACCACTGCCCATGTGCAATTGTGGAACCGCTAAAGAACATCCTTTTCCATGGTGGCGCGGACACACCATGAGGATGACGTGACTTCAGAGGAATTTGTCACTCTCCGTAATAACGAAGGCATCATTAGCGCCTTTGGAGCCATTTGCCGAATTAGCTCCACCTGGACAATTAACCCTTACATGCCCAGTCTTCCCGCACCTCCAGCATACCAGATTCTTTTTGGAGTTTCTCTTCTGCCTATCCGAACACAACAGTACCGTACTTTCTGATGACGAGACCCCATTACCTTCCAGTCTTTTCTCCTCAGATAGGAGCTTGCTAGTAACATCTTCAAACTTCAGAGTTTCTTTCCCATACATCAAAATAGGTTTCATGTGCTCATAGGACGAAGACAAAGATAATATCAGCCTCAAAGCTTTATCTTCATCTTACATTTTAACTCCAATAGCCTCCAGTTCTGAAACAATACCATTCAGAATGCTCAGATGATCTAAAATCTTTGATCCCCCATCCATACACAAAGTATGAAACTGTTCCTTAAGACACAGCCGGTTTGAGATGTCCTTGCCCAGGTACAACTGCTCCAACTTATCCCAAAGTTCCTTAGCCATTGATAACCCGTGCACATTTGCAAGCACGTTCTTTGCAAGACACAGACGAATCGCACTTGCCGTCCTCAAATCCATATCATCCCATTCTTCTTCATCGAACTTCTTGCTAGAATCACTGAAATGTCCCGTTCATATTGATTATAAACGTTCCATATTAATTGATTTCGTTGCGAGGTTTTGACCTCTATATGAGACGTTTTTCAAAGACTGCATTCGATTTTAAAACAAACCATAACCTTTAAAATATTACGACGATTATCAAAAATGATAATCTGAAATATAGCGTTTTCACACGACCATTACATAATAGTTTACAATAATATTACACAACAATATATGTCTTCTAATGTTGTTTTTAAACAATATTATACAAGCATGCTGACTCAAACTATTGTCCATAAATTATCATGCAACAACGGAAGCTCTTAATAATCACCTGAGAATAAACATGCTTTAAACGTCAACAAAAATGTTGGTGAGTTATAGGTTTAGCCTATATATTTGTCAAATCGTAATAATAGACCACAAGATTTTTATTTCCATTTCTCAATAACATGCAATCTGCATCAAAATCATTCATATGATGAACACCTGGTAACCGACCTTAACAGGATGCATATAGAATATCCCCATCATTCCAGGACTCACATCGGACATGATAAATCGAAGTACTAAAGCATCCGTAACTCGGATGAGGCTTGTTGGGCCAAATAGATCTATCTTTAGGATTCGCGTCAATTGGTGGCAATTACCATAAACACCAATTCTTAGGCTACCAAGCTAAAAAGGGGCATATTTGGTTCGATAATTCAACATAGAATGTAATTTTGATCACTTGTGTCTATTTTGTAAAACATTTATAAAACTGCATGTATTCTCATTCCAAAAATAATAGATTTTAAAAGTGGGACTATAACTCACTTTCACAGATTTTTACTTCGTCGTAATTTAAGACTTGGCCACTGATCGATTCACGAACCTATAACAAATATATATATATATATATATATATATATATATATATATATATATATATATATATATATATATATATATATATATATATATATATATATATATATATATATATATCAAAGTATGATTGAAATATATTCACAATATTTTTATTATGTTTTAATGATTTAAGTTTATTAAATTAGCGGTCCAACGTTAGTAATCTACAACTAGTTGTCCATAGTTAGATGTACAGAAATAAATCAATATATATTATCTCGAATCAATCCACAACCCAGTGTCTACAAGTCTCAGACTCGATCACAACTCAAAGTATATATATTATTTTGGAATCAACCTCAACCCTGTATAGCTAACTCAAGCATTACTGCATATAGAGTGTCTATGGTTGTTCCAAATAATATATATAGATGGGTCGATATGATATGTCAAAACATTGTATACGTGTCTATGGTCTATCAAGTTTACATAATATGTTAGAGTACATGTATAATACAATATAAGTTAGTTAAGTTATGGTTAGAATAGATTTGTTACAAATTTTACGTAGCTACAACAAGCAAAAATATCCAATTTTGTTTTACCAATAACTTCTTCGTTTTAAATCCGTTTTGAGTGATTCAAGTTGCTATAGTTTCATAATGAACTGAAATTCATGAAACTAAACAAAAAAAGTATAATTTTATAGTTGAAAATATAGGTTACAAGTCATTTTTGTAAGAGGTAGTCATTTCAGTCGAAAGAACGACGTCTTGATGACCATTTTGAAAAGCATACTTTCACTTTGAGTTTAACCATGATTTTTGGATATAGTTTCATGTTCATAAGAAAAATCATTTTCCCAGAAGGATAACTTTTAAATCAAAGTTTATCATAGTTTTTAATTATCTAATCCAAAACAGCCCGCGGTGTTACTACGACGGCGTATGTCCGGTTTTACGGTGTTCTTCGTGTTTCCAGGTTTTAAATCATTAAGTTGGCATATCATATAGATATAGAACATGTGTTTAGTTGATTTTAAAAGTTAAATTAGAAGGATTAACTTTGTTTGCGAACAAGTTTAGAGTTAACTAAACTATGTTCTAGTGATTACATGTTATAATCTTCGAATAAATAGTTTTATATATATGAATCGGATGATGTTATGAACATCATTACTACCTAAAGTTTAGTAGGTAAACCTACTGGAAGTGACAAAAATTGATCTAGCTTCAAAGGATTCTTGGATGGCTTGAAATTTCTTGAAGTAGAATCATGACACGAAAACAAGTTCAAGTAAGATTATCACTCGAATTAAGATAGTTTATAGTTATAGAAATCGAATCAAAGTTTGGATATGAATATTACATTGAATAAGAAAGATAACCTACTATAATTAACAAAGGTTTCTTGATCTTAGATGATTACTTGGAATGGATTTGCAAGATTGAAAGTAAACTCGCAAACTTGAAAGGATTTTCGAAGTGTTCTTGAAGTGTTCTTCCTCTGATGATTATAGCTTGATTCTTGAAGTAATTTATGATGAAGATGATGATTAGTTTACTGGAAATTTCATTCCTAAGAGAGAGAGAGTGTGTGTGTGTGTGTGTGTGTGTGTGTGTGTGTTTAGAGAGAATTAGAAAGAGAATTGGAAGTGAAATGGATTGATTGGTGAGTGGTGAATGGTGAGTGGTGAGTGGGGTTAAAAGAAATTCTAGTTAGTTGACTAGTTCATGGTAGAAGTTAAATTGGATTAGTCATGCATGACATAATCAAGAGTGGAATCCCATGCTAGTTCCTATTTGTATATACCCATAGTAAGTACGTCTAGAAGCTGTGTATAATACGGGTACGAATACTGAATGACTATGAGTAGAATTGTTGATGAAAATGAATGTAAATGTAATTGTAAGCATTTTTGCTAAGTAGAAGTACTTTGATATGTGTCTTGAAGTCTTTCAAAAGTGTACTAATACATCTTAATACACTACATGTATATTCATTTTAACTGAGTCGTTAAGTCATCGTTAGTCGTTACATGTAAGTGTTGTTTTTGAAAGCTTTAAGTTAACGATCTCATTTAATGTTGTTGAAAGCTTTAAATCAAATTTTAACACATTTTTAATAAAGCGATATTAACCCAAACAAAAAATTTCCAAGCTGACCTGGCAGCTCGACCCCAGCCAGGGGCTCTGCCCCTTGGATCCCGCTATTAGGGGCGCTGCCCCCGAACCCCCGTCATAAATACGATAAGTTCAAACAAGTGTGCACTCCCCACTTCCCCAAACTTGTTCGATATTTATCAAGGTTATTTTGGTTAACAAATTAATCCCATTACACTTAAATCATATTGGTGACACAAATCACCAACAATGAATATATCTTAATATGATACATATGTATTTAGTAAGGCGTGGCTATAACGATAATCGTTATATATATCGTTTCGAGTTTCATAATTCAATAGTCTCATTTTATGTATATAACTCATTGTTAATATACCTAGTGAGATACTTACTTTTCATAATATCATGTTAGCTATATACATATCCATATATATATCATCATATAGTTTTTACAAGTTTTAACGTTCGTGAATCGCCGGTCAATTTGGGTGGTCAATTGTCTACATGAAACTTATTTCAATTAATCAAGTCTTAACAAGTTTGATTGCTTAACATGTTGGAAACATTTAATCATGTAAATATCAATTTCATTTAATATATATAAACATGGAAAAGTTCGGGTCACTACAATCACTGCCGGGAACAAGGGTGGGTTTACCCTTCAAAGCCTTGTGTAAACCGGACTGAATCAACACATCCTTGACTTGAACCTGCCATAAGCCAAAATTGATCCTTCCATCAAATTTCTCTACATCAAACCTCATCGGACTGAACTTCGACATCGTATCTGTATCCTAAGAACAACACTTTCTCTGATTTTGCCCACGTTTCGACTGGCCGACAGATGTAGTGGAGTGGCACACAGGATCCGTTAAATTGGAAAATCCAACACCAGGTCCACTACAAATTCTTGACACCACTTACTCCGAATCAGAAAAATATTGTCAAACCAGATACCCTATACGATCAATAGAACTCGTTTCTGATGTGGACGATCCACTCCCGTGGCAACCACAGAGCATACTCTGACTCCTATAACCGAGACCCTCCGTCAAACCTGACGCTCTGATACCAGTTGTTGGGAAATTACGGTTTCACTAATTCCCAACACCCAACCCAATGAAAAACAGTAAAGAAATAAGAACAATCCACAACACAAGAATTTAACGTGGAAACTCCAAAAACAGGAGAAAAACTACGGGACTTCAAAGAGAGAAATACACTATATCACAAATTGTTACAATGACATAGATAACTCTCTTAAGCCAACTACACTCTCCAATGTATTTAACTAAAACAACTCCCAAACAAGGGTAAGAAAGAAAGAAATAATCAAATACTTAAAGTGTATTGATTGGTGCAAGTTGGAATGATGCCCATTGAAATGTCCCGTTCATATTGATTATAAACGTTCCATATTAATTGATTTTGTTGCGAGGTTTTGACCTCTATATGAGACGTTTTTCAAAGACTGCATTATTTTTTAAAACAAACCATAACCTTTATTTTATCGACAAGGTTAAAAGGACACCACCTAGACTATCAAAAATGATAATCTAAAAATATCACACTTACGCACTACCAATACATATTGGTTTACAATATTAATATGTTACAACAAAGTAAATCTCGAATGCAGTTTTAAACAATATTATACAAGCATGCTGACACCAAATCTTGTCCATATATTAGCATGCAATAGCGGAAGCTCTTAATAATCACCTGAGAATAAACATGCTTTAAAACGTCAACAAAAATGTTGGTGAGTTATAGGTTTAACCTATATATCAAATTGTAATAATAGACCACAAGATTTCATCTTTCAATAACATGTAATCTGCATAAAAATCATTCGTATGGTTGAACACCTGGTAACCGACATTAACAAATGCATCTAGAATATCCCCATATATAAATATCGAAGTAATAAAGTAGTTCAAATTCTCTGACTGGGGCTTTTCAATGGCCCATAGATCTATCTTTAGGATTCGCGTCAATTGGTGTCAATTATAATAAAAACCAATTCTTAGGTTACCAAGTTCAACAAGGGCGATATCCGGTATAACGATTCAACATAGAATGTAGTTTCAATACTTATGTATATTTTGTAAATCATTTTCAAAACTGCATGTATTCTCATCCCAAAATATTAGATTTTAAAAGTGGGACTATAACTCACTTTCACAGATTTTTACTTCGTCGGGAAGTAAGACTTGGCTACTGGTCGATTCACGAACCTACAACAAATATGTACATATATATCAAAGTATGTTCAAAATATAGTTACAACATTTTTAATAAGTTTTAATGTTTTAAGTTTATTAAGTCAGCTGTCTTCGTTAGTAACCTACAACTAGTTGTCCACAGTTAGATGTGCAGAAATAAAGCAATATATATATCTCGAATCAATCCACGACCTCGTGTATACAAGCCTCTGGCTAGATCACAACTCAAAGTATATATAATATTTTGGAATTAACCTCAACCCTGTATAGCTAACTCCAACATTACTGCATATAGAGTGTCTATGGTTGTTCCGAAATATATAAATATATATATATATATATATATATATATATATATATATATATATATATATATATATATATATATATATGGGTCGATATGATATGTCAAAACATTGTATTCATGTCTATGGTATCCCAAGATTACATAATATATTAGAATACATGTATAATACAATATGAGTTAGCTAGGATATGATTAATATAGATTTGTTACCAATTTTCACGTAGCTACAACAAGAAAAATTATCCAATCTTGTTTTACCCATAACTTCTTCGTTTTAAATCCGTTTTGAGTGATTCAAGTTGCTATGGTTTCATATTGAACTTAAGTTTATGAATCTAAATAGAAAAAATATAAGCTTATAGTCAGAAATACAGATTACAAGTCATTTTTATAAAGGTAGTCATTTTAGTCGAAAGAACGACGTCTAGATGACTATTTTGGAAAACAAACTTCCACTTTGAGTTTAACTATGGTTTTTGGATATAATTTCATGTTCATAAGAAAAATCTTTTTCCCAGAAGAACAACTTTTAAATCAAATTTTATCATAGTTTTTAATAAATAACCCAAAACAGCCCGCGGTGTTACTACGACGGCGTATATCCGGTTTTACGGTGTTTTTCGTGTTTTCGGGTTTTAAATCATTAAGTTAGCATATCATATAGATATAGAATATGTGTTTAGTTGATTTTAAAAGTCAAGTTAGAATGATTAACTTTTTTTTGCGAACAAGTTTAGAATTAACTAAACTATGTTCTAGTGATTACATGTTCAAATCTTTGAATAAGATAGTTATACATATATGAATCGAATGATGTTATGAACATCATTACTACCTCAAGTTTAGTAGGTAAACCTACTGAAAATGATGAAAAAATAACTTGAACTTCAAAGGATATTTGATGGATTGGAAGTTCTTGAAATAGAATCATGACACAAAAACAAGTTCAAGTAAGATTATTACTCGAATTAAGATAGTTATAGTTATAGAAATTGAATCAAAGCTTGAATATGAATATTACCTTGATTTAGAAAGATAACCTACTGTAAATAACAAAGGTTTCTTGATCTTAGATGATTGCTTGGAATGGATTAGGAAACTTGGAAGTAAACTTGTAAACTTGGAAGTGTTCTTGATGTGTTCTTGAGTAATTGTTTTTATGATGATTATAGGTAATAACTGAAATGTCCCGTTCTTATTGATTAAAAACGTTCCATATTAATTGATTTCGTTGCGAGGTTTTGACCTCTATATGAGACGTTTTTCAAAGACTGCATTCATTTTAAAACAAACCATAACCTTTATTTCATCAATAAAGGTTTAAAAAGCTTTACGTAGATTATCAAATAATGATAATCTAAAATATCCTATTTACACACGACCATTACATAATGGTTTACAATACAAATATGTTACAACAAAATAAGTTTCTTGAATGCAGTTTTTACACAATATCATACAAGCATGGACTCCAAATCTCGTCCTTATTTAAGTATGCGATAGCGGAAGCTCTTAATAATCACCTGAGAATAAACATGCTTAAAACGTCAACAAAAATGTTGGTGAGTTATAGGTTTAACCTATATATATCAAATCATAATAATAGACCACAAGATTTCATATTTCAATACACATCCCATACGTAGAGATAAAAGTCATTCATATGGTGAACACCTGGTAACCGACATTAACAAGATGCATATATAAGAATATCCCCATCATTCCGGGACACCCTTCAGATATGATATAAATTTCAAAGTACTAAAGCATCCGGTACTTTGGATGGGGTTTGTTAGACCCAATAGATCTATCTTTAGGATTCGCGTCAATTAGGGTGTCTGTTCCCTAATTCTTAGATTACCAGACTTAATAAAAAGGGGCATATTCGATTTCGATAATTCAACCATAGAATGTAGTTTCACGTACTTGTGTCTATTTTGTAAATCATTTATAAAACCTGCATGTATTCTCATCCCAAAAATATTAGATTTTAAAAGTGGGACTATAACTCACTTTCACAGATTTTTACTTCGTCGGGAAGTAAGATTGGCCACTGGTTGATTCACGAACCTATAACAATATATACATATATATCAAAGTATGTTCAAAATATATTTACAACACTTTTAATATATTTTGATGTTTTAAGTTTATTAAGTCAGCTGTCCTCGTTAGTAACCTAAAACTAGTTGTCCACAGTTAGATGTACAGAAATAAATCGATAAATATTATCTTGAATCAATCCACGACCCAGTGTATACGTATCTCAGTATTGATCACAACTCAAACTATATATATTTTGGAATCAACCTCAACCCTGTATAGCTAACTCCAACATTCACATATAGAGTGTCTATGGTTGTTCCGAAATATATATAGATGTGTCGACATGATAGGTCGAAACATTGTATACGTGTCTATGGTATCTCAAGATTACATAATATACAATACAAGTTGATTAAGTTATGGTTGGAATAGATTTGTTACCAATTTTCACGTAGCTAAAATGAGAAAAATTATCCAATCTTGTTTTACCCATAACTTCTTCATTTTAAATCCGTTTTGAGTGAATCAAATTGCAATGGTTTCATATTGAACTCTATTTTATGAATCTAAACAGAAAAAGTATAGGTTTATAGTCGGAAAAATAAGTTACAAGTCGTTTTTGTAAAGGTAGTCATTTCAGTCGAAAGAACGACGTCTAGATGACCATTTTAGAAAACATACTTCCACTTTGAGTTTAACCATAATTTTTGGATATAGTTTCATGTTCATAATAACAATCATTTTCTCAGAATAACAAATTTTAAATCAAAGTTTATCATAGTTTTTAACTAACTAACCCAAAACAGCCCGCGGTGTTACTACGACGACGTAAATCCGGTTTTACGGTGTTTTTCGTGTTTCCAGGTTTTAAATCATTAAGTTAGCATATCATATAGAGATAGAACATGTGTTTAGTTGATTTTAAAAGTCAAGTTAGAAGGATTAACTTTTGTTTGCGAACAAGTTTAGAATTAACTAAACTATGTTCTAGTGATTACAAGTTTAAACCTTCGAATAAGATAGCTTTATATGTATGAATCGAATGATGTTATGAACATCATTACTACCTTAAGTTCCTTGGATAAACCTATTGGAAAAGAGAAAAATGGATCTAGCTTCAACGGATCCTTGGATGGCTCGAAGTTCTTGAAGCAGAATCATGACACGAAAACAAGTTCAAGTAAGATCATCACTTGAAATAAGATTGTTATAGTTATAGAAATTGAACCAAAGTTTGAATATGATTATTACCTTGTATTAGAATGATAACCTACTGTAAGAAACATAGATTTCTTGAGGTTGGATGATCACCTTACAAGATTGGAAGTGAGCTAGCAAACTTGAAAGTATTCTTGATTTTATGTAACTAGAACTTGTAGAATTTATGAAGAACACTTAGAACTTGAAGATAGAACTTGAGATAGATTAATTAGATGAAGAAAATTGAAGAATGAAAGTGTTTGTAGGTGTTTTTGGTCGTTGGTGTATGGATTAGATATAAAGGATATGTAATTTTGTTTTCATGTAAATAAGTCATGAATGATTACTCATATTTTTGTAATTTTATGAGATATTTCATGCTAGTTGCCAAATGATGGTTCCCACATGTGTTAGGTGACTCACATGGGCTACTAAGAGCTGATCATTGGAGTGTATATACCAATAGTACATACATCTAAAAGCTGTGTATTGTACGAGTACGAATACGGGTGCATACGAGTAGAATTGTTGATGAAACTGAACGAGGATGTAATTGTAAGCATTTTTGTTAAGTAGAAGTATTTTGATAAGTGTATTGAAGTCTTTCAAAAGTGTATAAATACATATTAAAACACTACATGTATATACATTTTAACTGAGTCGTTAAGTCATCGTTAGTCGTTACATGTAAGTGTTGTTTTGAAACCTTTAGGTTAACGATCTTGTTAAATACTGTTAACCCAATGTTTATAATATCAAATGAGATTTTAAATTATTATATTATCATGATATTATCATGTTTGAATATCTATTAATATGATATATATATATACATTAAATGTCTTTACAACGATAATCGTTACATATATGTCTCATTTAAAAATCATAAATTAGTAGTCTTGTTTTTACATATGTAGTTCATTGTTAATATACTTAATGATATGTTTACTTATCATAGTATCATGTTAACTATATATATATCCATATATATGTCATCATATAGTTTTTACAAGTTTTAACGTTCGTGAATCACCGGTCAACTTGGGTGGTCAATTGTCTATATGAAACATATTTCAATCAATCAAGTCTTAACAAGTTTGATTTCTTAACATGTTGGAAACATTTAATCATGTAAATATCAATCTCAATTAATATATATAAACATGGAAAATTTCGGGTCACTACAGTACCTACCCGTTAAATAAATTTCGTCCCGAAATTTTTAGCTGTTGAAGGTGTTGACGAATCTTCTGGAAATAGATGCGGGTATTTCTTCTTCATCTGATCTTCACGCTCCCAGGTGAACTCGGGTCCTCTACGAGCATTCCATCGAACCTTAACAATTGGTATCTTGTTTTGCTTAAGTCTTTTAACCTCACGATCCATTATTTCGACGGGTTCTTCGATGAATTGAAGTTTTTCGTTGATTTGGATTTCATCTAACGGAATAGTGAGATCTTCTTTAGCAAAAAATTTCTTCAAATTCGAGACGTGGAAAGTGTTATGTACAGCCGCGAGTTGTTGAGGTAACTCAAGTCGGTAAGCTACTGGTCCGACACGATCAATAATCTTGAATGGTCCAATATACCTTGGATTTAATTTCCCTCATTTACCAAATCGAACAACGCCTTTCCAAGGTGCAACTTTAAGCATGACCATCTCTCCAATTTCAAATTCTATATCTTTTCTTTTAATGTCAGCGTAGCTCTTTTGTCGACTCTGGGCGGTTTCCAACCATTGTTGAATTTGGATGATCTTCTCGGTAGTTTCTTATATAATCTCCGGACCCGTAATTTGTCTATCCCCCACTTCACTCCAACAAATCGGAGACCTGCACTTTCTACCATAAAGTGCTTCAAACGGCGCCATCTCAATGCTTGAATGGTAGCTGTTGTTGTAGGAAAATTCTGCTAACGGTAGATGTCGATCCCAACTGTTTCCGAAATCAATAACACATGCTCGTAGCATGTCTTCAAGCGTTTGTATCGTCCTTTCGCTCTGCCCATCAGTTTGTGGATGATAGGCAGTACTCATGTCTAGACGAGTTCCTAATGCTTGCTGTAATGTCTGCCAGAATCTTGAAATAAATCTACCATCCCTATCAGAGATAATAGATATTGGTATTCCGTGTCTGGAGACGACTTCCTTCAAATACAGTCGTGCTAACTTCTCCATCTTGTCATCTTCTCTTATTGGCAGGAAGTGTGCTGATTTGGTGAGACGATCAACTATTACCCAAATAGTATCAAAACCACTTGCAGTCCTTGGCAATTTAGTGATGAAATCCATGGTAATGTTTTCCCATTTCCATTTCGGGATTTCGGGTTGTTGAAGTAGACCTGATGGTTTCTGATGCTCAGCTTTGACCTTAGAACACGTCAAACATTCTCCTACATATTTAGCAACATCGGCTTTCATACCCGGCCACCAAAAATGTTTCTTGAGATCCTTGTACATCTTCCCCGTTCCAGGATGTATTGAGTATCTGGTTTTATGAGCTTCTCTAAGTACCATTTCTCTCATATCTCTAAATTTTGGTACCCAAATCCTTTCAACCCTATACCGGGTTCCGTCTTCCCGAATATTAAGATGCTTCTCCGATCCCTTGGGTATTTCATCCTTTAAATTTTCCTCTTTTAAAACTCCTTGTTGTGCCTCCTTTATTTGAATAGTAAGGTTATTATGAATCATTATATTCATAGATTTTACTCGAATGGGTTCTCTGTCCTTCCTGCTCAAGGCATCGGCTACCACATTTGCCTTTCCCGGGTGGTAACGAATCTCAAAGTCGTAATCATTCAATAATTCAATCCACCTACGCTGCCTCATATTCAGTTGTTTCTGATTAAATATGTGTTGAAGACTTTTGTGGTCGGTATATATAATATTTTTGACCCCATATAAGTAGTGCCTCCAAGTCTTTAATGCAAAAACAACCGCGCCTAATTCCAAATCATGCGTCGTATAATTTTGTTCGTGAATCTTCAATTGTCTAGACGCATAAGCAATCACCTTCGTTCGTTGCATTAATACACAACCGAGACCTTGCTTTGATGCGTCACAATAAATCACAAAATCATCATTCCCTTCAGGCAATGACAATATAGGTGCTGTAGTTAGCTTTTTCTTCAATAACTGAAACGCTTTCTCTTGTTCATCATTCCATTCAAATTTCTTCCCTTTATGCGTTAATGCAGTCAAGGGTTTTGCTATTCTGGAAAAGTCTTGGATGAACCTTCTGTAGTAACCAGCTAGTCCTAAAAACTGGCGTATGTGTTTCGGAGTTTTCGGGGTTTCCCACTTTTCAACAGTTTCTATCTTTGCCGGATCCACCTTAATACCTTCTTTGTTCACTATGTGACCGAGGAATTGAACTTCTTCCAACCAAAATGCACACTTTGAAAACGTAGCGTACAATTCTTCCTTCCTCAATACTTCTAACACCTTTCTCAAATGTTCACCGTGTTCTTGGTCACTCTTTGAGTAAATAAGTATGTCATCAATGAAAACAATGACAAACTTGTCAAGGTATGGTCCACACACTCGGTTCATAAGGTCCATGAACATAGCTGGTGCATTAGTTAAACCAAACGGCATGACCATAAACTCGTAATGACCGTAACGTGTTCTGAAAGCAGTCTTTGGAATATCATCTTCTTTCACCCGCATTTGATGATACCCAGAACGTAAGTCAATCTTTGAATAAACAGACGAGCCTTGTAGTTAATCAAATAAGTCATCAATTCTCGGCAGTGGATAACGGTTCTTGATGGTAAGTTTGTTCAACTCTCGGTAGTCGATACACAACCTGAATGTACCATCTTTCTTCTTGACAAACAAAACAGGAGCTCCCCACGGTTATGTGCTTGGTCGAATGAAACCACGCTCTAAAAGTTCTTGTAATTGGCTTTGCAGTTCTTTCATCTCGCTGGGTGCGAGTCTGTTAGGAGCACGAGCTATTGGTGCAGCTCCTGGTACAAGATCTATTTGAAATTCAACGGATCGATGTGGGGGTAATCCCGGTAATTCTTTCGGAAATACATCGGGAAATTCTTTTGCAATGGGAACATCATTGATGCTCTTTTCTTCAGTTTGTACTTTCTCGATGTGTGCTAGAACAGCATAGCAACCTTTTCTTATTAGTTTTTGTGCCTTCAAATTACTAATAAGATGTAGCTTCGTGTTGCCCTTTTCTCCGTACACCATTAAGGGTTTTCCTTTTTCTCGTATAATGCGAATTGAATTTTTGTAACAAACGATCTCTGCTTTCACTTCTTTCAACCAGTCCATACCGATTATCACATCAAAACTCTCTAACTCTACTGGTATCAAATCAATCTTAAATGTTTCGCTAACCAGTTTAATTTCTCGATTCCGACATATATTATCTGCTGAAATTAATTTACCATTTGCTAATTCGAGTAAAAATTTACTATCCAAAGGCGTCAATGGACAACTTAATTTAGCACAAAAATCTCTACTCATATAGCTTCTATCTGCACCCGAATCAAATAAAACGTAAGCAGATTTATTGTCAATAAGAAACGTACCCGTAACAAGCTCCGGGTCTTCCTGTGCCTCTGCCACATTAATATTGAAAACTCTTCCGCGGCCTTGTCCATTCGTGTTCTCCTGGTTCGGGCAATTTCTAATAATGTGGCCCGGTTTTCCACATTTATAACAAAATACATTGGCATAACTTGCTCCGACACTACTTGCTCCGCCATTACTCATTCCGACACCATTTGTTCCTTTCGTTCTATTAACCCCTGGTCTGTAGACCTCACACTTCGCCGCGCTATGACCATTTCTTTTACACTTGTTGCAAAATTTGGTGCAGAACCCCGAGTGATACTTTTCACACCTTTGGCATAGCTGCTTTTGATTGTTGTTATTATTGTGGTTATTATTGTTGTTGGGATGATTGTTGTAGTTGCTGTTGTTGTTATTGTTGGGCCGTTTGTTGTAGTTGCGATTGATGTTGCGATTGTTGGGATAATTGTTGCGATTATTGTTGTAATTGTTGTTGTTGTTGTATTGGTGATTCTTATCACCATTTTCCTCCCACTTTCTTTTGACTTGCTTCACATTGGCCTCTTCAGCAATCTGTTCTTTAATTCTTTCTTCAATCTGGTTCACTAGTTTGTGAGCCATTCTACATGCCTGTTGTATGGAGGCGGGCTCGTGTGAACTTATATCTTCTTGGATTCTTTCCGGTAATCCTTTCACAAACGCGTCGATTTTCTCTTCCTCATCTTCGAACGCTCCCGGACACAATAGGCACAATTCTGTGAATCGTCTTTCGTACGTGGTAATATCAAATCCTTGGGTTCGTAACCCTCTAAGTTCTGTCTTGAGCTTATTGACCCCGGTTCTGGGGCGGTACTTCTCATTCATCAAGTGCTTGAATGCTGACCACGGTAGTGCGTACGCATCGTCTTGTCCCACTTGCTCTAGATAGGTATTCCACCATGTTAACGCAGAACCTGTGAAGGTATGCGTAGCGTACTTCACTTTGTCCTCTTCAGTACACTTACTTATGGCAAACACCGATTCGACCTTCTCGGTCCACCGTTTCAATCCGATCGGTCCTTCGGTTCCATCAAATTCCAAAGGTTTGCAGGCAGTGAATTCTTTGTAGGTGCATCCTACACGATTTCCTGTACTGCTAGATCCAAGGTTATTGTTGGTATGTAGCGCAGCCTGTACTGTGGCTATGTTTGAAGCTAGAAAAGTACGGAATTCCTCTTCATTCATATTCACGGTGTGTCGAGTAGTCGGTGCCATTTCCTTCAAAATAATCAAATGGAACAAGTTAATCATACATAATATTAAGAGTAGTCAATAGTATCTCGTAGCATAATATGAACTCATTTATAAAAGCTTTTTCTTCATATTAGCGTTTTATAAGTTTAAATTCGGGTAGTACCTACCCGTTAAGTTCATACTTAGTAGCTAATATACAATTCAACTACTACAATTCTATATGAAAAACTGATTATAATAATATTTCGCGTTCAAACTTTTACACAATATTTTACAAACTTACAATACCGCTTATTTTACATATAGCATGAAATATAGCACACAATAAATTTGATACAAGATGGTTGTGAAGATAATTCTAGCTAGTACACAAGTCATTCAGCAAAGGCAATAAAGACACGTAATTCATACGTCCAGAAACAAGTCATGCATTCTGGTTTTACTAGGATTACTTCCCATCCTTGGTCTTGTGGAACATAACCGTTATGGCCGTTGATAAGACAGCGTGTTGTAACGTTGTCAAAGGGACGAGGGTTACGTAATGTCCAACAGTCCCGTAACAATCTAAAAACCTCATTTCTTACCCCAATTACCGACTCCGTCACTTGTGGGAACGTTTTGTTTAATAGTTGTAGGCCGATGTTCTTGTTCTCACTTTGGTGAGAAGCGAACATTACTAATCCGTAAGCATAACATGCTTCTTTATGTTGCATGTTAGCCGCTTTTTCTAAATCACGAAGTCCAATATTCGGATATATTGAGTCAAAATAATTTCTTAACCCATTGCGTAAAATAACATTTGGGTTCCCCGCAATATATGCGTCAAAGTAAACACATCGTAACTTATGGATTTCCCAATGTGATATCCCCCATCTTTCGAACGAAAGCCTTTTATAAACCAAGGCATTCTTAGAACGTTCTTCAAATGTCTTACAAACTGATCTCGCCTTAAATAGTTGTGCCGAAGAATTCTGACCGACTCTAGACAAGATTTCATCAATCATGTCTCCGGGTAGGTCTCTTAAAATATTGGGTTGTCTATCCATTTTGTGTTTTTATACTGTAAAATAGACAAGAGTTAGATTCATAAAAAAAAATACTTATTAATACAAGCAATTTTTACATATATCATAAAGCATAAGCACACTATATTACATATATTACACCACACGAATACAACTATCTTATTCCGACTTGCTTGTTTCTTGTTCTTCGGTTTTGGTTCGTTTTGCCAAGTTTCTAGGGATATATTATGTTCCCCTAATACGAGCCGTCGTTATCCACATTGGTTTAGAAAAACCTGGTGGTTTAGAGGTTCTCGGGTCATTGTTACAACTTAAGGACTTCGGGGGTTGACGATACATATAAAGTTCATCGGGGTTGGAATTAGATTTCTCTATTTTTATGCCCTTTCCCTTATTATTATTTTTTTTGCCTTTTTAAATTCAGTTGGGGTAATTTCTATAACATCATCGGAATTCTCGTCGGAATCCGATTCATCGGAGAATTGGTAATCCTCCCAATATTTTGCTTCCTTGGCGGAAACACCATTGACCATAATTAACCTTGGTCGGTTGGTTGAGGATTTTCTTTTACTTAACCGTTTTATTATTTCCCCCACCGGTTCTATTTCTTCATCCGGTTCCGATTCTTCTTCCGGTTCCGATTCTTCTTCCGGTTCCGACTCTTCTTCCGGTTCCTCTTCGGGAACTTGTGAATCAGTCCACGAATCATTCCAATTTACATTTGACTCTTCATTATTATTAGGTGAGTCAATGGGACTTGTTCTAGAGGTAGACATCTATCACATAATATCAAACGCGTTAAGAGATTAATATATCACATAATATTCACATGTTAAAAATATATAGTTTCCAACAAAATTTGTTAAGCAATCATTTTTCAAGTAAACACGGTCGAAGTCCAGACTCACTAATGCATCCTAACAAACTCGATAAGACACACTAATGCAAAATTCTGGTTCTCTAAGACCAACGCTCTGATACCAACTGAAATGTCCCGTTCTTATTGATTAAAAACGTTCCATATTAATTGATTTCGTTGCGAGGTTTTGACCTCTATATGAGACGTTTTTCAAAGACTGCATTCATTTTAAAACAAACCATAACCTTTATTTCATCAATAAAGGTTTAAAAAGCTTTACGTAGATTATCAAATAATGATAATCTAAAATATCCTATTTACACACGACCATTACATAATGGTTTACAATACAAATATGTTACAACAAAATAAGTTTCTTGAATGCAGTTTTTACACAATATCATACAAGCATGGACTCCAAATCTCGTCCTTATTTAAGTATGCGACAGCGGAAGCTCTTAATAATCACCTGAGAATAAACATGCTTAAAACGTCAACAAAAATGTTGGTGAGTTATAGGTTTAACCTATATATATCAAATCATAATAATAGACCACAAGATTTCATATTTCAATGCACATCCCATACGTAGAGATAAAAGTCATTCATATGGTGAACACCTGGTAACCGATATTAACAAGATGCATATATAAGAATATCCCCATCATTCCGGGACACCCTTCGGATATGATATAAATTTCGAAGTACTAAAGCATCCGGTACTTTGGATGGGGTTTGTTAGACCCAATAGATCTATCTTTAGGATTCGCGTCAATTAGGGTGTCTGTTCCCTAATTCTTAGATTACCAGACTTAATAAAAAGGGGCATATTCGATTTCGATAATTCAACCATAGAATGTAGTTTCACGTACTTGTGTCTATTTTGTAAATCATTTATAAAACCTGCATGTATTCTCATCCCAAAAATATTAGATTTTAAAAGTGGGACTATAACTCACTTTCACAGATTTTTACTTCGTCGGGAAGTAAGACTTGGCCACTGGTTGATTCACGAACCTATAACAATATATACATATATATCAAAGTATGTTCAAAATATATTTACAACACTTTTAATATATTTTGATGTTTTAAGTTTATTAAGTCAGCTGTCCTCGTTAGTAACCTAAAACTAGTTGTCCATAGTTAGATGTACAGAAATAAATCGATAAATATTATCTTGAATCAATCAACGACCCAGTGTATACGTATCTCAGTATTGATCACAACTCAAACTATATATATTTTGGAATCAACCTCAACCCTGTATAGCTAACTCCAACATTCACATATAGAGTGTCTATGGTTGTTCCGAAATATATATAGATGTGTCGACATGATAGGTCGAAACATTGTATACGTGTCTATGGTATCTCAAGATTACATAATATACAATACAAGTTGATTAAGTTATGGTTGGAATAGATTTGTTACCAATTTTCACGTAGCTAAAATGAGAAAAATTATCCAATCTTGTTTTACCCATAACTTCTTCATTTTAAATCCGTTTTGAGTGAATCAAATTGCAATGGTTTCATATTGAACTCTATTTTATGAATCTAAACAGAAAAAGTATAGGTTTATAGTCGGAAAAATAAGTTACAAGTCGTTTTTGTAAAGGTAGTCATTTCAGTCGAAAGAACGACGTCTAGATGACCATTTTAGAAAACATACTTCCACTTTGAGTTTAACCATAATTTTTGGATATAGTTTCATGTTCTTAATAACAATCATTTTCTCAGAATAACAACTTTTAAATCAAAGTTTATCATAGTTTTTAACTAACTAACCCAAAACAGCCCGCGGTGTTACTACGACGGCGTAAATCCGGTTTTACGGTGTTTTTCGTGTTTCCAGGTTTTAAATCATTAAGTTAGCATATCATATAGATATAGAACATGTGTTTAGTTGATTTTAAAAGTCAATTTAGAAGGATTAACTTTTGTTTGCGAACAAGTTTAGAATTAACTAAACTATGTTCTAGTGATTACAAGTTTAAACCTTCGAATAAGATAGCTTTATATGTATGAATCGAATGATGTTATGAACATCATTACTACCTTAAGTTCCTTTGATAAACCTACTAGAAAATAGAAAAATGGATCTAGCTTCAACGGATCCTTGGATGGCTCGAAGTTCTTGAAGCAGAATCATGACACGAAAACAAGTTCAAGTAAGATCATCACTTGACCAAAGTTTGAATATGATTATTACCTTACATTAGAATGATAACCTACTGTAAGAAACAAAGATTTCTTGAGGTTGGATGATCACCTTACAAGATTGGAAGTGAGCTAGCAAACTTGAAAGTATTCTTGATTTTATGTAACTAGAACTTGTAGAATTTATGAAGAACACTTAGAACTTGAAGATAGAACTTGAGAGAGATCAATTAGATGAAGAAAATTGAAGAATGAAAGTGTTTGTAGGTGTTTTTGGTCGTTGGTGTATGGATTAGATATAAAGGATACGTAATTTTGTTTTCATGTAAATAAGTCATGAATGATTACTCATATTTTTGTAATTTTATGAGATATTTCATGCTAGTTGCCAAATGATGGTTCCCACATGTGTTAGGTGACTCACATGGGCTACTAAGAGCTGATCATTGGAGTGTATATACCAATAGTACATACATCTAAAAGCTGTGTATTGTACGAGTACGAATACGGGTGCATACGAGTAGAATTGTTGATGAAACTGAACGAGGATGTAATTGTAAGCATTTTTGTTAAGTAGAAGTATTTTTGATAAGTGTATTGAAGTCTTTCAAAAGTGTATAAATACATATTAAAACACTACATGTATATACATTTTAACTGAGTCGTTAAGTCATCGTTAGTCGTTACATGTAAGTGTTGTTTTGAAACCTTTAGGTTAACGATCTTGTTAAATGCTGTTAACCCAATGTTTATAATATCAAATGAGATTTTAAATTATTATATTATCATGATATTATCATGTTTGAATATCTATTAATATGATATATATATATATACATTAAATGTCTTTACAACGATAATCGTTACATATATGTCTCGTTTAAAAATCATTAAGTTAGTAGTCTTGTTTTTACATATGTAGTTCATTGTTAATATACTTAATGATATGTTTACTTATCATAGTATCATGTTAACTATATATATATCCATATATATGTCATCATATAGTTTTTACAAGTTTTAACGTTCGTGAATCACCGGTCAACTTGGGTGGTCAATTGTCTATATGAAACATATTTCAATTAATCAAGTCTTAACAAGTTTGATTGCTTAACATGTTGGAAACATTTAATCATGTAAATATCAATCTCAATTAATATATATAAACATGGAAAAGTTCGGGTCACTACAATAACCAAAGCTTGTATTTGATGATTTTTGCTGGAAAAATAGTAACTTAGACATTCATGGAAGAGTGTGTGTGTTTTGAGAGAGAATTGGGAAGAAAATTAGAAGTGAAATGGAGTAGGTGGTGAGTGGTGAAGGTGAGTGGGGTTAAAAGGAGTTCTTGTTTTTGTTTTCTTGCTCATAAGTCATACTAGATGTTAAATGATGGTTCCCATATGGTTAGGTGACTCACATGGGCTGCTAAGAGCTGATCATTAGAGTGTATATACCAATAGTAAATACATTTAGAAGCTGTGTATTGTACAAGTACAAATACGAGTGCATACGAGTAGAATTGTTGATGAAGATGAATGAGGATGTAATCGTAAGAATTTTTGTTAAGTAGAAGTACTTGGATAAGTGTCTTGAATTATTTCAAAAGTGTATGAATACATATTAAAACACTACATGTATATACATTTTAACTGAGTCGTTAAGTCATCGTTAGTCGTTACATGTAATGTTGTTTTGAAACCTTTAAGTTAACGATCTTGTTAAATGTTGTTAACACATTGTTTATTATATCTAATGAGATGTTAAATTATTACATTATCATGATATAATGATGTATTAATATATCTTAATATGATATATATACAGTTAAATGTCGTTACAACGATAATCGTTACATATATGTCTCGTTTCGAAATCCTTAAGTTAGTAGTCTTGTTTTTACATATGTAGTTCATTGTTATTATACTTAATGATATGTTTACTTATCATTTAACATGTTTATATATAGTGTATCAATATCTTAAAATGATTCATATGTAATTAGTAAGACGTTGTTATAACGATAATCATTATATATACCGTTTTTAAGTTTATTAATTCAATAGTCTCATTTTTATGTATATAACTCATTGTTAAAATACTTAATGAGGTACATGCTTATCATAATAGCATGATAACTATATATATATATATATATATATATATATATATATATATATATATATATATATATATATATATATATCCATATGTATGTCATCATATAGTTTTTATCAGTTTTAACGTTCGTGAATCGCCGGTCAACTTGGGTGGTCAATTGTCTATATAAAACCTATTTCAAATAATCAAGTCTTAACAAGTTTGATTGCTTAACATGTTGGAAACACTTAATCATGTAAATATCAATTTCATTTAATATATATAAACATGGAAAAGTTCGGGTCACTACAGTACCTACCCGTTAAATAAATTTCGTCCCGAAATTTTAAGCAGTTGGAGGTGTTGACGTATGTTTCGGAAATAGGTGCGGGTATTTCTTCTTCATCTGATCTTCTTGTTTCCAGGTGAACTCGGGTCCTCTACGAGCATTCCATCGAACCTTAACAATTGGTATCTTGTTTTGCTTAAGTCTTTTAACCTCACGCTCCATTATTTCGACGGGTTCTTCGATGAATTGATGTTTTTCGTTGATTTGGATTTCGTCTAACGGAATAGTGAGATCTTCTTTAGTAAAACATTTCTTCAAATTCGAGAGGTGGAAAGTGTTATGTACAGCCGCGAGTTGTTGAGTTAACTCAAGTCGGTAAGCTACTGGTCCGACACGATCAATAATCCTGAATGGTCCAATATACCTTGGATTTAATTTCCCTCGTTTACCAAATCGAACAACGCCTTTCCAAGGTGCAACTTTAAGCATGGCCATCTCTCCAATTTCAAATTCTATATCTTTTCTTTTAATGTCAGCGTAGCTCTTTTTTCAACTTTGGGCGGTTTTCAACCGTTGTTGAATTTGGATGATCTTCTCGGTAGTTTCTTGTATTATCTCTGGACCTGTAATCTGTCTATCCCCCACTTCACTCTAACAAATCAGAGATCTGCACTTTCTACCATAAAGTACTTCAAACGGCGCCATCTCAATTCTTGAATGGTAGCTGTTGTTGTAGGAAAATTCTGCTAATGGTAGATGTCGATCCCAACTATTTTTGAAATCAATAACACATGCTCGTAGCATGTCTTCAAGCGTTTGTATCGCCCTTTCGCTCTGTCCATCAGTTTGTGGATGATAGGCAGTACTCATGTCTGGACGAGTTCCTAATGCTTGCTGTAATGTCTGCCAGAATCTTGAAATAAATCTGCCATCCCTATCAGAGATAATAGAGATTGGTATTCCATGTCTGGAGACGACTTCCTTCAAATACAGTCGTGCTAACTTCTCCATCTTATCATCTTCTCTTATTGGCAAGAAGTGTGCTGATTTGGTGAGATGATCAACTATTACCCAAATAGTATCAAAACCACTTGCAGTCCTTGGCAATTTAGTGATGAAATCCATGGTAATGTTTTCCATTTCCATTCCGGGATTTCGGGTTGTTGAAGTAGACCTGATGGTTTCTGATGCTCAGCTTTGACCTTAAATCACGTCAAACATTCTCCTATGTATTTAGCAACATCGGCTTTCATACCCGGCCACCAAAAATGTTTCTTGAGATCCTTGTACATCTTCCCCGTTCCAGGATGTATTGAGTATCTGATTTTATGAGCTTCTCCAAGTACCATTTCTCTCATATCTCCAAATTTTGGTACCCAAATCCTTTCAGCCCTATACCGGGTCCCGTCTTCCCGTATATTAAGATGCTTCTCCGATCCTTTGGGTATTTCATCCTTTAAATTTCCTTCTTTTAAAACTCCTTGTTGCGCCTCCTTTATTTGAGTAGTAAGGTTATTGTGAATCATTATATTCATAGCTTTTACTCGAATGGGTTCTCTGTCCTTTCTGCTTAAGGCGTCGGCTACCACATTTGCCTTTCCCGGGTGGTAACGAATCTCAAAGACTTAATCATTCAATAATTCAATCCATCTGCGCTGCCTCATATTCAGTTGTTTCTGATTAAATATGTGTTGAAGACTTTTGTGGTCGGTATATATAATACTTTTGACCCCATATAAGTAGTGCCTCCAAGTCTTTAATGCAAAAACAACCGCGCCTAATTCCAAATCATGGTCGTATAATTCTGCTCGTGAATCTTCAATTGTCTAGACGCATAAGCAATTACTTTCGTTCGTTGCATTAATACACAACCGAGACCTTGCTTTGAGGCATCACAATATATCACAAAATCATCATTCCCTTCAGGCAATGACAATATAGGTGCCGTAGTTAACTTTTTCTTCAACAATTGAAACGCTTTCTCCTGTTCATCCTTCCATTCAAATTTCTTCCCTTTATGCGTTAATGCAGTCAAAGGTTTTGCTATTTTGGAAAAATCTTGGATGAACCTTCTGTAGTAACCAGCCAGTCCTAAAAATTGGCGTATATGCTTCGGAGTTTTCGGGGTTTCCCACTTTTCAACGGTTTCAATCTTTACTGGATCCACCTGAATACCTTCTTTGTTCACTATATGACCGAGGAATTGAACTTCTTCTAACCAAAATGCACACTTTGAAAACTTAGCGTACAGTTTTTCTTTCCTTAACAACTCTAGCACTTTTCTCAAATGTTCTTCGTGCTCTTGATCATTCTTCGAGTAAATAAGTATGTCATCGATGAAAACAATGACAAACTTGTCAAGATATGGCCCACACACTCGGTTCATGAGGTCCATAAACACAGCTGGTGCGTTAGTCAATCCAAACGGCATAACCATAAATTCGTAATGACCGTAACGCATCCTAAAAGCAGTCTTTGGAATATCATCCTCCTTCACCCGCATTTGATGATACCCAGAACGTAAATCAATCTTCTAATAAACCGACGAGCCTTGTAGTTGATCAAATAAGTCGTTGATTCTCGGTAGTGGGTAGCGGTTCTTGATGGTAAGTTTGTTCAACTCTCGGTAGTCGATACACAACCTAAATGTACCATCCTTCTTCTTGACAAACAAAACAGGAGCTCCCCACGGTGATGTACTTGGTCGAATGAAACCACGCTCTAAAAGTTCCTGTAACTGACTTTGTAATTTCTTTCATTTCGTTGGGTGTGAGTCTGTATGGAGCACGAGCTATTGGTGCAGCTCCTAGTACAAGGTCTATTTGAAATTCAACGGATCGATGTGGGGGTAATCTCGGTAATTCTTTCGAAAATACATCGGGAAATTCTTTTGCGATGGGAACATCACTGATGTTCTTTTCTTCAGGTTTAACTTCCTTGATGTGTGCTAGAATTACGTAACAACCTTTTCTTATTAGTTTTTGCGCCTTCAAACTACTAATAATATTTAATTTCGCTTTGTTCTTTTCTCCGTACACCATTAAAGGTTTTCCTTTTTCACGCACAATGCAAATCACATTTTTGTAACAAACGACTTCTGCTCTCACCTTTTTCAACCAGTCCATGCCAATTATTACTTCAAAACTCCCTAACCCGACTGGTATTAAATCAATTTTAAATGTTTCATCAACTAGTTTAATTTCTCTATCCCGACATACTTTATCTGCTGTAATTAGTTTACCGTTTGCTAATTCGAGTAAAAATTTACTATCCAAAGGCGTCAATGGGCAACTTAATTTAGCACAAAAATCCCTACTCATATAGCTTCTATCCGCACCCGAATCAAATAAAACATAAGCAGATTTAGCGTCAATAAGAAACGTACCCGTAACAAGCTCCGGGTCTTCCTGCGCTTCTGCCGAATTAATGTTGAAGACTCGTCCACGGCCTTGCCCATTATTATTCCCTTGATTAGGGCATGATTTGCAGAAATGACCCAGCTTTTCGCATCCGTAACAAATAATGGAATTATTTGTTATGTTATCTTTATATGCCTTTGGTCCATAGACATCACACTTCGTTAAACTATGTCCAGCTCTATTACACTTGGTACACACTACTACACAGAACTTATCTGGATGATACCCTCCACACCTTAGACATTTATTGTTCTGATTGTTGTTGCCATTGTTGTTATTGATTTGGTTGTTGTTGGGATTGTTATTGTTGTTGGAACGGTTGTTGTAGTTGTTGTTGTTGTTGGGACGTTTGTTGTAGTTATTGTTAGGATTGCGGTTATTATTGTGATTGTTGTTGCGGTTGTTGGGATAGTTGTTGCGATTGTTATTGTTGTTGTACTGGTGATTCTTGTCACCGTTTTCCTCCCACTTCCTCTTGAGTTGTTTCGTGTTGGCTTCTTCGGCCGCCTGTTCTTTAATTCTTCCCTCAATCTGATTTATGAGTTTATGAGCCATTTAACTTGCGTTTTGTATGGAAGCGGGCTCGTGTGAACTCACATCTTCTTGAATCCTTACTGGTAACCCTTTTATAAACGCGTCGATCTTCTCCTCTTCATCTTCGAACGTTCCTGGACATAATAGGCACAACTCTATGAATCGTCGTTCATATGTGGTAATGTCGAACCCTTGTGTTCGTAACTCTCTAAGCTCTACCTTGAGCTTATTGACTTCGTTTCTAGGACGGTACTGCTCGTTCATAAATTGCTTGAATGCTGACCACGGTAGTGAGTAAGCTGCATTTTGTCCTACCTGTTCAAAATAGGTGTTCCACCACGTTAACGCAGTACCTGTGAAGGTATGCGTAGCATACTTAACTTTGTCCTCTTCAGTACACTTACTTATGGCAAACACTGATTCGACTTTCTCGGTCCACCGTTTCAATCCAATTGGTCCTTCGGTTCCATCGAATTCCAAAGGTTTGCAGGCAGTGAATTCTTTGTAGGAGCATCCTACACGATTTCTTATGGAATTAGTTCCACTACTAGAACCAGAGTTATTATTGTTATTTTGCATTGCAGCCTGCACTGCGCCTATGTTCGCAGCAAGAAAAACACGGAAGTCTTCCTCGCTCATGTTCAAATTCTGACGAGTAGTCGGTGCCATTTCCTTCAAAAATAGTCAAAAGAATTAAGTTAATCATATAGAATTTTAAGAGTAGTCAATAGTATTTCGTAGCATAGTATGAACTCATTTATAAAAGCTTTTTCTTCATATTAGCGCTATATAGTTTTTAATTCGGGTAGTACCTACCCGTTAAGTTCATACTTAGTAGCTAATATACAATTCAACTACTACTATTCCATATGAAAAACTGATTGTAATAAAATTTCGCGTTCAAATTTTATATTATATTTTACAACTTACAATACCGCTATTGTACATTTAGGATGAAATATAGCACATAATAACTTTGCTACTCAGCAGCTACAAAGGAAATTCTAGTTAATACGCAAGTTGTTCAGCAAAAGAAATAAAGACACGTAATTCAAAAGTCCAGAAACAAGTCATGCATTCTGGTTTTACTAAGATGACTTCCCATCCTTGGTCTTGTGGAAAGTAACCGTTATGACATTTGGCTAGGCAACATGTTGTAATGTCGTCAAAAGGACGAGGGTTTCGTAATGTCCAACAGCCCCGTAATAATCTAAAAACCTTCTTTCTCACCCCAACTACTGAAACCGTCACTTGTGGGAATGTTTTATTTAAAAGTTGTAATCCGATGTTCTTCTTCTCACTTTGGTAAGAAGCGAACATCACTAACCCGTAAGTATAACATGCTTCTTTATGTTGCATGTTAGAAGCACTTTCTAACTCACGAAATCCTATGTTGGGATATGTTGAGTCAAAATAGGTTCTTAACCAGTAGCGTAAAATTGCATTTGGGTTCCCCGCATTTAACGCTTTAAAGAAAACAAGACGTAACTTACGGTCTCCCCAATGTGATATACCCCACCTATCAAAGGAAAGCCTTTTATAAACTAAGGCATTTCTGGAAAGTCTTTCAAATGTTTGACAAGTTAATTTCGCCATAACTAAATGTGCTGATGAATTCTGACCGACTCTAGACAAGATTTCCTCAATCATATCCTCTGGTAGATCTTCTAAAATATTCGGTTGTCTACCCATAACGTCCATTTTGTTTTTATACTGTAAAATAGACAAGGATTAGATTCGTAAAAGATAATTAACAAATAATACAAATAATTTTTACATAGAGCATAAAAGTACAAGCACACTACAATACATATAATACACAATATAATTACAACCCTCTAATCTGAATAACTGGTTTTTTCTTCTTCTGACTTGGTTCATTTTTCTAATTTCTAGGGATATATGGTGTTCCTCTAATACGAGCCATCATTTTCCACAATGGTTTAGAAAAACCTGGTGGTTTAGAGGTTCCCGGGTTATTGTTACAATTTAGGAAATACGGATTTTTCCGATACATATAAAGTTCATCGGGGTTGGAAACAGGTTTCTCTATTTTTATACCTTTTCCCTAATTATTTTCTTTTGCTTTATTAAATTGGGTCGAGGTAATTTCTATAACATCATCGGAATCCTCGTCGGGATCCGATTCATCGGAAAATTGGTAATCTTCCCAATAATTTACTTTCTCGGCGGAAACACCATTGACCATTTTTAACTTTGGTCCGTTGGTTGAGGATTTTCTTTTATTTAATCGATTTACTGTAGATATCAATATTTCTTCCTCCGGAACCTCTTCCTCTTCCGGTTCCTCTTCTTCCGGTTCTTCCTCTTACGGTTCCTCTTCGGGAATTTGTGAATCTTCCCAAAGTATATTCGACTCTTCATTATTATTAGGTGAGACGATGAGATTTGTACTAGTGGTAGACATCTATCACACAATATCAAACATATTAAGAGGTTAATATATCACATAATAATTACATGTTAATAATATATAGTTTCCAACAAAAGTGTTAAGCGATCGTTTTTAAAGAAAACACGGTCGAAGTCCAGACTCACTAATATATCCTAACAAACTCGATAAGACACACTAATGCAAATTTCTGGTTCTCTAAGACCAACGCTCGGATACCAACTGAAATGTCCCGTTCATATTGATTATAAACGTTCCATATTAATTGATTTCGTTGCGAGTTTTTGACCTCTATATGAGACGTTTTTCAAAGACTGCATTTGTTTTTAAAACAAACCATAACCTTTATTTTATCGACAAGGTTAAAAGGACACCACCTAGATTATCAGAAATGATAATCTAAAAATATCACACTTACACACTACCAATACATATTGGTTTACAATATTAATATGTTACAATAAAGTAAATCTCGAATGCAGTTTTTAACAATATTATACAAACATGCTGACACCAAATCTTGTCCATATATTAGCATGCAATAGCGGAAGCTCTTAATAATCACCTGAGAATAAACATGCTTTAAAACGTCAACAAAAATGTTGGTGAGTTATAGGTTTAATCTATATATCAAATTGTAATAATAGACCACAAGATTTCATCTTTCAATAACATGCAATCTGCATAAAAATCATTCGTATGGTTGAACACCTGGTAACCGACATTAACAAATGCATCTAGAATATCCCCATATATAAATATCAAAGTACTAAAGCAGTTCAAATTCTCTGACTGGGGCTTGTCAATGGCCCATAGATCTATCTTTAGGATTCGCGTCAATTGGTGGCAATTATAATAAACACTAATTCTTAGGTTACCAAGTTCAACAAGGGCGATATCCGGTATAACGATTCAACATAAAATGTAGTTTCAATACTTGTGTCTATTTTGTAAATCATTTTCAAAACTGCATGTATTCTCATCCCAAAATATTAGATTTTAAAAGTGGGACTATAACTCACTTTCACAGATTTTTACTTCGTCGGGAAGTAAGACTTGGCCACTGGTCGATTCACGAACCTATAACAAATATGTACATATATATCAAAGTATGTTCAAAATATATTTACAACATTTTTAATACGTTTTACTGTTTTAAGTTTATTAAGTCAGCTGTCCTCGTTAGTAACCTACAACTAGTTGTTCACAGTTAGATGTACAGAAATAAAGCAATATATATATCTCGAATCAATCCACGACCTCGTGTATACAAGCCTCAGGCTAGATCACAACTCAGAGTATATATAATATTTTGGAATCAACCTCAACCCTGTATAGCTAACTCCAACATTACTGCATATAGAGTGTCTATGGTTGTTCCGAAATATATATATAGATGGGTCGATATGATATGTCAAAACATTATATTCGTGTCTATGGTATCCCAAGATTACATAATATATTAGAATACATGTATAATACAATATGAGTTAGCTAGGATATGATTAATATAGATTTATTACCAATTTTCACGTAGCTACAACAAGAAAAATTATCCAATCTTGTTTTACCCATAACTTCTTCGTTTTAAATCCGTTTTGAGTGATTCAAGTTGCTATGGTTTCATATTGAACTTAAGTTTATGAATCTAAACAGAAAAAGTATAAGCTTATAGTTAGAAATACAGATTACAAGTCGTTTTTGTAAAGGTAGTCATTTCAGTCGAAAGAACGACGTCTAGATGACCATTTTGGAAAACATACTTCCACTTTGATTTTAACTATGATTTTTGGATATAGTTTCATGTTCATAAGAAAAATCTTTTTCACAGAAGAACAACTTTTAAATCAAAATTTATCATAGTTTTTAATTAACTAACCCAAAACAGCCCGCGGTGTTACTACGACGGCGTATATCCGGTTTTACGGTGTTTTTCATGTTTTTGGGTTTTAAATCATTAAGTTAGCATATCATATACATATAGAACATGTGTTTAGTTGATTTTAAAAGTCAAGCTAGAAGGATTAACTTTTGTTTGCGAACAAGTTTAGAATTAACTAAACTATGTTCTAGTGATTACATGTTCAAATCTTCGAATAAGATAGTTATACATATATGAATCGAATGATGTTATGAACATCATTACTACCTCAAGTTTAGTAGGTAAACCTACTGGAAATGATGAAAAAATAACTTGAGCTTCAAAGGATCTTTGATGGCTTGGAAGTTCTTGAAATAGAATCATGACACAAAAACAAGTTCAAGTAAGATTATTACTCGAATTAAGATAGTTATAGTTATAGAAATTGAATCAAAGCTTGAATATTAATACTACCTTGATTTAGAAAGATAACATACTGTAAATAATAAAGGTTTCTTGATCTTAGATGATTGCCAAATGATGGTTCTCACATGGTTAGGTGACTCACATGGGCTGCTAAGAGCTGATCATTGGAGTGTATATACCAATAGTAAATACATTTAGAAGCTGTGTATTATACAAGTACAAATACGAGTGCATACGAGTAGAATTGTTGATGAAAATGAATGAGGATGTAATCGTAAGCATTTTTGTTAAGTAGAAGTACTTGGATAAGTGTCTTGAAGTCTTTCAAAAGTGTATGAATACATATTAAAACACTACATGTATATACATTTTAACTGAGTCGTTAAGTCATCGTTAGTCGTTACATGTAAATGTTGTTTTGAAACCTTTAAGTTAACGATGTTGTTAAATGTTGTTAACACATTGTTTATTATATCTAATGAGATGCTAAATTATTACATTATCATGATATAATGATGTATTAATATATCTTAATATGATATATATACAGTTAAATGTCGTTACAACGATAATCGTTACATATATGTCTCGTTTCGAAATCCTTAAGTTAGTAGTCTTGTTTTTACATATGTAGTTCATTTTTATTATACTTAATGATATGTTTACTTATCATTTAACATGTTTATATATAGTGTATCAATATCTTAAAATGATTCGTATGTAATTAGTAAGACGTTGTTATAACGATAATGGTTATATATACCGTTTTCAAGTTTCTTAATTCAATAATCTCATTTTTATGTATATAACTCATTGTTAAAATACTTAATGAGGTACATACTTATCATAATATCATGATAACTATATATATATATATCCATATGTATGTCATCATATAGTTTTTATCAGTTTTAACGTTCGTGAATCGCCGGTCAACTTGGGTGGTCAATTGTCTATATAAAACCTATTTCAATTAATCAAGTCTTAACAAGTTTAATTGCTTAACATGTTGGAAACACTTAATCATGTAAATATCAATTTCATTTAATATATATAAACATGAAAAAGTTCGGGTCACTACACCCATGACCTCCTTTTATAGCCAAGTCATCCACCTCCAACTTCTTCCTTCCATCGATGTGGGATAACATCCTTCACAAAGTAACCATATCAATTTTTCTATTAAAAACAAAACCAACACATATCTCATAAAATAAGGTATGTAGTTTGTAGATCAACAATACAATATGATAACAAGTTTCAGAAGCCAAATTGATTGGAAAACAGGATTTTACTAAAAAAATTGATGATAATTTGACTTATTGAATAGCAACTTAAACCCAGATTACTGGAAAAATGGTTATTTTTCTAGGAAAAGTCAAAGGTATACAATTTGGAAGAGAATAGAATTTATAGTATACTACGTGGTGAAATAGTATGATGATTATTGCTTAAACCCATTTTGACACACTGACCCACTTATACCAATTGCCTAGCTCTTAGTTTAAATAATGTTACTAAGCATGCATATAAACCACCTAATGACAACAAGTTACATCCAAATCATCTAAACTACAACAATTATTTTTAAACTATATCTATTATATTACTTCTAATGGGCATCCAGGCAGTTTCTAAGCCGATTATTGTTCTATTGATTTAAGCAAACATCATCATAGATGCAGAGCAAGATAAAAGTAAAGAATAGAACACCTATATACTCCATAAATTATAAAAATGTTATAGAAATCAATTATCTTTATTTAAGCATTCACACTAAAATAACCCTAATTTCCATAAATTAAAAACATAAATAATGATAACTAGTGTAATTGACAAGGGACGTATTATACCTGACGAAGCAAGAGGAGATTGGGGACAGATACGACTTCAGTAGCTGTCGGTACGGGAGATAGATCAGTTCCGGGGGTCGGAGAAGGACCTCCGGTGGGAGATGGAAGGTTTAATGAAAGGTTAGAGATGGACGACATTGTAGTTGAAGAACGAAGATGAAGTTGACGAGGTTTAATGGAAGGTTTGTATGGAGTACTTTTTTCCAGTGTGATATAGGGTGTGTTTAACACTTAGACTATTCCTAATCCCGACGGTGATGTAAGAGGTAAATTGTGCACTTTTTGGTGAAAAAGTGAGTTTTTGACTGTGACTGTATTTGACTCCCGTTAATCCAAAATGTCAAGTTTTTGTATCAAATATTTGGAGGGTGATGTGGTATAATCTGATTGGAAATTGGGTGGGAAAAAATAAATAAATAACAAAAATATATTTAATATTAATTGATAATTGGTTGGTTGGACCGTCAAGCTACCGTCAGTTTTTTGACTAACGGACGAAAGCGTCAAAAAGTGACGCTGCGATATCGTGGTTTCTTTCCGTCACTTGTTGCCACCTCAGCTTGACCATGGCCAGCTGACGTGGCGATAAAAGCAGCCTTATGGGATTTTAATAAGTTTTGTTAGGTAGATATAAATAATAGATATTGTGAAAATATAAGCTACAAGTAGTAGCTTATTTACTAGAAAAAAAAAAAGTAAACTTATTAAGTGAATAATAAACTCTAGCTAGTTTATCAAACAGTTATAAAAGATAATAAGTTTCAGCTACCAGCTTTAATTAAAATTAAGATACAGTTCCAACTTTAGTCCATAAACTCCACCTATAAGCTCCAGTTATAGTTAGTTACATCCAAACGCACTCATAATCTGCTCAAACTGTAGCATATGTATTACGTCTTTTCAGGACATACTGCTACATCAGCACTACATCAGTTTTCTCTTTCCATTTCTTTTCCATCACACACTCAACACAAAACACTCTCAACCATGACATACTCCTTCCCATCACATACCCCGCCAAAATTAATTAAATAAATAGGTTACAATTGTTATGGCTTTGGAGTACCAATAAATAGAGCACGAAGTTACATTTGGTTCGTGCTTGAGTATAATATCTGAGGAAAAGTTAGAGGGCAAAGCTTTAGCACATTTTGAGGCGGAGCCGAGGGCATGGCAATGCCAATGGAGCCCTCAAACACAAGGCCAAAGTACAAGTGAAGGCGAAGCCCGTTGGCAACCCTCTAATAGAAACTAATGCCCCGTTTGGCTAACGAAATCCAATGGGATTCCGGCGGAATTGGAATTGAATTTAGACCAACGAATCCATTGGGATTCCGGCGGAATTGAAAATTGAATTTAGACACGTGTCGTGTCTAAATTCAATTCCAATTCTGCCGGAATCTCATTAGATTCCGTAAGCCAAACGGGGTCTAAGATTCGAAGGAATTAATGGTTAATGTTAAACTGTTCGAGTTTACCAAAGGTCATTGGCTTATCGATGTCAAAGTGACCTAGATGTTGCGGGTTCAAGTCCAAGGATGAACGCGGAAAATTCATGTGAATATGAGATTGTCTTTCAAAGGGAAATTGAGAAGACACGTTGGATAATGAAGATGCTTTTCGAAAGGTCATTTGGAAATCGCCGACAGAGGCCGAACTGATCATGTAATATTGTTTACCGGCCAACAAGATTATAAATGATTGGTGTGCACCTATGTTTAAAACTGATGTGCTTTTCGAACTTATTGGTGTATGTCAATACCGAATGCTTTTCCCTTAGCTTAACATATACTCCGTATGTTTTTAAACCAATGCAAACGTTTAAGCCGAAACTATAAACCAAGTACAACCTGCATAGCTATCGAAAATGGTTGTTTGACTTCAAACAAAATAAATACCACGTTTTCTACTGAAATGGCTGCTTGAATACATGTTGATCGTGTTAGGACCATGACTTTGAATTAGTTTGGCAAGTCAAATTTCACGTTTCAAAGAAGTTGATCTTATGGTGTGCTATTGACCCATATACTTCATTTTGTTCTTGGTCAAAGTTTTTACAAAGTCAAACCATATAAAATTCCAACATGTTCGAATTCAGCAATAATTGCCCATGTTTTCTCTGCTTTCATTTTTCAATATAATTAAATTAAAAGGCCTTGTTTTCGATAAAGATTACTAGTTTTTGTCAAATTTTGTAGTAGTGCAGCAATTTCGATCATAATTGTTAGATACATGTTGGTAGTCAATACTTGCTCAAAAGATGAATATTGTAAATGTGAAATAACTGTAATATTTTATGGACAGGTATATACGTGGAATAAGCGACGTGGATATTGAAAACAGCACGGTCCTTGCTTTCTCCACGTCACCTTACGTATTACTCCGTATTTTATTTTGATAGTACAAAATAAATAAATATATTAAGATGTCTGATAATGTAAAAATCAATTTGCTGGGTATACATTCACAACCCTCCTCAGTACATTAAATTCTGACAACCTTCTTACGATCTTGCTACATCATCAACAATCTTCCTATATAATCTATTGATAATTTCATCACTACTAGAACGGTCCTAACATATGGGTAGTAGCTGAGTGATCTTAGAACTTAGCCTCTTAAATACGATTAAAGCTCCAAAAGATTTAAAGTTGGAATTAGCTAAGCAACGTAAATCCTCTCGTGCCAGCGGAAGCTGACCCGTGATGACTTCGAACTGTTCACAAGACGAGTAGTCGTCCTGAAATTAGCAGTGATTATAAAGCGAATTACTCAAATAAATTTAAAAGAAAAAAAAAATTACAGGCAACAAGAAAACAATACAGTAGAACACACAAACTATTTTGTGACAAAAGAAACAAACCAAACACCGTGACAAGACAAATCAAAAATCACGAACAAAACAAACCCAGAAGATGACCTCAAAACAAATGCTATCGTAAGAGCAAACAAGGCAATGGCTTCCGTGAGAGCAAAGCCTAAAATGGCATAACCAAACAATTTAGTATCCAATTACTGACTCCGTGCTACTGAATAGATCAACGAACTGAATATCTTTCCAATTCCTACTTCTCTTTACCACGCGATAGGTCAGCGAAGCGTAAGCGGGCGCGGAGAAGGAAAAAGGCCCCAGAACGCTAAAAGCTGATGGACCAGGGATGGTTAGACTTTTTCGATAGCGTTACTTGGAAGCCTTATACATTAAACCTCTTTATCTCGACCCAGTGCACATTCTTGACCTTCTTCAGTTTGACTTTGGGCTTGAAGTTAATCAACTTTATAACCTCCAAAATCCATCAAAATCACGTCAAAAAAAAAATAGAGAAACCTACAACAACCTTACCACCACAACTCTTGTTCTTCACGGAAAAAACGTAACATAATGACGTGTCAGCCTTCGAACCGTCCAAATAAAAAAACAACACTCAAATCACCTTGGGACCACCACATCTTCGTCTTCCTCTTAATCACGCAACACAAAAGAAACATTTTTGGCCGACATTGTTATTATCTTTTACGGCCTTTGTGAGAAATGTTAATGTTGGTGCATAATCCCGAGTTCTATGATGTAATAAGTTCTATTTGTATTATCGTTTACATTTCAGTCGTGTATAAACATTGTCATTGATACTGTGTGTTTGAATTGATTAAGCAATGACGTAAAATGGTTCGAGCTGTTTGGTTGGCAGCTCAGACCATCGACCGATGGTAGAGACCATCGGTCGAGAGACTATCACCATCGGCCGTAGGTCAGAGACCACCGGCCGATGGTCGCTGTAACTTTATATAAATACGGGTGTCGGGTTACATTGTTATTTTACACACCCTACACCCCCTAGCCGTCGTATTTCGCTGTTACTATTGTCCAAGACCATACCCCAACCGAATACAAACATCTAGGAGTCGATTATATCAACATATTGTTGGTTAGATTGATCCCAAAGTGAAACTCGTATTCGATTCATCCCAGTTTATTGTTTTTCGCCCTTATTCTAGGTTTAATGTTTAATCTAAGGTCCTAGATCGTCTACAAAGTGGTATCAGAGCGTAGGCTTGCTGATCTAAACGTTTTTTAGTCGAATTATGTGTTTTCAATTTTAGGGTTTTTGGTCAAAACGGGTTTGTGATTAAAAGTTGATATTTTTACGTTTAAATCTCGTGTTTTTGTGTTTCTTTGTGTCTCTGGGTGTATTTTCTAGGTTTCTACTGGTTTGGTTTATGTAACGACCCTGGAAATTCCAACTTTTATTTATTAATAATTATTATTATTAATACGTGTGATTAAACGAATGTATGTTATTACATTTACATGTTGCCATAATTGCCCGTACTTGACTTTAATGGCCCGAAACGTCTCTGTGACACACGAAACTCTTACGAATAATATTTTTGAATATTATTTACATTCATGATTAATTTATTAATCATTTTAATTAACTATGGGTACTAGTTAATTACTTGGGCTTTGATTGGATTATTTGTTAGCCCACTCTTCCACATGTGAGTATTAGTTTCAAAAGTAACTAGTTAAGTTTAAGCATATGGAATCTAGTTAACATGTAATTCCCATGCACATACACCTATTGACCAACTTTTTATACAAATACATGAAGAACCTAATAGACTTGCTCCTCCCCCCTTGTTTTTCCTGCTGGCCGTAGCCACTCCTTGTGTTTAGGGAGTTCAAACATTTTTTTGTTGTTGTTGTTACATATCACTTATACTCACACATTTACACACACACTCTTACTTTCATTTTTTTTTCTCCCAAGTTTTCTCTCATCTTCCCTTACTTGTAAGTACCAAGAACATCTTTTTTTTTTCTCTTCTTTCCTCCTTGCTAAAACCGAATTTAAGCACCCCTTTAATCATCATCATTCTTTGTTGTTTCAATCTTTTGTTACTTGTATTGATTACTAGTAGTTGTTTGTTACTTATTTACTTGGTTTCAAGAATCAAACTTACTAGTTTTATTCTTCTTTTATCTTGTAATTACAAGAACACTCAAGAACATAAACTTACTAGTTTATGATTCTACCTTACTTGTTTTAAAAGATTTAGAGTTCTTGTGTTGCAAATCATACTTGTAAGTCATGTTAGTAAACTTTAAAGTTTACTTTCTTAAAGATCAAACTTTGGTTTAAATATTTAAAGTATGAACAACCATGAATAATTTACTTGTTTACTTAGTTTACTTCTTCTTGCACTTTACTTTCATGTAATTAGTTTAAATGGTCAAGTACTACAAGTTAGTCTTGATCTCATTAATCTTGAACTAAAAGTTAACCTTGAAAGTTCAAGAACACACAAATAAGTTTTCTTTAAATATAACTTTGTATACTTATGCTTGATCTAGACTTTTGAGTCTTGGATCTTCAAGATCTAACTAAAAACTATGTTCTACATCTTAAGATCTTGATTAGTTAGTTTATTTTCAAGTTTAGAGTTCAATATTTCTATTATAGTTCATGTAAGTGTCAAACCTAAGACTTTGATGTAACTTTGGTTCATCAAACTACATGCAACTCTTAAGTGAGTTGTGCTTCATGTCTTAGACTTGCACTAGGGTTATGATCGTCAAGACTTGGCTAAGATGATGTAAATACATCAATGAGTTGTACACTTGAAGCTATATGCATCAAGGATGAGAACCATGATGAACATCAAGCACCAAGACCACCGGAACTCACTTAAACTTACTGTTTCTGTCCAAAACCTACTGACCTGCTGTTTCTGTAACAGACTAGCAGACCTGGGCTGTTCTAACCATGATTTTTAAATAGATCTTTTCGAGTAGATAACTTTTAATATAGGACTCGTCTTAATCCGAGTTACGGTTTAGGATTTATGGCCCTCCGATCGTCACTATGTCCTTTAACGTTGTGCAGAAATTTCTGACCTACTCGTACTTAGACCGTCGCCACGGTCAAACAAAGACGAGTTTGCTTCTGTAAACTTTACCACAACTAAAGGACTCATAGATGGAGCCATGGCCACTGGTCTCACCTTAATTCAGTAAGGGTAGAGGCCGTAGTGACTGACTGAAATCAGCTTTTGTTTTAAACTACTTTCATTAACGAAACCTACTTTACACCTTTTGTTAAATGATGAATGATGATGACCCTTAAGACCTTATTTAAATACTTTTAAACCTTTTCGTCGATTTACTGACTTAGTACTATTTGACTTAGGTTGAGGACTTTCGGACCGTTTACTTGCACACCTTTTCCGAACCGACTTTACGACTACATTATCATTGTGAGTTATAGCATTCCCTTTTTACTTTAACTTATTTTGGGAACTGAGAATACATGCGGATTTTATGTTTTACATACTAGGCACGAGTACTTAAACTTATATATGTGTGGGTTATACAATGGCATAAACATTCCCTTTAGCTCGGTAACGTTTAATCATTGGCTTTGAACCGTGAACGCGAATCTTAGATATGGATCCATAGGGTTTGACATCCCCACTCGGGCTAGTCGCGCTAGCAGTCAACGAGTATTTAATACTTCGTAAACATACGCACTCACCAAGTGTACTTTCAGGGGGTATTATTATTTAAACGTTAAGTTAGTTACCGAGTGCCCACGGTTGAGCATATACTTAAACATACCGATTTGGATTACTATTTTGGAACGCTCGTTGTAGCACTGAAATCTCGTGGCCTACTTACATTACTGTTATACTTAAACTATAGCTCACCAACATTCGTGTTGACATTTTTAAGCATGTTTTTCTCAGGTGCTTAAGGTTTGCTTGCTTCCGCTGTACTAGTCATGCTTTGTAGACACCCGCTGCGCTTAGAGATGTCACCGCATGAAACGTTATTTTGCATTCAAACATGTTACTTTTGAAACGATATATTTGTAACGACCTATGGGTCACATACTTTTACTTATGTTTGCTATCCGTAGAAGCATACTTGGGTTGTAAAACATTTGACGTTAGTTATGACGTCACCTTTTGATATGAATGCAAACTCTTTTTGAAATCGCATATAGTACATAACCTTGTAATGATCCTGTTGTTGATGGTATGTACATGATGATTTAGTACGGGGCGTCACATTTGGTATCAGAGCATTGGTTGTAGGGAATTAGGTTGCATTAGTGAGTCTAAGACCGACCCGATTAGGATTCACTAATAGGACTAATCTACAACTTGCTAGTTTACTTGTTTCCGCTGAACTTACTGCATGCTGCCGCCTACTTTTACTGCTATATGTTGTATGCTATTACTTGCTTCCGCTACTGCATGCTATTATTACTTTCGATTGCATGCTACTGTGTTATATTACTACATGCTACTATCTGCCTTTAGCATGTTACCTCGGTATAATACTATTACTATTGCCATGCCACGTGCTGCTGTAAACAATCTAGGCCGCTGTAGTTGTTATGCCTGATTACGCTCTTGCTACCTATCTACTATCCGTTATACCGACTTAGAGAACTTATCCTTCCCGGTTCAGATGTTTTTCTGAACTACTTTCCCACTCGTCTAACCCTAAGAACTAGTAGTGCAATCCACCTGTTACTACTGTTCCACCGTTCCAGAGATCGAAACATTACTTCACGCAATCTAGAAGATTGTTCAGCTGACACATACACTGTACGCTCTCATGACCGTCACTTAACTCTTTCATTCTTCACGACTGCTCAACGATCTAATGACACTTCTGCACTTAAGTCCCTACCACCCCTAGACATTGAAGAAGTCGGGAAGGCATTCCCTTTAACGAGGTCATAGTGTCTTCTACTGATGCTCAGCCATACCCAAGGACTTGGGAGTCGCCTCGAGACATATCGTATCACTACTTGCTACACGTACAACTCGACACGAGACCCAGATTGAATTTCTAGAAAGGAATCTAACGATGTTACTTAAACCCGAATATTTTGAAGAAATTTCAGAGCACTTAGGCATTGATGCATGCCCTATGGAACTTACGCATCCACACCGAGAAACCGTGAGATAAATTATGTAGATTTTATTTTGAGACAACACAGGTAAAGCACCGTTAGATGAAATTGAGTAGAACTTGAAGTGATCACATCACATTGACAATATGAAGTGATATTGGAATGAACGTACGATTTAGTACAATATAATGACGCCAGGCCAGCGTGATTATATTGAAGTAAATCATGCAGAAGTTCCAATGTTACTACATGAGGAATATAAGGTGATCCAGGGAAAATTTTGGCAAGGATCATTTGAGCACACGCATTATAGTCTGTTAAAGGTAGCGAGGAAATAACCACGTAGCCCAGATACTGTACAAGAAGTGCCTTGATTGCAGAATTGATAACCCAAAAATTTGTATTAGAGATCGACACCCTGGACATTTAAGGAAAAAGTTCTCAAATAGGAAAAACTTTGTACTAACTTGTGGTAGAGCAATCGTTATCTCAGTTATAGAAACTCGCATGGATCCTGATTTTGGTTAGGGTACGTTCCATCACAAAGTTTTATTGTTTCGGAGTTGTTTAATACTAGAACGATAGAAACCTTATATCTAAGCACCTTAGCGTTATGAATAATAAGCCATCAACAACCATGAGAGTTAGGTATTCTATAGGACCAGCAAATGGTAAGCTGGCGGAGATAGAGGAATAATTTAAGGTGGTACTTTAAGATTAACAGATGGGTCATTTGGAGATGACCTCCTGTTAACCAAACTTGGGAGTTTTAATGTAGTAGTTGAGAAGGGTTAGTTACCTACGTACAGGCATATGTTATTTGAGAAGATTGATAGAATTTTTTTTCACAATAGTACAGTAAGATTTGATTTGGGATGAACTTTAAGATTAACTTAATACTCATCAAGTTAGGAAGCTTGACGAAATAGTTGGAACGAACTAACTTTCAAGGATGAAAGCGGAATCTATTTATAATGAGGAAATTTTATTCGTATACCTCGCAAGAATGGTGAAACTATTATGGGAAGAGTTGTAGCCCGAAAACTGAACCTTATTAGTTACATGACAACGACCCGAAATCCTACAATGGAAATGGGAAGAAATTCATCACTAAACTACCAGAGACGGTAAGGCGGTTAGGACATCATCTGGGTTATTAATGACCATCTCGCCAAAACTGCTCACGTTCTAGCCATGAAAGAAACCGATACCATGGACAAACTTGCACAATGATACTTAAAGGAATTGTATTCTGTCACTTCAACAATTCAAATTCTATATTGAAGATTTTCCCGAGAATCTCATTTGATACTCATTCTTACGCAACTCTAAATCCTAGCTTATTACGAGGAACTTCTTATTCGACGATAACCACAACATCATCCTTCTTACTTCGATATTAGTCATACCAGTTTGAAATTTTCCTAAAATCAATGAGAGGTTAACTCTTATCCTCATACCCTCCCATTCGTATCTCACTTATAAGCAACAACTTCACACTTAAGCATTTTCTTGGTCAAAGGACTTATGCCCTACTAATAGTCATCAATCACATATAAATTCAATGGTTTTTATTACCTCAAATATCACTCAAAATTTTTTTAGTCTTTTACTCGATTCTCATCAATCTTTTCCAACTTGTAACCCCCTAAATATGAAAAATTTTGTTTGCCGAAATTATACACACATTATTTTACTGTGCTATCCTCCCAAAGCTTTATAAAAATAAATATATTTTGTTCGCCATTTGCGCAAATTTTGAAATCATATACGTTATATAGAATAAAGTAAATGATTACTTATCTTTGACAAATACATGTAAAAATTTTACTTTCACTCTTGCAAATCAAATCTTTTATTCAGAAGGTATTTTACTTTGAATGGTACGGATTGTACATAACCCTAGTTTACTAAAACTTCATTTCTTTCCATACATTGTCACCTTAAGCAATTTCTATAAAAAAAAAAATTCGTTGCTCGCTATATAAAATTCTCCGTTGCTCATTCGTACCCAGGTCATAGTGAAGACTTTACAACCGTCGAGATCGAGAGATTCATGTGTGTATGTGTTGAAGACACTTCTGCCACGTCTTTCAGAGCCTTGGGCATCCACTGACACTTAAACCATTTAAAAATCATTACGTTACCCCAAGAACCTTATTTGCCCCGCCTGTTGGAACAATGCTCTTTCTTACATAACTCTAAGTCCTGACTTATTCCAAGGGATTCTCATTTAGTGGTATTAATACCATCATTATTCCAACTTTAATACTAGTCATAACCTGTTTGGCACTTTGCAAATTCAAGAAGCGATTAACTTCTTATCCTCGTGCTCTATCCTTCGTACCTCACTTTTTAGCAACGGCTTCGCACGTAAATATTTTTGGCCCAAAGACTTGTATCCTGATAATTACCAAAACTGCATTTATATCATTAGTTTTCATTACCTAGTAACTGGTCACCCAAGGATTCCAAGCTTTTTTTTTCACTCAAATCTCTTTCAACTCGTAATCTTTGAAATACAAAAAACTATGTTATCAAAACTTTTACACGTTTATTAATTGTGCGGTCCTCACAAGATTTACAAACAAAAAAAAAAAAAAAAAAACTTTTCCGTCACTTATACGATTTGTAAAATCATATATGTATAAGTTTATAATTACTTATTTTGATACTAAGTTATATCTGCAAATTATTTAAAACCCGCTCCTTTACCGAGTTATTCAACTTAAGTCAAATAGTTTTGTGCAAAATGGTACACGTTGTACTACTTCTAAATTTACTAGGAACTTCGTTCCATTTATGTTGTCACAACAAACGTTAAAGGTTTTGTTTTTCAAAACTCCTTTAGTTGATTTTATTAAAGGTTTTCGTATCAAACTACACCATGTGTGGATAACACTTTTTCCCGTACTCTGTTAAGAGATGAAACTTACTATTAAGATCTTTTGTGAAAAAATCTTGAGCCACTTTGGATGGCAGTTTTATAAAATTTGTTAGAAAATCTTTGCACCCATAAAATGTTCTTTTAAAACTAGACATGACAAAAACACGGGCCGATAAATCAGTTTTCTGAGGTACACTCATTGGTCATCCTATTGTGGAAAAGGTACTAGGTGGGTTACTGTTCTCAATACTTCCCTGCAAATCGCAACCCCCTCGTAAACCTCCTCTCTATGAATCAGTATGTTGAGACACAAGAATCATTTTTGGGGATTCTTTTCACTCGGAGTAAACCATTTGATAGGACCAAGAGTTCACGTATCCTCTCATCCGCACACCCCCTTAAATACGCGGAAAAATTCAGAACGAACCACTTGAAGTGTTCACTCTCATGCCTTCGTGCGACTTTCTTTCGGAAATGTAATATAAGATACTTTGAGAACCTATTAATCTTGTTACCCCTTGGGAAGGGACTACTTAAAACATCTACGACACTCATGTGGATACTCTATATATTTCTTCCTTCATTGGTTGCAACTGTATGTTGCTCTAGTTAACGTTAACCCTAACTTCAACATGTAACTGAAAGGATGAAGTTACATTGCGGAACCGTGTTTTCATTTCATCCAAGGATAGGTTCACCTGTAGTATGGTAAACTAGGTAATGTCCCTCCTTGTTCGTTCAGACCGTCCCGAAGACACTATGAATATTTATGGGTTGCAAGTTCGGTTGGTCACTTTCAGCTAAAATTTCGATTCACTTACTCAAATGAAACGTTCTTAAATATTGAGTTCCTATGCCTATGGCCTCCTTTCGAAACCAAGGGGTTGGTAAAATCCGTAGCTAACGCTATCCATACATCAAATCGCATGGTTGTAATCACTATGTTTCCCATTCTACCTGTCAGCTTATATTACGACATACACGCTCAATGTTTTAGATGAGCTTAGAAACATTCATGATGCATTTCACGCATCCAGCTTACTGAAGATGCCTGTAAGGCTAAACACACCATCTTTCCTTTTTGTGGATATACATTCAGATGACATACTCCTGTTAATCAGAAATAAAATCAATTTGTTGACCTCTTAGGACAAGAGGCTTAATTAACGGCATATATCTATTCTCACTTTCATACGCCGAAGTACCTTTCAAGGTAGATAACTTACTTCTGAGCCCACGGGTCTCGCAGAACTATGATACGCTCCTTCTTATTCGAATACGGTACCATTGTTGGTCACTCCTTAAAATTTCGGGACGAAATTTTCTTTAACGGGTGGGTAATGTAACGACCCTGGAAATTCCAACTTTTATTTATTAATAATTATTATTATTAATATGTGTGATTAAACGAATGTATGTTATTACATTTACATGTTGCCATAATTGCCCGTACTTAACTTTAATGGCCCGAAACGTCTCTGTGACACACGAAACTCTTACGAATAATATTTTTGAATATTATTTACATTCATGATTAATTTATTAATCATTTTAATTAACTATGGGTACTAGTTAATTACTTGGGCTTTGATTGGGTTATTTGTTAATTTTTGGAACTTGGGCTTTATTAGTGTAATGGACTTGATTTTGGGCTTATAAGCCCACCCTACCATTTAAGTGGACTAACTAGCCCACTCTTCCACATGTGAGTATTAGTTTCAAAAGTAACTAGTTAAGTTTAAGCATATGGAATCTAGTTAACATGTAATTCCCATGCACATACACCTATTGACCAACTTTTTATACAAATACATGAAGAACCTAATAGACTTGCTCCTCCCCCCTTGTTTTTTCTGCTGGCCGTAGCCACTCCTTGTGTTTAGGGAGTTCAAACATTTTTTTTTTTGTTGTTGTTACATATCACTTATACTCACACATTTACACACACACTCTTACTTTCATTTTTTTTTCTCCCAAGTTTTCTCTCATCTTCCCTTACTTGTAAGTACCAAGAACATCTTTTTTTTCTCTTCTTTCCTCCTTGCTAAAACCGAATTTAAGCACCCCTTTAATCATCATCATTCTTTGTTGTTTCAATCTTTTGTTACTTGTGTTGATTACTAGTAGTTGTTTGTTACTTATTTACTTGGTTTCAAGAATCAAACTTACTAGTTTTATTCTTCTTTTATCTTGTAATTACAAGAACACTCAAGAACATAAACTTACTAGTTTATGATTCTACCTTACTTGTTTTAAAAGATTTAGAGTTCTTGTGTTGCAAATCATACTTGTAATTCATGTTAGTAAACTTTAAAGTTTACTTTCTTAAAGATCAAACTTTGATTTAAATCTTTAAAGTATGAACAACCATGAATAATTTACTTGTTTACTTAGTTTACTTCTTCTTGCACTTTACTTTCATGTAATTAGTTTAAATGGTCAAGTACTACAAGTTAGTCTTGATCTCATTAATCTTGAACTAAAAGTTAACCTTGAAAGTTCAAGAACACACAAATAAATTTTCTTTAAATATAACTTTGTATACTTATGCTTGATCTAGACTTTTGAGTCTTGGATCTTCAAGATCTAACTAAGAACTATGTTCTACATCTTAAGATCTTGATTAGTTAGTTTATTTTCAAGTTTAGAGTTCAATATTTCTATTATAGTTCATGTAAGTGTCAAACCTAAGACTTTGATGTAACTTTGGTTCATCAAACTACATGCAACTCTTAAGTGAGTTGTGCTTCATGTCTTAGACTTGCACTAGGGTTATGATGGTCAAGACTTGTCTAAGATGATGTAGATACATCAATGAGTTGTAAACTTGAAGCTATATGCATCAAGGATGAGAACCATGATGAACATCAAGCACCAAGACCACCGGAACTCACTTAAACTTACTGTTTCTGTCCAAAACCTAATGACCTGCTGTTTCTGTAACAGACCATCAGACCTGGGCTGTTCTAACCATGATTTTTAAATAGATCTTTTCAAGTAGATAACTTTTCATATAGGACTCGTCTTAATCCGAGTTACGGTTTAGGATTTATGGCCCTCCGATCGTCACTATGTCCTTTAACGTTGTGCAGAAATTTCTGACCTACTCGCACTTATACCGTCGCCACGGTCAAAAAAAGACGAGTTTGATTCTGTAAATTTTACCACAACTAAAGGACTTATAGACAGAGCCATGGCCACTGGTCTCACCTTAATTCAGTAAGTTTAGAGGCCGTGGTGACTGACTGAAATCAGCTTTTGTTTTAAACTACTTTCATTAACGAAACCTACTTTACACCTTTTGTTAAATGATGAATGATGATGACCCTTAAGACCTTATTTAAATACTTTTAAACCTTTCCGATGATTTACTGACTTAGTACTATTTGACTTAGGATGAGGACTTTCGGACCGTTTACTTGCACACCTTTTCCGAACCGACTTTACGACTACATTATCATTGTGAGTTATAGCATTCCCTTTTTACTTTAACTTATTTTGGGAACTGAGAATACATGTGGATTTTATGTTTTACATACTAGGCACGAGTACTTAAACATATATATGTGTGGGTTATACAACGGCATAAACAATCCCTTTAGCTCGGTAACGTTTAATCATTGGTTTTTGAACCGTGAACGCGAATCTTAGATATGGATCCATAGGGTTTGACATCCCCACTCGGGCTAGTCACGCTAGCAGTCAACGAGTGTTTAATACTTCGTAAATATACGCACTCGCCAAGTGTACTTTCAGGGGGTATTATTATTTAAACGTTAATTTAGTTACCGAGTGCCCACGGTTGAGCATATACTTAAACATACCGATTTGGATTACTATTTTGGAACGCTCGTTGTAGCACTGAAATCTTGTGGCCTACTTACATTACTGTTATACTTAAACTATAGCTCACCAACATTGGTGTTGACATTTTTAAGCATGTTTTTCTCAGGTGCTTAAGGTTTGCTTGCTTCCGCTGTACTAGTCATGCTTTGTAGACACCCGCTGCGCTTAGAGATGTCACCGCATGAAACGTTATTTTGCATTCAAACATGATACTTTTGAAACGATATATTTGTAACGACCTATGGGTCACATACTATTACTTATGTTTGCTATCCGTAGAAGCATACTTGGGTTGTAAAACATTTGACGTTAGTTATGACGTCACCTTTTGATATGAATGCAAACTCTTTTTGAAATCGCATATAGTATATAACCTTGTAATGATCCTGTTGTTGATGGTATGTACATGATGATTTAGTACGGGGCGTCACAGTTTAAGTCTAGAACGTCAAAAATCGATTGAAATTGAAGTTTTTAGCGAAAACCCTAGTTTTTCCTGCCCAGTATTCCTAAGAACTACCCTCGGCCGATTGTCTTTGACCATCGTCCGTTTGTCCCGACCCTCGACCGTTCGTCAGGCACAATCGACCGATCGTCTCATATTGAACCGGAGGATAGTTTGTCATATCATAGAACCGTTTGTCTTTACCATCGGTCGTTCGTCTCTTAACCATCGACCGATCGTCCACTACCATCGACCGATAGTAGCTTCCATCGACCGAAGGTCTCAATTCTAAGATTCAGTTCAAAGGTTACACCATCGGTCGTTAGTCATAGACCTCCGACCGATTGTCATAGACCTTCGACCGATTATCATAGACCTCCGACCGATTGTCATAGACCTCCGGCCGATTGTCTTGCCCGTCGACCGAACCTCTTTTGAGACATAATCTTTTAACTATATTTAATTTAATACTCAATCAGTTAAAATGTCTGACACAAACGAACAAGTAATGAATGAATACATTGCGTTAGTAACTGCACCTGGACTACAAAAACTATTATTTAATGAAAGTGAATCTGGTTCATCAAATAAAGTACCTAGACTTGACAATCTTAAAAACTTCTTGGACTGGAAAGTTAGGTTTGTTATTTACTTAAACGGTGTCGATTCTAGACTTTGGGAATGTATTGAGAATCCGTATGTATGGCCATGCGGAGCAGATGGTGAACCCAAAGAAACTTCACAGTTTAGTCCTTCAGAGCATGAAGAGTACAATCTTGAGTGTAGATGTTATGCTCAGCTAACCCAAGCTTTGTCAAAGGAGATTTTTCAGTAATTTAAGAACCGAAACAAAACATCGTATACTATCTGGTTGGCTCTTCAATCTGCAACAGAAGGTACAGCTACTTATCGTGCGACTAAGGGTAAGGTTTTGAAGGATGAGTGGAGGGTGTTTGCAGCTCTTCCATCAGAATCTCCAGGACAAACTTTGGAGAGATATCGGTTATTGGTTGCAGAGATGGCAAATTATGGGATTGAGGTGCCTGATGAAAAGGCAGTAAGGGTGTTGAAAGATGGTCTTCCAGAAAAGTGGGATCATGAGATAGAAAAGATTCAGAACAGGTACAGCTCATCAGGTTGTCCATTGACACTAACAGCTTTTACTTCGAAGTTGATGGAGAAGGACATTCAGGATGAAGCAAAGAGAAAGAGACTTGATTCTGTAGCTGCTGCGGCGTCCACTATTGGGACATCTTCTGGTACTCATGCTCTACTACAGACAACATACTTAACAGCCAATGCTTCACAAATGTCTGCACCATCATCTCACTCCGGCTATTTTAATGCTAAATTACAAGCTCAGAATTCTACAATTAAGATGATTGAAGCTTCTCCGATTCAACAGACTCAGACTCAGACTCATGTGTTTCAAACTGAGAATATCAAGAAGAGATCTCGTGAATCTATTCAGGAAGATATGGCTTTGGCAGCTATTGTTGTTAACTCATACAACGATATGATTAGTGGACAAGTGCTTAATAGTCATCTTGAAAACGAAGACTATGATCAGATTGATGAGGACGAGCTTGAGAGAATGGATATACTCTGCTGTATGGGTAGCATTGTAAGACGTGCTAGAAAGTACTTGAAGAGAACAGGACAAAGATCATTGAGTTTAAATCGCGATTCGAAGTTTGGTTTTGATATGTCAAAGGTTAGGTGCTACAATTGTGATGAATATGGTCACTTTAAGAAAACTTGCACGTGACCACCCAAGCCTGGTTTTCATGATCCTTTTCACCAGACAACCATCTCAGTTACTCCACAACATGTAACTGTAGAGAAAGAATCTTCGGGTTCTGTTCAATCTAAGGCTTTGACTACAACGTATGCTGATGAAGTATGTGACTGGTCCATCTCAGTAGATACATAGAAAGCTAACGTTGTGTTTGTAGGTAAAAGTGAAGCTGAAATTGAAGAGGAAAAAATTGTTCGGAAAAATGCAGGTTGTACTGGTAAGGATAATCCGAATTGTACATGCTATGTGTGCAAATGTGATGCAAGGTTGAAGAGAGCAGAAGAGCTTATGAAATTCTGCTTCAGGAAGAGGATTAAAGATAAGTTGTGTGATAAGTTTCGCAAAGCTAAGGACTTATCAGATCTTGAGTTTACTACTGATTCGTCTGATGAAGAAGAAGGGATGAGTTGTCATGTTGGTACTTGGTTCAGGAAAGAGCTGGAACATTTGCTCAACTGTGATCTTAAGAGTGGTGATGAGAAGATTGTTACAGTTCAGAGTCCAGTTTGTTCAGATCAAGGTGAGGGTAAAGGAGGTTATGAGGCTGATTACTCGGATCGTATGAGCTCAGAGTACGAATCAGAATCAGATGTAGATTCTCAGGTTGGAAGAAATGACTATGCATTCATGGCCAACACGTCCGGTAATGATAAGGTATTTAATGACTCAGTTTCTAATTATTCTAAATGCAGTGGTTATGAACAGGAAATTGAGAGGCTTGAATGTGTTATCACTAAGCTTAATGAGATATCTGTTACATGTGAGACCTGCCCTAAGCTTAGAATTGAACTTAAGAACCTAAGTGTAGAGAATCAGACTAATAAAAAGAACTATGAGGATGCGCTTTTCTACCTTAATAAACAGAAAGACTATGTTGATGTGATTAAGTCTTTAGAAAATCAGGTAGGTCACTTAAAATCAACTGTGATAGATGATGGAAAAGTGATTACTATGTATTTGGGACAGATAGAGACTCTTAAGGCAGAAAAGGATTCCTTTAAGTTGAAATATGAGTCTGAGAAAGCTAGGATTGACAATTGGCAGAGGATGTCTTATGTGAAACAGACTATTAATCATCCTCACCAGCAAGGTTTAGGTTATGACCAGGTTGCCCCACCCTTTATGGGTTAGTATATTAATAAACCAGTTGAGAAATGTAAGGGTCCAGTTGTAGAACCAGGATATGGTAAGCCTAAGGAAACACCTGTTAAGAGTTCTAGTAAGGTAGTTGAGTCAAAGAAACCTTTAGATGTTGTCTATGAAATAGAGTCAGATACTGATATAAACACTGAGAAAGACAGCAAACCTTTTAAGCTTGTCACTAAACCGGTTACCATTCTGCAAAATCCTGCTAATGCTAGTAGGGTGACTGAAAGTCAAAAGGCTCAGTCTAAGAGCACTGTGACTCCCAAACAAAATAAGAAGAAGAACACTCAGGGAGTGTCACCTAAGTTTGTCAGTAAGGGAGTGTTAGACGGAACAGGTCTTAAGGTAGAACAACCACTAAAAGGTGAGAGTTCCAATTCTGGTAATGTGTCCAAGTATGTTCTGCCTGGTCGTCGACAGACTGTCAAGAAACAAGTCGCGTCACCCTCTACGACTAGACAACATACTGAACCACATAGGAGACAGTTTTCACCAATTAGACGCAAATTGTTTAATTCTCATGATTTTGATAATGTTAACTGCTTTAATTGTGGGATGTTATGACACAAGGCTGTAAATTGTCGACCCATTCGACAGACACCCAGAAGGAAGGCTGATCTTAGTCCAAATCATTCCTTTAATAGGAGATCACCTTCACTAGTGTTTAAATCTTCTTCTGTGAAAACAAATGAAACAAAGGTTTTTCAAACTAATGATTACTATAGAAAACCATTACCGCATAACACAGTTTGGAAACCTAAATCAGAAGTTAAGGGTGTTCAAAATCTTAAGGGTCCTTTTGGATCTAAAGGACAATGGGTGAAGTTGCCAGTTGTTGGTGTTGATGAGAAACCCACTGCCATTAGGGCATGGGTGGCCCTTTCTAACTAATCCTCTTACTTTAATGTGCAGGTCGCCTACAATCCACGCTGCAGTACTTGGATTGTTGATAGTGGGGCGTCCAGGCACATGACAGGGAACTTGTCTTTGCTTTCTAATGTGAAAACAGTGGATGGAGGACCAGTTTCTTTTGCAAGTAGTGAAGGAGGATTTATTACTGCTCAGGGTGTTATTGCTAATGAGAACGTCAGCTTTGATAAAGTTAATTATGTGGAGCATATGTCGAACAATCTGCTTTCAGTTTCACAAGTTGCTGACAAAAAGTATACCGTGGCTTTTGATGATAAGTTTTGTTATTGTGACGATCGCTCCAAATCCATATGGACGAACACATCATTCATCGATTTCATTGCGAGGTATTTGACCTCTATATGATATGTTTTGTAAACATTGCATTCTTTTGAAAAGGCACACCATAAATGAATATTTAAATCAAAGGTTTTCGACATCTGATGATTTTTACATATAGACAATCACCGTAAATAAGTTTACAATAGTACTTCCATTGACAATGCAGTCAAAATAAGATACATGGTGATGATTTGGTGAATGCAACGTTTCCTTGATAAATATGCCATGTAAGACTCCATGCACATAGCTTGTCTAACACATAAGCAAACAGCGGAAGACTTCTAGGAAACCTGAGAATAAACATGCTAACAAGTGTCAACACAAAGGTTGGTGAGTTCATAGTTTTAATGTTTCGTATAATCTGTATATAAAGGTGGATCACAAGATTTCAGTTGTTTCATCCAGAAACGTTTATCAAAATATTCTACGAAATTGAGCACCCTGGTAACTAAACTTAACGTATATATAATTTGTACCCTTTGTATAATCATCTTAATAAATACACGCAAACCAACGTGTACGCTTCTCAAATAGCATACGTCCGTTAAAAGGCTAGTGCTCTAGCTTGGACGGGGATATCAAGCCCTATGGATCCATATATAACTACTCGCGCCCACTAGTTCTTATAACCGGCAGTTACTAGTTACCAAAGCTAATAGATTTTCAGTTCAAACTCGGTGTAGAATTTAGTATGTACTTGTATCCATTGCGTTTAAAATAAAGTGCATGTATTCTCAGCCCAAAAATGTATATTGCAAAATCAATTAAAAAGGGAGCAAATGAAACTCACGCATATAAATATTGTATATCGGTTAATAAAGCATTTGCATGTATTCTCAGCCCAAAAATGTAGAGAGTAAAAGGGATCTTATGAAACTCACCTTATCAGCATATAAAGTCGTTCATCGTAATGTGATCGAAACTCAGAGTATCGAATAACCATAGATCTCAACGTATCAATATTGAGATTTAATATTGTAGAAAAGTACGTAGACGTAACGGAGATGATAAACACTAGGTTTGATTCACAAATATACCCCCGAACGTTACCCATAACCTCCTTGGCAATAACCCATAATTTCCTTAACTCTAGCTTGCTCGTAAACTTGTTTTGAAATCGTTTGGACATAACCTCGTCGTAGTATTTTATGTATAATACTAATAATATTACTAATAAAAATAATAAGATTAATAATAATAATATTAATCTTAATAATATATATATATATATATATATATATATATATATATATATATATATATATATATATATATATATATATATATATATATATATATATATATATATATATATATATATATATATATATATATATATATATATTTGAGAGACAGAGAGATTTTGAGAAAAAAAAGTAAATATATTCGAACAAAACTTGCGAGCTTTATAGACCTGGCCTGATTTCCACTGCCATGCGATCGCATGGCTGGGCAGTGTAATTCCCATGCGATCGCATGGGAAACTTTTCCAGCTCACAATGTTTTGGCAACTAGCTCGTCGACATATTTTTATAATATATATAATATATAATTTAAATTAATTAATTATATATTATATTTTATTCTCGTGCATAGTTGATTTGTAATTTTTGTTTCGATAAGTCGTACGTCGTCACTCGACTTATGTCCCGGTTCCGGTTTTTCGAATGTCCCTTCGTACGCTGAGAAAACTTGTACATTACATTTTGGGACATGTACCTTAGTCAAAATATAGCCTTAAATTATCCCTAAATTATATCACTCAAAATATAACTTATACATTTGAGTGTTTTGGTCATTTACATCTATAAATCATCGTCTCGCTATTTGTTAAAATACATTTTAAAATAGTGTTTACTGTAGGAAAGTTACTGTAGCAAAGTCAATTTTTACTGTAGCAATTCACTGTAGCAAAGTCAATTTCACTGTAGCATTTTGAGTACTGTAGCGATTTGAAAATACTGTAGCAAATTAGTGTTTTGCTGGTTCATCTTAAATGCTTTAGTTAACTTATCTAAATATCAATCGAATCAATAAACGAATGTTACTATCGTTTACTAAATAACTTGAAATTATATATATGTATATATCTTTTTAATATACATAAATCAGTTTTTAAATACACATTGGAAGTTATTTATAAATAAATTTTAATAATAAATATTCCAACTTATCATATATATTCAAATAGATATTTAAACCAATAAGTTTAATGTACGGTCTCAAACAATTAATACATTGTTACCTTTTCAAATTATAGTATATATGTATCTATTTATATATAATTGTTCGCGAATCGTCGAAAACAACCGAAGGGTATTTAAATATATAAAAGTAGTTCAAAAATTTTGAGATTCAGTTTTACAGACTTTGCTTATCGTGTCGGAAATGTTAATCATACAAAGATTAAGTTTAAATTTGGTCAGAAATTTCCGGGTTATCACAGTTATATTTTGAGGAAAGAGTTTGTTATTCCAGAAGACATGATTCTGATGACTGCTCCAAGGTGCAAGGATCTCTATATCCTTGATATGCGTAAGGCTCATGTTAAGGCAGCTACAGGCCATCAGGCCTTCGTTTCTAAGGCTATTGAACAGGAGTCGATTATTTGGCACAAGCTTATGGGTCATCTGAGTCTAAGGAAGATGAATAATCTAGTCCACAATGAATTAGTTGAAGGTGTGAATGTTAAGAGTTTTCATATTCCTAAAGGTTATCTTCCGTGTAAGTAAGAGAAACAGACTAAGAAGTCACATACTGCCAAGAAGCATCATTCAGTTAATATTCCTTTGGAATTATTGCACATGGATCTCTTTGGTCCAGTTAACTGTAAAACTCTCACCGGAGAGTCTTATTGCTTGGTAGTTACAGATGAATATTCCCATTTCTCGTGGGTTGTGATGTTGAAACACACGTCAGATACTTTCGATCATATTAAAGTTTTGATTCTGAAGCTCGAAAGTTTGTATAAGTTGATGGTTAGAAAAATTCGTACTGATAATGGTACGGAATTCAAGAACAATCAGATGCTGCTGTTTTGTAATGAGAAGGGGATACAACAACAGTTCAGTCCTGCTTATACACCACAGTCAAATGGTGTTGCTGAAAGGAAGAATAGGACTCTAATTGAAACCGCAAGAACAATGCTAGCTGATTCATGTCTTCCAATTGTTTTCTGGGGTGAAGCAGTGAGTACAGCATGCTATGTGATGAACAGAGTTCTGGTGGTAAAGAGACATGGTAAAACGTGTTATGAACTGTTACATAAGAGAAAGCCTAATATTAAATATTTTGAACCCTTTGGTGCTCCTTGTACTATTCTGGTACGAGACGCTGGAGGGAAATTTAATTCAAAGGTTATCTCTGGTATCTTCTTTGAATATGGGAATCCGAACAAACGGGTGTATAATACTGAGTCAAAGTGTGTGGAAGAACATTATGAGGTTGATATTCAACGCAACGCTCCACCTCGTGTTAGTAAAGGGTTCGCATGTCAGTTTGAATATGATAAGTTATTTGATTCCTTCAATCTTCCATCAGATGCTACAGATGAAGAAGTTCTGACTCAGATATTGTTTGATTCTCAAAACTCTTCTGAGAATGTTATCACTATTCCAGCGCAGGTTCAGAATCCGGTTTCTAGCTTGCAACCAAGTCCGCAGAGTGTTAGAGGTGATTTTGATTCAAATGAGGACGGGGTAGTATATACAGATGAAGATAGTGAGCTTGAAGATGACGAGGAAGTTAGTCGAACGCAACTGACAGAGGAACATCTTAATCCTCTATATAATCAACCACCAACTGTAACAGTGATTGAACCGCCAACTGAAGCAGGAGGTGTACGTAGATCCAATCATGTTATTCTGCCACCTAAACATCTTGATGATTATTATGTGGATTCAAGAGGCATTCCTCACATTAATATTCCTCAAGCGAAGTCTAATGAAGCTTCTACATCTGGAGTTCCGACTACATCAGAGGTTCCCGTGACAAGTGTAAGTTCAACAGTAGCAGAAGATGTTCAGATAGAGAGTGCGAATGTGGTAACAGCTTTTTATTCATCGTTGAATAAGACAGGAAGAATATTTGTGCATGCTCACTCATGTTATGTGTGTCAAATCGAACCTAAAGATGCTTATGAGGCATTGAAGTATGACGAGTGGGTTAGTGCAATGCAAGAGGAGCTGTTACAATTTAAACATTTAAAGGTTTGGAAGCTAGTCAATCCACCACATGGTTGTGTGCCCTATGGTCTTCGATGGGTTTTGAAAAATAAGAAGGATGAACAGGGTATTGTTATCAGAAACAAAGCTAGATTGGTAGTGAAGGGATATCAACAGAACCCTGAAATTGACTATGATGAGGTATTTGCTCCGGTAGCGAGACTGGAGGCTATTAGGATTTTCTTGGCCTAAGCATCTTTCATGGGGTTTAAAGTTTTTCAGATGGATGTTAAAAGCGCATTTTTGTACGGAGAGATCAATGAAAGAGTGTTTGTTGAACAACCACCAGGTTTCGAAGACCCGCATTTCCCATAAAAGGTTTATCGACTTGAAAAGGCACTTTATGGTCTTCACCAAGCTCCGAGAGCATAGTATGCAACATTGTCTAACTATATGCTTGAAAACAGTTTTAGAAGAGGTGTTATTGATCAAACACTTTTCATCAAGAAGAAGGGATAACATCTTATGTTAGTGCAGGTTTATGTTGATGATATTATCTTCGGATCGACAGATCAGGGAATGGTTGATGAGTTTGAGAAGGTCATGCAGCAGAAGTTCAAAATGAGTTCAATGGGAATGATAAAGTTTTTCTTAGGTCTGTAGGTAGCTCAGACTGATAAAGGCATCTTTTTGCATCAAACCAAGTATGTAGCTGATATTCTGAAGAGGTTTCAAATGGAAGCAGAAAGACCAGCTAAGACTCCGTTGTCTGTGAATCATGGGATATCACCTGATTGTGAGGGTGCTTCAGTGGACCAAACATTATGCAGGGCACTCTCTAATGTATCTTACAGCTTCTCAACCAGATATCATGTTTGCGGTTTGTCTGTGTGCCCGTTATCAGGCGAATCCTAATGTTCATCATATGTTGGTGGTTAAGAAGATTCTGAGGTATTTGAAAGATACACCGAGCTTAGGGTTATGGTATCCGTGTGAGGATGATTTTGATCTCACAGCGTATAGTGATTCTGAATATGGAGGTTGTAAGAAAGTTTTTAAGTCAACATCAGGGGGTTGTCAATTTCTGGGAAGCAAACTAGTTACCTAGCAGTGTAAGAAGCAGACAACAGTGGCTCAGTCCACTTGTGAAGCAGAATACAATGCCACGGCCAGCTGTACATCTCAGGTTATCTGGATTCAAGAGCAACTACGTGACTACGGTTTGCAAATTTCTAACACTCCTATTTATGTTGATAATACTGCTGCCATAGCTGTCACTAAAAATCCCGTAAATCATTCTAAAACGAAACATATAGAGATTAAATACCATTTCATTAGAGATTGCTATGAGAAAAGGCTGATAGATGTAGTGCAGATAGACACTACAGTCCAAAGGGCTGATCTCTTCACAAAAGCTTTTGATAAACCACGCTTCGATTTTCTATTAAAGGAAATAGGTATTAAATTGCTTACTGACGTGGTTCCTGAAACTGAGGTTCCTAACATAGAGGAACCTAACCAAGAGACTAAGTTGTGAAGAACTTGAAACTTCTTGTATAATATGTGTAGCTTTGCATGGTCATTTGCAGGTCTTTTGCATGTTCTAGTGTCATTTGCATGATAGGTTAGTATTTCATGATATTTCTGCATGTTTGCTTATGTTTTTAAATAGTTTTATGCTTTTGTACAGAGAAAATTAAAAAGTCATAAAAATCGGAAAAACCAAAAAAATAAATAAAAATTGAAAAATGGAAAATCCATAAAAAAATTGAAAAGCCTGAAAATGAGTTGCTTATTCTATGTTATGGGGAAGTGATTGCAATACTGAACTGACATGTAAGTTGTGACAATCAAGTAATACAGGATGACTGATAATGTGTTTGTGGACTTTATTGGCCTAATTCTAGATAAAGATGATCACACTAACAAAGCGTAAATATCATGATGAGGAAATCATGGAAAGATTTACAGCGGTTGAGGGTAGTCACCTACTTATCACTGAATATGTACTGAGAAATGATTGTTCAGAAACTCAACAGATTGTTGAGGTCTCCCCTACTACGATTTATACTCGGTAGCAAAGGATAGTTTTGTGAGTCCCCAAGGTGAGCATATTTTGTCTAGGGTGCATACTTGTTTCTATGTACCTTTATTACTTTGACCGAAATTCAACAACATACATATCGGGTACCCAAAGGGAGGTGTTTTCTCTAAACGGGTTGAGAAGTGTAGTCGTGTATCACAGACACAGAATGATTTGGATTTTGCAACGTCATCGGTTTCTAGATTTCAACATCAGAAGATTGGTTTTTTTTGCAGTTACTTTCTAAAGTCAAAGACAGTGGTGCATCATCATCATGTATAGTTGTATTTATTTATTTATTTTATTTGTTTTATTTACGGAGAAAAGGAAACATCAGAAAAGCTAAAAAAAAACAGATATTCCTAACTGCATCACCTAACTGCAAGAGAATCATGGATCAAGAATTGAACAAAGCTTCAGCGATTCCTATGTTATCTAAGTCTGAGACAACATATATTCCAATCGGAGATTTATTTGAACGATTTCGTTATCTACATCTGAGGGGGAGAATTTAATCAAATCATCAGATATAGAGAACTTAAATCATTCAGTTCACATCTGATTTAGTGAACTTTACATCTTTTGTCTGTGGTATGGAATTGTACCTATTGACCTGAATAGAGGGAATATCTTCTGGAAGGTATCTTAGCGTTCCATCACTCAAATATATATATATATATATATATATATATATATATATATATATATATATATATATATATATATATATATATATATATATATATATATATATATATATATATATCACTTCCATCCATCCAACATCATACATCATACTATTTCCGTTTAAGTTTGGGGTTTATAGTTGCCGGTATGCGCCTTATCAAAGTATGCAATAAATTTGAGATTCACAAGATTATCTGAAACGAAAAGTGTAAGTTTAAGGTACAAGCTCATGGCTGACAGGGTTGCTAGATACATCGTGAGATGGTTCTGTTCAATCAGATTGAAAGTACATTGATGTGATAAGAGGACAACGTCAACATGTTGTGCTCAATTGTTCTACCTGAAATATCGTGCGATCTCAAATGAGGACTGACTTCGTGATCAAAATCTAACATTGAAAAATGTTAATGTAATTAATATAACGTGATCATCAAAATCTAGGGTGAAAGTTGGTAAACGTTTACTGATATATTTGAAAGTTGTTCTGTATATACTTTATCAAGTAAGTTAATGACTGAACTGTGGAATAACATGTCAATATAGTTCAGTTCTGATCCCCAAATCAAAAAGATTTAATCAATTTGATATGTCAACTCACAAAAGATGTGTTATGCTCCTTGTAGTGTGATTCATGATAAGCAGTATTACCTGTTTCTGTGCTGATAACATCATATACTCTTCTTATGCTATTGTTTAACGAAACTGATGTTAGAAGTTGATTTATTACAGATCTAAAAGATCAAATGTTATTGAATATGTCTGTTATAATATTGCTAATCATGACACACTGGATCTGTTACAGTAATTTGCTTTGGGTATTTGCATGTGCATGCATATCTGAGAATGTTTGCATTCATAAGTTAGTTGCATGTGCATTTCTGTTTCATATTGTAAGCTTAACAACTCAGTTCTCGGAAAGGTTTACTGTGAAAGGAATTCTATGGATTTCGAATGATTTGAAAACAAGTTGTTTAGAGTTTAATGGTACAAAGTGTGTTTGTGTTTATACCGTGGAGATCAGTCCCAGGGGGAGTGAATGTGCAAAAGAAGGTAAAGTTTGATTGTGAAAAGGGTTAAGTTTTAAAAAATTTTTCTAAACCAAGACCACCGCCCGACTGTGATTACCCTCGGACAATCGAACGAGTGTCTGGACCATCAGGCCGAAGGATTAGACCATCGGCTGATGGTCACTGAGAGAGTATAAAAGGACCGAGAGTCGATCGGGTCAGTCACTTTGTTCAATTCGTGAGATTTTACTTTTGATTTTCAAGTGTGTGCGAAAGGAGTTTTTGTCCGATAGTTTTGTGCATCTTTTCTTTGTGATTCCAGCGCCGTTAACGAGGTAATCTAACTCGTTTTCATTTGTTTTAAATCACTAATTTTAGATTCGAGGTATAAATTGCTAGTCGAGTGATTTTTGGCAGATAAATGTTAAAATTGATGATGTATTTGTGTTAATCGGCCTGTTTAGACTCTATTGTGACCAGGAATCGAACCAAAAACAACAGATTGATCGATTTGAAAGTTGGGTGAACCCAGATCTGATGAACTACCCTCGGCCGAAGGTCTATGACCCTCGACCGATGGTGTCTTACACTAGGCCGTAGGTCTCTACACTCGGCCGTAGGTCCCCAAGTTGATCAGATGGTAAAATTTTTGGTGGTATTTAGACCAACTGCAGTAGGTCTAGACCATCGGACCGATGGTCTAGTCCATCGACCGATGGTCAGCTAATTGGACCGATGGTGCAGTTTTGTGTTGAATTTGAATGAATTTTAGGTCTCTGGTAATTGTTGTTATGCCTATATAATGCTAGTGCTTGTAGTTTGTATTAGAATGTCAGGTGGTTCCTTTGTTGGGCAATGGATGTTTAACATCGACCGTAGGAGAATTCTAGCTAGTGGACGACCCATCTTAGTGGAACAAAAGGTCATTGCAACTCGACAGACCTATAGCTTTTGGGAACAAATTGGATGTCAAGCTTTCTTAGACATTGGGGATTAGTTTTGTCCTGATTTGTTGTGGGAATTTTATGCCAATGTTGCCTTAGAAGATAGCAAGAAGAAATTTGCCCACTCAGGCTTATTTTACCTACAGTATAAGTGGACCATGGAGGAATTCTCAAACCTGTTAAATGTACCTTACACTGGGGTTAAAATATTGTATCCTAGCAAAGATCTACGAAAGATTCCCAACAGATTCAAACTGTCTGACATAATTGCAAGGTTATGCAAGCCAGAGAAAGTAGTCAATGCTGGTAGGGTTGAGATTAGTGATGACGAGGTGTCACAACAACATAAGATACACTTGAGAATAATCAAAAGTAATGTGACCTTTAGGAGAGAATGAGATAATCTGTTGTCTGGTACTGAAGCTCTGCTTTTGTATTGCCTACTAGAGGGTATTCAAGTGAATATGGGCCACTTTCTCATTCATGTGATGAAAGATTTTCTTGAGATGGAAGAACCATTTCCGTATGCAGCCTTATTGCATAATGTGTTTGAGAAACTTGGTGTGGTTCAATATGAGGAAAAGCTAGTGCCAGAGAATTCGATTGTGGGATAAGTATTTCTGAGTTTATGTTTCTGTGTTTGTCTTTGTTATTATGTATTTTCAGCTTGGTATGTAATTTGATGATGCTAGTCTGTTAGCATGGATACACTATTCTATGTCTGTAATAATCATACTTCGGACATGTAATTGTGATCTTGATCTTATAGACTGAGTGATGTAATATATTCTGTTATGACCACCATGTGTTGTCTAATAATTCATGAATACTCTGTGCTGATTTGAATTGTGTTTGCAGTTATTTTCATAATGGCAGGTGTTCAAGTTGATCCAGAAAACGTTGCACACGAATCCGATACTGAGTCATCAGAGGGTCCGTTTTCTATTGATCTTCCAGGGTTGAAAGCTAACAGTGGTTCCAATCTCACTGCGTGTCTAAATGAGAAAGGTCCTAAAACTGGTAAATACAAGGGTGTGATCGAGTTTCTGAAACGTTCAAGAGTATTTGCAGCTATCTCTATGCCCTGTACTGCATATTACTCACATCAGAGAGAGTTCTGGGAACATGCAAGGGTTGAGACCGTAGATGACAGGAAGGTTATTGTAAGTACTGTTTGTGGTCAGGAGATTAAGATATCTGAAGATACGATTCGAAACACTTTCTTGTTCGAGGATGATGAGAACATGCCGAAGAAGTTGTCAAAGACAAAGAATACTGGATGTGTGTTAAGATGCAAATATGCTGGTGATATAACGAGAGCAACGATTAAAAGAAGTAGATTCACTCCACCGTATAGATATTTATCGCTTGTTGTGCTGAGGTGTTGAAGTTCGTTACAAGGAGGGTTTGATGAACTGAGCGAGATCTATCAAGGAATATTTGCTGCGTTGGTTTTGAAGGCTGATTTCAATTTCTCGGGTGTTATCTTTGATCTACTGGTGGAGAATGTGACGAGCAAGTCATATTTGATTTATCCGAGGTTCTTACAAATTATGATCAACCGTCAAACTGTTGATTTGCCAAGATTGAGGAAAGATGTCATTGATTTGAAGCATATGACAGATCTTACTTTCAATCGACTGAATCAGATGAAAAGTGCTAATGATGGCAAGCTTGTGTGTCATCTTGCTAAAGAAACTTATCAGTGTCCTCCAGGGAAGAAGTGGAGAAATGAAAATAGCTTATCTGATCGAGAGCCTGATTTTGAGGTAGCGAGTAGTGATGAAGAAGTGGAACAACCAGTGAATACTCAAGCTGCTGGTGGGTCAGGTGCTGGTGGATTAGTTAGTGAGACTGGTGATGTTAATTCTAATGTTGGTGTTGAGGAAGCTTCAAGGGGATCAAAACGGAGAATGGTTGAAGATGAGAGTTCTCAGGTCTCAACAAAGCTGAAATTGAAAAGGAGGTTCAAGTTGGTTTACAAAGATGCTGGTGGATCATCAGCTGGAACTCAACCGGTGACGCCGACACCGCAGACTCAAGGACAACAAACTTCACAACAGCAACATCCATCAACACAACAGTCACCACCTGTGGTTCAACAAGTTTCCCAAGAGACTGTTTCTACTCCTACTCCGGGGGCTCCAACTCATCCTGGAACAGAAGGAGGTGTTAGTTCCTCGACTCTCCGAAATTTAAATGATTTATATGTTCAAGCTATGGCTGATAACTTGAGAATGAGGAAGGAAATGGATGAGAAGATTGAGCAGCTGAAGGAGGAGAATCGTGTTAAGACTGAGGATGTTACACGGTTATCGTTGCATGTTGACATGTTGCAAAGAAAAGTTGGTGATCAATCGTTGTTATTAACTGATGCGAAATGAGAAGCTTCTCAAGCTAAGGAGTTGGCTGCATCAGCTCTTGCTAAGATGACTGCGTGGGAAGAGAAGTTTGATCTGTTTGAGATGCCTAAGGATGAGACTGATAACCGAATGGTGGACGCTCTTGGTTCCTCCAAAGCTACATCACTGTTAGTAATTCCTCTTAAAATTGATTATAGTTTTAGTGATTTCTTTTCTAAACAGGATGAGCTCAAGCATTCTGTTGTTTATGATGAACTAGAAGAAGGAGAGATCCCTCACAACCTCTCTAGAGAAGAGCTAGATGAACTGGTGCGTCTAGAGCAAGAGGAAGCTAAAGCTGCTGACACACAGTCCGACGATTCTCCATCTGAGGATGATTCTTTTGGCCCTGAGGTTACAGAGGGTTTTAGCGATAGAGATATAGATGATTTAGCTGAGGATGTTACTCATGAAGATTTTCCTACATATCAAAATGATAAGAATGAAGATCTTCCTGGTTTTGAGGAGTTGTTTAGAACAAATGATGAACTTTTGGATCGAAAGTGTAAAGAGAAAGAACGAACTGAAGTCCTGCCTGAAGGATTTTTGCCAGTCAAATATCATAAGGAAAGAACTGAAAAGTTGGAAGTTGATTGGAGAGATATCTTGAGGATCAGAAAGTATTGTGAGAAACCGAAGCTTGAGCCGAAGTATTTGAAGATGATTAATCTGAGAAAGAGTGCGAAAGGAAGAATTCTAGCATGGGCCTACATTGAAAAATTCAACATGTTTGCAGTTAAGCGAGAGTTTGGCGTTGATTATTTCAAACATGGTCAAGAATTCAAGTCACTACCGTACTTTGAGCTAATGCAGATTGCCAGGTTAAGAATGTTGTATTGTGGAATGAACGATCGATCTTCGTTGCTGGTGAAGAAGATTCGAATTGCATTTAATTCGAAGAATTGGGAAGGTTTTAGGCCACAGTTTCCTAGGATCAGTTACAAAGTTAATCCTAGAACTGGTGAATCTCGAAGGATTGTAAAGTACAAGCGGGCAAAGACTATGAAGAAGGTACCATTGAGGAAATTGCCGCAAAATTGGAGTCAGAGGTTCAGATGGTGGTTTTACGATGATCGTTCTGAAGAAGCTGTGATTGTTTTGGATAAGATGAAAGAGGATGATATTGAATGCATTCGTGTGTTGGATCCGATTTGGTTAAGAAACTGTACCGAGGCTGATATTTTCACGTTGTATTATAACCGTATGCTCTATCGACGAGAGAACAAGGTGCAAGCTGAACAGTATGTGAAAGTAGCTAAGCTGTGTTACTTGAACAACATGGTAATTGATCCGTACGAATGAATTGGATGACGACTGAAGACTTTTGATATAGAACTAGGTCTAAGGGGGAGTTTGTTGGTGCATAATCCCGAGTTCTATGATGTAATAAGTTCTATTTGTATTATCGTTTACATTTCAGTCGTGTATAAACATTGTCATTGATACTGTGTGTTTGAATTGATTAAGCAATGACGTAAAATGGTTCGAGCTGTTTGGTTGGCAGCTCAGACCATCGACCGATGGTAGAGACCATCGGTCGAGGTACTATCACAATCGGCCGTAGGTCAGAGACCACCGGCCAATGGTCGCTGTAACTTTATATAAATACGGGTGTCGGGTTACATTGTTATTTTACACACCTACACCCCCTAGCCGTCGTATTTCGCTGTTACTATTGTCCCAGACCATACCCCAACCGAATACAATCATCTAGGAGTCGATTACATCAACATATTGTTGGTTAGATTGATCTCAAAGTGAAACTCGTATTCGATTCATCATAGTTTATTGTTTTCCGCCCTTATTCTAAGTTTAACGTTTAATCTAAGGTCCTAGATCGTCTACAGTTAATATGTCGCTAAAATAACAATTTAGTCTTTCTAATAGGGATGTTATCGTTGACATTGTAAAAAGAAGTAACCATCGTTGAGAACGACCTTAATTTCTAATTTTATTGTGTAATTTTTTATAGTGTAGGATTAAAAATCTTATTTTGTCAATTAACCGTTAAACTCAATTTACCAAACGGCACCGTCCACTGAACCTTCCTCCCACTCTATAAAATCCCAATATCCCTCTTTATTCTCCGCATATAATTCTCTCTCCAAATCTCATCCTCCCATCTTCAATTCTCAATTCAAAACCCTAAAATTAAAAACATATTCCAAACGCATTATCCCCCTTTTATTTCTCACCATCAAATTCACTATTTAAAATCAAAAAAATGGCCATGGCTTACTCAAATAAACCCACCGCCACCACACAACCAATGACATCATCCCAACCCCCTCCACTCATCCTCACCCAAGACGAACTCAAAAAAATCGCCGCATACAAAGCCGTTGAATTCGTTTCATCCAACATGATCCTCGGATTAGGAACCGGGTCCACCGCAAAACATGCAATCGATCGCATCGGCCAACTCCTCAAACAAGGTAAACTAACTAACATTATCGGTATCCCTACTTCAACACAAACACATGAACAAGCTTTATCATTAGGTATTCCTCTTTCGGATCTTGATACCCACCCGGTTCTTGATTTAGCAATTGACGGTGCAGATGAAGTCGACCCGGATATGAATTTGGTTAAGGGTCGGGGCGGGTCGTTACTTAGGGAAAAAATGATTGAAGGTTGTTGTAAGAAATTTGTTGTGATTGTTGATGAATCTAAACTTGTGGATTATGTGGGTGGGAGTGGGTTAGCTATGCCTGTTGAAATTGTGCCGTTTTGTTGGCAATTTACGGCCAAAAAGCTTCAATCTTTGTTTGATGAAAGTGGGTGCGTTGCTAAACTTAGGGTTAAGGGTGAAAAACCTTATGTAACGGATAATGGGAATTATATAATTGATTTGTATTTTAAGAAAGATATTGGGGATTTGAAGGATGCTGGTGATAAGATTTTAAGGTTGGCTGGTGTTGTGGAACATGGAATGTTTATTGATATGGCTACTACTTTGATTGTTGCTGGCGAAATGGGCGTTACGGTTAGGAATAAGTAGTCGTTTTTTTCATTTGTTTTATTAGAATTTTATGTTAATTTTGTTATGCTGTTGTGATAAGTTTTTGGAGATGATTGGTAACGAATCAAGATAAAAGGCTAGTTGCAATTGTTAACCTCGGCAAGTTTGTTACTAACCGGTCAAGGTTTTAAACCAGCCGAGTCAGAGACTAGTCGAATGTTATCAATTTTGACTTTGACTGTATTTGACTTTAGTTGTTTTTTACCGAATAAAATCCACTTTGAACTATTACCGAATTTGACTTTTAATGATGTTGACCAAATAAATTGGCTAAGGGTGTGTTTGGCTTCGCAGCTTGTTGGAGCTTATGGGAGCTTAAGCTTATTTTTTTCATAAGCTTAAGCTAGTAGCATCGTTTGGATGACATAACTTTTCGAGCTTATAAAAAAAAATAAGCTCTAGAAAAAGAAGCTAGTTGGAGTAGCTTTTAAAAATAAGCTTCTAAGCTTTCTAACTTATGATGTTTAAAATTACTACACTTTTGACCCTTGTATAATTATCTATCATATATTTTATTGTCTATTTTAGTCAATTTACAACAATAAGCTCTAGTTCCAGTTACTTTTCACCAAACACTTATTAAAAAAATAAGCTCCAGCTTCCAGTTTAAAAAATAAGCTCTAGCTACCAACTCCGTCCATAAGCTCCAGCTCCAGCTAGTAACACCAAACACACCCCAAGTCGGTAACTAGTTGGACGCCATTGATTTTGCCTTTGACTTTATTTGACTTCGGCTGTTTTTTTACCGAATAAATTCAACTCTGAACTAAAACTGAATTCGACTTTTAACGATATTGCCAATATAAATTGGCCGAGTCGGTAACTAGTTAGGGACTAGTCGGACTATATCAAAATCTTGCTAGTCGGGACTTTTACAACCTAACTAATAAGTTGTGCAGAGTGATTGATGTAGCAATGGATGTGCGCCTTGAAACAGAGCTATGCGGGTATGTTAAGACTTGAGCTGAGATCGTTACTTGTAAACTCTGGTCCATGATTAACTGTAAACTTGTTTTTGTGCTTTTGTGAGACATGTGGTAACGTATAGGCTTTGTTTTCTTAACGACATTGTATATGAAACTACTATAAGTTGTGGTGACCTCCTTTGGTGAGGTTGAACACACATTTGAGATGTCTTTTGGTTTTAAAATGCGTACATCCACTAACTTATTACTCCTCTTTGCTGGCGACTTTACATTATACTCCCCGGGTCACGGGACACCACGAGTTCGAAAACTTTTACTAAAAAATACTCTTTAAATTTTAGATGACACCACTAAATTTAACTGTAAGATCTCATATATTTTCCGAATTCTTAGTTTTTCTCTTAAATTGTATAGGACATTACTAAATACAATTACTCGGACTCCATATATTTTTCGAGTTTTTAGTTCTTTATATCTAAACAACCACTAAAATAGCATTTAAATATAGTCGGTACTGAAAAAAAGTTTCAGGATCCATTGAATTTAATCCTGAAATCGCCACCGCCTCTTTGCTAAAAAGGGAAGTAGTGATGGTGTGTTATACTTTGCGAATAGTTTTTAGGGATTTAAATAATATTTTTTTCTGATAAGTAAGGTAGGCAAGTGTTGAATCTTGAGATTAAACTTAGTCTTCAATAGAAATTCTCAATCCTCATTCACAAAGTTATCCCCCTTCGATTAGTAAATAATTTTAATACCACTTCTTATCATTGTGATAGGGAGCATGTGGAATTGAGTTTTGAGGCAGCCATGGCTTTCACGCGATAGGCACTGAGCATGTGATGAGTTCGCAATAAACCTTATTATTACTATTACTATATATATACACTAAATATGAACAAAGTACTTCAATGATGTACCGCCACATACCCAAAAAATATTGTCATATTGTAGCAGATCACTGTTTTTTTTTTCTTTTTCTTTTTCTTCTCAATACCCCCACAACCACATACCTCTTGCCACCACCACTACTCTACCACCTACCTCCTCTCACCGCCGCCGCCGCCACCACCACCACCAATTTACCACCATCAGCCACCTCCACCATCAACTTCCTCACACTGCCACCATATTTCCTCCTGCCACCAACGCCATTAATTTCCGGCCACCACCATATTTCCTCCTGCCACCAACGCCATTAATTTCCGGCCACCACCATTATCGTCTTCTAACCTCAACCACCAACACCACCACTTTCAACCTTCTTCCTACTGCCGCTACCATCATCGTCCTCCTTCCACCATTAACATTAACCTCCCTCAACATCCATCTTTAACCTCCTTTAATTTTCAGAGAAATTTTTTTTATATAGAAATAGGGGGAAAAAAAGTGGGTAGGTGGACTTAAACCACCAGCATCATCCACCACAGTCAGGGTGGCGGTTTGGTGGTGATAAGCGGTGGTTTGGTGTTTATGTTCGCCGTCGGCAGGGGCGGATCTTCACCAGAGAAATCGGGGTCAGATGCACTCAATGGTTTAGAATTATTATATGTATTTTTATTCGGTTGTTTGTATGTTTGTGTAGAAAAAGTTGAAAAATGAAGAAGAGGGAATGAATTAGAATGAAGAAGATGAACAAATGGGTGGTAGGTTAAAAAATATGTTGATATTTTTAAACTCAACAAATGGGTGGGCAGCAAAAGTAAGCTACTTTTCTTTTCTGATTCTAAATGTCAACTCCATATATTTGTTTTTATTTTATATCCCATCACAAAAATTTACAATTTACATTATATATACTCCCTACTACATAAAACCCCACTACTACAATTTATCTTATTGATATTTTTAAACTCAATTTAAATTCAACTCTTGATAAAAGAGAATTGATATTTCCAAACTTGTTTTTGATAGATCCACACAAATTCACTAAAGTACTCTAAATAATGTAGTATACAAATTTTTTATTTTCAAATAATTGGAGGGTATAACTGAAAATTAATCACAAATATGTGTAGATCTATCAAATACATGTTTGGAAATATCAACTCCCTTAATAAAAACACTTTGATAAGTTTTGGCGTAATTGTAATAGTTAAACCTCAACCATTTACTACATAATTACAATACCTACTAAAAAATTAAAAATGAGTTTTAACTATATCATTGTTTACAAAAGTACAAAATATTGTAAATAAGACTAACTACTATGATTATACTAATGAAACTATTAAGAACGTTACGTCGTTTGCTTGACCCTACCAAACCAACAGAATCTAACAATAAACGATTTCGATTGTATAACCTATTTTATTTTAGTAACACCGTATCATCACGTGAACGAATCTAACAAACTACTAAAGGTTTCTAAATAGGAGCAAATTAAATGGATGTTTTGGGTTGAACTAATCACAAAGTTTAAGTAATGAATGTTGTTAATTATTTTTTTAAACGTTCAATTAACTGTCCGTTAACCGATTATAACCAGGCGGGCCTTTTTATACTCGTATATATACTAAATATGGACCATGTCCACCAATTATATCCCACCCCATCATCAAAATTGCTACAGTATAACAGTAATTTTTTTTCCTTCCCTTTCCTGTCAACGACTCTCAAGAGCTCTGGCCACCACCACCACCCAAGTCCAACACCATCAGCCACCTTCCACCGCAACTATCAACCTCCTTCCACCACCACCATCAATCTCCTGCAACCGCCACCATCAACCTTTTGAACAACTTGGTTCCTTTTAAAAAAACAAACAATCAAAGGAAATATATAAACACAACCACATAAACAAAATAAATACAATCATAAACTTCAATATTACCGTAAACGAGAAAAAACGTTTACCATTAGGCAGCAATTTTGTTTTTAAAAACCCTAAACCACGGTGGCCGGAGTTCAGATCTATGACGTGGACGACATTTAGCGTCATTAAAACCCAAAAAGGTTAAGCAGGCGGTGACGGAGGGTAAACAGGGATGAGCATTGGCGGGTGAATGAGGTTGTTGGTGGTCGGATTTGAAAAAATTGCAGTGGTGTCGGCGAATTTGTTAGGGAGGAAGGAGTAGATCATATTTCAGATCTAGGTTATGAGAGAAATTGAAAATTGGTGTTCGGGGACAATTTTTATTTTTTATTTTTAAAGGCAAACTGAGGACAAATATATTAATGTAATTTAAGCAGTCACGTACTCACATGTTTATGGGCCATATTTTCAGCCCAAGAAATGCCAATTGTCTACAAGAGTCCAAGCAATGCTACATAATCGAGTCTGATAACATGGTTTATTCATGAAAATAAATATGAGAGTAACTTTAGTTACATAATCTACACATAACAATAATAAAATAAATTTCATATGACCATCCAATTAACTTAATGTGTGGTGATTAGTGCTACAATAATAAGTAAAATAATTTTAAAATATACTTGACATTTTCCATATTTTTAAACCTTTTTTCAATTTCTTTTTTCCTTTTTCTTTTTCATTCTTTATTTTTTAAGTTGGTAACATTTACGTCGCGGCGTTGAGGAAGATATGGACTGTAAGAGTGTTTGGGTGAAAGTTATTTAATAGAATTTTTACCCCTGACAAATTGAAGATTGTAAGATAGTTGAGGGGGCTGGTTTGTAAATTGAAGGTTGGATGTCGTTTTAACAATGTTTGAGCATATGTGGCGGTGGGCTCAAATCCTGTGAATTAGTCGGCACAATATGTACCAACTTTTGTAACTAGTAACCCTAGCGGTGCATCTACATATAATCTTATACAAGTAGGCGTTATGAAATACCGTATACAAAAATTATACGATTTGCCGGAACAAAATGACGGGTATAACCACGTCATCAACCAATCCGCCGCAGCGCGCGGACCACTAACACTAGTTCTTATAACTAAACATGATTCCACATGGGGAAGATAACGTAGATTTACTGTTATCAATCTTAACAATCTACTGTACGATTAGATTAAATTGTCTATTTGTGTCTTAGTAATTTGTTGTTTCTTTATGCTTTAAAAAGTATAGATTTCACACACCATTTTTCATTTAGGTTTTAACGAACTTTGGGCAACTTTGTTTTCTTTCTAGTTGGCCTATACAAACAGAAAATCCCCTCTCGGTGGAGATGCAAGCTAGCAATAATAACAAATACGAACCTTAGGCCCAGAGGCGGAGACACAGGGGACAAGGGGTGCTCAACCTCCCCAGCTTCCCCAAGGTCCAAATAAAGCCTAAATCTCAATTTTATTCTATGGCCGAATAATTATATGTCTCATTCAATGAGCAAATCTCAAATGTATTATTATGTTCAAATAATTGTAAATTAATTGGCCTAATTGTCCGGGACTCATATAATTTACAAGGAGTCCGTTATTGTTGGGAAGAGAGGATCGCCTGGACGTTGGGAGATACAAATTTGAGAGAAAAATAACTCTATTACTCACAAGAATAGATTACACGAGTATTTACAAAACTCTAAAAGAAAACTCTCAAACTCACACACACTCTCAAGGTTGTGATTACACTTCTCTGAGTGATTTGTGATGATTTACAACTGAGGTTTGCACCTCTATTTATAGCTAAGATCTTATAGCGGTAGATAGGTGTGAACGTGGAAGGTTGTCGGCCGTCACCGTTTTCAACTTTGCTACTTCCACATGATGTTCAAAGAAGGCGACTTTGAACATCTAGAAGGCGGGCTTCTAGATTGTAAGCTGGAAACCTTCAGTTATCACTTTAAAAATTAGTTTGTTTTACATTTTTTTAACTAAAAATTATAAATGTAATATTTGTATTTCGAGTAAAGTCACCCTCATTTTCAATTTCTGACTTTGCCTCTGCTAGTAGTTAGACTGAAAAATCATAAATTACTGCTTGAAGATACATTCAGGTAACATAAAATTGTCCAGAAAGATATGACATTGTAGTTTTTAACTCCATTGAATAAAGCAATATGCAAATCCTATAGAAGATAACATGTCATGTCTATTCTTATTCTTAAAATCATTGAAATAAGATGCCTAGAGTTAACGTTTTTCAGTTACCAAAAATACCAGTGGGCTACTTTGGGTGTGGCTCGTTTTGAATGGGCCATCCTATTTCGGGCTTTCTTTTTTAGTGTATATATATATATATATATATATATATATATATATATATATATATATATATATATATATATATATATAGGGGCATGATCAATGGGTAAGTAACCAATCGGGGGGAAGCAAATTTTTTTTTTTCCCGTTTTTTTTGAAATTTTTTTTTCCGGCATCAAGATCACACGAAAATGTGAACATTGAGAAGAGACACTTCGTGATGAATGTTATTATTTAGGCGGGAAAACGATCGACAAAAATAACATTCAAGATAATATTGTTCGTGAAGAATATGAACGATTTTTTTTCATGTTTTGTGAAGTAAAATTTAGCCCGATTTAGAGTTTAGGGTTTAGGGTTTAGGGTTTAGGGTTTGGTGTTTTGGGTTTATTCCATAAACCCAAAACACCAAACCCTAAACTCTAAACCGTTCGTGTTAAAAACTCAATCTAAATCCTAAATCTAAACCCTAAATCTAAACCCTAAACCCTAAATTTCTAAACCTTAATATCTAAACCCTATAAACCCTAATATCTAAACCCCAATAGCTAAAACCTCAAAATACGCTCGAAAAACACGATAATTGTTATATATTACTTCTTCGAGCGTTTTTTCGTCAAAATAAAAACATTTATCACAAAGTGTCTCTACTAAATGTTCATATTTTCATCTCATCTATAATGTTCGTGAACAAAGTTTTTTCAAAAAACGAAAAAAAAAAAAAATGTTTTTGCTTCCCCCCGCTTTCCCCCGAATGGTTACTTCCCTCTTGATCCTACCACTATATATATATATATATATATATATATATATATATATATATATATATATATATATATATATATATATGTAGGGGCATGATCAATGGAGAAGTAACCAATCGGGGGGAAGCGGGGGAAGCAATTATTTTTTTTTTCAATTTTTTGGATTTTTTTAAGGCATCAAGATCACACGAAAATATGAACATTTAAAAAGACACTTCGTGATGAATGTTATTATTTAGGCGGAAAAACGATTGACAAAAATAACATTCAAGATAATATTGATCGTGAAGAATGTTAACGTTTTTTTTCATGTTTTGTGAAATAAAATTTAGCCCGCTTTAGAGTTTAGGGTTTAGTGTTTTGGGTTTAGTCCATAAACCCAAAACCCAAAACCCAAAACCCAAAACTCTAAACCGTCCGTGTTAAAAACTCAATCTAAATTCTAAATTTCTAAACCCTAATATCTAAACCCTATAAACACTAATATATAAACTCTAATATCTAAAACCTCAACATACGCTCGAAAAACGCGATAATTGTTATATATTAATTCTTCGAGAGTTTTTCCGCCAAAATAAATATATTTATCCTCTCCGTATATATACATATATACATACATATATACATATATATATATATATATATATATATATATACATATATATATATATATATATATATATATATATATATATATATATATATATATATATATATATATATATATATATATATAACCAAAAAGATTTTTACCACATGTCACCATTATATTAATCCATGATTACATGAAATTTTCATAATCAAACTTTCATATATATATATATATATATATATATATATATATATATATATATATATATATATATATATATATATATATATATATATATATATATATATATATATATATACTCCCTAAATATTAAAGAGTATATTAGAACAAATTGTGCTAAGATACGTGTGCGAAATTTTATCTATTCAATAAAATAATCAACATCAACATTCTAAATATTGTAATTGTTTACATCATATATTGTACATTAATATTTAATTTAATACAATGACATGGGACATATATTATATGTTTTATATAAGAGTTATCATTATTATATATTGATAACATGGAACAAATATAACTTAGACTTTCTTAACGTGTTTTCATTTAATATTCCATGATAAATTTTTAATGGACATATATTTTCTCTAAATATTACGTAATATATAATTATAATTTATATATAAATCAAAAAATATTAATGGTGTGAAATAAAAAAATTGTAGACTTAAGTTATTAACACCACTCAAAATCACTTTTAAAATCTTTCGACACCACGGGATCTTAAACTCAAAAGAACTTTTAAAATTTATCAACACCACGGCTCTTAAACTCAGTTTGAAAAATTCAATTGACTATGCACAATTATTTTACCCACACGTGCAACGCACGGGATCTAACCTTTTATTTACTTTCACTATTTACATACTTGAATAATGATATAATCTGTCACGGTTTTTGCACGGCTTATTACACACCTGTGCAATGCACGGGCTCTAAAACCTAATATATGTAACGACCCAAATCCGGTTTACCAAAAACGACAACATTTTTTTATAAACATAGTTGTTAGACTTTCATTACACTTTCAACACTTATGGCCCAAACCAAATAACCTCATTGGATCCCAACTCATTCAAACTTGTTTTAACACGTTCATTAGATAACCAAACTCATGTTTAGTATAAAACTTAGTTCAAAACGTTCATTATAACCTTAAAGTCCCGTTACATAACGAAAGGGGTAATTACGACCCAAACACATAACCAATTGGGTTAAGATACAATCACCCAACCCGATACCAAGAGCATAAGCCCAGAGATTTACCAAATCTACAATTAAAGTCCGAATAGTCAAAGCCACCATGTCATAAGCTCAAGTACCTCTAAGCGTCCAGTCTAGCAACTAGATAGCTTCAAGTTAAATGGTACCTATAAAAAGGTAAACAACGAGGGAGTAAGCAACATGCTTAGTGAGTGTAATACTTATATGCATACATACATAACCTGCTTACTTGCACATACTTACACAAATCTGCATACAAGCTAGCACCACAATAGCGTATAATCACAATATAATATGATAACTCTACATACACACAAATTTGGTTAACCATACACAATAATGTTATTCATCGGATGATATAACACTATTCAACACATGTATGTGGCCGAAAAATAGTGGATCCTTACGGAAGACACTCACCATATACATCACACAAATGTGGCTGACAAAGAGTGAAACCTTCGGATGACACTCACCACACTTTCATAAGTGGCCGACAAAGAGTGAATCCTTACGCACGGATAACACTCACCACTTCACCAGCAAGCAACCAACTTATATACATGCACATATAAATACTTCACTCACCTCGAAGCGCACACGAATCACATGTATGCACAATCACCCCCATCACGGCCGAGCAAGAAACCACCTATATCACACATAAGCACCATATACACATAAATATCAATTCTCTAAAGGAGAATCCGACACACACCTCCCTTAGCTGAGGGATCATACATTGCTCATCGAGCCCGCCCATTTAACACATAATGAGCACAATTCAATTACCACTTCGGGTGATAATTCGAACCCACACCATTAGGCACGATTTAACCCAAATTGTACTCGACCCCAAATAGACCAACCTAGGTCCCGACACTAGATCACTAGCTAGTTAGTGATCATACTAAAACGTCACTTACACTAAGTTTTATAACATACGCAACATTCACCTATATTGCACTTGACCACATTTGACTTATGTCAAACTCACCCATAATCACTAATGGCTAGTGATTATGTCACACAACACCAATTAACACATAAACCAAGTATTTACATATTTGATTTATCAAAACATGACTCAAACCTTATCTTTGACAATAAAATCAAGGTGGACACCCATTTTGACCAACCGCATGTTCTTAAGAATATCTTACACAACATTATACTATCAATATATTGTTAAACATCTAAAATCATGACAAATATAACCAAATTCATCATTTAACCCTATACCCATAATATTTGGGTTTACATACCCAAATCACACACCAAAAACCCTTAATTTAATGAGAAATGGGGTTTATTACCCAAAACTAACTCAAACCCTAACTCAAATTAAGAATCAGACATTAAAATTCGGATATAGGGTTTACCTTAGCACCAATACTAGTCCTAGTAGCTAGAATCACCAAGTTGCACCAAGATCCACTTTAATTTGGGAAAGAATCATCACTTTCATCATCATTTGAAGCTTTCTCTCTCTAGAACTCTCCTCTATCCCTCTAGAGTTGCTTGGTTGGTGAAAATGAAGATAATATTGAGATCTATATCTGTTCTCAAGCCTTATACATGTTCATAAGTGAAAAGACCAAAGTGCCCTCATTAATTTTACAACTTTACAAGACAAAACCCAAACAGTCGTAATATGCGCCTCATATATCAAAGATATGCGCCACATATGGTTCCCAAATAAATATGCGCCACATATTAGTCACATGTGCCACATATTGTTCACTGATTTCGTATGCCACAAATTTACACTACATATGCGCTGCATATGGCCATTCTATGCGCCGCATATGGTCAATTTCCAGAATTCCCTTGGTTATGCCACCTCGGTTCACTTTTAGGCCTAACTTTAGTCAATTTTACACCACCATTGATCAAATATTCATCTTGCAAGCTCAATCAGCGTCTAAAAGTCTGCTGCAGAAAACAGGTCGTTATAGTATATATATGTATATGTATATATATATATATATATATATATATATATATATATATAATATGTATATATATATATAATATGTATATATATATATATAATATGTATATATATAATATGTGTATATATATATATATATAATACATATATATATATATATATATATATATATATTACGTATATATATATATATATATATAATATGTATATATATATGCATATATAATATGTATATATATGTATATATAATATGTATATATATATATATATATGTATATATATTATGTATATAATATGTATATAATATGCATGTATATATATATATATATATATATATATATATATATATATATATATATATATATATATATATATATATATATATATATATATATATATAATTTTAGAAATACGTAATGTTATTTGTTAACGTGCATAAAAGTCATATTTTGTGTTTACTAAACATTTACCATCTCATATTCTCATGTTATTGTGGATATAACTATTGTTGTTAAGACAGTAATTTTCATAGTTATGATCAAAATCTCTTTTCATATAGATAAAACAAGAAAAACTGTTACTGAATCTGTTTTAAGAAGGACAAGCAGATTGAGTAATTTGCCATCCAAGTTTAGTGATTTTGTATTGGATGATAAAGTAAAATATGGTCTAAACAAATACATGAATTACTCTAAGCCTGGTTCTGAAAATTTTTGTTTTGTTACTAATCTTGATAAAGGTTATGAACCTAAAAACTACTCTGAGACTGCTCATAACCAGAATTGTATAAGTGCCATGAATGATGAAATGGAAGCTTTAAATAGGAATGGTACTTGGAACTTAACTGACTTACCTGTAGGAAGAAAGCCTATAGGCTGTACATGGATATATAGGATAAAATACAAGTCTACAGGAGAGGTTGATAGGTACATGGCAAGGTTAGCTGCAAAAGGGTTTAATCAAAGAGAAGGTCTGGACTTTGATAAAACATTTAGTCATGTTGTAAAAATGGTTACTGTTAGAACCTTAATTACTATTACTGTTAGTAATAGTTGGACTTTATATCAACTGGATGTTAATTGATCAAACTAAAATCATTTAGCGTGGAATGGATTTCGGGTTTGAGTGCAAAATTAGTGGAAAAGAGTGGATCGAATGTTTTAACTCCAATAACTGTGCAAACCCCGATTTGAAATCTGGATTTCAAGGGCGTAAAACAATCGTCGGGATTACCCTTATTCGATTGTAATCGAATAAAGTAATATCTTAGAGTAGAGGTTAACTCCAATATCGACCGAAATCTTTATCTGAATTGTATTGTCAGCTGGAGGGATGTTACTGTAATTAATTTGGACAGAGTAACATTATTGCATCCAGTGTTGGTAAGTGAATGATCTTGTTCGTGTATTTACAGGTGTCATGAGGGAATGGTGACGTGGCACTTGTCCCTTTCATGGTTATAAATAAACTTTGCTAATCCCGAGGGTTGACGTGGCACATGTCCCTATTATGGGAATAACAAGCAGATTCTAACAAACTTTCCTAGATTCATGGGCTGACGTGTCGTGCATCTTGTTTGTGTATTTGCTCTAAGATCATGTGCTTTTTCCAGGATGGTGTACTTGTCCCGGGACAACGTGCTTATTCCGGGATGGTGTGCTTGTTCCGGAATAACGTGCTTGTTCTGGGATGGTGTGCTTGTTCTGGGATAACGTGATTGTCCCGGGACCAGACACCTAAGCTGAGAAGACGTGGTAGTTCCGAGAGTGTGGTAGATCCATCTAGATCGTGGAGGTGGATGTCTTGCCCTATGTCCAGGCAAGAAGGTTTTGCTTGATGTTTATTTCAAGTGTTTCTTCACGGTAGTGTAATGACCGGGAAGGATTGTAGTTAGTTTATAAGTAACTTGGTAAAGGTTGTCGGGTGCCCGATGTTCATGATCTAGCAGGTCTCTTTATGTGATGATATGGTTCGTGTCTTCTCAATGCCTTTGCATCCGGCTAGGTGATGTCGGTAACCTGCACACTCGTCCGGACTGGAACTTTATGTGGCGTCCCGGCTTGCTTTTGTCCGGTATGATCTGTCCCGGATGCAACATAAGTAACCTTCTGATCGGGTTACTAAGGTGAGGCTGGGAAGATGTTATTTGCCCGTGATGGTTAACGTCGATTACACTCTAGCCGGAATGCTACTAAATAGTGCCTTTCTGAGACAAATAATTATGCGTATCATCAAGTCCCCCCAGTTTGATGTTGGTAGCCGGAACGGTTACCTTTATCAAACTTGAAAATGAGCCCACGTTCCCGATTGGATGTGCATTAAATGCTTGATAGTTTGAAAAGACAATTTCTGTAAACACGCCCCCTTTTTGTGTTTATTTTCCATTTTTTAACTTTTTGGAACGGCGTTCGAGGGACATCTTTCTGCAATTTTAATCATTACCTTTAGGGATCCCTCCTTTATTCTAAACCGTTGTATCAAGTATTTTGAAACCTATAAATAGCCACCTTTTTCCTTTCTTCTCACTTTTTTCATCTTTCGTATCTTCAAATGTTTCATCTTCTAAAAACCAACAATTTTTTCACGAAAACAGGTACCCTCTTTTCTTCTTTTGTCTTCTTACTTTTTCCTGTCGATTTATAATTTTTGTGTTTACGTATATGGCAGATTAGTCTTCCACAACTACCAGCGTAGACGCTCCTGAATCGTCTTCTAGGGCTTTTGTAAATATTGACAATATCGTGAGCCTAGTGTGTGATGAATACCTCGATGAATTAGTAAATAAGTTCCCATTTTTGGCCAGTTATGTCTTAAGGGTTCCTTCCATCGAGCACATAAACCTCCATCGAACATGGTTACCATGTACGGTGCATCTATTACTATGGGAAACTTTCGGTTGCCCTATTCCGAATTTATGTATCAATTCTTTACACACTATAAGATAGTGCCTGCCCAGTTACACCCTCACGTGTACCAGAAGTTGGTGATGTGGGAGATGTACCTGAACTACTGCCATATTCTCCTGACTGTTCGTATGTTCCAATATTGCTTTACCGTCTCGAGGTCTGAGATTAGTTGGTTCTCCATCAAACGGAGAGGATTTTTCAATTTTACCGGTGATATTGATACTTCTTTGACGGAATGGCGAGAGTCATTCTTTTTTGTTGATAGTAGAGAACTACCGGCACGATTTGTCGGTCTTTGTGAATGGGCGGTTAATGGAAAGAAGGGATCCAATAAGGTTCCAAGATTGAATGATGCTGAGAAGGCATGTATATTGGCCATCCAGGAGTTCAGGTATCCCCAACGGCCAAACCCGGAGGCCATGTTTGTGCTAGGGGGAGTTAGTTACCAATGGCCAGATCCAAACACCAATCCTATCATTCGTTACAATGGAGCAGGTGGAGACAGATCCTAGCCAATTGTTATGACATTTAGTTAGGCTTTTGCACACTAACCTTGTTTATTTGTTTGTGATAACAATGGAGTTCAGTACTGCAATGACGTTTGGTGACCTTGACGACATTCAGTTTGAGACTGTGCCGGTGAATCCGGGGGGTGAACCGGATATTGCTCCATAAGACCTGGAGAAAAATGCCGAGGATGGGGCCAACTTGGTTATCCCTCCTTCGATAGTTACTGAAGAGCAGTCGGTTGTGAAGAGAAAAACCAAGGAGCTTCCTAAGCTACGGTCGAAGAAGGCCAAAGGTAATTACATGTTCCGACACACTTACCTTGTCTGAAATATAACATGTATTTTGCACTTAACTTTCTCATGTTTGTAGGTGTTACTGTGTCTCTGCTGGTGGTGGGGCTACCGTGACGGAGCCTATATAGTTGGAGGGGAACAAGGAGGGCGACCATTATACAATGGAAAGCTTTGATGACATTCACTTTAATGTCCCTATTGGTGATGACATTATTCGTGCTTTCTCCTAGCTGAATATTTATTATCACGGTTGCATGAGTGCCCTTGGGAAGGGATCCTCCTCGACCCTTCTTCAGAAGGTTTCTGTCCTCCCGGCAGATGATGCGAAGGTTGCCCGTGCTCGGGCAATCGTGACGCTGAATACCTTCCTGCTGGACAGTTTTGCCCGTGATGAGGAGGCGGCTAAAGCCCAGGAAGCTATGTGTGACTTGGAGAGCCAGCTAAAGGCTGCCAAGGATGAGCTTGCCCACGTGGTGGCAGACAAGGAGGAGAAGGACAAAGAGATATCCTCCGCTATCCTCGTGAAGGACACGGTTGTGGCTGAGTGTAACCGGTTGCAGGATGCCCTGCCTTCTGTGCTAAAGAAGGCAATCAATTCCAGCACTGTGAAGACGTCTTTTGAGGCGTATTTGCAGAGTTTGGGGTGGCCAACTTTACGCGGGCAGTACGGTTGACGCAAAAACATCATCTTGGAGGGGCAGCTCCCTTGCATTCGGAGATTACCGAGAAGGTTAACCCGGGTGACCGTGCAGGAGCTCTAGGCTACTCAGCAGGCGTTAGCGGAGATCCGATTTGGTAGCTTCGAGGATCTTTGTGCTGCCGAAGGTACCACTGTGCATCAGTTGTTAGATTTTGTTAGGTACCCGAGAAAGGAGTAATACGAGTTTTCCTAGCCTTATGGAGGATCCTTTATACGAGGCTATATAAAGGATCCAAGGCTCTCTAGATTAGCTAAGCTTAGCCACTGTTATGTAGAGATTTTCAAGAGAGCCGTGGAAAGTCAATCTTGACTGATTGACTTTCTCTCTCAATCTTAATGGCTAATCTTCACATTCATTGATATTCATGTGTCAAGGGTCCTATCAATTGGTATTAGAGCCATACATTCAATGAACCGAATGGTGATCCTATGAATATTGATGAATGTTTTCCCTCCACCTTCAAACCTTCAAACACAAACACATATATCTTCAAACAACCTTCATCCAAATCTTCAAACCTTCATCATCTTCATCATGAAGATATGAAGATCTTCGAAATTTTTTCGAAAAAGTTTCAAAAAATTTTTCGATACCGAATCTCACAAAAACTCAACACACACACACACACAACTAAATGAGATTCATTAAATACCGAATCTCATTTTACCGAATCTAAACCGAAACTTATTCATATCACAAACAAACACATATCCTTCTCATATTACAACAACAATTAAATCTCAAAAACAAAATTCACAGATTCATGTTGGATGCTACAGTACGCAAGCATCATCCATCTCAAATATTCAATTCATCAATTCACGAACCTAAATATAAATTGCTATCGAATTCATGATTATTATTCTTAACCGAACACTTACACATCTTTAGATTCGAATTACATCAACAGATTCATGGATTACTCGATCGTGTTCTTCATTTTTTAACCGAATCATGAAGATCGATCAGTTGTGAGCAGTTTACTTCACCAAATTTTGATCTGAAAGAAGTTTTGGAATGCTTGTGATCTGTTTATGCTTCGTGAATCATCAATTCGAATGGAGATTCATCTCAGTTTACAGATTCGTGAAGTCAAACGTTCATGAGAAAAAGTCAACATTTCAATTGGAATGAATCACGAATTTTCAGTTGTGTTTGTTGATTCACGAGTGTTAGCATGATGATTTGCAACATAATTCGTGTTGAATTCATCTCCTAAAATGCAACGGAGAACGATTTTAATTTTTGTGTTTTGAATTTTAGCATGTTGTACTGCACGCTGTTGCATATATTTTGATGAGTTATGTAATGAACACTTGTATAAATGTAATGAAGTTTTTTGTTTAATATGTGATGATTTTTCTTTTAGTCGAACTAGTTCGTGTCTTCGTATGTAGGTCTAGACTACATTTGTATTAGTTTTGGCGTGTACACTGTGCAGTCACATATGTTTATGCCATCTACTCATTGGCCGTTTATCAGTATAAAATTGTACCGACGAGGGCTAGACAATCACGTCTTAAGGGGGTACAAATAACTCACATGGGACTTACTTGTATGTCGGGATCCGTCTGTCGTTAGTCGGTTATTGTTATGTGAACAACGTCGTAAATAACATAATAGCTAAGTTATCGTAAACGGTGAATTTCTTTATTCATCTTAAAAAGTAAAGACATACATAGATTTTTTATTTAAGAAGAAAAACATAATCATCAAGATAACCATGAATGAAGTGATTAGTTTCAACCAGGATACCCATCTAAAATCTGGCGTGATATCTAGTCACTTTTCTTTCCCTTGGCCGATGTTCCGTCTCGGTTGGAGCTTTCGCAGCTTTCTGGCTTGGAGAGTTTGAGTGCCGGGCTCAAGAGTTCATTTGTGTGATGTACATCAATGAATTATTCCTCCCATTACAGTCAGCGATGCCAATCGGAACTCCCCTGCCCAATCTCGTAGGTAGTGATCGGGCTTTTTCTAGTAGAGCGTGCCGGTAGAGAGAAGTAAGTTAGCCTCCTAAGAACTGACACACATTTTTTCCAGAATGTACGGTGTCTTCTCTATTTCGGTATTTCGCCTAACTTGAGTGTTCTCTTTTCCCGGGAAGGGATGTCGGGTAGATTTGACTGTTGCCGCACCTTGTCGGGTTGGAAATTTAAGCAAACCGTGAACGATGGAGGCAATTGCACCAAACTTCCTGAAGAACGTTCTTCCCAATATCACATTTATGGCAGTCACGGATTTGACGACGTAAAAGTCAATGATCTTACTGCAGAGGTAGGGTTGAGTGCCTACTGTAACCGTTGCCTTGAGTTTGCCCAAGGGTTCTTCGGTGTAACCCGTAAACCCGGAGATGATAGCGTTAGACCGTCTCATTTTTCTTCTGACACATATTGGGAGTTGGGAAAGGCAGTGGGCATACATGACATCAACCTCACTCCCTGTGTCAGTGTACATTTCGTTGACCCGAAAACTGTCTATCAAATCGTCAATCACTATCGCTTCCTCCCGAGAGTATCGTGCCGGTAGTTTTAGGAATGTGATTGCGGCATCTTTCCAGGAGCTATGTGGGACGAGCTCATCTTTTTCAATGCTGATCATGTTGATTGTGACCTTGTATTTTTCTTTCTCATGCTTCTTGCCGTCTTCCTTTTGCCAGCTGAATGTTTTGTTTAGATCAGCTTTTTTGGATTTTCGGCCCTGCAGCAAGTGATTGAGTTCACCTGCCTTTATTTTTGCAATGATCTCATGCATTAATGCTTTACATTCATCGACCGTTATCTTCGTGGAATTCACAGTATTTGTCTGATTTTTGACCATCCCGTTTTTTCAATGGTGTCGGAGGAGTGAATTTGGCTTTCACCGGCTCCGTTAATAGTATATCTCTTGGCGTTATGGTCAAACTATCAATTAAAGATCCCTTGTCATATGGCCTCTGGCTGCCCTTGTCATGCCTGTGACTGTCATGACTTTTGCCGTGGCTGTTATGGCTCCTGATATTGGCCAAAAAGTCACGTTTTACACCCAATATTAAGCCCTAAATCCATAAAGTTCCAAACTTTATCGCAAAAATAATCTCTTTGTTAGTTGATTTTGTAGATTAAGTAATTACAAAGGCGATGCAAAAAGAATCAAGTAAAACGGAGCTAACGCGAAGAATCTAGAGCGAAAACGGTGAAAGTCATGTTACGATCCAGGAAACAAGCTGACCAGGGAAGCAAACGGCCTGCCACTATGGAAAACGGCTTGCCACACGAGTCGAGTAAACGGGCATAAAAACAGCTGACCAAGCCAAACAGCCTCTGCAAACGGCAAAAAGTTTCTCAAGAATAAATCTCCAAAAAAAAAAAAAAAAAAAATTAAGTTCTGAAAAAAAAGGAGCAAAACTTATGAAGAGAAACGCCGAAGAAGAACTTGACCACAAATGCTTGTCACTTCAAAAGGGAGAATAGTTCAAAATTGCTTCTCAAAAATCTTAGCACTCCTATCTATCTTAAATTTTCTGAAATTCCGAATAACAGTCTTTAATAGACTATACTACCCTTTTCTCAACCCCCCTTAAAACAACTTTACCACCACTCCAAAATTCCTTTCCATCATTGACAAATGACCTAGAAGCTATGGTTACTACCGTTTTCACATTAGTAGCAAGGATTTGAGTCTTTATCAAGCCTATGATGATGGGTGCAACATGACTAGCTATGAGTGAATTCATTTCTTAGATCTATTGGGATCCCTAAACACTTGTGATTTAAGTGACCCGTGAAAGCTAGCCTAAGTCATGTGACCTCCTCGTATGCTTGCAGAGATAGTTTCAACCCTAACATAGATGACTCACCTTATCTTTCGCTCTTATAATAAAAAGCAAACCGCTTAGGCTATTAGAAAAGAAACTCTAAAAAGATTTCTATAAGTAAAAACGAGAAGTTTGCTTGAGGACAAGCAAACTCTAAGTGTGAGATATTTGATATCGGCTAAAAAGTCACGTTTTCACCTCGGTATTAAGTCCCCAAAACAATAAAGTTCCAAAATTTATCACCAAAATACCCGCTTTGTTGGTTAAAAATGATGAACAAGTGATTACGAAGACAGTGCAAAAAGAATCAAGAGAATCGGAGCTAAAACGAAGATTCTAGAGCGAAAACGGTGAAAGACAAGAAATCAAGTTACGATCTAGTGAATTCAGCAAACCAGGGCAAGCTAAACGGCTTTCCAAATGACCTGCCACTATGGCAAATGGCTTGCCACACGGGTCAAACAAACAGGCAAGCCAGGCAAACGGCCCCTGCAAACGGCTTGCCAAACGGCCTGCCAGCCGTTTGCAGGCAAATTTCAAGTCTATTTAAAGGTTCTTTATCATCCATTTTTACACACATTTCAATTTACTTCTTTCTCTCTCTTTCTACAATATTAGTCATACTTTAAAGGTCTTCGACTCCGTGCGGGAAATCTAGTATCCGGAGAAGAACGCCGAAGATTGTATTAGGAGCGATATGGAGTTTGAAGTTGTCACTTTTGTATTCGAAAGTCGTTTAATCTACTGGTACTTCTATCCTTTGTCTTTATATAATGTTTTCCATTATTATGCTTTGTGATATTGTTGCCATGATTAGCGAGTAATTATCTTTAGTGTATGTTATGATATAGTCAGGTATAATGCTGAAATAATATCATGGCTTATGTATGTTGTCAAGATGCTTTCCGATTATGCTTTAAACTCAATTGCTTTTCCAACTAATAGGATGTAGTTATTGGCTCTGTTATTGAAAAGTCGTGAACCCCGATTTAGAGTACACTATCTGTGTCTGATAATGCTGAAAACGAACATATATTTCATAGCATTATCCCTCAAGAAAGACAAGCTTTTAGTTGCAATTGTTCTATTTACAAGTGATATTCGTTTAAATAATAAAAGGTGAAGATAAAAGACAAATTCGACGAATTGAAGACGCAAACGACCAAAAAGCTCAAAAGTACAAAGTACAATCAAAGTGGTTCCAATTATTGATAAGAAAAGTCTCAAAATTACAAGAGTACAAAAAGCAAAACGCAAAGTACAAGATATTAAATTGTACGCAAGGACGTTCGAAAATCCGGAACCAAGACATGAACCAACTCTCAATGCTCGACGCAACGGACCGAAAGTTACAAATTAATTATGTATATAAATATAATATAATATATAATTAATTATATAAATTATTTATATATTATATTTATATAAATAAACCGTCGGCAGTCAAAAGGATCCAAGAATGTTAGCTGAAACTGGAGGCTCCGCACTCGCGGAGTTTGAAGGCATAAAATCTCCACACTCTCGGAGTTTGTGGGCCTATAAAAGGCCATGAATTTGGCTCGAATTCCACACCTTTTTCTAATCCTTTCCATCTATCTCTCAAACGTATAATATATATATATATATATATATATATATATATATATATATATATATATATATATATATATATATATATATATATATGTATATATATATATTATAATTATAATTATAATTTTAATTTTAAATTCTAATAATAAGGGTATGTTAGCGAATGTTGTAAGGGTGTAAGTCAAAATTTTGTCCGTGTAACGCTACGCTATTTTTAATCATTGTAAGTTATGTTCAACCTTTTTAAATTAATGTCTCGTAGCTAAGTTATTATTATGCTTATTTAAGACGAAGTAATCATGATGTTGGGCTAAAATATTAAAACGGGGTAATTGGGCTTTGTACCATAATTGGGGTTTGGACAAAAGAACGACACTTGTGGAAATTAGACTATGGGCTATTAATGGGATTTATATTTGTTTAATTAAATGATAGTTTGTTAATTTAATATAAAGATTTACAATTGGACGTACCTATAAATAACCACATACACTCGATCGGACACGATGGGCGGGATATTTATATGTACGAATAATCGTTCATTTAACCGGACACGGGAATGGATTAATAGTTAATAGACTTATTAAAACAGGGGTGAATTATGTACAAGGACACTTGGTGTAATTGTTAACAAAGTATTAAAACATTGGGTTATACGCAGTCGATATCCTGGTGTAATTATTAAACAAAGTATTAAGACCTTGTTACAGTTTAAGTCCCCAATTAGTTGGAATATTTGACTTCGGATATAAGGATAATTTGACGAGGACACTCGCACTTTATATTTATGACTGATGGACTGTTATGGACAAAAACCAGACGGACATATTGAATAATCCAGGACAAAGGACAATTAACCCATGGTAATAAAACTAAAATCAACACGTCAAACATCATGATTACGGAAGTTTAAATAAGCATAATTCATTTATTTCATATTTAATTTCCTTTATTTCATATTTAATTGCACTTTTAATTATCGCAATTTTATTTTATCGCACTTTTATTTATCGCAATTTCATTATCGTTATTTACTTTACGCTTTAAATTAAGTTATATTTATTTCTAATATTTTACATTAGGTTTTAACTGCGACTAAAGTTTTAAAATCGACAAACCGCTCATTAAACGGTAAAACCCCCCTTTTATAATAATAATACTACTTATATATATTTTTGTATTTTTACAATTATAAGTTAAAACTAATATAGCGTTAAGCTTGGCTAGAGTTCCCTGTGGACGAACCGGACTTACTAAAAACTACACTACTGTACGATTAGGTACACTGCCTATAAGTGTTGTAGCAAGGTTTAGGTATATCCACTCTATAAATAAATAAATCACTTGTGTAAAATTGTATCGTATTTAATAGTATTTCCTAGCAAAAATAATTACTATTTCGTATACACCTCTACGCACATCAAGTATTTTTGGCGCCGCTGCCGGGGAAAGTTAAACGCCGAAAGCGCAACGCTAATAAAAAAAAGATTTTTTATTAAAGTTTTAATTACGTTTTTGTATAAATACGCTTTAAATATTAAAAATACAAAAATATATAAAAAAACAGAACCTGTCGAATTTTTTGGCCTGCACCTCATTTGAACCTACACTTTCCGCACTCGTGGAGTTTGGGGGTATCGTAAATCCGCACTCGCGGAGCCCCTCTGACAGGTCAAACCTGGTACAGCATTAATTACGAATTTAGGGTTAAAATTTAATTATTATTAATTATAATTAGGTTTAATTTAATTAATTTAGTTTAATTAATTTTGTATTTTAAGTTTTAATTAGTTTTATAAAATTAATACTTTTATAAATAAATAATATAAAAATAATATTTTTAATAAAAATTGTATCTTTTTACAACTTTAATTTTATTTTTATATTTTGTATATTTTTATTTGTTTTAGCATAATATTTGTATTTTTCTATTTAGTTTTAAGTTATAGTTTTGGCCATAGTTATTTTTATTTCTAGATTTTTAGGCTTTGCCGTAAAATCCCTTAAGTGCTTTTTCTTTAGACTAAGATTTAGGTGCTTTAGAATTTTGCGACGCCGTTTTTATATTTTAGTACTTTTTAAGTTATTGCCGTTTTGGATATAGTATTTCTTGTAAGCTTTAATATTTTTAGACGCAACTTTTAATTCTTAGTTTTTAGTTCCTTTTTAAGTTTCAACGCGCTACTTTCTTATTCTTATTTTTCGACGCCTATTATTTTTTTTGACCTTTTATTTTTCGACGTTTTTCGACGCGCTCTTTTTCTTTCTTATTTCTCACCGATCTAGTTTTAGGACATAGAATTTTCTATTTCTTCTCTAAAATTTCTTTAAATTTCAACGAAAAATTATTTTAAGTGGTTGAATTGATAGACATCCAAATTTTTTGGTTTGTAGTAATAGTTGGATTTGTTAGTGGCTGAGTTGTGAGCTTTTGATTTAAAGGGTTCTGGCTCCCTGCTGCATCTATTGGCTATTCGAAACGTGGACAAAAGCAGAAAAGTCTATTAATTTGATAACTTATATAATTTTTATCTTTTATAACTAATAGGATATTCAGTGAATGCACCGAGCAAAACGTTCACCACCTTTTGTACGTTCACCACCTGTAACTCGATTAAGACATCTAGCAAATATTGTCGCCGTTGATTTTTCTTTAGAATCGTCATCTAGTCGACCAAGTACTCCAATTCAAATTTCCGATAATCCATTTTTTGAACCCGACCTCACAATTGAGAATCCGGAAGATATTCAGGGACAATTCAGAGATTTTGAACCACTAATCATTCCTTCTGAACCACAAATCACTCATTCAGAGATTGTCGAGGAAGGAACCATTAAATCAGAATCCTCTAGTGATTCAGATTCAACAAATTCAATCATAGAAAATCTGGAACCTCTAAGTATGGAAGACCGAATGAGGGCTAAACGCACTGGCCAAGGTCATGCAATTACTCAACCAGACATTAATGCGCCAGATTATGAAATCAAAGGACAAATCCTACACATGGTAACTAATCAATGCCAATTTAGTGGTGCGCCGAAGGAAGATCCAAACGAACATCTTCGAACCTTTAATAGGATCTGATGTTATGCGAGGTGTATATAAAATAGTTTATATTTTAGCAGAAAAAAAAACTATTAAATACGATACAATTTTATACAAGATATTTATTTATTTATAGAATGGATATACTTAAACCTTGCTACAACACTTATAGGCAGTGTACCTAATCGTACAGTAGTGTAGTTTTTAGTAAGTTCGGTTCGTTCCACAGGGAAATCTTTAAACAAAGCTCAACGCTATATTAATTTACTTTTATAAAAATACAAATATATATTTAAGTAATATTATTATTATAAAGGGGGGGTTTTTACCGTTTAATGACCGGTTTGTCGATTTTAAAACTTTTAGTCGCAGTTAAAACCTAATGTAAAATATTAAATAAATAAAAGACTTAATTTAAAGCGTAAAGTAAATAACGATAATGAAATTGCGAATAATAAAAGTGCGATAAAATCAACTTGCGATAATTAAAAAGTACGATAATTAAAAGTGCGATTAAATAACAATAAATAAAAGTGCGATAATTAGAAGTGCAATTAAATATAAAATAAAGGAAATTAAATATGAAATAAAAGAATTATGCTTATTTAAACTTCCGTAATCATGATGTTTGACGTGTTGATTTTAGTTTTATGCCCATGGGTTAATTGTCCTTTGTCCTGGATTATTTAATATGTCCGTCTGGTTTTTGTCCATAACAGTCCATCAGTCATAAATATAAAGTGCGAGTGTCCTCGTCAAATTATTATTATACCCGAAGTTAAATATTCCAACTAATTGGGGATTCGAATTGTAACAAGGTTTTAATACTTTGTTTAATGAATACATCAGGTTATCGACTGCGTGTAAACCAAGGTTTTACCACTTTGTTAACAATTACACCAATTACCCTTGAATGTAATTTCACCCCTGTTTTGATTATTCTAGTGGCTATTAATCCATTCCCGTGTCCGGTTAAATGAACGATTATTCGTACATATAAATACCCCGCCCATCGTGTCCGATCGAGTGTATATGGTAATTTATAGGGACGCCCAATTGTAAATCTTTATATTAACATTAACAAACTTTCATTTAGTTAAACAAATATAAAGCCCATTAATAGCCCATAGTCTAATTTCCACAAGTGTCGTTCTTTTGTCCAAACCCCAATTATGGTACAAAGCCCAATTACCCAATTTTAGTAATTAGCCCAACATCATGATTACTTCGTTTTAAATAAGCACAATAATAACTTAGCTACGAGACATTAATGTAAAAAGGTTGAACATAACTTACAATGATTAAAAATAGCGTAGCGTTACACGGACAGAATTTCGACTTACACCCTTACAACATTCGCTAACATACCCTTATTATTAGAATTAAAATTAAAATTAAAATATAAATTATATATATATATATATAAATTTTACGTATGATAAGAGAAGAAAAAGATATGAATTGCGATCAGAATTCGGTTGGCTTTATAGGGATTTTCAATTTTTGGGGCTCCGCGACTCGCGGTGAATTTTGAATTCAAACTCCGCGAGTCGCGGAGTTTGAAATTCCAGCTCAAATCTTGGAGTCTTTCTCTGCCGACGGTTTTTATTATATATATATAATATATATATAATTAATATAATTAATTATATATTATATTATATTTATATACATAGTTAACTTGTAATTTTTAGTCCGTTGCGTCGAGCGTTAAGAGTTGACTCTGGTCCCGGTTCCGGATTTTCGAACGTCCTTGCGTACAATTTTATATTTTGTACTTTGCGTTTTGAATCTTGTACTCTTGTAATTTCGAGACGTTTCTTATCAATAATTGGAACCTTTTTTGATTGTCTTTTGTACTTTTGAGCTTTTTGGTCGTTTGCGTCTTCAATTCGTCGAATCTGTCTTTTGTCTTCAACTTTTATTATTTAAACGAATATCACTTGTAAATAGAACAATTACAACTAAAAGCTTGTCTTTCTTGAGGAATAATGCTATGAAATATATGTTCGTTTTTAGCATTATCAAATATTCCCACACTTGAGCGTTGCTTGTCCTCAAGCAATATTGTCTTGAAATACTAGAATCACTTCTTTATTCTTCACACTTTGTACATCAGTGATTTCTATACGGCGGTATAAACAATGGTAGTAACGATATGGTTTACAGTCCCACATGACTATAAAAATTTAGATCCATTAAGGAAATTGGATCTTTATGAAAACATTTGATCTTTTGAAAATTAAATCTAGTTTTTACCCTAGATAAGTTTTTCGGGATAACCCTTTACCGGTGTTTGCAAAATATTTTTGTGGGTTTGGTGGGTTTCAGATTTGAAAATTTTAGCTCAAAACTTGCGGTTTTGTGTCACCCACTTGCTAACCTTGTATTTGGAAAGCAACACGTCCAGTTTACTTGTTCCGTATATTACCTTTCGGCAAACTACCGTCCGGTTGAAAGGAAAGCGTTGAACAAGCAACTGTTAAGGCAATGTCCCCTGACATGCTTTTAATTATGGTCTGTAACGTGTCGGACGCAATTACTATCCTTGGTAGGAGCAATAGTAAAGCTCACCCTTATAATTTTTCGGTATGGCACAAGGTCCTGTCTTTGACCATGCTATGCAACCACCGTTCTTACGGTTGACACCCGATTTAGTTCAGGTGACCTAATGAATTCCAGGTGAATTCCTAGGATTTTACGTTCAATGGTAATGAACGCATTGAAAATAGGGTTTTCAGAAAACAAATCGGTTTGTAATTTTGATCAAAATATTTTCTCGTTTAAGCTCGAGTTTAGATATCATCGAATTCCATGAGTTTGTAATTCTCAATCTTTAAGGTCAATCTCTAGGATTGAGCAATATCAGTCTTAAAAGCTGATTTTTAATCTTTAAGGAGATTATCCTTTCTGGGGATCTGATTCATTAGTCTTATCCAGCTAATTTGCATGGTGCCCCCCCCATTGTACGAGATAAATCCTTCTCATGGTTAGGATAAATCTGACCACTTGGCGACCCTGTTTAATGCTGAGATCCGTGGATTTCCTGCTGATTTTAGAGATGACTTTTCTAGATTTTTCGTCAACCTACAGCTGGTCTGGACGACAACTTCATGACCTAAATCAAGAAGCGCGTTTCTTTTTCGGAAGACTTTACTTCCTTTTAATGATGGAATTGATTCATCGTGTAGATCCATCTCTTCTTTTCTTTCATCGGGTAAAATAGTTTAATTTAGTCCAAAGCAAAAGTATTTTCAGTTATTTGTTACAGATATATGTGACATATATTTAAGATAACTTGGTAAATTTTCCCACACTTGGCTTTTATTTTCCTTTTTATCGTCCTCTATTCCATTTTAAATGAATTTTAACATTTTAGTTTGTTTCTCAATTTATGTCCTTTTTGAGGTAACAATAATTTCGGTGTTAAAACCTAGTTTTATCGTTTATAAATATGTATAAACATGATTTTGAATTCATTTAATTGAAAATTTTGAAAATTTTTACTAGAAGTGGGTAGTGAGTATATAAGACCAGGGCTGTTCTTTTTTATCAGAGAGCACTAGATTCTAATACAACTACTGCTTTACTAGTATTTTTAATGGTAACCAAGTGTTTAAGATAAAAATTTTAAAATCCGAAAGAATTTAACCCCTCCCCACACTTAAGATCTTGCAATGCCCTCATTTGCAAGAAATCAGTAACAATTTAAATTATTGAGGGTGATTTGTGTGAAAATGATTAAATTTTTACCAAAGTTTCCAAATATATTGGCGTTTGTTTGCTGAATGATAAATGGTGCACATCATTTGTTCATTCTGTCTTGTTGTTATTTCACATATATTTTGCATCTTGTCATCAAAATTAGTTGCTTTTGCTGAACTTAATGCCAGTCTTTGAAAATGCGTTGTTTTACCCTGTTGTGTACATAAGATAAACTGCAAACATATATACATATTTTTGAAGTTTGGTATATTACCCCACATTCAAAAATTATTAAAATCTAAGAATAAAAGTTAGATAATTATAAAAATGATTACAATATTAACAAAAGTATTAAACGTATCAATAATTACAAATTACAAAATAATAAAAAATAATAAGTAAACTAAGGATGATATTGTTACCAATAGGGGTTCCAGGCATAACCATAAGTGCTATAGAATGCTTCGGCAGGGTCATACGTAGGATATGGTGGCTGCATCTCTATAGACCAAGGAGGGAAGATGGGTTTCGGTGTAGGAATATAGTTTCTACCTATATGTTGGCAATGAGCTATGATCTGGTTCTGATGAACTTGCCAATCTTCAAATGCTCTCTGTCTAGCATTTTCGTATTCCTGAGAAGCTATAAACCTATGCATTTCTTGCATCTCATTCCCCCCTCCTACATTACCTTGCTGCTGGTTTCTCTCCACCTGTGGATGTCTACCATGGTATCGTACTGCGGCGTTATTTCGCCTCTTCAAAACTTTCGCACCATGGTATACATTTAAACCTATAGTATCTCGGGGTTCTGGCTCTTCTAGTAATAATCCCCCCGACTTATATCCACACCGAGATATTCACCAATCAAAGTAATAAAAATACCACCTCCTATTATGCTATGTGGTCGCATCCCCCGAACCATAGCTGATAAATAATAACCCACACAATACGGTATACTTACAGCGCTTTGTGGGTCTCGAATACACATATGGTAAAACAAATCTTGTTCATTTACTTTTTCCTTGTTTTTACCCCTTTGTGTAATCGAATTAGCTAAAAACCTATGTATCACTCTTAATTCGGCTCTATATATATCCAAATAAGAGTAATTTCCCCCTTTGAAATGGTGATGGCTTGTCATTTGACTCCACACACCGTGTGTATCAAAATTTTCTTCTATCTTTCTACTGTTTAGTATCAATCCTCTACAATCGGCAGACGCTAACTCCTCAGGCGTATATATACGTAAAGCCTAAGCCATGTCCAGTAAAGACATGTGGCGCATCGAACCGCCTAACAAAAATCTAATAAAAGAACGATCGGTTAAACTAGCTACCCGATCATTCAACTCTATACTACATAACAACTCTTCACACCATACTTTATATACAGGTCTACGTATGGTGAATAAACATACCCAGTCATTAAAAGTAGAATTACCATACCTCTGTACAAGTAATTCCCTAATTGGCCCGGCCAATTCTACAGCTTCTAAGGGTCCCCATTCTATGACCCTCGGTACCTCAACAACCTTAGAGTGAAGAGTATGCAAACCCCGTTGATATTTTGGATAATCTATCCAAAGTCTGTCAAATCTCAGGTTCGGGTGCAACTCTTCCAAGTGCATATCGGAAAAGGTCATGACTGGATGAGGTACATCCTGCTTGTAGTAGTTATCCACCTCCTGTTGTTCCAAATTCTCAGCAGGAGCATTGCGGGCTTGGGATGAAGATTCACCCCTTTCATTCTGCAAAACACATCAAACACAAATTTTGTGCATCCAAATATGCATTAGTGTCAGCAAAATCATCAATCAAAATAATTACAATGACATTATCAATTTATATCAAACTTAAGCTTATTTTCACATTTTTATCAAATCTACACTTTTTCAAATAAGCATATACGAAAATTTTCACCAAGTTCATAAGCATTCAACTCAAATAACATGTCAAAATAATCATTACTAGCAATTAAACAAGTCTCAAATGGCATTATCTTTCAAAAATCATGTTCATGAATTTTAGACTTGAAAAAGTCCACTTTAATTCTCAAAATCATGTTTAGGCTCAAAGTTTGGATCATTTAACTACCTAGACATGTTACACTACTCAATTTAGCAACAATTCATAACAAAAATCGGCCATAACCTGTTTATATCAAAAAGCCCCAAATTTGCTCAAGAACACAAACCCTAGATTACTCAAAATTTGAAGTTTAAGGCTTCTAATCATGTTAAACAGCATCAATCTAGGTTATACAAGCATAATACATAAACAATTTAAGCTTAATTACACTAAAAAGCATCAAAATCAAATTGGGGAAAAAATAGCTCAAGAACACCAAATTTCGAATTAAATGGTGTTTAGGTGTAGAAATTTACCGTTTTTCTTGAGTAATTCTTAGATAGCATCCTTCTCAACATGATTTTAGCAAAAGATTTAGTGATTAACGGTTAAAAATTGTGATTTTTGGGGTTTTTTCTCGGGTTTTTCCGGATTTTTTCGCTGTGAAATTCGCTGTGTTTTTGAGTTGTGGAGTGTACTGATCGTTCAGCTCTTTTTATTTTTTTTTCTGATTTTCGGTACCTCCGCGAGTCGCGGGGATTTACCCTCCAAACTCCACGATTCGCGGAGTTTGGTATATATATTTTTTTTTTTTTTTATAATCATTAACTTTTGAAACAATTAAGTACTTAATTTTAAAATTTTGTTTCCCTTGTTATTTAGGATGAGGTCGTTTCGGATCGATGTCCTAGTCCGTCTCTCGACAAAATTTTAAAATTTGTCTTTTTGTAGCGATTGTTTTAAAAGCTAAGATTTTTGGGTTTTTTCAATGTTTTTGGCATACTTTAATTCAATAAGATTAAAAATAATGATAATAAAAGTTCTCGTCCCTCCCTCGGGTAAAGCAATTTCGGTTCAAAGACCTAGTCTTCAACTTACGACGAATTTTAAAAATCATATTCTTAACTTAATGAGATAAAGTAAATTTTTGTTTTTAAATTCACACAACTTAAATATAAAATTCAAAATTAATATTAAAAATTCATACCAAACTTAAAATTTGAAATGCATAAAATTAAAAATTAATATTTTAAAAATTAAAAATTCACACCAAACTTAATTTAAAAATTTATAAATTCATATCAAACTTATATTAATTTTTCAAATATTTACAATTTTAAATATATTAATTTAAGATTTAAATATTAATTTTAAAAACATGGTAAAAATAAATTTAAAAATCTTTTTGTCTTTTTATCCCACTTTAATTAATCAAATATTATCAAAAATATGCGCCCCTCTTTTCGGTAAAGTAATTTCGGTTCCAAAACCTAATTTAACTCATGACGAATTTTTGAAATATTTTGGGTTGATTGTTTAAAGATATTTATACCTTAAGAATAAACGTTAAATTTCGCAGTGATGTAATAAATTTTTGAATGATATCAATAATTTCGGTCGCCAAACCTAATTTTATTCAATACCAATTTAATACTTTTTAGCGAACAAATTAGCGTTTATTATCAAAAGGTTAAAAATAAAAATAAAAATAAAAACTGTACAGACATACCTGTGAAATAGATTTCTTAGTTATATGATCTATTCCATTCATAAGATAGTCGGTTTAATTGGTTTTCCATGGCTACATAGGCGTAACCTCAAGCATTCAGTGTCTTTTCTTCTAAACATATGAACGGTCCGTCTCTGCATAAAGTAACAAATTCGGTATTTGAATAGGTTTGATTATTTGAACATTTACCTCCATGTGACCATTTTCCGCATTTGTGACATCTTTCTAGGTGTCGTGCTCTTCTTTTCGCTGCGGATTTTGATTTTCCTTTACCAAATTGTAACTTATTATCTTCGCATCTGGATTCTTTTCTAACTCCGTCCATTCTTTCTCTGATTACTGATACTATTTCACTCGGTAGTATGTCATTATTACGTTTAGTGATCAAAGCGTGTAGCATTAGACCATGGTTTAGTTCACAGGCAGTCTTCATTTCGTAAAAACCTAAAAAAAATAAAAATTCAGAATGGGGGAAGAAGACTAGTTCTTTAGGGTCTGCTAGGAAAAGACCATTCGGGTTCCATTTTCGAGAACTACACGAAAACAGACAATCTAACTCTAACAGAAATACATATTATCCTTTAAAGACTTGATTCTCCCCACACTTAGTTAGCTGTGGTGTCGAAATTGTGATTAACTTCGTTGTCGACTTCCATCGGACCATGTATGTAATGTTTAACTCTGTGACCATTAACTTTAAATTCAATCCCATTTGAATTTATTAATTCTATCGTTCCGTATGGGAAAACTCTTTTGACTATGAATGGTCCAGACCATCTTGATTTCAATTTTCCAGGAAATAGCTTGAATCGTGAATTGAAAAGAAGAACTCTGTCTCCTTCTTTAAATTCTTTTGAACTTCTGATTCTTTTATCATGCCATTTCTTCGTTCTTTCTTTATAGATTAACGAATTTTCGTATGCTTCATGTCTTAATTCTTCTAATTCGTTTAGTTGACTTAATCGTAGACGTCCAGCTTCATGTAAATCAAGATTACATGTCTTCAAAGCCCAAAATGCTTTGTGTTCAATTTCTACTGGAAGATGACATGCTTTTCCATAAACAAGTCTAAAAGGTGTGGTTTCAATTGGAGTTTTGTAGGCAGTTCTAAAAGCCCAGAGTGCATCCTCCAATTTAATGGACCATTCCTTCGGATTTGATCCTACGGTTTTCTCTAGAATACATTTTAAAGCTCGGTTGGTATTTTCAACTTGTCCACTTGTTTGTGGATGATATGCGGTGGAGATTTTATGAGTTACTCCATATCTTTTAAGAACTTTCTCAAGTTGATTATTACAGAAATGAGTACCCCGATCACTTATTAAAGCTTTCGGTGTTCCAAACCTTGCAAAAAGACGTTTTAAAAAGTTGACTACAACTCATGCATCATTAGTTGGGAGAGCTTGTGCTTCCGCCCATTTAGATACATAATCAATGGCTACGAGTATATATAGATTATTATTAGATTTTAGAAATGGACCCATAAAGTCAATACCCCAAATGTCAAATACTTCACATACTTGGATGACATTTTGTGGCATTTCATCACGTTGACTTATTTTTCCGGCCCTTTGACATGCATCACAGGATTTGCAAAGAAGGTGTGCGTCTTTGTAAATTGTAGGCCAATAGAATCCAGCTTCATAAACTTTTCTTGCTGTTAGTTGAGGCCCATAATGCCCTCCTATTGGTCCTTTGTGACAATGGTTTAATATTTTACTAGCTTCATCTCCAAATACACATCGGCGTATTATTCCATCGGGACAACGTTTAAACAGATGTGGATCTTCCCAGAAATAGTGTTTTATATCACTGAAGAATTTCTTTCGTCTTTGGTACGATAATCCTTTTTCAAGGAATCCACAAACTAAGTAGTTTGCATAGTCTGCAAACCATGGAATTTCTTTATAATCTATCTTCAATAGATATTCATCAGGAAAGTTGTCTTGTATGGCTGATTCATTCAGAACTTCTAATTCGGGATTTTCAAGACGAGAAAGATGATCAGCGGCGAGATTTTCTGCTCCTCTTTTATCTCGGATTTCAATATCAAACTCTTGTAAGAGTAAGATCCAACGGATTAATCTTGGTTTAGCATCTTGTTTTGAAAATAGGTATCTAAGAGCAGAATGGTCGGTATAGACCACCGTTTTTGCTAGAACGAGATATGATCGAAATTTGTCAAAAGAAAAGACAATAGCAAGGAGTTCTTTTTCAGTAGTTGTATAGTTTGTTTGTGCTCCTTGTAATGTCTTACTAGCATAATATATAGGTTGAAATCGTTTTTCAATCCTTTGTCCTAAAACGGCTCCCATTGCAAAATCACTTGCATCGCACATTAGTTCAAATGGTAGATTCCAATTTGGTGTTATCATGATCGGTGCATTAGTGAGTTTCTCTTTAAGAATATTAAAAGATTTGATACACTCATCTGAAAAGATGAATGGCGCATCCTTTTCTATGAGTTTATTCATAGGAGTGGCAATTTTAGAAAAATCTTTTATGAAACGTCGGTAAAAACCGGCATGCCCTAGAAAACTCCTAACTCCTCTAACATTGGTGGGATGTGGAAGTTTAGCAATTACATCTACTTTAGCTCTATCCACTTCAATTCCTTCTTTTGAAATTTTATGTCCAAGAACGATGCCTTCTTTAACCATGAAATGGCATTTCTCCCAATTAAGTACTAGATTTGATTTTTCGCATCTAATTAGCATTCGTTCCAGATTAACTAGACATGATTTAAATGTATCACCGAAGACTGAAAAGTCATCCATGAAAACTTCCATGCATTCTTCTATCATGTCGTGAAAAATCGCCATCATACACCTTTGAAAGGTTGCAGGGGCGTTACAAAGTCCAAATGGCATGCGTTTGTAAGCAAAAGTACCATAAGGGCACGTGAATGTGGTTTTCTCTTGGTCCTCGGGTGCTATTGGAATTTGAAAATATCCGGAAAATCCATCTAGAAAACAATAGTAACTATTTCCGGCTAATCTTTCCAACATTTGATCTATAAAAGGTAAGGGAAAGTGATCTTTTCTGGTGGCGTCATTTAATTTTCTATAATCAATACATACACGCCATCCTGTTACAGTCCTAGTAGGAATAAGCTCATTTTTCTCATTTGTAATGACAGTCATGGCACCCTTCTTAGGTACGCATTGAACTGGGCTTACCCATGGACTATCAGAGATTGGATATATCAAACCTGCATCTAGCAGTTTAATAATCTCTTTCTTAACTACATCTTGCATATTAGGATTTAGTCTTCGTTGGCGTTGCACATACGTTTTATGACCTTCTTCCATAAGGATTTTATGTGTGCAATACGAAGGACTTATTCCTTTAATATCATGAATCTTCCATGCAATGGCTGGTTTATGAGCTTTCAACACAGAAATGAGTTGTGATTTTTCATTTTCAGTAAGAGAAGACGATATTATTACAGGTAATTCAGATTCACCATGTAAATAAGCGTATTCCAAATGGTTTGGAAGTGGCTTTAACTCTAATTTCGGAGGTTCTTCTATCGATGATTTATATCGATATCTGTCTTCTTCTTTTAGCATTTGAATTTCTTCTGTTGTTGGTTCATATCCATTAGCTATAAGTGTAGCTAACATTTCAGCTTCATCAATTGGTTCATTACCTTCTCCTAAAGAACATTCTCCTGTTCCTTGTAATTCTGGAAATTCTTTTAATAATTCTGCATGTGCATCTATAGTTTGAATATAATAACATGTATCATCTGCAGATTGTGGTTGTTGCATTGCTCTATCAACTGAAAAGGTAACACTCTCATCCTCTATACTTAGGGTCAATTTCTTACCGAACACGTCTATCATTGCTTTAGCCGTGTTTAAGAATGGTCTTCCTAATATGAGAGGAACTTGAGAATCTTCTTCCATGTCCAAAACAACAAAATCTACTGGAAATACAAAAGTACCAACTTTAACTAGCATGTTCTCCATTATCCCTCTAGGATATTTTATTGATCTATCGGCTAGTTGTATGCTTATTCTGGTTGGTTTCAATTCTCCAAGGTCTAGTTTAGCGTATAGTGAATACGGCATTAGATTTATACTAGCACCTAAGTCTGCCAAAGCTTCTATTGAACTAAGACTACCCAGAAAACATGGAATTGTGAAACTTCCTGGATCAGATAGTTTTTCTGGTATCTTATTCAACAGCACTGCTGAACAATTAGCATTCATAGTAACAGCCGAGAGTTCTTCCATTTTCTTTCTATTTGAGATTAGATCTTTCAAGAATTTAGCATATCTTGGCATTCCTGAAATCACATCAATGAAAGGAAGATTTACATTTATCTGTTTAAACATATCCAAGAATTTGGATTGCTCGGCTTCAAGTTTTTCTTTCTTCATTTTACTCGGGTAAGGAAGTGGTGGTTGGTATGGTTTAACATAAGGTTTATCCTTAACTGTGTTATCTTCATTAACCTTCTCAACTACCGGTTCTTTTTCTTTATCTTGATCAGGTTGTGGTTCTTGTGGAGTAGGAATAGTTTCATCAGAAGTTACAGGTATTTCCGGTGGTTTAAGTGTTGTACCACTTCTTGTGGTAATGGCTTTAGCTGTTTCATTTCGGGGGTTAGCATTTGTATCACTAGGTAGACTTCCCAGTTTTCTTTCACCTATTAACCTTGCTAGGTTACTTACTTCTTGTTCCAGATTTTGAATAGAAGCTTGTTGATTTCTAAATGCTTGAGCATTTTGTTCATTAGTTTGTTTCTGAGATGTGAAAAACTGTGTTTGAGTTTCAACTAGCTTTGTCATCATATCTTCTAAATTTGGCTTTTTATCATAGGTTTGTTGTGGTGGTTTGTTTTGAAAATTCGGTCTTTGCTGATTGTAAGTATTATTGGATACTTGTTGATTGCTAGGACCTTGTTAGTTGTTGTATGGAATATTTCGGTTATAATTCTGGTTTTGATTGTAAATCGGTCTTGGCGGTTGATAATTATTCTGATAATTATTTCCAGGCCTTTGGTTTATGTATGAAATATTCTCTCTTTGTTCCATTGTTAATTCAATACTGAGACAATCTTTTGTCAAATGTGGTCCTCCACACTGCTCACAACTAATTCGTATTGAGTGAATATCCTTAGTCATCTTTTCCATTCGTCTCTCCACAGCATCTATCTTTGCGGAAATGGAATCTAAGTCATGGCTAGAATCGGCTCTAGCTGCTTTAGATGATCTAATGATGTCTTTTTCTTGGTGCCACTCATGTGAGTGGGAAGCAGTGTTATCAATAATTTTGTAAGCATCAGTTTCGGTTTTCTTCATAATAGAACCACCAGCTGCTATATCTATGTCTTTTCTTGTAGTGATGTCGCATCCTTGGTAGAATATTTGTACTATTTGACAGGTGTCTAAACCATGTTGCGGACATCCTCTTAATAACTTTCCATATCTTGTCCACGCCTCATATAGAGTTTCATTTGGCTTCTGTGTGAACGTAACAATTTCTGCTTGAAGTCTTACGGCTTTAGATGCAGGAAAGAATTGTTTAAGAAATTTGTCAACTAAAACGTCCCATGTATCGATCGCCCCTTCAGGTAACGATTCCAACCAATCTTTGGCTTCTCCCTTTAAAGTCCAGGGAAATAACATGAGATATATCTGTTCATCCTCCACTTCTCGGATTTTAAATAGTGTGCAGATCCTATTAAAGGTACGTAGATGTTCATTTGGATCTTCCTTCGGCGCACCACTAAATTGGCATTGATTAGTCACCATGTGTAAAATTTGTCCTTTGATTTCATAATCTGGCGCATTAATGTCTGGATGAGTAATTGCGTGACCTTGGCCAGTGCGTTTAGCTCTCATTCGGTCTTCCATACTTAAAGGTTCCAGATTCTCCATAATTGAATTTGTTGAATCGGTATCACTAGATGATTCTGATTTAATGGTTCGTTCCTCAACAATCTCTGTTTGAATGATTGGTGGTTCCGGAGGAAAGTTTAGTGGTTCAGGATCTACGAACCGTTCCTGAATATTCTCCGGATTCTCAATTGTGATGTCGGGTTCAAAAAATGGATTATCGGAAATTTGAACTGAAGTACTTGGTCGACTGGATGACGATTCTAAAGAAAAATCAACGGCGGTTATATTTGCTAAATGTCTTGATCTAGTTACAGGTGGTGAACGTACAAAAGGTGATGAACGTCTTGCTCGGTGCATTCACTGAATATCCTATTAGTTTTTAAAAGGAAAGAAAAATTATAATAAGTTATCCAATCAATAGACTTTTCTGATTTTGCCCACGTTTCGAATAGCCAAAAGATGCAGCAGAGGGGCAGGATTCGTTTGGTCTCAATATAATTGAGGACTGTTTGGCTCCAATAACCCGGTCCACGTACAAATCCAACTATTAGTACGAACCAGAAAATTTTGATGTCTATTAATTTAACCACTTAAAATAAATTTTCGTAATTTTAAGAAAATTTAGATAAGAAGTAGAAAAAATTCTAAGTCCTAAAAACTAGAATGGCGAGAAATAAGAGAGAAAAAGAGTTCGTCGCAAAAGGTCGAAAAAGAAAAAAAATGGTTGAAAAATAAAAGGTGACGGAAAAATAAAAGAAACTTATAAAAACTTAAAAATACTTTACTAACCTAACCTTATTACTTCAACTAACTTAAAATTATAATCGCAAATTGAAATTACTAATTGGAATGATAATTGATACATAGTAAAAGGTCTAAAAATATTAAAGCTTACAGGAGAAACTAAATCCCAAATGGAAATAACTTAAAAAGAAACTAAAACTTAAAAAGGCGTCGCAAAATTCTAAAGTACCTAAATCTTAGTCTAAAAAAAAAGCACTTAAGGAATTCTACGGCAAAGCCTAAAAATCTAGGAGTAAAAATAACTATAGCAAAAACTAAGTTTAAAATTAAATATGAGCTAAAAAATACAAATATTACGCTACAACGATTAAAAAGGTACAAAATATAAAAATATACAAAAAGTTGTAAAAATTACAATTTTTATAAAAATATTATTTTTATATTATTTATTTAATAAAACTACTAATTTTACAATTTAAATAAATTAATTAAACTAAAAATACAAATTAATTAAAAAGTAAAAGTTAAAATAAAACTAATAATAATAATAATAATAATAATTATTAGGGTTAAATAATAATAATAATTAATTAATACCCGTAATTAATGCTGAATTAGGGCTTCTGTCCGTGTGTCAGATGGTCTCCGCGAGTTGCGGTATTTTATGCTTCAAACCCCGCGAGTCGCGGGGTTCCAGAATTCAGATGACAGCTTTCAATATTCGACGCGTTTTTTCTTTATTTATTTTTTTTTATTTTCTGTTTTCTGTTTTTTAATTAAATAAAAGATATTAAAACTTATATTTTTATAAACTAAAATAAAAATAAAGAAACTTATAAAACTTAAATATTTAACAAAATCTTAAAAATACTTATATTTTTGTTTTTCTTTTTATATTTTCGAATTTTTAAAACGTATTTTTACAAAAACGACTTTTAATAAAAGTAACTAAAAATCTTTTTTTTTTTTTTTTTATATTAGCGTTGCGCTTCCGGCGTTTAAGAGTGTTCCCCGGCAGCGGCGCCAAAAATACTTGATGTTATGCGAGGTGTATATAAAATAGTTTATATTTTAGCAGAAAAAAAAACTATTAAATACGATACAATTTTACACAAGATATTTATTTATTTATAGAATGGATATACTTAAACCTTGCTACAACACTTATAGGCAGTGTACCTAATCGTACAGTAGTGTAGTTTTTAGTAAGTCCGGTTCGTTCCACAGGGAAATCTTTAAACAAAGCTCAACGCTATATTAATTTACTTTTATAAAAATACAAATATATATTTAAGTAATATTATTATTATAAAGGGGGGGTTTTTACCGTTTAATGACCGGTTTGTCGATTTTAAAACTTTTAGTCGCAGTTAAAACCTAATGTAAAATATTAAATAAATAAAAGACTTAATTTAAAGCGTAAAGTAAATAACGATAATGAAATTGCGAATAATAAAAGTGCGATAAAATCAACTTGCGATAATTAAAAAGTACGATAATTAAAAGTGCGATTAAATAACAATAAATAAAAGTGCGATAATTAGAAGTGCAATTAAATATAAAATAAAGGAAATTAAATATGAAATAAAAGAATTATGCTTATTTAAACTTCCGTAATCATGATGTTTGACGTGTTGATTTTAGTTTTATGCCCATGGGTTAATTGTCCTTTGTCCTGGATTATTTAATATGTCCGTCTGGTTTTTGTCCATAACAGTCCATCAGTCATAAATATAAAGTGCGAGTGTCCTCGTCAAATTATTATTATACCCGAAGTTAAATATTCCAACTAATTGGGGATTCGAATTGTAACAAGGTTTTAATACTTTGTTTAATGAATACACCAGGTTATCGACTGCGTGTAAACCAAGGTTTTACCACTTTGTTAACAATTACACCAATTACCCTTGAATGTAATTTCACCCCTGTTTTGATTATTCTAGTGGCTATTAATCCATTCCCGTGTCCGGTTAAATGAACGATTATTCGTACATATAAATACCCCGCCCATCGTGTCCGATCGAGTGTATATGGTAATTTATAGGGACGCCCAATTGTAAATCTTTATATTAACATTAACAAACTTTCATTTAGTTAAACAAATATAAATCCCATTAATAGCCCATAGTCTAATTTCCACAAGTGTCGTTCTTTTGTCCAAACCCCAATTATGGTACAAAGCCCAATTACCCAATTTTAGTAATTAGCCCAACATCATGATTACTTCGTTTTAAATAAGTACAATAATAACTTAGCTACGAGACATTAATGTAAAAAGGTTGAACATAACTTACAATGATTAAAAATAGCGTAGCGTTACACGGACAGAATTTCGACTTACACCCTTACAACATTCGCTAACATACCCTTATTATTAGAATTAAAATTAAAATTAAAATATAAATTATATATATATATATAAATTTTACGTATGATAAGAGAAGAAAAAGATATGAATTGCGATCAGAATTCGGTTGGCTTTATAGGGATTTTCGATTTTTGGGGCTCCGCGACTCGCGGTGAATTTTGCCTTCAAACTCCGCGAGTTGCGGAGTTTGAAATTCCAGCTCAAATCTTGGAGTCTTTCTCTGCCGACGGTTTTTATTATATATATATAATATATATATAATTAATATAATTAATTATATATTATATTATATTTATATACATAGTTAACTTGTAATTTTTAGTCCGTTGCGTCGAGCGTTAAGAGTTGACTCTGGTCCCGGTTCCGGATTTTCGAACGTCCTTGCGTACAATTTTATATTTTGTACTTTGCGTTTTGAATCTTGTACTCTTGTAATTTCGAGATGTTTCTTATCAATAATTGGAACCTTTTTTGATTGTCTTTTGTACTTTTGAGCTTTTTGGTCGTTTGCGTCTTCAATTCGTCGAATCTGTCTTTTGTCTTCACCTTTTATTATTTAAACGAATATCACTTGTAAATAGAACAATTACAACTAAAAGCTTGTCTTTCTTGAGGAATAATGCTATGAAATATATGTTCGTTTTTAGCATTATCAGGATCTGTACTCTATTTAAAATTAGAGAAGTGGAGGATGAACAGATCTATCTCATGTTATTTCCCTGGACTTTAAAAGGAGAAGCCAAAGATTGGTTAGAATCGTTACCTGAAGGGGCGATTGATACATGGGATGTTTTAGTTGAAAATTTCCTTAAACAATTCTTTCCGGTATCTAAAGCCGTAAGACTTCAAGGAGAAATTGTAACGTTCACACAAAAGCCAAATGAAACTCTATATAAGGCGTGGACAAGATTTGGAAAGTTGTTGAGAGGATGTCCGCAACATGGTTTAGACACTTATCAAATAGTACAAATATTCTACCAAGGATGCGACATCACTACAAGAAAAGACATAGATATAGCAGCTGGTGGTTCCATTATGAAGAAAACCGCAACTGAAGCTTACAAAATTATTGATTACACTGCTTCTCACTCACATGAGTGGCACCAAGAAAAAGATATCGTTAGATCATCTAAAGCGGCTAGAGCCGATTCTAACCATGACTTTGATTCCATTTCTGCAAAGATAGATGCTGTCGAGAGACGAATGGAAAAGATGACTAAAGATATTCACTCAATAAGAATTAGTTGTGAGCAGTGTGGAGGACCACATTTGACAAAAGATTATCTCAGTATTGAACAAACAATGGAACAAAGAGAGAATGTTTCATACATGAACCAAAGACCTGGAAATAATTATCAGAATAATTATCAACCGCCAAGGCCAATTTACAATCAAAATCAGAATTATAACCGAAATGTTCCCTACAACAACCAACAAGGTCCTAGCAATCAACAAGTATCTAATAATACCTACAATCAGCAACGACCTATTTTTCAAAATAAACCACCACAAACCGATGATAAAAAGCCAAATTTTGAAGATATGATGTCAAAGCTAGTTGAATCTCAAACACAATTTTTCACATCTCAGAAACAAACCAATGAACAAAATGCTCAAGTATTTAGAAATCAACAAGCTTCTAATCAAAATTTGGAACAAGAAGGCAGCAACTTAGCAAGGTTAATAGGTGAAAGAAAACCGGGAAGTTTACCTAGTGATACAAATGCTAACCTCCGGAATGAAACAGCTAAAGCCATTACCACAAGAAGTGGTATTACACTTAAACCACCTGAAATACCTGTAATTTCTGATGACTCTATTCCTACTCCACAAGAACCACAACCTGAACAAGATAAGGAAAAAGAACCGATAGTTGAAAAGGTTAATGAAGATAACACAGTTAAGGCAAAACCTTATGTTAAACCATACCAACCACCACTTCCTTACCCGAGTAAAATGAGAAAAGAGAGACTTAAAGCCAAGCAATCCAAATTCTTGGATATGTTTAAACAAATAAATGTAAATCTTCCTTTCATTGATGTGATTTCAGGAATGCCTAGATATGCTAAATTCTTGAAAGATCTAATCACAAATAGAAAGAAAATGGAAGAACTCTCGGCTGTTACTATGAATGCTAATTGTTCTGCAGTGCTGTTGAATAAGATACCAGAAAAAGTATCATATCCAGGAAGTTTCACGATTCCATGTTTTCTGGGTAGTCTTAGTTCAATAGAAGCATTGGCAGATTTAGGTGCTAGTATAAATTTAATGCCGTATTCACTATACGCTAAACTAGACCTTGGAGAATTGAAACCAACACGAATAAGCATACAACTAGCCGATCGATCAGTAAAATATCCTAGAGGGATAATGGAGAACATGCTAGTTAAAGTTGGTACTTTAGTATTTCCAGTAGATTTTGTTATTCTGGATATGGAGGAAGATTCTCGAGTTCCTCTCATATTAGGAAGACCATTCTTAAACACAGCTAAAGCAATAATAGACATGTTCGGTAAGAAACTGACCCTAAGTATAGAGGACAAGAGTATTACCTTTTATGTTGATAGAGCCATGCAACAACCGCAATCTGCAGATGATACATGTTATTATATTCAAACTATAGATTCACATGCAGAATTGTTAGAAGAATTTCCAGAATTACAAGCAACAGGAGAATGTTCTTTAGGAGAAGGAACTGAACCAATTGATGAAACTGAAATGTTAGCTACACTTATGGCTAATGGATATGAACCAACAACAGAAGAAATTCAAACGCTAAAAGAAGAAGACAGATATCGATATAAATCATCGATAGAAGAACCACCGACATTAGAGTTAAAGCCACTTCTAAACCATTTGGAATATGCTTATTTACATAGTGAATCTGAATTACCTATAATAATATCGTCTTCTCTTACTGAAAATGAAAAATCTAAACTCATTTCTATGTTAAAAGCTCATAAACCAGCTATTGCATGGAAGATTCATGATATTAAAGGAATAAGTCCTTCGTATTGCACACATAAAATCCTTATGGAAGAAGGTCATAAAATGTATGTGCAACGCCAACGAAGACTAAATCCTAATATGCAAGATGTTGTTAAAAAAGAAATTATTAAACTGCTTGATGCAGGTTTAATTTATCCAATTTCTGATAGTCCATGGGTAAGCCCAGTTCAATGCGTACCTAAGAAGGGTGGCATGACTGTTATCACAAATGAGAAAAATGAGCTTATTCCTACTAGGACTGTAACAGGATGGCGTGTTTGTATTGATTATAGAAAATTAAATGACGCCAACAGAAAAGATCACTTTCCCTTACCTTTTATTGATCAAATGTTGGAAAGATTAGCCGAAAATAGTTACTATTGTTTTCTTGACGGTTTTTCCGGATATTTTCAAATTCCAATAGCACCCGAGGACCAAGAGAAAACCACGTTCACGTGCCCTTATGGTACTTTTGCTTACAAACGCATGTCATTTGGACTTTGCAACGCCCCTGCAACCTTTCAAAGGTGGATGATGGCGATTTTTCATGACATGATAGAAGAATGCATGGAAGTTTTCATGGATGACTTTTCAGTCTTCGGTGATACATTTGAATCATGTCTAGTTAATCTTAAATGAATGCTTATTAGATGCGAACAATCAAATCTAGTTCTTAATTGGGAGAAATGCCATTTCATGGTTAAAGAAGGCATCGTTCTTGGTCATAAAATTTCAACGGAAGGAATTGAAGTGGATAGAGCTAAAGTAGATGTAATTGCTAAACTTTCACATCCCACCAATGTTAGAGGAGTTAGGAGTTTTCTAGGGCATGCCGGTTTTTACCGACGTTTCATAAAAGATTTTTCTAAAATTGCCACTCCTATGAATAAACTCCTAGAAAAGGATGCTCCATTCATCTTTTCAGATGAATGCATCAAATATTTTAATATTCTTAAAGAGAAACTCACTAATGCGCCGATCATGATAACTCCAAATTGGAATCTACCGTTTGAATTAATGTGCGATGCAAGTGATTTTGCAATGGGAGCCATTTTAGGACAAAGGATTGAAAAACGATTTCAACCTATTTATTACGCTAGTAAGACATTACAAGGAGCACAAACGAATTACACAATTACTGAAAAAGAACTCCTTGCTATTTTCTTTGCTTTCGACAAATTTCGTTCATATCTCGTTCTAGCTAAAACGGTGGTCTATACCGACCATTCTGCTCTTAGATACTTATTTTCAAAACAAGATGCCAAACCACGATTAATCCGTTGGATTCTACTCTTACAAGAGTTCGATATTGAAATCCGAGATAAAAAGGGAGCAAAAAATCTCGCCGCTGATCATCTTTCTCGTCTTGAAAATCCCGAATTAGAAGTTTTAAATTAATCGGCCATACAAGATAATTTTCCTGATCAATATCTATTGAAGATAGATTATAATGAAATTCCATGGTTTGCAGACTATGCAAACTACTTAGTATGTGGATTCCTTGAAAAAGGGTTGTCGTACCAAAAACGAAAGAAATTCTTTAGTGATATAAAACACTATTTTTGGGAAGATCCACATTTATTCAAAAGCTGTCCCGATGGAATAATACGTCGATGTGTATTTGGGGATGAAGCTAGTCAAATCTTAAACCATTGTCACACAGGACCAACAGGAGGGCATTATGGGCCTGAACTCACAGCAAGGAAAGTATACGATGCTGGATTCTATTGGCCTACAATTTTCAAAGACGCACACCTTCTTTGTAAATCCTGTGATGCTTGTCAAAGGGCCGGAAAAATAAGTCAACGTGATGAAATGCCACAAAATGTCATTTAAGTATGTGAAGTATTTGACATTTGGGGTATTTACTTTATGGGTCCATTTCCAAAATCTCATAATAATCTCTACATTCTCGTTGCCATTGATTATGTATCTAAATGGGCGGAAGCACAAGCTCTCCCAACTAACGATGCACGAGTTGTAGTCAACTTTTTAAAACGTATTTTTGCAAGGTTCAGAACACCGAAAGCTTTAATAAGTGATCGGGGTACTCATTTTTGTAATAATCAACTTGAGAAAGTTCTTAAAAGATATGGAGTAACTCATAAAATCTCCACCGCTTATCATCCACAAACAAGTGGACAAGTTAAAAATACCAACCGAGCTTTAAAACGTATTCTAGAGAAAACCGTAGGATCAAATCCGAAGGAATGGTCCATGAAATTGGAAGATGCACTATGGGCTTTTAGAACAACCTACAAAACTCCAATTGGAACCACACCTTTAGACTCATTTACGGAAAAGCATGTAATCTTCCAGTAGAAATTGAACACAAAGCATTTTGGGCTTTGAAGACATGTAATCTTGATTTACATGAAGCTGGACGTCTACGGTTAAGTCAATTAAACGAATTAGAAGAATTAAGACATGAAGCATACGAAAATTCGTTAATCTATAAGGAAAGAATGAAGAAATGGCATGATAAAAGAATCAGAAGATCAAAAGAATTTAAAGAAGGAGACATAGTTCTTCTTTTCAATTCACGATTCAAGCTATTTCCTGGAAAATTGAAATCAAGATGGTCTGGACCATTCATAGTCAAAAGAATTTTCCCGTACGGAACGGTAGAATTAATAAATTCAAATGGGATTGAATTTAAAGTTAATGGTCACAGAGTTAGATAATCCAATGGAAGTTGACAACGAAGTTAATCACAATTTCAACACCACAGCTTACTAAGTGTGGGGAGGTTCGAATCTTTTAAGAATAATATGTATTTCTGTTAGAGTTAGATATTCTGTTTTCGTGTAGTTCTCGAGAATGGAATCCGAATGGTCTTTCCCTAGCAGACCCTAAAGAACTAGTCTTCTCCCCCCATTCTGAATTTTTATTTTTTTAGGATTTACGAGATGAAGACTTTTAGTCTAATGCTACACGCTTTGATCACTAAACGTAATAATGACACACTCTCGAGCGACCTGGTATCAGTAATAAGAGTCAAATTGGACGGAGTAAGAAAAGAATCCAGGAACGAAAATAATAAGTTACAATTTGGTAAAGGAAAATCAAAATCCGCAGCGAAAAGAAGAGCACGACACCTTGAAAGATGTCACAAATGCGGAAAATGGTCACACGAAGGAAAATGCTCGACGAATCAGACATATTCCAATACCGAATTCGTTACTTTATGCAGAGATGGACCGTTCATATGTTTCGAAGAAAAATCGTTGAATGCTCGAGGTTATGCCTATGTAGCTATGGAAAACCAATTAGTCCGACTATCTTATGAGTGGGCTAAAGCAGGTCACGGAGAATTCTATCTCACAGGTAAGTATGTACAGTTTTTATTTTTATTTTATTGCTTTTAACCTTTTGATAATAAACGCTAAATTGTTTACTATAAAGTATTAAATTGGTATTCAATAAAATTAGGTTTTGCGACCGAAATTATTGATATCATACAAAAATTTATTACATCACTGCGAAATTTACCGTTTATTCTTAAGGTATAAATATCTTTAATCAATCAAACCAAAATATTTCAAAAATTCGTCAGGAGTAAAACTAGGTAATATAGCCGAAATTACTTTACCGAAAAGAGGGGCGTATATTTTTGATAATATTTGATTGATTAAAGTGAGATAAAAGACCAAAAAGATTTTTAATTCTATTTTATTTTTACCTTGTGTTTAAAATTAATATATAAATATTAAATTAATATTGTAAATTTTTATAAATCGATATAATTAAGTTTGTAAATATTTTAAAAATTAATATTTTCAATATAAGTTTGTAAAACTAAAAATATTAATGATATTTATATTAATTTTTAATTTTATGCATTTTAAATATTAGCTTGGTGTGAATTTAAAAACAAAAATTTACTTTATTTCACTAAGTTAAAATTTGATATTTAAAATTCGTCGTGAGTTGAAGACTAGGTCGTTGAACCGAAATTGCTTTACCCGAGGGCGGGACGAGAAATTTTATTATCATTATTTTTAATCTTATTGAATTAAAGTATGCCAAAAAAAAAACCAAAAATCTTTGCTTTTAAACGCCAATATGTTTGGAAACTTTGATAAAATTTAATCATTTTTCTACGCTAATCACCCTCAATAATTTAAATTGTTACTGATTTCTTGCAAATGAGGGCATTGCAAGATCTTAAGTGTGGGAAAGGGGTTAAATTCTTTCGGATTTTTAAAATTTTTTGACTTAAACACTTGGTTACCATTAAAAATACTAGTAACGCAGTAGTTGTATTAGAATCTAGTGCTCTCTGGTAATAGAGAACAGCCCTAGTCTTATATACTGACTACCCAATTCTAGTAAAATTTTCAAAATTTTCAATTAAATGAATTCAAAATCATGTTTATACATATTTATGAACGATAAAACTAGGTGTTAACACCGAAATTATTGTTACCTCAGAAAGGACATAAATTGAGAAACAACCTAAAATGTTAGAATTCATTTAAAATGGAATAGAGGACAATAAAAAGGAAAAGAAAGAAAAATAAAAGCCAAGTGTGGGAAAAATTACCAAGTTATTTTGAACATATATCACATATTTTTGTAACAAATAACTTAAGATACTTTTGCTTTGGACAATACTAATCAGTTTTACCCGATTTACTGTAATATATTTGAAATAAAGATGGATCTACACGATGAATCAATTCCATCATTAAAAGGAAGTAAAGTCTTCTGAAAAAGACACTCGCTTCTTGATTTAGGTCAGGAAGTTGTCGTCCAGACCAGCTGTAGAGTCTACGAAAAACCTTGAAAAGTTTTCTCGAAAATCAGCTGGAAATCCACGGACCTCAGCATCAAACAGGGTCGCCAAGTGGTCAAACTTATCCTAACCATGAGAGGATCTGTCTCGTAAAATAGGGATGACGCCGTGCAAATTAGCTTGATAAGACTAATGAATCAGACCCCCAGAAAGGATAATCTCCTTAAAAGATCAAAAATCAACTTTTAAGACTGATATTACTCAATCCTTGAGATTGACTTTAAAGATTGAGAATTACAAACTCATGGAATTCGATGATATCTAAACTCGAGCTTGAACGAGAAAATATTTTGATCAAAATTATAAACCGATTTGTTTTCTGAAAACCCATTTTCAATGCGTTCATTACTATTGAACGTAAAATCCTATGAATTCACCTGGAATTCATTAGGTCACCTGAACCAATCGGGTGTCAACCGTAAGAACGGTGGTTGCATAGCATGGTCGAAGACAGGACCTTGTGCCAGACCGAAAAACTATAGGGTGATCTTTACTATTGCTCCTACAAAGGATAGTAATTGCATCCAACAGGATATAGACCATAATCAAAAGCATGTCACGGGACATTGCCTCAACAGTTGCTTGTTCAACGCTTTCCTTTACAACCGGACGGTAGTTTATCGAAAGGTAATATACAGAGCAAGTATACTGAACGTGTTGCTTTCCCAATACAAGGTTAGCAAGTGGGTGACACAAAACCGCAAGTTTTGAGCTAAAATTTTCAAATCTGAAACCCACAAAACCCACAAAAAGATTTTGCAAACACCGGTGAAGGGTTATTCTGGAAAACTTATCCAGGGTAAAAGCTAGATCGTATTTTCAAAAGGTCAAATGTTTTCATAAAGATCCAATTTCCTTAAGGATCTAACTTTTTATAGTCATGTAGGACTGTAAACCACATCGTTACTACCATTGTTCATACCGCTGTATAGAAATCACTGATGTACAAAGTATGAAGAATAAAGAAGTGATTCTAGTATTTTTATTTCAAGACTATATTGCTTGAGGACAAGCAACGCTCAAGTGTGGGAATATTTGATAATGCTGAAAACGAACATATATTTCATAGCATTATCCCTCAAGAAAGACAAGCTTTTAGTTGTAATTGTTGTATTTACAAGTGATATTCGTTTAAATAATAAAAGGTGAAGACAAAAGACAGATTCGACGAATTGAAGACGCAAACGACCAAAAAGCTCAAAAGTACAAAGTACAATCAAAGTGGTTCCAATTATTGATAAGAAACGTCTCAAAATTACAAGAGTACAAAAAGCAAAACGCAAAGTACAAGATATTAAATTGTACGCAAGGACGTTCGAAAATCCGGAACCAAGACATGAACCAACTCTCAACGCTCGATACAAAGGACCGAAAGTTACAAATTAATTATGTATATAAATATAATATAATATATAATTAATTATATAGATTATATATATATATATATATATATATATTATATTTATATAATTAAAACCATCGGCAGTCAAAAGGATCCAAGAATGTTAGCTGAAACTGGAGGCTCCGTACTCGCGGAGTTTGAAGGCATAAAAACTCCACACTCGCGGAGTTTGTAGGCCTATAAAAGGCCATGCATTCTGCTCGAATTCCACACCTTTTTCTAATCCTTTCCATCTATCTCTCAAACGTATAATATATATATATATATATATATATATATATATATATATATATATATATATATATATATATATATATATATATATATATATATATATATATATTATAATTATAATTATAATTTTAATTTTAAATTCTAATAATAAGGGTATGTTAGCGAATGTTGTATGGGTGTAAGTCGAAATTCTGTCCGTGTAACGCTACGCTATTTTTAATCATTGTAAGTTATGTTCAACCTTTTTAAATTAATGTCTCGTAGCTAAGTTATTATTATGCTTATTTAAGACGAAGTAATCATGATGTTGGGCTAAAATATTAAAACGGGGTAATTGGGCTTTGCACCATAATTGGGGTTTGGACAAAAGAACGACACTTGTGGAAATTAGACTATGGGCTATTAATGAGCTTTATATTTGTTTAATTTAATGATAGTTTATTAATTTAATATAAAGATTTACAATTGGACGTACCTATAAATAACCACATACACTCGATCGGACACGATGGGCGGGATATTTATATGTACGAATAATCGTTCATTTAACCGGACACGGGAATGGATTAATAGTTAATAGACTTATTAAAACATGGGTGAATTATGTACAAGGACACTTGGCGTAATTGTTAACAAAGTATTAAAACATTGGGTTACACGCAATCGATATCCTGGTGTAATTATTAAACAAAGTATTAAGACCTTGTTACAGTTTAAGTCCCCAATTAGTTGGAATATTTGACTTCGGATATAAGGATAATTTGACGAGGACACTCGCACTTTATATTTATGACTGATGGACTGTTATGGACAAAAACCAGACGGACATATTGAATAATCCAGGACAAAGGACAATTAACCCATGGTAATAAAACTAAAATCAACACGTCAAACATCATGATTACGGAAGTTTAAATAAGCATAATTCATTTATTTCATATTTAATTTCCTTTATTTCATATTTAATTGCACTTTTAATTATCGCAATTTTATTTTATTGCACTTTTATTTATCGCAATTTCATTATCGTTATTTACTTTATGCTTTAAATTAAGTTATATTTATTTCTAATATTTTACATTAGGTTTTAACTGTGACTAAAGTTTTAAAATCGACAAACTGGTCATTAAACGGTAAAAACCCCCTTTTATAATAATAATACTACTTATATATATTTTTATATTTTTACAATTATAAGTTAAAACTAATATAGCGTTAAGCTTGGCTAGTGTTCCCTGTGGACGAACCGGACTTACTAAAAACTACACTACTGTACGATTAGGTACACTGCTTATAAGTGTTGTAGAAAGGTTTAGGTATATCCACTCTATAAATAAATAAATCACTTGTGTAAAATTGTATCGTATTTAATAGTATTTCCTAGCAAAAATAATTACTATTTTGTATACACCTCTACGCATATTAGTGTCACCCCTTGGTAAGAGAAGTCTATCAGATACAATGTAAGTTTGACTGAGGCAGACCGGTTGTAGTAAGTCTACCGAGCCTTGGATTCCGACTGAGGACTCTTTAGTAGTGAAACATCTAACTAGACCCCTAGTACATTGTCGGTCCTAGACCATGCTAGTGTAGTCACCAAGCATATAAACTTCGTACTTGCACGCTGAAGCACAACAGTTGTTGTAAGCTGTACCTCTGCTAAGTAAGGACATGGAACGCGATCAGTGCTAATTAGTACACTTCACCATAACGCGGTCTCAAGCATTGCACCCCGCTTGAGGGATTCTTGGTTAATTAAGGAACTGTTTGTTAAACACATAAAGGATTGGACCGTTAGGATAACCGAACGTGTTCATGGAAGTCGACTTGACTTGGCCATGGTGTTCTTTATGGTTGAACTCTTTTTAAGGGCCTAAAAACCTTTTTAAAATCCAATCATTAATGAAAGCATCAAAACACATCATGTCTCTCGGATATGGTAAACGCTGTATTCTATTATGCTTAAGAAAGTTTATACCTTTGTGGAATGTTAATACATCACCCAAATGAGTCGCTCAATTGGATGAGCCGTCTGAACGTGTATGCCTAAGTCAGTCTGCATGGGCTTCGGGGGTAAGGGACGTTGCTGCCTATTCAGAATCTTCAAGCCTATCGTATTACCCAGTGACATGTCTTATGACATGGGCATTTAGGACCAGTGTAATGAATACAAGGTCCCTACCTATTCATGAGCCAGCATCCCATAACCCCGGCAGAGTAACTGACGAAATCATAGCATGCACTTGTTTTAACCTTATCTGAATTACAAATTTTATCGCATTTACTTTACTTTATCTTATAAACTAGAAAACCCAAAATTAGGTAACCACTACTCCTCCACCTTAGAATTATCTTAAGCTTTAAATATAGGTTCGATTCTACTGATATCTTAAAATATGACCCTAGGTCATACTTACCTTACTCATAATTAGGAGTAGTACGAATTAGGCCCCGCTAAATATAAATTTAAAACCATTACCCCGTGTTGGTGGTTGATTCTGACGCCTTGCGGCCTAACGACACCGCATAAATAAAATCGTTCGTTTCGGGCATATCACTTGTCTTTTGTATTAAACATGTATTGTTATCATTTATGTTTAATAATGCATTCTGATATTACCAAGTTAGTTTAATTAATCTGTATGTTGCCATGATAGAAATTTGGGTTAGCGTAGTTATGTTAAATTAGTACGGTTACTATTGTTATGCTAAACTTGTGACTCTGATAGATTTGTATGCTAGCATCTTAAGGATTGACCAACCTAGATTGTGATCAGGACTTATCCACCTATATGAACTTAGCTAATTCATAGGATTAAGACCCTCAGTTATATTGTATCTAAAGATTCTATGAACTCGGTATGGCCGGAGGTCCCGAGAGGCATCTAATGCGCTTTTAGGACACGGAACTTAGGAATTGAGACATGAATGACCTAGTATGCCTGTTGACTGTTCCAAGGAGACCTCTTAGGAGCAATTAAGATCTAGCTAGTACCTTGACTGTGTGACCCAAACCTATTGCATGTTCTTGTCTGATTGTTGTCCTAGGATTAAGTCATATTAACTGTTTAGGCATCTGCTAGGTTTCTGTCTGCTTTACTTTCAGTATATCAACTGTAATGTTGTATAATATTTGATTTGGTATGATCTCATTAGTATGATGAAATGGTTGTTAGTTTTCATTTAAGGTTTTGTCAACTTAACCCGACGGACTCCTTCCGTTTGTGATCAGTGTTCAATCAACACGACACGTTGTTATTCAGTTAACTGAACTGATAACGAGGGTTAGGATTAGAACTCAACTCACTAATAAACCTAGTGCTTTACTGAGGATAACCTCCGAGGTATAGATACTGTAAAGTCCCTTCCTAATCCATCTGGACGAAGCCTTCAACATTTGGTTCCATTGCGATGATCGACTCTAACTAATATCTTTAAATTGAGAAAATGCACAGCGGAAGGTTTCTTTCATACCTGAGAATAAACATGCTTAAAAGTGTCAACCAAAAGGTTGGTGAGTTCATAGGTTTATCATAAACAATCATTTCCATAATTTTAATAGACCACAAGATTTTCATATTTATAAACAGAATCCTCTCGTCTGCATAAAGATAAAATCATTCATATGGTGAACACCGTTAACCGGCATTAACATAATGCATATAGAATATCCCTAAAACAGAATCCTCTCGTCTGTATAAAAAAATTGAAGTACTAAAGCATTCCATTTTCCAGAATGGGGGGTGTTAGTGCCCGTAGATTTACCTTTAGGATTTGCGTCAATTACTGGCCATTATACCGGCTCCATACCATTTTCCAGTATGAAGGTTGTATAATAAACACTAATTCTTAGGTTACCAAGCTAAAAGGGGTGATATTCGGTCTAATAATCCAACCATAGAATGTAGTTTTAGTACTTGTGTCTATTTTGTCAAACATTTATAAAAGTAGCGCATGTATTCTCAGTCCCAAAAATATATATTGCAAAAGCATTTAAAAAGGGTTGGTCTCGGATTCACGAACCTATATCATATATATATATATATATATATATATATATATATATATATATATATATATATATATATATATATATATATATATATATATATATATATATATTAACACATATAATGGTAATCGAACAAAGTTATGGATTATTAGTGAATTAATTGTTATTTTAATTATGTATTTTATTAATAACCTAATTAATTACATTTATTAATATTTATTATAAAAATATTAATATAGTTATGTTATATGTAGTAAATATAGTTTTATATAACTAATAGTTATTTGATAAAATAATATTGATAATAATAAATAAAAGTTGTTTCATCTTATAATAATAATAATAATAATAATAATAATAGTTATAATAATAAAATAATAATTTTTATAAAAATGATACTTTTAATGATAATGATAGAAATAATGATAACTTTACTAAAAATGATAATTTTAATATAATAAATACTAATAATAATAACTATAAAAATAATGATTTTACTAATAATAATAATACTAATATTTATTTTAATAAGTATAATGATAATAAGACTACTAATAATAATACTAATACTTATGATAATAATAATGATAATGATAATAATAATAATAATAATAATAATAATAATAATAATAATAATAATAATAATAATAATAATAATAATAATAATAATTAAAGTGAGTAACTACCTTCCAGCTTTTTCTAAAAAAAAATGCCTTAGACAGGGCTCGAACCCAAGACCTCTAGGTAACCCGACATAACCCCAACCATTCATCTGTTTTATTTTATCTATTTTAATATTCACCCTAATTTATTTAACCCGTCTTCTGTTTCCATCTTCTTCTTAGTTTTCATTATCACCATCATCTTATATCATCAACCTCACATATTACGTATCATTCCCTTGCCATCGTTTTAGTTTACCTAAAAGAAAGAAAGGAGGTAGCCGGATCACAACCCAACAGAAACAGAATTTACGGCCCAACAGAAGAAGGATTATAGCCCAACTTGGAATCACATCAAACTCGGCCCAACTAGAAATAAAAACTTCGGTCCAACAGCAAAAATTAAATAGGACCAGTGACTTTATAATCGGAAACAAAAGCCCACGGTTCATAAAAAAATTTCGGTATACAACCTTTTCAAAGAAGCTCTGACCGTCGTTAAAACAAGGAATATACAGCAGGTGTCGATTGACAGTTCATCAAGAAGGGTTTACTTTTTCGTAATCAAAATTTTTTATAGGATCTTAATTATTATCAATTTTCATCATCGTTATTCATTATCGTTCTCATCATCGTATTACTAATGCGTACAGCTACATTAATTTAAGAGATATTCGACCGATGGTGGTGTTGTTCGATGGTAATCGAAGTGAATTCAGAACACAGAAAAGAAAACAATTATGCAGGTGGCTTGTTGTTCATGATGGTTCCGGTGAGGAGATGGTGTTTTAAACGAGTTTTAATGGTGGTGGTTTGGGTTGGTCTTCATTCAGCAATACCTGAAACAGAAGTAGAATCGTAGCAGTATCAGTAGTCCGTCGATGATGGTGGCGGTTTATTTGTTGATGGTTTGTGTTGAACAACAAAAAAAATAAACGATGATGGTTGTGATCGATGATGATTTTATGTGGGTTCACTTGGGTTTGTAGCTGTAATAGAGATCGAAAATAGCAGGGTGTTTATATATGGTTCACGAAAGAAACAGGAATAGGAACTTAGAGAGTGGAGGTGGTTTATGTGTGACCAAAATAGAAAATACAAGGTGGTGTTCTTGGTGATGGTGGTGAAGTTGGCGGTTCAAGGTTACTGTGTGGTGGTAGTGGTGATGAAAGTGTTGGTTTAGTTGTTGAAACAAAAACAGAAATAAAAAGTCGAGTAAGTGGGTGTTTGGGCTTGATGGGGTAGTTCACGTAGGGTGGTTCGATGGTGAAGAAAAAGAGTAAGGTGAAGGTGGTTTGTTTTCGGATATAACCAGAAACGAGGATAGCAGTAGTAATACGATGGTCGTGTTGGTTGTTCACTAAGGAAAACGAGAAACAACTTTGGTTTGTGGTTGGTGGTTGCTTGCAACTGTCGAATAATCAGAAAACAGATGGTGGTTATGGTGATGGTGTTGGGTTTCATATTTGTGTTTGAGTAGTAGTAAAAGAAAAGATGATAGTGTTGCATGTATGCTTGTGTTCAATATCGGCCAGAGAAGCATGAAACAAATAAAGTAGCAAAGTGAAAGAGCTAATTAGTTTAGTGATGTGTCGATGAGTAACAGAGAAAGAATTCAATGTGATTTGGCTTCCATATCAGCATATGAAATGGTATATATGTAATATGAAATCTTAGTTAGTGAAAGTGATGTCAAACAAAAAGTGAATGAAACAAAAAGAAATAGTACACATAGTTTCAATTACACACAGTTGTATATGTAAATTCAATAATTAAATAGTTAGCAGTCGGGTGAATTCATTTAATTGTGCCGACAGTGTTTCATGGACTGGATTTCGTACTCCATGATTAATTAGTTGCGGATAAAATTATTCAGAAAAATCCCAAATTTTTAAATTGAATCTATTTATTTATTTTAGTCATTATCGGTGTAAAACCTGATCAAAAGGTTAATCCATTATATGTTTTTAGTTCCAAGTAATCTGTACGGAGTATTAAAATTTAAACTAAAAAGGTAAAAATATTTTTGTCCAACCTATAATCTTCGTAATCCATTTACAGTTCGACTTTTATTTTAAATCTTCCTAAACTCGTATTGGATCTATATGAACACTAGCGAAATGCCAACCGAGTATTACAATCGTTTACTATTTAAGCTCGAAATCATTTATTTTCAACACACTATATGTATATATAATTACATTTTAATATCAGGTTTTATTATATAACTAAATATATATTAAATAAATATTTTCTAATAAATAAATTTAATATTTAATCTTATATATTTACAATTAATATTCATGTATGTATATATATATATCTGTATATATATATATATATATATATATATATATATATATATATATATATATATATATATATATATATATATATATATATATATATATATATATATATATATATATATATATATATATATATATATATATATATTTACAAATGGTTGTTCGTGAATCGTCGGGAATGGTCGAAGGTCAATTGAATATATGAAACAGTTCAAAATTTTTGAGACTCAACCTAACAGACTTTTCTTATCGTGTCAAAAATATTAAATCGTATCGAGAGTTTGATTTAAAATTAGTCAAAAATTTTCGGGTCGTGACAGTACCTACCTGTTAAAAAAATTTCGTTCCGAAATTTGAATGAGGTCGTCATGGCTAACAATAAAAATGTTTTCATGCCGAATATTTGTTGATAAATAGAGTTTTATTATTATTGATTAATATAGATAAAACAATTCGATTATGTGAAGCGTAGGAGTGAAGCTGTCACAAAAGATTGAGATAGAGATTTAACTTTTGATGTAGTCATGGTTATTTCCGGAATTCAAGGAATTTAAAGAAATCTTTGTAATCTATATAAGATTCGATTCTTCAGTAATTAAGGAAATTATGATCCTCACTAATGTTCTAAGAAAGAAATTGTAATAGCACGATTTGATTTGTTAAATTATCAGAATTCGCGGAAAGATAGAAATATTAAGAAAATATTTTCTTAACACGTTTAGATGTTAAGTAGAATGAAAGAGTCGTGTAACATGACACATGATGAGGGTGAGGTGTATGAACCATCATCACGTTCTATTAGAAATTCAGCATGACTTACTGTAATATAATCACGTTGGCCAGGCGTCATTATATTATACTAACTCATGCTTTCTATTCCCAACACTTCTCCAGAAATCATTCAGAATTTCAACTCGGATTTTACATATATATAGAAACTAAAATAGTTTCCTTTATGATTTAATACAGATAGCGCGAAGAGATAAATAATCTCGGACAAAGATATTTATGGAGATATCTTCAGAAATATTGAGGATATTTATAATGAAAGATGCGGTGATACCTTAGAATTTCTAAGATCGAAGGATGATGAAGAAAATTTTTCCGCAAGGATTTAGAATAAGCAGTACACGATAAACCTTCAAGTCATAGAATGCCAAAACAAGTTTGATACTTTGATAAAGACTTTTGAAGAATTAATAACCAATTTTCAGCTTACACTTAAACGATTAACCACTAAAGTTGAATTAGAGTGTAGTGAGTTTGATGCCCTAGTAGTTACTAGAGGTGAGAAGGAAACAACTATTGATATACCCATACAAGATTTTTCCGATACGGAACCTGTGCCAATTGACCAAGTTGTCAATCCACCGGAACCTATCTCTCCTAAGGCATCGAAAATTATTCCTTGCACCCGCATACCTTTCCTAGATAGGCTTAGGAAGGAAAAACAAGAAGCGCAATTCGCTAAGTATTGGGACATTATTAAGAATCTGCATTTGAATGTACAACTAGTAGATGCTTTAGTAGAAATGCCAAACTGCGGTAAATTTTTCAAGGAACTGCTTTCAAATAAAGAGAGATTAAGAGAGATAGTTATCATGCCCTTAAGTGAAGAATGTTCATTAGTGTTACAACATGGTATTCTCCCTAAGTTAGGAGATACAGGAAGATTTACGGCACCTTGCTACCTGCAAGATGTCTAAATTTGCAATGCGTTAGCAGACTTAGGAGCTAGTGTAAATCTAATGCCCTATTCATTATTCAAAAAGCTAGGATTAAAAGACTTAAGGCCTACCAGAATGACTATCCAACTCGCGGACAGGACAGTTAAGATTAGGAGATACAGGAAGATTTACGGTACCTTGCTACCTGCAAGATGTCCAAATTTGCAATGCGTTAGCAGACTTAGGAGCTAGTGTAAATCTAATGCCCTATTCATTATTCAAAAAGCTAGGATTAAAAGACTTAAGGCCTACCAGAATGACTATCCAACTCGCGGACAGAACAGTTAAGATTCCTAGTGGAATAGCTGAAGATGTCCTAGTCAGAGTGGATAAGTTTTCATTCCCCGTTGATTTCATCATTATGGATATTGAGGAAGACACGAAGGTCCCACTCATACTTGGCAGATCATTCTTGAATACTGTCAAGGCCGTAATTGATGTTCATGAGAAATCATTGAAATTAAGAGTTGGAAGTGAAGAAGTCACATTCAATGTCGACCAACTCATGAGCCACCCCCGCGAAGAAGATATCAACCTCGCTGATTCTTTTCAATAACTCGTTAATGAATATCTAGAGGATACCATGGCTATATGTAGTCAAGATCAAATTTCTAAGGATATGTACTTTACACCTCCTGAAGAAAATCTCAACGTCCATTCAACAATAGATCCTGGTCAAAATCAATCTCCCCTCTCCAAAAGTAACTTTCTCGGTAAGACTATCCAAATAGCACTGCTAGGTTATGATATTCCCCTACCTCTGTTAAGGAGAAGACCAAATGAAGAAACAGATTTCATTCCGGTATGTCAGGAACCACAGTCAAAAGAGGAATGTGTTGAGATTCCTGAACCAATCTTTGAAACTAAAGAAGACGTTTCTGAAGACGAAGCATTAAGAAGGACAATTTTTAGAACCAAAGAAAAGATAGCATCACTAACCGCTATTAACGATGAAGAGCCAGAATTTCAAGAGAGATATGACTCGTTAGACAGAGCAGAAATAGCTAGAATGAAGCCATCTATCGAGGAACCTCCGGAATTGGAAATGAAGAAATTACCGGAACATCTGGAGTATGCATTCTTAGAAGGAGAATCACAACTCCCTGTAATCATTTCAAAAGACCTCACATCCCACGAGAAGGTAAAATTGATTCAGGTTCTGAAATCACATAAGAAAGCAATTGCTTGGAAGATTTCCGACATAAAAGGAATCAGTCCCAACTATTGCACCCACAAAATCTTCATGGAAGATGATTTCAAACCATCAGTTCAGAGGCAAAGAAGGGTCAATCCTATGATTCAAGAAGTTGTCAAGAAAGAAGTAATCAAACTTTTGGATGCCGGTCTGATCTATCATGTTTCCGATTAGCCATGGGTCAGTCCTGTTCAAGTTGTACCTAAGAAGGGAGGAATGACCGTAATCCAAAATGAGAATAATGAACTTATTCCAACACGGGAGGTCACTGATTGGAGGGTTTGCATAGATTATCATAAACTTAACGATGCAACTTGGAAAGATCATTTTCCATTACCATTCATTGATCAGATGTTGGAACATCTATCAGGAAATGAGTTCTATTGTTTCCTTGATGGTTTTTTCAGCTACTTTCAATTTCCCCTCGATTCAAAGGACCAAGATAAAACAACCTTCACCTGTCCTTATAGAACATTTGCCTATCAACGCATGCCCTTTGGGTTATGCAATGCACCAGCTACATTTCAGCGATGCATGGTAGCGATATTCCACGACATGATTGAACGTTGTATGGAAGTCTTCATGGATGACTTCTCGGTTTTTGGTAGTACCTTTGACTCGTGCCTTTCTAACCTTGACAAGATGCTCACCAGGTGTGAAGATTCGAATTTAGTTCTAAATTGGGAGAAATGTCACTTCATGGTAAAAGAAGGTATAGTTTAGGACATAAGATTTCAAAGTCAGGAATAGAAGTCGATAAGGCTAAGATTGAAACCATAGCTAAACTTCCAGAACCTACCACAGTAAAAGCGGAAGGAGTTTCCTTAGACACGCTGGTTTCTACCGACGTTTCATCAAAGACTTTTCAAACCATCTCCTCGGAAAGGAAGTTACGTTTGTCTTAAATGAAGAATGTGTGCAAGCATTCAACTATCTAAAGGAATAGCTCACACATGCACCCATCATGATAGCTCCTGATTGGAGTTTACCATTCGAAATCATGTGTGAAGCGAGTAACTTTCGCAGTTGGAGCTGCACTAGGACAACAGAAAGATAAACACTTCCATCCAATCTATTACGCCAGCAAAACCTTGACCGGAGCTCAAGATAATTACACCACCACGGAAAAGGAGCTGCTAGAAGCAGTTTTCGCCTTCGACAAATTCCGTTCCTATCTCGTCGTGTCCAAAACTATGGTTTACACAGATCATTCAGCCCTCAAATATCTATTCACCAAGCAAGATGGTAAACTGAGACTCCTACAATGGATCTTACTCCTTCAAGAATTCGACATTGAGATCAAAGATAAGAAAGGAGCAGAGAATGTCGCAGCAGATCATCTTAGTTGTTTGGAGAACCCAATAATGGAACAACTTGTTGAACAAGATATCAGAGACAAATTTCCAGAAGAACAGCTTATGAGCTTAGAACAAGCTAACATAGGATCACAATTTACTGATACTCCTTGGTACGCTGACATAGTCAACTACCTAATTGCTGGAGTAGTATAGAAAGGAATGAGCACATCTCGAATAAGGAAGTTCTTCAGGGACGCTAAATACTACTACTGGGAAGATCTGTACCTGTTTAGAATTTGCCCTGATCAGATTATTAGGAGGTGCGTAAATGAGAAACAAGCAACAGGGATTCTTCACCAATGTCACCACGGACCAACTGGAGGTCATCATGGAGCAAACTTAATCGCAAGAAAAGTCTACGAATTAGGATTTTATTTGCCGCCTATATTCCATGATACGCAAGATCTTGTAAAGTGTTGCGACGCATGCCAAAGGCAAGATATTATCCCTGTGAAGAATGAGATGCCTCGGACTAATATCCAAGTTTGCGAGATCTTTGATATATGGGGATTCGACTTTATGGGGCCATTCCCTAAGTCTAATGGGAAAGAATATGTCCTCGTAGTAGTAGATTACGTCTCCAGATGGGTCGAAGCCCAAGCGTTTCCAATCAATGATGCCGGTCGTCACCAACTTCCTGAAAAGACTCTTCTGCCGATTCGGAGCTCCCCTCGCTATAATAAGTGATAGAGGCACACACTTCTATAATACCCAATTTATGAAGGTGATGCAACAATACGGAGTTACCCACAAGATGTATGCAGACTAACGGACAGGCAGAAGTGACTAACAGAGCACTAAAGAGAATTCTAGAGCACAACGTCGGCCATCATGGGAATAAATGGGCCAAAAAACTAGACGATGCTCTGTGGGCATTCTGGACTGCTTACAAGAATCCTCTATGAAGCGACCCATCCTAATCCATCTGGACGAATACATTACATTTTGTTACATCGCGAGGTACTTGACCTCTATATGATACATTTTACAAACATTGCATTCGTTTTTAAAAATACAAACTTTCATTACATCGAAAGTTGACGGCATGCATACCATTTCATAATTTATCCAACTATAATTGACTTGATAATAATCTTGATGAACTCAATGACTCGAATGCAACGTATTTTGAAATATGTCATGAATGACTCCAAGTAATATCTCTAAAATGAGCAAATGCACAGTGGAAGATTTCTTTCATACCTGAGAATAAACATGCTTTAAAGTGTCAACCAAAAGGTTGGTGAGTTCATTAGTTTATGATAATTCATCATTTCCATAATTTTAATATACCACAAGATTTCATTTTCCCATAAATATACATCTCATCTCAGGCATTTCGCAAACTGCATAGAGATAAAAATCATTCATATGGATTGAACACCTGGTAACCGACCTTAACAAGATGCGTATAGAATATCCCCCAGTATACAGCGCGCAGCTAATATACTAAATAATACCTCGAAGTACTAAAGCATCCATACCCTGTATGGGGCTCGTTGGGCCCGATAGATCTACCTTTAGGATTCGCGTCAATTAGGGGCCATTTCCCTAATTCTTAGGTTACCAAACTTGAAGGGGCGATATTCGATTTAATAATCCAACCATAGAATGTAGTTTTGATTACTTGTGTCTATTTCGTAAAACAATTATAAAAGCAGCGTATGTATTCTCAGTCCCAAAAATATATATTGCAAAAGCATTTAAAAATGGAGTAATGAAACTCACTCTACAATATTTTGTAGTAAAAATATTCATACGAAGAAAATGAATAATGCAGGGTTGGCCTCGGATTCACGAACCTATATCATTTGTGTATATATATTAATACACATAATCGTAATCGAATAAGTTTATATATATATAACCTATTAATGATATTATTTTTATATTAATGATATATTTATTTTTCTTATATTCCTTTTAAAAAGGTATACTTATATTATATTTTAAATTACATGTTATATATATTTATATTTAAAATGATTTATATCTATTCATTTAGTCATAATAATATGTATATACATATAGTTGTATCTATGATTAATATTATTTTTAAATTCAGTAGTTTGTTATACGAAGATATTTATAAGAAAAATAATAATATGTTTGATATATAGTATACTTTATGTACATAATAATTATTAAAAAAAATAGTTTTGATAATAATGGTTTACTAATAATAACAATAGTAATAACTTTATTAATAATGATAATACTAATAATAACGATATTATTAATAAAGATACTTATAATAATATTTATAATGCTAAATTGTATTATGTTCATAATAATGTTAATAATAATAATAATGATCATAATTATAATAGTAATACTACATATGTTAATATTAGTAATAATAATAATAATATTAAGTAACGATAATAACATTTGTAATAATAACAATGTTAACAATAACAATTAACACTAGCAATAACACCAATAATAATAATAATAATAATAATAATAATAATAATAATAATAATAATAGTAATAATAATAATGATAATGATAATAATAATAGTTATAATACTTATAATTATGTTAACAATACTAATTATAATACTTTTATCAATTATAATACTAGTAGTATTAATAATAACAATGATAATATTAATAACAACAATAATAATAACAATAATAATAATTATGAAAACGATAATAATAATAATAATAATAATAATAATAATAATAATAATTTTGGTATTAAAAACTACCTTAGAAGCCCTTAAAAAAATAGTTGCACCAAGAAAGGATCGAACCCAAGACCTCTCATTAAACCAAAACACTCATTACCACTCTGCTGTTTATGTTTTTCATGATATTATAAGATTCTGATTTCTTTTAACCCATAATCCGAATTCATCTTCTTCATTAATAATCTTAAATTGATAAAAATCAATTTGCAAATATATAAAACAAATTTTGAATTTAGGTCTGTTAGTTGTAACTAAATCAACCCTCAGTGAGTTTCAATTTAATAGAAATTATGAAAAAAAAATTAAAAGAGAATAAAACAGTTGCTGTATCGAAAATAAAATAAAATGAAGAACTCATTAGATGATTTTGAAATTAAGAATGTTTTAGCTCACGATTTCTAAATGAAATAAGTTCCAAATCCTTCATAGAAACTTTCTCAATCATAAAATTAACTTAAAACGTCAAAACGAGATCGAATTTTGTCAAGAACAGATTGTTTGACTTTTGAAATAGAAACTTTGACTCGAAAATTTGACTTCGTTATGAAGAATTGGAGTTTAGGTTTTTGCAATTAGATTAAGCAAACAATTCAAAACAAGACTGCATTAACATAATTTGAAATAAATTTTGAATTCGTGTTTTAAAAAAAAATGTGGACAGAGCAGAACCGGAAGCTGTTCTTCTTACATTCATCTTTTTTTTTTTTTTTTTAACAGATGTGAGGGTGTTTGTGATTGATAATGGTACTGCTGAATTGAATGTTTTTTTTATAACAAGCGTAACTCCTTGAGTTTATAGCAGAAGTAACTCGCCAAAAATTAATTAATCATACAGACATTTAAAATTAAAAAAATATAAAGTGATATTGATTGTTACTGAAATTGGATCTATAATTGGATCGGTTTTTGTCATGTACTTCAATTCAAAGATAGAAATATAGAATCTGATTGTGATATGTAACAAATATGTACGTTTGATTTTACTTTTCAATTTTTAATTAATATTAATATTAATAATTAATAGATTTAATAAGAAATAATAATGTTTATAACATTATTAATAATAATAATAATAATAATAATAATAATAATAATAATAAAATTAATAACAATAATAATAGAGATACTAGCAATATTCATGATATTAATATCAAAATAATAATAATTATAGATATAATAATAATGTTAATAATAATATTAATGATAGTGATAATCTTAAAATTTTTTTAAATATAATAATTTTATTAATAACGATAATGATAAAGATTAAATTAACAATAATGGTAAATGCTAATACTTAATAATAATTTTTAATATACTTAAATAATATTTTCACATAACTATTTATATGACATGTAATATTATTAATTTCTATAGATATATATTATTTACCAATTATTTATTTTACAATATTTATATATATAATTATGTTTTGAAATTTCACATATTATCCTACAATTGTTAATATATGCATATTCGTTATCAACTTTGTTAATAAAAAGATGATTTCTAAATAATGTATTCAATGTTATTAAATATTTAATTGTCTATATATTCTTAAATACTATACTATCTATATATATGTACATAATTTCATCTTATTACTAAGTTTTATTATATCATAAATTATTTTACATCATTAATTCTAGAAACTAAATCGCATAATATTTTATTAATGTATTTCAAGTTATTATGTTATAATATATATACACCTATATTCATATACACATAATGATTTAAAATTAACTGTTCGTGAATCGTCAGAAATGGTCGAAGGGTAATTGAATTCGTGAAAACAGTTTGAAAATTTTAAGACTCAACTTTACAGAGTTTGCTTATTATTTCGAAATCATATAAGAATAAAGTTTAAATTTGGTCGAAAATTTCCGGGTCGTCACAGTACCTACCCGTTAAAGAAATTTCGTCCTGAAATTTGATCGAGGTCGTCATGGCTAACCATAAAAATGTTTTCATGACGAATATGAGTTGATAAATAGAGTTTCATTATCATTGAGTAGTATAGATAAAACAATTCAATTTTTGTGAAGAGTACGAGTGAAGTTATCACAAAAGAGCGAAACTGAGTAAATGTAGATTTAACTTAATTAGTGACGTAGTCACGGTTGATTTTCGGAATTTAAGGGATTAAAGAAATTTTTTGAAATCTATAAGATCTGATTCTTCGGCGAATAAGGAAATTACGATCTCTATAATTAAATACGGTGATCTGCCTCGATTACTCTGTCTGATATTTGCATTATAAATTAAGCTCTTCCGTTCCATTATTCTCACCATTCCTATACTTTCTTTCTTAGTTCATACATCCAAAAGATTGTGAAAATGCTTAATCCAGTTCTGATTCTTGTCCTTATTCTTACTATCGCAACAATCATTCTCCTTTTCCAACTACCACCGGAGGAATCTATTTTCTTCTACTATGCTCTAGGGATTATTGTATTTATAATCCTCCCGTGTCTTTATGTTGCGATAAACATTGATATACACAGTTTGTAATTTATGTGTTGTTATCAGGTTTTATATTTTCCCTTATATATAGGAGCTCCTTGCTCTTATTTTCTCTTCCCGACTTAAAATCAAGCGAATAATGATCCAGAATTTGTAGATATGAATTTCAGAATGAACAGAGTTAATGTTCTATGATAGAAATTGAAATAGCACGATCTTGATTGGTTAAATTACCAGAATTCAAGAGATAAGATAGAACTATCAGGAAGATGTGTTCTTGATCTGTTTAGAGATTTGGTAGAATGTAAGAGTCGCGTAATATGAAACATGATGACGTTATGATCTGGGAATCATCACATTCCATTAGAAACTCAGAATGACTTACTGTAATATAATCATGTTGATCAAGTGTCATTATATTATATTAACTCATGCATCAATTTCCAACACTACTTCAAAAACATTCATAGTTTAAATTCGAATTTTTTTAGAATTTAGAAACTAAAACAGTTTCCTTTCTGATGTAACACAGATATCGCGAAGAGATAATTAATATCGGACGAGAATATTTATGAAGATATCTTCAGAAATATTGAGGATATTTATAATGAAGGATACGATAATATCTTAGAATGTCTAATATTAATGGATGATGAAGAAATTTATTCACAATGATTTAGAGCAATTAAGGAGTAAGGTATTCGCTAAAGATTTTATCAGAAACAGAATCATTTGGATTCTTTATGTACAAGTTTAGTCCTTGTGATTTGTTTAGAGTCTTTTTCATGGTATGCTCAATTCATTTTCCAGTACAAATTTTCCATTGGGTGTTTCCAACACTCCATTCTTTATCATCAACTTTTGACTGTTAAGGAAATCTTCAGTTTTCACTGCTTCATCAACTTTTTCAATACTCAGAAAAACCGATTCATAGTCTAAAGCGCTTTTCAGAAATTTAGAATTGAAGTTCGTAAGTCCAGGAGATAGAAGTTATATATATATAATTGTTGTCGTAGAATCGCTGATAAATTCAAGATTATCGATTGATGCCTCTCGGTATTTGGGTATGGTAATTATTGTTACAAGATGCCGATGAGTTCGTGATGAGACTTCAATAGATAAATATAGTGTTTTGTCGGAGAGATTTAAGCCAAAGAGCAACGAGGTTGCTGCTACATCTGCTGGTAATATGGTGGAATATAAAAGGTTCACCGGTAACAATAAAAGAGTACGCATATATATCAAGGTTATAATAAGGTTGTCCGACTGAAAAGTCGAAGCTGACTTACTGGAGTTGTGACAAAATTGGCTAATTTGGAAAAAGATTGCAAAGTTATTTTTGGTAATAACAACGCCAAAAGAGCTAGCACAGATACGTGTTAAACATTTACTCAGGTTCCGAGTGTTTTCAGGTGCATAACTATATGCATCAATCTTTTCTTCCATAGATGAAGTGCGATTGGTTCATCCTCTCGATTGAGGTGTTTTCAAGAATCATGAAAGGTTTGAACGCAGATTGTAATTGTCAAGCTACAAACGAGGTTTAAGACGAAATCAAGTGGCAAACTTGAAGAATTGTTTAGTTTCATATGTTATAATCAATATTTTAATTCATTTTAATTGTCCAATCTTGGTAGTCCACAGTTAGCAGTGGGACCTGAATTAACACGCCGTCAGATGGTAATTAGGCGGGGTGTTAAAGTTGGTATGTGATGACCCGTCCTAATCCACCTGGACGAAGTCTTCAACAACTGGTTCCATTGCGAGGTATAGACCTCTATATGTCTTGAACGACTCCATGTAATATCTTTAAAATGAGCAAATGCACAACGGAAGACTTAATTCGTACCTGAGAATAAACATGCTTAAAAGTGTCAACCAAAAGGTTGGTGAGTTCATAGGTTTATCATAACAATCATTTCAGTATATTAATAGACCACAAGATTTCCGTTTATAAATATATGTACACTCGCAAGTGTATAAAACCGTTCTGCTTATGTTGAGGCCTCAATAACCAACCTTAACAATAATATAATAAGTCATCTTTACGAAGATGGATATGTACACTCGCAAGTGTATAAATAATCTTCGAAGTACTAAACATCCGCCCACTAGCTCTCTTATGTCTAGTGCAGCCTACAGGATGGGGGTGTTAAGCCCGATAGATCTATCTTTAGGAATCGCGCTTACATGCTCTTATAACATGTAACTAAATTACCTAGCACATCAATCCGCAGAATATCATTTTTAATCACTTGTCTCTATTTCGTAAAGCATTTATAAAAGTCGCGCATGTATTCTCAGCCCAAAAATATATATTGCAAAAGCAATTAAAAAGGGAGCAAATGAAACTCACCATACTGTATTTTGTAGTAAAAATACATATGACGACATTGAACAAATGTAGGGTTGGCCTCGGATTCACGAACCTATATTCAGTTATACATATATTAATACATATAATAACAATTAGACAAGTTTTATATATTAATATTAATATACTTTATACTTTGTATGTTATTTTAATAACTAGTTTAATTATAACTATTTTATATATTTTAGATAATTATATATATGATTACATTAAAATGTACTTATCTATTATATATAACTTAATTAATATTTTATAATAATAATATTTTATTTAAATCAATATGTAATACTAGTATAGTTGGGATATGTGTAAAAATATATTTTTATATAAATACCATTTGTTTATTATAATATTACTAAATCAATGATAATTATAATGATGATAAAATAATGATATTTCTTAATAAAAATGATAAATTTAATAAAAATGATAATTTTAATAATAATATTAACTTTGATAATAATAATAATAATAATAATAATAATAATAATAAAAATGATAATGATAATAATAATAATAATAATAATACTAATGATAAAAATTAATAATAATAAGAATGTTAATAATAATTTTACTAAAAATGATAATTTTAACAATCATGATAATAATAATATCTATAATCCTAATAATGATATCAATAATAATAATAATAATAATAATAATACCTATATTAAATAATAATAATGATAATGATAAATATAAATAATACTACCTTCTTTAAAGAGATTATAAGCTTCAAAAGAAAAAAAAATACCTTCTTTAAAGAGATAATAAGCTTCAAAAGAAAAAAAAAATGAAAACCGCCTCTGCCCAGGCTCGAACCCGCGACCTCTCGCTCACCCGCAACACTCCTTAACTACCGATCCACTTCTGTTTTTCTGTTTATAACTCATTCAATAATATATAAAACATGTAAACGCTGTTCATCTTCACTAACATCAATTCATCTCATCTTTACCATCATCTATAATCATCATCATCCTTATCAAATATCATCATCATCCTCACCAAGCACCTCGATCATCCTTTTCATCTTCAACGAACATCATCATCGTCATTTTCATATCACCATCAACATGATCTTCGTCACTTTTATATCGTCTCCCAACGTTACCATTCATTTTCATTATCCCATCACAGCTCACCCTCATCATTTATATTTTCGCTGTAAATGTCCTCATACCTAAATCATCATCTTCTTCGTCACCATTTACTGTTCATCTTCATTTTAGTGGATGTTGGCGTAAACAGTAAACACAAAATAATAATTTACAACAGCCTGTTTTCGAATGGTGGTGATAGTCGATGGAAAAAAAAATGGTGGTTCGAATTAGTAAATAGAAATGGTAGTAACGGTTCTTGGTTACAAAGATTAGAAAGAAGAGAGAGAGGATGAAAGATGATGGGTTGGAGATGGTGATCGGAGGTTGTCGATTGATGTTAGGAGAAGGTGTGGTGATCAAGGTGATCCGTAGGTGGTGATAATGGTGGTTGTGGTGATGGTAACCCAACGATGGTGGCAGTGGTGATAATGGTTCTCGGTTGACGAAGGTGAGGTGATTTTGGTTCATTCAATATAGAAAAAGAGTAGCAGCATAAGTGAGTTGTGTTGGTGGTGGTTCTTATTGGCCGACGGTTAAGGTTGTAGTCGAAGAAGGTATGGCTTGTAGGGAGATGATAGCTATCAATCAAGAGGGTTATGATTGATGGTGGTTCAAGGTGGCGTGATGGAGCTTCGGTGGTATAGGGTGGTGGTGCTCCGGTGGAGCTAGGATGTGGCGAGTGGAAGGTGATTGTAGGATGGTGGTTTGATCAAAGTGGTGGCTCGGCAGTAGTGGTGTTAGGATGAAGGTTGGTAGATGGTTTTTGCTAGTATCATGTATATATATAAAGTCATATTAAGATGGATAGAAAAGAAAAACAGTGACCCACATATTTTAATTTAAGTACAGTGTAGCCGTCTTTGGAGTTTTCTATATCGTGCTCATTGCTAAACAGTTTAAATAAAAAAGTGTTCTTAAAAATTCCAAACTTTTAGATTAAATATAATTAATTATTTCACTCATTAACTGTTTGAAATCTGATCAAAAAAGTTCGATAATTGTTTATTTTCTGTTCCAATTTATGTGTACGGAGTACTAATATTTAAACTTAAAAATGTAAAAATATTTTTAACAAATCTAAAATCTTCGTAATCGATTTACAGTCCAACTTTTATTTTAATCCCTCATGAACATGTATTATATCTATATTAAAGCTAACGAAATGTCAACCGAGTGTCACTGACGTTTACTAATTAGGCTCGAAATCAACTATTTTTATTATATTCTCTTTCTATATATAAACAGTTTTAAATAGCAAGTTTAACTACTAAAATAACTATATTATATATTTGTAAACAATTCAATTTAATATAATTTTATATATTTACAAGAAATATATATATATATATATATATATATATATATATATATATATATATATATATATATATATATATATATATATATATTTTTCTATATATTTATAATAATAGTTTTCATTACATCGCATATTATTTTACCTATTTATTTTCAACAATTAAATCATATATTATCTTAAATAATATTTCAAATTATATATATATATATATATATATATATATATATATATATATATATATATATATATATATATATAGTGGTAGGATTAAGAGGGAAGTAACCAATCGGGGGGAAGCGGGGGGAAGCAAAAACTTTTTTTTTTCATTTTTTGAAAAAACTTTGTTCACGAACATTATAGATGAGATGAAAATATGAACATTTAGTAAATGTTTTTATTTTGGCAGAAAAACGCCCCGACGAAGTAATATATACTACCTCCGTCTCATTCCAATAGGCTAGTATTCTATTTTGGGTTGTCCCATTCTGATAGTCCACTTCCATAAATAGAAAGGAAAGATGATATTTCATTGGTGGATTTGGAGAGAGAAGATATTTCATTGGTGGAGAAATGAAGTTAGTGGGATTTCCTAAAATTGCGTGTTTTTTGTCTGTGGACTATTGGAATGAGACGGAGGTAGTAACAATTATCGTGTTTTTCGAGCCTATGTTGAGGTTTTAACTATTGGGGTTTAGATATTAGGGTTTAGATATTAGGGTTTATAGGGTTTAGATATTAGGGTTTAGAAATTTAGGGTTTAGGGTTTAGATTTAGGGTTTAGATTTAGGATTTAGATTAGGTTTTTAACACGAACGGTTTAGAGTTTAGGGTTTAGGGTTTAGGGTTTAGGTTTTAGGGTTTGGTGTTTTGGGTTTATGGAATAAACCCAAAACACCAAACCCTAAATTCTAAACCCCAAACCCTAAACCCTAAACTCTAAATCGGGCTAAATTTTTCTTCACAAAACATGAAAAAAAAACGTTCATATTCTTCACGAACAATATTATCTTGAATGTTATTTTTATCGATTGTTTTCCCGCCTAAATAATAACATTCATCACGAAGTGTCTCTTCTAAATGTTCATATTTTTATGTGATCTTGATGCCGGAAAAAAAAATTTCAAAAAAAACGAAATTTTTTTTTTTTGCTTCCCCCCGCTTGGTTACTTCCCCATTGATCATGCCCCTATATATATATATATATATATATATATATATATATATATATATATATATATATATATATTGATAGTTAAAGCTAAGGGGTATAAAATACTATTAAATTTTAGCAGGAAATACTATTAAATACGATACAATTTTACACAAGAGATTTATTTATTTATTGAATGGATATACTTAAACCTTGCTACAACATTTATAGGCAGTGTACCTAATCGTACAGTAGTGTAGTTTTTAGTAAGTCCGGTTCGTTCCACAGGGAATCTTTTAATCAAAGCTTAACGCTATATTAGTTTAATTTATAAAAATACGAATATATATATAAGTAATATTATTATTTTAAAGGGGGGTTTTTACTGTTTAATGACCGGTTTGTTGATTTTAAAACTTTAGTCGCAGTTAAAACAAAATGTAAAATATTAAATAAATAAAAGACTTAATTTAAAGCGTAAAGTAAATAATGATAATGAAATTGCGATAAATAAAAGTACGATAAAATAAACTTGCGATAATTAAAAAGTACGATAATTAAAATTGCAATTAAATACAATAACAATAAATAAAAGTGCGATAATTAGAAGTGCAATTAAATATAAAATAAAGGAAATTAAATATGAAATAAAAGAATTATGCTTATTTAAACTTCCGTAATCATGATGTTTGACGTGTTGATTTTAGTTTTATGCCCATGGGTTAATTATCCTTTGTCCTGGATTATTTAATATGTCCGTCTGGTTTTTGTCCATAACAGTCCATCAGTCATAAATATAAAGTGCGAGTGTCCTCATCAAATTATCCTTATACCCGAAGTTAAATATTCCAACTAATTGGGGACTTAAACTGTAACAAGATTTTAATACTTTGTTTAATAATTACACCAGGATGTCGACTGAGTGTAACCCAAGGTTTTAATACTTTGTTATCAATTATGTCAAGTGTCCTTGTACATAATTTCACCCATGTTTTAATAATTCTAGTGGCTATTAATTCATTCCCGTGTCCGGTCAAATGAACGATTATTCGTACATATAAATAACCCGCCCATCGTGTCCGATCGAGTGTAAATGGTTATTTATAGGGACGCCCAATTTTAAATCTTTATATTAACATTAACAAACTATCATTTAGTTAAACAAATATAAAGCCCATTAATAGCCCATAGTCTAATTTCCACAAGTGTCGTTCTTTTGTCCAAACCCCAATTATGGTACAAAGCCCAATTACCCAATTTTAATATTTTTAGCCCAACACCATGATTACTTCGGATTAAATAAGCATAATAATAACTTAGCTACGAGACATTAATGTAAAAAGGTTGAACATAACTTACAATGATTAAAAATAGCGTAGCGTTACACGGACAGAATTTCGACTTACACCCTTACAACATTCGCTAACACACCCTTATTATTAGAATTAAAATTAAAATTAAAATTAAAATATAAATATAAATATAAATATATACTACGTATGAATGAGGAGAAGAAAAAGATGTGTTTTGATGTTCACCAAGCTGCGAATTTTATAGGCATGTGGGCTGGAAAAGTGGCTCATGCGATCGCATGAGCTTTACCCTTCAAGGCCATGCGATCGCATGGCCAGCTGGGGAGAGCCACATTTGGTTATTTTCTTCTGCCAACGTTTATTTAAATATAATATAATATATATATATATATATATATTAATTTTAAGAATTAATTATATATTATGTTATATTCATATGCATAGTTGACTTGTAATTTTTAGTCCGTTGCGTCGAGCGTTGAGAGTTGACTCTGGTCCCGGTTCCGGATTTTCGAACGTCCTTGCGAATAATTTAATACTTGTACTTTGCGTTTTGAATCTTGTACTCTTGTAATTTTGAGACGTTTCTTATCAATAATTGGAACCTCATTGATTGTATTTTGTACTTTTAAGCTTTTTGGTCGTTTGCGTCTTCAATTCGTCGAATCTGCCTTTTGTCTTCACCTTTTATTATTTAAACGAATATCACTTGTAAATAGGACAATTGCAACTAAAAGCTTGTCTTTCTTGAGGAATAATGCTATGAAATATATGTTCGTTTTTAGCATTATCAAATATTCTCACACTTGAGCGTTGCTTGTCCTCAAGCAATATAGTCTTGAAATACTAGAATCACTTCTTTATTCTTCACACTTTGTACATCAGTGATTTCTTTACGGCAGTATAAACAATGGTAGTAACGATGTGGTTTACAGTCCCACATGACTATAAAATTTAGATCCATTAAGGAAATTGGATCTTTATGAAAACATTTGATCTTTTGAAAATTAAATCTAGCTTTTACCCTAGATAAGTTTTCCGGAATAACCCTTCACCGGTGTTTGCAAAATATTTTTTTGTGGATTTGGTGGGTTTCAGATTTGAAAATTTTAGCTCAAAACTTGCGATTTTGTGTCACCCACTTGCTAACCTTGTATTGGGAAAGCAACACGTCCAGTTTACTTGCTCAGTATATTACCTTTTGATAAACTACCGTCCGGTTGTAAAGGAAAGCGTTGAACAAGCAACTGTTAAGGCAATGTCCCCTGACATGCTTTTAATTATGGTCTATAACGTGTCGGACGCAATTATTATCCTTGGTAAGAGCAATAGTAAAGCTCACCCTTATGATTTTTCGGTCTGGTACAAGGTCCTGTCTTCGACCATGCTATGCAACCACCGTTCTTACGGTTGACACCCGATTTGGTTCAGGTGACCTAATGAATTCCAGGTGAATTCCTAGGATTTTACGTTCAAAGGTAATGAACGCATTGAAAATAGGGTTTTCAGAAAATAAATCGGTTTTAATTTGATCAAAATATTTTCTCGTTCAAGCTCGAGTTTAGATATCATTGAATTCCGTGAGTTTGTAATTCTCAATCTTTAAGGTCAATCTCTAGGATTGAGTAATATCAGTCTTAAAAGCTGATTTTTGATCTTTAAAGGAGATTTTCCTTTCTGGGGATCTGATTTATTAGTCTTATCAAGCTAATTTGCACGGTTCCCCCCATTGTACGAGATAAATCCTTCTCATGGTTAAGATAAATCTGACCACTTGGCGACCCTGTTTGATGCTGAGGTCCGTGGATTTCCTGCTGATTTTAGAGATGACTTTTCTAGATTTTTCATCAACCTACAGCTGGTCTGGACGACAACTTCATGACCTAAATCAAGAAGCGCGTGTCTTTTTCGGAAGACTTTACTTCCTTTTAATGATGGAATTGATTCATCGTGTAGATCCATCTTTTCTTTTCTTTCATCGGGTAAAACAGTTAATTATCGTCCAAAACAAAAGTATTTTCAATTATTTGTTACAGAAATATGTGACATATGTTTAAGATAACTTGGTAATTTTTCCCACACTTGGCTTTTATTTTCCTTTTTATTGTCCTCTATTCCATTTTAAATGAATTTTAACATTTTGGTTTGTTTCTCAATTTATGTCCTTTCCGAGGTAACAATAATTTCGGTATTAACACCTAGTTTTATCGTTCATAAATATGTATAAACATGATTTTGAGTTCATTTAATTGAAAATTTTGAAAATTTTTACTAGAATTGGGTAGTCAGTATATAAGACTAAGGCTGTTCTTTATTATCAGAGAGCACTAGATTCTAATACAACTACTACGTTACTAGTATTTTTAATGGTAACCAAGTGTATAAAGTAAAAATTTTAAAATCCGAAAGAATTTAACCTCTTCCCACACTTAAGATCTTGCAATGCCCTCATTTGTAAGAAATCAGTAACAATTTAAATTATTGAGGGTGATTAGTGTGAAAATGATTAAATTTTACCAAAGTTTCCAAACATATTGGCGTTTGTTTGCTGAATGATAAATGGTACATATCATTTGTTCATTCCGTCTGTTGTTACATCACATTTATTTGTCATCTTGTCGTCAAAATTAGTAGCTTTTGCTGAACTTAATGCCAGTCTTTGAAAATGCGCTGTTTTACCCTGTTTTGTACAATTTACAATATACATACATACAAATATAAACATGCATGACAATTTGAAATGGGACTTAATATCCCACTTTCAAATCCTAAATGTGAAATATTAGTACACAATAATAATAAAAATTATAAAAATTACATAAGTATATTCAATAACATAAGTTTAAACATGAATAAGTAAAAAGATAAAAACATAAAAATCATATAAATAACCAAATGGAACCAAATCAGTCTGGATAGGGGTTCCAGTTCATCTCATCAGGTGGGTTCCATTGTTGGTTATAGGTGTTCTGATAGGCTTGGTTATAGTCATACCGGTTAAAGGGTGGTCGGATATCGGGGCTGTGTGGCGAAAAATGAGCAGGTCGAGTAGGTACATAGTTATTTGGTACCTGATATGATAGCTAGCTCATGATTTGGTGCTGATGAACTACCTAGCTATCGTGTTGGCGTCGCCTATAATCCTCATATACTCGCTCGGAGTTCCACTGCTCGTACATACTATGTCTGGCCGCGTTCGTCATTGCTTCCTCATCTATACGAACGTGGACGTCAAGAATAGCATCTCGAAAGACATCCCTAATGTCTTCCGCCTCCTCCATTTCCTCATCTGAGCCTCTCTCTACCTGAGGATGAGATCCCTCATAGGGTACTGCCTGGTTACGTCTACTTTTCAATACCTTAGCACCCACATAAACTTTCAATCCTAAGGGCTCAACCTGTTCTCTACAAAGCTGTAATGGACCCCCTTGGTTCCTATCAACACCTAAATACTCTCCAATGAGAGTAACAAAAATACCTCCTCCTATTATACTCCCGTCCTGCATTCCCTCTACCATTTTAGATAACTAAAAAGCAACACAGTAAGGGACATTGACAAAGCTTCTAGGATCCCGAATACACTTTAGGCAGAATAAATCATGTAAAGTAATTTTTTCTTTATTGTGACCTCTCTGTGTAATTGAGTTAGCCAAAAATCTATGAATAATACGAAGCTCGGCTCTGTCAATATGTGTATAGGAGTGTCCTCATGCTCGTGTAAAAACATCAAAATGTGACATACGCCTCCAAATGGCGTCAGCGTCAAAGTTACTATCTACCCTTTCACCATAATGAATCAAATTTGTACAATCGGGTAATAGCAACTCACCAGGAGTATATATCTGTAAGGCCCTGGCCATGTCCAGCATGGACATTCTGTACATCCTACCGCCAAGGATAAACCTAAGAAATCTTCTATCATCTATTCTAACTATATTTGTATCAAGTGATACAGTACTCATCAACTCAACACACCATTTCTTATATACAGGCCTACGAATGGTGAAAAAATGTTCCTAATCTGTAAAAGAAGAACTGCCATACCTTTGTACCAAAAGCTGTCTAACACGGTCAGCTAGATGGACCGTTTCGAAAGGGGCCCAATCGATTACCCTTGGCACCTCTACATTTTTTGTTACCAATTTGAATTTGTTCCTTTGATATGTCTCGTAATCTCTCTATCTCCTATCAAATCTCAGATTAGGATGCAGAGTGTGCTCAGGAATCGTTAGGAATTCTACTGGCGGCCTCATTGGGAATACTATGAATTCATCAACAAACTGTACCGGATCATAATAAGGTATGTGCTGATCAGGCTGTTGTTGTGGTTCTTGTTGTGGTTCTTGTTCGTGTTGCATTTCTGGTTCTGGTTCTGGTGCTGGTACTGGTCGTCTAGATGATGATGCTCCTGAACCTCCAGTATCGGCTTTCTGCAAAACACATTAAAAACAAAATTTGTGCATCCAAATATGCATTAGTGTTAGCAAAATAACAACTTAAAACAATCACTATAACATGTTAAATCAAAATTAAACTTATACACATTTTCACAATTTTTCACAATTCTACACTTTTCAAATAAGCACATATGAAAATGTATACAAAATTCATAAGCATTTAACTCAAATATCATGTCAAAATAGTCATTACTAATAATTAAACAAGTCTCAAATGGCAAATATATCAAATTAATCAAGTTCATAAATTTTGGACTTAAAAAGTCTACTTTAATCTCCAAATATCATGTTTAGGATCAATGTTTGGATCATTTAACTATCTAAACATGTTACACTACTCAATTTAGCAATAATTCATGACAAAAATCGGCCATAATCTATTTATATCAAAAAGCCCAAAATTGCTCAAGAACACAAACCCTAGATTTCTAAAAATTTTGAAGTTTTTGGCTTCAAATCATGTTAAATAGCATCAATATAGGTTATACATACATAAAATACTAACAATTTAACACTAATTACACTAGAAATTAACAAAATTGCATTAGGTAAAAAATTGGTAATTATCACAAAAACTAGGAATTTATAGAGTTTAGGGGTGTAATTTTTACCATTTTGCTGAAGAATGAGAATCTAGGCATGATTAGAGCAAGAAAAATGACGAATTATGGTGGAAAATTGCGAATTTTAGAGGTGATTTTGGGGTTGGTTCGTATATGTGTGTGTGTTTTTTTGTGCAGAACAGCTGAGCTGCTTGTATCAGGCCTAAAATACAGGTCCATGCGATCGCATGGCTTCAAAGGCCTAACTCCATGCGATCGCATGGAGTCCCGGGTACAGTGTTCTGGGCTTTTTTTTTATTTTATATAAAACCTTATAGTTTATAAAACTTATAATTAATTAAATTTTAAAAATTTGTTTTCCTTTAGGAGCGAGGGTGTTTCGGATCGATGTCCTAGTCCGTCCCTCGACAAAATTTTAAAATTTGTCAATTCAAAGCGCGGTTTTAAAAGTAAAGATTTTTGGGTTTTTTAATGTTTTTGGCATACTTTAATTCAATAAGATTAAAAATAATGATAATAAAAGTTCTCGTCCCTCCCTCGGATAAAGCAATTTCGGTGCAACGACCTAGTCTTCAACTCATGACGAATTTTAAAAATCATATTTTTAACTTAGCGAAATAAAGTAAATTTTTGTTTTTAAATTCACACAACTTAAATTTAAAATATTCATAAAATTAAAAATTCACATTTTTTAAAAATTAAAAATTCAAACCAAACTTATATTATATTTTTGTTTTTATACATACAAACTTAAAAATATCAATTGTTCAAATATTTACAATTTTAAATATATTAATTTAAAAAGTTTACAATATTAATTTAAGATTTATATATTAATTTTAAAAACATGGTAAAAATAAAATTAAAAATCTTTTTGGTCTTTTATCCCACTTTAATCAATCAAATATTATCAAAAATATGCGCCCCTCTTTTCGGTAAAGTAATTTCGGTTCCATGACCTAATTTAACTCATGACGAATTTTTGAAATATTTTGGGTTGATTGATTAAAGATATTTATACCTTAAGAATAAACGTTAAATTTCGCAGTGATGTAATAAATTTTTGTATGATATCAATAATTTCGGTCGCCAAACCTAATTTTATTCAATACCAATTTAATACTTTATAGCGAACAAATTAGCGTTTATTATCAAAAGGTTAAAAATAAAAATAAAAATTAAAAACTGTACAGACTTACCTGTGAGATAGTATTCTTAGTTATATGATCTATCCCATTCATAAGATAGTCGGTTTAATTGGTTTTCCATAGCTACATAGGCGTAACCTCGAGCATTGAGTGTTTTTTCTTCTAAACATATGAACGGTCCATCTCTGCATAAAGTAACAAATTCGGTATTTGAATAGGTTTGATTATTTGAACATTTACCTCCATGTGACCATTTTCCGCATTTGTGACATCTTTCTAGGTGTCGTGCTCTTCTTTTCGCTGCGGATTTTGATTTTCCTTTACCAAATTGTAACTTATTATCTTCGCATCTGGATTCTTTTCTTACTCCGTCCAATCTTTCTTTGATTACTGATACTAGTTCACTCGGAAGTGTGTCATTATTACGTTTAGTGATCAAAGCGTGTAGCATTAGACCATGGTTTAGTTCACAAGAAGTCTTCATTTCGTAAAAACCTAAAAAAAATAAAAATTCAGAATGGGGGAAGAAGACTAGTTCTTTAGGGTCTGCTAGGGAAAGACCATTCGAGTTCCATTTTCGAGAACTACACGAAAACAGACAATCTAACTCTAACAGAAATACATATTATCCTTTAAAGACTTGATTCTCCCCACACTTAGTTAACTGTGGTATCGAAATTGTGATTAACTTCGTTGTCGACTTCCATCGGACTATCTATGTAATGTTTAACTCTGTGACCATTAACCTTAAATTCAATCCCATTTGAATTTATTAATTCTATCGTTCCGTATGGGAAAACTCTTTTGACTATGAATGTTCCAGACCATCTTGATTTCAATTTTTCAGAAAATAGCTTGAATCGTGAATTGAAAAGAAGAACTCTGTCTCCTTCTTTAAATTCTTTTGAACTTTTGATTCTTTTATCATGTCATTTCTTCGTTCTTTCTTTATAGATTAACGAATTTTCGTATGCTTCATGTCTTAATTCTTCTATTTCGTTTAGTTGACTTAATCGTAGACATCCAGCTTCATGTAAATCAAGATTACATGCCTTCAAAGCCCAAAATGCTTTGTGTTCAATTTCTACTTGAAGATGACATGCTTTTCCATAAACGAGTCTAAAAGGTGTGGTTCCAATTGGAGTTTTGTAGGCTGTTCTAAAAGCCTAGAGTGCATCCTCCAATTTAATGGACCATTCCTTCGGATTTGATCCTACGGTTTTCTCTAGAATACGTTTTAAAGCTCGGTTGGTATTTTCAACTTGTCCACTTGTTTGTGGATGATATGCGGTGGAGATTTTATGAGTTACTCCATATCTTTTAAGAACTTTCTCAAGTTGATTATTACAGAAATGAGTTCCCCGATCACTTATTAAAGCTTTCGGTGTTCCAAACCTTGCAAAAAGACGTTTTAAAAAGTTGACTACAACTCGTGCATCGTTAGTTGGGAGAGCTTGTGCTTCCGCCCATTTAGATACATAATCAATGGCGACGAGAATATAGAGATTATTATGAGATTTTGGAAATGGACCCATAAAGTCAATACCCCAAATGTCAAATACTTCACATACTTGAATGATATTTTGTGGCATTTTATCACGTTGACTTATTTTTCTGGCTCTTTGACATGCATCACAGGATTTGCAAAGAAGGTGTGCGTCTTTGTAAATTGTAGGCCAATAGAATCCAGCATCATAAACTTTTCTTGCTGTTAGTTGAGGCCCATAATGCCCTCATGTTGGTCCTGTGTGACAATGGTTTAAAATTTTACTAGCTTCATCTCCAAATACACATCGGCGTATTATTCCATCTGGACAACTTTTAAACAGATGTGGATCTTCCCAGAAATAGTGTTTTATATCACTAAAGAATTTCTTTCGTTTTTGGTACGATAATCCTTTTTCAAGGAATCCACATACTAAGTAGTTTGCATAGTCTGCAAACCATGGAATTTCAGTATAATCTATCTTCAATAGATATTCATCAGGAAAGTTGTCTTGTATGGCCGATTCATTTGGAACTTCTAATTCGGGATTTTCAAGACGTGAAAGATGATCAGCGGCTAGATTTTCTGCTCCTCTTTTATCTTGGATTTCAATATCGAACTCTTGTAAGAGTAAGATCCAACGGATTAATCTTGGTTTGGTATCTTGTTTCAAAAATAGGTATCTAAGAGCAGAATGGTCGGTATAGACCACCGTTTTTGCTAGAACGAGATATGAACAAAATTTGTCAAAAGCAAAGACAATAGCAAGGAGTTCTTTTTCAGTAGTTGTATAGTTCATTTGTGCTCCTTGTAACGTCTTACTAGCATAATATATAGGTTGAAATCATTTTTCAATCCTTTGTCCTAAAACGGCTCCCATTGCAAAATCACTTGCATCGCACATTAGTTCAAACGATAGATTCCAATTTGGTGTTATCATGATCGGCGCATTAGTGAGTTTCTCTTTAAGAATATTAAAAGATTTGATACATTCATCTGAAAAGATGAATGGAGCATCCTTTTCTAGGAGTTTATTCATAGGAGTGGCAATTTTAGAAAAATCTTTTATGAAACGTCGGTAAAAACCGGCATGCCCTAGAAAACTCCTAACTCCTCTAACATTGGTGGGATGTGGAAGTTTAGCAATTACATCTACTTTAGCTCTATCCACTTCAATTCATTCTTTTGAAATTTTATGTCCAAGAACGATGCCTTCTTTAACCATGAAATTGCATTTCTCCCAATTAAGTACTAGATTTGATTGTTCGCATCTAATCAGCATTCGTTCAAGATTAGCTAGACATGATTCAAATGTATCACCGAAGACTGAAAAGTCATCCATGAAAACTTCCATGCATTCTTCTATCATGTCGTGAAAAATCGCCATCATACACCTTTGAAAGGTTGCAGGGGCGTTGCAAAGTCCAAATGGCATGCGTTTGTAAGCAAAAGTACCATAAGGGCACGTGAATGTGGTTTTCTCTTGATCTTCGGGTGCTATTGGAATTTGAAAATATCCGGAAAAACCATCAAGAAAACAATAGTAACTATTTCCGGCTAATCTTTCCAACATTTGATCAATAAAAGGTAAGGGAAAGTGATCTTTTCTGGTGGCGTCATTTAATTTTCTATAATCAATACATACACGCCATCCTGTTACAGTCCTAGTAGGAATAAGCTCATTTTTTTTCATTTGTAATGACAGTCATGCCACCCTTCTTAGGCACGCATTGAACTGGGCTTACCCATGGACTATCAGAAATTGGATAAATTAGACCTGCGTCTAGCAGTTTAATAATTTCTTTTTAACTACATCTTGCATATTAGGATTTAGTCTTCGTTTGCGTTGCACATACGTTTTATGACCTTCTTCCATAAGGATTTTATGTGTGCAATACGAAGGACTTATTCCTTTAATATCATGAATCTTCCATGCAATGGTTGGTTTATGAGCTTTCAACACAGAAATGAGTTGTGATTTCTCATTTTCAGTAAGAGAAGACGATATTATTACAGGTAATTCAGATTCACCATGTAAATAAGCGTATTCCAAATGGTTTGAAAGTGGCTTTAACTCTAATGTCGGAGGTTCTTCTATCGATGATTTATATCGATATCTGTCTTCTTCTTTTAGCATTTGAATTTCTTCTGTTGTTGGTTCATATCCATTAGCTATTAGTGTAGCTAACATTTCAGCTTCATCAATTGGTTCAGTTCCTTCTCCTAAAGAACATTCTCATGTTCCTTGTAATTCTGGAAATTCTTCCAACAATTCTGCATGTGAATCTATAGTTTGAATATAATAACATGTATCATCTGCAGATTGCGGTTGTTGCATTGCTCTATCAACTGAAAAGTTAACACTCTCATCCTCTATACTTAGGGTCAGTTTCTTACCAAACACGTCTATCATTGCTTTAGCCGTGTTTAAGAATGGTCTTCCTAATATGAGAGGAACTTGAGAATCTTCTTCCATGTCCAGAACAACAAAATCTACTGGAAATACTAAAGTACCAACTTTAACTAGCATGTTCTCCATTATCCCTCTAGGATATTTTATTGATCGATCGGCTAGTTGTATACTTATTCTTGTTGGTTTCAATTCTCCAAGGTCTAGTTTAGTGTATAGTGAATACGGCATTAAATTTATACTAGCACCTAAGTCTGCTAATGCTTCTATTGAACTAAGACTACCCAGAAAACATGGAATTGTGAAACTTCCTGGATCAGATAATTTTTCTGGTATCTTATTCAACAGCACTGCTGAACAATTAGCATTCATAGTAACAGCCGAGAGTTCTTCCATTTTCTTTCTATTCGTGATCAGATCTTTCAAGAATTTAGCATATCTAGGCATTCCTGAAATCACATCAATGAAAGGAAGATTTACATTTATCTGTTTAAACATATCTAAGAATTTGGATTGCTCGGCTTCAAGTTTCTCTTTCTTCATTTTACTCGGGTAAGGAAGTGGTGGTTGGTATGGTTTAACATAAGGTTTAGCCTTAACTGTGTTATCTTCATTAACCTTTTCAACTACCGGTTCTTTTTCCTTATCTTGATCAGGTTGTGGTTCTTGTGGAGTAGGAATAGCTTCATCAGAAGTTACAGGTATTTCAGGTGGTTTAAGTGTTGTACCACTTCTTATGGTAATGGCTTTAGCTGTTTCATTCCGGGGGTTTGCATTTGTATCACTAGGTAAACTTCTCGGTTTTCTTTCACCTATTAACCTTGCTAGGTTACTTACTTCTTGTTCCAAGTTTTGAATAGAAGCTTGTTGATTTCTAAATGCTTGAGCATTTTGTTCACTAGTTTGTTTCTGAGATGTGAAAAACTGCGTTTGAGTTTCAACTAGCTTCATCATCATATCATCTAAATTCGGCTTTTTATCATCGGGTTGTGGTGGTTTGTTTTGAAAATTAGGTCTTTACTGGTTGTAAGTATTGTTAGATACTTGTTGATTGCTAGGACCTTGTTGGTTGTTGTATGGAATATTTCGATTATAATTCTGGTTTTGATTGTAGATCGGTCTTGGCGGTTGATAATTATTCTGATAATTATTTCCAGGCCTTTGGTTTAGATATGAAACATTCTCTCTTTGTTCCATTGTTAATTCAATACTGAGACAATCTTTTATCAAATGTGGTCCTCCACACTGCTCACAACTAATTCGTATTGAGTGGATATCTTTAGTCATCTTTTCCATTCGTCTCTCCACAGCATCTATCTTTGCGGAAATGGAATCTAAGTCATGGCTAGAATCGGCTCTAGCTGCTTTAGATGATCTAACGATATCTTTTTCTTGGTGCCACTCATGTGAGTGGGAAGCAGTGTTATCAATAATTTTATAAGCATCAGTTTCGGTTTTCTTCATAATGAAACCACCAGCTGCTATATCTATGTCTTTTCTTGTAGTGATGTCGTATCCTTGGTAGAATATTTGTACTATTTGACAGGTGTCTAAACCATGTTGCGGACATCCTCTTAATAACTTTCCAAATCTTGTCCACGCCTCATATAGAGTTTCATTCGGTTTCTGTGTGAACGTAACAATTTCTCCTTGAAGTCTTACGGCTTTAGATGCCGGAAAGAATTGTTTAAGAAATTTTTCAACTAAAACGTCCCATGTATCAATCGCCCCTTCAGGTAACGATTCCAACCAATCTTTGGCTTCTCCCTTTAAAGTCCAGGGAAATAACATGAGATATATCTGTTCATCCTCCACTTCTCGGATTTTAAATAGTGTGCAGATCCTATTAAAGGTACGAAGATGTTCGTTTGGATCTTCCTTCGGCGCACCACTGAATTGGCATTGATTAGTTACCATGTGTAGAATTTGTCCTTTGATTTCATAATCTGGCGCATTAATGTCTGGATGAGTAATTGGGTGACCTTGGCCAGTGCGTTTAGCTCTCATTCGGTCTTCCATACTTAAAGGTTCTAGATTCTCCATAATTGAATTTGTTGAATCGGAATCACTAGAGGATTCTGATTTAATGGTTCGTTCCTCAACAATCTCTGTTTGAATGATTGGTGGTTCCGGAGGAAAATTTAATGGTTCAGGATCTATGAATCATCCCTGAATATTCTCCGAATTCTCAATTGTGAGGTCGGGTTCAAAAAATGGATTATCGAAAATTTGAATTGGAGTACTTGGTCGACTGGATGGCGATTCTAAAGAAAAATCAACGGCGGTAATATTTGCTAGATGTCTTGATCGAGTTACAGGTGGTGAACGTACAAAAGGTGGTGAACGTCTTGCTCGGTGCATTTACTGAATATCCTATTAGTTTTTAAAAGGAAAGAAAAATTATATAAGTTATCCAATTAATAGACTTTTCTGATTTTGCCCACGTTTCGAATAGCCAAAAGATGCAGCAGAGGGGCAGGATTCGTTTGGTCTCAATATAATTGAGGACTGTTTGGCTCCAATAACCAGGTCCAGGTACAAATCCAACTATTACTACGAACCAGAAAATTTTGATGTCTATCAATTTAACCACTTAAAATAAATTTTTGTAATTTTAAGAAATTTAGATAAGAAGTAGAATAAAAATCTTTGTCCTAAAACTAGAATGGCGAGAAATAAGAAAGAAAAAGAGCGCGTCGAAAAAGGTCGAAAAAGAAAAGATCGAAAAATAAAAGGCGTCGAAAAATAAGAAAGAAAAAAAAATGACTATAAAACTTAAAAAAAACTCGACTAACCCAACCTTATTACTATCACTAACTTAAAATTATAATCGCAAATTGAGATTACTAATTGGAATGATAATTGATACATAGGTAAAAGGTGTCTAAAAATATTAAAGCTTACAAGTAAAACTATATCCCAAATGGCAATATCTTAAAAAGGAACTAAAACTTAAAAAGGCGTCGCAAAATTCTAAAGCACCTATATCTTAGTCTAAAGAAAAAGCACTTAAGGGATTTTACGGCAAAGCCTAAAAATCTAGAAATAAAAATAACTATGGCAAAAACTATGTCTTAAAACTAAATACGAGCGAAAAATACAAATATTACGCTAAAACAATTAAAAAGGGACAAAATATAAAAATATACTAAAAGTTGTAAAAATTACAATTTTTATAAAAATATTATTTTTATATTATTTATTTTATAAAACTATTAAATTTAAAATTTAATTAAACTAATTAAACTAAATATATAAATTAAATCTAAAAACTAATAACTAATTAAATAATAAAACCTAATTAGGGTTTATTAAATAATAATAATAATACCCGTAATTAATGCAGTTTTAGGGTTGCAGTTGGCGTGTCAGACACTCTCATGCGATCGCATGAGCTGAGGTTTTGGGCCAGGTTACGGGCTGCTACAGTAGCAGGCCCGAGTGTTTTTATATATATATATTTTTTCTGTTTTGAATTTTCTGTTTTATATATTTATGTAATATATTTATATAAATTAAATAAAACTTATATTTTTATAAAATAAAGATAATGAAACTTTTATAGAACTTAAATATTTAACAAACTCTTAAAAATATTTATATTTTTGTTTTCTTTTTATATTTTCGAATATATTAAAACGTATTTTTTTTACAAAAGCGTATTTTAATAAAAGTAAACTAAAAATAAAAATCTTTTTATTTTTTTTCTTTTTAGCGTTGCGTTTCCGGCTTTTAAGCAAGAAAGTTCCCCGGCAACGGCGCCAAAAATACTTGATAGTTAAAGCTAAGGGGTATAAAATACTATTAAATTTTAGCAGGAAATACTATTAAATACGATACAATTTTACACAAGATATTTATTTATTTATTGAATGGATATACTTAAACCTTGCTACAACATTTATAGGCAGTGTACCTAAGCGTACAGTAGTGTAGTTTTTAGTAAGTCCGGTTCGTTCCACAGGGAATCTTTTAATCAAAGCTTAACGCTATATTAGTTTAATTTATAAAAATACGAATATATATATAAGTAATATTATTATTTTAAAGGGGGGTTTTTACCGTTTAATGACCGGTTTGTCGATTTTAAAACTTTAGTCGCAGTTAAAACAAAATGTAAAATATTAAATAAATAAAAGACTTAATTTAAAGCGTAAAGTAAATAACGATAATGAAATTGCGATAAATAAAAGTGCGATAAAATAAACTTGCGATAATTAAAAAGTACGATAATTAAAATTGCAATTAAATAAAATAACAATAAATAAAAGTGCGATAATTAGAAATGCAATTAAATATAAAATAAAGGAAATTAAATATGAAATAAAAGAATTATGCTTATTTAAACTTCCGTAATCATGATGTTTGACGTGTTGATTTTAGTTTTATGCCCATGGGTTAATTGTCCTTTGTCCTGGATTATTTAATATGTCCGTCTGGTTTTTGTCCATAACAGTCCATCAGTCATAAATATAAAGTGCGAGTGTCCTCGTCAAATTATCCTTATACCCGAAGTTAAATATTCCAACTAATTGGGGACTTAAACTGTACCAAGATTTTAATACTTTGTTTAATAATTACACCAGGATTTCGACTGAGTGTAACCCAAGGTTTTAATACTTTGTTATCAATTATGCCAAGTGTCCTTGTACATAATTTCACCCCTGTTTTAATAATTCTAGTGGCTATTAATCCATTCCCGTGTCCGGTTAAATGAACGATTATTCGTACATATAAATACCCCGCCCATCGTGTCCGATCGAGTGTAAATGGTTATTTATAGGGACGCCCAATTGTAAATCTTTATATTAACATTAACAAACTATCATTTAGTTAAACAAATATAAAGCCCATTAATAGCCCATAGTCTAATTTCCACAAGTGTCGTTCTTTTGTCCAAACCCCAATTATGGTACAAAGCCCAATTACCCAATTTTAATATTTTTAGCCCAACATCATGATTACTTTGGATTAAATAAGCATAATAATAACTTAGCTACGAGACATTAATGTAAAAAGGTTGAACATAACTTACAATGATTAAAAATAGCGTAGCGTTACACGGACAGAATTTCGACTTACACCCTTACAACATTCGCTAACACACCCTTATTATTAGAATTAAAATTAAAATTAAAATTAAAATATAAATATAAATATATACTACGTATGAATGAGGAGAAGAAAAAGATGTGTTTTGATGTTCACCAAGCTGCGAATTTTATAGGCATGTGGGCTGGAAAAGTGGCTCTTCAAGGCCATGCGATCGCATGGCCAGCTGGGGAGAGCCACATTTGGTTGTTTTCTTCTGCCGACGTTTATTTAAATATAATATAATATATATATTAATTTTAAGAATTAATTATATATTATATTATATTCATATGCATAGTTGACTTGTAATTTTTAGTCCGTTGCGTCGAGCGTTGAGAGTTGACTCTGGTCCCGGTTCCGGATTTTCGAACGTCCTTGCGAATAATTTAATATCTTGTACTTTGCGTTTTGAATCTTGTACTCTTGTAATTTTGAGACGTTTCTTATCAATAATTGGAACCTCATTGATTGTATTTTGTACTTTTGAGCTTTTTGGTCGTTTGCGTCTTCAATTCGTCGAATCTGCCTTTTGTCTTCACCTTTTATTATTTAAACAAATATCACTTGTAAATAGGACAATTGCAACTAAAAGCTTGTCTTTCTTGAGGAATAATGCTATGAAATATATGTTCATTTTTAGCATTATCATATATATAAATATATATGTATCTATTTACAATTAGTTGTTTGTGAATCGTTGGAAACAGTCGAAGGTTAAATGAATATATAAAACAGTTCAAAAATTTTTGAGACTCAACCTTACAGACTTTGCTTATCATGTCAGAATAATATAAAGATTAAGTTTAAATTTGATCGGAAATTTCTGGGTCGTCACAGTACCTACCCGTTAAAGAAATTTTGTCCCGAAATTTGAGTGAGGTGGTCATGGCTAACAATAAAAATGTTTTCATGACGAATATGAGTTGATAAATAGAGTGTTATCAACATTGAGTAATATTGATAAAATAATTCGATTACTTGAAGCATACGAATGAAGCTATCACAAAAGATTGAAATAAAGATTTAACGTGGTCACAGTTGATTTCCGGAAATCAAGGAATTTAATAGATAATCTTGGAAATCTATAAGATCTGATTCTTCGGGATTTATGAAAATTAAGATCTCTTTAATTAAATGCGATCGTCTGTCTTGATTGCTTTGTCTGATATCTCCACTATAAATGAATTTCTTCCGTTCTATTATTTCCACCACTCCAATTCTTTCTTTCACGATCCATACTTTCAAACGATTATGAAAAAGCTTAACCAGTTCTGATCCTTGTCCTCATCCTTACTATCGCAACATTCCTTCTCCTTTTCCAACTTCCACCAGAGGAATCTGCTTTCTTCTACTTCGCCCTTGAGGTTATAGTGTTTTTAATTCTCCCGTGTCTTTATGTTGCGATAAACATTGATATACACGGTTTGTAATTTATGTGTTGTTATCGGGATTTATATTCTCCCTTATATTTCGAAGCTCTATGCTTTTGTTTTCTCTTCCCGACTTCAAGTCAAGCGAGTAATGGTCCAGAATTTGTAGATATAGAGTTTCGAATGATTATAATGTTCTAAGCAGGAAGGAACGTGATAGCACGATTTGATTTTCAAATTTATCAACATCACGGAAGATAGAACCATCAAGAATACATTTTCTTGATATGTTTAGGAGTTAAGTAGAATGAAAGAGTTATGTAACATGGCACATGATGACGTTATGATCTGTGAATCATCATGCTCCAATAGAAGCTCATCATGACTTACTATAATATAATCACGTTGGCCAAGCGTCATTATATTATACTAACCCATGCTTCAATTCCCAACACTTCTCCACAATTCATTCATAATTTATACTTAGATTTTACAGAAGTTTTCAATATAATGGAATACAGAAAACACGAAGAGGTAGATAATTTCGGATAAGAATATTTATGAAAATATCCTTAGAAATATCGAAGATATTTATGATGATATTTTGGAATTTCTAAGTTCGATGGTTAATGAAGAAAGATTTTCCGCAAGATTTTAATATGACCTCGGAGCAAGATATTCTCTAAGGATTTCATCAGATTCAGAATTACCTGGATTCTTTGAATATAGGGTTTGGTCCTTGTATTAGTCCTTGGTCTCCTTCATGGTTAGCTCAATCTATTTTTCAGTACAAAAGTTTCTATCAAGCGTTCCTAACACTCCTTTCTTTATCATCAAACTTTTGGCCGTTTAGACCATCTATCATTTTTCTGTTTCCTCTGCATTTAATGCTACGATATCTGAATCATCGGTTATCAATCCGAGGTGATTTCAGGAGAATTGTGTTTTTTTAGATGATTAAACGCTGATGGTAATATGGTGGAATATAAAAGGTTCTCCGGTAACGATGGAGAAAAAGGGCATCATATATATCAAGGTTATAGTAAGGCTAATCCGAATGAAAATCGAAGTTGATTTGCTAGAGCTGTGACAAAATTGGCTAATCTAGAAAAGGGATTGCAAAGTTATTTTCGGTAATAACAACGCCAAAAGAGCTAGCATAGATACGTGTTAAACGTTTACTCAGGTTCCGAGTGTTTTCAGGTGCATAACTATATGTATCAATCTTTTCTTTTGTAGATAAAGTGCGGTTGGTTCATCCTCTCAATTGAAGTGTTTTCAAGAATCATGAAAGATTTAAACGCAGATTGTAATCGTCAATATACAAATGAGGTTTAAGATGAAATCAAGTGGCAAACTTGAATACATGTTTAGTTTCATATGTTATAGTCAATATTTTAATTCATTTTAATTATCCAATGTTATTAGTCCATAGTCGATAGTCCACAGTTAACAGTCCAATAATTCATATATAGTTTAATATATAATATTCGAATTAATTAATACGTATCGTGACCCGTATTCGTCTCAGACTCGATCACAACTCAAACTATATATATTATTGTAGAATCAACCTCAACCCTGTATAGCTAACTCCAGCATTACTGCATATAGAGTGTCTATGGTTATTCCAAATAATATATATAGATGCGTCGATATGATATGTATAAACCCTGTATACGTGTCCTGATATTTAAAGTGCGTAAAATAAATAACAGAAATTAAATGACGATAAATAAAATTGCGAGAATTAAAATTGCGATAATTAAAATGCGATAAATAAATTGCGATAAATAAATTGCGATAAATAAAATGTAATCAGTTAGCTAGGAACAGTTAGCGTGGATTCTTAACAAAATTTCTCATAATTAATTTGTTTGTTTCTAACAAATTTTATTTTGTCCAATGTTTTCTTCATTATGCCACTTGTTGGATTCTGATAGGTCAAAATCCAAATATGAAATTGAATGAAAATGGTTATTCTGCAGTGAACGGATTCGTATATCTATGGATGTAAGTAGGATAGTAATTGACCGTTGAATCAGATTCGAAGAATGTACAATGTAACTTATTAATGTGAAATCTAAATATTCCTCGGGTATTACCTACCCGTTAAAATATTTTCATCATTATCAGTTTGTACGAAAGAATTTTTAATTACAACCTTTATGAAAACATATATATACATATACATTTTCTTTAGATGTAATCATGGATTTAATGAGTAAATATGATATTAGACTCATTTGATTTACCGTTAGAACAAGAATATATAATCTCTAAAACATTAGAGATTACATAATCGCCATGAAGAATGAAGATAATTGATGTAGAACGATACATAGAACGATGATTATGCTCGAGGTACATAATGAGATGTTGAGGCATGTGATGTTGAAACTTGGGTTGTTGGTGGTACTGTTGGTGTTGGTGATGTTGCTGAAGCTGGTAAGTTTTGCACCATACTTTCCAAATTGATTACTCGAGCGCGAAGCACGTTGATTTCTTCTATTACTCCAGGATGATTGGCGGTTAGAACGAGCGAATGAATAAGGTTTAGAATCTAATTTATGATATAGTCGTGGCGAGATACTCTGGAAATGAGAGAGAAAATGGTATTACGGACAGGTTCGCCGGTAAGTGCTTCAGGTTCTTCGCCAAGAGGTAAATTCGGTTGGTGAAAAGGATCACTTTCTTCACGTCTCCATTGATTAATTCAACTACGAACACATCAGATGAATTGGGGATGGCTGATTTGGTTGATTCCTTCCGGTCTCACTGCTTTTGGAGCTTAGGTGAAACTCCATATCGGAATAGCTGTTGGAATCCGAGGAATTCGAACTGGCTGAGGGATTCATCTCGTACGATCAGATGAAGGATTTTCGATAAGAAATAGATTATATGATGTAGATTAGTTCCCTGCAATACATAATTTACATATGCATATATAATACTAAAATTCCATAAGTTACGGAGGAATCTACGGAAGCTGTCAGGAAAATTCTATAGTAACAGATACGCTAAGATATGAATTTTGTCTATACACTATCGATGCACTAAATGTAGTAAGACGTGTCTAGACTTAAGATAATAAGCAAGTAATTTTCGACACTAAATGATAAGTAAAAACTTTTGACATGCAGACACGGTCAAAGTCCAGACTCACTAATGCATCTAAACAACTACTAGTTAGACACACTAATGCAAGACCTGGTTCGCTAAGACCACCGCTCTGATACCAACTGTGATGACCCGTCCTAATCCACCTGGACGAAGTCTTCAACAACTGGTTCCATTGCGAGGTACAGACCTCTATATGTCTTGAACGACTCTATGTAATATCTTTAAAATGAGCAAATGCACAGTGGAAGACTTAATTCGTACATGAGAATAAACATGCTTAAAAGTGTCAACCAAAAGGTTGGTAAGTTCATAGGTTTATCATAACAATCATTTCAATATATTAATAGACCACAAGATTTTCGTTTATAAATATATGTACACTCGCAAGTGTATAAAACCATTCTGCTTATGTTGAGGCCTCAATAACCAACCTTAACAATAGTATAATAAGTCATCTTCGCAAAGATGGATATGTACACTCGCAAGTGTATAAATAATCCTCGAAGTACTAAACATCCGTCCACTAGCTCTTATGTCTAGTGCAGCCTACAGGATGGGGGTGTTAAGCCCGATAGATCTATCTTTAGGATTCGCGCTTACATGCTCTTATAACATGTAACTAAATTACCTAGCACATCAATCCGCAGAATATCATTTTTAATCACTTATCTCTATTTCGTAAAGCATTTATAAAAGCAGCGCATATATTCTCAGCCTAAAAATATATATTGCAAAAGCAATTAAAAAGGGAGCAAATGAAACTCACCATACTGTATTTTGTAGTAAAAATACATATGACGACATTGAACAAATGTAGGGTTGGCCTCGGATTCAAGAGCTTATATTCAGTTATACATATATTAATACATATAATAACAATTAGACAAGTTTTATATATTAATATTAATATACTTTATAATTTGTATGTTATTTTAATAAATAGTTTAATTATAACTATTTTATATATTTTAGATAATTATATATATGATTACATTAAAATGTACTTATCTATTATATATAACTTAATTAATATTTTATAATAATAATATTTTATTTAAATTAATATGTAATATTAGTATAGTTGGGATATGTTTAAAAATATATTTTTATATAAATACCATTTGTTTATTATAATATTACTAAATCAATGATAATAATAATGATGATAAAATAATGACATTTCTTAATAAAAATGATAATTTTAATAATAATATTAACTTTGATAATAATAATAATAAAAATGGTACTGATAATAATAATAATAATAATAATACTAATGATAAAAATTAATAATAATAAGAATGTTAATAATAATTTTACTAAAAATGATAATTTTAACAATCATGATAATAATAATATCCATAATCCTAATAATGATATCAATAATAATAATAATAATAATAATAATAATAATAATAATAATACCTATATTAAATAATAATAATGATAATGATAAATATAAATAATACTACCTTCTTTAAAGAGATTATAAGCTTCAAAAGAAAAAAAATACCTTCTTTAAAGAGATTATAAGCTTCAAAAGAAAAAAAAATGAAAACCGCCTCTGCCCAGGCTCGAACCCGCGACCTCTCGCTCACCCGCAACACTCCTTAACCACCGATCCACTTCTGTTTTTCTGTTTATAACTCGTTTAATAATATATATAACATGTAAACGAGTTCATCTTCACTAATAACCTTGTTCATTACAGAATTAACATCAATTCATCTCATCTTTACCATCATCTATAATCATCATCATCCTTATCAAATATCATCATCATCCTCACCAAGCACCTTGATCATCCTTTTCATCTTCAACGAACATCATCATCGTCATTTTCATATCACCATCAACATGATCTTCGTCACTTTTATATCGTCTCCCAACGTTACCATTCATTTTCATTATCCCATCACAGCTCACCCTCATCATTTATATTTTCGCTATAAACGTCCTCATACCTAAATCATCATCTTCTTCGTCACCATTTACTGTTCATCGTCATTTTAGTGGATGTTGGCGTAAACAGTAAACAAAAAAAATAATTTGCGGCAGCCTATTTTCGAATGGTGGTGATAGTCGACGAAAAAAAAATGGTGGTTCGAATTAGTAAATCGAAATGGTAGTAACGGTTGTTGTTTACAAAGATTAGAAAGAAGAGAGAGAGGATAAAAGATGATGGGTTGGAGATGGTAATCGGAGGTTGTCGATTGATGTTAGGAGAAGGTGTGGTGATCAAGGTGATCCGTAGGTGGTGATAATGGTGGTTGTGGTGATGGTAACCCAACGATGGTGGCAGTGGTGATAATGGTTCTCGGTTGACGAAGGTGAGGTGATTTTGGTTCATTCAATACAGAAAAAGAGTAGCAACATAAGTGAGTTATGTTGGTGGTGGTTCTTATTGGCCGACGGTTAAGGTTGTAGTCGAAGAAGGTATGGCTTGTAGGGAGATGATAGCTATCAATCAAGAGGGTTATGATTGATGGTGGTTCAAGGTGGCGTGATGGAGCTTCGGTGGTATAGGGTGGTGGTGCTCCGGTGGAGCTAGGATGTGGCGAGTGGAAGGTGATTGTAGGATGGTGGTTTGATCAAAGTGGTGGCTCGGCAGTAGTGGTGTTAGGATGAAGGTTGGTAGATGGTTTTTGCTAGTATCATGTATATATATAAAGTCATATTAAGATGGATAGAAAAGAAAAACAGTGACCCACATATTTTAATTTAAGTACAGTGTAGCCGTCTTTGGAGTTTTCTATATCGTGCTCATTGCTAAACAGTTTAAATAAAAAAGTGTTCTTAAAAATTCCAAACTTTTAGATTAAATATAATTAATTATTTCACTCATTAACTGTTTGAAATCTGATCAAAAAAGTTCGATAATTGTTTATTTTCTGTTCCAATTTATGTGTACGGAGTACTAATATTTAAACTTAAAAATGTAAAAATATTTTTAACAAATCTAAAATCTTCGTAATCGATTTACAGTCCAACTTTTATTTTAATCCCTCATGAACATGTATTATATCTATATTAAAGCTAACGAAACGTCAACCGAGTGTCACTGACGTTTACTAATTAGGCTCGAAATCAACTATTTTTATTATATTCTCTTTCTATATATAAACAGTTTTAAATAGCAAGTTTAACTACTAAAATAACTATATTATATATTTGTAAACAATTCGATTTAATATAATTTTATATATTTACAAGAAATATATATATATATATATATATATATATATATATATATATATATATATATATATATTTCTATATATTTATAATAATAGTTTTCATTACATCGCATATTATTTTACCTATTTATTTTCAACAATTAAATCATATATTATCTTAAATAATATTTCAAATTATTATATATATATATATATATATATATATATATATAAATATATATGTATCTATTTAAATATATATGTATCTATTTACAATTAGTTGTTCGTGAATCGTTGGAAACAGTCGAAGGTCAAATGAATATATAAAACAGTTCAAAAAATTTTGAGACTCAACCTTACAGACTTTGCTTATCATGTCGGAATAATATAAAGATTAAGTTTAAATTTGATCGGAAATTTTCGAGTCGTCACATGGTATCAGAGCCAAACGGTTACCTAGGACTGGGCTGCATTAGAAAGTCGAACGCTAGGACAACTAGTGCGTCTGGACTGTAACCCTAGACTAGTTAAGCTACATAGACTGTAGTTACACCACTTACTACTTTACTTGATTCTATGTCTGCTTAGTATATCAGATATGTTTATATAAACGCCTCCTATTATTATATATTAGATGTTCTAATGTGAGTGTGCTTCCATGCTGACACCAAATGAAGTATCTTCATGATGTTTACTTAAGTGCTTGGGATGCGGATACTGAGTCTGATACTTCCGTGACTGCTCGGGATACTCTTACACCTTGTAATGATGAAGAAAGATTGTCTGAAACTGCTGGGCAGCCTGAGACCAAAGAGGACGAAGAAGAAATGCTGAGGATAACCTTTTGTTTAATTTTCTCGACCGAGAGGATTCCGATGAAGAAGAGGAACCCGTGAATGAAGAAGATTCTGATGAAGAAGATTCTGATGAAGAAAAGGGATCCGAGAAGGAAAAGGATTCCGAGGGTGAAGAAAAGTCTAAGGAACTGCTCACTACTAAACCAAGACTCCAGGATCCGATTATACCTATCACTACACCTACTACCCTTACCGAATCTCGTGTATTGCCACCCGCCAAGAATTCCCGTAAGCGTAAGATTACATTTAGTTCTCATGACAATGATACTACACACTACTATGGCTCAAGTACTCCCCTACCTCGTGTTGTTCGTCGCCGTTCTAATATACCAACTACTAGTGTTGCAAAGCCTTCATCATCTCCTACCGATGAAGTCCGAGAGTTAAAGGAGATTGTTAGGAGTTTGGTAGCCAGAGTTTCAGTGTTAGAAGAGGAACAAAAAGCCACAGCAGCCATCCAAGAAGACTATGAATGCCTTAGCGAAAAGTATGCTGACCTGCATGACGAGTTGGCCGAATTCAAAGAGCATGTCGGACCAAGTTTCCTCTGTTTAGAGCGGAAATTTCCAGATGAAGATGACTTCGAGTGAGATCGAGATTATCTTAACGTACGTTACCTACAGTACCCTTTTTCGTGTTAAGACTAGCAGACGTATTTCATTATTTGTTTCGTGAGATATATTCAATCACTTCGAGACCTTTTATTGTACTTTCATATTTTGAATGCTATTCCTTCTATTTTTATTCGTGCATATGTTGTTGAAAGTTGTTCATACCATTACTACTATTTATTTACACTAAGGTTATGTCATTTGGACGGTTACACTAACGTTGATTTAAACTAAAACACGAGTGTCATACATTTTCTTTACATGTTGGTATAGTATAGCGTACAGTCAACTCTGAAAATTTTTATTTTTTTCATATAATATAAGTACAGCTCTGTTTGCTTGGAATACACGTCAAGGATTTCGTAATAAAGTCCCTTATAACTTATCCAAATAACCGACCCTAACATTTTGAAGGAAGGTCGCATTGAATTAAAACTCACATGACTGTATCTCAAGAATATTACAGCACCTGTTTAAGTATAAGGAGCCTTGTCAATTTTTATAAGGTCATAGAAAGTCATGTGAAGGTGAATTTTTGGGTCCAAATTCGTTAGTAATTCTTCCAATGGGTAAAAGTACACATAGATTCTCGCTACGTGCAATGGAATAACCGTACGAGTTTTGCTAATCTGAACTTGTGAAGTAATGTCGAAATGGAAGTATGAGTCGGCGTAATGTAATGACCGGGATTATATTACGGTAACTTATATGGAAGTTTCGACAGCATGACATAAGGAATGAGAGGCTAGTCAAGGAATTTTTTTTTTCTAATTTGCACTGCTTATAAAATGAACCTAATAGTCTCTCATAACCTATCGATAATATATGTACATACTACAACTCATTACTAATGACCCCACTTGTTACTACGTATCATTAGTTGATATATATTGAACATACCCATCATCTCACATCGCAATTCCTTACTATATATCATTTCCAACCGCTATTCAACACTATTCCTCACTCCTAGTCGATTCAATCACCACTCATTTCTGGTCTATTTCTATAACGATGTTTCATCGACGCTAGCACGTTATGCTATTTTGTACTAAGGAACACCCCAAATGGTGAGGAACATTAGGGCCATAATGTGTGATCTATGAATTGTGCAAGAAGGCAACAACATGGCCAAATATATTAGAGTTGGAGCTCCGGTCCTGTTTGTTAAGAAGAAGGATGGGTCGATGAGGTTGTGTATCGACTACAGAGAATTGAACAAGCTAACAATCAAGAATCGATATCCGTTACCGAGGATTGATGACTTATTTGATCGGCTACAAGGACCCAGTTGTTATTCGAAGATTGATTTGATATCCGGGTATCACCAATTGAGAGTCAAAGAAGCTGATGTTCCGAAGACAGCATTTAGAACACGTTATGGACATTATGAGTTCACAGTGATGTCGTTTGGTTTGACGAATGCACCAGCAGTGTTCATGGACCTCATGAACCGTGTGTGTAAGCCATACCTAGATAAATTCGTCATTGTGTTCATTGATGATATATTGGTGTACTCCAAGAACAGAGAAGAGCACAAACAACATCTACGCTCGATATTGATATGCTTAGAGAAGAGCAGTTGTATGCAAAGTTCTCTAAGTGTGACTTTTGGTTACCAGAAGTACAATTTCTTGGCCATGTTGTAGGGGCCAATGGAATACAGGTTGATCCAGCAAAGATTGAGTCGGTTAAGAATTGAGAAACTCCAAAGACGCCAACGCAGATTAGGCAATTTTTAGGTCTAGCTGGTTACTACAGGAGATTCATTGAAGGATTCTCTAAGATCGCCCGACCATTAACCGCGTTGACTCATAAGGGCAAGAAGTTTGAGTGGTCAGAACCGCAAGAGACTGCATTTTAGTTGTTGAAAGAGAAGTTAACAACTGCACCAGTATTGTCTCTAGCCGAGGGAAGTAAAGATTTTGTTGTTGATTGTAATGCCTCACGTCAAGGAATGGGTTGCGTGCTTATGCAACAAAATAAGGCTATTGCTTATGGATCGTGTCAATTAAAGATTCACGAGCAGAACTACACTACGCATGACCTTGAGTTAGGAGCTATTGTCTTTGCACTTAAAATGTGGAGACACTACCTGTTTGGAACCAAGTTCACTATATTCACTGACCATAAGAGTTCACAGCACATATTCGATCAGAAGCAGCTCAACATGAGACAACGACGTTGGATGGAACTACTTAACGATTATAACTACGAACTTCAATACCATCCGGGCAAGGCGAATGTTGGGGCAGATGCCTTAAGCAGGAAGGAGCGAGAGAAACCTCTTAGGGTTAAAGCTCTTAACATAGTTGTCCGTACGAATCTCACATCACAAATCCGCGAAGCACAACAAGAAGCCATGAAACAAGAGAATGTTGATGTTGAATTTCTCAAAGTGATGGATAAGAAGTTTGACATCAAGGAGGACGGAACACGGTACTCTGCTAACTGAATTTGGGTACCAAAGTTTGGTGGATTGAGAGAACTAGTGTTGGAAGAAGCGCACAAGTCGAGATACTCAATTCATCCGGGACCAGATAAGATGTACCAGGATTTGAAGGCATTTTATTGGTGGCTGAATTTGAAAGCTGACATTGCAACCTATGTTGGGAAGTACTTGACTTGCGCTAAAGTCAAGGCTGAACATTAGAAGCCATCAAGATTATTAACTCAACCAGAGATTCCCCAGTGGAAGTGGGAAGGAATTTCCATGGACTTCATCACAAAACTGCCAAGAACGGCTGGAGGTCACGATACAATTTGGGTTATCGTGGATCATCTCACTAAGTCCGCACACTTTTTACCGATAAGGGAAACTGATAAAATGGAGAAGTTGGCTCAAATCTACATTAAGGAAGTCGTCTCTAGGCATGGAGTGCCTATATCCATTATATCCGACCGTGACAGCAGATTTACTTCCAGGTTTTAGCAATCATTACAGAAAGTAATGGGGACCCGTTTAGATATGAGTACAGCATATCACCCCCAGACGGATGGCCAGAGCGAACGAACTATTCAGACTTTTGAGGACATGTTGAGAGCGTGTGTCATTTATTTCAGAAACGGATGGGATAAGTATTTACCACTAGCTGAGTTCTCATGAAATAACAGCTACCATGCGAGTATTAAAGCTGCATCTTTTGAGGCATTATACGAAAGGAAGTGAAGATCTCCCGTTTGTTGGAGTGAGTTGGGAGATAGTCAGTTGACAGGTCCTGAGATTATTCAGGAGACAACTGAGAAAGTCATACAGATTTAGGAACGATTGAGAACGGCTCGAAGTCGTCAAAAGAGTTACGTTGATGTTAGACGGAAGGACATAGAGTTCCAAGTTGGTGACAAAGTTATGGGAAACGAGGTAAACTGAGTCCTAGATATGTTGGACCGTTTGAGATAACTGAAAGAGTTGGACCGGTAGCTTACAGATTGGAACTGCCACAAACACTCAGCGGTATTCATGACGTTTTCCATGTATCCAATCTAAAGAAGTGCCTAGCCGATGATAATTTGATTATTCCTTTAGAGGAACTACGTATCGACGACAAACTTCATTTCATTGAGGAACCTGTTGAAATCTTGGGCCGAGAGGTCAAACAGTTGAAGCAAAGTAGAATTTCTATCGTTAAAGTTCGGTGGAACGCGAGAAGAGGACCAGAGTTCATGTGAGAGCGTGAAGGCCAGATGAGGCTGAAATATCCGCAATTATTTCCCGAGGAAACTACTTCAGCGGACGATCACTAAAATTTCGGGATGAAATTTTCAATAACAGGTGGGTAATGTAACAACCTTGATTTTTCCGTTACTTTCGTTAACCTTCCGTTAGTTTATTTAACGACGATTATTTAACTTTTATGTGTTTATGTGTAATAAATGCGTACTTGATCTTCGGAGGATTTTAATAATTAATAAGGGTTGATATTAATTCAAATAAATATTTCGGATAATGAAATACGATAAAAACGATACGATTTTGATAATAGCTTTTGAGCAACGAAATGCTCGGGTTTATTTTAATAATTAATTTTATTAATTATTAACTTTTTAAAATATTTAATTTATTGGGTTTTTAATAAATTAAGTGATTGGTTGCGTTTAACGATCGGGTTAGCGTTCCGGGCTTTCGGTACAACTAAACGACACTTAAAACGGACCACGATTACAAGGAATTGGATAATACGAGCCCGGGAATACTTCCCATGTGGGCCACGGCCGAACCCCCTCCCCACCCCTTTTATGTTTAATTTTTGATAACTTTAGGGACTTATGTGCTAATTGTTTAAACTTGGGTTAGTATAAATACAAGTATTAACACAAATTAGGTATAAACCCTCACTTGAAAAAAAAAGAAGCAGTCGACTTCTTCCTCCTACCCAAAACTGTCGACCTCCATCACCACTACCACAATTCAATTTTCACTTTTTGATAAAACCTTGAACACAAAAGTTGTAATTCTCGATCTCCTCTACGCGTTGGTGTATTTAATTTAGCGATCAAAGGTATAATTGCATAAACTCTAATTCTTAAAATCTGAATTTTATTAAAGTTTCATAGTTATGTTATCAATTGCTCAAGTCTATACGCATACGTGTTAATTGTAATCGTTATTTTGATTGTTTGGTGCGCTAGGGTATAAAAATGAATTTGTATTTGTTCGATCAGAAAAATTAAGTTTTTTAAATGCTAATTATTATGTTATAATAAGATTCCTTGCGAAAAACTATTGATTTTTAGGCTTTGGATTCGCTTGATTTCGTTTTCGTATGATTAAGTTATGTCGATTTGAATTATCGTTGTGTTTTCGTTGCTTGATCAGAAATCTGGTATTTATAGAAAATGAATTGGCATGTGAGACTTATACCACTGGAAAGATAATTTAAAAACACTCAATTTAGGCTAGGATATCATGTCGTTTGCTTATGTATAGCCCGAGATATGCTAGAATTAGTTTAAAAGTAGTTTTATACAGCACTTGCATGAAAATAACCTTGTATGATAAAATGTGTTAACTTTTGTGATTAAAGCTTTGCATATTTGAAACCTAGACAAAAAGTACTTCATCTTTGATGTAGATATTATAAGCTAATTGTATCTAGATCTTCGGATAATCGTATGCGAATGTGACTAACTAAATGAGAATCGAATCTGTAAATTGCACACGGTATTGTACTCTGTGGATTTTGTGAAATGTTTGAGCATGTATGCTTCTGTAAAATGAAACTTAACATGATATGTGACTTATTTTTAGTATGTCAATCTCTGAAACCTTATGCATTAGGCACGATAGAGCTATACACTATGTGAATTCTGATTTGAGCTGAAAACTGAATGTTCAACTTGCACGAATAAACTGTACAAATTGGCTAAACAAAAGTTGCTAGATTTTTGATATGTGTTACTTTGATTTGTCCTTGAACTATGGCCACTGGTCTTGTATCAATTTCATGTTCCTAACTCCGGTTATAGCCAAAATGAAATCAATGCGCGGTCAGAAACTGACTTGGCAAACCCCAAATGTATCCCTTCTGATTCCTGACTTTTGATTGTCGTATGAGTCCCTGGCTGGACTTTTTGGAATCAATTTTAAGTATATTTATGATCTGGAGTTTACCATGTTTGCATGAAATATTTACTATGAGATAATATGCTAAGTATGCTACGTGTTCATAAACTTTGTGCATGACGATAAACTGAAATTGTGAAAATGATCATTCATGACCTAAAACATATTGTTTGACTTAGGTTTGACATGTTGACCAGTATTTGACATAAACCTACTGATATTGACTTTAGTTGACCACATTGACCAAGTTTGACTTTGGTTTGACTTCGGTTGACTTTGTTTGACTTGCATGATATAGTTGACTTTTACTTTGAAACGCATCGAGTCGAGCAATAAGACAACGTACACTATGAAACCACACTTATTTAAGATACATATATTGACCAACCTACATACATATACTTAGGTTGCATTACTCGGCTATAAACTGTACAAGTTATTTGTTCACTTTTCATTCCGAGCTTATTCAAAGGTGAGTCTACAGTCCCGCTTTTTACATGTTTTCAGGGATGAGAATACACGCTGTTATAATTACATTTCCAATTACTTTTGTATTGACATGAGTACTACACATATGCATACTGAGTTTGTACACAAAGCCTCTAGCTTGAATACTTTTAATACCATCGGTGTAAGCACAATTTAGATGGACGGATCCGTTAGGTTGACAACCTCACCCACTATAAAAGTAGTGGTGCATTTATTTTGAACATTAGATACACTCGTACAGGTGTATAACATTTTAGGAGGTAAAGGCGGGTATAGAGGCTTCTATACTCGGGTCATCGCTAGTATTCAGGTGCTCGGTGTATGCAACGATAGAATCTCGTGGTCAAGAAAACTAAACTATTTTTCTGATAACTATTTTTCAGATACTGTTACATTACTTTAAACCTGTAGATTCACCAACATTATTTGTTGACCTGTTTTTGCGTGTTGTTATTCTCAGGTCCTTAAGAGGTATGTTTCCGCTGTGTTTGCTGCTTGACTGGCCGTGGAGTCAGCATTTGATTTTTAAAGAACATTATTTACTTTCGCATTTAAAACTTTTTATAACTGTTTAAATACTGTTGGCTTGTGGTTACGATCACAATAGTGTTTCTATTTTGGGATTATTGACTTATGTTTTTGAAAGATAATTTTCGAATAAAATTAAATGCGATTGCTTTAAACGTCTCATATAGAGGGCGTAACTGTTAACTGTGGGACCTGAATTAACACGCCGTCAGATGGTAATTTGGCGAGGTGTTAAACATGAACCTATATCATTTGTGTATATATATTAATACACATAATCGTAATCGAATAAGTTTATATATATAACCTATTAATGATATTATTTTTATATTAATGATATATTTATTTTTCATATATTCCTTTTAAAAAGGTATATTATATTTTAAATTACATGTTATATTTATTTATTTTATATATATTTATATTTAAAATGATTTATATCTATTCATTTAGTCATAATAATATGTATATACATATAGTTGTATATATGATTAATATTATTTTTAAATTCAGTAGTTTGTTATACGAAGGTATTTATAAGAAAATTAATAATATGTTTGATATATAGTTATATGAAATGTTAATTTAATTATGGTATATGTAATATGTATACTTTATGTACATAATAATTATCAAAAAAAAAAAAAATAGTTTTGATAATAATGGTTTACTAATAATAACAATAGTAATAGCTTTATTAATAATGATAATACTAATAATAACGATATTATTAATAAAGATACTTATAATAATATTTATAATGCTAAATTGTATTATGTTCATAATAATGTTAATAATAATAATAATAATGATCATAATTATAATAGTAATACTACATATGGTAATATTAGTAATAATAATAATAATATTAAGTAATGATAATAACATTTGTAATAATAACAATTTTAACAATAACAATTAACACTAGCAATAACAATCATAATAATAATAATAATAATAATAATAATAATAATAATAATAATAATAATAATAATAATAATAATAATAATAATAATAATAATAATAATAATGATAATAATGATAACGATAATAATAATAGTTATAATACTTATAATTATGTTAACAATACTAATTATAATACTTTTATCAATTATAATACTAATAGTATTAATAATAACAATGATAATATTAATAACAATAATAATAATAACAATAATAATAATTATGAAAATGATAATAATAATAATAATAATAATAATAATAATAATAATAATAATAATAATAATAATAATAATAATAATAATAATAATAATAATAATAATAATAATAATAATTTTGGTATTAAAAACTACCTTAGAAGCCCTTAAAAAAATAGTTGCACCAAGCAAGGATCGAACCCAAGACCTCTCATTAAACCGAAACACTCATGTCACTCTGCTGTTTCTGTTTTTCGTGATATTATACAATTCTGATTTCTTTTAACCCATAATCCGAATTCATCTTCTTCATTAATAATCTTAAATTGATAAAAATCAATTTGCAAATATATAAAACAAATTTTGAATTTAGGTCTGTTAGTTGTAACTAAATCAACCCTCAGTGAGTTTCAATTTAATAGAAATTATGAAAAAAAATTAAAAGAGAATAAAAACAGTTGCTGTATCGAAAATAAAATAAAATGAAGAACTCTTTAGATGATTTTGAAATTAAGAATGTTTTAGCTCACGATTTCTAAATGAAATAAGTTCCAAATCCTTCATAAAAACTTTCTCAATCATAAAATTAACTTAAAACGTCAAAGCGAGATCAAATTTTGTCAAGAACAGATTGTTTGACTTTTGAAATAGAAAGTTTGACTTTAAAATTTGACTTCGTTAGGAAGAATTGGAGTTTAGGATTTTGCAATTAGATTAAGCAAACAATTCAAAACAAGACTGCATTAACACAATTTGAAATAAATTTTGAATTCGTGTTTTAAAAAAAAATGTGGACAGAGCAGAACCGGAACCTGTTCTTCTTAAATTCGTCTTTTTTTTTAACAGCTGTGAGGGTGTTTGTGATTGATAATGGTACTGATGAATTGAATGTTTTTTTTATAACAAGCGTAACTCCTTGAGTTTATAGCAGAAGTAACTCGCCAAAAATCAATTAATCGTACTGACATTTAAAATAAAAAAATATAAAGTGATATTGATTGTTACTGAAATTAGATCGGTTTTTGTCATGTACTTCAATTCAAAGACAGAAATATAGAATCTGATTGTGATATGTAACAAATATGTACGTTTGATTTTGCTTTTCAATTTTTAATTAATATTAATATTAATAATTAATAGATTTAATAAGAAATAATAATGTTTATAACATTATTATTATTATTATTATTATTATTAATAAAATTAATAACAATAATAATAGAGATACTAGCAATATTCATGATATTAATATCAAAATAATAATAATTAAAGATATAATAATAATGTTAATAATAATATTAATGATAGTGATAATATTAAAAAAATTTTAAATATAATAATTTTATTAATAACGATAATGATAAAGATTTAATTAACAATAATGGTAAATGCTAATACTTAATAATAATTTTTAATATACTTAAATAATATTTTCACATAACTATTTATATGACATGTAATATTATTAATTTCTATAGATATATATTATTTACCAATTATTTATTTTACAATATTTATATATATAATTATGTTTAGAAATTTCACATATTATCCTACAATTGTTAATATATGCATATTCGTTATCAACTTTGTTAATAAAAAGATGATTTCTAAATAATGTATTCAATGTTATTAAATATTTAATTGTCTATATATTCTTAAATACTATACTATCTATATATATGTACATAATTTCATCTTATTACTAAGTTTTATTATATCATAAATTATTTTACGTTATTAATTCTAGAAACTAAATCGTATTATATTTTATTAATGTATTTCAAGTTATTATGTTATAATATATATATATATATATATATATATATATATATATATATATATATATATATATATATATATATACCTATATTCATATACACATAATGATTTAAAATTAACTATTTGTAAATCGTCGGAAATGGTCGAAGGGTAATTGAATTCGTGAAAACAGTTCAAAAATTTTAAGACTCAACGTTACAGAGTTTGCTTATTATGTGGAAATCATATAAGAATAAAGTTTAAATTTGGTCAGAAATTTCCGGGTCGTCACACTCTATGAACTACACCCTATCGCATGATCTATGGAAAAGCATGTCACCTTCCGCTAGAACTAGAGTATAAGGCTCTCTGGCCATTGAAAACCTGTAACCTTGATCCTTCAGTAACCGCTAGGCATCGGAAGATGCATATGAATGAACTTGCTGAATTAAGAGACCAAACTTATGAGATATCATATATCTACAAGGAACGAACAAAGCTGACACACAATGCAAAATTAATACCTACAAAGTTCGCTCCTGGAGATAAAGTTCTACTCTTTAATTCCCGATTCTAGAAATTCGCAGGAAAATGCAGATCAAGATGGAGTGGGCCATACAAAGTAATACATGCTTTTCCGCACGGAGCTGTAGAATTAGAAGGACCTACTGGCAACTTCAAAGCCAACAACCACCGATTAAAAGTTTATATAGAAGATCACGACAAGGAGGAGCATCTCTTCTCCTTTGATCCATTCTAAAGACATACCAGGAGAAGTCGAGCTCTAACGACTTGATAAACAAAGTGCTCTTGGGAGGTACCCCTTGCTTATCCTTTTTTATTTTTCTTAATTTTTAATTTTTAAATTATTTTCAGTCTACAAAAATATTTTAGTGCGCACTAACCCTAAGCGCCATACTTGCGCTTAGTACTTATGAGTTTGTTAAATGTATTCAGGCAAAATGCCAAGTTCAGGAGCTTCCTATTGCATTCCAGTTCGCAGGAGAAGGACTCCCAGAGTTTACCTATCGGAGAGCAGCACATATCAATTTAGGCCATCTATAGGACAGTTAGGTCCAAGGCGTTTGACCCTTGAGAGTGTTGAGGAGAACATTAGTACAGCACCGCCAGCTCCTCCATTACGACGCTCAAGGCGTTTAGCTTCGAGACCCGCTGAGCATCCAGAGCCACTAGAGACACGTGAGCTAAAGACTGTGATTCATTATGGAGCCACCTTGAATGACCCAGATGTTACGTGGGCATTACTTAGAGACCAGCAGAGACTTTATCGAGCTCTCAGAGCATACCTTCAGCGTGAAGGAATGCCCCGGAGTACTCTAGGCCCTTCATCATTCATTCTAGCACCCTGTGTTCCCCCAACAAGACAAGCTACTCCCAGGCGCTCTACTCCGATCTCAGTTCATTCAGTCGCTGATAACTCCTAAATTATACAGTTTTTTTTGATAACATTTTGAGGAGTTATCTTAGTATTTTAGAGTCATTTTAATACCAAAACAAACTAAAATGGGTAAAAGGGGAAAAAGGTATTTCTAATGATTTTATCAAAGTTATGTATCAAACAGGATCAAAAACAGAGAAAATTGCAGAAAGGCTAAGGAAGCCGCCGGCATTGATTCACTGAAGCCGCCGGCTTGGAGCTGAATATGCCAGAATGTTCCAGAATCTCTGTAAAATTGAAAGAACTTGTTGATCAAGTAAAAAGCGAAGGAAGCCGCCGGCTTCATCCTGAAGCTGCCGGCCTAATGAACACGGTTTCTCAACTTGTTGACCAAGTTCAAATAAAAATGGGAACAAAATCAAGAAGATTTGGCAGATCTTTGAAGCCGCCGGTCTTCCCTGAAGCCGCCGGCTTAATTATGACGGTTAAATATTTGAGCTTGTGGATTAAGTTAAACTTGCAAAAGGAGTCACCGACCTAAGGCAAGCCGCCGGCTTCCCAATGAAGCCGTCGACTTGGCCACCGTCCCTGAACATTATAAATAAAGGCCTCTGGTCTCAGTTTTTATATGTAGTTTTCAGAATTCAATAATTCTGTTTAGTTCATTTTTCTTTTTAGGGTTTTCTCTAAACCCTTAGGTTAGATTTATTCATTGTAATCAAGATTCATTCAAGTTTTTAATTCAAGTTTCTTACATCTACCTTTTTAAGGTATGATTCTATCTTTACTTTATCATTTTATCTATTTTATTTACTGTCATAGTTTCTGTTCGTCTTCTGCTATGAACTAAACGTTCATAGTGGTTACGTAGACGAAAACTGAACTTCATCTAGGAATCTGATGAAGCCGCCGGCCTCACCTTCCAAGCCGCCAGCTTGGTTGGAAGGAAGCCGCCGACTTTGTGTGCTTTATCTGTACAGTTCTTGGTTCTTTTCCAGATCTGTGTGGTCGAGTTTCTGTAATGATGTTTGAATTGTTTTGAATCTGTTTTGCTTAAATACACTTGTTTGCCATGCTTAATGATTAAATAACATGATTTTAGGATTGATTAGTACTTGATCCAATGATCTATTATTCGATTCATGCTACTTGTTTAGATCTAGTCCATCATTGGATTGCATGCAATTAAGTTAAAAAGCTTAATAGTGATAAACTTGTTTAAAAGGAATTACGCTTATATAATAGAATTTGATATTGTTAGGCTTAATCGAAGAACCTTTGTTTGGATTTGTTTAAGTAATGATTGCATGAGAACTTAGTAGTAATTGACTTTCAGCTAGTAACTTGAGTTGATCTACTTGGTGTTTAATAGCTTATATGATTTGTCAGTCTATTTGCATATTGATCCTCATCACAAGATTAATGTGTATCATGTAATTGAATTGAACAAGAAGAATTAAGATGTTAGTTTTGCACATCACATATCTAGCATATGGTTTAAGTCCTACTTGTTGAATGATATGCAACACTAGCTTAACCTATTAAGGGATAATAATTGGTCTATGATTGTTATTCTGCTTTGTGTTAACATAAGTAATGAAACTTGCCTAATATGATTCCCGTATGAGTTGGTTGTTCATGTAACTACTTTTACTTTTATTTGTTTATTTTAAATTTTCAATTCCTTGCTTTACTTTATTGTTTTGTTTATCTTTTAAAGCTTCTCTTTCTTAAGAGATAAAAATCGATCTCATAAAAAGACATAAAAATATATCTTTAATTCTTTAATAAGAATTAAATAATAAAACAACTCTTATCCGCATCTACGCTCTTTTGGGACGATAACCTAAATTGCTACATCTGACCGTGTTTTGTTGCTCGTTAGGGTGTTAAAATGTATTAATAAAAGGTTTTATAAATTTAAAAGTTGGAGAATAAGTTAAACACTATCGCACACACTTTCAACACATCAACTTTTTGGCGCCGCTGCCGGGGATCGCGGTAAATAAGGAAATTAGATATACTTTGGTTATTGATATTTCTTGAAAACGGGTGATGACTGTCTTCCTTTAGGGGACGGTTGTTGGAGTTCCGATTTAAAGGCTCATTCTCGAACCTAGACGCTGATGGGTCACTTAAGTATTGAAAGATTCAATAGGCCGTGTATGTTTGATTATTCGTTTTTATGCGATAAAAGTTGTTATTTAATATTTATATTATTAATTATATCATTAATATTTATTATATTTATTAATTTAAAGTTTACTAATATACTAATATACTTCTTAAATATTACAAGAGGAATTAGAATAAACTCAAAACTTAAATATATATATATCCTTTAAGGTCTAAAATTTTTTTGCCTAAAACATTTCTTTTTATGATTTTAGATCACATGAATACTCGATCCAAGAAACCAGTCTTACAAGATATGTTATCAAATCCCGATATATTATTTAAACCTTCTATGGATTCGAATATTGTTAAGAAATTAAATTTCAATGAAGGAACTACTTCTAATGATGATTCATTATCTAGTCCACCGTCCATTCCCGATTCTAATTTGGGATCTCTTTTTGGTTTAGAAATTGAAATGACTGATTCAATGGAAGCGTTAATGAAAGTGGGTCGGGAAGGATTAGGTCATGCTATTACTCAGCCTGTTATAAAAGAAAATTTTGATATTAAAGGTCCTATTTTTCATTTGCTTAAGGATAACCAATTTAGGGGTACTGAAAAGGAAGATGCTAATGCTCAAATTCGGAATTTTAAAGATATTTGTAAATTATTTAACATTAATAATGTGGAAAGTAATGTCATCTATCTTCGTCTCTTCCCATGGTCACTAAAAGATGAAGCTAGGGAATGGTTAAACTCGTTACCAGAAGGAGATATTACTAGTTGGGATACAATGGTTGAAAATTTTCTCACTCAATTCTTTCCTGCATCCAAAACTGTCACCCTTCAAACTGAAATTGCTAATTTTCGTCAAAAAACTAACAAGTCTCTTGATTCTGCTTGGGTTCGATTTGGTCAAATGCTTAAGAGTTGTCCACAACATGGTATGGATACGTTTAAAAAGGTAACTACTTTCTATAAGGGTTGTGATATTGCTACAAGAAGAGAGATTGATATATCTGCTGGAGGAAACATTATGAGTAAAACTGCAGAGGAAGCTGAAACATTGATTAATAAGTTGGTAATGATACGTATACCCGATTGGCTCGTGTTGCGCATCACACTTGCACCATGCGCATACCCTATGCGCTTCTGCACTCTTGGCACAAGTAAAAGTGTGCTATGTGTGCCAACTAGATGATGGCGCGTGGGAAGAAGGTGACGTGTCCTGTACTTGTCACGGCCTCTGTACGAAAGGCCGACATGCAGGAAAAAAAGATAGTAGTATTGTTCCCTGGTCCCCTCCATGAGGTTACCAGGCAGTACATGCGAAAAAGTAACATAGAACACGTGGCTCCAATGAACGAATAGCACTGTAGCTATAAATAACGGACTGGAATCACAAGGCAGGGGGCTGGTTCCTTTCAGAAAATTACACACATACTATTTTTAGTGTATTCGTGCGAATCAGTCGTGCTGTCTATAGAGCGCCACTCTTACCCGCGCTACCGGACTTATAGCACTTCACTAGACATCCTTGATATACATGTAACGTTCCTCGAACATAAATCCTACCCTATTACGCGAGCCTTCAAGGTCCGGACTACCCGCTGATGGTGGGTCTAACGTTTAACCACCCATGTTGAGATCATCATCTCGCAAGGGGTTATCCACGGTACTCCGGACCGGAGAGTTAAACTCAATTGACCATTAAATCCCCCCTTATCGATGTCAAGCATGGACCGAACCTGACCCGATTATTCTATTCTTGATCATTTGGCGCCATCCGTGGGACATACAAGTTAAAAGGTTTTGATTTGATCTTTTTTCTATATGTCCACTTCTCATTTATTTTTTCTATACAGGCACCTGTCGTGAAAAAATAAGTGCATTTAATGGCCAACTGCCTACCGCAGCAAGGAACGAAGCGCAAAATCAGCGCTGCCGGAGGCTCGGCGACAATGGAGATATCATTTCCTGCCATACATGCATTCAACACTTCATGCGCACCAATTGTAGTTCAGGGATACCTGCCAGAGTCAGGGCACAGCATCAAGCGCCTTCACATAGACAACGGCAGTAGTGTCGATATCATGTACGAGCATTGCTTCTGACAGCTACCCACAATAGTGAGGCGAACTATTAAACATCTGACTACGGCCTTGTCCGAATTTTCCGGAGAGTCAGCGTGGCCCATCAGAATCTTGGATTTAAAGCTAGAGCTGAGAGACGCTCAGGGATAAATCAAAGAAGCGCACCGAGAGCATAGAGTTATGCGTTGTACGCTCGTACTCTAGGTACAACGCTATACTGGGAAGGACTTCCATTCAAAAATTTGGCGCTATACCATCCACAATTCATGGGATGGTTCGATTCCTGATGGATCAAGGAGTTGCCACACTTGAGTCAACGCCACTGGATGCTTTGTGCGCATCCGTTAATATGGGATGATCCAATTCCACTTGATCCGTCGGTCTTGGGACCAGAGATGCTGAGATTTAATCTTCTGCCACCGATTGGTGACTTCTCTCGTGTGTTGTCTTCACCGCCAGAAACGTTCATTTCATCATTAGAAGTTTCGCCTGATTGAATTTGGGCGATGAATTATTTCTGGGGTTGGATTGATTCCACAAGCCGCGGGTTTTCTTTGTTCAAACTCGGCGGAATGGTATCAGTCGTTGCTTTCTTGTTTTCCGTTTCACTGCCTGGTTTAACTGGATTGTTCGTACCTTTAGGGAGCCATTTGATCAAACCAAATCCATTTAGTGTGGAATAGATTTTCGGTTTGAGCGCAAAATTAGTGAAAAAGAGTGGATCGAATGTTTTAACTCCAATAACTGTGCAAACCCCGATTTGAAATCTGGATTTCAAGGGTGTAAAACAATCGATGGGATTAACCTTATTCGATTGTAATCGAATAAGTTAATATCTTAGAGTAGAGCTTAACTCCGATATCGACCGGAATCTTTATCGGAATTGTATTATCAGCTGGAGAGATGTTACTGTAATTAATTTGGGCAGAGTAAGATTAATGCATCCAGTGTTGGTAAGTGAATGATCTTGTTCGTGTATTTATAGGTGTCATGAGGGAATGATGACGTGGCATATGTCCCTTTCATGGTTATAACAAACTTTTCTAATCCCGAGGGTTGGCGTGGCACCTGTCCCTTTCATGGGAATAACAAGCAGATTCTAACAAATTTTCCTAGATTCGTGGGCTGACGTGGCGTGCATCTTGTTTGTGTATTTGCTCCGGGATCATGTGCTTGTTCCGGGATGGTGTACTTGTCCTGGGACAACGTGCTTGTTCAGGGATGGTGTGCTTGTTCCAGGATGGCGTGCTTGTTCCGGGACAACGTGCTTGTCCCGGGACCAGACACCTAAGCTGGAAAGACGTGGTAGTTCCGAGAGTGTGGTATATCCATCTAGATCATGGCGGATGGATGCCTTGCCCTATGTCCAGGCAAGAAGGTTTTGCTTGATGTTTATTTCAAGTGTTTCTTCACGGTAGTGTAATGACCGGGCAAGATTGTGGTTAGTTTTTAAGTAACTTGGTAAAGGTTTTCGGGTGCCCGACGTTCATGATCTAACAGGCGTCTTTATGTGATGATATGGTTCTTGTCTTCTCAATGCCTTTGCATTCGGCTAGGTGATATCGGTAACCTGCACACTCGTCCAGACTTGAACTTTATGTGGCGTCCCGGCTAGCTTTTGTCTGGTATGATCTTTCTCAGATGCGGACATAAGTAACCTTCTGATCTGGTTACTAAGGTGAGGCCGGGGAGATGTTCTTTGCCCGTGATGGTTAACGTCGGGTACACTCTAGCCGGAATGCTACTAAATAGTGCCTTTCTGAGACGGATCATTAAGAAGTGTAAAGACTTTCTAAACAAAAAATTTAAAATAAAAGATCTTGGTAGTCTTAAGTATTTTCTTGGATTTGAGTTACTTGAGCATGAAAATGGTGTGTGTTTATCTCAAAGAAAATACTGTTTAGAAGTCATTTCTGAATTTGGGTTGTTAGCAAGTAAGCCTGCAGTTACTCCTATGGAAAGTGGTATTGTGTTGTGCAGTTCTGATAATCATAATGAGTCAGATTACTTGCTGACTAATATAAGTGAATATCAGTAGCTTATTGGGAAGTTAATTTATATCACTTTAACAAGGCCAGACATTGTCTATGATGTTCACTGCTTGAGTCAACATATGCATTCTCCTTTAGCTTCACATTTAAAGGCTGCTACTAGAGTCTAAAGTATTTAAAGGGATCTCTAGGTAAAGGAATCTTAATTAACAAAAGTGACAGGTATGACCTTACAAATTTTGTTGATTCAGATTATGGTAAATGTAATTTTTCTAGAAAGTCTGTCACAGGATTTTGCACTTATCTTGGAAAATCTCTTATTCCTTGGAAGTTCAAGTAACAGTCTACTGTTTCTAGGTCTTCAGCTGAAGCTAAATATAGAGCTTTAGCTGCTTTCACATGTGAAATAATTTGGATTTTGAAAATTTTAAATGATTTGAAAGTGAATACAAGCTTACCTATTACGGTATATAGTGATAAAAAGTCTGCACTTCAAATTGCAAAAAATCCTATTTTTCATGAGAGAACAAAGCATTTTGAAATAGATTTACATTTCGTATGAGAAAAAATATCTAATGGTGTGATTAAAACTGGACAAATCAATACTTTTGATAATCACTCTGATATATTTACTAAAGGATTAACTGGTTCTCAACATAAACTCATATGTAACAAGTTGACATTATTTGATGTTTACCATGTTTAGATTTAGGGGATGTATTGAAATATATATTAGCTTTTACAATCTAACATGGTGTTTGAGTGCTAGTTAACTTATTTTTGGATTAAGTTCTATTTTTTGCAGGTTCTTTATTCTTCTTTTTAGTGATCAAGTTGTTGGACACATATCTTTGTAATGGGAAGAGTTGTTACTGAACAAAGAGAAGGTGAAGGACTAAAGCTTCAATTATACTTAACTTATTTTCATCTGGTGGGCTCTAGTTTACATTTGGGCTCCTTGACTCTTCAACCCATTTAAAGCATTTTGAGAAGAAGCCCAAGTTGGTGGAGTATAAAAGGGGTGTCTAATTTATTTATTTAATTTATCTCATTTTTTTCTATCTTTGTATTCGGTTTTCTTTTTCTCTCTCAAATCTGATACGATCTAGGGTTTGAAGAGTCTTTCTATTTTCTTCTTGATTTTGTATTGCTTGGGAGATAACAAGTTCAACTTATATTGAACTTGTCTGAGAGTGTTTAACTCTGTGATTGGGCTGTATTTTATCACAATCGTTGTTTTGATTATGTTGTTGATTACTGGTTTATTTGAACCTCTTGTGATTAGAGGATTTTAACTTTCTTTGATTAAAGGTGTTTCTTGTGTTTTTGTTCAAAATAAAAATAATCACTTTCATTATATATACGTTACTGAGTATGATTTTAGTATAATAGTAAGTACTACTCCGTAGTCAAACAAATGCTATATTTTTAATTTTTAATCAATAAATTTAGTGAGACTTTTTTTTTTTTTTTGAAAGCCAAGAACTTTTATTGAAATTAAAAAATTAAGGCCCCGAAATAGAATACAACTCGAGAAAATAGAGACTATATAAGTAGGTACAAGTAAATATACTGTAAAAAGAAAAGATACATTGCAGTAAAATACAGTCACTCAAAGTATTCACCACGATATTATACTATGCTTTATTAGCTCAATCTTAGAATCCTATATTATTACGTATTCCGTATCACTTTATCGTGCATTTGCTTCCATTTCTTAGCTACCAAGAAATATCGGATTCTAAGAAAATAGGGGAAAAGCGAAGTTCGAAATAAAAAACACTTTTGACTTTTTCTAAAGAAGATTTTCGAGGTTGTCGATAATATGCATAAAACAATTATATAAATAAGTAATTGTTACTAAGTAAAAAAATGCATACCATATTACCTATCTGATAACCGTAAATCCTCAATGAAAACCTACTATGTGCAGTAACCGCTAACCAAATGACGCATTGCTAATGTCATGTTGCAATCTAGTGAGAAAGCTAAAACCGACAAGTAAAAGGGAACCGGTACACAATTCTTGGATGACGCGTCAGCATGGTCAGGCCTAACTCCCAATGTTGACCAGCCTATAATAGAATGGCACGTCAGCATGGTCAGACTCATGACAACACAAACCCGAGTGTTTGCCTATAAATATGATACTGTTATTCCCAAGAAATACAAGAAGTCACATCATAATCATTCATATACCAGTCATTTATTGAGAGATGGTACTTTCTCCCTCTATTACTCTCTCTACTTAAATTAGTATCCACTCCCTCGATCCAATACCAAGTCGAATCGTCCTAGATTGGTTGGGAGCCACCCCTTTGAGATCCTCATCTCCAGCTAAGTTGTTCATGGTAACTAGACCGGAGAGCGAACAACCAATCGCCAAACATTCCCCCACGCTTCTAGCACCCAAGCCCGTACCGGACACCACCTCCGTAGCTGGTGACAAATATATGTTTGATCACTAGGGATGACAGTGAATCGGATATGCATTGGTTGATCTCATATTCTATCCATATATTTTTTTAAATCCATGTTGCGTAAGTGCTATTCAATGTTGGCTCTGAAGCAGCAGGCACGAGGGTGCACAGAGCTTGTGCACTTATTGGAGTTGGACATGTCAACATATATGTGTTTTAATCTAGATGAATTCAAACTTAACCTTCAAGTCAAATGTACCTTTATGATTAATAAGTTTTTGCTGGTGACTTAAGTTGGAAAAATTCTAAAATTTCATAGTCAAAAAGATGCTCAAACGGCTATATTTTCTGCAACACAACAACATGGTCGATCTCATGGAAGAGTCATGCTTCGACCACAAAAATCTATGAGCTTTTTCTCTTTTTTTGCTTATTTAAAAAAGTATTTCGATTCCATGAAGACTCACGTTTTGCCTTTACAACTATATCATTCAAGCTTTCATAGCAAGAAATACTCTAGATTAGAATTTTTGTAAACATCAAATACTGAAAACTTTGTGAGTTTACTTGTGTGCCCAATTGTCTTGGGCTAATCATGATAATAGAGTTATTCTAGTGGTAAGAACACTAGCAATTTGTGGTGACTTTTAACGGGACTGAAAGATTCATGGTAGTGTGACTTGTTGAGGAACAAATTGGTGTATTCAGTTCTTGACTGTGATTGGAGAATCTTAATGAAGAAAACTCCCAATAATGAATTAAAGAGTGGATTAAAAAGGATTAGTTAACATCTTATCTAACCACTATAAATCTATTATGCGAAACTTATTTTATACAATATTTTGCCTATAAAACACTATGAAAAAAATGTTTAGCTTAATAGTGAAGCGACCCGTCCTAATCCATAAGGACGAATACAATAACATATGGTTACATTGCGAGGTATTTGACCTCTATATGATGCATTTTTACAAACATTGCATTCGTTTTAAAATACAAACTTTCATTTCATCGAAAGTTGACATGCATGCATACCATTTCATAATATTCAAACTATAAATGACCTAATATGTCATTTACTTAATAATAATCTTTATTAAACTCAACAATCTTGAATGCAACGTCTTTTAAAATATGACATGAATGACTCCAAGTAATATCTTTAAAATGAGTAAATGCACAGTGGAAGATTTTTTTCAATCCTGAGAATAAACATGCTTTCAAGTGTCAACCAAAAGGTTGGTGAGTTCATTAGTTTATCGTAATCAATCATTTTCATAATTTTAATAAACCACGAGATTTCCTTTATTCAATAATCATACACTCGCAAGTGTTTAAAAATCTTTCATATGGATTGAACACCTGGTAACCGACATTAACATCATGCATATAGAATATCCCCAAAAGAGAAATCCATCTGTATAATATAAACTCGAAGTACTAAAGCATACCATTTTCCAGTATGGGGGTGTTAGTGCTCGTAGATCTACCTTTAGGATTCGCATCAATTAGGGTGTCTGTTCCCTAATTCATAGGCTACCAAGCTAAAAGGGTGATATTCGATTCGATAATCCAACCATAGAATGTAATTTTCGAGTACTTGTGTCTATTTCGTCAAACATTTATAAAACAACGCATGTATTCTCAATCCCAAAAATATATATTGCAAAAGCATTTAAAAAAGGAGTAATGAAACTCACAATACTCTATTTCGTAGTAAGTATGCATATGATGGCATTGAACAAGTGCAAGGTTGGCCTCGGATTCACGAACCTATATTAAGTATATATATATATATATATATATATATATATATATATATATATATATATATATATATATATATATATATATATATATACATGTTGGTCAATATCTGTCTAACACTTTAGGTCAAGTCGTAGTGTATCACAATCCTAATACTCGAGACTAATATGCAAAAGTCAACAAAGGTCATCTTGACCAAAATGACTTCCAAAAATTGTATAACATAAATATAGTCGTTTTATATATTTAAATATATCTATCAAATTTTATTATAGTAAATAATACAAACCATTTATTAATAAATAAAGAGTTATATTAAAGTTTATTTATGCTAAAAATATACTTTTATATATCTCAAGTAATAAGATTTATACAGTTTGCTCAAAATCATAAATATATAGTAGTATGTACTATTTAATGTAATTATATTACGTATGGTGAAAATATCTTTGTATCACATATTTGATAAAATAATATTGATAATAAGTAAAGTTGCACTATTTTATAATAATAATATTAATTATTTTTATTCATAATAATAATAATAACAATATTTATATTTACTAATGATCATATTAATTATGATAAAATGGTAATTCTAATCATGATAATTTAAATAATAATGATACTTTTTAATATTAACTGTAACAATAATAATTCTATTTAATATGATTTTTTTTAATAATAATACCAAAATGATAATAATAATGATATTTTATAATAACAATGATATTTCTATTAAAAATGATAATTTTAATAAAAATGATAGTTTTAATATTAATGATACTTTTAATAATAATAATGATGATAAAAATAATAAAATGATAGTTTTGATAAAAAAATATTAATTATTTAAAAAAATATTAATAATAATAAAAATAATAATAATCATAATAATAATAATAATAATAATAATAATAATAATAATAATAATAATAATAATAATAATAATATTGATTATTAGATAATAATATTAATAACTATAATAACGACGATAACGATAACGTTAATGGTAACGATAACGATAATAATAATCATTTTAACAATAATACTTTAAAATTATAGATAATTCAATTGACGATATTTTTTAATCCGTTCATCGAAATCATACAATTTCTAAATGAAAAGTTATTAATTTTTCGCCACCTTTCCAACGACATGCATATCATATACTTTATCTCAATCGCATATGTATCAAATTCATAATCTATCATAAGATTTTTAATGACAAAATTAAACATACAAGAATGCATAATCATATATACTCGAGCACTAGTCAGGAATACACTATTTATATATAAAAGTTAAGTTATAAGTGCTCACGTATCAATATTGAGATTCAATATTGCAGGAAAGTACGTAGATGCGACGGAGATGATAAACGCTAGTTTGACCTCACTAGCATACCCCGAACATTGCCCATAATCTCCATAGATATAACCCATAATTTCCTTAGCTCTATCCCGCTCATAAAAACCGTTTCTGAAATAACCCGCTCATGACTCCGTCGTAGTATTTTATGTATAAACAAATAATAATACTCATAATAATAATAATAATAATAATAATAATAATAATAAGATTAATAATAATATTAATCTTAATAATAATAATAATAATAATAATAATAATAAATATTATACAGAGTACTATGATAGATAGAGAGATTGAGAAGTAAATTATGAAATGAATTCGTTCGAAAACTTCAAGTTTTATAGGTCCTGGCATGTCCCCTCTTGCCATGCTATCGCGTGGGTTTAGAGGGCTGTGACCATGCGAACGCATGGTCCTTGGTTCCAGCTCACATGCACTCGTTTAATCCTGTCGACACTCCTTTTATATTATTTTATATATAATATAATTAATTTATATAATTATATAAATATTATATTATATTTACGTATATAGTTAACATGTAAAATTAGTTCCATTGTCTTGGACGTTGTCACACGACTAAAGTCTCGGTTCCGGTTTCTCGAACGCATTTTTTGTACACTTTAGAAAACTACCTCTTAATGTTACGCGACGTGTACCTATTATCAAAAATTAGACTTAATCATCTATAATCTATATTACTCAAAGTATAATCTCTTCATTTGAGTATTGTGGTCATTTGCTTCTATAAATCAATGTTTCGTTGTTTATTAAAATATGTTTAATAATATCGAAACGTTTTATATTTAAATTACTCATTAACGCATTGTAAAATATATATATATATATATATATATATATATATATACACACATATATATTCTTATTTAAAAATATAATTTTGTACATTTTATATATAATTGAAATATCTATTTAATAATATAACGTTTAATTTTTCAAAACTAATTATATTTCAAAGTTATTTTAAAATCGTTTAAGTAATAGAAAATATTATGTCGTATCACGTTTACGTTTTTGAGATAATATATATATATATATATATATATATATATATATATATATATATATATATATATATATATATAATTTATAATACAAAGCTTTAATTAATTCCTTTAAAACTTATGAACAATTTATCTTATAAAACGTTTTAATAATAAAGTTCTTTTTAAACCAAAATATATTTTTGTACATTTGAAACAATATTGCATAAATATGAAAACTTTGTTTTCCAAAACTAAATATATTAAGAATCATTTTACTAAAAAGGTTATAATAGTAGAAGTTGTTATATCGTAAAACGTTTTAGAAAAGTAAGATTAAATATACTCTTAATAGGTTTTAAATTTTCAAATTACTGTTTCTTGATGAAACGTAGGATAAGATTCAAAGATTAAATAAACATATGAAGTCATTCTAATGTAAAATATCAATTTACTTAACTTATCTAACATCTAAATTATTTTATCAAAGTTACGAGAAAATTATGGTAAAGCATGTATTGTAAATCAAACCGGAACCTCTACTGACCTTTGTCTAATCCTCGATAATTGACACATTTGTTCTTACTTGTAATTCACTTTACAAATTCTTCCGAATATCGTTAAAAGGAAAAGATTTCTTAAATCAAAGTGGGCCTCTTAATACAGACCCGTAATCATAACACAATGTATCAGATAACTCAATCATTTGATATTATCTTTTAATCTCGTCGATAAATATATTAAACTTATATCGAAACAAATACGTTCATGTAAAGTATTATTCATTCAATACTTTGATAACATTTCCAAGTCATAAAATAGATCTCATAGCTTATATTCATATCAACTAAACCGTTAAATTTTTTATTAGTATATCTCAATTTAATAATCACACATAAGTATATATATATATATATATATATATATATATATATATATATATATATATATATATATATATATATATATATATATATATATATATATATATATATATCTACACATAATAGTTCGTGAATCGTCGAGCATAGTCAATGGGTAATTGAATACATAAACATAGTTCAAAGTTTTTGACATATCAACATTACAGACTTTGCTTATCGTGTCGGAATAATATAAAGATAAAGTTTAAATTTGGTCAGAAATTTCCGGGTTGTCACAGTACCTACCAGTTAAAGAAATTTCGTCCCCGAAATTTGATCAAGGTCGTCATGGGTAACAATAAGAATGTTTTCATGACAAATATGAGTTGATAAATAGAATTTTATCATCATTGAGTAATATGGAATAAACAATCCATTTATGTGAAGAGTATGAGTGAAGTTATTACAAAAGAGTGAAATGAGTAAGTGTAGGTTCGTCATATCTTTTAACGTAGATAGAATTGATTTTCGAAGTTCAAGGGATTTGGAGAAAATCTTTGTAATAAGATTTGATTCTTCGATAATCAAGGAAATTAGGATCTTCTTTGTTTAAATACGATAACCTGTCACGATTGCTCTGTCAGATTTTTCGCTATAAATCCACTCCCTTCCTTTCTTTATTTCCACAGCTCACCTTCTATTATTCCTCCCTCAATTTATACCTTAAAGCATTCATCAATATGCTTCATCCAGTTCTGATTCTTGATATACTCCTAACTTTCATATCCATCATTCTTCTTTTTCATCTGTCGCCGGAGGAATCTATTCACTTTTATTATACTATTGGCTTTATAGTGTTTTTTAGTTCTCCCATGTCTTTACGTTAGAATACTTATTGATATACACGGTTTGTAATTTATGTGTTGTCGTCAGCCTTTATATCTTTTCTTATTTTTCAGAGTCCCTACTTCTGTATTTCTATAATCATCGACATCCACAGCTAATGATCTCTCCTATTTGCTGCAATTTATACCCCCATTTCTATTTCAGAGCTTCATGCTCTGTCTTCTCTTCTACCTATTAAGCACCGCATGTAATGGTCCAGAATTCGCAGATATGAATTTTGGAATGAACATAGTTAATGTTCTAAGAAGGAAATCATAATGGCACGATCTTGATTTGTCAAATTACCAGAATATCTCGGAAAAGACCGAATTATCAATAAAATATTTTCTTGATATTTTTATAGATTAAATAGAATACAAGAGTCGTGTAACATGGCATATGATGATGTTATGATCTGTGAATTATCACGTTCCATTTAGAAACTCAGCATGACTTACTGTAATATAATCACGTTGATCAAGTGTCATTATATTATACTAGCTCATGTTTCTGTTCCCAACACTACTTCAAAATCAGTCATACTTCAAACTCGAAGGTTTCAGACTTTAGTAACTAAACAGTTTCCTTACAGATAAAGTGAAGGGATAAATGATTTTAGATAAGAATAGTTATAAAAATATCTTCAGAAATATGGAGGATATTTATAATGAAAGATACGATGATATCTTAGAATTTCTAATATCAGAGGATGATGAAGAATATTGTCCGCAAGGGTTTAGAGTAAGGAGTAAGGTATTTGTTAATGACTTCAGCAGATACTGAATCATTTGGATTCTTTGAATGTAGATTTCGTCTTTGTGATTTATCCACAGCCTCCTTCATACTTTGCTCAATCCGTTTTCAAGTTCCAAATCTTCTCTTTTTCAGAGCTTTGCCAACACACTATTCTTTATCATCAAACTTTTTACTATCAAGGTTGCCTACAGTTTCTGCTGCTTCATTCAGCTTTTCCAAAAATTCAGAGAACTAAATCGTAGATTGGGGTGTTTTTCAGAAACTTCACATTCAAAGTATATAAGTCTAGGAGATAGATGTTATATATATACATATAACTATTGGCGTAGACATGCTGCGAGATTTCAAGATACTGATTGCTGATTCTCAATAATTGGCATGAAAATTCTTGTTACAAGATGCGGATGAGTAAATGATGAGGTTTCGATAATTATAATAATTTTTTTGGAAGGTCAAAGATCAGTGAAGTTGTTGGTAAGTTTATTACTAATGTGGTGGAATATAAATGGTTCCCCGGTAATGATGGCGAAAGGGCAACGTATATATCAAGGTTATAATAAGGCTGTTTTGACTGAAAACTTGAAGTTAACTTGCTGGAGCTGTGACAAAACTGACTACTTTGGAAAGGAATTGAAAAGTCATTTTAGCTAATAAATGCCAAAGGCTCTAACACGGATACATGTTAAATTATGACTTTGGTTTCAAGAATTTCTCAGATACATAACTGTGGGTAACATGTGGTTGGATCATCATCTCGATTGTTCATTATTTAAAGTGTCTTCAGGAATTTCGAAGGGTTTGAACACAGATTGTAATCGTTAATACACCTATGATGTTCTAACACAGTTTTGAAGTCAAAGTATAGCTTTGAAAGATGTAGGAATCTAAGAGTGAGGGTACCGGTTATATCTTAACTTGGATTTTGATCTGTTAAAATCAGAATATGTAATCGAGTTTGGATGAAATGGTTGTTCTGATTTCTATGAAAGAATGTGTATCGTTGTGAAGGTAGTGAGTATAGTTAATGATTGCTGAATCAGAATCAAAGAATGTAACATATTAATTGTGAATTTATATATCTCTGGGGTATTACCTACCCGTTAAAAGTTTCACAAGTTAATATTTTGTACAGGAGAATTTGCATTACAGTCTTTATTAAAATATATGTATATCCTCTTCAGATGTAATACAGATTTAATAATTTAATATTTCATTAAACTCATTTAATTTATGTTTGAAATTATGATTGAGAAATCCCTAAAACTTCAGAAGTTACGTAATCTTCACTGAGTATTTCTTCTATTTGAATAAAATTATGAATTACCACTTCATTATTCATCTATTGATATTTCTTTGATGAATGATGTTGGGTGTTTGTGAAAATTCTTGTGAACTACGCAAGACACGAATGATGATTTCTAGGAATTTTCGAGTACATCGAAAATGAATGTGTAAAATCAAACATGTAATTGAATAATACACTTGATTTATTATGAAATGGAATTCATTGAGTTGAAACAGATATTGTAGTTAATGATGGTTAAGTCGTTAATGAAAGATGTACATCATAGCATATCAGTAACATGAACTAACCGAGTAGTACCTACTGGTTAAGATTCACACGTAATAGCTTAGTACGAAAAGATTTATTTTTATCTCAAAATTCATATATATATAAAATATACATATAACTTTCTTCAAGGGGAATGAGTTAATACTTCTTAACTCGTTGATACAATATATGCGTTGTGGATTTGTGATGATGTTGCGGTGATTATGGATCTAGTGGAGCTTGTGATGTTGTAGGTGCTGTTGATGATGACGATGCTGACGGTACAGACTGTGCTGGTGAAGCTAACGAAACTATTGATGCTGCTGGTAAAACAAGTCTAGCTTATAAATCGTGCACCATTTTGGTCAGGGTTTCTTTTATCATTTCGGTCCACTCATCTGATTTATGGTTAGGTCTAGAATAAATAATCTCTAAGACTTTGGAGATTACATAGTCGCCGCAAAATGTTTCTACAATGAAGTTATGAATCAATACTTCATCGGTCATTGTTGTTGGTACTCCTTGTTATCTTCGGTGCGTATGACGTTGATGTTCGAGGTACAGATTGTGAGGTTGAGGTGTGGGATGCGGATGTTGTTGTTGGTGTTGGTAATGGTACTGTTGGTGTTGCAGATGGTGGTACTGTTGTTGCCGGTGCTGCTGCTGGTGCTTATAACCTTTGCACCGTATTCTCTAAAGCCAACACTCGAGCGCGAAGCTCGTTGACTTCTTCTATTACACCAGGGTGATTGTCGGTTCGGACGAGTGGGTGAATAAGATCTAGAATGTAAGATAGTATATAATCGTGACAAGATACTCTGGAAATGATAGAGAAAATGGTATCTCAAATAGGTTCGCCGGTAAGTGCTTCAGGTTCATTGCCAAGAGGGAAATGTGGTGGATGGAAGGGATCACCTTCTTCTTGTCTCCAGTGATTAAGTAAGCTACGAACCCATCCCCAATTCATCCGGTATAGATGATGGCTTATTAGTTGATCCATTCTGGTCACACTGCTTTCAGAGCTCGAGTGAAACTCCATATCGGAATCTGAGGAACTTGAACTAGTAGCGAGTTCCATTTCGTACGATTGAATAAAGGATTTTTCGATATGAAATAATTCCGGCTATCGAATGGTATTCTAATTACATAGAATATCTATATATAAATAGGACAAAAGATTTCGTAGATTACGGAAGAATTTATAGAATATGCCAGGCAAAGTTTACAGTAACAGATACTCTAAGATTTGAATTAGCAGATACGCTAAGATATGAATTTTGTCTATACACTATTCATGCAATCAATACAGTAAGATGTGTCTAGACTTAAGAATGATAAGCAGGTAATTTCCGATAAGAAATGATAAGCAAAATTTTTGACATGCAACTAAGGTCGAAGTCCAGACTCACTAATGCATCCTAACAACTATCAGTTAGATACACTAATGCAGACCTGATTCGCTAAGACCACCGCTCTGATACCACATGAAGCGACCCGTCCTAATCCATAAGGACGAATACAATAACATATGGTTACATTGCGAGGTATTTGACCTCTATATGATGCATTTTTACAAACATTGCATTCGTTTTAAAAGACAAACTTTCATTTCATCGAAAGTTGACAGGAATATATACCATTTCATGATATCCAAACTATAAATGACCTAATATGTCATTTACTTAATAATAATCTTCATTGAACTCAACAATCTTGAATGCAACGTCTTTTGAAATATGCCATGAATGACTCCAAGTAATATCTTTAAAATGAGTAAATGCACAACGGAAGATTTCTTTCAATCCTGAGAATAAACATGCTTTCAAGTGTCAACCAAAAGGTTGGTGAGTTCATTAATTTATCGTAATCAATCCTTTCCATAATTTTAATGGACCACAAGATTTCCTTTATTCAATAATCATACACTCGCAAGTGTTTAAAAATCATTCATATGGATTGAACACCTGGTAACCGACATTAACATCATGCATATAGAATATCCCCAAAATAGAAATCCATCTGTATAATATAAACTCGAAGTACTAAATCATACCATTTTCCAGTATGGGGGGTGTTAGTGCCCGTAGATCTACCTTTAGGATTCGCGTCAATTAGGGTGTCTGTTCCCTAATTCTTAGGCTACCAAGCTAAAAGGGTGATATTTGTTCGATAATCCAACCATAGAATGTAATTTTCGAGTACTTGTGTTTATTTCGTCAAACATTTATAAAACAGCGCATGTATTCTCAGTCCCTGTAACAACCCGAAAATTTCCGACCAAATTTAAATTTAATCTTTATATGATTCCGACACGATAAGCAAAGTTTGTAAGGATGAGTCTTGAAAACTTTGAAATCTATGTTCATATAATCAACTATCATTTTATGTGTATATTTCTTGTATATATATATTGTTATATTTAAATTAATTATTTAATATCTACTTATTTGCGTAGTAAATTTTGTTATTTAAAAATGTTGATATATATGCATAGCGTATATTGAATATAATTAATTATGAGTTAAATAGTAAATGTCTGTAGTTTTCGGTTGACGTTTAATTATTTTTAAAATAGGTCTAATATATATATATATATATATATATATATATATATATATATATATATATATATATATATATATATATATATATATATATATATATTGTCATAACCCGTCCTTAACCATAAGAACGAGTTAGATAACGTATGATTTCATTGCGAGGTATTGACCTCTATATGCGACATTTTTAAAAGAACAACTGCATTTATTTTACATTACAAACCATAACTCTTATTTTAATACAAGCTTTAGACAATAAAAAGATGATTATCGTTTAGCGATAATCTTAGACTTACAAACTTTACATGTGATGATAACAATACGATTTCTAGCATATTTTACATTACAAATCCTCCGATATGCAGTTTTATTTTTGACACAAATATGCATACTCAAGATCTTGTTTAAATTCAACATGTTGCAGCGGAAGCTTCTAGTTATCACCTGAGAATAGACATGTTTAAAACGTCAACATAAAGTTGGTGAGATATAGGTTTAATGCCGGCAGCAATATATATATAGACCACAAGATTTCACATATAAACATTTTAATAAAAATATTCTAAGTGGTTGAGCACTTGGTAACCATACTTAACATTTAATCACGTCGCATATTCCCTTTATTATGAAATCTTACTACACCGTACCAAGTGTAGTCACGAAACGAAGTACTGTGCAACCGTTGAATACTGGTCGTCCAGTCCGGTTGGGGTTGTCAGGCCCGATAGATCTATCAACAGGATTCGCGTTTACAATACCGCTGTAAATAATAGTTACCAAGCTACAGGGAAGTATGCCAGTGGTACAACTAAACGTAGAATATATTTTTCAGTTACTTGTGTCCATATCGTAAAACATAAAATACATGTATTCTCATCCCGAAATATTTAGAGTTTAAAAGTGGGACTATATACTCACTTTCGTCTTGAAGATATGAAATTTTGACTTGGTCTCCGATTGATATCACGAACCTATCCATATAATATATCAATACCTTTTCTTTTTAAACAATCGTCACATATATATACTTATAATGCTTTTAATACTTTTAATAATTCCTTAGTCCGTAGTTAGCAGTCCGATGTTAGTAATTCAATTTTAAATGGTTCATTTTTAGGTGTTTAATAAACCCCCAACGAAATAAATAAAACCCCCATCGTATATGTATTGGTCGAGATTAATCTTGACCCACGGTACCGGTGTTGTCATATGACGTGTTGCGTACATAAAGTACCGGTGTTGTCAAATGACGTGTTGCGTACAATCATGGGATCTTATGATTAATCTTCTCGTATTGTTTACGGGTGATCCTGAACCATATAAAATTAAATTATGAGTACATATATATAAAATGTCATGTTATTTTAAAAAGATGTGATTTATTTAATTTTCTCCAATTATTTTCGTAGCTAAACTAGTCTTGGATATCCGATTTTGTTTTGGTCGTAGTTTCTTCGTTACAACTCCGTTTTCGTTGGTTCAACTTGCCACTTCCTTGGATCGAGTTCCTCTTTAAGACTATGAACTGTAAATACCTTAGTTTGTATTCAAAATCACAGGTCATAGGTCAAACTTTAGTGAAACTTATGAAGTTTAATCATTTTCCATCATGTAAACAACCTTAAAGGATTATTTTTCTAAAAATACTTATACTTTGAGTTATATCATGAAATTTTTATGTGTTATCATATTCATAGTAAAATTCATTTTTCAAGAAAATAAACCTCCAATTCAAAGTTTAAGATGGTTTTTAATTATCCAACCCAAAACAGCCCCCGGTTGCACTCCGACGTCGTAAAAACAGTTTTTAAGGTGTTCTTTGAAAAACCAAGTTATACCTTGTTAAATTAGCATATATTTAAGTTATATTACAGGTCTTGAAGTATTTTAAAAGTTAAGTTAGAAGGATCTATTTAGTTTGCAAACAAGTTTGAAAACATTCAAACTATGTTCTTGTTGTTAAAATTTTATACCATAAAATAAGATAGCTATATATATATGAATCGAATAAGGTTATGAACAAAGTTACTACCTCAAGTTACTTGGACAAGATTGCTGTAAAAGAGGAGTAAGAACCTAGAACCAAAAGGGTGATGGAATTGGATGAAAGATTGGAAGTAAGTTTGTGTTCTTGGAAAGGATTCTTGAAGTGTTTTTGTAAGGGTTCTCTTATGGTGATTAAGGCTTGTTTATATGGCTAGATCTTCATGGTTTCTTGCTGAATGGTTATGGAGTTTAAGGGTTAAGAAAGAGTGTGTGTTTTAGCTAGAAAATGGAAGTGAAAGTTGAATCAAAATGAGGATACATGATCCTCCTTAAAAACGTGATTTAGGGGGGGAAAGGACAAAACTTTTAAGCTTGTAATCTTGTGTATTTGTCAAACAATCATACAAAAGCAATTACCTTATACATAAGGCATTGAACAAGGGCTGGTTGGTGGTGATTTGATGTGTATATACCAATAGTAAATACATATAGAAGCTAGGTATGATACGAGTACAAATACTCTAGATATACGTATAGAAATTTTGTGAAAAATGGAATGAGGATTCAAATATAGCTATCTTTTGTGAATACACTTATATGGTTTTATGTATTTAAGTTCTTAAAAGTGATTAAATACATTACTTATACGATATATGTATAAACATTATAGATTATAAGTATTTATGTCAATTAATGTTACGTATGGTTATCGTTTTGAAAACTTAAGTTAGTAGTTTCAAAATATACTTATAACTTATTGTTATTAATACAAAATAAGATATTAAAACATTCATTAATCATGTTAAATATGTATATATACATATATATACATAAACGTATAATTATCATATATTGTATGGTTCGTGATATCATCGGTCAAACTAGACGGTCAAACGTTGTGTAAAACTCTTTTCGGAAACATAAATCTCAACAATTTGGATTGCTTATCATGTTGGTAAGGTTTAATTTATGTAAATATTAATCTTATAAGTATAGAACGATCGAAAAAGTGCGGGTCGTTACATTACCTCCCCGTTAAATAAATTTCGTCCCGAAATTTTAAAATTGTACCTATTTTGCGTCATTGAGAAACAAGTGTGGATACTTTTGTTTCATCTGATCCTCTCGTTCCCAAGTAAACTCGGGACCTCTTCTAGCACTCCAACGAACCTTAACGATCGGTATGTTGCTCTGCTTGAGCTGTTTAACTTCACGATCCATGATTTCGATTGGTTCTTCGATGAATTGTAGTTTCTCGTCGACATGGATTTCTTCAAGAGGAATGGTGAGGTCTTCCTTTGTAAGACACTTCTTAAGGTTTGAGACGTGAAAGGTATTGTGTACTCCGACGAGTTGTTGCGGTAACTCGAGTCGATAAGCTACCGGTCCAATGCGTTCGATGATCTTGAACGGGCCTACGTACCTTGGGTTCAGTTTACCCCTTTTTCCAAAACGTATCACACCTTTCCAAGGTGATACCTTTAGCATAACCATGTCACCGATCTGAAACTCTAATGGTTTCCTTCGGACATCGGCGTAGCTCTTTTGGCCACTACGGGCTGTTTTCAATCTCTCCTTAATTTGTACTATCTTCTCAGTCGTTTCGTGTATGATCTCGGGACCAGTTAATTGTCGATCTCCTACTTCATTCCAACAGATAGGAGATCTACACTTCCTTCCATACAATGCTTCGAATGGTGCAGCTTTAATGCTCGCATGATAACTATTAGTATACGAGAATTCTGCTAACGGTAAATACTTATCCCATCCGTTTCCAAAATCGATCACACATGCCCTGAGCATGTCTTCAAGAGTCTGAATTGTTCTTTCACTCTGCCCGTCAGTTTGCGGATGATATGCGGTGCTCATATCCAAACGAGTTCCTAGTGCCTCCTGTAGTGATTGCTAGAACTTTGAGGTAAATCTACTATCACGATCAGATATAATGGAAATAGGTATTCTATGCCTTGAAACTATTTCCTTTATATATAATCGTAATAATTTCTCCATTCTATCTGTTTCCTTTATAGGCAAGAAATGTGCAGATTTGGTAAGACGATCAACAATTACCCAAATGGTGTTGTATCCCCAGGCAGTCTTTGGTAACTTCGTGATGAAATCCATGGTAATACCGTCCCATTTCCATTCTGGAATTTCTGGTTGTTGAAGTAACCCTGACGGCTTCTGGTGTTCTGCTTTGACTTTGGAACACGTTAAACACTCCCCAACATATGTTGCAACGTCTGTCTTTAAATTAGGCCACCAATAATGTGTCTTAAGATCTTGATACATCTTTCCAATTCCAGGATGTATCGAGTATCTTGTCTTATGTGCCTCATTCAATATCAACTTCCTTAATCCACCCAACTTCGGTACCCAAATACGATTTGCAAAATATCGAGTTCCATCTTCCCGCATAACGAGTTGCTTCTCATACTTCTTCATTATTTCATTTCCTATATTTTCTTTAGTAAGTGCTTCTCGTTGAGCCTCTTTGATTTGTGAGTTGAGATTCATGCGAATTTTTATGTTCATCGCTCAAACTCGAATTGGTTCTCGTTCCTTTCTGCTTAAAGCATCGGCCACCACGTTCGCCTTCCCGGGATGATAACGAATTTCACAATCATAGTCGTTTATCAGCTCGACCCACCTACGTTGCCTCATGTTCAACTGTTTCTGATCAAAAATATGTTGAAGACTTTTATGATCAGTAAACATAGTGCATCTAACCCCATATAAGTAGTGTCTCCATATCTTCAATGCAAACACGACTGCTCCCAGTTCTAGATCATGCGTCGTATAATTCCGCTCGTGAATCTTCAATTGTCGGGATGCGTATGCAATAACTTTCTTTCGTTGCATAAGAACACAACCAAAACCTTGTCGCGAAGCATCACAATATATTTCAAAATCATCGTTCCCTTCAGGTAACGATAAAATAGGCGCCGTAGTTAACTTCTTCTTCAGTAATTGAAATGCACTCTCCTGCTCAGAAGTCCATTCATATTTCTTCCCTTTTTGCGTTAACGCTGTCAACGGCTTCGCTATTCGAGAAAAATCTTGAATAAACCTTCTGTAATAACCGGCTAAACCCAAAAATTGGCGTATCTGCATTGGTGTCTTAGGAGTCTCCCATTTTTCAATGGCTTCAATTTTTGCTGGATCAACCTGAATTCCTTTGCTACTAACAACGTGGCCAAGAAATTGCACTTCTTTCAACCAGAAAGCACATTTAGAAAATTTAGCATATAGCTGTTCTTTTCTCAACAACTCTAATATCAACCTTAAATGCTGTTCATGCTCTTGCTCACTCTTGGAATAGATAAGAATATCATCAATGAAAACGATAACAAACTTATCTAAATATGGACTACAAACTCGATTCATGAGGTCCATGAATACAGCTGGCGCATTCGTCAATCCAAACGGCATGACCAAAAATTCGTAATGACCATAACGTGTCCGAAAAGCAGTTTTCGGAATGTCCTCTTCTTTGACACGTAATTGATGATAACCCGATCTTAGGTCGATTTTCGAATAAACACATGATCCTTGCAGTTGATCAAATAAGTCATCAATTCTCGGTAGTAGATACCGATTCTTGATAGTTAACTTATTTAATTCACGATAATCTATACACATCCTAAAAGATCCATCTTTCTTCTTAACAAACAAAATTGGAGCTCCCCACGGTGAAGTGCTTGGTCGTATGAATCCACGGTCTAGTAATTATTTTAACTGACTTTGAAGTTCTTTTAATTCGGACGGTGCAAGTCTATATGGAGCACGAGCCACTGGTGCAGCTCCTGGTACTAAATCTATTTGAAATTCTACAGATCTAAATGGAGGTAATCCCGGCAACTCTTCCGGAAATACTTCAGGAAAATCTCTTGCCACAGGCACGTCATTGATGCACTTCTCTTTTTCTTTCTTTTCGACTTTATTAACATGTGCTAGAATAGCATAACATCCCTTTTCTAAACACTTCTTGGCTTTCAAACAGCTAAAGAGTTTTAGCTTTGAGTTACCCTTCTTTCCATAAATCATTACTGGCGTTTTATTCTTACGAGGAATGCGAATTGCCTTCTTGGCGCACACAACTTCAGCTCCTATTTTGGACATCCAGTCCATGCCGACTATTACATCAAAACTTCCTAATTCTAAGGGTATCAAGTCAATTTTAAATGTTTCTCCGGCTAAATTTATTTTACAATCACGACAAATTTTATCGGCTTTAATTAGTTTACCATTAGCTAACTCAATCATGTACTTAGCATCTAGAGGTAATGATGAACAATTCAATTTAGCTTGAAAGTCTCTACACACGTAACTTCTATCAGCACCAGTATCAAATATAATAGATGCGGATAAGTTATTAATGGTAAACGTACCCGTAACAAGCTCCGGGTCTTCACACGCCTCTCTAGCATTAATAACAAATGCTCTTCCTCGTGCAGATCCATTATTCTTCTCTGGATTCGGACACTGGCTCTTATAATGACCCTGTTTTCCACACCCATAACAAGTAACGGTAGCCAAAGCAGTTCTATTTGCATTGGTGGCAGGAGTCTTGGTACCATTTGTATTTGTAACGAGAGCCCTACAATCTTCAGCAAGATGACCCTTTCGATTACATTTGTTGCATACCACATTACAGTAACCAGAGTGATGTTTGTGGCATCGGTTACATAAAGGATTTTGTCCTTTATAACCAAAGCTTAAACCACTACCCGCACCTTGCGTGATTTCTTGTTTCTTAAAAGATTGTTGTTGGTTACCTCGATCATAATTTCCATTCCACTTTCTTTTGTTACCTGATACCTTCACATCAGTATTGGATACTTTCTTATCCATGATGACCTGATCCATTAGCTCGTTTGCCATGGTTATAGCTTCATGAATTGTCTTAGGTTTCGATGCTGTAACATTTGCCTTGACCTTTTTGGGCAAACCATCTTTGTACATTTCAATTTTCCGTTCTTCAGTTGGAACCAATTCAGGACATAGCAAAACTAATTCCATGAATCGCTGATTGTAGTTGGTGATTTCAGTACCAATAACCTTCAGACTTCGTAATTCATCTTCCAACTTCCTAACCTCGTTCCTTGGACAATACTCGTTGATTAACATTGTTTTGAATTCTTCCCATGGAGTATCATAAGCTACATCTCCTCCTACCGCCTTCACATAATTTTTCCACCACGTGAGTGCACTATCTTGTAAAGTGCACGATGCGTATTTGGTCATGTCCTTTTCAACACAACCACTGATTTTGAACACAGTTTCCATCTTTTCTATCCACCGGGTTAAACCGATCGGTCCTTCCGTTCCACTGAATGATGAGGGCTTGCAAGCTTGAAAAGTTTTGTAAGTGCACCCCACACGAGGATTTGGGTTAACTGCAGCACCTCTTGCAGCCTCGACCCATAACATTCTGTCGTTCACTCGCTGATTGATGAGTTCCTGGATTTCTTGTTCCGTCATTCGGTTCAATCGTGCCATAATCTTCAATAAGAATGAAAAAAAAAAAATAATTATTCACATGGAATATTATAGATGTAGTATGTATTTACAGTACATCGTAGCTTATTAATAATATGAACCAGTTATTATTATAAAAGCCTTTTCTTCTTATTAGCATTTTATAATTATATCTAGGGTAGTACCTACCCGTTAAAGTTCATACTTAATAGCTTAGTACGAAAATCAATTACTACCACCCAAGTAATACTTAACCATGGAAAATTATTGCATTTCACACTTCACTATTTTACATATGCTTATCTTACATCGAACATTAAGCAAACCACACTAATAATATTATACAAAACATTATATGATCCCATGGTTTAATACGGCAGCGCATCGTTTGGTCTATTTTCTAGGACGTTTAGGTTCAAAGAATGGCCTAACGCTTATCCTAGCTGTCTGCCTATATTTTGGCTGTGGGGCTGAAGAACTAGATGCCGGGATAGAACGAATAGGAATAGCGGGAATAGGGGTGGTAGTGTCTAGTGGAGTTGGTGCCACATCATCCTTACTAAACTCAGGATTTGAATTTTCTAATTCATTAGCCTTTCGTTTCTTTCCTAGTTCGAACTTGTCTTTCGTAATTTCTTGTATTTCTTCCTCGGGTTCACTTTCCTCCTCGGGTTCACTTTCCGGGTTCTTTATTGTTGGTTCATCCGGAATTTGTGAGTCTTCCCCAAAGATATTATTTTCGTCATCGGATAGGTTAATGACTGAAACACCATCTGAAGATTCTGATTCGGAGTCGCTGAATGTGATAATAAGTTTTGAGCCCGACATCTATCACACAACAACTAACCCATTAGTACTACATAATATTTACATATAAATTTTAACCAACAATGATAAGCAATGGTTGTTAAATCAGATCCGGTCAAAGTCCAGACTTACTAATGTATCCTAACGACTTATCAGTTAGACACACTAATGCAAACCTGGTTCGCTAAGACCACCGCTCTGATACCACATGTCATAACCCGTCCTTAACCATAAGAACGAGTTAGATAACGTATGATTTCATTGCGAGGTATTGACCTCTATATGCGACATTTTTAAAAGAACAACTGCATTTATTTTACATTACAAACCATAACTCTTATTTTAATACAAGCTTTAGACAATAAAAAGATGATTATTGTTTAGCGATAATCTTAGACTTACAAACTTTACATGTGATGATAACAATACGATTTCTAGCATATTTTACATTACAAATCCTCCGATATGCAGTTTTATTTTTGACACAAATATGCATACTCAAGATCTTGTTTAAATTCAACATGTTGCAGCGGAAGCTTCTAGTTATCACCTGAGAATAGACATGTTTAAAACGTCAACATAAAGTTGGTGAGATATAGGTTTAATGCCGGCAACAATATATATATAGACCACAAGATTTCACATATAAACATTTTAATAAAAATATTCTAAGTGGTTGAGCACTTGGTAACCATACTTAACATTTAATCACGTCGCATATTCCCTTTATTATGAAATCTTACTACACCGTACCAAGTGTAGTCACGAAACGAAGTACTGTGCAACCGTTGAATACTGGTCGTCCAGTCCGGTTGGGGTTGTCAGGCCCGATAGATCTATCAACAGGATTCGCGTTTACAATACCGCTGTAAATAATAGTTACCAAGCTACAGGGAAGTATGCCAGTGGTACAACTCAACGTAGAATATATTTTTCAGTTACTTGTGTCCATATCGTAAAACATAAAATACATGTATTCTCATCCCGAAATATTTAGAGTTTAAAAGTGGGACTATATACTCACTTTCGTCTTGAAGATATGAAATTTTGACTTGGTCTCCGATTGATATCACGAACCTATCCATATAATATATCAATACCTTTTCTTTTTAAACAATCGTCACATATATATACTTATAATACTTTTAATACTTTTAATAATTCCTTAGTCCGTAGTTAGCAGTCCGATGTTAGTAATTCAATTTTAAATGGTTCATTTTTAGGTGTTTAATAAACCCCCAACGAAATAAATAAAACCCCCATCGTATATGTATTGGTCGAGATTAATCTTGACCCACGGTACCGGTGTTGTCAAATGACGTGTTGCGTACATAAAGTACCGGTGTTGTCAAATGACGTGTTGCGTACAATCATGGGATCTTATGATTAATCTTCTCGTATTGTTTACGGGTGATCCTGAACCATATAAAATTAAATTATGAGTACATATATATAAAAAGTCATGTTATTTTAAAAAGATGTGATTTATTTAATTTTCTTCAATTATTTTCGTAGCTAAACTAGTCTTGGATATCCGATTTTGTTTTGGTCGTAGTTTCTTCGTTACAACTCCGTTTTCGTTGGTTCAACTTGCCACTTCCTTGGATCGAGTTCCTCTTTAAGACTATGAACTGTAAATACCTTAGTTTGTATTCGAAATCACAGGTCATAGGTCAAACTTTAGTGAAACTTATGAAGTTTAATCATTTTCCATCATGTAAACAACCTTAAATGATTATTTTTCTAAAAATACTTATACTTTGAGTTATATCATGAAATTTTTATGTGTTATCATATTCATATTAAAAATCATTTTTCCAGAAAATAAACCTCCAATTCAAAGTTTAAGATGGTTTTTAATTATCCAACCCAAAACAGCCCCCGGTTGCACTCCGACGTCGTAAAAACAGTTTTTAAGGTGTTCTTTGAAAAACCAAGTTATACCTTGTTAAATTAGCATATATTTAAGTTATATTACAGGTCTTGAAGTATTTTAAAAGTTAAGTTAGAAGGATCTATTTAGTTTGCAAACAAGTTTGAAAACATTCAAACTATGTTCTTGTTGTTAAAATTTTATACCATAAAATAAGATAGCTATATATATATGAATCGAATAAGGTTATGAACAAAGTTACTACCTCAAGTTACTTGGACAAGATTGCTGTAAAAGAGGAGTAAGAACCTAGAACCAAAAGGGTGATGGAATTGGATGAAAGATTGGAAGTAAGTTTGTGTTCTTGGAAAGGATTCTTGAAGTGTTTTTGTAAGGGTTCTCTTATGGTGATTAAGGCTTGTTTATATGGCTAGATCTTCATGGTTTCTTGCTGAATGGTTATGGAGTTTAAGGGTTAAGAAAGAGTGTGTGTTTTAGCTAGAAAATGGAAGTGAAAGTTGAATCAAAATGAGGATACATGATCCTCCTTAAAAACGTGATTTAGGGGGGGAAAGGACAAAACTTTTAAGCTTGTAATCTTGTGTATTTGTCAAACAATCATACAAAAGCAATTACCTTATACATAAGGCATTGAACAAGGGCTGGTTGGTGGTGATTTGATGTGTATATACCAATAGTAAATACGTATAGAAGCTAGGTATGATACGAGTACAAATACTCTAGATATACGTATAGAAATTTTGTGAAAAATGGAATGAGGATTCAAATATAGCTATCTTTTGTGAATACACTTATATGGTTTTATGTATTTAAGTTCTTAAAAGTGATTAAATACATTACTTATACGATATATGTATAAACATTATAGATTATAAGTATTTATGTCAATTAACGTTACGTATGGTTATCGTTTTGAAAACTTAAGTTAGTAGTTTCAAAATATACTTATAACTTATTGTTATTAATACAAAATAAGATATTAAAACATTCATTAATCATGTTAAATATGTATATATACATATATATACACAAACGTATAATTATCATATATTGTATGGTTCGTGATATCATCGGTCAAACTAGACGGTCAAACGTTGTGTAAAACTCTTTTCGGAAACATAAATCTCAACAATTTGGATTGCTTATCATGTTGGTAAGGTTTAATTTATGTAAATATTAATCTTATAAGTATAGAACGATCGAAAAAGTGCGGGTCGTTACATATATATATATATATATATATATATATATGAAGTTTTAAAATAAAAGTTGTTCCAAAATTTGAATAAAAAGATAATAGTTTTGATAAATATTTTTTTTACCTTTTCAAACTAAGTTTTTGTACTCCGTACATATAAATTGGAACAAAGTGAAATAATTAAATATGTTTAATTTAAAATTTTGGGATTATTAGGAACACTTTTATACGACAACTGTTTAGCAATGGACACGATATAGCCATCGGTGATAAACTGTCGGTATAACAGACAATTAAATGATGGCTAGATGTATTATCACACATTTTTCCTTGTCTATTTTAATATTTAATTATGATATTTTGTATATGGAGTACAGCTCACCTCATATTATGACTAAAGTTTATTATACATATGCATATGCATTCAACAACCAAGCCTCACATTTATTTTTCTTTCTCTGTTACTCGATCTCCATCTTCGATCATCAAAACATGGAGTGTTCTTACTGTTTTTGATTTCTAGTTGCAACCAACCGAAGCTCCACCACCTCATCACCCCTACAACCTTCTTGAACCATCGAACCACACCTTTAACAATCACCAACCATCTACACCTGCCACCACCTACGACTGAACCACAATTCAAATACCACCTTCCTCCTTCTTCTTCGTGACATCCACCACCACTAGAAACCCTCACATCAAAAACTGTTACTACGTACTTTTATTTCTAGTTCGATGCTCAACACCCACGAATCACCACCATGTACAACTTTCTAAAACCGCCACCTTGGTAACACCATCAACAACCTATTTAACTTGCAACCGGTGTACTCAACTTCTTTTGTTTTCTAGTTCATCGAACACCATTACAATCACCAATTGAACAAGACTGCTGTACGAAGATTCACTTGTTGCTATTCGAAGTCGTCACCTATTCATGTTATTTGTTGCTTACTATTGCCATTTATACTTAATTGTTGTGTCAACCGAGAACAAACCCAATACCCCCCCTTATCGATCACCATAACAACCACTATAACCACATCTTCGAACGTAATCACTTTCCTTCTGCCTTCGATTTTCTGTCCCTTCTAACCACCACCGGTGTTCACCACCTATCATCATAACAACCACCACGGGACCTTCCATTTTCACCTACAACCCATGAATCCCATCACCATGGTTACTACATACTAGTTACTTTCTTTTTGTTTCTTAATCGGTTCACGGTTTGAACAACACCATCGACTCAACCACCACTAAACCATCATGTCGCCACCTCCTTATCATATATCGAAACTCATCACCATACACCTCCACGTTTATGCTTTTGTTCCTAATGTTGACGTGAACAAGACAACCACCCTAACGAAACCCACATTGTTTTGTTTTTTTTTGTTTCAGTATGAGCTGCGTAATTAAAAAGCAATAAAATGAATTATTATGCTCACAAGCTTAAAGGTCTTGACAACTTGAGGCTATTATATAATACAAAGCATATTTATTTTTCAAAAGTTGGCATATGGAACTTGGTGGGGTTGATGGTCGATATAATGGACCTAATAAAAGAGATGTTTGCTTTTCTTTTATTTAAATAGTCATGATGATAATTAAGTGGAGTATAAAGTATCAATCATGAAGTTGACAAATCTAATATTGATGAGAAATGGGCGATAAAAAAAACGATGATGAGCTGTGAGTAAAACGATGAAGGTGATTATGATGTTAAGATGATGATGATGATGTAAATGATTAGATTATGATGATAAATATCATATGAAGATGATAATGATATGTTATGTTAGATAATAAGGAGGATGATGAATATTTGATTATTGATGATAAAATTACGATGGGTTATAAACTATTAAGCTTCTAAGTAAATTAGAAAGGAAGCGGAATAATGGTTGGGCGCTTGATTGGGTTAAACAAGAGGTCTCGGGTTTGAGCCCGAGCTAAGACAGTTTATTTTTGGAGCTTTTTAAGGTAGAACTCTATTATTACTATTACTATTATTATTATTATTACTATTATTATTATTATTATTATTATTATTATTATTATTATTATTATTATTATTATTATTATTATTATTATTATTATTATTATTATTATTATTATTATTATTATTATTAACTATTAATATTATTGTTATAATTATTATTATTATTAAGGTTATTAAAATCATTATTTTTATAGTTATTATTATTAGTATTCATTATTATTAAAATTAATATTTTTATTAAAAAGTGTCATTTTATAAAAGTTATCATTTTATCATTTATATGAAAAGTATGATTTTTACCCTATTATCATTATTATTTCTATCATTACTAATATTATTTTAGTATTATTATAATTTTAACAAACAAACAGTATATATATATATACAAAAATATATTTAATACATATAACAAAAGTAATATTTTTATTTTAAATATATAAAAAGATTATATGAAACATATAGGTTATTAACATAAAAAAAATAATATAACTAATAAATTTATATATATATAAATCTGTACGATTACAATTTTGTGTGTTAATATATATATACATGATATAGGTTCGTGAATTCGAGGTCAACCTTACACTTGTTCAATGATGTTATATGTATTTTTACTACGAAATACAGTATGGTGAGTTTTATTTGCTCCCTTTTTAATTGCTTTTGCAATATATATTTTTGGGCTGAGAATACATGCGCTGCTTTTATAAATGTTTACGAAATAGATACAAGTACTTAAAAATACATTCTATGTTGAGTTGTACCACTGGCATATTTCCCTGTAGCTTGGTAACTGCTATTTACATAGGTATTGTAAACGCGAATCCTGTTGATAGATCTATCGGGACTGACAACCCCAACCGGACTGGACGACCAGTATTCAACGGTTGCACAGTACTTCGTTTTGTGACTACACTTGGTACGGTGTAGTGAGATTTAATAATAAAGGGAATATGCGACGTTGATTAAATGTTAAGTATGGTTACCAAGTGCTCAACTACTTAGAATGCTTTACATACACTCGCGAGTGTATTATGTTTATGATTATGAAATCTTATGGTCTATTAAAATATTGAAATGATTGTTATGATAAACTTATGAACTCACCAACCTTTTGGTTGACACTTTTAAGCATGTTTATTCTCAGGTACGAATTAAGTCTTCCGCTGTGCATTTGTTCACATTACTTGGAGTCATTCCTGCATATTTAGGACAGTACTTCGCAATGGGATCAAATGTTGATGACTTCGTCCAGGAGGATTAGGACGGGTTGTTACAGTCGGTATCAGAGCGATGGTCTTAGTGAACCAGGTCTTGCATTTGTGTGTCTAACTAGTAGCTGTTAGGATGCATTAATGAGTCTGGACTTAGACCGTGTCTACATGTCAAAAGTTTTGCTTATCATTTCTAGTCGGAAATCATCTGCTTATCATCCTTAGGAAATTACCTGCTTATCATTCTTAGTCTAGACACATCTTGCTGCATTGATTGCATGAATAGTGTATAGAGAAATTCATATTCTAGCGTATCTATTACTGTAGACTTGCCTGACATATGCCGTAAATTCCTCCGTAGTCTACGGAATCTTTAGTACTATATATATAGATATTCTATGAAGTTAGAATATCATTTTATATTCAAAAATCATTTCATATCAAAAAATCCTTTATTCAATCGTGCGAAATGGAACTCGCCACCAGTTCAAGTTCCTCAGATTCCGATATGGAGTACCACTCAAGCTCCGAAAGCAGTGTGACCGGAATGGATCAACCAATCAGTCACCATCTATTCTGGATGAATTGGGGTTGGGTTCGTAGCCTCCTCAATCATTTGAGACAAGAAGAAGGTGATCCCTTCCATCCACCGAATTGCCCTCTTGGTGATGAACCTGAAGCACTTACCGGTGAACCTATTCGAAACACCATTTTCTCTCTTATTTCTAGAGTATCTCGTCACGATTATATACTATCCCATATTTCGAATCTTATTCATCCGCTCGCTCCAACTGCCAATCATTCTGGTATAATAGAAGAAGTCAACGAGCTTCGCGCTCGGGTAGTAGCTTTAGAGAATATGGTGCGAAGGTTACAAACACCAGCAGCATCACCAGCAGCATAATCAACACCACCATCATCAACGCCAACAGTACCCTTATTACCCCCAACCACAACCACGTCATAAACCTCAACATCATAATCTGTATCTCGGATATCAACATCACACGCCTCAATATCCCCATCTGTACTTCGAGTATGATCTTCGTTCTACATATCGTTCTACATCGATTATCTTCGCTTTACATATCGTTCTACCTCATTTATTTTAGTTCGACATGACGATTATGTAATCTCTAATGTTTTAGAGATCATGTAATCTAGTATTAACGATAAAACAGATGAGTTTAATATCCTATTAACTCATTAAATCCATGATTACATCTGAAGAAAATATATATATGTATATATGTTTTCATAAAGATTGTAATTAAAAATTCTTCCGTACAAACTGTTAATGATGAAAATATTTTAACGGGTAGGTAGTACTCGAGGAATATTGAGATTTCACATTAATAAGTTACACTGTACACTTTTCAAATCTGATTCAATGATCATCTATTACCCTGTTTACATTCACTGATATACGTATCTGTTCACCACAGAATAACCATTTCCATTCAAATTTCATATTTGGATTTTGATCTATCAGAATCCAACAAGTGGCATAATGAAGAAACATTGGACAAAATAAAATTTGTTAGAAACAAACAAATTAACTATGAGAAATTCTGTTAAGAATCCACGCTAACTGTTCCTAGCTAACTGGTTACATTTAATTTATTGCAATTTAATTATCGCAATTTACATTCTCGCAATTTTATTTATCGTCATTTAATTTCTGTATTTATTTTACGCACTATAAATAACGGGACACGTATATAAGGTTTCGACATATCATATTGACCCATCCATATATATATCTTGGAACAACCATAGACACTCTATATGTGAATGTTGGAGTTAGCTATACAGGGTTGAGGTTGATTCCAAAATATATATATATAGTTTGAGTTGTGATCAATACTGAGACCGGTACACGGGTCACGATACGTATTAATTAATTCAAATATTATATATTAAACTATATATGAACTATTGGACTATTGGGCTATTGGACAACTAACATTGGACAATTAAAAGGGATTAAAATATTGATTATAACATATGAAACTAAACAATTCTTCAAGTTTGCCACTTGATTTCATCTTAAACCTCATTTGTACCTCGATAATTACAATCCGCATTCAAACCTTTCATGATTCTTGAAAACACCTCAATCGAGAGAGTGAACCAACCATACATTACCCGAAGTCTTGTACCTGAAAAACTCTCGAACCCAAAATCATAGCTTAACACGTAACCGCGTGAATCCCTTATCATTTATTAGCAAAAACAACCTTACAATCTCTTTCCAAATTAGCCAATTTTTCACAGCTCCAGCAAGTCAACTTTGACTTTTCGTTCGGAACAGCCTTATTATAACTTTGATATATATGTGTGCTCTTTTATTATTACCGGGGAACCTTTTATATTCCACCATATTACCATCAGCGTTTAATCATCTAAAAACACAATTCTCCTGAAACCACATCGGTTTGATAACCGATGACCCAGATCCGTTAACTTTGAAAATGCTGACGAAGCAGCATGTTGTAGATGGTCTTAATGGCCAAAAGTTGATGATAAAGAATGGAGTATTGGAAACACTCAATAGAAAAATTTAATACTGAAAAGCGGATTATGCGAAACTATGAAGGAAGCTGTGGACAAATCACAAAGAATAAGTTTGACTTCAAAGAATTCAAATAATTCAATGCCTATTGAAGTCTTTAGCAAATATCTTGCTCCTTACTCTAAACCCTTGCGGACAATAGTCTCTATCATCATTTGATCTTAGATATTCAAAGATATTATCGTATCTTTCATTATAAATATCCTCGATATTTCTGAAGATATTTTCATAAACGTTCTTACCTGAAATCAATTCTCTCTCCGTAATATCTGTGTTACAACATAAAAGAAACTATGTCAGTTTCTAAAATCTGAAACCTTCGAAATTGAAGTATGAATGTTTTGAAGTAGTGTTGCGAACTGAAGCATGAATTAGTATAATATAATGACACTTGATCAACGTCATTATATTACAGTAAGTCATGTTGAGTTTCTAATGGAATGTGATGATTCACAGTACCATCATCATATATCATTTACACAACTCTTACATTCTATTTAATCTCCAAACATATCAAGAAAATATTCTTCTTGATGACTCGGTCTTCTCCAGGGTATTCTGGTAATTTAACAAATAAAAATCGTGCCATTACAATTTCCTTCTTAGAACATTTACTGTGTTCATTTTGGAATCCGTAGCTACAAATTCCGGACCATTACAAGAGATGCTTAATCGCAAGAAGAAGAAACGAAAGAATGAAGCTCCAAAATTGAAATTGGAGTATAAATCGCAGCAAATAGGAGGGAGCATTAACTGTGGATGACAATGATTATAGAAGACAGAACCAGGGACATCGAAGTATAAGGGAAGATATAAAACCCAACAACCTCCCAGAAATTACAAACCGTGTATATCAATACGTATTGCAATGTAAAGACACGGGAGAATTAAAAACATTATAATTCCAAGGAAATAATAGAAGTGAATAGATTCTTCTTGCGGGAGATGAAAGAGAAGAATGAAAGATATGAAAGTTAGAAGTATAACAAGAATAAGAACGGGATGGAGCATACTGACGAATGTTTTAAAGTATGGAGTGAGGGGGAAAGAATAGAAGGTGTGAGCTGTGGAAATAAAGAAACAAAGGGAGTGGATTTATAGTGAAATATCCGACAGAGAAATCGAAACAGATTGGCGCATTAAATCAAAGAAGATCATAATTTCCTTATTTGCCGAAGAATCAAATCTTTTAGATTTCCAAGATTTTCTTTTAAATCCCTTAAATTCCGGAAATTCACTGTGACTACGTCAAAAGTTAAATCTCTATCTCAATCTCTTGTGACAGCTTCACTCGTACGCTTCACATAATCGAATTGTTTTACCACTATTACTAAATGGTGATAAAACTCTAGTTATCAATTCATATTCGTCATAAAAACATTTTATTGTTAGTCATGACGATCTCGATCAAATTTCGGGGACGAAATTTCTTTAACGGGTGGGTACTGTAACGACCCGGAAATTTCCGACCAAATTTAAATTTAATCTTTATATGATTCCGACTCGATAAGCAAAGTTTGTAAGGATGAGTCTTGAAAACTTTGAAATCTATGTTCATATAATCAACTATCATTTTATGTGTATATTTCTTGTATATATATATATTGTTATATTTAAATTAATTATTTAATATCTACTTATTTGCGTAGTAAATTTTGTTATTTAAAAATGTTGATATATATGCATAGCGTATATTGAATATAATTAATTATGAGTTAAATAGTAAATGTATGTAGTTTTCGGTTGACGTTTAATTATTTTTAAAATAGGTCTAATATATATATATATATATATATATATATATATATATATATATATATATATATATATATATATATATATATATATATATATATATATATATATATATATATATATATATATATATATATATATATATATATATATATATATATATATATATATATATATATATATATGAAGTTTTAAAATAAAAGTTGTTCCAAAATTTGAATAAAAAGATAATAGTTTTGATAAATATTTTTTTTACCTTTTCAAACTAAGTTTTTGTACTCCGTACATATAAATTGGAACAGAGTGAAATAATTAAATATGTTTAATTTAAAATTTTGGGATTATTAGGAACACTTTTATACGACAACTGTTTAGCAATGGACACGATATATCCATCGGTGATAAACTGTCGGTATAACAGACAATTAAATGATGGCTAGATGTATTATCACACGTTTTTCCTTGTCTATTTTAATATTTAATTATGATATTTTGTATATGGAGTACAGCTCACCTCATATTATGACTAAAGTTTATTATACATATGCATATGCATTCAACAACCAAGCCTCACATTTATTTTTCTTTCTCTGTTACTCGATCTCCATCTTCGATCATCAAAACATGGAGTGTTCTTACTGTTTTTGATTTCTAGTTGCAACCAACCGAAGCTCCACCACCTCATCACCCCTACAACCTTCTTGAACCATCGAACCACACCTTCAACAATCACCAACCATCTACACCCGCCACCACCTACGACTGAACCACAATTCAAATACCACCTTCCTCCTTCTTCTTCGTGACATCCACCACCACTAGAAACCCTCACATCGAAAACTGTTACTACGTACTTCTATTTCCAGTTCGCTGCTCAACACCCACGAATCACCACCATATACAACCTTCTAAAACCGCCACCTTGGTAACACCATCAACAACCTATTTAACTTGCAACCGGTGTACTCGACTTCTTTTGTTTTCTAGTTCATCGAACACCATTACAATCACCAATTGAACAAGACTGCTGTACGAAGATTCACTTGTTGCTATTCGAAGTCGTCACCTATTCATGATATTTGTTGCTTACTATTGCCATTTATACTTAATTGTTGTGTCAACCGAGAACAAACCCAATACCCCCCCCCCCCTTATCGATCACCATAACAACCACTATAACCACATCTTCGAACGTAATCACTTTCCTTCTGCCTTCGATTTTCTGTCCCTTCTAACCACCACCGGTGTTCACCACCTATCATCATAGCAACCACCACGGGACCTTCCATTTTCACCTACAACCCATGAATCCCATCACCATGGTTACTACATACTAGTTACTTTCTTTTTGTTTCTTAATCGGTTCACGGTTTGAACAACACCATCGACTCAAACACCACTAAACCATCATGTCGCCACCTCCTTATCATATATTGAAACTCATCACCATACACCTCCACGTTTATGCTTTTGTTCCTAATGTTGACGTGAACAAGACAACCACCCTAACGAAACCCACATCGTTTTGTTTTTTTTCTGTTTCGACATGAGCTGCGTAATTAAAAAGCAATAAAATGAATTATTATGCTCACAAGCTTAAAGGTCTTGACAACTTGAGGCTATTATATAATACAAAGCATATTTATTTTTCAAAAGTTGGCATATGGAACTTGGTGGGGTTGATGGTCGATATAATGGACCTAATAAAAGAGATGTTTGCTTTTCTTTTATTTAAATAGTCATGATGATAATTAAGTGGAGTATAAAGTATCAATCATGAAATTGACAAATCTAATATTGATGAGAAATGGGCGATAAAAAAAAAGGATGATGAGCTGTGAGTAAAATGATGAAGGTGATTATGATGTTAAGATGATGATGATGATGTAAATGATTAGATTATGATGATAAATATCATATGAAGATGATAATGATATGTTATGTTAGATAATAAGGAGGATGATGAATATTTGATTATTGATGATAAAATTACGATGGGCTATAAACTATTAAGCTTCTAAGTAAATTATAAAGGAAGCGGAAGAATGGTTGGGTGCTTGATTGGGTTAAACAAGAGGTCTCGGGTTTGAGCCCGAGCTAAGACAGTTTATTTTTGGAGCTTTTTAAGGTAGAACTCTATTATTACTACTACTACTACTACTACTATTATTATTATTATTATTATTATTATTATTATTATTATTATTATTATTATTATTATTATTAACTATTAATATTATTGTTATAATTATTATTATTATTAAGGTTATTAAAATCATTATTTTTATAGTTATTATTATTAGTATTCATTATTATTAAAATTAATATTTTTATTAAAAAGTGTCATTTTATAAAAGTTATCATTTTATCATTTATATGAAAAGTATCATTTTTACCCTATTATCATTATTATTTCTATCATTACTAATATTATTTTAGTATTATTATAATTTTAACAAACAAACAGTATATATATATACAAAATATATTTAATACATATAACAAAAGTAATATTTTTATTTTAAATATATAAAAAGATTATATGAAACATATAGGTTATTAATATAAAAAAAATAATATAACTAATAAATTTATATATATATATATATATATATATATATATAAATCTGTACGATTACAATTTTGTGTGTTAATATACATATACATGATATAGGTTCGTGAATTCGAGGTCAACCTTACACTTGTTCAATGATGTTATATGTATTTTTACTACGAAATACAGTATGGTGAGTTTTATTTGCTCCCTTTTTAATTGCTTTTACAATATATATTTTTGGGCTGAGAATACATGCGCTGCTTTTATAAATGTTTACGAAATAGACACAAGTACTTAAAAATACATTCTACGTTGAGTTGTACCACTGGCATATTTCCCTGTAGCTTGGTAACTGCTATTTACATAGGTATTGTAAACGCGAATCCTGTTGATAGATCTATCAGGCCTGACAACCCCAACCGGACTGGACGACCAGTATTCAATGGTTGCACAGTACTTCGTTTTGCGACTACACTTGGTACGGTGTAGTGAGATTTTATAATAAAGGGAATATGCGACGTTGATTAAATGTTAAGTATGGTTACCAAGTGCTCAACTACTTAGAATGCTTTACATACACTTGCGAGTGTATTATGTTTATGATTATGAAATCTTGTGGTCTATTAAAATATTGAAATGATTGTTATGATAAACTTATGAACTCGCCAACCTTTTGGTTGACACTTTTAAGCATGTTTATTCTCAGGTACGAATTAAGTCTTCCGCTGTGCATTTGCTCACATTACTTGGAGTCATTCCTGCATATTTAGAACAGTACTTCGCAATGGGATCAAATGTTGATGACTTCGTCCAGGAGGATTAGGACGGGTTGTTACAGTCCCAAAAATATATATTGCAAAAGCATTTAAAAAGGGAGTAATGAAACTCACAATACTGTATTTCGTAGTAAGTATGCATATGATGGCATTGAACAAGTGCAAAGTTGGCCTCGGATTCACGAACCTATATATATATATATATATATATATATATATATATATATATATATATATATATATATATATATATATATATATATATATGTTGGTCAATATCTGTCTAACAATTTAGGTCAAGTCGTAGTGTATCACAATCCTAATACTCGAGACTAATATGCAAAAGTCAACAAAAGTCATCTTGACCAAAATGACTTCCAAAAATTGTATAACATAAATATAGTCGTTTTATATATTTAAATATATCTATCAGATTTTATTATAGTAAATAATATAAACCATTTATTAATAAATAAAGAGTTATATTAAAGTTTAGTTATGATAAAAATATACTTTTATATATCTCTAGTAATAAGATTTATACAGTTTGCTCAAAATCATAAATATATAGCAGCATGTACTATTTAATGTAATTATATTACGTATGGTGAAAATATCTTTGTATCACATATTTGATAAAATAATATTGATAATAAGTAAAGTTACACTATTTTATAATAATAATATTAATTATTTTTATTAATAATAAAATAAAAATAATAATAATAACAATAATTATATTTACTAATGATGATATTAATTATGATAAAATGGTAATTCTAATCATGATAATCTTAATAATAACGATACTTTTTAATATTAACTGTAATAATAATAATATTTTTATATAACAATAATAATTCTTTTTAAAATGATATTTTTTAATAATAATACCAAAATGATAATAATAATGATATATTATAATAACAATGATATTTCTATTAAAAATGATAATTTTAATAAAAATAATAGTTTTAATATTAATGATACTTTTAATAATAATAATGATAATAAAAATAATAAAATGATAGTTTTGATAAAAATATTAATTATTTAAAAAAATATTAATAATAATAATAATAATAATAATAATAATAATAATAATAATAATAATAATAATAATATTGATTATTAGATAATAATATTAAGAACGATAATAACGACGATAACGATAAAGTTAACGGTAACGATAACGATAATAATAATCATTTTAACAATAATACTTTAAAATTATAGATAATTCAATTGACGATATCTTTTAATCCGTTCTTCGAAATCATACACTTTCTAAATAAAAAGTTATTAATTTTTCGCCAGCTTTCCAATGACATGAATATCATATACCTTATCTCAATCGCATATGTATCAAATTCATAATCTATCATAAGCTATTTAATGACGAAATTAAACTAGCATGCACAATCATATATACTCGAGCACTAGTCAGGGATACACTATTAATATATAAAAGTTAAGTTATAAGTGCTCACATATCAATATTGAGATTCAATATTGCAGGAAAGTACGTAGACGCAACAGATATGATAAACACTAGTTTGACCTCACGAGCATACCCCCGAACATTACCCATAATCTCCATAGCTATAACCCATAATTTTCTTAGCTCTATCCCGCTCATGAAACCCGTTTCTGAAATAACCCGCTCATGACTCCGTCGTAGTATTTTATGTATAAACTAATAATAATACTCATACTAATAATAATATTATTAAGATTAATAATAATATTAATAATAATAATAATAATAAAAATAAATATTATACGGAGTACTATGATAGATAGAGAGATTGAGAAGTAAATTATTGTAGTGACCCGAACTTTTCCATGTTTATATATATATTAAACGAAATTTTTATTTACATGATTAAGTGTTTCCAACATGTTAAGCAATCAAACTTGTTAAGACTTGATTAATTGAAATAGGTTTCATATAGACAATTGACCACCCAAGTTGACCGGTGATTCACGAACGTTAAAACTTGTCAAAACTATACGATGACATATATATGGTTATATATATAGTTAACATGATTTTATTATAAGTATGTATCTCGTTAGGTATTTTAACAATGATTTATATACATAAAAATGAGACTATTAATTTAAGAAACTCGAAAACGATATATATAACGATTATCGTTATAACAACGTCTTACTAGGTACATATGAATCATATTAAGATATTGATACACTTGGTTAATTATGTTAAATGATAAGTAAATATATTATTAAGTGTATTAACAATGAAATACATATGTAAAAATAAGACTACTAACTTAATGATTTCGAAACGAGACATATATGTAACGATTATCGTTGTAACGACATTTAACTGTATATATATCATACTAAGATATATTATATATCATAATATCATGATAATATAACAATTTAACATCTCATTTGTTATAATAAACAATGGGTTAACAACATTCAACAAGATCGTTAACCTAAAGGTTTCAAAACAACATTTACATGTAACGACTAACGATGACTTAACGACTCAGTTAAAATGTATATACATGTAGTGTTTTAATATGTATTCATACACTTTTTAAAGACTTCAAGACACTTATCAAAATACTTTTACTTAACAAAAATGCTTACAATTACATCCTCATTCAGTTTCATCAACAATTCTACTCGTATGCACCCGTATTCGTACTCGTACAATACACAACTTTTAGATGTATGTACTATTGGTATATACACTCCAATGATCAGCTCTTAGCAGTCCATGTGAGCCACCTAACATATGTGGGAACCATCATTTGGCAACTAGCATGAAATTTCTCATAAAATTACAAAAATATGAGTAATCATTCATGACTTATTTACATGAAAACAAAATTACATATCCTTTATATCTAATCCATACACCAACGACCAAAAACACCTACAAACACTTTCATTCTTCAATTTTCTTCATCTAATTGATCTCTCTCAAGTTCTATCTTCAAGTTCTAAGTGTTCTTCATAAATTCCAAAAGTTCTAGTTTCATAAAATCAAGAATACTTCCAAGATTGCAAGTTTACTTCCAAGTTTTCTAAATCCATTCCAAGTAATCATCCAAGATCAAGAAACCTTTGTTACTTACAGTAGGTTATCTTTCTAATAAAAGGTAATAATCATATTCAAACTTTAATTCAATTTCTATAACTATAACAATCTTATTTCGAGTGGAAATCTTACTTGAAATTGTTTTCGTGTCATGATTCTGCTTCAAGAACTTTCATGCCATCCAAGGATCCTTTGAATCTAGATCTATTTTTCTCATTTCTAGTAGTTTTATCCAAGGAACTTGAGGTAGTAATGATGTTCATAACATCATTCGATTCATACATATAAAGCTATCTTATTCGAAGGTTTAAACTTGTAATCACTAGAACATAGTTTAGTTAATTCTAAACTTGTTCGCAAATAAAAGTTAATCCTTCTAACTTGACTTTTAAAATCAACTAAACATATGTTATATATCTATATGATATGCTAACTTAATAATTTAAAACCTGGAAACACGAAAAACACCGTAAAATCGGATTTACGCCGTCGTAGTAACACCGCGGGCTGTTTTGGGTTAGTTAATTAAAAACTATGATAAACTTTGATTTAAAAGTTGTTATTCTGGGAAAATGATTTTTATTATGAACATGAAACTATATCCAAAAATTATGGTTAAACTCAAAGTGGAAGTATGTTTTCTAAAATGGTCATCTAGACGTCGTTCTTTCGACTAAAATGACTACCTTTACAAAAACGACTTGTAACTTATTTTTCCGACTATAGACCTATACTTTTTCTGTTTAGATTCATAAAATAGAGTTCAATATGAAACCATAGCAATTTGATTCACTCAAAACGGATTTAAAATGAAGAAGTTATGGGTAAAACAAGATTGGATAATTTTTCTCATTTTAACTACTTGAAAATTGGTAACAAATCTATTCCAACCATAACTTAATCAACTTGTATTGTATATTATGTAATCTTGAGATACCATAGACATGTATACAATGTTTCGACCTATCATGTTGACACATCTATATATATTTCGGAACAACCATAGACACTCTATATGTGAATGTTGGAGTTAGCTATACAGGGTTGAGGTTGATTCCAAAATATAAATAGTTTGAGTTGTGATCAATACTGAGATACGTATACACTGGGTCGTGAATTGATTCAAGATAATATTTATCGATTTATTTCTGTACATCTAACTGTGGACAACTAGTTGTAGGTTACTAATGAGGACAGCTGACTTAATAAACTTAAAACATCAAAATATATTAAAAGTGTTGGGCCTAACAAACCCCATCCAAAGTACCGGATGCTTTAGTACTTCAAAATTTATATCATATCCGAAGGGTGTCCCAGAATGATGGGGATATTCTTATATATACATCTTATTAATGTCGGTTACCAGGTGTTCACCATATGAATGATTTTTATCTCTATGTATGGGATGTGTATTGAAATATAAAATCTTGTGGTCTATTGTTACGTTTTTAATCAATAAGAACGGGACATTTCAATTATGAAATGAATTCGTTCGAAAACTTCAAGTTTTATAGGTCCTAGCCTGTCCCGTCTTGCCATGCGATCGCGTGGGTTTAGAGGGTTGTGACCATGCGATCGCATGGTCCTTGGTTCCAACTCACATGCACTTGTTTAATCCTGCCGACACTCCTTTTATATTATTTTATATATAATATAATTAATTTATATAATTATATAAATATTTTATTATATTTACGTATATAGTTAATATGTAAAATTAGTTCCATTGTCTTGGACGTTGTCACACGACTAAAGTCTCGGTTCCGATTTCTCGAACGCATTTTTTGTACACTTTAGAAAACTAGCTCTTAATGTTACGCGACGTGTACCTATTATCAAAAATTAGACTTAATCATCTATAATCTATATTGAATGGACCCATTCATATACATTATAAACGATTCACAATAGTTGATTACATCGCGAGGTATTTGACCTCTATATGATATATTTTACAAACATTGCATTCGTTTCTAAAAGACAAACTTTCTTTACAACGAAAGTTGACGGCATGCATACCATTTCATAATACATCCAACTATAATTGACTTAATAACAATCTTGATGAATTTCAACGACTCGAATGCAACGTCTTTCAAAATATGCCATGAATGACTCCAAGTAATATCTCTAAAATGAGCAAATGCACAGCGAAAGATTTCTTTAACACCTGAGAATAAACATGCTTTAAAGTGTCAACCAAAAGGTTGGTGAGTTCATTAGTTTATCATAATCATTCATTTCCATTATTTTAATAGACCACAAGAATTTCATTTCCAGTTCTCATAAATATACGTCCCATGCATAGAGACAAAAATCATTCATATGGTGAACACCTGGTAACCGACATTAACAAGATGTATATAAGAATATCCCCTATCATTCTGGGAAATCCTTCGGACATGATAAAAATGAATTCGAAGTACTAAAGCATCCGGTACTTTGAATGGGGTTCGTTAGGTCCAATAGATCTATCTTTAGGATTCGCGTCAATTAGTAGATCGGTTTACTAATTCTTAGGCTACCAAGCAAAAGGGGCATATTCGGCTTCGATCATTCACCCATATAATGTAGTTTCAATTACTTGTATCTATTTCGTAAAACATTTATAAAAATTTAGCATGTATTCTCAGCCCAAAAATATAAAGGGTAAAAAGGCAAATGAAACTCACCATACTGTATTTCGTAGTAAAAATACATATAACATCATTGAACAAGTGCAAGGTTGGCCTCGGATTCACGAACCTAAATTAAGTATATATATTTATATGTTGGTCAATATTTGTCTAACAAATTAGGTTATGTCATAGTGTACCACAATCCTAATGCTCGAAACTAATATGCAAAGGTCAACAAAAGTCAATTTGACTCAAAATGATTTCCAAAATCTATACATGATTAATATATAGTTTAAATATCGTCGTTTTATATTTTTAAATATTTTTAAAAGATTTATTAAAGTAAATAATATAATTCATTTATTAATAAATAAAACTTTTATATTTAAAATTTATATAACAGAATTTACTTTTATATATATTAAGTAATAAAATTTATAGAGTTCATTTAATATCATAAAGATAATATGATAGGTATTATTAAAGTAATTTTATTACACGTAGTAAAAATATGTTTGTATCACATATTTATTTGATAAATTAATATCTATAATAATAGTAAGTAAAAGTTGTATTATTTTGTAATAATAATTATTATTATTCTATTAATAAAAATATCAATATTTATAATTACTAAAATGACATTATGATAAAATGATAATTCTAATTATGATAACTTTAATATTTACGATACCTTTTAATATTATCTTTAAAATAATAATTCTATTTAAAATGATAATAATAATGATATTTTATAATAACAATGACATTTCTATTAAAATGATAATTTTTGTTAAAATGATAGTTTTAATACTAACGATACTTTTAATAATAATAGTAATGATAAAAATAATAAGAACGATAATTTTATCTAAATAAATATCTTATAATATTTTAATTTCATCATGATACTCATACTCATTATTTCCTAATCGTTTCTTTTAATAGCTTTTAATCGACTTTTATATCGTGTTCATAACAATGATAATAATAGTAATCAAAATAATTAGGTGTTACTAATATTAGTTTTTAATTACAATAATACTAATAATGATAATTACTATGACATTATTAACGGTAATATTAATAATTATTTTAATGATAATATAATAATAATAATAATAACAATAACAATAACCATTTTTAAATAATGATATATATATTAATAAAGATGATAATAATAATAATAATAATAATAATAATAATAATAATAATAATAATAATAATAATAATAATAATAATAATAATAATAATAATAATAATAATAATGATAATTAGATAATAATAATAATAATACTAATTATAACTTTAACGATAATAACGATAGTAATAATAATAAAAATAACAATTTTTAATGATAATTTCTTTTATTGATAAAGATAATAATAATAATAATAATATTAATAATAATAAGATAAAACTAGAACGACGATAATAATAATCATTTTTAATAATAATACAAACATTCGATTGACTATAACTTCAAATCCGTTCATCGAAACCATTCGATATCTAAATGAAAAGTTCTTAATTTTTCGCTAGCTTTCCAACGACATGCATATCTTATACCTTATCTCAACCGCATATGTAACTAATTCAGGATTCAACATATCCTATCTAATAGCAATATCAAAAGTACAAGCATGCATAATCCTATATTCTCGAGCACTAGTCAGGGATACACTATTAGTATGTAAAAATTAAATTATGAGTACTCACGTATCAATATTGAGATTCAATATTGCAGGAAAGGTACGTAGACGCAACAGAGATGATAAACACTAAATTGACCTCACGAGCTTACCCATGAACCATGCCCATCACCTCCATATCTATAACCTATGATTTCCTTAGCCTTATCCTACTCGCAAAACCTGTTTTGAAATCACGCGAGCAGAACCTCGTCGTAATATTTTATGTATAATACTAATAATATCGCTCCTAATAATACTAATACTAATAATAAAAATATTAATCTTTAATAATGATAATAATAATATTTTTAATATATATATTTATGTGGGCATACGGAGTAATATGGATGAGTGAATGAAATTGAACGAAATTGAGCTTAATTTATGGATGTGTCCAGCCATTGACCCCCATGCGATCGCATGGGGGTCTAAGGCTTATTATCATGCACTCACATGACCTTAGCAGCCAGCTGTTATCCATTACTCCCAAGGCTGCCGACACTTATTAATAATAATTATAATTTTAATAAATAATAACCTAATTAATTATATAATATATAATATTTACGTACATGGTAAAAATGTAATTTTTACTCAAATGACATGGACGTTGTCAATCGACTCATGTCCTAGTTCCGGTTTCTAGAATGATCTTTCGTACGCTTAAGAAACTAGCCCTTTACGTTTCGTGACTCGTACCTTTATCAAAATTTAGACTTAATCATTGATAAATTATTTTATGAAAAATGTAGTTTATAAAATTGAGTGTTGTGGTCATTTGCTTCTATAAATCGGTGGCTTGTTGTTTATCACAATATATTATTTTAAATCGGGACGTTTTATGACTAAGTTAAAATATATAGATATATATATATATATATATTTTCATTCAGAAATATAAATTTGTACTTAAAATATTTACTTACTAATATAACATTTAGTTTTTCAAAACCATTTATATTTCAAAGTTCATTCTTTTTATTTCGTTTAGAAAAATATTATAACACGTAACGTTTTTATTTTAAAACTTAAATAGATACAATTCATTTATGTATTAACGTTTTAAATATCAATCGCATCACTAAGCAAGGGTTACTATTGCGTACTTAACTAATTTAAAAATATATATTTTTAATGAACACATTTTTAATTACAAGTTGCAAGTTATTTATATAATTAACAACCAATAGTTCAACTTACGTTTATTTAATCAAAGATAATTTAAATAATCAAGTTCTATTATATTGAAAAACGTTTTCGTATACTTGTAACTAAATTAATTGATTATTATGAAATTTAGTCTTCCACTAACTTTTGTCTAATCCTTGTTAATGACACTTTTGTTCTTACTTGTAAATCACTTTACCATTTTCCGAATATGGTTAAAAGGAATAGATTTTCTCAAATCATAGTGGACCTCTCAACAGAGACTTGTAATCATAATTCAATGTATCTGATAATTCAATCATTTGATCTTATCTTCTAATTCCATCGATAAACATTTTGAAATAGATACAACCATGTAAAGTATTAAATCTAATATTTTGTTTACGTTTCAAGTTATAATATATACATATATAATTATATTCGTTCATATAATGGTTCGTGAATCATTGAAATTTGGTCGAGGTTAAATGAGTGTATGAACACAGTTTAAAATTCTTGAGATTCAACTTACAAACTTTGCTTATCGTGTCGGGAATATATAAAGATTAAAGTTTAAATTTGGTCGGAAATTTCCGGGTTGTCACAGTACCTACCCGTTAAAGAAATTTCATCCCGAAATTTGATTGGGATGGTCATGGATGATAATAAGTATGTTTTCATGATGCATATAAGCTGAAGATTAGGGTTTTATCATCATTGAGTAATATGGATAAAACCATTTGATTTTGTGAAGAGTACGAGTGAAGCTATTACCAAAAGAGTGAAATGAGTAGGTATAGATTCTTCATATCTTTTGACGTAGATAGGATTGATTTCCAAGTTCAAGTGATTTGGAGAAAATCTTCGTATTAGGATTTGATTCTTCGATAATCAAGGGAATTAGAATCTGCTCTAAATGCGATCATCTGTTTTTGATTTCTTTGTCGGATATTTTACCATAAATCCACCTCCTTTGTTTCCTTTTAACTCACACCTTCCATTATTTCTAACTCGTACTTTAAAGCATTCATCAATATGCTCCATCCAGTTCTGCTTCTTGATATATTCCTAACCTTCATATCGGTCATTCTGCTTTTTCATCTACCGCCGGAATAATCTATTTATTTCTACTATACACTTGTTTAATAGTGTTTTTAGTTCTCCCGTGTCTTTATATTGCTATATGTATTGATATATACGGTTTATAATTTCTGGATGGTTGTTGGGTTTTATATCTTCTCTTATATTTCGATGTCCCTGATTCTGTTTTCCCTAATCATTGTCATCTCCAGTTAATGCTTTCTTTTATTTGCTGCGATTTATACCCCAATTTCTGTTTCGGAGCTTTGTCCTTTCGATTCTTCTTCTTGCGATTAAGCACCGCTTGTAATGGTACAGAATTCGCAGATATGAATTTCGGAATGAACATTGTTAATGTTCTAGGAAGGAAATTGTAATGGCACGATCTTGACTTGTCAAATTACCAGAATACTTTGGAAAAAGCCGAATCATCAAGAAATATTTTCTTGATATTTTAGAGGTTAAATAGAATACAAGAGTCGTATAACATGGCACATGATGATGTTATGATCTGTGAATCCTCATCTTCTATTTAGAAACTCAGCATGACTTACTGTAATATAATCACGTTGATCAAGTATCATTATATTATACTAAATCATGCTTCAGCTCCCAACACTACTTCAAAAATATTCCTATTTTAAACTCGAATGTTTCAGAATTTAGAAACTAAAATAGTTTCTTTTATGATGTAATACAGATAGCGCGAAGAGGTAAATGATTTTAGATAAGAATAATTATGAAAATATCTTCAGAAATATGAAGGATATTTATAATGAAAGATATGATGATATTTTAGGATTTCTAATATCAGAGGATGATGAAGAATATTGTTCGCAGGGGTTTATGATCAGGAGCAAGATATTTTTTAATGACTTCAGTAGATACTGAATCATTTGGATTCTTTGAATGTAGGTTTCGTCCTTGTGATTTTTCCACAGCCTCTTTCATACTTTGCTCAATCTGTTTTCCAGTTCCAAAATTTCTCTTTTTCTGCTCTTTGCCAGCACACTATTCATTATCATCAAACTTTTTACTGTTAAGGTCGTTTTATAGTTTTTGCTGCTTCATCAACATTTTGAAAATTATCTCGCAGTTTAGGGTGTTTTTCAGAAACTTCACATTCGAAGTATGTAAGCCTTGGAGATAGACGTTGTACGTACACATATAACTGTTGGCGTAGACATGCTGCGAGATTTCAAAATACTGATTTCTAATTCCCGATGATTCGTATGACAATTCTCGTTACAAGATGCGAATGAGTAAATGATGGGGTTTCGGTAAATATAATGATTCTTCGGAAGGTCAAAGATCAGTGAAGTTGTGAATAAGTTTATTGCTAATATGGTGGAACATGAAAGGTTCTACGGTAACAAAAGGGTAATCATATATATTGTGATGACCCGAAAATTTCTGACCAAATTTAAACTTTATCTTTAAATGATTTAGTGTTTTCGACACGATAAGCAAAGTCTGTAATGTTGAGCCTCAAAGTTTTGGAACTATATTCATGTAATCAATTATTCTTTGACTGTTCTCGAAGATTCACGAACAATATATATATAACTTAATGTGCATATATATATATATATATATATATATATATATATATATATATATATATATATATATATATATATATATATATATATATGATTTCAAGTTATTTAGTAAACGGTAGTAACATTCGATTATTGATTCGATTGATATTTAGATAAGTTAACAAAAACGTTTAAGATGAACCAGTAAAACACTAATTTGCTACAGTATTTTTGAATTGCTACAGTACCCGAAAAGCTACAGTGTTTTCGAAAATCACTATTTGCTATAGTAAAAAAAACTTTACTACAGTAACTTTGCTACTGATAGTGTTCCAAATGAACATATATTTAGTAGCAATATCGTTCCAATATGTAAAGTTTTTAAATGTAATTTCCTTATTTTTAGTTGTAATAGTTAAATAAATAAGTGCGAAGACGAAAGACGCAAATCGCTCGAAAATGAAGATTTAAAGACAAAAACGAAGATTTGAAAGACCAAAACGTCCAAAAAGCTCAAATGTACAAGATACAATTCAAAAGGTTCAATTTATTGATGAAGAACGTCTAAAAATGACAAGAGTACAAGTTACAAAACACAAAGTACAAGATATAAAATTGTACGAAAGGACGTTCGAAAATCCGGAACCGAGGCATGAACCAACTTTCAGCGCTCGACGCAACGGTGTAAAAATTACAAGTCAACTATGCACAAGAATAAAATATAATATTTAAATAATTCATAATAAGAATAATATTAAATAATAAAAAGTTGTTAATTGAGCATAGTTCAGGGGTCGTAAATGAAAATTTGAATTCTAATTTGCCTATAAAAGGAACGATACGTTCGATGATGAAAAGGAAGAATTTTGATCCGATCTTTTTTTTTTCTTCGATCAATTATCAATATCAATTATCAATATCTATATTCTATATCTCTATCATAATGTTAATGTAATAAGATATAACAATAATCTTAATTTTAAGTTTAAATTATGATAATAATAAGATTTATGATAGAGATCATTTGAGTGTGTAAGTCGAAATTCTGTCCGTGTAACGCTACGCTATTTTTAATCATTGTAAGTTATGTTCAACCTTTTTACATTAATGTCTCGTAGCTAAGTTATTATTATGCTTATTTGAGCCGAAGTAATCGTGATGTTGGGCTAAAATATTAAGACGGGGTTATTGAATTTTGTACCATAATTAAGGTTTGGGCAAAAGACCGACACTTGTGGAAATTGGACTATTGACTATTAATAGATGGGGGGTATTGTCTAATTGAGTGACAACTCATTGGAGTCTGTCGAACCTATCTTCAAATTAATTAACCTAATAATTAATAATGATTATGGTTGTCCTATTTAGTGATGTTCATATGGAATCTGTTATAATCATTTAATTAATCAATTGGGTTGGGTAATTGATTATTCATTCTGATCAAGTGGATGAATTAATATTCATAAACTAATTAAAACAGGGGTGGATTACATACAGTGATAACTGGTGTAATTGTTGACAGAAGTGATAACTGCGTCACAGTTTAAATCCTTAATCAGTTGGAATATTTGACTTCGGGTATAAGGGTAATTTGACGAGGATACTCGCACTTTATATTTATGACCGATGGACTATTATGGACAAAAACCAGATAGATGTATCAAATAAACCAGGACAAAGGACAATTAACCCATGGTAATAAATTAAAATCAACACGTCAAACATCATGATTACGGAAGTTTAAATAAGCATAATTCTTTTATTATATTTCTCATCGTATCTTTATTTACTGTCATTTTATTACTCGCAATTTTATTTTCTGTCATTTTATTTATCGCAATTTATTTTACGCACTTTAATTTTTGTCATTTATTTTTACGCTTAAAATCGACAAACCGGTCATTAAACGGTAAAACCCCCATTTTATAATAATACTACTACTTATTTATATATATATTTTTACAAATAAACTTAATAATATAGCGTTAACTTCACCAGCTCCCTGTGGAACGAACCGGACTTACTAAAAACTACACTACTCTACGATTAGGTACACTGCCTATAGTGTTGTAGCAAGGTTTAAGTATATCCATTCTATAAATAAATAAATATCTTGTGTAAAATTGTATCGTATTTAATAGTATTTTCTAGTAAAATAATAACTATTTTATATACTACCCCGCTGCACATCAAGTTTTTGGCGCCGCTGCCGGGGAGCGCTAAAACGCTATATTTTTAATTATAATAATATTGAAATAAAATATAATAATATAATAATATTGAAATAGAATATAATAATATAATAATATTGAAATAGAATATAATAATATAAAAATATTTAAGAATCTTTACGTAAATTTTAAAAAAAAAAAAGTCGTATTTATTAAATACTTCAGGGGTATATTATGTAACTTATAATTAATAATTGCTATCATGTCGCTTTCATGTGAATAGTAAATTAATTAATTAATTTTCATTTACTATTCATGAATAGTAAATGAATTAAAAAAAAAAAAGTTTTAAAAAAAATTATAATTATAAAAAAAAATTATTAATTTGTAAAAAAAAATCGTTTTTTAAAAAAAAAAAAAAAAAAAAATCGTTTTTAAAAAAAAAAAAAAAAAAAAAAAAAATCGTTTTTTAAAAAAAAAAAAAATTTGTAAAAAAAAAAAAAAATCGTTTTTTTTAAAAAAAAAAAATTTTAAAAAAAAAAAAAAAAAAAAAAAAAAACGTAAAAAAAAAAAAAAAAAAAACGTAAAAAAAAAAAAAAAAAACAAAAACGTAAAAAAAAAAAAAAAAAAAATGTAAAAAAAAAAAAAAAAAAAAAAAAAAAAATTATTAAAAAAAAAAAATATATATTTTTAAAATTTTGTCTATAAAAAAAAAAAAAATGTTTTTTTAGTTTTATTACCTTTAGATTTTTAGACTATAGTCGCAACTTTTAGTATTAAGTTTAGTTTTGCCATAGTTATTTTTACTTCTAGAATTTTTAGGCTTTGCCGTAAAATCCCTTAAGTGTTTATTCCTTAGACTAAGTTTTAGGTGCTTTAGAATTTTACGACGCCGTATTTCGCACTACTTTCTTATTTTTATTTTTCGACGCCTATTTTTCGACCTTTTATTTTTCGACATTTTTCGACGCGCAATCTATTTCTCTCTTATTTCTCGCCATTCTAGTTTTTAGGACTTAGAATTTTTTCTACTTCTTCTCTAAATTTCTTAAAATTACGAAAATTTATTTTAAGTTGTTAAATTGATAGACATCAAAATTTTCTGGTTCGTAGTAATAGTTGGATTTGTACGTGGACCGGGTTATTGGAGCCAAACAGTCCTCAATTATATTGAGACCAAACGAATCCTGCCCCTCTGCTGCATCTTTTGGCTATTCGAAACGTGGGCAAAATCAGAAAAGTCTATTAATTGGATAACTTATTATAATTTTTCTTTCCTTTTTAAAAACTAATAGGATATTCAGTGAATGCACCGAGCAAAACGTTCACCACCTTTCATACGTTCACCACCTGTAACTCGATCAAGACATCTAGCAAATATTGTCGCCGTTGATTTTTCTTTAGAATCGTCATCTAGTCGAACAAGAACTCCAACTCAAATTTCCGATAATCCATCTTTTGAACCCGACTTCACAATTAAGAACCCGGAACATATTCAAGGACAATTCCAAGATCCTGAACCACTAATTATTCCTCCTGAACCACAAACCGTTAAATCAGAATCCTCTAGTGATTCGTATTCAACAAATTCAATTATGGAAGTAACGGAACCTCTAAGTATGGAAGATCAAATGAGAGCCACACGCACGGGCCAAGGTCACGCCATTATTAAGCCAGAAGTTAATGCGTCAGATTATGAAATCAAAGGACAAATTCTACACATGGTAACTAACCAATGCCAATTCAGTGGTGCACCGAATGAAGATCCTAACGAACACCTTCGTACGTTTAAAAGAATTTGTACACTATTCAAAATCCGAGAAGTGGAGGATGAACAGATCTATCTCATGTTGTTTCCCTGGACTTTAAAGGGAGAAGCCAAAGATTGGTTAGAATCGTTACCTGAAGGGGCGATTGACACATGGGATGTTTTAGTTGAAAAATTTCTTAAACGATTCTTTCCGGCATCCAAAGCCGTGAGACTTCAAGGAGAAATTGTTACGTTCGCGCAAAATCCAAATGAAACATTATATGAGGCGTGGACAAGATTCGGAAGGATGTTGAGAGGATGTCCTCAACACGGATTAGATACTTTTCAAATAGTACAAATCTTCTATAAAGGCGTAGACATCGCCACACGAAAAGACATCGACATAACCGCTGGTGGTTCCATTATGAAGAAAACCGCAACTGAAGCTTACAAAATTATTGATAACACAGCCTCCCACTCGCATGAGTAGCACCAAAAAAAAGATATTGTTCGTTCATCTAAAGCGGCTAGAGCCGATTCTAGCCATGACTTTGATTCCGTTTCAGCAAAAATAGATGCTTTCGAAAGACGAATGGAAAAGATGAATAAAGATATTCACGCAATACGAATCAGTTGTGAGCAATGCGGTGGACCACACTTATTGAAAGATTGTCACATTGAACCAACGATGGAACAACGAGAGAATGTTTCCTATATGAACCAAAGGCCGGGAAATAATTATCAAAATAATTATCAACCGCCAAGGCCAAACTTCAATCGAAATCAAAACATTCTTTACAATCCAAAAGGACCCGACAATAACTCGTATAACCAACAAGGTCCGAATAACCAACCAACTCAAAACAACACTTTCAATCAACAAAGACCTGGCTTGTATAAACCACCACAACAAACCGAAGAGAAAAAGTCAAATCTGGAAGAAGTGGTATTTAAGCTAGTTGAATCTCAAACACAATTTATTGAAACTCAAACCCAAACGAACGAGAGGTTTAATCAGTCATTAAGAACTCAACAAGCTTCCATTTTGAATCTAGAAAAACACGTAGGTACTCTTGCTAGCATGATGAGTGAGAGGGAACAAGGAAAGCTACCGAGTAATACTGAAGTAAATCCTCGGAATGAGAATGTTAATATGGTGTCAACGAATTCTGAAAAACCAGCATCAGAAGATGGGAAGGTTTTAGATGAGAGTAACAATGAAGAAGTTACACCACCACCACCCGAGTATGTAAAGCCAGTGGTGGCACCATACAAACCACCCATCCCGTTTCCAAGAAAAGGAGTTGAGTATGAGCAAGTGATAGGTAATAAAGATTGTGATACCTCTGGAAAGAAGAAGAAGAAAAAGAATAAGAAAGTGCAAGAAACAAAAGCCGTAAATATAAACCCGGTGAAGACAGTTCCACCAAAACCTCCACCTAGGGTAGGTGATCCGGGTGAATTTATTGTTCCTTGTCTACTTAGTGATTGTGTCATGTATGATGCACTAGCAGATTTAGGTGCGAGTGTGAGTGTTATGCCTCTTTCCTTATATAAGAGATTAGGTGTAGGTGAGTTAAGTCCAACGGATATGAGTGTTCGACTCTTTGATCAAACCATTAAGCACCCAGTTGGAATTGCTGACAACCTACCCATTCAAGTAGGTAATTTAACCTTTCTAGTCGAATTCATTGTCATTGACATAGAAGAGGACCCAAACATTCCTCTAATTTTAGGTCGACCATTCTTTGCGTCCACTGGGGCGTTATTTGATGTAGGAAATGGAAGAATGACACTTAAAAGTGGTGACAAATCGATCACCTTTATGATTCGAAAGTCTAAATCTCCACCAACCAAAACCGTTGAACCAGTAAAAACGATTGGTAAGAACCATGTTGTTTTACCAACTCCAACGGCAGTGCTTAGCAATAATGAAACGCCTAAGTGTGGGAAAAATGAAGTAACACCTAATGATAACCCAATAACAAAGGACCCCGTTGTTGATACGAAATTAGATGACCCCGTTATTAACAGTTCAATGAAGAAACTTTTTAAACGGGCTATTGATGCTAGAAGTAAGGGGAACTTTAAGTTATGTAACCGGTTAGTATCCAATCTATCGCCTAAAGAAAAGGTGAAGCTAGTTGAATTATGGGATATTACGGAAGAAGCCGGGCACTGGCTTAAAGAAAAAGTCACAGATAGGCAAGTTGATTATGGACCAAAAGAAATTGACGATGAAGTTAATCACAATTTCGACACCACAGTTACCTAAGTGTGGGGAGATTCAAATGTTCTAAGAAAATGTTATCTAGAGTTAGTTGTTCTGTTCTCGTGTAGTTCCGAGAATGGAATCCGATTGGTCTTTTCCGCTAGCAGACACTAAAGAACTAGTTTTCTCCCCCCATTCTGAATTTTTGTTTTATTAGGTTTTATATGAAATTAATATGCTTTTAAGTTTTGTGTGATATTTAAAAACAAAATTTACTTTAATTCATTAAGTTGAAAAAATGATTTCTAAAATTCGTCGTGAGTTGAAGACTAGGTCATTAAGCCGAAATTGCTTTACCCGAGGGTGGGACGGCAAATTTTGTTATCATTATTTTTAATTTTATTGATCTAAAGTATGACAAAAAGATATTAGACTTTATAAATTTTTGAACGTGAGGTAATATACCCAACTTCAAAAATATGTATGTATATGTTTGTATTTTATATTATGTACAAAACAGGGTAGAACAACGCACTTTCAAAGACTAACATTAAGTTCAGCAATAGCTACTGATTTTGACGACAAGAAGCAAAATATCAAATGTGATTAAAATAATATGCTTACAAACTGGGTATTTTTAATCACTTTTCTACACTAATCACCCTCATGAATTTATAATTATAGTCTGATTTCATGCAAATGAGGGCATTGCATGATCTCAAGTGTGGGGAAGGGTTATAAATTCTCTCGGGTTTGCACTTAGTTTATTTGCCAAATTTTGTGAAAATTTGAAAAATTTTCAACTAAATGAATTTAAAATCATGTTTATACATATTTATGAACGGTGAAAACTAGGTGATAATACCGAAATTATCGTTACCTCGAAAAGGACATAAATTGAGAAACACCCTAAAACGCTTGAATTCATTTAAAATGAAATAAAAGAAAATAAAAAGGCAAAGAAAGAAACTAAGTGTGGGAAGAATGTACCAAGTTATTCAATTTAAAACATATATCACATATTTTTGTACAAGATTATTGCAGGTACTTTTGCTTTGGACGATACTAATCAGTTTTACCCGGTTTACTGTAATACATTTGAAAGAAAGATGGATCTACACGATGAATCAATTCCATCATTAAAAGGAAGTAAAGTCTTCCGAAAAAGACACGCGCTTCTTGATTTAGGTCATGAAGTTGTCGTCCAGACCAGCTGTAGGTTGACGAAAAAACTAGAAAAGTCATCACTAAAATCAGCAGGAAATCCACGGACCTCAGCATCAAACAGGGTCGCCAAGTGGTCAGACTTATCCTAACCATGAGAGGGTCTGTCTTGTAAAATGGGGAGGGCACCGTGCAAATTAGCTTGATAAGACTAATGAATCAGATCCCCAGAAAGGATAATCTCCTTAAAGATTAAAAATCAGCTTTTAAGACTGATATTACTCAATCCTAGAGATTGACCTTAAAGATTGAGAATTCAAACTCATGGAATTCAATGATATCTAAACTCGAGCTTGAACGAGAAAATATTTTGATCAAAAATACAAACCGATTTGTTTTCTGAAAACCCATTTTCAATGCGTTCATTACCATTGAACGTAAAATCCTGAGAATTCATCAGAATTCATTAGGTCACCTGAACCAAATCGGGTGTCAACCGTAAGAACGGTGGTTGCATAGCATGGTCGGAGACATGACCTTGTGCCAGACCGAAAAATCATAGGATGATCTTTACTATCGCTCCTACCAAGGATAGTTCTAGCATCCGACACGTTAAAAGACCATAATCATCTGCATGTCACGGGACATTGCCTTAACAGTTTCTTGTTCATCGCTTTCCTTTACAACCGGACGGTAGTTTACCGAAAGGTAATATACGGAACACGTAAACTGGATGTGTGCTTTCCGATACCGGGATAGCAGTGGATTACACGAACCTAAATGTTTTAGCCAAAATAATGATCCACAAATATATTTTGCAACACCGATGATGGATCAAATCAGAAAACTTGTCTAGGGTAAAATCTAGCTTGAATTTTCAAAAGATCAAATGTTTTCATAAAGATCCAATTTCCCTAAAGGATCTACATTTTTATAGTCATGTGGGACTGTAAACCGCCTTTCAAATGTGCACTTTGCTTTGGAAACCGAAAGTAAATCGGCTATTTGATTGCAAGTGTCGTTGACCTAAACCCGAGGCAACTGTGGATGACACACCCACCTTTAACCATCATTACTGTCATTGTTTATACCGCTATATCAAAATCACTGATGTACAAAATGTGATGAATAAAAAAGTGATTCATGTATGTTTTTATTTCAAGTTCTGTATTGCTTGAGGACAAGCAACGCTCAAGTGTGGGGATATTTGATAGTGTTCCAAATGAACATATATTTAGTAGCAATATCGTTCCAATATGTAAAGTTTTTAAATGTAATTTCCTTATTTTTAGTTGTAATAGTTAAATAAATAAGTGCGAAGACGAAAGACGCAAATCGCTCGAAAATGAAGATTTAAAGACAAAAACGAAGATTTGAAAGACCAAAACGTCCAAAAAGCTCAAATGTACAAGATACAATTCAAAAGGTTCAATTTATTGATGAAGAACGTCTAAAAATGACAAGAGTACAAGTTACAAAACACAAAGTACAAGATATAAAATTGTACGAAAGGACGTTCGAAAATCCGGAACCGAGGCATGAACCAACTTTCAGCGCTCGACGCAACGGTGTAAAAATTACAAGTCAACTATGCACAAGAATAAAATATAATATTTAAATAATTCATAATAAGAATAATATTAAATAATAAAAAGTTGTTAATTGAGCATAGTTCAGGGGTCGTAAATGAAAATTTGAATTCTAATTTGCCTATAAAAGGAACGATACGTTCGATGATGAAAAGGAAGAATTTTGATCCGATCTTTTTTTTTTCTTCGATCAATTATCAATATCAATTATCAATATCTATATTCTATATCTCTATCATAATGTTAATGTAATAAGATATAACAATAATCTTAATTTTAAGTTTAAATTATGATAATAATAAGATTTATGATAGAGATCATTTGAGTGTGTAAGTCGAAATTCTGTCCGTGTAACGCTACGCTATTTTTAATCATTGTAAGTTATGTTCAACCTTTTTACATTAATGTCTCGTAGCTAAGTTATTATTATGCTTATTTGAGCCGAAGTAATCGTGATGTTGGGCTAAAATATTAAGACGGGGTTATTGAATTTTGTACCATAATTAAGGTTTGGGCAAAAGACCGACACTTGTGGAAATTGGACTATTGACTATTAATAGATGGGGGGTATTGTCTAATTGAGTGACAACTCATTGGAGTCTGTCGAACCTATCTTCAAATTAATTAACCTAATAATTAATAATGATTATGGTTGTCCTATTTAGTGATGTTCATATGGAATCTGTTATAATCATTTAATTAATCAATTGGGTTGGGTAATTGATTATTCATTCTGATCAAGTGGATGAATTAATATTCATAAACTAATTAAAACAGGGGTGGATTACATACAGTGATAACTGGTGTAATTGTTGACAGAAGTGATAACTGCGTCACAGTTTAAATCCTTAATCAGTTGGAATATTTGACTTCGGGTATAAGGGTAATTTGACGAGGATACTCGCACTTTATATTTATGACCGATGGACTATTATGGACAAAAACCAGATAGATGTATCAAATAAACCAGGACAAAGGACAATTAACCCATGGTAATAAATTAAAATCAACACGTCAAACATCATGATTACGGAAGTTTAAATAAGCATAATTCTTTTATTATATTTCTCATCGTATCTTTATTTACTGTCATTTTATTACTCGCAATTTTATTTTCTGTCATTTTATTTATCGCAATTTATTTTACGCACTTTAATTTTTGTCATTTATTTTTACGCTTAAAATCGACAAACCGGTCATTAAACGGTAAAACCCCCATTTTATAATAATACTACTACTTATTTATATATATATTTTTACAAATAAACTTAATAATATAGCGTTAACTTCACCAGCTCCCTGTGGAACGAACCGGACTTACTAAAAACTACACTACTCTACGATTAGGTACACTGCCTATAGTGTTGTAGCAAGGTTTAAGTATATCCATTCTATAAATAAATAAATATCTTGTGTAAAATTGTATCGTATTTAATAGTATTTTCTAGTAAAATAATAACTATTTTATATACTACCCCGCTGCACATCAGCTACAGTAAACACTATTTCAAAATGAAAATGTATATGTATATACTACGAGATGATGATTTATAGAAGTAAATGACCAAAACACTCGAAAGTTTAAGATACACTTTGAGTGATATAGTTTATTGATAATTTAAGACTATATTTTGACAAATGTACGTGTCACGAAACGTAAAGAGCGAATTTTCTCAGCGTACGAAGGGACATTCAAAAAATCGGAACTGGGACATAAGTCGAGTGATGACGTACGACTTATCGGAACAAAAATTACAAATCAACTATGCACGAGAATAAAATATAATATATAATTAATTAATTTAAATTATATATTATATATATAATATAAAAATATGTCGACGAGCTAGTTGCCAAAATTATGTGAGCTGGAAAAATGGACCATGCGATCGCATGGCCAATGGCCTTCAGAACCATGCGATCGCATGGGGTCTGGGGACAGGCCACACCTATAAAAGCTCGATCATTTCTGCTTCTGTTTTGATTCAATTACTCCGTAAGTATTTTTTATTTTATTTATATTATTACTATTATTATTATTATTATTATTATTATTATTATGATTATTATTATTATTATTATTATTATTATTATTATTATTATTATTATTATTATTATTAATATTAATATTATTATTATTAATCTTATTTTAAAACCTTGCTCCTTACTGTGGATAAATACCTTGCTCCTTACTTTAAAACCTTTACGGACAATATTCTTCATCATCATCTTATCTTGAATATTCTAAGATATCATCGTATCTTTCATTATAAATATCCTCAATATTTCTGAAGATATTTTTTTTCATACCCATTCTTATCTGAAATCATTCATCTCTTCGCGCTATCTGTGTTACATCAAAAAAAAAAAAACTATTTTAGTTTCTAAAATCTGAAAAATTCGAAAAATAGATGTTTTGAAGTAATGTTGGGAATTGAAGCATGAGTTAGTATAATATAATGACACTTGATCAATGTGATTATATTACAGTAAGTCATGCTGAGTTTCTAATGAAACGTGATAAAGGTTCACAGATCACCCTCATCATGAACCATGTTACATAACTCTTTCATTCTATTTAATCTCTAAATATATCAAGAAAATACGTTTCTTGATGATTCGGTCTTTTCCAGATATTCTAGTAATTTGACAAATCAAGATCGTGCCATTACAATTTCTTTCTTAGAACATTAACTATGTTCATTCCAAAATGAATAGTTACGAATTCTGGACCATTATTCGCTTGACTTGAAGTCGGGAAGGAAAAACGAAAGCATGGAGCTCCTAAATATAAGGGAAAATATAAAGCCTGACAACAACACATATATTACAAACCATGTATATCAATGCGTATAGCAATATAAAGACACGGGAGAATGAAAAATACTATAACCCCAAGGTAATAGTAGAAGAAAATAACTTCCTCTGGTGGCAGATGAAAAAGAAGAATGAAGGATAGGATAGCCAAGAAAATATCAAGAATCAGAACTGGATTAAGCATTTCACAAGCTTTTGGAAGTATGAAATAAGGAAGAAGATGTAGGAGTGGTGAAAATAATGAAATGGAAGTGGTTAATTTATAGCAAAATATGAGACGTAACAATCGAGGAAGATTACGCATTTAAAGGGAATCTTAATTTCCTTAAATTTCGAAGAATCAAATCTTATTTAGATTATGAAGATTTTCTATTCCTTAAATTCTGGAAATCAATCGTAACTACGTCAAAAGTTAAGACGAATCTCTATTCTTTCATTTCACTCTTTTACGATAACTTCTCTCATACGCTTCGAGAAATCGGATTGTTTATCCATATTATTCAACGGTGATGAAATTCTATTTATCAACTTATATTCGTCATGAAAACATTTTTATTGTTAGCCATGACGACCTCACTTAAATTTCGGGACGAAATTTATTTAACGGGTAGGTACTGTGATGATCCGGAAATTTCTGACCAAATTTAAACTTTATCTTTAAATGATTTAATGTTTTCGACACGATAAGCAAAGTGTGTAATGTTGAGTCTCAAAGTTTTGGAACTATATTCATGTAATCAATTATTCTTTGACTGTTCTCGAAGATTCACGAACAATATATATATATATATATATATATATATATATATATATATATATATATATATATATATAACTTAATGTGCATATATATATATATATATATATATATATATATATATATATATATATGATTTCAAGTTATTTAGTAAACGATAGTAACATTCGATTATTGATTCGATTGATATTTAGATAAGTTAACTAAAATGTTTAAGATGAACCAGTAAAACACTAATTTGCTACAGTATTTTTGAATTGCTACAGTACCCGAAAAGCTACAGTGTTTTCGGAAATCACTATTTGCTACAGTAAAAAACTTTACTACAGTAACTTTGCTACAGTAAACACTATTTCAAAATGAAAATGTATATGTATATACTACGAGACGATGATTTATAGAAGTAAATGACCAAAACACTCGAAAGTTTAAGATACACTTTGAGTGATATAGTTTATTGATAATTTAAGACTATATTTTGACAAATGTACGTGTCACGAAACGTAAGAGCGAATTTTCTCAGCGTACGAAGGGACATTCGAAAAATCGGAACCGGGACATAAGTCGAGTGACGATGTACGACTTATCGGAATAAAAATTACAAATCAACTATGCACAAGAATAAAATATAATATATAATTAATTAATTTAAATTATATATTATATATATAATATAAAAATATGTCGACGAGCTAGTTGCCAAAATTTTGTGAGCTGGAAAAATGGGTAATGCGAACGCATGGCCAATGTTCAGAACCATGTAATCGCATGGGGTCTGGGGACAGGCCACACCTATAAAAGCTCGATCATGTCTGCTTCTATTTTGATTCAATTACTCCGTAAGTATTTATTTATTTTATTTATATTATTATTATTATTATTATTATTATTATTATTATTATTATTATTATTATTATTATTATTATTATTATTATGATTATTATTATAATTATTATTATTATTATTATTATTATTATTATTATTATTATTAATATTATTGTTAATCTTATTATTATTAATAATATTAATATTATACATAAAATACTACGACGAGGTCTTGAGCGTGTCACTTTCAAAATGGGTTTTCAAGCGGGATAGAGCTAAGGAAAATATGGGTAATGTTCGGGGATATATTTATATTTCAAACCTAGTGTTTATCATCTCCGTTATGTCTATGTACTTTCCTACAATAATGAATCTCAATATTGTTTACGTAAGCACTCATATTTTATCTTTTATATATTAATTGTATATCCTTGTCTAGTGCTCGAGTATATATATTTATACATACATGTATGCTAAATTTCGTCGTTAAACAGTTTATAATAGATCACGAATTAAATACATATATTACTGGTAAAAGGTATATGATATACATGTTTTTGGAAAGCTGGCGAAAAATCAATAACTTTTCATTTAGATATCGAATAGTTTCGATGAAAGGATTAAAAGATATGATCAACTGAATTATAATTGACGTTAATTGGAATTGCTTTTGAATCTGCAATTAATATTTAAACAACTTGTTTGTAAGATTGATAAATTAGATTTTTGAATATTACCAACCGAGTAAATGAATCCTTATATAAGGTACGTCTCGTTTTGTTGAACTGTTGTCAAAATTGACTTTTTGAAACGACTTTGGATAACTTTTGTATGTCGATCTCGAGCATTAGGATTGTGATACACTATGAGCTGACCTAGCTTGATAAACATTTATTGACCAACATATGTTCTCTAGGTTGAGATCTACGGTTATTTGGTAATTCGAGTTTCGGTCACATTTTGGTGAACGACTTTATATGCTGCTAAGGTGAGTTTCATTTGCTCCCTTTTTAATTGCTTTTGTAATATATATTTTTAGGCTGAGAATACATGCACTTTATTTTAAACGAAATGGATACAAGTACATACTAAATTCTACACCGAGTTTGAACCGAAAATCCCTTAGCTTTGGTAACTAGTAACTGCCGGTTATAAGAACTGGTGGGCGCGAGTAGTTATATATAGATCTATAGGGCTTGACATCCCCGTCTGTTCTAGGTATAGAAACCCTAGCCTGAACTGTAAAACAGACGTATGCTATTTGAGTTTAGTACATGTTGGATTGCGTGTATTGTACATGTTGGTTGCATGTATGTTAAAACAGGGGTATTATTATATAGACGTTAAAGCTTAGTTACCAGGGTGCTCAATCTTGTAGAATATTTTGATAAACGTTTCTGGATGAAACAACTGAAATCTTGTGATCCACCTTTGTGTACAGATTATACAAACATTAAAACTATGAACTCACCAACCTTTGTGTTGACACTTGTTAGCATTTTTATTCTCAGGTTCCCTAGAAGTCTTCCGATGTTTGCTTATATGTTAGACAAACTATGTGCATGGAGTCTTACATGGCATATTTTTCAAGGAAACATTGCATTCACCAAATCATCACCATATATCTTATTTTGACTGCATTGTCAATGGAAGTACTATTGTAAACTATTATTTACGGTGATTGTCTATATGTAGAAATCATTAGATGTCGATAACCTTTGATTTAAACATTCATTTATGGTGTGCCTTTTCAAAAGAATGCAATGTTTACAAAACGTATCATATAGAGGTCAAATACCTCGCAATGAAATCGATGAATGACGTGTTCGTCCATATGGATTTGGAGCAATCATCACATATATCAAGATTATGATAAGACTACTCCGAATGAAAAATCGAAGTTGTCTTGCTGGAGCTGTGATAGAATTTGCTAATTTGAAAAGGAATTGCAAAGTTATTTTTGCTAATAAATGCCAAAGGATCTGACACAAATTTGTGTTGAATTATGACTTTGGTTTTGAGAGCTTTTTAAGTACATAACTGTGGGTAATATGTGGTTAGATCATCATCTCGATTGCTCATTATTTGAAGTGTCTTCAGAAATTTTTGAAGGGTTTGAACACAGATTGTAATTGTTAATATACATTTGATGTTCTAACACAGTTTTGAAGTCAAAGTATAGCTTTGAAAGATGTAGAAATCTAAAAGTGATGGTACCGGTTATATCTCGAATTGAATTCTGAGATTTCAAAATCAGAATATGTAATTGAGTTTGAATGAGTATGGTTTTTTTTTATTTCTATGAAAGAATGTGTATTATTGTGAAAGTAGGGAGTATAATGTATGATTTGCTGAATCAGATTCGAAGAATGTAACATATTAATTGTGAATATATATATCTCTCGGGTATTACCTACCCGTTAAAAAAAATTTTACAATTAATATTTTGTACAAAAGAATTTTATTACAGTCTTTATGAAAATATATATGTATATATTCTCTTCAGATATAACATAGATTTTAATGAGTTAATACTAAATTAAGCTCATTCGATTTATGGTTGGAACTAGAATTGAATAATCCCTTGAAGGCTTTAGAGATTACATGAGTATTTCTTCAATAATTATGAATTAATACTTCGTTATTTGTTGAGGCGTGATGTTGGTTTTCGTTAAATTCTTGTAAACTTTGCAAAGTACGAATGATATTATCTAAAAAGTTTTAGGTACATCGATGATGAAAGTGTAAAATCAAATATATACTTGATTTATTATGAATTGGAATTTGTTGAATTGAGACAGAGATTGTAGTTAACGATGGTTAAGTTGCAGGCGAAGGAAGTACATTATTGCATATTTGTAATATGAATTAACTGTGTAGTTAAGATTCACACATAATAGCTTAATACAGAAAGATTTATTATGGTTTGGAAATATATATATATAAGATATACATATAAATCCTTCAGTAGAAATGAGTTAATACTTCATATCTTGTTGATATGACATACTTGTTGTTGATTTGTAATAATGTCCATGGTGATTCTTGAACTGTCGGAGCTTGTGATGTTATAGCTGCTGCTAGAGCTGATGATGCTGATGATACTGATGGTGCTGGTGATGCTACGGTACTGTTGATGTTGTTGGTAAAATAAGTCTAGCTTGTGAATCACGCATCATTCTTGTCAGGGTTTCTACTCTTCCTTCTATCATTTTGGTTCACTCATCTGATTTTTGGTTAGGGTTAGAATAGATAATCTCTAAGACTTTAGAGATTATATAATCGTTGCAAAATGTTTCTCCAATGAAGTTATGAATCAACACTTCATCGTTTGTTGTTGGTGGTATCTCTTGGTATCTACAGAGCATATGACGTTGATGCTCGTGGGAAAGATTGTGAAGTTGAGGTTTACCACATGGTTGTGGTTGGAGGTGGTAATGGTACTGTTGGCGTTGATGATGGTGGTACAGGTTATGATGTTGGTGCTGCTGCTGGTGTTAGTAACCTTTGTACCATATTCTCTAAAGCCACTACTCGAGCGCGAAGCTCGTTGACTTCTTCTATTACACTGGGGTGATTGTCGGTTCGGACGAGCGGATAAATAAAATCTAAAATTTGATGTAGTATGTAATCGTGACGAGATACTCTGGAAATAAGAGAGAAAATGGTGTCTCGAACAGGTTCGCCGGTAAGTGCTTCAGGTTCTTCGCCAAGAGGGCAATGTGGTGGATGGAAGGGATTACCTTCTTCTTGTCACCAATGATTAAGGAGGCTACGAACCTGTGATGCCCCGTACTAAATAATCATGTACGGACCATCAACAACAGGATCATTACAAGGTCAAACACTATATGCTATTTTAAAATACGTTTGCATTCATGGTAAAAGGTGACGTCATAACTAATGTCGAATGTTTTACATCAAAAGTATGCTTCTATGAATAGAAGCAAAGATAATAGTGCGTGACCTTTAGGTCGTTACAAATCATAGTTTCAAAATTAATAATGTTTATGAATGCAAGAAAAACGTTCATGCGGTGACCATCTCTAAAGCAGCGGGTGTCTACAGCAAGACTAGTACAACAGCGGAAGCAACCTTAAGCACCTGAGAAAAACATGCTTAAAAACATCAACACAAAGGTTGGTGAGCTATAGTTTAAGTATAACAGTAATGTAAGGTAGGCCACGAGATTTCAGTGCTACAAAGAGCGTTTCAAAACAGTATGATAAAGTATATGTTTAACCGTGGGCACTTGGTAACTAACTTAACGTTTATAACCCCCTGAAAGTACACTTGGAGAGTGCGTATGTTTAAGAAGTATTAAACACCCATTAAATGCTAGCGCTACTAGCCCGAGTGGGGATTTCAAACCCTATGGATCCATATCTAAGATTCGTGTTCACCGGTTCAAAGACCAATGACTAAACGTTACCGAGCTAAGGTGAAAGTTTATGCCATTGTATAACCCACACATATATAAAGTTTAAGTACTCGTGCCTAGTATGTAAAACATAAAATGCGCATGTATTCTCAGTTCCCAAAATAGTTAAAGTAAAAAGGGATGCTATAACTCACAGTGGTAAAGTGGTAGTAAAGTTGACACGGGAAAGTAAGCAAGTATGTAAGTCTAAGATAAGTAGCACAACTCAATTAAGTGTTGCAAGTAGTTTGATGAACCAAAGTTACATCAAAATCTTAGATCCGACACATACATGAACTATAAAAGTAATATTGAACTATAAACTTGAAAGTAAACTAACTAATCAAGATCTTAAGTTGTAGAACATAGTTCTTAGTTAGATCTTGAAGATCCAAGACCCAAAAGTCTAGATCTAAAGTTATTAAGTTAAATCCTAAGTAATAACACTTGAATCTTTACTTTAATGAAACCATAAGCTATAAAACTTAGATTTTCATCTTGTAAAGTACATGTAAGCTTTCAAGCTTTTGTTTATGACAAAATAAGTAGACCATAAGTTATAAAAACTTAGATCTTTCATAAGTATGTGAAGTTGTAACTAGAAGGTTAAACTTCCATGTTCTTGAACTTATAAAGTTAGCTTTTAGTTCAAGATAGTATGAGATCAAGATTAACTTGTAATACTTGACCATTTAACCAAAACACGAATTGAAACATGTATAAAATGAAGAAATAAATTACATCTACAAGTATTATGTTCATGGTTATTCATACTTAGAAAGATTCAAGCCAAAGCTTAGATCCGTAAGAAAGTAAACTTTAAGTTTACAAACATGAACACAAGTAATGATTTTACAACTCATGAACTTTAATCTTTCAAAACATTAAATGTAGAACATAAAGTAGAAAGTTTAGGCTCTTGTATGTTCTTGTATGTACAAGATGAAGTGAAGAACAAACTAAAGAGTTTGATTCTTATTAACTAGTAAGTAACAACAACAACTATAAGTAATTAAACAACAACATGAAACAAGTAAAAGAATGATGATGAATGGAGTGTTTGGTTTCAGTTTTTAAGGAGAGAAAGAAGGGAAGAAGAAACTCATGTTACTTACAAGGTAGAGAACAAAATGAGAGAAAAGGTAATTGCAAATAAGTTGTGTGTGTTTGGAATGAGAGAATGCAAGTGATAAGTAATAATAAAATGAAACAAAGCTCCCTCCACACTCTATGTTGGTCGACGGCCTTCACAAGGAAAGGGGAAGGGGAAAAATCCACAAGATACTTGCATGTAAAGGCTCAAAAAGATGGTAATAAGGTTGCATGGTGTTGGAAAGTGGTGTAAGTAACTTGTAACTAGATTCTATATGCACTTACTAACTAGTTAAGTCTTAATGGACTACTTACAACAAAAGGGCTCCTAAATTAATCCATTAAGATAAGTAAGGTGGGCTTCTAAGTCCATTAATATTAATAAAAGCCCAAGTTCAAGTAATTAACAAATTAATCCAACAAGGCCCAAGTAATTAACTAGTAACCTTAGTTAATTAAAAATGATTAATAATAATTAATCATGGATGAAATTAATATCCAAAATATTATTCGTGAAAAGTTCGTGTGTCACAAAGACGTGTCGGGCATTTAAAGTCATGTATGGTAACAAGTAAATGTATAGAAATACATTCATTAACACGCGAGCATTAATAATAAACATTATTAATAAAAGATGGAAAACCCAGGGTTGTTACATTACCCACCTGTTAAAGAAAATTTCGTCTCGAAATTTTAAGCTGAGGTAGATGGAGGAGTTGGGAAAAGGTGAGGATACTTCTGCATCATTTGATCCTCTCACTCCCAGGTAAACTCAGGTCCTCCTTTGGCATTCCACCGTACTCGAACGATCGGAATCTTGTTGCGTTTCAAAGTTTTGACCTCACGGTCCATAATTTCAACAGGCTCCTCCACGAAGTGGAGTTTGTCATCAATTGTAGGTTCTTCCAGTGGTATGATAAGTTCGGGTGAAGCAAGACACTTCTTCAAGTTTGACACGTGGAAGGTAGGATGAACTAAGCTTAATTGTGCTGGAAGATCCAAAAGGTAAGCAACGGGTCCAACACGTTCCAAGATTTCGAAAGGACCAATGTATCGTGGGTTTAACTTTCCACGTTTTCCAAAACGAATCACACCTTTCTAAGGTGCAACCTTCAACATTACACTGTCACCGACGTTGAATTCAAAGTCCTTATGTTTAAGGTTGGTATAACTCTTTTGACGATCACGGGCGGTCTTAAGTCTAGCCTGAATTTGAGAAATCTTCTCCGTTGTTTCATGGACTACCTCGGGTCCGGTGATTTGATTTTCGCCTACTTCGGCCCAACAAATAGGAGAACGGAATTTGCGACCATACAATGCTTCAAAAGGTGCGGCATTAATGCTCGAGTGATAACTGTTATTGTAAGAAAATTCGGCGAGTGGCAAATGTCTTTCCCAGGCTTTTCCGAAATCAATAACACATGCACGCAACATGTCCTTCAAGGTCTAAATCGTGCGTTCACTTTGCCCGTCGGTCTGTGGGTGATAAGCAGTACTCATGTCGAGACGAGTTCCCATGGCTTCTTGCAAAGAACGCCAAAATCTAGAAGCAAAATGGGGATCGCGATCTGAGATGATCGATAGAGGTACACCATGACGAGATACAACCTCTTTGATGTATAGTTGAGCAAGTCTCTCCATCGTATCCGTTTCCTTCATCACTAAGAAGTGTGCAGATTTGGTAAGACGGTTAACGATAACCCAGATGGTATCGTATCCGCCCACCGTCTTTGGTAGCTTGGTGATAAAATCCATTGTTATCTTCTCCCACTTCCATTGTGGGATTTTTGGTTGCTAAAGTAATCCAGAGGGCCTCTGATGCCCGGCCATAACTTTCGAGCAAGTCAGACACTTACCAACATAAGTTGCAACGTCCTTCTTAAGATTGGGCCACCAATACTGTTCCTTAAGATTGTGGTACATTTTGCCCGCTCCGGGATGAATCGAATATCTCGACTTGTGGGCTTCATCAAGTATAAGGTTTCGTAGATCTCCATAACAAGGTACCCAAATTCTTCCGGCATAGCATCAAAGTCCAGTCTCCCTAACCTCGAATCGAGAGACAAGAATGTTCAAATGTTCATGAGATATGTTTTCCTCCTTGAGAGCCTCATCTTGGGCTACTCGAATCTGGCTGTTGAGATTTGAATGGATGGTGATGTTCAGAGCCCGTACACGGAGAGGTACCATCCTCTCCTTTCGGCTTAAAGTGTCAGCTACAACATTGGCCTTGCCAGGATGATAGCGAAGTTCACAATCATAGTCGTTCAGCGTCTCGATCCATCGACGCTGTCTCATATTCAGTTGCTTCTGATCGAAGATGTGCTGGAGACTCCTGTGGTCGGTGAAGATAGTACTTTTAGTTCCATACAAATAGTGTCTCCACAATTTGAGCGCAAATACAACGGCTCCAAGTTCAAGATCGTGAGTAGTGTAGTTCCGCTCGTGAATCTTCAATTGACGGGAAGCATAAGCGATAACCATTGTGCGTTGCATCAGTACACAACCAAAACTGCTTTTCGAAGCATCGCAATAAACGATAAAATCGTCACTGCCTTCAGGAAGAGATAAGATAGGTACGGTGGTCAACTTCTTCTTCAAGGTTTGAAATGCTGATTCGTGTGCGGGTTCCCAAATGAACTTCTTCCCTTTGTGAGTCAACGAGGTCAAAGGACGCACAATTAGAGAGAAACCTTCAATAAATCTTCGGTAGTAATCGGCGAGACCTAAAAACTGACGAATGTAAGTCGGAGTAGTGGGAGTCTCCCACTTGCTGATAGCTTCAATCTTGGCGGGATCAACTTTGATACCCTGGTCGCTCACAACATGACCCAGAAATTGGACTTCCTTCAACCAAAATTCACACTTGGAGAATTTGGAGTAAAGTTGTTCTTGTCTCAAAAGTTCGAGCACTAGTTGGAGGTGTTGTTCATGCTCTTCTTCACTTTTAGAGTAGATGAGGATATCATCTATGAAGACGATAACAAACTTTTCCAGGTATGGCTTGCAGACACGATTCATGAGATCCATGAACACGGCAGGTGCGTTGGTTAAACCGAATGGCATCACGAGAAACTCATAATGACCACAACGAGTTTTGAATGCAGTCTTCATCACATCGCTTTCTTTCACCCTCAACTGGTGATAACCGGATCGTAAATCGATCTTAGAGTAAACGCTCGATCCTTGTAGTTGATCAAAAAGATCATCAATACGGGGAAGAGGATACTGATTCTTGATCGTCAATTTGTTGAGTTCACGGTAGTCGATACACATGCGAAAGGATCCGTCCTTCTTCTTCACAAACAAAACAGGTGCGCCCCAAGGCGAGAAACTTGGTTGAATAAATCCACGGTCTAGCAGTTCTTGTAGTTGGCTCTGCAGCTCTTGCATTTCGAAAGGTGCGAGTCGATATGGTGTGCGAGCTACGGGTGTAGCTCCTGGCACTAAATCGATCTGAAACTCTACTGCTCTCGGTGGCGGTAATCCAGGCAATTCTTCCGAAAAGACATCGGAAAACTCGTTCACAATTTGAACATCGTTCACACTCTTCACCTCGGTTTCTAATGTTTTCATATGTGCTAGCACGGCAAGACATCCTTTCTTCATGATCTTTTGCGCTTTTACGTAACTAATGAGGTTCAGCTTCGAGGTACATCTCTCTCCGTAAATGATCAGTGGCTCACCATCTCCTTGTGGTATACGAAGAGCTTTATCTCCACAGATAATGTCAGCCCTTATCTTGGTCAACCAGTCCATACCGACAATAACGTCAAAGCTTCCCAACTTAATGGGTATCAAGTCAATCTCGAAATCCACACCAGCTATGTTGATAATGGCTCCTCGGCTAATATGGTCAACTTTCTCAAGTTTTTCATTGGCTACCTCTACAAGCATACTCTCCTTTAAAGGAACTAACGACCAATTTATCTTATCGCAAAAGTGTCTACATACATAACTTCTATCGGCACCAGTATCAAATAGGACATAAGCTAATAGATTGTTGATAGTGAATATACCTGTCACCAAGTCAGGGTTCTCAGGGGCATCCTTTGCATTAACGTTGAAAGCTCTGCCACGCGGTGGTCCACCGTCCTTTCGCTTGTTGGGGTATGCATTTCTGAAATGGCCCGTCTGTCCGTATTCGTAGCACTTTTTTGGTCCATTGGGGTTCGCCTTCACATTCAGGGTGGTGACCTTGCAGTCCTTACCGATATGTCCAGTTCGTTGGCACTTTTCACAAACCACATTAAAATACCCGGTATGGTGCTTATAGCACCTCTTGCATTGCGGTAAGGTACACTTGTAGTTGGGGTTTGAGTTGGTGTTCGGATTGGGATTCCCACCGTTGTTGTTTCCTTTGAAACCCTCATGTTACTTCGCCGGGTTTTGATCGTAGGCTCTACCCTTATTGTTATCCCACTTTCGCTTATCACTACTACCCACTTCAGACTTAGCCTTCTCCGGTTCATCGATGATGATTTGGTTCATTAAAGTATGCGCCATGCGCATTGCCTCCGGGACATTAGGTGGCTTAGATGAGGTGACATTTCCCTTAATGGACTTAGGAAGTCCCCACAAGTATCTCTCCATACGCTTGAATTCCGGGGTGACCATGGTAGGACACATCAGGGCTAGTTCCAAATACCTACGATTGTACCCATCGAGATCGTTCCCCACAACCTTCAACTGCATAAACTCAATCTCCATCTTCTGTATCTCAGTTCTCGGACAATATTCTTCAATCATGGCCGCTTTGAATTCTTCCCATGGTGTGGCATACGCCTCATCAATACCCTTGGCTTGAGCCATTATGTTCCACCAAGTGAGGGCGCCATCCGCCAGTGTACAAGAGGCATATTTTATCTTGTTTGCCTCTGAGCAGTTGCTAACTCGGAATACAGATTCTAGTTTTTCAAACCACCTAGTGAGACCAACTGGCCCCTCTGTTCCACTAAAGTTATGGAGCTTGCAGCTTTGGAACTCTTTGTACGTGCACCCATTATGAATGGGCTGAATAACCGATGGCGGTGGGGCTTGGGGTTGCATTTCCGCAATGGCTGCGGCTACCCTTTCGGCAATCATTTCCTCGATTTGGGCTTTGGTCGGTGTTGATCTTCCGTTGGCCATGATGTTCTAAACAAAAATTTTGACTCAAGTCAAAATCCAGCATTCAATATATAATAATACAGTATACAATAACCAACAGGTAAACAGCACAACACATGTTAATTAAGTAGAGCAACTAGATACAGATATCACAAAACCATCGTACAGTAACGTAAGTAGAACACTTGTGTAAAAAAAGTAAACAACACAAAGTTCCATTCATTAATAATAAATTTCATACATCCGCATAGATTCGTACAATACATAAGTAATACATAAAACTACAACTAGATTACATAATGAAATCTACTACAAAGGTCCTATGGAGAAGGTGGGTGTAGGATGTCCCATACATGGGACATCTGGTCCTCGGGCTCAGTTACTCGAGCATGGAGGAGCTCCACCTCCCTCATCAGTTCCTCGACAGAGGGAGATGGTGGGGCAGGCGGTGCAGTCGGTACGGGTGGTGCTGGTGGAGCTGGTGGTGCAGACGGTCCGGCTCCAGAAGTAGAGGCTGCAAAGCGGTAAGGCTTACGGATGAAGGGATCAGCAGGATACAGCACAAGCCGCTTACGGGCGGTAACCCTACGACACCGACCATATGCGTCAGTGAATGCTCGACCTCCATTAATCCCTGGAATGACGGTACCATCGAAATGGTACCGCTTCTTCGGCGGGGTGGAGGGTGGCTGTACAGGTGCATCATCAGGGTCCTTATCAGAATTATTGTCACTGGAGTCGTCTGAGGAGGTGTCGTCGGATAAAGAGTCAGTGGAGGATGGGTCGTCCGAATCATGTGGAGGTGGCTGCACGGGTGGCTGTACTGGCTCTCCTCGGACGGCCATCATCTGTCGGTATCTGGCGGGTTCGATCGGCACGAGACATCCATCAGGAGCGCGTCGGCACCAATGGTTATGCTTATTATGGACTGGACCTTCCCCAAGATTCGCGGGAATCACAGCACCACCGTGCTGTGGCTCCAAGGGTCCGGGGCAAGTGGAGCTGGAATCTCCAGGAGGTCCTCGGCTCTGTCAGAGGTAACCACTGGGGCAGGTGCATGACTGCTGGCTCCAGAGGATGAAGCGCCTGAGTCACTAGAAGGTGTCGACGACGGCATTTGGGAATCGGCAACAACGTTCGGTGAAGTGGCTGATGAGTCTGTGTCGCTGTCCAAAATGATGACATGTGGAATATCCGACATCTGAACAAGGAAAAATAAATTTTCCATGTCAGTAAGTCATATAGCAAGCACGTATTAGGCCAAGTAACTACAACAGTCTAAATCATGTATAACAGTAAATAGCATGGCAATAATAACAAATCGTACCGAAATGGCATGCAATCGAAAGCAAATAATATCATGCCGTAGTGAAAACAAGTAGCATACGGCACATAGCAGTAAAAGTAAGCAGCAGCATACAGTAAGTTCAGCGGAAACAAGTAAACTAGCAAGTTGTAGATTAGTCCTATTAGAGAATCCTACTCGGGTCGGTCCAGACTCACTAATGCAACCTAATTCCCTACAACCAATGCTCTGATACCAAATGTGACGCCCCGTACTAAATCATCATGTACGAATCATCAACAACAGGATCATTACAAGGTCAAACACTATATGCTATTTCAAAATACGTTTGCATTCATGGTAAAAGGTGACGTCATAACTAACGTCGAATGTTTTACATCAAAAGTATGCTTCTATGAATAGAAGCAATGATAATAGTGCGTGATCCTTAGGTCGTAAGGGTCATCATCATTCATCATCAAACATAAAGTATAAAGTAAGTTTCATTCAAGAAAGGAGTTTAAAACAAAGGCTGAATTGCATCAGTCACCACAGCCTCTATACCTACTAAAATGAGGTGAGACCAGTGGCCATGGCTCCGTATATGAGTCCTATAGTTGTGGTAAAAATTCAAGAAACAAACTCATTTTCGTTTGACCGTGGAGACGGTCTAAGTGCGAGTAGGTCAGAATTTTCAGTACAACGTTAAAAGGACATAGTGATGATCGGAGGGCCATAAATCCTAAACCGTAACTCGGATTAAGACGAGTCTTAAATGAAAAGTCATCTACAAAAACTGAGAAAACTGAAAATAAACTTTACAGCAGCCCAGTAGGTCTGATCAGTTACAGAAAACAGTAAACAGTGGGTTCCGGTGGGTTCTTGGTGCTTGGCATTCATCACGGTTCTCATCCTTAATGCATATAGCTTCAAGTGTACAACTCGTTGATGTGTTTACATCATCTTTACCAAGTTTTGACCATCATAAAACAAGTGTAAGTCTAAGATAAGTAGCACAACTCAATTAAGTGTTGCAAGTAGTTTGATGACCCAAAGTTACATCAAAATCTTAGATCCGACACATACATGAACTATAAAAGTAATATTGAACTACAAACTTGAAAATAAACTAACTAATCAAGATCTTAAGTTGTAGAACATAGTTCTTAATTAGATCTTGAAGATCCAAGACCCAAAAGTCTAGATATAAAGTTATTAAGTTAAATCCTAAGTAATAACACTTGAATCTTTACTTTAATGAAACCATAAGCTATAAAACTTAGATTTTCATCTTGTAAAGTACATGTAAGCTTTCAAGCTTTTGTTTATGACAAAATAAGTAGACCATAAGCTATAGAAACTTAGATCTTTCATAAGTATGTGAAGTTGTAACTAGAAGGTTAAACTTACATGTTCTTGAACTTATAAAGTTAGCTTTTAGTTCAAGAAAGTATGAGATCAAGATTAACTTGTAATACTTGACCATTTAACCAAAACACGAATTGATACATGTACAAAATGAAGAAATAAATTACATCAACAAGTATTATGTTCATGGTTGTTCATACTTGGAAAGATTCAAGCCAAAGCTTAGATCCTTAAGAAAGTAAACTTTAAGTTTACAAACATGAACACAAGTAATGATTTTACAACTCATGAACTTTAATCTTTCAAAACATTAAATGTAGAACATAAACTAGAAAGTTTAGGCTCTTGTATGTTCTTGTATGTACAAGATGAAGTGAAGAACAAACTAAAGAGTTTGATTCTTATTAACTAGTAAGTAACAACAACAACAACTACAAGTAATTAAACAACAACATGAAACAAGTAAAAGAATGATGATGAATGGAGTGTTTGGTATCGGTTTTTAAGGAGAGAAAGAAGGGAAGAAGAAACTCATGTTACTTACAAGGTAGAGAGCAAAATGAGAGAAAAGGTAATTGAAAATAAGTTATGTGTGTTTGGAATGAGAGAATGCAAGTGATAAGTAATAAAAAAAATGAAACAAAGCTCCCTCCACACTCTATGTTGGCCGACGGCCTTCACAAGGAAAGGGGAAGGGGAAAAATCCACAAGATACTTGCATGTAAAGGCTCAAAAAGATGGTAATAAGGTTGCTTGGTGTTGGAAAGTGGTGTAAGTAACTTGTAACTAGATTCTATATGCACTTACTAACTAGTTAAGTCTTAATGGACTACTTACAACAAAAGGGCTCCTAAATTAATCCATTAAGATAAATAAGGTGGGCTTCTAAGTCCATTAATATTAATAAAAGCCCAAGTTCAAGTAATTAACAAATTAATCCAACAAGGCCCAAGTAATTAACTAGTAACCTTAGTTAATCAAAAATGATTAATAATAATTAATCATGGATGAAAATAATATCCAAAATATTATTCGTGAAAAGTTTGTGCATCACAAAGACGTGTCGGGCATTTAAAGTCATGTACGGTAACAAGTAAATGTATAGAAATACATTCATTAACACGCGAGCATTAATAATAAACATTATTAATAAAAGATGGAAAAACCAGGGTCGTTACAGAACCCATCCCCAATTCATCCAGAATAGATGATGGCTAATTGGTTCTCCATTCCGGTCACACTGCTTTCGGAGCTGGAGTGGGTTTCCATTTCGGAATCCGAGGAACTTGAATTAATGATGAATTCCATTTCGTACGATTGAATAAGGATTTTTTGATATGAAATGATTTTCAGTTATCGGATGGTATTCTAATTGCATAGAATATCCTAACAAAAGATTTTGTAGATTACGGAGGAATTTGCGGGATATGTCAGGCAAAGTTTAAAGTAATAGATACGATAAGATATGATTTAGCAGATACGCTAAGATATGAATTTTTGTCTATACACTACTCATGCAATTAATGTAGCAAGACGTGTCTAGACTAATAATGATAAGCAGGTAATTTCCTAAGGATGATAAGCAGATGATTTCCGACTAAAAATGATAAGCAAAACTTTTGACATGAGACACGGTCGAAGTCCAGACTCATTAATGCATCCTAACGACTTATCAGTTAGACACACTAATGCAAACCTGGTTCGCTAAGACCACCGCTCTGATAAAAACTGAAAGGACCCGTTCATATACGTTATAAACGATTCACAATAGTTGATTACATCGCGAGGTATTTGACCTCTATATGATACATTTTACAAACATTGCATTCGTTTCTAAAAGACAAACTTTCTTTACAATGAAAGTTGACGGCATGCATACCATTTCATAATACATCCAACTATAATTGACTTAATAATAATCTTGATCAATTTCAACTACTCGAATGCAACGTCTTTCAAAATATGCCATGAATGACTCCAAGTAATATCTCTAAAATGAGCAAATGCACAACGAAAGATTTCTTTAACACCTGAGAATAAACATGCTTTAAAGTGTCAACCAAAAGGTTGGTGAGTTCATTAGTTTATCATAATCATTCATTTCTATTATTTTAATAGACCACAAGAATTTCATTTCCAGTTCTCATAAATATACGTCCTATGCATAGAGACAAAAATCATTCATATGGTGAACACCTGGTAACCGACATTAACAAGATGCATATAAGAATATCCCCTATCATTCCGGTAAATCCTTCGAACATGATAAAAATGAATTCAAAGTACTAAAGCATCCGGTACTTTGGATGGGGTTCGTTAGGCCCAATAGATCTATCTTTAGGATTCGCGTCAATTAGTAGATCGGTTTACTAGTGTCTATTTCGTAAAACATTTATAAAAATTTCGCATGTATTCTCAGCCCAAAAATATAAAGGGTAAAAAAGGCAAATGAAACTCACCATACTGTATTTCGTAGTAAAAATACATATAACATCATTGAACTAGTACAAGGTTGGCCTCGGATTCAGGAACCTACATTAAGTATATATATTTATATGTTGGTCAATATTTGTCTAACAAATTCGGTTATGTCATAGTGTACCACAATCCTAATGCTCGAGACTAGAATGCAAAGGTCAACAAAAGTCAATTTGACTCAAAATGATTTCCAAAATCTATACATGATTAATATATAGTTTAAATATCGTCGTTTTATATTTTTAAATATTTTTAAAAGATTTATTAAAGTAAATAATATAATTAATTTATTAATAAATAAAACTTTTATATTTAAAATTTATATAATAGAATATACTTTTATATATATTAAGTAATAAAATTTATAGAGTTCATTTAATATCATAAAGATAATATGATAGGTATTATTAAAGTAATTTTATTACACGTAGTAAAAATATGTTTGTATCACATATTTATTTGATAAATTAATATCTATAATAATAGTAAGTAAAAGTTGTATTATTTTGTAATAATAATTATTATTATTCTATTAATAAAAATATCAATATTTATAATTACTAAAATGACATTATGATAAAATGATAATTCTAATTATGATAACTTTAATATTTACGATACTTTTTAATATTATCATTAAAATAATAATTATATTTAAAATGATAATAATAATGATATTTTATAATAACAATGACATTTCTATTAAAATGATAGTTTTAATACTAGCGATACTTTTAATAATAATAGTAATCATAAAAATAATAAGAATGATAATTTTTTCTAAATCAATATCTTATAATATTTTAATTTCATCATGATACTCATACTCATTATTTCCTAATCGTTTCATTTAATAGCTTTTAATCGACTTTTATATCGTGTTCATAATAATGATAATAATAGTAATCAAAATAATTAGGTGTTACTAATATTAGTTTTTAATTGCAATTACAATAATACTAATAATGATAATTACTATGACATTATTAACGTTAATATTAATAATTATTTTAATGATAATATAATAATAATAATAATAATAATAACAATAACAATAACAATAACCATTTTTAAATAATGATATATATATTAATAAAGATAATAATAATAATAATAATAATAATAATAATAATAATAATAATAATAATAATAATAATAATAATAATAATAATAATAATAATGATAATAATAATAATTATAATAATAATTATAACTTTAACGATAATAACGATAGTAATAATAATAAAAATAACCATTTTTAATGATAATTCCTTTTATTGATAAAGATAATAATAATAATAATAATAATAATAATAATAATAATAATAATAATAATAATAATAATAATAATAATAATAATAATAATAATAATAATAATAATAATAATAATAATAATAATAATAATAATAATAATAATAAGATAAAACTAGAACGACGATAATAACGACGATAATAATAATCATTTTTAATAATAATACAAACATTCGATTGACTATAACTTCAAATCCGTTCATCGAAACCATTCGTTATCTAAATGAAAAGTTCTTAATTTTTCGCTAGCTTTCCAACGACATGCATATCTTATACCTTATCTCAACCGCATATGTAACTAATTCAGGATTCAACATATCCTATCTAATAGCAATATTAAAATTACAAGCATGCATAATCCTATATTCTCGAGCACTAGTCAGGGATACACTATTAGTATGTAAAAATTAAATTATGAGTACTCACGTATCAATATTGAGATTCAATATTGCAGGAAAGGTACGTAGACGCAACAGAGATGATAAACACTAAATTAACCTCACGAGCATACCCATGAACCATACCCATCACCTCCATATCTATAACCTATGATTTCCTTAGCCCTATCCTACTCGCAAAACCTATTTTGAAATCACGTGAGCAGAACCTCGTCGTAATATTTTATGTATAATACTAATAATATCGCTCCTAATAATACTAATACTAATAATAAAAATATTAATCTTTAATAATATAATGATAATAATAATATTTTTAATATATATATTTATGTGTGCATACGGAGTAATATGGATGAGTGAATGAAACTGAACGAATTCGAGCTTAATTTATGGATGTGTCCAGCCATTGACCCCCATGCGATCGCATGGGGTCCAAGGCTTATTATCATGCACTCGCATGACCTTAGCAGCCAGCGGTTATCCATTACTCCCAAGGCTGCCGACACTTATTAATAATAATTATAATTTTAATAAATAATAACCTAATTAATTATATAATATATAATATTTACGTACATGGTAAAAATGTAATTTTTACTCAAATGACATGGACGTTGTCACTCGACTCATGTCCTAGTTCCGGTTTCTCGAATGATCTTTCGTACGCTTAAGAAACTAGCCCTTTACGTTTCGTGACTCGTACCTTTATCAAAATTTAGACTTAATCATTGATAAATTATTTTATGAAAAATGTAGTTTATAAAATTGAGTGTTGTGGTCATTTGCTTCTATAAATCGGTGGCTTGTTGTTTATCACAATATATTATTTTAAATAGCGACGTTTTATGACTAAGTTAAAATATATAGATATATATATATATATATATATTTTCATTTAGAAATATAAATTTGTACTTAAAATATTTACTTACTAATATAACATTTAGTTTTTCAAAACCATTTATATTTCAAAGTTCATTCTTTTTATTTCGTTTAGAAAAATATTATAACACGTAACGTTTTTATTTTAAAACTTAAATAGATACAATTCATTTATGTATTAACGTTTTAAATATCAATCGCATCACTAAGCGAGGGTTACTATTGCGTACTTAACTAATTTGAAAATATATATTTTTAATGAACACATTTTTAATTACAAGTTGCAAGTTATTTATATAATTAACAACCAATAGTTCAACTTACGTTTATTTAATCAAAGGCAATTTAAATAATCAAGTTCTATTATATTGAAAAACATTTTCGTATACTTGTAACTAAATTAATTGATTATTATGAAATTTAGTCTTCAACTAACTTTTGTCTAATCCTTGTTAATGACACTTTTGTTCTTACTTGTAAATCACTTTACCATTTTCCGAATATGGTTAAAAGGAATAGATTTTCTCAAATCATAGTGGACCTCTCAACAGAGACTTGTAATCATAATTCAATGTATCTGATAATTCAATCATTTGATCTTATCTTCTAATTCCATCGATAAACATTTTGAAATAGATACAACCATGTAAAGTATTAAATCTAATATTTTGTTTACGTTTCAAGTTATAATATATATACACATATACATATATAATTATATTCGTTCATATAATGGTTCGTGAATCATTGGAATTTGGTCGAGGTTAAATGAGTGTATGAATACAGTTTAAAATTCTTGAGATTCAACTTACAAACTTTGCTTATCGTGTCGGGAATATATAAAGATTAAAGTTTAAATTTGGTCGGAAATTTCCGGGTTGTCACATATATTACCCAAAGTATAATCTCTTCATTTGAGTGTTGTGGTCATTTGCTTCTATAAATCAATGTTTCGCTGTTTATTAAAATATGTTTAATAATATCGAAATGTTTTATATTTAAATTACTCATTAACGCATTGTAAAATATATATATATATATATATATATATATATATATATATATATATATATATATATATATTCTTATTTAAAAATATAATTTTGTACATTTTATATATAATTGAAATATCTATTTAATAATATAACGTTTAGTTTTTCAAAACTAATTATATTTCAAAGTTCGTTTTAAAATCGTTTAAGTAATAGAAAATATTATGTCGTATCACGTTTACGTTTTTGAGACAATATTTATATATATATATATATATATATATATATATATATATATATGTGTGTGTGTGTGTGTGTGTGTGTATATATATATATATATATATATATATATATATATATATATATATATATAAAATTTATAATACAAAGCTTTAATTAAGTCCTTTAAAGCTTATGAACAATTTATCTTATAAAATGTTTTAATAATAAAGTTCTTTTTAAACCAAAAAAAATATTTTTGTACGTTTGAAATAATATTGCATAAATATGAAAACTTTGTTTTCCAAAACTAAATATATTTAAGAATCATTTTACTAAAAAGGTTATAATAGTAGAAGTTGTTATATCGTAAAATATTTTAAAAAAGTAAGATTAAATATACTCTTAATAGGTTTTAAATTTTCAAATTACCGTTTGTTGATGAAACGTAGGATAAGATTCAAAGATTAAATAAACATATGAAGTCATTCTAATGTAAAATATCGATTTACTTAACTTATCTAACATCTAAATTATTTTATCAAAGTCACGAGAAAATTATGGTAAAGCATGTATTGTAAAATCAAACCGGAACCTCTACTGACCTTTGTCTAATCCTCGATAATTGACACATTTGTTCTTACTTGTAATTCACTTTACAAATTCTTCCGAATATCATTAAAAAGAAAAGATTAATCAAAGTGGGCCTCTTAATACAGACCCGTAATCATAACACAATGTATCAGATAACTCAATCATTTGATATTATCTTTTAATCTCGTCAATAAATATATTAAACTTATATCGAAACAAATACGTTCATGTAAAGTATTATTCATTCAATACTTTGATAACGTTTCCAAGTCATAAAATAGATCTCATAGCTTATATTCATATCAACTAAACCGTTAAATGTTTTATTAATATATCTCAATTTAATAATCACACACACACACATATATATATATATATATATATATATATATATATATATATATATATATATATATATATATATATATATATATATATATATATATATATATATATATATATATATATCTCTATTTACACATAATAGTTTGTGAATCGTCGAGCATAGTCAATGGGTAATTGAATACATAAACATAGTTCAAAGTTTTTAAGATTTCAACATTATAGACTTTGCTTATCGTGTCAGAATAATATAAAGATAAAGTTTAAATTTGTCAGAAATTTCCGGGTTGTCACAAATAGTGTTAAAAAACTATGGGAAAACTTGATTATTAACTATCAAGAACACACTAAGTAATAGAAAATAATTTTTAAACGAGATAGTAAGCTCACCGATGTACTATTTTTTTTTTGAATGTATCAAGTTAATTGTCATGAATTAAATACCACTCTATGAAAGTCTTATAAAATATCAAAAATAAATGGCTATTAAAGAAAATAGCTACATATTTAACACAATGAATTATGTAGTGAAAGGAATAAAACTAAAAAAATATTTGTGGTTGATATAAAAAAGGAAAGAAAAAATAAAAGGAAAGTTGATAGGTTAAAGAAAATAGGTGATGATCATGATGACGTCACTATATTTACTATTCACTTGTTTACGTTTATGTTTTCGTTTCGTTTTAGTGTTGGTGAGAATATGAACAATTTGTTACGTTAGACCTTGAGAAAATTGATAATGTTTATTCTAGATTGAAGATTTAACGATATTTGTTTAGTTTATTCAAAAATACCCTCAGGTACAGTGTGCTCAGCACTTGTATTCTCATCACGAGAAGTTGCAGATATACTTTCAGTTGTTAAATCTTAAAGACCAACAACTGAAGTATGGTTTCATCATCCATAAGACTGCCTCTCCCTTCATCATTGAGATTTAAATCTTTCTTAGTCTCTTTTGACACTTCAACAGAATCCTCAAAATATGGAGAATCAAAAAATTTTAAATTGTTAGCTTGTCCATCATTAAAAACTGTTTTATAAACAGACTCGATTTTAAAAGGAAAAATGTGTTCATAAAACTTTACATCTCTGGACACAATAAAATTTTTGTTTTCCAAGTTAAAAAGCTTATAACCTTTTTTAACACTTGAGTAACCAACAAACACACATATCAAAGATCTTTAAGAAAATTTATCAGAATTATTTCGAACAGTTGCAAACACAGACATTCAAAAGATTTTAAGTGGGAGAGATTTGGACTTGAACCATAAACCAACTCATAAGGACACTTCCCATTCAGAGCAGCAGAAGGTAGCCTGTTAATGATATAAGTAGCAGTCAAAACACATTCAGACCAAAGATAAAGAGGTATTCCTCCTGAAATATAAGGGACCTGGAAACATTAAGAAGGTGCATATGTTTCCTTTCAGCAATATCATTTTGCTGAGGTGTATAGTCACAAGCTGTTTGGTGAATGATACCTTACATTTTATTAAAAGATGACATTTTATTGTTCAAAAATTAAGTTCCATTATCACTTCTAATGATTTTAACTTGTTTTTCAAACTGTGTTTGTAACATGTTAACAAAAGTTTCAAAGCAATCAAACACTTCTTCTTTAGACTTAAGTAGGTAAACCCAAACAACCCTAGAGTAATCATCAACAATAGTAAGAAAACACTTAAACCCATCTTTGATTTTGAATCTGTAAGGTCCCCAGACATCTAAGTGAACAAGATCCCCAACCCTTTTTGACTTGTGGTCACTAATGGGAAAAGGTTCCCTTGTTTGTTTTGCCTTATGGCAGACCTCACAATGAGTATCACATAAAACACTATTAATTTTGAGTTTAGATTTTAAAACTTGATCAGAGGGATGACCAAGTCTGCAATGCCATAAATCCACATTTTTCTTTGACCTAGAAGACATGTTTGCAGTATAACCCTTACTTTTACTTAAGTCGTCAAATTAGTAAAGTCCTCCAGATTCACTACCATTCTCTATCAACTTTCTTTGCACCAAATCCTGAATATAATATTTACTCACATCAAAAGTAACAATCAAATTATTATCTTTAATTAACTTATTAACAGACAGTAAACTAACACAGTACCGAGGAATAACCAAAACATCACAAAGTTCAATTTTATCTAAAAGTTTAAGTTTCCTATTTGCTTAATTTAGCAGCAGTTCCATTTGGATGGTTAACTGTTAAGTTCAGATCTGAGACATCAACAACATTTACTAAGTTATTACTATAAGAAACCATATATTGATTTGCACAAGAATCAATAATCCATCCATTTAAACACTTTCAGACTTTTGAACACAGTTATTAGAATAAAATAGATCAAGATTTTGATTCAAAAATGTATTGTTATTAATAAAAGTACATGCCATATTAGCATTAACACTTGATAATGCTAAAAACGAACATATATTTCATAGCATTATTCCTCAAGAAAGACAAGCTTTTAGTTGCAATTGTTCTATTTACAAGTGATATTCGTTTAAATAATAAAAGGTGAAGACAAAAGACAGATTCGACGAATTGAAGACGCAAACGACCAAAAAGCTCAAAAGTACAAAAGACAATCAAAAAGGTTCCAATTATTGATAAGAAACGTCTCGAAATTACAAGAGTAAAAGATTCAAAACGCAAAGTACAAAATATAAAATTGTACGCAAGGACGTTCGAAAATCCGGAACCGGGACCAGAGTCAACTCTTAACGCTCGACGCAACGGACTAAAAATTACAAGTTAACTATGTATATAAATATAATATAATATATAATTAATTATATTAATTATATATATATTATATATATATTATAAAACCGTCGGCAGAGAAAGACTCCAAGGGTGTGAGCTGTAAATTCATTCTCCGCGACTCGCGGAGTTTGAAGAGGATTTTGCCGCGAGTCGCGGAGCCCCAAATTTCAACTTTTCCTATAAAAGCAACCGAATTCTGATCGCAATTTATAATCTTTTTCTTCTCTTATCATACGTAAACGATATATATATATATATAATTTATATTTTAATTTTAATTATAATTCTAATAATAAGGGTATGTTAGCGAATATTGTAAGGGTGTAAGTCGAAATTCTGTCCGTGTAACGCTACGCTATTTTTAATCATTGTAAGTTATGTTCAACCTTTTTATATTAATGTCTCGTAGCTAAGTTATTATTATGCTTATTTAAAACGAAGTAATCATGATGTTGGGCTAATTACTAAAATTGGGTAATTGGGCTTTGTACCATAATTGGGGTTTGGACAAAAGAACGACACTTGTGGAAATTAGACTATGGGCTATTAATGGGCTTTATATTTGTTTAACTAAATGAAAGTTTGTTAATGTTAATATAAAGATTTACAATTGGGCGTCCCTATAAATTACCATATACACTCGATCGGACACGATGGGCGGGGTATTTATTTGTACGAATAATCGTTCATTTAACCGGACACGGGAATGGATTAATAGCCACTAGAATAATTAAAACAGGGGTGAAATTACATTCAAGGGTAATTGGTGTAATTGTTAACAAAGTAGTAAAACCTTGGTTTACACGCAGTCGATAACCTGGTGTATTCATTAAACAAAGTATTAAAACCTTGTTACAATTCGAATCCCCAATTAGTTGGAATATTTAACTTCGGGTATAATAATAATTTGACAAGGACACTCGCACTTTATATTTATGACTGATGGACTGTTATGGACAAAAACCAGACGGACATATTAAATAATCCAGGACAAAGGACAATTAACCCATGGGGCATAAAACTAAAATCAACACGTCGAACATCATGATTACGGAAGTTTAAATAAGCATAATTCTTTTATTTCATATTTAATTTCCTTTATTTTATATTTAATTGCACTTCTAATTATCGCACTTTTATTTATTGTTATTTAATCGCACTTTTAATTATCGTACTTTTTAATTATCGCAAGTTTATTTTATCGCACTTTTATTATTCGCAATTTCATTATCGTTATTTACTTTACGCTTTAATTTAAGTCTTGTATTTATTTTATATTTTACATTAGGTTTTAACTGCGACTAAAGTCTTAAAATCGACAAACCGGTCATTAAACGGTAAAAACCCCCCTTTATAATAATAATATTACTTATATATATGTTTGTACTTTTATAAAAGTAAACTAATATAGCGTTGAGCTTTGTTTAAAGATTTCCATGTGGAACGAACCGGACTTACTAAAAACTACACTACTTTACGATTAGGTACACTACCTATAAGTGTTGTAGCAAGGTTTAAGTATATCCATTCTATAAATAAATAAATATCTTGTGTAAAATTGTATCGTATTTAATAGTATTTCCTTGTAAAAATTAATAGTATTTTATACCCCTCTGCTTTGACATCAAGTATTTTTGGCGCCGCTGCCGAGGAGTTATCTTAAAAGCCGGAAGCGCAACGCTAATATAAAAAAAAATAAAAAATTTTAGTTAACTTTTATTAAAATTCGTTTTTGTAAAAATACGTGTTAATTATTCAAAAATATAAAAAGAAAAACAAAAATATAAGTATTTTTTTTAAATATTTAAGTTTTATAAGTTTCTTTATTCTTATTTTAATTTATAAAAATATAAGTTTTATTAAATATCTTTTATATATAGAAAAAACAGAAAACAGAAAATAAAAAAAAATAAATAAAGAAAAAACGCGTCGAATTTAAAGCTGTCATCTGAATTCTGGAACTCCGCGACTCGCGGAGGGTACCTGACACACGAACAGAAGCCCTAATTCAGCATTTATTACGGTAATTATTAATTAATTATTATTAAACCCTAATTATGTATTATTATTATAATTAAGTTTTATTTTAAAATTTCTTTTTATTTAATTTGTTTTATTTTGTTTAAATTAGTTTTATTAAATTGTAAAATTAGTAGTTTTATTAAAAAAAATAAATAATATAAAAATAATATTTTTATAAAAATTGTACTTTTTACAACTTTTTGTATATTTTTATATTTTGACCCTTTTTAATCATTGTAGCGTAATATTTGTATTTTTAGCTCATAATTAATTTTAAACTTAGTTTTTGCTATAGTTATTTTTACTCCTAGATTTTTAGGCTTTGCCGTAGAATTCCTTAAGTGCTTTTTCTTTAGACTAAGATTTAGGTGATTTAGAATTTTGCGACGCCTTTTTAAGTTTTAGTTTCTTTTTTAAGTTATTTCCATTTGGGATTCAGTTTTTCCTGTAAGCTTTAATATTTTTAGACCTTTTACTATGTATCAATTATCATTCCAATTAGTAATTTCAATTTGCGATTATAATTTTAAGTTAGTTGTAGTAATAAGGTTAGGTTAGTTAAGTATTTTTAAGTTTTGATAAGTTTCTTTTATTTTTTTCGTCATTTTTCTTCCAACCATTTTTTCTTTTTCTACCTTTTGCGACGAACTCTTTTTCTCTCTTATTTCTCGCTATTCTAGTTTTAGGACATAGATTTTTATTCTACTTCTTATCTAAATTTCTTAAAATTACGAAAATTTATTTTGAGTGGTTAAATTGATAGACATCAAAATTTTCTGGTTCGTAGTAATAGTTGGATTTGTACGTGGACCGGGTTATTGGAGCCAAACAGTCCTCAATTATATTGAGACCAAACGAATCCTGCCCCTCTGCTGCATCTTTTGGCTATTCAAAACGTGGGCAAAAGCAGAAAAGTCTATTGGTTGGATAACTTATTATAATTTTTCTTTCCTTTTAAAAACTAATAGGATATTCAGTGAATGCACCGAGCAAGACGTTCATCACCTTTTGTACGTTCACCACCTGTAACTAGATCAAGACATTTAGCAAATATAACCGCCGTTGATTTTTCTTTAGAATCGTCATCCAGTCAACCAAGTACTTCAGTTCAAATTTCCGATAATCCATTTTTTGAACCCAACCTCACAATTGAGAATCCGGAAAATATTCAGGAACGGTTCGTAGATCCTGAACCATTAAACTTTCCTCTGGAGCCACCAATCATTCAAACAGAAATTATTGAGGAACGAACCATTAAATCAGAATCATCTAGTGATACCGATTCAACAAATTCAATTATGGAGAATCTGGAACCTTTAAGTATGGAAGACCGAATGAGAGCTAAACGCACTGGCCAAGGTCACGCAATTACTTATCCAGACATTAATGCGCCAGATTATGAAATCAAAGGACAAATTCTACACATGGTGACTAATCAATGCCAATTTAGTGGTGCGCCGAAGGAAGATCCAAATGAACATCTACGTACCTATAATAGGATCTGCACACTATTTAAAATACGAGAAGTGGAGGATGAACAGATATATCTCATGTTATTTCCCTGGACTTTAAAGGGAGAAGCCAAAGATTTGTTGGAATCGTTACCTGAAGGGGCGATTGATACATGGGACGTTTTAGTTGACAAATTTCTTAAACAATTCTTTCCTGCATCTAAAGCCGTAAGACTTCAAGCAGAAATTGTTACGTTCACACAGAAACCAAATGAAACTCTATATGAGGCGTGGACAAGATATGGAAAGTTATTAAGAGGATGTCCGCAACATGGTTTAGACACCTGTCAAATAGTACAAATATTCTACCAAGGATGCGACATCACTACAAGAAAAGACATAGATATAGCAGCTGGTGGTTCTATTATGAAGAAAACCGAAACTGATGCTTACAAAATTATTGATAACACTGCTTCCCACTCACATGAGTGGCACCAAGAAAAAGATATCATTAGATCATCTAAAGCAGCTAGAGCCGATTCTAGTCATGACTTAGATTCCATTTCCGCAAAGATAGATGCTGTGGAGAGACGAATGGAAAAGATGACTAAAGATATTCACTCAATACGAATTAGTTGTGAGCAGTGTGGAGGACCACATTTGACAAAAGATTGTCTCAGTATTGAATTAACAATGGAACAAAGAGAGAATATTTCATACATAAACCAAAGGCCTGGAAATAATTATCAGGATAATTATCAACCGCCAAGACCGATTTACAATCAAAACCAGAATTATAACCGAAATATTCCATACAACAACCAACAAGGTCCTAGCAATCAACAAGTATCCAATAATACTTACAATCAGCAAAGACCTAATTTTCAAAATAAACCACCACAACAAACCGATGATAAAAAGCCGAATTTAGAAGATATGATGACGAAGCTAGTTGAAACTCAAACACAGTTTTTCACATCTCAGAAACAAACTAATGAACAAAATGCTCAAGCATTTAGAAATCAACAAGCTTCTATTCAAAATCTGGAACAAGAAGTAAGTAACCTAGCAAGATTAATAGGTGAAAGAAAACCGGGAAGTCTACCTAGTGATACAAATGCTAACCCCCGGAATGAAACAGCTAAAGCCATTACCACAAGAAGTGGTACAACACTTAAACCACCTGAAATACCTGTAACTTCTGATGAAGCCATTCCTACTCCACAAGAACCACAACCTGATCAAGATAAGGAAAAAGAACCGGTAGTTGAAAAGGTTAATGAAAATAACACAGTTAAGGATAAACCTTATGTTAAACCATACCAACCACCACTTCCTTACCCGAGTAAAATGAAGAAAGAGAAACTTGAAGCCGAGCAATCCAAATTCTTGGATATGTTTAAACAGATAAATGTAAATCTTCCTTTCATTGATGTGATTTCAGGAATGCCAAGATATGCTAAATTCTTGAAAGATCTAATCTCAAATAGAAAGAAAATGGAAGAACTCTCGACTGTTACTATGAATGCTAATTGTTCAGCAGTGCTGTTGAATAAGATACCAGAAAAATTATCTGATCCAGGAAGTTTCACAATTCATGTTATCTGGGTAGTCTTAGTTCAATAGAAGCATTGGCAGACTTAGGTGCTAGTATAAATCTAATGCCGTATTCACTATACGCTAAACTAGACCTTGGAGAATTGAAACCAACCAGAATAAGCATACAACTAGCCGATAGATCAATAAAATATCCTAGAGGGATAATGGAGAACATGCTAGTTAAAGTTGGTACTTTAGTATTTCCAGTAGATTTTGTTGTTTTGGACATGGAAGAAGATTCTCAAGTTCCTCTCATATTAGGAAGACCATTCTTAAACACGGCTAAAGCAATGATAGACGTGTTCGGTAAGAAACTGACCCTAAGTATAGAGGATGAGAGTGTTACCTTTTCAGTTGATAGAGCAATGCAACAACCACAATCTGCAGATGATACATGTTATTATATTCAAACTATAGATGCACATGCAGAATTATTAGAAGAATTTCCAGAATTACAAGGAACAGGAGAATGTTCTTTAGGAGAAGGTAATGAACCAATTGATGAAGCTGAAATGTTAGCTACACTTATAGCTAATGGATATGAACCAACAACAGAAGAAATTCAAATGCTAAAAGAAGAAGACAGATATCGATATAAATCATCGATAGAAGAACCTCCGAAAATAGAGTTAAAGCCACTTCCAAACCATTTGGAATACGCTTATTTACATGGTGAATCTGAATTACCTGTAATAATATCGTCTTCTCTTACTGAAAATGAGAAATCACAACTCATTTCTGAGTTGAAAGCTCATAAACCAGCCATTGCATGGAAGATTCATGATATTAAAGGAATAAGTCCTTCGTATTGCACACATAAAATCCTTATGGAAGAAGGTCATAAAATGTATGTGCAACGCCAACGAAGACTAAATCCTAATATGCAAGATGTAGTTAAGAAAGAGATTATTAAACTGCTAGATGCAGGTTTGATATATCCAATTTCTGATAGTCCATGGGTAAGCCCAGTTCAATGCGTACCTAAGAAGGGTGGCATGACTGTCATTACAAATGAGAAAAATGAGCTTATTCCTACTAGGACTGTAACAGGATGGCGTGTATGTATTGATTATAGAAAATTAAATGATGCCACCAGAAAAGATCACTTTCCCTTACCTTTCATAGATCAAATGTTGGAAAGATTAGCCGGAAATAGTTACTATTGTTTTCTAGATGGATTTTCCGGATATTTTCAAATTCCAATAGCACCCGAAGATCAAGAGAAAACCACATTCACGTGCCCTTATGGTACTTTTGCTTACAAACGCATGCCATTTGGACTTTGCAACGCCCCTGCAACCTTTCAAAGGTGTATGATGGCGATTTTTCACGACATGATAGAAGAATGCATGGAAGTATTCATGGATGACTTTTCAGTCTTCGGTGATACATTTAAATCATGTCTAGTTAATCTGGAACGAATGCTAATTAGATGCAAAAAATCAAATCTAGTACTTAATTGGGAGAAATGCCATTTCATGGTTAAAGAAGGCATCGTTCTTGGACATAAAATTTCAAAAGAAGGAATTGAAGTGGATAGAGCTAAAGTAGATGTAATTGCTAAACTTCCACATCCCACCAATGTTAGAGGAGTTAGGAGTTTTCTAGGGCATGCCGGTTTTTACCGACGTTTCATAAAAGATTTTTCTAAAATTGCCACTCCTATGAATAAACTCCTAGAAAAGGATGCTCCATTCATCTTTTCAGTTGAGTGTATCAAATCTTTTAATATTCTTAAAGAGAAACTCACTAATGCGCCGATCATGATAACACCAAATTGGAATCTACCATTTGAACTAATGTGCGATGCAAGTGATTTTGCAATGGGAGCCGTTTTAGGACAAAGGATTGAAAAACGATTTCAACCTATATATTATGCTAGTAAGACGTTACAAGGAGCACAAACAAACTATACAACTACTGAAAAAGAACTCCTTGCTATTGTCTTTGCTTTTGACAAATTTCGATCATATCTCGTTCTAGCAAAAACGATGGTCTATACCGACCATTCTGCTCTTAGATACCTATTTTCAAAACAAGATGCTAAACCAAGATTAATCCGTTGGATCTTACTCTTACAAGAGTTTGATATTGAAATCCGAGATAAAAGAGGAGCAGAAAATCTCGCCGCTGATCATCTTTCTCGTCTTGAAAATCCTGAGTTAGAAGTTCTAAATGAATCGGCCATACAAGACAACTTTCCTGATGAATATCTATTGAAGATAGATTATAAAGAAATCCCATGGTTTGCAGACTATGCAAACTACTTAGTTTGTGGATTCCTTGAAAAAGGATTATCGTACCAAAGACGAAAGAAATTCTTCAGTGATATAAAACACTATTTCTGGGAAGATCCACATCTGTTTAAAAGTTGTCCCGATGGAATAATACGCCGATGTGTATTTGGAGATGAAGCTAGTAAAATTTTAAACCATTGTCACACAGGACCAACAGGAGGGCATTATGGGCCTCAACTAACAGCAAGAAAAGTTTATGAAGCTGGATTCTATTGGCCTACAATTTACAAAGACGCACACCTTCTTTGCAAATCCTGTGATGCATGTCAAAGGGCCGGAAAAATAAGTCAACGTGATGAAATGCTACAAAATGTCATCCAAGTATGTGAAGTATTTGACATTTGGGGTATTGACTTTATGGGTCCATTTCCAAAATCTCATAATAATCTATATATACTCGTAGCCATTGATTATGTATCTAAATGGGCGGAAGCACAAGCTCTCCCAACTAACGATGCACGAGTTGTAGTCAACTTTTTAAAACGTCATTTTGCAAGGTTTGGAACACCGAAAGCTTTAATAAGTGATCGGGGTACTCATTTCTGTAATAATCAACTTGAGAAAGTTCTTAAAAGATATGGAGTAACTCATAAAATCTCCACCGCATATCATCCACAAACAAGTGGACAAGTTGAAAATACCAACCGAGCTTTAAAACGTATTCTAGAGAAAACCGTAGGATCAAATCCGAAGGAATGGTCCATTAAATTGGAGGATGCACTCTGGGCTTTTAGAACAGCCTACAAAACTCCAATTGGAACCACACCTTTTAGACTTGTTTATGGAAAAGCATGTCATCTTCCAGTAGAAATTGAACACAAAGCATTTTGGGCTTTGAAGACATGTAATCTTGATTTACATGAAGCTGGACGTCTACGATTAAGTCAACTAAACGAATTAGAAGAATTAAGACATGAAGCATACGAAAATTCGTTAATCTATAAAGAAAGAACGAAGAAATGGCATGATAAAAGAATCAGAAGTTCAAAAGAATTTAAAGAAGGAGAGAGAGTTCTTCTTTTCAATTCACGATTCAAGCTATTTTCTGGAAAATTGAAATCAAGATGGTCTGGACCATTCATAGTCAAAAGAGTTTTCCCATACGGAACGATAGAATTAATAAATTCAAATGGGATGGAATTTAAAGTTAATGGTCACAGAGTTAAACATTACATACATGGTCCGATGGAAGTCGACAACGAAGTTAATCACAATTTCGACACCACAGCTAACTAAGTGTGGGGAGAATCAAGTCTTTAATTGATAATATGTATTTCTGTTAGAGTTAGATTGTCTGTTTTCGTATAGTTCTCGAAAATGGAACCCGAATGGTCTTTCCCTAGCAGACCCTAAAGAACTAGTCTTCTCCCCCCATTCTGAATTTTTATTTTTTTTAGGTTTTTACAAAATGAGGACTGCCTGTGAGCTAAACCATGGTCTAATGCTACACGCTTTGATCACTAAACGTAATAATGACATACTACCGAGTGAAATAGTATCAGTAATCAGAGGAAGAATGGACGGAGTTAGAAAAGAATCCAGATGCGAAGATAATAAGTTACAATTTGGTAAAGGAAAATCAAAATCCGCAGCAAAAAGAAGAGCACGACACCTAGAAAGATGTCACAAATGCGGAAAATGGTCACATGGAGGTAAATGTTCAAATAATCAAACCTATTCAAATACCGAATTTGTTACTTTATGCAGAGACGGACCGTTCATATGTTTAGAAGAAAAGATACTGAATGCTCGAGGTTACGCCTATGTAGCCATGGAAAACCAATTAAACCGACTATCTTATGAATGGGATAGATCATATAACTAAGAAATCTATTTCACAGGTATGTCTGTACAGTTTTTATTTTTATTTTTATTTTTAACCTTTTGATAATAAACGCTAATTTGTTCGCTAAAAAGTATTAAATTGGTATTAAATAAAATTAGGTTTGGCGACCGAAATTATTGATATCATTAAAAAAATTTATTACATCACTGCGAAATTTAACGTTTATTCTTAAGGTATAAATATCTTTAATCAATCAACCCAAAATATTTCAAAAATTCGTCATGAGTTAAATTAGGTCTTGGAACCGAAATTACTTTACCGAAAAGAGGGGCGCATATTTTTGATAATATTTGATTGATTAAAGTGGGATAAAAAGACAAAAAGATTTTTAATTTTATTTTTACCATATTTTTAAAATTAATATTTAAATCTTAAATTAATATTGTAAACTTTGTAAAAACAATATATTTAAAATTGTAAATATTTGAAAAATTAATATAAGTTTGATATGAATTTATAAATTTTTAAATTAAGTTTGGTGTGAATTTTTAATTTTTAAAATATAAATTCTTAATTTTATGCATTTTAAATTTTAAGTTTGGTGTGAATTTTTAATATTAATTTTGAATTTTATATTTAAGTTGTGTGAATTTAAAAACAAAAATTTACTTTATCTCATTAAGTTAAGAATATGATTTTTAAAATTCGTCGTAAGTTGAAGACTAGGTCTTTGAACCGAAATTGCTTTACCCGAGGGAGGGACGAGGACTTTTATTATCATTATTTTTAATCTTATTGAATTAGAGTATGTCAAAAACATTGAAAGAACCCAAAAATCTTAGTTTTTAAAACAATCGCTACAAAAAGACAAATTTTAAAAATTTTGTCGAAGGACAGACTAGGACATCGATCCGAAACGACCTCGTCCTAAATAACAAGGGAAACAAAATTTTAAAATTAATTACTTAATTGTTTTAATAAGTTAATGATTATATAAAAAAAAAACACCAAACTCCGCGACTCGCGGAGTTTGGAGCGTAAATCTCCGCGACTCGCGGAGGGACCAATTTACAGAAAAAAAATAAAACGTAAAAACACATATCAGTGCACCACACAACTCAAACAACAGAAAAAAACACAGCGAATTCTGCACGCGAAAAACCCGAAAAACACCCCCAAAAATCCCAATTTTTAACCGTTAATCACCAAATTTTTTGCTAAAATCATGTTGAGAAGGATGCTATCTAAGAATTACTCAAGAAAAACGGTAAATTTCTACACCTAAACACCATTTAATTCGAAATTTGATGTTCTTGAGCAATTTTTTTCCCCAATTTGATTTTGATGCTTTTTAGTGTAATTAGGCTTAAATTGTTTATGTATTATGCTTGTATAACCTAGATTGATGCTGTTTAACATGATTAGAAGCCTTAAACTTCAAATTTTGAATAATCTAGGGTTTGTGTTCTTGAGCAAATTTGGGGCTTTTTGATATAAACAGGTTATGGCCGATTTTTGTCATGAATTGTTGCTAAATTGAGTAGTGTAACATGTCTAGGTAGTTAAATGATCCAAACTTTGAGCCTAAACATGATTTTGAGAATTAAAGTGGACTTTTTCAAGTCTAAAATTCATGAACTTGATTTTTGAAAGATAATGCCATTTGAGACTTGTTTGATTGCTAGTAATGATTATTTTGACATGTTATTTGAGTTGAATGCTTATGAACTTGGCGAAAATTTTCGTATATGCTTATTTGAAAAAGTGTAGATTTGATAAAAATGTGAAAATAAGCTTAAGTTTGATATAAATTGATAATGTCATTGTAATTATTTTGATTGATGATTTTGCTGACACTAATGCATATTTGGATGCACAAAAATCGTGTTTGATGTGTTTTGCAGAATGAAAGGGGTGAATCTTCATCCCAAGCCCGCAATGCTCCTGCTGAGAATTTGGAACAACAGGAGGTGGATAACTACTACAAGCAGGATATACCTCATCCAGTCATGACCTTTTCCGATATGCACTTGGAAGAGTTGCACCCGAACCTGAGATTTGACAGACTTTGGATAGATTATCCAAAATATCAACGGGGTTTGCATACTCTTCATTCTAAGGTTGTTGAGGTACCGAGGGTCATAGAATGGGGACCCTTAGAAGCTGTAGAATTGGCCGGGCCAATTAGGGAATTACTTGTACAGAGGTATGGTAATTCTTCTTTTAATGACTGGATATGTTTATTCACCATACGTAGACCTGTATATAAAGTATGGTGTGAAGAATTGTTATGTAGTATAGAGTTGAATGATCGGGTAGCTAGTTTAACCGATCGTTCTTTTATTAGATTTTTGTTAGGCGGTTCGATGCGCCACATGTCTTTACTGGACATGGCTCAGGCTTTACGTATATATACGCCTGAGGAGTTAGTGTCTGCCGATTGTAGAGGATTGATACTAAACGGTAGAAAGATAGATGAAAATTTTGATACACACGGTGTGTGGAGTCAAATGACAAGCCATCACCGTTTCAAAGGGGGAAATTACTCTTATTTGGATATAGATAGAGCCGAATTAAGAGTGATACATAGATTTTTAGCTAATTCGATTACACAAAGGGGTAAGAACAAGGAAAAAGTAAATGAACAAGATTTGTTTTACCATATGTGTATTCGAGACCCACAAAGCGCTGTAAGTATACCATATTGTGTGGGTTATTATTTATCAGCTATGGTTCGGGGGATGCGACCGCATAGCATAATAGGAGGTGGTATTTTTATTACTTTGATTGGTGAATATCTCGGTGTGGATATAAGTCGGGGGGGATTATTAGTAGAAGAACCAGAACCCCGCGATACTATAGGTTTAAATGTATACCATGGTGCAAAAGTTTTGAAGAGGCGAAATAACGCCGCAGTACGATACCATGGTAGACATCCACAGGTGGAGAGAAACCAATAACAAGGTAATGTAGGAGGAGGGAATGAGATGCAAGAAATGCATAGGTTTATAGCTTCTCAGGAATACGAAAATGCTAGACAGAGAGCATTTGAAGATTGGCAAGTTCATCAGAACCAGATCATAGCTCATTGCCAACATATAGGTAGAAACTATATTCCTACACCGAAACCCATCTTCCCTCCTTGGTCTATAGAGATGCAGCCACCATATCCTACGTATGACCCTGCCGAAGCATTCTATAGCACCTATGGTTATGCCTGGAACCCCTATTGGTACCAATATCATCCTTAGTTTACTTATTATTATTTTTTTATTTTGTAATTTGTAATTATTGATACATTTAATATTTTTGTTAATATTGTAATCATTTTTATAATTATCTAACTTTTATTCTTAGATTTTAATAATTTTTGAATGTGGGGTAATATACCAAACTTCAAAAATATGTATATATGTTTGCAGTTTATCTTATGTACACAACAGGGTAAAACAACGCATTTTCAAAGACTGGCATTAAGTTCAGCAAAAGCAACTAATTTTGACGACAAGATGCAAAATATATGTGAAATAACAACAAGACGGAATGAACAAATGATGTGCACCATTTATCATTCAGCAAACAAACGCCAATATATTTGGAAAGTTTGGTAAAAAGTTAATCATTTTCACACAAATCACCCTCAATAATTTAAATTGTTACTGATTTCTTGCAAATGAGGGCATTGCAAGATCTTAAGTGTGGGAAGGGGATAAATTCTTTCGGATTTTAAAATTTTTATCTTAAACACTTGGTTACCATTAAAAATACTAGTAAAGCAGTAGTTGTATTAGAATCTAGTGCTCTCTGATAAAAAAGAACAGCCCTAGTCTTATATACTGACTACCCAATTCTAGTAAAATTTTTCAAAATTTTCAATTAAATGAATTCAAATCATGTTTATACATATTTATGAACGATAAAACTAGGTTTTAACACCGAAATTTTGTTACCTCGGAAAGGACATAAATTGAGAAACAAACTAAAATGTTAAAATTCATTTAAAATGGAATAGAGGACGATAAAAAGGAAAATAAAAGCCAAGTGTGGGAAAATTTACCAAGTTATCTTAAACATATGTCACATATATCTGTAACAAATAACTGAAAATACTTTTGCTTTGGACTAAACTAAACTGTTTTTACCCGATGAAAGAAAAGAAGAGATGGATCTACACGATGAATCAATTCCATCATTAAAAGGAAGTAAAGTCTTCCGAAAAAGACACGCGCTTCTTGATTTAGGTCATGAAGTTGTCGTCCAGACCAGCTGTAGGTTGACGAAAAATCTAGAAAAGTCATCACTAAAATCAGCAGGAAATCCACGGACCTCAGCATTAAACAGGGTCGCCAAGTGATCGGATTTATCCTAACCATGAGAAGGATTTATCTCGTACAATGGGGGGGCACCATGCAAATTAGCTGGATAAGACTAATGAATCAGATCCCCAGAAAGGATAATCTCCTTAAAGATTAAAAATCAGCTTTTAAGACTGATATTACTCAATCCTAGAGATTGACCTTAAAGATTGAGAATTCAAACTCATAGAATTCAATGATATCTAAACTCGAGCTTGAACGAGAAAATATTTTGATCAAAATTATAAACCGATTTGTTTTCTGAAAACCCTATTTTCAATGCGTTCATTACCATTGAACGTAAAATCCTAGGAATTCACCTAGAATTCATTAGGTCACCTGAACTAAATCGGGTGTCAACCGTAAGAACGGTGGTTGCATAGCATGGTCAAAGACAGGACCTTGTGCCATACCGAAAAATTATGAGGGTGAGCTTTACTATTGCTCCTACCAAGGATAGTAATTGCGTCCGACACGTTATAGACCATAATCAAAAGCATGTCAGGGGACATTGCCTTAACAGTTGCTTGTTCAACGCTTTCCTTTACAACCGGACGGTAGTTTGCCGAAAGGTAATATACGGAACAAGTAAACTGGACGTGTTGCTTTCCAAATACAAGGTTAGCAAGTGGGTGACACAAAACAGCAAGTTTTGAGCTAAAATTTTCAATTCTGAACCCCACCAAACCCACAAAAATATTTTGCAAACACCGGTAAAGGGTTATCCCGGAAAACTTATCTAGGGTAAAAACTAGATTTCAAAAGATCAAATGTTTTCATAAAGATCCAATTTCCTTAATGGATCTAAATTTTTATAGTCATGTGGGACTGTAAACCATATCGTTACTACCATTGTTTATACCGCCGTATAGAAATCACTGATGTACAAAGTGTGAAGAATAAAGAAGTGATTCTTGTATTTCAAGACGATATTGCTTGAGGACAAGCAACGCTCAAGTGTGGGAATATTTGATAATGCTAAAAACGAACATATATTTCATAGCATTATTCCTCAAGAAAGACAAGCTTTTAGTTGCAATTGTTCTATTTACAAGTGATATTCGTTTAAATAATAAAAGGTGAAGACAAAAGACAGATTCGACGAATTGAAGACGCAAACGACCAAAAAGCTCAAAAGTACAAAAGACAATCAAAAAGGTTCCAATTATTGATAAGAAACGTCTCGAAATTACAAGAGTACAAGATTCAAAACGCAAAGTACAAAATATAAAATTGTACGCAAGGACGTTCGAAAATCCGGAACCGGGACCAGAGTCAACTCTTAACGCTCGACGCAACGGACTAAAAATTACAAGTTAACTATGTATATAAATATAATATAATATATAATTAATTATATTAATTATATATATATTATATATATATTATAAAACCGTCGGCAGAGAAAGACTCCAAGGGTGTGAGCTGTAAATTCATTCTCCGCGACTCGCGGAGTTTGAAGAGGATTTTGCCGCGAGTCGCGGAGCCCCAAATTTCAACTTTTCCTATAAAAGCAACCGAATTCTGATCGCAATTTATAATCTTTTTCTTCTCTTATCATACGTAAACGATATATATATATATATATAATTTATATTTTAATTTTAATTATAATTCTAATAATAAGGGTATGTTAGCGAATATTGTAAGGGTGTAAGTCGAAATTCTGTCCGTGTAACGCTATGCTATTTTTAATCATTGTAAGTTATGTTCAACCTTTTTATATTAATGTCTCGTAGCTAAGTTATTATTATGCTTATTTAAAACGAAGTAATCATGATGTTGGGCTAATTACTAAAATTGGGTAATTGGGCTTTGTACCATAATTGGGGTTTGGACAAAAGAACGACACTTGTGGAAATTAGACTATGGGCTATTAATGGGCTTTATATTTGTTTAACTAAATGAAAGTTTGTTAATGTTAATATAAAGATTTACAATTGGGCGTCCCTATAAATTACCATATACACTCGATCGGACACGATGGGCGGGGTATTTATATGTACGAATAATCGTTCATTTAACCGGACACGGGAATGGATTAATAGCCACTAGAATAATTAAAACAGGGGTGAAATTACATTCAAGGGTAATTGGTGTAATTGTTAACAAAGTAGTAAAACCTTGGTTTACACGCAGTCGATAACCTGGTGTATTCATTAAACAAAGTATTAAAACCTTGTTACAATTCGAATCCCCAATTAGTTGGAATATTTAACTTCGGGTATAATAATAATTTGACAAGGACACTCGCACTTTATATTTATGACTGATGGACTGTTATGGACAAAAACCAGACGGACATATTAAATAATCCAGGACAAAGGACAATTAACCCATGGGGCATAAAACTAAAATCAACACGTCGAACATCATGATTACGGAAGTTTAAATAAGCATAATTCTTTTATTTCATATTTAATTTCCTTTATTTTATATTTAATTGCACTTCTAATTATCGCACTTTTATTTATTGTTATTTAATCGCACTTTTAATTATCGTACTTTTTAATTATCGCAAGTTTATTTTATCGCACTTTTATTATTCGCAATTTCATTATCGTTATTTACTTTACGCTTTAATTTAAGTCTTGTATTTATTTTATATTTTACATTAGGTTTTAACTGCGACTAAAGTCTTAAAATCGACAAACCGGTCATTAAACGGTAAAAACCCCCCTTTATAATAATAATATTACTTATATATATGTTTGTACTTTTATAAAAGTAAACTAATATAGCGTTGAGCTTTGTTTAAAGATTTCCCTGTGGAACGAACCGGACTTACTAAAAACTACACTACTTTACGATTAGGTACACTGCCTATAAGTGTTGTAGCAAGGTTTAAGTATATCCATTCTATAAATAAATAAATATCTTGTGTAAAATTGTATCGTATTTAATAGTATCTCCTTGTAAAAATTAATAGTATTTTATACCCCTCTGCTTTGACATCAACACTCCCAGCAACAGGTTGCTTGTTGGTCCCTTAATAAACAACAAGAGTATTATAGAGGGGAGTGAATACAATTCTTTTTATTAACTTAACAGTTAAGATACAGTTTAGTATTCAAGTAAGTAAATTAAATAGAGTCAAAGATAATTTTTCAACGGTTTATTGTTTATTGATTAAATCACAAAGAATTACAACTATCTGAAACAACCCAACCCGTATTCAACTGGATAGATTTTTTTTTAGTAACGATCATTACGTGCCATTGGAATGATATAAACCATTCCATACGACCCATTAAAACGTACAACAAGTTTAATGTTTACAAAAGGCACTAAGGCCATTAATCAAATGTAATACGAGTTCGACCCATTTGAAATGATAGTTTTAATCCAAACTAGACCCGAGCATGGTTTGGGGCTAAACTACCGAAAAGCATTAGGTTATCATCCAAAAGCTTTAACTAGCACGCATCATGGGAATCTAATGCCCAATAACCCATTTTCCTTTCTCCGTGTTCGCACCTAAAAATGTAAACAACGAGAGGGTAAGCTAAAGTTTAGTGAGTGCAATAGTTATACATATACATATATAACCTACTTACTTGCAACCACTTACACAATATCGTATACAAACTTGTAACTCAATAGCATGTCATCATACTCGTAATACTAACAAGTTGTACAATATCACAAAATCGCATTGGCATATACTCAACACAATCTATATATATAATATGCTAAACAATCAACAAACCCCCATATGGTTAACCATAAACGCTATGGTGCTACTGGCTTGATGGTTCACACCATACGCATTTGAGTCATACTCTTTTTATAGTGCTACCGGCTCGTGGTTCACACTTTGTTTTATAGTGCTACCGGCTCGATGGTTCACACTTGATGCTACCGGCTCGATGGTTTACATCATGATTTTATAGTGCTACCGGCTCTTTGGTTCACACTTCGGTGCTACCGGATCGATGGTTCACGCCTTATTTTATAGTGCTACCGGCTCGATGGTTCACACTTTGACACTCTTCACATATATGTTATGGCACTACCGGCTCGATGGTTCATACCATAACATTCACTAATAAATACGCCATATACACATACGTATAAGTACTCCACTCACCTTTTCGTCTTTGGTGAACTAGGAAATCAAGCTCGCGACCTTCAAAGTAATGCACCTATCACATTATGCATTTAATTAACATACAAACTAGTGGAATTAACCACCAATACTTACTCTTGAACATTTAATGACCTAATGCATTAAATGACTCACATCACCCCCAAACCGCCCATTAATGGCCATGACTCGTCATAAATCACTAAAAGCTAATGATTAGAGTCTACTAACTCCAACTAACATAAACCTAGAGTATTTCATACCCATCTCACCTAACTAGGTCAACAATTGCCCATTTGACCCATCTTAACCCATAGACTTTCAACTTTGGTCAAACTTAAACTCATTAACAAATCTTTCATCATTAAACAAGTGTATTAGTGACTAACAACACATTTAACACTTACAAATCCCAATTTTCATGACCAAACCCTAGATTATAGCCATTAGGGTTTTCCTTACTTCAATATAACACAATTCACCCATTAATTCCCCAAATGGGTCTTACAAGTCTCCAATGGCCCAAACCCTAGCCATAAATTAACTAAAACCTAAAACACGGAGTTAAGACTTACCAACACTATCAAGTCGTAGCTATGAACAAGGAGAACAACTTTACTTCTTGCTCCAAAGATCAAATCTCAAATCTTCACTCTCAAATCTCACTTTGGATTTAAATGGGTTTTATGTTTTGAGAGTAAATAGAAGAAGAAAAGAGAAAAGAAATTGAATAAATGAGATAAATGGCTGAGACTTAAAGTCTCAATCAGATCTACACGTGAAAAGACAAAAATACCCTTGATTCACTCTTTTTAAAAGCTAAAACCGGAACCAGTTCACCCAGTGGGTTGCGGCGCGACCCCTTTTGTCGCAGCGCGGCAATTAACTGATTTTTCGAGCTGTCTTAATCCACTCCTGACTTTGATTTGCTTTATTTGTCGTGGCGCGCCCAAGAACCTTGCAGCACGGCAATAGCCTACAACTGGCCATTTTAACAACTTAACACAACTATCTATTTATTCGACTTGTACACCTCATTCACGCTTCCTATATACGTTTAAACTTTGTCTTTAAGTCTCACATGACTTAACGCTATCAAAACCCATGCATATACTTATACATGCATACATTCTCAAACATATATGTATGTGTGTGTGTGTGTGTATATATATATATATATATATATATATATATATATATATATATATATATATATATATATATATATCGCATACATCAACTTAACACTCTAAATCGTTTAATCACATAAACAAGCGAATTATAACGTTCTAACTATTAAATAAGTACCTTAAGACACATATGAAGAAAACGGGGTGTTACAACTCTCCCCCACTTGAATCGGAGCGCTTCCTCGCGATCCAAGCCGCATGATAAGCTGGAAGATACACCAATACAAACTCTTCGGGTTCCCATGTAAACTCGGAACCTTTACTATGACTCCGTTGAAATTTAAAAGTTCTCACCTCTTTATGTCTCAACCTCTTTACCTTTTCATCGAGTATAGAAATCGGCTTCTCAACATACTCTAACTTGTTGTTCAGCTCAATCTCGTCTAATGGTACCCATGCAGAATCATCCGCAAGACACCTACGGAGATGGGAAACATAAATGTATTATGGATTCCCGCAAGCTCTTCGGGTAATTCTAAATGATACGCAACTTCACCAACACGAGCTAAAATCTTAAACGGACCAATAAACCGAGGAGCTAACTTTCCTCGTTTTTGAAACCGAATAACACCTTTCCATGGTGAAACTTTAAGCATCACCATGTCTCCTTCTTGGAATTCGATCGGTCACCTTCGTTTGTCGGCATACGACTTTCGTCTATCTTGAGCCTTTTTCAAATGAGCCCGAATCATATCGATTTTGCTATTCGTCTCTAAAACCAAATCGGTACTCCCGATTTCTCTTTGACCCACCTCACCCCAACAAATCGGGGTTCGGCACCTACGCCTATAAAGCATCTCGTACGGTGGCATTCCAATACTAGCATGATAGCTATTATTGTATGAGAATTCCACCAAGGGTAAGTGCTCATCCCAACAACCACCGAAATCGATGATACACGCTCGTAACATATCCTCTAATGTTTGATTCGTACGTTCGGTTTGAGTCGTACGTTCGGTTTGACCGTCCGTTTGAGGATGGTACGCCGTGCTCAATTTCAGTTGTGTACCCATATCTTCATGAAACTTTTCCCAAAACCGAGATGTGAAACGAGTATCTCGATCCGAAATAATAGATATAGGAACCCCATACCTTGATATCACTTCCTTGATAAACAACTTAGCTAAAGTCTCCGAGGATATCGCTTCCCGAATGGGAAGAAACAAGGCACTCTTCATCAATCGATCAACTATTACCCAAATCGAGTCAAATTGGGTTCTCGCCATCCTTGGTAACTTTGTGATGAAATCCACGGTAATGTGCTCCCATTTCCATTTCGGGATTTCCAAAGGTTGTAACGTACCATACGGATTTTGGTGTTCGGCTTTAACTTGCAAACACGTGACGCATTGTTCAACATATTTAACAACATCATGTTTCATGCCCGGCCACCAATACTCTTTCCTCAAATCAAGATACATTTTCATCGCGCCCGGGTGAATGGAATACTTTGACTTATGCGCTTCATCAAGTAGCACTCGTCGATTATCACCCATTTTAGGCACCCACACTCGTCCTTGAAAGGATAACAAACCATGCGGGCCTAAGGTAATGACATCCGTTTGGCCCACGATTCGTTCCTCGTGTTTGTGGTTAATGAAAGCTTCGATTTGAATCTCACCAAGCCTTACAAGAAAATCGTTAGTAATAATCATGCGCAACGATCCTACTCGTATCGTCAGATGTTGACTCTTTCGACTCAACGCATCTACGACTACATTCGCCTTGCCCGGATGATAAAGTATTTCACAATCATAGTCTTTTACCACATCCATCCATCTACGTTGACGATAATTCAAATCTCGTTGATCAAAAAGATGTTTTAGGCTCTTGTGATCCAAATAAATCGTACACTTGACACCATACAAGTAATGGCGCCAAATTTTCAACGCATGAACAACCACCGCCAACTCAAGATCATGAGTCAGATATCTCGTTTCGTGTTCCTTTAATTGTCGAGAGGCGTAAGCGATGACTTTACCTCTTTGCATTAGAACACAACCGAGCCCATTTAATGAAGCATCACAATAGACCGTCATGTCTTCTACACCTTCCGGCAACACTAACACCGGAGCTTGACACAACTTCTCTTTTAATAATTGAAAAGCTATTTCTTGCTCATTTTCCCAATTAAATCTCGCGTTCTTCCTCGTCAACTTCGTCAAGGGAGAGGCGATCTTAGAAAAGTCTTAGATAAACTGACGGTAATAACCGGCCAATCCGAGAAAACTTCGAATTTTCGTAGGCGTAGTCGGTCGTTCCCAACTTTTCACCGTCTCAATCTTCCCCGGATCCACTTGAATACCATCTTCGCTCACAATATGGCCAAGGAATTGAACTTCCCTTAGCCAAAACTCACATTTGGAGAATTTTGCATACAACTTTTCCTTCCGCAACGTCTTCAACACACCACGCAAATGATGTTCATGTCCCTTCATACTTTTCGAATAGATAAGTATGTCGTCAATGAACATAATTACCGACTTGTCCAACATAGGTTGGCACACTCGGTTCATAAGATCCATGAATGCTGCCGGTGCATTCGTAAGACCAAAAGGCATAACCACAAACTCAAAATTCCCGTAACGCGTTCGAAAGGCCGTTTTCTCAATATCTTCCTCACGGACCCGCATTTGGTGATAGCCGGACCGTAGGTCGATCTTAGAAAAATAAGTTGCACCTTGGAGTTGGTTAAACAAATCGTCAATCTGAGGTAATGGATAACGATTCTTTATCATCACTTTATTCAACTCCCGATAATCAATGCACATCCGCATACTACCGTCCTTCTTTTTCACGAATAAAACCGGAGCGCCCCATGGCGAAGCACTCGGTCGAATAAAACCCTTCTCAAGTAACTCTTGGGTTTGATTTAACAATTCTTGCATTTCCGTCAGCGCTAAACGATAAGGAGTTTTAGCAATGGAAGTAGCATCAGGAACCAACTCAATGCGAAATTCAACTTGTCTTTCCGCCGGAACACCCAGCAACTCATCCGGAAAAACGTCAACAAACTCATTAACTACCGGAATTTCACGAACGGATGGTGGCTCCTCACGAGTATCAACTACATGAGCAAGAAAAGCAATGCCACCACTAGTAAGAAAACGACGTGCCCGTGCAATAGTGCATAGTGGCACAAGTCTCTTCCGTCTCTCGCCATGAATAATTAACTCTCCCCCACTTGGGGTCTTAACACGAATAGATTTCTCATGGCATGAAATATCGGCTCTATAACGATCGAGCCAATCCATACCAACGACAATATCAAATTCACCCAAAGTCATCGGGATAAGATCAATTTTAAACATTTCGGAACCAAACACAATATCACAATCGTTACAAACATCAAACCCTAGCACCGTCTTACCATCCGCTATTTCGACTTCTACCGGATGACTTAACTTAGCTAGCAGTTTATCAAGCTTAGACACAAAATGCGGAGACAAAAACAATAAATTTGCACCGCTATCAAATAGTATCCTAGCCGGATTAGAGTTAACCATGAAAGTACCTGAGACAACTTCGTTTGATTACTTGGCCTCATCATTAGTCATCAAATAATTGCGTCCCCTAGCCGTACCCGCCGCCTTTTCTAACCGTTTAACATGATCGTTGTTCAAATCGGGACACTCTGGCCTTCAGTGACCTTCTTTACCACAATTATAACAAGTAAGTTTGCTCGTCGCCTTGGTACAATCACTGGCCAAGTGCCCCCTTTGATTACAATTGAAACACGTAGCTCCATAGCTCAAAGAACCACCTTTCTTCACGCTATTAGCACTTTCGGAACCCTTCTTGCTCTTTGTGTTCGAAAAGTTCGAATGACTAGAACCTTCAAATTTTCTCTTAGAGAAAGATAAATCACTTTGCTTTGGGACTTCCGGTTCGAAGCCCCGGGCTAACTCAAACAATTCCTCAAAAGACTTAGCCATTCCCCGACTAATCTTACGCTTTAACTCATCGTTTAGTGTACGATAAAAATCTAGCATCAACTTGTGATCATCGCCAACATATTCCGGGCAAAAACGAGTCTTTGCCAAAAAGGTCGACTTGAGGGTAACCAAGTCCATTGAGCCTTGTCGCAAATTGTGAAACTTGTCCTGGATTTTATCAAGGTCGGAAGGAGTTCGATATTCGTTGAAAAATTCCTTTTTGAACTCTTCCCACGTCAAGCTCATGCATTGCTCTTCACCATAAAACTTAATTTTATCGTCCCGCCACAACTTAGCTTCTTCACGCAACATACTAGAACCGTATCTCGTCTTCTTCTCAAGAGGATCTTCGGCGGTACGGAAAGCCCCCTCGATGTCGGAGATCCAACATGTGCTTTTCAATAGATCTCTCACTCCATTAAACATAGGAGGTTGAGCATCCTTGAAATTTTTTTAATGGAAGTCTCGCCTCCCATAACCACCATTTCCATCACCCTCTTCGCCCCGAGGATGAATATTTCTAGCTTCTAATGCCTCTTATATCGCGACATTCATTCGTTCATTTATTAACTCGGTTACTTGCCCGTCAACCGATTCTTGGAAAACCTTTCGGACATCCTCAAGGAATTCCGCTCTTTGCTTTTTAATGATGGCATCAACTTTGGCCGTGAACTCGGAGTCCTCGCTCGGGCCTCCATTTTTGGTATCATGACCATTTATCATCTTCATTTTACAAAACGAAATAGGTTAAACAACAAAATGAAGGACAAGTCATAAATATACCACACCGCTCCATCTTGCTCAACAATCGTCGTACATCGCTTGCTTGACAAGACATGAACCCGTAACAATGGTAGATAATCATTGTTACGCGAGCACGTCACTTTAACTCGCTAGTACAACGTCTATCTCGCTTGATGATTTCAAAACACAACACAAAACAATTAGTACAAGGTTAGATCATAAAGCCTAGGCACTAACCACACTCGGTCCAACTCATCTCCTACACGTCCCGCATTAAGCGCATACATAATAAAGTCTAAGTCTAGGCACCTATCTCAAGTCGCCTAAATCCCTTAGACCATGCTCTGATACCACTTGAAACAACCCAACCCGTATTCAACTGGATAAAATTTTTTTTGTAGCGATCATTACGTACCATTGGAATGATATAAACCATTCCATACGACCCATTAAAATGTACAACAAGTTTAATGTTTACAAAAGGCACTAAGGCCATTAATCAAATGTAATACGAGTTCGACCCATTTGAAATGATAGTTTTAATTCAAACTACACCCGAGCATGGTTTGGGGCTAAACTACCCAAAAGCATTAGGTCATCATCCAAAAGCTTTAACTAGCACGCATCATGGGAATCTAATGCCCAATAACCCCTTTTCCTTTCTCCGTGTTCGTACCTAAAAATGTAAACAACGAGACGGTAAGCTAAAGCTTAGTGAGTGCAATAGTTATTGATAAGGCTAAAAAGGAACATATATTTCATAGCAATATCCCTCCTAAATAATAGGTTTTCATATGTAATTGTATTATATTTTCATTGTAATTGTTTAAATAAATAAGAAGACAAAAGGCGAAAACGAAGATTTAAAGACACAAACGTCTAAAAAGCTCAAATGTACAAGATACAATTCAAAAGGTTCAATTTATTAATGAAAAACGTCTAAAAATGACAAGAGTACAAGTTACAAAACGCAAAGTACAAGATATTAAATTGTACACAAGGACGTTCGAAAATCTGGAACCGGGACATGAGTCAACTATCAACGCCCGACGCAACGGACCAAAAATTACAAGTCAGCTATGCACAAGAATATAATATAATATATAAATAATTATATTAATTATTTATATTTTATATTTATATATTTATTATGTCGACAAGCTAGGAGCCAAAAGTTTGTGAGCTGGATTTTCAAACTCCACGACTCGCGGAGTTTGAAGGCCAAAAACTCCACGACTCGCGGAGCTGCCAAATTCCAAAATGCCTATAAAAGGTCACGAATTCTGCGAGTCAATATATAATAAATAATAATAATACTCTGTAATAAATAATATATATATAAATATATATATATATATATATATATATATATATATATATATATATATATATATATATATATATATATATATATATATATATATATATATATATATAGTATAGGGTAGTTTTATATTAGATTAGTTCGGGTTATGTAAAGGTTATTTTACGGGTTTTTGAAGTTGAAATTCTATCCGTGTAACACTACGCGATAAATACTCAATGTAAGTTATGTTCTCCTTTTTAAATTAATGTCTTGTACTTAAGTTATTATTATGCTTATTTGAGCCAAAGTAATCATGATGTTGGACTAAATATTAAAGACGGGGTAATTGCGCTTTGTACAATAATTGGGGTTTGGACAAAAGAACGACACTTGTGGAAATTAGACTATGGGCTATTAATGGGCTTTATATTTGTTTAACTAAATGATAGTTTGTTAATTTTAATATAAAGATTTACAATTGTATGTACCTATAAATAACCATATACACTCGATCGGACACGATGGGCGGGGTATTTATATGTACGAATAATCGTTCATTTAACCGGACACGGGAATGGATTAATAGTCTATGGAATTATTAAAACAGGGGTGAAATTATGTACAAGGACACTTGGCATAATTGATAACAAAGTATTAACACCTTGGGTTACACGCAGTCGATATCCTGGTGTAATTATTAAACAAAGTATTAAAACTTTGTTACAGTTTAAGTCCCCAATTAGTTGGAATATTTGACTTCGGGTATAAGAATAATTTGACGAGGACACTCGCACTTTAAATTTATGACCGATGGACTGTTATGGACAAAAACCAGACGGACATATTAAATAATCCAGGACAAAGGACAATTAACCCATGGGCATAAAACTAAAATCAACACGTCAACCATCATGGTTACGGAAGTTTAAATAAGCATAATATATTTTATTTCATATTTCCTCGTACTTTTATTTATTGTCATTTTAATTATTGTTATTTATTTTATATTGTTATTTAAATATCGTCATTTACTATACGCTTCGCTTAAAATATAAATCGAAAAACCGGTCATTAAACGGTAAACCCCCTTTTATATATTATTATATATTAATATAATATATTTTGTACAAATATAGTTGTTTAAAAATATAGTGTGCAATAAGCCCGCTCCCTGTGGAACGAACCGGACTTCCTAAAAACTATACTACTCTACGATTAGGTACACTGCCTATAGTGTTGTAGCAAGGTTTAGGTATATCCCATTTGTAAATAAATAATTAAAACTTGTGTAAAATTGTAGCATATTTAATAGTATTTCCTAGTAAAAATATAAACTATTTCGTACCCCCACGCTACGACATCAAGTTTTTGGCGCCGCTGCCGGGGAATCGGCGAAACGCTATATTTTTAATTTATTTTTCTATAAATATATTTATATATCATTTTAGAAAAACAATATAAAATTTAAAAAAAAAACGAAAATGCAAACTCCACGACTCGCGGAGTTTGCAGGCTTAAAACTCTACGACTCGCGGAGACACCCTGACAGACGCACCCAGAACCCTAATTTGGCATTTATTACGAGTATAATTTAATTATTATTATTAAAACTTAATTGGGTTTATATTTAATATTAATATTTAGTTTTAGTTTTTAAATTAATTTGTATTTTAAATATTAATTAGTATTATTAAATATATATAAAAATTAATACTTTTTTAAAATAAATATAAAAATAATATTTTTATAAAAATAAGTAATTTTATCACTTTTTATTTTTATATTTTGTATCCTTTTATTTAGTGTAATCGTAATATTTTTAACATTCGTAGTTAATTTTAAATTTAGTTTTGCCGTAGCTTATTTTTATTTTTAGATTTTTAGGCTTTGCCGTAAAATCCCTTAAGTGCTTTTTCTTTAGATTAAGATTTAGCCGCTTTAGAATTTTACGACGCCGTTTTTCGCTTTAGATTTTAAATAGATTTTAGTGCCTTTTAAGTAATTGCCATTTTCTGAATAAAATTGCATTTACCTTTAGACCTTTAGGCGTAACTTTTTAGATATAATTTTTAAACTTTTAAGTTTCGACATTTTTTCTTTTTTATTTTTCGACGTTTTTCGACGCGTATTCTTTTTCTTTCTTATTTCTCGACGAACTAGTTTTTAGGACTTAGAAATTTTCTCAACTTCTTCTCTAATAATTCCAAACGAAAAATTATTTTAAGTGGTTAAATTGATAGACATCCAAATTTTCTGCTTCGTAGTAATAGTTGGATTTGTTAGTGGCTGAGTCGTGAGCTTCCGACTTAAAGGGTTCTGGCTCCCTGCTGCATCTATTGGCTATTCGAAATGTGGGCAAAAGCAGAAAAGTCTATTAATTGGACAACTTATATAAGTTTTTCTATTTTTATAACTAATAGGATAATTAAAATTTGGTAATAAGCGCATTATGAAAAGTCTCGAAGATATTTTGGAAACTCTTTACGACATACGAAATCAATACTCTCAACCGAGTGTTGATGACAATTCGTTCGGTCAATCTTGGATCACGAATGACGAAGCAATAACTGGTTGTGAAATCTGGGGAGATTATCACTCAACATGGGAATGTTATTATTACGTTCCTATGGAAAATTACGCACCCACGGAACCTGAATGGAATGATTATGAAGAATACAATTCAAATTGGGATTATTCCCAAAAATATTTCCAAACTCAACAACCAGTAGACGAGGAAAATTACGTGTCTGAAAATTTATTAGACAATATGAAAATCAAACTCGAAGAACTCAATGCTCAAAATGAACAAATGAGAGAGTTTGTAAACCGGCAAGTTGAAACTCTATCAGACTACACACATGTTGATCTGAGGAGTATTGTACAAGAAAATCTCATATCATCGAATTTTGATGAATTCGAGAGCTCCGAAATCACCAACTATCCCGATGATACTTTTTATTCAGTTTTACCAATTTCACAACATATCGACACATTAGCCTCTATGGATGAAGAAGAAGTAAGGGTGACAAATTGGTACTCTTGGGAAAACGATAACGTTGAAAATTTTACCCCCGAGACCAAAGTGGTGGGACCGATAAGTACTGTTAATGAAGAAGAATCTACTCCAATCCCGAAATTCACCATTCCACAACCTTCCAACCCAATATTCTCAATAGACGAGTCATCTACCGAAGATGAACTTCGAGCTGTAATAGATAATGACACCTCGTATTTCACCCAAATGGGTAATAGAGGTGAAAACTTTGATCCCGAGAATAAACGAAAGGAAATGTTAGGAATTGTCCACCCTATAGTATGTATGTCAGTGTATATCGGTCCATTTGACCAAGAACCAGAAAAGAGACATATCCATTTACTAAAAGCTACACTTAAAAAAGAATTAAGTAGTGACGATCGGGTGGGTCTAAACTTTAAACCCATTGATATAATATATACCACCAGAGATGTAAATAACTGGCTCACTATTTTAATTCGTGGAACTTATTCTACCGACTTCACATGTCTTCAGCTAAGTGTGGGGAAGTCTAACCCCACTTAACGTTAAATTAGGGGTTCGGGTTAGTGCATAACTCGTTAATAAAAATGCATGATTAGGGTAAAAGACGCTTTTTCAAATATTAGTAAACAGTTCAGAAAAGCAGCCGTTTTTGAAAGAAAAAAAAAAGCATGTGTGATAAAACAAGAAGGAATGAACGATGAGGCACGCCATCTATCATTCGACGAGCTTTATAATTACAAACTGGGTATTTTCAATCATTTTTCTACACTAATCACCCTCATGAATTTATAAATAGAGTCTGATTTCATGCAAATGAGGGCATTGCATGATCTCAAGTGTGGGGAAGGGTTATAAATTCTCTCGGGTTTATACTTGGTTTATTTGCCAAATTTTATGAAAATTTGAAAAAAATTCAACTAAATGAATTTAAAATCATGTTTATATATATTTATGAACGGTGAAAACTAGGTGTTAATACCGAAATTATCGTTACCTCGGAAAGGACATAAATTGAGAAACACCCTAAAACGCTTGAATTCATTTAAAATGGAATAAAGGAGAATAAAAAGGCAAAGAAAGAAACTAAGTGTGGGGAGAATGTACCTAGTTATTCAATTAAAAACTATCTAGCACATATTTCCGTAAAGTTATTGCAGGTGCTTTTGTTTTGGACTAAATTAACTATTTTACCCGATGAAAGAAAAGAAAAGATGGATCTACATGATGAATCAATTCCATCATTAAAAGGAAGTAAAGTCTTCCGAAAAAGACACGCGCTTCTTGATTTAGGTCAAGAAGTTGTCGTCCAGACCAGCTGTAGGTTGACGAAAAATCTAGAAAAGTCATCACTAAAATCAGCAGGAAATCCACGGACCTCAGCATCAAACAGGGTCGCCAAGTGGTCAGATTTATCCTAACCATGAGAAGGATTTATCTCGTACAATGGGGGGGACACCGTGCAAATTAGCTTGATAAGACTAATGAATCAGATCGTCAGAAAGGATAATCTCTTTAAAAGATCAAAAATCAGCTTTTAAGACTTATATTACTCAATCCTTGAGATTGACCTTAAAGATTGAGAATTCAAACTCATGGAATTCAATGATATCTAAACTCGAGCTTGAACGAGAAAATATTTTGATCAAAAATTACAAACCGATTTGTTTTCTGAAAATCTATTTTCAATGCGTTCATTACCATTGAACGTAAAATCCTAGGAATTCACCTGGAATTCATTAGGTCACCTGAACCAAATCGGGTGTCAACCGTAAGAACGGTGGTTGCATACCATGGTCGAAGACAGGACCTTGTGCCAAACCGAAAAATCATAGGATGATCTTTATTATTGCTCCTACAAAGGATAGTAATAGCATCCGACACGTTTTTGGACCATAATCAAATGCATGTCATTAGACATTGCCTTAACAGTTGCTTGTTCATCGCTTTTCTTTACAACCGGACGGTAGTTTGCCGAAAGGTAATATACGGGACAAGTGAACTGGACGTGTTGCTTTCCTAATACAAGGTTAGCAAGTGGGTAACACAAAACCACAAGTGTTGAGCTAAAATTTTCAAATCTGAAACCCACACAACCCATAAAAATATTTTGCAAACACCGGTGAAGGGTTATTCCGGAAAACTTGTCTAGGGTAAAAGCTAGATTGAATTTTCAAAAGATCAAATGTTTTCATAAAGATCCAATTCCCTAACGGATCTAAATTTTCATAGTCATGTGGGACTGTAAATCGCCTTTCAAATGTGCACTTTGCTTTGGAAGCCGAAAGTAAATCGGCTATTTGATTGCAAGTGTCGTTGACCTAAACCCGAGGCAACTGTGGATGACACACCCACCTTTAACCATGGTTCTATCGTTACTATCATTGTTTATACCACCATATCAAAATCACTGATGTACAAAGTGTGATGAATAAAAAAATGATTCACGTATGTTTTTATTTCAAGTTCTGTATTGCTTGAGGACAAGCAACGCTCAAGTGTGGGGATATTTGATAAGGCTAAAAAGGAACATATATTTCATAGCAATATCCCTCCTAAATAATAGGTTTTCATATGTAATTGTATTATATTTTCATTGCAATTGTTTAAATAAATAAGTGCGAAGACAAAAGGCGAAAACGAAGATTTGAAGACACAAACGTCCAAAAAGCTCAAATGTACAAGATACAATTCAAAAGGTTCAATTTATTAATGAAAAACGTCTAAAAATGACAAGAGTACAAGTTACAAAACGCAAAGTACAAGATATTAAATTGTACGCAAGGACGTTCGAAAATCCGGAACCGGGACATGAGTCAACTATCAACGCCCGACGCAACGGACCAAAAATTACAAGTCAGCTATGCACAAGAATATAATATAATATATAAATAATTATATTAATTATTTATATTTTATATTTATATATTTATTATGTCGACAAGCTAGGAGCCAAAAGTTTGTGAGCTGGATTTTCAAACTCCACGACTCGCGGAGTTTGAAGGCCAAAAACTCCACGACTCGCGGAGCTGCCAAATTCCAAAATGCCTATAAAAGGTCACGAATTCTGCGAGTAAATATATAATAAATAATAATAATAATACTCTGTAATAAATAATAAATAAATATATATATATATATATATATATAGTATAGGGTAGTTTTATATTAGATTAGTTCGGGTTATGTAAAGGTTATTTTACGGGTTTTTGAAGTCGAAATTCTATCCGTGTAACACTACGCGATAAATACTCAATGTAAGTTATGTTCTCCTTTTTAAATTAATGTCTTGTACTTAAGTTATTATTATGCTTATTTGAGCCAAAGTAATCATGATGTTGGAATAAATATTAAAGACGGGGTAATTGTGTTTTGTACCATAATTGGGGTTTGGACAAAAGAACGACACTTGTGGAAATTAGACTATGGGCTATTAATGGGCTTTATATTTGTTTAACTAAATGATAGTTTGTTAATTTTAATATAAAGATTTACAATTGTATGTACCTATAAATAACCATATACACTCGATCGGACACGATGGGCGGGGTATTTATATGTACGAATAATCGTTCATTTAACCGGACACGGGAATGGATTAATAGTCTATGGAATTATTAAAACAGGGGTGAAATTATGTACAAGGACACTTGGCATAATTGATAACAAAGTATTAACACCTTGGGTTACACGCAGTCGATATCCTGGTGTAATTATTAAACAAAGTATTAAAACTTTGTTACAGTTTAAGTCCCCAATTAGTTGGAATATTTGACTTCGGGTATAAGAATAATTTGACGAGGACACTCGCACTTTAAATTTATGACCAATGGACTGTTATGGACAAAAACCAGACGGACATATTAAATAATCCAGGACAAAGGACAATTAACCCATGGGCATAAAACTAAAATCAACACGTCAACCATCATGGTTACGGAAGTTTAAATAAGCATAATATATTTTATTTCATATTTCCTCGTACTTTTATTTATTGTCATTTTAATTATTGTTATTTATTTTATATTGTTATTTAAATATCGTCATTTACTATACGCTTCGCTTAAAATATAAATCGACAAACCGGTCATTAAACGGTAAACCCCCTTTTATATATTATTATATATTAATATAATATATTTTGTACAAATATAGTTGTTTAAAAATATAGTGTGCAATAAGCCCGCTCCCTGTGGAACGAACCGAACTTCCTAAAAACTATACTACTCTACGATTAGGTACACTGCCTATAGTGTTGTAGCAAGGTTTAGGTATATCCCATTTGTAAATAAATAATTAAAACTTGTGTAAAATTGTAGCATATTTAATAGTATTTCCTAGTAAAAATATAAACTATTTCGTACCCCCACGCTACGACATCAGTTATACATATACATATATAACCTACTTACTTTCAACCACTTACACAATATCGTATACAAACTTGTAACTCAATAGCATGTCATTATACTCGTAATACTAACAAGTTGTACAATATCACAAAACCGCATTGGCATATACTCAATACAATCTATATATATAATATGCTAAACAATCAACAAACCCCCATATGGTTAACCATAAACGCTATGGTGCTACCGGCTCGATGGTTCACACCATGCGCATTTGAGTCATACTCTTTTTATAGTGCTATCGACTCGTGGTTCACACTTTGTTTTATAGTGCTACCGGCTCGATGGTTCACACTTGATGCTACCGGCTCGATGGTTCACATCATGATTTTATAGTGCTACCGGCTCTTTGGTTCACACTTCGGAGCTACCGGCTCGATGGTTCAAACCTTATTTTATAGTGCTACTGGCTCGATGGTTCACACTTTGACACTCGTCACATACATGTTATGGCACTACCGGCTCGATGGTTCATACCATAACATTCACAAATAAATACGCCATATACACATACGTATAATTACTCCACTCACCTTATCGTCTTTGTGAACTAGGAAATCAAGCTCGCGACCTTCAAAGTAATGCACCTATCACATTATGCATTTAATTAACATACAAACTAGTGGAATTAACCACCAACACTTACTCTTGAGCATTTAATGACCTAATGCATTAAATGACACACATCACCCAAAACCGCCCATTAATGGCCATGACTCGTCATAAATCACTAAAAGCTAGTGATTAGAGTCTACTAACTCCAACTAACACAAACTTAGAGTATTTCATACCCATCTCACCCAACTAGGTCAACAATTGCCCATTTGACCCATCTTAACCCATAGACTTTCAACTTTGGTCAAACTTAAACTCATTAACAAATCTTTCATCATTAAACAAGTGTATTAGTGACTAACAACACATTTAACACTTACAAATCCCAATTTTCATGACCAAACCCTAGATTATAGCCATTAGGGTTTTCCTTACTTCAATATAACACAATTCACCCATTAATTCCCCAAATGGGTCTTACAAGTCTCCAATGGCCCAAACCCTAGCCATAAATTAACTAAAACTTAAAACACAGAGTTAAGACTTACCAACACTATCAAGTCGTAGCTATGAACAAGGAGAACAACTTTACTTCTTGCTCCAAAGATCAAATCTCAAATCTTCACTATCAAATCTCACTTTGGATTTAAATGGGTTTTATGTTTTGAGAGTAAATAGAAGAAGAAAGGAGAAAAGAAATTGAATAAATGAGATAAGTGGCTGAGACTTAAAGTCTCAATCAGATCTACACGTGAAAAGATGAAAATACCCTTGATTCACTCTTTTTAAAAGCTAAAACCGGAACCAGTTCACCCAGTGGGTCGCGGCGCGACCCCTTTTTTCGCGGCGCGGCAATTAACAAATTTTTCGAGCTGTCTTAATCCACTCCTGACTTTGATTTGCTTTATTTGTCACGGCGCGCCCAAGAACCTCGCGGCACGGCAATAGCCTACAACTGGCCATTTTGACAACTTAACACAACTATTGCTTTATTCTACTTGTACACTTGTACACCTCGTTCACGCATTCTATATACGTTTAAACTTCGTCTTTAAGTCTCACATGACTTAACGCTATCAAAACCCATGCATATACTTATACATGCATACATTCTTAAACATATATGTATGTGTGTATATATATATATATATATATATATATATATATATATATATATATATATATATATATATATATATATATATATATATATATATATATATATATATATATATCGCATACATCAAGTTAACACTCTAAATCGTTTAATCACATAAACAAGCGAATTATAATGTTCTAATGATTAAATAAGTACCTTAAGACACGTATGAAGAAAACGGGGTGTTACACTATCCTCGGCGGAATGATAGTTGGTTGATACAGATTTACCTAAGTATAGCTACAGAGGGTGTTCTAAGCTATTACACATTTTGGACTGTAAATAAACAAACCCACACCACTAGTTGTTACAATAGTGGATACATCAATTTATAGTAGTCCTAATGACCGTGTAATTGTTTTATTTTCCACTGGTACATAGGATGCCTGTACGTGTGGAGACAACTGCATCATAGAGCGTGATCTCCTCTTTCCTCTTTAGTAGCTATTTGTAAGAACACCACAATTCGGTTTGGCACCACTATTTGATTAAACAAATAGAATATTGTGTTCCCTAGGCGTTGACAAAGGATAACACATGTCTGCACATGCGTTAAACTTCTGCATTCCCACGTGGTCTTGTAAGATCACTTGTCAGCCTCCGACACGTGTCCTTTTCTGTTCAACTTTGTCTTTGACTTCTGTTGAATAGTACATTTGATGTAGACCACTCAGGAAACCACTATGCTTATAATGGAGCATAGCTGTCTTATGTAGTAAGCTGCATTCCAGCTATGCTAGTTCTTCATTATTGAGTCACTTGATATTCTTGAATTGCTGGGTACACATCATGTGCTAATTTAAAGAATACTGTCTACCTTGTGCTGGTAGACTAGGTAGCATACTGAACACTTGACACAGCGAAATCTGCTATCTATACATAAACAAACTTGTGCTGACTGCACATAACATTTTAGTGCAAATAGATTCTGTTTTATCATAATTAAATCCCTAATTATTTTGGGGACTCAACAATCTCCCCCTATTTGATGATGACAAAACATATGACATAAAGAGAATACACTAAAGCCAGCACTAAGGGACCTAATGAAAAATAGGCAGTAAATTTGTCCCTTTTTGGTTTGTTTTGGGATCTTTTGCTGAGTTATCTATATCTTATAAATTGATATGATTTTGAAGATAGACTCATTTCATTTTCATTACAGTAGAGTATATACAAACATTTACAAAACAGTATAATGAAAGATGAAATAACAAAAGATACAATTAATTATAAGAAGGCTATCTATCTTTATCTTTCTCTTGTTCATCACCAGATAGCTCTTCTTCCTTTACTTTGAGGGCTGCCCAGGCTTCAGGGAATAGGTAAGGTAGCTCAGCATGGTCATATACTGGAATTTTAGGGGGTAGAATGATGGGATATCTCCTTTGTGGACCTGCACCAATAGACTTCTTCCTTTTAGGCTTTTGAGAGAGAACTTCTTCTACATTCACTACTGATGCATTCTCATACTTTACTGCTTTGTTGAAGAGCTCTTAAAGTTCAGGTTTTAGTGTATCTTTAATACCACTTTTACCTTTACCAACAAAGTACTGCAGTATCTCCATCCATTCACTGAATCCTAGGGATCTTAGATCAGTGTAATCTACCCTCTATTGAACATTATTTTCCCTACTGACACTGAAGGCCCTTTTTGTGCCTTTGTGCACCTTGATGATCTTGCTGGGATTGGATCTTCTGGTCATCACATCACCATACTTTCTCCTATAGTAATGATCAGATAACTCTATTGTTCGTTCAGTGTCTATAGGAGCTACAGTAGATACCTTCTCAGAAGATTCTTGTTCATCAAGTGCCTTATCCTGAGCTTTGACAATGGCTTTTGCTAACGTTAAAGATTCAGCTTCTTGTTGTCTGTCAGCAGCCAATTTGTCTTCCACTTCCTTAAGCCTCAGCCTCTCAGCAAGTCCAACATCATCCCTTATTTCCTGTTCAATCTGAACACTTAAAAGATAATCATTCACTGTGATGTTTAGGGATTTAGCTGTAGCAATTAACTATCTGCCTTCATCAGTAGTCATGGCATCACAGTATTGCTTTAGATCCATGTCCAGCTGTAGAGCCTCATAAAAGAGAGCTTTCTTTGCATCAGTATGTAGCCTTTGACCATTGTTGTATAGATACACACCAACTACAATGCCGAATTCCAAAGCATTGATGTAGAATTGCTGATCAAGTGGATGGTATAACATTCTGATTTAGCATATCCTTTCTGGTATAGCTGCTGCTCTTTGTTCAAGCAATTCCAGAACAGTGATCTCCAGCCTGTAAGCCTCTCTTTCATCTGGATTCATCTTTCTTAAGTCTGGCTCTCCTTGTGCAGCTGAATCATCTTCCCAAGTAGTGTGTTTATCATTACGTTTTTGGGAAGATGGAGGATATTTGAAGAATGATTCTGCTGTGCCAGAAGGACCCACGGGTTCAAAATCAGGTTCTTCCCGTATCCTATCAAAATAAGCAAGGGTCCGAGCAGGAATTGGTGATTGAATGAAGGTTGAACTACCCCTGCCCCAGACTGTGAAATCAGCAGCATCAACAGAATCAGTAACCTGGTTAGTATCCAGCTCATCCACCTTTGTTGGGTCTTCAACACTTGTTACACCCAGCAGCACACTTCTGGCTGGGTTTTCATTCACATCACTCCTTGATGTGTCTTCAGTACCAGCTGACTGATTAGTATCAACTGACACAACTGCCATAGTATCTTCACTAGCTTCCTCAAATAAGGGCTCTTTCCTTAGGGGCTGATTATCCCTAAGGGCAGATTTTACCCTTTGTTTATCGATTGGCTTGGGTTCAGCTGGTGGTTCTTGTGTTGATACTGGTTCTTGCGGAGGCAGATATGGAGTAATAGCAAGATACTCCCCATCAATAACATCATCATCAAGGTTGATGACTTCTGCTGGTTGTAGTGGTGCAGCTGGTTGAGCAGAAGATGCTGTTCGAGAGGATTGGCCTGTTTCTAACATAGCGTCCAGCCATTTCATGAATACATCAGCTCTAACTCCTAGTGACTCAGTAGATTGCAAATAATCTTGCATCTCTTCAGGTGTCATTCTTTTAATCTTGTCTGCTCGCTCAGCATATAGCTTTGCCTTCTTTTTATCATATTTCACCATGAACTTAGCATTTCGTTTTCAAGCATCTCTCTTGTATTTGTTTATGCTGAGCAGTTCATCATGAATATCCATCTTTTTAGGGTCTAGGATTCTTCTATTCTCAATTCTGTATCTTTTACGAGCAACATAGGCCTCCCATTTTGCATTAAAGGCATCGTTCAGTTCATGCTGTCTCTTCTGATGCCTCTCCAATTTCCTTTTCATTTTTTTTCGATCGTTTGAGAGACAACAAAAGATTCAGCAACAGCCAGTTCAGAAACATCACTAGGCTTACTGCCAGAACCAATATCATCCACAGATGTGGTAGACACACTGGGTTGAGATTCACCAGCAGTCTTGACACCTGCTTCAGTATGAGCGTTGCTGGGCTTAGTGCCAGTACCTTGATCAACACCATCATCACCATCTCTCCTTTACTGCTTTGGAGCTTTTTCATGCTCATGCTCCCCCTCAGTTTGTTTTCTCTTTTTGTGCTTCTTAGATTTCTTCTCCCCCTTTTGTCATCAGCAGGGGCAGAAGGATGGTGTTGGGAAACATGTGCATCAAGGTCACTATCTGACTCTAGAACAGAATAGGCAAAGTTGTTCTAGTCAGCATCAGCAGGAGATAGATGGGCACCAGGATCTACACCATATTGTCTGAGGCATAGGTTTGAAGAATGAACTTCATTCCTTACAACACCCATGGACATTTGATTTACGCTGGCCCTTACATCAGCTTGAAGGGCAACCATGCGTTGCATTACCTCCACTATTTGAACATAAGCAGAGGCAGGAATCATTTTAACCATTTGCTGTTCCTGTAAATCCAACCTCTCTTCTAATACCCTATTCTCCTCATTAAGAAAAAGAATCCTGTGATTAGCAGCATCAAGTTCAGCTTGAAGACGGGCAATATGATCAGCATATTCATTATAAGAGATGATTCATTTTTAAGATCCTCCTATTCTTCATGGTGTTGGACAATTGCATCTACCGCTAGATCTGCAAAAGCACATACTTGTTTGACCTGGGCTTCAATAGTGGACGTTGTAACATTCCCAGATCTGTGAATGGCTTCAGTCATTCGATCAGTGAGAGTATCGCGGATGGTTCTCTGGATGTCTGGTGAGATTCTGGCTACTATTCGATAAACAGCCAGAGTAGAAATGGCAGCCACCTCAGTAGGATCAAAACTACTGGTTGAGGGGCGATCACTAGCAGCTAAAATAGGAGTACCTCTGTGGGGTGGTGGAGGTGGAAGGTCATAATCTGACTCATCACCATGATCACCACCATTTTTACCTTCACCCGAAGGTTTAGAACCACTGGTATCCTTTGCAGCATCATCATTATCATCATCACTGAGATCCACTGGTTTGTCTTTAGAGCCAGTCACATTATCATGAATGACTGACTCATCCTTACCAGTACCTTTATCAGCATCATCATCATCAGATGAAGAAGATGATGAGGAAGAAGCTGATGAATCAGAAGGAACAGGCGAATCAGGAACATTTTGCATGACATACTTACCAGTAGCAGGATCAATGATGAACTTGAGAGGCCTCCAAGTACTGGGCCATGGAGAAGCAGCTGGAGCCATACCAAAGTAATGGTAGTATGGCTGCTCAATAATTTGTTGTAGAGTGGCCAGCCTCTCATATACCTCTTCACGGGCTGGTTGGTCAAGCTGAGATAGAAGTTCAGTCAGCTCCTTTGTGGGTAACTTTCTGACTGATACCAAAGCACTTTGAGGATCAATAGTTAGCTGATCCACCAGCAGGGAAATCTTAGGGATGATAGAGGCTCCCCTATATGAAGTTAGGAACAACTTCATCTGGATCCGGTACCTAGCACACATACTTGGGCTTTTCACCAGAAGCAGAAGCCTGAGTAGTGTCATTAGTAGTAGCAGTGGAGGTACCATCATCCAAAGTGGGTTCCGTAGAACCAGTGACATGTGCAGAATAGGCAGCATTTGATGCAATAAGCTCATCAGTAAGCACCACGTCATCCTGGTTACCACCTTTAGTAATTTCCTCAGTAGCAGCAGTTGACGGAGTAACAGTGGTAGAACCAGTAACATCGAAATCAAGAACCTCCTTAACAATATTATCCATAACTTTTTCAAGTGCAGGAGGAGGTTATGTTATCATCTCATCAACCACCTCAGAATCAGTGGTTGAGTAGCAATACCGGAGACAGCAGGAGGAGTAGCAGAAATATCAGCAGTAGCTAACTCCTCATTAATAGTAAGATCAGTGAAACCAGCAGCCACAATATCTCCAGTAGTACCAGCAGCAATAGAGGCAACAGCACTAGCATTAGCACCATCAGTAGACAAATCAGTAGCACCAACACCAGTAGCAGAAACAGAGAGCTCATCAGTAGAAACAATAACATTCTTTTCTTGCTCCCCCTCTACCTGTTCATCTACCCTGCTAAGAACTGAAATAAAAGGACATTTTATGTTAACAACTGTAGAACCAAATAAATTTGACTCAACAATTGCATCTGTTGTTTGTCTCTGGGGACAGACTGGTGATTTAGTAAGCCCTTTGATTGAAACAGAGTAAGGTGTCTGTAAGTGCAGCTGTGACTCTGCTGACTCATTGGCAACACATGTTGACCCAGATTGTGTAAGAGTTCTGGCTGGTAATGATGTAGGAGTGTGACTCTTATCATGATCTAAGTAACATTTAGGCTGTGCAGTAGCCTGAACTGATTCAACACGATGAGGAGCCAGCTCAAGTCTGCTTTGGGGGTCAGTTATGTTCTCTGCTGGTTGTACTGTCAGCAGAGGATATCTCTTGAAGGATAATTTTGAAAAATGTGGAAGTGCCTGGATAGAAGAGTATGGGATGCTACTCTTCTTAACACTAGTTTTAAAACCAGTCAGCTTGGGAGTTAAGGTTGTACCTTTAACTCCACTGTCATTTTTCAAGTCAGCAGTTAAAAAAGTTTTAATTAAGTTAGATATTTCCGCTGTTTGGTCTAGAGACGCACCAGGTTCCATAGCAGCCTTCTTTTCAGAAGCAGCAGTTGAGACTGGGGCAATCTCCCATGTGGCTTGCGTGGAGCCAGCTTTAGCTCGTTTGGATTTTCCTGTTACCAAGAAATAGATAAGCAACAGATTCCAATACTAGAAGTGGGTAGTCAGTATATAAGACTATGGCTGTTCTTTATTATCAGAGAGCACTAGATTCTAATACAACTACTGCTTTACTAGTATGTTAGACGGTGATTGTACTAGTTGAGGTAGCTGGCTTCTTCCTTTTAACAGCTGGCTTGCGCTGAGGTCCCTCCCCCTCAGCTGGTGCAACACCAGAGGCAGTCGATTGGGCAACTCCACCTTGAGCAGCTAGATACTCAAGCATTGCTGGCGTCAAGGCAGCATATGGAGCAGTTAGTTTATCTTTCGGCATCCCCCTTGCTTTAAAGGCAGGTTAAATGATTCATCAGCAATCTGCTGGTAAGCATCACCCAGCTCGTTTTCAAACACAATGTTCAAGAACCTTGGAAAGGGTATTAAATGTGTTCTTTTGGGTGCAAGCACCATTTCCCTTAACCTGAGGTAGATCTCAGTTGCATAATCAATGTTCTTGTTGAACAGCAATCCATGACCAATCTTAAGCTCAATGTCTGAGCATTGATCGAAGCTACTGGATTTTTGGCTGATGCACTGGGTCAGCAGTCCGAAGAAGTAGTACCACAACGGTGGCATATGCTTCCTTAAAGGTGTATGACCAATTGGGCCAGTATATCCAATTGTTTCCAGCACTTCCTTCCTGAATTCATCGCTAGTTGGTGATTTGACAAATGGACCACTGGGTAATTGAAGGGCCCGTCGATTAGTATTAGTGGTGATGGAGCAGGTTAGGGTTTCAGTAACCATGCCATGAATACATGGAGCATTCTGTTGAGGGGTGGCCATGGTGGAGGTATACCATAATCTGGCCAAACAGGCTAGATAAAGACGACAAGGCACTCCGGTGATAGATCTTGTCAAGGGGCATCGCCTGATGTAGTCGATTAGAGTCTCATAGCCTATGTTGGCTTTAGACTTGGGGATGGAGAGAGCATGTGCAGCATTTCCTCTTGATAGGAGAATGAGATCATGTGCAAGTGCGTTAGAAGCCTTAACAAGGCTTGGATGAAGATTGAACAATGGTCCTTGTTCAACCTGTTCCTCTAGGACCGGTGGAGGTTGTTGTTCTGGTTGTTGTTGCTCCTCTGGTTGGTTCTCGATGGGTGGTGATTGTTGTTGGTCTGCCATTGATAAATTTGTTGAAGATGAATGTATGAATGATTTGAAGATTTTGGGGATTTAGAGAGAAAAGTGTGTTTCTGAAAGGTAAATGGAAGAGTTAATAAACGAAGGTTATTATGAGAAATGGATCGCCTTATTTAACTTTTCGGATTAGTGGAAAAAGTGCAGGAGAGAGAAAAATGGCAACTGTCATCTGCAGGCGTGTGGGCAGATGTGACAGACTGGTACATTTTCGAGGGGACACAGACTGTTGACATGATGTATAATCGGCTTGAACACTCATACCTCCCATTAAGCATTAAATGCAGCAGGTTTTAATTCAAAATGAAGTTAAAGACCATAAAATAAAATTTGTATTAAATACAAAAATTCTTTGTTACATTTAATATGTTATGAATTTAATTTTAAATCATTAGGAGTAAATGAGTTTCTGTTTTAACGTATCATTTAATGTTGTGAGCTATTTATTATTTCATTTTATACATTGAATAAACATGATATAAAAGACCTTGTTGTGCTGATTGTTTGACATATATGCAGTAAGTAAAGAATTTGTGACTTACTGGGTTGCCCTACATGTTGTAGAACCAGCACACCAATAAAATTGTCTTTTATTTTAAAGTTCAAGCATACCCAACTCAAAGATGAGATAGTTAAAACGTTTCTCATCTAAGGGCTTTGTGAATAGATCTGCTAACTACTGGTCTGTTGAAATAAAATGTAGCTCCACATCCCCTTTTGTGAACATGATCCCTTATGAAGTGTTAACGAACGTCAATGTGCTTTGTCCTTGAATGCATCACAGGATTGTTGGTAATAGTAATTTCACTGATGTTGTCAAAGTAGATTGGAATTTTTGTAACATGAATACCATAGTCCTTCAGCTGGCTTTGCATACATAGTACTTGAGCAGTACAACTACCAGCAGAAACATATTCTTCCTCAGCAGTAGATGTGGACACAGTATTTTGCTTTTTGCTCGTCCAGCTGACTAGCCTACCACCCAGTAACTGGAAACCATCGATAGTACTTTTCCTGTCTATTTTACACCCTACAAAATCAGCATCTGAATACCCTATTAGCTCAAAATCCTGGTCTTTGGGATACTAAAGACCACGTTTAGCAGTACCTTTCAGATACCTAAATATCCTTTTTACTGCTAGCAAATGTGACTCTTTAGGATCAGCTTGATATCTGGCACAGAGACAAGTGGCAAACATAATATCTGGTCTGTTGGCTGTGAGATAAAGTAGGGACCCAATCATACCTCTATATTCAGTGATATTGACTTGTTTACCATTGGGACCAGCATCGATTTTGATAGATGTTGCCATTGGAGTCCCTATATCTTTTAAACAGGTCAGGCCAAATTTCTTTAACATATCTTTGATATATTTATCTTGACTTATAAAAATTCCATCATCAAGTTGTTTAATTTGCAATCCTAAAAAGTATTGCAAATCTCTTTATAAGCTCATTTCATAAGTCTTTGACATAAGTTTTGAAAAATCTTGACAATGTTTCTCAATTTTAGATCCATAAATAATATCATCCACATATATCTGTACTAGCAAGAGATCACCATCTATCTCTTTTGAGAATAGAGTGGTATCAATTGTTCCAACTTTAAAACCTATACCAGTGAGATACACATGAAGTATCTCATACCATGCTCTAGGTGCCTGTTTAAGGCCATAAAGAGCTTTGTCTAACTTGTAGACATGGTCTGGATATTTACTGCTTACAAAACCTGGAGGCTGTTTGACATAAACTTCTTCTTGCAGCTTCCCATTTAGAAATGCAGACTTAACATTCATCTGGAATACCCTAAATTTCATCTTAGCAGCATATGACAAGAACAATCTGATAGCTTCCATCCTAGCCACTGGTGCATATATCTCTCCATAATCCAATCCTTCTTCCTGTTTGAAACCTTGAGCTACCAATCTAGCTTTGTTTCTGATCATAATCCCATCTTCATCCATCTTATTTTTGAAACCCACTTAGTACCAATGATCTTCTTAGTTTCATCATCAGGTTTAGGTACCAATGTCCAAACCTTATTCCTATCAAACTGGGAGATATCTTCTTGCATAGCTCCTACCCAGCTTGGATCTTTGATTGCTTCTTTAGGACATGTAGGTTCAATGGTAGATACAAAGTTTACATGCATACAAAAATTGCTGGTTGCATGTCTTCTTGTTTTAACACCACTGGCCAGATTACCAATAACTTGTTTAATTGGATGCTCCTTTGTCTATCTAGTGTTATGAACAGGTGAGGTTATTGTGGAACACACATCATCTTTATCATCCACTGGCTCAGAGGAATGAGCAGCAGTGGGAGATAGCTGTTCATTATGAGTGTAACCAGTACCAGCTTGAGATCCTTCAGAACCAGTAGACCTATGCTCAAGTTGTAAAACTTCAGTAGAGCCAGTAAGTCCACCGGGTTTAGACACAGATGGAACAGAGTGTTCCATCTCATCATCAGAGAACCCAACAACATGGATTGGTGAGGGATTTGCTGCTGGTTCTTCTTCATCATTTAGAGCTTGCTGAGTTGGCTCTTCAAACTGTAACTCCTCATCTTCTTGACCAGAAGATGAAGTAGGGGCAGTTTCATCAAATGTAACATTAATAGATTCTTCAAAACAACCTCTTCTTTTATTGAAAACCCTATATGCCTTTGACATGTTGGAATATCCAAGAAATATACCTTCATCAGCCTTAGCATCAAACTTGTCTTGCTGATCCCTATTGCTTAGAATGAAACAGGGAGTGCCAAATACATGAAGAAATGAAATTGAGGGTCTTCTGCCTTTGAGAACTTCATAAGCAGTTTTCTGATGTGTTTTCACTATTAGAGATCTATTCTGAGTAAAACAACCAGTGTTCACAGCTTCTGCCCAGTATGAATTTTTCAGCCCAGACTCAGCCAACATAGATCTTGCTGCTTCAATGAGAGTTTTGTTTCTTCTTTCTGCAACACCATTCTGTTGAGGTGTTCTCACAGCAGAAAAGTTTTGTGAAATACCTTTATCAGCATAAAATTCTTCCAATGTAGCATTTCTGAATTCTGTACCATGATCACTTCTAAGTTGCTTCACCATTTGCCCATTCAGTAGTTCCATTCTTTTGATAAAATTGATAATTTTATCAGCAGCTTCACTCTTTTACTTCAAAAAGAATACCCAAGTGTATCTGGAGTATTCATCAACAATCACCAGTGTATACTTCTTCCCACTACAACTGGCGATATTAATAGAACCAAAAAGATCCATATGAAGTAGGTGAAATGGTTTCTCAATAGATGAAATCTGCTTTGACTTGAATGAGGCATGGTGATGCTTCCCTTTTTCACATCCAGGACACAATCTGTCCTTCACATAAGACATTGTGGGTAGCTCAAACACCAAACTTTTACTAGATAATTTTTTGAATATCTTTAAAGTTGAGATGTGAGAGTATCTTGTGCCATAACCATTTAAGGTGTGTGCTGCCTTTGAATAAAAATAAGTATCAGTTGTTGTGACTGCTGTGTTCATGTCAATTTGATACATGTTCTCATGTCTTTTAGCTGTCAGCAGTGGCTTCCCTGTCTTATCAAAAATAGTGCTAATTTTCCTTCTGAATTGAACTATCTTACTTTTGCTTGTCAGTTGGCTTATGCTGAGTAAGTTGTGTTTAAGCCCAACGACATATGCTACATTTGAAAATGTAACATTTCCGTTTGTTAAAGTACCAAAACCCTTTGTGTAACCCAACGAATTATCTCCATATGAAACAATTGGACCATCCTTTTCTTGATAGTCCATTAGGAGGGACTTACTTCCGGTCATATGTCTCGAACATCCACTATCGAGATGCCAGATTTGCTTGTTTTGAATGCCCTGCACAGTAGCTAAGAGATTAGTTCTTTTTGGGAACCCATCCAAGGATGGGTTCTAGAAGGGTCATCTTTGATGATCTCTTCCTGTCTGCTAGTTTGCTTGAAGAGGCAGCAGCAGATGGGGTTAGGGTTAGAGTACACCGCTTAGCTAAGTGAAACTTGCTGCCACACTTGTAACATTTTCTCACATTTGGTATCGGTAACTGGTTATACACTGAGTAAATGGGGGCAGTAAGATCAGGTCTACTTTTAGATATGGCAGCTATGAGCTGGTCAAGCTTGACAGTCATTATCTCAGTAATAGATGACCCAGCACATGATTCCACAATTTGGTCCACTTTAGCTTTTCCCTTAAGGGCAGCTTTCTTCTTAGAACCAGTACCATAATCATGATATACTGCTTTGCCTTTGTTATTTGACGAGCCAGTGTGGGAAGTTACTGACCCGTTAGCTGACACTGGTCGACTAGTATGAATCTTGATTGCTTCCTTTGACTTGTCATTATTGTGTTTTGCTGGCTTGTCAACAGCTACTGGTTGACTAGTACAATTTTCATTAGCTGGCTCAGCATTGGTGGAATTTGAACACGAAGGGGAATCAATTGATTTCGACTTTCTTTGATTGTTTTCAGTGATTTCCCTTTTAATGCATCTTTCTTTTAGAGTCATATAGTAAATGTTTGAGGGATCAGTAGTTTCATCAATTGAAGTACTGGTTTCCTTGGCTTTTACTTCATTCTCCAAAATTTCTTTCATGGACGGTGGTGGGGTCTCTGTAGGTCTGACAAACTTATTTTTTAAGACCTTTTTACCCTTAACTATCTTAGTAAAAGTATTTGGCAATACAGCTTCAGGATCAGTTTCAAGAATGGGGTCCATAAAAGTAACTTCTGCAAGAGCAGCAGCAGCAGCAGCATAGTCACCAGTAAAGAAGGCTTCAACTTGGGCAGGTACCTGCTCATTTACACATTTAGCTGTGCGTTGAGCGGATGTACACCATGAAGCAACAACCTTTTTGAGGTCGTTTAGCTGGTTCTTAACATCAGCTGCCTCAACGTGAAGGGACTTTAGAGAAAAATTTTGTTTTTCAAGTTTTAAAATTTCATCCTTCAAGATTTTAATTTCATTAGTTTTGCTTTTAAGTTTATCATTTAAAGATTTGTTATCATTTTTCAAAACTTCTTCACGTTTACTGCCTCTGCATAGATCAACTCTTAGGTAGTCAAACATTTCAGTTTTTTCATCATCAGTATAAGTTCGAAAATTATCAACCTTATACAGCATTTTAGTTTTCCATTGAGGTGAATCCTTTTTCAAGTCAGCTTCCCTCATATCAGACACAAGTGTACTACCATTATCATCCTCATCAGACTCCTCGACCTCCTTGGCCATCAAACATAGCTTTTTACCAGAAGTATAACCAGCATCATCATCATCAGTATCACTGTCAGAAGATGAAGAAGAGCTGGTTTCATCCCAGTCATGATGCTTAGCAACTAGAACCTTTTCTGGCTTCTTTCCCTTCTTATCAGTCTTTGCACTCTCCTTCATCTTAGCTTTCATAGCTTTGTACTTGTTCTTGTACTTATCAGCTTTTGAGAAAGAGTTAGCATGTGAGATTGAAGGTTTCCTGGACATGCACTCAGCAGCAAAATGTCCAACCTGGTCACAATTGTAACACTCAGATTTGGGACCTTTGACTGATTTGCTATTATACCTAGCACTCGGCTTCTTACTCCCTTTGTATGACTTGCTGGTTCTATTACGATTAAACCTTTTAAACTGCCTAGCCAGCAAAGCCATACCTTCAGCAAACCTTTCCACATTATTTTCATCATCACTGCTCTCTTCAGACCCAGTACCACTCTCCACATCATTTTCAGCTGACCCTTCTTCTACTGTCAACTTTGGAACCAGTAAAGCCTTTTGAGCTTTCTTTTTAGCAGCAGCAATAAGAGCAGTATCATCTATTTTAGAAGATTTTGAAGTGGTGGGAGCAGACTTAAAGTTTTCTTTTAAGTTTAGTTCAAGTTTAGCTTCTGCCTTCTCATGGTTTCAAAGTGTACCATAGAGAGAAGACACGTTAAAGTTCTTTAAAGTCTGGGTGGTTCTTAGAGGGTCAGTCACAGGTTTCCATTTAGCAGACAGTGAGTCAATGAATTTTTTTACTTGTTCAAAATCAGTATATGTGATTTTCAAAGTAAGCAGGTCAGCAACTAAGGAGTTAAACCTAATGAAGGTTTGCTTAAGGGTCTCATTCTCATAGGCAAAGAACATTTCATACTCTCTTTTCAAAGCAATAATCTTATTCTGCCTAACCTCATCCATGCCTTCATAATTAACATCTAGATAGTCTAACATAAGCTTAGCATTCAGTTTTATCTTAATCATTTTGAACAGGTGGTTAGGTAATGTTATAGCTAACAGAGTTCTGATCTTAGGGTCAAGTCCAACACGACGTTTGTCCTCAGCATCCCATTTAGCTGGAGTGAGAACAACCTCTCTGCCAGGAATGGCAGGAGTTTCAGCAGTAGCTGGAATACTATCAATAGTCTCAGTTGGGATAAATGGACCATCTGTGGTAATACCAGGCATGAGTGGGTCAATAGACTCCAGGTGAAGCATGAACCTTGCCTTCCAAGTTTCATACTCATCTTCATCAAATTTGGGTGGTCTATTGGATGAGCCATTTTCAAGGTAAGTTGTATTTGAATATGTAGTCATGAGAGAATTCAGATCTAAGATATTAAATTATCAAGACTGAAGCTCTGATACCAGTTGTTGGTCCCTTAATAAACAACAGGAGTATTGTAGAAGGGGGGGTGAATACAATTCTTTTAATTAACTTAACAGTTAAGACACAGTTTAGTATTCAAGCAAGTAAATTAAATAGAGTCAGAGGTAATTTTTCAATAGTTTATTCTTTATTGATTAAATCACAAAGAATTACAACTATCCTTGGTGGAGTGATAGTTGGTTGATACAGATTTACCTAAGTATAGCTACAGAGGGTGTTCTAAGCTATTACACGTTTTGGACTCTAAATAAACAAACCCACACCACTAGTTATTACAATAGTGGATACATCAATTTATAGTAGTCCTAATGACCGTGTAATTGTTCTATTATCCACTGGTACATAGGATGTCTGTACTTGTGGAGACAACTGCATCAGAGAGCGTGCTCTCCTCTTTCCTCTTTAGTAGCTATTTGCAGGAACACCATAATTCGGTTTGGCACCACTATTTGATTAAAAAAATAGAATGTTGTGTTCCCTAGGCAATGACAAAGGATAACACATGTCTGCACATGCGTTAAACTTCTGCATTCCTACGTGGTCTTGTAAGGTCACTTGTCAGCCGCCGACACGTGTTCTTTTCTATTCAACTTTGTCTTTGACTTCTGTTGAATAGTACACTTGATGTAGACCACTCAAGAAACCACTATGCTTATAATGGAGCATAGTTGTCTTGTGTAGTAAGCTGCATTCCAGCTATGCTGGTTCTTTATTGCTGAGTCACTTGATATTCTTGAATTGCTGGGTACACATCATGTGCTAATTTGAAGAATACTGTCTACCTTGTGCTGGTAGACTAGTGTGACGATCGCTCCAAATCCATATGGACGAACACATCATTCATCGATTTCATTGCGAGGTGTTTGACCTCTATATGATACATTTTGTAAATATTGCATTCTTTTAAAAAGGCACACCATAAATGAATATTTAAATCAAAGGTTTTCGACATCTGATGATTTCTACATATAAGACAATCACCGTAATATAATAGTTTACAATAGTACTTACGTTGACAATGCAGTCAAAATAAGATACATGGTGATGATTTGGTGAATGCAACGTTTCCTTGAAAAATATGCCATGTAAGACTCCATGCACATAGCTTGTCTAACATATAACCAAACAGCGGAAGACTTCTAGGGAACATGAGAATAAACATGCTAACAAGTGTCAACACAAAGGTTGGTGAGTTCATAGTTTTAATGTTTCGTATAGTCTGTATATAAAGGTGGATCACAAGATTTCAGTTGTTTCATCCAGAAACGTTTATCAAAATATTCTACAAGATTGAGCACCCTGGTAACTAAACTTTAACGTCTATATAATAAGTACCCCTGTTTTAACATACATGCAACCAACATGTACAATACACGCAAACCAACGTGTACTAAACTCAAATAGCATAGGTCTGTTTTATAGTTCAAGCTAGGGTTTCTATACCTGGAACAGACGGGCATGTCAAGCCCTATGGATCCATATAAAACTACTCGCGCCCACCAGTTCTTATAACCGGCAGTTACTAGTTACCAAAGCTAAGGGATTTTCGGTTCAAACTCGGTGTAGAATATAGTAAGTACTTGTATCCATTGCGTTTAAAATAAAGTGCATGTATTCTCAGCCCAAAAATATAGATTGCAAAAGCAATTAAAAAGGGAGCATATGAAACTCACCTTAGAAGCATATAAAGTCGTTCACCAAAATGTGACCGAAACTCGGATTACCAAATAACCGTAGATCTCAACCTAGAGAAAATATGTTGGTCAATAAATGTCTATCAAGCTAGGTCAGGTCATAGTGTATCACAATCCTAATGCTCGAGATCGACATACAAAAGTTATCCAAAGTCGTTTCAAAAAGTCAATTTTGACAATAGTTTAACAAAACGAGACGTACCTTATTTAAGGATTCATTTACTCGGTTGATAATATTCAAAAATCCATTTTATCAATCTTACAAACAAGTTGTTTAAATATTAATTACATATTCAAAAGCAATTCCAATTAACGTCAATTATAATTCAGTTGACCATATCTTTTGATTCGTTCATCGAAATTACGCGATTTCTAAATGAAAAGTTATTGATTTTTCGCCAGCTTTCCAAAAACATGTATATCATATACCTTTTACCAGTAATATATGTATTTAATTCGTGATTCATTGTAAACTGTTTAACGACGAAATTTAGCATACAAGCATGTATAAATATATATACTCGAGCACTAGACATAGATACACAATTAATATATAAAAGATAAGATATGAATGCTCACGTATCAATATTGTGATTCAATATTGCAGGAAAGTATATAGACGCAACAGAGATGATAAACACTAGTTTGACTTACGAGCAAAACCCTCAAACCATACCCATAACTTCCATAGCTATAACCCATAATTTCCTTAGCTCTATCCCGTTTGAAAAATCATTTTGAAAGTGACACGTTTATAACCTCGTCGTAGTATTTTATGGACAAAATTTCATTCCTCGTCCCTGAACTTTACATCAACTTTGACTCCCGGTCCTTTTTCTTTTTTTTGTGCATTCCGAGTCCCTAATGTATCATAAATCTACATCCCTCATCCTCCCGTCTATTTTCTGTCTATTTTTCCGTTACCCTCCTATCACGTGCAGAGCATGTGAGGGTAAAAAAGTCATTAAACTACAGGGATGAGGAGCGTAATTATGTCTTCTTCTTCACATAACAAAGTTATCATCTTTTATTAAATCCCATTTATCACCCACTCATTATTTAGAAAATCAAAATCTCAAATGGACCCACTTCAATTCTTCATCTTCTTCAATCTCATCACATTTACAATCACCACCACCAAAATCCGGATTCACTCGAGTCAAACGTGAAGGTTCATATATATATAATCCAAAAACAACATCTCAAATGCTGAAAACCCAATTTTTGTTTTTTAAAAGTTTGACTTTTTAGTTGACTTTTGGGTTTTGAAAATCGAGAACAAAATTGGAAATTGTGTTTGAATGGAAAGCTTGGTAATCATTTCGTGAAGGTGTGTTCAAAATACCAGAAGCTAATTCGTTGTCATCACTGAGATCTGCATATTTTATTTTGAAAAAAAATTGAAACTAAAATCGAATTGTTCATCAATTTTGGTTGTGTTTCTGCAAAATCTAAGAATGGAGATGTGTTTAATGGTTGATACTGCAGCTATTTGCAACTTTTCATGAAGTTTCATGGAGTTTTGAGGTGTTTTCCATTAACACCACCACCAACCGCCGCTAACCACCCATCTTCGGCCACACTCTGTTCTTGGTGTTCGAAAACTTATGATGTTGCTGTTCAAAAACATAAAAAATACACACACACACACACACACACACACACACACACACACACACATATATATATATATATATATATATATATATATATATATATATATATATATATGTGTGTGTGTGTGTGTGTGTGTGTGTGTGTATGAAGAAGAAACAGCAACACCAGTAGTTACGGGTGGATTGAGTGTAATATTTGTGAAGTTTGGCAGTGGGTCCCACAATTTATTCTCCTTGTCCCTCCTTTTCCATACAAGCCAAAATAAGCCAAAATAGGTGAACCTTTAATAATTAAATACATTTAAGACAAAATGACCTTTTTACCCTCACATGATTTGCACATGACTGAACAAACGGCTGAAATTGACAGAAACTAGACGGGGGGACGAGGGATGTACTCTTTTCATAGTTTAGGGACTCGGAATGCACACAAAAAAGAAAAAGGACCGGGAGTCAAAGTCGATGTAAAGGTCAGGGACGAGGAATGAAATTTTGTCTATTTTATGTATAATACTAATAATAACGATATCTTAAAATACTAATAATAATAATAAGATTAATAATAATAATATTAATCTTAATAATAATAATAATAATAATAATAATAATAATAATAATAATAATAATAATAATAATAATAATAATAATAATAATAATAATAATAATAATAATAATAATAATAATATAGAGGGAGTACGAGATAGATAGAAGTGAAGAATGAATCACAAAACAGAAATCGTTCGAATTTATAGCACTTGGCCTGTCCCAGCCTTCCATGCGATCGCATGGGTCTGAGGCACAATGGCCATGCGATCGCATGGCCCCTTTTTCCAGCTCAGATTCGTTTTATCGTATAGCTTGTTGACATATTTAAATATTAATATAATATATATATTTTAAATTAATTAATTATATATTATATTATATTCCCGTGAATAGTTGATTTGTAATTTTTATTCCGATAAGTTGTACGTCATCACGCGACTTATGTCCCGGTTCCAATTTTTCGAATGTCCCTTCGTACGCTGAGAAAACTTGTACTTTACATTTCGTGACTCGTACCTTTGCCAAAATATAGACTTAAATTATCAATAAACTATATCACTAGAATTGTAACTTATACACTTGAGTGTTTTGGTCATTTACTTCTATAAATCATCTTCTTGTTATCAAAGTATATATAGTTTTAAATCAAAACGTTTTACAACCAAGTTAATATTATATTTTATCGTATTGTTAAATATATATTTTCAATATTAATAAACACGTTTTAAAATACATATCGCAAGTTATTCATATAACTAATTCCAACAGTTAATATACCTTATTATTGTATGTGTCCAAATTACGTTATTTAAATAAACACTTTACCATTTATTTTGAATATCGTTAAAAATGAACGATTTCCTAAATCAACGTGGACCTCACAACAGAGACTCGTAATAATATCATAATCCTTAAGGGACTCAATAAATATCTTTTAATTCAATCGTTTGACATAATCTATTAACTCCGTAGTTAAATATATCAATCAGATAATCAAACCAATAAGTTTAATGCACAGTATCATTTACTTAACACTTTGTTACATTTTTAAGTTATAGTATATTTATCTATTTACATATAATTGTTCGCGAATCGTTGAGAACAATCGAAGGGTAATTGAATAGTTCAAAATTTTGAGATTCAACTTCATAGACTTTGCTTATCGTGTCAGAAACGTTAAAGATTAAGTTTAAATTTGGTCAGAAATTTCTGGGTCATCACAACTAGGCAGCATACTGAACACTTGACACAGCGAAATCTGCTGTCTATACATAAACAAACTTGTGCTGACTGCACATAACATTTTAGTGCAAATAGATTCTGTTTTGTCATAATTAAATCCTTAATTATTTTGGGGACTCAACATTGCTCCTTAATAAGACTCAACAATTTCATAATTTAATCACTAGTCAATTGAATTGATGTACTACAATCATCACTTTCATCAGTAACATAGTTATTACTATTAAACCTAGGAGACCCTTGATTAAATGGTTTCTTAATATAGCCACGTAGGTATCCAATAAGCTCATAGCATCTTTCAACAGTATGTCCTAACATGTTACAGTTAGTGCATTTTAAAGGAGGATTTTTTATATTTTTTTCTTGTTATTAGCATTGTTATTAAAGTTGTTATAGCCTGTTTTACTAAAAAAGCATAGGACTGATTTTTAACATGTGTATTTTTAGAATGCATTTTATGTGACTCATCCCTTTAAATAAATGAAAAAGCAACTTTAACAGAAGGAACAGGATCACTGGTAAGTACGGAGTATTTGACTTCTAATAGGTGTATACACATCATCTAACCCCATTAAGAACTGCATAAGTTTCAAAAATTGGCTATGTTCTTGAAAAGATTTATTAGCAGAAACAATATCATCTATTTTAGTCATATCATCAATTTGTCTCCACATAGCATTCAATTTATGGTAATAATCAGACAATGGTTGGCCAGCTTGAGTAAATGAATTTATCTTTTGATATAGGTTTAATGTGACAGATGTATCAACTTTATCATAAGTTTCCTTAAGTTCAGACCAAACAGATTCACCACTCTTAGAAAATATCTGACCATTATATACATCTTCAGATAATGACATTAATATCCAAGTTAAGACTACAAAATTGCACCTATCCTACTGTCCTGGAAACACTTCATCATTCTCATATTCATACCTCACACAAGAACCATCAATCAAACCCGGTTTATTTTTAGTTTGCAAAGCAAGTTTCATAACGCAAGACCACACATTATAATTTTCAGTTCCTTTAAGCTTTTGTGTTATCAAAGAAGCACCAGAAGTATCACTAGGATGAAGATAAAGTAGATCATTAAATTCTAGTTTACTAATCTTAGTTACAATATCAGAACTAATAGAACCACTTTCAGACATGTTAACAGAATATAAACAAATTAGTAGAAGTTCACAATAATAAAGCAGCAATCAAACAATGGTAAATCAAATAACCAACCAATAAACGACTAGCATGCAATAACAAATATCAACAAGAAACAAATAGCACTTCAAACCGCAACAAATTCGCGATTCAAACACCTGTAAGGATAAGAAACAAACCCCAATGGACTGGCTACTAGCCAGGAAACCTGCAAAGTGAAAATAACGAACAAAAAACAACAAATATAGCAGAAAAGAATCAAAAAATACAGAACAGAGTAATAAGGTCAAGAAGATTGTTCTTCCTAACTACTCCAATGGTTGCAAGAGTATTTTGAAATGAGTAGTCAGAGCCAGGGTTTCACACTAATCTTGTTGGTAGATCAAGGATGACTAACTCCCAAAAAATCTCACGAGTGTGACACGGAGAGAAGAGAACGAAAGAAGACTTACAGTGAGTGCTTTCTTTTTCAAAAAAAAGATTAAAGAGAGAACAAAATAGGTAGCGGAAGAACAAACTAGGGTTTAGAAGAACAAACTAGGGTTTGAATCAACCTAATTTACCAGATTTAGGGTTTTCAACAAAAAACCCCAGATCTAACCCAGGTGAACCAAAATAATACACCCACAGACTCTTTGTCAAACCCAAACACAGTAACAACCCAGATCTGATCAAAGAAACTTAATCAGAACACCGAAACCCTAATTTCAAACGAGATGAATGAAATTACAAGATAATCAGCCACAATCAGAACCTATCGCTCTGATACCATGAACAGAAACACAAGAAACACCTTCAATCACAGAAGGTTAAAATCCTCTAATCACAAGAGGTTCAAATAAACTAGTAATCAACAACACAATCAAAATGATTGTGATAAAATATAGCCCAATCACACAGTTAAACACTCTCAAACAAGTTCAATATAAGTTGAACGGGTTATCTCCCAAGAAATACATAATCAAAGAAGAAAATAGAAAGACTCTTCAAACCCTAGATCGTATCAGATTTGAGAGAGAAAAAGACAACCGAATACAGAGATAGAAAAAATTGAGATAAATTAAATAAATAAATTAAAAACCTCTTTCATACTCCACCAACTTGGGATTCTTCTCAAAATGCTTTAAATGGGTTGAAGAGTTAATGAGCCCAAATATAAACTAGAGCCCACCAGATGGAAATAAGTTAAGTATAATTGCAGCTTTAGTCCTTCAACTTCTCTTTGTTCAACAACAACTCTTCATAATGCAAAGCTATGTGTCTTAGCAACTTGATCACTAAAAAGAAGAATAAAGAACCTGCAAAAAATAAAACTTAACCAAGAAATAAGTTAACTAGCACTCAAACACCATGTTAGATTGTAAAAGCTAATACATGTTTTAACATATTTGTTAATTACTAATTCGATTAACATTTTAAAGTTTTAATCTATAGCACATTCTTGTTCGAACCTTTCTAATCTAGGCCCGTTTATTTTTATTTTTTTTGAAGTTCTAAATAAGTGTGAATCATTTTACATGTAAATATAATACATACATATATTATTATACTAATATACTAAATACTAATTACCATGAACATGTTACTATTCACAAGGGTAACATAGTTATTTAACATATTTTCTCACTGTTAATTAAATCTTTTTCTTCTTTCATTATACTAGTCATCTTTGCGTAAGGTTTTGTTGTTAATGTTTATTAGGTGTATTTTGATAACAAAAATTATTTTGTAGAAGGTGTTGCTCCTGCGAAGCCGGGGCCCTCAACCCCTCATTTTTCTTATTTTTATAGTTAGTTTAAATATCTTCCTTTCAAAAAATAAATAAATAATAACGTTTAGGCTGAATAAATCATAAAATTAGTGTTTAGATATAGCTTAAATATGGTTTATACGAGGTTTATGATGTGTTTTTACGGCTAAAACATGTTAAAATGTTGATTTGGGTGCTTAAAACCTGTAATAGCAGCAACTGCTGCTCTTCAGCTTAAACACGAGAGTGTCCTTCTTGCGCACGTGAGTATCCTTATCCGCGCGTGAGTGTCATGATCTACGTGTGAGTGTTCAGCACGCATTAGAGTCCTTTATCTGTGCATGAGTGTCGTACAACTGCGCTTAAGTGTCGTACATTCGCGAGTGAGTACTCTATCAGACAAATGAGTACCTTCCAGACAAGTGAGAGTTCTGATAGCACGCGTGAGTCATGTTTCGCACGTGTGTCTAGTCTCACACATGCATCTAATACCTCACGCGCGTATGAAAACCTTTATATGTGATTGAGATTGATTAGGTCTCACGTACGCGTGTCTAGTCATACACATGCATGACTGATTCGTGTGCGCGCATGTAGGACTCACATGCGTATATGTTGTGATAGTGAGGGGGTTACGTGTAAACTTGACCCATATGCCATTTATGACTGTTTGATTGTTTAATAAATATTGTTATTAATTGGAATAATGTCCTGACTCGGAATATGATATTCTCATGTGATAAAGGAAATGAGAAGACTCGGTAACATAAGATTTCCGAGATTTACTTTGTAAACTGGTGAGCGAAATACCTAATGGGTATCGTCGTATACAAACAACTGCAGTTACTATTTGTTAGTATGCTTTAGATATTTGGAGTGACGACCTGCTTGATTTGAGTTAGGGTAATATAATGACCGGGATTATATTACGGTAACTCATATAGAACTTTCGACATCGCAAAATAAGGAATTGGAAGTGAGTTAAGTAGTTTATTTTGATAGATACCGCTTAGAATATAAATCCGATAATCTCAAATATGATTAGAGATATACACTGTGAGAATTAATTTTTATTAACCCATTGATAGCACGTAAACATGTCACTACTCAACACTGTCTGTCATCACCGATCACTACTTGGCACTACGAAGACACTTCTTTGGTATACTTATCATCTCATACCACTACTCCTTACTACTTATCGTTGCTAACCATTACTCAACGCCGCTTCTCACTGCTTTTCACGGCTGATCACTACTTCTCACTAGTTGTCTTTACTAGTTACTACTTAATGCTATTTATTACTACCTACCACTACAATGTACTACTCATCACTACTAGAATCTCTACGATTTACTACTAGTTACTATGCATCACAACTCATTGCTGGTATATTTTTAGAGGATGAATTTCCTGTAACAGCCCGCGCAACCCGTAGTAGATATAGTCTGCTTTGACCTCCGACATACCTACCATCCGCCATCCGCAGTCTCACGGTTTTTCTTTCCAATACGCGTCTACCAAAAGAGATATCCACACCTTTCCTCATGAAGGGTGTTTCGTTTTTCTCCCTCACAAATGCGGGACAAGTCGTATAACTCACCCCGCTTTCAACATCAACTCCAATGAAGCTCGTAATGACCCTAAGCTAGTCACGAGTGTGTTCTTACTCAACGATCATAATGTCCATGTACTGTTTGACATTGGTGCTGATACAAGCTTTTTAGCTAGAGATTTTTGTCACAACATTAAGAACCCTATATCTTCCTTAATTTTATTTAGTAAAGTGTTATATTTATTTATTTATTGTATTTAATAATAATTTAATAATTGGTTAAAGTTTGAAATGGAGTGTAAGATAGAAAGGGATTAGACCGGTTATATCGGTTCACCACCAACGGCGTGGGAGCCGATGTGGCAACAAACCAACCCACACCTCATCTGTATCACTGTGTGGGATGGAGGAAAAAGGGTTGTTGGCCGTTGCCATTCAACGCATGGAGCAACGGATATGTTAGGACACATGGCAGCGATTCGGTGGTTTATTTTTATATCCGTTACAAATAAAAAAAAATTTACTGAAATATTATTTCCTATATATACATACATATACTCATTTTTATCACAAACAAATACATACATCAATATAAATTCTTTTTTTTTACTCCGAAAAAATGTCTAATCCAAACAACTCCATTCACTCAACAAAATGATAATGAAGATCCCCAAACACCACTTAACCAAACCGGTTCATTTTCAAATCTTATGGTGTTCAGTCGGACAAATACTTCGGGATTATGTTCGTAGCCAGATGAAAGATTTCTCAAACGTGTAGGATTAGTTTATGATTTCACGTCTTTTTTTATGAATTTAAATTATGTAATTTTCTTTTTTAGAATTTCTATTTATGTATTTTTTTTTTATTTAATGATATTAATTAAATGTCTTTTTATTTGATTTAAAATATGTGACATTTTTGCTAACGTTTATTACATAAATCATATAAAAGAAATTAATATAACATAAAAATTAAAACGTTAAATCAGTATTCCACTAACAACCCACACCAAAAACCCACACCATTACTACTTCACACAAAAAAACTCACACATCCTAATAATAAAAAAACTACAAAAAACAACTCACACTACCAACTCACACCATCAACCACTACAAATGGTCTTAGTGAAAGAAATGTTAAAAGAATTTTGTGCTTATGTGACGCTGATGTGGAGAGAAAAAGTTATGTTAAAAAGCTGTGATAGATAAGGAGTGGCCACCACCATATTTTTACCGTACACGACTATTATATTTTTGACGAAAACCATTTGTTACGCATAACAACGAAGGGGGATTGTTGTCACACAACAACCACTGTGGTAATGTTGTGGGATTCATTGTTGTTTAGTTGTGGGATAAAAACAGCGATGGTGATGATTTGTGATTGGCCCATTTTTTTCTTTTTTCCTTTTTATTCTTTTAATCACTCATTATCAATTATATTTTATCACATCACTCACAATCATCCACAACTCTACAACACAACATTTACCACAGTGCACCCTCAATCTCACAATAATGTCACGTCAGCAAAAATCCTCCCACAACACCACAACAAAATGGTTTACCGTAGAGAATGATATAACTTGGCCATTTTTTTGGCGGAATATATATATATATATATATATATATATATATATATATATATATATATATATATATATATATATATATATATATATATATATATATATATATATATATATATATATATATATATATATATATATATATATATATATATATATATATATATATATATATATATATATTCGATGGATCAATTGAGAATCAAACTTGGCTGGAGAACTCTGAGAACCAGGAATTCGAACAAAAAAATGGATGCGGGCGAACAAAAATTTGATGGTGGGCGAACAAAAAAATCAACTAGTCGAACAAATTTGAATGCTTTGTTTACTTGATTCTACATTTTTTATGTAGAACATGATGTAGAACAGCATGTTATGTAGAACATGCTGTTCTACACATGTTCTACATCAAATTCGAAAGAAAAAAAAACTGGCGGCCGAACAAAAATGGGAAATTCGAGCAAATTTGGAGAAATTCATCATTTTTACGTTCTACATTTTTGTAGAACATGGTGCAATTCGAACAAAAATTAGGAAAATCGAACAAAAATATGTAGAACATGATGTATAGAACAGAAATGTAGAACGAATTTTGATTTTTTGCTTTGATTTTTTTGTTCGACTTAACACAAAATTGTTCGCCCGCGTGATTTTTTTGTACGAATTCCCCTTTTTTGTTCGGCCGCCAGTTCTCACAAAAGTGGAGTTCTATACGGAGTATATAATAGAACAAAGGAGTCAGTGGAACAACATAAAGCAGATCGTGACGGTCTGGTTGAGGAGGTGCTTGGTCACAAACACCAAAACACATTAACTCTCGCTCGATTCGTTCGAAACACTGTGAACGATAACATTGAAAGAGTGAGCGAGCACTATAGAAATTATAAATGAAAATGCATACAAACCACCAATCCTAAGCCTAAAACATATACATAACCCCGACTCCGTATCCAATCCCGCAACTTCACTCCTCAGAAATCGTAAATTCAAACCATCTACCGGGCAACCCAAGAACACCTAACTCGAAGCCTATTTATGTAACGACCCGTAAATTTCCGACCAAATTTAAACCTTAAACTTTATATGTTTCCGACACGATAAGCAGAATCTTTAATGTTGAGTCTAGAAAGTTTGAAATCTATATCAGTTACCCTTTGACTATGCCCAACGATTCACGAACAAACAAATACGAATATATAAATATAAATATAAATGCATATATAATATTTTGAATCTATAAGTATACTTTAATTAGAATTTAAAAATATAAATAATAAACAAATTGAGTAAGCTACTATTAAAATAAATATATATTTAAATAAATATATAATCCACATATATATGTATATTATAAATGGGATATAATTAATAATTGTAATATATTAAATCATAAGATAAAATATAGTTAATACATTAACTGTAATTATAATTATTATTAGCATCATTAAAGTTATAAAATTAGATACATATAATTTGTTATGTTTAGTCTTATTATTAATGTTGATATTAATATTAATCTATGTACTATTAATATTAATATTTCTAAAATAAAATATATAGATATAAAATTGGACACATGTAACATAACATATCTTAATTACTACTGGTATTATTATTACTTTCAACATTTAAAAATCATTATGATTATTAGTATTAATAATATTATGAACAATATCATTTTTTTTATATAATTATCATTATTCATTATTAATATTAGTATTAATATTATTATTAATATAATTATTATTATTATTATTAGTACTTTAAATTTATTAATATAAAATAATATTAACATCTTTATTATTATTAATAAAATTATTTATTAAAAAAAATATATATATAATATAAGGACAAAATCACGCGCATCCTTTGTCTTCTATACCTTATCTGTATTATTTTTTTATATATAAAATCAATCTGCTATTATACTTTTCCCTATTAATTTTCTGTTTACCTGTGAACTTTGGTCTATATCTCTTCCTCTATATTATTCGATTTCCTCTTCTACATCTCTTCGTCTAGCTTCTGTTGCCATCTGATTTTCCATTACCGATATTAACACTAAATAACTCCTATCATTTGTTATTTAATTTGAAAACTCATGAAACTGATCTATTTCTATTTCGCGTCTGATATCAAATCATGAGTCGAATTTTTATGAATTTCGTTTTGTTTTCTGTTAATGTTTATGTTAGAAGTATTTTATTTAAAACTCTGTGTAGAATTTCAAGCTTCAATTTATCAAATTGATGACTAATTTTCGAAGTTAAACTCTCAAATCAAAAGTCAAACAATTTTTCTAAGATCAAATTAAAGCTTTAGAGGTTGTTTCTTCTCTAATTAATGATTCACGAGTATCATATAGAAGGATTGAAACAATTTTGTTGAAGATGTCGAAGTCTTAAAACTAACCAAACTTGAAAACCGAATATTTTTTTTTTTTGTTTTTGTTGTTCATCAGCGACGAGCAGATTGTTCTCTGTTTCCTTTAATTTTTTTTTAGTCTAGCAATTTAGTTCCACACAAATTAAATCGAGTTTTATTTCGGCTACAATTTATAAAAACCGTTTCAAATATCTGTGGAAGGATATGGGTTCTGGGTCGAGAGAATTTAGGCGAAGAAGAAGATCAATTGAGTTATACGGGTTATGTTTAATTAAAACTAGAACTAATCAGAAAAATTGTAACGGTTCAACGGTTAAGGGAGTGTGTGTGTTACCGAGAGGTCTCGGGTTCGAGTCCCATCTGCAGCACTTCTTTTTACACAATGATTATAAAGGGTATATATTATTATTTCATTTCTATTATTAATATTATTATTGTTATTACTCATTATTATTATTAAGTATGATGAAAATTATTATTATTATTATTATTATTATTATTGTTATTATTATTATTATTATTAATTAGTAATATAAAATTTTGTCATCTAAAAATATTAGTTAACATTATCAATATGATTACAATTATAATTAAGATTATTGTTAGTATTAAAACTATTAATATTATTATTATCATTAGGTATTAGGAGTACTATTAAAATTATTATTATCAGCATAGGTATTATGATTATAATTATGGTTATTATTATTTTTATTATTATTTTGACTACAATACAAATTATTATTTACATTAACATCAGTACTAGTATTATTTTTATTATTATTACTATTGTTATCACTAAGTATTTTTTTATAATAACTATCTTTTCAAATAAATATTATATATAAAAATATATCTAACAATTATAACATAACAAAAATTATATATTTATTCATTTAAAATATATAAATATGAATATATGAATATATATATAAATAATGTAATTAAATAAATAATTATATACATATTGTTCCATTACAACTATGTATATTAACAAATAAACTAATGTTATAGGTTCGTGAATCCAAGGCCAACCTTACACTTGTTCAATGATGTTATATGTATTTTTACTACAAAATACAGTATGGTGAGTATATAGTCCCTTTTAAACTTTAAATATTTTGGGCTGAGAATACATGCGCTGTTTTTATAAATGATTTACGTTATGGACACAAGTGATTAAAAATGATATTCTGCGGATTGATGTGCTAGGTAATTTAGTTATATGTTATAATAGCATGTAAGCGCGAATCCTAAAGATAGATCTATCGGGTTTAACACCCCCATCCAGTAGGCTGCACTAGACATAAGAACTAGTGGGCGGATGTTTAGTACTTCGAGGATTATTTATACACTTGCGAGTGTACATATCCATCTTTGCGAAGATGACTTATTATATTATTGTTAAGGTTGGTTACTGAGGCCTCAACATAAGCAGAATGATTTTATACACTTGCGAGTGTATTATGTTTTTATATATGAAATCTTGTGGTCCATAGTTATAACACCGCTAGCATCAAACCTATGTATCTCACCAACTTTATGTTGACATTTTAAAGCATGTTATTCTCAGGTACAAATTAAGTCTTCCGCTGTGCATTATTTCATACTAAAGATATTACTTGGCGTCGATCATCGCAATGGTACCAACTGTTGAAGACTACGTCCGGGAGGATTAGGACCGTTCTTTTCAATTTACCGAAGTCAGTAACGCCGGCAACAACACCAAGCCCACTAAAGACCTGGTGACGAGATAAATTGAATGAATGAACCAAACAATCAGCAACCGAACAGAACTCAAAGAAGAATCAAACCATAAAGGAACCGGACCATCTCCATACTTCCTACGTTAAATCAACATTTCAATTCTCAAACCTTCATAAAAACCCTCAAAAAATGTCAATGTTCACAAAAGTATGATTTTTTTTTTTTTTTTTTTTTTAACGGCAAAATCACAAAAGTATGATACAAAGGTAACGTTGTCGTCTCCAACAAGATCTTCGTTCAAACTCCATTGTGTGACTCACACGATGGTTAGAAATCCACATTCATTCCGCTCCACCAATTTTAATTCCAAATGGGTCACCTGTCGCTACTCCTGAAACTTGTCTTCCACTCGGGTCTCCGGGTCCCTCCGATCCGGATCTAGAAAAGGAAGCCATCATCAAAAAATGCAACCTCGAAAGGGTGAAAAGGGGTTTGACGCAGTTGAGGAAGATAAGTTAATTGATGATGATCATCGTATACGTCGACGGTGTTGGGATATTATTTTTTTTTCGTTTTAATAACTTTTTTTTTTTCACTTGTGTTGTCTGGAACAGCTAGACCTCAAAAACATGAAATTACAATGAGGCTCAAAAACATGAAATTACAATGAGGCTAGCGAAGTTCTGATATTTCAGGTTGAATGTCACTAGGATATGATTAAATCCAATAAAGTGAATTAGGTACGTAAAAATATTTGATATTTTTGATTAATTAACTACGGAGTATTAGATTTTATGGGTATGAATAAATAGAACAGGGTATGTAAATGTTTTGATTACTTTTTCTAAGTACTCCGTATATCTTTTGATGAATTTGTAGTGAATGATATGTTATGATATGCCCGGGGTTGCTACAGAAATGTTGGCAATTAGAATTCTTAGTCATTTTCATTTTCTCTACATCAAATAAGAATGGACTTGAAAGGGTAATTGCAGGGGTAAAATTTTTAAAGAACATATTTTAGTGATGTATGGTAAAATTATTATGGTGTAACGATCACCACCCTTTCACTAACTATTTGCAATGAAAAAATGAAACAAACCATATTCAATGAAAAAATATAAAACCATCATTTACTCCGTATGAATTAAGATGGGTATAGTCAAGGTTGTAAAATTCGTTATTCGAGGATTAATCGGTCGGGACTTTGGAAGGATTAATCGACAATTCAGGGATTAATCGGAGACTAATCGGATTGTACTGTATACATTTAAATATTAAATTTTAAAATTATATGTGTAACCATAGAAAAAAACCATAAATATAAAGATAATATTTAACATATTAATCTAAAATTGTTCATTTTGCTTCAAAACTATAACATTTTAGTTTAAATTCATGTTAAAATGTTAACAATTTTTTACTGTAACTGACTTTGATAACCAAATTCGATTTTGATCCATAAATCGACGTTAACCGTTTAATTAAACGGATTTTTTAAAATCGAAACGGACTACTCCTAAAAATGATGTATCAGAAATTAATCGGCGAGTAATCGGATTTTTTACAACACTATGTATAATGAAACATTGTAGCATACATGTATGAATGGTGCTTTTCTTGAAGATAAAATAAAGTAAAGCAAAATAAAGATGAAGGTCAAAAATGTACCACACGGTTTTGGCCTTTATTGTAGCCTAAGCTAATGGTGTAGCCTAATTGGAGTATTGTAGGAGACAATAACCCTTAATTAGTGGTAAACAACATGTGGATCCTACGGGTTAAGTTAAAGTAACTAAAAAAAGAAGCACTAAGATCTGGGGTGGCCCACATGAAAAACGAACCCGATTTAAATGGTACACCTAACTAACCCCACACACATACCTTTATTAAAACACGTTTTAATCCCCACCTCTTTTAGACAAAAGTTAGCAGAAATAATAGTGATATCAATAAGCTTTTATCATTGGATAGAAATGACTAATATAAACTATTTAACTTTAACTAAATATAAGAATAAGAATTTTTTAACCATAATTTTGCCATTCAAAAATCATAAATAAAGTAGAACAAAAATAAAGAGAAAAAATATGTAACATTTCGACATGCTCCGCCTTATGTCGATGCTTCCTCTCCTGAATGCACTATCTTTATCGTATTTGTTTTCATAGCGCTTCAGATTTTCTTGTTGGTGACACTCATGGGTTTCAAGAATGTTGTTTAGCCATTCTTATGGTAGTTTCATTTTTCGGATGTGGTGTTCAAGTAATGACCAGGTTTGCTCACAGGAGTCACAGTTGTAGTTTGTGACGATCATAGTTGGGCATGGGTTCACGACTTTGGTTTGATAGATGTGGTTTTGGCGATTCCTTTTTCTAATTTGGGTTTTTTTGGCGATGGTGGTTGTTGTTTGAGTTCAATCTTTTATGGGTTATTCTTCAAAATTTCAAACTTATTATGGCGTCAATTTATGTAATGTTAGGGAGTTTCAATTGAAGTTTCATTTGCAAGTATTTAGTTGATTTGCATTTTGTGCATTTCAACAATTGAGTGGGTCTAGCTTCAATTGACTAGTCAAATAGATTGTAGGATCAATCAATTAGGCGTAATCAGGTCTGAACTAATATTGTAACTCATTTAGATCTTTTCGATTTATAATTTAAATTCTCGTTTTACAACAAAAAAATAATTTTATTTTCATCGCATCCACTTTATTTATTTAGTATCTTTTAATTTTTTTCAAAAAAAAAAAAAAAAAAAGTTTATAACCAAAGAACTTTATCAAATATAGATCCTCTTTATTTATTATCTTTTCCATTCTTCTTTATTCAACCACACCTCACGTAACTGTTTCTTGCCATCAGTAGCCGACTATTAAATCTGACAGCTTCTTGTTTTTTTTTTTTTTTTTTCCGGCCAAAAACGATAGAACTATTATAACACATAAAAGAAGGCTCATCAAAAATGAGACCTCCTTTAAATATACAAACAAAGAAACCCGAGCTAACTAAACTAAAAACTATAACTATGCTCGTAAAACCAACTTTTTTTTTTTTTGGCCTGACAGCTTCTTGTGGTTATCAAATTCGTAGTCTACTTGTTTTTTTCTTAGATTTCAACTTTTTAAAATTCTTTTAATTTTTTAATTTTTTAATTTTTGTTGTTATCAATTTCACATGTCAACTTTTAAGGTTTTTATTTTATTTATAAATCAAATTTTAAGTTTTCATATTTGTTTTACTTATGATTTTTAAGTAATTAGTAACAGGGTTTTCAATATTTCTTAAGCTATTGTTATTTTTCTAAAAATAACTGTTATTTTCTAAAAATATTAGCAATCGTGCAATATTTTTTGTTTATTTTATTTATACATTTCTTATAGAAATATCAAAATGTCAACTATTAAATTATCTATTCACAACTTAGGCTCCATATAATTATATGAATAGATCATTTGTTATGGTGTTATGATGTTCTGGTATTGTCGGAGGATTATGCTGACGTGCAATAAAAGAGGCGCATGGGTCAATATTTTGTTGTGGTGATGTACTGATGTGGATGATGAGTTAAATATAGTTGATTTTGAATTAATAAAGAAATAATAAAATTTAAAATATAAACTAATCAAATACTCAGATCATCGTTCTCTGCTTCATTGTTTGCCCCCTCAATTCTTACAATGATCAATTGACAACGGCCCACAATGCAATGTGGTGACCGTTGTCTATCTCCAACGTTAATAACGACAATTTCGTTGTCTACCGTAACGTTAGTCTTAGTAATAAATAAGACAGCCCTGTATGTAACGATCAGTGATAGTAAGTTTTTTTTTTTTTAATATTAAATTTTTACTCTCTTTTTCTTAAATGTAACTGGTGAATGTGAAAAAAATATTTTAATACATTATTTAATATAAAACACTCTATAAATACATATAATGTGTTTTATGTGTGTCGTATTTATTTATTTTTTGAAAAGCAAAAGAACTTTAGTAATAATCAAACGTAATTACATGTATACACTCTCGGCTGATCCATCGAAAGTACAATGCCCCTAGTTTGACTAAATTGAATATACAACATGTGAGAGCTTATGTATATGGAGTAGAAAAACTTTTAAAATCTTGATGTTTTGATGTAGACTCACGAACCTTAGCTGATGCCGGTGTGATAGGTAGAGGACGAAACATAAAACCCGGGCTTTATTAACCACTAATGCCACTCTAGTGAAGATATTTGGAGTCTTTTAGATATCCAGTTGAAACTTTGTGATTGGATGTCCAAGATGATTATATTGGGTGACCATTCCTTGTTAGAGAAAACTTTACATTTTCTGTTCTTCTATATCATGTATCTGTATGTCCATTTAGTTGCTTGCCATATGATTTTTTTTCCCATCGAGGTGTTTGGAACGTTTTAAATTCCACGAAAGCATCTTTAATGCTAGAAAATGCGGGTGTTTGTTGGTTCCACCATTTTAGCAGTAAAGACCATATGATCACAGTTTTCAGGCATGAGATAAGTATATGTTCTACCGTTCAACATTTGAATTGCATAGAGGACATAAAGTAGTGTTTAGATCGATGCCACACTTATCTAGTTCTGATCTTATTGGAATTCTACGCATGATTGCTCTCCAAACAAATATATCGATTTTTTTGTTGCAAGGCCTTGTTGCGAATTGTTTCCGATCCAGTTGTTGTTGCTGCCTATTTTCTGTCATCAACCAGCGATGCTAGTTTGCTTGTTACATGTGACGACCCGAAAATTTCCGACCAAATTTAAACTTAATCCTTATAGGATTTCGACACGATGAGCAAAGTCTGTAAAGTTGAGTCTCAAAATTTTTGGACTATTTTATGAAAACATTTGACCTCGACCACTTCCGACGATTCACGAACCTTTAATCGTAAATGGAAATGTATATATATATATATATATATATATATATATATATATATATATATATGTATATACACACACATATATAGATGTAAATAAATATATTATAAAATAAATACATTAATGAACTATTATGTAAAATAGTTATTAAGCAAGAAGACTTAAATATATTATTTAAAACTGTTTATTTGAATATAGAGAGTAGATTAAAAATACCTAATTTGTGAATACTAATAAAGTACTAAATGTTATACTCTGGGATTATTGTTTCAACATATATAATTAATATATTTAATTACTTGATATCTAAAACATAAATAAATATGTAGTAGTGGAATATATATATATATATATATATATATATATATATATATATATATATATATATATATATATATATATATATACATACATATTTACATGATTGATGTACATAATTATTGATTTTATGTACATTATATATATAACATGTATAAATATTAAATATTCAATATGCGTTGTTATATATATTATATAATCATTAAATATTACATGATTAATAAATTGAAGTAATAATATATGAAATTACAAGTTAAAATATAGTTATTATATTAATGTTGTTACTATTACTTTTATCATTAAAATAGATATTAATAGTAATAATAATAATACCAGTATTATGAAAGTTATTATTTAGATATATAACATATAGATATAAAAATTTGATATATATAAATATTATTACTGATATAATAATTATTATTATTATTAATATACTTAGTATATTATTATCATTAATAATAATATTATTATTATTATTATCATTTCCACTAATGTTATAATTACTTACTACTATTATTATTATTATCAACATTGTATTATTATTAATAATATTACCCATATTATTGTTATTAATAATAACTACTAATTTATATTAATCACCTATGAACTTAAACAGATAATGAATCAAATTTGTTCCACATCGTTTTCCCCCTTCTGTAGCTAATTGATTCGTGTAGTACCAATCAGATTTTAAACACAGGGATCAAACCAAAATCAATTAGGGGTCTGCATCACTTTTATTTTTTTATTCTTAACCTTGTCTGATCGAATATTAAATCTATCGACCGAATGCTACTTTAAATCAATCGAATTACCCAACATTATTCATCCAGACATCCAAACTATCCATACTCATTAGCAATTAAAATCATTACAACTGAGTTGATTGAATTTAACAGAAAATATATCAAGAACATCCACGATCACCAGCACTTTCGCAACCCATCACCTTTGATTTTCATTAAACTAATCATCAAGGTTTTTGTTAGACGAAGACCCATAAATCAAACCACTCTCCACCACCGTAGAACACCATAATCCGCCATCGTTTCCTTCTCCCTCTCTCTCTCTCTCTCTCTCTCTCCCTCTCCATCTCCTACCTCTGTCTTGATTGAATCCACAAACAACCACCATGGATCCACGTTACTACACCGGTTGTAACTGTTTCTTTTCTTTCTGTTTCAGTGGACAAGACAACCCCAAAACTAACGCCTTCAACTTACTGCTACTCGTTGCTTTTGTTCCCGTTTCTGTGAACAACCAAACTACAATCACCAAACACTCTATAATAAATTACAGCTATGGTTGTGTTTTTCTTCTTCCTTGTTTTTGTTTCTGTTCATTGGAGAGACCAAGAACCAACCCAAAACCCTCACAAATCTAACTGTTAGCAAATTGAATCACTTTTAAATTGTTATATGCGAACAAGTGGCTGCTGTACGTGCTTCCTTTTCCCTAATGGCCGACATCCCTTACATCAAATAAACCACTTGTTGATTATTAAAAGAGAAAGGTATTGACTGGTTACACATTGTATCATTTTATTTATTCATTTCGGTTGGTATTGATTAGCATAGTGGAGAATGACATAAGAATGATGTTGAGATGGGGTTTAAAATAACTAGCTGGCCGAGATATTTGTTGTTTAAAAACCGCTTCATCTTACACTATATTTTCTGCTGGACCATGATGATACAAAGATGATTGGGGCTTATTTATTTAACTTGGGCCACGAATTCAGTTTCTAATTGGGCTGTTATTAAACCGAAGTTGGGCTGCTAATTAAACAGAAGATGGACTTTTTTTTTATTTCCTTTTCATGTTCCTTTTAACCCGCCTCCTGCATCGCCCAGCTATTTTTTTTTCTGTTTAATATCGATAACCAACAAAGCATAGGGGTGTGGTACTGTCCTGTTGGATTAAAACGAGAAGACAAGAATAATGACGATGATAAATGCATAATGATAACGATATTAGCGAGTTAAAACGATGGTGAAGGTTACAATGGGTAAGGTGATTTTGATAATGAGGTTATGATCATAAAAGATGATTATGGTTATGAGATTTATTGATAAAATGATGATGATGTTTTCGAATGAATGATGATAAGGTTTTGATTTTATGATGATAGGTTATGATGATGTTAGATGATGAAGATGATAGTGTATGATATGAATGATGATGATTTTATGTAATGATGTAGTGAAGATGAAGATATTCAATGACGTAGTGATTGGATGATGAATTGTGATTTTAGGATAGGTTGATCAGATCATCTGAGTTTAGAAGAAGATGATGAACAATAACAGCTAGACATACGAGATATATATTTTAGGCTGGGTCATTAAAACAGAAATATTGAAATGGAGGAGTGGCTGGGTGTTGTGTCGGGTTAGCGAGAGGTCGCGGATTCGAGCCTGGGCAAGGACATTTTTTTTTTTTTTGGAACTTATTCTTTGAGGTAGTTTTCTATTATTATTATTATTATTATTATTATTATTATTATTATTATTATTATTATTATTATTATTATTATTATTATTATTATTATTATTATTATTATTATTATTATTATTATTATTATTATTATTATTATTATTATAAGTATTATAAGTATCATTATTATTATTTTTATCATTATTATCATTAAACATGAGTTTATCATTATTATTAATATAATTATTATTATTAACATTATTTTTACTAGTATTATCATTATTATAAGTATAATTATTTTTAATATACTATTATTATCATTATTATTATTACTACAAATAAAATGACTAATATTATTATCAACAATTAATGGTGTCATTATTAAATCTAATTAATATTATTACCAACACTATTTTAGTATCATTAAAGTCATTATTTAAACAAACCAAAAGTTATTTATATAAAATATATCAAATACATATATAATAACTATATAAATATTACATTACTATTTTAAATAAGTAATATATAATTAATATATGCAAACGGGTTTGATTATTATTACATGTTATTTATATGTGTTAATATATATATATATATATATATATATATATATATATATATATATATATATATATATATATATATATAAATGATATAGGTTCGTGAATCCGAGACCAACCCTGCATTGTTCAATATAGTCATATGTATTTTTACTACAAGATACAGTATGGTGAGTTATAGTCCCACTTTTAAAATCTAATATTTTTGGGATGAGAATACATGCAGCTTTATAAATGTTTTACAAAATAGACACAAGTACATGAAACTACTTTCTATGGTTGAATGATCGAAGCCGAATATGCCCATTTTTGCTTGGTAGCCTAAGAATTAGGGAACATCACTAATTTTGAGAATTAGTGCACGCCTAATTGACGCGAATCCTAAAGATAGATCTATTGGGCCTAACAAACCCCATCCAAAGTACCGGATGCTTTAGTACTTCGAGTTTTTATCATGTCCGAAGGATTTCCCGGAATGATAGGGGATATTCTTATATGCATCTTGTTAATGTCGGTTACCAGGTGTTCACCATATGAATGATTTTTGTCTCTATGTATGGGACGCATATTTATGAGAAATGAAAATGGAAATCTTGTGGTCTATTAAAATGATGGAAATGATTATTTATGTTAAACAAATGAACTCACCAACCTTTTGGTTGACACTTTAAAGCATGTTTATTCTCAGGTATGAAAGAAATCTTTCGCTGTGCATTTGCTCATCTTAGAGATATTACTTGGAGTCATTCATGACATATTTCAAAAGACGTTGCATTCGAGTCGTTGAGTTCATCAAGATTATTATAAAGTCAATTATAGTTAGATATATTATGAAATGGTATGCATGCCGTCAACTTTCGATGTAATGAAAGATTGTCTTTTCAAAAATGAATGCAATGTTTGTAAAATGTATCATATAGAGGTCAAGTACCTCGCGATATAATCAACTGTTGTGAATCATTTATAATCGATATGGACTTCGTCCGGATGGATTAGGACGGGTCTCTACAGTTGGTATCAGAGCGGTGGTCTTAGCGAACCAGGTCTTGCATTAGTGTGTCTAACTGATAGTAGTTTAGATACATTAGTGAGTCTGAACTTCGACCGTGTCTGCATGTCAAAAGTTTTGCTTATCATTTAGTGTCGAAAAATTATTTGCTTATCATCCTTAAAGTCTAGACACGTCTTACTGCCTCTATTGCATAGACAGTGTATAGATAAATTCATATCTTAGCGTATCTGTTATTGTTACCTTTACATGACAGCTTCCGTAGATTCCTCCGAAACTTATGGGATTTTAGTATTATATATGCATATGTAAATTATGTATTGCAGGGTACTAATCTACATCCTATAATCTATTCTTATTGAAAAATCCTTCATCTAATCGTACGAGATGAATCCCTCAACCAGTTCGAATTCCTCGAATTCTGACAGCTATTCCGATATGGAGTTTCACCTAAGCTCCGAAAGCAGTGTCACCAGAATGAATCAACCAATCATCCATCCCCAATTCATCTGATGAGTTCGTAGTCTACTTAATCATTGGAGATAAGAAGAAGCGATCCCTTTCATCCACCATATTGTCCTCTGGGCAAAGAACCTGAAGCATTCACCGACGAACCAATCCGAAACACCATTTTCACTCTCATTTTTTTCCGAATATCTCGCCACGATTTTATTCTATCTAAAAATTCTAAACTTTATTCATCCGCTTATTTCGACCGACAATCATCCCTGAATAATAGAAAAAGTCAACGAACTTCGCGCTCAAGTAATCAATTTGGAGAATATGGTGCAAAATTTACCAGCTTCAGCAACGTCACCGGCACCAACAGTACCATCAGTAAGAACACCAGTACCATCAACAATCCATGCCTCAACATCTATCATACCCCCAAATAGGGCCGGGAAAATATGACTTCACAATATCACAACACAAGTATGTATAAACGAGAACGACTCTATATGAGACGTTTTAATTAAAAAGCAATGTATTATAAGCAGCGGAAAGTATTAAGTCATTACAAATGACTCCTTAAAATTTAAATGTAATCTAAAATGTTCTAATACAATAATATGAATGATGATATGCGGACTCCAAAAGCAGCAAAGTCCAAATAGCAAATAATCTTTAGCAATCTTCACCTGAGACAAAACATGCTTAAAGTGTCAACCAAAAATGGTTGAGTGTACAACATAGGTTTATCAATAATAACCAAGTTTTTAGACCACAAGATTTAATTATAAAGTTTAATCAATTCGGTAGTAGTGATGGTGTATATGATATCGATACTAACCATAAGTTACCCTAAACACATCACGTTCGTGTCGTGAATCATTATTATGTATACATTGACCAACGGTCATCCGGATAGAGACGTCACTCTCAATAGCGCTATTCACAATAACTAAGCTTGCCTTTATACGTAGCAATTAACGATATCATGGTAGGGATTTAGCATGAATCAAAGCATGTTAGCACAGTTTGAACTAATCAAAATAAAGTTTTCGAGTACTTGTGTCTATGCGTAAAACAGTTTGAAAGCAAGCATGTGTCTCACCCCAAAGTTATAAAACAGTTAAGAAGTAGTAAAAAGATGGGCTATGAAGTTCACCTTGGTAGCACAGAAGAGTTATTCCACAAAAGAATGAACTGAACGGAAGAACGTGATCGAGATCTCAACCTAGAGATAGAACGTATGATCAGATATTGCCTAACAGACAACGTATGTACTAATATAGTAACTATAGTAATAGTGTTGGTTTTCTAAAAGAATTTCCATTTTCGGAAGGTTACTATTTATGGAAAACTTCCACTTATAGTAACTTTCCAATTATAGAATGTTCGGGTTATAATCTTTAGCAAGATGTTGTACAACTTTACTCAAACTTCGTTGCTATCAAATAAGTCAGGAATGACCAGATGTAACCGAGGACCCAGGACTCTTGACCAAAATCTAAGTCATGGCATTCGAGATCCACAAGCTATCCCCATAAATGGCAACCTAGACATCATTCACTTAAGTCCGCGAGTAGCGGTGAAGTTCGCATAAGTCATACCTTATCTTGATTAACCTTCTTTAGATTATATTATATGTTATTATATAAGTTATATTATATTCATTAATGTAATTCAATTTAATTATTTTATATTATACTATAAGTTTTTAAATTAGTATAATATTATTCTTTTACAATATTATAGTATAATAATAACTTAAGTATTTAATTACTTGTACTACATATCATACACTAATAGTTATATTATATTAAATATATATAAGTTTAGGTTTATTAAGTTATTATTGTCTAATATATCATAACAATGTTTATTATTAATTATATACCTTTGATATATTAATTATTTATTATATATAATACTTATACATACATCTTTTATACATGTATATATTACACAAAATTCATGATTAATCAAATAATTATTAAATAATTAAAATATAAATTTTATAGACCTTATATAATTAGTGTAACTTTATAAAAATTTATAAAAATTATTTATCCTTATCCTATATTTATTTAGTATATATCTTGTATTTATTTTTGGTAAGTATGTAATAAGAGTTTAAATATGGCATAAATATTAATTCGACCTATATATTAATTTTTATATTTTTACAGGTTTCTATATATTTTATAAACTCAAGAAAATTATATATATATTTTATTTTTTGTTTTAAATATTTATTACGAATTTTGCATTGTTTAACCATATAATTCGAATATAATTAATAATAATACACCAAAACTTCCAAAATTTATTTTTATACATACCTTAACTGTTCTAAGTATTTTAAATGCAAAACCTACTGTTATTATATTTTTATAAGAATTATTACTATATTTTACATATATGCATATTGTTTTCAATACTAAATATGTAATAATTATTTAGAACAGCAAATAAATTAAGTTTTCGATTCCAAAACTCTTTATACATTAAAAAGAAGTTATGAAAATTTTTTTTCACTTTTTTAATTCGTTTGTATTTTTTATTAATTTTAGCTTATATAAACCCTAGTCGATAGATACAATTAAAATAAATATGTAATACATCATAAAAATAATATTTTCAACTTATATCATCTTTATATCATTAATAGAACCTGGGAAAATTGTTTTTACGAATTGTAATAGTTTATAGCTATTTTATTAAATTTTTGTACATATATGCATATATCGAAAGAAAAAAATAAAAGAAAAAGAGAGAAAAAGTACCTCAAATATTTTCAAGGCTTGGGAGAGCTTCCAGAAATTTTTATAAAAAATGAGGGTTTTTAATGTGTATTTATAGGGGAAAATTTTCTTGGAGAAAAAGGTATTAGAATTCTATTTAAATTTAGCATTATCTTAATTAATTAATTAAATCCGAATTTAATATAGTTAATTTAAATATTTTGGTTATAATAAAATAAAAATAAAATCTTATCTAATATTTTAGAAGTTTCTAGATTTTATTTAAATTTGTTATTATCTCTTTTATTTATTTATTTATTTATCCAATTAGTAATAAATATATAAATATTATATCATTTAATTCAATAATTATATTAATTAATAGTTTAATTAGTTTATAGTTTTACATTATAGTTTTATATTTTATAATTGGGCCACAATTATTTATTACACGTCAATATCAATTATAGTATATTACGATTAATATAGACTTTAATTATATCGTATTAATTAAGCTCGAAGAACAACACTAGACATTAATACACATAAAGATGCAAAGAAACCCTAGGGGTATAATAGTCAAATTAGAAGTGGAAAAGTGAGGGTTATTATAGTACCTCCCCGTTAATTTAAACTTCGTCCCGAAGTTTCAGGAAGACTTCTCGAATGCATCAACGGTTGAGAATAGATGTGGATATGTCCGCTTCATCTGGTCTTCATGTTCCCAGGTATACTCGAGGCCTCTTCGTGAATTCCAATGGATCTTAACAACAGGAATAGAGCTTTGTTTCAAATGTTTAACCTCACGATCCATAACTTCTATAGGTTTTTCGATGAAGTGAAATTAATGCGAAAATCATTCAAGGGAATAACGAGTATGTCATCAACAAGACACTTTTTAAGATTCGAGATGTGAAATGTATGAGCTTTATTTAACAGGAAGCGTTGACTAAAAATTAGAATTCGGTCAACGTTTTGTTAAAGAAAAGTCTATACTTAATTACACTGGGGATCTACTTGAGTGAGAGTTGATATTATATGAAATTTCAGCTAAAAGAGCCTAGGTGATTAGAATATCTAGTCTTATGGACTTCCTCCATGACTAGTTCTTGAAAAATTTCTGAGTAGTGGTGATTTTTATAGGATTGACATGTATTCCTTCACTATCAACTACATGTTCGAGAAATTGTACGGTTCGCAGTCCAAGTTCACACTTGGAAAGCTTGGCATACAGTTGTTCCTTCTTTAAGAGCTCGAGAATCAATTACAGATGTTGCTCATGCTCTTTCTCACTCTTGGAATAGATTAAGATGTCATCAATGAAAACGGTCACGAATTTATCAAGATAAGGTTTGCATACACGGTTCATAAGATCCATGAATACAGCAGGAGTATTGGTTAAACCAAAAGGCATGACATGAAACTCATAGTGTCTATAATGAGTTTGGAAAGTAGTCTTAGAAACATTAGTTTCCTTGACTCTCAATTGATAATAACCGGACCTAAGATCAATCTTCGAATAGATACTTGACCCTTGCAGTTGGTCAAACAGGTCATCAATACGCAGGAGTGGATAACGATTCTTGATGGTTAGCTTGTTGAGTTCTCGGTAATCAATACACATTCTCAACGTGCCACATTTCTTTCTAGTGAAAAGAACGGGTACTCCCTATGGAGGCGAGCTATGACAAATGAAACCTTTCTCCAAAAGTTCTTGGAGTTGGCTGGATGATTCCTTCATTTTGGATGGAGCTAATCGGTATGGTACCTATGCAATAGGTGCAGCACCGGGCGTGAATAATTGACAAGTAAAGGATATATAATATCTAGGGTTGATATTTTTAGTTGACAATATAGTGATAAGGAGTATGTAATGGTAGACAATGGTCCTAAGGTTGATCAAATCTTATTCCCATCATGATCCATTAGGATTTTTGTATGACTTATCATAATATAATTACGTTGATCAAGTGTTATTATATTATTCTAAATCATACTTTTATCACTCCATAAGGTTACTACTATGTCATCTAGTCAATATGCATCTTCTTCGAGGCGAATAATTCAATGGAAAATGAAAGGAAAGAAAATAACACCATTCATTCATTTAAAAGAAAATAACCAGAGTACTACAAAACTTAACGAAATTCTTCAAAATATAGAAATACTAAATGATAACATAAAGAGCACTATGAGGAATTTAAATGACTATTGTAGTTGTCAAAAACTCTTCATTATGCCTCTTCCCCTTCTTTCTCATTATCCCGAGCTTCCTCGGCAGTCATCACAAACGCTCGCCCCTTAGCATTTCCCGTGTCATCCTTTTTCTTTGGACATTGGTTGCGAAAATGCCCTTTTTCTCCACAGTCATAGCATGTAGGAACGATTGCGTTGGCTTTTGTTGCCGGTGTATCAGTCGAAGGAACTGCAACCCTATAAATCTTGGCTATATGACCAATCTTCTTACACTTGGTGCACTCAGCCTTGCACCACCCAGAATGGTATTTCTCACAACGATTACAATAAGGTTGGTTCCTTAAATAACCTCCTCTTGAATTTTTAGCAACCTTCTTATTCGAACCATGGTTTGGTGGGATACCCATTGATTAATAGCGAGATGGAGGCCGATAATAAACAGGAAATAATCCAATGAACCCATTTATGCCCGAAGCCTAAGCATTGCACAGTATTGGAGAGGAATTTCCAACTTATACGGTCATACGCCTTTTCAAAGTCGATTTTATAAATGATCCCTTTCTTCTTCTTTCATTTAAGATTGTCAACAATTTCATGTGCCGTATTTGAAATTAATTAGGGAATAGTTACACGTGTGTTGCAGTTGACACTTAGAATAATGAGTCTTTGGGATATGGAGAGGTCATGGGTTTGATCCTTAGGGATGACATGTTTTTCTTTAAACCAATTGAACACCAATAATGGTGCTATATATTAACCCTATACGGAGGTTTTAGCGGATTCGTTCACGGACTTTTACCCTAAAAATGCCTGAATGGATGTGTTCTCGGGTACTGTCGATCGGGTTCAAGTTTCCACATGAACGTGTGTGTTACGTACAAATGATGTGGGTCATCGAAATAAATGATATACTGATACCAAAAAATTGCTGTTAAAAAAATGAGTCGTTGGTGTGCCTTTATTGATGAAATGGGAGAAAAGTTGAAGGTGTGACAAATTAAAAGCTGGAAGGACGAGAAGTGTAATTAAAAATTTAGGGGAGAATTATAAAAAATAAAAAGGTGGAGTAACATTAACAAAAAATAAGTGGGAGATACATATTAGCGTTTTACATATTATATTGTTCGTGTAGAACAAGAAACAAATACGATAGTCGGTAGGCAGACTTCACTTGAATTTTATTTGTTTATAGTTTCTTTCCACTTTTTGACCAAGTTTTGTTATGAATTAAACCCATTTCACTTTATTCGGATGTATTGTTGTATCTTTTCTAAGACACTAGGTTATGCATAGCCGACTATTTAATTTTGTTGTGGATTCTTATGGGGTTTTTCTTATCAGCACATATTATAAACGTAATTGATTATATATGAATTATTTTGATAGACATAATATATCTCTGTTCAGAACTTAACAAAAAAAGTACAAATTATTTGAATGGTACTTTGTTAAATTTTTTTTCCAAATATATGACTGTATGAGAACCTATTTTTAAATTTAATGGTGTCCTAAAAAAATTTAATGGTAATTTATAAATAAAAGTTAAAACATAGTGAGGTTAAAGGACCCAACTTCCTTCAAGGTAAACTCGCCACTGACTTTACCCGTCTTCGTGGTCCAGTGATACACACTATTACCTTGAGTATTAGGGGTTGAGGTCGAGAGTTCGATTTCGTCTCTTAAACAGTCTACATGGGAGGTTTTTTCGATTCTCATTTAGGAATTCAGCCCGATCTACATGCTCGTATACATTGATGGATCTGGTCCCTGATATACAGTTCGAGTTTCTGTCCAAAAGCACGTGTGTGCGTGAAAAAATAATCGAGTAGGTAGTTTCTATCTCAGTAGGTGATTTCAATCCTAAAATTTCGATAAAAAAAATAACAAAAATACAAATGCAACCAGTGTAGTTGAAGATTTATGAATATGATCAAAAGTCATATGTTTGGCAGGAACACATTGACCATTTATTTTCTTTGGAAACCCACCAGAAAAAACCTGAAAGAATCGGATGCCGGAAAATTACCTCCACCAGATCTCATGCAAGTGATAGGAGCAACCATCATCCCACAGCCACAAGAGTTGTAAATTCTTGTCGCGAGTGGGGATCAATCCTGCGCCAATTTTCGAATCAAGTATTCACATGACAGGTCTTAACTTCTAAAGTACTAGTTACCACTAAGCTATTGCTAATGAAGATTTAAGAATAGATAGTAGGTTTAAAGGTTGATTAATTGCCTATATAATATGATACCTTAGAAAAAAGTGTACAATAGATATAAGCAAAGCCTAGAATGTGTAGGATTAATGTGCAAGGTACAACATATAACTATATGGCCAACCTCATTTGAGCCTTCGGGGTCACACACATATTCACCGAGACGTCAAATAAAATATATATATATATATATATATATGATGTATATATATTACTCAAGTAACAAAATAGTAAATCGAAATTAATTCATTTACTATTCATATGAATAGTAAATGAATCGAAATTAATTAATTTACTATTCACATGAAAGCGACATGATAGAAATTATTAATTATAAGTTACATAACATACCCCTGAAGTATTTGAGAAACACAACTTTATGATATATATTAGTTCTAATTTGGATTCACGGATTTTTCATAAAGGTTCACGGGTGTTTTAAAAAAAATATCTTTATATATTGCACCAAATTAGTTCATATCGTATTCTTTCATTGAACTAAAAAACACATATTATATATTTTGATTTCATAATATTAACCAAAGGTTGATTAATATTACTTGGATTTGGACTAGCATCCATTGACAGTTGTTTGAAGTGTAGTGTGGACTATCCAAAGAGACGGTCATACTTTTGATCGTAAGTTTCTCTCCGTCTCATCAATTCTTCAAGAAAGGTATATCGTTAACTCCTCTTTTGTTTTATATTCATGACAATTATTATGATGTAACTGGATCATTAGGAAAGATTAATCGTGTGCATGTTTCATTAAATAAGTGAAAATTTAATCTTGTTAAATTTTGTTCATAAAATAATAAAAGATTATTATTTTAACTATCCGCTGCGTTAATTTGTTTTGGTAAAAGTACACACGATTTTCCATCAGTGGTATCCGAGCCGCTTTTACACCATCTTAATTGTCGCGTGATTTTTTTTAGATTTAGCTTTGTGGTGAATTGGTAACAGTCAAAACCTTTATGGTTTTGAAAGTCAACTTTGTTGATTACCTCATCACGCACGAATAAGATCTGAAAAAAAAATCACTGTTATAAATTTCGAATTTATTTGTTATGGCTTAAATATTTATTATAATTGTTGATTGTTTTATTCCATGGTTATACACATGCATTGTAACCATGGACAAGCCATATTTAAGTTTTAATAATGTAGTTATTAAAATTGTGATTGCACACATAGCTCATAATGCCCCGACCTATGTATGATTATTGTGATTGTTGATTACGGCAATATTATGTCATGCTGATTATTTGTATTATTAGAAAGGCCATTTTGAAGCTAAAGTTGTATTATATTTATTTTTCATTTTCATAGTATTGTATTTAAGTTTATTTCAATTTGTAAAAGTACTAGTTTAGTTGTATTTTCAAATTTAAATAAATGTAACAAGATGAAGATTGAAGATAAAATACAATATGCTTTTGGCTTAGAAAATGGAGAACAGGTCAAGTTGACAACGATGGCGTTTGTCAAGTTTTCACTTGATTCTTGAATAAAGTGGGAGCTACGATATTACCCTTAGTTTGACCTCTTGATCCCATGTCAGCTCATGAGATCAAGCATAGAATTTTTGGGCTAGGCTATGTGTGTGTAATGCATGGTATGGTTGTGTTTTATTTTTCTGCATTTATATTTAATTATTGATTATAATATATGCTAAATGTTTTTGATGAAAACATCAAATAAAACTAGTAACGAGTTTCAAAGGTTAAAATTGATGATTTTAAAAAAAGTTAAACTCTAACGAGTTTAAAGTTAAATATTTTTTTTTGAAACTCAAATAATATATATGAGCGACATCTTTTAAAAATGTTTTAAAATGATACACAATGTGTATTTGTTATTTTTCATATAAAATAAAATAACAAACTAGACGCATAAACACGATCGACATATATAAAATTGGTTAGAATGATTTTTAACAAAAAGTGTAGCGAATCTTGTGTGCATGCATTATTCGTTAACACAAACATTTTCAAAATACCCGTCAAATTTAAGTCACGCCATCCAATGAGCTTGCAAACACTCCTCGTTATTTTTTGATTACGGTGAGACCTAATCAAATTATAGCCACGAGGTGGATTTTCAGTTACGAGTGAGACTAAGCTGAATTTCCACTGTTTCCAAATTGGACGACTTAATCATATTCACGATGAGATCTGAGTTCGAGGCAAGGATGGGAAAACATGCCAATAGATAATAATGGTTTGTTAGACTACACATATCTCAAGGTCCCATAAAGATCTAAGAGTTGCACCTGTGATGCAATTGGTACTCGCTACCTACCAGTAGACTCTATAACTGCTAGCTGATCAACAGATGTAGTTATGGAACCTCTATGTGGATCTTAGGCTTTCGTAAATTAATTGTTTTTAAATATATTAAAACTTGGGTAATTAATTTATTAAAGTATTATATCGAAAATACTAAAATTGAACCTTGTTCTTTTGTAGATGTCAAACAATCAATAAATAAACCAAAACACCCTCCGTTCTTTGTTGGAGAAGGAGAAACTCAATGGTTCAAACTTCCTCGATTGGTACCGCAACCTGAGAATTGTTCTCAAATATGAAGGGAAGTTGAACAAAATTGAAGAACCCTTACCCGAAGCTCCTCCTGAGACAGCTACTTCTGCTCAAAAGAATGCTTATCAGAAGTTGTTTGATGAGCAAGAGAAGATAGCTTTAATCATGCTTGCTAGTATGACTTCTGACCTCCAAAAGGAAATGAAAGATCGTACAGCATATGATATGATGACTGAGCTGAAAAATATGTTTCAAAACCAGGCTAGTCAAGAGTTATATGAAACTTATAAGCTTCTTCAAACATGCAAAATGGAGGAAGGTCAATCAGTGAGCTCTCATGTCTTGAAAATGAAAAGCTACATTGACCGATTGGAAAAACTTGGAACTACCTTGCCGCCTAACTTGGCTGTGAACACGATTTTGGTTTCACTACCAAAATCGTATCACCAATTTGTAATGAATTACAATATGCAAGGTTGGGAGAAATCTCTGGCAGAGGTGCACTCGATACTCAAAACTGCTGAACAGGATATTCCATATAAGGTTTCCAATCCAGGTGTTGATGTTATGCGAGGTGTATATAAAATAGCTTATATTTTTACAGGAAAAACTATTAAATACGATACAATTTTACACAAGATATTTATTTATTTATAGAATGGATATACTTAAACCTTGCTACAACACTTATAGGCAGTGTACCTAATCGTACAGTAGTGTAGTTTTTAGTAAGTCCGGTTCGTTCCACATGGAATCTTTTAATCAAAGCTTAACGCTATATTAGTTTTATTTTATAAAAATACAAATATATATATAAGTAATATTATTATTATAAAGGGGGGTTTTTACCGTTTAATGACCGGTTTGTCGATTTTAAAACTTTAGTCGCAGTTAAAACCTAATGTAAAATAATAAAAATAAATATAACTTAATTTAAAGCTTAAAGTAAATAACAATAATGAAATTGCGATAAATAAAAGTGCGATGAAATAAAATACAATAATTAAAAAGTACGATAATTAAAAGTGCAATTAAATACAATAACAATAAATTAAAGTGCAATAATTAGAAGTGCAATTAAATATAAAATAAAGGAAATTAAATATGAAATAAAAGAATTATGCTTATTTAAACTTCCGTAATCATGATGTTTGACCTGTTGATTTTAGTTTTATGCCCATGAGTTAATTGTCCTTTGTCCTGGATTATTTAATATGTCCGTCTGGTTTTTATCCATAACAGTCCATCAGTCATAAATATAAAGTGCGAGTATCCTCGTCAAATTATCCTATTACCCGAAGTTAAATATTCCAACTAATTGGGGACTTAAACTGTAAAAGGATTTTAATACTTTGTTTAATAATTACACCAGGTTATCGACTGCGTGTAACCCAAGGTTTTAATACTTTGTTATCAATTATGCCAAGTCTCCTTGTACATAATTTCACCCCTGTTTTAATAATTCTAGTGACTATTAATCCATTCCCGTGTCCGGTTAAATGAACAATTATTCGTACATATAAATACCCCGCCCATCGTGTCCGATCGAGTATATATGGTTATTTATAGGGACGTCCAATTGTAAATCTTTATATTAAAATTAACAAATTATCATTTAGTTAAACAAATATAAAGCCCATTAATACTCCATAGTCTAATTTCCACAAGTGTCGTTCTTTTGTCCAAACCCCAATTATAGTACAAAGCCCAATTACCCAATTTTAATATTTTTAGCCCAACATCATGATTACTTCGGATTACATAAGCATAATAATAATTTAGCTACGAGACATTAAATTAAAAAGGTTGAACATAACTTACAATGATTAAAAATAGCGTAGCGTTACACGGACAGAATTTCGACTTACACCCTTACAACATTCGCTAACATACCCTTATTATTAGAATTAAAATAAAAATTAAAATTAAAATTATAATATATATATATATATATATATATATATATATATATATATATATATATATATATATATATATATATATATATATGTTTACGAGATAGAGAGAAAGATATATCATATATGGTACACCAGAGCTCGTGTTTTATAGGCCTTGTGAGCTGGAAAAGAGCCTCATGCGATCGCATGAACTTTGCCCTTCAAAGCCATGCGATCGCATGGCCAGCTGGGGAGAGCTACATTTGGTTGTTTTCTTCTGCCGACGGTTTTTAAATATAATATAATATATATATTATTTTTAAGAATTAATTATATATTATATTATATTCATGTGCATAGTTGACTTGTAATTTTTAGTCCGTTGCGTCGAGCGTTGAGAGTTGACTCTGGTCCCGGTTCCGGATTTTCGAACGTCCTTGCGAATAATTTAATATCTTGTACTTTGCGTTTTGAATCTTGTACTCTTGTAATTTTGAGACGTTTCTTATCAATAATTGGAACCTCTTTAAACGAATATCACTTGTAAATAGAACAGTTGCAACTAAAAGCTTGTCTTTCTGGAGGAATAATGCTATGAAATATATGTTCGTTTTTAGCATTATCAAATATTCTCACACTTGAGCATTGCTTGTCCTCAAGCAATATCGTCTTGAAATACTAGAATCACTTCTTTATTCTTCACACTTTGTACATCAGTGATTTCTTTACGGCGGTATAAATAATGGTAGTAACGATGTGGTTTACAGTCCCATATGACTATAAAAATTTAGATCCTTTAAGAAATTGGATCTTTATGAAAACATTTGATCTTTTTGAAAATTCAATCTAGCTTTTACCCTAGATAAGTTTTCCGGAATAACCCTTCACCGGTGTTTGCAAATTCTTTTTGTGGGTTTAGTGGGTTTCATATTTGAAAATTTTAGCTCAAAACTTACGGTTTTGTGTCACCCACTTGCTATCCTTGTATTGGGAAAGCAACACGTCCAGTATACTTGCTCCGAATATTACCTTTCGGTAAACTACCGTCCGGTTGTAAAGGAAAGCGTTGAACAAGCAACTGTTAAGGCAATGTCCCCTGACATGCTTTTAATTATGGTCTATAACGTGTCGGACACAATTACTACCCTTGGTAGGAGCAATAGTAAAGCTCACCCTTATATTTTTCGGTCTGGCACAAGGTCCTGTCTTTGACCATGCTATGCAACCACCGTTCTTACGGTTGACACCCGATTTGGTTCAGGTGACCTAATGAATTCCAGGTGAATTCCTAGGATTTTACGTTCAATGGTAATGAACGCATTGAAAAATGGGTTTTCAGAAAACAAATCGGTTTTTAATTTTGATCAAAATTTTTTCTCGTTCAAGCTCGAGTTTAGATATCATCGAATTCCATGAGTTTGTAATTCTCAATCTTTAAAGTCAATCTCAAGGATTGAGTAATATCAGGCTTAAAAGCTGATTTTTAATCTTTAAGGAGATTATCCTTTCTGGGGGTCTGATTCATTAGTCTTATCAAGCTAATTTGCACGGCGCCCTCCCTATTTTACGAGACAGATCCTCTCATGGTTAGGATAAGTTTGACCATATGGCGACCCTGTTTGATGCTGAGGTCCGTGGATTTCCTGCTGATTTTAGAGATGACTTTTCTAGATTTTTAATCAACCTACAGCTGGTCTGGACGACAACTTCATAACCTAAATCAAGAAGAGCGTTTCTTTTACGGAAGACTTTACTTCCTTTTAACGATGGAATTGATTCATCGTGTAGATCCATCTTTCTTTCAAATATATTACAGTAAATCGGGTAAAACTGTTTAGTTTAGTCCAAAGCAAAAGTATCTTCAATTATTTGTTACAGAAATATGTGACATATGTTTAAGATAACTTGGTAATTTTTCCAACACTTGTCTTTTATTTTCCTTTTTATTGTCTTCTATTCCATTTTAAATGAATTTTAACATTTTGGTTTGTTTCTTAATTTATGTCCTTTCCGAGATAACAATAATTTCGATGTTAACATGAAATGTCCCGTTCTTATTGATTAAAAACGTTCCATATTAATTGATTTCGTTGCGAGGTTTTGACCTCTATATGAGACGTTTTTCAAAGACTGCATTCATTTTATAACAAACCATAACCTTTATTTCATCAATAAAGGTTTAAAAAGCTTTACGTAGATTATCAAATAATGATAATCTAAAATATCCTGTTTACACACGACCATTACATAATGGTTTACAATACAAATATGTTACAACAAAATAAGTTTCTTGAATGCAGTTTTTACACAATATCATACAAGCATGGACTCCAATTCTCGTCCTTATTTAAGTATGCGACAGCGGAAGCTCTTAATAATCACCTGAGAATAAACATGCTTAAAACGTCAACAAAAATGTTGGTGAGTTATAGGTTTAACCTATATATATCAAATCATAATAATAGACCACAAGATTTCATATTTCAATACACATCCCATACATAGAGATAAAAATCATTCATATGGTGAACACCTGGTAACCGACAATGACAAGATGCATATATAAGAATATCCCCATCATTCCGGGACACCCTTCGGATATGATATAAATTTCGAAGTACTAAAGCATCCGGTACTTCAGATGAGGTTTGTTAGGCCCAATACATCTATCTTTAGGATTCGCGTCAATTAGGGTGTCTGTTCCCTAATTCTTAGATTACCAGACTTAATAAAAAGAGGCATATTCGATTTCGATAATTCAACCATAGAATGTAGTTTCACGTACTTGTGTCTATTTTGTAAATCATTTATAAAACCTGCATGTATTCTCATCCCAAAAATATTAGATTTTAAAAGTGGGACTATAACTCACTTTCACAGATTTTTACTTCGTCGGGAAGTAAGACTTGGCCACTGGTTGATTCACGAACCTATAACAATATATACATATATATCAAAGTATGTTCAAAATATATTTACAACACTTTTAATATATTTTGATGTTTTAAGTTTATTAAGTCAGCTGTCCTCGTTAGTAACCTACAACTAGTTGTCCACAGTTAGATGTACAGAAATAAATCGATAAATATTATCTTGAATCAATCCACGACCCAGTGTATACGTATCTCAGTATTGATCACAACTCAAACTATATATATTTTTGAATCAACCTCAACCCTGTATAGCTAACTCCAACATTCACATATAGAGTGTCTATGGTTGTTCCAAAATATATATAGATGTGTCGACATGATAGGTCGAAACATTGTATACGTGTCTATGGTATCTCAAGATTACATAATATATAATACAAGTTGATTAAGTTATGGTTGGAATAGATTTGTTACCAATTTTCACGTAGCTAAAATGAGAAAAATTATCCAATCTTGTTTTACCCATAACTTCTTCATTTTAAATCCGTTTTGAGTGAATCAAATTGCTATCGTTTCATATTGAACTCTATTTTATGAATCTAAACAAAAAAGTATAGGTTTCTAGTCGGAAAAATAAGTTACAAGTCGTTTTTGTAAAGGTAGTCATTTCAGTCGAAAGAACGACGTCTAGATGACCATTTTAGAAAACATACTTCCACTTTGAGTTTAACCATAATTTTTGGATATAGTTTCATGTTCATAATAAAAATCATTTTCTCAGAATAACAACTTTTAAATCAAAGTTTATCATAGTTTTTAATTAACTAACACAAAACAGCCCGCGGTGTTACTACGACGGCGTAAATCCGGTTTTACGGTGTTTTTCGTGTTTCCAGGTTTTAAATCATTAAGTTAGCATATCATATAGATATAGAACATGTGTTTAGTTGATTTTAAAAGTCAAGTTAGAAGGATTAACTTTTGTTTGCGAACAAGTTTAGAATTAACTAAACTATGTTCTAGTGATTACAAGTTTAAACCTTCGAATAAGATAGCTTTATATGTATGAATCGAATGATGTTATGAACATCATTACTACCTTAAGTTCCTTGGATAAACCTACTGGAAAAGAGAAAAATGGATCTAGCTTCAATGGATCCTTGGATGGCTCGAAGTTCTTGAAGCAGAATCATGACACGAAAACAAGTTCAAGTAAGATCATCACTTGAAATAAGATTGTTATAGTTATAGAAATTGAACCAAAGTTTGAATATGATTATTACCTTGTATTAGAATGATAACCTACTGTAAGAAACAAAGATTTCTTGAGGTTGGATGATCACCTTACAAGATTGAAAGTGAGCTAGCAAACTTGAAAGTATTCTTGATTTTATGAAACTAGAACTTTTAGAATTTATGAAGAACACTTAGAACTTGAAGATAGAACTTGAGAGAGATCAATTAGATGAAGAAAATTGAAGAATGAAAGTTTTTGTAGGTGTTTTTGGTCGTTGGTGTATGGATTAGATATAAAGGATATGTTATTTTGTTTTCATGTAAATAAGTCATGAATGATTACTCATATTTTTGTAATTTTATGAGATATTTCATGCTAGTTGCCAAATGATGGTTCCCACATGTGTTAGGTGACTCACATGGGCTGCTAAGAGCTGATAATTAGAGTGTATATACCAATAGTACATACATCTAAAAGCTGTGTATTGTACGAGTACGAATACGGGTGCATACGAGTAGAATTGTTGATGAAACTGAACGAGGATCTAATTGTAAGCATTTTTGTTAAGTAGAAGTATTTTGATAAGTGTCTTGAAGTCTTTCAAAAGTGTATGAATACATATTAAAACACTACATGTATATACATTTTAACTGAGTCGTTAAGTCATCGTTAGTCGTTACATGTAAATGTTGTTTTGAAACCTTTAGGTTAACGATCTTGTTAAATGTTGTTAACCCAATATTTATAATATCAAAAGAGATTTTAAATTATTATATTATCATGATATTATGATGTACGAATATCTCTTAATATGATATATATACATTAAATGTCGTTCCAACGATAAACGTTACATATATGTCTCGTTTCAAAATCATTAAGTTAGTAGTCTTGTTTTTACATATGTAGTTCATTGTTAATATAATTAATGATATGTTTACTTATCATAATATCATGTTAACTATATATATAACCATATATATGTCATCATATAGTTTTTTACAAGTTTTAACGTTCGTGAATCACCGGTCAACTTGGGTGGTCAATTGTCTATATGAAACCTATTTCAATTAATCAAGTCTTAAAAAGTTTGATTGCTTAACATGTTGGAAACATTTTATCATGTAAATATCAATCTCAATTAATATATATAAACATGGAAAAGTTCGGGTCACTACAGTACCTACCCGTTAAATAAATTTTGTCCCGAAATTTTAAGCTGTTGAAGGTGTTGACGAATCTTCTGGAAATAGATGCGGGTATTTCTTCTTCATCTGATCTTCCCGCTCCCAGGTGAACTCGGGTCCTCTACGAGCATTCCATCGAACCTTAACAATTGGTATCTTGTTTTGCTTAAGTCTTTTAACCTCACGATCCATTATTTCGACGGGTTCTTCGATGAATTGAAGTTTTTTGTTGATTTGGATTTCATCTAACGGAATAGTGAGATCTTCTTTAGCAAAACATTTCTTCAAATTTGAGACGTGGAAAGTGTTATGTACAGCCGCGAGTTGTTGAGGTAACTCAAGTCGGTAAGCTACTGGTCCGACACGATCAATAATCTTGAATGGTCCAATATACCTTGGATTTAATTTCCCTCGTTTACCAAATCGAACAACGCCTTTCCAAGGTGCAACTTTAAGCATGACCATCTCTCCAATTTCAAATTCTATATCTTTTCTTTTAATGTCAGCGTAGCTCTTTTGTCGACTTTGGGCGGTTTTCAACCGTTGTTGAATTTGGATGATCTTCTCGGTAGTTTCTTGTATAATCTCCGGACCCGTAATCTGTCTATCCCCCACTTCACTCCAACAAATCGGAGACCTGCACTTTCTACCATAAAGTGCTTCAAACGGCGCCATCTCAATGCTTGAATGGTAGCTGTTGTTGTAGGAAAATTCTGCTAATGGTAGATGTCCATCCCAACTGTTTCCGAAATCAATAACACATGCTCGTAGCATGTCTTCAAGCGTTTGTATCGTCCTTTCGCTCTGCCCATCAGTTTGTGGATGATAGGCAGTACTCATGTCTAGACGAGTTCCTAATGCTTGCTGTAATGTCTGCCAGAATCTTGAAATAAATCTACCATCCCTATCAGAGATAATAGAGATTGGTATTCCATGTCTGGAGATGACTTCCTTCAAATACAGTCGTGCTAACTTCTCCATCTTGTCATCTTCTCTTATTGGCAGGAAGTGTGCTGATTTGGTGAGACGATCAACTATTATCCAAATAGTATCAAAACCACTTGCAGTCCTTGGCAATTTAGTGATGAAATCCATGGTAATGTTTTCTCATTTCCATTCCGGGATTTCGGGTTGTTGAAGTAGACCTGATGGTTTCTGATGCTCAGCTTTGACTTTAGAACACGTCAAACATTCTCCTACGTATTTAGCAACATCAGCTTTCATACCCGGCCACCAAAAATGTTTCTTGAGATCCTTGTACATCTTTCCCGTTCCAGGATGTATTGAGTATCTGGTTTTATGAGCTTCTCTAAGTACCATTTCTCTCATATCTCCAAATTTTGGTACCCAAATCCTTTCAGCCCTATACCGGGTTCCGTCTTCCCGAATATTAAGATGCTTCTCCGATCCTTTGGGTATTTCATCCTTTAAATTTCCCTTTTTTAAAACTCCTTGTTGCGCCTCCTTTATTTGAGTAGTAAGGTTATTATGAATCATTATATTCATAGATTTTACTCGAATGGGTTCTCTGTCCTTCCTGCTCAAGGCATCGGCTACCACATTTGCCTTCCCCGGGTGGTAACGAATCTCAAAGTCGTAATCATTCAATAATTCAATCCACCTACGCTGCCTCATATTCAGTTGTTTCTGATTAAATATGTGTTGAAGACTTTTGTGGTCGGTATATATAATACTTTTGACCCCATATAAGTAGTGCCTCCAAGTCTTTAATGTAAAAACAACCGCGCCTAATTCCAAATCATGCATCGTATAATTTTGTTCGTGAATCTTCAATTGTCTAGACGCATAAGCAATCACCTTCGTTCGTTGCATTAATACACAACCGAGACCTTGCTTTGATGCGTCACAATAAATCACAAAATCATCATTCCCTTCAGGCAATGACAATATAGGTGCCGTAGTTAGCTTTTTCTTCAATAACTGAAACGCTTTCTCTTGTTCATCATTCCATTCAAATTTCTTCCCTTTATGCGTTAATGCAGTCAAGGGTTTTGCTATTCTGGAAAAGTCTTGGATGAACCTTCTGTAGTAACCAGCTAGTCCTAAAAACTGGCGTATGTGTTTCGGAGTTTTCGGGGTTTCCCACTTTTCAACAGTTTCTATCTTTGCCGGATCCACCTTAATACCTTCTTTGTTCACTATGTGACCGAGGAATTGAACTTCTTCCAACCAAAATGCACACTTTGAAAACTTAGCGTACAATTTTTCCTTCCTCAATACTTCTAACACATTTCTCAAATGTTCACCGTGTTCTTGGTCATTCTTTGAGTAAATAAGTATGTCATCAATGAAAACAATGACAAACTTGTCAAGGTATGGTCCACACACTCGGTTCATAAGGTCCATGAACACAGCTGGTGCATTAGTTAAACCAAACGGTATGACCATAAACTCATAATGACCGTAACGTGTTCTGAAAGCAGTCTTTGGAATATCATCTTCTTTCACCCGCATTTGATGATACCCGGAACGTAAGTCAATCTTTGAATAAACAGACGAGCCTTGTAGTTGATCAAATAAGTCGTCGATTCTCGGTAGTGGGTAGCGGTTCTTGATGGTAAGTTTGTTCAACTCTCGGTAGTCGATACACAACCTGAATGTACCATATTTCTTCTTGACAAACAAAACAGGAGCTCCCCACGGTGATGTGCTTGGTCGAATGAAACCACGCTCTAAAAGTTCTTGTAATTGGCTTTGCAGTTCTTTCATCTCGCTGGGTGCGAGTCTGTAAGGAGCACGAGCTATTGGTGCAGCTCCTGGTACAAGATCTATTTGAAATTCAACGGATCGATGTGGGGGTAATCCCGGTAATTCTTTCGGAAATACATCGGGAAATTCTTTTGCAATGGGAACATCATTGATGCTCTTTTCTTCAGTTTGTACTTTCTCGACGTGTGCTAGAACAGCATAGCAACCTTTTCTTATTAGTTTTTGTGCCTTCAAATTACTAATAAGATGTAGCTTCGTGTTGCCCTTTTCTCCGTACACCATTAAGGGTTTTCCTTTTTCTCGTATAATGCGAATTGCATTTTTGTAACAAACGATCTCTGCTTTCACTTCTTTCAACCAGTCCATACAGATTATCACATCAAAACTCCCTAACTCTACTGGTATCAAATCAATCTTAAATGTTTCGCTAACCAGTTTAATTTCTCGATTCCGACATATATTATCTGCTGAAATTAATTTACCATTTGCTAATTCGAGTAAAAATTTACTATCCAAAGGCGTCAATGGACAACTTAATTTAGCACAAAAATCCCTACTCATATAGCTTCTATCCGCACCCGAATCAAATAAAACGTAAGCAGATTTATTGTCAATAAGAAACGTACCCGTAACAAGCTCCGGGTCTTCCTGTGCCTCTGCCGCATTAATATTGAAAACTCTTCCGCGGCCTTGTCCATTCGTGTTCTCCTGGTTCGGGCAATTTCTAATAATGTGGCCCGGTTTTCCACATTTATAACAAACTACATTGGCATAACTTGCTCCGACACTACTTGCTCTGCCATTACTCGTTCCGACACCATTTGTTCCTTTCGTTCTATTAACCCCTGGTCCGTAGACCTCACACTTCGCCGCGCTATGACCATTTCTTTTACACTTGTTGCAAAATTTGGTGCAGAACCCCGAGTGATACTTTTCACACCTTTGGCATAGCTGCTTCTGATTGTTGTTGTTGTTGCGGTTATTATTGTTGTTGGGATGATTGTTGTAGTTGCTGTTGCTGTTGTTGTTGTTGTTGTTGTTGTTGGGCCGTTTGTTGTAGTTGCGATTGATGTTGCGATTGTTGGGATAATTGTTGCGATTATTATTGTAATTGCTGTTGTTGTTGTATTGGTGATTCTTATCACCGTTTTCCTCCCACTTTCTTTTGACTTGCTTCACATTGGTCTCTTCAGCAGTCTGTTCTTTAATTCTTTCTTCAATCTGGTTCACTAGTTTGTGAGCCATTCTACATGCCTGTTGTATGGAGGCGGGCTCGTGTGAACTTATATCTTCTTGGATTCTTTCCGGTAATCCTTTCACAAACGCGTCGATCTTCTCTTCCTCATCTTCGAATGCTCCCGGACACAATAGGCACAATTCTGTGAATCGTCTTTCATACGTGGTAATATCAAATCCTTGGGTTCGTAACCCTCTAAGTTCTGTCTTGAGTTTATTGACCTCGGTTCTGGGACGGTACTTCTCGTTCATCAAGTGCTTGAATACTGACCACGGTAGTGCGTACGCATCGTCTTGTCCCACTTACTCTAGATAGGTATTCCACCATGTTAACGCAGAACCTGTGAAGGTATGTGTAGCGTACTTCACTTTGTCCTCTTCAGTAAACTTACTTATGGCAAACACCGATTCGACCTTCTCGGTCCACCGTTTCAATCCGATTGGTCCTTCGGTTCCATCAAATTCCAAAGGTTTGCAGGCAGTGAATTCTTTGTAGGTGCATCCTACACGATTTCTTGTACTGCTAGATCCAAGGTTATTGTTGGTATGTAGCGCAGCCTGTACTGCGGCTATGTTTGAAGCTAGAAAAGTACGGAATTCCTCTTCATTCATATTCACGATGTGTCGAGTAGTCGGTGCCATTTCCTTCAAAATAGTCAAATGGAACAAGTTAATCATACAGAATATTAAGAGTAGTTAATAGTATTTCGTAGCATAATATGAACTCATTTATAAAAGCTTTTTCTTCATATTAGCGTTTTATAAGTTTAAATTCGGGTAGTACCTACCCGTTAAGTTCATACTTAGTAGCTAATATACAATTCAACTACTACAATTCTATATGAAAAACTGATTATAATAATATTTCGCGTTCAAACTTTTATACAATATTTTACAAACTTACAATACCGCTTATTTTACATAAAGCATGAAATATAGCACACAATAACTTCGATACAAGATAGTTGTGAAGATAATTCTAGCTAGTACACAAGTCGTTCAGCAAAGGCAATAAAGACACGTAATTCATACGTCCAGAAACAAGTCATGCATTCTGGTTTTACTAGGACTACTTCCCATCCTTGGTCTTGTGGAACATAACCGTTATGGCCGTTGATAAGACAGCGTGTTGTAACGTCATCAAAGGGACGAGGGTTACGTAATGACCAACAGTCTCGTAATAACCTAAAAACCTCATTTCTTACCCCAATTACCGACTCCGTCACTTGTGGGAACGTTTTGTTTAATAGTTGTAGCCCGATGTTCTTGTTCTCACTTTGGTGAGAAGCGAACATTACTAACCAATAAGCATAACATGCTTCTTTATGTTGCATGTTAGCCGCTTTTTCTAAATCACGAAGTCCTATATTCGGATATACTGAGTCAAAATAATTTCTTAACCCGTTGCGTAAAATAGCATTTGGGTTCCCCGCAATATATGCGTCAAAGTAAACACATCGTAACTTATGGATTTCCCAATGTGATATTCCCCATCTTCCGAACGAAAGCCTTTTATAAACCAAGGCATTCTTGGAACGTTCTTTGAATGTCTTACAAACTGATCTTGCCTTAAATAGTTGTGCCGAGGAATTCTGACCGACTCTAGACAAGATTTCATCAATCATGTCTCCGGGTAGGTCTCTTAAAATATTGGGTTGTCTATCCATTTTGTGTTTTTATACTGTAAAATAGACAAGAGTTAGATTCATAAAAAAAAAATACTTATTAATACAAGCAATTTTTACATATATCATAAAGCATAAGCACACTATATTACATATATTACACCACACGAATATAACTATCTTATTCCGACTCGCTCGTTTCTTCTTGTTCGGTTTTGGTTCGTTTTGCCAAGTTTCTAGGGATATATGATGTTCCCCTAATACGAGCCGTCGTTATCCACATTGGTTTAGAAAAACCTGGTGGTTTAGAGGTTCCTGGGTCATTGTTACAACTTAAGGACTTCGGGGGTTGACGATACATATAAAGTTCATCGGGGTTGGAATTAGATTTCTCTATTTTTATGCCCTTTCCCTTATTATTTTCTTTTGCCTTTTTAAATTCAGTTGGGGTAATTTCTATAACATCATCGGAATTCTCGTCGGAATCCGATTCATCGGAGAATTGGTAATCCTCCCAATATTTTGCTTCCTTGGCGGAAACACCATTGACCATGATTAACCTTGGTCGGTTGGTTGAGGATTCTCTTTTACTTAACCATTTTATTATTTCCCCCACCGATTCTATTTCTTCTTCCGGTTCCGATTCTTCTTCCGGTTCCGATTCTTCTTCCGATTCCGACTCTTCTTCCGGTTCCTCTTCGGGAACTTGTGAATCAGTCCACGAATCATTCCAATTTACATTTAACTCTTCATTATTATTAGGTGAGTCAATGGGACTTGTTCTAGAGGTAGACATCTATCACATAATATCAAACACGATAAGAGATTAATATATCACATAATATTCATATGTTAAAAATATATAGTTTCCAACAAAAATGTTAAGCAATCATTTTTAAAGAAAACACGGTCGAAGTCCAGACTCACTAATGCATCCTAACAAACTCGATAAGACACACTAATGCAAATTTTCTGGTTCTCTAAGACCAACGCTCGGATACCAACTGAAATGTCCCGTTCTTATTGATTAAAAACGTTCCATATTAATTGATTTCGTTGCGAGGTTTTGACCTCTATATGAGACGTTTTTCAAAGACTGCATTCATTTTAAAACAAACCATAACCTTTATTTCATCAATAAAGGTTTAAAAAGCTTTACGTAGATTATCAAATAATGATAATCTAAAATATCCTGTTTACACACGACCATTACATAATGGTTTACAATACAAATATGTTACAACAAAATAAGTTTCTTGAATGCAGTTTTTACACAATATCATACAAGCATGGACTCCAATTCTTGTCCTTATTTAAGTATGCGACAGTGGAAGCTCTTAATAATCACCTGAGAATAAACATGCTTAAAACGTCAACAAAAATGTTGGTGAGTTATAGGTTTAACCTATATATATCAAATCATAATAATAGACCACAAGATTTCATATTTCAATACACATCCCATACATAGAGATAAAAATCATTCATATGGTGAACACCTGGTAACCGACAATGACAAGATGCATATATAAGAATATCCCCATCATTCCGGGACACCCTTCGGATATGATATAAATTTCGAAGTACTAAAGCATCCAGTACTTTGGATGGGGTTTGTTAGGCCCAATAGATCTATCTTTAGGATTTGCGTCAATTAGGGTGTCTGTTCCCTAATTCTTAGATTACCAGACTTAATAAAAAGAGGCATATTCGATTTCGATAATTCAACCATAGAATGTAGTTTCACGTACTTGTGTCTATTTTGTAAATCATTTATAAAACCTGCATGTATTCTCATCCCAAAAATATTAGATTTTAAAAGTGGGACTATAACTCACTTTCACAGATTTTTACTTCGTCGGGAATTAAGACTTGGCCACTGGTTGATTCACGAACCTATAACAATATATACATATATATCAAAGTATGTTCAAAATATATTTACAACACTTTTAATATATTTTGATGTTTTAAGTTTATTAAGTCAGCTGTACATAATATATAATACAAGTTGATTAAGTTATGGTTGGAATAGATTTGTTACCAATTTTCACGTAGCTAAAATGAGAAAAATTATCCAATCTTGTTTTACCCATAACTTCTTCATTTTAAATCCGTTTTGAGTGAATCAAATTGCTATGGTTTCATATTGAACTCTATTTTATGAATCTAAACAAAAAAGTATAGGTTTCTAATCGGAAAAATAAGTTACAAGTCGTTTTTGTAAAGGTAGTCATTTCAGTCGAAAGAACGACGTCTAGATGACCATTTTAGAAAACATACTTCCACTTTGAGTTTAACCATAATTTTTGGATATAGTTTCATGTTCATAATAAAAATCATTTTCTCAGAATAACAACTTTTAAATCAAAGTTTATCATAGTTTTTAATTAACTAACCCAAAACAGCCCGCGGGATTACTACGACGGCGTAAATCCGGTTTTACGGTGTTTTTCGTGTTTCCAGGTTTTAAATCATTAAGTTAGCATATCATATAGATATAGAACATGTGTTTAGTTGATTTTAAAAGTCAAGTTAGAAGGATTAACTTTTGTTTGCGAACAAGTTTAGAATTAACTAAACTATGTTCTAGTGATTACAAGTTTAAACCTTCGAATAAGATAGCTTTATATGTATGAATCGAATAATGTTATGAACATCATTACTACCTTAAGTTCCTTGGATAAACCTACTGGAAAAGAGAAAAATGGATCTAGCTTCAATGGATCCTTGGATGGCTCGAAGTTCTTGAAGCAGAATCATGACACGAAAACAAGTTCAAGTAAGATCATCACTTGAAATAAGATTGTTATAGTTATAGAAATTGAACCAAAGTTTGAATATGATTATTACCTTGTATTAGAATGATAACCTACTGTAAGAAACAAAGATTTCTTGAGGTTGGATGATCACCTTACAAGATTGAAAGTGAGCTAGCAAACTTGAAAGTATTCTTGATTTTATGAAACTAGAACTTTTAGAATTTATGAAGAACACTTAGAACTTGAAGATAGAACTTGAGAGAGATCAATTAGATGAAGAAAATTGAAGAATGAAAGTGTTTGTAGGTGTTTTTGGTCGTTGGTGTATGGATTAGATATAAAGGATATGTTATTTTGTTTTCATGTAAATAAGTCATGAATGATTACTCATATTTTTGTAATTTTATGAGATATTTCATGCTAGTTGCCAAATGATGGTTCCCACATGTGTTAGGTGACTCACATGGGCTGCTAAGAGCTGATAATTAGAGTGTATATACCAATAGTACATACATCTAAAAGCTGTGTATTGTACGAGTACGAATACGGGTGCATACGAGTAGAATTGTTGATGAAACTGAACGAGGATCTAATTGTAAGCATTTTTGTTAAGTAGAAGTATTTTGATAAGTGTCTTGAAGTCTTTCAAAAGTGTATGAATACATATTAAAACACTACATGTATATACATTTTAACTGAGTCGTTAAGTCATCGTTAGTCGTTACATGTAAATGTTGTTTTGAAACCTTTAGGTTAACGATCTTGTTAAATGTTGTTAACCCAATGTTTATAATATCAAAAGAGATTTTAAATTATTATATTATCATGATATTATGATGTACGAATATCTCTTAATATGATATATATACATTAAATGTCGTTACAACGATAAACGTTACATATATGTCTCGTTTCAAAATCATTAAGTTAGTAGTCTTGTTTTTACATATGTAGTTCATTGTTAATATAATTAATGATATGTTTACTTATCATAATATCATGTTAACTATATATATAACCATATATATGTCATCATATAGTTTTTTACAAGTTTTAACGTTCGTGAATCACCGGTCAACTTGGGTGGTCAATTGTCTATATGAAACCTATTTCAATTAATCAAGTCTTAATAAGTTTGATTGCTTAACATGTTTGAAACATTTAATCATGTAAATATCAATCTCAATTAATATATATAAACATGGAAAAGTTCGGGTCACTACATAACACCTAGTTTTATCGTTCATAAATATGTATAAACATGATTTTGAGTTCATTTAATTGAAAATTTTGAAAATTTTTACTAGAATTGGGTAGTCAGTATATAAGACTAGGGCTGTTCTTTATTATCAGAGAGCACTAGATTCTAATACAACTACTATGTTAGTAGTATTTTTAATGGTAACCAAGTGTTTAAAGTAAAAAATTTAAAAATCCGAAAGAATTTAACCCCTTCCCACACTTAAGATCTTGCAATGCCCTCATTTGCAAGAACTCAATAACAATTTAAATTATTGAGGGTGATTAGCGTAGAAAAATGATTAAATTTTACCAAAGTTTCTAAACATATTGGCGTTTGTTTGCTGAATGATAAATGGTGCACATCATTTGTTCATTCCTTCTTGTTGTTACATCACATTTGTTTTTCATTTTGTCGTAAAAACTAGCTTTTGCTGAACTTAATGCCAGTCTTTGAAAATGCGCTGTTTTACCCTGTTTTGTACAATCGACAATATACATACATACAAAAATAAACATGCATGGCAATTTGAAATGGGACTTAATATCCCACTTTCAAATCCTAAATGTAAAATATTAGTACACAATAATAATAAAAATGATAAAAATTACACAAATATATCTAATAACATAAGTTTAAACATGAATAATTAAAAAGATAAAAACATAAAAATCATAAAAATAACCAAATGGAACTAAATCAGTCTGGATATGGGTTCCAGTTCATCTCGTCAGGTGGGTTCCATTGTTGGTTATAGGTGTTCTGATAGGCTTGGTTATAGTCAAACCGGTTAAAGGGTGGTCGGATCTCGGGGCTGTGTGGCGGAAAATAAGCAGGTCGAGTAGGTACATAGTTATTTGGTACCTGATATGATAGCTGGCTCATAATTTGGTGCTGATGAACTAACCAGCTATCGTGTTGGCGTCGCCTATAATCCTCGTATACTCGCTCGGAGTTTCACTGCTCATACATACTATGTCTGGCCGCGTTCGTCATTGATTCCTCATCTATGCGAACGTGGACGTCAAGAATAGCATCTCGAAAAACATCCCTAATGTCTTTCGCTTCCTCCATTTCCTCGTCTGAGCCCCTTTCTACATGTGGATGAGGTCCCTCATAGGGTACTGCCTGGTTACGTCTACTTTTCAATACCTTAGCACCCACATAAACTTTCAATCCTAAGGGCTCAACCTGTTCTCTACAAAGCTGTAATGGACCCCCTTGGTTCCTATCAACACCTAAATACTCTTCAATGAGAGTAACAAAAATACCTCCTCCTATTATACTCCCGTCCTGCATTCCCTCTACCATTTTAGATAAATAAAAAGCAACACAGTAAGGGATATTGACAAAGCTTCTAGGATCCCGAATACACTTTAGGTAGAATAAATCATGTAAGGTAATTTTTTCTTTATTGTGACCTCTCTGTGTAATCTAGTTAGCCAAAAATCTATGAATAATACGAAGCCTGGCTCTGTCAATATGTGTATAGGAGTGTCCTCCTGCTCATGTAAAAACATCAAAATGTGACATACGCCTCCAAATGGCGTCAGCGTCAAAGTTGCTATCTACCCTTTCACCATAATGAATCAAGTTTGTACAATCGGGTAGTAGCAACTCACCAGGAGTATATATCTGTAAAGCCCTGGCCATGTCCAGCATGGACATTCTGTACATCCTACCGCTAAGGATAAACCTAAGAAATCTTCTATCATCTATTCTAACTATATTTGTATCAAGTGATACAGTACTCATCAACTCAACACACCATTCCTTATATACAGGTCTACGAATGGTGAAAAGACGTTCCCAATCTGTAAAAGAAGAACTGCCATACCTTTGAACTAAAAGCTGTCTAACACGGTCAGCTAGATGAACTGTTTTCAAAGGAACCCAATCGATTACCCTTGGCACCTCTACATTTTTTGTTACTAATTTAAATTTGTTCCTTTGATATGTCTCGTAATCTCTCCATCTCCTATCAAATCTCAGATTAGGATGCAGAATGTGCTCAGGAATCGTTGGGAATTCTACTGGCGGCCTCATTGGGAATACTATGAATTCATCAACAAACTGTACCGGATCATAATAAGGTATATGCTGATCAGGCTGTTGTTGTGGTTCTTGTTGTGGTTCTTATTCGTGTTGTATTTCTGGTTCTGGTTCTGGTGCTGGTGCTGGTGCTGGTCGTCTAGATGATGATGCTCCTGAACCTCCCGTATCGACTTTCTGCAAAACACATTAAACCCAAAATTTGTGCATCCAAATATGCATTAGTGTTAGCAAAATAACAACTTAAAACAATCACTATAACATGTTAAATCAAAATTAAACTTATACACATTTTCACAATTTTTCACAATTCTACACTTTTCAAATAAGCACATATGAAAATGTATACAAAGTTCATAAGCATTTAACTCAAATAACATGTCAAAATAGTCATTACTAATAATTAAACAAGTCTCAAATGGCAATTACATCAAATTAATCAAGTTCATGAATTTTGGACTTAAAAAGTCCACTTTAATCTCCAAAAATCATGTTTAGGATCAATGTTTGGATCATTTAACTACCTAAACATGTTACACTACTCAATTTAGCAATAATTCATGACAAAAATCGGCCATAACCTGTTTATATCAAAAAGGCCCAAATTGCTCAAGAACACAAACCCTAGATTTCTAAAATTTTTGAAGTTTTTGGCTTCAAATCATGTTAAATAGCATCAATCTAGGTTATACATGCATCAAATACTAATAATTTAACACTAATTACACTAGAAATTAATAAAATTGCATTAGGTAAAATATTGGTAATTATCACAAAAACTAGCAAATTTATGAGTTTAGGGGTGTAATTTTTACCATTTTGCTGAAGAATGAGAATCTAGACATGATTAGAGCAAGAAAAATGACGAATTACGGTGGATTTTGGTGAATTTTGATGAAGATTTGAGAGTATTTTCGTGTATGTTGTGTGTGTTTTGTGAAAAGAGAAGAGCAGCTCGCTGGCTGTTATCATTCTGACCTGTATTTGGTCCCCATGTGGTCGCATGGGTTCCAAGTGCAAACCCCATGCGATCGCATGGGGTGCCGGCTACCGTACTTTCAGCTTTTTTTTTATATGTAAAACCTTATACTTTATAAAACATATAATTAATAAAATTCTAAAAATTTTGTTTTCCTTTAGGAGCGAGGGCGTTTCGGATCGTTGTCCTAGTCTGTCCCTCGACAAAATTTTAAAATTTGTCAAATCAAAGCGCGGTTTTAAAAGTAAAGATTTTTGGGTTTTTTAATGTTTTTGGCATACTTTAATTCAATAAGATTAAAAATAATGATAATAAAAGTTCTCGTCCCTTCCTCGGGTAAAGCAATTTCGGTTCAAAGACCTAGTCTTCAACTTACGACGAATTTTAAAAATCATATTTTTAACTTAGCAAAATAAAGTAAATTTTTGTTTTTAAATTCACACCAAACTTAAATTAAAAATGCATACAATTAAAAATTCACACCAAACTTAAATTGAAAATGCATAAAATTAAAAATTCACACCAAACTTATATTATATTTTTATTTTCATACAAACTTATATTAAAAATATTAATTTTTCAAATATTTACAATTTTAAATATATTGATTTAAAAAGTTTACAATAATTTTTTTATACAAATTTATTAATTTTAAAAACATGGTAAAAATAAAAAATATTTTTGACTTTTTATCCCACTTTAATCAATCAAATATTATCAAAAATATACGCCCCTCTTTTCGGTAAAGTAATTTCGGTTCCATGACCTAATTTAACTCATGACGAATTTTTGAAATATTTTATTTTGATTGATTAAAGATATTTATACCTTAAGAATAAACGTTAAATTTCGCAGTGATGTAATAAATTTTTGTATGATATCAATAATTTCGGTCGCAAGACCTAATTTCATCGAATACCAATTTAATACTTTATAGCGAACAAATTAGCGTTTATTATCAAAAGGTTAAAAATAAAAAAAATAAAAACTCTACAGACTTACTTGTGAAATATATTTCTTAGTGATATGCTCTAGCCCACTCATAAGATAGTCGGACTAATTGATTTTCAATGGCTACATAGGCGTAACCTCGAGCATTTAATATTTTTTCTTCTAAACATATGAACGGTCCGTCTCTGCATAAAGTAACAAATTCGGTATTTGAATAGGTTTGATTATTTGAACATTTGCCTTCGTGTGACCATTTTCCGCATTTGTGACATTTTTCAAGGTGTCGTGCTCTTCTTTTCGCTGCAGATTTTGATTTTCGTTTACCAAGTTGTGACTTATTATCTTCGCATCTGGATTCTTTTCTTACTCCGTCCAATTTACCTCTGATTAATGATACTATTTCACTTGGAAGTGTGTCATTATTACGTTTAGTGATCAAAGCGTGTAGCATTAGACCATGGTTTAGTTCACAGGAAGTCTTCATTTCGTAAAAACCTAAAAAAAATAAATATTCAGAATGGGGGGAGAAGACTAGTTCTTTAGGGTCTGCTAGGGAAAGACCATTCGGGTTCCATTTTCGAGAACTACACGAAAACAGAAAATCAAACTCTAACAGAAATACATATTATCCTTTAAAGACTTGATTCTCCCCACACTTAGTTAGTTGTGGTATCGAAATTGTGATTAACTTCGTTGTCGACTTCCATCGGACTATCTATGTAATGTTTAACTCTGTGACCATTAACTTTAAATTCAATTCCATTTGAATTTATTAATTCTATCGTTCCGTATGAGAAAACTCTTTTGACTATGAATGGTCCAGACCATCTTGATTTCAATTTTCCAGGAAATAGCTTGAATCGTGAATTGAAAAGAAGAACTCTGTCTCCATCTTTAAATTCTTTTAAACTTGTGATTCTTTTATCATGCCATTTCTTTGTTCTTTCTTTATAGATTAACGAATTTTTGTATGCTTCATGTCTTAATTCTTCTAATTCGTTTAGTTGACTTAACCGTAGACGTCCAGCTTCATGTAGATCAAGATTACATGTCTTCAAAGCCCAAAATGCTTTGTGTTCAATTTCTACTGGAAGATGACATGCTTTTCCATAAACGAGTCTAAAAGGTGTGGTTCTAATTGGAGTTTTGTAGGCTGTTCTAAAAGCCCAAAGTGCATCCTCCAATTTTATGGACCATTCCTTCGGATTTGATCCTACGGTTTTTTCTAGAATACGTTTTAAAGCTCGGTTGGTATTTTCAACTTGTCCACTTGTTTGTGGATGATAAGTACTGGAGATTTTATGAGTTACTCCATATCTTTTGAGAACTTTCTCAAGTTGATTATTACAAAAATGAGTTCCCCGATCACTTATTAAAGCTTTCGGTGTTCCAAACCTCGCAAAAAGACGTTTTAAAAAGTTGACTACAACTCGTGCATCGTTAGTTGGGAGAGCTTGTGCTTCCGCCCATTTAGATACATAATCAATGGCTACGAGAATATATAGATTATTATGAGATTTTGAAAATGGACCCATAAAGTCAATACCCCAAATGTCAAATACTTCACATACTTGAATGACATTTTGTGGCATTTCATCACGTTGACTTATTTTTCCGGCCCTTTGACAAGCATCACAAGATTTGCAAAGAAGGTGTGCGTCTTTGTAAATTGTAGGCCAATAGAATCCAGCATCATAAACTTTTCTTGCTGTTACTTGAGGCCCATAATGCCCTCCTGTTGGTCCTGTGTGACAATGGTTTAAAATTTTACTAGCTTCATCTTCAAATACACATCGGCGTATTATTCAATCTGGACAACTTTTAAACAAATGTGGATCTTCCCAGAAATAGTGTTTTATATCACTAAAGAATTTCTTTCGTTTTTGGAACGATAATCCTTTTTCAAGGAATCCACATACTAAGTATTTTGCATAGTCTGCAAACCATGGAATTTCATTATAATCTATCTTCAATAGATATTCATCAGGAAAGTTGTCTTGTATGGCCGATTCATTTAGAACTTCTAATTCGGGATTTTCAAGACGAGAAAGATGATCAGCGGCGAGATTTTCTGCTCCTCTTTTATCTCGGATTTCAATATCGAACTTTTGTAAGAGTAAGATCCAACGGATTAATCTTGGTTTGGCATCTTGTTTCGAAAATAGGTATCTAAGAGCAGAATGGTCGGTATAGACCACCGTTTTTGCTAGAACGAGATATGAATGAAATTTGTCAAAAGGAAAGACAATAGCAAGGAGTTCTTTTTTAGTAGTTGTATAATTTGTTTGTGCTCCTTGTAACGTCTTACTAGCATAATATATAGGTTGAAATCGTTTTTCAATCCTTTGTCCTAAAACGGCTCCCATTGCAAAATCACTTGCATCGCACATAAGTTCAAACGGTAGATTCCAATTTGGTGTTATCATGATCGGCGCATTAGTGAGTTTCTCTTTAAGAATATTAAAAGATTTGATGCATTCATCTGAAAAGATGAATGGAGCATCCTTTTCTAGAAGTTTATTCATAGGAGTGGCAATTTTAGAAAAATCTTTTATGAAACGTCGGTAAAAACCGCCATGCCCTAGAAAACTCCTAACTCCTCTAACATTGGTGGGATGTGGAAGTTTAGCAATTACATCTACTTTAGCTCTATCCACTTCAATTCCTTCCTTTGAAATTTTATGACCAAGAACGATGCCTTCTTTAACCATGAAATGGCATTTCTCCCAATTAAGTACTAGATTTGATTGTTCGCATCTAATAAGCATTCGTTCCAGATTAACTAGACATGATTCAAAAGTATCAACGAAGACTGAAAAGTCCTCCATGAAAACATCCATGCATTCTTCTATCATGTCGTGAAAAATCGCCATCATGCACCTTTGAAAGGTTGCAGGGGCGTTGCAAAGTCTAAATGGCATGCGTTTGTAAGCAAAAGTACCATAAGGGCACGTGAATGTGGTTTTTTCTTGGTCCTCGGGTGCTATTAGAATTTGAAAATATCTGGAAAAACCATCAAGAAAACAATAGTAACTATTTCCGGCTAATCTTTCCAACATTTGATCAATGAAAGGTAAGGGAAAGTGATCTTTTCTGGTGGCGTCATTTAATTTTCTATAATCAATACAAACACGCCATCCTGTTACAGTCCTAGTAGGAATAAGCTCATTTTTTTTATTTGTAATGACAGTCATGCCACCCTTCTTAGGCACGCATTGAACCGGGCTTACCCATGGACTATCAGAAATCGGATAAATTAAACCTGCATCTAGCAGTTTAATAATTTCTTTTTTAACAACATCTTGCATATTAGGATTTAGTCTTCGTTGGCGTTGCACATGCATTTTATGACCTTCTTCCATAAGAATTTTATGTGTGCAATACGAAGGACTTATTCCTTTGATATCATGAATCTTCCATGCAATAGCTGGTTTATGAGCTTTCAACACAGAAATGAGTTGTGATTTCTCATTTTCAGTAAGAGAAGACGATATTATTACAGGTAATTCAGATTCACCATGTAAATAAGCGTATTCCAAATGGTTTGGAAGTGGCTTTAACTCTAATTTCGGAGGTTCTTCTATCGATGATTTATATCGATATCTGTCTTCTTCTTTTAGCATTTGAATTTCTTCTGTTGTTGGTTCATATCCATTAGCCATTAGTGTAGCTAACATTTCAGTTTCATCAATTGGTTCAGTTCCTTCTCCTAAAGAACATTCTCCTGTTCCTTGTAATTCTGGAAATTCTTCTAATAATTCTGCATGTGAATCTATAGTTTGAATATAATAGCATGTATCATCTGCAGATTGCAGTTGTTGCATTGCTCTATCAACTGAAAAGGTAACACTCTCGTCCTCTATACTTAGGGTCAGTTTCTTACCAAACACGTCTATCATTACTTTAGCCGTGTTTAAGAATGGTCTTCCTAATATGAGAGGAACTTGAGAATCTTCTTCCATGTCCAGAACAACAAAATCTACTGGAAATACTAAAGTACCAACTTTAACTAGCATGTTCTCCATTATCTATCTAGGATATTTTATTGATCTATCGGCTAGTTGTATACTTATTCTTGTTGGTTTCAATTCTCCAAGGTCTAGTTTAGTGTATAGTGAATACGGCATTAGATTTATACTAGTACCTAAGTCTGCTAATGCTTCTATTGAACTAAGACTACCCAGAAAACATGAAATTGTGAAACTTCCTGGATCAGATAGTTTTTCTGGTATCTTATTCAACAGCACTGCTGAACAATTAACATTCATAGTAACAGCCGAGAGTTCTTCCATTTTCTTTTTATTTGAGATTAGATCTTTCAGAAATTTAGCATATCTAGGCATTCCTGAAATCACATCAATGAAAGGAAGATTTACATTTATCTGTTTAAACATATCCAAGAATTTGGATTGCTCGGCTTCAAGTTTCTCTTTTTTCATTTTACTCGGGTAAGGAAGTGGTGGTTGGTATGGTTTAACATAAGGTTTAGCCTTAACTGTGTTATCTTCATTAACCTTTTCAACTACCGGTTCTTTTTCCTTATCTTGATCAGGTTGTGGTTCTTGTGGAGTATGAATAGTTTCATCAGAAGTTACAGGTATTTCAGGTGGTTTAAGTGTTGTACCACTTCTTGTGGTAATGGCTTTAGCTGTTTCATTCCGGGGGTTAGCATTTGTATCACTAGGTAAACTTCCCGGTTTTCTTTCACCTATTAACCTTGCTAGGTTACTTACTTCTTGTTACAGATTTTGAATAGAAGCTTGTTCATTTCTAAATGCTTGAGCATTTTGTTCAGTAGTTTGTTTCTGAGATGTGAAAAACTGTGTTTGAGTTTCAACTAGCTTTGTCATCATATCTTCTAAATTCGGCTTTTTATCATCGGTTTGTGGTGGTTTGTTTTGAAAATTAGGTCTTTGCTGGTTGTAAGTATTGTTGGATACTTGTTGATTGCTAGGACCTTGTTGGTTGTTGTATGGAACATTTCGGTTATAATTCTGGTTTTGATTGTAAATCGGTCTTGGCGGTTGATAATTATTCTGATAATTATTTCCAGGCATTTGGTTTAGATATGAAATATTCTATCTTTGTTCCATTGTTAGCTCAATACTGAGACAATCTTTTGTCAAATGTGGTCCTCCACACTGCTCACAACTAATTCGTATTGAGTGGATATCTTTAGTCATCTTTTCCATTCGTCTCTCGACAGCATCTATCTTTGCAGAAATGGAATCTAAGTCATGGCTAGAATCGGCTCTAGCTACTTTAGATGATCTAACGATATCTTTTTCTTGATGCCACTCATGTGAGTGGGAAGCAGTGTTATCAATAATTTTATAAGCATCAGTTTCGGTTTTCTTCATAATAGAACCACCAGCTGCTATATCTATGTCTTTCCTTGTAGTGATGTCGCATCCTTGGTAGAATATTTGTACTATTTGACAGGTGTCTAAACCATGTTGCGGACATCCTCTTAATAACTTTCCAAATCTTGTCCATGCCTCATATAGAGTTTCATTCGGTTTCTGTGTGAACGTAACAATTTCTCCTTGAAGTCTTACGGCTTTAGATGCCGGAAAGAATTTTTTAAGAAAATTTTCAACTAAAACATCCCATGTATCGATCGCCCCTTCAGGTAACGATTCCAACCAATCTTTGGCTTCTCCCTTTAAAGTTCAGGGAAATAACATGAGATATATCTGTTCAACCTCAACTTCTCTTATTTTAAATAGTGTGCAGATCCAATTAAAGGTACGAAGATGTTCATTTGGATCTTCCTTCGGCGCACCACTAAATTGGCATTGATTAGTCACCATATGTAGAATTTGTCCTTTGATTTCATAATCTGGCGCATTAATGTCTGGATGAGTAATTGCATGACCTTGGCCAGTGCGTTTAGCTCGCATTCGGTCTTCCATACTTAAAGGTTCTAGATTTTCCATGATTGAATTTGTTGAATCTTAATCACTAGAGGATTCTGATTTAATGGTTCGTTCCTCAACAATCTCTGTTTGAATGATTGGTGGTTCCGGAGGAAAAATTAATGGTTCAGGATCTATGAATCGTCCCTGAATATTCTCCGGATTCTCAATTGTGAGGTCGGGTTTAAAAAATGAATTATCGAAAATTTGAATTGGAGTATGATGAAGTGCGAGGTGTATATAAAATAGTTTATAATTTTAGCAGGAAATACTATTAAATACGATACAATTTTACACAAGATATTTATTTATTTATAGAATGGATATACTTAAACCTTGCTACAACACTTATAGGCAGTGTACCTAATCGTACAGTAGTGTAGTTTTTAGTAAGTCCGGTTCGTTCCACAGGGAAATCTTTAAACAAAGCTCAACGCTATATTAGTTTACTTTTATAAAAATACAAATATATATATATAAGTAATATTATTATTATAAAGGGGGTTTTTACCGTTTAATGACCGGTTTGTCGATTTTAAAACTTTAGTCGCAGTTAAAACCTAATGTAAAATATAAAATACAAGACTTAAATTAAAGCGTAAAGTAAATAACGATAATGAAATTGCGAATAATAAAAGTGCGATAAAATTAAATTGCGATAATTAAAAAGTACGATAAATAAAAGTGCGATAAAATAACAATAAATAAAAGTGCGATAATTAGAAGTGCAATTAAATATAAAATAAAGGAAATTAAATATAAAATAAAAGAATTATGCTTATTTAAACTTCCGTAATCATGATGTTTGACGTGTTGATTTTAGTTTTATGCCCATGGGTTAATTGTCCTTTGTCCTGGATTATTCAATATGTCCGTCTGGTTTTTGTCCATAACAGTCCATCAGTCATAAATATAAATTGCAAGTGTCCTTGTCAAATTATTATTATACCCGAAGATAAATATTCCAACTAATTGGGGATTCGAATTGTAACAAGGTTTTAATACTTTGTTTAATGAATACACCAGGTTATCGACTGCGTGTAAACCAAGGTTTTACTACTTTGTTAACAATTACACCAATTACCCTTGAATGTAATTTCACCCCTGTTTTAATTATTCTAGTGGCTATTAATCCATTCCCGTGTCCGGTTAAATGAACGATTATTCGTACATATAAATACCCCGCCCATCGTGTCCGATCGAGTGTATATGGTAATTTATAGGGACGCCCAATTGTAAATCTTTATATTAACATTAACAAACTTTCATTTAGTTAAACAAATATAAAGCCCATTAATAGCCCATAGTCTAGTTTCCACAAGTGTCGTTCTTTTGTCCAAACCCCAATTATGGTACAAAGCTCAATTACCCAATTTTAGTAATTAGCCCAACATCATGATTACTTCGTTTTAAACAAGCATAATAATAACTTAGCTACGAGACATTAATATAAAAAGGTTGAACATAACTTACAATGATTAAAAATAGCGTAGCGTTACACGGACAGAATTTCGACTTACACCCTTACAACATTCGCTAACATAACCTTATTATTAGAATTATAATTAAAATTAAAATATAAATTATAAATATAAATATATATTACTTCGTATGAATGAGAAGAAAAATTGATGATGATTTTGATCAGAATTCGGGTTGATTTATAGCCAGACTTGATTTTTGGGGCTCCGCGACTCGCGGCCAAATACCCTTAAAACTCCGCGAGTCGCGGAGAGGTATTTACAGTTTACACCCTTGGAGTTTCCTGCTGCCGACGGTTTTAAATATATATATATAATATATATATAATTAATATAATTAATTATATATTATATTATATTTATATATATAGTTAACTTGTAATTTTTAGTCCGTTGCGTCGAGCGTTAAGAATTGACTCTGGTCCCGGTTCCGGATTTTCGAACGTCCTCGCGTACAATTTAATATCTTGTACTTTGCGTTTTGAATCTTGTACTCTTGTGATTTTGAGACGTTTCTTATCAATAATTGGAACCTTTTTGATTGTCTTTTGTTCTTTTGAGCTTTTTGGTCGTTTGCGTCTTCAATTCGTCGAATCTGTCTTTTGTCTTCACCTTTTATTATTTAAACGAATATCACTTGTAAATAGAACAATTGCAACTAAAAGCTTGTCTTTCTTGAGGAATAATGCTATGAAATATATGTTCGTTTTTAGCATTATCAAATATTCCCACACTTGAGCGTTGCTTGTCCTCAAGCAATATTGTCTTGAAATACTAGAATCACTTCTTTATTCTTCACACTTTGTACATCAGTGATTTCTATATGGCGGTATAAACAATGGTAGTAACGATATGGTTTACAGTCCCACATGACTATAAAAATTTAGATCCATTAAGGAAATTGGATCTTTATGAAAACATTTGATCTTTTGAAATCTAGTTTTTACCCTAGATAAGTTTTCCGGAATAACCCTTTACCGGTGTTTGCAAAATATTTTTGTGGGTTTGGTGGGTTTCAGATTTGAAAATTTTAGCTCAAAACTTGCGGTTTTGTGTCACCCACTTGCTAACCTTGTATTTGGAAAGCAACACGTCCAGTTTACTTGTTCCGTATATTACCTTTCGGCAAACTACCGTCCGGTTGTAAAGGAAAGCGTTGAACAAGCAACTGTTAAGGCAATGTCCCGTGACATGCTTTTGATTATGGTCTATAACGTGTCGGACGCAATTACTATCCTTGGTAGGAGCAATAGTAAAGCTCACCCTTATAATTTTTTCGGTCTGGCACAAGGTCCTGTCTTTGACCATGCTATGCAACCACCGTTCTTACGGTTGACACCCGATTTAGTTCAGGTGACCTAATGAATTCCAGGTGAATTCCTAGGATTTTACGTTCAATGGTAATGAACGCATTGAAAATAGGCTTTTCAGAAAACAAATCGGTTTGTATTTTTGATCAAAATATTTTCTCGTTTAAGCTCGAGTTTAGATATCATTGAATTCCATGAGTTTGTAATTCTCAATCTTTAAGGTCAATCTCTAGGATTGAGTAATATCAGTCTTAAAAGCTGATTTTTAATCTTTAAGGAGATTATCCTTTCTGGGGATCTGATTCATTAGTCTTATCCAGCTAATTTGCACGGTGCCTCCCCATTGTACGAGATAAATCCTTCTCATGGTTAGGATAAATCTGACCACTTGGCGACCCTGTTTAATGCTGAGGTCCGTGGATTTCCTGCTGATTTTAGTGATGACTTTTCTAGATTTTTCGTCAACCTACAGCTGGTCTGAACGACAACTTCATGACCTAAATCAAGAAGCGCGTGTCTTTTTCGGAAGACTTTACTTCCTTTTAATGATGGAATTGATTCATCGTGTAGATCCATCTCTTCTTTTCTTTCATCGGGTAAAACAGTTTAGTTTAGTTCAAAGCAAAAGTATTTTCAGTTATTTGTTACAAATATATGTGACATATGTTTAAAATAACTTGGTAAATTTTCCCCCACTTGGCTTTTTATTTTTCTTTTTATCGTCCTCTATTCCATTTTAAATGAATTTTAACATTTTAGTTTGTTTCTCAATTTATGTCCTTTCCGAGGTAACAATAATTTCGGTGTTAAAACCTAGTTTTATCGTTCATAAATATGTATAAACATGATTTGAATTCATTTAATTGAAAATTTTGAAAAATTTTACTAGAATTGGATAGTCAGTATATAAGACTAGGGCTGTTCTTTTTTATCAGAGAGCACTAGATTCTAATACAACTACTGCTTTACTAGTATTTTTAATGGTAACCAAGTGTATAAAGTAAAAATTTTTAAAATCCGAAAGAATTTAACCCCTTCCCACACTTAAGATCTTGCAATGCCCTCATTTGCAAGAAATCAGTAACAATTTAAATTATTGAGGGTGATTTGTGTGAAAATGATTAAATTTTTACCAAAGTTTCCAAATATATTGGCGTTTGTTTGCTGAATGATAAATGGTGCACATCATTTGTTCATTCCGTCTTGTTGTTATTTCACATGTATTTTGCATCTTGTCGTCAAAATTAGTTGCTTTTGCTGAACTTAATGCCAGTCTTTGAAAATGCGTTGTTTTACCCTGTTGTGTACATAAGATAAACTGCAAACATATATACATATTTTTGAAGTTTGGTTTATTACCCCACATTCAAAAATTATTAAAATCTAAGAATAAAAGTTAGAAATTATAAAAATGATTACAATATTAACAAAAATATTAAATTTATCAATAATTACAAATTACAAAATAAAAAATAATAAATAAACTAAGGATGATATTGGTACCAATAGGGGTTCCACGCATAACCATAAGTGCTATAGAATGCTTCGGCAGGGTCATACGTAGGATATGGTGGCTGCATCTCTATCGACCAAGGAGGGAAGACGGGTTTCGGAGTAGGAATATAGTTTCTACCTATATGTTGGCAATGCGCTATGATCTGGTTCTGATGAACTTGCCAATCTTCAAATGCTCTCTGTCTAGCATTTTCGTATTCCTGAGAAGCTATAAACCTATGCATTTCTTGCATCTCATTCCCCCCTCCTACATTACCTTGTTCCTGGTTTCTCTCTACCTGTGGATGCCTACCATTGTATCGTACTGCGGCGTTATTTCGCCGCTTCAACACTTTCGCACCATGGTATACATTTAAACCTATAGTGTCGCGGGGTTCCGGCTCTTCTACTAATAATCCCCCCCGACTTATATCCACACCGAGATATTCACCAATCAAAGTAATAAAAATACCACCTCCTATTATGCTATGTGGACGCATCCCTCGAACCATAGCTGATAAATAATAACCCACACAATATGGTATACTTACAGCGCTGTGTGGGTCTCGAATACACATATGGTAAAACAAATCTTGTTCATTTACCTTTTCTTTGTTTTTACCCCTTTGTGTAATCGAATTAGCTAAAAACCTATGTATTACTCTTAATTCGGCTCTATCTATATCCAAATAAGAGTAGTTTCCCCCTTTGAAACGGTGGTGGCTTGTCATTTGACTCCACACACCGTGTGTATCAAAATTCTCATCTATTTTCCTACCGTTTAGTATCAATCCTCTACAATCGGCAGACGCTAATTCCTCAGGCGTATATATACGTAAAGCCTGAGCCATGTCCAGTAAAGACATGTGGCGCATCGAACCGCCTAACAAAAATCTAATAAAAGAACGATCGGTTAAACTAGCTACCCGATCATTCAACTCTATACTACATAACAACTCTTCACACCATACTTTATATACAGGTCTGCGTATGGTGAATAAACATATCCAGTCATTAAAATAAGAATTACCATACCTCTGTACCAGTAATTCCCTAATTGGCCCGGCCAATTCTACAGCTTCCAAGGGTCCCCATTCTATGACCCTTGGTACCTCAACAACCTTGGAATGAAGAGTATGCAAACCCCGTTGATATTTTGGATAATCTATCCAAAGTCTGTCAAATCTCAGGTTCGGGTGCAACTGTTCCAAGTGCATATCTGAAAAGGTCATGACTGGATGAGGTACATCCTGCTTGTAGTAGTTATCTACCTCCTGTTGTTCCAAGTTCTCAGCAGGAGCATGACGGGCTTGGGATGAAGATTCACCCCTTTCATTCTGCAAAACACATCAAACACAAATTTTGTGCATCCAAATATGCATTAGTGTCAGCAAAATCATCAATCAAAATAATTACAATGACATTATCAATTTATATCAAACTTAAGCTTATTTTCACATTTTTATCAAATCTACACTTTTTCAAATAAGCATATACGAAAATTTTCACCAAGTTCATAAGCATTCAACTCAAATAACATGTCAAAATAATCATTACTAGCAAATAAACAAGTCTCAAATGGCATTATCTTTCAAAAATCAAGTTCATGAATTTTGGACTTGAAAAAGTCCACTTTAATTCTCAAAATCATGTTTAGGCTCAAAGTTTGGATCATTTAACTACCTAGACATGTTACACTACTCAATTTAGCAACAATTCATGACAAAAATCGGCCATAACCTGTTTATATCAAAAAGCCCCAAATTGCTCAAGAACACAAACCCTAGATTATTCAAAATTTGAAGTTTAAGGCTTCTAATCATGTTAAACAGCATCAATCTAGGTTATACAAGCATAATACATAAACAATTTAAGTCTAATTACACTAAAAAGCATCAAAATCAAATTGGGGAAAAATAGCTCAAGAACACTAAAATTCGAATTAAATGGTGTTTAGGTGTAGAAATTTACCGTTTTTCTTGAGTAGTTCTTAGATATCATCCTTCTCAACATGATTTTAGCAAAAAATTTGGTGATTAACGGTTAAAAATTGAGATTTTTGGGGGTGATTTTCGGGTTTTTCCGAGTTCTTTTTCGCAGTATTTTGGGTGTTTATGTGTTGGTGGGAGTGAACTGATCGTGTGCAGCTGTTTTATTTTTTTCTGTAATTTTGTCCCTCCGCGAGTCGCGGAGGTTTTGCCCTGCAAACTCCGCGAGTCGCGGAGTTTACCCTTTTTTTTTTTTTTTTTTTTTTATATAATCTTTAACTTATAAAACAATTTAAGAAATTAATTTTAAAATTTTGTTTCCCTTGTTATTTAGGACGAGGTCGTTTCGGATCGATGTCCTAGTCCGTCCCTCGACAAAATTTTAAAATTTGTCTTTTTTTAGCGATTGTTTTAAAAGCTAAGATTTTTGGGTTTTTTAATGTTTTTGGCATACTTTAAATCAATAAGATTAAAAATAATGATAATAAAAGTTCTCGTCCCTTCCTCGGGTAAAGCAATTTCGGTTCAAAGACCTAGTCTTCAACTTACGACGAATTTTAAAAATCATATTTTTAACTTAATGAGATAAAGTAAATTTTTGTTTTTAAATTCACACAACATAAATATAAAATTCAAAATTAAAATTAAAAATTCACACCAAACTCAAAATTTAAAATGCATAAAATTAAAATTCATATTTTAAAAATTAAAAATTCACACCAAACTTAATTTAAAAATTCATAAATTTATACCAAATTTATATTAATTTTTCAAATATTTACAATTTTAAATATATTGTTTTTACAAAGTTTACAATATTAATTTAAGATTTAAATATTAATTTTAAAAACATGGTAAAAATAAAATTAAAAATCTTTTTGTCTTTTTATCCCACTTTTATCAATCAAATATTATCAAAAATATGCGCCCCTCTTTTCGGTAAAGTAATTTCGGTTCCAAGACCTAATTTAACTCATGACGAATTTTTGAAATATTTTGGGTTGATTGTTTAAAGATATTTATACCTTAAGAATAAACGTTAAATTTCGCAGTGATGTAATAAATTTTTGAATGATATCAATAATTTCGGTCGCCAAACCTAATTTTATTTAATACCAATTTAATACTTTTTAGCGAACAAATTAGCGTTTATTATCAAAAGGTTAAAAATAAAAATAAAAATAAAAACTGTACAGACATACCTGTGAAATAGATTTCTTAGTTATATGATCTATTATATTCATAAGATAGTCGGTTTAATTGGTCTTCCATGGCTGCATAGGCGTAACCTCGAGCATTCATTGTCTTTTCTTCTAAACACATGAACGGTCCGTCTCTGCATAAAGTAACAAATTCGGTATTTGAATAGGTTTGATTATTTGAACATTTACCTCCATGTGACCATTTTCCGCATTTGTGACATTTTTCTAGGTGTCGTGCTCTTCTTTTTGCTGCGGATTTTGATTTTCCTTTACCAAATTGTAACTTATTATCTTCGCATCTGGATCCTTTTCTAACTCCGTCCATTCTTTCTCTGATTACTGATACTATTTCACTCGGGAGTATGTCATTATTACGTTTAGCGATCAAAGCGTGTAGCATTAGACCATGGTTTAGTTCACAGGCAGTCTTCATTTCGTAAAAACCTAAAAAAATAAAAATTCAGAATGGGGGGAGAAGACTAGTTCTTTAGGGTCTGCTAGGGAAAGACCATACGTGTTCCATTTTCGAGAATTACACGAAAACAGACAATCTAACTCTAACAGAAATATATATTATCCTTTAAAGACTTGATTCTCCCCATACTTAGTTAGCTGTGGTATTGAAATTGTGATTAACTTCGTTGTCGACTTCCATCGGACCCTGTATGTAATGTTTAACTCTGTGACCATTAACTTTAAATTCAATCCCATTTGAATTTATTAATTCTATCGTTCCGTATGGGAAAACTCTTTTGACTATGAATGGTCCAGACCATCTTGATTTCAATTTTCCAGGAAATAGCTTGAATCGTGAATTGAAAAGAAGAACTCTGTCTCCTTCTTTAAATTCTTTTGAACTTCTGATTCTTTTATCATGCCATTTCTTCGTTCTTTCTTTATAGATTAACGAATTCTCGTATGCTTCATGTCTTAATTCTTCTAATTCGTTTAGTTGACTTAATCGTAGACGTCCGGCTTCATGTAAATCAAGATTACATGTCTTCAAAGCCCAAAATGCTTTGTGTTCAATTTCTACTGGAAGATGACATGCTTTTCCATAAACAAGTCTAAAAGGTGTGGTTCCAATTGGAGTTTTGTAGGCTGTTCTAAAAGCCCAGAGTGCATCCTCCAATTTAATGGACCATTCCTTCGGATTTGATCCTACGGTTTTCTCTAGAATACGTTTTAAAGCTCGGTTGGTATTTTCAACTTGTCCACTTGTTTGTGGATGATATGCGGTGGAGATTTTATGAGTTACTCCATATCTTTTAAGAACTTTCTCAAGTTGATTATTACAGAAATGAGTACCCCGATCACTTATTAAAGCTTTCGGTGTTCCAAACCTTGCAAAAAGACGTTTTAAAAAGTTGACTACAACTCGTGCATCGTTAGTTGGGAGAGCTTGTGCTTCCGCCCATTTAGATACATAATCAATGGCTACGAGTATATATAGATTATTATGAGATTTTGGAAATGGACCCATAAAGTCAATACCCCAAATGTCAAATACTTCACATACTTGGATGACATTTTGTGGCATTTCATCACGTTGACTTATTCTTCCGGTCCTTTGACATGCATCACAGGATTTGCAAAGAAGGTGTGCGTCTTTGTAAATTGTAGGCCAATAGAATCCGGCTTCATAAACTTTTCTTGCTGTTAGTTGAGGCCCATAATGCCCTCCTGTTGGTCCTGTGTGACAATGGTTTAAAATTTTACTAGCTTCATCTCCAAATACACATCGGCGTATTATTCTATCGGGACAACTTTTAAACAGATGTGGATCTTCCCAGAAATAGTGTTTTATATCACTGAAGAATTTCTTTCGTCTTTGGTATGATAATCCTTTTTCAAGGAATCCACAAACTAAGTAGTTTGCATAGTCTGCAAACCATGGGATTTCTTTATAATCTATCTTCAATAGATATTCATCAGGAAAGTTGTCTTGTATGGCCGATTCATTCAGAACTTCTAATTCGGGTTTTTCAAGACGAGAAAGATGATCAGCGGTGAGATTTTCTGCTCCTTTTTTATCTCGGATTTCAATATCAAACTCTTGTAAGAGTAAGATCCAACGGATTAATCTTGGTTTAGCATCTTGTTTTGAAAATAGGTATCTAAGAGCAGAATGGTCGGTATAGACCACCGTTTTTGCTAGAACGAGATATGATCGAAATTTGTCAAAAGCAAAGACAATAGCAAGGAGTTCTTTTTCAGTAGTTGTATAGTTCGTTTGTGCTCCTTGTAATGTCTTACTAGCATAATATATAGGTTGAAATCGTTTTTCAATCCTTTGTCCTAAAACGGCTCCCATTGCAAAATCACTTGCATCGCACATTAGTTCAAATGGTAGATTCCAATTTGGTGTTATCATGATCGGTGCATTAGTGAGTTTTTCTTTAAGAATATTAAAAGATTTGATACATTCATCTGAAAAGATGAATGGCGCATCCTTTTCTAGGAGTTTATTCATAGGAGTGGCAATTTTAGAAAAATCTTTTATGAAACGTCGGTAAAAACCGGCATGCCCTAGAAAACTCCTAACTCCTCTAACATTTGTGGGATGTGGAAGTTTAGCAATTACATCTACTTTAGCTCTATCCACTTCAATTCCTTCTTTTGAAATTTTATGTCCAAGAACGATGCCTTCTTTAACCATAAAATGGCATTTCTCCCAATTAAGTACTAGATTTGATTTTTCGCATCTAATTAGCATTCGTTCCAGATTAACTAGACATGATTTAAATGTATCACCGAAGACTGAAAAGTCATCCATGAATACTTCCATACATTCTTCTATCATGTCGTGAAAAATCGCCATCATACACCTTTGAAAGGTTGCAGGGGCGTTACAAAGTCCAAATGGCATGCGTTTGTAAGCAAAAGTACCATAAGGGCACGTGAATGTGGTTTTCTCTTGGTCTTCGGGTGCTATTGGAATTTGAAAATATCCGGAAAATCCATCTAGAAAACAATAGTAACTATTTCCGGCTAATCTTTCCAACATTTGATCTATGAAAGGTAAGGGAAAGTGATCTTTTCTGGTGGCGTCATTTAATTTTCTATAATCAATACATACACGCCATCCTGTTATAGTCCTAGTAGGAATAAGCTCATTTTTCTCATTTGTGATAACAGTCATGCCACCCTTCTTAGGCACGCATTGAACTGGGCTTACCCATGGACTATCAGAGATTGGATATATCAAACCTGCATCTAGCAGTTTAATAATCTCTTTCTTAACTACATCTTGCATATTAGGATTTAGTCTTCGTTGACGTTGCACATACGTTTTATGACCTTCTTCCATAAGGATTTTATGTGTGCAATACGAAGGACTTATTCCTTTAATATCATGAATCTTCCATGCAATGGCTGGTTTATGAGCTTTCAACACAGAAATGAGTTGTGATTTCTCATTTTCAGTAAGAGAAGACGATATTATTACAGGTAATTCAGATTCACCATGTAAATAAGCGTATTCCAAATGGTTTGGAAGTGGCTTTAACTCTAATTTCGGAGGTTCTTCTATCGATGATTTATATCGATATCTGTCTTCTTCTTTTAGCATTTGAATTTCTTCTGTTGTTGGTTCATATCCATTAGCTATAAGTGTAGCTAACATTTCAGCTTCATCAATTGGTTCATTTCCTTCTCCTAAAGAACATTCTCCTGTTCCTTGTAATTCTGGAAATTCTTCTAATAATTCTGCATGTGCATCTATAGTTTGAATATAATAACATGTATCATCTGCAGATTGTGGTTGTTGCATTGCTCTATCAACTGAAAAGGTAACACTCTCATCCTCTATACTTAGGGTCAGTTTCTTACCGAACACGTCTATCATTGCTTTAGCCGTGTTTAAGAATGGTCTTCCTAATATGAGAGGAACTTGAGAATCTTCTTCCATGTCTAAAACAACAAAATCTACTGGGAATACTAAAGTACCAACTTTAACTAGCATGTTCTCCATTATCCCTCTAGGATATTTTATTGATCTATCGGCTAGTTGTATGCTTATTCTGGTTGGTTTCAATTCTCCAAGGTCTAGTTTAGCGTATAGTGAATACGGCATTAGATTTATACTAGCACCTAAATCTGCTAATGCTTCTATTGAACTAAGACTACCCAGAAAACATGGAATTGTGAAACTTCCTGGATCAGATAGTTTTTCTGGTATCTTATTTAACAGCACTGCTGAACAATTTGCATTCATAGTAACAGCCGAGAGTTCTTCCATTTTCTTTCTATTCGTGATTAGATCTTTCAAGAATTTAGCATATCTAGGCATTCCTGAAATTACATCAATGAAAGGAAGATTTACATTTATCTGTTTAAACATATCCAAGAATTTGGTTTGCTCGGCTTCAAGTTTTTCCTTCTTCATTTTACTCGGATAAGGAAGTGGTGGTTGGTATGGTTTAACATAAGGTTTATCCTTAACTATGTTATCTTCATTAACCTTTTCAACTACCTGTTCTTTTTCCTTATCTTGATCAGGTTGTGGTTCTTGTGGAGTAGGAATAGTTTCATCAGAAGTTACAGGTATTTCAGGTGGTTTAAGTGTTGTACCACTTCTTGTGGTAATAGCTTTAGCTGTTTCATTCCGGGGGTTAGCATTTGTATCACTAGGTAAACTTCCCGGTTTTCTTTCACCTATTAACCTTGCTAGGTTACTTACTTCTTGTTCCAGATTTTGAATAGAAGCTTGTTGATTTCTAAATGCTTGAGCATTTTGTTCATTTGTTTGTTTTTGAGATGTGAAAAACTGCGTTTGAGTTTCAACTAGCTTCGTCATCATATCTTCTAAATTCGGCTTTTTATCATCGGTTTGTTGTGGTGGTTTGTTTTGAAAATTTGGTCTTTGCTGATTGTAAGTATTATTGGATACTTGTTGATTGCTAGGACCTTGTTGGTTGTTGTATGGAATATTTCGGTTATAATTCTGGTTTTGATTGTAAATCGGTCTTGGCGGTTGATAATTATTCTGATAATTATTTCCAGGCCTTTGGTTTATGTATGAAATATTCTCTCTTTGTTCCATTGTTAATTCAATACTGAGACAATCTTTTGTCAAATGTGGTCCTCCACACTGCTCACAACTAATTCGTATAGCATGAATATCTTTAGTCATCTTTTCCATTCGTCTCTCGAAAGCATCTATCTTTGCGGAAATGGAATCTAAGTCATGGCTAGAATCGGCTCTAGCTGCTTTAGATGATCTAATGATATCTTTTTCTTGGTGCCACTCATGTGAGTGGGAAGCAGTGTTATCAATAATTTTGTAAGCATCAGTTTCGGTTTTCTTCATAATAGAACCACCAGCTGCTATATCTATGTCTTTTCTTGTAGTGATGTCGCATCCTTGGTAGAATATTTGTACTATTTGACAGGTGTCTAAACCATGTTGCGGACATCCTCTTAATAACTTTCCATATCTTGTCCACGCCTCATATAGAGTTTCATTTGGCTTTTGTGTGAACGTAACAATTTCTGCTTGAAGTCTTACTGCTTTAGATGCAGGAAAAAATTGTTTAAGAAATTTGTCAATTAAAACGTCCCATGTATCGATCGCCCCTTCAGGTAACGATTCCAACCAATCTTTGGCTTCTCCCTTTAAAGTCCAGGGAAATAACATGAGATATATCTGTTCATCCTCCACTTCTCGGATTTTAAATAGTGTGCAGATCCTATTAAAGGTACGTAGATGTTCATTTGGATCTTCCTTCGGTGCACCACTAAATTGGCATTGATTAGTCACCATGTGTAGAATTTGTCCTTTGATTTCATAATCTGGCGCATTAATGTCTGGATGAGTAATTGCGTGACCTTGGCCAGTGCGTTTAGCTCTCATTCGGTCTTCCATACTTAAAGGTTCCAGATTCTCCATAATTGAATTTGTTGACTCGGTATCACTAGATGGTTCTGATTTAATAGTTCGTTCCTCAACAATCTCTGTTTGAATGATTGGTGGTTCCGGAGGAAAGTTTAATGGTTCAGGATCTACAAACCGTTCCTGAATATTTTCTGGATTCTCAATTGTTAGGTTTGGTTCAAAAAATGGATTATCGGAAATTTGAACTGAAGTACTTGGTCGACTGGATGACGATTCTAAAGAAAAATCAACGGCGGTTATATTTGTTAAACGATGTCTTGATCGAGTTACAGGTGGTGAACGTACAAAAGGTGATGAACGTCTTGCTCGGTGCATTCACAGAATATCCTATTAGTTTTTAAAAGGAAAGAAAAATTATAATAAGTTATCCAATCAATAGACTTTTCTGATTTTGCCCACGTTTCGAATAGCCAAAAGATGCAGCAGAGGGGCAGGATTCGTTTGGTCTCAATATAATTGAGGACTGTTTGGCTCCAATAACCCGGTCCACGTACAAATCCAACTATTACTACGAACCAGAAAATTTTGATGTCTATCAATTTAACCACTTAAAATAAATTTTCGTAATTTTAAGAAATTTAGATAAGAAGTAGAAAAAATTCTAAGTCCTAAAACTAGAATAGCGAGAAATAAGAGAGAAAAAGAGTGCGCGTCGAAAAATGTCGAAAAAAAATGGTTGAAAAATAAAAGGTGACGGAAAAATAAAAGAAACTTAAAAAAAACTTAAAAATACTTAACTAACCTAACCTTATTACTACAACTAACTTAAAATTATAATCGCAAATTGAAATTACTAATTGGAATGATAATTGGTACATAGTAAAAGGTCTCTAAAAATATTAAAGCTTACAGGAAAAACTAAATCCCAAATGGAAATAACTTAAAAAGAAACTAAAACTTAAAAAGGCGTCGCAAAATTCTAAAGCACCTATATCTTAGTCTAAAGAAAAGGCACTTAAGGAATTCTACGGCAAAGCCTAAAAAATCTAAGAGTAAAAATAACTATAGCAAAAACTAAGTTTAAAATTAAATATGAGCTAAAAATATAAATATTACGCTACAACGATTAAAAAGGTACAAAATATAAAAATATACAAAAAGTTGTAAAAAGTACAATTTTTATAAAAATATTATTTTTATATTATTTATTTAATAAAACTATTAATTTTACAATTTTAATAAACTTATTTATACTAAATATAACAAATTAAATAAAAAGTAAAAGTAAAATTAAAATTAATAATAATAATAATAATAATTAGGTTTTAATAATAATAATAATTAAAAATAACCCGTGATTAGGGTTTTTGTCCGTGTGTCAGAAGGCCTCCGCGAGTCGCGGCAAATAAAGAGGAAAACTCCGCGAGTCGCGGGGTTCAGGAATTCTGTTGACAGGTTTTGTTTTTACGCGTTTTTCTTTATTTTTTTTTTTTTTTATTTTGTTTTCTGTTTTTTTTTTTTTATAAAAGATATTAAAATTAAAGTTATATTTTTATAAAGTAAAATAGAAATAAAGAAACTTTTAAAACTTAACTATTTAACAAAATCTTAAAAATACTAGTATTTTTGTTTTTCTTTTTATATTTTTCGAATTTTTAAAACGTAATTTTACAAAAACGACTTTTAATAAAAGTAGATAAAAATCTTTTTTTTTTTTTTTTTTATATTAGCGTTGCGCTTCCGGCTTTTAAGATAGTTCCCCGGCAGCGGCGCCAAAAATACTTGATGAAGTGCGAGGTGTATATAAAATAGTTTATAATTTTAGCAGGAAATACTATTAAATACGATACAATTTTACACAAGATATTTATTTATTTATAGAATGGATATACTTAAACCTTGCTACAACACTTATAGGCAGTGTACCTAATCGTACAGTAGTGTAGTTTTTAGTAAGTCCGGTTCGTTCCACAGGGAAATCTTTAAACAAAGCTCAACGCTATATTAGTTTACTTTTATAAAAATACAAATATATATATATAAGTAATATTATTATTATAAAGGGGGTTTTTACCGTTTAATGACCGGTTTGTCGATTTTAAAACTTTAGTCGCAGTTAAAACCTAATGTAAAATATAAAATACAAGACTTAAATTAAAGCGTAAAGTAAATAACGATAATGAAATTGCGAATAATAAAAGTGCGATAAAATTAAATTGCGATAATTAAAAAGTACGATAAATAAAAGTGCGATAAAATAACAATAAATAAAAGTGCGATAATTAGAAGTGCAATTAAATATAAAATAAAGGAAATTAAATATAAAATAAAAGAATTATGCTTATTTAAACTTCCGTAATCATGATGTTTGACGTGTTGATTTTAGTTTTATGCCCATGGGTTAATTGTCCTTTGTCCTGGATTATTCAATATGTCCGTCTGGTTTTTGTCCATAACAGTCCATCAGTCATAAATATAAATTGCAAGTGTCCTTGTCAAATTATTATTATACCCGAAGATAAATATTCCAACTAATTGGGGATTCGAATTGTAACAAGGTTTTAATACTTTGTTTAATGAATACACCAGGTTATCGACTGCGTGTAAACCAAGGTTTTACTACTTTGTTAACAATTACACCAATTACCCTTGAATGTAATTTCACCCCTGTTTTAATTATTCTAGTGGCTATTAATCCATTCCCGTGTCCGGTTAAATGAACGATTATTCGTACATATAAATACCCCGCCCATCGTGTCCGATCGAGTGTATATGGTAATTTATAGGGACGCCCAATTGTAAATCTTTATATTAACATTAACAAACTTTCATTTAGTTAAACAAATATAAAGCCCATTAATAGCCCATAGTCTAGTTTCCACAAGTGTCGTTCTTTTGTCCAAACCCCAATTATGGTACAAAGCTCAATTACCCAATTTTAGTAATTAGCCCAACATCATGATTACTTCGTTTTAAACAAGCATAATAATAACTTAGCTACGAGACATTAATATAAAAAGGTTGAACATAACTTACAATGATTAAAAATAGCGTAGCGTTACACGGACAGAATTTCGACTTACACCCTTACAACATTCGCTAACATAACCTTATTATTAGAATTATAATTAAAATTAAAATATAAATTATAAATATAAATATATATTACTTCGTATGAATGAGAAGAAAAATTGATGATGATTTTGATCAGAATTCGGGTTGATTTATAGCCAGACTTGATTTTTGGGGCTCCGCGACTCGCGGCCAAATACCCTTAAAACTCCGCGAGTCGCGGAGAGGTATTTACAGTTTACACCCTTGGAGTTTCCTGCTGCCGACGGTTTTAAATATATATATATAATATATATATAATTAATATAATTAATTATATATTATATTATATTTATATATATAGTTAACTTGTAATTTTTAGTCCGTTGCGTCGAGCGTTAAGAATTGACTCTGGTCCCGGTTCCGGATTTTCGAACGTCCTCGCGTACAATTTAATATCTTGTACTTTGCGTTTTAAATCTTGTACTCTTGTGATTTTGAGACGTTTCTTATCAATAATTGGAACCTTTTTGATTGTCTTTTGTTCTTTTGAGCTTTTTGGTCGTTTGCGTCTTCAATTCGTCGAATCTGTCTTTTGTCTTCACCTTTTATTATTTAAACGAATATCACTTGTAAATAGAACAATTGCAACTAAAAGCTTGTCTTTCTTGAGGAATAATGCTATGAAATATATGTTCGTTTTTAGCATTATCAGAGTACTTGGTTGACTGGATGACTATTCTAAAGAAAAATCAACGGCGACAATATTTGCTAGATGTCTTGATCTGGTTACAGGTGGTGAACGTACAAAAGGTGGTGAACGTCTTGCTCGGTGCATTCACTGAATATCCTATTAGTTTTTAAAAAGAAAGAAAAATTATATAAGTTATCCAATTAATAGACTTTTCTGATTTTGCCCACGTTTCGAATAGCCAAAAGATGCAGTAGAGGGGCAGGATTCGTTTGGTCTCAATATAATTGAGTACTGTTTGGCTCCAATAACCCGGTCCACGTACAAATCCAACTATTACTACGAACCAGAAAATTTTGATGTCTATCAATTTAACCACTTAAAATAAATTTTCGTAATTTTAAGAAATATAGATAAGAAGAAGAATAAAAATCTATGTCCTAAAACTAGAATGTCGAGAAATAAGAAAGAAAAAGAAAGCGCGTCGAAACAGGGCGAAAAAGAAAAGAAAAAGAGTGACTTATAAAATTTTAAAAACACTCGACTAACCCAACCTTATTACTATCACTAACTTAAAATTAAAATTTCAAATTGAGATTACTAAATGGAGTGATAATTGATACATAGGTAAAAGGCGTCGAAAAATAAAAATAAGAAAGTAGCGCGTTGAAACTTAAAAAGAACTAAAAACTAAAAATTAAAAGTTGCGTCTAAAAATATTAAAGCTTAAAAGTAAAACTATATCCCAAATGGCAATATCTTAAAAAGGAACTAAAACTTAAAAAGGCGTCACAAAATTCTAAAGCACTTAGATCTTAGTCTAAAGAAAAAGCACTTAAGTGATTTTACGGCAAAGCCTAAAATTCTAGATATAAAAATAACTATGGCAAAAATTATATCTTAAAACTAAATACGAGCGAAAAATACAAAAATTACGCTAAAACAATTAAAAAGATACAAAATATAAAAATATATTAAAAGTTGTAAAAAATTACAATTTTTATAAAAATATTATTTATTTTATAAAACTATTAATTTTATAAATTAATTAAACTAATTAAACTTAAAATACAAATTAAATAAATAAAACTAAATTAATTATTTAAAATACTAACCCTAATTAGGGTTTTAATTAAATAATAATAATAATAATTATTACACCGTAATTAATGCAGTTGGCAGACTAATCAGACGTGTCAGGTGAGCTCATGCGATCGCATGAGTTCTATGTTACCCGGCCATGCAATCGCATGGGCTAGGGTTTCGGGCCAGACACTGGGCTGCTACAGTACAGGCCGAGAGTTTATTATTTTTTTTTTGCTGTATTATATTTCTGTTTTATAAATTTATGTAATATATTAATATAAATTAAAAAAAACTTATATTTTTATAAAATAAAGATAAAGAAACTTTTATAGAACTTATAAATTTAACAAACTCTTAAAAATATTTATATTTTTGTTTTTCTTTTTATATTTTTGAATATATTAAAACGTATTTTTACAAAAGTGTATTTTTTTTTATAAAAGTAAACTAAAAATAAAAATCTTTTTTTTTATATTTAGCGTTGCGCTTCCGGCTTTTAAGCTAGATTTTGTTCCCCGGCAGCGGCGCCAAAAATACTTGATGTTATGCGAGGTGTATATAAAATAGCTTATATTTTTACAGGAAAATCTATTAAATACGATACAATTTTACACAAGATATTTATTTATTTATAGAATGGATATACTTAAACCTTGCTACAATACTTATAGGCATTGTACCTAATCGTACAGTAGTGTAGTTTTTAGTAAGTCCAGTTCGTTCCACAGGGAATCTTTTAATCAAAGCTTAACGCTATATTAGTTTTATTTTATAAAAATACAAATATATATATAAGTAATATTATTATTATAAAGGGGATTTTTACCGTGTAATGACCGGTTTGTCAATTTTAAAACTTTAGTCGTAGTTAAAACCTAATGTAAAATAATAAAAATAAATATAACTTAATTTAAAGCGTAAAGTAAATAACAATAATGAAATTGCGATAAATAAAAGTGCGATGAAATAAAATACAATAATTAAAAAGTACGATAATTAAAAGTGCAATTAAATACAATAACAATAAATTAAAGTGCAATAATTAGAAGTGCAATTAAATATAAAATAAAGGAAATTAAATATGAAATAAAAGAATTATGCTTATTTAAACTTCCGTAATCATGATGTTTGACGTGTTGATTTTAGTTTTATGCCCATGGGTTAATTGTCCTTTGTCCTGGATTATTTAATATGTCCGTCTGGTTTTTGTCCATAACAGTCCATCAGTCATAAATATAAAGTGCGAGTATCCTCGTCAAATTATTCTATTACCCGAAGTTAAATATTCCAACTAATTGGGGACTTAAACTGTAACAAGATTTTAATACTTTGTTTAATAATTACACCAGGTTATCGACTGCGTGTAACCCAAGGTTTTAATACTTTGTTATCAATTATGCCAAGTGTCCTTGTACATAATTTCACCCCTGTTTTAATAATTCTAGTGACTATTAATCCATTCCCGTGTCCGGTTAAATGAACAATTATTCGTACATATAAATACCCCGCCCATCGTGTCCGATCGAGTGTATATGGTTATTTATAGGGACGTCCAATTGTAAATCTTTATATTAAAATTAACAAATTATCATTTAGTTAAACAAATATAAAGCCCATTAATAGCCCATAGTCTAATTTCCACAAGTGTCGTTCTTTTATCCAAACTCCAATTATAGTACAAAGCCCAATTACTCAATTTTAATATTTTTAGCCCAACATCATGATTACTTCGGATTAAATAAGCATAATAATAATTTAGCTACGAGACATTAAATTAAAAAGGTTAAACATAACTTACAATGATTAAAAATAGCGTAGCGTTACACGGACAGAATTTCGACTTACACCCTTACAACATTCGCTAACATACCCTTATTATTAGAATTAAAATTAAAATTAAAATTAAAATTATAATATATATATATGTTTACGAGATAGAGAGAAAGATATATCATATATGGTACACCAGAGCTCGTGTTTTATAGGCCTTGTGAGCTGGAAAAGAGCCTCATGCGATCGCATGAACTTTGCCCTTCAAAGCTATGCGATCGCATGGCCAGCTGGGGAGAGCCACATTTGGTTGTTTTCTTCTGCCGACGGTTTTTAAAAATAATGTAATATATATATTAATTTTAAGAATTAATTATATATTATATTATATTCATGTGCATAGTTGACTTGTAATTTTTAGTCCGTTGCGTCGAGCGTTGAGAGTTGACTCTGGTCCCGGTTCCGGATTTTCGAACGTCCTTGCGAATAATTTAATATCTTGTACTTTGCGTTTTGAATCATGTACTCTTGTAATTTTGAGACGTTTCTGATCAATAATTGGAACCTCTTTGATTGCATTTTATACTTTTGAGCTTTTTGGTCGTTTGCGTCTTCAATTTGTCGAATCTGTCTTTTGTCTTCACCTTTTATTATTTAAACGAATATCACTTGTAAATAGAACAGCTGCAACTAAAAGCTTGTCTTTCTTGAGGAATAATGCTATGAAATATATGTTCGTTTTTAGCATTATCAGGTGTCCTGATGATTAGGGATGGTAAGGTGAGAAAGAATAAGGCGAAAACTTGGGAAAAAGGAAAAGGCAAGTCAATTGCTAAGAAAATGATTCCACCACCTCCCAAGAAAGAAAACCCAGCGAAAGACGCCGAATGTTTCCACTGTGGAAAAGTTGGCCACTGGAGGAGGAACTGTCCTTCCTACCTATCTGAGTTGAGAAAAGGCAAAGCTGGCCAGACCAGCAAATCAGGTATATTTCATATACAGTTATATACTTTTTCTAGTGATTTCTGAATTTTTGATACTGGTTGTGTGATGTGCAGCGTGGTGTATATATAATAGTTATTAATTTTAGCAGAAAATACTATTAAATACGATACAATTTTACACAAGATATTTATTTATTTATAGAATGGATATACTTAAACCTTGCTACAACACTTATAGGAAGTGTACCTAATCGTACAGTAGTGTAGTTTTTAGTAAGTCCGGTTCGTTCCACAGGGAAAATCTTTAAACAAAGCTTAACGCTATATTAGTTTACTTTTATAAAAATACAAATATATATATATATATAAGTAATATTATTATTATAAAGGGGGGTTTTTACCGTTTAATGACCGGTTTGTCGATTTTAAAACTTTAGTCGCAGTTAAAATCTAATGTAAAATATTAAATAAATAAAAGACTTAATTTAAAGCGTAAAATAAATAACAATAATGAAATTGCAATAAAAGTGCGATAAAATAAAATTGCGATAATTAAAAAGTACGATAATTAAAAGTGCGATTAAATAACAATAAATAAAAGTGCGATAATTAGAAGTGCAATTAAATATAAAATAAAGGAAATTAAATATGAAATAAAAGAATTATGCTTATTTAAACTTCCGTAATCATGATGTTTGACGTGTTGATTTTAATTTTATGCCCATGGTTTAATTGTCCTTTATCCTGAATTATTTAATATGTCCGTTTGGTTTTTGTCCATAACAGTCCATCAGTCATAAATATAAAGTGCGAGTGTCCTCGTCAAATTATCCTTATACCCGAAGTTAAATATTCCAACTATTTGGGGATTTAAACTGTAACAAGATTTTAATACTTTGTTTAATAATTACACCAGGATGTCGACTGAGTGTAACCCAAGGTTTTAATATTTTGTTATCAATTATACCAAGTGTCCTTTGTACATAATTTCACCCCTGTTTTAATTATTCTAGTGGCTATTAATCCATTCCCGTGTCCGGTTAAATGAACGATTATTCGTACATATAAATACCCCGCCCATCGTGTCCGATCGAGTGTATATGGTAATTTATAGGGACGCCCAATTGTAAATCTTTAAATTAACATTAACAAACTATCATTTAGTTAAACAAATATAAAGCCTATTAATAGCCCATAGTCTAATTTCCACAAGTGTCGTTCTTTTGTCCAAACCCCAATTATGGTACAAAGCCCAATTACCCAATTTTAGTAATTAACCCAACATCATGATTACTTCGTTTTAAATAAGCATAATAATAACTTAGCTACGAGACATTAATATAAAAAGGTTGAACATAACTTACAATGATTAAAAATAGCGTAGCGTTACACGGACAGAATTTCGACTTACACCCTTACAATATTCGCTAACATACCCTTATTATTAGAATTATAATTAAAATTAAAATTAAAATATAAATTATAAATATAAATATATCGTATGAATGAGGAGAAAAAAAGATGATGAAAATGATCAGAATTCGGTTTGCTTTATAGGGAGTTTCAAAACTGGGGGCTCCGCGACTCGCGGCCTTTTTGGCCTTCAAACTCCGCGAGTCGCGGAGTTTGCTTTTACAGCTCAGAGGAGTTTGGCTCTTTGTTTGCCGACAGTTTATAATATATATATATATATAATATATATAATTAATATAATTAATTATATATTATATTATATTTATATACATAGTTAACTTGTAATTTTTAGTCCGTTGCGTCGAGCGTTGAGAGTTGACTCTGGTCCCGGTTCCGGATTTTCAAACGTCCTTGCGTACAATTTTATATTTTGTACTTTGCGTTTTGAATCTTGTACTCTTGTAATTTCAAGACGTTTCTTATCAATAATTGGAACCTCTTTGATTGTCTTTTGTACTTTTGAGCTTTTTGGTCGTTTGCGTCTTCAATTCGTCGAATCTGTCTTTTGTCTTCACCTTTTATTATTTAAACGAATATCACTTGTAAATAGAACAATTTCAACTAAAAGCTTGTCTTTCTTGAGGAATAATGCTATGAAATATATGTTCGTTTTTAGCATTATCAAATATTCCCACACTTGAGCGTTGCTTGTCCTCAAGCAATATCGTCTTGAAATACTAGAATCACTTCTTTATTCTTCACACTTTGTACATCAGTGATTTTTATACGGTGGTATAAACAATGGTAGTAACGATATGGTTTACAGTCCCACATGACTATAAAAATTTAGATCCATTAAGGAAATTGGATCTTTATGAAAACATTTGATCTTTTGAAATCTAGTTTTTACCCTAGATAAGTTTTCCGGGATAACCCTTTACCGGTGTTTGCAAAATATTTTTGTGGGTTTGGTGGGTTTCAGATTTGAAAATTTTAGCTCAAAACTTATGGTTTTGTGTCACCCACTTGCTAACCTTGAATTTGGAAAGCAACACGTCCAGTATACTTGCTCCGTATATTACCTTTCGATAAACTACCATCCGGTTGTAAAGGAAAGCGTTGAACAAGCAACTGTTAAGGCAATGTCCCCTGACATGCTTTTAATTATGGTCTATAACGTGTCGGACGCAATTACTATCCTTTGTAGGAGCAATAGTAAAGCTCACCCTAGGAATTTTTCGGTCTGGCACAAGGTCCTGTCTTTGACCATGCTATGCAACCACCGTTCTTACGGTTGACACCCGATTTAGTTCAGGTGACCTAATGAATTCCAGGTGAATTCCTAGGATTTTACGTTCAATGGTAATGAACGCATTGAAAATAGGGTTTTCAGAAAACAAATCGGTTTTATTTTTGATCAAAATATTTTCTCGTTCAAGCTCGAGTTTAGATATCATTGAATTCCATGAGTTTGAATTCTCAATCTTTAAGGTCAATCTCTAAGATTGAGTAATATCAGTCTTAAAAGCTGATTTTTAATCTTTAAGGAGATTATCCTTTCTGGGGATCTGATTCATTAGTTTTATCCAGCTAATTTGCATGGTGCCCCCCCATTGTACGAGATAAATCCTTCTCATGGTTAGGATAAATCTGACCACTTGGCGACCCTGTTTAATGCTGAGGTCCGTGGATTTCCTGCTGATTTTAGTGATGACTTTTCTGGATTTTTCGTCAACCTACAGCTGGTCTGGACGACAACTTCATGACCTAAATCAAAAAGCGCGTGTCTTTTTCGGAAGACTTTACTTCCTTTTAATGATGGAATTGATTCATCGTGTAGATCCATCTCTTCTTTTCTTTCATCGGGTAAAACAGTTTAGTTTAGTCCAAAGCAAAAGTATTTTCAGTTATTTGTTACAGATATATGTGACATATGTTTAAGATAACTTGGTAAATTTTCCCACACTTGGCTTTTATTTTCCTTTTTATTGTCCTCTATTCCATTTTAAATGAATTTTAACATTTTGGTTTGTTTCTCAATTTATGTCCTTTCCGAGGTAACAATAATTTCGGTGTTAAAACCTAGTTTTATCGTTCATAAATATGTATAAACATGATTTTGAGTTCATTTAATTGAAAATTTTGAAAAATTTTACTAGAATTGGGTAGTCAGTATATAAGACTAGGGCTATTCTTTATTATCAGAGAGCACTAGATTCTAATACAACTACTGCTTTACTAGTATTTTTAATGGTAACCAAGTGTTTAAGATAAAAATTTTAAAATCCGAAAGAATTTAACCCCTTCCCACACTTAAGATCTTGCAATGCCCTCATTTGCAAGAAATCAGTAACAATTTAAATTATTGAGGGTGATTTGTGTGAAAATGATTAAATTTTTACCAAAGTTTCCAAATATATTGGCGTTTGTTTGCTGAATGATAAATGGTGCACATCATTTGTTCATTCCATCTTGTTGTTATTTCACATATATTTTGCATCTTGTCGTCAAAATTAGTTGCTTTTGCTGAACTTAATGCCAGTCTTTGAAAATGCGTTGTTTTACCCTGTTGTGTACATAAGATAAACTGCAAACATATATACATATTTTTGAAGTTTGGTATATTACCCCACATTCAAAAATTATTAAAATCTAAGAATAAAAGTTAGATAATTATAAAAATGATTACAATATTAACAAAAGTATTAAACGTATCAATAATTACAAATTACAAAATAAATAAAACTAAGTATACTAGGGATGATACTGGTACCAATAGGGGTTCCAGGCATAACCATAGGTGCTATAGAATGCTTCGGCAGGGTTATACGTAGGATATGGTGGCTGCATCTCTATAGTCCAGGGAGGGAAGATGGGTTTCGGTATAGGAATATAGTTTCTACCTATATGTTGGCAATGAGCTATGATTTGGTTCTGATGAACTTGCCAATCTTCAAATGCTCTCTGTCTAGCATTTTCGTATTCCTGAGAAGCTATAAACCTTTGCATTTCTTGCATCTCATTCCCCCCTCCTACATTACCTTGCTGTTGGTTTCTCTCCACCTGTGGATGTCTACCATGGTATTGTACTGCGGCGTTATTTTGCCTCTTCAAAACTTTCGCACCATGGTATACATTTAAACCTATAGTATCGCGGGGTTCCGGTTCTTCTACTAATAATCCCCCCCGACTTATATCCACACCGAGATATTCACCAATCAAAGTAATAAAAATACCACCTCCTATTATGCTATGCGGTCTCATCCCCCGAACCATAGCTGATAAATAATAACCCACACAATATGGTATACTTACAGTGCTTTGTGGGTCTCGAATACACATATGGTAAAACAAATCCTGTTCATTTACTTTTTCCTTGTTTTTACCCCTTTGTGTAATCGAATTAGCTAAAAACCTATGAATCACTCTTAATTCGGCTCTATCTATATCCAAATAAGAGTAATTTCCCCCTTTGAAACGGTGATGGCTTGTCATTTGACTCCACACACCGTGTGTATCAAAATTTTCATCTATCTTTCTTCCGTTTAGTATCAACCCTCTACAATCGGCAGATGCTAACTCCTCAGGCGTATATATACGTAAAGCCCGAGCCATGTCTAGTAAAGACATGTGGCGCATCGAACCGCCTAACAAAAATCTAATAAAAGAACGATCGGTTAAACTAGCTACCCGATCATTCAACTCTATACTACATAACAATTTTTCACACCATACTTTATATACAGGTCTACGCATGGTGAATAAACGTACCCAGTCATTAAAAGAAGAATTACCATACCTCTGTACAAGTAATTCCCTAATTGGCCCGGCCAATTCTACAGCTTCTAAGGGTCCCCATTCTATGACCCTCGGTACCTCAACAACCTTAGAATGAAGAGTATGCAAACCCCGTTGATATTTTGGATAATCTATCCAAAGTCTGTCAAATCTCAGGTTCGGGTGCAACTCTTCCAAGTGCATATCGGAAAAGGTCATGACTGGATGAGGTATATCCTGCTTGTAGTAGTTATCCACCTCCTGTTGTTCCACATTCTCAGCAGGAGCATTGCGTGCTTGGGATGAAGATTCACCCCTTTCAGTCTGCAAAACACATCAAACACAATTTTTGTGCATCCAAATATGCATTAGTGTCAGTAAAATCATCAATCAAAATAATTACAATGACATTTTTCACATTTTTATCAAATCTACACTTTTTCAAATAAGCATATACGAAAATGTTCGCCAAGTTCATAAGCATTCAACTCAAATAACATGTCAAAATAATCATTACTAGCAATTAAACAAGTCTCAAATGGCATTATCTTTCAAAAATCAAGTTCATGAATTTTAGACTTGAAAAAGTCCACTTTAATTCTCAAAATCATGTTTAGGCTCAAAGTTTGTATCATTTAACTACCTAAACATGTTACACTACTTAATTTAGCAACAATTCATGACAAAAATCGGCCATAACCTGTTTATATCAAAAAGCCCCAAATTGCTCAAGAACACAAACCCTATATTACTCAAAATTTGAAGTTTAAAGCTTCTAATCATGTTAAACAGCATCAATCTAGGTTATATAAGCATAATACATAAACAAATTAAGCCTAATTACACTAAAAAGCATCAAAATCAAATTGGGAAAAAAAATGGCTCAAGAACACTAATTTCGGATTAAATGGTGTTTAGGTGTAGAAATTTACCGTTTTTCTTGAGTAATTCCTAGATAGCATCCTTCTCAACATGATTTTAGTAAAAGATTTGGTGATTAACGGTTAAAAATTGTGATTTTAGGGGTTTTTTCTCGGGTTTTTTCGTGCAGTTTTTGCAGTATTTTTGAGTTGTGGCGTGTGGTTTGAGCTGTTCTTGCGTTTTATTTTTTTTTCTGTAAATTGGTCCTCCTGCGACTCGCTGAGATTTCCCCTTCAAACTCCGCGAGTCGCGGAGTTTGCTATTTTTTTTTTTATAATCATTAACTTATAAAACAATTAAGTACTTAATTTTTAAAATTTTGTTTCCCTTTAGGACGAGGTCGTTTTGGATCGATGTCCTAGTCCGTCCTTTGACAAAATTTTAAAATTTGTCTTTTTGTAGCGATTGTTTTAAAAGCTAAGATTTTTTTTGTTTTTTAATGTTTTTGGCATACTTTAATTCAATAAGATTAAAAATAATGATAATAAAAGTTCTCGTCCCTCCCTCGGGTAAAGTAATTTCGGTTCAAAGACCTAGTCTTCAACTTACGACGAATTTTAAAAATCATATTTTTAACTTAATGAGATAAAGTAAATTTTTGTTTTTAAATTCACACAACTTAAATATAAAATTCAAAATTAATATTAAAAATTCACACCAAACTTAAAATTTGAAATGCATAAAATTAAAAATTCATATTATAAATTCACACCAAACTTATATTAATTTTTCAAATATTTACAATTTTAAATATATTGTTTTTACAAAGTTTACAATATTAATTTAAGATTTAAATATTAATTTCAAAAACATGGTAAAAATAAAATTAAAAATCTTTTTGTCTTTTTATCCCACTTTAATCAATCAAATATTATCAAAAATATGCGCCCCTCTTTTCGGTAAAGTAATTTCGGTTCCAAAACCTAATTTAACTCATGACGAATTTTTGAAATATTTTGGGTTGATTGTTTAAAGATATTTATACCTTAAGAATAAACGTTAAATTTCGCAGTGATGTAATAAATTTTTGAATGATATCAATAATTTCGGTCGCCAAACCTAATTTTATTCAATACCAATTTAATACTTTTTAGCGAACAAATTAGCGTTTATTATCAAAAGGTTAAAAATAAAAATAAAAACAAAAACTGTACAGACATACCTGTGAAATAGATTTCTTAGTTATATGATCTATCCCATTCATAAGATAGTCGGTTTAATTGGTTTTCCATGGCTACATAGGCGTAACCTCGAGCATTCAGTGTCTTTTCTTCTAAACATATGAACGGTCCGTCTCTGCATAAAGTAACAAATTCGGTATTTGAATAGGTTTGATTATTTGAACATTTACCTCCATGTGACCATTTTCCGCATTTGTGACATCTTTCTAAGTGTCGTGCTCTTCTTTTCGCTGCGGATTTTGATTTTCCTTTACCAAATTGTAACTTATTATCTTCGCATCTGGATTCTTTTCTAACTCCGTCCATTCTTTCTCTGATTACTGATACTATTTCACTCGGTAGTATGTCATTATTACGTTTAGTGATCAAAGCGTGTAGCATTAGACCATGGTTTAGTTCACAGGCAGTCTTCATTTTGTAAAAACCTAAAAAAAATAAAAATTCAGAATGGGGGGAGAAGACTAGTTCTTTAGGGTCTGCTAGGGAAAGACCATTCGAGTTCCATTTTCAAGAACTACACGAAAACAGACAATCTAACTCTAACAGAAATACATATTATCCTTTAAAGACTTGATTCTCCCCACACTTAGTTAGCTGTGGTGTCGAAATTGTGATTTACTTCGTTGTCGACTTCCATCGGACCATGTATGTAATGTTTAACTCTGTGACCATTAACTTTAAATTCAATCCCATTTGAATTTATTAATTCTATCGTTCCGTATGGGAAAACTCTTTTGACTATGAATGGTCCAGACCATCTTGATTTCAATTTTCCAGGAAATAGCTTGAATCTTGAATTGAAAAGAAGAACTCTGTCTCCTTCTTTAAATTCTTTTGAACTTCTGATTCTTTTATCATGCCATTTCTTCGTTCTTTCTTTATAGATTAACGAATTTTCGTATGCTTCATGTCTTAATTCTTCTAATTCGTTTAGTTGACTTAATCGTAGACGTCCGGCTTCATGTAAATCAAGATTACATGTCTTCAAAGCCCAAAATACTTTGTGTTCAATTTCTACTGGAAGATGACATGCTTTTCCATAAACAAGTCTAAAAGGTGTGGTTCCAATTGGAGTTTTGTAGGCTGTTCTAAAAGCCCAGAGTGCATCCTCCAATTTAATGGACCATTCCTTCGGATTTGATCCTACGGTTTTCTCTAGAATACGTTTTAAAGCTCGGTTGGTATTTTCAACTTGTCCACTTGTTTGTGGATGATATGCGGTGGAGATTTTATGAGTTACTCCATATCTTTTAAGAACTTTCTCAAGTTGATTATTACAGAAATGAGTACCCCGATCACTTATTAAAGCTTTCGGTGTTCCAAACCTTGCAAAAAGACGTTTTAAAAAGTTGACTACAACTCGTGCATCGTTAGTTGGGAGAGCTTGTGCTTCTGCCCATTTAGATACATAATCAATGTCTACGAGTATATATAGATTATTATGAGATTTTGGAAATGGACCCATAAAGTCAATACCCCAAATGTCAAATACTTCACATACTTGGATGATATTTTATGGCATTTCATCACGTTGACTTATTTTTCCGGCCCTTTGACATGCATCACAGGATTTGCAAAGAAGGTGTGCGTCTTTGTAAATTGTAGGCCAATAGAATCCAGCTTCATAAACTTTTCTTGCTGTTAGTTGAGGCCCATAATGCCCTCCTGTTGGTCCTGTGTGACAATGGTTTAATATTTTACTAGCTTCATCTCCAAATACACATCGGCGTATTATTCCATCAGGACAACTTTTAAACAGATGTGGATCTTCCCAAAAATAGTGTTTTATATCACTGAAGAATTTCTTTCGTCTTTGGTACGATAATCCTTTTTCAAGGAATCCACAAACTAAGTAGTTTGCATAGTCTGCAAACCATGGGATTTCTTTATAATCTATCTTCAATAGATATTCATCAGGAAAGTTGTCTTATATGGCCGATTCATTTAGAACTTCTAACTCAGGATTTTCAAGACGAGAAAGATGATCAGCGGCGAGATTTTCTGCTCCTCTTTTATCTCGGATTTCAATATCAAACTCTTGTAAGAGTAAGATCCAACGGATTAATCTTGGTTTAGCATCTTGTTTTGAAAATAGGTATCTAAGAGCAGAATGGTCGGTATAGACCACCGTTTTTGCTAGAACGAGATATGATCGAAATTTGTCAAAAGCAAAGACAATAGCAAGGAGTTCTTTTTCAGTAGTTGTATAGTTCGTTTGTGCTCCTTGTAACGTCTTACTAGCATAATATATAGGTTGAAATCGTTTTTCAATCCTTTGTCCTAAAACGGCTCCCATTGCAAAATCACTTGCATCGCACATTAGTTCAAATGGTAGATTCCAATTTGGTGTTATCATGATCGGCACATTAGTGAGTTTTTCTTTAAGAATATTAAAAGATTTGATACACTCATCTGAAAAGATGAATGGAGCATCCTTTTCTAGGAGTTTATTCATAGGAGTGGCAATTTTAGAAAAATCTTTTATGAAACGTCGGTAAAAACCGGCATGCCCTAGAAAACTCCTAACTCCTCTAACATTGGTGGGATGTGGAAGTTTAGCAATTACATCTACTTTAGCTCTATCCACTTCAATTCCTTCTTTTAAAATTTTATGTCCAAGAACGATGCCTTCTTTAACCATGAAATGGCATTTCTCCCAATTAAGTACTAGATTTGATTTTTCGCATCTAATTAGCATTCGTTCCAGATTAACTAGACATAATTTAAATGTATCACCGAAGACTGAAAAGTCATCCATGAATACTTCCATGCATTCTTCTATCATGTCGTGAAAAATCGCCATCATACACCTTTGAAAGGTTGCAGGGGCGTTACAAAGTCCAAATGGCATGCGTTTGTAAGCAAAAGTACCATAAGGGCATGTGAATGTGGTTTTCTCTTGATCTTCGGGTGCTATTGGAATTTGAAAATATCCGAAAAATCCATCTAGAAAACAATAGTAACTATTTCCGGCTAATCTTTCCAACATTTGATCTATGAAAGGTAAGGGAAAGTGATCTTTTCTGGTGGCGTCATTTAATTTTCTATAATCAATACATACACGCCATCCTGTTACAGTCCTAGTAGGAATAAGCTCATTTTTCTCATTTGTAATGACAGTCATGCCACCCTTCTTAGGCATGCATTGAACTGGGCTTACCCATTGATTATCAGAGATTGGATAAATTAAACCTGCATCTAGCAGTTTAATAATCTCTTTCTTAACTACATCTTGCATATTAGGATTTAGTCTTCGTTGGCGTTGCACATACGTTTTATGACCTTCTTCCATAAGGATTTTATGTGTGCAATACGAAGGACTTATTCCTTTAATATCATGAATCTTCCATGCAATGGCTGGTTTATGAGCTTTCAACACAGAAATGAGTTGTGATTTCTCATTTTCAGTAAGAGAAGACGATATTATTACAGGTAATTCAGATTCACCATGTAAATAAGCGTATTCCAAATGGTTTGGAAGTGGCTTTAACTCTAATTTCGGAGGTTCTTCTATCGATGATTTATATCGATATCTGTCTTCTTCTTTTAGCATTTGAATTTCTTCTGTTGTTGGTTCATATCCATTAGCTATAAGTGTAGCTAACATTTCAGCTTCATCAATTGGTTCATTACCTTCTCCTAAAGAACATTCTCCTGTTCCTTGTAATTCTGGAAATTCTTCTAATAATTCTGCATGTGCATCTATAGTTTGAATATAATAACATGTATCATCTGCAGATTGCGGTTGTTGCATTGCTCTATCAACTGAAAAGGTAACACTCTCATCCTCTATACTTAGGGTCAGTTTCTTACCGAACACGTCTATCATTGCTTTAGCCGTGTTTAAGAATGGTCTTCCTAATATGAGAGGAACTTGGGAATCTTCTTCCATGTCCAAAACAACAAAATCTACTGGAAATACTAAAGTACCAACTTTAACTAGCATGTTCTCCATTATCCCTCTAGGATATTTTATTGATCTATCGGCTAGTTGTATGCTTATTCTGGTTGGTTTCAATTCTCCAAGGTCTAGTTTAGTGTATAGTGAATACGGCATTAGATTTATACTAGAACCTAAGTCTGCCAATGCTTCTATTGAACTAAGACTACCCAGAAAATATGGAATTGTGAAACTTCCTGGATCAGATAGTTTTTCTGGTATCTTATTCAACAGCACTGCTGAACAATTAGCATTCATAGTAACAGCCGAGAGTTCTTCCATTTTCTTTCTATTTGAGATTAGATCTTTCAAGAATTTAGCATATCTAGGCATTCCTGAAATCACATCAATGAAAGGAAGATTTACATTTATCTGTTTAAACATATCCAAGAATTTGGATTGCTCGGCTTCAAGTTTCTCTTTCTTCATTTTACTCGGATAAGGAAGTGGCGGTTGGTATGGTTTAACATAAGGTTTATCCTTAACTGTGTGATCTTCATTAACCTTTTCAACTACCGGTTCTTTTTCCTTATCTTGATCAGGTTGTGGTTCTTGTGGAGTAGGAATAGCTTCATCAGAAGTTACAGGTATTTCAGGTGCTTTAGCCGGGGGTTAGCATTTGTATCACTAGGTAGACTTCCCGGTTTTCTTTCACCTATTAACCTTGCTAGGTTACTCACTTCTTGTTCCAGATTTTGAATAGAAGCTTGTTGATTTCTAGATGCTTGAGCATTTTGTTCATTTGTTTGTTTCTGAGATGTGAAAAACTGCGTTTGAGTTTCAACTAGCTTCGTCATCATATCTTCTAAATTCGGCTTTTTATCATCGGTTTGTTGTGGTGGTTTGTTTTGAAAATTAGGTCTTTGCTGATTATAAGTATTATTGGATACTTGTTGATTGCTAGGACCTTGTTGGTTGTTGTATGGAATATTTCTATTATAATTCTGGTTTTGATTGTAAATCGGTCTTGGCGGTTGATAATTATTCTGATAATTATTTCCAGGCCTTTGGTTTATGTATGAAATATTCTCTCTTTGTTCCATTGTTAATTCAATACTGAGACAATCTTTTGTCAAATGTGGTCCTCCACACTGCTCACAACTAATTCGTATTGAGTGAATATCTTTAGTCATCTTTTCCATTCGTCTCTCCACAGCATCTATCTTTGCGGAAATGGAATCTAAGTCATGGCTAGAATCGGCTCTAGCTGCTTTAGATGATCTAACGATGTCTTTTTCTTGGTGCCACTCATGTGAGTGGGAAGCAGTATTATCAATAATTTTGTAAGCATCAGTTTCGGTTTTCTTCATAATAGAACCACCAGCTGCTATATCTATGTCTTTTCTTGTAGTGATGTCGCATCCTTGGTAGAATATTTGTACTATTTGACAGGTGTCTAAACCATGTTGCGGACATCCTCTTAACAACTTTCCATATCTTGTCCACGCCTCATATAGAGTTTCATTTGGTTTCTGTGTAAACGTAACAATTTCTGCTTGAAGTCTTACGGCTTTAGATGCAGGAAAGAATTGTTTAAGAAATTTTTCAACTAAAACGTCCCATGTATCAATCGCCCCTTCAGGTAACGATTCCAACCAATCTTTGGCTTCTCCCTTTAAAGTCCAGGGAAATAACATGAGATATATCTGTTCATCCTCCACTTCTCGGATTTTAAATAGTGTGCAGATCCTATTAAAGGTACGTAGATGTTCATTTGGATCTTCCTTCGGCGCACCACTAAATTGGCATTGATTAGTCACCATGTGTAGAATTTGTCCTTTGATTTCATAATCTGGCGCATTAATGTCTGGATGAGTAATTGCGTGACCTTGGCCAGTGCGTTTAGCTCTCATTCGGTCTTCCATACTTAAAGGTTCCAGATTCTCCATAATTGAATTTGTTGAATCGGTATCACTAGATGATTCTGATTTAATGGTTCGTTCCTCAACAATCTCTGTTTGAATGATTGGTGGCTCCGGAGGAAAGTTTAATGGTTCAGGATCTACGAACCGTTCCTGAATATTCTCCGGATTCTCAATTGTGAGGTCGGGTTCAAAAAATGGATTATTGGAAATTTGAACTGAAGTACTTGGTCTACTGGATGACGATTCTAAAGAAAAATCAACGGCGGTTATATTTGCTAAATGTCTTGATCTAGTTACAGGTGGTGAACGTACAAAAGGTGGTGAACGTCTTGCTCGGTGCATTCACTGAATATCCTATTAGTTTTTAAAAGGAAAGAAAAATTATAATAAGTTATCCAATCAATAGACTTTTCTGATTTTGCCCACGTTTCGAATAGCCAAAAGATGCAGCAGAGGGGCAGGATTCGTTTGGTCTCAATATAATTGAGGACTGTTTGGCTCCAATAACCCGGTCCACGTACAAATCCAACTATTACTACGAACCAGAAAATTTTGATGTCTATCAATTTAACCACTTAAAATAAATTTTCGTAATTTTAAGAAATTTAGATAAGAAGTAGAATAAAAATCTATGTCCTAAAACTAGAATAGCGAGAAATAAGAAAGAAAAAGAGTTCGTCGGAAAAAGGTTGAAAAAGAAAAATGGTTGAAAAATAAAAGGTGACGAAAAAATAAAAGAAACTTATAAAACTTAAAAATACTTGACTAACCTAACCTTATTACTACAACTAACTTAAAATTATAATCGCAAATTGAAATTACTAATTGGAATGATAATTGATACATAGGTAAAAGTCGTCTAAAAATATTAAAGCTTACAAGAAAAACTAAATCCCAAATGGAAATAACTTAAAAAGAAACTAAAACTTAAAAAGGCGTCGCAAAATTCTAAAGCACCTAAATCTTAGTCTAAAGAAAAAGCACTTAAGGAATTTTACGGCAAAGCCTAAAAATCTAGGAGTAAAAATAACTATAGCAAAAACTAAGTTTAAAACTAAATATGAGCTAAAAATACAAATATTATGCTACAACGATTAAAAAGGGACAAAATATAAAAATGTACAAAAAGTTGTAAAAAGTACAATTTTTATAAAGATATTATTTTTATATTATTTATTTTATTAAACTATTAATTTTACAATTTAATTAAACTTAATAAACTAAAATATAAATTAAATAAAACTTAAATTAAACTAAAACTAATTATAATAATAATAATAATTAGGGTTTATAATAATAATTAATTAATAATTACTCCGTGATTAATTGCAGTAGGGTTTCTGTCGGTGTTAGAATTACTCCGCGAGTCGCGGTATTTCAAACAACAAACCCCGCGAGTCGCGGGGTTCCAAATTTCAACCCTGGAACAGTTTAAATTTTACGCGTTTTTTTTTTATTATTTTTTTTCTTTCTGTTTTTAATTTTTTCTGTTTATAAAAAAAAAATATGTGTATAATAAAAACTTATATTTAACTTAAGTAAAAATAGAATTACTTTATAATTTTATAAATAAAAATCTTAAAACTAGATTTATATATATATATATATATATATATATATATATATATATATATATATATATATATATATATATATATATATATATATATATATATATATATATTTTATTAACGTTGCGCTTCCGGCTTTTAAGAGAGTTCCCCGGCAGCGGCGCCAAAAATACTTGATGTGCAGCGTGGTGTATATATAATAGTTATTAATTTTAGCAGAAAATACTATTAAATACGATACAATTTTACACAAGATATTTATTAATTTATAGAATGGATATACTTAAACCTTGCTACAACACTTATAGGTAGTGTACCTAATCGTACAGTAGTGTAGTTTTTAGTAAATCCGGTTCGTTCCACAGGGAAAATCTTTAAACAAAGCTTAACGCTATATTAGTTTAATTTTATAAAAATACAATATATATATATATATATATATATATATATATATATATATATATATATATATATATATATATATATATATATAAGTAATATTATTATTATAAAGGGGGGTTTTTACTGTTTAATGACCGGTTTGTCGATTTTAAAACTTTAGTCGCAGTTAAAACCTAATGTAAAATATTAAATAAATAAAAGACTTAATTTAAAGCGTAAAATAAATAACAATAATGAAATTGCAATAAAAGTGCGATAAAATAAAATTGCGATAATTAAAAAGTACGATAATTAAAAGTGCGATTAAATAATAATAAATAAAAGTGCGATAATTAGAAGTGCAATTAAATATAAAATAAAGGAAATTAAATATGAAATAAAAGAATTATGCTTATTTAAACTTCCGTAATCATGATGTTTGACGTGTTGATTTTAATTTTATGCCCATGGGTTAATTGTCCTTTGTCCTGAATTATTTAATATGTCCGTTTGGTTTTTGTCCATAACAGTCCATCAGTCATAAATATAAAGTGCGAGTGTCCTCGTCAAATTATCCTTATACCCGAAGTTAAATATTCCAACTATTTGGGGATTTAAACTGTAACAAGATTTTAATACTTTGTTTAATAATTACACCAGGATGTCGACTGAGTGTAACCCAAGGTTTTAATATTTTGTTATCAATTATACCAAGTGTCCTTTGTACATAATTTCACCCCTGTTTTAATTATTCTAGTGGCTATTAATCCATTCCCGTATCCGGTTAAATGAACGATTATTCGTACATATAAATACCCCGCCCATCGTGTCCGATCGAGTGTATATGGTAATTTATAGGGACGCCCAATTGTAAATCTTTAAATTAACATTAACAAACTATCATTTAGTTAAACAAATATAAAGCCTATTAATAGCCCATAGTCTAATTTCCACAAGTGTCGTTCTTTTGTCCAAACCCCAATTATGGTACAAAGCCCAATTACCCAATTTTAGTAATTAGCCCAACATCATGATTACTTCGTTTTAAATAAGCATAATAATAACTTAGCTACGAGACATTAATATAAAAAGGTTGAACATAACTTACAATGATTAAAAATAGCGTAGCGTTACACGGACAGAATTTTGACTTACACCCTTACAATATTCGCTAACATACCCTTATTATTAGAATTATAATTAAAATTAAAATTAAAATATAAATTATAAATATAAATATATCGTATGAATGAGGAGAAAAAAAGATGATGAAAATGATCAGAATTCGGTTTGCTTTATAGGGAGTTTCAAAACTGGGGGCTCCGCGACTCGCGGCCTTTTTGGCCTTCAAACTCCGCGAGTCGCGGAGTTTGCTTTTACAGCTCAGAGGAGTTTGGCTCTTTGTTTACCGACGGTTTATAATATATATATAATATATATATATATATAATTAATATAATTAATTATATATTATATTATATTTATATACATAGTTAACTTGTAATTTTTAGTCCGTTGCGTCGAGCGTTGAGAGTTGACTCTGGTCCCGGTTCCGGATTTTCGAACGTCCTTGCGTACAATTTTATATTTTGTACTTTGCGTTTTGAATCTTGTACTCTTGTAATTTCGAGACGTTTCTTATCAATAATTGGAACCTCTATGATTGTCTTTTGTACTTTTGAGCTTTTTGGTCGTTTGCGTCTTCAATTCGTCGAATCTGTCTTTTGTCTTCACCTTTTATTATTTAAACGAATATCACTTGTAAATAGAACAATTTCAACTAAAAGCTTGTCTTTCTTGAGGAATAATGCTATGAAATATATGTTCGTTTTTAGCATTATCATTGTGGTACTCACATCTGTAACAATATGCAGGGAATGAGAAGAAGTAAGAGACTGAAGAACAACACAATAGACTTAAGAGTGGGGAATGGGTCTCGAGCTGCTGTCGAAGCTATTGGCACCTATGAGCTTACTCTATCTAGTGGTCTTATTGTTTTGTTGGAACAATGTCATTATGCTCCTAGTATTACGAGTAATATAATTTCAGTTTCTCTTTTAAAAAATGTTGGTTTTGAACTTACTTTTACGCACCTTGGTATTTAAGTTTCTAAGAATAATGTATTTTATTTTAATACTATTCCACGTGATGGTATTTTTGAAATTGATATGCATGGTGTGATTTCAAATAATAATTCTGTATATACCTGTACTGTCAAACGAGTCAAGAAAGACTTGAATAATACCTATCTATGGCATTGTCATCTTGGTCATATAAACAAACAATGCATTTCAAAACTCTAATCTGATGGGATTTTGGAATCAACTGGCTCTGAGTCATTTGATGTATGCGAGTCATGTTTATGTGGAAAGATGACAAATGTTCTTTTCTCCGGTTTAGGTGAAAGAGCTAAAGATCTTTTAGGACTAATACATACTGATGTATGTGGCCCTTTTAGAACTATGTCTAGAAATGGTGAATCATACTTCGTTACATTTACTGATGATTATCGTAGATATGGTTATGTTTACTTGCTGAAACATAAAAATGAAGTTTTTGAAACATTCAAAGTCTTCTAAAATGAAGTAGAGAATCAACTTGAAAAGACCATTAAAGCCCTTCACTCTGATCGGGGAGGGGAATATATGATTCAAGAGTTTTTGGACCACCTGAAGAATCATGGGATTGTCTCACAGTTCACTCCACCTTACACACCACAACACAATGGTGTGTCGGAGCGGAGGAATCGAACTTTACTTGATATGGTTTGATCTATGATGAGTCTAACTACTCTGACGATGTCTTTTTGGGGTTATGCATTAGAGTCTGCTGCACGCATACTCAATATGGTTCCAACCAAGAAGGTAGAAAAGACACCATATGAATTATGGCATGGAAAGAGTCCTAAGTTGTCTTATTTGAAAGTCTGGGGTTGTGAAGCGTATGTGAAACGTGACACTTCAAACAAGTTAGAACCTAGAGGTATCAAATGTCACTTTGTGGGATACCCAAAGGAAATAATGGGTTACTACTTTTACTACCAAGCTGAAAACAAAGTGTTTACTGCTGAGTTTGCTAAATTCTTTGAAAGAGATCTTCTCTTACAAGAAGTCAGTGGGAGTAAAGTAGATCTTGAAGAAATTCAAGAATCACAAAGTAACATACCTTCTGAAGGCACTAGCCAACCACACGTTGAAGCTGAACACACTGCTGGTGAGCCAGAACTTGTTGCACCTATACTTCGTAGATCTAGTAGAACTCTTCATCAACCTGAGAGGTTAAATCTTCTGATTAATTCAAATGAACCTCATCCAGGGGATTATGATGAACCCTCTAGCTATGGTGAAGCCATGTCAGATCCACAATCTGACAAATGGGGAGATGCTATGAAGGCAGAGATGCAGTCTGTAGTGACCCGAACTTTTCCATGTTTATATATATATATTAATTGAGATTGATATTTACATGATTAAATGTTTCCAACATGTTAAGCAATCAAACTTGTTAAGACTTGATTAATTGAAATATGTTTCATATAGACAATTGACAACCCAAGTTGACCGGCGATTCACGAACGTTAAAACTTGTAAAAATGACATGACGATATATATATGGATATACATATGGTTAACATGAGATTATGATAAGTAAGTATCTCCATAAGTATATTAACAATGAGTTATATACATATAAACAAGACTACTAACTTAAGGAATTCGAAACGAGACATATATGTAACGATTATCGTTGTAACGACTTTTAAATGTATATATATCATATTAAGATATATTAATATATCATAATATCATGATAATATAATAATTTAACATCTCATTAGATATAATAAACAATGGGTTAACAACATTAATTGAGATCGTTAACTTAAAGGTTTCAAAACAACACTTACATGTAACGACTAACGATGACTTAACGACTCAGTTAAAATGTATATACATGTAGTGTATTTAGATGTATTAAAATACTTTTGGAAAACTTCAAGACATATATCAAAACACTCATACTTAACGAAAATGGTTACAGTTACTTTTCCATTCTTTTCTTTCATCAAGAATTCTAGTCGTATTCTTACCCGTATTATACACAACTTCAAAACGTACTTACTATGAGTATATACCAATAGGAACTAGCATGGGATTCCACTCTTAATTATATCATGTATGACTAATCAATTTTAACTTCTACCATGAGCTAGTCAACTAACTAGAACTCCTTTTAACCCCACTCACCACTCACCAATTACCACTCATCATTCACTCCATTTCACTTCCAATTCTCTTTCTAATTCTCTCTCAACACACACACACTATTATGAACATATTTTTCCAGTAGTTAATCATCATCTTCATCAAAAATCACTTCAAGAATCAAGCTATAATCATCATAGGAAGAACACTTCAAGAACACTTCAAAAATCCCTTCAAGTTTACTAATTTACTTCCAAGCTTTCTAATCCATTCCGAGTAATCATCTAAGATCAAGAAACCTTTGTTATATACAGTAGGTTATCTTTCTTATTCAAGGTAATATTCATATTCAAACTTTGATTCAATTTCTATAACTATAAACTATCTTAATTCGAGTAAAAATTTTACTTGAACTTGTTTTTGTGTCATGATCCTACTTCAAGAACTTTCAAGCCATCCAAGATCCTTTGAAGCTAGATCATTTCTTGTCACTTCCAGTAAGTTTATCTACTAAAATTGAGGTAGTAATGATGTTCATAACATCATTCGATTCATATATATAAAACTATCTTATTCGAAGGTTTAAACTCGTAATCACTATAACATAGTTTAGTTAATTCTAAACTTGTTCGCAAACAAAAGTTAATCCTTCTAACTTGACTTTTAAAATTAACTACACACATGTTCTATATCTATATGATATGCTAACTTAATGATTTAAAACCTGGAAACACGAAAAACACCGTAAAACCGGATTTACGCCGTCGTAGTAACACCGCGGGCTGTTTTGGGTTAGTTAATTAAAAACTATGATAAACTTTGATTTAAAAGTTGTTATTCTGAGAAAATGATTTTTGTTATGAACATGAAACTATATCCAAAAATTATGGTTAAACTCAAAGTGGAAGTATGTTTTCTAAAATGGTCATCTAGACGTCGTTCTTTCGACTGAAATGACTACCTTTACAAAAACGACTTGTAACTTATTTTTCCGACTATAAACCTATACTTTTTCTGTTTAGATTCATAAAATATAGTTCAATATGAAACCATAGCAATTTGATTCACTCAAAACGGATTTAAAATGAAGAAGTTATGGGTAAAACAAGATTGGATAATTTTTCTCATTTTAGCTACGTGAAAATTGGTAACAAATCTATTCCAACCATAACTTAATCAACTTGTATTGTATATTATGTAATCTTGAGATACCATAGACACGTATACAATGTTTCGACCTATCATGTCGACACATCTATATATATTTCGGAACAACCATAGACACTCTATATGTGAATGTTGGAGTTAGCTATACAGGGTTGAGGTTGATTCCAAAATATATATAGTTTGAGTTGTGATCAATACTGAGATACGTATACACCGGGTCGTGGATTGATTCAAGATAATATTTATCGATTTATTTCTGTACATCTAACTGTGGACAACTAGTTGTAGGTTACTAACGAGGACAGCTGACTTAATAAATTTAAAACATCAAAATATATTAAAAGTGTTGTAAATATATTTTAAACATACTTTGATATATATGTATATATTATTATAGGTTCGTGAATCAACCAGTGGTCAAGTCTTACTTCCCGACGAAGTAAAAATCTGTGAAAGTGAGTTAAAGTCCCACTTTTAAAATCTAATATTTTTGGGATGAGAATACATGCAGGTTTTATAAATGATTTACAAAATAGACACAAGTACGTGAAACTACATTCTATGGTTGAATTATCGAAATCGAATATGCCCCTTTTTATTAAGTCTGGTAATCTAAGAATTAGGGAACAGACACTCTAATTGACGCGAATCCTAAAGATAGATCTATTGGGCCTAACAAACCCCATCCAAAGTACCGGATGCTTTAGTACTTCGAAATTTATATCATATCCGAAGGGTGTCCCGGAATGATGGGGATATTCTTATATATATGCATCTTGTTAATGTCGGTTACCAGGTGTTCACCATATGAATAATTTTTATCTCTATGTATGGGATGTATATTGAAATATGAAATCTTGTGGTCTATTGTTACGATTTGATATATATAGGTTAAACCTATAACTCACCAACATTTTTGTTGACATTTAAAGCATGTTTATTCTCAGGTGAATACTAAGAGCTTCCGCTGTTGCATACTAAAATAAGGACAAGATTTGGAGTCCATGTTTGTATGATATTGTGTAAAAACTGCATTCAAGAAACTGATTTCGATGTAACATATTTGTATTGTAAACCATTATGTAATAGTCGTGTGTAAACAGGATATTTTAGATTATCATTATTTGATAATCTACGTAAAGCTTTTTAAACCTTTATTTATGAAATAAAGGTTATGGTTTGTTTTAAAAATAAATGCAGTCTTTGAAAAACGTCTCATATAGAGGTCAAAACCTCGCAACGAAATCAATTAATATGGAACGTTTTTAATCAATAAGAACGGGACATTTCAGTTGGTATCCGAGCGTTGGTCTTAGAGAACCAGAAAATTTGCATTAGTGTGTCTTATGGAGTTTGTTAGGATGCATTAGTGAGTCTGGACTTCGATCGTGTTTTCTTTAAAAATGATTGCTTAAATTTTTGTTGAAAACTATATATTTTTAACATATGAATATTATGTGATATATTAATCTCTTAACGTGTTTGATATTATGTGATAGATGTCTACCTCTAGAACAAGTCCCATTGACTCACCTAATAATAATGAAGAGTCAAATGTAAATTGGAATGATTCGTGGACTGATTCACAAGTTCCCGAAGAGGAACCGGAAGAAGAGTCAGAACCGGAAGAAGAATCGGAACCGGAAGAAGAAATAGAACCGGTGGGGGAAATAATAAAACGGTTAAGTAAAAGAGAATCCTCAACCAACCGACCAAGGTTAATTATGGTCAATGGTGTTTTCGCCAAGGAAGCAAAATATTGGGAGGATTACCAATTCTCCGATGAATCGGATTCCGACGAGAATTCCGATGATGTTATAGAAATTACCTCAACTGAATTTAAAAAGGCAAAAGAAAATAATAAGGGAAAGGGCATAAAAATAGAGAAATCTAATTCCAACCCCGATGAACTTTATATGTATCGTCAACCCCTGAAGTCCTTAAGTTGTAACAATGACCCGAGAACCTCTAAACCACCAGGTTTTTCTAAACCAATGTGGACAACGACGGCTCGTATTAGGGGAACATCATATATCCCTAGAAACTTGGCAAAACGAACCAAAACCGAACAAGAAGAAACGAGCGAGTCGGAATAAGATAGTTGTATTCGTGTGGTGTAATATATGTAATATAGTGTGCTTATGCTTTATGATATATGTAAAAATTGCTTGTATTAATAAGTATTTTTTTTTATGAATCTAACTCTTGTCTATTTTACAGTATAAAAACACAAAATGGATAGACAACCCAATATTTTAAGAGACCTACCCGGAGACATGATTGATGAAATCTTGTCTAGAGTCGGTCAGAATTTCTCGGCGCAACTATTTAAGGCGAGATTAGTTTGTAAGACATTCGAAGAACGTTCCAAGAATGACTTAGTTTATAAAAGGCTTTCGTTCAAAAGATGGGGGATATCACATTGGGAAATCCATAAGTTACGATGTGTTTACTTTGACGCATATATTGCGGAGAACCCAAATGCTATTTTACGCAACGGGTTAAGAAATTATTTTGACTCAGTATATCCGAATATAGGACTTCGTGATTTAGAAAAAGCGGCTAACATGCAACATAAAGAAGCATGTTATGCTTACGGGTTAGTAATGTTCGCTTCTCACCAAATTGAGAACAAGAACATGGCTACAACTATTAAACAAAACGTTCCCACAAGTGACGGAGTCGGTAATTGGGGTAAGAAATGAGGTTTTTAGGTTATTACGAGACTGTTGGTCATTACGTAACCCTCGTCCCTTTGATGACGTTACAACACGCTGTCTTATCAACGGCCATAACGGTTATGTTCCGCAAGACCAAGGATGGGAAGTAGTCCTAGTAAAACCAGAATGCATGACTTGTTTCTGGACGTATGAATTACGTGTCTTTATTGCCTTTGCTGAACGACTTGTGTACTAGCTAGAATTATCTTCACAACTATCTTGTATCAAAGTTATTGTGTGCTATATTTCATGCTTTATGTAAAATAAGCGGTATTGTAAGTTTGTAAAATATTGTATAAAAGTTTGAATGCGAAATATTATTACAATCAGTTTTTCATATAGAATTGTAGTAGTTGAATTGTATATTAGCTACTAAGTATGAACTTAACGGGTAGGTACTACCCGAATTTAAACTTATAAAACGCTAATATGAAGAAAAAGCTTTTATAAATGAGTTCATATTATGCTACGAAATACTATTAACTACTCTTAATATTCTGTATGATTAACTTGTTCCATTTGACTATTTTGAAGGAAATGGCACCGACTACTCGACACACCGTGAATATGAATGAAGAGGAATTCCGTACTTTTCTAGCTTCAAACATAGCCGCAGTACAGGCTGCGCTACATACCAACAATAACCTTGGATCTGGCAGTACATGAAATTGTGTAGGATGCACCTACAAAGAATTCACTGCCTGCAAACCTTAGGAATTTGATGGAACTGAAGGACCAATCGGATTGAAAAGGTGGACCGAGAAGGTCGAATCGGTGTTTGCCATAAGTAAGTGTACTGAAGAGGACAAAGTGAAGTACGCTACGCATACCTTCACAGGTTCTGCATTAACATGGTGGAATACCTATCTAGAGCAAGTGGGACAAGATGATGCGTACGCACTACCGTGGTCAGCATTCAAGCACTTGATGAACGAGAAGTACCGTCCCAGAACCGAGGTCAATAAGCTCAAGACAAAACTTAGAGGGTTACGAACCCAAGGATTTGATATTACCACGTACGAAAGACGATTCACAGAATTGTGCCTATTGTGTCCGGGAGCATTCGAAGATGAGGAAGAGAAGATCGACGCGTTTGTGAAAGGATTACCGGAAAGAATCCAAGAAGATATAAGTTCACACGAGCCCGCCTCCATACAACAGGCATGTAGAATGGCTCACAAACTAGTGAACCAGATTGAAGAAAGAATTAAAGAACAGACTGCTGAAGAGGCCAATGTGAAGCAAGTCAAAAGAAAGTGGGAGGAAAACGGTGATAAGAATCACCAATACAACAACAACAGCAATTACAACAATAATCGCAACAATTATCCCAACAATCGCAACATCAATCGCAACTACAACAAATGGCCCAACAACAACAACAACAACAACAACAACAACAACAACAACAACAACAACAGCAACTACAACAATCATCCTAACAACAATAATAACCGCAACAACAACAACAATCAGAAGCAGCTATGCCAAAGGTGTGAAAAGTATCACTCGGGGTTCTGCACCAAATTTTGCAACAAGTGTAAAAGAAATGGTCATAGCGCGGTGAAGTGTGAGGTCTACGGACCAGGGGTTAATAGAACGAAAGGAACAAATGGTGTCGGAACGAGTAATGGCGGAGCAAGTAGTGTCGGAGCAAGTTATGCCAATGTAGTTTGTTATAAATGTGGAAAACTGGGCCACATTATTAGAAATTGCCCGAACCAGGAGAACACGAATGGACAATTCCGCGGAAGAGTTTTCAATATTAATGCGGCAGAGGCACAGGAAGACCCGGAGCTTGTTACGGGTACGTTTCTTATTGACAATAAATCTGCTTACGTTTTATTTGATTTGGGTACGGATAGAAGCTATATGAGTAGAGATTTTTGTGCTAAATTAAGTTGTCCATTGACGCCTTTGGATAGTAAATTTTTACTCGAATTAGCAAATGGTAAATTAATTTCAGCAGATAATATATGTCGGAATCGAGAAATTAAACTGGTTAGCGAAACATTTAAGATTGATTTGATACCAGTAGAGTTAGGGAGTTTTGATGTGATAATCGGTATAGACTGGTTGAAAGAAGTGAAAGCAGAAATCGTTTGTTACAAAAATGCAATTCGCATTATACGAGAAAAGGAAAACCCTTAATGGTGTACGGAGAAAAGGGCAACACGAAGCTACATATTATTAGTAATTTGAAGGCACAAAAACTAATAAGAAAAGGTTGCTATGCTGTTCTAGCACACGTCGAGAAAGTACAAACTGAAGAAAAGAGCATCAATGATGTTTCCATTGCAAACGAATTTCCCGATGTATTTCCGAAAGAATTACCGGGATTACCCCCACAGCGATCCGTTGAATTTCAAATAGATCTTGTACCAGGAGCTGCACCAATAGCTCGTGCTCCTTACAGACTCGCACCCAGCGAGATGAAAGAACTGCAAAGCCAATTACAAGAACTTTTAGAGCGTGGTTTCATTCGACCAAGCACATCACCGTGGGGAGCTCCTGTTTTGTTTGTCAAGAAGAAAGATGGTACATTCAGGTTGTGTATCGACTACCGAGAGTTGAACAAACTTACCATCAAGAACCGCTACCCACTACCGAGAATCGACGACTTATTTGATCAACTACAAGGCTCGTCTGTTTATTCAAATATTGACTTACGTTCCGGGTATCATCAAATGCGGGTGAAAGAAGATGATATTCCAAAGACTGCTTTCAGAACACGTTACGGTCATTACGAGTTTATGGTCATGCCGTTTGGTTTAACTAATGCACCAGCTGTGTTCATGGACCTTATGAACCGAGTGTGTGGACCATACCTTGACAAGTTTGTCATTGTTTTCATTGATGACATACTTATTTACTCAAAGAATGACCAAGAACACGGTGAACATTTGAGAAAGGTGTTAGAAGTATTGAGGAAGGAAGAATTGTACGCTAAGTTTTCAAAGTGTGCATTTTGGTTGGAAGAAGTTCAATTCCTCGGTCACATAGTGAACAAAGAAGGTATTAAGGTGGATCCGGCAAAGATAGAAACTGTTGAAAAGTGGGAAACCCCGAAAACTCCGAAACACATACGCCAGTTTTTAGGACTAGCTGGTTACTACAGAAGGTTCATCCAAGACTTTTCCAGAATAGCAAAACCCTTGACTGAATTAATGCATAAAGGGAAGAAATTTGAATGGAATGATGAACAAGAGAAAGCGTTTCAGTTATTGAAAAAAAAGCTAACTACGGCACCTATATTGTCATTGCTTGAAGGGAATGATGATTTTGTGATTTATTGTGACGCATCAAAGCAAGGTCTCGGTTGTGTATTAATGCAACGAACGAAGGTGATTGCTTATGCATCTAGACAATTGAAGATTCATGAACAAAATTATACGACGCATAATTTGGAATTAGGCGCGGTTGTTTTTGCATTAAAGACTTGGAGGCACTACTTATATGGGGTCAAAAGTATTATATATACCGACCACAAAAGTCTTCAACACATATTTAATCAGAAACAACTGAATATGAGGCAGCGTAGGTGGATTGAATTATTGAATGATTACGACTTTGAGATTCGTTACCACCCGGGGAAGGCAAATGTGGTAGCCGATGCCTTGAGCAGGAAGGACAGAGAACCCATTCGAGTAAAATCTATGAATATAATGATTCATAATAACCTTACTACTCAAATAAAGGAGGCGCAACAAGGAGTTTTAAAAGAGGGAAATTTAAAGGATGAAATACCCAAAGGATCGGAGAAACATCTTAATATTCGAGAAGACGGAACCCGGTATAGGGCTGAAAGGATTTGGGTACCAAAATTTGGAGATATGAGAGAAATGGTACTTAGAGAAGCTCATAAAACCAGATACTCAATACATCCTGGAACGGGGAAGATGTACAAGGATCTCAGGAAATATTTTTGGTGGCCGGGTATGAAAGCCGATGTTGCTAAATACGTAGGAGAATGTTTGACGTATTCTAAGGTCAAAGCTGAGCATCAGAAACCATCAGGTCTACTTCAACAACCCGAAATCCCGGAATGGAAATGGGAAAACATTACCATGGATTTCATCACTAAATTGCCAAGAACTGCAAGTGGTTTTGATACTATTTGGGTAATAGTTGATCGTCTCACCAAATCAGCACATTTCTTGCCAATAAGAGAAGATGACAAGATGGAGAAGTTAGCACGACTGTATTTGAAGGAAGTCGTCTCCAGACATGGAATACCAATCTCTATTATCTCTGATAGGGATGGCAGATTTATTTCAAGATTCTGGCAGACATTACAGCAAGCATTAGGAACTCGTCTAGACATGAGTACTGCCTATCATGCATAAACTGATGGGCAGAGCGAAAGGACGATACAAACGCTTGAAGACATGCTACGAGCATGTGTTATTGATTTCGGAAACAGTTGGGATCGACATCTACCATTAGCAGAATTTTCCTACAACAACAGCTACCATTCAAGCATTGAGATGGCGCTGTTAGAAGCACTTTATGGTAGAAAGTGCAGGTCTCCAATTTGTTGGAGTGAAGTGGGGGATAGACAGATTACGGGTCCGGAGATTATACAAGAAACTACCGAGAAGATCATCCAAATTCAACAACAGTTGAAAACCGCCCAAAGTCGACAAAAGAGCTACGCTGACATTAAAAGAAAAGATATAGAATTTGAAATTGTAGAGATGGTCATGCTTAAAGTTGCACCTTGGAAAGGCGTTGTTCGATTTGGTAAACGAGGGAAATTAAATCCAAGGTATATTGGACCATTCAAGATTATTGATCGTGTCGGACCAGTAGCTTACCGACTTGAGTTACCTCAACAACTCGCGGCTGTACATAACACTTTCCACGTCTCGAATTTGAAGAAATGTTTTGCTAAAGAAGATCTCACTATTTCGTTAGATGAAATCCAAATCAACGAAAAACTCCAATTCATCGAAGAACCCGTCGAAATAATGGATCGTGAGGTTAAAAGACTTAAGCAAAACAAGATACCAATTGTTAAGGTTCGATGGAATGCTCGTAGAGGACCTGAGTTCACCTGGGAGTGTGAAGATCAGATGAAGAAGAAATACCCGCATCTAATTCCAGAAGATTCGTCAACACCTTCAACAGCTTAAAATTTCGGGACGAAATTTATTTAACGGGTAGGTACTGTAGTGACCCGAACTTTTCCATGTTTATATATATTAATTGAGATTGATATTTACATGATTAAATGTTTCCAACATGTTAAGCAATCAAACTTGTTAAGACTTGATTAATTGAAATATGTTTCATATAGACAATTGACCACCCAAGTTGACCGGCGATTCACGAACGTTAAACTTGTAAAAATGACATGACGATATATATATGGATATACATATGGTTAACATGAGATTATGATAAGTAAGTATCTCCATAAGTATATTAACAATGAGTTATATACATATAAACAAGACTACTAACTTAAGGAATTCGAAACGAGACATATATGTAACGATTATCGTTGTAACGACATTTAAATGTATATATATCATATTAAGATATATTAATATAACATAATATCATGATAATATAATAATTTAACATCTCATTAGATATAATAAACAATGGGTTAACAACATTAATTGAGATCGTTAACTTAAAGGTTTCAAAACAACACTTACATGTAACGACTAACGATGACTTAACGACTCAGTTAAAATGTATATACATGTAGTGTATTTAGATGTATTAAAATACTTTTGGAAGACTTCAAGACATATATCAAAACACTCATACTTAACGAAAATGGTTACAGTTACTTTTCCATTCTTTTCTTTCATCAAGAATTCTAGTCGTATTCTTACCCGTATTATACACAGCTTCAAAACGTACTTACTATGAGTATATACCAATAGGAACTAGCATGAGATTCCACTCTTGATTATGTCATGTATGACTAATCAATTTTAACTTCTACCATGAGCTAGTCAACTAACTAGAACTCCTTTTAACCCCACTCACCACTCACCAATTACCACTCATCATTCACTCCATTTCACTTCCAATTCTCTTTCTAATTCTCTCTCAACACACACACACTATTATGAACATATTTTTCCAGTAGTTAATCATCATCTTCATCAAAAATCACTTCAAGAATCAAGCTATAATCATCATAGGAAGAACACTTCAAGAACACTTCAAAAATCCCTTCAAGTTTACTAATTTACTTCCAAGGTTTCTAATCCATTCCAAGTAATCATCTAAGATCAAGAAACCTTTGTTATATACAGTAGGTTATCTTTCTTATTCAAGGTAATATTCATATTCAAACTTTGATTCAATTTCTATAACTATAAACTATCTTAATTCGAGTAAAAATCTTACTTGAACTTGTTTTTGTGTCATGATCCTACTTCAAGAACTTTCAAGCCTCCAAGATCCTTTGAAGCTAGATCATTTCTTGTCACTTCCAGTAGGTTTACCTACTAAACTTGAGGTAGTAATGATGTTCATAACATCATTCGATTCATATATATAAAACTATCTTATTCGAAGGTTTAAACTCGTAATCACTAGAACATAGTTTAGTTAATTCTAAACTTGTTCGCAAACAAAAGTTAATCCTTCTAACTTGACTTTTAAAATTAACTACACACATATTCTATATCTATATGATATGCTAACTTAATGATTTAAAACCTGGAAACACGAAAAACACCGTAAAACCGGATTTACGCCGTCGTAGTAACACCGCGGGCTGTTTTGGGTTAGTTAATTAAAAACTATGATAAACTTTAATTTAAAAGTTGTTATTCTGAGAAAATGATTTTTGTTATGAACATGAAACTATATCCAAAAATTATGGTTAAACTCAAAGTGGAAGTATGTTTTCTAAAATGGTCATCTAGACGTCGTTCTTTCGACTGAAATGACTACCTTTACAAAAACGACTTGTAACTTATTTTTCCGACTATAAACCGATACTTTTTCTGTTTAGATTCATAAAAATAGAGTTCAATATGAAACCATAGCAATTTGATTCACTCAAAACGGATTTAAAATGAAGAAGTTATGGGTAAAACAAGATTGGATAATTTTTCTCATTTTAGCTACGTGAAAATTGGTAACAAATCTATTCCAACCATAACTTAATCAACTTGTATTGTATATTATGTAATCTTGAGATACCATAGACACGTATACAATGTTTCGACCTATCATGTCGACACATCTATATATATTTCGGAAAAACCATAGACACTCTATATGTGAATGTTGGAGTTAGCTATACAGGGTTGAGGTTGATTCCAAAATATATATAGTTTGAGTTGTGATCAATACTGAGATACGTATACACTGGGTCGTGGATTGATTCAAGATAATATTTATCGATTTATTTCTGTACATCTAACTGTGGACAACTAGTTGTAGGTTACTAACGAGGACAGCTGACTTAATAAATTTAAAACATCAAAATATATTAAAAGTGTTGTAAATATATTTTAAACATACTTTGATATATATGTATATATTGTTATAGGTTCGTGAATCAACCAGTGGCCAAGTCTTACTTCCCGACAAAGTAAAAATCTGTGAAAGTGAGTTATAGTCCCACTTTTAAAATCTAATATTTTTGGGATGAGAATACATGCAGGTTTTATAAATGATTTACAAAATAGACACAAGTACGTTAAACTACATTCTATGGTTGAATTATCGAAATCGAATATGCCCCTTTTTATTAAGTCTGGTAATCTAAGAATTAGGGAACAGACACCCTAATTGACGCGAATCCTAAAGATATATCTATTGGGCCTAACAAACCCCATCTAAAGTACCGGATGCTTTAGTACTTCAAAATTTATATCATATCCGAAGGGTGTCCAGGAATGATGGGGATATTCTTATATATATGCATCTTGTTAATGTCGGTTACCAGGTGTTCACCATATGAATAATTTTTATCTCTATGTATGGGATGTGTATTGAAATATGAAATCTTGTGGTCTATTGTTACGATTTGATATATAGGTTAAACCTATAACTCACCAACATTTTTGTTGACATTTAAAGCTTGTTTATTCTCAGGTGAATACTAAGAGCTTTCGCTGTTGCATACTAAAATAAGGACAAGATTTGGAGTCCATGTTTGTATGATATTATGTAAAAACTGCATTCAAGAAACTGATTTCGATGTAACATATTTGTATTGTAAACCATTATGTAATAGTCGTATGTAAACAGGATATTTTAGATTATCATTATTTGATAATCTACGTAAAGCTTTTTAAACCTTTATTTATGAAATAAAGGTTATGGTTTGTTTTAAAAATGAATGCAGTCTTTGAAAAACGTCTCATATAGAGGTCAAAACCTCGCAACGAAATCAATTAATATGGAACGTTTTTAATCAATAAGAACGGACATTTCACAGTCCATGAAAGATAATCAAGTATGGGACTTGATTGATCTTCCACCCAATTGCAATACAGTAGGGTGTAAATGGGCCTTTAAGAAGAAGGCTGACATGGACGGTAATGTAAATACTTTTAAGGCTCGGTTGGTGGCAAAAGGTTATACTCAAACTCAAGAAATTGATTATGAGAAAACTTTTTCACCAGTCGCGAGCATTAAATCAATTAGGATACTTATTGCCATAGCTGCTTTTCATGATTATGAAATATGGCAAATGGATGTCAAAACCGCTTTCCTAAATGGCGACCTAAGCGAGGACGTATATATGGTTCAGCCGGAAGGGTTTGTGAATCCTAAGCATCCTACTAAAGTATGTAAGCTTCTAAAATCCATTTATGGATTAAAGCAAGCATCCAGGAGCTGGAATCTTAAGTTTGATCAGAAAATCAAAGAGTTTGGTTTTTCTCAAAACCAAGATGAGCCATGTGTTTACATTAGAGCTAGTGGGAGCAAAGTTGTCTTCTTGATCTTGTATGTTGATGACATACTACTTATTGGAAATGACATTCCAACTATGCAAGATGTCAAATCTTGGCTTGGAAAATGTTTTGCCATGAAAGATCTTGGAGAAGCTAAGTATATTCTAGGAATCAGGATCTATAGAAATAGATATAAAAGGCTTATTGGTTTAAGTCAGAGTACATACATTGATAAAATCTTGCGAAGATTTAACATGCAAAACTCCAAGCGCGGAGCATTGCCCATGCAAAAGGTTTGAGAAAGTCTCAAAGTCCTATCACACCTGATGAGATAAGACGAATGAAATGTGTTCCGTATGCTTCGGCTATAGATCCATTATGTATGCCATGTTATGTACTAGACCTGATGTCTCGTTAGCTTTGAGTTTGACGAGTCGTTATCAACAGAATCCAGGTGAAGAACATTGGATTGATGTTAAGAGCATTCTTAAATATTTTTGGAGAACTAAAGATATGTTCTTGGTTTACGGTGGTTTGGAAGAAGAGTTGAGTATTAGATGTTATACAGATGCTAGTTTCCAAACTGATCGAGATGATTCTCGATCCCAGTTAGGGTATGTCTTTGTCATGAATGGCGGGGCAGTTGATTGGAGAAGCTCAAAGCAGAGCACAGTTGTACAGTCTACAACGGAAGCAGAATATATTGCTGCCTCAGAAGCTGCTCAATAAGCTGTCTGGATTAGGAAGTTTATTGCTGAACTCGGAGTAGTTCCCAGCATTGAATCCCCTATGAAAATGTACTGTGATAATTTAAGTGCTATTATACTTGCGAAAGAATCACGTGTACGTAAAGGTAGCAGACACATTCTTCGAAAGTTTGACTACATTTAAGAAGTCGTTGAGAGGAATGATATTAGTATTCTTAAGGTTCATACAGATGATAATGTGGCTGACCCGTTCACGAAGCCCATGACACACAACAAGCATGATGATCATGCTAGTAGTATTGGACTTCGTTATGCTGCCGATCTTTTTAATTTGTAATTTAGTATTTGGATATTTTTGGAACATTAAGCAGTTTTATCTTAATGAATTGATATGTAGTTGGTATGATCAGTTTCATTTATATCACTGTGTTCTATATTAGCATGTTTAATACAAGAATAATTGTTGATTATTCAAAATCTCCATAATCGGTTATGTTTTGGGAATAACATGAATTAAGATTAATATGAATTTTTGGTTATATTCATTGATGATGTATAGTTAACTTATTGAGACCAAAATTCATATGTATTCATTGATGATAAATATTGGAATGACCCAACCATGAGATGTTACTACATGGATCGTAGTCAGTAGTGAATCTTTTAGTGATTATGTTTTTATGTCCTTAGACTTGAGATGCACGCCAGTTTTGATGTGTGGAATATTGTACTTTGATATGGTTAAATGTTGTCCTGAATAAGGCTGTTATAAAGGCCATTATTGGGTATAATATAAAGCTCGTGATAGACACGTGTATGCAATATAGGATTTGTTCCTCTAAAATGTTTGGAGTTAGATACTTGATAATGCTAAAAATGAACATATATTTCATAGCATTATCCCTCAAGAAAGACAAGCTTTTAGTTGCAATTGTCCTATTTACAAGTGATATTCGTTTAAATAATAAAAGGTGAAGACAAAATACAGATTCGACGAATTGAAGACGCAAATGACCAAAAAGCTCAAAAGTACAAAATACAATCAAAGAGATTCCAATTATTGATAAGAAACGTCTCAGAATTACAAGAGTACAAGATTCAAAACGCAAAGTAAACGATATAAAATAGTACGCAAGGACGTTCGAAAATCCGGAACTGGGACCAGAGTCAACTCTCAACGCTCGACGCAACGGACTAAAAATTACAAGTTAACTATGTATATAAATATAATATAATATATAATTAATTATATAAATTATATATAAATTATATTTATATATTAAAACCGTCGGCAGACTAGGATCCAAACTTGTGTGAGCTGGGTTTACGAACTCCGCGACTTGCGGAGTTTGTAGTGCAAAGGGACCGTGCCTCGCGGAGATACCCTGGACAAAAATGCCTATAAAAGCTAACGCATTTTGATCGTTTTATATATCCTTTTATCAATCTCTCTATAAACGTGTATATATATATATATATATATATATATATATATATATATATATATATATATATATATTTTAATTTTAATTTTAATTTTAATTTCTAATAATAAGGGTATGTTAGCGAATGTTGTAAGGGTGTAAGTCAAAATTCTGTCCGTGTAACGCTACGCTATTTTTAATCATTGTAAGTTATATTCAACCTTTTTAATTTAATGTCTCGTAGCTAACTTATTATTATGCTTATTTAATGCCGAAGTAATCATGATGTTGGGCTAATTATTAAAATTGGGTAATTGGGCTTTGTACCATAATTGGGGTTTGGACAAAAGAACGACACTTGTGGAAATTAGACTATGGGCTATTAATGGGCTTTATATTTGTTTAACTAAATGATAGTTTGTTAATTTTAATATAAAGATTTACAATTGGACGTCCCTATAAATAACCATATACACTCGATCGGACACGATGTGCGGGATATTTATATGTACGAATAATCGTTCATTTAACCGGATACGGGAATGGATTAATAGTCTATGGAATTATTAAAACATGGGTGAAATTATGTACAAGGACACTTGGCATAATTGATAACAAAATATTAAAACCTTGGGTTACACGCAGTCGATAACCTGGTGTAATTATTAAACAAAGTATTAAAACCTTGTTACAGTTTAAGTCCCCAATTAGTTGGAATATTTGACTTCGGGTATAAGGATAATTTGACGAGGATACTCGCACTTTATATTTATGACTGATGGACTGTTATGGACAAAAACCAGAAGGACATATTAAATAATCCAGGACAAAGGACAATTAACCCATGGGCATAAAACTAAAATCAACACGTCAAACATCATGATTACAGAAGTTTAAATAAGCATAATTATTTTATTTCATATTTAATTTCCTTTATTTTATATTTAATTGCACTTCTAATTATCGCACTTTTATTTATTATTATTGTATTTAATTGCACTTTTAATTATCGTACTTTTTAATTATCGCAATTTTATTTTATCGCACTTTTATTTATCGTTATTTACTTTACGCTTTAAATTAAGTTATATTTATTTTTAATATTTTACATTAGGTTTTAACTGCGACTAAATTTTTTAAAATCGATAAACCGGTCATTAAACGGTAAAAACCCCCCTTTGTAATAATAATATTACTTATATATATATTTGTATTTTTATAAATTAAAACTAATATAGCGTTAAACTTTGTTTAAAAGATTCCCTGTGGAACGAACCGGACTTACTAAAAACTACACTACTGTACGATTAGGTACACTGCCTATAAGTGTTGTAGCAAGGTTTAAGTATATCCATTCTATAAATAAATAAATATCGTGTGTAAAATTGTATCGTATTTAATAGTTTTTCCTAGTAAAATATAAGCTATTTCATATACACATCGCATAGCATCAAGTATTTTTGGCGCCGCTGCCGGGGAACGACGAAGCGAAACGCCACACACATAAAAAAAAAAATTTATTAAGTTTTATTTAGTTTTTGTAAAAATACAATTTTTTTTAAATATCAAAAATATAAAAATTTAAAAACCAGAAAAAAAATACATATATATAAAATATAATTTAAAAAAAACTACAGAACCTGTCGAACGATATTTGTGCATTTAAAATTTTAACCTCCGCGACTCGCGGAGTTTTCTGGTACATGGCACCGCGACTCGCGGAGGCACCCTGACACGCGTACACAGAAACCCTAACCAGCATCATTACGGAGTAATTATTATTATTATTATTTTATTTAAAACCCTAATTAGGTTTTTAGTTTTTAATTAGTTAATTTAAGTTATTATTTTGTTTAATTAGTTTAATTAATTTACAAAATTAATAGTTTTAATAAATAAATAATATAAAAATAATATTTTTATAAAAATTGTACTTTTTACAACTTTTAGTATATTTTTATATTTTGTCCTTTTTAAATTGTTTTAGCGTAATTTGTTGTATTTTTCGCTCGTAATTAGTTTTAAGTCATAGTTTTTTTTTTATTTCTAGATTTTTTGGCTTTGTCGTAAAATCCCTTAAGTGCTTTTTCTTTAGACTAAGATTTAGGTGCTTTAGAATTTTGCGACGCCTTTTTAAGTTTTAGTACCTTTTTAAGATATTGCCATTTGGGATATAGTTTTACTTGTAAGCTTTAATATTTTTAGACGCAACTTTTAATTATTAGTTTTTAGTTCCTTTTTAAGTTTTGACGCACTACTTTCTTATTTTTATTTTTCGACGCCTTTTACCTATGTATCAATTATCACTCCAATTAGTAATCTCAATTTGCAATTTTAATTTTAAGTTAGTGATACTAATAAGGTTGGGTTAGTCGAGTGTTTTAAAGTTTTATAAGTCACTCTTTTTCTTTCTTATTTTTCGACGCCTTTTATTTTTCAACCCTTTTCTTTTTCGACCTTTTTCGACGCGCTCTTTTTCTTTCTTATTTCTCGACATTCTAGTTTTAGGACTTAGAATTTATTCTATTTCTTCTCTAAATTTCTTTAAATTACGAAAATTTATTTTAAGTGGTTAAATTGATAGACATCAAAATTTTCTGGTTCGTAGTAATAGTTGGATTTGTACGTGGACCGGGTTATTGGAGCCAAACAGTACTCAATTATATTGAGACCAAACGAATCCTGCCCCTCTGCTGCATCTTTTGGCTATTCGAAACGTGAGAAAAATCAGAAAAGTCTATTAATTTGATAACTTTTATAATTTTTCTTTCCTTTTAAAAACTAATAGGATATTCAGTGAATGCACCGAGCAAGACGTTCACCACCTTTTGTACGTTCACCACCTGTAACTCGATCAAGACATCTAGCAAATATTGTCGCCGATGATTTTTCTTTAGAATCGTCATCCAGTCGACCAAGTACTCCAATTCAAATTTCCGATAATCCATTTTTTGAACCCGACCTCACAATTGAGAATCCGGAGAATATTCAGGGACGATTCATAGATCCTGAAACATTAATTTTTCCTCCGGAACCACAAATCATTCAAACAGAGATTGTTGAGGAACGAACCATTAAATCAGAATCCTCTAGTGATTCAGATTCAACAAATTCAATCATGGAGAATCTGGAACCTTTAAGTATGGAAGACCGAATGAGAGCTAAACGCACTGGCCAAGGTCACGCAATTACTCATCCAGACATTAATGCGCCAGATTATGAAATCAAAGGACAAATTCTACACATGGTAACTAATCAATGCCAATTTAGTGGTGCGCCGAAGGAAGATCCAAATGAACATCTTCGTACCTTTAATAGGATCTGCACACTATTTAAAATAAGAGAAGTTGAGGATGAACAGATATATCTCATGTTATTTCCCTGGACTTTAAAGGGAGAAGCCAAAGATTGGTTGGAATCATTACCTGAAGGGGCGATTGATACATGGGACGTTTTAGTTGAAAAATTTCTTAAACAATTCTTTCCGGCATCTAAAGCCATAAGACTTCAAGGAGAAATTGTTACGTTCACACAGAAGCCAAATGAAACTATATATGAGGCGTGGACAAGATTTGGAAAGTTATTAAGAGGATGTCCGCAACATGGTTTAGACACTTGTCAAATAGTACAAATATTCTACCAAGGATGCGACATCACTACAAGGAAAGACATCGATATAGCAGCTGGTGGTTCTATTATGAAGAAAACAGAAACTGATGCTTACAAAATTATTGATAACTGATAATGCTAAAAACGAACATATATTTCATAGCATTATTCCTCAAGAAAGACAAGCTTTTAGTTGCAACTGTTCTATTTAAAAGTGATATTCGTTTAAATAATAAAAGGTGAAGACAAATGACAGATTCGACGAATTGAAGACGCAAACGACCAAAAAGCTCAAAAGTACAAAATACAATCAAAGAGGTTCCAATTATTGATAAGAAACGTCTCGAAATTACAAGAGTACAAGATTCAAAATGCAAAGTACAAGATATTAAATTGTACGCAAGGACGTTCGAAAATCCGGAACCGGGACATGAGTCAAATCTCAACGCTCGATGCAACGGACTAAAAATTACAAGTCAACTATGCACATAAATATAATATAATATTTAAATAATTCTTATAATTATTTATATATTATATAATATATTATAAACCGTCGGCAAGAAAGGCTCTAAACTTGTGTGAGCTGTAAAAGCAAACTCCGCGAGTTGCGGAGTTTGCAGTGCAAAAACTACGCGAGTCGCGGAGCCCCTAATTTTGAAACTGCCTATAAAGCTCGCGCATTCTGATCGTAAAAATCAAAAAAAATATATATCCATCTCTCTATCTATATCGTAATATTTATATTTATAATTTATATTTTAATTATAATTCTAATAATAAGGGTATGTTAGCGAATGTTGTAAGGGTGTAAGTCGAAATTCTGTCCGTGTAACGCTACGCTATTTTTAATCATTGTAAGTTATGTTCAACCTTTTTAATTTAATGTCTCGTAGCTAAGTTATTATTATGCTTATTTAAAACGAAGTAATCATGATGTTGGGCTAATTATTAAAATTGGGTAATTGGGCTTTGTACCATAATTGGGGTTTGGACAAAAGAACGACACTTGTGGAAATTAGACTATGGGCTATTAATGGGCTTTATATTTGTTTAACTAAATGATAGTTTGTTAATGTTAATATAAAGATTTACAATTGGGCATCCCTATAAATTACCATATACACTCGATCAGACACGATTGGCGGGGTATTTATATGTACGAATAATCGTTCATTTAACCGGACACGGGAATGGTTTAATAGCCACTAGAATAATTAAAACAGGAGTGAAATTATGTACAAGGACACTTGGTATAATTGATAACAAAATATTAAAACCTTGGGTTACACTCAGTCGACATCCTGGTGTAATTATTAAACAAAGTATTAAAATCTTGTTACAGTTTAAGTCCCCAATTAGTTGGAATATTTAACTTCGGGTATAAGGATAATTTGACGAGGACACTCGCACTTTATATTTATGACTGATGGACTGTTATGGACAAAACCAGACGGACATATTAAATAATCCAGGACAAAGGACAATTAACCCATGGGCATAAAACTAAAATCAACACGTCAAACATCATGATTACGGAAGTTTAAATAAGCATAATTCTTTTATTTCATATTTAATTTCCTTTATTTTATATTTAATTGCACTTCTAATTATCGCATTTTTATTGTATTTAATTGCACTTTTAATTATCGTACTTTTTAATTATCGCAAGTTTATTTTATCGCACTTTTATTATTCTCAATTTCATTATCGTTATTTACTTTACGCTTTAATTTAAGTCTTGTATTTATTTTTAATATTTTACATTTGGTTTTAACTGCGACTAAAGTTTTAAAATCGACAAACCGGTCATTAAACGGTAAAAACCCCCCTTTATAATAATAATATTACTTATATATATATTTATATTTTTATAAAAGTAAACTAATATAGCGTTAAGCTTTGTTTAAAGATTTTCCCTGTGGAACGAACCGGACTTACTAAAAACTACACTACTGTACGATTAGGTACACTGCCTATAAGTGTTGTAGCAAGGTTTAAGTATATCCATTCTCTAAATAAATAAATATCTTGTGTAAAATTGTATCGTATTTAATAGTATTTCCTGCTAAAATTTAAAGCTATTTTATATACACCTCGCATCACATCAAGTATTTTTGGCGCCGCTGCCGGGGAATCGCTTAAAAGCCGGAAGCGCAACGCTAATATAAAGAAAAAAAAAGATTTTTAGTTTACTTTTATTAAAATTCGTTTTTATAAAAATACGTTTTAAATATTCGAAAATATAAAAAGAAAAACAAAAATATAAGTATTTTTAGGATTTTGTTAAATATTTAAGTTTTATAAAGTTTCTTTATTTTTATATAAGTTTTATTTAAGTATTTTGTTTTTATTTAAAACATATAAAAAAAACCGAAAAAAAAAATTTTAATATATATAAATCTATTTTTAAGATATTTTTAAAATTATAAAGTAGTTCTATTTTTATTTAAGTTTTTAAATATAAGTTTTTATTATATAAATATTTTATAAACAGAAAATATAAAACAGAAAAAAAAAACGCGTAAAATTTAAAACTGTACCTGAGTTGAATTCTGGAACCCCGCGACTCGCGGAGTTTGCAGCCTCGAATACCGCGACTCGTGGAGCTACCCTGACACCGACAGAAACCCTAATCTGCATTTAATTACGGGTAATTATTAATTATTATTATTATTAACCTTAGTTAATTATTATTATTATAATGAGTTTTACTTTTTATTTAATTTATATTTTAGTTAAATTAGTTTAATTAAATTGTAAAATTAATAGTTTTAATAAATAAATAATATAAAAATAATATTTTTATAAAAATTGTATTTTTTTACAACTTTTTGTATATTTTTATATTTTGTCCCTTTTTAATCGTTTTAGCGTAATATTTGTATTTTTAGCTCATATTTAGTTTTAAACTTAGTTTTTGCCATAGTTATTTTTACTTCTAGATTTTTAGGCTTTGCCGTAGAATTCCTTAAGTGCTTTTTCTTTAGACTAAGATTTAGGTGCTTTAGAATTTTGCGACGCCTTTTTAAGTTTTAGTTTCTTTTTAAGTTATTTCCATTTGGGATTTAGTTTTTCCTGTAAGCTTTAATATTTTTAGACGATTTTTACCTATGTATCAATTATCATTCCAATTAGTAATCTCAATTTGCGATTATAATTTTAAGTTAGTTGTAGTAATAAGGTTAGGTTAGTCAAGTGTTTTTAAGTTTTATAAGTTTCTTTTATTTTTCCGTCACCTTTTATTTTTCAACTATTTTTCTTTTTCGACCTTTTTCGACGAACTCTTTTTCTTTCTTATTTCTCGCTATTCTAGTTTTAGGACATAGATTTTTATTCTACTTCTTATCTAAATTTCTTAAAATTACGAAAATTTATTTTAAGTGATTAAATTGATAGACATCAAAATTTTCTGGTTCGTAGTAATAGTTAGATTTGTACGTGGACCGGGTTATTGGAGCCAAACAGTCCTCAATTATATTGAGACCAAACGAATCCTGCCCCTCTGCTGCATCTTTTGGCTATTCGAAATGTGGGCAAAATCAGAAAAGTCTATTGATTGGATAACTTATTATAATTTTTCTTTCCTTTTAAAAACTAATAGGATATTCAGTGAATGCACCGAGCAAGACGTTCACCACCTTTTATACGTTCACCACCTGTAACTAGATCAAGACATTTAGCAAATATTACCACCGTTGATTTTTCTTTAGAATCGTCATCCAGTCGACTAAGTACTCCAGTTCAAATTTCCGATAATCCATTTTTTGAACCTGACCTCACAATTGAGAATCTGAAGAATATTCAGGAACGATTCGTAGATCCTGAACCACTAAACTTTCCTCCGGAACCACCAATCATACAAACAGAGATTGTTGAGGAACGAACCATTAAATCAGAATCCTCTAGTGATTCCGATTCAACAAATTCAATTATGGAGAATCTAGAACCATTAAGTATGGAAGACCGAATGAGAGCTAAACGCACTGGCCAAGGTCACGCAATTACTCATCCAGACATTAATGCGCCAGATTATGAAATCAAAGGACAAATTCTACACATGGTGACTAATCAATGCCAATTTAGTGGTGCACCGAAGGAAGATCCAAATGAACATCTACGTACCTTTAATAGGATCTGCACACTATTTAAAATCCGAGAAGTGGAGGATGAACAGATATATCTCATGTTATTTCCCTGGACTTTAAAGGGAGAAGCCAAATATTGGTTGGAATCGTTACCTGAAGGGGCGATTGATACATGGGACGTTTTAATTGAAAAATTTCTTAAACAATTCTTTCCGGCATCTAAAGCCGTAAGACTTCAAGCAGAAATTGTTACGTTTACACAGAAGCCAAATGAAACTCTATATGAGGCGTGGACAAGATTTGGAAAGTTGTTAAGAGGATGTCCGCAACATGGTTTAGACACCTGTCAAATAGTACAAATATTCTACCAAGGATGCGACATCACTACAAGGAAAGACATAGATATAGCAGCTGGTGGTTCTATTATGAAGAAAACCAAAACTGATGCTTACAAAATTATTGATAACAATGCTTCCCACTCACATGAGTGGCACCAAGAAAAAGATATCGTTAGATCATCTAAAGCAGCTAGAGCCGATTCTAGCCATGACTTAGATTCCATTTCCGCAAAGATAGATGCTGTGGAGAGACGAATGGAAAAGATGACTAAGGATATTCACTCAATACGAATTAGTTGTGAGCAGTGTGGAGGGCCACATTTGACAAAAGATTGTCTCAGTATTGAATTAACAATGGAACAAAGAGAGAATATTTCATACATAAACCAAAGGCCTGGAAATAATTATCAGAATAATTATCAACCGCCAAGACCGATTTACAATCAAAACCAGAATTATAACCGAAATATTCCATACAACAACCAACAAGGTCCTAGCAATCAACAAGTATCCAATAATACTTACAATCAGCAAAGACCTAATTTTCAAAACAAACCACCACAACAAACCGATGATAAAAAGCCGAATTTAGAAGATATGATGACGAAGCTAGTTGAAACTCAAACGCAGTTTTTCACATCTCAGAAACAAACTAATGAACAAAATGCTCAAGCATTTAGAAATCAACAAGCTTCTATTCAAAATCTGGAACAAGAAGTAAGTAACCTAGCAAGGTTAATAGGTGAAAGAAAACCTGGAAGTCTACCTAGTGATACAAATGCTAACCCCCGGAATGAAACAGCTAAAGCTATTACCACAAAAAGTGGTACAACACTTAAACCACCTGAAATACCTGTAACTTCTGATGAAGCTATTCCTACTCCACAAGAACCACAACCTGATCAAGATAAGGAAAAAGAACCGGTAGTTGAAAAGGTTAATGAAGATAACACAGTTAAGGCTAAACCTTATGTTAAACCATACCAACCACCACTTCCTTACCCGAGTAAAATGAAGAAAGAGAAACTTGAAGCCGAGCAATCCAAATTCTTGGATATGTTTAAACAGATAAATGTAAATCTTCCTTTCATTGATGTAATTTCAGGAATGCCTAGATATGCTAAATTCTTGAAAGATCTAATCTCAAATAGAAAGAAAATGGAAGAACTCTTGGCTGTTACCATGAATGCTAATTGTTCAGTAGTGCTGTTGAATAAGATACCAGAAAAATTATCTGATCCAGGAAGTTTCACAATTCCATGTTTTCTGGGTAGTCTTAGTTCAATAGAAGCATTGGCAGACTTAGGTGCTAGTATAAATCTAATGCCGTATTCACTATACGCTAAACTAGACCTTGGAGAATTGAAACCAACCAGAATAAGCATACAACTAGCCGATAGATCAATAAAATATCCTAGAGGGATAATGGAGAACATGCTAGTTAAAGTTGGTACTTTAGTATTTCCAGTAGATTTTGTTGTTCTGGACATGGAAGAAGATTCTCAAGTTCCTCTCATATTAGGAAGACCATTCTTAAACACGGCTAAAGCAATGATAGACGTGTTCGGTAAGAAATTGACCCTAAGTATAGAGGAGGAGAGTGTTACTTTTTCAGTTGATAGAGCAATGCAACAACCACAATCTGCAGATGATACATGTTATTATATTCAAACTATAGATGCACATGCAGAATTATTAGAAGAATTTCCAGAATTACAAGGAACAGGAGAATGTTCTTTAGGAGAAGGTAATGAACCAATTGATGAAGCTGAAATGTTAGCTACACTTATAGCTAATGGATATGAACCAACAACAGAAGAAATTCAAATGCTAAAAGAAGAAGACAGATATCGATACAAATCATCGATAGAAGAACCTCCGAAATTATAGTTAAAGCCACTTCCAAACCATTTGGAATACGCTTATTTACATGGTGAATCTGAATTACCTGTAATAATATCGTCTTCTCTTACTGAAAATGAGAAATCACAACTCATTTCTGTGTTGAAAGCTCATAAACCAGCCATTGCATGGAAGATTCATGATATTAAAGGAATAAGTCCTTCGTATTGCACACATAAAATCCTTATGGAAGAAGGTCATAAAACGTATGTGCAACGCCAACGAAGACTAAATCCTAATATGCAAGATGTAGTTAAAAAAGAAATTATTAAACTGCTAGATGCAGGTTTGATATATCCAATCTCTGATAGTCCATGGGTAAGCCCAGTTCAATGCGTACCTAAGAAGGGTGGCATGACTGTCATTACAAATGAGAAAAATGAGCTTATTCCTACTAGGACTGTAACAGGATGGCGTGTGTGTATTAATTATAGAAAATTAAATGACGCCACCAGAAAAGATCACTTTCCCTTACCTTTCATAGATCAAATGTTGGAAAGATTAGCCGGAAATAGTTACTATTGTTTTCTAGATGGATTTTCCGGATATTTTCAAATTCCAATAGCACCCGAAGATCAAGAGAAAACCACATTCACGTGCCCTTATGGTACTTTTGCTTACAAATGCATGCCATTTGGACTTTGCAACGCCCCTGCAACCTTTCAAAGGTGTATGATGGCGATTTTTCACGACATGATAGAAGAATGCATGGAAGTTTTCATGGATGACTTTTCAGTCTTCGGTGATACATTTGAATCATGTCTAGTTAATCTGGAACGAATGCTTATTAGATGCGAACAATCAAATCTAGTACTTAATTGGGAGAAATGCCATTTTGATGGTTAAAGAAGGCATCGTTCTTGGTCATAAAATTTCAAAGGAAGGAATTGAAGTGGATAGAGCTAAAGTAGATGTAATTGCTAAACTTCCACATCCCACCAATGTTAGAGGAGTTAGGAGTTTTCTAGGGCATGCCGGTTTTTATCGACGTTTCATAAAAGATTTTTCTAAAATTGCCACTCCTATGAATAAACTCCTAGAAAAGGATGCTCCATTCATCTTTTCAGATGAATGCATCAAATCTTTTAATATTCTTAAAGAGAAACTCACTAATGCGCCGATCATGATAACACCAAATTAGAATCTACCGTTTGAACTTATGTGCGATGCAAGTGATTTTGCAATGGGAGCCGTTTTAGGACAAAGGATTAAAAAACGATTTCAACCTATATATTATGCTAGTAAGACGTTACAAGGAGCACAAACAAATTACACAACTACTGAAAAAGAACTCCTTGCTATTGTCTTTCCTTTTGACAAATTTCATTCATATCTCGTTCTAGCAAAAACGGTGGTCTATACCGACCATTCTGCTCTTAGATACCTATTTTAGAAACAAGATGCCAAACCAAGATTAATCCGTTGGATCTTACTCTTACAAGAGTTCGATATTGAAATCCGAGATAAAAGAGGAGCAGAAAATCTCGCCGCTGATCATCTTTCTCGTCTTGAAAATCCCGAATTAGAAGTTCTAAATGAATCGGCCATACAAGACAACTTTCCTGATGAATATCTATTGAAGATAGATTATAAAGAAATTCCATGGTTTGCAGACTATGCAAACTACTTAGTTTGTGGATTCCTTGAAAAAGGATTATCGTACCAAAGACGAAAGAAATTCTTCAGTGATATAAAACACTATTTTTGGGAAGATCCACATCTGTTTAAAAGTTGTCCCGATGGAATAATACGCCGATGTGTATTTGGAGATGAAGCTAGTAAAATATTAAACCATTGTCACACAGGACCAACAGGAGGGCATTATGGGCCTCAACTAACAGCAAGAAAAGTTTATGATGCTGGATTCTATTGGCCTACAATTTACAAAGACGCACACCTTCTTTGCAAATCCTGTGATGCTTGTCAAAGGGCCGGAAAAATAAGTCAACATGATGAAATGCCACAAAATGTCATACAAGTATGTGAAGTATTTGACATTTGGGGTATTGACTTTATGGGTCCATTTCCAAAATCTCATAATAATCTCTATATTCTCGTAGCCATTGATTATGTATCTAAATGGGCGGAAGCACAAGCTCTCCCAACTAACGATGCACGAGTTGTAGTCAACTTTTTAAAACATCTTTTTGCAAGGTTTGGAACACCGAAAGCTTTAATAAGTGATCGGGGTACTCATTTTTGTAATAATCAACTTGAGAAAGTTCTTAAAAGATATGGAGTAACTCATAAAATCTCCACCGCATATCATCCACAAACAAGTGGACAAGTTGAAAATACCAACCGAGCTTTAAAACGTATTCTAGAGAAAACCGTAGGATCAAATTCGAAGGAATGGTCCATTAAATTGGAGGATGCACTCTGGGCTTTTAGAACAGCCTACAAAACTCCAATTGGAACCACACCTTTTAGACTTGTTTATGGAAAAGCATGTCATCTTCCAGTAGAAATTGAACACAAAGCATTTTGGGCTTTGAAGACATGTAATCTTGATTTACATGAAGCCGGACGTCTACGATTAAGTCAACTAAATGAATTAGAAGAATTAAGACATGAAGCATACGAAAATTCGTTAATCTATAAAGAAAGAACAAAGAAATGGCATGATAAAAGAATCAGAAGTTCAAAAGAATTTAAAGAAGGAGACAGAGTTCTTCTTTTCAATTCACGATTCAAGCTATTTCCTGGAAAATTGAAATCAAGATGGTCTGGACCATTCATAGTCAAAAGAGTTTTCCCATATGGAACGATAGAATTAATAAATTCAAATGGGATTGAATTTAAAGTTAATGGTCACAGAGTTAAAGACTACATACATAGTCCGATGGAAGTCGACAATGAAGTTAATCACAATTTCGACACCACAGCTAAATAAGTATGGGGAGAATCAAGTCTTTAAAGGATAATATGTATTTCTGTTAGAGTTAGATTGTCTGTTTTCGTGTAGTTCTCGAAAATGGAACCCGAATGGTCTTTCCCTAGCAGACCCTAAAGAACTAGTCTTCTCCCCCCCATTCTGAATTTTTATTTTTTTAGGAAATGAAGACTGCCTGTGAACTAAACCATGGTCTAATGCTACACGCTTTGATCACTAAACGTAATAATGACACACTTCTGAGTGAAATAGTATCAGTAATCAGAGAAAGATTGGACGGAGTTAGAAAAGAATCCAGATGCGAAGATAATAAGTTACAATTTGGTAAAGAAAAATCAAAATCTGCAGCGAAAAGAAGAGCACGACACTTAGAAAGATGTCACAAATGCGAAAAATGGTCACATGGAGGAAAATGTTCAAATAATCAAACATATTCAAACACCGAATTTGTTACTTTATGCAGAGACGGACCGTTCATATGTTTAGAAGAAAAGACACTGAATGCTCGAGGTTACGCCTATGTAGCCATGGAAAACCAATTAAACCGACTATCTTATGAATGGGATAGATCGTATAACTAAGAAATCTATTTCAAAGGTATGTCTGTACAGTTTTTATTTTTTTTATTTTTATTTTTAACCTTTTGATAATAAACGCTAATTTGTTCGCTATAAAGTATTAAATTGGTATTGAATAAAATTAGGTTTGGCGACCGAAATTATTGATATCATTCAAAAATTTATTACATCACTGCGAAATTTAACGTTTATTCTTAAGGTATAAATATCTTTAATCAATCAACCCAAAATATTTCAAAAATTCGTCATGAGTTAAATTAGGTCTTGGAACCGAAATTACTTTACCGAAAAGAGGGGAGCATATTTTTGATAATATTTGATTGATTAAAGTGGGATAAAAAGCCAAAAAGATTTTTAATTTTATTTTTACCATGTTTTTAAAATTAATATTTAAATCTTAAATTAATATTGTAAACTTTGTAAAAACAATATTTTTAAAATTGTAAATATTTGAAAAATTAATATAAGTTTGGTGTGAATTTATAATATGAATTTTTAAATTAAGTTTGGTGTGAATTTTTAATTTTTAAAATATGAATTTTTAATTTTATGCATTTCAAATTTTAAGTTTGGTGTGAATTTTTAATATTAATTTTGAATTTTATATTTAAATTGTGTGAATTTAAAAACAAAAATTTACTTTATCTCATTAAGTTAAAAATATGATTTTTAAAATTCGTCGTAAGTTGAAGACTAGGTCGTTGAACCGAAATTGCTTTACCCGAGGGAGGGACGAGAACTTTTATTATCATTATTTTTAATCTTATTGAATTAAAGTATGTCAAAAACATTTAAAAAACCCAAAAATCTTAGCTTTTAAAACAATCGCTACAAAAAGACAAATTTTAAAATTTTGTCGAGGGACGGACTAGGACATCGATCCGAAACGACCTCGTCCTAAATAACAAGGGAAACAAAATTTTAAAATTAATTACTTAATTGTTTTAATTAGTATAAGATATAAAAAAAATATACAAACTCCGCGAGTCGCGGAGTTTGAAAGAGAAATCCACCGCGACTCGCGGAGGATGAAAAATCCAGAAAAAAATATATACTGATCGAACTGATCAGTTGCACACCACACACGAAAAATACTGCGAAATACTGCCGAAAAAACCCGCAAAAACACCCCCAAAATCACAATTTTTAACCGTTAATCATCAAATCTTTTACTAAAATCATGTTGAGAAGGATGCTATCAAGGAATTACTCAAGAAAAACGGTAAATTTCTACACCTAAACACCATTTAATCCGAAAATTAGTGTTCTTGAGCAATTTTTTTCCCCAATTTGATTTTGATGCTTTTTAGTGTAATTATGCTTAAATTGCTTATGTATTATGCTTGTATAACCTAGATTGATGCTATTTAACATGATTAGAAGACTTAAACTTCAAATTTTGAGTAATCTAGGGTTTGTGTTCTTGAGCAATTTGGGGCTTTTTAATATAAACAGGTTATGGCCGATTTTTGTCATGAATTGTTGCTAAATTAAGTAGTGTAACATGTTTAGTAGTTAAATGATCCAAACTTTAAGCCTAAACATGATTTTGAGAATTAAAGTAGACTTTTTCAAGTCTAAAATTCATGAACTTGATTTTTGAAAGATAATGCCATTTGAAACTTGTTTAATTGCTAGTAATGATTATTTTGACATGTTATTTGAATTGAATGCTTATGAACTTGGCGAACATTTTCGTATATGCTTATTTGAAAAAGTGTAGATTTGATAAAAAATATGAAAATGAGCTTAAGTTTGATATAAATTGATCATGTCATTGTAATTATTTTGATTGATGATTTTGCTGACACTAATGCATATTTGGATGCACAAAAATTGTGTTTGATGTGTTTTGCAGACTGAAAGGGGTGAATCTTCATCCCAAGCTCGCAATGCTCCTGCTGAGAATTCGGAACAACAGGAGGTGGATAACTACTACAAGCAAGATATACCTCATCCAGTCATGACATTTTCTGATATGCACTTGGAAGATTTGCACCCGAACCTGAGATTTGACAGACTTTGGATAGATTATCCAAAATACCAAAGGGGTTTGCATACTCTTCATTCTAAAGTTGTTGAGGTACCGAGGGTCATAGAATGGGGACCATTAGAAGCTGTAGAATTGGCCGGGCCAATTAGGGAATTACTTGCACAGAGGTATGGTAATTCTACTTTTAACGACTGGGTACGTTTATTCACCATGCGTAGACCTGTATATAAAGTATGGTGTGAAGAATTGTTGTGTAGTATAGAATTAAATGATCGGGTAGCTAGTTTAACCGATCGATCTTTTATTAGATTTTTGTTAGGAGGTTCGATGCGCCACATGTCTTTACTAGACATGGCTCAGGCTTTACGTATATATACGCCTGAGGAGTTAGCATCTGCCGATTGTAGAGGGTTGATACTAAATGGTAGAAAGATAGATGAAAATTTTGATACACATGGTGTATGGAGTCAAATGACAAGCCATCACCGATTCAAAGGGGGAAATTACTCTTATTTGGATATAGATAGAGCTGAATTAAGAGTAATTCATAGGTTTTTAGCTAATTCGATTACACAAAGAGGTAAGAACAAGGAAAAGGTAAATGAACAGGATTTGTTTTACCATATGTGTATTCGAGACCCACAAAGTGCTGTAAGTATACCTTATTGTGTAGGTTATTATTTATCAGCTATGGTTAGGGGGATGAGACCGCATAGCATAATAGGAGGTGGTATTTTTATTACTTTGATTGCTGAATATCTCGGTGTGGATATAAGTCGGGGGGGATTATTAGTCGAAGAACCAGAACCCCGCGATACTATAGGTTTAAATGTATACCATGGTGCGAAAGTTTTGAAGAGGCGAAATAACGCCGCAGTACAATACCATGGTAGACATCCACAGGTTGAGAGAAACCAACAGCAAGGTAATGTAGGAGGGGGAAATGAAATGCAAGAAATGCAAAGGTTTATAGCTTCACAGGAGTACGAAAATGCTAGACAGAGAGCATTTGAAGATTGGCAAGTTCATCAAAACCAAATCATAGCTCATTGCCAACATATAGGTAGAAACTATATTCCTACTCCAAAACCCATATTCCCTCCCTGGTCTATAGAGATGCAACCACCGTATCCTACGTATAACCCAGCCGAAGCATTCTATAGCACCTATGGTTATGCATGGAACCCCTATTGGTATCAGTATCATCCCTAGTCTACTTAGTTATTTATTTTGTAATTTGTAATGTTGATACGTTTAATACTTATGTTAATATTGTAATAGTTTTTATAATTTTCTAACTTTTATTCTTAGATTTTAATAATTTTTGAATGTGGGGTAATATACCAAACTTCAAAAATATGTATATATGTTTGCAGTTTATCTTATGTACACAACAGGGTAAAAGACGCATTTTCAAAAATTATCAAACAGTTCAGAAAAGCAACCGTTTTTGAAGAAAAACATGTGTGATAAAACAAGAAGGAATGAACGATGAGGTGCACCATCTATCATCCTGCAATTTTATGGTATCTTTAACTACTTTCTACACTAATCACCCTCATGAATTTATAATTATAGTCTGATTTCATGCAAATGAGGGCATTGCATGATCTTAAGTGTGGGGAAGGGTTATAAATTCTCTCGGGTTTACACTTGGTTTTATTTGCCAAATTTTGTGAAAATTTTAAAAAAATTTCAACTAAATGAATTTAAAATCATGTTTATATATATATATTTATGAACGGTGAAAACTAGGTGTTAATACCGAAATTATCATTAACTCGGAAAGGACATAAATTGAGAAACACCCTAAAACGATTGAATTCATTTAAAATGGAATAAAGGAGAATAAAAAGGCAAAGAAAGAAACTAAGTGTGGGGAGAATGTACCAAGTTATTCAATTAAAAACTATATATCACATGTTTCTGTAAAGTTATTGCAGGTGCTTTTGTTTTGGACTAAATTAACTGTTTTACCCGATTTACTGTAATATATTTGAAAGAAAAGATGGATCTACACGATGAATCAATTCCATCATTAAAAGGAAGTAAAGTCTTCCGAAAAAGACACGCGCTTCTTGATTTAAGTCAGGAAGTTGTCGTCCAGACCAGCTGTAGGTTGACGAAAAATCTAGAAAAGTCATCACTAAAATCAGTAGGAAATCCACGGACCTCAGCATTAAACAGGGTCGCCAAGTGATCAGATTTATCCTAACCATGAGAAGGATTTATCTCGTACAATGGGGGGGCACCATGCAAATTAGCTTGATAAGACTAATGAATCAGATCCCCAGAAAGGATAATCTCCTTAAAGATTAAAAATCAGCTTTTAAAGCCTGATATTACTCAATCCTAGAGATTGACCTTAAAGATTGAGAATTAAAACTCATGGAATTCAATGATATCTAAACTCGAGCTTGAACGAGAAAATATTTTGATCAAAAATAAAACCGATTTGTTTTCTGAAAACCCTATTTTCAATGCGTTCATTACCATTGAACGTAAAATCCTAGGAATTCACCTGGAATTCATTAGGTCACCTGAACCAAATCGGGTGTCAACCGTAAGAACGGTGGTTGCATAGCATGGTCAAAGACAGGACCTTGTGCCAGACCGAAAAATTATAAGGATGAGCTTTACTATTGCTCCTACCAAGGATAGTAATTTTGTCTGACACGTTATAGACCATAATTAAAAGCAAGTCAAGGGACATTGCCTTAACAGTTGCTTGTTCAACGCTTTCCTTTACAACCGGACGGTAGTTTACCGAAAGGTAATATACGGGACAAGTAAACTGGACATGTTGCTTTCCAAATACAAGGTTAGCAAGTGGGTGACACAAAACCGCAAGTTTTGAGCTAAAATTTTCAAATCTGAAACCCACCAAACCCACAAAAATATTTTGCAAACACCGGTAAAGGGTTATTCCGGAAAACTTATCTAGGGTAAAAACTAGATTTAATTTTTAAAAGATCAAATGTTTTCATAAAGATCCAATTTCCTTAATGGATCTAAAATTTTATAGTCATGTGGGACTGTAAACCATATCGTTACTACCATTGTTTATACCGCCGTATAGAAATCACTGATGTACAAAGTGTGAAGAATAAAGAAGTGATTCTAGTATTTCAAGACGATATTGCTTGAGGACAAGCAACGCTTAAGTGTGGGAATATTTGATAATGCTAAAAACGAACATATATTTCATAGCATTATTCCTCAAGAAAGACAAGCTTTTAGTTGCAACTGTTCTATTTAAAAGTGATATTCGTTTAAATAATAAAAGGTGAAGACAAAAGACAGATTCGACGAATTGAAGACGCAAACGACCAAAAGGCTCAAAAGTACAAAATACAATCAAAGAGGTTCCAATTATTGATAAGAAACGTCTCGAAATTACAAGAGTACAAGATTCAAAACGCAAAGTACAAGATATTAAATTATACGCAAGGACGTTCGAAAATCCGGAACCGGGACATGAGTCAAATCTCAACGCTCGACGCAACGGACTAAAAATTACAAGTCAACTATGCACATAAATATAATATAATATTTAAATAATTCTTATAATTATTTATATATTATATAATATATTATAAACCGTCGGCAAGAAAGGCTCTAAACTTGTGTGAGCTGTAAAAGCAAACTCCGCTAGTTGCGGAGTTTGCAGTGCAAAAACTACGCGAGTCGCGGAGCCCCTAATTTTGAAACTGCCTATAAAGCTCGCGCATTCTGATCGTAAAAATAAAAAAATATATATATCCATCTCTCTATCTATATCGTAATATTTATATTTATAATTTATATTTTAATTATAATTCAAATAATAAGGGTATGTTAGCGAATGTTGTAAGGGTGTAAGTCAAAATTCTGTCCGTGTAACGCTACGCTATTTTTAATCATTGTAAGTTATGTTCAACCTTTTTAATTTAATGTCTCGTAGCTAAGTTATTATTATGCTTATTTAAAACGAAGTAATCATGATGTTGGGCTAATTATTAAAATTGGGTAATTAGGCTTTGTACCATAATTGGGGTTTGGACAAAAGAACGACACTTGTGGAAATTAGACTATGGGCTATTAATGGGCTTTATATTTGTTTAACTAAATGATAGTTTGTTAATGTTAATATAAAGACTTACAATTGGACGTCCCTATAAATTACCATATACACTCGATCGGACACGATGGGCGGGGTATTTATATGTACGAATAATCGTTCATTTAACCGGACACGGGAATGGATTAATAGCCACTAGAATAATTAAAACAGGGGTGAAATTATGTACAAGGACACTTGGTATAAATGATAACGAAATATTAAAACCTTGGGTTACACTCAGTCGATATCCTGGTGTAATTATTAAACAAAGTATTAAAATCTTGTTACAGTTTAAGTCCCCAATTAGTTGGAATATTTAACTTCGGGTATAAGGATAATTTGACGAGGACACTCGCACTTTATATTTATGACTGATGGACTGTTATGGACAAAAACCAGACGGACATATTAAATAATCCAGGACAAAGGACAATTAACCCATGGGCATAAAACTAAAATCAACACGTCAAACATCATGATTACGGAAGTTTAAATAAGCATAATTCTTTTATTTCATATTTAATTTCCTTTATTTTATATTTAATTGCACTTCTAATTATCGCATTTTTATTGTATTTAATTGCACTTTAAATTATCGTACTTTTTAATTATCGCAAGTTTATTTTATCTCACTTTTATTATTCGCAATTTCATTATCGTTATTTACTTTACGCTTTAATTTAAGTCTTGTATTTATTTTTAATATTTTACATTTGGTTTTAACTGCGACTAAAGTTTTAAAATCGACAAACCGGTCATTAAACGGTAAAAACCCCCCTTTATAATAATAATATTACTTATATATATATTTGTATTTTTATAAAAGTAAACTAATATAGCGTTAAGCTTTGTTTAAAGATTTTTCCTGTGGAACGAACCGGACTTACTAAAAACTACACTACTGTACGATTAGGTACACTGCCTATAAGTGTTGTAGTAAGGTTTAAGTATATCCATTCTCTAAATAAATAAATATCTTGTGTAAAATTGTATCGTATTTGATAGTATTTCCTGCTAAAATTTAAAGCTATTTTATATACACCTCGCATCACATCAATAACACTGCTTCCCACTCACATGAGTGGCACCAAGAAAAAGATATCGTTAGATCATCTAAAGCAGCTAGAGCCGATTCTAGCCATGACTTAGATTCCATTTACGCAAAGATAGATGCTGTCGAGAGACGAATGGAAAAGATGACTAAAGATATTCACTCAATACGAATTAGTTGTGAGCAGTGTGGAGGACCACATTTGACAAAAGATTGTCTCAGTATTGAACTAACAATGGAACAAAGAGAGAATATTTCATACATAAACCAAAGGCCTGGAAATAATTATCAGAATAATTATCAACCGCCAAGACCGATTTGCAATCAAAACCAGAATTATAACCGAAATATTCCATACAACAACCAACAAGGTCCTAGCAATCAACAAGTATCCAACAATACTTACAACCAGCAAAGACCTAATTTTCAAAACAAACCACCACAAACCGATGATAAAAAGCCGAATTTAGAAGATTTGATGACGAAGCTAGTTGAAACTCAAACGCAGTTTTTCATATCTCAGAAACAAACCAATGAACAAAATGCTCAAGCATTTAGAAATCAACAAGCTTCTATTCAAAATCTGGAACAAGAAGTAAGTAACCTAGCAAGGTTAATAGGTGAAAGAAAACCGGAAAGTTTACCTAGTGATACAAATGCTAACCCCCGGAATGAAACAGCTAAAGCTATTACCACAAGAAGTGGTACAACACTTAAACCACCTGAAATACCTGTAATTTCTGAGAAAGCTATTCCTACTCCACAAGAACCACAACCTGAACAAGATAAGGAAAAAGAACCGGTAGTTGAAAAGGTTAATGAAGATAACACAGTTAAGGCTAAACCTTATGTTAAACCATACCAACCATCACTTCCTTACCCGAGTAAAATAAAAAAGAGAAACTTGAAGCCGAGCAATCCAAATTCTTGGATATGTTTAAACAGATAAATGTAAATCTTCCTTTCATTGATGTGATTTCAGGAATGCCTAGATATGCTAAATTTCTGAAAGATCTAATCTCGAATAGAAAGAAAATGGAAGAACTCTCGGCTGTTACTATGAATGCTAATTGTTCAGCAGTGCTGTTGAATAAGATACCAGAAAAATTATCTGATCCAGGAAGTTTCACAATTCCATGTTTTCTGGGTAGTCTTAGTTCAATAGAAGCATTAGCAGACTTAGGTGCTAGTATAAATTTAATGCCGTATTCACTATACGCTAAACTAGACCTTGGAGAATTGAAACCAACAAGAATAAGTATACAACTAGCCGATAGATCAATAAAATATCCTAGAGGGATAATGGAGAACATGCTAGTTAAAGTTGGTACTTTAGTATTTCCAGTAGATTTTGTTGTTCTGAACATGGAAGAAGATTCTCAAGTTCCTCTCATATTAGGAAGACCATTCTTAAACACGACTAAAGCAATGATAGACGTGTTTGGTAAAAAACTGACCCTAAGTATAGAGGATGAGAGTGTTACCTTTTTCAGTTGATAGAGCAATGCAACAACCGCAATCTGCAGATGATACATGTTATTATATTCAAACTATAGATTCACATGCAGAATTGTTAGAAGAATTTCCAGAATTACAAGGAACAGGAGAATGTTCTTTAGGAGAAGGAACTGAACCAATTGATGAAACTGAAATGTTAGCTACACTAATAGCTAATGGATATGAACCAACAACAGAAGAAATTCAAATGCTAAAAGAAGAAGACAGATATCGATATAAATCATCGATTGAAGAACCTCCGACATTAGAGTTAAAGCCACTTCCAAATCATTTGGAATACGCTTATTTACATGGTGAATCTGAATTACCTGTAATAATATCGTCTTCTCTTACTGAAAATGAGAAATCACAACTCATTTCTGTGTTAAAAGCTCATAAACCAGCTATTGCATGGAAGATTCATGATATTAAAGGAATAAGTCCTTCGTATTGCACACATAAAATCCTTATGGAAGAAGGTCATAAAACGTATGTGCAACGTCAATGAAGACTAAATCCTAATATGCAAGATGTAGTTAAGAAAGAAATTATTAAACTGCTTGATGCAGGTCTAATTTATCCAATTTATGATAGTCCATGGGTAAGCCCAGTTCAATGCGTGCCTAAGAAGGATGGCATGACTGTTATTACAAATGAGAAAAATGAGCTTATTCCTACTAGGACTGTAACAGGATGGCGTGTATGTATTGATGATAATGCTAAAAACGAACATATATTTCATAGCATTATTCCTCAAGAAAGACAAGCTTTTAGTTGCAATTGTTCTATTTACAAGTGATATTCGTTTAAATAATAAAAGGTGAAGACAAAAGACAGATTCGACGAATTGAAGACGCAAACGACCAAAAAGCTCAAAAGTACAAAATACAATCAAAGAGGTTCAAATTATTGATGAGAAACGTCTAAAAATGACAAGAGTACAAGTTGCGGAACGCAAAGTACAAGATATTAAATTATACGAAAGGACGTTCGAAAATCCGGAACCGGGACATGAGTCAACTCTCAACGCTCGACGCAACGGACTAAAAATTACAAGTCAACTATGCACATAAATATAATATAATATTTAAATAATTCTTATAATTATTTAATATATTATATTATTAATAAAACTGTCGGCAGAAGAAAACAACCAAATATGAGCCTCCCCAGCTGGCCATGCGATCGCATGGCCTGGAAGGCATAAATCCATGCGATCGCATGAGCCCCAGTTCCAGCTCACATGCCTATAAAAATCGAGCTTTGGTGCACCACAAATCCATCTATCTTTCTCTTCACTCCATATATACGTAAAATATATATTTATAATTTATATTTTAATTTTAATTTTAATTATAATTCTAATAATAAGGGTATGTTAGCGAATATTGTAAGGGTGTAAGTCGAAATTCTGTCCGTGTAACGCTACGCTATTTTTAATCATTGTAAGTTATGTTCAACCTTTTTACATTAATGTCTCGTAGCTAAGTTATTATTATGCTTATTTAAAACGAAGTAATCATGATGTTGGGCTAATTACTAAAATTGGGTAATTGGGCTTTGTACTATAATTGGGGTTTGGACAAAAGAACGACACTTGTGGAAATTAGACTATGGGCTATTAATGGGCTTTATATTTGTTTAACTAAATGATAGTTTGTTAATGTTAATATAAAGATTTACAATTGGGCGTCCCTATAAATTACCATATACACTCAATCGGACACGATGGGCGGGGTATTTTTATGTACGAATAATCGTTCATTTAACCGGACACGGGAATGGATTAATAGTCACTAGAATAATTAAAACAGGGGTGAAATTATGTACAAGGACACTTGGTATAATTGATAACAAAATATTAAAACCTTGGGTTACACTCAGTCGACATCCTGGTGTAATTATTAAACAAAGTATTAAAATCTTGTTACAGTTTAAGTCCCCAATTAGTGGAATATTTAACTTCGGGTATAAGGATAATTTGACGAGGACACTCGCACTTTATATTTGTGACTGATGGACTGTTATGGACAAAAACCAGACGGACATATTAAATAATCCAGGACAAAGGACAATTAACCCATGGGCATAAAACTAAAATCAACACGTCAAACATCATGATTACGGAAGTTTAAATAAGCATAATTCTTTTATTTCATATTTAATTTCCTTTATTTTATATTTAATTGCACTTCTAATTATCGCATTTTTATTGTTATTGTATTGCACTTTTAATTATCGTACTTTTTAATTATCGCAAGTTTATTTTATCGCACTTTTATTATTCGCAATTTCATTATCGTTATTTACTTTATGCTTTAATTTAAGTCTTGTATTTATTTTTAATATTTTACATTTGGTTTTAACTGCGACTAAAGTTTTAAAATCGACAAACCGGTCATTAAACGGTAAAAACCCCCCTTTATAATAATAATATTACTTATATATATATATTTGTATTTTTATAAAAGTAAACTAATATAGCGTTAAGCTTTGTTTAAAAAGATTCCCCGTGGAACGAACCGGACTTAGTAAAAACTACACTACTGTACGATTAGGTACACTGCCTATAAGTGTTGTAGCAAGGTTTAAGTATATCCATTCTATAAATAAATAAATATCTTGTGTAAAATTGTATCGTATTTAATAGTATTTTCTGTAAAAATATAAGCTATTTTATATACTACCCAGCTGCACATCAAGTATTTTTTGCGCCGCTGCCGGGGAACATCATTCTAGCTTAAAAGCCAGAAGCGCAACGCTAATATAAAAAAAAAAGATTTTTATTTTTAGTACGCTTTTGTAAAAATACGTCTTAAATATTCAAAAATATTAATAGAAAAACAAAAATATAAATATTTTTTTTAAGAGTTTGGTAAATATTTAAGTTTTATAAAGTTTCTTTATTTCTATTTTTTTTTTAGTTTGTAAAAATTTAAGTTTTATTTAATTTATAAATATATTTTATATTTTACAGCAAAAACAGAAAAAAAAAATTAATTCGGTCTGTACTGTAGCAGCCCACTCTGTGGCCCGAAACCCTAGCCCATGCGATCGCATGGCTGGGCAACTGAGGACTCATGCGATCGCATGAGCCCTGCTGACACGCCAACTGTAGCCCTGAATCAGCATTAATTACGGGTATTATTTATTATTATAATTATAAAACCCTATTTAGTTTTATATTTAATATTAATTAAGTTTAGTTTTATTATTTAATTTATATATTTAGTTTATTTAGTTTAATTAAATTTTAAAATTAATATTTTTATAAAATAAATAATATAAAAATAATATTTTTATAAAAATTATACTTTTTACAATTTTTAGTATATTTTTATATTTTGTACTCTTTTAGCGTAATTTTTGTATTTTTCGCTCGTATTTAGTTTTAAGTCATAGTTTTTGCCATATTTATTTTTATTTCTAGATTTTTAGGATTTGCCGTAAAATTCCTTAAGTGCTTTTTCTTTAGACTAAGATTTAAGTGCTTTAGAATTTTGCGACGCCTTTTTAAGTTTTAGTTTCTTTTTAAGTTATTTCCATTTGGGATTTAGTTTTTCTTGTAAGCTTTAATATTTTAAGACGACTTTTACCTATGTATCAATTATCATTCCAATTAGTAATTTCAATTTGCGATTATAATTTTAAGTTAGTTGTAGTAATAAGGTTAGGTTAGTCAAGTATTTTTAAGTTTTATAAGTTTCTTTTATTTTTCCGTCACCTTTTATTTTTCAACCATTTTTCTTTTTCGACATTTTTCGACGAACTCTTTTTCTTTCTCATTTCTCGCTATTCTAGTTTTAGGACATAGATTTTTATTCTACTTCTTATCTAAATTTCTTAAAATTACAAAAATTTATTTTGAGTGGTTAAATTAATAGACATCAAAATTTTCTGGTTCGTAGTAATAGTTGGATTTGTACGTGGACCGGGTTATTGGAGCCAAACAGTCCTCAATTATATTGAGACCAAACGAATCCTGCCCCTCTGCTGCATCTTTTGGCTATTCGAAACGTGGGCAAAATCAGAAAAGTCTATTGATTGGATAACTTATTATAACTTTTCTTTCCTTTTTAAAACTAATAGGATATTCAGTGAATGCACCGAGCAAGACGTTCACCACCTTTTGTACCTTCACCACCTGTAACTAGATCAAGACATTTAGCAAATATAACCGCCGTTGATTTTTCTTTAGAATCGTCATCCAGTCGACCAAGTACTTCAGTTCAAATTTCCAATAATCCATTTTTTGAACCCGACCTCACAATTGAGAATCCGGAGAATATTCAGGAACGGTTCGTAGACCCTGAACCACTAAACTTTCCCCCGGAACCACCAATCATTCAAACAGAGATTGTTGAGGAACGAACCATTAAATCAGAATCCTCTAGTGATTCCGATTCAACAAATTCAATTATGGAGAATCTGGAACCTTTAAGTATGGAAGACCGAATGAGAGCTAAACGCACTGGCCAAGGTCACGCAATTACTCATCCAGACATTAATGCGCCAGATTATGAAATCAAAGGACAAATTCTACACATGGTGACTAATCAATGCCAATTTAGTGGTGCGCCGAAGGAAGATCCAAATGAACATCTACGTACCTTTAATAGGATCTGCACACTATTTAAAATCCGAGAAGTGGAGGATGAACAGATATATCTCATGTTATTTCCCTGGACTTTAAAGGGAGAAGCCAAAGATGGGTTGGAATCGTTACCTGAAGGGGCGATTGATACATGGGATGTTTTAGTTGACAAATTTCTTAAACAATTCTTTCCTGCATCTAAAGCCATAAGACTTCAAGCAGAAATTGTTACGTTTACACAGAAGCCAAATGAAACTCTATATGAGGCATGGACAAGATATGGAAAGTTGTTAAGAGGATGTCCGCAACATGGTTTAGACACCTGTCAAATAGTACAAATATTCTACTAAGGATGCGACATCACTACAAGGAAAGACATAGATATAGCAGCTGGTGGTTCTATTATGAAGAAAACCGAAACTGATGCTTACAAAATTATTGATAACACTGCTTCCCACTCACATGAGTGGCACCAAGAAAAAGATATCGTTAGATCATCTAAAGCAGCTAGAGCCGATTCTAGCCATGACTTAGATTCCATTTCTGCAAAGATAGATGCTGTGGAGAGACGAATGGAAAAGATGACTAAGGATATTCACTCAATACGAATTAGTTGTGAGCAGTGTGGAGGGCCACATTTGACAAAAGATTGTCTCAGTATTGAATTAACAATGGAACAAAGAGAGAATATTTCATACATAAACCAAAGGCCTGGAAATAATTATCAGAATAATTATCAACCGCCAAGACCGATTTACAATCAAAACCAGAATTATAACTGAAATATTCCATACAACAACCAACAAGGTCCTAGCAATCAACAAGTATCCAATAATACTTACAACCAGCAAAGACCTAATTTTCAAAACAAACCACCACAACAAACCGATGATAAAAAGCCGAATTTAGAAGATATGATGACGAAGCTAGTTGAAACTCAAACGCAGTTTTTCACATCTCAGAAACAAACTAATGAACAAAATGCTCAAGCATTTAGAAATCAACAAGCTTCTATTCAAAATCTGGAACAAGAAGTAAGTAACCTAGTAAGGTTAATAGGTGAAAGAAAACCGGGAAGTCTACCTAGTGATACAAATGCTAACCCCCGGAATGAAACAGCTAAAGCCATTACCACAAGAAGTGGTACAACACTTAAACCACCTGAAATACCTGTAACTTCTGATGAAGCTATTCCTACTCCACAAGACCCACAACCTGATCAAGATACGGAAAAAGAACCGGTAGTTGAAAAGGTTAATGAAGATAACACAGTTAAGGATAAACCTTATGTTAAACCATACCAACCACCACTTCCTTACCCGAGTAAAATGAAGAAAGAGAAACTTGAAGCCGAGCAATCCAAATTTTTGGATATGTTTAAACAGATAAATGTAAATCTTCCTTTCATTGATGTGATTTCAGGAATGCCTAGATATGCTAAATTCTTGAAAGATCTAATCTCAAATAGAAAGAAAATGGAAGAACTCTCGGATGTTACTATGAATGCTAATTGTTCAGCAGTGCTGTTGAATAAGATACCAGAAAAATTATCTGATCCGGGAAGTTTCACAATTCCATGTTTTCTGGGTAGTCTTAGTTCAATAGAAGCATTGGCAAACTTAGGTGCTAGTATAAATTTAATGCCGTATTCACTATACACTAAACTAGACCTTGGAGAATTGAAACCAACCAGAATAAGCATACAACTAGCCGATAGATCAATAAAATATCCTAGAGGGATAATGGAGAACATGCTAGTTAAAGTTGGTACTTTAGTATTTCCAGTAGATTTTGTTGTTTTAGACATGGAAGAAGATTCTCAAGTTCCTCTCATATTAGGAAGACCATTCTTAAACACGGCTAAAGCAATGATAGACGTGTTCGGTAAGAAACTGACCCTAAGTATAGAGGATGAGAGTGTTACCTTTTCAGTTGATAGAGCAATGCAACAACCACAATCTGCAGATGATACATGTTATTATATTCAAACTATAGATGCACATGCAGAATTATTAAAAGAATTTCCAGAATTACAAGGAACAGGAGAATGTTCTTTAGGAGAAGGTAATGAACCAATTGATGAAGCTGAAATGTTAGCTACACTTATAGCTAATGGATATGAACCAACAACAGAAGAAATTCAAATGCTAAAAGAAAAAGACAGATATCGATATAAATCATCGATAGAAGAACCTCCGAAATTAGAGTTAAAGCCACTTCCAAACCATTTGGAATACGCTTATTTACATGGTGAATCTGAATTACCTGTAATAATATCGTCTTCTCTTACTGAAAATGAGAAATCACAACTCATTTCTGTGTTGAAAGCTCATAAACCAGCCATTGCATGGAAGATTCATGATATTAAAGGAATAAGTCCTTCGTATTGCACACATAAAATCCTTATGGAAGAAGGTCATAAAACGTATGTGCAACGCCAACGAAGACTAAATCCTAATATGCAAGATGTAGTTAAAAAAGAGATTATTAAACTGCTAGACGCAGGTCTAATTTATCCAATCTCTGATAGTCCATGGGTAAGCCCAGTTCAATGCGTGCCTAAGATGGGTGGCATGACTGTCATTACAAATGAGAAAAATGAGCTTATTCCTACTAGGACTGTAACAGGATGGCGTGTATGTATTGATTATAGAAAATTAAATGACGCCACCAGAAAAGATCACTTTCCCTTACCTTTCATAGATCAAATGTTGGAAAGATTAGCCGGAAATAGTTACTATTGTTTTCTAGATGGATTTTCCGGATATTTTCAAATTCCAATAGCACCCGAAGATCAAGAGAAAACCACATTCACGTGCCCTTATGGTACTTTTGCTTACAAACGCATGCCATTTGGACTTTGCAACGCCCCTGCAACATTTCAAAGGTGTATGATGGCGATTTTTCACGACATGATAGAAGAATGCATGGAAGTTTTCATGGATGACTTTTCAGTCTTCGGTGATACATTTGAATCATGTCTAGTTAATCTGGAACGAATGCTTATTAGATGCGAACAATCAAATCTAGTACTTAATTGGGAGAAATGCCATTTCATGGTTAAAGAAGGCATCGTTCTTGGTCATAAAATTTCAAAAGAAGGAATTGAAGTGGATAGAGCTAAAGTAGATGTAATTGCTAAACTTCCACATCCCACCAATGTTAGAGGAGTTAGGAGTTTTCTAGGGCATGCCGGTTTTTACCGACGTTTCATAAAAGATTTTTCTAAAATTGCCACTCCTATGAATAAACTCCTAGAAAAGGATGTTCCATTCATCTTTTCAGATGAGTGTATCAAATCTTTTAATATTCTTAAAGAAAAACTCACTAATGCACCGATCATGATAACACCAAATTGGAATCTACCATTTGAACTAATGTGCGATGCAAGTGATTTTGCAATGGGAGCCGTTTTAGGACAAAGGATTGAAAAACGATTTCAACCTATATATTATGCTAGTAAGACGTTACAAGGAGCACAAACTAACTATACAACTACTGAAAAAGAACTCCTTGCTATTGTCTTTGCTTTTGACAAATTTCGATCATATCTCGTTCTAGCAAACACGGTGGTCTATACCGACCATTCTGCGCTTAGATACCTATTTTCAAAACAAGATGCTAAACTAAGATTAATCCGTTGGATCTTACTCTTACAAGAGTTTGATATTGAAATCCGAGATAAAAGAGGAGCAGAAAATCTCGCCGCTGATCATCTTTCTCGTCTTGAAAATCCTGAGTTAGAAGTTCTAAATGAATCGGCCATACAAGACAACTTTCCTGATGAATATCTATTGAAGATAGATTATAATGAAATCCCATAGTTTGCAGACTATGCAAACTACTTAGTTTGTGGATTCCTTGAGAAAGGATTATCGTACCAAAAACGAAAGAAATTCTTCAGTGATATAAAACACTATTTCTGGGAAGATCCACATTTGTTTAAAAGTTGTCCCGATGGAATAATACGCCGATGTGTATTTGGAAATGAAGCTAGTAAAATATTAAACCATTGTCACACAGGACCAACAGGAGGGCATTATGGGCCTCAACTAACAGCAAGAAAAGTTTATGATGCTGGATTCTATTGGCCTACAATTTACAAAGACGCACACCTTCTTTGCAAATCCTGTGATGCTTGTCAAAGAGCCGGAAAAATAAGTCACCGTGATGAAATGCCACAAAATGTCATCCAAGTATGTGAAGTATTTGACATTTGGGGTATTGACTTTATGGGTCCATTTCCAAAATCTCATAATAATCTATATATACTCGTAGCCATTGATTATGTATCTAAATGGGCGGAAGCACAAGCTCTCCCAACTAACGATGCACGAGTTGTAGTCAACTTTTTAAAACGTCTTTTTGCAAGGTTTAGAACACCGAAAGCTTTGATAAGTGATCGGGGTACTCATTTCTGTAATAATCAACTTGAGAAAGTTCTTAAAAGATATGGAGTAACTCATAAAATCTCCACCGCATATCATCCACAAACAAGTGGACAAGTTGAAAATACCAACCGAGCTTTAAAACGTATTCTAGAGAAAACTGTAGGGTCAAATCCAAAGGAATGGTCCATTAAATTGGAGGATGCACTCTGGGCTTTTAGAACAGCCTACAAAACTCCAATTGGAACCACACCTTTTAGACTTGTTTATGGAAAAGCATGTCATCTTCCAGTAGAAATTGAACACAAAGCATTTTGGGCCTTGAAAACATGTAATCTTGATTTACATGAAGCTGGACGTCTACGATTAAGTCAACTAAACGAATTAGAAGAATTAAGACATGAAGTATACGAAAATTTGTTAATCTATAAAGAAAGAACGAAGAAATGGCATGATAAAAGAATCAGAAGTTCAAAAGAATTTAAAGAAGGAGACAGAGTTCTTCTTTTCAATTCACGATTCAAGCTATTTCCTGGAAAATTGAAATCAAGATGGTCTGGACCATTCATAGTTAAAAGAGTTTTCCCATACGGAACAATAGAATTAATAAATTCAAATGGGATTGAATTTAAAGTTAATGGTCACAGAGTTAAACATTACGTACATGGTCCGATGGAAGTCAACAACGAAGTTAATCACAATTTCGACACCACAGCTAACTAAGTGTGGGGAGAATCAAGTCTTTAAAGGATAATATGTAGTTCTGTTAGAGTTAGATTGTCTGTTTTCGTGTAGTTCTCGAAAATGGAACCCGAATGGTCTTTCCCTAGCAGACCCTAAAGAACTAGTCTTCTCCTCCCATTCTGAATTTTTATTTTTTTTAGGTTTTTACGAAATGAAGACTGCCTGTGAACTAAACCATGGTCTAATGCTACACGCTTTGATCACTAAACGTAATAATGACATACTACCGAGTGAACTAGTATCAGTAATCAGAGAAAGAATGGACGGAGTTAGAAAAGAATCCAGATGCGAAGATAATAAGTTACAATTTGGTAAAGGAAAATCAAAATCCGCAGCAAAAAGAAGAGCACGACACCTAGAAAGATGTCACAAATGCGGAAAATGGTCACATGGAGGTAAATGTTCAAATAATCAAACCTATTCAAATACCGAATTTGTTACTTTATGCAGAGACGGACCGTTCATATGTTTAGAAGAAAAGACACTGAATGCTCGAGGTTACGCCTATGTAGCTATGGAAAACCAATTAAACCGACTATCTTATGAATGGGATAGATCATATAACTAAGAAATCTATTTCACAGGTATGTCTGTACAGTTTTTATTTTTATTTTTATTTTTAACCTTTTGATAATAAACGCTAATTTGTTCGCTAAAAAGTATTAAATTGGTATTGAATAAAATTAGGTTTGGCGACCGAAATTATTGATATCATTCAAAAATTTATTACATCACTGCGAAATTTAACGTTTATTCTTAAGGTATAAATATCTTTAATCAATCAACCCAAAATATTTCAAAAATTCGTCATGAGTTAAATTAGGTCTTGGAACCGAAATTACTTTACCGAAAAGAGGGGCGCATATTTTTGATAATATTTGATTGATTAAAGTGGGATAAAAAGCCAAAAAGATTTTTAATTTTATTTTTACCATGTTTTTAAAATTAATATTTAAATCTTAAATTAATATTGTAAACTTTGTAAAAATAATATTTTTTAAAATGTAAATATTTGAAAAATTAATATAAGTTTGGTGTGAATTTATAATGTGAATTTTTAAAATTAAGTTTGGTGTGAATTTTTAATTTTTAAAATATGAATTTTTAATTTTATGCATTTCAAATTTTAAGTTTGGTGTGAATTTTTAATATTAATTTTGAATTTTATATTTAAGTTGTGTGAATTTAAAAACAAAAATTTACTTTATCTCATTAAGTTAAAAATAGGATTTTTAAAATTCTTCGTAAGTTGAAGACTAGGTCTTTGAACCGAAATTGCTTTACCCGAGGAAGGGACGAGAACTTTTATTATCATTATTTTTAATCTTATTGAATTAAAGTATGCCAAAAACATTAAAAACCCAAAAATCTTTACTTTTAAAAACCGCGCTTTGATTTGACAAATTTTAAAATTTTGTCGAGGGACAGACTAGGACAACGATCCGAAACGCCCTCGCTCCTAAAGGAAAACAAAATTTTTTAAATTTAATTAATTATAAGTTTTATAAAGCATAAGGTTTTATATATAAAAAAAAAGGCTGAAAACACTGTAGCCGGCACCCCATGCGATCGCATGGGTTTTACACTTCAACTCCATGCGATCGCATGGAGCTGAAATCCAGGCCTGATACATACAGCAGCCTGTTCTGTCTTCCTCACCACAACACACACACATTCACGAAACTCACCCAAAAATTCACCAATTTTCGCCATTTTTCCACCGTAATTCGTCATTTTTCTTGCTCTAATCATGCCTAGATTCTCATTCTTCAGCAAATTGGTAAAAATTACACCCCTAAACTCTATAAATTCCTAATTTTTGTGATAATTACCAATTTTTTACCTAATGCAATTTTGTTAATTTCTAGTGTAATTAGTGTTAAATTGTTAGTATTTTATGCATGTATAACCTAGATTGATGCTATTTAACATGATTTGAAGCCAAAAACTTCAAATTTTTTAGAAATCTAGGGTTTGTGTTCTTGAGCAATTTGGGGCTTTTTGATATAAACAGGTTATGGCCGATTTTTGTCATGAATTATTGCTAAATTGAGTAGTGTAACATGTTTAGATAGTTAAATGATCCAAACAATGATCCTAAACATGATTTTTGGAGATTAAAGTGGACTTTTTAAGTCCAAAATTCATGAACTTGATTAATTTGATATATTTGCCATTTGAGACTTGTTTAATTATCAGTAATGACTATTTTGACATGTTATTTGAGTTAAATGCTTATGAATTTTGTATACATTTTTATATGTGCTTATTTGAAAAATGTAGAATTGTGAAAAATTGTGAAAATATGTATAAGTTTAGTTTTGATTTAACATGTTATAGTGATTGTTTTAAGTTGTTATTTTGCTAACACTAATGCATATTTGGATGCACAAATTTTGTGTTTAATGTGTTTTATAGAGAGCCGATACTGGAGGTTCAGGAGCATCATCATCTAGACGACCAGCACCAGAACCAGAACCAGAAATGCAACACGAACAAGAACCACAACAGGAACAACAACAGCCTGATCAGCACATACCATATTATGATCCGGTACAGTTTGTTGATGAATTCATAGTATTCCCAATGAGGCCGCCAGTAGAATTCCCAACGATTCCTGAGCACACTCTACATCCTAATCTGAGATTTGATAGAAGATGGAGAGATTACGAGACATATCAAAGGAACAAATTCAAATTGGTAACAAAAAATGTAGAGGTGCCAAGGGTAATTGATTGGGCCCCTTTGGAAATGGTCCATCTAGCTGACCGTGTTAGACAGCTTTTAGTTCAAAGGTATGGCAGTTCTTCTTTTACAGATTGGGAACGTCTTTTCACCATTCGTAGACCTGTATATAAGGAATGGTGTGTTGAGTTGATGAGTACTGTATCACTTGATACAAATATAGTTAGGATAGATGATAGAAGATTTCTTAGGTTTATCCTTGGCAGTAGGATGTACAGAATGTCCATGCTGGACATGGCTAGGGCCTTACAGATATATACTCCTGGTGAGTTGCTATTACCCGATTGTACAAACTTGATTCATTATGGTGAACGGGTAGATAGTAACTTTGACGCTGACGCCATTTGGAGGCGTATGTCACATTTTGATGTTTTTACACGAGCAGGAGGACACTCCTATACACATATTGACAGAGCCGAGCTTCATATTATTCATAGATTTTTGGCTAACTCGATTACACAAAGAGGTCATAATAAAGAAAAAATTACCTTATATGATTTATTCTACCTAAAGTGTATTCGGGATCCTAGAAGCTTTGTCAATATCCCTTACTGTGTTGCTTTTTATTTATCTAAAATGGTAGAGGGAATGCAGGACGGGAGTATAATAGGAGGAGGTATTTTTGTTACTCTCATTGGAGAGTATTTAGGTGTTGATAGGAACCAAGGGGGTCCATTACAGATTTGTAGAGAATAGGTTGAGCCCTTAGGATTGAAAGTTTATGTGGGTGCTAAGGTATTGAAAAGTACACGTAACCAGGCAGTACCCTATGAGGGATCTCATCCTCAGGTAGAGAGAGGCTCAGACGAGGAAATGGAGGAGGCGGAAGACATTAGGGATGTCTTTCGAGATGCTATTCTTGACGTCCACGTTCGTATAGATGAGGAAGCAATGACGAATGCGGCAAGACATAGTATGTATGAGCAGTGGAACTCCGAGCGAGTATACGAGGATTATAGGCGACGCCAACACGATAGCTGGTTAGTTCATCAGCACCAAATCATGAGCCAGCTATCATATCAGGTACCAAATAACTATGTACCTACTCGACCTGCTCATTTTCCGCCACATAGCCCCGATATCCAACCACCCTTTAACCGGTATGACTATAACCAAGCCTATCAGAACACCTATAACCAACAATGGAACCCACCCGATGAGATGAACTGGAACCCCTATCCAGACTGATTTAGTTCCATTTGGTTATTTTTATGATTATTATGTTTTTATCTTTTGACTTTTTCATGTTTAAACTTATGTTATTGGATAAATTTGTGTAATTTTTATTATTTTATTATTATTGTGTACTAATATTTCATATTTAGAATTTGAAAGTGGGATATTAAGTCCCATTTCAAATTGCCATGCATGATTATACTTGTATGTATGTATATTGTCGATTGTGCAAAACCGGGTAAAACAGCGCATTTTCAAAGACTGGCATTAAGTTCAGCAAAAGCTACTAATTTTGACGACAAGATGACAAATAAATGTGATGTAACAACAGACAAAATGAACAAATGCTATGCACCATTTATCATTCAGCAAACAAACGCCAATATATTTGGAAACTTTGGTAAAATTTAATCATTTCTACGCTAATCACCCTCAATAATTTAAATTGTACTGATTTCTTGCAAATGAGGGCATTGCAAGATCTGAAGTGTGGGAAGGGGTTAAATTCTTTCGGATTTTTAAAATTTTTATCTTTATACACTTGGTTACCATTAAAAATACTAGTAACGTAGTAGTTGTATTAGAATCTAGTGCTCTCTGATAATAAAGAACAGCCCTAGTCTTATATACTGACTACCCAATTCTAGTAAAATTTTTCAAAATTTTCAATTAAATGAATTCAAAATCATGTTTATACATATTTATGAACGATAAAACTAGGTGTTAACACCGAAATTATTGTAACCTCGGAAAGGACATAAATTGAGAAACAAACCAAAATGTTGAAATTCATTTAAAATGGAATAGAGGACGATAAAAAGGAAAATAAAAGCCAAGTGTGGAAAAATTTACCAAGTTATCTTAAACATATGTCACATATATCTGTAACAAATAACTGAAAATACTTTTGCTTTGAACTAAACTAAACCATTTTACCCGATGAAAGAAAAGAAGAGATGGATCTACACGATGAATCAATTCCATCATTAAAAGGAAGTAAAGTCTTCCGAAAAAGACACGCGCTTCTTGATTTAGGTCAAGAAGTTGTCGTCCAGACCAGCTGTAGGTTGACGAAAAATCTAGAAAAGTCATCTCTAAAATCAGCAGGAAATCCACGGACCTCAGCATTAAATAGGGTCGCCAAGTGGTCAGATTTATCCTAATCATGAGAAGGATTTATCTCGTACAATGAGGGGGCACCATGCAAATTAGGTGGATAAGACTAATGAATCAAATCTCCAGAAAGGATAATCTCCTTAAAGATTAAAAATCAGCTTTTAAGACTGATATTACTCAATCCTTGAGATTGACTTTAAAGATTGAGAATTACAAACTCATGGAATTCGATGATATCTAAACTCGAGCTTGAACGAGAAAATATTTTGATCAAATTAAAACCGATTTGTTTTCTGAAAACCCATTTTCAATGCGTTCATTACCATTGAACGTAAAATCCTAGGAATTCACCTGGAATTCATTAGGTCACCTGAACCAAATCGGGTGTCAACCGTAAGAACGGTGGTTGCATAGTGGTCAAAGACAGGACCTTGTGCCAGACCGAAAAATCATAAGGGTGAGCTTTACTATTTCTCCTACCAAGGATAGTAATTACATCTGACACGTTATAGACCATAATTAAAAGCATGTCAGGGGACATTGCCTTAACAGTTGCTTGTTCAACGCTTTCCTTTACAACCAGACGGTAGTTTATCGAAAGGTAATATACGGGACAAGTAAACTGGACGTGTTGCTTTCCAAATACAAGGTTAGCAAGTGGGTGACACAAAACCGCAAGTTTTGAGCTAAAATTTTCAAATCTGAAACCCACAAAAATATTTTGCAAACACCGGTGAAGGGTTATTCCGGAAAACTTATCTAGGGTAAAAGCTAGATTGAATTTTCAAAAGATCAAATATTTTCATAAAGATCCAATTTCCTTAAGGATCTACATTTTCATAGTCATGTGGGACTGTAAACCGCCTTTCAAATGTGCACTTTGCTTTGGAAACCGAAAGTAAATCGGCTATTTGATTGCAAGTGTCGTTGACCTAAACCCGAGGCAACTGTGGATGACACACCCACCTTTAACCATGGTTCTATCGTTACTATCATTGTTTATACCGTCGTAAAAAAATCACTGATGTACAAAGTGTGAAGAATAAAGAAGTGATTCTAGTATTTCAAAACGATATTGCTTAAGGACAAGCAACGCTCAAGTGTGAGAATATTTGATAATGCTAAAAACGAACATATATTTCATAGCATTATTCCTCAAGAAAGACAAGCTTTTAGTTGCAATTGTTCTATTTACAAGTGATATTCGTTTAAATAATAAAAGGTGAAGACAAAAGACAGATTCGACGAATTGAAGACGCAAACGACCAAAAAGCTCAAAAGTACAAAATACAATCAAAGAGGTTCAAATTATTGATGAGAAACGTCTAAAAATGACAAGAGTACAAGTTGCGGAACGCAAAGTACAAGATATTAAATTATACGAAAGGACGTTCGAAAATCCGGAACCGGGACATGAGTCAACTCTCAACGCTCGACGCAACGGACTAAAAATTACAAGTCAACTATGCACATAAATATAATATAATATTTAAATAATTCTTATAATTATTTAATATATTATATTATTTATAAAACTGTCGGCAGAAGAAAACAACCAAATATGAGCCTCCCCAGCTGGCCATGCGATCGCATGGCCTGGAAGGCATAAATCCATGCGATCGCATGAGCCCCAGTTCCAGCTCACATGCCTATAAAAATCGAGCTTTGGTGCACCACAAATCCATCTATCTTTCTCTTCTCTCCATATATACGTAAAATATATATTTATAATTTATATTTTAATTTTAATTTTAATTATAATTCTAATAATAAGGGTATGTTAGCTAATATTGTAAGGGTGTAAGTCGAAATTCTGTCCGTGTAACGCTACGCTATTTTTAATCATTGTAAGTTATGTTCAACTTTTACATTAATGTCTCGTAGCTAAGTTATTATTATGCTTATTTAAAACGAAGTAATCATGATGTTGGGCTAATTACTAAAATTGGGTAATTGGGCTTTGTACCATAATTGGGGTTTGGACAAAAGAACGACACTTGTGGAAATTAGACTATGGGCTATTAATGGGCTTTATATTTGTTTAACTAAATGATAGTTTGTTAATGTTAATATAAAGATTTACAATTGGGCGTCCCTATAAATTACCATATACACTCAATCGGACACGATGGGCGGGGTATTTTTATGTACGAATAATCGTTCATTTAACCGGACACGGGAATGGATTAATAGTCACTAGAATAATTAAAACAGGGGTGAAATTATGTACAAGGACACTTGGTATAATTGATAACAAAATATTAAAACCTTGGGTTACACTCAGTCGACATCCTGGTGTAATTATTAAACAAAGTATTAAAATCTTGTTACAGTTTAAGTCCCCAATTAGTGGAATATTTAACTTCGGGTATAAGGATAATTTGACGAGGACACTCGCACTTTATATTTGTGACTGATGGACTGTTATGGACAAAAACCAGACGGACATATTAAATAATCCAGGACAAAGGACAATTAACCCATGGGCATAAAACTAAAATCAACACGTCAAACATCATGATTACGGAAGTTTAAATAAGCATAATTCTTTTATTTCATATTTAATTTCCTTTATTTTATATTTAATTGCACTTCTAATTATCGCATTTTTATTGTTATTGTATTGCACTTTTAATTATCGTACTTTTTGATTATCGCAAGTTTATTTTATCGCACTTTTATTATTCGCAATTTCATTATCGTTATTTACTTTATGCTTTAATTTAAGTCTTGTATTTATTTTTAATATTTTACATTTGGTTTTAACTGCGACTAAAGTTTTAAAATCGACAAACCGGTCATTAAACGGTAAAAACCCCCCTTTATAATAATAATATTACTTATATATATATATTTGTATTTTTATAAAAGTAAACTAATATAGCGTTAAGCTTTGTTTAAAAAGATTCCCCGTGGAACGAACCGGACTTACTAAAAACTACACTACTGTACGATTAGGTACACTGCCTATAAGTGTTGTAGCAAGGTTTAAGTATATCCATTCTATAAATAAATAAATATCTTGTGTAAAATTGTATCGTATTTAATAGTATTTTCTGTAAAAATATAAGCTATTTTATATACTACCCCGCTGCACATCAATTGATTATAGAAAATTAAATGGCGCCACCAGAAAAGATCACTTTCCCTTACCTTTCATTGATCAAATGTTGGAAAGATTAGCCGGAAACAGTTACTATTGTTTTCTAGATGGTTTTTCCGGATATTTTTAAATTCCAATAGTACCCGAAGACCAAGAAAAAACCACATTCACGTGCCCTTATGGTACTTTTGCTTACAAACGCATGCCATTTGGACTTTGCAACGCCCCTGCAACCTTTCAAAGATGCATGATGGCGATTTTTCACGACATGATAGAAGAATGCATGGAAGTTTTCATGGATGACTTTTCAGTCTTCGGTGATACATTTGAATCATGTCTAGCTAATCTTGAACGAATGCTTATTAGATGCGAACAATCAAATCTAGTTCTTAATTGGGAGAAATGCCATTTCATGGTTAAAGAAGGCATCGTTCTTGGACATAAAATTTCAAAGGAAGGAATTGAAGTGGATAGAGCTAAAGTAGATGTAATTGCTAAACTTCCACATCCCATCAATGTTAGAGGAGTTAGGAGTTTTCTAGGGCATGCCGGTTTTTACCGACGTTTCATTAAAGATTTTTCTAAAATTGCCACTCCTATGAATAAACTTCTAGAAAAGGATGCTCCATTCATCTTTTCAGAGGAATGTATCAAATCTTTTAATATTCTTAAAGAGAAATTCACTAATGCGCAGATCATGATAACACCAAATTGGAATCAACCGTTTGAACTAATGTGCGATGCAAGTGATTTTGCAATGGGAGCCGTTTTAGGACAAAGGATTGAAAAACGATTTCAACCTATTTATTATACTAGTAAGACGTTACAAGGAGCACAAACGAACTACACAACTACTGAAAAAGAACTCCTTGCTATTGTCTTTGCTTTTGACAAATTTCGTTCATATCTCGTTCTAGCAAAAATGGTGGTCTATACCGACCATTCTGCTCTTAGATACCTATTTTCGAAACAAGATGCTAAACCACGATTAATCCGTTGGATCTTACTCTTACAAGAGTTCGATATTGAAATCCGAGATAAAAGAGGAGCAGAAAATCTCGCCGCTGATCATCTTTCTCGTCTTGAAAATTCCGAATTAGAAGTTCTAAATGAATCGGACATACAAGACAACTTTCCTGATGAATATCTATTGAAGATAGATTATAATGAAATTCCATGGTTTGCAGATTATGCAAACTACTTAGTTTGTGGATTCCTTGAAAAAGGATTATCGCACCAAAAACGAAAGAAATTCTTCAGTGATATAAAACACTATTTCTGGGAAGATCCACATTTGTTTAAAAGTTGTCCCGATGGAATAATACGCCGATGTGTATTCGGAGATGAAGCTAGTAAAATCTTAAACCATTGTCACACAGGACCAGCAGGAGGGCATTATGGGCCTCAACTCACAGCAAGAAAAGTTTATGATGCTGGATTTTATTGGCCTACAATTTTCAAAGACGCACACCTTCTTTGCAAATCCTGTGATGCTTGTCAAATGGCCGGAAAAATAAGTCAACGTGATGAAATGCCACAAAATGTCATTCAAGTATGTGAAGTATTTGACATTTGGGGTATTGACTTTATGGGTCCATTTCCAAAATCTCATAATAATCTCTACATTCTCGTAGCCATTGATTATGTATCTAAATGGGCGGAAGCACAAGCTCTCCCAACTAACGATGCACGAGTTGTAGTCAACTTTTTAAAACGTCTTTTTGCAAGGTTTGGAACATCGAAAGCTTTAATAAGTGATCGGGGAACTCATTTCTGTAATAATCAACTTGAGAAAGTTCTTAAAAGATATGGAGTAACTCATAAAATCTCCACCGCATATCATCCACAAACAAGTGGACAAGTTGAAAATACCAACCGAGCTTTAAAACGTATTCTAGAGAAAACCGTAGGATCAAATCCGAAGGAATGGTCCATAAAATTGGAGGATGCACTCTGGGCTTTTAGAACAGCCTACAAAACTCCAATTGGAACCACACCTTTTAAACTCGTTTACGAAAAGCATGTCATCTTCCAGTAGAAATTGAACACAAAGCATTTTGGGCTTTGAAGACATGTAATCTTGATTTACATGAAGCTGGACGTCTACGGTCAAGTCAACTAAACGAATTAGAAGAATTAAGACATGAAGCATACGAAAATTCGTTAATCTATAAGGAAAGAACGAAGAAATGGAATGATAAAAGAATCAGAAGTTCAAAAGAATTTAAAGAAGGAGACAGAGTTCTTCTTTTCAATTCACGATTCAAGCTATTTCCTGGAAAATTGAAATCAAGATGGTCTGGACCATTCATAGTCAAAAGAGTTTTCCCATACGGAACAGTAGAATTAATAAATTCAAATGGGATTGAATTTAAGGTTAACGGTCACAGAGTTAAACATTACATAGATAGTTCGATGGAAATTGACAACGAAGTTAATCACAATTTCGATACCACAGCTAACTAAGTGTGGGGAGAATCAAGTCTTTAAAGGATAATATGTATTTCTGTTAGAGTTAGATTTTCTGTTTTCGTGTAGTTCTCAAAAATGGAACCCGAATGGTCTTTCCCTAGCAGACCCTAAAGAACTAGTCTTCTCCCCCCATTCTGAATTTTTATTTTTTTTAGGTTTTAGAAATGAAGACTTCCTGTGAACTAAACCATGGTCTAATGCTACACGCTTTGATCACTAAACATAATAATGACACACTTCCAAGTGAAATAGTATCATTAATCAGAGGTAAATTAGACGGAGTAAGAAAAGAATCCAGATGCGAAGATAATAAGTTACAATTTGGTAAAGAAAAATCAAAATCCTCAGCGAAAAGAAGAGCACGACACCTTGAAAAATGTCACAAATGCGAAAAATGGTCACACGAAGGTAAATGTTCAAATAATCAAACCTATTCAAATACCGAATTTGTTACTTTATGCAGAGACAGACCGTTCATATGTTTAGAAGAAAAAACATTAAATGCTCGAGGTTACGCCTATGTAGCTATGGAAAATCAATTAGCCCGACTATCTTATGAGTGGACTAGAGCATATCACTAAGAAATATATTTCACAAGTAAGTTTGTACAGTTTTTATTTTTATTTTTATTTTTATTTTTAACCTTTTCATAATAAACGCTAATTTGTTTGCTATAAAGTATTAAATTGGTATTCGATGAAATTAGGTCTTGCGACCGAAATTGTTGATATCATACAAAAATTTATTACATCACTGCGAAATTTACCGTTTATTCTTAAGGTATAAATATCTTTAATCAATCAAACTCAAAATATTTCAAAAATTCGTCATGAGTTAAATTAAGTTATGGAACCGAAATTACTTTACCGAAAAGAGGGGCGCATATTTTTGATAATATTTGATTGATTAAAGTGGGATAAAAGCCAAAAAGATTTTTAATTTTATTTTTACCATGTTTTTAAAATTAATATATAAATCTTAAACTGATATTGTAAACTTTTTAAATCAATATATTTAAAATTGTAAATATTTGGAAAATTAATATTTTTAATATAAGTTTGTATGTATAAAAACAAAAATATAATTTAAGTTTGGTGTGAATTTTTTAAAATATGAATTTTAAATTTTATGCATTTTAAATTTAAGTTTGGTGTGAATTTAAAAAACAAAAATTTACTTTATTTTGGTAAGTTAAAAATATGATTTTTAAAAATTCGTTGTAAGTTGAAGACTAGGTCGTTGAACCGAAATTACTTTACCCAAGGGAGGGACGAGAACTTTTATTATCATTATTTTTAATCTTATTGAATTAAAGTATGCCAAAAACATTAAAAAACCCAAAAAAAAATTTGCTTTTAAAATCGCGCTTTAAATTGACAAATTTTAAAATTTTGTCGAGGGACGGACTAGGACATCGTTTCGAAACGACCTCGTCCTAAATAACAAGGGAAACAAAATTTTAGAATTAATTAATTAATTGTTTTATAAGTTAAGGTTTTTATAAAAAAAAAATACAAACACCGCGACTCGCGGAGTTTGTAATAGGGAAACACCGCAAGTCGCGGAGTTTGCAAGTTCTAAAAAAAAAAACCGCAAAAAACAGATCAGTCCCAAACATCCCACACCCAAAATACTGCGAAAAAACCCGAAAAAAAGCCTCCCAAATTCGCAATTTTTGACCATTTTTCATCAAATCTTTCACAAAATCATGTTGAGAAGAATGCTATCAAGGAATTACTCAAGGAAAACGGTAAATTTCTACACCAAAACACCCTTTAATCAGAAAATTTAGTGTTCTTGAGCAATTTTATACACAATTCGATTTTGATGCTTTTTAGTGTAATTATGCTTAAATTGCTTATGCATTATGCTTATATAACCTAGAGTGATGCTATTTAACATGATTAGAAGCCTTAAACTTCAAATTTTAAGTAATCTAGGGTTTGTGTTCTTGAGCAAAATTGGGGCTTTTGATATAAATAGGTTATGGCCGATTTTTGTCATGAATTTTTGCTAAATTAAGTAGTGTAACATGTTTAGGTAGTTAAATGATCCAAACTTTGAGCCTAAACATGATTTTTGAGAATTAAAGTGGACTTTTTCAAGTCTAAAATTCATGAACTTGATTTTTGAGAGATAATGCCATTTGAAATTTGTTTAATTGCTAATAATGATTATTTTGACATGTTATTTGAGTTGAATGCTTATGAACTTGGCGAACATTTTCGTATATGCTTATTTGAAAAAGTGTAGATTTGATAAAAATATGAAAATGAGCATAAGTTTGATATAAATTGAACATGTCATTGTAATTATTTTAATTGATGATTTTGCTGACACTAATGCATATTTAGATGCACAAAAATTGTGTTTGATGTGTTTTGCAGACTGAAAGGGGTGAATCTTTATCCCAAGCTCGCATTGCTCCTCCTGAGAATGCGGAACAACAGGATGTTGATAACTATTACAAACAAGATATACCTCATCCAGTTATGACATTTTCAGATATGCACGTGGAAGATTTACACCCGAACTTGAGATTAGACAGACGTTGGATAGATTATCCAAAATACCAAAGGATCTTGCACACTCTTCATTCTAAAGCTGTTGAAGTACCTAGGGTAATAGAATGGGAACCGTTAGAAGCCGTAGGATTGGGCGAACGGATTAGAGAATTACTTACACAGAGGTATGGTAATTCTACTTTTAACGATTGGGTACGATTATTCAACATGCGTAGACCTGTATATAAAGTATGGTGTGAAGAATTATTGTGTAGTATAAAAATAAATGATCGGGTAGCTAGTTTAACCGATCGAACTTTTATTAGATTTTTTTAGGAGGTTCGATGCGCCACATGTCTCTACTAGACATGGCTCAGGCCTTACGTATATATACGCCTGAGGAGCTAGCATCTGCCGATTGTCGAGGGTTGATATTAAATGGTAGGAAGATTGATAAAAATTTTGATACGCATGGTGTATGGAGTCAAATGACTAGCCATCACCGATTTAAAGGGGGAAATTACTCTTATTTGGATACAGATAGAGCTGAGTTAAGAGTAATTCACAGGTTTCTAGCAAACTCGATTACACAGCGAGGTAAAAATAAGGAAAAGGTAAATGAGAAAGATTTATTTTACCACATGTGTATTCGAGACCCACAAAGCGCTGTAAGTATACCTTATTGTGTGGGTTATTATTTATCAGCTATGGTTAGGGGGATGAGACCGCACAGTATAATAGGAGGTGGTATATTTATTACATTAATTGCTGAGTATCTCGATGTGGATATAAGTCGGGGGGATTATTAATCGAAGAACCAGAACCCCACGATACAATTGGTTTAAATGTATATCATGGTGCTAAGGTTTTGAAGAGGCGAAATAACGCCGCAGTACAATATAATGGAAGACATCCACAGGTTGAAAGAGATCAACAGCCAGGTAATGTGGGAGGGGGAAATGAAATGACAGAAATGCAAAGGTTTATAGCTTCACAAGAGTATGAAAATGCTAGACATCGAGCATTTGAAGATTGACAAGTTCATCAAAACCACATCATAGCTCATTGCCAACATATAGGTAGAAACTATATTCCTACTTCAAAGCCCGTATTTCCTCCCTGGTCTATAGAGATCCAACCACTGTATCCTACTTATAACCCAGCTAAAGCATTCTATAACATATATGGTTATGCATGGAACCCCTACTGGTATCAGTATCAACCCTAGTTTATTTAGTTTTATTTATTTTATTTTTGTAATGTTACTACATTTAGCACTTATGTTGATATTGTAATAGTTTTTATAATTTTCTAACTTTTATTATTAGATTTTAATAATTTTTGAATGTGGGGTAATATACCAAACTTAAAAAATATGTATATATGTTTGCAGTTTATCTTATGTACACAACAGGGTAAAACAACGCATTTTCAAAGACTGGCATTAAGTTCAGCAAAAGTAACTAATTTTGACGACAAGATGCAAAATATATGTGAAATAACAACAAGACGGAATGAACAAATGATGTGCACCATTTATCATTCAACACAAACAACAATATGTTTGGAAACTTTGGTAAAATTTAATCATTTTTCTATGCTAATCACCCTCAATAATTTAAATTGTTACTGATTTCTTGCAAATGAGGGCATTGCAAGATCTTAAGTGTGGGAAGGGGGTTAAATTCTTTCGGATTTTAAAATTTTTTTATTTAAACACTTGGTTACCATTAAAAATACTAGTAACGTAGTAGTTGTATTAGAATCTAGTGCTCTCTGATAATAAAGAACAACCCTAGTCTTATATACTGACTACCCAATTCTAGTAAAAATTTTCAAAATTTTCAATTAAATGAACTCAAAATTATGTTTATACATATTTATGAACGATAAAACTAGGTGTTAACACTGAAATTATTGTTACCTTGGAAAGGACATAAATTGAGAAACAAACCAAAATGTTAGAATTCATTTAAAATGAAATAGAGGACAATAAAAAGGCAAATAAAAGAAAATAAAAGCCAAGTGTGGAAAAATTTACCAAGTTATTCAAAATATATATTACATATTTTTGTACAATTAATTGAAAATACTTTTGTTTTGGACGAAAATAAACAGTTTTACTCGATTTATTATAATATATTTAAAAGAAAGATGGATCTACACGATGAATCAATTCCATCATTAAAAGGAAGTAAAGTCTTCCGAAAGAGAAACGCGCTTCTTGATTTAGGTCATGAAGTTGTCGTCCAGACCAGCTGTAGATTGACGAAAAACCTAGAAAAGTCATCTCTAAAATCAACAGAAAATCCACGGACCTCAGTATCAAACAGGGTCGCCAAGTGGTCAGACTTATCCTAACCATGAGAGGATCTGTCTTGTAAAATGGGGAGGACGCCGTGCAAATTAGCTGGATAAGACTAATGAATCAGATCCCCAGAAAGGATAATCTCCTTAAAGATCAAAAATCAGCTTTTAAGACTGATATTACTCAATCCTAGAGATTGACCTTAAAGATTGAGAATTACAAACTCATGGAATTCGATGATATCTAAACTCGAGCTTGAACGAGAAAATATTTTGATCAAAATTACAAACCGATTTGTTTTCTGAAAACCCATTTTCAATGCGTTCATTATCATTGAACGTAAAATCCTAGGAATTCACCTGGAATTCATTAGGTCACCTGAACCAAATCGGGTGTCAACCGTAAGAACGGTGGTTGCATAGCATGGTCAAAGATAGGACCTTGTGCCAGACTGGAAAATTATAAGGGTGAGCTTTACTATTGCTCCTACAAAGGATAGTAATTGCGTCCGACACATTATAGACCATAATTAAAAGCATGTCAGGGGACATTGCCTTAACAGTTGCTTGTTCAACGCTTTCCTTTACAACCGGACGGTAGTTTACCGAAAGGTAATATACGGGGCAAGTATACTGGACGTGTTGCTTTCCTAATACAAGGTTAGCAAGTGGGTGACACAAAACCACAAGTTTTGAGCTAAAATTTTCAAATCTGAAACCCACCAAACCCACAAAAATATTTTGCAAACACCGGTGAAGGGTTATTCCGGAAAACTTATCTAGGGTAAAAAACTAGATTGAATTTTCAAAAAGATCAAATGTTTTCATAAAGATCCAATTTCCTTAATGGATCTAAATTTTTATAGTCATGTGGGACTGTAAACCACATCGTTACTATCATTGTTTATACCGCCGTATTGAAATCACTGATGTACAAAGTGTGAAGAATAAAGAAGTGATTCAAGTATTTTTATTTCAAGACTATATTGCTTGAGGACAAGCAACGCTCAAGTGTGGGAATATTTGATAGTGCTAAAAACGAACATATATTTCATAGCATTATCCCTCAAGAAAGACAAGCTTTTAGTTGCAATTGTCCTATTTACAAGTGATATTCGTTTAAATAATAAAAGGTGAAGACAAAAGACAGATTCGGCGAATTGAAGACGCAAACGACCAAAAAGCTCAAAAGTACAAAATACAATCAAAGAGGTTCCAATTATTGATAAGAAACGTCTCAGAATTACAAGAGTACAAGATTCAAAACGCAAAGTACACGATATAAAATAGTACGCAAGGACGTTCGAAAATCCGGAACCGGGACCAGAGTCAACTCTCAACGCTCGACGCAACGGACTAAAAATTACAAGTTAACTATGTATATAAATATAATATAATATATAATTAATTATATAAATTATATTTATATATTAAAACCGTCGGCAGACTAGGATCCAAACTTGTGTGAGCTGGGTTTACGAACTCCGCGACTTGCGGAGTTTGTAGTGCAAAGGGACCGCGACTCGCGGAGATACCCTGGACAATAATGCCTATAAAAGCTAACGCATTTTGATCGTTTTATATATCCTTTTATCAATCTCTCTATAAACGTATATATATATATATATATATATATATATATATATATATATATTTATATTTTAATTTTAATTTTAATTTTAATTTCTAATAATAAGGGTATGTTAGCGAATATTGTAAGGGTGTAAGTCGAAATTCTGTCCGTGTAACGCTACGCTATTTTTAATCATTGTAAGTTATGTTCAACCTTTTTAATTTAATATCTCGTAGCTAAGTTATTATTATACTTATTTAATGCCGAAGTAATCATGATGTTGGGCTAATTATTAAAATTGGGTAATTGGGCTTTGTACCATAATTGGGGTTTGGACAAAAGAACGACACTTGTGGAAATTAGACTATGGGCTATTAATGGGCTTTATATTTGTTTAACTAAATGATAGTTTGTTAATTTTAATATAAAGATTTACAATTGGACGTCCCTATAAATAACCATATACACTCGATCGGACACGATGAGCGGGATATTTATATGTACGAATAATCGTTCATTTAACCGGACACGGGAATGGATTAATAGTCTATGGAATTATTAAAACATGGGTGAAATTATGTACAAGGATACTTGGCATAATTGATAACAAAATATTAAAACCTTGGGTTACACACAGTCGATAACCTGGTGTAATTATTAAACAAAGTATTAAAACCTTGTTACAGTTTAAGTCCCCAATTAGTTGGAATATTTGACTTCGGGTATAAGGATAATTTGACGAGGATACTCGCACTTTATATTTATGACTGATGGACTGTTATGGACAAAAACCAGACGGACATATTAAATAATCCAGGACAAAGGACAATTAACCCATGGGCATAAAACTAAAATCAACACGTCAAACATCATGATTACGGAAGTTTAAATAAGCATAATTATTTTATTTCATGTTTAATTTTCTTTATTTTATATTTAATTGCACTTCTAATTATCGCACTTTTATTTATTGTTATTGTATTTAATTGCACCTTTAATTATCGTACTTTTTAATTATCGCAATTTTATTTTATCGCACTTTTATTTATCGTTATTTACTTTACGCTTTAAATTAAGTTATATTTATTTTTAATATTTTACATTAGGTTTTAACTGCGACTAAAGTTTTTAAAATCGACAAACCGATCATTAAACGGTAAAAACCCCCCTTTATAATAATAATATTACTTATATATATATTTGTATTTTTATAAATTAAAACTAATATAGCGTTAAGCTTTGTTTAAAAGATTCCCTGTGAAACGAACCGGACTTACTAAAAACTACACTACTGTACGATTAGGTACACTGCCTATAAGTGTTGTAGCAAGGTTTAAGTATATCCATTCTATAAATAAATAAATATCTTGTGTAAAATTGTATCGTATTTAATAGTTTTTCCTAGTAAAATATAAGCTATTTCATATACACCTCGCATAGCATCAATACTTTTTGAGCTCCTCGATGAATGAATAAGATAATTGTGTGGCCGCACCCAAATGTAATTAAGATGAAAATTAATTAGTTTGGTGATCTAATTCAGTTCTAAGATCGAGAAACAAAATTGTTAAACAAATGAGAATGACCGATGATCCATATCTCAAGTTTAACTAAAGTATTTGAAACAAAAGGACGAATGACATTTAAAACTTACCATAAAAAGTTTCGAGAAACTACCCTCACATGAATTTAGGGACAATGACGTGTTGCTAGACGCTTACCATTGTTTGTATAGTTACTTGGTGTTGTGCCATGCACAAGTGGGAGTCTGTAGGATTAATGTGCAAGGTACAATATATAACTATATGGCCAACCTCATTTGAGCCTTCGGGGTCACACACATATACACCGAGATGTCAAATAAAATATATATATATGATGTATATATTACTCAAGTAACAAAATAGAAAATCGAAATTAATTCATTTACTATTCATATAAATAGTAAATGAATCGAAATTAATTAATTTACTATTCACATGAAAACGACATGATATAAATTATTAATTATAAGTTACATAACATACCCCTGAAGTATTTGAGAAATACGACTTTATGATATATATTCGTTCTAATTTGGATTCACGGATTTTTCATAAAGGTTCACGGGTGTTTTAAAAAAAATATCTTTATATATTGCACCAAATTAGTTCATATCGTATTCTTTCAGTGAACTAAAAAACACATATTACATATTTTGACTTCATAATATTAACCAAAGGTTGATTAATATTACTTGGGTTTGGACTAGCATCCATTGACGGTTGTTTGAAGTGTAGTGTGGACTATCCAAAGAGACGGTCATACTTTTGATCGTAAGTTTCTCTCCGTCTCATCAATTCTTCATGAAAGGTATATCGTTAACTCCTCTTTTGTTTTATATTCATGACAATTATTATGATGTAACTGGATCATTGGGAAAGATTAATCGTGTGCATGTTTCATTAAATAAGTGAAAATTTAATCTTGTTAAATTTTGTTCATAAAATAATAAAAGATTATTATTTTAACTATCCGCTGCGTTAATCTGTTTTGGTAAAAGTATACACGATTTTCCATCAGAATGTAAGGTGGCGGTCGAAGGTGTAGAAAGGGAGGCCAAATGAGGTAGATTGTGTATGGTTTATGCTCTATATTTATATGGAGAAGGAAAAGGTAAAATCGACCTTCTGGCGACCTCACACTGACCGCTCTGAGGGTCAACATGTGAATGGAAGATCATGTAACTCATGCTTAAAGAAACATCGGGCCAAGATTGAACCCACGATCTCTCTGCTTTATGTTGCATATATATCCCCCAACAAGTAGCGAAACTTGAACCCGACTTCAAAGGGGTGAAACTAATGACATGGGTTAAACACTAAAAACACCTATTTTTTTAGTAAAAAAAAAAAATACTCCGTAGTGTAACTTTTTTTTAAAATCCAAGTGGAGCGGATACCCCTTTTCAGATTTACTATCTTCTGCACCAGCCCCCAACCACCAGGTTACCATCGCATGGACTAGTTTACCAAGAACTCATGGCTAACCCCAAGTGTAAGTCCAATAAACTAGGTACACTATCAAGTCATCTCAGTGTGATACCATAACTTTGTCATTTATACTATAATTCATAATTGTGCCGTGATAGGAACACGTTTACAAAACAGGTAACAAGATTGCAGAACCTGTTGTGATAAAGCTTAGCAAAATTTACTTCGTGGAAAAGCTTCGTGGAACATATTTGTAAAACGGCTATGCAGAATATTGCTAGAGAATGACAACACTGAACAATATTGTACTTACACAGAAAATAGTAAAATATAATCGATTTACCAACTACGGTAATTATTTGAAATATATAGAGTACTTTATTCAATGGTTTAAAAAGTTAATCGAAAAATAAACCATTAATGATCGAACGTTTTGGTGTGAGAAGATAAGAGATGTTGTTGTGTGTCTCACTGATGACAATAATTGAACAAGTAATAAATAACTTGAGCGCATTAAAAGTGAATGTAAGGAAGAATCAACGACCTTAACATTTCGTATAGAGTGGGCTAACCCTAGTCGATCAAAAAATTGATCGAGAGTGATTAAAGATTAATTAATGGTTGACGAATGATGAGATTAGTTCAACGGTCTTGGAGGAAAAGTTATATAGTATATTTTTGCAAACACTCTATCAATAAAATGATATTCTAAGAACAGTATTCATTTTGGTCTAGCTAGAAAGACTTACAAACAATCGATCTAGCTAAAACTTTAAAAAAAATCTTACATAATAAAAATGAAGTAAACCGAAACATTTACCGAGAAGAGTAGAGGGGAGGTCTTTTCGAACGCCAATGCCGACGGTCGAAAAGTTGTTATGTATATCTACCATTATCTAATTACTCCATTTATTAATACTTACGATGTAGTATTGTCTATTATTTACTGTATTATTTACTATATGAAAAAAGTATAATTATTTAAATCAAGATACCGTTATATATGTATTATCTATTATATTTATTATTTACTGTATATTTATATTTATTATATTATATTACAAAGTATAAGCATTTATATCAAGATACTGTTATATTTTCATTGATTGATCATAAATTCTACAATTACACAATTTATTTTCTCCATTAACCATTTAAATATAATTTAATAAATATAAATATATAAATATATAAATATAAATATAAATATAAACATAAATATATAAATATAAGTATATAAATATGGGCCGCTTTCCCCTCTATACATAGTTACATACACAACGCTATATTAAATATGAATATGCAGACCGAAAGCCTATCGCGCAGGCGGATCCAGACTAGTATAAATATAAATATAAATATAAATATAAATATAAATATATAAATATAAATATAGATATAAATATAATTATATTAGTGTAAAGCATGCTAAATAAGTAACTATATATTCAGAAAAGACAAATAAAACCCATAAATACTTCCTTCTACACCTTTCTTCTCCGTAGTATCTACTACTCTCCTGCGTTCACATTCTCTCTCTCTCTCTCTCTCTCTCTCTCTCTCTCTCTCTTACCCGCCTTTTCGTTTCTTTTGGTTACTTCATTGCATCACCCCATGTGCATCGCACGCCCCCTCTCCAGATCTTCTCCTTTGTTTATACATATATACAATTCTATACGTATAGGTTAGCTTAGAAGGCTAATGTGAAACAACAACTTTTTTCATGTTTCTTGTTTTCTTTCTCTAATTAAATTCTCTGAAACTAATTTCCAAGACTATAAAATTCATGTGATTTCTTCAATGGATTGATTTCACATTTGCTAAAATCTGAAAAAATGGCAAAGAATTTGGCTGTGTTGTTGTTCTTCATTATCTACCTCACCTCTGTTTCTTCACATTTTGAAGATCAATCAAAGTTTATATTAGGTAATTTGGGCTTTATTTTAGTTTTGTGATTTATGGGTTCTGGGTTCATCTTTATTTTACGATTTATTGAGTTTTATCGATAAATTAATAGTCTTTATTAAAATTTATCAATTTTCGGAAATGGGGTTGAAAATTCAAGATTTTTGGTTATTTCTTGAAAATTGGGAATGTTCTGTTAATGTGATCATGTCTGATGTCTGCCACCATTAGAGATCAATTCATAATTGTTAAATTGATAAATTTATTAATGGGTCCTGAGCTCATTTTGGGGTTCTGGAATTGGGTTTTTCAATGTATTATTATTTGGAGTTTTATTATATTGGTATAGTATTTGGATCATTGTAATGTAGAGACACTGGGCCAATTTTACTATAGAAAGTGAAAAAAAAGAACTTTTATCTCCAAATTATGTCACAAAGCGTAAATAAATTCTTATTATCAGTGACTTGTTAATGAATTTAGATAATGAATAACACTTTTGAGCTTACATAATTGCTAAATTTTAGGGCAAGATAATTTTGGACATTGGAGAAATGGGATTCTAAGCTCATCAGCTGCAAGTGAGGCCCCTGGTCCGGCTAATGACCAATCCGGCACGCTTGTGTTGGCGGGCTCGAGAACGAAGAGGCCTGACGTACTTAACCATTTTAAACGGTATCGAGAAGGATGGGACATTACAAATAAACATTACTGGGCAGTAAGTTTCTGGTTATAAAACTTATTGATCATATTGGTAAAAAGTAGCATATACTTGGAAAAATTTGTGTAATTGTTGTGTTTGTTAATCGTTTTATAACGCTATTTACAGTCAGTTGGATTTACGGGTGCTGTTGCGTTTGTACTTGCGATAGTGTGGTTTGTATGTTTTGGGTTGGCCATGATCACACATCATTGTTTTGGATGGAGAATCGATATCAAACGCAAAGAATCACACAATTCTCAAAGAATATGTTTGATTTTGCTTATCGTATTTACGTGTGCATCGGCGTAAGCATCTCAACTAGATCTTAAACACCATGGGTGCGTTTGATAAAATTGAATGATTAAGCGTTAAATGGTTCATAATCTGAATAATTTAAAGGTTCTGAATGAAGTTGCTTATAAATGACAATAACATGTCTGATAATTATTTTGAACGAATAATGCGAATGATGTAAAATTACTTTATTAACCCTTGACATGAATAAAAACTACAATATAATTGTTCAATAAGTGTTTTTGATATAATTCAACGAGAATATTACATAAAATTAAGGTGTTTAATTGTTAATGGAGAATTCCATCTCTGAATGGTTTGGTTAACGTAGAATTCCAGCTCTGAATGGTTCAGTAACCATTCAGCACCATCTGTCATTCAGAGGTCAGAAACAAACGCGTTTAATGCTGAACAATTCAACATTCAGCGCGTTTGTTTCTGACCTCTAAATGACACTTAAGTTAAGCACCTAAAGTTTATGTAATATCATATTCAGATTATATCGAGAATACTTATTAAATAACTATATTTTTATTTTATTCATACGAAGGTTAATAAGTTAATTTTACATCATACTCATTGTTTATTAAAAATGATTATCGAACATGCTATTTTCATTCAGAACCAACTTCAATTAGAACTTTTGGATCATTCAGATTATAAACCATTATGCGGTTAATCATTCACTTTTATCAAACACACCCAGAATCATTTCATTAGTATAAGATTCGGTTATCATGTTATATTTACTAAATTCGTGTCACATATAACATGAACAAATCTTGATGCTTTTCAGGATTGGCTGCATACTTCTTTCTGTGGGACAAAGTGAATTTCATGTTGAAGCAATTGACACATTGAATTATGTTGTTAACCAATCAGATTACACCGTTCAAACGCTCATAAATGTCACAGGCTATTTGTCACTTGCAAAGACCATCAATGTGGCACAGGTTTTTCTTCCTTCAGATGTGAAAGACGATATTGACCATCTGAATGTCGACTTAAACAACGCTGCTGATACACTGAGGCTGAAAACACACCAAAATTCACAAAAAATTAGAACCGTTTTTGATACTGTGTATGATCTCTTCTATGAACATGACATTGTTTATATATATTCAGTTTATATTTTTGAATATTTCTGATTTTCATGGTTTATGTTGTTTATACGTTTCAGACGATCTTCGATGATTGCTGTTGCCATTGTCATGCTTTTAGTTTCTCTTCTTGGCCTTTGTAAGCATTCATAAGAAATTGGGTTTTTAACTCTTTTTTTTTTTGTTGTGTTTTTTTTTGCGTCTGTTTTATAATTTTCATTATATTTATTCAATTATTCTGTAATTATATTGCAGTTTTGTCTATCCTCGGTCACAAGAACACAATCTACATGTAAAATTCCCGCCTTTTTTAGTTTTTATGGGCTAATTTTTGGTGGTTGCAATTATATCTTACTCATGAAGTTTTTGTATGCAGATTTATCATCAGTGGATGGTTACTTGTTGCAGTTACATTTATTCTTTGTGGCGTTTTTGTGATTATCAACAAGTAAGATAACTATTGGTTAATATTTTGACCTAACTTTGACCAACCTTGACTTTGACCAACTCAGACCCTACTTAGACCAATTTGACTAGCCTTTTTATTTTGACCGACTTATTAGACGTTTTTGGATGAAATAGGAAAGGCTAGTAACCAAACCGACTAGTTGACCGAACAAAATCATCCTATGTTTGACTGCAAAAGTCAAACTATATCCTATGATTCTTGATACAAAAAACCTAATGAGCTAATGTTTTTCCAGTGCAATATCGGACACTTGTGTGGCTATGGGACAATGGGTCGATAACCCGCATGCTGAAACTGCACTTAGCAACATCCTTCCATGCGTTGACGAACTAACCACTAACGACACTTTGTATAAAAGCAAACTAGTTATTAATGATATCACAAATATCATTAACGGTTTCATAGGTTCGTTTGCCAACTCAAATGCTTCACCCGGTGGGACCTCTAATTACTATAACCAGTCGGGCCCACTCATGCCGTACCTTTGCTATTCGTATGACTCTCGGCTGCACGAATTAGAATGTTTTCCCCCATCGGTTTCAATGGAAAATGCTTCCGTGGTATGTAACCTAAAATCCTTTATAGTTTAATACAGTTTAATATATAGGGAATTTTGACTATTTATATCTTAAAATTTGATATGACTTTTTGTTAGAATTTTATTACTAAAAGGAAACCTAAGTAGTATGAGTCCATATATATTATTTATTCCTTTATTTTTGTTACTCTGGTAAATTTAGGTCATAAGGAAATGATATGGGTCAAAATGGACACCACTGAATATATGAAATTAAATGGGCCAAAATCCTTTTTGATATACATATTGTTATAAAACCGTACATTTGATTTATTTTACTAGAATCTCCTTTCGTCCCAAAATAAATGTCACAGTTTGACCGTCACTAGATAGCCCAGTGGTTGGGCTCTGAGCAATTGGTCTCGGGTTTGATTCCTGTATGGGATGAATATTTAGTGGTGGTTAGGGATGGGTTGGGAACAACTAGGGAGTAATCATGCTGGGCTGCACTGCATACATAAGAGTATGGGTTCGGAATACTCGCCCTCCCGGTAGCCCGAATAGGGAAAACCTTCTACCGTTTTTTTTAGTTTGACCTTTGAAGTCTTTCTATTTCAACTTTGAACTTTAAATATTTTTGTTTGTGTTATATGATATTTGATGAAAATTATACGAATGAAAAACACGTTTAAAACCTAATTGATTCATATAAAATTCATCAAATATCATATAAAAAAAATTATTTAAGTAAACTTTGTGAAAGAAAGACTTAAAAGTCAAATGGGACAGTTCAATTGGGACGAAGGAGCAAACTCTATAAGTATGAAGGTTCTATACTTCTATATATTTTACTCTGACTTCAATGTTTGTCTACCAATCTTATTGTGACTTGTTCCTCGTGCAAAAAAATTGTAATTTTTCTTGAAGTTCGATATTTGCTTGTCTTACAGGTCTGGCAGAACTACACTTGCACTGTTTCGGAATCAGGATTTTGTACCAGTGTCGGAAGGTTGACACCGGACATGTATCAGCAACTAGTCGGAGCAGTAAACATAAGCTACGCTCTGCAACACTACGCACCACCGTTACTTAGTCTTCAAGACTGCAATTTTGTACGCGAAACGTTTAAAATCATTACATCCGAACACTGTCCCCCGTTAGAAGTTCGTCTTCATTTGGTAAACGCAGGTTTGGGTCTTGTCTCTGTAGGAGTCATGCTTAGTCTTGCGCTTTGGATTGTATATGCAAATCGACCTCAAAATGAAGAAGCGGTTGCAGAGATTGCGTCCAAATCTAAAGGCGGAAGTAAAGGAATTACGACTCGGGAATCGAATAGTAATGAAGTTTAAGATTAGTTGTTTAAAAAAGTGTATTAAATATAAATATATAGAGAGTGAAGAGATGTGATATGGGGTTTTTCCGTTGTGAGATTCCCTTTTCCCTGCCAGATTCAAGATGGTGCAAAGCGCCGTTTTGGGTTTTGAGCTGGCGTAAAATGTATAATATGTTCTTGTTCCGTATAAAGTACTTGATGAAATTAGTTCTGAATGAATTACATATTACATATTATATACGGAGTATTACATATTAGGTGTGCTGAAACCCGCAATCGCAGATGTTGCAAGTCTTCAAGATTAGCATTCCTAGTCTGGTGTGTGAGTTAGCTTTAAAGGTTGAGCAGCAACTAAAGACCGAGTTCGTACCCACTCCACTTCCTGCAATTTCAGGAATTGAGCCCGAACCCAGCCTAAGACCATTTTTAACAGGGCGTCAGAATCCATCCGTCAGTTATGTGGGCGAAACTGATGAAAATTGACGGATTTTAATGGAGCATCAGTTAGTCGTGTGCGAGGCGTCAGTTATGTGACAATTTTGAAAGCTTCCCAGCAACCAATCATTCATCTTTTTGATTTAATAAATACTACGTATATATTTTTTAGAATTAATTTATTTTTTCTCACCAAATTTTCAATCAGATTTTACCACAATACCATACTCAATATTTGATACAAAAAATTGACATAACGGTTTAAAAATGTCACAGATTGCACTTTTTGGTCAAAAAGTGCACTAACTGCCCGTGACGTAACAATCGCTATTAGAAATGATCCAAGTATGATGGTTCTATCTTACAAACTCGTGTCTGTTGTTGCTTTGGTTGATGATGAAACGGTTTAGGTTTATGATACTTACTTTTTTCCCCGTAAAAAACGAACGTACATAAAAAAGGGAAACATTCATAAGGTGACTCCCTATCTGGGAGTGAAAGCATCCGTTAACGGATGTTAAGTGATAACATATATAAGCAGCGGCGTGTTAACGGCTTAGTCAGTGGAGTCTGCAACGGAAGGCTCGCAAAGAAAAGTGGGTCCACCGTTAAATTTATGTTTTTTTAATGGGATGGATATTGACTTTGTATGCCAACAGTTATTTTAAATAGCCGCAGACCTGCGGAAATTGAAATCCTTTAACTTCAAGCTCCACAAAGAAGCCGCAAACCTATCGTCTTCGAAAACCTTAACACAACAAAATAACGGTTGAAAAACACAAGACAACTAAAACCACCACAAACACCAAAGAAAACCCAGACCAGAAATCACCAAAACTACACCTTATAACAGCTCAAATCCAAATCATAGGTCCGTCAAAACTTTGAATGTAAAAGACCAATGAGGACGCGACCGTGGAAGATTAAATAATTCTTAGAGCTATATTTATTTTCATATTTTATAACAATTGTTTGTTATTTTATTTATCCTCAAAAAATGACACTCTTTTTTATTCTGTTTGTGATCGGTCATAAATAAGTCCATGTGATCGGTCAAACAAAAAAAAAAAAAAAAAAAAAAAAAAAAAAAAAAAAAAAAAAAAAAAAACAATAAACATGTATTGTTTATTTTAATAGAATTCATAAACAAATTTACCATTATTGAAGGACAATTTGTTTAGTGTATATTAAAGATGCATACATGTTATCTAATCTATCTTGCAATTAATCTAATCCAAATAAACAAAAATGATGAATGCAAAACTCCGCAGATTTGTAAGAATTAAGCAACTTCATACCATCATATCTCAACAGACCATTAAACCTTCTTCTCCAACACCTCCTCGCCTCAGAACACATATGCTTTCAATGGCTGATCAAATTTTACCCAACTGTCACATATCATTGCTTTTTTTCTACCAAAACTACAACAATTGCGACATCGAAATCCTAAAGAATTCGTTAGCGCGATCTTTAACACACTACTATCCTTTCGCAGGTAGGTTCCTTACACCTTTTGCGAATCATATCGATTGTAATGATCAAGGTGTCGTGTTCTTGGAAGCTTCTAACGATAGCCAACTTAACGACTACATTATCAAGAAAGATCAAGATGAATTACTACAACAACTCATTCCTAATGGTCTTGGTTTTACACCAAACAAAACTAGTCCTAGTATGATGCAAGTTCAGCTGAACCATTTCAAATGTGGTGCAGCCGCATTGGCTGTCACCATATCACATAAAGTTGGTGATGTGTTGACCATGGTCGAATTTGTTAACCACTGGGCCACTGTTACGCGAGGTGGGTCGCCTATAAACCCTACTTTCTTACCTCATTCTTTTATAAGTAATGATAAAGTTCCAGAGTTTTATAAGGTTAGGGGGAAAAATAGAGTTACATATGTAGCAAGGAGATTTGTGTTCTCGAATTTAAAGTTGAACGAGCTCAAGAACAAGATTAATGCGATGGGTACAACTAAGATCAACCCTACTCGAGTTGAATCGTTGACATCTTTAATATTTAGATGTGCAGTTGATGCGGCTGCGATGAAATGTGGTTCGTTTCAGCCATCGAACTTGATTCAGGTGGTTGACATGAGGAAAAAGTTTAGTGTACCACTTCCTAAAGTGGTAGCTGGTAATTTAGCAATAGGGGTCGTTGCGATGATTATGGATTCATCTCAAATCGAGTTGAATCGTGTGATTACTAGTTTGAGGAACGAGATGAACGTGCTTGATAGAGTGAAAAATGTGAAAGAAATTGGTGAAAAGATGGCGAACGCGATGTTGATGTTGGTAAATGATGAAAGCCGAAGCTACTCATTTTCGAGCTTGTGTTGGATTCCGTTTTACGAAGTTGATTTTGGATGGGGAAAGCCAGTACGATCGGTGGCGATAAGTGGAAAGATGGATGGGAATTTTGTTCATTTGATGGATACTCCTTTAGCAGATGGTATTGAAGTAATGGGGCAATTGGAACAAGAAGAAATGGCAATTTTTGTTAAGAACAAAGAACTTGTTGCATATGCTCAAGACATCTGAAAAACTTTCAAAGTGAAAAAGCTTGTCAATTACAAATAATAAAACCACAACTTAATCCATAACACATGGGGATGTTTTACTTTTATTCTTTATCAATTCTTGTTTACATGCCTCTGTTTGAAAAAGGGTGTTTGATTTTGTCTCTTAGAAACATACGAATTTTCAGATTAAAGGACAGATCAAGTAACAAACAAATAACAATTTTACTTATTGAATTAAGAGATGTAATATGGCTCTCTTTGGAAAGGGGTGTCTGATTTTGTCTCCTAGAAACATACCAATTTTCAGATTAAGTGACAGATTAAGTAACAAAGAAATAACAATTTTACTTATTGAATTAAAAGTGGTAGATAAACAGCTCATTAAGTTGGAAAGTAAATAAGCCTTGCAAGTATCTATGTTTTAAGCTCTCTGAAAGGGTGCAGTACAGCATTGTTATTGTACGGTCATTTACTCCGTATAACGAATAAAGCACACTCTTTATTTGTCTTTGAAAATTAAAAATCCAATTATAATACCATCTTATATAAATGATTTTGTTGTAAATTTACTTTATCTCCATTAGATCATCAATCCTGTTAACCTTATGCTAGGTCCAACATATAATGTGACCAACAATTTTGCTATTTTCGGTTACAAATTCAAAATTACTCGTAAGACGAATACATTACACTCATCCTCTCCAACAAACAACCGAACAAAATAATCGTCAAAAAAGGGGGAAGAACGATCTTCCGAGATCTGTACATTCAGCAATGTCATATCAGGCATGTATGTAGATGTGTGTCGAATGACCTTAATTCATACAGGATCTTAGTAATTTATTTGCTTTTGCACATCATCAGCTCCAGTTTCTTCTTGGCCTGAAAATTTTCGGCAAGAAAATCATTACAATAAAAAATACCAATTTCCTCACAAATTGTTTTCTTCCTTTTAATTTACTTTCTTGAGTTCAATGTATATCTATTTTGACATTTAATTTTCACCTAACAATTATACAATCTTTAAAAGTTGAGGTTTATGAAAATACTTCCGGTTCTTCTGTTGTGAGCGCCAAAAGCAAGCAAGCGCACCAAATAAACAGCTCGCAACCGCAATCGCAAAAGCAGCACCAACGGGGACCACAAGCGCATTTGTTGATTGTAATACATCTTCAGAAACTGCATTACTTTTTATCTGAGTATGATCCTTGTCTTTCTTTTCGTACAGGGACACGAGCATTTTTCCGTAGTAGGTGTTTAAGAACTTGAAGACTTCATTACGGTCCCAGTCAATCGAGCTAGTTTCCTCATTTTTATTCTGGTTGGCATAGCAAGACGGGCAGAGCTGTTTTGAAGGCCAGATTGTTTTCGGGAATTTCGGGTCGCCGGTTTTAAGAGATGCTTCGGTTTTCTTTAGTCTCTCGTTGACTTCATTATGTGCAGCCCATAACCAAAGGACAAAGTCGCGTGTACTACTGAATGGAGTCGAAACCCTGCAGTTGCATAACAAATTCAAATACATATATACATAATATATAAGCAGCAAGGTTCGAGAACCCGCAACTCGGGGTACTCCGTCGGCACCTTTTGGTGAGTACTCAACTCAGGAGTACTCGGATGTTGACCAAGTTTGACTTTGACCGACTTCTGGCCGATTATCCGAGTAATCCCGAGGTTTGCCAGAGTTTGACCAATTGTGATCAAGGTTGACCAATTTTGACCGAGTAATTGAACCGAGTACATATTAAAACCGAGAACTCCAGGAGTACTTGACGAGTGTTACCGAGCTCTACAACCCTGATAAGAAGAGTGAGAAATGTAAACAACGTTTCAAAAAATATTATTTATGTTTACCTTGAGCACATATTGTAGAAATGTTGACGACACTCCTCGCATACGAAAAATTGGTGGATGAACTCGCAGGTAGTTGTAAACGCCATCTGACTCTCTCCATCTTCAACTCTTACTGAGAGTGAGTGTAACAGAACCCATAAACCACAACTGAAACGTTACATAATTTTGTTAATATGATGAATTTATTTGGTCCTTGTGTTGGGGAACAGTCTTCAAAAGTTATGCCGTCAAATTTACAAAAAATTGTTATACCTGAAGCCCCTGGTATCATTCTTGCTGCCACGACAAAACATCTACATACAAAAGAACCGATTAACAAAATAACTCCGCGATAAAAGAAAAAACAAACACTTTTAAAGAAAATTTACTGAAATAGAAAAGTACGCTGAAATTTACCCAATATCCACGAGGAACGTCTTTTCCACAGATGTCAAATTTAGCTAGAGCACCATGTCCGGTGCCATTTGCGGATTCCTTTTTGTTTGGGGTCCACTTATTTGAAGGATATAAATCATCAAAGTTGACAAGTATATCAGCACTTCCCTTTCGGCACCTAATATACAGAGACTTCATATCAAGCAGATTGCAAGATTGAATCTTAAAGATGATAAGTATGAAATGAGTGGAGATGGGTATGAACCTTAAGGATGGGTGATGAGCCACCATAAGTTGCATAAATTTTATAAGTGTAGCTCTAGTATCAGGTTTAATCATCTGTAAAAAAATGCATACAATTATCAAGTCTATGCAGTCAGACTGGAAAAAATAAATAAATAAATAAATAAATTTAATAAACAAAAGAAAAATAAAGAGTAAATAATATACACCTTATGTTCTAAAATGATGTCAAAGGCAGTAGATGTAGCCTCTTCAACATCATATACAGCGCGTGCAATCTAAATAAATAAAAAAAAAAGGAGAAAAAAAATTATTGACGCTGCCCGCCTTTCAAGCTAAGGAAGGTTAGCTATATATCAAGCAATGTCTTCAATTTGCAGATACATTTTAAGGCCTTTGAACATACCTGATCAGGGTCAGACACATTTGAATGGAGAAGCGCATCATTTTCATATTTCTCATCTTCCAGGCTATAAGAGCTATATAGAAAAATCAAAACAGAGTTTCAAATACATGAGAATTCAATAAACAAAGTTGATCAACAAGTAAACATATATATATATTGATCATGTAGAGAATTTCATCAATCTCCATTTGATGTGTAATACATTATATAGCATCAATAGAGAAATTAGTTTCCGTTTGGACTTTGGAGATAACATGCAAACGAGACCATTAAATCATACCTTCCCAACTGTGTGTTTATCCATTTGAGTAAACGATCAGCAGTTCTACCATCATCAATAGGCCGGATTTCACTTTTCTCATTTTTGCTATCCCAGCCACCACCAACAAATTTAAAAGGGGGCCCCCAATATAAAGCCGGGTAGTGAGTAACAGAGAATTTATCGCATAGCTTGGTATTTATCTGTGCTGCCAAACAGGAAATAAAAGTGAATATAACCAAGTCAATCCAGGAATGGAGGTAGAAGGAGAGTGGGATTAATCATTGCCGCGACAATTAACAAACATGGAATACCACAAACCACAGGGGTAAGCACATATAACCACCTCACCTGATAAGTCTATATACAAAACTACACTTAAAAAGGTTTTCTAAACAAACTTACTGATTTGCCAACGCAGTAAGCTAGCCTTCATCTATATATAAAGATTTTCTAGAGAATTTAGTACACTGGACTATTCAGTTATATGTGTCTTAACGGTTTGATTTATTTTGCATTAGTAATAGACTACCTGAATCTTGAAACAGGTTCCATAATACGTGATCACAATTGCAGAGCGTTTAAATCTTAAATCAACACAAGGTGATACTATAGGCCAAAAATAAAGAAAACAAAATGGTAGAACACCAGATTTCATCTTCAGTTGCTTGCTTAAGTTAACCTCGCCTAAACATTGTTTGCACATAACAATCACGTTTGTTATTACATATGGTTTTAAGTTAATGTTATGATGTGGTCTAGTTCAAAACATACCAATATAAAATTATTACATATATAACACCACACTTGACAAATCAAAATTACTGCAAAAGACCATGTTGACTTAAGAAGATATCAAAATGACAATATTACTTTCAGAAAGAAGAACGTAAAAAAGTAACATTACCTTATTCGCACAATCTACTCGTGCCATCAATATAATCCCAGGATGAACAGCATTGCCTCCACTGAAAAGCCGAGCAACCTTTTCATATTGGGGCTGCAATATTAAACACTGAAAATAAGCAATCCAAAAAAAAAAAAAAAAAAAACACATGCAGATATTGTGAATGAAAAAAATATTACAATACCTTATAATTTCTGCAAGCAGGGCACCTACAAAGAGTAATTATCACAACAAATTAGGGCTAATGATGTTTATTTAGCGATAAAATATTAAAAAAACAGTCAAAGAAGACATATCATGTATTTTGGCTACACAAGACATGTTAGGTAAATCTTCTATTAACCAAAAATCCCCAGCATACAAGGATAGTATATACACTCTACACCTCTTATGATTAACTGACATTCTATTAGGCTACCAAATATTTAACCTAACATTTGTTTCAACACCCTTACAAAACAAGTACATTTTAATTTCAAAAAACTTTCATAAGTACTAATTAATGCAAATATGCATAACATACTACATACATGACCAAGCAAACCACAGGCTTCGAATAAGTGAATTATATTGTATGTACAGATGACAAAAAATAGTTCCTTTATAATATTTATATTTATTTATATAATTTATATAACTATAACTATATGAAGTAAAATGCATTTTCTTATAAAGTTTACAAATCCTACAATTCTACAGTATGGAATGGCACTACACTTTTTAAATCTACCTTTCCAAATACAGAGGAATTTTGACTATTGATGTACAGAATAATAATAATATGAATAAATCAAGTACTCCATGTTACATGTATTGCTATTTACAGTAACTTATAAAATAGAATAAAATTTAAAAGGAAACTACTAAATTACTTAAGATCTAATTTCAAAACATAAAAAATGAAGAGAATTTAGGTTAAAAACGAACCAGCGAGCGAAAAATTCAACAATGGCGTAAGTAGCAGGTGTATCCTTAAGAACTGAATCGAAGTTATTGGCGTCTAAATCAACGGCGAAATCAGGCTGATTTCCGGCGGCAGTGTTAATGACGCGAAGGAGAGATCGAGATCCGGCTGCCGGATTAATTAGTAACGCCGATGAGGACAAGGATGATGAAAGGAAGGTTAATAAGAGTATTAAAAGATTAAATAGTGAAGGCATGGATATAGAGATAGATAGATATAGAAGTGGAGATATAGGTTGCAGAAGGATCGGAGTTTGTGTAACGGAGAAATAAGTTGACCGGCGGCGAAAGGTGCGTATTTTGCTTTTCCGGTTGAATATAAGAAGTCTATCAAAGACTATATTGTTTGTTTTACGCTTTTACTCTAAGTTTGCGTGTAATCCAACAAAATATAACATTTGTTAAGATTTACGAAGTATTTTATTTTAACTATTACTAACTTAGGACCCCTAAATTTTGCTGAGTTTAAGTTAAAGATAATACCATGTAGATGCGTATTAAAAAAAAAAAGAGATGAGTTCATGTTTGATATTTGATATCATTTCGAGAGGTGTGTGATAATATGTGACGGTAACCCATTGAAAGTTTTGGTCGTAATTCTCATAGATTAGTCTATGCAAGAAGTCTTGTCATGTAGTCATTAAGTAAACACTCTCGAAGCTATTTGTCTTTCTGGTAGTATACCATACATGTCCTTCAAAGTCTTTTCACGTAGTTGATCGGCCTACACAAAAATGAATTTTGGTGTAACCGGTGATGCTAAAATAATATTGCAAGTCATGAAATTATTATATATATAAATGTTAATTTTGTGAATACCTTTCCAATAAAATCTAACAAATTAAAAAAAGTTTCGATTAAAGATGACATATGACTTGCGTAATTTATCATTGCACACTTGTCGCCTGATATTGCGTAACATATTCAATATGTTTTCAAACATAATAGTTCAGTAAACGCACTAATCCACTAAATTTTGCTAAACAGGTCTTTAAAAGCTCACTTTGCGAAAAAGCTTTAAAAGAGCCAAAATTAGGGTTTTCTTACCCTAATTTCAGAGAACCAACCCAGAAGACCATCACAAGAGCTCAATATCACTAACCAGAGATGTCAACACTTATTCAAGATATGTATATGAAGATTTATCAAGAACCTAGAGACTCATCTGATTCATATACAAAGATTAAGAGGTTTCAAGACTTACACGAATGAAAACACACACGAAATTTCTAATTACACAATACTTCAAATACAACCACAAGGAACATCCAGAGGTGATTCAGGGATTTGTGTCTGACTAATATGAGTCTAAGTAAACCCAAGAAAGTGCATTTGTCGAATTTAAGCCAAAACGTATATCGGTGCTTAAACGGCGAACTATCAGGAATCCGTATATGACAAATACGAAGTACAAATGCACAACTGGCCAACCAGTTACACCAACTTGTGACCCAGTTGGTGAAATTGGCGACCTAGTAACCAAAACTAGCGACCCGGTTTTGATAATTGGCGACTCGAGATTTTCAACTCGCGGCTCGGAAATGAACACTGGCGACCCGAAAATGGAAACTGGCAACCCAGAAATGAAAAATGGCGACCCAGACTTCATAACTGGCGACCCATATTATGAAATTGGCGACCCGGGTTAGCTAACCGGTGACTCGAAGCTTGAAAATGGCGACTCATGGTTAACAACTGGCGACACGTGGTTAACCAACTGGAGACCTAGTATCAAAATTGGCGACCCAGTTCTACTATAAACAGAGGCTCGGACATTCATTATTTTCATTCAGAAAACTCAGAGCGCTCTCTCTCGTTCCGAGTTTTCACCATTCTTTCTCTCTTACAACACAGTTCTGCAAGCTTAGGCTAGTTTAGTATAAATTAGTGTGAGTCTTGTAAGCTCTTAAGAAGCGGTCTATACTTCTTAGATCAAGATTTGGAGTTGAGTCTTAAGTAATATTTGTCTATGAATAATACACAAGTGAATCACGGTGATAGCAAGCATTGCAAGAATCGCCAATAATCACTTGTAAGCTATTCTATTACTACGTTTATTATATATTATAATAATTTGTCTTTATAATTATATAATTGTTATATGTGTTGTTATAATAATTATTAATTATTAATATATATTGTTATCGTAATATTTATAAACACAATCCTGTAATATTCACTATTAAATATCACATATATATCTATTAGATAATAAAATCATTAATATATCTTTTAAAGTACAAACTATAAACTTCGTAAATCTCTCGGAAACTATTTTATATAATTAACATTAATCAACTAAATTACTGGCTCACGATTACCCTTTCCAACTGTTTGTGTGTTTAACGGTTTACTCAAACTTAAAATGTCAAAATCTTCTTAAACTCGTTAAATATCTTGGTTAACATCTCAGGTGAGATTGAAGTAATTATATCTATATAATTACGGAAGGACCTGGCTGGCCATGGTGGTTGAGACAAACAGCTTGATTGAAAATGAGGTTTTTTTAGTTGTGTATATAAATATATTAAAACAGTTCAAGACATTGCACTCGATTTTCTTCCACCGTCTAGACCAAAGAACTTTACAACTAAAAAGACGTTTAATTATATTAAAATAGTTCGTATGTTTTCTAAATTTACTAAAACATTGTTGTAAAAAAAACTGTAATTAAATGGGGCTTCGTCTTATTCGGATAACCTAAGTAAAGGCCACATGTACTGTATAAGGGTGCAGTGTCGGGGACAGGTAAGTAACCCTACAGTCAGAATCACCCTCGGTTTAAAGATACCAGTGACATCCTTAATTGGAATTGGACCAATTAAGGAGCGCTAAGTTCACAACACGTTTTAATAAATAGAATCATCTCCATATGTATCAAATAAAACTTATAAAAGACATACACTATAAAAGTTTAATAGATACACACATATATATATATATAGGTGTATATATATATGTATATGTATATGTATATATATATATATATGTATATGTATATGTATATATATATATATATGTATATATATATAGGGGCAGGATCAATGAGGAAGTAACCAATCGGGGGGAAGCGGGGGGAAGCAATTTTTTTTTCTTCGTTTTTTTAGATTTTTTTTCAGGCATCAAGATCACACGAAAATATGAACATTTAAAAAAGACACTTCGTGATGAATGTTATTATTTAGGCGGAAAAACGATCGAAAAAAATAACATTCAAAATAATATTGATCGTGAAGAATGTTAACGTTTTTTTTTTCATGTTTTGTGAAGTAAAATTTAGCCCGATTCAGAGTTTAGGGTTTGTGGTTTAGGATTTGGTGTTTTGGGTTTAGTCCCTAAACCCAAAACCCCAAACCCTAAAACCTAAACCCTAAACTCCAAACTCTAAATCGTTCGTGTTAAAAACTCAATCTAAATCCTTAATCTAAACCCTAAATCTACACTCTAAACCCTAAATTTCTAAACCCTAATATCTAAACCCTATAAACCCTAATATCAAAACCTTAATATCTAAACCCTAATATCTAAAACCTCAACATACGCTCGAAAAACACGATAATTGTTATATATTATTTCTTCGAGCATTTTTCCACCAAAATAAAAATATTTATCACAAAGTGTCTTTATTAAATGTTCATATTTTCATCCAATCTATAATGTTCGTGAACAAAGTTTTTTCAAAAAACGAAAATTTTTTTTTTGCTTCCCCCGATTAGTTACTTCTCCCTTGATCACACACACACACACACAGACACACACAGACACACACACACACACACACACACACACACACACACACACACACACATATATATATATATATATATATATATATATATATATATATATATATATATATATATATATATATATATATATATAAGTGTAAGTTAAGTAAGTAGGTTATAAATCAGAAAAATGCAACACAAAAATATCAAACATCTATATTATAATCATAAGACTAGAAAATTACTCACAAAAATATAATAAGACATTAACTTAAATCTAATAAAGAAACCTTATAATTCTCGTCCAAATTGTTGAGTCATGTGACGACCTTAGGTTATACTTACACTATTTATCCTTAGGTAACTATGAGTACAAGCCAATGCCCTAGTAATTATAAATATTAATACCTCTGATGTACTCGTGTGACAGATCTCGCTCTCTGAAAATCTGAAAGGCCCAGCTCTTTAAACGACTAGAGAGATGCAATCGGGACCAACCGTCACGAGTAAAACCTAGGAGACCGTCTAGTTTACCCCACCATCCATCCATTCATCCATTTCAGGAGAAAAAGAAGAGCGCATCCGGTGCATCAAGTTTCTAGCGCCGCTACTGGGGATTCAACTTTTGAATTCCAAGGTTTTTCACACTACGATTGAAGTTAATAATATAAATATAATAATATAATAAATATAATAAAACCAGGCAGGCTTGCCTGAGTGGCCACCGAGTTGCCCAATGAAGCACACCACCCAGGTTCAATCCTTGGCAATGGCAAATTGTTCAAAAAGGGAGTGTGACTAGAAGGTGCGCATAATGTGCAATTCACCTGGTACCAGGTCTCGCACTCGGGGAGCTTGATTAGCCGAGGTTTTACCTTCTAGGGGGGGGGGGGCAATGTGCTCGTTCATAGGAGGGTTTCCTAGCTTACCCCAAAAAATAAATATAATAATATAAATATATATAATAATATTTAATATAGATAATAATATTTAATATAGATAATAATATTAGTAATTAGTAATAATATAATATAAAATATAATAATATAATACAATATAATAATATTAAAAATCCAAAAACTATAGAATATATTAAAATCTATATTTATATCCTTATACATATAAAAATGGAACCAAGCGATAATTCCATGTTAGGCATGGAAGAAATATATAAATTACCTAAATTAAAATTTTTTCAAAACAATAATGAACTTAAAGAAACTAAAAATAGCGTTCATCAAGAATATTTCAAAACAAAGAAAAATAAAGAATCTAAAAACACACTATTTGTTAAAGAAGCACATGAGACCTAACTGGGATACTTCGTGATCATCTATTATCCGATGACAATGGAACGCTAAGAGAAGGAATCGAAACGTTAAAAGAAAAATAGAACGAACATCCATGTCGACAATTTCAAAAACGATACTTTTAAGGAAAAGAAAATATCGTCTAAAAAATTAGATAAAAGAATAATTTTTTTTAGGGGTGGGGGGGGAGGGGGGATAAATGAAACCATTAAACCTAACTATGTACCACTTCATAACAATGAACTAGTTCTCAACATCCCAGATATCTTCACTTACCCCGATTATATGAAAGAACTAAAAGAAAGCAAAGAATCTTATACGTAAAAATGAGTTCTCAAAAATAATAAGTGATGAAACCATTAAACCTAACTATGTACCAGTTCATAACAATGAACTAGTTCTCAACATCTCAGATCTCTTCCCTTACCCAGATTATATGAAAGAACTAAAAGAAAGCAAAGAATCTTATACATAAAAATGAGTTCTCAGAAATAATAAGTGATGACATGTGCTCAACACACTATAAAAATTAAGATCAAATACCACAAGTAAACACACAAGTCACAAGAACTATAACTCGGTCATCATAGCAATTTGCATGTAAGTATTCAATTAAATTCATCCCTAGAGAGTATGCTTAATCGGATGTTCGAAAACTAACAATTATCCTACGTTTTGATTGGGGGTTTTGTATGATTTTAGATTAAAACATAGATTATCAACTAGCAAAGTAACGCAAACGAAATATAACAATTAAACTAAGCGTGTTCAATTGCAATGATCCCCTCTAAGCATTGGATTGCCCATTTTCCCTTTTATTGCATGATGCTGATAAGTTATTATGTGTTTAATGTTACCACTAAACTTTGATCAATCAATGTTATGAACTCACGTAGACTCCCTTAGATAACCAAATTAAGACTCCCTTAGATAACCAAATTAAGTTGAGTAATCGATAAGAGTATGATCATGGATTGAATTCACATAAAATCCTTTAATCAAATCAATCACTTGAAATGAGTAACACTCTTATAGTTTTGAGTAAAAGCCCTTTGAATCACCAACCAAATGGAAGACACAATCATTTGAAATCCCTAACTTAGTTGTCTAGATCACTTAATTGTGTTGAAGTATAAATTGAATCCCAATTCAAATCACTAACTAATGGTTAACAATTTATATGATCAAATAAAGCTTAAGACTCATATAGTAGTGGTTCTTCAATCAAAGCTCAACAATAAAACTCAATGATTCATTCAAACATATATTTCATTAATCTAGGGTAAATTCATACAAAAAGGTTCACAAAACAAGCAAACAGAATAAATCTAGCCAAGCATGGCTAGAATAACACTAATCAAAGTAGTAATTGAGCAAACAAACATCATTGTTACAGTTTAGGTAAGATTGTACCAAATTGAGATATAAAAACAACTAGAAATGGTGAAGAATATGAAGATCTATGAATTCAAGTGAATCCTTGAGCTAGAAATCAAATAGCACCTCCAAACCTCAACCTATGATGAAGATGATGACGTTTGTGTGAAATTCATGAGCTAAAAGTGCAACTCTCTCTTTTAAAACCCTATCTTTTTCTTTTTATAGGTGTATAATTTTGGACCCAAAACAGCATAGGTGCGCCACAACTGAAGGGTGGTGCGCCGCACCATTTAGCGTGGAATTATTGCCCGGACTTTTGATCTGATTTTCTTCATTTCCTTTGATTTGGTGCGATGCACCAAGGTTCAGGTGCGCCACACCATTATACCGCACTTTCAAAACACTTCAAATTCTCAATCTAAACTTGCACATTCAATTTCGCTTTGTGCTTTCAACTTTCCCTGCACTTTGGTTCACTATTTAGGATAGATTTTGGTCAATTTTGCACCAAGATGAGCTTTTAGCCTTAAACCAACATATATGCACAAATATCCATCTTTCAAGCTAAATAATCCTTAAAAACGAGTGAAACGAGGAGGATATTGTGAGGTAAAACATAGACAAATTGAGCAATATCAAATCCCCCATACTTAGGTCTTGCTTGTCCTCAAGCAAGCTCAAATCAACAAGCTATGGAGATAGCGCCTCAAAATGGAATAACAATATCATACCAAGTGCAAAAATCATAACATATGTCAAACTCAAAGAATTACCTCAATGAGCATGCACAACTTCAAAGGCCTAAATGATCTCCAAAAACTTGGACTCTCACAATGTCAAGCATCTTCCAAAAAACTCTGGCTCAACTTTTAAACTTCACTTCGACATCTTCCTTCAAAGGACAGTCTTCAACCAATCTCATCACATTTTCATACGAACAACTCGTAACAACCCTCACAACAATCTTCAATCTAAACCTCAAGAATAACCACAATTTCACATAATCAAGACTTCAAATCTTCAAACTTCGCAACTTCACATAATAACACTTCCTTCAAAACTTCACTAATCACCAAGGACTTAGCTTCAAATATCGCCCAAAGTTGCTAAATGGGGCAGGACTCAAGAGATGGTGTGCCAAGCCACTTATTGTCTTCATGTTCAATGATAACACACATGTAACAACCCGACTTTTTTCGCTAATTTTCTTTTATTTTTGGTCAAATACTTAACGATCGTTAGTTAAATTCTATAAATTTATACGTCAGATTTTTTTTTAGAAAATACTATTTTTAATATGTGATACATATTACTTTATTTCATACTTTGGTTTAGAAGTATGCGAGAGGCTTAGAAAACGCAAGAAAATGTACCGTTAGTGAAAACCGGGAAAACGTCTTTTAACGCAATGAAACGGAAGATAATACATTTTTAATAATTATATTATATAATTATTAAGTCTTAAAAATACTTTTGATTTATTAGAAACATTATAAATTAAAAGCGCGAAGAGTTTGCTAAAACGCTCGGTTAACGTTCCAGTTTTCAGTTTCGGTTAACGGCACATAGAAACGAGTTTAAGGAATTAATCTAACTAGCTAAACGAGTCCATGGACTCTTCCTATAGCCTAATCGACCAATCCCCTAGTGGATATCCATTCAATTTAAATTTTAGCCCATGCTTGTTAACTAGTCCAAGCCCCAACCTAATTAAACCCTCATATATCAAAATAAAAAGAGGGAGCACGAATTTCAGCTGCATACACCCTCTCATTCACGGAATAATCAGCCTCCAATCATAAAAAAAAGTCGACCATCTTCATCCCTCAAAAACACCTTCGATTGTTTGCTCGTTTGCTTGATCGTTTATATATTCGTGACCCTCTCATCGTGCTCTACGCATCTATACCAACAATTTTATGATTAGAGTATGATTTAAAACTCTATTTTTCCAGATTTCATTGTTATTATACATGTATAGGGTTGCTAGAGTGTCTAGTGCTCAAGTCTTGATTTGTGTACGTTTAATTCAGTTGTTAAGTGATCGTATGCACTACTATGATGAACCCACGAATTTGATCAGCCCTAATCTGAATTTTGCACTCCAAATGTGTTCAATATTATTATATGATTGAATTTCTATCGAAAAACTATTAATTTTGCACATAGATAACGCGCGATTTCGATAAATGGTTAACAAGAAATGTGCAATTAGGGTTTCGTTGTGAATTCGTGATGAATCTGATATTTCTGTGATAATATGATGTCATACTGATCCTAATATGGTTACTATTGAATAGCTTGTGAAAAATTAATAAGTTTGTTTGCAAAAATCGCTTAATTTCATTATGTTTTGCTCTAGATATGCTTATTAGAATTTTCGACATGTTTATATGCTTTAATCAGAAAACTGCGATTTGTGTGATATGAATTAGTGCATGAACTGATTACCCTTGGATAGATAATTGAAAACCACTCAATTTGGACTATAATATCATGTCGTTTGGATTTGTAAAACTCTTTTTATGCTTGTTTGATCGTATGTGGTAAAACGTGCTAACCGACACTTTTGAAGTGAGGTAAACGATCACTTAAGATTTATGGAAAATAAGCTTTTGATTTTTGAAGCGTTCATAAAGAGTACTTCACTTTTCATGTAAATCATGTGTGCTAATTGTTTCTAGATGTCCGGATATCCCGTCCGAAAATGACTACCTGAACGGAGTCGAAACTGTCTCGTTTGCATGAAAATTGGTCTAGCATGAAATATAAATTGTTTTGCAACTTTATCTTTGAGACAACCCATCCTAATCCATAAGGACGAATACAATAACATATGATTACATCGCGAGGTATTTGACCTCTATATGATACATTTTACAAACATTGCATTCATTTTTAAAAGACAACCTTTCATTTCATCGAAAGTTGACAGGCATGCATACCATTTCATAATATTCAACTTATAAATGACCTAATCTGTCATTTACTTAATAATAATCTCTATTGAACTCAACGACTTGAATGCAACGTCTTTTGAAATATGCCATGGATGACTCCAAGTAATATCTTTAAAATGAGCAAATGCACAGCGGAAAATTTCTTTCAAACCTGAGAATAAACATGCTTTAAAGTGTCAACCAAAAGGTTGGTGAGTTCATTAGTTTATCATAATCGATCATTTCCATAATTTTAATAGACCACAAGATTTCATTTATTCAAAAATCATACACTCATAAGTGTTTAAAATTCATTCATATGGATTGAACACCTGGTAACTGACATCAACAAAATGCATCTAGAATATCCCCATATATAATCATCGCAGTACTAAAGTAGTTCAAATTCTCTGACTGAGGCGTGTCAAAGCCCATAGATCTATCTTTAGGATTCGCGTCAATTGGTGGCAATTATAATAAACACCAATTCTTAGGTTACCAAGTTCAACGAGGGCGATATTCGGTATAACAATTCAACCATAGAATGTAGTTTCGATTACTTGTGTCTATTTCGTAAAGCATTTATAAAAGCACATGAATTCTCAGTCCCAAAAATATATATTGCAAAAGCATTTAAAAAGGGAGCAAATGAAACTCACTCTAATGTATTTTGTAGTAAAAATACATATGATGATATTGAACAATGCAGGGTTGGCCTCAGATTCACGAACCTATATTAATTATATATATTTATATGTTGGTCAATATTGTATAGCAATTTAGGTCAGGTCATGGTGTATCACAATCCTAATGCTCGAGACTAATATGCAAAAGTCCACAAAAGTCAATTTGACTCAAAATAATTTTCAAAATTTATACATGATTATTATTTAGTTTAAATATTGTCGTTTTATATTTTTAAATCTTTTTAAAAAAAATTATTAGAGTAAATAATATAATTCATTTTTAAATAAAATTTTGTATTAAAATATACTCTTATATATCTTAAGTAATAAATTTTATAAAGTTCCTTTAATATCATAAAAATAATATGATAGGTATTATTAATGTAATTATGTTACACGTAGAAAAATATCTTTGTATCGCATACTTATTTGATAAAATGATATCGATAATAATAATAGTAAGTAAAAGTTGTATTATTTTGTAATAATAATTATTATTATTCTACTAATAATAATAACAATATTTATATTTACGAAAAATGGTATTATGATGAAATGATAATTCTTATAATGAAATTTTATATTAACCATGATATTCCTATTAAAAAATAATAATTTTTGTAAAAATGATAGTTTTAATATTAATAATACTTTTAATAAATATAGTGATAAAAATAATGAAAAACGATAATTTTATCAAAATCAATATCTTACGATATTTTAAATTTCATTATGATACCCATACTTATTATCTCCTAATCGATTAGTTTGATAGCTTTTAATCGTCTTTTATATCACGTTTATTTTAATGATAATAATAGTAATCATAATAATTAAGTGTTACTAATATTAGTTTTAATTATAATAATACTAATAATAATAAATATTATGATAATATTAATACTAATAACTATTTTAGTGATAATAATAATAATAATACTAATTATAACTTTAACGATATTAATAATAGTAAAAATAACAATTTTTAATGATAATACTTTATATTGATAATGATGATGATAATAATAATAATAATAATAATAATAATAATAATAATAATAATAATAATAATGATAATAATAATAATAATAATAATAATAAGATAAAAACTATAACGATGATAATAACGACGATAATAATAATCATTTTTAATAATAATACAAAAATTTAATTGACTATAACTTCTAATCCGTTCATCGAAACCATTCGAGTTCTAAATGAAAAGTTCTTAATTTTTCGCTAGCTTTCCAACGACATGCATATCTTATACCTTATCTCAACCGCATATGTAACTAATTCAAGATTCAACATAACCTATCTAACGAAAATATCAAAAGTACAAGCATGCATAATCCTATATACTCGAGTCACTAGTCAGGGATACACTATTAACATGTAAAAATTAAATTATGAGTGCTTACGTATCAATATTGAGATTCAATATTGCAGGAGAGGTACGTAAACACAACGGAGATGATAAATACTAGGTTGACCTCATGGGCATACCCTCGACCCATACCCATAACCTCCATAGCTATAGCCCATAATTTCATTAGCTTTATCCCGCTCATAAAAATCCGTTTTGAAAATAATGCACTCATGACCTCGTCGTAATATTTTATGTATAATACTAATTATAATAATACTAGTACTACTAATAGTAAGTTTAATGATAATAATCTTTATAATAATAATAATAATAATAATAATAATAATAATAATAATAATAATAATAATAATAATAATAATAAATATATGTATAACGAGAGAGATAGAAGATAGATTGAAGAATGATTCAGCCGAGCTCGAATTTTATAGTCCCAAATCTGGAACCCCACCTCCGCAATCTCGGAGGGTTGATGAATAAAAGGTACGTAAATTGCGGAACCAATCTTTAAAGTTCAATCGTATTAAAATTTTTCTATGCTTTATTAATTATTATTATATATATAATATATTTAACTTATATAATTAATTAAATATTATATTATATTTACGTGCATAGTTGATCTGTAATTTTTACACCGATGTGTTGTACGTTGACCTTCGACTTAAGTACCAGTTCCGGATTTTCGAACGCATTTTCATATGCTTAGAAAACTGGTACTTTACGTTTCGTGTAGTGTACCTTTATCAATAACAAGACTCAAATCATTGATAAATTATCCCACTCAAAGTGTAACTTATTCATTTGAGTGTTTTGGTCATTTGCTTCTATAAATCGACGTCTCGTTATTTACCAATTTATATTATAATAATACTATTTTAAATCCAAAACGTTTTACGACCAAGTTAATAATATATTTTATCACTTTGTAAAATAATGATATTATCATTTAAAAATATAAACTTATATATTTTAGAAATATTTATTTGCTAATATAATATTTAGTTTTTCAAAAACTAATAAAGTTTAATATATTTAAAATCGTTTAAATGTTAGATATTATTACATCACCTTACGTTTTACGCTCTAGTACATAATTTGATATGATTTATTTATGCGCCAATGTTTAATTTATTTTCTCAAATGTTCTAATTACATATCTATAAATCAATCGAATCAATAAACAAGTGTTACTATCGATTACTTAACTTATCGATATTCATTTTCTAAGTTATCTATATTCCCCAATTTTACTTTTACCTTAAATAATATGAAAGTTAATTAGTTTATCTTATCAAAAGTCACGAAGCAATTATTGTAAGGCATGTATTGGAAATCAACAGGAATTTCCACCAATCTGTCTAGCTCTCGCTACTTGACACTTTGTCCTTACCCGAAGATCAATTTACCATTTATTCTGAATATTGTTAAAAAGGAAAGGTTTCCTAAATTAAAGTGGACCTCTCAACAGAGACTCGTAATTATATCACAATGTATATGATAATTCAATCATTTAATATTATCTTTTAATTTCGTCGATAAGCATATATGGAAACTAATGCGTTTATGTAAAGTATTATTCATCAAATACTTTGTTAACGTTTTCAAGTTACATAATAATTTCATAACTTATTTTCATATCAACCAAACCGTTAAATGTTTTATTAATATTTTCCAATTTACTAATCACACATATGTATATATTCGTACATATCTATACACATATACTTGTTCGTGAATCATCGAGAGCAGTCGAAAGGTAAATGAATATATGAACACAGTTCAAAGTTTTTTTTTGAGATTACAACATTATAGACTTTGCTTATTGTGTCGAAAACATATAAAGATTAAGTTTAAATTTGATCAGAAATTTCCGGATTGTCACAGTACCTACCCGTTAAAGAAATTTCTTCCCAAAATTTGAGTGGAATGGTCGTGAATGATATTAATTATGTTTTCATGATGCATATGGGCTAAAAATTAGAGTTTTAACATCAGCGAGTAATTTGGATAAACAATTCATTTATGTGAAGAGTACGAGTGAAGCTATCATAAAAGAGTGAAATGAGTAAGTGTAGATTCGTCATATTTTTTGACGTAGATATGATTGATTTTCAGAGTTCAAGGGATTTGGAGAAAATCTTCGTAATAAGATCTGATTCGTCGGTAATGAAAGAAATTAGGATCCGCTTTAGATGCGATCATCTGTTTTGATTGCTCTGTCGGATATTTTACTATAAATCCACCTCCTTCGTTTCCTTACAACTCACATCTTCTATTCTTTCTCCCTCAACTCATATTTTAAAGTATTCGTCAATATGCTCCATCCAATGTTGATTCTTGATATAATCCTAACTTTCACATCTGTCATTCTTCTCTTTCATCTACCACCTGAGGATTTTATTTACTTTTACTTTTACCTTGGGGTTATAGTGTTTTTAATTCTCCCGTGTCTTTACGTTGCAATACGTATTAATATACACGGTTTGTAATATCTAGGTTGTTGTTAGGTTTTGTATCTTCTTTTATGTTTCTAAGTCCCTGTTTTCGTCTTCTATATTCATTGTTATCCACGGTTAATGTTCCCTTCTATTTGCGGTGATTTATACTCCCATTTCTATTTCGGAGCTTTATTCTTTCGTTTCCTCTTCTTGCGATTAAGCATCACTTATAATGGTCCAGAATTCGCAGATATGAATTTCGGAATGAACATAGTTAATATTCTAAGAAGAAAATTGTAATGGCACGATCTTGATTTGTCAAATTACCAGAATATCTCGGAAAAGACCGAATCATCAAGAAATATTTTCTTGATATTTTAGAGGTTAAAGAGAATACAAGAGTCGTGTAACATAGCACATGATGACGTTATGATCTGTGAATCATCACGTTCCATTTAGAAACTCAGCATGAATTACTGTAATATAATCACGTTGATCAAGTGTCATTATATTATACTAACTCATGCTTCAGCTCCCAACACTACTTCAAAAATATTTCTATTTTAAACTCGAATGTTTCAGAATTTAGAAACTAAAATAGTTTCTTTTATGATGTAATGCAGATAGCACGAAGAGGTAAATGATTTCAGATAAGAATAGTTATGGAATACCTTCAGAAATATGAAGGATATTTATAGTGAAAGATACGATGATATCTTAGAATTTCTAATATCAGAGGATGATGAAGAATATTGTCCGCAAGGGTTTAGAGTCAGGAGCAAGGTATTCGTTAATGACTTCAGTAGCTACTGAATCATTTGGATTCTTTAAAGGCAGGTTTAGTCTTTGCGATTTTTCCACAGCCTCTTTCATACTTTGCTCAATCCGTTTTCCAGTTCCAAACCTTCTCTTTTTCTGAGCTTTGCCAACACACCACTCTTTATTATCAAACTTTTTACTGTTAAGATTGTTTATAGTTTTTGCTGCTTCATCAGCATTTCGAAAACTAGTTCGCAGTTTGGGGTGTTTTTTTTTCTTCAGAAATTTCACATTCGAAGTATGTAAATGTAGGAGATAAACGTTATATGTACACATATAATTGTTGGCGTAGACATGCTGCGAGATTTCAAATTACTGATTGCTAATTCCCGATGATTCGTATGGCAATTCTCTTTACAAGATGCAGATGAGTAAATGATGGGATCTTGATAAATATAATGATTTTTCGGAAAATCCTAGATCATTACGGTTGTTGATAAGTTCACTGCTAATGTGGTGGAATATAGAAGGTTCCCCGGTAACAAAAGGGTATTTGTATATATCAGGGTTATAATAAGGTTACTCTGAATGAAAAATCGGAGTTGACTTGCTGGAGCTGTGACAGAATTTGCTACTTTGAAAAGGATTTCGCATGGTTATTTTTGCTAATAAATGCCAAAGGATTTGATGTGAGTACGTGTTAAACTTTTACTTAGGTTTCAAGAGTTCTCCAGATGCATGATTGTGAATAACATGTGATTGGATCATCATCTCGATTGTTCATTGTTTGATGTGTCTTCAGGAAATTCTGAGGAGTTTGAACACAGATTGTAATCGTTAATATACATATGATGTTCTAGCACAATTTTGAAGTCAAAGTATAAATTCAAAAGATGTAGGAATCTAAGAGTGATGCCTTCTGTTAAATCTTGACTTGGATTTTGATTTGTCAAAAATTAGAATATGTAATCAAATTTGGATGAGAATGGTTATTTTGATTGCTATGAAAGAATGTGTATCGTTGTGAAGATAGTGAGTATAGTTGATAATTGTTGAATCAGAATCGAAGAATATAACATATTAATTGTGAATTTATATATCTCTCGGGTATTACCTACCCGTAATTTTTTTTTCACAATTAATATTTTGTACAAAAGAATTTTATTACAGTCTTTATGAAAATATATATGTGTATATTTTCTTTAGACGTAACGTAGATTTAATGAGTTAATATTAAATTAAACTCATTTGATTTACGGTTGAAACTAGAATTGAATAATCCCTAAAGACTTTAGAAATTACATAACTTCTACGGAGTATTTATTCAATGAAATTGAAATTATGAATTAATACTTTGTTATTTGCAAGATGTTGGTGTTTGTGGAATTCTTGTGAATTTCGCAAGGTACGAATGATGTTCTCTAGAGAGTTTCGAGTACATCGAAGATGAAAGTTTAAAATCAAACATGTAATTGATCAATACACTTGGTTTATTATGAATTTAAATTCATTGAGTTTGAAACAGAGATTGTAGTTAACAATGGTTAAGTCGTTAACGAAAGATGTACATCATTGCATATTAGTAATATGAATTAACCGAGTAGTATATACCCTTATTCAATTCATTCATAATAGCTTAGTACGAAAAGATATAATATGGTTTCAAAATTTAAATATATATAAGATATACATATAAATTCTTCAGTGGAAATGAGTTAATACTTCATAACTCGTTATTTCAATATACTCATTAATGATTGTGATGTCGATATCATCGATGATTATGGAGCTGGTGTAGCTTCTGGTGCTACAGGTGTTTCTAGTATTGGTGATACTGATGGTGCTGCTGGTGGTACTATCGGTGGTGCTAGTATAACAAGTCTAGCTTGTAAATTACGCACCATTCTTGTCAGGGTTTCTATTCTTCCTTCTATCATTTTGGTTCACTCATCTGATTTATGGTTAGGGTTAGAATAGATAATCTCTAAGACTTTGGAGATTACATAATCGCCGTAGAATGTTTCTCCAATGAAGTTATTAATACTTCATCGTTTGTTGTTGTTGGTATTCCTTGGTATCTACAGAGCGCATGACATTGGTGCTCGTGGGATAGATTGTAAAGTTGAGCTTTACGACGTGGTTGTGGTTGGGGGTGGTATTGGTACTGTTGGCATTGATGATGGTGGTACTGGTTATGCTGCTGGTGTTTGTACCTTTGCACCATATTCTCCAAAGCCACTACCCGAGCGCGAAGATCATTGACTTCTTCTATTACACCGGGGTGATTGTCGGTTCGAACGAGCGGATAAATAAAATCTAGAATTTGATGTAGTATATAATCGTGACGAGATACTCTAGAAATGAGAGAGAAAATGGTGTTTCGGACAGGTTCGCCGGTAAGTGCTTCAGGTTCTTCGCCAAGAGGGCAATGTGGTGGATGGAAGGGATCACCTTCTTCTTGTCTCCAACGATTGAGGAGGCTGACAACCCATCCCCAATTCATCCAGAATAGATGATGACTGATTGGTTGATCCATTCCAGTCACACTGTTTTCGGAGCTTGAGTGGGATTTCATTTCGGAATCTGAGGGACATGAACTAATGACGAATTCCATTTTGTACGATTGAGTGAAGGATTTTTCGATATGAAATTATTTTCGAATATTGGATGATCTTCTAACTACATAGAATATCTATATATGTAGAGCAAAAGATTTCGTAGATTACGGAGAAATTTACGGAATATGTTAGGCAAAGTTTACAGTAACAGATACGCTAAGATATGAATTAGCAGATACGTTAAGATATGAATTTTGTCTATACACTATTCATGCAATCAATGCAATAAAATGTGTCTAGACTAAGAAGGATAAGCAGGTAATTTTTGACAAAAATGATAAGCAAAACTTTTGACATGCAGACACGGTCGAAGTCCAGACTCATTAATGCATCCTAACTACTATCAGTTAGACACACTAATGCAGACCTGGTTCGCTAAGACCACCGCTCTGATACCACATGAGACGACCCGTCCTAATCCATAAGGACGAATACAATAACATAAGATTACATCGCGAGGTATTTGACCTCTATATGATACATTTTACAAACATTGCATTCATTTTTAAAAGACAACCTTTCATTTCATCGAAAGTTGACATGCATGCATACCATTTCATAATATTCAACTTATAAATGACCTAATATGTCATTTACTTAATAATAATCTCTATTGAACTCAACGACTTGAATGCAACGTCTTTTGAAATATGTCATGGATGACTCAAGTAATATCTTTAAAATGAGCAAATGTACAGCAGAAGATTTCTTTCAAACCTGAGAATAAGAATGCTTTAAAGTGTCAACTAAAAGGTTGGTGAGTTCATTAGTTTATCATAATCGATCATTTCCATAATTTTAATAGACCACAAGATTTCATTTATTCAATAATCATACACTCGTAAGTGTTTAAAATTCATTCATATGGATTGAACACCTGGTAACTAACATTAATAAAATGCATCTAGAATATCCCCATATATAATCATCGAAGTACTAAAGCAGTTCAAATTCTCTGACTGGGGCATGTCAAAGCCCATAGATCTATCTTTAGGATTCGCGTCAATTGGTGGCAATTATAATAAACACCAATTCTTAGGTTACCAAGTTCAACGAGGGCGATATCCGGTATAACAATTCAACCATAGAATGTAGTTTCGATTACTTGTGTCTATTTCGTAAAGCATTTATAAAAGCGCATGAATTCTCTGTCCCAAAAATATATATTTCAAAAGCATTTAAAAGGGAGCAAATGAAACTCACTCTAATGTATTTTGTAGTAAAAATACATATGACGATATTGAACAATGCAGGGTTGGCCTCGGATTCACGAACCTATATTAATTATATATTTTTATATGTTGGTCAATATCTGTATAGCAATTTAGGTCAGGTCATGGTGTATCACAATCCTAATGCTCGAGACTAATATGCAAAAGTCCACAAAAGTCAATTTGACTCAAAATAATTTCCAAAATTTATACATGATTATTATATAGTTTAAATATCGTCGTTTTATAATTTTAAATCTTTTTAAAAAAAATTTATTAGAGTAAATAATATAATTCATTTTTAAATAAAATTTTGTATTAAAATATACTCTTATATATCTTAAGTAATAAATTTTATAAAGTTCCTTTAATATCATAAAAATAATATGATAGGTATTATTAATGTAATTATGTTACACGTAGAAAAATATCTTTGTATCGCATACTTATTTGATAAAATAATATCGATAATAATAATAGTAAGTAAAAGTTGTATTATTTTGTAATAATAATTATTATTATTCTACTAATAATAATAATAACAATATTTATATTTACGAAAAATGGTATTATGATGAAATGATAATTCTTATAATGAAATTTTATATTAACCATGATATTCCTGTTAAAAAAATAATAATTTTTGTAAAAATGATAGTTTTAATATTAATAATACTTTTAATAAATATAGTGATAAAAATAATGAAAAACGATAATTTTATCAAAATCAATATCTTATGATATTTTAAATTTCATCATGATACCCATACTTATTATCTCCTAATCGATTCGTTTGATAGCTTTTAATCGTCTTTTATATCGCGTTTATTTTAATGATAATAATAGTAATCATAATAATTAAGTGTTACTAATATTAGTTTTAATTATAATAATACTAATAATAATAAATATTATGATAATATTAATACTAATAACTATTTTAGTGATAATAATAATAATAATACTAATTATAACTTTAACGATATTAATAATAGTAAAAATAACAATTTTTAATGATAATACTTTTTATTGATAATGATGATGAAAATAATAATAATAATAATAATAATAATAATAATAATAATAACAACAATAATAATAATAATAATAATAATAATAATAATAATAATAATAATAATAATAATAATAATAATAATAAGATAAAAACTATAACGACGATAATAAAGACGATAATAATAATCATTTTTAATAATAATACAAAAATTTAATTGACTATAACTTCTAATCCGTTCATCGAAACCATTCGAGTTCTAAATGAAAAGTTCTTAATTTTTCGCTAGCTTTCCAACGACATGCATATCTTATACCTTATCTCAACCGCATTTGTAACTAATTCAGGATTCAACATAACCTATCTAACGACAATATCAAAAGAACAAGCATGCATAATCCTATATACTCGAGTCACTAGTCAGGGATACACTATTAACATGTAAAAATTAAATTATGAGTGCTTACGTATCAATATTGAGATTCAATATTGCAGGAGAGGTACGTAAACGCAACGGAGATGATAAATACTAGGTTGACCTCATGGGCATACCTTCGACCCATACCCATAACCTCCATAGCTATAGCCCATAATTTCCTTAGCTTTATCCCGCTCATAAAAATCCGTTTTGAAAATAATGCACTCATGACCTCGTCATAATATTTTATGTATAATACTAATTATAATAATACTAGTACTACTAATAATAAGTTTAATGATAATAATCTTTAGAATATTAATAATAATAATAATAATAAATATATGTATAACGAGAGAGATAGAAGATAGATTGAAGAATGATTCGGCCGAGCTCGAATTTTATAGTCCCAAATCTGGAACCCCACCTCCGTAATCTCGGAGGGTTGATGAATAAAAGGTACGTAAATTGCGAAACCAATCTTTAAAGTTCAATCATATTAAAATTTTTCTATGCTTTATTAATTATTATTATTATATATAATATATTTAACTTATATAATTAATTAAATATTATATTATATTTACGTGCATAGTTGATCTGTAATTTTTACACCGATGTGTTGTACGTTGACCCTCGACTTAAGTACCAGTTCTGGTTTTTCGAACTCATTTTCATACGCTTAGAAAACTGGTACTTTACGTTTCGTGTAGTGTACCTTTATCAATAACAAGACTCAAATCAATGAAAAATTATCCCACTCAAAGTGTAACTTATTCATTTAAGTGTTTTGGTCATTTGCTTCTATAAATCGATGTCTCGTTATTTACCAATATATATTATAATAATACTATTTTAAATCCAAAACGTTTTACTACCAAGTTAATATTATATTTTATCACTTTGTAAAATAATGATATTATAATTTAAAAATATAAACTTATATATTTTAGAAATATTTATTTGCTAATATAATATTTAGTTTTTCAAAAACTAATAAAGTTTAATATATTTAAAATCGTTTAAATGTTAGATATTATTACATCACCTTACGTTTTACGCTCTAGTACATAATTTGATATGATTTATTTATGCGCCAACGTTTAATTTATTTTCTCAAACGTTCTAATTACATATCTATAAATCAATCGAATCAATAAACAAGTGTTACTATCGATTACTTAACTTATCGATATTCATTTTCTAAGTTATCTATATTCCCCAATTTTACTTTTACCTTAAATAATATGAAAGTTAATTAGTTTATCTTATTAAAAGTCACGAAGCAATTATTGTAAGGCATGTATTGGAAATCAACAGGAATTTCCACCAATCTGTCTAGCTCTCGCTACTTGACACTTTGTCCTTACTCGAAGATCACTTTACCATTTATTCCAAATACCGTTAAAAAGGAAAGGTTTCCTAAATCAAAGTGGACCTCTCAACAGAGACTCGTAATTATATCACAATGTATATGATAATTCAATCATTTAATATTATCTTTTAATTTCGTCGATAAGCATATATGGAAATTAATGCGTTTATGTAAAGTATTATTCATCAAATACTTTGTTAACGTTTTCAAGTTACATAATAATTTCATAACTTATTTTCATACCAACCAAACCGTTAAATGTTTTATTAATATTTCCCAATTTAATAATCACACATATGTATATATTCGTACATATCTATGCACACATACTTGTTCGTGAATCATCGAGAGTAGTCGAAAGGTAAATGAATATATGAACACAGTTCAAAGTTTTTTTGAGATTACAACATTACAGACTTTGCTTATCGTGTCGAAAACATATAAAGATTAAGTTTAGATTTGATCGGAAATTTCTGGGTTGTCACAATCTTCTTTTTGTTATGATATATGGAGTAAAAGTCAAATATGGATGATAATTCTGTTTACATACGCATGCAGAGGAATAGTTATTTGCATAGTAAAATTATGAATTATTGATTACTATTTCACCTACTCTATAATTGAAGATGAAAACGAGTAATGTACAGTTAAGTTTTAGTATTATAAATACTCACTCAATTGTAAGGATATGTACACCATTCTTCAATAAGAATTTACTCTCTTCTTTCTTCTTTCACATAAATTGAAAATAGGCCACTAAAGGTAGTTATATACTACTACATTACAACACGTTATCAGAACGATTATCTTAACATTTATACTAAATATGGTTGGCTCTGCCACCTAACTAATATATGGTCAGTTATACCACCTAAATGATATATGGTCAACACTGTCGCCTAATTTACATTAAAGTTATCTAACATTTATTTATGCATACTAACATTTACATTTATGTTATCTAACATCTATTTATGGTTACTTACATTTATTTATACACCGTCATATCACCACCGAAGCAGCTACCTAACGGTTGAAATATTCACCGATTAAGCTCCAGACTCTCTAAACCATCAACCCTTCTGTAATCAATTTCTTCAACAATCCGACGTGTCTTCTGATCAAGAATTTATCAACTTGGGTTCTTCCACCACTGAGTTATACTCATCAGGTATTTCGAAAAGTTGATTATGATCAATGATAATACAATTAGTAAGGATGAACATTAAAAAAAAACTAATGAATCAATCTTGATTTATGACTTTTGTATGTTTGAGTCAAGGATTTATGCCTCACAGCTGGAATGAGTGGAACTTCACTATTTCTATATGGGTCATTGATGATTGAAGATATTTTATAGAATATAAATTACAAATTTATACTAGTATATATTATAATGATATTACAAAACTATGTTGGGTTTTCGAGTTATAACCATGTTTGTGCTTTTATACCCAAACCAATCCATAAACCATATTATAATTCGGGTTCCACCAAAAACCGTAATCAAATCCAAAATTAACCAACCCCGTTTCATCCAAACTCATTTGGATAAGTCAGTTTTTTCGAAAGATCCATTTAATGAACACCTCTAGCTACGAGATATAGGACAGAGATAAATGATACAACTTACAAACATCTTCACTTTCATTATCTTCAAACGGTTGAAACTTGAATTTAAAATACTAGTACAATTTGTTACAATACAAATTTACTCAGAACTTGAAAATTTAAATAGGAAATAGATAAGAAACATGTGTTGTGTGTGAGATTTTGTATCTTGTGAACTTGCTACTGTCTTAAGATGAGATGTGTATATATTGAATCTCCCCACTAGAAGTAATCATAATATGTAATAATTCTTTCCAGCACAAAAGTTGATTAAATTAATATAAAGAATTTTATGCACATGAAAAAGTAGCCGCCTGATAGCGATTAAAAGAATTAAAGAGTTGGTGTACATGAGTGGTGCCACATGTCACCCCACACCTCACGTTTACATCCAACAATTAACATGGACATTTCCTTTTATTTGTCATGTCTTCTTTAGTTTATGGAATTATTTAAATTGTTAGTAGTGCATGTTTCTAAACACGTAGTAATAGCATAGTGGGGTAGCTAATAGTAATTTGATATTTGTGGTAGTTTTATTATTCCGTAGTAGTTTCACGTAGGATTCTTATTATAGATATGTATATTTTGTTTTATAAACCAAATACATACTCTTAATTATCTTGCTAAAATGTTTACTCAATATTACTTATTTTATTTGAAATTTTAGTATAAACTTTGCTGAAATACAACATCAAATAAATGATAAAGACCTATGTATTGCAGATAGTGGTAACACACACACACACACACACACACACACACACTATACTCAAATCTAAGAAGTATTTCATTGATCAGAAACCAACCGAAGGAATTATAAAATCTATATCAGGTCCTGCAAACTTGATAAAAGGAACGGGAATGGCAAAATTCGTGTTACCAAATGGTTCGAATTTTCTTATATATATATATTGCCTTGTTTTCTCCCAAAATTAAAGAGAAATTTGTTAAGTTTCTCTGATATATATCATAATGGATATGATTATCAGTCAATGATAACCGAAAATGAGAAATACCTTTGTAGCACCGAAAAGCGCATATGATGAAAAGCGCAGCGCATATGATAAAAAGCGCATATGATGAAAAGCGCAGCACATATGATGAAAAGCGCAGTGCATATGATGAAAAGCGCATATGATAAAAAGCGCATATGATGAAAAACGCATATGATGAAAAGCGCATATGATGAAAAGTGCATGTGATAAAAAGCGCATATGATGAAAAGCGCAGTGCATATGATGAAAAGCGCATATGATAAAAAGCGCATATGATGAAAAACACAGCGCATATGATTAAAAGCGCATATGGTGAAAAAGATATATGATGAAAGCACATATGATGATTAATGAAAAGAACATATGGTGATTAATGAAAAAGCACATATGGTGATTAATGAAAAAACACATGTGGTGATTAATGAAAAGTATATTGTTAAAAGGAATCACAAATGTTTCTTGAAAGAATTCAAGGTAAGATATGTGAATAAATTCATCCACCATGTGGACCATTTAGACATTTCATGTTATGATAGACGTATTTAGTAGATGGTCTCATGTTTGTCTATTATCAAGCCTTAAAATGGCATTTGCATAGTTTATTGCACAAATTATTAAATTAAGAGCACATTTTTCTGATTACACCATTAAAAGAGTGCAAATTGATAATGCTGATGAGTTAACATCTCAAGCATTTAATGATTATTATATTTCTATAGGGATTGTTGTTGAACATCCTATTGCTCATGTACATACAGAATTGGTTTAGCTGAATCAATAATTAAAATGCTTACAGCTAATAACTAGACCATTGAAAATGAATACCGAACTCTCAATATTTATATGGGGACATGCAAATTTACATGCTGCGATATTAATTCATATTAGACAAAGTGTAAGACATACATATTCTCCCCAAAAACTTGATTTTGGCCGAGAGCCAAATATTTCCCATTAGAACATTTGTTTGTGCAGTATATGTTCTAGTTGCACAACCACAACGCACTAAATGTAGTGACCCAAACTTTTCCATGATTATATATTATATGAGATTAATATTTACATGAATAAATGTTTCCAACATGTTAAGCAATCAAACTTGTTAAGACTTGATTAATTGAAACGAATTTTGTGTTAACATTTGACCACCCAGTTTGTCCGATGATTCATGAACGTTATAAGTTGTATATGACATGATATTATATATATGAACATATATATATATATATATATATATATATATATATATATATATATATATATATATATATATATATATATATATATATATATATGTTTAACATGATGAAATGATAAGTAAGTTTCTTATTATGTATATTAACAATGAACCTTACACATAAAATAATACTATTAACCTAAGAAATTCAAAACGATATCTATACGTAACGATTATCGTTGTAATAACGTCTTAATATTTATATATCATATTAAGATATATTAGTACATCATGTCATCATAATAATGTAATAATTTAACATCTCATTAGATATAATAACAATGGGATTAATTACATTTAACGAAATCGTTAACTTATAGGTTCCGAAACAACATGTACATGTAGCGACTAACGATGACTTAACGACTCAGTTAAAATGTATATACATGTAATGTATTAAGATGTATTGTTACACTTTTGAAATGTGACGTCCTCCAGACCAAGAAAACGTCACTAATATCAAATAAACCAACATATTATAATACGAGAACAATTCTATATGATAAAAATAAACTTTATTGATAACGCAGCGGAAGAAAATTGTGATGACCCGGAAATTTCCGACCAAATTTAAACTTTACCTTTATATGTTTCCGACACGATAAGCAGAATTTGTAATGTTGAATCTTAAAAAGTTTGGAACTACATTCATGTAATCAATTACCCTTTGACCGTGTTCGACGATTCACGAACAATTATGTGTATATAGATATGTATATATAATATTTAATATTAACTGAAAACATTAACAAAGTATTAGATATATGATACTTTACATGAACATATTTGTTTCGATATATTTATCGACAGAATTAAGAGATAATATCAAATGATTGAATTATCAGATACATTATGATATGATTACGGGCCTATGTTATGAGGTCCACTGTGATTTAAGAAATCTATTCTTTTTGACAACTCATTACTTAACCAGTATGATAAAGATAACGATATTTATATTTTATTTTATTAAATATATATAACGATTTAAATTAATATTATATATTTTTATACGCGTATTATACGTACATAGTTTTATACTTTTACTATACTTTAACTTTACCTTTACTTTACTTTTACTTTACTTTAACTTTAATAATTCATACTTTAATAATTTACTTTAATAATTCATACTTTAATAATGCACTTTAATAATTCATACTTTAATAATTCATACTTTAATAATTCACTTTAATAATTCATACTTTAATAATTCACTTTAATAATTCAAAAATCTATTATAAATAGAATTCAATAGGTTTCATTATTTCATAGAAACTTGAAAATATATTTCTCTAAACTCTCTCAATCGATTTATATATATATATATATATATATATATATATATATATATATATATATATATATATATATATATATATATATATATATATATATATATATATATTTGCTCTGTATTATTTCAAGATATTATTAGTATACATAAAATATTACGACGGAGTGATGTCCGAGTGATTTCAAAATAGTTTTTTTGAATGAGTCGAAGCTAAGGAAATTATGGGTTATAGCTATGGAGGTGATGGGTATGGTTCATGGGTATGCTCGTGAGGTCAATCTAGTGTTTATCATCTCCGTTGCGTCTACGTACTTTCCTGCAATATTGAATCTCAATATTGATACGTGAGCACTCATAACTTAACTTTTATATATCAATAGTGTATCCCTGACTAGTGCTCGAGTATATAGGATTATGCATGCTTGTACATTCGATTTTGTCCTTAGATAGGTTTGTTGAATCCTAAATTAGATACATATGCTACTGAGATAGGGTATATGATATGCATGTCATTGGAAAGCTAGCGAAAAATTAAGAACTCTTCATTTAGATATCGAATGGTTTCGATGAACGGATTAGAAGTTATAGTCAACTGAATTTTAGTATTATTGTTAAAATGATTATTATTACTATCGTCGTTATTATTTTAATAAAAATATCATTGTTATTATAAAATATCATTATTACTATTATGTTAGTATTATCATTTTATCATAATACCATTTTTAGTAAATATAAATATTGTTATAGAATAATAATAATTATTATTACAAAATAATACAACTTTTACTTATTATTATTATGATCAATATTATTTTATCAAATAAATATGGGATACAAAGATATTTTTTACCACGCGTAATATAATTACATTAATAATACTTACCACTATAGTTTTACGATATTAAGTGAACTTTATAAATTTTACTACTTAAGATATATAAAAGTATATTTTATTATATATAAACGTTAATATAAATTTTTATTAATAAATGACTTTTATTATTATAAAATCTAATAAATATATTTAAATATATAAAACGACTATAGTTAAGTTATATAATAAACACGTATAAATTTTAGAAGTCATTTTGGGTCAAGTTGACTTTTGTTGACTTTTGCATATTAGTCTCGAGCATTAGGATTGTGGTACACTATGACTTGACCAAAAATTGTTAGACAAATATTGACCAACATATAAATATATATAATTAATATAGGTTCATGAATCCGAGGCCAACCTTGCACTTGTTAAATGACGTTATATGTATTTTTACTACGAAATACAGTATGGTGAGTTTCATTTGCTCCCTTTTTATATATATTTTTGGGCTGAGAATACATGCGCTGATTTATAAATGTTTTACAAAATAGGCACAAGTACTAAAACTAATTCTATGTGGGTTTAAACCAGAAATATACCCTTAGCTTGGTAACATTAAACTAATTGTCTATGTACGGTAGGCGCGAATCCTAAAGATAGATCTATTGGGTTTGACAAACCCCATCCTGACTATGGGATGCTTTAGTACTTCGAGGTTATTTTAAACACACCTGATCTGGTGTACTTCAGAGGGTAAAACATGAACGTTAAGGCTTGTTACCGGGTTCCTACAACTTATAGAATACTTTTATACACTTGCGAGTGTACGGATATTTATAGAAACTGAAATCTTGTGGTCTATTACTATTACGGAAATGATGGATTATGATAAACTAATGAACTCACCAACCTTTTGGTTGACACTTTAAAGCATGTTTATTCTCAGGTATTAAAGAAATCTTCTGCTGTGCATTAGCTCATTTTAAGGATATTACTTGGAGTCATTCATGGCATATTTTGAAAGACGTTGCATTCGAGTCATTGAGTTCATCAAGATTATTATTATGTCAATTATAGTTGGATGTATTATCAAATGTTGTGCATGCTGTCAACTTTTATTGTAAAGAAAGTTTGTCTTTTAAAAACGAATGCAATGTTTGTAAAATGTATCATATAGAGGTCAAATACCTCGCGATGTAATCAACTATTGTGAATCGTTTATAATATATATGAACGGGTCCTTTCAGTTGGTATCAGAGCGGTGGTCTTAGCGACCAGGTCTTGCATTAGTGTGTCTAACTGATAGTTGTTAAGATGCATTAGTGAGTCTGGACTTCGACCGTGTCTGCATGTCAAAATTTTTGCTTATCATTTTTAGTCGGAAATCATCTACTTACCATCCTTAGGAAATTACCTGCTTATCATTCTTAAGTCTAGATGCGTTTTCCTACATTTATTGCATAATAGTGAATAGACGAATTCTTATCTTAGCATATCTGTTACTGTGAACTTTGACTGACATCTTTCAAAGATTCCTCCGTAATTTATGGAATTTTGGTATTATATATACATATGTAAATTATGTATTGAAGAATACCAAATCTAAATTCTACAATCTATTTCATACCAAAAAATTCTTTCCCTGATCATACAAGATGGATCCCTCAACCAGTTCGAGTTCCTCGGATTCCGACAGCTATGCCGATATGGATTTCCACATGAGCTCCGAAAGCAGCGTGACCGGAATGAATCAACCAATTAGCCATCATCTATTCTGGATGAATTGGGGATGGGTTCATAATCTACTTAACCTTTGGAGACAAGAAGAAGGCGATCCCTTTCATCCACCACATTACCCTCTTGGCAATGAACCTGAAGCACTTACCGGCGAACCTGTCCGAAACACCTTTTTCTCTCTCATTTCCAGAGTATCTCATGATGATTGTATACTACACCAAATTCTAGATCTTATTTATCCGCTCGTCCGAACCGACAATTACCCCGGTGTAATAGAAGAAGTCAACGAGCTTCGCGCTCGGGTAGTGGCTTTGGAGAATATGGTGCAAAGGTTACAAACACCAGCAGCAGCACCAACAGCATAACCAGTACCACCATCAACAACATCAACAGTACCATTACCACCACCAACAACAACCGCATCGCAAACCTCAACTTCACAATCTGTCCCATGAGCATCGACGTCATACGCCATGTAGATACCAAGGAATACCACAACGATGAAGTATTGATTCATAACTTCATTGGGGAAACATTCTACGGCGATTATGTAATTTCTAAAGTTTAGAAATTATCTATCCTCGCCTTAACCATAAATCAAATGAGTTTAATTTAATATTAACTCATTAAATCAATATTACATCTGAAGAAATATACACATATATATTTCCATAAAGACTGTAATAAAATTCTTTTGTACAAAATATTAATTGTGAATTTTTTTTTAACGGGTAGGTAATACCCGAGAGATATATAAATTCACAATTAATATGTTACATTCTTCGAATCTGATTCAGCAAATTATCCATTATACTCCCTACTTTCACAACAATATACATTCTTTTATAAAAATCAAAACAACCATACTCATTCAAAATCTAATTACATATTATGATTTTGAAATCTCAGAATTCGATTCAAGATATAACCGAAATCGTCACTCTTAGATTCCTACATCTTTCAAAACTATACTTTGACTTCAAAACTGTCCTAGAACCTCATTTCTATTCATGGAACTCACAAAAATATTTGTATCATTCAAAATCTTTGAACATCATATGTATATTAACAATTACAATATGTGTTCAAACACTTCAAAATTCCTAAAGACATGCGAGATGATGATCCAACCACATATTACCCACTGTCATGCATCTGAAAAGCTCTCGAAACCAAAGTTATAGTTTAACACGTATCCATGTCAGATCCTTTGATATTTATTACCAAATATAATTTTTCAATCTCTTTCCAAAATAGACAGTTTTGTCACAGCTCCAACAAATCACCTTCATTTGTTTATACGAATAAACCTTATTATAACAATTACCCCTTCATCATTGTTACTGGGGAACCTTTCATATCTCGCCACATTAGCAGTAAACTTATCAACAACTTCATTAACCTTCGACTTAAGCCTCTCCGAAAAGCCACTATACTTATTCATTAAAACCCCATCATGTACTCACCTACATCCTGTAACAATAATTGTCACACCAACTACTGGGAATTAGCAATCAGTATTTTGAATTTCGCGACAATTTTACGTCAAAAGTTATACATATAACGTCTATCTCCTAGACTTACATACTTCGAATGTGAATTTTCTGAAAAACATCCCAAACCATGAACTAGTTCTCCGAAATTGGAAAAATGCTGATGAAGCAGCAAAAACTGTAAACGACTTTAACAGTCAAAAGTTTGATGATTGATGTTATGCGAGGTGTATATAAAATAGTTATTAATTTTAGCAGGAAATATTATTAAATACGATACAATTTTACACAAGATATTTATTTATTTATAGAATGGATATACTTAAACCTTGTTACAACACTTATAGGCAGTGTACCTAATCGTACAGTAGTGTAGTTTTTAGTAAGTCCGGTTCGTTCCACAGGGAAATCTTTAAACAAAGCTCAACGCTATATTAGTTTACTTTTATTAAAAATACAAATATATATATAAGTAATATTATTATTATAAAGGGGGGTTTTTACCGTTTAATGACCGGTTTGTCGATTTTAAAACTTTTAGTCGCAGTTAAAACCTAATGTAAAATATAAAATAAATACAAGACCTAAATTAAAGCGTAAAGTAAATAACGATAATGAAATTGCGAATAATAAAAGTGCGATAAAATAAACTTGCGATAATTAAAAAGTACGATAATTAAAAGTGCAATTAAATAACAATAAATAAAAGTGCGATAATTAGAAGTGCAATTAAATATAAAATAAAGGAAATTAAATATGAAATAAAAGAATTATGCTTATTTAAACTTCCGTAATCATGATGTTCGACGTGTTGATCTTAGTTTTATGCCCATGGGTTAATTGTCCTTTGTCCTGGATTATTTAATATGTCCGTCTGGTTTTTGTCCATAACAGTCCATCAGTCATAAATATAAAGTGCGAGTGTCCTCATCAAATTATTATTATACCCGAAGTTAAATATTCCAACTAATTGGGGATTCGAATTGTAACAAGGTTTTAATACTTTGTTTAATGAATACACCAGGTTATCGACTGCGTGTAAACCAAGGTTTTACTACTTTGTTAACAATTACACCAATTACCCTTGAATGTAATTTCACCCCTGTTTTAATTATTCTAGTGGCTATTAATCCATTCCCGTGTCCGGTTAAATGAACGATTATTCGTACATATAAATACCCCGCCCATCGTGTCCGATTGAGTGTATATGGTAATTTATAGGGACGCCCAATTGTAAATCTTTATATTAACATTAACAAACTTTCATTTAGTTAAACAAATATAAAGCCCATTAATAGCCCATAGTCTAATTTCCACAAGTGTCGTTCTTTTGTCCAAACCCCAATTATGGTACAAAGCCCAATTACCCAATTTTAGTAATTAGCCCAACATCATGATTACTTCGTTTTAAATAAGCATAATAATAACTTAGCTACGAGACATTAATGTAAAAAGGTTGAACATAACTTACAATGATTAAAAATAGCGTAGCGTTACACGGACAGAATTTCGACTTACACCCTTACAACATTCGCTAACATACCCTTATTATTAGAATTATAATTAAAATTAAAATTAAAATATAAATTATATATATATATATATCGTATAGATAGAGAGATGAGAGAAAATAGAATATGAAATTTTGATCAGAATTCGGTTTGCTTTATAGGGTTTTTTGATTTTTGGGGCTCCGCGACTCGCGGCAAAATCCTCTTCAAACTCCGCGAGTCGCGGAGAATGTATTTACAGCTCACACCCTTGGAGTTTCTCTGCCGACGATTTTATAATATATATATATATAATATATATATAATTAATATAATTAATTATATATTATATTATATTTATATGCATAGTTAACTTGTAATTTTTAGTCCGTTGCGTCGAGCGTTAAGAGTTGACTCTGGTCCCGGTTCCGGATTTTTGAACGTCCTTGCGTACAATTTTATATTTTGTATTTTGCGTTTTGAATCTTGTACTCTTGTAATTTCGAGACGTTTCTTATCAATAATTGGAACCTCTTTGATTGTCTTTTGTACTTTTGAGCTTTTTGGTCGTTTGCGTCTTCAATTCGTCGAATCTGTCTTTTGTCTTCACCTTTTATTATTTAAACGAATATCACTTGTAAATAGAACAATTGCAACTAAAAGCTTGTCTTTCTTGAGGAATAATGCTATGAAATATATGTTCGTTTTTAGCATTATCAAATATTCCCACACTTGAGCGTTGCTTGTCCTCAAGCAATATTGTCTTGAAATACTAGAATCACTTCTTTATTCTTCACACTTTGTACATCAGTGATTTCTATACGGCGGTATAAACAATGGTAGTAACGATATGGTTTACAGTCCCACATGACTATAAAAATTTAGATCCATTAAGGAAATTGGATCTTTATGAAAACATTTGATCTTTTGAAAATTAAATCTAGTTTTTACCCTAGATAAGTTTTCCGGGATAACCCTTTACCGGTGTTTGCAAAATATTTTTGTGGGTTTGGTGGGTTTTAAATTTGAAAATTTTAGCTCAAAACTTGCGGTTTTGTGTCACCCACTTGCTAACCTTGTATTTGGAAAGCAACACGTCCAGTTTACTTGTCCCGTATATTACCTTTCGGTAAACTACCGTCCGGTTGTAAAGGAAAGCGTTGAACAAGCAACTGTTAAGGCAATGTCCCGTGACATGCTTTTGATTATGGTCTATAACGTGTCGGACGCAATTACTATCCTTGGTAGGAGCAATAGTAAAGCTCACCCTTATAATTTTTCAGTATGGCACAAGGTCCTGTCTTTGACCATGCTATGCAACCACCGTTCTTACGGTTGACACCCGATTTAGTTCAGGTGACCTAATGAATTCCAGGTGAATTCCTAGGATTTTACGTTCAATGGTAATGAACGCATTGAAAATAGGGTTTTCAGAAAACAAATCGGTTTATAATTTTGATCAAAATATTTTCTCGTTCAAGCTCGAGTTTAGATATCATTGAATTCCATGAGTTTGTAATTCTCAATCTTTAAGGTCAATCTCTAGGATTGAGTAATATCAGTCTTAAAAGCTGATTTTTAATCTTTAAGGAGATTATCCTTTCTGGGGATCTGATTCATTAGTCTTATCCAGCTAATTTGCATGGTGCCCCCCCATTGTACGAGATAAATCCTTCTCATGGTTAGGATAAATCTGACCACTTGGCGACCCTGTTTAATGCTGAGGTCCGTGGATTTCCTGATGATTTTAGTGATGACTTTTCTAGATTTTTCGTCAACCTACAGCTGGTCTGGACGACAACTTCATGACCTAAATCAAGAAGCGCGTGTCTTTTTCGGAAGACTTTACTTCCTTTTAATGATGGAATTGATTCATCGTGTAGATCCATCTTTTCTTTTCTTTCATCGGGTAAAACAGTTTAGTTTAGTCCAAAGCAAAAGTATTTTCAGTTATTTGTTACAGATATATGTGACATATGTTTAAGATAACTTGGTAAATTTTCCCACACTTGGCTTTTATTTTCCTTTTTATCGTCCTCTATTCCATTTTAAATGAATTTTAACATTTTAGTTTGTTTCTCAATTTATGTCCTTTCCGAGGTAACAATAATTTCGGTGTTAAAACCTAGTTTTATCGTTCATAAATATGTATAAACATGATTTTGAATTCATTTAATTGAAAATTTTGAAAAATTTTACTAGAATTGGGTAGTCAGTATATAAGACTAGGGCTGTTCTTTTTTATCAGAGAGCACTAGATTCTAATACGACTACTGCTTTACTAGTATTTTTAATGGTAACCAAGTGTTTAATATAAAAATTTTAAAATCCGAAAGAATTTAACCCCTTCCCACACTTAAGATCTTGCAATGCCCTCATTTGCAAGAAATCAGTAACAATTTAAATTATTGAGGGTGATTTGTGTGAAAATGATTAAATTTTTACCAAAGTTTCCAAATATATTGGCGTTGGTTTGCTGAATGATAAATGGTGCACATCATTTGTTCATTCCGTCTTGTTGTTATTTCACATATATTTTGCATCTTGTCGTCAAAATTAGTTGCTTTTGCTGAACTTAATGCCAGTCTTTGAAAATGCGTTGTTTTACCCTGTTGTGTACATAAGATAAACTGCAAACATATATACATATTTTTGAAGTTTGGTATATTACCCCACATTCAAAAATTATTAAAATCTAAGAATAAAAGTTAGATAATTATAAAAATGATTACAATATTAACAAAAGTATTAAACGTATCAATAATTACAAATTACAAAAAAATAATAATAAGTAAACTAAGGATGATATTGGTACCAATAGGGGTTCCAGGCATAACCATAAGTGCTATAGAATGCTTCGGCAGGGTCATACGTAGGATATGGTGGCTGCATCTCTATAGACCAAGGAGGGAAGACGGGTTTCGGTGTAGGAATATAGTTTCTACCTATATGTTGACAATGAGCTATGATCTGGTTCTGATGAACTTGCCAATCTTCAAATGCTCTCTGTCTAGCATTTTCGTATTCCTGAGAAGCTATAAACCTATGCATTTCTTGCATCTCATTCCCCCCTCCTACATTACCTTGTTGCTGGTTTCTCTCCACCTGTGGATGTCTACCATGGTATCGTACTGCGGCGTTATTTCGCCTCTTCAAAACTTTCGCACCATGGTATACATTTAAACCTATAGTATCGCGGGGTTCCGGCTCTTCTAGTAATAATCCCCCCCGACTTATATCCACACCGAGATATTCACCAATCAAAGTAATAAAAATACCACCTCCTATTATGCTATGTGGTCGTATCCCCCGAACCATAGCTGATAAATAATAACCCACACAATATGGTATACTTACAGCGCTTTGTGGGTCTCGAATACACATATGGTAAAACAAATCCTGTTCATTTACTTTTTCCTTGTTTTTACCCCTTTGTGTAATCGAATTAGCTAAAAACCTATGTATCTCTCTTAATTCGGCTCTATCTATATCCAAATAAGAGTAATTTCCCCCTTTGAAACGGTGATGGCTTGTCATTTGACTCCACACACCGTGTGTATCAAAATTCTCATCTATCTTTCTACCGTTTAGTATCAATCCTCTACAATCGGCAGACGCTAACTCCTCAGGCGTATATATACGTAAAGCCTGAGCCATGTCCAGTAAAGACATGTGGCGCATCGAACCGCCTAACAAAAATCTAATAAAAGAACGATCGGTTAAACTAGCTACCCGATCATTCAACTCTATACTACATAACAATTCTTCACACCATACTTTATATACAGGTCTGCGTATGGTGAATAAACATATCCAGTCATTAAAAGAAGAATTACCATACCTCTGTACAAGTAATTCCCTAATTGGCCCGGCCAATTCTACAGCTTCTAAGGGTCCCCATTCTATGACCCTCGGTACCTCAACAACCTTGGAATGAAGAGTATGCAAACCCCGTTGATATTTTGGATAATCTATCCAAAGTCTGTCAAATCTCAGGTTCGGGTGCAACTCTTCCAAATGCATATCAGAAAAGGTCATGACTGGATGAGGTACATCCTGCTTGTAGTAGTTATCCACCTCCTGTTGTTCCAAATTCTCAGCAGGAGCATTGCGGGCTTGGGATGAAGATTCACCCCTTTCATTCTGCAAAACACATCAAACACAATTTTTGTGCATCCAAATATGCATTAGTGTCAGCAAAATCATCAATCAAAATAATTACAATGACATTATCAATTTATATCAAACTTGAGCTCATTTTCATATTTTCATCAAATCTACACTTTTTCAAATAAGCATATACGAAAATGTTCGCCAAGTTCATAAGCATTCAACTCAAATAACATGTCAAAATAATCATTACTAGCAATCAAACAAGTCTCAAATGGCATTATCTTTCAAAAATCAAGTTCATGAATTTTAGACTTGAAAAAGTCCACTTTAATTCTCAAAATCATGTTTAGGTTCAAAGTTTGGATCATTTAACTACCTAGACATGTTACACTACTCAATTTAGCAACAATTCATGACAAAAATCGGCCATAACCTGTTTATATCAAAAAGCCCCAAATTGCTCAAGAACACAAACCCTAGATTACTCAAAATTTGAAGTTTAAGGCTTCTAATCAAGTTAAACAGCATCAATCTAGGTTATACAAGCATAATACATAAACAATTTAAGCTTAATTACACTAAAAAGCATCAAAATCAAATTGGGGAAAAATTTGCTCAAGAACACCAAATTTCGAATTAAATGGTGTTTAGGTGTAGAAATTTACCGTTTTTCTTGAGTAATTCTTAGATAGCATCCTTCTCAACATGATTTTAGCAAAAAATTTGGTGATTAATGTAGTGACCCGAACTTTTCCATGTTTATATATATTAATTGAGATTGATATTTACATGATTAAATGTTTCCAACATGTTAAGCAATCAAACTTGTTAAGACTTGATTAATTGAAATATGTTTCATATAGACAATTGACCACCCAAGTTGACCGGTGATTCACGAACGTTAAAACTTGTAAAAACTATATGATGACATATATATGGTTATATATATAGTTAACATGATATTATGATAAGTAAACATATCATTAAGTATATTAACAATGAACTACATATGTAAAAACAAGACTACTAACTTAATGATTTTGAAACGAGACATATATGTAACGATTATCGTTGTAACGACATTTAATGTATATATATCATATTAAGAGATATTCGTACATCATAATATCATGATAATATAATAATTTAAAATCTCTTTTGATATTATAAACATTGGGTTAACAACATTTAACAAGATCGTTAACCTAAAGGTTTCAAAACAACATTTACATGTAACGACTAACGATGACTTAACGACTCAGTTAAAATGTATATACATGTAATGTTTTAATATGTATTTATACACTTTTGAAAGACTTCAATACACTTATCAAAATACTTCTACTTAACAGAAATGCTTACAATTACATCCTCGTTCAGTTTCATCAACAATTCTACTCGTATGCACCCGTATTCGTACTCGTACAATACACAGCTTTTAGATGTATGTACTATTGGTATATACACTCCAATGATCAGCTCTTAGCAGCCCATGTGAGTCACCTAACACATGTGGGAACCATCATTTGGCAACTAGCATGAAATATCTCATAAAATTACAAAAATATGAGTAATCATTCATGACTTATTTACATGAAAACAAAATTACATATCCTTTATATCTAATCCATACACCAACGACCAAAAACACCTACAAACACTTTCATTCTTCAATTTTCTTCATCTAATTGATCTCTCTCAAGTTCTATCTTCAAGTTCTAAGTGTTCTTCATAAATTCCAAAAGTTCTAGCTTCATAAAATCAAGAATACTTTCAAGTTTGCTAGCTCACTTCCAATCTTGTAAGGTGATCATCCAACCTCAAGAAATCTTTGTTTCTTACAGTAGGTTATCATTCTAATACAAGGTAATAATCATATTCAAACTTTGGTTCAATTTCTATAACTATAACAATCTTATTTCAAGTGATGATCTTACTTGAACTTGTTTTCGTGTCATGATTCTGCTTCAAGAACTTCGAGCCATCCAAGGATCCATTGAAGCTAGATCCATTTTTCTCTTTTCCAGTAGGTTTATCCAAGGAACTTAAGGTAGTAATGATGTTCATAACATCATTTGATTCATACATATAAAGCTATCTTATTCGAAGGTTTAAACTTGTAATCACTAGAACATAGTTTAGTTAATTCTAAACTTGTTCGCAAACAAAATTTAATCCTTCTAACTTGACTTTTAAAATCAACTAAACACATGTTCTATATCTATATGATATGCTAACTTAATGATTTAAAACCTGGAAACACGAAAAACACCGTAAAACCGGATTTACGCCGTCGTAGTAACACCGCGGGCTGTTTTGGGTTAGTTAATTAAAAACTATGATAAACTTTGATTTAAAAGTTGTTATTCTGAGAAAATGATTTTTATTATGAACATGAAACTATATCCAAAAATTATGGTTAAACTCAAAGTGGAAGTATGTTTTCTAAAATGGTCATCTAGACGTCGTTCTTTCGACTGAAATGACTACCTTTACAAAAACGACTTGTAACTTATTTTTCCGACTATAAACCTATACTTTTTCTATTTAGATTCATAAAATAGAGTTCAATATGAAACCATAGCAATTTGATTCACTCAAAACGGATTTAAAATGAAGAAGTTATGGGTAAAACAAGATTGGATAATTTTTCTCATTTTAGCTACGTGAAAATTGGTCACAAATCTATTCCAACCATAACTTAATCAACTTGTATTGTATATTATGTAATCTTGAGATACCATAGACACGTATACAATGTTTCGACCTATCATGTCGACACATCTATATATATTTCGGAACAACCATAGACACTCTATATGTGAATGTTGGAGTTAGCTATACAGGGTTGAGGTTGATTCCAAAATATATATAGTTTGAGTTGTGATCAATACTGAGATACGTATACACTGGGTCGTGGATTGATTCAAGATAATATTTATCGATTTATTTCTGTACATCTAACTGTGGACAACTAGTTGTAGGTTACTAACGAGGACAGCTGACTTAATAAACTTAAAACATCAAAATATATTAAAAGTGTTGTAAATATATTTTGAACATACTTTGATATATATGTATATATTGTTATAGGTTCGTGAATCAACCAGTGGCCAAGTCTTACTTCCCGACGAAGTAAAAATATGTGAAAGTGAGTTATAGTCCCACTTTTAAAATCTAATATTTTTGGGATGAGAATACATGCAGGTTTTATAAATGATTTACAAAATAGACACAAGTACGTGAAACTACATTCTATGGTTGAATTATCGAAATCGAATATGCCCCTTTTTATTAAGTCTGGTAATCTAAGAATTAGGGAACAGACACCCTAATTGACGCGAATCCTAAAGATAGATCTATTGGGATTAACAAACCCCATCCAAAGTACCGGATGCTTTAGTACTTCGAAATTTATATCATATCCGAAGGGTGTCCCGGAATGATGGGGATATTCTTATATATGCATCTTGTTAATGTCGGTTACCAGGTGTTCACCATATGAATGATTTTTATCTCTATGTATGGGATGTGTATTGAAATATGAAATCTTGTGGTCTATTGTTACGATTTGATATATATAGGTTAAACCTATAACTCACCAACATTTTTGTTGACGTTTAAAGCATGTTTATTCTCAGGTGAATATTAAGAGCTTCCGCTGTTGCATACTAAAATAAGGACAAGATTTGGAGTCCATGTTTGTATGATATTGTGTAAAAACTGCATTCAAGAAACTGATTTCGATGTAACATATTTGTATTGTAAACCATTATGTAATGGTCGTGTGTAAACAGGATATTTTAGATTATCATTATTTGATAATCTACGTAAAGCTTTTTAAACCTTTATTTATGAAATAAAGGTTATGGTTTGTTTTAAAAATGAATGCAGTCTTTGAAAAACGTCTCATATAGAGGTCAAAACCTCGCAACGAAATCAATTAATATGGAACGTTTTTAATCAATAAGAACGGGACATTTCAGTTGGTATCCGAGAGTTGGTCTTAGAGAACCAGAATTTTTCATTAGTATGTCTTATCGAGTTTGTTAGGATGCATTAGTGAGTCTGGACTTCGACCGTATTTACTTGAAAAATGATTGCTTAACAAATTTTGTTGGAAACTATATATTTTTAACATGTGAATATTATGTGATATATTAATCTCTTAACGCGTTTGATATTATGTGATAGATGTCTACCTCTAGAACAAGTCCCATTGACTCACCTAATAATAATGAAGAGTCAAATGTAAATTGGAATGATTCGTGGACTGATTCACAAGTTCCCGAAGAGGAACCGGAAGAAGAGTCGGAACCGGAAGAAGAATCGGAACCGGAAGAAGAATCGGAACCGGATGAAGAAATAGAACCGGTGGGGGAAATAATAAAACGGTTAAGTAAAAGAAAATCCTCAACCAACCGACCAAGGTTAATTATGGTCAATGGTGTTTCCGCCAAGGAAGCAAAATATTGGGAGGATTACCAATTCTCCGATGAATCGGATTCCGACGAGAATTCCGATGATGTTATAGAAATTACCCCAACTGAATTTAAAAAGGCAAAAGAAAATAATAAGGGAAAGGGCATAAAAATAGAGAAATCTAATTCCAACCCCGATGAACTTTATATGTATCGTCAACGCCCGAAGTCCTTAAGTTGTAACAATGACCCGGGAACCTCTAAACCACCAGGTTTTTCTAAACCAATGTGGACAACGACGGCTCGTATTAGGGGAACATCATATATCACTAGAAACTTGGCAAAACGAACCAAAACCGAAGAAGAAGAAACTAGCGAGTCGGAATAAGATAGTTGTATTCGTGTGGTGTAATATATGTAATATAGTGTTCTTATGCTTTATGATATATGTAAAAATTGCTTGTATTAATAAGTATTTTTTTTATGAATCTAACTCTTGTCTATTTTACAGTTTAAAAACACAAAATGGATAGACAACCCAATATTTTAAGAGACCTACCCGGAGACATGATTGATGAAATCTTGTCTAGAGTCGGCCAGAATTCCTCGGCACAACTATTTAAGGCGAGATCAGTTTGTAAGACATTCGAAGAACGTTCCAAGAATGTCTTGGTTTATAAGAGACTTTCGTTTGAAAGATGGGGGATATCACATTGGGAAACCCATAAGTTACGATGTGTTTACTTTGACGCATATATTGCGGGGAACCCAAATGCTATTTTACGCAACGGGTTAAGAAATTATTTTGACTCAATATATCCGAATATTGGACTTCGTGATTTAGAAAAAGCGGCTAACATGCAACATAAAGAAGCATGTTATGCTTACGGATTAGTAATGTTCGCTTCTCACCAAAGTGAGAACAAGAACATCGGGCTACAACTATTAAACAAAACGTTTCGACAAGTGACGGAGTCGGTAATTGGGGTAAGAAATGAGGTTTTTAGATTATTACGGGACTGTTGGACATTACGTAACCCTCGTCCCTTTGACGACGTTACAACACGCTGTCTTATCAACGGCCATAACGGTTATGTTGCACAAGACCAAGGATGGGAAGTAGTCCTAGTAAAACCAGAATGCATGACTTGTTTCTGGACGTATGAATTACGTGTCTTTATTGCCTTTGCTGAACGACTTGTGTACTAGCTAGAATTATCTTCACAACTATCTTGTATCAAAGTTATTGTGTGCTATATTTCATGCTTTATGTAAAATAAGCGGTATTGTAAGTTTGTAAAATATTGTATAAAAGTTTGAACGCGAAATATTATTATAATCAGTTTTTCATATAGAATTGTAGTAGTTGAATTGTATATTAGCTACTAAGTATGAACTTAACGGGTAGGTACTACCCGAATTTAAACTTATAAAACGCTAATATGAAGAAAAAGCTTTTATAAATGAGTTCATATTATGCTACGAAATACTATTAACTACTCTTAATATTCTGTATGATTAACTTGTTCCATTTAACTATTTTGAAGGAAATGGCACCGACTACTCGACACACCGTGAATATGAATGAAGAGGAATTCCGTACTTTTCTAGCTTCAAACATAGTCGCAGTACAGGCTGCGCTACATACCAACAATAACCTTGGATCTAGCAGTACAGGAAATCGTGTAGGATGCACCTACAAAGAATTCACTGCCTGCAAACCTTTGGAATTTGATGGAACCGAAGGACCGATCGGATTGAAACGGTGGACCGAGAAGGTCGAATCGATGTTTGCCATAAGTAAGTGTACTGAAGAGGACAAAGTAAAGTACGCTACGCATACCTTCACAGGTTCTGCGTTAACATGGTGGAATACCTATCTAGAGCAAGTGGGACAAGACGATGCGTACGCACTACCGTGGTCAGCATTCAAGCACTTGATGAACGAGAAGTACCGTCCCAGAACCGAGGTCAATAAGCTCAAGACAGAACTTAGAGGGTTACGAACCCAAAGATTTGATATTACCACGTACGAAAGACGATTCACAGAATTGTGCCTATTGTGTCCGGGAGCATTCGAAGATGAGGAAGAAAAGATCGACGCGTTTGTGAAAGGATTACCGGAAAGAATCCAAGAAGATATAAGTTCACACGAGCCCGCCTCCATACAACAGGCATGTAGAATGGCTCACAAACTCGTGAACCAAATTGAAGAAAGAATTAAAGAACAGACTGCTGAAGAGGCCAATGTGAAGCAAGTCAAAAGAAAGTGGGAGGAAAACGGTGATAAGAATCACCAATACAACAACAACAGCAATTACAACAATAATCGCAACAATTATCCCAACAATCGCAACATCAATCGCAACTACAACAAACGGCCCAACAACAACAACAACAACAACAACAGCAACTACAACAATCATCCCAACAACAATAATAACCGCAACAACAACAACAATCAAAAGCAGTTATGCCAAAGGTGTGAAAAGAATCACTCGGGGTTCTGCACCAAATTTTGCAACAAGTGTAAAAGAAATGGTCATAGCGCGGCGAAGTGTGAGGTCTACGGACCAGGGGTTAATAGAACGAAAGGAACAAATGGTTTCGGAACGAGTAATGGCGGAGCAAGTAGTGTCGGAGCAAGTTATGCCAATGTAGTTTGTTATAAATGTGGAAAACCGGGCCACATTATTAGAAATTGCCCGAACCAGGAGAACACGAATGGACAAGGCCGTGGAAGAGTTTTCAATATTAATGCGGCAGAGGCACAGGAAGACCCGGAGCTTGTTACGGGTACGTTTCTTATTGACAATAAATCTGCTTACGTTTTATTTGATTCGGGTGCGGATAGAAGCTATATGAGTAGAGATTTTTGTGCTAAATTAAGTTGTCCATTGACGCCTTTGGATAGTAAATTTTTACTCGAATTAGCAAATGGTAAATTAATTTCAGCAGATAATATATGTCGGAATCGAGAAATTAAACTGGTTAGCGAAACATTTAAGATTGATTTGATACCAGTAGAGTTAGGGAGTTTTGATGTGATAATCGGTATGGACTGGTTAAAAGAAGTGAAAGCGGAGATCGTTTGTTACAAAAATGCAATTCGCATTATACGAGAAAAAGGAAAACCCTTAATGGTGTACGGAGAAAAGGGCAACACGAAGCTACATCTTATTAGTAATTTGAAGGCACAAAAACTAATAAGAAAAGGTTGCTATGCTGTTCTAGCACACGTCGAGAAAGTACAAACTGAAGAAAAGAGCATCAATGATGTTCCCGTCGCAAAAGAATTTCCTGATGTATTTCCTAAAGAATTACCGGGATTACCCCCACATCGATCCGTTGAATTTCAAATAGATCTTGTACCAGGAGCTGCACCAATAGCTCGTGCTCCTTACAGACTCGCACCCAGCGAGATGAAAGAACTACAAAGCCAATTACAAGAACTTTTAGAGCGTGGTTTCATTCGACCAAGCACATCACCGTGGGGAGCTCCTGTTTTGTTTGTCAAGAAGAAAGATGGTACATTCAGGTTGTGTATCGACTACCGAGAGTTGAACAAACTTACCATCAAGAACCGCTACCCACTACCGAGAATCGATGACTTATTTGATCAAATACAAGGCTCGTCTGTTTATTCAAAGATTGACTTACGTTCCGGGTATCATCAAATGCGGGTGAAAGAAGATGATATTCCAAAGACTGCTTTCAGAACACGTTACGGTCATTACGAGTTTATGGTCATGCCGTTTGGTTTAACTAATGCACCAGCTGTGTTCATGGACCTTATGAACCGAGTGTGTGGACCATACCTTGACAAGTTTGTCATTGTTTTCATTGATGACATACTTATTTACTCAAAGAATGACCAAGAACACGGTGAACATTTGAGAAAGGTGTTAGAAGTATTGAGGAAGGAAGAATTATACGCTAAGTTTTCAAAGTGTGCATTTTGGTTGGAAGAAGTTCAATTCCTCGGTCACATAGTGAACAAAGAAGGTATTAAGGTGGATCCGGCAAAGATAGAAACTGTTGAAAAGTGGGAAACCCCGAAAACTCCGAAACACATACGCCAGTTTTTAGGACTAGCTGGTTACTACAGAAGGTTCATCCAAGACTTTTCCAGAATAGCAAAACCCTTGACTGCATTAACGCATAAAGGGAAGAAATTTGAATGGAATGATGAACAAGAGAAAGCGTTTCAGTTATTGAAGAAAAAGCTAACTACGGCACCTATATTGTCATTGCCTGAAGGGAATGATGATTTTGTGATTTATTGTGATGCATCAAAGCAAGGTCTCGGTTGTGTATTAATGCAACGAACGAAGGTGATTGCTTATGCGTCTAGACAATTGAAGATTCACGAACAAAATTATACGACGCATGATTTGGAATTAGGCGCGGTTGTTTTTGCATTAAAGACTTGGAGGCACTACTTATATGGGGTCAAAAGTATTATATATACCGACCACAAAAGTCTTCAACACATATTTAATCAGAAACAACTGAATATGAGGCAGCGTAGGTGGATTGAATTATTGAATGATTACGACTTTGAGATTCGTTACCACCCGGGGAAGGCAAATGTGGTAGCCGATGCCTTGAGCAGGAAGGACAGAGAACCCATTCGAGTAAAATCTATGAATATAATGATTCATAATAACATTACTACTCAAATAAAGGAGGCGCAACAAGGAGTTTTAAAAGAGGGAAATTTAAAGGATGAAATACCCAAAGGATCGGAGAAGCATCTTAATATTCGGGAAGACGGAACCCGGTATAGGGCTGAAAGGATTTGGGTACCAAAATTTGGAGATATGAGAGAAATGGTACTTAGAGAAGCTCATAAAACCAGATACTCAATACATCCTGGAACGGGGAAGATGTACAAGGATCTCAAGAAACATTTTTGGTGGCCGGGTATGAAAGCCGATGTTGCTAAATACGTAGGAGAATGTTTGACGTGTTCTAAGGTCAAAGCTGAGCATCAGAAACCATCAGGTCTACTTCAACAACCCGAAATCCCGGAATGGAAATGGGAAAACATTACCATGGATTTCATCACTAAATTTCCAAGGACTGCAAGTGGTTTTGATACTATTTGGGTAATAGTTGACCGTCTCACCAAATCAGCACACTTCTTGCCAATAAGAGAAGATGACAAGATGGAGAAGTTAGCACGACTGTATTTGAAGGAAGTCATCTCCAGACATGGAATACCAATATCTATTATCTCTGATAGGGATGGCAGATTTATTTCAAGATTCTGGCAGACATTACAGCAAGCATTAGGAACTCGTCTAGACATGAGTACTGCCTATCATCCACAAACTGATGGGCAGAGCGAAAGGACGATACAAACGCTTGAAGACATGCTACGAGCATGTGTTATTGATTTCGGAAACAGTTGGGATCGACATCTACCGTTAGCAGAATTTTCCTACAACAACAGCTACCATTCAAGCATTGAGATGGCGCCGTTTGAAGCACTTTATGGTAGAAAGTGCAGGTCTCCGATTTGTTGGAGTGAAGTGGGGGATAGACAGATTACGGGTCCGGAGATTATACAAGAAACTACCGAGAAGATCATCCAAATTCAACAACGGTTAAAAACCGCCCAAAGTCGACAAAAGAGCTACGCTGACATTAAAAGAAAAGATATAGAATTTGAAATTGGAGAGATGGTCATGCTTAAAGTTGCACCTTGGAAAGGCGTTGTTCGATTTGGTAAACGAGGGAAATTAAATCCAAGGTATATTGGACCATTCAAGATTATTGATCGTATCGGACCAGTAGCTTACCGACTAGAGTTACCTCAACAACTCGCGGCTGTACATAACACTTTCCACGTCTCGAATTTAAAGAAATGTTTTGCTAAAGAAGATCTCACTATCCCGTTAGATGAAATCCAAATCAACGAAAAACTTCAATTCATCGAAGAACCCGTCGAAATAATGGATCGTGAGGTTAAAAGACTTAAGCAAAACAAGATACCAATTGTTAAGGTTCGATGGAATGCTCGTAGAGGACCCGAGTTCACCTGGGAGCGTGAAGATCAGATGAAGAAGAAATACCCGCATCTATTTCCAAAAGATTCGTCAACACCTTCAACAGCTTAAAATTTCGGGACGAAATTTATTTAACGGGTAGGTACTGTAGTGACCCGAACTTTTCCATGTTTATATATATTAATTGAGATTGATATTTACATGATTAAATGTTTCCAACATGTTAAGCAATCAAACTTGTTAAGACTTGATTAATTGAAATATGTTTCATATAGACAATTGACCACCCAAGTTGACCGGTGATTCACGAACGTTAAAACTTGTAAAAACTATATGATGACATATATATGGTTATATATATAGTTAACATGATATTATGATAAGTAAACATATCATTAAGTATATTAACAATGAACTACATATGTAAAAACAAGACTACTAACTTAATGATTTTGAAACGAGACATATATGTAACGATTATCGTTGTAACGACATTTAATGTATACATATCATATTAAGAGATATTCGTAAATCATAATATCATGATAATATAATAATTTAAAATCTCTTTTGATATTATAAACATTGGGTTAACAACATTTAACAAGATCGTTAACCTAAAGGTTTCAAAACAACATTTACATGTAACGACTAACGATGACTTAACGACTCAGTTAAAATGTATATACATGTAATGTTTTAATATGTATTTATACACTTTTGAAAGACTTCAATACACTTATCAAAATACTTCTACTTAACAGAAATGCTTACAATTACATCCTCGTTCAGTTTCATCAACAATTCTACTCGTATGCACCCGTATTCGTACTCGTACAATACACAGCTTTTAGATGTATGTACTATTGGTATATACACTCCAATGATCAGCTCTTAGCAGCCCATGTGAGTCACCTAACACATGTGGGAACCATCATTTGGCAACTAGCATGAAATATCTCATAAAATTACAAAAATATGAGTAATCATTCATGACTTATTTACATGAAAACAAAATTACATATCCTTTATATCTAATCCATACACCAACGACCAAAAACACCTACAAACACTTTCATTCTTCAATTTTCTTCATCTAATTGATCTCTCTCAAGTTCTATCTTCAAGTTCTAAGTGTTCTTCATAAATTCCAAAAGTTCTAGTTTCATAAAATCAAGAATACTTTCAAGTTTGCTAGCTCACTTCCAATCTTGTAAGGTGATCATCCAACCTCAAGAAATCTTTGTTTCTTACAGTAGGTTATCATTCTAATACAAGGTAATAATCATATTCAAACTTTGGTTCAATTTCTATAACTATAACAATCTTATTTCAAGTGATGATCTTACTTGAACTTGTTTTCGTGTCATGATTCTGCTTCAAGAACTTCGAGCCATCCAAGGATCCATTGAAGCTAGATCCATTTTTCTCTTTTCCAGTAGGTTTATCCAAGGAACTTAAGGTAGTAATGATGTTCATAACATCATTCGATTCATACATATAAAGCTATCTTATTCGAAGGTTTAAACTTGTAATCACTAGAACATAGTTTAGTTAATTCTAAACTTGTTCGCAAACAAAATTTAATCCTTCTAACTTGACTTTTAAAATCAACTAAACATATGTTCTATATCTATATGATATGCTAACTTAATGATTTAAAACCTGGAAACACGAAAAACACCGTAAAACCGGATTTACGCCGTCGTAGTAACACCGCGGGCTGTTTTGGGTTAGTTAATTAAAAACTATGATAAACTTTGATTTAAAAGTTGTTATTCTGAGAAAATGATTTTTATTATGAACATGAAACTATATCCAAAAATTATGGTTAAACTCAAAGTGGAAGTATGTTTTCTAAAATGGTCATCTAGACGTCGTTCTTTCGACTGAAATGACTACCTTTACAAAAACGACTTGTAACTTATTTTTCCGACTATAAACCTATACTTTTTCTATTTAGATTCATAAAATAGAGTTCAATATGAAACCATAGCAATTTGATTCACTCAAAACGGATTTAAAATGAAGAAGTTATGGGTAAAACAAGATTGGATAATTTTTCTCATTTTAGCTACGTGAAAATTGGTCACAAATCTATTCCAACCATAACTTAATCAACTTGTATTGTATATTATGTAATCTTGAGATACCATAGACACGTATACAATGTTTCGACCTATCATGTCGACACATCTATATATATTTCGGAACAACCATAGACACTCTATATGTGAATGTTGGAGTTAGCTATACAGGGTTGAGGTTGATTCCAAAATATATATAGTTTGAGTTGTGATCAATACTGAGATACGTATACACTGGGTCGTGGATTGACTCAAGATAATATTTATCGATTTATTTCTGTACATCTAACTGTGGACAACTAGTTGTAGGTTACTAACGAGGACAGCTGACTTAATAAACTTAAAACATCAAAATATATTAAAAGTGTTGTAAATATATTTTGAACATACTTTGATATATATGTATATATTGTTATAGGTTCGTGAATCAACCAGTGGCCAAGTCTTACTTCCCGACGAAGTAAAAATCTGTGAAAGTGAGTTATAGTCCCACTTTTAAAATCTAATATTTTTGGGATGAGAATACATGCAGGTTTTATAAATGATTTACAAAATAGACACAAGTACGTGAAACTACATTCTATGGTTGAATTATCGAAATCGAATATGCCCCTTTTTATTAAGTCTGGTAATCTAAGAATTAGGGAACAGACACCCTAATTGACGCGAATCCTAAAGATAGATCTATTGGGATTAACAAACCCCATCCAAAGTACCGGATGCTTTAGTACTTCGAAATTTATATCATATCCGAAGGGTGTCCCGGAATGATGGGGATATTCTTATATATGCATCTTGTTAATGTCGGTTACCAGGTGTTCACCATATGAATGATTTTTATCTCTATGTATGGGATGTGTATTGAAATATGAAATCTTGTGGTCTATTGTTACGATTTGATATATATAGGTTAAACCTATAACTCACCAACATTTTTGTTGACGTTTAAAGCATGTTTATTCTCAGGTGAATATTAAGAGCTTCCGCTGTTGCATACTAAAATAAGGACAAGATTTGGAGTCCATGTTTGTATGATATTGTGTAAAAACTGCATTCAAGAAACTGATTTCGATGTAACATATTTGTATTGTAAACCATTATGTAATGGTCGTGTGTAAACAGGATATTTTAGATTATCATTATTTGATAATCTACGTAAAGCTTTTTAAACCTTTATTTATGAAATAAAGGTTATGGTTTGTTTTAAAAATGAATGCAGTCTTTGAAAAACGTCTCATATAGAGGTCAAAACCTCGCAACGAAATCAATTAATATGGAACGTTTTTAATCAATAAGAACGGGACATTTCAATTAACGGTTAAAAATTGGGATTTTTGGGGTGTTTTTGGGTGGTTTTTCGTGGGTTTTTCGCAGCTATTTTTTTTTTCTGTTTTGGGGTTGTGTGGTGCACTGATCGTTCAGCTTTTTTTATTTTTTTTTTCTGATTTTCGGTCCCTCCGCGAGTCGCGGCAAAATACACTTCAAACTCCGCGACTCGCGGAGTTTGTTTTTTTTTTTTTCATTAACTTATTAAAACAATTAAGTAATTAATTTTAAAATTTTGTTTTCCTTGTTATTTAGGACGAGGTCGTTTCGGATCGATGTCCTAGTCCGTCTCTCGACAAAATTTTAAAATTTGTCTTTTTGTAGCGATTGTTTTAAAAGCTAAGATTTTTGGGTTTTTTAATGTTTTTGGCATACTTTAAATCAAAAAGATTAAAAATAATGATAATAAAATTTCTCGTCCCTCCCTTGGGGTAAAGCAATTTCGGTTCAAAGACCTAGTCTTCAACTTACGACGAATTTTAAAAATCATATTCTTAACTTAATGAGATAAAGTAAATTTTTGTTTTTTTATTCACACAATTTAAATATAAAATTCAAAATTAATATTAAAAAAAAATCACACCAAACTTAAAATTTGAAATGCATAAAATTAAAAATTCATATTTTAAAAATTCACACCAGACTTAATTTAAAAATTCATATTATAAATTCACACCAAACTTATATTAATTTTTCAAATATTTACAATTTTAAATATATTGTTTTTACAAAGTTTACAATATTAATTTAAGATTTATATTAATTTTAAAAACATGGTAAAAATAAATTTAAAAATCTTTTTGTCTTTTTATCCCACTTTAATCAATCAAATATTATCAAAAATATGCGCCCCTCTTTTCGGTAAAGTAATTTCGGTTCCAAGACCTAATTTAACTCATGACGAATTTTTGAAATATTTTGGGTTGATTGATTAAAGATATTTATACCTTAAGAATAAACGTTAAATTTCGCAGTGATGTAATAAATTTTTGAATGATATCAATAATTTCGGTCGCCAAACCTAATTTTATTCAATACCAATTTAATACTTTTTAGTGAACAAATTAGCGTTTATTATCAAAAGGTTAAAAATAAAAATAAAAATAAAAACTGTACAGACATACCTGTGAAATAGATTTCTTAGTTATATGATCTATTCCATTCATAAGATAGTCGGTTTAATTGATTTTCCATGGCTACATAGGCGTAACCTCGAGCATTCAGTGTCTTTTCTTCTAAACATATGAACGGTCCGTCTCTGCATAAAGTAACAAATTCGGTATTTGAATAGGTTTGATTATTTGAACATTTACCTCCATGTGACCATTTTCCGCATTTGTGACATCGTTCTAGGTGTCGTGCTCTTCTTTTCGCTGCGGATTTTGATTTTCCTTTACCAAATTGTAACTTATTATCTTCGCATCTGGATTCTTTTCTAACTCCGTCCATTCTTTCTCTGATTACTGATACTAATTCACTCGGTAGTATGTCATTATTACGTTTAGTGATCAAAGAGTGTAGCATTAGACCATGGTTTAGTTCACAGGCAGTCTTCATTTCGTAAAAACCTAAAAAAAAATAAAAATTCAGAATGGGGGGAGAAGACTAGTTCTTTAGGGTCTGCTAGGGAAAGACCATTCGGGTTCCATTTTCGAGAACTACACGAAAACAGACAATCTAACTCTAACAGAAATACATATTATCCTTTAAAGACTTGATTCTCCCCACACTTAGTTAGCTGTGGTGTCGAAATTATGATTAACTTCGTTGTCGACTTCCATTGGACCATGTATGTAATGTTTAACTCTGTGACCATTAACTTTAAATTCAATCCCATTTGAATTTATTAATTCTATCGTTCCGTATGGAAAAACTCTTTTGACTATGAATGGTCCAGACCATCTTGATTTCAATTTTCCAGGAAATAGCTTGAATCGTGAATTAAAAAGAAGAACTCTGTCTCCTTCTTTAAATTCTTTTGAACTTCTGATTCTTTTATCATGCCATTTCTTTGTTCTTTCTTTATAGATTAACGAATTTTCGTATGCTTCATGTCTTAATTCTTCTAATTCGTTTAGTTGATTTAATCGTAGACGTCCGGCTTCATGTAAATCAAGATTACATGTTTTCAAAGCCCAAAATGCTTTGTGTTCAATTTCTACTGGAAGATGACATGCTTTTCCATAAACAAGTCTAAAAGGTGTGGTTCCAATTGGAGTTTTGTAGGCTGTTCTAAAAGCCCAGAGTGCATCCTCCAATTTAATGGACCATTCCTTCGGATTTGATCCTACGGTTTTCTCTAGAATACGTTTTAAAGCTCGGTTGGTATTTTCAACTTGTCCACTTGTTTGTGGATGATATGCGGTGGAGATTTTATGAGTTACTCCAAATCTTTTAAGAACTTTCTCAAGTTGATTATTACAGAAATGAGTACCCCGATCACTTATTAAAGCTTTCGGTGTTCCAAACCTTGCAAAAAGACGTTTTAAAAAGTTGACTACAACTCGTGCATCATTAGTTGGCAGAGCTTGTGCTTCCGCCCATTTAGATACATAATCAATGGCTACGAGTATATATAGATTATTATGAGATTTTGGAAATGGACCCATAAAGTCAATACCCCAAATGTCAAATACTTCACATACTTGGATGACATTTTGTGGCATTTCATCACGTTGACTTATTTTTCCGGCCCTTTGACATGCATCACAGGATTTGCAAAGAAGGTGTGCGTCTTTGTAAATTGTAGGCCAATAGAATCCAGCTTCATAAACTTTTCTTGCTGTTAGTTGAGGCCCATAATGCCCTCCTGTTGGTCATGTGTGACAATGGTTTAAAATTTTACTAGCTTCATCTCCAAATACACATCGGCGTATTATTCCATCGGGACAACTTTTAAACAGGTGTGGATCTTCCCAAAAATAGTGTTTTATATCACTGAAGAATTTCTTTCGTCTTTGGTACGATAATCCTTTTTCAAGGAATCCACAAACTAAGTAGTTTGCATAGTCTGCAAACCATGGGATTTCTTTATAATCTATCTTCAATAGATATTCATCAGGAAAGTTGTCTTGTATGGCCGATTCATTTAGAACTTCTAACTCAGGATTTTCAAGACGAGAAAGATGATCAGCGGCGAGATTTTCTGCTCCTCTTTTATCTCTGATTTCAATATCAAACTCTTGTAAGAGTAAGATCCAACGGATTAATCTTGGTTTAGCATCTTGTTTTGAAAATAGGTATCTAAGAGCAGAATGGTCTGTATAGACCACCGTTTTTGCAAGAACGAGATATGATCGAAATTTGTCAAAAGCAAAGACAATAGCAAGGAGTTCTTTTTTAGTAGTTGTATAGTTCGTTTGTGCTCCTTGTAATGTCTTACTAGCATAATATATAGGTTGAAATCGTTTTTCAATCCTTTGTCCTAAAACGGCTCCCATTGCAAAATCACTTGCATCGCACATTAGTTCAAATGGTAGATTCTAATTTGGTGTTATCATGATCGGCGCATTAGTGAGTTTTTCTTTAAGAATATTAAAAGATTTGATACATTCATCTGAAAAGATGAATGGAGCATCCTTTTCTAGGAGTTTATTCATAGGAGTGGCAATTTTAGAAAAATCTTTTATAAAACGTCGGTAAAAACCGGCATGCCCTAGAAAACTCCTAACTCCTCTAACATTGGTGGGATGTGGAAGTTTAGCAATTACATCTACTTTAGCTCTATCCACTTCAATTCCTTCTTTTGAAATTTTATGTCCAAGAACGATGCCTTCTTTAACCATGAAATGGCATTTCTCCCAATTAAGTACTAGATTTGATTTTTCGCATCTAATTAGCATTCGTTCCAGATTAACTAGACATGATTTAAATGTATCACTGAAGACTGAAAAGTCATCCATGAATACTTCCATGCATTCTTCTATCATGTCGTGAAAAATCGCCACCATACACCTTTGAAAGGTTGCAGGGGCGTTGCAAAGTCCAAATGGCATGCGTTTGTAAGCAAAAGTACCATAAGGGCATGTGAATGTGGTTTTCTCTTGGTCCTCGGGTGCTATTGGAATTTGAAAATATCCGGAAAATCCATCTAGAAAACAATAGTAACTATTTCCGGCTAATCTTTCCAACATTTGATCAATGAAAGGTAAGGGAAAGTGATCTTTTCTGGTGGCGTCATTTAATTTTCTATAATCAATACATACACGCCATCCTGTTACAGTCCTAGTAGGAATAAGCTCATTTTTCTCATTTGTAATGACAGTCATGCCACCCTTCTTAGGTACGCATTGAACTGGGCTTACCCATGGACTATCAGAGATTGGATAAATTAAACCTGCATCTAGCAGTTTAATAATCTCTTTCTTAACTACATCTTGCATATTAGGATTTAGTCTTCGTTGGCGTTGCACATACGTTTTATGACCTTCTTCCATAAGGATTTTATGTGTGCAATACGAAGGACTTATTCCTTTAATATCATGAATCTTCCATGCAATGGCTGGTTTATGAGCTTTCAACACAGAAATGAGTTGTGATTTCTCATTTTCAGTAAGAGAAGACGATATTATTACAGGTAATTCAGATTCACCATGTAAATAAGCGTATTCCAAATGGTTTGGAAGTGGCTTTAACTCTAATTTCGGAGGTTCTTCTATCGATGATTTATATCGATATCTGTCTTCTTCTTTTAGCATTTGAATTTCTTCTGTTGTTGGTTCATATCCATTAGCTATAAGTGTAGCTAACATTTCAGCTTCATCAATTGGTTCATTACCTTCTCCTAAAGAACATTCTCCTGTTCCTTGTAATTCTGGAAATTCTTCTAATAATTCTGCATGTGCATCTATAGTTTGAATATAATAACATGTATCATCTGCAGATTGTGGTTGTTGCATTGCTCTATCAACTGAAAAGGTAACACTCTCATCCTCTATACTTAGGGTCAGTTTCTTACCGAACACGTCTATCATTGCTTTAGCCGTGTTTAAGAATGGTCTTCCTAATATGAGAGGAACTTGAGAATCTTCTTCCATGTCCAAGATAACAAAATCTACTGGAAATACTAAAGTACCAACTTTAACTAGCATGTTCTCCATTATCCCTCTAGGATATTTTATTGATCTATCGGCTAGTTGTATGCTTATTCTGGTTGGTTTTAATTCTCCAAGGTCTAGTTTAGCGTATAGTGAATACGGCATTAGATTTATACTAGCACCTAAGTCTGCCAATGCTTCTATTGAACTAAGACTACCCAGAAAACATGGAATTGTGAAACTTCCTGGATCAGATAATTTTTTTGGTATCTTATTCAACAGCACTGCTGAACAATTAGCATTCATAGTAACAGCCGAGAGTTCTTCCATTTTCTTTCTATTTGAGATTAGATCTTTCAAGAATTTAGCATATCTAGGCATTCCTGAAATTACATCAATGAAAGGAAGATTTACATTTATCTGTTTAAACATATCCAAGAATTTGGATTGCTCGGCTTCAAGTTTTTCTTTCTTCATTTTACTCGAGTAAGGAAGTGGTGGTTGGTATGGTTTAACATAAGGTTTATCCTTAACTGTGTTATCTTCATTAACCTTTTCAACTACCGGTTCTTTTTCCTTATCTTGATCAGGTTGTGGTTCTTGTGGAGTAGGAATGGTTTCATCAGAAGTTACAGGTATTTCAGGTGGTTTAAGTGTTGTACCACTTCTTGTGGTAATAGCTTTAGCTGTTTCATTCCGGGGGTTAGCATTTGTATCACTAGGTAGACTTCCCGGTTTTCTTTCACCTATTAACCTTGCTAGGTTACTTACTTCTTGTTCCAGATTTTGAATAGAAGCTTGTTGATTTCTAAATGCTTGAGCATTTTGTTCATTGGTTTGTTTCTGAGATGTGAAAAACTGTGTTTGAGTTTCAACTAGCTTCGTCATCATATCTTCTAAATTCGGCTTTTTATCATCGGTTTGTTGTGGTGGTTTGTTTTGAAAATTCGGTCTTTGCTGATTATAAGTATTATTGGATACTTGTTGATTGCTAGGACCTTGTTGGTTGTTGTATGGAATATTTAAGTTATAATTCTGGTTTTGATTGTAAATCGGTCTTGGCGGTTGATAATTATTCTGATAATTATTTCCAGGCCTTTGGTTTATGTATGAAATATTCTCTCTTTGTTCCATTGTTAATTTAATACTGAGACAATCTTTTGTCAAATGTGGTCCTCCACACTGCTCACAACTAATTCGTATTGAGTGAATATCTTTAGTCATCTTTTCCATTCGTCTCTCGACAGCATCTATCTTTGCGGAAATGGAATCTAAGTCATGGCTAGAATCGGCTCTAGCTGCTTTAGATGATCTAATGATATCTTTTTCTTGGTGCCACTCATGTGAGTGGGAAGCAGTGTTATCAATAATTTTGTAAGCATCAGTTTCGGTTTTCTTCATAATAGAACCACCAGCTGCTATATCTATGTCTTTTCTTGTAGTGATGTCGCATCCTTGGTAGAATATTTGTACTATTTGACAGGTGTCTAAACCATGTTGCGGACATCCTCTTAATAACTTTCCATATCTTGTCCACACCTCATATAGAGTTTCATTTGGTTTCTGTGTGAACGTAACAATTTCTGCTTGAAGTCTTACGGCTTTAGATGCAGGAAAGAATTGTTTAAGAAATTTGTCAATTAAAACATCCCATGTATCGATCGCCCCTTCAGGTAACGATTCCAACCAATCTTTGGCTTCTCCCTTTAAAGTCCAGGGAAATAACATGAGATATATCTGTTCATCCTCCACTTCTCGTATTTTAAATAGTGTGCAGATCCTATTAAAGGTACGTATATGTTCATTTGGATCTTCCTTCGGCGCACCACTAAATTGGCATTGATTAGTCACCATGTGTAGAATTTGTCCTTTGATTTCATAATCTGGCGCATTAATGTCTGGATGAGTAATTACGTGACCTTGGCCAGTGCGTTTAGCTCTCATTCGGTCTTCCATACTTAAAGGTTCCAGATTCTCCATAATTGAATTTGTTGAATCGGTATCACTAGATGATTCTGATTTAATGGTTCGTTCCTCAACAATCTCTGTTTGAATGATTGGTGGTTCCGGAGGAAAATTTAGTGGTTCAGGATCTACGAACCGTTCCTGAATATTCTCCGGATTCTCAATTGTGAGGTTGGGTTCAAAAAATGGATTATCGGAAATTTGAACTGAAGTACTTGGTTGACTAGATGACGATTCTAAAGAAAAATCAACGGCGGTTATATTTGCTAAATGTCTTGATCTAGTTACAGGTGGTGAACGTACAAAAGGTGGTGAACGTCTTGCTCGGTGCATTCACTGAATATCCTATTAGTTTTAAAAAGGAAAGAAAAATTATAATAAGTTATCCAATCAATAGACTTTTCTGATTTTGCCCACGTTTCGAATAGCCAAAAGATGCAGCAGAGGGGCAGGATTCGTTTGGTCTCAATATAATTGAGGACTGTTTGGCTCCAATAACCCGGTCCACGTACAAATCCAACTATTACTACGAACCAGAAAATTTTGATGTCTATCAATTTAACCACTCAAAATAAATTTTCGTAATTTTAAGAAATTTAGATAAGAAGTAGAATAAAAATCTATGTGCTAAAAACTAGAATAGCGAGAAATAAGAGAGAAAAAGAGTTCGTCGAAAAAGGTCGAAAAAGAAAAAATGGTTGAAAAATAAAAGGTGACGGAAAAATAAAAGAAACTTATAAAAACTTAAAAATACTTAACTAACCTAACCTTATTACTACAACTAACTTAAAATTATAATCGCAAATTGAAATTACTAATTGGAATGACAATTGGTACATAGTAAAAAATATTAAAGCTTACAGGAAAAACTAAATACCAAATGGAAATAACTTAAAAAGAAACTAAAACTTAAAAAGGCGTCGCAAAATTCTAAAGCACCTAAATCTTAGTCTAAAGAAAAAGCACTTAGGGAATTCTACGGCAAAGCCTAAAAATCTAGGAGTAAAAATGACTATGGCAAAAACTAAGAATTAAAATTAAATATGAGCTAAAAATACAAAAGTTATGCTAAAACGATTAAAAAGGGACAAAATATAAAAATATACAAAAAGTTGTAAAAAGTACAATTTTTATAAAAATATTATTTTTATATTATTTTTTTAATAAAACTACTAATTTTACAATTTAATAAAACTAATTAATACTAAATACATAAATTAAATAAAAAGTAAAAATAAAAATAAAACTAATAATAATAATAATAATTAGGGTTAAATAATAATTATAATTAATAATAAACCGTAATTAATGCTGAATTAGGGCTTCCTGTCGCCTGTCAGATACCCTCCGCGAGTTGCGGTAATTAATGAAGAAAACCCCGCGAGTCGCGGAGTTTCAAATTTCAGCTGACAGGTTTCAAATTCGACGCGTTTTTTCTTTATTTATTTATTTTTTTTTATTTTCTGTTTTCTGTTTTTTTTTTCTATATATAAAAGATTTTTAATAAAATTTATATTATTATAAACTAAAATAAAGATAAAGAAACTTATAAAACTTTTAACAAACTCTTAAAAATATATAAATTTTTGTTTTTCTTTTTATATTTTTGAATAATTAAAACATATTTTTACAAAAACGAATTTTTAATAGAAGTAAGCTAAAAATCTTTTTTTTTTTATATTAGCGTTACGCTTCCGGCTTTTAAGATAGTTCCCCGGCAGCGGCGCCAAAAATACTTGATGTTATGCGAGGTGTATATAAAATAGTTATTAATTTTAGCAGGAAATACTATTAAATACGATACAATTTTACACAAGATATTTATTTATTTATAGAATGGATATACTTAAACCTTGCTACAACACTTATAGGCAGTGTACCTAATCGTACAGTAGTGTAGTTTTTAGTAAGTCCGGTTCGTTCCACAGGGAAATCTTTAAACAAAGCTCAACGCTATATTAGTTTACTTTTATTAAAAATACAAATATATATATAAGTAATATTATTATTATAAAGGGGGGTTTTTACCGTTTAATGACCGGTTTGTCGATTTTAAAACTTTTAGTCGCAGTTAAAACCTAATGTAAAATATAAAATAAATACAAGACCTAAATTAAAGCGTAAAGTAAATAACGATAATGAAATTGCGAATAATAAAAGTGCGATAAAATAAACTTGCGATAATTAAAAAGTACGATAATTAAAAGTGCAATTAAATAATAATAAATAAAAGTGCGATAATTAGAAGTGCAATTAAATATAAAATAAAGGAAATTAAATATGAAATAAAAGAATTATGCTTATTTAAACTTCCGTAATCATGATGTTCGACGTGTTGATCTTAGTTTTATGCCCATGGGTTAATTGTCCTTTGTCCTGGATTATTTAATATGTCCGTCTGATTTTTGTCCATAACAGTCCATCAGTCATAAATATAAAGTGCGAGTGTCCTCATCAAATTATTATTATACCCGAAGTTAAATATTCCAACTAATTGGGGATTCGAATTGTAACAAGGTTTTAATACTTTGTTTAATGAATACACCAGGTTATCGACTGCGTGTAAACCAAGGTTTTACTACTTTGTTAACAATTACACCAATTACCCTTGAATGTAATTTCACCCCTGTTTTAATTATTCTAGTGGCTATTAATCCATTCCCGTGTCCGGTTAAATGAACGATTATTCGTACATATAAATACCCCGCCCATCGTGTCCGATTGAGTGTATATGGTAATTTATAGGGACGCCCAATTGTAAATCTTTATATTAACATTAACAAACTTTCATTTAGTTAAACAAATATAAAGCCCATTAATAGCCCATAGTCTAATTTCCACAAGTGTCGTTCTTTTGTCCAAACCCCAATTATGGTACAAAGCCCAATTACCCAATTTTAGTAATTAGCCCAACATCATGATTACTTCGTTTTAAATAAGCATAATAATAACTTAGCTACGAGACATTAATGTAAAAAGGTTGAACATAACTTACAATGATTAAAAATAGCGTAGCGTTACACGGACAGAATTTCGACTTACACCCTTACAACATTCGCTAACATACCCTTATTATTAGAATTATAATTAAAATTAAAATTAAAATATAAATTATATATATATATATATATATATCGTATAGATAGAGAGATGAGAGAAAATAGAATATGAAATTTTGATCAGAATTCGGTTTGCTTTATAGGGTTTTTTGATTTTTGGGGCTCCGCGACTCGCGGCAAAATCCTCTTCAAACTCCGCGAGTCGCGGAGAATGTATTTACAGCTCACACCCTTGGAGTTTCTCTGCCGACGGTTTTATAATATATATATATAATATATATATAATTAATATAATTAATTATATATTATATTATATTTATATGCATAGTTAACTTGTAATTTTTAGTCCGTTGCGTCGAGCGTTAAGAGTTGACTCTGGTCCCGGTTCCGGATTTTCGAACGTCCTTGCGTACAATTTTATATTTTGTATTTTGCGTTTTGAATCTTGTACTCTTGTAATTTCGAGACGTTCTTATCAATAATTGGAACCTCTTTGATTGTCTTTTGTACTTTTGAGCTTTTTGGTCGTTTGCGTCTTCAATTCGTCGAATCTGTCTTTTGTCTTCACCTTTTATTATTTAAACGAATATCACTTGTAAATAGAACAATTGCAACTAAAAGCTTGTCTTTCTTGAGGAATAATGCTATGAAATATATGTTCGTTTTTAGCATTATCAATGATAAAGAATAGTATGGTGGTAAAGCTGAGAAAAAGAGAAGGTTTGAAACTGGAAAACGGATTGAGCAGACCATGAAGGAGGCTGTGGACAAATCACAAAGACTAAACCTGCCTTCAAAGGATCCAAATGATTCAGTGTCTACTGAAATCGTTAGCAAACAACTTACTTCTTATTCTAAACCTTCACAGACAAATCTTCTTCATCATCCATATTATCGTATCTTTTATTATAATATCTTCGATATTCTTGAAGATATTTTCACAACTATTCTTATCTGAAATCTTTTATCTCTTTACAATATCTGCGTTACAACATAAAAAGAAACTGTGTTAGTTTCTAAATTCTAAAAAAAAAAAAATTGAATTTAAAATAGGAATGTTTTTGAAGTAGTGTTGGGAACTGAAGCATGAGTTAGTATAATATAATGACACTTGATCAACGTGATTATGTTACAGTAAGTCATGCTGAGTTTCTAATGGAACGTGATGATTCACAGAACATACCGTCATCATGTACTGTTTACACGACTCTTACATTCTACCCAATTTCCAAACATATTAAGAACATATCATCTTGATAGCTCTATATTTTCGGATATTATGGTAATTTGCCAAATCAAGATCGTGCCATTACGATTTTCTTCTTGGAACATTAACTATGTTCATCCAAAAATTCATATCTACGAATTCTGGACCATTATCCGCTTGACTTAAGGTCGGAAAGAGAAAACGAAAGCATGAAGCTCCGAAATATAATGGAGAATATAAAGCCCGATAACAACCCCGAAATTACAAACCGTGTTTATCAATGCGTATAGCAATATAAAGACACGGGAGAATGAAAAACACAATAACCCCAAGGTAATGGTAGAAGAAAATAACTTCCTCCGGTGGTAGATGAAAAAGAAGAATGACATATATGAAAGTTAAGAGTATATCAAGAATCAATATTGGATGAAGCATATTAACGAATGCTTTAAAGTATGAATTGGGGAGAAAGACTAGAAGGTGTGAGATGTGGAAATAAAGAAACGAAGGGGGTGAAATTATAGTAAAATATCAGACAGAGAAATCGAGACAGATTATCGCATTTAATCAAAGAAGATCCAGATTTCCTTAATCGCCGAAGAACCAAATCTTATTGCAAAGATTTTCTTTAAATCCCATGAATTCCAAAAATCAATCATAACTACGTCATCGGTTAAAACGAATATACGTTTACTCATTTCACTCTCTTGCGATAGCTTCACTTATACTCTTCGCGTAATCAAATTATTTTATCTATATTACTCAATGATGATAAAACTCTATTTATCAACTCATATTCATCATGAAAACATTTTTATAGTTAGCCATGACGACCTCGATCAAATTTCGGGACAAAATTTCTTTAACGGGTAGGTACTGTGATGACCCGGAAATTTCCGACCAAATTTAAACTTAACCTTTATATGTTTCCGACACGATAAGCAGAATTTGTAATGTTGAATCTTAAAAAGTTTGGAACTACATTCATGTAATCAATTACCCTTTGACCGTGTTCGACGATTCACGAACAATTATGTGTATATAGATATGTATATATAATATTTAATATTAACTGAAAACATTAACAAAGTATTAGATATATGATACTTTACATGAACATATTTGTTTCGATATATTTATCGACAGAATTAAGAGATAATATCAAATGATTGAATTATCAGATACATTATGATATGATTACGGGCCTATGTTATGAGGTCCACTGTGATTTAAGAAATCTATTCTTTTTGACAACTCATTACTTAACCAGTATGATAAAGATAACGATATTTATATTTTATTTTATTAAATATATATAACGATTTAAATTAATATTATATATTTTTATACGCGTATTATACGTACATAGTTTTATACTTTTACTATACTTTAACTTTACCTTTACTTTACTTTTACTTTACTTTAACTTTAATAATTCATACTTTAATAATTTACTTTAATAATTCATACTTTAATAATGCACTTTAATAATTCATACTTTAATAATTCATACTTTAATAATTCACTTTAATAATTCATACTTTAATAATTCACTTTAATAATTCATACTTTAATAATTCACTTTAACAATTCAAAAATCTATTATAAATAGAATTCAATAGGTTTCATTATTTCATAGAAACTTGAAAATATATTTCTCTAAACTCTCTCAATCGATTTATATATATATATATATATATATATATATATATATATATATTTGCTCTGTATTATTTCAAGATATTATTAGTATACATAAAATATTACGACGGAGTGATGTCCGAGTGATTTCAAAATAGTTTTTTTGAATGAGTCGAAGCTAAGGAAATTATGGGTTATAGCTATGGAGGTGATGGGTATGGTTCATGGGTATGCTCGTGAGGTCAATCTAGTGTTTATCATCTCCGTTGCGTCTACGTACTTTCCTGCAATATTGAATCTCAATATTGATACGTGAGCACTCATAACTTAACTTTTATATATCAATAGTGTATCCCTGACTAGTGCTCGAGTATATAGGATTATGCATGCTTGTACATTCGATTTTGTCCTTAGATAGGTTTGTTGAATCCTGAATTAGATACATATGCTACTGAGATAGGGTATATGATATGCATGTCATTGGAAAGCTAGCGAAAAATTAAGAACTTTTCATTTAGATATCGAATGGTTTCGATGAACGGATTAGAAGTTATAGTCAACTGAATTTTAGTATTATTGTTAAAATGATTATTATTACTATCGTCGTTATTATTTTAATAAAAATATCATTGTTATTATAAAATATCATTATTACTATTATGTTAGTATTATCATTTTATCATAATACCATTTTTAGTAAATATAAATATTGTTATAGAATAATAATAATTATTATTACAAAATAATACAACTTTTACTTATTATTATTATGATCAATATTATTTTATCAAATAAATAGGGGATACAAAGATATTTTTTACCACGCGTAATATAATTACATTAATAATACTTACCACTATAGTTTTACGATATTAAGTGAACTTTATAAATTTTACTACTTAAGATATATAAAAGTATATTTTATTATATATAAACGTTAATATAAATTTTTATTAATAAATGACTTTTATTATTATAAAATCTAATAAATATATTTAAATATATAAAACGACTATAGTTAAGTTATATAATAAACACGTATAAATTTTAGAAGTCATTTTGGGTCAAGTTGACTTTTGTTGACTTTTGCATATTAGTCTCGAGCATTAGGATTGTGGTACACTATGACTTGACCAAAAATTGTTAGACAAATATTGACCAACATATAAATATATATAATTAATATAGGTTCGTGAATCCGAGGCCAACCTTGCACTTGTTAAATGACGTTATATGTATTTTTACTATGAAATACAGTATGGTGAGTTTCATTTGCTCCCTTTTTATATATATTTTTGGGCTGAGAATACATGCGCTGATTTATAAATGTTTTACAAAATAGGCACAAGTACTAAAACTAATTCTATGTGGGTTTAAACCAGAAATATACCCTTAGCTTGGTAACATTAAACTACTTGTCTATGTAACGTAGGCGCGAATCCTAAAGATAGATCTATTGGGTTTGACAAACCCCATCCTGACTATGGGATGCTTTAGTACTTCGAGGTTATTTTAAACACACCTGATCTGGTGTACTTCAGAGGGTAAAACATGAACGTTAAGGCTTGTTACCGGGTTCCTACAACTTATAGAATACTTTTATACACTTGCGAGTGTACGAATATTTATAGAAACTGAAATCTTGTGGTCTATTACTATTACGGAAATGATGGATTATGATAAACTAATGAACTCACCAACCTTTTGGTTGACACTTTAAAGCATGTTTATTCTCAGGTATTAAAGAAATCTTCTGCTGTGCATTAGCTCATTTTAAGGATATTACTTGGAGTCATTCATGGCATATTTTGAAAGACGTTGCATTCGAGTCATTGAGTTCATCAAGATTATTATTATGTCAATTATAGTTGGATGTATTATCAAATGTTGTGCATGCCGTCAACTTTCGTTGTAAAGAAAGTTTGTCTTTTAAAAACGAATGCAATGTTTGTAAAATGTATCATATAGAGGTCAAATACCTCGCGATGTAATCAACAATTGTGAATCGTTTATAATATATATGAACGGGTCCTTTCAAAAATAGAATGTCATTACAAGAATTTAAGTTACAATGATGTAAATGTTTCAAATGCAAGAATAATAAATGCAATTGTTCTTGAGATCTTATGTCCAAGTAGCATCACATAAGTAGAAGATAAATAAGCTTGATCAATCAGCACCTGAGACAAACATGCTAAAGTGTCAACCAAGAAGGTTGAGTGAAATCATAGGTTTAACAAAAGTAGTTATCGTTGTTTTTAGACCACAAGATTTTGTTTATAAAAGTAGATCACACAGATCTTTAGTTGTCAAAGAAGATCACAAAGATCTTTAAAATTTGATCTCGCAGGGATCAAAAAGTTATGCCAATTCGTGATATTTAGACTAAACGTTCAAAGTTTGCCCCAATGACAAGTTGTGTCTATACTTGTCGGTTTAATTTCATTATTAAGTAATATAATGACTTGGTTAAATGTATCGGGAACGTTACTCCCGATAGGCCTACCGCCAATAATTAAGAATGCATTTAACGAGCAATTAAAAATATCACTGTAGGGACTTAGTCGGACATAGCCGGATATAGCATAGTTTAACAGTTGGTACTTGTGTCTAAATTGTAAATAGTAAAAGTAGCATGTGTCTCACCCCAAGAAGTTAAATAAGTTGTGCACAATATAAAGTGGGGCTATGATATTCACCTTAATAGGAGAAGAGTTCGTTATTCCTTGGAAGAGAAAGATAAGTGAGTTGGATGATTGTGAGCCGAATGTCAACCTAATGACATTAAGAATAGTTTAGTTGTTTTAGTTAAAGATAAGTTTAAGTATGTATGTACTTAAGTATAGTTCGTTTTGCTAAGTTTCTATCCTTAGTAAGTTTCCATTTTTAGAAACTTTCCATATTTAGAAAGTTGCCATGTCTAGAAAGTTTTTCACTTTTAGTAAGTTTCCTCTTTTAGTAAGTTTCCATATTTAGATAGTTTCCACGTTTAGAAAGTTTCCATTTATAGTAAGTTAGTGTTAAACACTAGTGAGTTGTCCTTAATAAGTCTATCACCTATTAAGTGTGAAAGTAACTAAGTGTATGATTACTATAGTCGAGTTGATATTGTGGACCACACCCAAACATCTATGCCACCGTCGAGTCACTAGAATGACCAATTGTTACCGGTTGGCCTAGGATTTCTCGACCAAAATCTAAGTTTTTCATTCTTAATCCACAAGTGTCCCATAGTGGTACCAAGGATCACCCTAGGCCTTAAGCAACATCAATGTTCAAGTAATTTCACGCTATCATGAATGACTATGGTAATCGTGTGTTATACTATAAGTAGTATGTTATAAGTATTAGTAATAGCGTAAGTGTTGAGTAGTAGTATAAGTGTATAAGTGTTATATAGTAGTATAAGTATAAGTTGTAGTATTTAATTAAGTAGGTTTAGATTAGGGTTTTAATTAATTTAGTAGTAATAATTAATTAATGATTAGGGTTTAGTAGTATTAGGGTTTTAATTAACTAATGTTTATGTATATGTATATATATTTCGTGTATATATGTATATATATATATATATATATATATATATATATATATATATATATATATATATATATATGTAGTCGTTTCTGTATATATATGTATATATATTTTTCTTAAATAATAAATATATGTATATGTTGTATATATCTTGTTTCCATTTTTAAAACATTAACAAATCTATGATAATCTTTTAGGGTTTTTAAGATCAAACAAAACCTCCTCTTTTTTTTTTAAAAGTCGATATACATAAGTATATATATATATATATATATATATATATATATATATATATATATATATATATATATATATATATATATATATATATATATATATATATATATATATATATATATATCGATTAGCATATGTATATATATATTGTTTTAGGTTAGTTTACATGTATTTGAATCAAGAGTATAAATCAAGAACACGAATTATGTATTGAATGAATTAATAAAATAAGATTTAGGGTTATACCTTTATTGATGATGATGAAGAATAATAACAAGAAAAAGATGAAGAAAACTTGAAGATGAAGATCAAAACACTTGAATATTGATGAACACACTTGAAGATTTTGATGAACACGAAGAACACGATGAGGATCCTTTGAAGATTACTTGAAGATCACTTGAAGATGGTGGTGGTGTGGTGGTGGCTATCTTGGCCGAAAATCCAAGAGGGAGAAGGAGAGATTTTGTGTTTTTTTTTGGGAGAGAAGATTGTAAGAATGATTTGGTATAAAATTTGCATTAGCTTAGGTCCCTATTTATAGATACATATGGAATGATCTAGAATTAGGTTTAGGTTAAGTTTTGCTTAGGGAACAAGTTAGGTTAAATGAGGAGGTGGAGGAGGCTAATTTGGCCAAAAATTTGGAGGGTAAGAAGGTCATTTTGCCCCCTTTTTTATTATTAAAAATCGGCTAGGGTTTTTAGGGTTAGGGTTGGAACTTTTCACTTTAGTTCTTGTACTTTAAATTAGCTTAAATAGTTCCTTAAGTATCCAAGTTTAATTATTTAAGTGTACAAGGTTTAAGGTTATTTATTTTGTTCATGAAAGTTCAATAGCTCATTATTTTTATCTTTTATTAACTTGTCGTTTATTATACAAAGTTAATTATTATGTTTTATAATTCTTAACACTTAACAATTATTGATTAAAGTTTAATCATTAAGTTTAATTATATTGTTTGGGCATTTAATATTGGAAAAATATAGAATGGAAAAATGAGGGTCGTTATAGTACCTCCCCGTTATTGGAAACTTCGTCCCGAAGTTTTAGGTAGATTTCTCATTTGCCTCAGCAGTTGAGAAGAGATGGGGTATTTCCGTATCATTTGGTCTTTGCGTTCCCATGTATATTAGGGGCTTCTAAGTGAATCCCAATGGATTTTAACAATAGAGTTTGATTTTTACGTTCCCTGGTACAATCGGGGCCCTTTCGTGAATTCCAATGAGCGTTAACAATAAGTATATTGCTTTGTTTACACGTTTGATCTCATGATCCTTAACCTTAATAGGTCGTTTGCAAAGTGCATTAAATGCGGATATTTTCCAAGGAATAACAAGAGTGTCGTTTGACTAGTTTTCCTTTAAAAGGAAAGATGATGCTATACCAACATTAAATGTGTCATTGAGTGTTTATGCCGCAATAGTAGGGAAGATAAAATAGAGTAGAGTACATAAAGATTTCAGTTACGTAGTTTGATGTATGGCTAGTGTTTGTTAGAGATAGTACCAGCTTCAAGTTTCGAAAGGTAACCATAATACCTTTAGTTTTCAAGAGATGTCTAATAGACAAATGAGATGTTAGTTGAGAATTCATTGACCTCGGGATAATATGAGTGATTAAATGAAAGACATCGTTTAGTATACATGAGAACTTGTCTTTAGAAATAGTTTCAGGATGTGGCTTTAACTTTTATGGTTTCAGTTTTATGTTGAACCATAAATCTAGACTTGACTAGAATAACATCTAGTTGCAATCCAAGAAGGAAGAAATGTGTAGAGTGTCTTCATAAATGTTTAGGGTAACTCCTTTAGAGTAAGAAAAGTGTTTTGCACAAATGGCGAGTCGGCCTATTATTTACTTATGAGTTTAAACGCGGATGCGAATGTGAATCATTGTTTATAAGATATTGTTTCTATCATGAAGGAACCTTTTCTTCCTTGTTCAAATGTTCGTAGTATTGATGTTTACGAGGGTGTTGTGGTTTAGTCGTGAAATACCGGAAGTAGAAACTTCTTAACGATTAGCATAGCAAGGAAGAGATGATGTACGTAAAGAGGTAAGTCTCGTTCTTGCACAGAGAATGAGAATAGAGGTGATCCAAACATATTGGAGAGCAATACGAAAGTTTTAATAATAAGCCAAAGTAATTTTTGAAAAGTTGTGACGTTTGATGTGTCAATATAAACGAAGCGAAGCTATTAGTAAGACCTGAGTTATGTACAACACGTATTATTTTATGTGAAATAATTTGAACATTACGAAAAAGAGTTGATTAAAAGAATGTTTAATTTGTTAAAACAAAGGTAAATTGATAAAAATGCGAAAGTGTTTATATAATTAGTGAAAGTAATTTTAGAGGAGGTGACAAAATGATGTTCATAGTACAACTAGGGTTACGTAAAATTATGTAAAGTAATTCCGATTTAATCAAAGTGGAAATTTGTAGAAGCAAAATTATAATTTGATATGTACTAGTCAAAGTACCTAAATTTAAATTTATGTATAAGATTTTATAAATCGCATAAGTGAAAAATCATTTTTATAAATTCCGAGATAGTTTGAAAATAAAGACTCGTGTAAAAAATCTTTGGAAAACGGGGTACTTGTATTTAAGAGTTTATTTGTTTGAGAAAAATTGATTGAAGATTTTAAAAATTCCGGAGGATAATTGTGTAATAATTGTTTCAAGGTAGTGAAAACTAATGAATTGACTTTTATCAGGGCATGAGTTCTTGGAGTCAAAATGTTAACATTATAGTAAGAAGGAAGATAATGTGATTATCATCAAATGAGTAAATCCCTCGGATTTAGAGTTATGTATAAAAGAACTTCAAATAAGATTTGCAACTTTGAATCGTTCGAGTGATAGTGAGAGTTCGAGAACTCGGCATGAGTAATCTGGCAGTCGCATAGACAAGTATAAATAAATGCTAAAGCAGTGACTTTCAACTATGTAATGATCGTTTGAATTCAGCCTTAGTTGGTCTGAAAGGAGGATACGTTAAAGTATGATGGAATCATTTCAATTGTTACAGCAGTTTTTCAGATGTGATGAGTTTAGCTCAAGCCACAACTTGAGATAGTGTATTTCACCTTTGATTTTTGAGTTGACAACGATCGATTATTGTTTAAGTGTGACACCATTACTTGCATGGTGCCAAGTAGTCTATTATAAGTAGATGTACGAGTATAGAAGTTTCTTGACTATGATAGTCAAAATGATACACGTATGGAGGTTCCATTCTTCAAAAGATTATGCATATGAGATATTTATCATCTCGACATAGAAAACGTAATATTGGACATGATGTTTGTAATATCGACGTTTGAGGGTTCAAATGACATGGGTTTTTGAAAGTCATATGAAAATTTACAACGAAAGTGTAATAACAGAGAGGATTTGGATATAACAAGTGATGATTAAGTATCAATGATCAGGAGATATCCATTTAGGATACATGAATGTAAAATTTCGAGATTCGATTGTTTACAACTTTTATGGTACATGAAAGTTTGTTAAATGAGTATGAGATATATATATATATATATATAGTTTGATTAGAATGAGTTCTTCGTATCTACTAAATATCAAGATGATCATTTTTCTCCTTTCATGCCCTTGCATTTGGGTTTTTGAACAGATAGCTTGAGAGTTTTCGTTGATTCACTTTCTATTCCATACGTCATGATATTGGAATATTTCTATGAATTACCATAATATAACCACGTTGGCCACCGTCATTATATTTCACTAATTCATATTTCCATACAATATCACCCCATGAGGTCAGGATATGTGATCAATGATGATTTCTAATATAGTGTGTTAAGGATAGCAGTAATCTTAGCTGGATTGACAACATGTCGGTTTTAAGCCAAGACTTGCACTTGAAAAAGTTTGCGTAGTGTTGTTTTTCTTAAGAGTTCAAGAGTGAATTTGCAAATGTTGCTCACGTCCTTTCTCACTCTTGGAGAAGATCGAAATGTCATCCACGAAAATAGTTACGAACTTGTCAAGTTATGGTTGACTAGTTTTATGTTGCAGTCTTTATTGACTTGGTCAACTTTCATATCTTTGAAAGTTATGGAAGTTGTGAAAGTTATGAAATGGACGTGGTCAAACGAGAAAGTTATGAAACATTGTGGTAAGAGTTGGTGCGGTTGGACGAACCATGATTCTTCACTACATAAGGGTGTATAGAAATGATTCTTCACTACATAAGGGTGTATAGAAGTTTGATAAATCTGATAGGTCATAAGTTTGAAAAATTTTAAGCGGGATAAAGATAAACGAAACACTTTATATTATTAAGAACGAGGCATTAAATAAGCCTTTATTACACGAGTTGGAAATAGGAATAGTTTAGGCAAAGCCTTTACATAGATAGGAAATTGAAAAAAAATAACTAGGAAATATTAAGATTGAAGTAGTCTTCATATTCCTTCTTCTTGTCCTCAACCTTCTTCATAAACTTCTCAACTTTCTCATTCTTCGCCTTTTGTTTCTCATGTAGGAACTCGAGATTATCATAAAGATTAGAAACACCATCGTTGATTACATGGTACTTGTAGTCCCTCATAGGAAGTTGATTATTCACGCGGTTTTCCTCCATCTTCAATCTAAGGTCAACATATTCTCTTAGGTAGAAGAGAGATTGCTTCCCCCATCGGGCATTTTTATCACTTTCATATTTCACCAACTTTATCTCTTTCTTTAATTCAACATTTTCCTCCATGAGCTTCTTGATTGCTAGATATTTTTCCTTCATTTGAACATCGATCCTTGCAATATGGCGATTTAGGCCATCGGTAATTTTTTGCAGATTCATGATCTCGTACTTGACATCAACTTCATCGTAGGAAGGAGATCAGGATCTTTTCTTTGACGGGCCAGTTTCTTCAAGACGTTTCCTCTTGTCCTTATTTCTCGAGGTTGGATAGTATTCAGGAGACCCATGTGAATTTAGAATAGTATTTGGGCCATAATTTGGTGAGGGAGGACCACCAAAGGCATAAGGTGGGCCTTGGACTGGTCTTTCAGTGGAAGACCTTTCAGTATCTTTTTCGGTTGGCTCGAAAAGAGTCATTTTGTTCGCTTGATGAAAATTAGACATCCTAACATTAGGAAAGAGATTTCGATCAGTTTTAAGATAAGATTGTAAGCATATGTTTTACGATTACAAGCAATCCTAAGTGCTTTAAAGTCTAAGGCAGGAAAGGTTATAGTTTCCTAGATTGCTAAGGCACCCTAGCTAGCAAGTAAGGCACATATAAAGATGCAATCCTGGTTCTCTATAACAGTCTGGTTATGATCTGATACCACTCTGTGACGTCCTCCAGATAGGGCCTGGAAGAAAATGTCAATAATATCAAATAAACAAACATATTATAATACGAGAACAATTCTATATGATAAAAATAAACTTTATTGATAACGCAGCGGAAGAAAATAGAATGTCGTTACAAGAATTTAAGTTACAATGATGCAAATGTTTCAAATGCAAGAATAATAAATGCGATAGTTCTTGAGATCCTATGTCCAAGTAGCATCACATAAGTAGAAGATAAGTAAGCTTGATCAATCAGCACCTTAGACAAACATGCTAAAGTGTCAACCAAGAAGGTTGAGTGAAATCATAGGTTTAACAAAAGTAGTTATCGTTGTTTTTAGACCACAATATTTTGTTTATAAAAGTAGATCACACAGATATTTAGTTATTAAAGAAGATCACAAAGATCTTTAAAAGTTGATCTCGCAGGGATCAAAAAGTTATGCCAATTCGTGATATTTAGACTAAACGTTCAAAGTTTGCCCCAATGACAAGTTGTGTCTATACTTATCGGTTTAATTTCATTATTAAGTAATACAATGACTTGGTCAAATGTATCGGGGACGTTACTCCCGATAAGCCTACCCCCAATAATTAAGAATGCATTTAACGAGCAATTAAAAATATCACTGTAGGGACTTAGTCGGACATAGCCGGGTATAGCATAGTTTAACAGTTGGTACTTGTGTCTAAATTGTAAATAGTAAAAGTAGCATGTGTCTCACCCCAAGAAGTTAAATAAGTTGTGCACAATATAAAGTGGCGCTATGAAATTCACCTTAATAGGAGAAGAGTTCGATATTTCTTGGAAGGGAAAGATAAGTGAGTTGGATGATCGTGAGCCGAATGTCAACCTAGTGACATTAAGAATAGTTTAGATGTTTTACCCGAGTTAAAGATAAGTTTAAGTATGTATGTACTTAAGTATAGTTCGTTTTGCTAAGTTTCTATCCTTAGTAAGTTTCCATTTTTAGAAACTTTCCATATTTAGAAAGTTGCCATGTCTAGAAAGTTTTCCACTTTTAGTAAGTTTCCTCTTTTAGTAAGTTTCCATGTTTAGATAGTTTCCACGTTTAGAAAGTTTCCATTTATAGTAAGTTAGTGTTGAACACTAGTGAGTTGTCCTTAATAAGTCTATCACCTATTAAGTGTGAAAGTAACTAAGTGTATTGAAATGTCCCGTTCTTATTGATTAAAAACGTTCCATATTAATTGATTTCGTTGCGAGGTTTTGACCTCTATATGAGACGTTTTTCAAAGACTGCATTCATTTTAAAACAAACCATAACCTTTATTTCATCAATAAAGGTTTAAAAAGCTTTACGTAGATTATCAAATAATGATAATCTAAAATATCCTGTTTACACACGACCGTTACATAATGGTTTACAATACAAATATGTTACAACAAAATAAGTTTCTTGAATGCAGTTTTTACACAATATCATACAAGCATTGACTCCAAATCTCGTCCTTATTTAAGTATGCGACAGCGGAAGCTCTTAATAATCACCTGAGAATAAACATGCTTAAAACGTCAACAAAAATGTTGGTGAGTTATAGGTTTAACCTATATATATCAAATCATAATAATAGACCACAAGATTTCATATTTCAATACACATCCCATATATAGAGATAAAAATCATTCATATGGTGAACACCTGGTAACCGACATTAACAAGATGCATATATAAGAATATCCCCATCATTCTGGGACACCCTTCGGATATGATATAAATTTCGAAGTACTAAAGCATCCGGTACTTTGGATGGGGTTTGTTAGGCCCAATAGATCTATCTTTAGGATTCACGTCAATTAGGGTGTCTGTTCCCTAATTCTTAGATTACCAGACTTAATAAAAAGGGGCATATTCGATTTCGATAATTCAACCATAGAATGTAGTTTCACGTACTTGTGTCTATTTTATAAATCATTTATAAAACCTGCATGTATTCTCATCCCAAAAATATTAGATTTTAAAAGTGGGACTATAACTCACTTTCACAGATTTTTACTTCGTCGGGAAGTAAGACTTGGCCACTGGTTGATTCACGAACCTATAACAATATATACATATATATCAAAGTATGTTCAAAATATATTTACAACACTTTTAATATATTTTGATGTTTTAAGTTTATTAAGTCAGCTGTCCTCGTTAGTAACCTACAACTAGTTGTCCACAGTTAGATGTACAGAAATAAATCGATAAATATTATCTTGAATCAATCCACGACCCAGTGTATACGTATCTCAGTATTGATCACAACTCAAACTATATATATTTTGGAATCAACCTCAACCCTGTATAGCTAACTCCAACATTCACATATAGAGTGTCTATGGTTGTTCCGAAATATATATAGATGTGTCGACATGATAGGTTGAAACATTGTATACGTGTCTATGGTATCTCAAGATTACATAATATACAATACAAGTTGATTAAGTTATGGTTGGAATATATTTGTTACCAATTTTCACGTAGCTAAAATGAGAAAAATTATCCAATCTTGTTTTACCCATAACTTCTTCATTTTAAATCCGTTTTGAGTGAATCAAATTGCTATGGTTTCATATTGAACTCTATTTTATGAATCTAAACAGAAAAAGTATAGGTTTATAGTCGGAAAAATAAGTTACAAGTCGTTTTTGTAAAGGTAGTCATTTAAGTCGAAAGAACGACGTCTAGATGACCATTTTAGAAAACATACTTCCACTTTGAGTTTAACCATAATTTTTGGATATAGTTTCATGTTCATAATAACAATCTTTTTCTCAGAATAACAACTTTTAAATCAAAGTTTATCATAGTTTTTAATTAACTAACCCAAAACAGCCCGCGGTGTTACTACGACGGCGTAAATTCGGTTTTACGGTGTTTTTCGTGTTTCCAGGTTTTAAATCATTAAGTTAGCATATAATATAGATATAGAACATGTGTTTAGTTGATTTTAAAAGTCAAGTTAGAAGGATTAACTTTTGTTTGCGAATAAGTTTAGAATTAACTAAACTATGTTCTAGTGATTACAAGTTTAAACCTTCGAATAAGATAGCTTTATATGTATGAATCGAATGATGTTATGAACATCATTACTACCTTAAGTTCCTTGGATAAACCTACTAGAAAAGAGAAAAATGGATCTAGCTTCAACGGATCCTTGGATGGCTCGAAGTTCTTGAAGCAGAATCATGACACGAAAACAAGTTCAAGTAAGATCATCACTTGAAATAAGATTGTTATAGTTATAGAAATTGAACCAAAGTTTGAATATGATTATTACCTTGTATTAGAATGATAACCTACTATAAGAAACAAAGATTTCTTGAGGTTGGATGATCACCTTACAAGATTGGAAGTGAGCTAGCAAACTTGAAAGTATTCTTGATTTTATGTAACTAGAACTTGTAGAATATATGAAGAACACTTAGAACTTGAAGATAGAACTTGAGAGAGATCAATTAGATGAATAAAATTGAAGAATGAAAGTGTTTGTAGGTGTTTTTGGTCGTTGGTGTATGGATTAGATATAAAGGATATGTAATTTTGTTTTCATGTAAATAAGTCATGAATGATTACTCATATTTTTGTAATTTTATGAGATATTTCATGCTAGTTGCCAAATGATGGTTCCCACATGTGTTAGGTGACTCACATGGGCTGCTAAGAGCTGATCATTGGAGTGTATATACCAATAGTACATACATCTAAAAGCTGTGTATTGTACGAGTACGAATACGGGTGCATACGAGTAGAATTGTTGATGAAACTGAACGAGGATGTAATTGTAAGCATTTTTATTAAGTAGAAGTATTTTGATAGGTGTATTGAAGTCTTTCAAAAGTGTATAAATACATATTAAAACACTACATGTATATACATTTTAACTGAGTCGTTAAGTCATCGTTAGTCGTTACATGTAAGTGTTGTTTTGAAACCTTTAGGTTAACGATCTTGTTAAATGTTGTTAACCCAATGTTTATAATATCAAATGAGATTTTAAATTTTTATATTATCATGATATTATCATGTATGAATACCTCTTAATATGATATATATACATTAAATGTCCTTACAACGATAATCGTTACATATATGTCTCGTTTAAAAATCATTAAGTTAGTAGTCTTGTTTTTACATATGTAGTTCATTGTTAATATACTTAATGATATGTTTACTTATCATAGTATCATGTTAACTTTATATATATCCATATATATGTCATCATATAGTTTTTACAAGTTTTAACGTTCGTGAATCACCGGTCAACTTGGGTGGTCAATTGTCTATATAAAACATATTTCAATTAATCAAGTCTTAACAAGCTTGATTGCTTAACATGTTGGAAACATTTAATCATGTAAATATCAATCTCAGTTAATATATATAAATATGGAAAATTTCGGGTCACTACAGTACCTACCCGTTAAATAAATTTCGTCCCGAAAGTTTAAGCTGTTGAAGATGTTGACGAATCTTCTGGAAATAGATGCGGGTATTTCTTCTTCATCTGATCTTCATGCTCCCAGGTGAACTCGGGTCCTCTACAAGCATTCCATCGAACCTTAACAATTGGTATCTTGTTTTGCTTAAGTCTTTTAACCTCACGATCCATTATTTCGACGGGTTCTTCGATGAATTGAAGTTTTTCGTTGATTTGGATTTCATCTAACAGAATAGTGAGATCTTCTTTAGCAAAACATTTCTTCAAATTCGAGACGTGGAAAGTGTTATGTACAGCTGCGAGTTGTTGAGGTAACTCAAGTCGGTAAGCTACTGGTCCGACGCGATCAATAATCTTGAATGGTCCAATATACCTTGGATTTAATTTCCCTCGTTTACCAAATCGAACAACGCCTTTCCAAGGTGCAACTTTAAGCATGACCATCTCTCCAATTTCAAATTCTATATCTTTTCTTTTAATGTCAGCGTAGCTCTTTTGTCGACTTTGGGCGATTTTCAACTGGTGTTGAATTTGGATGATCTTCTCGGTAGTTTCTTGTATAATCTCCGGACTCGTAATCTGTCTATCCCCCACTTCACTCCAACAAATCGGAGACCTGCACTTTCTACCATAAAGTGCTTCAAACGGCGCCATCTCAATGTTTGAATGGTAGCTGTTGTTGTAGGAAAATTCTGCTAACGGTAGATGTCGATCCCAACTGTTTCCGAAATCAATAACACATGCTCGTAGCATATCTTCAAGCGTTTGTAACATCCTTTCGCTCTGCCCATCAGTTTGTGGATGATAGGCAGTACTCATGTCTAGACGAGTTCCTAATGCTTGCTGTAATGTCTGCCAGAATCCTGAAATAAATCTGCCATCCCTATCAGAGATAATAGAGATTAGTATTCCATGTCTGGAGATGACTTCCTTCAAATACAGTCGTGCTAACTTCTCCATCTTGTCATCTTCTCTTATTGGCAGGAAATGTGCTGATTTGGTGAGACGATCAACTATTACCCAAATAGTATCAAAACCACTTGCAGTCCTTGGCAATTTAGTGATGAAATCCATGGTAATATTTTCCCATTTCCATTCCGGGATTTCGGGTTGTTGAAGTAGACCTGATGGTTTTTGATGCTCAGCTTTGACCTTAGAACACGTCAAACATTCTCCTACGTATTTAGCAACATCGACTTTCATACCCGGCCACCAAAAATGTTTCTTGAGATCCTTGTACATCTTCCCCGTTCTAGGATGTATTGAGTATCTGGTTTTATGAGCTTCTCTAAGTACCATTTCTCTCATATCTCCAAATTTTGGTACCCAAATCCTTTCAGCCCTATACCGGGTTCCGTCTTCCTGAATATTAAGATGCTTCTTCGATCCTTTGGGTATTTCATCCTTTAAATTTCCCTCTTTTAAAACTCCTTGTTGCGCCTCCTTTATTTGAGTAGTAAGGTTAGTGTGAATCATTATATTCATAGATTTTACTCGAATGGGTTCTCCGTCCTTTCTCCTCAAGGCGTCGGCTACCACATTTTCCTTCCCCGGGTGGTAACGAATCTCAAAGTCGTAATCATTCAACAATTCAATCCACCTACACTGCCTCATATTCAGTTGTTTCTGATTAAATATGTGTTGAAGACTTTTGTGGTCGGTATATATAATACTTTTGACCCCATATAAGTAGTGCCTCCAAGTCTTTAATGCAAAAACAACCGCACCTAATTCCAAATCATGCGTCGTATAATTTTGCTCGTGAATCTTCAATTGTCTAGACGCATAAGTAATCACCTTCGTCCGTTGCATTAATACACAACCGAGACCTTGCTTTGATGCGTCACAATAAATCACAAAATCATCATTCCCTTCAGGCAATGACAATATAGGTGCTGTAGTTAGCTTTTTCTTCAATAACTGAAACGCCTTCTCTTGTTCATCCTTCCATTCAAATTTCTTCCCTTTATGCGTTAATGCAGTCAAGGGTTTTGCTATTTTGGAGAAATCTTGGATGAATCTTCTGTAGTAACCAGCCAATCCTAAAAATTGACGTATATGCTTCGGATTTTTTTGGGGTTTTCCACTTTTCAACAGTTTCTATCTTTGCCGGGTCCACCTGGATACCTTCTTTGTTCACTATATGACCGAGGAATTGAACTTCTTCTAACCAAAATGCACACTTTGAAAACTTAGCGTACAGTTTTTCTTTCCTCAATACTTCTAGCATTTTTCTCAAATGTTCTTCGTGCTCTTGATCATTCTTCGAGTAAATAAGTATGTCATCGATGAAAACAATGACAAACTTGTCAAGATATGGCCCACACACTCGGTTCATAAGGTCCATGAACACAGCTGGTGCGTTAGTCAATCCAAACGGCATAACCATAAACTCGTAATGACCATAACGCGTCCTAAAAGCAGTTTTTGGAATATCATCCTCCTTTACTCGCATTTGATGATATCCAGAACGTAAATCGATTTTTGAATAAACCGACGAGCCTTGTAGTTGATCAAATAAGTCATCAATTCTCGGCAGTGGATAACGGTTTTTGATGGTAAGTTTATTCAACTCTCTGTAGTCAATACACAACCTAAATGTACCATCCTTTTTCTTGACAAACAAAACAGGAGCTCCCCATGGTGATGTGCTTGGTCGAATGAAACCACGTTCTAATAGTTCTTGTAGTTGGCTTTGCAGTTCTTTCATCTCGCTGGGTGCGAGTCTGTAAGAAGCACGAGCTATTGGTGCAGCCCCTGGTACAAGATCTATTTGAAATTCAACGGATCGATGTGGGGGTAATCCCGGTAATTCTTTTGGAAATACATCGGGAAATTCTTTTGCGACGGAAACATCATTGATGCTCTGTTCTTCAGTTTGTACTTTCTCGACGTGTGCTAGAACAGCATAGCAACCTTTTCTTATTAGTTTTTGTGCCTTCAAATTACTAATAAGATGTAGCTTTGTGTTGCACTTTTCTTCGTACACCATTAAGGGTTTTTCTTTTTCTCGTATAATGCGAGTTGCATTTTTGTAACAAACGATCTCTGCTTTCACTTCTTTCAACCTGTCCATACCGATTATCACATCAAAACTCCCTAACTCTACTGGTATCAAGTCAATCTTAAATGTTTCGCTAACCAGTTTAATTTCTTGATTCCGACATATATTATCTGCTGAAATTAATTTACCATTTGCTAATTCGAGTAAAAATTTACTATCCAAAGGCGTCAATGGACAACTTAATTTAGCACAAAAATCTCTACTCATATAGCTTCTATCCGCACCCGAATCAAATAAAACGTAAGCAGATTTATTGTCAATAAGAAACGTACCCGTAACAAGCTCCGGGTCTTCCTGTGCCTCTGCCGCATTAATATTGAAAACTCTTCCGCGGCCTTGTCCATTCGTGTTCTCCTGGTTCGGGCAATTTCTAATAATGTGGCCCGGTTTTCCACATTTATAACAAACTACATTGGCATAACTTGCTCCGACACTACTTGCTCTGCCATTACTCGTTCCGACACCATTTGTTCCTTTTATTCTGTTAACCCCTAGTCCGTAGACCTCACACTTTGCCGCGCTATGACCATTTCTTTTACACTTGTTGCAAAATTTGGTGCAGAACCCCGAGTGATACTTTTCACACCTTTGGCATAGCTGCTTCTGATTGTTGTAGTTGTTGCGGTTGTTATTGTTATTGGGATGATTGCTGTTGTTGTTGTTGTTGTTGTTGTTGTTGTTGTTGTTGTTGTTGTTGTTGTTGTTGTTGTTGTTGTTGTTGTTGTTGTTGTTGTTGTTGTTGTTGTTGTTGTTGTTGTTGTTGTTGTTGTTGTTGTTGTTGTTGTTGTTGTTGTTGTTGTTGTTGTTGTTGTTGTTGGGCCGTTTGTTGTAGTTACGATTGATGTTGCGATTGTTGGGATAATTGTTGCGATTATTATTGTAATTGCTGTTGTTGTTGTATTGGTGATTCTTATCACCGTTTTCCTCCCACTTTCTTTTGACTTGCTTCACATTGGCCTCTTCAGCCGTTTGTTCTTTAATTCTTTCCTCAATCTGGTTCACTAGTTTGTGAGCCATTCTACATGCCTGTTGTATGGAGGCGGGCTCGTGTGAACTTATATCTTCTTGGATTCTTTCCGGTAATCCTTTCACAAACGCGTCGATCTTCTCTTCCTCATCTTCGAATGCTCCCGGACACAATAGGCACAATTCTGTGAATCGTCTTTCGTACGTGGTAATATCAAATCCTTGGGTTCGTAACCCTCTAAGTTCTGTCTTGAGCTTATTGACCTCAGTTCTGGGACGGTACTTCTCGTTCATCAAGTGCTTGAATGCTGACCACGGTAGTGCGTACGCATCGTCTTGTCCCACTTGCTCTAGATAGGTATTCCACCATGTTAACGCAGAACCTGTGAAGGTATGCGTAGCGTACTTCACTTTGTCCTCTTCAGTACACTTACTTATGGCAAACACCGATTCGACCTTCTCGGTTCACCGTTTCAATCCGATCGGTCCTTCGATTCCATCAAATTCTAAAGGTTTGCAGGCAGTGAATTCTTTGTAGGTGCATCCTACACGATTTCCTGTACTGCTAGATCCAAGGTTATTGTTGGTATGTAGCGCAGCCTGTACTGCGGCTATGTTTGAAGCTAGAAAAGTACGGAATTCCTCTTCATTCATATTCATGGTGTGTCGAGTAGTCGGTGCCATTTCCTTCAAAATAGTCAAATGGAACAAGTTAATCATTCAAAATATTAAGAGTAGTTAATAGTATTTCGTAGCATAATATGAACTCATTTATAAAAGCTTTTTCTTCATATTAGCGTTTTATAAGTTTAAATTCGGGTAGTACCTACCCGTTAAGTTCATACTTAGTAGCTAATATACAATTCAACTACTACAATTCTATATGAAAAACTGATTATAATAATATTTCGCGTTCAAACTTTTACACAATATTTTACAAACTTACAATACCGCTTATTTTACATATAGCATGAAATATAGCACACAATAAATTTGATACAAGATGGTTGTGAAGATAATTCTAGCTAGTACACAAGTCGTTCAGCAAAGGCAATAAAGACACGTAATTCATACGTCCAGAAACAAGTCATGCATTCTGGTTTTACTAGGATTACTTCCCATCCTTGGTCTTGTGGAACATAACCGTTATGGCCGTTGATAAGACAGCGTGTTGTAACGTCGTCAAAGGGACGAGGGTTACGTAATGTCCAACAGTCCCGTAACAATCTAAAAACCTCATTTCTTACCCCAATTACCGACTCCGTCACTTGTGGGAACGTTTTGTTTAATAGTTGTAGCCCGATGTTCTTGTTCTCACTTTGGTGAGAAGTGAACATTACTAATCCGTAAGCATAACATGCTTCTTTATGTTGCATGTTAGCCGCTTTTTCTAAATCACGAAGTCCAATATTCGGATATATTGAGTCAAAATAATTTCTTAACCCATTGCGTAAAATAGCATTTGGGTTCCCCGCAATATATGCGTCAAAGTAAACACATCGTAACTTATGGATTTCCCAATGTGATATCCCCCATCCTTCGAACGAAAGCCTTTTATAAACCAAGGCATTCTTGGAACGTTCTTCGAATGTCTTACAAACTGATCTCGCCTTAAATAGTTGTGCCGAAGAATTCTGACCGACTCTAGACAAGATTTCATCAATCATGTCTCCGGGTAGGTCTCTTAAAATATTGGGTTGTCTATCCATTTTGTGTTTTTATACTGTAAAATAGACAAGAGTTAGATTCATAAAAAAAATACTTATTAATACAAGCAATTTTTACATATATCATAAAGCATAAGCACACTATATTACATATATTACACCACACGAATACAACTATCTTATTCTGACTCGCTTGTTTCTTCTTCTTCAGTTTTGGTTCGTTTTGCCAAGTTTCTAGGGATATATGATGTTCCCCTAATACGAGCTGTCGTTTTCCACATTGGTTTAGAAAAACCTGGTGGTTTAGAGATTCCCGGGTCATTGTTACAACTTAAGGACTTTGGGGGTTGACGATACATATAAAGTTCATCGGGGTTGGAATTAGATTTCTCTATTTTTATGCCCTTTCCCTTATTATTTTCTTTTGCCTTTTTAAATTCAGTTGGGGTAATTTCTATAACATCATCGGAATTCTCGTCGGAATCCGATTCATCGGAGAATTGGTAATCCTCCCAATATTTTGCTTCCTTATCGGAAGCACCATTGACCATAATTAACCTTGGTCGGTTGGTTGAGGATTTTCTTTTACTTAACCGTTTTATTATTTCCCCCACCGGTTCTATTTCTTCATCCGTTTCCGATTCTTCTTCCGGTTCCAACTCTTCTTCCGGTTCCTCTTCGAGAACTTGTGAATCAGTCCACGAATCATTCCAATTTACATTTGACTCTTCATTATTATTAGGTGAGTCAATGGGACTTGTTCTAGAGGTAGACATCTATCACATAATATCAAACGCGTTAAGAGATTAATATATCACATAATATTACATGTTAAAAATATATAGTTTCCAACAAAATTTGTTAAGCAATCATTTTTCAAGTAAACACGGTCGAAGTCCAGACTCACTAATGCATCCTAACAAACTCGATAAGACACACTAATGCAAAATTCTGGTTCTCTAAGACCAACGCTCGGATACCAACTGAAATGTCCCGTTCTTATTGATTAAAAACGTTCAATACTAATTGATTTCGTTGCGAGGTTTTGACCTCTATATGAGACGTTTTTCAAAGACTGCATTCATTTTAAAACAAACCGTAACCTTTATTTCATCAATAAAGGTTTAAAAAGCTTTACGTAGATTATCAAATAATGATAATCTAAAATATCCTGTTTACACACGACCATTACATAATGGTTTACAATACAAATATGTTACAACAAAATAAGTTTCTTGAATGCAGTTTTTACACAATATCATACAAGCATGGACTCCAAATCTCGTCCTTATTTAAGTATGCGACAGCGGAAGCTCTTAATAATAACCTGAGAATAAACATGCTTAAAACGTCAACAAAAATGTTGGTGAGTTATAGGTTTAACCTATATATATCAAATCATAATAATAGACCACAAGATTTCATATTTCAATACACATCCCATACATAGAGATAAAAATCATTCATATGGTGAACACCTGGTAACCGGCATTAACAAGATGCATATATAAGAATATCTCCATTATTCCGGGACACCCTTCGGATATGATATAAATTTCGAAGTACTAAAGCATCCGGTACTTTGGATGGGGTTTGTTAGGCCCAATAGATCTATCTTTAGGATTCGCGTCAATTAGGGTGTCTGTTCCCTAATTCTTAGATTACCAGACTTAATAAAAAGGGGCATATTCGATTTCGATAATTCAACCATAGAATGTAGTTTCACGTACTTGTGTCTATTTTGTAAATCATTTATAAAACCTGCATGTATTCTCATCCCAAAAATATTAGATTTTAAAAGTGGGACTATAACTCACTTCCACAGATTTTTACTTCGTCGGGAAGTAAGACTTAGCCACTGGTTGATTCACGAACCTATAACAATATATACATATATATCAAAGTATGTTCAAAATATATTTACAACACTTTTAATATATTTTGATGTTTTAAGTTTATTAAGTCAGCTGTCCTCGTTAGTAACCTACAACTAGTTGTCCACAGTTAGATGTACAGAAATAAATCGATAAATATTATCTTGAATCAATCCACGACCCAGTGTATACGTATCTCAGTATTGATCACAACTCAAACTATATATATTTTGGAATCAACCTCAACCCTGTATAGCTAACTCCAACATTCACATATAGAGTGTCTATGGTTGTTCCGAAATATATATAGATGTGTCGACATGATAGGTCAAAACATTGTATACGTGTCTATGGTATCTCAAGATTACATAATATACAATACAAGTTGATTAAGTTATGGTTGGAATAGATTTGTTACCAATTTTCACGTAGCTAAAATGAGAAAAATTATCCAATCTTGTTTTACCCATAACTTCTTCATTTTAAATCCGTTTTGAGTGAATCAAATTGCTATGGTTTCATATTGAACTCTATTTTATGAATCTAAACAGAAAAAGTATAGGTTTATAGTCGGAAAAATAAGTTACAAGTCGTTTTTGTAAAGGTAGTCATTTAAGTCGAAAGAACGACGTCTAGATGACCATTTTAGAAAACATACTTCCACTTTGAGTTTAACCATAATTTTTGGATATAGTTTCATGTTCATAATAACAATCATTTTCTCAGAATAACAACTTTTAAATCAAAGTTTATCATAGTTTTTAATTAACTAACCCAAAACAGCCCGCGGTGTTACTACGACGGCGTAAATTCGGTTTTACGGTGTTTTTCGTGTTTCCAGGTTTTAAATCATTAAGTTAGCATATCATATAGATATAGAACATGTGTTTAGTTGATTTTAAAAGTCAAGTTAGAAGGATTAACTTTTGTTTGCGAACAACTTTAGAATTAACTAAACTATGTTCTAGTGATTACAAGTTTAAACCTTCGAATAAGATAGCTTTATATGTATGAATCGAATGATGTTATGAACATCATTACTACCTTAAGTTCCTTGGATAAACCTACTGGAAAAGAGAAAAATGGTTCTAGCTTCAACGGATCCTTGGATGGCTCGAAGTTCTTGAAGCAGAATCATGACACGAAAACAAGTTCAAGTAAGATCATCACTTGAAATAAGATTGTTATAGTTATAGAAATTGAACCAAAGTTTGAATATGATTATTACCTTGTATTAGAATGATAACCTACTGTAAGAAACAAAGATTTCTTGAGGTTGGATGATCACCTTACAAGATTGGAAGTGAGCTAGCAAACTTGAAAGTATTCTTGATTTTATGTAACTAGAACTTGTAGAATATATGAAGAACACTTAGAACTTGAAGATAGAACTTGAGAGAGATCAATTAGATGAAGAAAATTGAAGAATGAAAGTGTTTGTAGGTGTTTTTGGTCGTTGGTGTATGGATTAGATATAAAGGATATGTAATTTTGTTTTCATGTAAATAAGTCATGAATGATTACTCATATTTTTGTAATTTTATGAGATATTTCATGCTAGTTGCCAAATGATGGTTCCCACATGTGTTAGGTGACTCACATGGGCTGCTAAGAGATGATCATTGGAGTGTATATACCAATAGTACATACATCTAAAAGCTGTGTATTGTACGAGTACGAATACTGGTGCATACGAGTAGAATTATTGATGAAACTGAACGAGGATGTAATTGTAAGCATTTTTGTTAAGTAGAAGTATTTTGATAAGTGTATTGAAGTCTTTCAAAAGTGTATAAATACATATTAAAACACTACATGTATATACATTTTAACTGAGTCGTTAAGTCATCGTTAGTCGTTACATGTAAGTGTTGTTTTGAAACCTTTAGATTAACGATCTTGTTAAATGTTGTTAACCCAATGTTTATAATATCAAATGAGATTTTAAATTATTATATTATCATGATATTATCATGTATGAATATCTCTTAATATGATATATATACATTAAATGTCTTTACAACGATAATCGTTACATATATGTTTCATTTAAAAATCATTAAGTTAGTAGTCTTGTTTTTACATATGTAGTTCATTGTTAATATACTTAATGATATGTTTACTTATCATAGTATCATGTTAGCTATATATATATATATATATATATATATATATATATATATATATATATATATATATATATATATATATCCATATATATGTCATCATATAGTTTTTACAAGATTTAACGTTCGTGAATCACCGGTCAACTTGGGTGGTCAATTGTCTATATGAAACATATTTCAATTAATCAAGTTTTAACAAGTTTGATTGCTTAACATGTTGGAAACATTTAATCATGTAAATATCAATCTCAATTAATATATATAAACATGGAAAAGTTCGGGTCACTACATGTATGATTACTATAGTCGGGTTGATATTGTGGACCACACCCAAACATCTATGCCACCGCCAAGTCACTAGAATGACCAATTGTTACCGGTTGGCCCAGCATTTCTCGACCAAAATCTAAGTTTGGCATTCGTAATCCACAAGCGTCCCATAGTGGTACCAAGGATCACCCTAGGCCTTAAGCAACGTCAATGTTCAAGTAATTTCCCGCTATCGTGAATAACTATGGTATTCATGTGTTATACTATAAGTAGTATATTATAAGTATTAGTAATAACGTAAGTATTTAGTAGTAGTATAAGTGTATAAGTTTTATATAGTAGTATAAGTATAACTTGTAGTATTTAATTAAGTAGCTTTAGATTAGGGTTTTAATTAATATAGTAGTAATAATTAATTAATGATTAGGGTTTAGTCGTATTAGGGTTTTAATTAACTAATGTTTATGTATATGTATATATATATTTCGTGTATATATATATATATATATATATATATATATATATATATATATATATATATATATATATATATATATAGTCGTTTATGTATATATATATATGTATATATATTTTTCTTAAATAATAAATATATGTATATGTGGTATATATCTTGTTTCCATTTTTAAACCATTAACAAATCTTTGATAATCTTTTAGGGTTTTTAAGATCAAACAAAACCTCCTCTTTTTTTTTTATTTTTAAAAGTCGATATACATATGTATATATATATATATATATATATATATATATATATATATATATATATATATATATATATATATATATATATATATCGATTAGCATATGTATATATATATTGTTAGGTTAGTTTACATGTATTTGAATCAAGAGTATAAATCAAGAATACGAATTATGTATTGAATGAATTAATAAAATAAGATTTAGGGTTATACCTTTATTGATGATGATGAAGAATAAGAACAAGAAAAAGATGAAGAAAACTTGAAGATGAAGATCAAAACACTTGAATATTGATGAACACACTTGAAGATCTTGATGAACATGCAGAACGCGATGAAGATCCTTTGAAGATTACTTGAAGATCACTTGAAGATGGTGGTGGTGTGGTGGTGGCTATCTTGGCCGAAAATCCAAGAGGGAGAGGGAGAGATTTTGTGTTTTTTTTTTTTTGGGAGAGAAGATTGTAAGAATGATTTGGTACAAAATTTGCATTAGCTTAGGTCCCTATTTATAGATGCATATAGAATGATCTAGAATTAGGTTTAGGTTAAGTTTTACTTAGGGAACAAGTTAGGTTAAATGAGGAGGTAGAGGAGGCTAATTTGGCCGAAAATTTGGAGGGTAAGAAGGTCATTTTGCCCCCTTTGTTATTATTAAAAATCGGCTAGGTTTTTAGGGTTAGGGTTGGAACTTTTTACTTTAGTCCTTGTACTTTAAATTAGCTTAAATAGTTCCTTAAGTATCCAAGTTTAATTATTTAAGTGTACAAGGTTTAAGGTTATTTATTTTGTTCACGAAAGTTCATTAGCTCATTATTTTTATCTTTTATTAACTTGTCGTTTATTACACAAAGTTAATTATTATGTTTTATAATTCTTAACACTTAACAATTATTGATTAAAGTTTAATCATTAAGTTTAATTATATTGTTTGGGCATTTAATATTGGAAAAATATAGTATGGAAAAATGAGGGTCGTTATATGAAAGACTTCATGACACATATCAAAGTACTTCTACTTAAAAAAATGCTTACAATTACATTCTCATTCATTTTCATCAACAATTCTACTCGTATGCACCCGTATTCATACTCGTACAATACACAGCTCCTAGATGTACATACTATTGGTATATACACTTCAATGATCAGCTCTTAGCAGCCCTTAATGATTCATCAAACATGTGGGAACCATTCTTTGTAATCTAGTATGAATTATTTAGCAAGATTACAAAAATATTATTAATCATTCATGACTTATTTACAAGAAAACAAACTTACATATCCTTTATATCTAATCCATATATCACGACCTAAAACACATACAAACACCTTCATTCTTCAATTTTGTTCATCTAATTGAACTCTCTCAAGTTTTATCTTCAAGTTCTAAGTGTTCTTCATAAATTCTATAAGTTCTAGTTTCATAAAATCAAGAATACTTTCAAGTTTGCAAGTATACTTCCAAGACTTTCTAATCCATTCTAAGTAATCATCTAAGATCAAGAAACCTTTGTTACTTACAGTAGGTTATCATTTTGATTCAAGGTAATACTCACATTCAAACTTTGATTTAATTTCTATAACTATAACTATCTTAATTCGAGTAGAAAATCTTACTTGAACTTGTTTTTGTGTCATGATTCTACTTCAAGAACTTCCAAGCCATCCAAGATCCTTTGAAGCTCTAGATCATTTCTTGTTATTTCCAGTAGGTTTAACTACTATACTTGAGGTAGTAATGATGTTCATAACATCATTCGATTCATATATATATATATATATATATATATATATATATATATATATATATATATATATATATATATATATATATATATATATATATATATATATATATATATATGTATATATATATATATAACTATCTTATTCGAAGATTTAAACTTGTAATCACTAGAACATAGTTTAGTTAATTCTAAACTTGTTCACAAACAAAAATTAATCCTTCTAACTTGAATTTTAAAATCAACTAAACACATGTTCTATATTTATATAATATGCTAACTTAATGATTTAAAACCTGGAAACACGAAGAACACGGTAAAACCAGAAATACGCCGTCGTAGTGAAACCGGGGGCTGTTTTGGGTTAGATAATTAAAAACTATGATAAATTTTGATTTAGAAGTTGTTATTATAGGAAAATGATTTTTCTTATGAACATGAAACTATATCCAAAAATCATGGTTAAACTCAAAGTGGAAGTATGTTTTTCAAAATGGTCATCAAGACGTCTTTCTTTAGACTGAAATGACTACCTCTACAAAAACAACTTGTAACCTGTATTTCCGACTATAAACCTATACTTTTTCTGTTTAGTTTCATAAAATACAGTTCAATATGAAACCATAGCAAGTTGATTCACGCAAAACGGATTTAAAACGAAGAAGTTATGGGTAAAATAAAATTGGTTAAAAATGGTTAATTTGACTACGGGATGAATTGACAAAAATCTATACTAACCATATCCTAACTAACTTATATTGTATTATACATGTATTCTAACATATATTATGTAATCTTGATAGACCATAGACACGTATACTATGTTTTGACATATCATATCGACGTCATCTATATATATTATTTGGAACAACCATAGACACTCTATATGCGGTAATGTTCGAGTTAGCTATACAGGGTTGAGGTTGATTCTAAAATAATATATATACTTTGGGTTGTGATTGAGTCTGAGACTTGTATACACTGGGTCGTGGATTGATTTGAGATAATATATATTGATTTATTTCTGTACTACTAACTGTGGACAACTAATTGTGAACTACGAACGTTGAACTGTTAACTTAACAAACTTAAATCATTAAAACATAATAAAACATATTGTGAATATATTTTGATCATACTTTGATATATATGTATATATTTATTATAGGTTCGTGAATCAACCAGTGGCCAAGTCTTATTTCCGACAAAGTAAAAAATCTGTAAAAGTGAGTTATAGTCCCACTTTTAAAATCTAATATTTTTGGGATGAGAATACATGCAGCTTTATAAATGTTTTACAAAATAGACACAAGTACGCGAAACTACATTCTATGGTTAGATTATTAAACTGAATATTGCCCCTTCAAGTCTGGTAGCCTAAGAATTAGGGAAATGGCCCCTAATTGACGCGAATCCTAAAGATAGATCTATGGGCCAAACAAACCCCATTCTGGAATTTGGAATGCTTTAGTACTTTGATTTATATGGTGATTGCGATTGCCAATTTATGACACACTTGCGAGTATGTGGGAAATATTCTATATGCATTAAAGTTAATGTCGGTTACCAGGTGTTCATCATATGAATGATTTTTATACACTTGCGAGTGTAAGATTATTGAATAATTGAAATCTTGTGGTCTATTATTATGATTTGATAAATATATAGGTTAAACCTATAACTCACCAACATTTTTGTTGACGTTTTAAGCATGTTTATTCTCAGGTGATTATTAAGAGCTTCCGCTGTGGCATGCTAAATAAAGACAGGATTGGAGTCTGCTGTGAAGACCCATCCTAATCCATCCGGATGAAGTCCATATCGATTATAAACGATTCACAACAGTTGATTACATCGCGAGGTACTTGACCTCTATATGCTACACTTTACAAACATTGCATTCGTTTTGAAAAGACAAACTTTCATTACATCTAAAGTTGACGACATGCATGCCATTTCATAACATATCATACTATAATTGATTAAATAGTAATCTTAATGAACTCATCGACTCGAATGCAACATCTTTTGAAATAGACCATGAATGACTCCAAGTAATATTTCTAGAATGAGCAAATGCACTGCGGAAGATTTCTTTCGTACATGAGAATAAACATGCTTTAAAGTGTCAACCAAAAGGTTGGTGAGTTCATTAGTTTATCATAACAATCATTTCAATATTTTAATAGACCACAAGATTTCATATTTCAATACACATCCCATACATAGAGATAAAAATCATTCATATGGATTGAACACCTGGTAACCGACATTAACAATATGCATATATAAGAATATCCCCATCATTCCGGGATCCTCCTTCGGACATGATATAAATTTCGAAGTACTAAAGCATCCGGTACTTTGGATGGGGCTTCTTGGGCCCGATAGATCTATCTTTAGTATTCGCGTCAATTAGGGTGTCTGTTCCCTAATTCTTAGATTACCCGACTTAATAAAAAGGGGCATATTCGATTTCGATCATTCAACCATACAATGTAGTTTCGATTACTTGTGTCTATTTCGTAAAACAGTTATAAAAGTTGCGCATGTATTCTCAGTCCCAAAAATATATATTGCAAAAGTATTTAAAAAGGGATTAATGAAACTCACCTAATATACTTTGTAGTAAAAATACATAGAACGACATTGAACAAGTGTAGGGTTGGCCTCGGATTCACGAACCTATATCAATTATGTATATTAACACATGTAATTGTAATCGAACAAGTTTATATATTATTCTTAGTGACATAATTATTATTTTTAATAAGTTTTAGGTTTTATTAATAATTTAGTTAGATATATTTACTTTATTTACTTTAGTTAAATAATTAGTATTTATTATAAAAATATTAATATAGTTATGTTATATGTAGTAAATATGGTTTTTATATAACTAATAGTCATTCGATAAAATAATATTAATAATAATAAATAAAAGTGGTTTCCTATAATAATAATAATAGTTATAATAATAAAAATGGTAATTTATATAAAAATGATACTTTTAATAATAATAACTACTAGTAATAATAACTATAAAGATAATGGTTTTACTAATAATAATAATACTAATATTTATATTAATAAATAACTATAATGATAATAACACTACTAAAAATAATACTAATACGTATGATAATAATAATAAAAATAATATTGGTAATAATAATAATCCTAATAAAAATGTTAATTTTTAAGGAATATGATAATAAAAATATTACTTTCAATAAAAATAATCATCTTTATAATTTTAACTATAATGATAATTTTTGTAGTAAATAATAATAAAAATAATAATCACAATAATAACGATAATAAACATAATAATAACTAATAATGGTAGAAATAAAAGTGTATACCCTCTCCAAGCTTTTTCTAAAAAGAAATATCCCAAACGAGACTCGAACCCGCGACCTCTAGAAACCCCAACAAACACAAATACCATTAATCCAATATAGCTTTTCTAAGATTACTCATATCATTTTATTTTATCCCCAATCTCGGCCCGACTAAACAAATACGGCCCAACAGAATCAGTACGGCCCAACATGAACAATAATTACACACGGCCCAAATTAGAATTAGTGAAATGGCGGCCCAAACGAATTAAAAAAATGTGTCATGGCTTAGAATCGAACCCGAGACCTCTCGGAAACAGACACATGCCTCAAACCATTCAATCTGTTTCGCTTTTCTGAAATATATCAAAACCATATATATATATATATATAACCCGTGTTAATCTGTGTTATTTCCCCACCCCTCACTATTACTAATCTTCTTCCTTCATCATCATCATAACCTATGTCATCATCTTCATCACCTTGTTTCATTTCATCACCAACAGCCGTCGTCTTCTTCATTCATCATCGATATCATCGTTGATCATCACATCATCCACCATCGTCATCTACATGAAATCACCATTCATCATCTTCATCAACTTTCTATCATCATCATCATCGTTTTCTCAAGGTGACATCACCACATCATCATCTTCGTGAGCATCATTATAATATCGTCACCCTCCTTCCTCATCCTTCCATCGACATCATAAGCCATAAAACTTTTCACTTACCGTAGTTGTTATTAGTCTGGCCCAAATAAAAAATATACGTCCCATCAGAAAAAAAAAATAAAGTCTCGGCCGAAATTTAAAAGAAGCTTTATGGTTATGAATTTCTCATGGCAGTAATGCTTGATTTTAAATATAGTGATAATTGAGGTAGGGGCCACGAAACAATTGATCACAAGAAGTATGCGTTTAATATTCATGTATATCAACACCTTTACAGCTCATGAGGATAAAATATTCCTTAATTTATATTACCGAAAATCATGGTTTAATATCTTCTTCATCGCCATTTATTTTTAGTAATAGAAGAAAAGGAACTTCAATAACAGAAAATGGTTGCAGCAACAACGATATAGCAGTAACATGGGCGGTTTTGGGTGGCGAACAGGAACAAAGAAACTGTAGCAGTGGTGGTAGACTTATGGTGATGAAAACAGTAACAAAAGATGGCGATTTGGTGATGGTTTTTACGGTGGACAGTTGTTGTAATCATACAGTTGCGTAGTAATCAGAAAACTGAAAGTAACTGCAGCGTAATAGCAAAATAATGGTGTGCTGTAGTGGGTTTTTGAAATAGAAGTAAAGGAGAGAGAGGAGAGAGGTAGAGTCGATGATGGAGTTTGAGTGGAAGGTGGAGAATGGTGGTGGTCTAGTCGTGAGTTTAAGAGGAAGACAAAGTAACGGTGGTGTGTGGTTTCATCATGAATCTCTATGTATTTAGTTGGTGAGAGGTTTTAATTATAGATCTAAAATAATATTGATGGAATGATTGGAAGAGTTAAAAATCAAAGTTGTTGCTTAAAGTCTTAGTGTATCAAATATAGATATATATTATATGTATATATTATATGTATATGTATATAATATTATAGTGTGAAGAATTTTCAACAAACACAATAATCGAATTTAATTTCAATCATAAGCATAGTAGAGCAGCCTTACCTTTTGGTTCTATCTACCGACATAATTCACGGACTGTGTATCGTGCTAAATGAGTGACGGATAAAAGTGTTTAGAAAAATCCCATATTTTTAATTAATTATATTTATTTATTTTGGTCATTATGGTATAAAATTCAGTCATTAAATTAATAAATAAAAATTACATCAACCGTCCCTCTCATTTATGGGTAAAATATAAAAAGTGTTAAAACTTAACAAATAGTTCCTAAATACATTTTTAATAAGCCTAAAATTTATAGAACTCATTTTTGTCTCACTGTTTATTTTAAAATTACATAAGTTTGAATTTACTTGCTTAATATTACTCGAAACATCAAACGAGTATTACAATCATTTAATATTTATTTTTAATATACTTTATTTATATATAGAGATATAGTTTAAATAATAATTATTATAATATCCTATTTTTATTTTATTAATTTTTAATAACAACAACATATAATACTTCAATTTATATTTTGAATTATTATTTATATATACATACACACATATCTATTTACAATTAATTGTTCGTGAATCGTCGAGAGCAGTCGAAGGTCAATTGAATATATGAACATCGTTTCGAAATCTTCTAGACTCAACATTACATACATTGCTTATCGTGTCGAAATCATATAAGATTAAGTTTAAATTTGGTCAGAAATTCCCGGGTCTTCACAGTACCTACCCGTTAAAGAAATTTCTTCTCGAAATTTGAGTGAGGTGGTCGTGGATAACAATAAAAATGTTTTCATGACGAATATGAGTTGATAAATTGAGTTTTATCATTATTGAGTAATATGGATAAAAATAATTCGGTTATTCGAAGAGTACGAATGAAGTTATCACCAAAGAGTGAAATAGGAAAGTAAAGATTAATCTTAACTTTTGACATAGCCAGGGTTGAATTTAGAAAATAAGGTTCGTCTTAACTTCTGACGTTGTCTCGATTGAATTCCGGAATTCAAGGGATTTAAAGAAAATCTAGGAAATCTATAAGATCTGATTCTTCGGGATTTATGGAAATTAAGATCTCCTTAATTAAATGCGATCATCTATCTCGATTGCTCTGTCAGATGTTTACATTATAAATTTACCTCTTCCATTTTATTATTCTCACCATTCCATACTTTCTTTCTTAGTTCATACATCCAAAAGATTGTGAAAATGCTTAATCCAGTTCTAATCCTTGATATTTTCCTAATTATCATTCCTGTCATCCTTCTTTTCAATCTTCCACCAGAAGAATCTGTTTACTTCTATTATTACCTTGGGATGATGCTATTCTTAATTATATCGTGTCTTTATATTGCTATTCGTATTAATATCCACGGTTTGCAACCTCCGTGTTGTTATCGGGCTTTATATTTTCTCTTATATTTTGAAATCCCTGCTTCTGTTTTCTATAATCATTGTCATCCACAGTTAATGCTCTCTCCTATTTTGCTGCGATTTATACTCCAATTTTCTATTTCTTTTGGAGCTTTGTCCCTTCGTTTCTTCTTTTTATGATTGGACAACTCTGTTAATGATCCAGAATTCGTAGATATGGAGTTTTGAATGAATTTAATGTTCTAAACAAGAAAGAACATTATAGCACGATTTGATTTGTCAAATTACCAGAATCAATGAGAATAGAACTATCAAGAATATATTTTCTTGATATGTTCAGAAGTTAATCAAAATGAAAGAGTTATGTAACATGACACACGATGACGTTATAATCTGTGAATCATCATGTTCCATTTAGAAACTCAGCATGACTTACTGTAATATAATCACGTTGATCAAGTGTCATTATATTATACTATCTCATGCATCAGTTCCCAACATTACTTCAATAACATTCATATTTTAAGCTCGAAAGTTTACAGAATATAGAAACTAACAGTTTCTATATGATGTAATACTGATAGCACGAAGAGATTAATGATTTTCGATAAGAATAGTTATAAAAATATCTCCAGAAATATGGAGGATATTTATAATGAAAGATACGATAATATCTCGGAATATCTAAGATTAGAGGATGATAGAAACTATTATCTGCAAGGGTTTAGAGTAAGGAGCAAGGTATTCACTAAAGACTTTAGCAGACATTGAATCATTTGGATTCTTTGAAGTCAAACTTATTCTTTGTGATTTGTTCACGGCTTTCTTCCTAGTTTCGCATAATTTGCTTTTCGGCACTAAATTTTCTATTGAATGTTTCCAATATAATGATACATAGGAAGCACGAGGAGGTATATAATTTCGAACGAGAATATTTATGAAAATATCCTCAGAAATATCGAAGATATTGATGATGATATTTTGGAATTTCTAAGTTCGATGGTTGATGGAGAGATTTTCCGCAAGATTTTAACATGACTTCGGAGCAAGATATTCTCTAAAGATTTCAATGGATCCTGAATTACCTGAATCCTTTGAATATAGGGTTTGGTCCTTGTATTTGTCCTTGGTCTCCTTCATGGTTAACTCTATCCGTTTTCCAGTTTCAACGTTTCTGAGTTTTTGTTTTTTTTTAACATATTATTCTTTATCATCAAACTTCCGACGTCTAAGGTCGTTTATGGTTGCCTATAGTTTCTGCTACTTCATTCAGCTTTTTCAACATTCAGAGTATCGATTCGTAAACTGGGTGCCTTTTCAAAATTTCAGAATTGAAGATCGTAATTCTAGAAGATAATTGTTATATGTATACATATAACTATTGATGTAGAAATGCTACGAGATTCGAAATACTGATTGCTGATTCCCGGTAATTGGTATGGCAATTATTGTTACAGGGTATAGATGAATACAAGATGGGGTTTCAATGAATATAGTGATTTTTTTTTGGAAAGTCCAAATTCATTGAAGTTGCTGGTAATTTTACTGCTAATGTGGTGAAATATAAATGGTTCTCCGGTACCGATGACGACAGGCAAACTTATATATCGAGGTTATAATAAGGCTAATTCGAATAGAAGTTAAAGTTGTCTTGTTGGAGCTGTGACAAAATTAGCTAATCTGAAAAGGTATCGCAAAGTTATTTTTGCTAATAAATGCCAAAGGATCTGACGCGGCTACGTGTTAAACTTTTACTCAGTTGTCGAGAGTTTCTCAGGTGCATAACTATATGCATAAATCTTTACTTTCGTAGATGAAGTGCGGTTGATTCATCCTATCGATTGAGGTGTTTTCAAGAATCATGAAAGGTTTGAACGCAGATTGTAATCGTGATGATACGGATGTGGTTTAAAATGATATCAAGTGGCAAACTTGAAGAATTGTTTAGTTTCATATGTTATAATCAATCTTTTAATTCATTTTAATTGTCCAGTATTGGTAGTCCACAGTTGATAGTCCACAGTAACAGTCCAATAATTCATATATAGTTTAATATATAATATTCAAATTAATTAATACGTATCGTGACCCGTATACATCTCAGACTCGATCACAACTCAAAGTATATATATTATTATAGAATCAACCTCAACCCTGTATAGCTAACTCCCGCATTACTGCATATAGAGTGTCTATGGTTATTCCAAATAATATATATAGATGGGTCGATATGATATGTCAAAATGTTGTATACGTGTCCCGATATTTAAAGTGCATAAAATAAATAACAGAATTTAAATGACGATAAATAAAATTGCGAGAATATAAATTGCGATAAATAAACTGCGATAAATAAATTGCGATGATTAAATTGCGATAAATAAATTGCGATAAAATAAAATGTAATACGGAATTAACAGTTAGCTAGGAACAGTTAGCTAGGATTTTGTTAGCGTTGATTCTTAACAAAATTTCTCATAGTTAATTAGTCTGTTTCTAACAAATTTTATTTTATCAAATGTTTTCTTCATTATGCCACTTGTTGGATTCTGATAGGTCAAAATCCAAATTTAAAATTTAATGAAAATGGTTACTCTGCGGTGAACTGATACGGATACCGGTGGATGTAAGTAGGATAGTGAATAACTGTGGAATCAGATTCGAAGAATATACAGTGTAACTTATTAATATGAAATTTAAATATTCCTCGGGTATTACCTACCCGTTAAAATATTTTCACCATTAACAGTTTGTAAAAAAGAATTTTTAATTACAATCTTTATGAAAACATATATACATATATATTTTCTTCAGATGTAATCATGGATTTAATGAGTCAATATGATATTAAACTCATTTGATTTATCGTTAGAACAAGAATATATAATCTCTAAAACATTAGAGATTACATAATCGCCATTTCGAACGAAGATAAATGATGTAGAACGATTCATAGAACAATAATTATATTCGAGGTACAGAATAAGATGTCGAGGCATGGATTGTTGATGGTACTGGTGTTGTTACTGATGGTACTGTTGATGCCGGTGATGTTGCTGAAGCTGGTACATTTTGCACCATATTCTCCAAATTGATTATTCGAGCGCGAAGTTCGTTGACTTATTACTCCAGGATGATTGTCGGTCGGAACGAGCGGATGAATAAGGTTTAGAATTGTGGATATTTCGTAATCTTTACGAGCTATTCAGGAGATGAGAGTGAAAATGATGTTTCGGATTGGTTCGCCGGTAAGTGCTTCAGATTCTTCACCAAGAGGTGAATCTGGTTGGTGGAAGAGATTGCCTTCTGCGCGTTTCCATTAATTAAGTCGACTACGAACCCATCAGATGAATTGATAATGGCTGATTAGTTGATTCATGTCGATGACGCTGTTTTTGGAGCTTAGGTGAACATCTATGTCGGAATAGCTGTCGGAATAACTATCGGAATAGCTATCGGAATCTGAGGGACTCAAACTGGTTGCAGGATTCATCTCGTACGATCAGATGGAGGATTTTCGATAAGAAATAGATTATAGGATGTAGATTAGTACCCTGTAATACATAATTTACATATGCATATAAAATACTAAAATCCCATAAGTTACGGAGGAATCTACGGAAGTTGTCAGGCAAAGTTACAGTAACAGATACGCTAAGATATGAATTTTGTCTATACACTATTCATGCAGTCAATGCAGTAAAACGTGTCTAGACTAAGAATGATAAGCAAGTGATTCTCTAAGAATGATAAGCAGGTAATTTTTGACACAAAATGATAAGCAAAACTTTTGACATGCAGACACGGTCGAAGTCCAGACTCACTAATGCATCCTAACGACTTATCAGTTAGACACACTAATGCAGACATGGTTCGCTAAGACCACCGCTCTGATACCAACTGTGAAGACCCGTCCTAATCCATCCGGATAAAGTCCATATCGATTATAAACGATTCACAACAGTTGATTACATCGCGAGGTACTTGACCTATATATGCTACACTTTACAAACATTGCATTCGTTTTGAAAAGATAAACTTTCATTACATCTAAAGTTGACGACATGCATGCCATTTCATAACATATCATACTATAATTGATTAAATAATAATCTTAATGAACTCATCGACTCGAATGCAACATCTTTTGAAATAGACCATGAATGACTCCAAGTAATATTTCTAGAATGAGCAAATGCACTGCGGAAGATTTCTTTCGTACCCGAGAATAAACATGCTTTAAAGTGTCAACCAAAAGGTTGGTGAGTTCATTAGTTTATCATAACAATCATTTCAATATTTTAATAGACCACAAGATTTCATATTTCAATACACATCCCATACATAAAGATAAAAATCATTCATATGGATTGAACACCTGGTAACCGACATTAACAATATGCATATATAAGAATATCCCCATCATTCCGGGATCCTCCTTCGAACATGATATAAATTTCGAAGTACTAAAGTATCCGGTACTTTGGATGGGGCTTGTTGGGCCCGATTGATCTATCTTTAGGATTCACGTCAATTAGGGTGTCTGTTCCCTAATTCTTAGATTACCAGACTTAATAAAAAGGGGCATATTCGATTTCGATCATTCAACCATACAATGTAGTTTCGATTACTTGTGTCTATTTCATAAAACAGTTATAAAAGTTGCGCATGTATTCTCAGTCCCAAAAATATATATTGCAAAAGTATTTAAAAAGGGATTAATGAAACTCACCTAATATATTTTGTAGTAAAAATACATAGAACGACATTGAACAAGTGTAGGGTTGGCCTCGGATTCACGAACCTATATCAATTATGTATATTAACACATGTAATTGTAATCGAACAAGTTTATATATTATTCTTAGTGACATAATTATTATTTTTAATAATTTTTAGGTTTTATTAATAATTTAGTTAGATATATTTACTTTATTTACTCTAGTTAAATAATTAGTATTTATTATAAAAATATTAATATAGTTATGTTATATGTAGTAAATATGGTTTTTATATAACTAATAGTCATTCGATAAAATAATATTAATAATAATAAATAAAAGTGGTTTCCTATAATAATAATAATAGTTATAATAATAAAAATGGTAATTTATATAAAAATGATACTTTTAATAATAATAAATACTAGTAATAATAACTATAAAGATAATGGTTTTACTAATAATAATAATACTAATATTTATATTAATAAATAACTATAATGATAATAATACTACTAAAAATAATACTAATACGTATGATAATAATAATAAAAATAATATTGGTAATAATAATAATCCTAATAAAAATGTTAATTTTTAAGGAATATGATAATAAAAATATTACTTTCAATAAAAATAATCATCTTTATAATTTGAACTATAATGATAATTTTTGTAGTAAATAATAATAAAAGTAATAATCACAATAATAACGATAATAAACATAATAATAACTAATAATAATAATGGTAGAAATAAAAGTGTATACCCTCTCCAAGCTTTTTCTAAAAAGAAATATCCCAAACGAGACTCGAACCCGCGACCTCTAGAAACCCCAACAAACACAAATACCGTTCATCCAATATAGCTTTTCTAAGATTACTCATATCATTTTATTTTATCCCCAATCTCGGCCCGACTAAACAAATACGGCCCAACAGAATCAGTACGGCCCAACATGAACAATAATTACACACGGCCCAAATTAGAATTAGTGAAATGGCGGCCCAAACGAATTAAAAAAATGTGTCATGGCTTAGAATCAAACCCGAGACCTCTCGGAAACAGACACACACCTCAAACCATTCAATCTGTTTCGCTTTTCTGAAATATATCAAAACCATATATATATATATATATATATATATATATATATATATATATATATATATATATATATATATATATATATATATATATATATATATATATATATAACCCGTGTTAATCTGTGTTATTTCCCCACCCCTCACTATTACTAATCTTCTTCCTTCATCATCATCATAACCTATGTCATCATCTTCATCACCTTGTTTCATTTCATCACCAATAGCCGTCGTCTTCTTCATTCATCATCGATATCATCGTTGATCATCACATCATCCACCATCGTCATCTACATGAAATCACCACTCATCATCTTCATCAACTTTCTATCATCATCATCGTTTTCTCAAGGTGACATCACCACATCATCATCTTCGTGAGCATCATTATAATATCATCACCCTCCTTCCTCATCCTTCCATCGACATCATAAGCCATAAAACTTTTCAATTACCGTAGTTGTTATTAGTCCGGCACAAATAAAAAATATACGCCCCATCAGAAAAAAAATAATAAAGTCTCGGCCGAAATTTAAAAGAAGCTTTATGGTTATGAATTTCTCATGGCAGTAATGCTTCATTTTAAATATAGTGATAATTGAGGTAGGGGCCTCGAACTAATTGATCACAAGAAGTATGCGTTTAATATTCATGTATATCAACACCTTTACAGCTCATGAGGATAAAATATTCCTTAATTTATATTACCGAAAATCATGGTTTAATATCTTCTTCATCGCCATTTATTTTTAGTAATAGAAGCAAAGGAACTTCAATAATAGAAAATGGTTGCAGCAACAACGATATAGCAGTAACATGGGCGGTTTTGGGTGGCGAACAGGAACAAAGAAACTGTAGCAGTGGTGGTAGACTTATGGTGATGAAAACAGTAACAAAAGATGGCGATTTGGTGATGGTTTTTACGGTGGACAGGTGTTGTAATCATACAGGTGTGTATTAATCAGAAAACTGAAAGTAACTGCAGCGTAATAGTAAAATCATTGGTGTGTTGTAGTGGGTTTTTGAAATGGAAGTAAAGGAGAGAATGGAGAGAGGTAGAGTCGATGATGGAGTTTGAGTGGAAGGTGGAGAATGGTGGTGGTCTAGTCGTGAGTTTAAGAGGAAGACAAAGTAACGGTGGTGTGTGGTTTCATCATGAATCTCTATGTATTTGGTTGGTGAGAGGTTTTAATTATAGATCTAAAATAATATTGATGGAATGATTGGAAGAGTTAAAAATCAAAGTTGTTGCTTAAAGTCTTAGTGAGTATGTAAAAGCACATGTATCAAATATAGATATATATTATATGTATATATTATATGTATATGTATATAATATTATAGTGTGAAGAATTTTCAACAAACACAATAATCGAATTTAATTTCAATCATAAGCACAGTAGAGCAGCCTTACCTTTTGGTTCTATCTACCGACATAATTCACGGACTGTGTATCGTGCGAAATGAGTGACGGATAAAAGTGTTTAGGAAAATCCCATATTTTTAATTAATTATATATATTTATTTTGGTCATTATGGTATAAAATTCAGTCATTAAATTAATAAATAAAAATTACATCAACTGTCCCTCTCATTTATGGGTAAAATATAAAAAGTGTTAAAACTTAACAAATAGTTCCTAAATACATTTTTAATAAGCCTAAAATTTATAGAACTAATTTTTGTCTCACTGTTTATTTTAAAATTACATAAGTTTGAATTTACTTTTTTAATATTACTCGAAACATCAAACGAGTATTACAATTATTTAATATTTATTTTTAATATACTTTATTTATATATAGAGATATATTTTAAATAATAATTATTATAATATCCTATTTTTATTTTATTAATTTTTAATAACAACAACATATAATACTTCAATTTATATTTTGAATTATTATATATATATACATACACACATATCTATTTACAATTAATTGTTCGTGAATCGTCGAGAGTAGTCGAAGGTCAATTGAATATATGAACATCATTTCGAAATCTTCTAGACTCAACATTACATACATTGCTTATCGTGTCGAAATCATATAAGATTAAGTTTAAATTTGGTCAGAAATTCCCGGGTCATCACATCTGCATGCTTGTATAATATTGTTTAAAAACTGTATTTGAAGACTTAAGTTGTTGTGTAATATTATTGTAAACCATTATGTAATGGTCGTGTGAGAACGCTATATTTTAGATTATCATTATTTGATAATCTTCGTAATGTTTCTAAACCCTTATCGATAAAATAAAGGTTATGGTTTGTTTTTAAAAATCAAATGCAGTCTTTGAAAAACATCTCATATAGAGGTCAAAACCTCGCAACGAAATCAATTAATATGAAATGTTTATAATCGATATAAACGGGACATTTCAGTTGGTATCCGAGCGTTGGTCTTAGAGAACCAGAAATTGCATTAGTGTGGCTTATCGAGTTTGTTAGGATGCATTAGTGTTTCTGGACTTCAACCGTGTTTTCTTTAAAAACGATTGCTTAACACTTTTTGTTGGAAACTACATATTGTTAACATGTAAATATTATGTGATATATTAATCTCTTAATGTGTTTGATATTATGTGATAGGTGTCTACCTCTAGTATAAATCCCATCGACTCACTTAATAATAATGAAGAGTCGAATATATTTTGGAAAGATTCACAAATTCCCGAAGAGGAACCGGAAGAAGAGGAACCGGAAGAAGAGGAACCGAAAGAAGAGGAACCGGAAGAAGAAGAGGAACCGGAAGAAGAGGTTCCGGAGGAGGAAATATTAGGAACCACAGTAAATCAGATAAATAAAATAAAATTCTCAACCAATGGACCAAACTTAAAAATGGTCAATGGTGTTTCCGCCGAGGAAGCAAAATATTGGGAAAATTACCAATTTTCTGATGAATCGGATCCCGACGAGGATTCCGATGATGTTATAGAAATTACCCCGGCTCAATTTAATAAGGCAAAAGAAAATAATAAGGGAAAAACTATCAAAATAGAAAAACCCGAGTCCAAAACCGATGAACTTTATGTTAACATGAAGTACCCTGATGGGGTGTACCGTAAACACCCGTATTTCTTAAACTTTCACTATAACCCGGGAACATCTAAGCCACCAGGTTATTCTAAACCATTTGTGAAAACGACAGCTCGTATTTGAGGAGCACCATATATCCCTAGAAAATTAGCGAAACGAACCAAGTCCGAGGAGGAAGAAACAAGCGAGTCGAAATAAAGAGTTGTAATCATGTTGTGTAATATATGTATTATAGTATGCTTGTACTTTTATGTTATATGTAAAAATTGCTTGTATTGTATGTTAATTATCTTTTATGAATCTAATCCTCGTCTATTTTACAGTATAAAAAACACACAATGGACGTTAAGGATAGACAACCAAATATTTTAGAAGACTTACCAGGGGATATGATTGATGAAATCTTGTCTAAAGTCAGTCAGAATTCATCGGCACAATTATTTATGGCAAAATTAGTTTGTAGGACATTTGAAAGACATTCCAGGCATGCCTTGGTTTATAAAAGGCTTTCCTTTAATATATGGTGTATATCACATTGGGGAGAACCTAAGTTACGCCGTGTTTTCTTTAAGGCATTAAGTGCGGGAAACCCTACTGCAACTTTCCGCTACGGGTTGAGAGCCTATTTTGACTCTACATATCCCAACATAGGACTTCGTTCTTTAGAAAGAGCTTCAAACATGCAACATAAAGAAGTATGTTATGTTTACGGGTTAGTGATGTTCGCTTCTCACCAAATTGAGAAAAAGAACATCGGGTTGCAACTTTTAAATAAAACATTCCCACAAGTAACGGATTTAGTAGTTGGAGTAAGAAATAAAGTTTTTAGATTGTTACAGGGCTGTTGGGCATTACGTAACCCCCGTCCTTTTGACGACGTTACAACATGCTGCCTAGTCAACGGTCACAACGGTTACTTTCCGCAAGACCAAGGATGGGAAATAGTATTAGTAAAACCCGAATTCATGACTTGTTTTTGGACTTACGAATTACGTATCTTTATTGCCTTTGCTGAACGACTTGCGTTAAACTAGAAATTGTCTTCGCAACTGCTTTTTATCAAAGTTATTGTCTGCTATATTTTATGCTATATGTAAAATAGCGGTATTGTAAGCTTGTAAAATATTGTATAAAAGTTTGAACGCGAAATAGTATTGTAATCAGTTTTTCATATAGAATTGTAGTAGTTGAATTGTATATTAGCTATTAAGTATGAACTTAACGGGTAGGTACTACCCGAATTAAAACTTATAAAACGCTATGAAGAAAAAGTTTTTATAAATAAGTTCATATTATGCTACGAAATACTATTGACTACTCTTAATATTCTATATGATTAATTCATTTCTTTTGGCTATTATTGAGGGAAATGGCACCGACTACTCGACACACCATGAATATGAGTGAAGAAGAATTCTGTACCTTTCTTACTGCGAACATAGCCGCAGTGCAGGCTGCAATGCAAAATAACAACAACAACTCTGGATCTAGCAGTGGAACTAATTCCACAAGAAATCGTGTAGGATGCTCCTACAAAGAATTCACTGCCTGTAAACCTCTAGAATTCGATGGAACTGAAAGACCAATCGGATTGAAACGGTGGACCGAGAAGGTCGAATCGGTGTTTGCCATAAGTAAGTGCACTGAAGAAGACAAAGTAAAGTACGCTACGCATACCTTCACAGGTACTGCGTTAACATGGTGGAACACCTATCTCGAGCAGGTGGGACAAGATGCTGCTTACGCAGTACCGTGGTCAGCATTCAAACACTTAATGAACGAGCAGTACCGTCCCAGAAACGAGGTTAATAAGCTCAAGGTAGAGCTTAGAGGGTTACGAACACAAGGGTTTGATATTACCACGTACAAACGACGATTCACAGAGTTGTGCCTATTGTGTCCGGGAGCGTTCGAAGATGAAGAAGAGAAGATCGACGCATTTGTAAAAGGGTTAACAAAAAGAATTCAAGAAGATGTGAGTTCACACGAACCCGCCTCCATACAAAAGGTGAGTCGAATGGCTCATAAGGGAAATGACCTCGAATGGCAAAATATTGGGAAATTACCTCGAATGACAAAATATTGGGAAAATTACCAATTTTCTGATGAATCGGATCTCGATGAGGATTCCAATGATGTTATAGAAATTACCTCGACCCAATTTGAAAAAAACAAAAGAAAATAATAAGGGAAAAGGCATCAAAATAGAGAAACCTAATTCTAACCACGATGAACTCTACGTTAATATGAAATACCCTGATGGGGTGTACCGTAAACACCCGTATTTCTTAAACTTTCACTATAACCCGGGAACATCTAAGCCACCAGGTTTTTCTAAACCATTTGTGAAAATGACGGCTCGCATTAGAGGAGCACCATATATCTCTAGGAAGTTAGCAAAATGAACCAAGTCCGAGGAGGAAGAAACGAGTGAGTCAAAATAAAGAGTTGTAATCATGTTGTGTAATATATATATTGTAGCGTGCTTGTATTTTTATGTTATATGTAAAAATTGCTTGTATTGTTTGTTAATTATCTTTTATAAATCTAATCCTTGTCTATTTTACAGTGTAAAACACACAATGGACGTTAAGGATAGACAACCAAAAATTTTAGAAGATCTACCAGGGGATATGATTGATGAAATCTTGTCTAGAGTCGGTCAGAATTCATCGGAACAATTATTCACGGCGAAATTAGTTTGCCGAACATTTGAAAGATGTTCCAGGAATGCCTTAGTTATTAAAAGGCTTTCCTTTGATAGATGGGGTATATCACATTGGGGAGACCATAAGTTACGCCGTGTTTTCTTTAAAGCATTGAATGCGGGGAACCCAGATGCAATTTTACGCTACGGGTTGAGAGCCTATTTTGACTCTACCTATCCCAACATAGGACTTCGTTCTTTAGAAAGAGCTTCAAACATGCAACATAAAAAAGCATGTTATGTCTACGGGTTAGTAATGTTCGCTTCTCACCAAATTGAGAAAAAGAACATAGGATTGCAACTACTAAATAAAACATTCCCACAAGTGACGGATTCGGTAGTTGGGGTGAGAAACAAGGTTTTTAGATTATTACGGGGCTGTTGGGCATTACGTAACCCCCTTCCTTTTGACGACGTTACAACATGCTGCCTAGCCGACAGTCACAACGGTTATTTTCCACAAGACCAAGGATGGGAAATAATACTAGTAAAATCCGAATGCATGACTTGTTTCTGGACTTATGAATTACGTGTCTTTATTGCCTTTGCTGAACGACTTGCGTATTAACTAGAACTGTCTTCACAACTACCTTGTATCAAAGTTATTGTGTACTATATTTCAATGTATATGAATAATAGCGGTATTGTAAGTTTGTAAAAATTGTATAAAAGTTTGAACGTGAAATATTATGATCAGTTTTTCATATAGAATTGTAGTAGTTGAATGGTATATTAGCTACTAAGTATGAAGTTAACGGGTAGGTAGTACCCGAATTAAAACTTATAAAACGCCAATATGAAGAAAAAGCTTTTATAAATAAGCTCATATTTTGCTACGAAATACTATTAACTACTCTTAATATTCTGTATGATTAACTTAATTCTTTTGGCTATTTTTGAAGGAAATGGCACCAACTACTCGACACACCATGAATATGAGCGAAGAAGAATTCCGTACCTTTCTTGCTGCGAACATAGCCGCAGTGCAGGCCGCAATGCAAAATAACAACAATAACTCCGGATCTAGCAGTGTGATGTTATGCGAGGTGGGGTACGAAATACTATATATTTTTAATACGAAATACGTTACAAATTACACAAGTTTTAATTATTTATTTACAGAAGGGATATACCAAAACCTTGCTACAACACTATAGGTAGTGTACCTAATCGTAGAGTAGTATAGTTTTTAGTAAGTCCGGTTCGTTCCACAGGGAGACGACTTATTTTACACTATATTTTTAAACAATTATATTTGTACAAAATATATTATATATAGTAATAATATATAAAAGGGGGTTTACCGTTTAATGACCGGTTTGTCGATTTTATATTTTAAGTCACAATTAAAACCTAATGCAAAATATAAATGACGATAATTAAAGTAGCAAAAATTAAAATGCGATAAGAAATAAAATAAAGGAATTATGCTTAATTAAACATCCGTAATCATGATGTTTGACGTTTTAATTTATTACCCTGGGTTAATTGTCCTTTGTCCTGAATTATTCGATAAGTCCATCTGGTTTTGTCCAAAATAGTCCATCGGTCATAATTATAAAGTGCGAGGGTCTTCGTCAAATTAACCTTATACCCGAAGTCAAATATTCCAACTAATTGGGGATTCGAACTGTAACAAGGTCTTAATACTTTGTTTAATGAATATACCAGGTTATCGACTGTGTGTAATCCAAGGTTTTAATACTTTGTTAATAATTACACCAATTACCCTTGAATGTAATCCACCCCTGTTTTAATGAGTCCAGTGACTATTAATTCATCCCCTTGTCCGGTCAAATGAACAATAATTCATATTTATAAATATTCCGCTCACCGTATCCGATCGAGCGTATGTGGTTATATATAACTACGTCAAATTGTAAATCTCTATATTAATCAAATATAAAGTCCATTAATAAACCATAGTCCCATTTCCACAAGTGTCGTTCTTTTGTCCAAACCCCAATTATGGTCCAAAGCCCAATAACCCCGTCTTTAATATTTAGTCCAACATCATGATTACTTCGACTTAAATAAGCATAATAATAACTTAAGTACGAGACATAAATTTAAAAAGGAGAACATAGCTTACATTGATTATTTATCGTGTAGTGTTACACGGATAGAACTTCGACTTTAAAACCCGTAATTAACCGTTACATTAACTAAACTAATCTAATATAAAACTAAAATAATATTTATATTATATATAATATATATTATAGACAGAGAGATAGATTGATGGTGTGTAAAACTAAACAGAATTTGTGGCCTTTTATAGGCAGATTTTGAAACTGACTACTCCGCGAGTGCGGAGTTTTTACCCTTTACAGCTCCGCGAGTGCGGAGCTTCAGATTCCAGCTCACCAAATTTTGGATCCTAGCTTTCTCGACATATTTATTATATATATATATAATATATAAATAATTTATATAATTATTTATATATTATATTTTATTCTTGTTCATAGTTGACTTGTAATTTTAGGTCCGTTGTGTCGCGCATTTACGCCCGGTTTATGTCCCGGTTCCGGATTTTCGAACGTCCTTTCGTACGCGTAGATATCTTGTACTTTGCGTTTTGCGGCTTGTACTCTTGTAATTTTTAGACGTTTCTCATCAATAATTTGAATCACTTGAATTGTATCTTGTACATTTGAGCTTTTTGGACGTTTGCGTCTTCAAATCGTCGTTTTCGCCTTTTGTCTTCGCACTTACTTATTTAAACGAATATTACATAAAAATATAACAATTGCAACTAAAAGCTTTACATATTGGAAGGATATTGCTACTAAATATATGTTCAATTGGAGCACTATCAAATATCCCCACACTTGAACGTTGCTTGTCCTCAAGCAATACACTGCCTGTAAACCTTTGGAATTTGATGGAACCGAAGGACCAATCGGATTGAAACGTTGGACCGAGAAGGTTGAATCGGTGTTTGCCATAAGTAAATGTACTGAAGAAGACAAAGTAAAGTACGCTACGCATACCTTCACGGGTACTGCATTAACATGGTGGAACACCTACCTCGAGCAGGTGGGACAAGATGTTGCTTACACACTATCGTGGTCAGCATTCAAGCACTTGATGAATGAGCAGTATCATCCCAAAAACGAGGTCAATAAGCTTAGGGTAGAGCTTAGAGGGTTACAAACACAAGGATTTGATATTACCACGTACGAATGATGATTCACAGAGTTGTGCCTATTGTGTCCGGGAGCGTTCGAAGATGAAGAAGAGAAAATCGATGCATTTGTAAAAGGGTTACCAGAAAGGATTCAAGAAGATGTGAGTTCACACGAGCCCGCCTCCATACAAAAGGCAAGTCGAATGGCTCATAAACTCATTAATCAGATTGAGGGAAGAATTAAAGAGAAGGCAGCTGAAGAAGCCAACACGAAACAAGTCAAGAGGAAGTGGGAAGAAAACAGTGACAAGAGTCACCAATACAACCACAACAACAACAATAATCGCAATTACAAACGTAATAACTATCACCACAACTTCAACTTTAACCGCAACAACAATAACAATCCCAATAACAACTACAACAACTACAACAACCGTTACAACAATAACAACAGCCGCAACAACAACAATCCCAACAATAATAACCAAAGGCAGAAACCATGCTAGTGGTGTGAAGGATACCATCCGACTGGGCTTTGTACGACATCATGTACTAAGTGTAATAGAAAGGGTCATGGTACGACGAAGTGTGAAGTTTACGAACCAATGGCTAACAAGAATAAAGGAACAAATAATGTCAAAACAAATAATACCGCCATTATTTGTTATGAATGTGGGAAGCCGGGTCATATCAGAAACGAATGCCCAAATCAGGGGAATACTAATGGACAGGGCCGCGGAAGAGTTTTCAATATTAATACAGCAGAAGTGCATGAAGACCCGGAGCTTGTTACGGGTAAGTTTCTTATTGACGATAAACCTGCTTATATTTTATTTGATTCGGGGGCGGATAGAAGCTTTATGAGTAGAGATTTTTGTGCTAAATTAAGCTGCTCATTAATGCCATTGGATAATAAGTTTTTATTCGAAATAGCAAACGGTAAATTAATTACAGCTGATAAAATATGTCGGAATCGAGAAATTAAACTGGTTAGCGAAATGTTTAAGATCGATTTGATACCAGTAGAGTTAGGGTGTTTTAATTTGATAATTGGCATGGACTGGTTGAAAGAGGTGAAAGCAGAGATCGTTTGTTACAAAAATGCGATTCGCATTATGCGCGAAAAGAGAAAACCCTTAATGGTGTACGGAGAGAAGAGCAACGCGAAGTTAAATCTTATTAGTAATTTGAAGGCGCAAAAGCTAATAAGAAAAGGTTGCTATGCCATTCTAGCACACATCGAAGAAGTCAAATCCGAAGAAAAGAACATCAATGATGCTCCCGTTGCAAAAGAATTTCCCGATGTATTTCCGAAAGAATTACCAGGACTACCTCCACACCGATCCGTTGAATTTCAAATGAATCTTGTACCAGGAGCTGCACCAATAGCTCGTGCTCCTTACAGACTCGCACCTAGCGAAATGAAGGAATTACAAAGTCAATTACAGGAACTTTTAGAGCATGGTTTCATTCGACCAAGTACATCATCATGGGAAGCTCCGGTGTTGTTTGTCAAAAAGAAGGATGGTACATTCAGGTTATGTATCGACTACCGAGAGTTGAACAAACTTACCATCAAGAACCGTTATCCACTACTGAGAATTGATGACTTATTTGATCAACTACAAGGTTCGTCGGTTTATTCGAAGATTGATTTACGTTCCGGATATCATCAAATGCAGGTGAAGGAGGATTGTGACGACCCGGAAATTTCCAACCATATTTAAACTTGATCTTATTATGATTTCGACATGATAAGCAACGTCTATTAAATCGAGTCCCAAAATGTTTGAACTATTTTTCACGAATGCATTGGACCCTTGACTATTCTCGACAATTCACGAACAATTAGGTGTAAATAAATAGATATATACATATACATATATATACTATTTTGAATTAATAAAGTATACTTTAATCATTAGGAATTTAAAATATAGAATAATAAATAGAATAATTAAGTTACTATTATATTATTATGAATCTATATACAATTTCTATTAATAATTGTTAATATATAATATTTAATAAATATTATTATATAATATAGTGTAAGGTTAATATATTTATAATTACAAAATAAAATATAAATAATATCATTATTATTACTTTCGTTGTTAATGATAATATAATATATGTATTTGTATTACCAATATTATTAATTCTAATGTGAGATTTAAATGGATATATAAAAATTGGATATGTATAAGTTGTATTATTATTATTATAATATCATTATTAATATTAATATTAAAATAGTATTGTTTTCAATATATATAACATCTAGATATGAAGTTTGATATATATGATTTGTTAAAGTATTATTATTACTAATATTATTATTATCATTAATAATATTAGTATTATTATAATTACTATGATTATTATAAATAATATATATAATAGATAAGTTGCTATTAGAATGAATATGTATATATATATATATATATATATATATATATATATATATATATATATATATATATATATATATATATATATATATATATATATATATATATGTATAAATATGAATGATTCTATATAATTAATAATATATATATTGTATTATATATAAATATAAACATTAGATATTCAATTATGTTACTTTATATAACATAAGTGTTACATAATTAATAAATCGTAATATTAATATATGAAATGTAATTACAAGTTTAATTATAATTGTCATTATTATTATTAATATTGATAAACGGTATTATTAAAAAGATTATTAAAAATTATTATAAACATTTGAATTGTTATATTATTACTATTATTATTGTTATCATTACTAATAACATTATTATTATAAGTAGTAATAAAATTATGATCTTAGTTATTTTTATGATATTATTATTATTACTTATATTTCTATTATTATTATATTATTACTTTTACTATCATTTATAATATTGAGTGTAATATTAATACAATTATATAAAAGAATTAATTATGATACATAATTACTGAAATATATAAGAATAAATATATAAATATACAGGTTTATATATATATATATATATATATATATATATATATATATATATATATATATATATATATAAATTCATATACAGGTATATGAATATATAAATAACTAATATATATAAATTTAGATACAAATAATTACGTATTTCAGTTTCAAATCATTTTCAATCTGCAGTTGATGTGTTTTTACGTCTCAAGATTTATACAAATCAGAATCTAATCACAAACACGAGTCCAATTTCTGTAGCAATCAGTTTCATCTTTTTTTTTTGTCCTAATCAATTCTTGTCGAACCACCTCTCCATTTAATTGATCGAATCCAGTTGTTAGATAACGCATTACGACCTTACACTACCAAATATCATTTTCAATTAACTTTAACAGCCTTTAATTACGCGAATTGAAATAGAAAATTGAAGAACCCAGACCCCGTCCCCTGCTTTTGTTCATTTTATCAAAATCGTGAATTCGAAATCAATTTCAGAAATGTATTAATGTGGTGAGGTTAGTAATCATCTATTTAAACTGCCTGTAAAGTCTTGAACTCCAAGTCCTTTTAACGAATTCCAATTTTGAAAGTCAAACTTAATTTGAAAAAGTCAAACTTGTTGTTCTTCATGTAATTCAAAGTCTAATCGAGATTTCAGATTCAATTGAAGGTTCAAATAGTTTCTGAGAGGAATTTTGACCTCTTCCATGTAGAAATCGTGGGCTGTAACAACCTCAAATTCAAAATCACCCATCGAGCAGTGGTCTTAGCGAACTAGGTCTTGCATTAGTGTGTCTAACTGATAGTCGTTAGGATGCATTAGTGAGTCTGGACTTTGACCGTGTCTGCATGTCAAAAGTTTTGCTTATTATTTTTGTCAGAAATCATCTGCTTATCATCCTTAGGAAATTACCTTCTCATTATTCTTAGTCTAGACACGTTTTACTGCATTGACTGTATGAATAGTGTATAGACAAAATTCATAGCTTAGCGTATCTGACAATTCATATCTTAGCGTATCTGTTACTGTAGACCTTGCCTGATATCTCTCGTAAATTTCTCCGTAATTTAAGGGATCCTAGTACTATATATATCTATGCATATTATGCATTGATAATACATCCAACTATCAATTTCTGTCACTAAACTCTTCATATCAAAAATCTTTTCTGTGATCGCGTAAGATGGCCTCTACGAATCGACCACGTTCCTCTGACTCCGAAGACAGCGTGACAGGAGCACACTAACCAATCAACTACCGTGATTACTGGATAAAATGGGGGTGGGTTTGCGACATACTCACCCTATGGAGAAGGGAAGAAGGTACTCCATATCATGAACCGAATCTACCACCTAACCTTGGAGTACTTGACCCGCTCACAGGCGAACCTGTTCGCAACACCGTTTATACCCTTTTTGCAAGAATTTTTCATCTTGAGGCTACCATTAACGGAACTAGAGAAGATATCCGACCTCTACCTCACACTGATAACCAACCAGGGTTAGTAGAAGAAGTTAAAGAACTCCGAGCTCGAGTGTTAACTTTAGAGAGTACAGTACACAATTTGCAAGCACCAGCAGTATCACCAATGCCAGTAACATCACCAGCCTCAGCACCAACAGCACTAGTACCACCAACAACAACATCCGCATCACCAGCTTCGACATCTCATTCTGTACCTCGAGTATAATTATCATTCTACATGACGTTCTACATCATTTATCTTCGTTCGACATAGCCATTATGTAATCTCTAATGTTTTAGAGATTATATATTCTTGTTTTAACGGTAAATCAAATGAGTTTAATATCATATTGACTCATTAAATCCATGATTACATCCGAAGAAAATATATAGGTATATATATATATTTTTTTCATAAAGATTGTAATTAAAAATTCTTTCGTACAAACTATTAATGGTGAAAATATTTTAACGGGTAGGTAATACCCGAGGAATATTTAGATTTCATTAATAAGTACACTGTACAATCTTTCAAATCTAATTCAACAGTCATTTACTATCCTATTTACAACCACCGATATACGTATCCGTTCACCGCAGAATAATCGTTTTAATTCAATTTCATATTTGGATTTTGATCTATCAGAATCCAACAAGTGGCATAATGAAGAAAACATTGGATAAAAATAAAATTTGTTAGAAACAAACAAATTAACCATGAGAAAATTTTGTTAAGAATCCACGCTAACAAAATCCTAGCTAACTGTTCCTAGCTAACTGATTACATTTTATTTATCGCAGTTTATTTATCGCAATTTAATTATCGCAATTTTATTTATCATCATTTAATTTCTGTTATTTATTTTGCGCACTTTAAATATCGGGACACGTATACAAGGTTTTGACATATCATATCGACACATCTATATATATTATTTGGAATAACCATAGACACTCTATATGCAGTATTGATCGAGTTAGCTATACAGGGTTGAGGTTGATTCTACAATAATATATATAATTTGAGTTGTGATCGAGTCTGAGACATGTACACGGGTCACGATACATATTAATTAATTCGAATATTATAAACTATATATGAATTATTGAATTGCTAACTGTGGACTATCAACTGAGGACTACCAACATTGGACAATTAAAATGAATTAAAATATTGATTATAACATATGAAACTAAACAATTCTTCAAGTTTGCCACTTGATTTCATCCTAAACCTCATTGTATCTTGACGATTACAATCTGCGTTCAAACCTTTCACGATTCTTGAAAACACCTCAATCGAAAGAATGAACCAACCGCACTTTATCTACAGAAGAAAAGATTTATGCATATAGTTATGCACCTGAAAAACTCTCAGAAACTGAGTAAACGTATAACACGAAGTTGTGCTAATTCCTTAGTGTTATTATTACCCAAAAATAACTTGATAATTCCTTTCAAAGTAGCAAATTTTGTCACAGTTCCAGCAAGACAACTTCGACTTTTTGTTCGAAACAACCATATTATAACTTTGATATATATATATATGCGTGCTCTTTTATTGTTACCGGGAAACCTTTCATATTCCATCATATTACCATCAGCGTTTAATCATCTAAAAACACAATTCTCCTGGAACCACCTCTAATTGATAACCGATGATTTAGATATCGTAGCATTAAATGCAGAGGAAACAGAAAAATGGTAGATGGTCTAAACGGCCAAAAGTTTGATGATAAAGAAAGGCGTGTTAGGAACGCTCGATAGAAAATTTGGTACTGAAAAACAGATTGAGCTAACCATGAAGGAGACCAAGGACAAATACAAGGACCAAACCCTATATTCAAAGGATCCAGATAATTCTTGATTAGATGAAATCCTTAGAGAATATCTTGCTCCGAGGTCATGTTATAATCTTGCGGAAAATTTTTCTTCATCAACCTTCGAACTTAGAAATTCCAAAATATCATCATAAATATCTTCGGTATTTCTGACGATATTTTCATTAATATTCTCGTCTGAAATTATATACCTCTTGTGCTATCTGTAATACATTATACTGGAAATTTCTGTAAAATCTAAGTATAAACCATGAATGAATTCTGAAGTAGTGTTGGGAACTGAAGCATGAGTTAGTATAATATAATGACACTTGATCAACGTGATTATATTACAGTAAGTCATGTTGAGTTTCTAATGGAACGTGATGATTCACTGATCTTAACGTCATCATGTGCCATGTTACATAACTCTGTCATTCTACTTAACCTCCGAACATATCAAGAAAAATATATTCTTGATAGTTCTATCTTCTGTAATTCTGGTAATTTAACCAATAAAATCGTGCTATTACAATTCTTCTGCTTAGTATATTATGATCATTCAAAATTTCATACATATGAATTCTGGACCATTATTCGCTTGACTTGAGGTCGGGAAGAGAAAACAAAAGCATGGAGCTAAAAATATAAAGGAGGATATAAAGCTCGATAACAACACGTAAATTACAAGCGGTGTATATCAATGTTTATTGCAACATAAAGACACGGGAGAATTAACAACACTATAACCCCAAGGGCGAAGTAGAAGAAAACAGATTCCTCCGGTGGAAGTTGGAAAAGGAGAATGATTGTGGCGTTAGTCAGGATAAGGACAAGGATTAGAACTGGATTAAGCATTTTCACAATCTTTTGGATGTATGAACTAAGAAAGAAAGTATAGGAATGGTGAAAATAATGGTATGGAAAAAGTTTAATTTATAATGAAAATATCAGACAGAGTAATCGAGGCAGATCATCGTATTTAATTATAAAGATCTTAATTTCCTTATTCGTCGAAGAATCAAATCTTTTAGATTTTGAAAATTTTCTTTAAATTCCTTAATTTTCGGAAATCAACTGTGACTACGTCACCAGATAAGATGAATCTGCATTTACTCCTTTCATTCTTTTGTGATAGCTTCACTCATACGCTTCGAATAATCAAATTGTTTTATCTGTATTACTCAATAATGATAAAACTCTAGTTATCGACTCATATTCGTCATGAAAACGTTTATATTGTTAGTCATGACCACCTCACTCAAATTTCAGGACGAAATTTCTTTAACGGGTAGGTACTGTGACGACCCGGAAATTTCCGACCAAATTTAAACTTGATCTTATTATGATTTTGACACGATAAGCAACGTCTATTAAACCGAGTCCCAAAATGTTTGAACTATTTTTCACGAATGCATTGGACCCTTGACTATTCCCGACGATTCACGAACAATTGTTTGTAAATAAATAGATATATACATATATATATATATATATATATATATATATATATATATATATATATATATATATATATATATATATATATATATATATATACTATTTTGAATTAATAAAGTATACTTTAATCATTAGGAATTTAAAATATAGAATAATAAATATAATAATTAAGTTACTATTATATTATTATGAATCTATATATAATTTCTATTAATAATTGTTAATATATAATATTTAATAAATATTATTATATAATATAGTGTAAGGTTAATATATTTGTAATTACAAAATAAAATATAAATGATATCATTATTATTACTTTCATTGTTAATGATAATATAATATATGTATTTGTATTACCAATATTATTAATTCTAATGTGAGATTTAAATGGATATATAAAAATTGGATATGTATAAGTTGTATTATTATTATTATTATTATTATTATTATTATTATTATTATTATTATTATTATTATTATTATTATTATTATTATTATTATTATTATTATTATTATTATTATTATTATATCATTATTAATATTAATATTAAAATAGTATTGTTTTCAATATATATAACATCTAGATATGAAGTTTGATATATATGATTTGTTAAAGTATTATTATTACTAATATTATTATTATCATTAATAATATTAGTATTATTATAATTACTATGATTATTATAAAATAATATATATAATAGCTAAGTTGCTATTAGAATGAATATGTATATATATATGTATAAATATGAATGATTCTATATAATTAATAATATATATATTGTATTATATATAAATATAAACATTAGATATTCAATTATGTTACTTTATATAACATAAGTGTTACATAATTAATAAATCGTAATATTAATATATGAAATGTAATTACAAGTTTAATTATAATTGTCATTATTATTATTATTAATATTGATAAACGGTATTATTAAAAAGATTATTAAAAATTATTATATACATTTGAATTGTTATATTATTACTATTATTATTGTTATCATTACTAATAACATTATTATTATAAGTAGTAATAAAATTATGATCTTAGTTATTTTTATGATATTATTATTATTACTTCTATTTCTATTATTATTATATTATTACTTTTACTATCATTTATAATATTGAGTGTAATATTAATACAATTATATAAAAGAATTAATTATGATATATAATTACTGAAATATATAAGAACAGATATATAAATATATATATATATATATATATATATATATATATATATATATATATATATATATATATATATAAATTCATATACAGGTATATGAATATACAAATAACTAATATATATAAATTTAGATACAAATAATTACGTATTTCAGTTTCAAATCATTTTCAATCTGCAGTTGATGTGTTTTTACGTCTCAAGATTTATACAAATCAGAATCTAATCACAAACACGAGTCCAATTTCTGTAGCAATCAGTTTCATCTTTTTATTTTTTATTATTTTTTTTGTCCTGATCAATTCTTGTCGAGCCACCTCTCCATTTAATTGATCGAATCCAGTTGTTAGTTAACGCATTACGACCTTACACTACCAAATATCATTTTCAATTAACTTTAACAGCCTTTAATTACGCGAATTTAAACAGAAAATTGAAGAACCCAGACCCCGTCCCCTGCTTTTGTTCATTTTATCAAAATCGTGAATTCGAAATCAATTTCAGAAATGTATTAATGTAGTGAGGTTAGTAATCATCTATTTAAACTGCATGTAAAGTCTTAAACTCCAAATCCTTTTAACGAATTCCAATTTTGAAAGTCAAACTTAATTTGAAAAAGTCAAACTTGTTGTTCTTCATGTAATTCAAAGTATAATCGAGATTTCAGATTCAATTGATGGTTCAAATAGTTTCTGAGAGGAATTTTGAACCTCTTCCATGTAGAAATCGTGGGCTGTAACAACCTCAAATTCAAAATCACCCATCGAGTTCAAAACGGGTTTTCATTCTCCGTGTTTACAAATTATATTTTTTTTACTCTAATCAATTTCAATCACAATAGTTAAAGCATTTCTATTTGTTTAATTCAAATACCAGTTTAATTTTTTAATGTTATGGGTAATGGAATCACCGGTTGATTCGATTAAGATGTTGATGAAGAAGAAAGTGAATCAGAAATAAAAGGGATAAACAGATTTAGATCGTGATTTAAACAGAAAATAATAAGCAGTTTAGATGGTTCAGAGTGTTGGTGTGTAACTGGGTGGTCGCGGGTTCGAGTCCCGTTTCAGACATTTCTTTTTGCAAGCTAGTTCTTAAGGTAGATTTCAATTCCAAATTTTATTATTATTATTTTTATTATTATTATTATTAATATGATTACAATTATTATTATTATTATTATTATTATTATTATTATTATTATTATTATTATTATTATTATTATTATTATTATTATTATTATTATTATTATTATTATTATTATTATTATTATCATCATTAATATTATTATTGTTATTATTGGTATTATAAGCATTATTATTAGTATTATCATAATAATAAGTATTATAACCATTATTATTATTATTAGACTTATAAGTATTACTAATATATTTATTATTATTAATTTTATCATTTAAGTATTTTTATTATTATTATGATTATTATTTTATTATTACATTTATCGTTATTGATATTATTATTATTATCATTAAGTATTAGAATTATTATTGTTATTAGTATTATCATTATTAATAAAGTATTATTATTATTATTAGTAACTTATTGTTTTTATCAAAACTAACATTTTTAATAAATAAATATTGAGTTTCATAAAAGATACTTATTACATTTGCTATAATTAAGATAATATCCCATATAACTATATATCAAATAGGCTAACATTTAAAAAACTTATACAATATCTATTTTTTTATAAATATAATACTAAACACTTGTGTATATAAATATATATAGATATCAAGATATATAAAAAGGATATAACTAATAAATTTATATATATATATATATATATATATATATATATATATATATATATATATATATATATATATATATATATATATATATATATATATATATATATATATATATATATATTATGTATATTAATAAATATACAAATCATATAGGTTCGTGAATCCGAGGCCAACCCTGCATTGTTCAATATAGTCATATGTATTTTTACTACAAAATACATTAGGTGAGTTTCATTTGCTCCCTTTTTAAATGCTTTTTGCAATATATAATTTTGGGACTGAGAATACATGTGCTTTTATAAATGTTTGACAAAATAGACACAAGTAATTGAAACTACATTCTATGGTTGAATTGTTATACTGGATATCGCCCTTGTTGAACTTGGTAGCCTAAGAATTGGTATTTTTTATAATTGCCACCAATTGACGCGAATCCTAAAGATAGATCTATGGGCTTTGACACGTCCCAGTCAGAGAATTTAAACTGCTTTAGTACTTCAATGTTATATGTTTGGGGATATTCTAGATGCATTTTGTTAATGTCGGTTACCAGGTGTTCAATCCATATGAATGATTTTTTTAACACTTGCGAGTGTACGATTATTGAATAAAGGAAATCTTGTGGTCTATTAAAATTATGAAAATGATTGATTATGATAAACCTATGAACTCACCAACCTTTTGGTTGACACTTTAAAGCATGTTTTTTCTCAGGTATAAAAGAAATCTTCCGCTGTGCATTTGCTCATTTTAGAGATATTACTTGGAGTCATTCATGACATATTTCAAAAGACGTTGCATTCGAGTCGTTGAGTTCATTAAGATTATTATTTAGTCAATTACAGTTGGATATATTATGAAGTGGTATGCATGCTGTCAACTTTCAATGTAATGAAAGTTTGTCTTTTAAAAACGAATGCAATGTTTGTAAAATGTATCATATAGAGGTCAAGTACCTCGCGATGTAACCAAATGTAATGTATTCGTCCAGATGGATTAGGACGGGTCATGAAAAGGATGATATTCCGAAGACTGCTTTTAGAACTCGTTACGGTCATTATGAGTTTATGGTTATGCCGTTTGGATTGACTACCGCACCAGCTGTGTTCATGGACCTCATGAACTGAGTGTGTGGACCATATCTTGACAAGTTTGTCATTGTTTTCATTGATGACATACTTATTTACTCAAAGAATGACCAAGAGCACGAAGAACATTTGAGAAAAGTGCTAGAATTGTTGAGGAAGGAAAAATTGTACGCTAAATTTTCAAAGTGTGTATTTTGGTTGAAAGAAGTTCAATTCCTCGGTCATATAGTGAGCAAAGAAGGTATTCAAGTTGATCCGGCAAAGATTGAAACCGTTGAGAAGTGGGAAACACGGAAACTCCTACGCAAATACACCAATTTTTAGGATTGACTGGTTACTACAGAAGATTCATCCAATATTTTTTCAAAATAGCAAAACCCTTGACTGCATTAACGCATAAAGGGAAGAAATTTGAATGGAAGGATGAACAAGAGAAAGCGTTTCAGTTGTTGAAGAAAAAGTTAATGACGGCACCTATATTTTCATTTCCTGAAGGGAATGATGATTTTGTGATATATTGCCTCAAAGCAAGGCCTCGGTTGTGTAATGATGCAATGAACGAAGGTGATTGCCTATGTGTCCAGACAATTGAAGATTCACGAGCAAAATTATACGACTCATGATTTGGAATTGGGTGCTATTGTTTTTGCATTAAAGACTTGGAGGCACTACTTATATGGGGTCAAAATTATTATATATACCAACCACAAGAGTCTCCAACATATATTTGATCAGAAACAACTGAATATGAGGCAGCGTAGGTGGATTGAGTTGTTGAATGATTACGATTTTGAGATTCGTTACCACTCAGGGAAGGCGAATGTGGTAGCCGACGCTTTGAGTAGAAAGGACAGAGAACCTATGCAGGTAAAAGCTATGAATATAATTATTCGTACTAACCTTACTACTCAAATAAAGGAGGCGCAGCTGGGAGTTTTAAAAGAAGGAAATTTGAAGAATGAAATACCCAAATGATAGAAAAAACATCTTAATATTCGGGAAGACGGAACCCGATATAGGGCTGAAAGAATTTAGGTACCAAAGTTTGGTGATGTGAGAGAAATGGTACTTAAAGAAGCACATAAAACCAGATATTCAATACATCCTGGAGCGGGGAAGATGTACAAAGACCTCAAGAAATACTTTTGGTGGCCTGGTATGAAAGCCGATATTGCTAAATACGTAGGAGAATGTTTGACGTGTTCTAAGGTCAAAGATGAACATCAGAAACCATCAGGTCTACTTCAACAACCTGAAATCCCGGAATGGAAATGGAAAAACATTACCATGGATTTCCTTACTAAATTGCCAAGGACTGCAAGTGGTTATGATACTATTTGGGTAATAGTCGATCGTCTCACCAAATCAGCACACTTTTTTCCAATGAGAGAAGATGATAAAATGGAGAAGTTGGCACATTTATACTGGAAGGAAGTTGTCTCCAGACATGGAATACCAGTCTCTATTATCTCTGATAGGGATGGCAGATTTGTTTCAAGATTTTGGCAAACGTTACAACAAGCATTGGGAACTCGTCTAGATATGAGTAGTGCCTATCATCCACAAACCAATGGGCAGAGTGAAAGGACGATACAGACTCTTGAAGACATGCTACGAGCATGTGTTATTGATTTTGGAAACAGTTGGGATCGACATCTACCCTTAGCAGAATTTTCCTACAACAACAGTTACCACTCGAGTATTGAGATGGCACCGTTTGAGGCACTTTATGGCAGAAAGTGTAGGTCTCTGATTTATTGGAACGAGGTGGGGGATAGATAAATTACGGGTCCAGAGATAATCCAAGAAACGACCGAGAAAATTATTCAAATTCAACAACGGTTGAAAACCGTCCAGAGTCGACAAAAGAGCTACGCAGACAGTAAAAGAAAAGATATAGAATTTAAAATTGGAGAGATGGTCATGCTTAAGGTTTCACCTTGGAAAAGCGTTGTTCGATTTGGTAAACGGGGAAAACTGAATCCAAGGTACATTGGACCATTTAAAATTATAGATCGTGTAGGACCAGTAGCTTACCGACTTGAATTACCTCAACAACTCGCCGACGTACATGATACTTTTCACGTATCGAATTTGAAGAAATGCTTAGCCAAAGAAGATCTCACTATTCCTTTAGACGAAATCCAAATCAATGAAAAACTTCAATTCATTGAAGAACCCGTCGAAATAATGGATCGTGAGGTTAAAAGACTTGAGCAAAATAAAATACCAATCGTTAAGGTTCGATGGAATGCTCGTAGAGGACCTGAATTCACCTGGGAACGTGAAGATCAGATGAAGAAGAAATACCCACACTTATTTCTAGATGATACATCAACACCTCCAACTGCTTAAAATTTCGGGACGAAATTTATTTAACGGGTAGGTACTGTAGTGACCCGAACTTTTCCATGATTATATATTATATGAGATTAATATTCACATGAATAAATGTTTTCAACATATTAAGCAATCAAACTTGTTAAGACTTGATTAATTGAAACGAATTTTGTGTTAACATTTGACCACCCAGTTTGTCCGATGATTCACGAACGTTATAACTTGTATATGACATGATATTATATATATGAACATATATATATATATATATATATATATATATATATATATATATATATATATATATATATATATATATATATATATATATATATATATATATATATATATATATATATATATATATATATATATATATATATATATATATATATTTAACATGATGAAATGATAAGTAAGTATCTTATTATGTATATTAACAATGAACCTTATACATAAAACAAGACTACCAACCTAAGAAATTCAAAACGATATCTATACGTAACGATTATCGTTGTAATAACGTCTTAATATTTATATATCATATTAAGATATATTAGTACATCATGTTATCATAATAATGTAATAATTTAACATCTCATTAGATATAATAACAATGGGATTAATTACATTTAACGAAATCGTAAACTTATAGGTTCCGAAACAACATGTACATGTAACGACTAACGATGACTTAACGACTCAGTTAAAATGTATATACATGTAATGTATTAAGATGTATTGTTACACTTTTAAAACACTTCATGACGCATATCAAAGTACTTCTACTTAACAAAAATGCTTACAATTACATTCTCATTCATTTTCATCAATAATTCTACTCGTATACACCCGTATTCGTACTCGTACAATACACAGCTCCTAGATGTACATACTATTGGTATATACACTTCAATGATCAGCTCTTAGCAGCCCTTAATAAGTCATCAAACATTTGGGAACCAATTTTTGTAATCTAGTATGAATTATTTAGCAAGATTACAAAAATATTATTAATCATTCATGACTTATTTACAAGAAAACAAACTTACATATTCTTTATATCTAATCCATATATCACGACCTAAAACACATACAAACACCTTCATTCTTCAATTTTCTTCATCTAATTGAACTCTCTCAAGTTCTATCTTCAAGTTCTAAGTGTTCTTCATAAATTCTATAAGTTCTAGTTTCATAAAATCAAGAATACTTTCAAGTTTGCATGTATACTTCCAAGACTTTCTAATCCATTCCAAGTAATCATCTAAGATCAAGAAACCTTTGTTACTTACAGTAGGTTATCATTCTAATTCAAGGTAATACTCATATTCAAACTTTGATTCAATTTCTATAACTATAATTATCTTAATTCGAGTAGAAAATCTTACTTGAACTTGTTTTTGTGTCATGATTCTACTTCAAGAACTTCCAAGCCATCCAAGATCCTTTGAAGCTCTAGATCATTTCTTGTTATTTCCAGTAGGTTTACCTACTATACTTGAGTTAGTAATGATGTTCATAACATCATTCGATTCATATATATATAACTATCTTATTCGAAGATTTAAACTTGTAATCACTAGAACATAGTTTAGTTAATTCTAAACTTGTTCGCAAACAAAAATTAACCCTTCTAACTTGACTTTTAAAATCAAATAAACACATATTATATATCTATATGATATGCTAACTTAATAATTTAAAACCTAGAAACACGAAGAACACCGTAAAACCGGACATACGCCGTCATAGTGAAACCGGGGGCTGTTTTGGGTTAGATAATTAAAAACTATGATAAACTTTGATTTAGAAGTTGTTCTTCTGGGAAAATGATTTTTCTAATGAACATGAAACTATATCCAAAAATCATGGTTAAACTCAAAGTGAAAGTATGTTTTTCAAAATGGTCATCAAGACGTCGTTCTTTCGACTGAAATGACTACCTCTACAAAAATGACTTGTAACCTGTATTTCCGACTATAAACCTATACTTTTTCTATTTAGTTTCATAAAATACAGTTCAATATAAAACCATAGCAAGTTGATTCACGCAAAACGGATTTAAAACGAAGAAGTTATGAGTAAAACAAAATTAGTTAAAAATGGTTAATTTGACTACGGGATGAATTGAAAAAAATCTATACTAACCATACCCTAACTAAATTATATTGTATTATACATGTATTCTAACATATATTATGTAATCTTTATAGACCATAGACACGTATACTATGTTTTGACATATCATATCGACGTCATATATATATATATATATATATATATATATATATATATATATATATATATATATATATATATATATATATATATATATATATATATATATATATATATATATATATATATATATATATATATATATATATATTATTTGGAACAACCATAGACACTCTATATGCGGTAATGTTCGAGTTAGCTATACAGGGTTGAGGTTGATTCCAAAATAATATATATACTTTGAGTTGTGATCGAGTCTGAGACTTGTATACACTGGGTCGTGGATTGGTTCGAGATAATATATATTGATTTATTTCTGTACTACTAACTGTGGACAACTAATTGTGAACTACGAACGTTGGACTGTTAACTTAACAAACTTAAATCGTTAAAACATAATAAAACATATTGTGATTATATTTCGATCATACTTTGATATATATGTATATATTTGTTCTATGTTTTGTGAATCGACCAGTGGGTAAGTCTTATTTCCGACGAAGTAAAAAATCTGTGAAAGTGAGTTATAGTCCCACTTTTAAAATCTAATATTTTTGGGATGAGAATACATGCAGCTTTATAAATGTTTTACAAAATAGATACAAGTACGCGAAACTACATTCTATGGTTGGATTATTAAACCGAATATTGCCCCTTCAAGTCTGGTAGCCTAAGAATTAGGGAAATGGCCCCTAATTGACTCGAATCCTAAAGATAGATCTATGGGCCTAACAAACCCCATTCTGGAATTTGGAATGCTTTAGTACTTTGATTTATTTGGTGATTGCGATTGCCAATTTATGACATACTTGCGAGTATGCGGGGAATATTCTATATGCATTAAAGTTAATGTCGGTTAGCAGGTGGTCATCATATGAATGATTTTTATACACTTGCGAGTGTAAGATTATTGAATAATTGAAATCTTGTGGTCTATTATTACGATTTGATAAATATATAGGTTAAACCTATAACTCACCAACATTGTTGTTGACGTTTTAAGCATGTTTATTCTCAGGTGATTATTAAGAGCTTCCGCTGTTGCATGCTAAATAAAACAGGATTGGAGGCTGCATGCTTGTATAATATTGTTTAAAAACTGCATTCGAAGACTTAAGTTGTTGTGTAATATTATTGTAAACCATTATGTAATGGTCGTGTGAGAACGCTATATTTTAGATTATCATTATTTGATAATCTTCGTAATGTTTTTAAACCTTTATCGATAAAATAAAGGTTATGGTTTGTTTTTAAAAATCGAATGTAGTCTTTGAAAAACGTCTCATATAGAGGTCAAAACATCGCAATGAAATCAATTAATATGAAACATTTATAATCGATATGAACGGGACATTTCACTAAAATGGGTCCTCAAATGAGGATGGGGATATATATATATATATATATATATATATATATATATATATATATATATATATATATATATATATATATATATATATATTAATATGTATTGCATTCCTGCTAGTACTACAAAAAGCTCCGGTCTTAACGCCCCTACTACTGCTGTGCAGCCTTTCCTCGGGTTCGTAGAGTCAGGTTTCCCGTTTACCCACAACGGAGGAGCCGCCCCCACTAGGCAGGCGGCCACGGGTCATAACGCACTCTTCGCACAACAAATCTACTTTGAAGTTGACTTATTCGCTCGACCAATCGTCGGAATGTGTACGAGATACCATAAGGGCCCAATATCTTAATAGCACCTTTGTCTAAAGCTTCGAATGAAACTTCATATCCGAAACGCAGGAACGATCTGACTAGAAAGTCAGCCTTCTTTCGTGCACATCCCACTTTTCTATGTTTTTATATATATGTGTGTGTAAGTCTTTGATTTGGTTTCGTCTCGGGCACAAGGGGGAATCCATTGTTCATTAAGGCGTGAATGTTCGTATGGTGATTTTTCCGCTCCTGTGCCACCAAAGACGGGAACCCGATTCTAGGGCGAGTGCTCAACCGCGTAATGCAAATAGGAGGTCCAGGACGGGGCCCCGACCAAGAAAATTGACTCTAGCTTGAAACCCCATCTCATCTATAAGCAAGGGAGAAGAAAATGAAGAAAATGGCGTTAAGAAGGTCGGTCCAGTTGAAATGACGAGTCATCCCCTCAGCCACGAACTCCGGCCCGAAGTTCTCAATAGCACTAAAGCGCGGAAACCTTTAAGCGTGTTGAATCAGTGTCCTAAAATCGAAGAAGCCAATTTTGCTTTGACCAGGCCAAAGGCAAAAAAGAGAGAAAAAAGGCAATTCCTTCTCTTCTGTTGTCACAAGAAGAGACTAGGTTCCTAGCCAAGCCAGGAATCCACGACCGATTGTCAAAAAATATCCCCGAGTGCCACTTTCAAAAATTCTTTTTAGTTCAATCACCCGCCGAAGCGAATAAATGGGATTCAAAAATCTCAAAAGTCTGACCGTTGGTTTGAAAACCGAAAAGATTCACCGGATAGAAATCCATGACACGTAGAAACGTACAATTTTAAATATGAATACAATTATTCACATAACACATAATAATTAATATATTATTACAAAAATAATAATATAGATTATAGAAATGACATGGCATGAATAACAATTAACGGGCGTTAAATAATAAACGATAAAAGATAACAAAAAAGTAGGGTCGTGACAGTTTGTCCCAAATATTTTTCGAAACGAGGCCTCTAAAGCCTTCGATTTTGTCTTTTTTGTTCATTTTTAGACGCTCTTTTAACCATTTTGAATTTCTATCATTTTTTTTTTTTGTATCCATGACTTAGCATGGTACATATTGTTTTAAGGCCTATTATTTCACTCACAATGTAATTATGTATAACGCATATAATTTTGAATCTAATGTCACTTCATTAAACATGCTTTTTATATCAATAATATGTGCCGCCAAATGGAGTACCATTTGGCGGCGCATAACTTTTGGTTTCAGATTGTGTTAAAATTCTCAAGATCACCCTAAAACGACCCTAACATCAAGACTCTCAGAAATTTTATTGCCATTTGAGGTCGTCAGGATGCCAAAAAAAGACATTTTTCTCATTATTAATGTTTTTTGAACGTTTTCAATATATATCATATTATTACTTTTATGTATACATGACTTAGCATGGTATATATAGTTTTAATGCCTATTATTTCACTCACAATGTAATTATGTATAACGCATATAATTTTGAGTAAAATGTCACTTCATTAAACATTCTTTTTAATCATTAATATGCGCCTCCAGATGGAGTACCATTAGGCGGCGCATAACCTTTGGTTTCAGATTGTGCTGAAATTCTCAGGATCACCCTAAAACGGCAAAACGAGCAAGACTCTCTGAACGTGCTTCCCATTAGAGGTTGTCTAGATTTCGAAAAAGACATCTTTCCTCGAGAATTCACACCACTCACCCAACACCACCGACGGTTTGTGGTGCTTGGTGTTTTTCGTCTTTGGCCAAAATGTTAGATCTATCGTATTTTTTGAATCGTAGCTCCGATTTAGTCAACGTTTTTTTTAAATCATGTATTTTTTCGAGATCTATCCGTTGGCAAAGAGCCGTAGGCGGTTTGTCCCAAATATTTTTGAAACGAGGCATCGAAAACCTTCAATTTTGCCTTTTTTGTTTAATTCTAGACGTTCTTTTGACCATTTTGAATTTCTATCATATTATTTCTTTTTGTATGCAAGACTTAGCATGGTAGATATTGTTTTAAGGCCTATTATTTCACTCACAGTGTAATTATGTATAACACATATAATTTTGAATCTAATTTCATTTCATTAAACACGCTTTTTACATCAATAATATGCGCCGCCAAATGGAGTGCCATTTGGCGACGCTTAACTTTTGGTTTCAGATTGTGTTGAAATTCTGAAGATCACCTAAAATGACCCTAACATCAAGACTCTCGGAAATTATATTGCCATTCGAGGTTGTCAGGATGCCAAAAAAGACATTTTTATCATTATAATGTTTTTTTGAACGTTTTCAACATATATCGTATTATTACTTTTGTGTATACATGACTTAGCATGGTATATATAGTTTTAAGGCCTATTACTTCACTCACAATGTAATTATGTATAACTCATATAATTTTGAGTCTAATGTCACTTCGTTAAACATGTTTTTTAAATCATTAATATGCGTCGCCAGATGGAGTACCATTTGGCGGCGCATAACCTTTGGTTTCAGATTGTGTTGAAATTCTCAAGATAACCCTAAAACGGCCCAACGAGCAAGACTCTCTGAACGTGCTTGCCATTCAAGGTCGTCTAGATTTTGAAATAGACATCTTTCCTCGAAAATTCACACCACCAACCAAACACCACCTACGGTTCGTGGTGCTTGGTGTTTTTCGTCTTTGGCCAAAATGTTAGATCTATCGTATCTTTTGACTCGTAGCTCCGATTTAGTCACCGTTTATTTTAAATCGTTTATTTTTTCGAGATATATCCGTTGGAAAACATCCGTACGCCGTTTGTTCCAAATATTTTTTGAAACGAGGCCTCTTTAGCCTTCAATTTTGCCTTTTTTGTTTAATTTTAGACGTTCTTTTGACCATTTTGAATTTCTATCATATTATTTCTTTTTGTATGCATAACTTAGCATGGTACATATATTTTTAAGGCCTATTATTTCACTCACAATATAATTATGTATAACGCATATAATTTTGATTCTAATGTCACATCATTGAATACGCTTTTTATATCCATGATATGCGCCGCCAAATGGAGTACCATTTAGCGGCGCATAACTTTTGGTATTAGATTGTGTTAAATTTACAAGATCACCCTATAACGACCCTAACATCAAGACTCTTTGAAATTTTATTTCCATTCGTGGTCGTCAGGATGCGAAAAAGACATTTTTCTCATTATTAATGTTTTTTAACGTTTTCAATATATATTGTATTATTACTTATGTGTATACATGAATTAGCATGGTATATATAGTTTTAAGGCCTATTATTTCACTCACAATGTAATTAAGTATAACTCATATAATTTTTAGTCTAATGTCACTTCATTAAACATGCTTTTTAAATCATTAATATGCACCGCCAGATGGAGTACCATTTGGCGGCGCATAACTTTGGTTTCAGATTGTGCTGAAATTCTCAGGATCACCCTAAAACGGCCCAACGAGCAAGACTCTCTGAACGTGCTTGCCATTCGAGGTCGTCTACATTTCGAAAAAGACATCTTTCCTCGAAAATTCACACCACTCACCAAACACCACCGACGGTTCGTGGTGCTTGGTGTTTTTCGTCTTTGGCCAAAATGTTAGATCTATCGTATCTTTTGACTCGTAGCTCCAATTTAGTCACTGTTTTTTAAAATCATGTATTTTTTCGAGATCTATCCGTTGGAAAACATCCGTACATCATTTGTTCCAAATATTTTTCAAAAGGAGACCTCTCTATCCTTCAATTTTGACTTTTTTTGGTTAATTTTAGACGCTCTTTTGACCATTTTGAATTTCTATCATATTATTTCTTTTTGTATGCATGACTTAGTAAGGTACATATTGTTTTAAGGCCTATTATTTCACTCACAATGTAATTATGTATAACGCATATAATTTTGAATATAATGTCACTTCATTAAACACGCTTTTATATCAATAATATGCACCGCCAAATGGAATACCCTTTGGCGGCGCATAACTTTTGGTTTCAGATTGTGTTGAAATTCTCAAGATCACCCTAAAACGACCCTCACATCAAGACTCTCGGAAATTTTATTGCCATTCGAGGTCGTAAGGATGCCAAAAAAAAAAAATTTCTCATTATTATTATTTTTTTGAACGTTTTCAATATATATCGTATTATTAGTTTTGTGTATACATGACTTAGTATGGTATATATAGTTTTAAGGCCTATTATTTCACTCACAATGCAACTATGTAAAACTCATATAATTTTGAATCTAATGTCACTTCACTAAACATGCTTTTTAAATCATTAATATACGCCGCCAGATGGAGTACCATTTGGCGGCGCATAACCTTTGGTTTAGATTGTGCTGAAATTCTCAGGATAACCCTAAAACGACCCAACGAGCAAGACTCTCTGAACGTGCTTGCCATTCGAGGTCGTCTCGATTTCGAAAAAGACATCTTTCCTCGAAAATTCACACCACTCACCAAACACCACCGACGGTTCGTGGTGCTTGGTGTTTTTCGTATTTGGCCAAAATGTTAGATCTATCGTATCTTTTGACTCGTAGCTCCGATTTAGTCACCGTTTTTTTAAATCGTGTATTTTTTCGAGATCTATCCATTGGAAAACATCCGTACGTCACAACAACAACAACAAAACCCAATACCACATAAGTGGTGTATGGGGGAGGTGAGATGTAGACAATCCTTCCCTTATTCGAGAATAAAGTCAAGTCATTTCTCCACCTAGAGCGAAAACACTCTCAAAAGTAGAGAAAATCATCCCTCTCTCTATTCGACGGATAGAGAGATTGCTTCCGAGTGGACCTCTGGCCAATAAGTAGGAAAAAGTTTTTTAAAAAATAAAATAAAATAAAAAATAAAATTGAGACGCCATGAAAATGGTAAAATCAAATTTCCATGGGTTTTAAATCATGCCTGAAATTTAATTTAGGCTCTAAGAGTCAGTCAAGTCGCCAATAAATCGATGCTTGCTGTTGACTCAATAACTAGAGCTCATTGGAAAACATCCGTACGTCGTTTGTCCCAAATATTTTTCGAAACGAGGCCTCAAAATCCTTCAATTTTTCCTTTTTTTGTTTAAATTTAGACGTTATTTTGACCATTTTGAATTTCTATCATATTATTTCTTTTTTTATGCATGAGTTAGCATGGTACATATTGTTTTAAGGCCTATTATTTCACTCACAATGTAATTATGTATAACACATATAATTTTGAATCTAATGTCACTTCATTAAACACGCTTTTTATATCAATAATATGCGCCGCCAAATAGAGTACCATTTGGCGGCGCATAACTTTTGGTTTCAGATTGTGTTGAAATTCTCAAGATCACCCTAAAAATGACCCTAACATCAAGACTCTCGGAAATTTTATTGCCATTCGATGTCGTCAGGATGCCAAAAAGGTATTTTTCTCATTATTATTGTTTTTTGAATGTTTTCAATATATATCGTATTATTACTTTTGTATATACATGACATAGCATGGTATATATAGTTTTAAGGCTATTATTTCACTCACAATGTAACTATGTATAACTCATATAATTTTGAGTCAAATGTCACTTCATTAAACATGCTTTTTAAATCATTAATATACGCTGCCAGATGGGATACCATTTGGCGGCGCATAACCTGTGGTTTTAGATTGTGCTAAAATTCTCAGGATAACCACAGAATGGTCCAACGAGCAAGACTCTCTGAACGTGCTTGCCATTCGAGGTCGTCTCGATTTCGAAAAGGACATCTTTCCTCGAAAATTCACACCACTCACCAAACACCACCGATGGTTCGTGGTGCTTGGTGTTTTTCGTCTTTGGTCAAAATGTTAGATCTATCGTATCTTTTGACTCGTAGCTCCGATTTAGTCACCGTTTTTTTTAAATAATGTATTTTTTCGTGATCTATCCGTTGACAAACATCCGTATGCCGTTTGTGAAATGACCCGTTCATATACATTATAAACGATTCATAATAGTTGATTACATCGCGAGGTATTTGACCTCTATATGATACATTTTACAAACATTACATTCGTTTTTAAAAGACAAACTTTCTTTACAACGAAAGTTGACGGCATGCATACCATTTCATAATACATCCAACTATAATTGACTTAAAAATAATCTTGATGAACTCAATGACTCGAATGCAACGTCTTTCAAAATATGCCATGAATGACTCCAAGTAATATCCTTAAAATGAGCTAATGCACAGCGGAAGATTTCTTTAATACCTGAGAATAAACATGCTTTAAAGTGTCAACCAAAAGGTTGGTGAGTTCATAGGTTTATCATAACAATCATTTCAATATATTAATAGACCACAAGATTTCCGTTTATAAATATATGTACACTCGCAAGTGTATAAAACCGTTCTGCTTATGTTGAGGCCTCAGTAACCAACCTTAACAATAATATAATAAGTCATCTTCGCAAAGATGGATACGTACACTCGCAAGTGTATAAATAATCCTCGAAGTACTAAACATCTGCCCACTAGCTCTTATGTCTAGTGCAGCCTACAGGATGGGGGTGTTAAGCCCGATAGATCTATCTTTAGGATTCGCGCTCACATGCTCTTATAACATGTAACTAAATTACCTAGCACATCAATCCGCAGAATTATCATTTTTGATCACTTGTCTCTATTTCGTAAAGCATTTATAAAAGCAGCGCATGTATTCTCAGCCTAAAAATATATATTGCAAAAGCAATTAAAAAGGGAGCAAATGAAACTCACCATACTGTATTTCGTAGTAAAAATACATATAACGTCATTTAACAAGTGCAAGGTTGGCCTCGGATTCACGAACGTATCAATATTGAGATTCAATATTGCAGGAAAGTACGTAGACGCAACGGAGATGATAAACACTAGATTGACCTCACGAGCATACCCATGAACCATAACCATCACCTCCATAGCTATAACCCATAATTTCCTTAGCTTCGACTCATTCAAAAAACTATTTTGAAATCACTCGGACATCACTCCGTCGTAATTTTTTATGTATACTAATAATATCTTGAAATAATACAGAGCAAATATATATATATGTAAATCGGTTGAGAGAGTTTAGAGAAATATATTTTCAAGTTTCTATGAAATAATGAAACCTATTGAATTCTATTTGTAATAGATTTTGAATTATTAAAGTGAATTATTAAAGTGAATTATTAAAGTATGAATTATTAAAGTGAATTATTAAAGTATGAATTATTAAAGTGAATTATTAAAGTATGAATTATTAAAGTGAATTATTAAAGTTAAAGTAAAGTAAAAGTAAAGTAAAGGTAAAGTTAAAGTATAGTAAAAGTATAAAAACTATGTATGTATAATACGCGTATAAATATATATAATATTAATTTAAATCGTTATATATATCTAATGAAATAAAATATAAATATCATTATATTTATTATACTGGTTAAGTAATGAGTTGTCAAAAGTGATTCTAGATATTTATAAAAGTTATATATATTTTAAGCATTTAATATATTTTTTTTAATTTCGTCGATAATCATATTGAAACAAATACGTTCATGTAAAGCATTATACGTTTAAATACTTTTTTGACATTTTCAATTTATAATATATACACATATACATACATATTCATATATGTTCATTTAATGGTTCATGAATCATTGAAATTTGGTCGAGGTTTAAATGAATGTATAAACATAGTTTAAAATCCTTGAGATTTAACTTAACAAACATTGCTTATCGTGTCAGAATAATATAAAGATAAAGTTTAAATTTAGTTGGAAATTTCTGGGTCGTCACAGTACCTACCCGTTAAAGAAATTTCGTCCCCGAAATTTGATAGAGGTCGTCATGACTAACAATGAGAATGTTATTATGACGATTATAAAGTTTTATCATGTCTAAGAAGTATGGATAAAATAATTCAATTACTCAAAGCGTATGAGGGAAGTTATCGTAAATGAAGGAAATAAGATTATAGTGATTCGTCATATCTTTTGACGTCATCACAATTGATCTCCGAATTTAAAGAAAATCTTTGTAATCTATGTTGGATTTGATGCTTCGGTGATTAAGGAGATTATGATTCTCTTCGAGTTAATACGATAATCCATCTTGATTTCTCTGTCGGGTATTTCACTATAAATCCACCTCCTTCGTTTCCTTACAACTCACACCTTCTATTCTTTCTCCCTCAACTCATATTTTAAAGTATTTGTCAATATGCTTCATCCAGTACTGATTCTCGATATACTCCTCACTTTCATATCTGTCATTCTTCTTTTTCATCTGCCTCCGGAAGAATCTATTTACTTCTACTATACTCTTGGTTTTATAGTGTTTTTAGTTCTCCCGTGTCTTTATATTGCTATATGCATTGATATATACGGTTTGTGATTTCTGGGTTGTTGTTGGGTTTTATATCTTCCCTTATATTTCAAAGTCCTTGCTTCTTCTATAATCGTTGTCATCCACAGTTAATGCTCTCTTCTATTTGCTATAATTTATACTCCCATTTCTAGTTCGGAGCTTTGTCCTTTCGTTTCTTCTTCTTGCGATTAAGCACCGCTTGTAATGGTCCAGAATTCGCAGATATAAATTTCGGAATGAACATTGTTAATGTTCTAGGAAGGAAATTGTAATGACACGATCTTGATTTGTTAATTTACCAAAATACCCTGAAAAGACCGAATCATCAAGAAAATATATTCTTGATATTTTTAGAGATTAAATAGAATACAAGAGTCTTGTAACATAGCACATGATGACGTTATGATATGTGAATCATCATGTTCCATTTAGAAACTCATCATGAATTACTATAATATAATCACGTTGATCAAGTGTCATTATATTATACTAACTCATGCTTCAGCTCCCAACACTTCTTCAAAAATATTCCTATTTTAAACTCGAATGTTTCAGAATTTAGAAACTAAAATAGTTTCCTTTATGATATAATACAGATAGCGCGAAGAGGTAAATGATTTCAGATAAGAATAATTATAAAAATATCTTCAGAAGTATGGATGATATTTATAATGAAAAATACGATGATATCTTAGAATGTCTAATATCAGAGGATGATGAAGGATATTGTCCGCAGGGGTTTAGAGTTAGGAGCAAGGTATTCGTTAATGACTTCAGCAAGTAATGAATCATTTGGATCCTTTGAAGGCAGGTTCAGCCTTTATGATTTGTCCACAGCCTCCTTCATACTTTGCTCAATCCGTTTTCCAGTTCTAAAGCTTCTCTTTTTCTGAGCTTTGCCAATATACTATCCTTTATAATCCAACTTTTTACTGTTAAGGTCGTTTACAGTTTTTGTTGCTTCATCAGCATTTTTCAAAATTTCGAGAACTGGTTCGCAGTTTAGGGTGTTTTTCAGAATTTCTCATTCAAAGAATGTAAGTCTTGGAGGTAGACGTTGTGTGTATATGTAATTGTTGATGTAGATATGCTGCGAGGTTTCAAAATACTAATTGCTGATTCTCAATAATTGGTATGGCAATTCTTGTTATAAGGTACGAATAAATATATGATAGGGTTTCGATAATTATAATGATTTTTTTTTTTTTTGGAAAGTCAAAGATTAGTGAAGTTGTTGATAAGTTTATTGCTAATGTGGTGAATATAAACGATTCCCCGGTAACGTTGGCGAAAGGGCAACGTATCTATCGAGATTATAATAAGACTAGTCCGACTGAAAAGTCGAAGTTGACTTGCTGGAGCTGTGACAAAACTGTCTACTTTGAAAAGGAATTGAAAAGTCATTTTAGCTAATAAATGCCAAAGGGTCTGACACGGATACGCGTTGAACTATGACTTTGGCTTCGAGAGCTTTTTAGGTACATAAATGTGGGTAATATGTGGTTGGATCATCATCTCGATTGTTCATTATTTGAAGTGTCTTCGAAAACTTCAGAGAGTTTGAACACAGTTTGTAATCATTAATATACATATGATGTTCTAACACAGTTTTGAAGTCAAAGTATAGCTTTGAAAGATGTAGGAATCTAAGAGTGATGTCTTCTGTTAAATCATGACTTGGATTTTGATTTGTCAAAATCAGAATGCGTAATCAAATTTGGGTGAGAATGGTTGTTTTGATTACTATACAAGAATGTATATTGTTGTGAGATTTTGGGAGTATAGTTGATGATTTGCTTAATCAGATTCGAAAAATGTAACATATTAATTGTGAATTTATATATCTCTCGGGTATTACCTACCCGTTAATTTTTTTTTTCACAATTAATATTTTATACAACAGAATTTTATTACAGTCTTTATGAAAATATATATGTGCATATTTTCTTCAGATGTAACATAGATTTAATGAGTTAATATTAAATTAAACTCATTTGATTTACGGTTGAAACTAGAACTGAATAATCCCTAAAGACTTTAGAAATTACATAACTTCTACGGAGTATTTATTCAATAAAATTGAAATTATGAATTAATACTTCGTTATTTGTTGGTGTTTGTAACCCTTGCACCATATTCTCTAAAGCCACTACTCGAGCGCGAAGCTCGTTGACTTCTTCTGTTACACCGGGGTGATTGTCGGTTCGGACGAGCGGATAAATAAAATCTAGAATTTGATGTAGTATATAATCGTGACGAGATACTATGAAAATGAGAGAGCAAATGGTGTTTCAGACCGGTTCGCCGGTAAGTGCTTCAGGTTCATCGCCAAGAGGGCAATGTGGTGGATGGAAGGGATCACCTTCTTCTTGTCTCCAATTATTGAGGAGGCTACGAACCTATCCCCAATTCATCCAGAATAGATGATGGCTAATTGGTTGATCCATTCCGGTCACACTGCTTTCGGAGCTTGAGTGGGATTCCATATCGGAATTCGAGGGACTTGAACTAATGACGAATTCCATTTCGTTCGATTGAATAAAGGATTTTTCGATATGAAATGATTTTTCGGCTATCGGGTGGTATTCTAATTACATAGAATATCTATATATATAGCGTAAAAGATTTCGTAGATTACGGAGGAATTTACGGAATATGTCAGGCAAAGTTTACAGTAACAGATACGTTAAGATATGAATTAGCAGATACGCTAAGATATGAATTTTGTCTATACACTATTCATGCAATCAATGCAATAAGATGTGTCTAGACTAAGAATGATAAGCAAGTAATTTCTGACAAGAATGATGAGCAAAACTTTTGACATGCAGACACGGTCGAAGTCCAGACTCACTAATGCATCCTAACGACTATCAGTTAGACACACTAATGCAGACCTGGTTCGCTAAGACCACCGCTCTGATACCAACTGAAATGACCCGTTCATATACATTATAAATGATTCATAATAGTTGATTACATCGCGAGGTATTTGACCTCTATATGATACATTTTACAAACATTACATTCGTTTTTAAAAGACAAACTTTCTTTACAACGAAAGTTGACGGCATGCATACCATTTCATAATACATCCAACTATAATTGACTTAAAAATAATCTTGATGAACTCAATGACTCGAATGCAACGTCTTTCAAAATATGCCATGAATGACTCCAAGTAATATCCTTAAAATGAGCTAATGTACAGCGGAAGATTTCTTTAATACCTAAGAATAAACATGCTTTAAAGTGTCAACCAAAAGGTTGGTGAGTTCATAGGTTTATCATAACAATCATTTCAATATATTAATAGACCACAAGATTTCCGCTTATAAATATATGTACACTCGCAAGTGTATAAAACCGTTCTGCTTATGTTGAGGCCTCAGTAACCAACCTTAACAATAATATAATAAGTCATCTTCGCAAAGATGGATACGTACACTCGCAAGTGTATAAATAATCCTCGAAGTACTAAACATCCGCCCACTAGCTCTTATGTCTAGTGCAGCCTACAGGATGGGGGTGTTAAGCCCGATAGATCTATCTTTAGGATTCGTGCTCACATGCTCTTATAACATGTAACTAAATTACCTAGCACATCAATCCGCAGAATTATCATTTTTGATCACTTGTCTCTATTTCGTAAAGCATTTATAAAAGCAGCGCATGTATTCTCAGCCCAAAAATATATATTGCAAAAGCAATTAAAAAGGGAGCAAATGAAACTCACCATACTGTATTTCGTAGTAAAAATACATATAACGTCATTTAACAAGTGCAAGGTTGGCCTCGGATTCACGAACGTATCAATATTGAGATTCAATATTGCAGGAAAGTGCGTAGACGCAACGGAGATGATAAACACTAGATTGACCTCACGAGCATACCCATGAACCATACCCATCACCTCCATAGCTATAACCCATAATTTCCTTAGCTTCGACTCATTCAAAAAACTATTTTGAAATCACTCGGACATCACTCCGTCGTAATATTTTATGTATACTAATAATATCTTGAAATAATACAGAGCAAATATATATATATATCTAAATCGGTTGAGAGAGTTTAGAGAAATATATTTTCAAGTTTCTATAAAATAATGAAACCTATTGAATTCTATTTATAATAGATTTTTGAATTATTAAAGTGAATTATTAAAGTGAATTATTAAAGTATGAATTATTAAAGTGAATTATTAAAGTATGAATTATTAAAGTGAATTATTAAAGTATGAATTATTAAAGTGAATTATTAAAGTTAAAGTAAAGTAAAAGTAAAGTAAAGGTAAAGTTAAAGTATAGTAAAAGTATAAAAACTATGTATGTATAATACGCGTATAAATATATATAATATTAATTTAAATCGTTATATATATTTAATGAAATAAAATATAAATATCATTATATTTATTATACTGGTTAAGTAATGAGTTGTCAAAAGTGATTCTAGATATTTATAAAAGTTATATATATTTTAATAATAAAGTTCTTTTTAAACTGAAAACGTTTTTGTACGTTTGAAAATAGATTAATAGAATATTATGGAAACCAATTCTCCACTAACTTTTGTCCAACTTTCGTAAATGACACTTTTTGTTTTTATTTATAAATAGCTTTACAAATTATTCCGAATATCGTTAAAAGGAATAGATTTTCTCAATCATAGTGGACCTCTCAACAGAGACTTGTAATCATAATTCAATGTTTCTGATAATTCAAGCATTTAATATATTTTTTTTAATTTCGTCTATAATCATATTGAAACAAATACGTTCATGTAAAGCATTATACGTTTAAATACTTTTTTGACATTTTCAATTTATAATATATACACATATACATACATATTCATATATGTTCATTTAATGGTTCGTGAATCATTGAAATTTGGTCGAGGTTTAAATGAATGTATAAACATAGTTTAAAATCCTTGAGATTTAACTTAACAAACATTGCTTATCGTGTCAGAATAATATAAAGATAAAGTTTAAATTTAGTCGGAAATTTCTGGGTCGTCACAGTACCTACCCGTTAAAGAAATTTCGTCCCCGAAATTTGATAGAGGTCGTCATGACTAACAATGAGAATGTTATTATGACGATTATAAAGTTTTATCATGTCTAAGAAGTATGTATAAAATAATTCGATTACTCAAAGCGTATGAGGGAAGTTATCGTAAATGAAGGAAATAAGATTATAGTGATTCGTCATATCTTTTGACGTCATCACAATTGATCTCCGAATTTAAAGAAAATCTTTTTAATCTATGTTGGATTTGATGCTTCGGTGATTAAGGAGATTATGATTCTCTTTGAATTAATACGATAATCCATCTTGATTTCTCTGTCGGGTATTTCACTATAAATCCACCTCCTTCGTTTCCTTACAACTCACACCTTCTATTCTTTCTCCCTCAACTCATATTTTAAAGTATTTGTCAATATGCTTCATCCAGTACTGATTCTCGATATACTCCTCACTTTCATATCTGTCATTCTTCTTTTTCATCTGCCTCCGGAAGAATCTATTTACTTCTACTATACTCTTGGTTTTATAGTGTTTTTAGTTCTCCCGTGTCTTTCTATTGCTATATGCATTGATATATACGGTTTGTGATTTCTGGGTTGTTGTTGGGTTTTATATCTTCCCTTATATTTCAAAGTCCTTGCTTCTTCTATAATCGTTGTCATCCACAGTTAATGCTCTCTTCTATTTGCTATGATTTATACTCCCATTTCTAGTTCGGAGCTTTGTCCTTTCGTTTCTTCTTCTTGCGATTAAGCACCGCTTGTAATGGTCCAGAATTCGCAGATATAAATTTCGGAATGAACATTGTTAATGTTCTAGGAAGGAAATTGTAATGACACGATCTTGATTTGTTAATTTACCAAAATACCCTGAAAAGACCGAATCATCAAGAAAATATATTCTTGATATTTTTAGAGATTAAATAGAATACAAGAGTCGTGTAACATAGCACATGATGACGTTATGATCTGTGAATCATCATGTTCCATTTAGAAACTCATCATGAATTACTATAATATAATCACGTTGATCAAGTGTCATTATATTATACTAACTCATGCTTCAGCTCCCAACACTTCTTCAAGAATATTCCTATTTTAAACTTGAATGTTTCAGAATTTAGAAACTAAAATAGTTTCCTTTATGATATAATACAGATAGCGCGAAGAGGTAAATGATTTCAGATAAGAATAATTATAAAAATATCTTCAGAAGTATGGATGATATTTATAATGAAAGATACGATGATATCTTAGAATGTCTAATATCAGAGGATGATGAAGGATATTGTCCGCAGGGGTTTAGAGTTAGGAGCAAGGTATTCGTTAATGACTTCAGCAAGTAATGAATCATTTGGATCCTTTGAAGGCAGGTTCAGCCTTTATGATTTGTCCACAGCCTCCTTCATACTTTGCTCAATCCGTTTTCCAGTTCTAAAGCTTCTCTTTTTCTGAGCTTTGCCAATATACTATCCTTTATAATCCAACTTTTTACTGTTAAGGTCGTTTACAGTTTTTGTTGCTTCATCAGCATTTTTCAAAATTTCGAGAACTGGTTCGCATGGTACATATTGTTTTAAGGCCTATTATTTCACTCACAATGTAATTATGTATAACGCATATCATTTTGAATCTAATGTCACTTTATTAAACACGCTTTTTATAACAATAATATGCGCCGCTAAATGGAGTACCATTTAGCGGCACATAACTTTTGGTTTCATATTGTGTTGAAATTCTAAAGATCACCCTAAAACGACCCTAACATCAAGACTCTCAGAACTTCTATTGCCATTCGAGGTCGTCAGGATGCCAAAAAAGACATTTTTCTCATTATTAATGTTTTTTGAACGTTTTCAATATATATCGTAATATTACTTTTGTGTATACATGACTTAGCTTGGTATATATAGTTTTAAGGCCTATTATTTCACTCACAATGTAACTATGTATAACTCATATAATTTTTAGTCTAATGTCACTTCACTAAATATGCTTTTTAAATCATTAATATACGCCGCCAGATGGTGTATCATTTGGCGGCGCATAACCTTTGGTTTTAGATTGTGCTGAAATTCTCAGGATAACCCTAAAACGGCCCAACGAGCAAGACTCTCTGAACCTGCTTGCCATTCGAGGTCGTCTAGATTTCGAAAAAGACATCTTTCCTCGAAAATTCACACCACTCACCAAACACCACCGATGAAATGTCCCGTTCATATAGATTATAAACGTTCCATATTAATTGATTTTGTTGCGTGGTTTTGACCACTATATGAGACGTTTTTCAAAGACTGCATTCGATTTTAAAACAAACCATAACCTTTAAAATATTACGACGATTATCAAATAATGATAATCTAAAATATTGCATTTTCACACGGCCATTACATAATGGTTTACAATAATATTACACAACAATATATGTCTTCGAATGCAGTTTTTAAACAATATTATACAAGCATGCTGACTCCAACTCTTGTCCATAAATTAGCATGCAACAGCGGAAGCTCTTAATAATCACCTGAGAATAAACATGCTTTAAACGTCAACAAAAATGTTGGTGAGTTATAGGTTTAACCTATATATTTATCAATTCGTAATAATAGACCACAAGATTTCATATTTCAATTTCTCATAAACAACATGCAATCTGCATAAAAATTATTCATATGTTGAACACCTGGTAACCGACGTTAACAAATGCATCTAGAATATCCCCAATATACAGGTACACTAATCTGTATATAAAATCAAAGTACTAAAGCATCCATAACATGGATGGGATTCGTTAGGCCCATAGATCTATCTTCAGGATTCGCGTCAATTTGGGGGTCTGTTCTCAAATTCTTAGGCTACCAAGCTGAAAGGGTGATATTTGGTATAATGATTCAATCATAGAATATAGTTTCAAGTACTTGTGTCTATTTTGTAAAACATTTATAAAACTGCATGTATTCTCATCCCAAAAATATTAGATTTTAAAAGTGGGACTATAACTCACTTTCAAAGATTTTTCCTTCGTCGGAAATAAGACTTGGCCACGGGTCGATTCACGAACCTATAACAATTATATACATATATATTAAAGTATGATCGAAATATATTTACAATATGTTTTATTATGTTTTAACGATTTAAGTTTGTTAAGTTAGCAGTCTAACGTTAGTAATCTACAACTAGTTGTCCACAGTTAGATGTACAGAAATAAATCAATATATATTATCTCAAATCAATCCACGACCCAGTGTATACAAGTCTCAGGCTAGATCCCAACTCAAAGTATATATATTATTTTGGAATCAACCTCAACCCTGTATAGTTAACTCAAGCATTACTGCATATAGAGTGTCTATGGTTGTTCCCAAATAATATATATAGATCGGTCGATATGATATGTCAAAACATTGTATACGTGTCTATGGTATCCCAAGATTACATAATATATGTTAGAATACATGTATAATACAATATAAGTTAGTTAAGTTATGATTAGAATAGATTTGTTACAAATTTCACGTAGCTACAACAAGCAAAAATATCCAATTTTGTTTTACCCATAACTTCTTTGTTTTAAATCCGTTTTGAGTGATTCAAGTTGCTATGGTTTCATAATGAACTGAAATTCATGAAATTAAACAGAAAAAGTATAAGTTTATAGTCAGAAATACAGGTTACAAGTCATTTTTGTAAGAGGTAGTCATTTCAGTCGAAAGAACGACGTCTTGATGACCATTTTGAAAAGCATACTTCCACTTTGAGTTTAACCATGATTTTTGGATATAGTTTCAAGTTCATAAGAAAAATCATTTTCCCAGAAGGGCAACTTTTAAAGCAAAGTTTATCATAGTTTTTAACTATCTAACCCAAAACAGCTCGCGGTGTTACTACGACGGCGTATGTCCGATTTTACGGTGTTCTTCGTGTTTCCAGGTTTTAAATCATTAAGTTAGCATATCATATAGATATATAATATGTGTTTAGTTGATTTTAAAAGTTAAGTTAGAAGGATTAAATTTGTTTGCGAACAAATTTAGAGTTAACTAAACTATGTTTTAGTGATTACGTGTTATAATCTTCGAATAAAATAGTTTTATATATATGAATCGAATGATGTTATGAACATCATTACTACCTCAAGTTTAGTAGGTAAACCTACTGGAAGTGACAAAAATTAATCTAGCTTCAAAGGATTCTTGGATGGCTTGAAAGTTCTTGAAGTAGAATCATGACACGAAAACAAGTTCAAGTAAGATTATCACTCGAATTAAGATAGTTTATAGTTATAGAAATTGAATCAAAGTTTGGATATGAATATTACCTTGAATAAGATAGATAACCTACTGTAATTAACAAAGGTTTCTTGATCTTAGATGATTACTTGGAATGGATTTGCAAGATTGAAAGTAAACTAGCAAACTTGAAAGGATTTTCGAAGTGTTCTTGAAGTATTCTTCCTATGATGATTATAGCTTGATTCTTGAAGTAATTTTTGATGAAGATGATGATTAGTTTACTAGAAATTTCGTTCCTAAGAGTGTGTGTGTTTAGAGAGAATTATAAAGAGAATTGGAAGTGAAATGGATTGATTGTTGAGTGGTGAATGGTGATTGGTGAGTGGGGTTAAAAGGAGTTCTTGTTAGTTGACTAGTTCATGGTAGAAGTTAAATTTGATTAGTCATGCATGACATAATCAAGAGTGGAATCCCATACTAGTTCCTATTAGTATATACCCATAGTAAGTACGTCTAGAAGCTGTGTATAATACGGGTACGAATACGGAATGACTACGAGTAGAATTGTTGATGAAAATGAATGGAAATGTAATTGTAAGCATTTTTGCTAAGTAGAAGTACTTTGATATGTGTCTTGAAGTCTTTATAAAGTGTACTAATACATCTTAATACACTACATGTATATTCATTTTAACTGAGTCATTAAGTCAACGTTAGTCGTTACATGTAAGTGTTGTTTTTGAAAGCTTTAAGTTAACGATCTCATTTAATGTTGTTGAAAGTTTTAATTCAAATTTTAACACATTTTTAATAAAGCGATATTAACCCAAACAAAAAAAATTCCAAGTTGACCTGGCAGCTCGACCCCAGCCAGGGGCTCTGCCCCTTCAGATTCGAAACGTGGAAAGTGTTATGTACATTGGCGATTGTTGAGGTAATTCGAGTCGGTAGGCTACTGATCCGACACGATCTATTATCTTGAATGGTCCAATGTATTTGGATTTAGTTTCCCCCGTTTACCAAATCGAACAACACCTTTTCAAGGTGAAACCTTAAGCATGACCATCTCTCCAATTTCAAATTCTATATCTTTTCTTTTAATGTCCGCGTTGCTCTTTTGCCGACTTTGAGCGGTTTTCAACCGTTATTGAATTTGAATGATTTTCTCGGTAGTTTCTTGGATTATCTCTGGACCCTGTAATCTGTCTATCCCCCACTTCATTCTAACAAATCAGAGACCTGCACTTTCTACCATAAAGTGCTTCAAACGGTGCCATCTCAATACTCAAATGGTAACTGTTGTTGTAGGAAAACTCTGCTAACGGTAGATGTCGATCCCAACTGTTTCCAAAATCAATAACACATGTTCGTAGCATGTCTTCAAGTGTCTGTATCGTTCTTTCACTTTACCCATCAGTTTGTGGATGATAGGCTGTACTCATGTCTAGACGAGTCCCCAATGCTTGTTGCAACGTCTGCCAGAATCTTGAAACATATCTGCCATCCCTATCAGAGATAATAGAGATTGGTATCCCATGTCTGGAGATGACTTTCTTCAAGTACAAACGTGCCAACTTTTCCATCTTATCGTCTTCTCTCATTGGTAAAAAGTGTGCTGATTTGGTGAGACGATCGACTATTACCCAAATAGTATCATAACCACTTACAGTTCTTGGCAATTTGGTAATGAAATCCGTGGTAATGTTTTCCCATTTCCATTCTGGGATTTCAGGTTGTTGAAGTAGACCTGATAGTTTCTGATGTTCAGCTTTGACCTTAGAACATGTCAAACATTCTCCTACATATCTCGCAATATCGGTTTTCATACCCGGCCACCAAAAATATTTCTTGAGGTCCTTATACATCTTTCCCGCTCTGGGTTGTATTGAGTATCTAGTTTTATGTGCTTCCCCAAGTACCATTTCTCTCACATCTCCAAACTTTGGTACCCAAATTCTTTCATCTCTATACCAGGTTCCGTCTTCTCAAATAATAAGGTGTTTCTCTGATCATTTGGGTATTTCATTCTTCAAATTCCCTTCTTTTACAACTCCCTGTTGCGCCTCTTTTATTTGAGTGGTAAGATTAGTACGAATAATTATATTCATAGCTTTTACCCGTATAGGTTCTCTATCCTTTCTACTCAAAGCGTCAGCTACCACATTCGCCTTCCCCGAGTGGTAATGAATCTCGAAATCGTAATCATTCAATAACTCAATCCACCTACGCTGCCTCATGTTCAGTTGTTTCTGATTAAATATGTGTTGAAGACTTTTGTGGTCGGTATATATAATACTTTTGACCCCATATAAGTAGTGCCTCCAAGTCTTTAATGCAAAAATAACAGCGCCTAATTCCAAATCGTGTGTCATATAATTTTGCTCATGAATCTTCAATTGTCTAGACGCATAAGCAATTACCTTCGTTCGTTGCATTAATACACAACCGAGGCCTTGCTTTGAGGCGTCACAATATATCACAAAATCATCATTCCCTTCAGGCAGTGACAATATAGGTGTCGTAGTTAATTTTTTCTTTAGGTTACCACCCCTTGGACCCCGCTATCGGGGGCGCTGCCCTCGAACCCCCGTCATAATCACGATAAGTTCAAACAAGTGTGCACTCCACACTTTCCCAAACTTGTTCGATATTTAACAAGGTTATTTTGGTTAACAAATTAATCCCATTACACTTAAATCATATTGGTGACACAAATCACCAACAATGAATATATCTTAATATGATACATATGTATTTAGTAAGGCGTTGCTATAACGATAATCGTTATATATATCGTTTCGAGTTTCATAATTCAATAGTCTCATTTTATGTATATAACTCATTGTTAGTATACCTTGTGAGATACTTACTTTTTATAATATCATGTTAGCTATATACATATCCATATATATATCATCATATAGTTTATACAAGTTTTAACGTTCGTGAATCGCCGGTCAACTTAGGTGGTCAATTGTCTACATGAAACTCGTTTCAAATAATCAAGTCTTAACAAGTTTGATTGCTTAACATGTTGGAAACATTTAATCATGTAAATATCAATTTCATTTAATATATAATCATGGGATAATCATGGAAAAGTTCGGGTCACTACAACCGACGGTTCGTGGTGCTTGGTGTTTTTCGTCTTTGGCCAAAATGTTAGATCTATCGTATCTTTTGACTCGTAGCTCCGATTTAATCACTGTTTTTTAAAATCATGTATTTTTTCGAGATCTATCCGTTGGAAAACATCCGTACGCCGTTTGTTCCAAATATTTTTCGAAACGAGACTTCTCTATCCTTCAATTTTGCCTTTTTTGTTTAATTTTAGATGCTCTTTTGACTATTTTGAATTTCTATCATATTATTTCTTTTTGTATGCCTGACTTAGCATGGCACATATTGTTTTAAGGCCTATTATTTCACTCACAATGTAATTATGTATAACGCATATAATTTTGAATCTAATGTCACTTCATTAAACACGCTTTTTATATCAATAATATGCGCCACCAAATGGAGTACCATTTGGCGGCGCATAACTTTTGGTTTCAGATTGTGTTAAAATTCTCAAGATCACCCTAAAACGACCCTCACATCAAGACTCTCGGAAATTTTATTGCCATTCGAGGTCGTCAGGATGCCAAATTTTTTTTCCTCATTATTATTGTTTTTTTGAATGTTTTCAATATGTGTATACATGACTTAGCATGGTATATATAGTTTTAAGGCCTATTATTTCACTCACAATGTAACTATCTAAAACTCATATAATTTTGAATCTAATGACACTTCACTAAACATGCTTTTTAAATCATTAATATACACCGCCAGATGGAGTACCATTTGGCGGCGCATAACCTTTGGTTTTAGATTGTGCTGAAATTCTCAGGATAACTCCAAAACGGCCCAACAAGCAAGACTCTCTGAACGTGCTTGCCATTCGAGGTCGTCTAGATTTCGAAAAAGACATCTTTCCTCGAAAATTCACACCACTCACTAAACACCACCGACGGTTCGTGGTGCTTGGTGTTTTTCGTCTTTGGCCAAAATGTTAGATCTATCGTATCTTTTGACTCGTAGCTCCGATTTAGTCACCGTTTTTTTAAATTGTGTATTTTTTCGAGATCTATCCGTTGGAAACATCCGTACGCCGTTTGTCCCAAATATTTTTCGAAACGAGGCCTCGAAATCCTTCAATTTTTCCTTTTTTTGTTTAAATTTAGACGCTATTTTGACCATTTTGAATTTCTATCATATTATTTCTTTTTGTATGCATGAGTTAGCATGGCACATATTGTTTTAAGGCCTATTATTTCACTCACAATGTAATTATGTATAACGCATATAATTTTGAATCTAATATCACTTCATTAAACACGCTTTTTATATCAATAATATGCGCCACCAAATGGAGTACCATTTGGCGGCACATAACTTTTGGTTTCAGATTGTGTTAAAATTCTCAAAATCACCTTAAAACGACCCTCACATCAAGACTCTCAGAAATTTTATTGCTATTCGAGGTCGTGAGGATGCCAAAAAAAAAGAAATTTTCTCATTATTATTGTTTTTTTGAACGTTTTCAATATATATCGTATTATTACTTTTGTGTATACATGACTTAGCATGGTATATATAGTTTTAAGGCCTATTATTTCACTCACAATGTAACTATGTAAAACTCATATAATTTTGAATCTAATGTCACTTCACTAAACATGCTTTTTAAATCATTAATATACGCCGCCAGATGGAGTACCATTTGGCGGCGCATAACCTTTGGTTTTAGATTGTGCTGAAATTCTCAGGATAACCGTAAAACGGCCCAACGAGCAAGACTCTCTGAACGTGCTTGCCATTCGAGGTCGTCTAGATTTCAAAAAAGACATCTTTCCTCGAAAATTCACACCAGTCACTAAACACCACCGACGGTTCATGGTGCTTGGTGTTTTTCGTCTTTGGCCAAAATGTTAGATCTATCGTATCTTTTGACTCGTAGCTCCGATTTAGTCACCGTTTTTTTAAATCGTGTATTTTTTTGAGATCTATCCGTTGGAAAACATCCGTACGCCGTTTGTCCCAAATATTTTTCAAAACGAGGCCTCAAAATCCTTCAATTTTTCCTTTTTTTTGTTTAAATTTAGACGCTATTTTGACCATTTTGAATTTCTATCATATTATTTCTTTTTGTATGCATGAGTTAGCATGGTACATAGTGTTTTAAGGCCTATTATTTCACTCACAATATAATTATGTATAATGCATATAATTTTGAATCTAATGTCACTTCATTAAACACGCTTTTTATATCAATAATATGCGCCACCAAATGGAGTACCATTTGGCGGCTCATAAATTTTGGTTTCAGATTGTGTTAAAATTCTCAAGATCACCCTAAAACGACCCTCACATTAAGACTCTCGGAAATTTTATTGCCATTCGAGGTCGTCAGGATGCCAAAAAAAAAGAAATTTTTTTCATTATTATTGTTTTTTGAACGTTTTCAATATATATCGTATTATTACTTTTGTGTATGCATGACTTAGCATGGTATATATAGTTTTAAGGCCTATTATTTCACTCACAATGTAACTATGTAAAACTCATATAATTTTGAATCTAATGTCACTTCACTAAACATGCTTTTTAAATCATTAATATACGCTGCCAGATGGATTACCATTTGGCGGCGCATAACCTTTGGTTTTAGATTGTGCTGAAATTCTCAGGATAACCCTAAAACGGCCCAACGAGCAAGACTCTCTGAACGTGCTTGCCATTCGAGGTCGTCTAGTTATCGAAAAAGACATCTTTCCTCGAAAATTCACACCACTCACTAAACACCACCGACGGTTCGTGGTGCTTGGTGTTTTTCGTCTTTGGCCAAAATGTTAGATCTATCGTATCTTTTAACTCGTAGCTCCGATTTAGTCACCGTTTTTTTAAATCGTGTATTTTTTCGAGATCTATCCGTTGGAAAACATCCGTACGCCGTTTGTCCCAAATATTTTTCGAAACGAGGCCTCGAAATCCTTCAATTTTTCCTTTTTTTTTTTAAATTTAGACGCTATTTTGACCATTTTGAATTTCTATCATATTATTTCTTTTTGTATGCATGAGTTAGCATGGTACATATTGTTTTAATTAAGGCCTATTATTTCACTCACAATGTAATTATGTATAACGCATATAATTTTGAATCTAATGTCACTTCATTAAACACGCTTTTTATATCAATAATATGCGCCGCCAAATGGAGTACCATTTGGCGGCGCATAACTTTTAGTTTCAGATTGTGTTAAAATTCTCAAGATCACCCTAAAACGACCCTCACATCAAGACTCTCGAAAATTTTATTGCCATTCGAGGTCGTCAGGATGCCAAAAAAAAAGAAATTTTTCTCATTATTATTGTTTTTTTGAACGTTTTCAATATATATCGTATTATTACTTTTGTGTATACATGACTTAGCATGGTATATATAGTTTTAAGGCCTATTATTTCACTCACAATGTAACTATGTAAAACTCATATAATTTTGAATCCAATGTCACTTCACTAAACATGCTTTATAAATCATTAATATACGCCGCCAGATGGAGTACCATTTGGCGGCGCATAACTTTTAGTTTCAGATTGTGTTAAAATTCTCAAGATCACCCTAAAACGACCCTCACATCAAGACTCTCGAAAATTTTATTGCCATTCGAGGTCGTCAGGATGCCAAAAAAAAAAGAAATTTTTCTCATTATTATTGTTTTTTTGAACGTTTTCAATATATATCGTATTATTACTTTTGTGTATACATGGCTTAGCATGGCATATATAGTTTTAAGGCCTATTATTTCACTCACAATGTAACTATGTAAAACTCATATAATTTTGAATCCAATGTCACTTCACTAAACATGCTTTATAAATCATTAATATACGCCGCCAGATGGAGTACCATTTGGCGGCGCATAACCTTTGGTTTTAGATTGTGCTGAAATTCTCAGGATAACCCTAAAACGGCCCAACGAGCAAGACTCTCTGAACGTGCTTGCCATTCGAGGTCGTCTAGATTTGGTAAAAGACATCTTTCCTCGAAAATTCATACCACTCACTAAACACCACCGACGGTTCGTGGTGCTTGGTGTTTTTCGTCTTTGGCCAAAATGTTAGATCTATCGTATCTTTTGACTCGTAGCTCCGATTTAGTCACCGTTTTTTAAATCGAGTATTTTTTTGAGATCTATCCGTTGGAAAACATCCGTACGCCGTTTGTCCCAAATATTTTTCGAAACGAGGCCTCGAAATCCTTCAATTTTTCCTTTTTTTGTTTAAATTTAGACGCTATTTTGACCATTTTGAATTTCTATCATATTATTTCTTTTTGTATGCATGAGTTAGCATGGTACATATTGTTTTAAGGCCTATTTTTTCACTCACAATGTAATTATGTATAACGCATATAATTTTGAATCTAATGTCACTTCAATAAACACGCTTTTTATATCAATAATATGAGCCGCCAAATGGAGTACAATTTGGCGACGCATAACTTTTGGTTTCAGATTATGTTGAAATTCTCAAGATTACCCTAAAAACGATCCGAACATCAAGACTCTCGGAAATTTTATTGCCATTCGAGGTCGTCAGGATGCCAAAAAATGCATTTTTCTCATTATTATTGTTTTTTGAACGTTTTCAATATATATCGTATTATTACTTTTGTGTAAACATGACTTAGCATGGTATATATAGTTTTAAGGCCTATTATTTCACTCACAGTGTAACTATGTATAACTCATATAATTTTGAGTCTAATGTCACTTCATTAAACATGCTTTTTAAATCATTAATATAAGCCGCCAGATGGAGTACCATTTGGCGGCGCATAATCTGTGGTTTTAGATTGTGCTGAAATTCTCAGGATAACCCCAAAATGGGCCAACGAGCAAGACTCTCTGAACGTGCTTGCCATTCGAGGTTGTCTCGATTTCGAAAAAGACATCTTTCCTCGAAAATTCACACCGCTCACTAAACACCACCGACGGTTCGTGGTGCTTGGTGTTTTTCGACTTTGGCCAAAATGTTAGATATATCGTATCTTTTGACTTGTAGCTATGATTTAGTCACCGTTTTTTTTAAATCGTGTATTTTTTCGTGATCTATCCGTTGATAAAAATCCGTACGCCGTTTGTCCCAAATATTTTTCTAAACGAGGCCTCGAAATCCATTCAATTTTTCCTTTTTTTTTAAATTTAGACGCTATTTTTACCATTTTGAATTTCTATCATATCATTTCTTTTTGTATGCATGACTTAGCATGGTACATATTTTTTAAGGCCTATTATTTCACTCACAATATAATTATGTATAATGCATATAATTTTGAATCTAATGTCACTTCATTAAACACGCTTTTTATATAATTAATATGCGCCGCCAAATGGAGTACCATTTAGCGGCACATAACTTTTGGTTTCAGATTATGTTGAAATTCTCAAGATCACCCTAAAACGACCCTAACATCAAGACTCTCAGAAATTTTATTGCCATTCGAGGTCGTAAGGATGCCATAAAAATACATTTTTCTCATTATTAATATTTTTTTTGAACGTTTTCAATATATATATCGTATTATTATCTTTGTGTATACATGACTTAGCATGGTATATATAGTTTTAAAGCATATTATTTCACTCACAATGTAATTATGTATAACTCATATAATTTTGAGACTAATGTCACTTCATTAAATAATGTTTTTAAGTCATTAATATGCACCGCCAGATGGAGTACCATTTGGCGGCGCATAACTTTTGGTTTCAGATTGTGCTGAAATTCTCAGGATCACCCTAAAGTGGCCCAACGAGCAAGACTCTCTGAACGTGCTTGCCATTCGAGGTCGTCTAGATTTCAAAAAAGACATCTTTCCTCGAAAATTCACACCACTCACCAAACACCACCGACGGTTCGTGGTGCTTGGTCTTTTTCGTCTTTGGCCAAAATGTTAGATCTATCGTATCTTTTGACTCGTAGCTCCGATTTACTCACAGTTTTTTTAAATCACGTATTTTTCGAGATCTATCCGTTGCCAAACCGCCGTAGGCCATTTGTCATAAATATTTTTCAAAAAGAGGCCTCGAAAGCCTTCAATTTTTCCTTTTTTGTTTAAGTTTAGACGCTCTTTTGACCATTTTGAATTTCTATCATATTATTTCTTTTGGTATGCATGACTTAGCATGGTACATATTATTTTAAAGCCCATTATTTTACTCAAAATGTAATTATGCATAACGCATATAATTTTGAATCTAATGTCACTTCATTAAACACGCTTTTTATATCAATAATATGCGCCGCCAAATGGAGTCCCATTTGGCGTCGCATAAATTTTTGTTTCAGATTTTGTTGAAATTCTCAAGATCACCCTAAAACGACCCAAACATCAAGACTCTCGGAAATTTTATTGCCATTCGAGGTCGTCAGGATGCCAAAAAAATAAAATTTCTCATTATTAATGTTTTTTTGAACATTTTCAATATATATCGCATTATTAATTTTGTGTAAACATGACTTAGCATGGTATATATAATTTTAAGGCCTATTATTTTACTCACAATGTAATTATGTATAACTCATATAATTTTTAGTCTAATGTCACTTCATTAAACATGCTTTTTAAATCATTAATATGCACCGCCAGATAGAGTACCATTTGGCGGCGTATAACCTTTGGTTTTAGATTGTGCTGACATTCTCAGGATCACCCCAAAACGGCCCAACGAGCAAAACTCTCTGAACTTGCTTGCCATTCGAGGTCGTCTAGATTTCAAAAACGACAGCTTTCCTTGAAAATTCACACCACTCACCAAACACCACTGAAGGTTCTTGGTGCTTGGTGTTTTTCGTCTTTGGCCAAAATGTTAGATCTATCGTATCTTTTGACTCGTAGCTTAGATTTAGTCACCATTTTTTTAAATCGTGTTTTTTTTAAGACCTATCTGTTGGAAAACATCCGTATGCTGTTTGTTCCAAAAAATTTTCGAAACGAGTCCTCTCTAGCCTTCAATTTTGCCTTTTTTGTTTAATTTTAGACGCTCTTTTGACCATTTTGAATTTTTATCATATTATTTCTTTTTGTATGCATGACTTAGCATGGTACATATTATTTTAAAGCCTATTAATTCACTCACAATGTAATTATGTATAACGCAAATAATTTTGAATCTAATGTCACTTCATTAAACACGCTTTTTATATCAATAATATGCGCCACCAAATAGAGTACCATTTGGCGGCGCATAACATTTGGTTTCCAATTGTGTTGAAATTCTCATGATCACCCTAAAATGACCCTAACATCAAGACTCTTGGAAATTTTATTGCCATTCGAGGTCATCAGGATGCCAAAAAATAGACATTTTTCTCATTATTAATGGTTTTTTTGAACGTTTTCAATATATATCGTATTATTACTTTTGTGTATACATGACTTAGTATGGTATATATAGTTTTAAGGCCTATTATTTCACTCACAATGTAATTATGTATAACTCATAAAATTTTGAGTCTAATGTCACTTCATTAAACATGATTTTTTAAATCATTAATATCCGCCGGATGGAGTACCATTTGGCGGCGCATAACCTTTGGTTTTAGATTGTGCTGAAATTCTCAGGATAACTCCAAAACGGCCCAACGAGCAAGACTCTCTGAATGTGCTTGCCATTCGAGGTCGTCTAGATTTCGAAAAAGACATCTTTCCTCGAAAATTCACACCACTCACCAAACACCACCGACGGTTCGTGGTTCTTGGTGTTTTTCGTCTTTGGCCAAAATGTTAGATCTATCGTATCTTTTGACTCGTAGCTTAGATTTAGTCACCGTTTTTTTAAATCGTGTATTTTTTCGAGACCTATCCGTTGGCAAACATCTGTATGCTGTTTTTTCCAAATATTTTTCTAAACGAGGCCTCTGTAACCTTCAATTTTGCCTTTTTTGTTTAATTTTAGACCCTCTTTTGACCATTTTGAATTTTTTTCATATTATTTCTTTTTGTATGCATGACTTAGCATGGTACATATTATTTTAAGGCCTATTATTTCACTCACAATGTAATTATGTATAACGCATATAATTTTGATTCTAATGTCACTTCATTAAACACGATTTTTATATCAATAATATGCGCCGCCAAATGGAATACCATTTGGCGGCGCATAACATTTGGTTTCCAATTGTGGTGAAATTCTCAAGATCACCCTATAACGACCCTAACATCATGACTCTCGGAAATTTTTATTGCCATTCGAGGTAGTCAGGATGCCAAAATAGACATTTTTCTCATTATTAATGTTTTTTGAACGTTTTCAATATATATCGTATTATTACTTTTGTCTATACATGACTTAGCATGATATATATAGTTTTAAGGCCTATTATTTCACTCACAATGTAATTATGTATAACTCATATAATTTTTAGTCTAGTGTCACTTCATTAAACATGCTTTTTAAATCATTAATATGCGCCGCCAGATGGAGTACCATTTAGCGGCGCATAACCTTTGGTTTCAGATTGTGCTGAAATTCTCAGGATCACCCTAAAACGGCACAACGAGCAAGACTCTCTGAACATGCTTGCCATTTGAGGTCATCTACATTTCAAAAAAGAGATCTTTCCTCGAAAATTCACACCACTCACCAAACACACCGACGGTTCGTGGTGCTTGGTGTTTTTCGTCTTTGGCCAAAATGTTAGATCTATCGTATCTTTTGAGTCGTAACTCCGATTTAGTCACCGTTATTTTAAATCGTGTATTTTATCGAGATCTATCCGTTGGCAAACAGCCGTAGATGGTTTGTCCCAAATATGTTTCAAAACGAGACCTCGAAACCCTTCAATTTTGCCCTTTTTTGTTTAATTTTAGATGCCCTTTTTGACCATTTTGAATTTCTATCATATTATTTCTTTTTGTATGCATGACATAACATGGTACATATTGTTTTAAAGCCTATTATTTCACTCACAGTGTAATTATGTATAACGCATATAATTTTGAATCTATTGTCAGTTTATTAAACACGCTTTTTATATCGATAATATGCGCCGCCAAATGGAGTACCATTTGGCGGGGCATAACTTTTGGTTTCAGATTGTGTTAAAATTCTCAAGATCACCCTAAAATGACCCTAACATCAAGACTCACGGAAATTTTATTGCCATTTAAGGTCTTCAGGATGCCAAAAAATAACATTTTTATCATTATTAATGTTTTTTTGAACGTTTTCAATATATATCGTATTATTACTTTTGTGTATACATGACTTAGAATGGTATATATACTTTTAAGGCCTATTATTTCACTCACAAGGTAATTATGTATAACTCATATAATTTTGAGTCTAATGTCACTTCATTAAACATGCTTTTTAAATCATTAATATATGCCGCCAGATGGAGTACTATTTGGCAGCGTATAACCTTTGGTTTCAGATTGTGCTGAAATTCTCAGGATCACACTAAAACGGCCCAACTAGCAAGACTCGCTGAACCTGCTTGCCATTCGAGTTCGTCTAGATTTCAAAAAAGGCATCTTTCTTCGAAAATTCACACCACTCACCAAACACCATCGACGGTTCGTGGTGCTTGGTGTTTTTCGTCTTTGGCCAAAATGTTAGATCTATCGTATCTTTTGACTCGTATCTCCAATTTTGTCACGGTTTTTTTAAATCGTGAATTTTTCGAGATCTATCCGTTGACAAACAGCCATAGGCGGTTTGTCCCAAATAATATTTTGAAACGAGGCCTTAAAAGCCTTTAATTTTGTCTTTTTTTGTTTAATTTTTGACGCTCTTTTGACCGTTTTGAATTTCTATCATATTATTTCTTTTTGGAGGCATGACTTAGCATGGTACTTATTATTTTAAGGCCTATTATTTCACTCATAATGCAATTATGTATAACGCATATAATTTTGAATCTATTGTCATTTCATTAAACACGCTTTTTATATCAATAATATGCGCCGCCAAATGGAGTACCATTTGGCGGTGCATAACTTTTGGTTTCAGATTGTGTTGAAATTTTCAATATCACCCTAAAACGACTGTAACATCAAGACTCTCGGAAATTTTATTGCCATTCGAGGTCGTCAGGATGCCAAAAAAGACATTTTCTTATTATTAATTTTTTTTTGAATGTTTTCAATATATATCGTATTATTTCTTTTGTGTATACATGACTTAGCATGGTATATATAGTTTTAAGGCCTATTATTTTACTCACAATGTAATTATGTATAACTCATATAATTTTGAGTCTAATGTCACTTCATTAAACATGCTTTTTAAATCATTAATATGCGCCACCAGATGGAGTAACATTTGGCGGCGCATAACCTTTGGTTTTAAATTGTGCTGAAATTTTCAGGAGCACCCTAAAATGGCCCAACGAACAAGACTCTCTGAACATGCTTGCCATTTCAGGTCCTCTAGATTACGAAAAAGATATCGTTCCTCACAAATTCACACCACGCACCAAACACCACCGACGGTTCATGGTGCTTGGTGTTTTTTTGTCTTTGGTCAAAATGTTAGATCTATCATATCTTTTGACCCGTTAAATCGTGTATTTTTTCAAGATCTATCCGTTGGCAAATTGCCGTAGGCCGTTTTTCTCAATTATTTTTCGAAACGAGGCCTCAAAAGCTTTTTATTTTGCCTTTTTTGTTTAATTTTAGAAGCTCTTTTGACCATTTTGAATTTCTACCATATTATTTTTCTTTTTGTATGCATGACTTAGCATGGTGCATATTATTTTAAGGCCTATTATTTCACTCACAATGTAACTATGTATAACACATATAATTTTGAATCTAATGTCACTTCACTAAACACGCTTTTTAGATCAATAATATGAGCCACCAAATGGAGTAGCATTTGGCGGCGCATAACTTTTGGTTTCAGATTATGTTGAAATTCTCAAGATCACCCTAAACCGACTCTAACATCAAGATTCTCGGAAACTTTATTGCCATTTGAGGTAGTCAGGATGCCAAAAAGACATATTTCTCATTATTAATGTTTTTTTTTACCGTTTTCAATATATATCGTATTATTACTTTTGTGTGTACATGACTTAGCATGGTATATATAGTTTTAAGGCCTATTATTTCACTTACAATGCCATTATGTATAACGCATATAATTTTGAGTCTAATGTCACTTCATTAAACATGCTTTTTAAACCATTAATATGCAGCGCCAGATGGAGTACCATTTGGCAGCGCATAACCTTTGGTTTCAGATTGTGCTGAAATTCTTAGGATCACCCTAAAATTGCCCAGAGCAAGACTCTCTGAACATGCTTGCCATTCGAGGTCGTCTAGATTTCGAAAAAGACAACGTTCCTCGAAAATTACACCACTCCCCAAACACCACCGACGGTTCGTGGTGCTTGGTGTTTTTCGTATTTGGCCAAAATGTTAGATCTATCGTATCTTTTGACTCGTAGCTTCGATTTAGTCACGTTTTTTTTAAATCGTGTATCTTTTCGAGAACTATCCGTTGGCAAACAGCCGTAGGCGGTTTGTCCCAAATTTTTTTCGAAACGAGGCCTCGAAAGCCTTTAATTTTGTCTTTTTTTTTTTTAACTTTAGACGCTCTTTTGACCATTTTAAATTTCTATCTTATTATTTCTTTTTGAATGCGTGACTTAGCATGGTATATATTATTTTAAGGACAATTATTTCACTCACAATGTAATTATGTATAACACATATAATTGTGAATCTATTGTCAGTTCATTAAACACGCGTTTTATATCAATAATATGTGCCGCCAAATAGAGTACCATTTGGCAGCGTATAACTTTTGGTTTCAGATTGTGTTGAAATTTTCAAGATCACCTTAAAACGACCCTAACGTCACGACTCTCGGAAACTTTATTGCCATTAGAGGTCGTCAGGATGCAAAAAAAAAGACATTTTTCTCAGTATTAATTTTTTTTTAAAGTTTTCAATATATATCGTATTATTACTTTTGTGTATACATGACTTAGCATGGTATATATAGTTTTATGACCTATTATTTCACTCACAATGTAATTATGTATAACTCATATAATTTTGAGTCTAATGTCACTTCATTAAACATGTTTTTTAAATCATTAATATGCGCCTCCAGATGGAGTACCATTTGGCGGCGTATAAGTTTTGGTTTCAGATTTTGCTGAAATTTCCAGGATCACCCTAAAACGATCCAACGAGCAAGACTCTCTGAACGTGCTTACCATTCGTGGTCGTCTAGATTTAGAAAAAGACATCTTTTCTCGAAAATTCACAGCACTCACCGAACACCACCGACGGTTCGTGGTGCTTAGTGTTTTTCGTCTTTGGCCAAAATATTAGATCTATCGTATCTTTTGACTCGTAGCTCCGATTTAGTCACCGTTTTTTTAAATCGTATATTTTTCGAGATATCCATTGGCAAATCGTCAAAGGCCGTTTGTCCCAAATATTTTTCGAAACGAGGCCTCGAAAGCCTTCAATTTTGCCTTTTTTGTTTAATTTTAGACGCTCTTTTGACCATTTTGAATTTCTATCATATTATTTTTTTTATGCATGACTTAGCATGGTACATATTGTTTTAAGGCTTATTATGTCACTCACAATGTAATTATGTATAACGCATATAATTTTGAAACTAATGTCACTTCATTAAACAAGCTTTTTTATATCGATAATATGCGCCGCCAAATGGAGTACCATTTGGCGGCGCATAACTTTTGGATTCAGATTGTGTTGAAATTCTTAAGATCACCCTAAAACGACCCTTACATCAAGACTCTCGGAAATTTTATTGCCATTCGAGGTATTCAGGATGCCACAAAAAGACATTTTTCTCATTATTAATGTTTTTTGAACGTTTTCAATATATGTCGTATTATTACTTTTGTGTATACATGACTTAGCATTGTGTATATAGTTTTAAGGCCTATTATTTCACTCACAATGTAATTATGTATAACTCATATAATTTTCAGTCTAATGTCACTACATTAAACATGCTTTATAAATCATTAATATGCGACACCATATGGAGTCCGATTTAGCGACGCATAACCTTTGGTTTCAGATTGTCCTGAAATTCTCAGGATCACCCTAAAACAGCCCAACAAGCAAGACTCTCTGAACGTGCTTTCCATTCGAGGTCGTCTAGATTTCGAAAAAGTCATTTTCCTCAAAAATTCACACCACTCACCAAACACCACCGACGGTTCGTAGTGGTTGGTGTTTTTCGTCTTTGGCCAAAATATTAGATCTATCGTATCTTTTGACTCGTAGCTCCGATTTAGTCAACGTTTCATTTTAAATCGTGTATTTTTTTTAGATCTATCCGTTGGCAAATAGTCGTAGACGGTTTGTCCCAAATATTTTTCGAAACGAGGCTTTGAAAGCCTTCAAATTTGCCTTCTTTTGTTTAATTTTAGACGCTCTTTTGACCATTTTGAATTTCTATCATATTACTTCTTTTTGTATGCATGACTTAGCATGGTACATATTTTTTTAAGGCCTATTATTTCACTCACAAAGTAATTATGTATAACGCATATAATTTTAAATTTGATGTCACTTCATTAAACACGCTTTTTATATCAATAATATGCACCGCCAAATGGAGTACCATTTGGCGATGCATAACTCTTGGTTTCAGATTGTGTTAAAATTCTCAAGATCACCCTAAAACGACCCTAACATCAAGACTCTCGGAAATTTTATTGCCATTCGAGGACGTCAGGATGCCAAAAAAGACATTTTTCTCATTATTAATGTTTTTTGAACGTTTTCATTATATATCGTATTATTACTTTTGTGTATACATGACTTAACATGGTGTATATAGTTTTAAGACCTATTATTTCACTCACAATGTAATTATGTATAACTCATATAATTTTGAGTCTAATGTCATTTCATTAAACAAGCTTTTTAAATCATTAATATGCGCCGCCAGATGGAGTACCATTTGGCGGCGCATAACCTTTGGTTTCAGATTGTCCTGAAATTCTCAGGATCGCACTAAAACGACCCAACGAGCAAAACTCTCTAAACGTGCTTGCCATTCGAGGTCGTCTAGATTTCGAAAAAGACATCTTTCCTCGAAAATTCACAGCACTCAACAAACACCACCGAAGGTTCGTGGTGCTTGGTGTTTTTTGTCTTTGGCCAAAATGTTAGATCTATCGTATCTTTTGACTCGTAGCTCCGATTTAGTCACCGTTTTTTTAAATCGCGTATTTTTTTGAGATCTATCCGTTGGAAAATAGTCGTAAGTAGTTTGTCCCATATATTTTTAGAAATGAGGCCATGGAATCCTTCAGTTTTGCCTTTTTTTGTTTAATTTTAGACGCTCTTTTGAACATTTTGAATTTCTATCGTATTATTTCTTTTTGTATGCATGATTTACATTGGTACATATTGTGTTAAGGCCTATTATTTCACTCACAATGTAATTATGTATAACGCATATAATTTTGAATCTAATGTCAATTCATTAAACACGCTTTTTATATCAATAATATGCGCAGTCAAATGGAGTACCATTTGGCGGCGCATAACTTTTGGTTTCAGATTTTGTTGAAATTCTCAAGATCACCCTAATGTCACAACCCGAAAATTTCTGACCAAATTTAAACTTGATCTTTGTATGTTTCTAACACGATAAGCAAAGTCTGTAATGTTGAAATCTCAAAAACTTTGAATTATGTTCATGTAAGCAATTACCCTTCGACTGCTCTTGACGATTCACGAACAATTATGTGTATATATATATATACATATATGTGATTATTAAATTGAGATATATTAATTTAACGGTTTAGTTGATATGAATATAAGCTATGAGATCTATTTTATGAACTTGGAAACATTATCAAAGTATTTAATGAATAATACTCTACATGAACGTATTTGCTCGATGTAAGTTTAATATACTTGTCGACGAGATTAAAAGATAATATCAAATGATTGATTATCAGATGCATTGTATGATTACGAGTCTCTGTTGGTAAAGTGATCTTCGACTAAGGACAAAGTGTCAAGTAGCGAGAGCTAGCCTGATTGGTGGAAATTCATGTTAAATTCCAATACATGCCTTACAATAATTGCCTCGTGACTTTTGATAAGATAAATTAATTAACCTTCCTATTATGTATTGGGAAAGTGAAATTAGGGAATATAGGTAAATTAGAAAATAGATATTGACAAGTTAAATAGATCGACATTTTACATTAAGATGATTCCTTACGTTTGATTTAGACTTAATCCTACGAGTCATGATTAAACTGGAGGTTAAAACCTTGAAACCTGATATGATTCATATATGATTTTTACTTTCATAAACGAAAACGTCTTTTCGATATAATAGATTTTTTTTAAGAACATCTTATGACATAACAACTTCTACTATTATAACCTTTGTAATAAAATGATTTTTGAATGTAAAATAATTGGGTTATTAAAATGTTTTTATGAACGTTGCATATAAATGAATCATATCATTTTTAAACTTTAAAATACAAATGTTACGAAATAGTAATTCTTAATAATTAAACGATTTCTAAATATATAAGTTTTGAATATCATTAGTTTTGAAAAACTATATATTATATTAAGTAAATAGTTCAAATTTATATTTCGAAATGAAAATATAAATATATACATATTTTAACTAGGTCATAAAACATCCTGATTTAAAATAAATATATTTTGATATACAACGAGCTACTGATTTATAGAAGAAAATGACCAAAACACTTAAATAAATAAAGTTACACTTTGAGTGGGATTGTTTTCATTGTTTAAATCTATTTTGTTGATAAGAGTACGAGTCACTAAACATAAACAGCTAGTTTTCTAAGCGTATGAAGATGCGTTCGAAAAACCGAAACTGGTACGTAAGTCGAGCGTCAACGTACAATTCATCGGTGAAAAAATTACAAGTCAACTATGCACGTGAATATAATATAATATATAATTAATTAATTAATTACATGAATTAAATAATATTTATATAAAATAAACATTTCAAATGAAGTGTTGGCAATGAAAAATGAATGGTGACCAGTTTCTTCTACCCGTGCGAGCGCATGTCGGTTCATTCATTCTTATCTATCTCTCTCTCTCGTACAAATATATATATATATATATATATATATATATATATATATATATATATATATATATATATATATATATATATATATATATATATATATTATTATTATTATTATTATTATTATTAATATTATTATTAATTATATTATTATTAGGAGTATTAGTATTATTATTATTATTAAGTATTATACATAAAATATTACGACGAGGTCATGAGCGAGCTATTTCAAAACGGGTTTTATGAGACGTATAGAGTTAAGGAAATTATGGGTTATAGCTATGGAGGTTATGGGTAATGTTCGAGGGTATGCTCGTGAGGTCGATCTAGTGTTTATCATCTTTGTTGCGTCTATGTACCTTTCCTGCAATATTGAACCTCAATATTGATACGTGAGCACTCATAACTTAACTTTTATATATTAATAGTGTATCCATGACTAGTGCTCGAGTATATAGTATTATGCATGTTTGTATTTTTAATATTGTCGTTAGATAGGTTATGTAGAATCCTGAATTAGTTACATATGCGGTTGAGATAAAGTATAAGATATGCATGTCGTTGGAAAGCTAGCGAAAAATTTAGAACTTTTCATTTAGATATCGAATGGTTTCGATGAACGGATTAGAAGTTATAGTCAATTGAATTTTTGTATTATTATTAAAATAGTTATTAGTATTATCATTAGTATTATCATAATATTTATTATTATTATTAGTATTGTTATAATTAAAACTAATATTAGTAACACCTAATTATTATGATTACTATTATTATCATTAATATGAACGCGATATAAAAGACAATTAAAAGCTATTAAACGAATTGATTAGGAAATAATGAGTATGAGTATCATGATGAAATTAAAATATTGTAAGATATTGACTTAGATAAAATTATCGTTCTTAGTATTTTTATCATTACTATTGTTAAAAGTATCGTTAGTATTAAAACTATCATTTTAACAAAAATTATCATTTTAAATGAAATGTCATTGTTATTATAAAATATTATTATTATTATCATTTTAAATAAAATTATTATTTTAAAGTTAATATTAAAAAGTATCGTAAATATTAAAGTTATCATAATTAGAATTATCATTTATCATAATATCATTTTTAGTAAATATAAATATTGATATTTTTATTAATAGAATAATAATAATTATTATTACAAAATAATACAACTTTTACTTATTATTATTATCAATGTTATTTTTAACAAATAAATATGTAATACAAATAATATAATTACCTTAATAAAACCTATCATAATATTTTATGAACTTTAGTACTTAATAAAACCTCTTGCAAGGATCTCAGGGCCCCAACCACTTGGGCTACCTTGGGATGGTTATATATAAAAGTATATTTTTGTATAAAATTTTATTTATTAATAAATGAATTATATTATTTACTCTGATAAATCTTTTAAAAATGATTAAAAATATAAAACGACGATATTTAAACTATATAATAATCATGTATAAATTTTGGAAATCATTTTGAGTCAAATTGACTTTTGTTGACTTTTGCATATTAGTCTCGAGCATTAGGATTGTGGTACACTATGACCTGACCTAAATTCTTAGACAAATATTGACCAACATATAAATATATATAATTAATAATATAGGTTCGTGAATCCGAGTCCAACCTTGCACTTGTTCAATGACGTTATATGTATTTTTACTACGAAATATAGTATGGTGAGTTTCATTTGCCTTTTTACCCTTTATATTTTTGGGCTGAGAATACATGCGAAATTTTTATAAATGTTTTACGAAATAGACACAAGTAATCGAAACTACTTTATATGGTTGAATGATCGAAGCCGAATATGCCCCTTTTGCTTGGTAACCTAAGAATTAGTAAACCGATCTACTAGTTGACGGGAATCCTAAAGATAGATCTATTGGGCCTAACGAACCCCCTATTGGGCCTAACGAACCCCATCCAAAGTACCAGATGCTTTAGTACTTCTAATTCGTTTTTATCATGTCCGAAGGATTTCCCGGAATGATAAGGGATATTCTTATATGCATCTTGTTAATGTCGATTACCAGGTGTTCAATCCATATGAATGATTTTTGTCTCTATGCATGGGACGTATATTTATGAGAAATGGAAATGAAATTCTTGTGGTCTATTAAAATGATGAAAATGATCGATTATGATAAACTAATGAACTCACCAACCTTTTGGTTGACACTTTAAAGCATGTTTATTCTCAGGTATTAAAGAAATCTTTCGCTGTGCATTTTCCCATTTTAGAGATATTACTGGGAGTCATTCATGGTATATTTCAAAAGACGTTGCATTCAAGTCGTTGAGTTCAATAAAGATTATTATTAAGTAAATGACAGATTAGGTCATTTATAGTTGATATTATGAAATGGTATGCATGCCTGTCAACTTTCGTTGTAAATAAAGTTTGTCTTTTAAAAACGAATGCAATGTTTGTAAAATGTATCATATAGAGGTCAAATACCTTACGATGTAATCATATGTTATTGCATTCGTTCTTATGGATTAGGACGGGTCTTTACATGTGGTATCAGAGCGGTGGTCTTAGCGAACCAGGTTTGCATTAGTGTGTCTAACTGATAAGTCGTTAGGATGCATTAATGAGTCTGGACTTCGACCGTGTCTGCATGTCAAAAGTTTTGCTTATCATTTATAGTTGGAAATCATCTACTTATCATCCGTAGGGAAATTACCTACTTATCATTCTTAAGTCTAGACACATCCTACTGCATTGATTGCATGAATAGTGTATAGACAAAATTCATATCTTAGTGTATCGCCAATTCATATCTTAGCGTATCTGTTACTGTAAACTTTGCCTGACATATTCCGTAAATTCCTCCGTAATCTACGAAATCTTTTGCTCTATTTATATACAGATATTCTATGTAATTAGAATACCACCCGATAACCGGAAAATCATTTTATATCGAAAAATCTTTTATTCAATCGTAAGAAATGGAATTCGTCATTAGTTCAAGTCCCTCAGATTCTGAAATGGAATCCCACTCAAGCTCCGAAAGCAGTGTGACTGGAATGGATCAACCAATCAGCCATCATCTATTCTGGATGAATTGGGTATGGGTTCGTAGCCTTCTCAATCATTGGAGACAAGAAGAAGGCGATCCTTTCCATCCACCACATCGTCCTCTTGACGAAGAACCTGAAGCACTTACCGGCGAACCTGTCCGAAACACCATTTTTTCTCTCATTTCCAGAGTATCTCGTCACGATTATATACTACATCAAATTCTAGATTTTATTTATCCGCTCATCCGAACCGACAATCACCCCGGTTTAATAGAAGAAGTCAAAGAGCTTCGCGCTCGGGTAGTGGCTTTGAAAAATATGGTGCAAAGGTTACAAACACCAGCAGCAACACCTGCAGCATAACCAGTACCACCATCATCAACGCCAACAGTACCATTACCACCTCCAACCACAACCGCATCGTAAACCTCAACTTCACAATCTGTCCTACGAGCATCAACGTCATATGCACCATAGATACCAAGGAGTACCAACAACAATAACTAATGAAGTATTAATTCATAACTTCATTGGAGAAACATTCCGCGGTGATTATGTAATCTCTAAAGTCTTAGAGATTATCTAATCTAGCCCTAACCATAAATCAGTTAAGCGAACCAAAATGATAGAAGGAAGAGTAGAAACCTTGACAAAAATGGTGTGTGTTTAACAAACTAAACTTGTTTTACCAACAGCATCATCAGTACCGTCAGTGTCACCAGCATCGTCAGTGAAGTCAGCATCAGAATCAACACCTATAACATCACAAACTCCGTCAGTTCAAGAATCACTGTGGACATCATTACGAATCAATAACGCGTATATTGTATCAACGAGTTATGATGAATTAACTCATTCCCTCTGAAGAAATTATATTTATATTTTATATATATATATATATATATATATATATATATATATATATATATATATATATATTTTGAAATAAAAATAAATCTTTCCGTGCTAAGCTATTGTGTGTGAATCTTAACTACTCGGTTAATTCATATTACAAATATGCAATAATGTACGTCCTTTGCCCGCAACTTAACCATTCTGTCTCAATTCAACAAATTCCGATTCATAATAAATCAAGTATATATTTGATTTTACACTTTCATCATCGATGTACCCGAAACTTTTCAGATAACATCATTCGTATTTTGTGAAGTTCACAAGAATTTAAAGAAAACCAACATCACACCTCAACAAATAATGAAGTATTGATTCATAATTTCAATATTATTGAAGAAATACTTATGTAATCTCTAAAGCCTTCAAGGGATTATTCAATTCTAGTTCCAACCGTAAATCGAATGAGTTTAATTTAGTATTAACTCATTAAAATCTATGTTACATCTGAAGAGAATATATACATATATATTTTCATAAAGACTGTAATAAAATTCTTTTGTACAAAATATTAATTGTGAAATTTTTTTAACGGGTAGGTAATACCCGAGATATATATATATATATATATATATATATATATATATATATATATATATATATATATATATATATATATATATATATATATTCACAATTAATATGTTACATTCTTCGAACCTGATTAAGCAAATTATCAACTATACTTAATACTTTCACAATAATATACATTCTTTCATAGAAATCAAAACAACCATACTCATTCAAACTCAATTACATACTCTAATTTTGAAACCTCAGAATTTAATTCGAGATATAATCGGTACCATCACTTTTAGATTCCTACATCTTTCAAAGCTATACTTTGACTTCAAAACTGTGTTAGAACATCAAATGTATATTAACGATTACAATCTGTGTTTAAACCCTTCGAAATTTATGAAGACACTTCAAATAATGAGCAACCGAGATGATGATCCAACCACATATTACCCACAGTTATGTACTTAAAAAGCTCTCGAAACCAAAGTCATAATTCAACACATATCTATGTCAGATCCTTTGGCATTTATTAGCAAAAATAACTTTGCTATTCCTTTTCAAAGTAGCAAATTCTATCACAGCTCCAGCAAGACAACTTCCATTTTTCATTCGGAGTAGCCTTATCATAAAATATGATTACCCTTTTGTTACCGGAGAACCTTTCATGTTCCACCACATTAGCAATAAACTTATTCACAACTTCACTGATCTTTGACCTTCCGAAGAATCATTATATTTACCGAAACCACATCATTTACTTATCTGCATCTTGTAACGAGAATTGCCATACGAATCATTGGGAATTAGCAATCAGTATTTTGAAATCTCGCAGCATGTCGACGCCAACAGTTATACATATAACGTCTATCTCCTGGACTTACATACTTCGAATCTGAATTTTTTTTTAAAAAAAACACCCTAAACTGCGAACTAGTTCTCCGAAAGTGGAAAAATGCTGATGAAGCAGCAAAAACTGTAAACGACTTAACAGTAAAAAGTTTGATGATAAAGATTAGTGTATTGGCGAAGCTCAGAGAAAGAGAAGTTTTGGAACTGGAAAATGGATTGAGCAAAGTATGAAGGAGGCTGTGGACAAATCACAAAGACTGAACATGCCTTCAAAGAATCCAAATGATTCAGTATCTGCTGAAGTCATTAATGAATACCTTGCTCCTGACTCTAAACCCCTACGAACAATATCTTTCATCATCTTCTGATAGTAGAAATTCTAAGATATCATCGTATCTTTCATTATAAATATCCTCCATAATTCTGAAGATATTTCCATAATTATTCTTATCTGAAATCATTTACCTCTTCGCGCTATCTGTATTACATCATAAAAGAAACTATTTTAGTTTCTAAATTCTGAAACATTCGAGTTTAAAATAGGAATATTTTTGAAGTAGTGTTGGGAGCTGAAGCATGAGTTAGTATAATATAATGACACTTGATCAACGTGATTATATTACAGTAAGTCATGCTGAGTTTCTAAATGGAACGTGATGATTCACAGATCATAACATCATCATGTGCCATGTTATACAACTCATGTATTCTATTTAACCTCTAAAATATCAAGAAAATATTTCTTGATGATTCGGCCTTCTCTGAGGTATTCTGGTAATTTGACAAGTCAAGATCGTGCCATTACAATTTCGTTCCTAGAACATTAACAATGTTTATTCTGAAATTTTTATCTGCGAATTATGGACCATTATAAGCGGTACTTACTCGCAAGAAGAAGAAACGAAAGGACAAAGCTCCGAAACAGAAATTGGGATATAAATTGCAGCAAATAAAAGAGAGCATTAATTGGAGATGACAATGATTATAGAAGACAGAAGCAGGGACATTGAAGTATAAGGGAAGATATAAAACCCAACAACAACCCAGAAAATTATAAACCGTATATATCGATGCATATAGCAATATAAAGACACGGGAGAACTAAAAACACTATAAAACCAAGAGTATAGTAAAAGTAAATAGATTCTTCCTATGACAGATGAAAGAGAAGAATGACAGATATGAAAGTTAGGAGTATATCAAGAATCAGAACTGGCTAGAGCATATTGACAAATACTTTAAAAGTATGAATTGAGGGAGAAAGAATAGAAGGTGTGAGATTGTAAGGAAACAAATGAGGTAGATTTATAGTGAAATATCCGAAAAAGAAATCAAGATGGATTATCGTATTAAATCGAAGAGGATCATTATTTCCTTAATTGCCGAAGAATCACATCCTATATAGATTACAAAGATTTTCTTAATCCAGAGATCAACCGTGATGACGTCAAAAGATAAGGCAAATCTCTATTTTCTCATTTCACTCTTTTACGATAGCTTCACTAATACGCTTCGAGAAATCAAATTATTTTATTCGTATTTCTTAATCGTGATAAAATCCTATGTATCAGCTTATATTCATCATAATAACATTCTTACTGTTAGTCATGACGACCTCGATCAAATTTCGGGGACGAAATTTCTTTAACGGGTAGGTACTGTGACAACCCGGAAATTTCGGACCAAATTTAAACTTGATCTTTATATGTTTTCGACACGATAAGCAAAGTCAGTAATGTTGAAATCTCAAAAACTTTGAATTATGTTCATGTAAGCAATTACCCTTCGACTGCTCTTGACGATTCACGAACAATTATGTGTAAATAAATATATATATACATATGTGTCATTATTAAATTGAGATATATTAATTTAACGGTTTAGTTGATGTGAATATAAGCTATGAGATCTATTTTATGAACTTAGAAACATTATCAAAGTATTTAATGAATAATACTCTACATGAACGTAGTTGCTCAATGTAAGTTTAATATACTTGTCGACGAGATTAAAAGATACTATCAAATGATTGATTATCAGATACATTGTATGATTACGAGTCTCTGTTGAGAGGACCACTATGATTTAGGAAATCTTTCCTTTTTAATGATATTTGGAATAAATGGTAAAGTGATCTTCGAGTAAGGACAAAGTATCATGTAGCGAGAGCTAGCCTGATTGGTGGAAATTCCTGTTAAATTCCAATACATGCCTTACAATAATTGCCCCGTGACTTTTGATAAGATAAATTAATTAACCTTCCTATTATGTATTGTGAAAGTGAAATTAGGGAATATAGGTAAATTAGAAAATAGATATTGACAAGTTAAATAGATCGACATTTTACATTAAGATGATTCCTTACGTTTGATTTAGACTTAATCCTACGAGTCATGATTAAACTGGAAGTTAAAACCTTGAAACCTGATATGATTCATATATGATTTTTACTTTCATAAATGAAAACGTCTTTTTGATATAATAGATTTTTTTAAGAACATCTTATGACATAACAACTTCTACTATTATAACCTTTGTAATAAAATGATTTTTGAATGTAAAATAATTGGGTTATTAAAATGTTTTTATGAACGTTGTATATAAATGAATCATATCAATTTTAAACTTTAAAATACAAATGTTACGAAATAGTAATTCTTAATAATTAAACGATTTCTAAATATATAAGTTTTGAATATCATTAGTTTTGGAAAACTATATATTATATTAAGTAAATAGTTCAAATTTATATTTTGAAATGAAAATATAAATATATACATATTTTAACTAGGTCATAAAACGTCCTGATTAATATATTTTGATATACAACGAGCCACTGATTTATAGAAGTAAATGACCAAAACACTCAAATAAATAAAGTTGCACTTTGAGTGGGATTGTTTTCATTGTTTAAATCTATTTTGTTGATAAGAGTACGAGTCACTAAACATAAACAGCTAGTTTTCTAAGCGTATGAAGATGCGTTCGAAAAACCGGAACCGGTACGTAAGTCGACCGTCAACGTACAATTCATCGGTGTAAAAATTACAAGTCAACTATGCATGTGAATATAATATAATATATAATTAATTACATGAATTAAATAATATTTATATAAAATAAACATTTCAAATGAAGTGTCGGCAATGAAAAATGAATGGTGACCAGTTTCTTCTACCCATGCGAGCGCATGGCTAATGCATGGGACACTCATACGATCGCATGAGTGTCGGTACCAGCAAACCCCTATAAAACGAATTGATTCAGGCTCGGTTCATTCATTCTTATCTATCTCTCTCTCTCGTACAAACATATATATATATAATTATTATTATTATTATTATTAATATTATTATTATTATTATTATTATTATTATTAATATTATTAATATTATTATTATTATTATTATTATTAATTATATTATTATTAGGAGTATTATTATTATTATTATTATTATTATTATTATTATTATTATTATTATTATTATTATTATTATTATTATTAAGTATTATACATAAAATATTATGACGAGGTCATGAGCGAGCTATTTCAAAACGGGTTTTATGAGAGGGATAGAGTTAAGGAAATTATGGGTTATAGCTATTGAGGTTATGGGTTATGTTCGAGGGTATACTCGTGAGGTCGATCTAGTGTTTATCATCTTTGTTTCATCTACGTACCTTTCCTGCAATATTGAACCTCAATATTGATACGTGAGCACTCATAACTTAACTTTTATATATTAATAGTGTATCCCTGACTAGTGCTCGAGTATATAGAATTATGCATGCTTGTATTTTTAATATTGTCGTTAGATAGGTTATGTTGAATCCTGAATTCGTTACATATGCGATTGAGATAAAGTATAAGATATGCATGTCGTTGGAAAGCTAGCGAAAAATTAAGAACTTTTCATTTAGATATCGAATGGTTTCGATGAACGGATTAGAAGTTATAGTCAATTGAATTTTTGTATTATTATTAAAATAGTTATTAGTATTATCATAATATTTATTATTATTAGTATTATTATAATTAAAACTAATATTAGTAACACCTAATTATTATAATTACTATTATTATCATTAATATGAACGCGATATAAAAGACAATTAAAAGCTATTAAATGAATCGATTAGGAAATAATGAGTATGAGTATCATGATGAAATTAAAATATTGTAAGATATTGACTTAGATAAAATTATCGTTCTTAGTATTTTTATCATTACTATTATTAAAAGTATCGTTAGTATTAAAACTATCATTTTAATAAAAATTATCATTTTAAATGAAATGTCATTGTTATTATAAAATATTATTATTATTATGATTTTAAATAAAATTATTATTTTAAAGTTAATATTTAAAAAGTATCGTAAATATTAAATTTATCATAATTAGAATTATCATTTATCATTATATCATTTTTAGTAAATATAAATATTGATATTTTTATTAATAGAATAATAATAATTATTATTACAAAATAATACAACTTTTACTTATTATTATTATTATTATTATTATCAATGTTAGTTTTATCAAATAAATATGTAATACAAATAATATAATTACCTTAATAAAACCTATCATAATATTTTATGAACTTTATTACTTAAGATATATAAAAGTATGGAATAGTTGTAAGGTGTTCCCTGTTCCGGTTACCCGGGAAGGGCGAGTAATCCGACCCCATACTCTAGTGTACGCAGCCCATCAGGAATACTCCCTGGCTGTTTCCAACCCTTCCCTGGCCACCCCAAGAATTGAACCTGAGACCTCTTGCAAGGATCTCAGGGCCCCAACCACTTGGGCTACCTTGGGATGGTTATATATAAAAGTATATTTTTGTATAAAATTTTATTTATTAATAAATGAATTATATTATTTACTCTAATAAATCTTTTAAAAATGATTAAAAATATAAAACGACGATATTTAAACTATATAATAATCATGTATAAATTTTGGAAATCATTTTGAGTCAAATTGACTTTTGTGGACTTTTACATATTAGTCTCGAGCATTAGGATTGTGGTACACTATGACCTGACCTAAATTGTTAGACAAATATTGACCAACATATAAATATATATAATTAATATATGTTCGTGAATCCGAGGCCAACCTTGCACTTGTTCAATGACGTTATATGTATTTTTATTCGAAATACAGTATGGTGAGTTTCATTTGCCTTTTTACCCTTTATATTTTTGGGCTGAGAATACATGCGGAATTTTTATAAATGTTTTACGAAATAGACACAATTAATCGAAACTACATTATATGGTTGAATGATCGAAGCCGAATATGCCCTTTTTGCTTGGTAACCTAAGAATTAGTAAACCGATCTACTAAATGACGCGAATCCTAAAGATAGATCTATTGGGCCTAACGAACCCCATCCAAAGTACCGGATGCTTTTGAAATGTCCCGTTCTTATTGATTAAAAACATTCCATATTAATTGATTTCGTTGCGTGGTTTTGACCATATATGAGACGTTTTTCAAAGACTGCATTCATTTTTAAAACAAACCATAACCTTTATTTCATAAATAAAGGTTTAAAAAGCTTTACGTAGATTATCTAATAATGATAATCTAAAATATCCTGTTTACACACGACCATTACATAATGGTTTACAATACAAATATGTTACATCGAAATCAGTTTCTTGAATGCAGTTTTTACACAATATCATAAAAACATGGACTCCAAATCTTGTCCTTATTTTAGTATGCAATAGCGGAAGCTCTTAGTATTCACCTGAGAATAAACATGCTTTAAACGTCAACAAAAATGTTGGTGAATTATAGGTTTAACCTATATATATCAAATCGTAACAATAGACCACAAGATTTCATATTTCAATACACATCCCATTCATAGAGATAAAAATCATTCATATGGTGAACACCTGGTAACCGACATTAACAAGATGCATATATAAGAATATCCCCATCATTCCGGGACACCCTTCGGATATGATATAAATTTCGAAGTACTAAAGCATCCGGTACTTTGGATGGGGTTTGTTAGGCCCAACAGATCTATCTTTAGGATTCGCGTCAATTAGGGTGTCTGTTCCCTAATTCTTAGATTACCAGACTTAATAAAAAGGGGCATATTCGATTTCGATAATTCAACCATAGAATGTAGTTTCACGTACTTGTGTCTATTTTGTAAATCATTTATAAAACCTGCATGTATTCTCATCCCAAAAATATTAGATTTTAAAAGTGGGACTATAACTCACTTTCACAGATTTTTACTTCGTCGGGAAGTAAGACTTGGCCACTGGTTGATTCACGAACCTATAACAATATATACATATATATCAAAGTATGTTCAAAATATATTTACAACACTTTTAATATATTTTGATGTTTTAAGTTTATTAAGTCAGCTGTCCTCGTTAGTAACCTACAACTAGTTGTCCACAGTTAGATGTACAGAAATAAATCGATAAATATTATCTTGAATCAATCCATGACCCAGTGTATACGTATCTCAGTATTGATCACAACTCAAACTATATATATTTTGGAATCAACCTCAACCCTGTATAGCTAACTCCAACATTCACATATAGAGTGTCTATGGTTGTTCCGAAATATATATAGATGTGTCGACATGATAGGTTGAAACATTGTATACGTGTCTATGGTATCTCAAGATTACATAATATACAATACAAGTTGATTAAGTTATGGTTGGAATAGATTTGTTACCAATTTTCACGTAGCTAAAATGAGAAAAATTATCCAATCTTGTTTTACCCATAACTTCTTCATTTTAAATCCGTTTTGAGTGAATCAAATTGCTATGGTTTCATATTGAACTCTATTTTATGAATCTAAACAGAAAAAGTATAGGTTTTTAGTCGGAAAAATAAGTTACAAGTCGTTTTTGTAAAGGTAGTCATTTCAGTCGAAAGAACGACGTCTAGATGACCAATTTAGAAAACATACTTCCACTTTGAGTTTAACCATAATTTTTGGATATAGTTTCATATTCATAATAAAAATCATTTTCACAGAATATCAACTTTTAAATCAAAGTTTATCATAGTTTTTAATTAACTAACTCAAAACAGCCCGCGGTGTTACTACGACGGCGTAAATCCAGTTTTACGGTGTTTTTCGTGTTTCCAGGTTTTAAATCATTAAGTTAGCATATCATATAGATATAGAATATGTGTTTAGTTGATTTTAAAAGTCAAGTTAGAAGGATTAACTTTTATTTGCGAACAAGTTTAGAATTAACTAAGCTATGTTCTAGTGATTACAAGTTTAAACCTTCGAATAAGATAGCTTTATATGTATGAATTGAATGATGTTATGAACATCATTACTACCTCAAGTTCCTTGGATAAACCTACTAGAAATGAGAAAAATAGATCTATCTTCAAAGGATCCTTGGAAGGCTTGAAAGTTCTTGAAGCAGAATCATGACACGAAAACAATTTCAAGTAAGATTTCCACTCGAAATAAGATTGTTATAGTTATTGAAATTGAATTAAAGTTTGAATATGATTATTACCTTGTATAAGAAAGATAACCTACAATAAGTAACAAAGGTTTCTTGATCTTGGATGATTACTTGGAATGGATTTAGAAAACTTGGAAGTAAACTTGCAATCTTTGAAGTATTTTTGATTTTATGAAACTAGAACTTTTGGAATTTATGAAGAACACTTAGAACTTGAAGATAGAACTTAAGAGAGATCAATTAGATGAAGAAAATTGAAGAATTAAAGTGTTTGTAGGTGTTTTTGGTCGTTGGTGTATGGATTAGATATAAAGGATATGTAATTTTGTTTTCATGTAAATAAGTCATGAATGATTACTCATATTTTTGTAATTTTATGAGATATTTCATGATAGTTGCCAAATGATGGTTCCCACATGTGTCAGGTGACTCAAATGGGCTACTAAGAGCTGATCATTGGAGTGTATATACCAATAGTACATACATCTAAAAGCTGTGTATTGTACGAGTACAAATACGGATGCATACGAGTAGAATTGTTGATGAAACTGAACGAGGATGTAATTGTAAGCATTTTTGTTAAGTAGAAGTATTTTGATAAGTGTCTTGAAGTCTTTCAAAAGTGTATGAATACATATTAAAACACTACATGTATATACATTTTAACTTAGTCGTTATGTCATCGTTAGTCGTTACATGTAAATGTTGTTTTGAAACCTTTAGGTTAACGATCTTGTTGAATGTTGTTAACCCATTGTTTATTATAACAAATGAGATGTTAAATTGTTATATTATCATGATATTATGATATATAATATATCTTAGTATGATATATATACAGTTAAATGTCGTTACAACGATAATCGTTACATATATGTCTCGTTTCGAAATCATTAAGTTAGTAGTCTTATTTTTACATATGTATTTCATTGTTAATACACTTAATAATATATTTACTTATCATTTAACATAATTAACCAAGTGTATCAATATCTTAATATGATTCATATGTACCTAGTAAGACGTTGTTATAACGATAATCGTTATATATATCGCTTTCGAGTTTCTTATATTAATAGTCTCATTTTTATGTATATAACTCATTGTTAAAATACCTAATGAGATACATACTTATAATAAAATCATGTTAACTATATATATAACCATATATATGTCATCGTATAGTTTTTTACAAGTTTTAACATTCGTGAATCACCGGTCAACTTGGGTGGTCAATTGTCTATATGAAACCTATTTCAATTAATTAAGTCTTAACAAGTTTGATTGCTTAACATGTTGGAAACACTTAATCATGTAAATAACAATTTCATTTAATATATATATATAAACATGGAAAAGTTCGGGTCACTACAGTACCTACCCGTTAAATAAATTTCGTCCCGAAATTTTAAGCAGTTGGAGGTGTTGACGTATCTTCTGGAAATAAATACGGGTATTTCTTCTTCATCTGATCTTCACGCTCCCAGGTGAACTCGGGTCCTCTACGAGCATTCCATCGAACCTTAACAATCGGTATCTTGTTTTGTTTAAGTCTCTTAACCTCACGATCCATTATTTCGACGGGTTCTTCAATGAATTGAAGTTTTTCATTGATTTGGATTTCGTCCAACGGAATAGTGAGATCTTCTTTAGCAAAACATTTCTTCAAATTTGAGATGTGGAAAGTATTATGTACAGCCGCGAGTTGTTGAGGTAGCTCCAGTTGGTAAGCTACTGGTCCGACACGATCTATAATCTTGAATGGTCCAATGTACCTTGGATTTAGTTTCCCCCGCTTACCAAATCGAACAATGCCTTTCCAAGGTGAAACCTTAAGCATGACCATTTCTCCAATTTCAAACTCTATATCTTTTCTTTTACTGTCCGCGTAGCTCTTTTGTCGACTCTGGGCGGTTTTCAATCTTTGTTGAATTTGGATGATTTTCTCGGTAGTTTCTTGTATTATCTCCGGACCCGTAATCTGTCTATCCCCCACTTCACTCCAACAAATCGGAGACCTGTACTTTCTACCATAAAGTGCTTCAAATGGCGCCATCTCAATGCATGAATGGTAGCTGTTGTTGTAGGAAAATTCTGCTAACGGTAGATGTCGATCCCAACTATTTCCGAAATCAATAATACAAGCTCGTAGCATGTCTTCAAGCGTTGGTATCGTCGTTTTGCTCTGCCCATCAGTTTGTGGATGATAGGTAGTACTCATGTCTAGACGAGTTCCCAATGCTTGCTGTAATGTCTGCCAGAATCTTGAAATAAATCTGCCATCCCTATCAGAGATAATAGAGATTGGTATTCCATGTCTGGAGACGACTTCCTTCAAATACAGTCGTGCTAACTTCTCCATCTTGTCATCTTCTCTTATTGGCAGGAAGTGTGCTGACTTGGTGAGACGATCAACTATTACCCAAATAGTATCATAACCACTTGCAGTCCTTAGCAATTTAGTAATGAAATCCTTGGTAATGTTTTCCCATTTCTATTCCGGGATTTCAAGTTGTTGTAGTAGACCTGATGGTTTCTGATGTTCAGCTTTGACCTTAGAACACGTCAAACATTCTCCTACATATTTAGCAATATCGGCTTTCATACCTGGCCACCAAAAATGTTTCTTAAGATCCTTGTACATCTTTCCCGTTCCAGGATGTATTGAGTATCTGGTTTTATGAGCTTCTCTAAGTACCATTTCTCTCATATCTCTAAATTTTGGTACCCAAATTCTTTCAGCCCTATACCGGGTTCCGTCTTCCCGAATATTAAGATGCTTCTCCGATCCTTTGGGTATTTCATCCTTTAAATTTCCCTCTTTTAAAACTCCTTGTTGCGCCTCCTTTATTTGAGTAGTAAGGTTAGTGTGAATCATTATATTCATAGATTTTACTCGAATGGGTTCTCTGTCCTTTCTGCTCAAGGCGTCGGCTACCACATTTGCCTTCCCCGGGTGGTAACGAATCTCAAAGTCGTAATCATTAAACAATTCAATCCACCTACGCTGCCTCATATTCAGTTGTTTCTGATTAAATATGTGTTGAAGACTTTTGTGGTCGGTATATATAATACTTTTGACCCCATATAAGTAGTGCCTCCAAGTCTTTAATGCAAAAACAACCGCGCCTAATTCCAAATCATGTGTCGTATAATTTTGCTCGTGAATCTTCAATTGTCTAGACGCATAAGCAATCACCTTCGTCCGTTGCATTAATACAAAACCGAGACCTTGCTTTGATGCATCACAATAAATCACAAAATCATCATTCCCTTCAGACAATGACAATATAGGTGCCGTAGTTAGCTTTTTCTTCATTAATTGAAACACCTTCTCTTTTTCATCCTTCCATTCAAATTTCTTCCCTTTATGCGTTAATGCAGTCAAGGGTTTTGCTATTTTGGAGAAATCTTGGATGAATCTTCTGTAGTACCCAGCCAATCCTAAAAATTGACGTATATGCTTCGGAGTTTTTGGGGTTTCCCACTTTTCAACGGTTTCGATATTTGCCGAGTCCACCTGGATACCTTCTTTGTTCACTATGTGACCGAGGAATTGAACTTCTTCCAACCAAAATGCACACTTTGAAAACTTAGCGTACAGTTTTTATTTCCTCAATACTTCTAGCACTTTTCTCAAATATTCTTCGTGCTCTTGATCATTCTTTGAGTAAATAAGTATGTCATCGATGAAAATAATGACAAACTTGTCAAGATATGGCCCACACACTCGGTTCATAAGGTCCATGAACACAGCTGGTGCGTTAGTCAATCCAAACGGCATAACCATAAACTCGTAATGACCATAACGCGTCCTAAAAGCAGTTTTTGGAATATCATCCTCCTTTACTCGCATTTGATGATATCCAGAATGTAAATCGATCTTCGAATAAACCGACGAGCCTTGTAGTTGATCAAATAAGTCGTCAATTCTCGGCAGTGGATAACAGTTTTTGATGGTAAGTTTGTTCAATTCTCTGTAGTCAATACACAACCTAAATGTACCATCCTTCTTCTTGATAAACAAAACAGGAGATCCCCATGGTGATGTGCTTGGTCGAATGAAACCACGTTCTAATAGTTCTTGCAGTTGGCTTTGCAGTTCTTTCATCTCGCTGGGTGCGAGTCTATAAGGAGCACGAGCTATTGGTGCAGCTCCTGGTACAAGATCTATTTGAAATTCAACAGATCGATGTGGAGGTAGTCCCGGTAATTCTTTCGGAAATACATCGGGAAATTCTTTTGCGACGGGAACATCATTGATGCTCTTTTCTTCAGTTTGTACTTTCTCGACGTGTGCTAGAACAGCATAGCAACCTTTTCTTATTAGTTTTTGTGCCTTCAAATTACTAATAAGATGTAGCTTCATGTTGCCCTTATCTCCGTACACCATTAAGGGTTCTCCTTCTTCTCGTACAATGCGAATTGCATTTTTATAACATACGATCTCTGCTTTCACCTTCTTCAGCCAGTCCATGCCAACTATTACATCAAAACTCCCTAACTCTACTGGTATCAAATCATTCTTAAATATTTCGCTACCCAGTTTAATTTCTCGATTCTGGCATATATTATCTGCTGAAATTAATTTACCGTTTGCTAATTCGAGTAAAAATTTACTATCCAACGGCGTCAATGGACAACTTAATTTAGCACAAAAATCTCTACTCATATAGCTTCTATCCGCACCCGAATCAAATAAAACGTAAGCAGATTTATTGTCAATAAGAAATGTACCCGTAACAAGCTCCGGGTCTTCCTGTGCCTCTGCCGCATTAATATTGAAAACTCTTCCGCGGCCTTGTCCATTCGTGTTCTCCTGGTTCGGGCAATTTCTAATAATGTGGCCCGGTTTGCCACATTTATAACAAACTACATTGGCATAACTTGCTCCGACACTACTTGCTCCTCCATTACTCGTTCTGACACCATTTTTTCCTTTCGTTCTGTTAACCCCTGGTCCGTAGACCTCACACTTCACCGCGCTATGACCATTTCTTTTACACTTGTTGCAAAATTTGGTGCAGAACCCCGAGTGATACTTTTCACACCTTTGGCATAGCTGCTTCTGATTGTTGTTATTGTTGCGGTTGTTATTGTTGTTGGGATGATTGTTGTAGTTGCTGTTGTTGTTATTGTTGTTGTTGTTGTTGTTGGGCCATTTTTTGTAGTTGCGATTGATGTTGCGATTGTTGGGATAATTGTTGCGATTATTATTGTAATTGCTGTTGTTGTTGTATTGGTGATTCTTATCACCGTTTTCCTCCCACTTTCTTTTGACTTGCTTCACATTGGCCTCTTCAGCCGTCTGTTCTTTAATTCTTTCCTCAATCTGGTTCACTAGTTTATGAGCCATTCTACATGCCTGTTGTATGGAGGCGGGCTCATGTGAACTTATATCTTCTTGGATTCTTTTCGGTAATCCTTTCACAAACGCGTCGATCTTCTCTTCCTCATCTTCGAACGCTCCCGGACACAATAGGCACAATTCTGTGAATCGTCTTTCGTACGTGGTAATATCAAATCCTTGGGTTCGTAACCCTCTAAGTTCTGTCTTGAGCTTATTGACCTCGGTTCTGGGACGGTACTTCTCGTTCATCAAGTGCTTGAATGCTGACCACGGTAGTGCGTACGCATCATCTTATCCCACTTGCTCTAGATAGGTATTCCACCATGTTAACGCAGAACCTGTAAAGGTATGCATAGCGTACTTCACTTTGTCATCTTCAGTACACTTACGTATGGCAAACACCGATTCGACCTTCTCGGTCCACCGTTTCAATCCGATCGGTCCTTTAGTTCCATCAAATTCCAAAGGTTTGCAGGCAGTGAATTCTTTGTAGGTGCATCCTACACGATTTCCTGTACTGCTAGATCCAAGGTTATTGTTGGTATGTAGCGCAGCCTGTACTGTGGCTATGTTTGAAGCTAGAAAAGTACGGAATTCCTCTTCATTCATATTCACGGTGTGTCGAGTAGTCGGTGCCATTTCCTTCAAAATAGTCAAATGGAACAAGTTAATCATACAGAATATTAAGAGTATTTAATAGTATTTCGTAGCATAATATGAACTCATTTATAAAAGCTTTTTCTTCATATTAGCGTTTTATAAGTTTAAATTCGGGTAATACCTACCCGTTAAGTTCATACTTAGTAGCTAATATACAATTCAACTACTACAAAATCTATATGAAAAACTGATTATAATAATATTTCGCGTTCAAACTTTTATACAATATTTTACAAACTTACAATACCGCTTATTTTACATAAAGCATGAAATATAGCACACAATAACTTTGATACAAGATAGTTGTGAAGATAATTCTAGCTAGTACACAAGTCGTTCAGCAAAGGCAATAAAGACACGTAATTCATACGTCCAGAAACAAGTCATGCATTCTGGTTTTACTAGGACTACTTCCCATCCTTGGTCTTGTGGAACATAACCGTTATGGCTGTTGATAAGACAGCGTGTTGTAACATCGTCAAAGGGACGAGGGTTACGTAATGACCAACAGTCTCGTAATAACCTAAAAACCTCATTTCTTACCCCAATTACAGACTCCGTCACTTATGGGAACGTTTTGTTTAATAGTTGTAGCTCGATGTTATTTTTCTCACTTTGGTGAGAAGCGAACATTACTAACCCGTAAGCATAACATGCTTCTTTATGTTGCATGTTAGCCGCTTTTTCTAAATCATGAAGTCCTATAATCGGATACATTGAGTCAAAATAATTTCTTAACCCGTTGCGTAAAATAGCATTTGGGTTCCCGCAATATATGCCTCAAAGTAAACACATCGTAACTTATGGGTTTCCCATTGTGATATCCCCCATCTTTCAAACGAAAGTCTCTTATAAACCAAGACATTCTTGGAACGTTCTTCGAATGTCTTACAAACTGATTTCGCCGTAAATAGTTGTGCCGAAGAATTCTGACCGACTCTAGACAAGATTTCATCAATCATGTCTCCGGGTAGGTCTCTTAAAATATTGGGTTGTCTATCCATTTTGTGTTTTTATACTGTAAAATAGACAAGAGTTAGATTCATAAAAAAAATATACTTATTAATACAAGCAATTTTTACATATATCATAAAGCATAAGCACACTATATTACATATATTAAACCACACGAATACAACTATCTTATTCTGACTCGCTCGTTTCTTCTTCTTCGGTTTTGGTTCGTTTTGCCAAGTTTCTAGGGATATATGATGTTCCCCTAATACGAGCTGTCGTTTTCCACAACGGTTTAGAAAAACCTGGTGGTTTAGAGGTTCCCGGGTCATTGTTACAACTTAAGGGCTTCGGGGGTTGACGATACATATAAAGTTCATCGGGGTTGGAATTAGATTTCTCTATTTTTATGCCCTTTCCCTTATTATTTTCTTTTGCCTTTTTAAATTCAGTTGGGGTAATTTCTATAACATCATCAGAATTCTCGTCGGAATCCGATTCATCGGAGAATTGGTAATCCTCCAAATATTTTGCTTCCTTGACGGAAACACCATTGACCATAATTAACCTTGGTCAGTTGGTTGAGGATTTTATTTTACTTAACCGTTTTATTATTTCCCCCCACCGGTTCTATTTCCTCCTCCGGTTCCTCCTCTTCCGGTTCTGATTCTTCTTCCGGTTCTGATTCTTCTTCCGGTTCTTCTTCGGGAACTTGTGAATCAGTCCAATATATATTCGACTCTTCGTTATTATTAGGTGAGTCAATGGGATTTGTGCTAGAGGTAGACATTTATCACACAATAGCAAACATGTTAAGAGATTAATATATCACATAATATATACATGTTAATAATATATAGTTTCCAACAAAAATGTTAAGCAATCATTTTTAAAGAAAACACGGTCGAAGTCCAGACTCACTAATGCATCCTAACAAACTCGATAAGACACACTAATGCAAATTTCTGGTTCTCTAAGACCAACGCTCGGATACCAACTGAAATGTCCCGTTCTTATTGATTAAAAACGTTCCATATTAATTGATTTCGTTGCGAGGTTTTGACCTCTATATGAGATGTTTTTCAAAGACTGCATTCATTTTTAAAACAAACCATAACCTTTTTTTCATAAATAAAGGTTTAAAAAGCTTTACGTAGATTATCAAATAATGATAATCTAAAATATCCTGTTTACACACGACCATTACATAATGGTTTACAATACAAATATGTTACATCGAAATCAGTTTCTTGAATGCAGTTTTTACACAATATCATAAAAACATGGACTCCAAATCCTGTCCTTATTTTAGTATGCAACAACGGAAGCTCTTAGTATTCACCTGAGAATAAACATGCTTTAAACGTCAACAAAAATGTTGGTGAATTATAGGTTTAACCTATATATATCAAATCGTAACAATAGACCACAAGATTTCATATTTCAATACACATCCCATACATAGAGATAAAAATCATTCATATGGTGAACACCTGGTAACCGACATTAACAAGATGCATATATAAGAATATCCCCATCATTCCGGGACACCCTTCGGATATGATATAAATTTCGAAGTACTAAAGCATCCGGTACTTTGGATGGGGTTTGTTAGGCCCAATAGATCTATCTTTAGGATTCGCGTCAATTAGGGTGTCTGTTCCCTAATTCTTAGATTACCAGACTTAATAAAAAGGGGCATATTCGATTTCGATAATTCAACCATAGAATGTAGTTTCACGTACTTGTGTCTATTTTGTAAATCATTTATAAAACCTGCATGTATTCTCATCCCAAAAATATTAGATTTTAAAAGTAGGACTATAACTCACTTTCACAGATTTTTACTTCGTCGGAAAGTAAGACTTGGTCACTGGTTGATTCACGAACCCATAACAATATATACATATATATCAAAGTATGTTCAAAATATATTTACAACACTTTTAATATATTTTGATGTTTTAAGTTTATTAAGTCAGCTGTCCTCGTTAGTAACCTACAACTAGTTGTCCACAGTTAGATGTACAGAAATAAATCGATAAATATTATCTTAAATCAATCCACGACCCAGTGTATACGTATCTCAGTATTGATCACAACTCAAACTATATATATTTTGGAATCAACCTCAACCCTGTATAGCTAACTCCAATATTCACATATAGAGTGTCTATGGTTGTTCCGAAATATATATAGATATGTCGACATGATAGGTCGAAACATTGTATACGTGTCTATGGTATCTCAAGATTACATAATATACAATACAAGTTGATTAAGTTATGGTTGGAATAGATTTGTTACCAATTTTCACGTAGCTAAAATGAGAAAAATTATCCAATCTTGTTTTACCCATAACTTCTTCATTTTAAATCCGTTTTGAGTGAATCAAATTGCTATGGTTTCATATTGAACTCTATTTTATGAATATAAACAGAAAATTTATAGGTTTATAGTCGGAAAATTAAGTTACAAGTCGTTTTTGTAAAGGTAGTCATTTCAGTCGAAAGAACGACGTCTAGATGACCATTTTAGAAAACATACTTCCACTTTGAGTTTAACCATAATTTTTGGATATAGTTTCATATTCATAATAAAAATTATTTTCCCAGAATAACAACTTTTAAATCAAAGTTTATCATAGTTTTTAATTAACTAACCCAAAACAGCCCGCGGTGTTACTACGACGGCGTAAATCCAGTTTTACGGTGTTTTTCGTGTTTCCAGGTTTTAAATCATTAAGTTAGCATATAATATAGATATATAACATGTGTTTAGTTGATTTTAAAAGTCAAGTTATAAGGATTAACTTTTATTTGCGAACAAGTTTAGAATTAACTAAACTATGTTCTGGTGATTACAAGTTTAAACCTTCGAATAAGATAGCTTTATATGTATGAATCGAATGATGTTATGAACATCATTACTACCTCAAGTTCCTTGGATAAACCTACTGGAAATGAGAAAAATAGATCTAGCTTCAAAGGATCCTTGGATGGCTTGAAAGTTCTTGAAGCAGAATCATGACACGAAAACAATTTCAAGTAAGATTTCCACTCGAAATAAGATTGTTATAGTTATAGAAATTGAATTAAAGTTTAAATATGATTATTACCTTGTATTAGAAAGATAACCTACTGTAAGTAACAAAGGTTTCTTGATCTTGGATGATTACTTGGAATGGATTTAGAAAACTTGGAAGTAAACTTGCAATCTTGGAAGTATTCTTGATTTTATGAAACTAGAACTTTTGGAATTTATGAAGAACACTTAGAACTTGAAGATAGAACGTGAGAGAGATCAATTAGATGAAGAAAATTGAAGAATGAAAGTGTTTGTAGGTGTTTTTGGTCGTTGGTGTATGGATTAGATATAAAGGATATGTAATTTTGTTTTCATGTAAATAAGTAATGAATGATTACTCATATTTTTGTAATTTTATGAGATATTTCATGCTAGTTGCCAAATGATGGTTCCCACATGTGTTAGGTGACTCACATGGGCTGCTAAGAGCTAATCATTGGAGTGTATATACCAATAGTACATACATCTAAAAGCTGTGTATTGTACGAGTACGAATACGGATGCATACGAGTAGAATTGTTGATGAAACTGAACGAGGATGTAATTGTAAGCATTTTTGTTAAGTAGAAGTATTTTGATAAGTGTCTTGAAGTCTTTAAAAAGTGTATGAATACATATTAAAACACTACATGTATATACATTTTAACTGAGTCGTTAAGTCATCGTTAGTCGTTACATGTAAATGTTGTTTTGAAACCTTTAGGTTAACGATCTTGTTGAATGTTGTTAACCCATTGTTTATTATAACAAATGAGATGTTAAATTGTTATATTATCATGATATTATGATATATAATATATCTTAGTATGATATATATACAGTTAAATGTCGTTACAACGATAATCGTTACATATATGTCTCGTTTCGAAATCATTAAGTTAGTAGTCTTATTTTTACATATGTATTTCATTGTTAATACACTTAATAATATATTTACTTATCATTTAACATAATTAACCAAGTGTATCAATATCTTAATATGATTCATATGTACCTAGTAAGACGTTGTTATAACGATAATCGTTATATATATCGCTTTCGAGTTTCTTAAATTAATAGTCTCATTTTTATGTATATAACTCATTGTTAAAATACCTAATGAGATACATACTTATAATAAAATCATGTAAACTATATATATAACCATATATATGTCATCGTATAGTTTTTACAAGTTTTAAAGTTCGTGAATCACCTGTCAACTTAGGTGGTCAATTGTCTATATGAAACCTATTTCAATTAATCAAGTCTTAACAAGTTTGATTGCTTAACATGTTGGAAACACTTAATCATGTAAATAACAATTTCATTTAATATATATATATATATATATATATATATATATATATATATATATATATATATATATATATATATATATATATATATATATATATATATATATATATATATATATATATATATATATAAACATGGAAAAGTTCGGGTCACTACAGCTTTAGTACTTCGAATTCGTTTTTATCATGTCCGAAGGATTTCCCGGAATGATAAGGGATATTCTTATATGCATCTTGTTAATGTCGGTTACCAGGTGTTCAATCCATATGAAAGATTTTTGTCTCTATGCATGGGACGTATATTTATGAGAAATGGAAATGAAATTCTTGTGGTCTATTAAAATGATGAAAATGATCGATTATGATAAACTAATGAACTCACCAACCTTTTGGTTGACACTTCAAAGCATGTTTATTCTCAGGTATTAAAGAAATCTTTCGCTGTACATTTGCTCATTTTAGATATATTACTGGGAGTCATTCATGCCATATTTCAAAAGACGTTGCATTCAAGTCGTTGAGTTCAATATAGATTATTATTAAGTAAATGACAGATTAGGTCATTTATAGTTGATATTATGAAATGGTATGCATGCCTGTCAACTTTCGTTGTAAATAAAGTTTGTCTTTTAAAAACGAATGCAATGTTTGTAAAATGTATCATATAGAGGTCAAATACCTCGCGATGTAATCATATGTTATTGTATTCGTTCTTATGGATTAGGACGGGACTTTACATGTGGTATCAGAGCGGTGGTCTTAGCGAACCAGGTCTGCATTAGTGTGTCTAACTGATAAGTCATTAGGATGCATTCGAGGATCACCCTAAAACGGCCCAGCGAGTAAGATTCTCTGAACGTGCTTGCCATTCGAGGTCGTCTAGATTTCGAAAAAGACATCTTTCCTCAAAAATTCACACCACTCACTAAACACCACCGACGGTTCGTGGTGCTTGGTGTTTTTCTTCTTTGGCCAAAATGTTAGATCTATCGTATCTTTTGACTCGTAGCTTCGATTTGGTCACCATTTTTTTTAAATCTTGTAATTTTACGAAATCGGTCCTTTGGCAAACAACCGTAGGCAGTTTGTCCCAAATATTTTTCGAAATGAGGCCTCGAAAGCCTTCAATTTTTCCTTTTTTTGTTTAATTTTAGATGCACTTTTGACCGTTTTGAGTTTCTATCATATTATTTCTTTTTGTATGCATAACTTAGCATGCTACATATTGTTTTAAGGCTAATTATTTCACTCACAATGTAATTATGTATAACGCATATAAGTTTTAATCTAATGTCACTTTATTAAACACGCTTTTTATATCAATAATATGCGCCGCCAAATGGAGTACCATTTGGTGGCGCATAACTTTTGGTTTCAGATTGTGTTGAAATTCTCAAAATCACCCTAAAACGACCCTAGCATCAAGACTCTCGGAAATCTTATTGCCATTCGCGTCCGGATGCCAAAAAAGACATTTTTCTCATTATTAACGTTTTTTTGAACGTTTTCAATATATATCGTATTATTACTTTTGTGTATACATGACTTAGCATGGTGTATATAGTTTTAAGGCCTATTATTTTACTTACAATGTAATTATGTATAACTCATATAGTTTTCCGTCCAATGTCACTTCATTAAACATGCTTTTTAAATCACTAATATGTGCCGCCAGATGGAGTACCATTTGACGGCACATAACCTTTGGTTTCAGATTGTGCTGAAATTCTCAGGGTCACCCTAAAACGGCCCAACGAGCAAGACTCTCTGAACGTGCTTGCCATTCGAGGTCATCTAGATTTCGAAAAAGACATCTTTCCTCAAAAATTCACACCACTCACCAAACACCATCGACGGTTCGTGGTGCTTGGTGTATTTCGTCTTTGGCCAAAATGTTAGATCTATCGTATCTTTTGACTCGTAACTCCGATTTAGTCACCGCTTTTTTCAGTCTTGTATTTTTTCAAGATCTATCCGTTAGCAAACAGCCGTCGGTGGTTTGTCCCAAATATTTTTCGAAACGAGGCCTCGAAAGCCTTCAATTTTGCCTTTTTTTGTTTAATTTTAGACGCTCTTTTGACCTTTTTGAATTTCTATCATATTTTTTTTGTGTGTGGATGACTTAGCATGGTACATATTGTTTTAAGGCCTATTATTTCACTCACAACGTATTTATGTATAATGCATATAATTTTGAATCTAATGTCACTTCATTAAACACGATTTTTATATCAATAATTTGCGCCGCCAAATGGAGTACCATTTGGCGACGCATAACTTTTGGTTTCAGATTGTGTTGAAATTCTCAAGATCACCCTAAAACGACCCTAACATCAAGACTCTCGAAAATTTTATTGCCATTCGAGGTCATCGGGATGCCAAAAAAGACATTTTTCTCATTATTAATGTTTTTTGAATGTTTTCAATATATATCGTATTATTACTTTTGTGTATACATGACTTAGCATGGTGTATGAGACGACCCGTCCTAATCCATAAGGACGAATACAATAACATATGGATACATTGCGAGATATTTGACCTCTATATGATAAATTTTACAAACATTGCATTCGTTTTTAAAAGACAAACTTTCGTTACATCAAAAATTGACAGGCATGCATACCATTTCATAATATCCAAACTATAAATGACCTAATCTTTCATTTACTTAATAATAATCTCTATTGAACTCAATGACTTGAATGCAACGTCCTTTGAAATATGCCATGGATGACTCCAAGTAATATCTTTAAAATGAACAAATGCACAGCGGAAGATTTCTTTCAAACCTGAGAATAAACATGCTTTCAAGTGTCAACCAAAAGGTTGGTGAGCTCATTAGTTTATCGTAATTAATCATCTCCATCATTTTAATAGACCACATGATTTCATTTATTCAATAACCATACACTCGCAAGTGTTTAAAATTTCATTCATATGGATTGAACACCTGGTAACCGACATTAACAAAATGCATCTAGAATATCCCCAAAAATAAAATCGAAGTACTAAAGCAGTTCAAATTCTCTGACTGTGGCGGGTCAAGGCCCATAGATCTATCTTTAGGATTCGCGTCAATTGGTGGCAATTATAATAAACACCAATTCTTAGGTTACCAAGTTCAACAAGGGCGATATCCGGTATAACAATTCAACCATAGAATGTAGTTTCGATTACTTGTGTTTATTTCGTCAATTATTTATAAAAGCGCACGTATTCTCAGTCCCAAAAAATATATTGCAAAAACATATAAAAAGGGAGCAAATGAAACTCACCATACTATATTTCGTAGTAAAAATACATATGACGTCATTGGACAAGTGCAAAATTGGCCTTGAATTCACGAACCTATATTACGTATACATATTTATATGTCAATTAATATCTGTCTAACAATTTAGGTCAAGTTGTAGTGTATCACAATCCAAATGCTTGAGACTAATATGCAAAAGTCAACAAAAGTTATCTTGACCAAAATGATTTCCATAATTTAAACAGGATTATTACTTAGTTTAAATATAGTCATTTTATATTTTTTTTAAATATTTTTAACAGACTTATTAGAGTAAATAACATAATTCATTTATTAATAAAATTTTTATATTAAAATTTATATAATAAAAATATACTTTTATATATCTTAAGTAATAAAATTTATAAAGTTCATTTAATATCATAAAAATAATATGATAGGTATTATTAATGTAATTATGTTACACGTAGTAAAATATGTTTGTATCACATATTTATTTGATAAAATAATATCGATAATAATAATAGTAAGTAAAAGTTGTATTATTTTGTAATAATAATTATTATTATTCTACTAATAATAATAACAATATTAATATTTACTAAAAATGATATTATGATAAAATGATAATTCTTATTAATAATAATAATAAAATTTTATATTAACAATGATATTCCTATTATCAATAATAATTTTTGTAAAAATGATAGTTTTAATATTAATAATAATTAAAAAAAATAATGAAAACGATATTTTTATCTAAATCAATACCTTTCAAATTTTAATTTCATTATGATACATATACTCATTATGTAACAACCCAAACCAACCCTCGACCAAACCACGCGAAAATACAAAATAAAAAAAAATTTCCTGTGCAGCATACCCGCGCGGCGCGCCATATAGGGACGCGGCGCGCCAAAGTGGACTGTCCGGAAAGTCTCTAAATGCGAAAAAGATTGACTAGTTCCCGACACTTTTAGACGAAACGCTTTTTACCATACATCCAAATATGTAAAACTAACTTGTTTCAAATATAAAATCAATGTTTTATAGGCGGGGCCCACATCGGCCGTTTTACGAGTTTAATACAATTTACGAGTTTCGACCACCAAAAAGTTTAAATTCCAAACTACACAATGAGCATGGCATTTGGGATTAAACTACCCAACTATCGGTCAAACTCCAAGAGCTACTAAAGCCAAAAGCGTCCCCTAGCATCAAGCGGGATCTCTAGTCCAAAACGATGCCCTTACCCTTGTCCAAAACCGAACCTATAAAATGGTAAACAACGAGAGGGTAAGCAAAGCTTAGTGAATGCAATAATTATACGAATACATATATAATTATACCTACTTGCATACACTTACACAACCGCAAACATGCTAGCAACAACATTAGCTTATCGTCGCAATATCAAGCTATAATTCACCAATACCCCCAAGCTAGCATAACATCCGCATATAAATATAACTCGAATAATGTAATATGCTTACAACACAAATAACCATGGTTAACCAATAGTACAAGGGAACGGCGCTCGCGAAAACGCCATCGGTGTTCGTAACATCCGTTAGGGCACTTAACACCTCGCACCACTAACCCCTAGGGTGGCACCTTAACACCTCGGCACTTCACCCCGAGTGGCATCTTAACACCTCGATGCTTCACTCATTATTTTACGGAGTGGTGTCTTAACACCTCGACACTACACTCCTAGGTGGCATCTTAACACCTCGATGCTACACCCGAGTGGCATCTTAACACCTCGATGCTACACTCTTCACGTGAAACGTGGTGTCTTAACACCTCGACACTACACCTTTCACGCTACAACAAATAGATACATTATATACATACGCATATAATTATTCCACTCACCTCAAAGTCTTCGTGTAAGATAACCGAACTTGCAACGTCAATGTAACGTACCTATTACATTTTAGCACATAATCAATTCACAACTCAAGTCGGTCAACCAACCCTTTCGCCATTCTAAGCCATTTTGACCCAAGGTGCAATTTCAACCCATTTGCACCCTTAACCCTAAATTGGGTCAACACACACCAAAACCCTAATCATTCGTCAAGATGGGTTTAAAACACATTTAGGTCACAAGGCTAACTCGTTTTCATAATTGCTAGGCCACTTAGGTCATTAAAGACTCATTTGACCCATTTCAAGGTCAACACCCCCATTTGGGTCATCCATGCCCAATTAACACCCATTTACATATCATTGAAGTGTTCTAGTACTTTAACTAACTAATTAGGTTCATAAACATAAATTAACACTTTGAAAACCCTAATTAGTTACCTTTGAGTCTACATGACCCAAATTCACCCAAAACCCCCAAATTACTAGCAAATGGGTTTTGTGTGCATTACTAACCCAAACCCTAACCCTTAATGCAATTAAAGTAAGAATTTAGGTTTTAGAACTTACCAACACAATCACTACGTAACTAGCGACTAGATGAACGACTTTAGAACTCGCACTAAGACCCGATTCAACCTCTTTCACCCTTTGATGGAGCTCTCTCTCTCAAAGATTGCACTCTCTCTCTAGAGTTTAATTGGAGAAGATGAGGTTGTTGTGGGAGTAGTAAATGAGCTCCCCAAACTGATCCTAAGGCATTAAATTCGGACCCCAAGGTGATTTTACCAAAATGCCCTCAAAATATCTAATTAAAAAGAAGGAAGGAATCTGTTGCAGACATATGGCGCGGCGCGCCACCTAGCCGCGCGGCGCGCGACCCTCCCAATTCAGCATCTTTTGTCTTTTTAATTATGTGCAACAAAAACCCCAAGCTTGAGTAACTCATATACCATATGTACACTACGAATATTCGGGTCTTACAACTCTCCCCCACTTATTCGGATTGCTTCCTCGCAATCCAAGCCGCATGACACGAGGGAAGATAAACCAACACGAACTCTTCGGGTTCCCAAGTGAACTCGGAACCTTTACTTCGTCGCCATTGAACTTTGAAAGTTCTCACCTCTTTATTTCTCAACAATTTCACCTTCTCGTCAAGGATAGCAATTGGTTCCTCGACATATTCTAACTTGTTGTTTAGCTCGATCTCGTCTAAAGGCATCCATGAGGAATCATCCGCAAGACACTTACGGAGGTGGGAAACATGAAATGTATTATGGATCCCCGCAAGCTCTTCGGGTAATTCCAATCGATATGCAACTTCACCAACACGAGCTAAAACCTTGAATGGCCCAATAAACCGAGGAGCTAACTTTCCCCGTTTTCGAAATCGGATAATACCCTTCCATGGCGAAACCTTAAGCATCACCATATCGCCTTCTTGGAACTCAATCGATCGCCTACGTCTATCGGCATACGACTTTTGCCTATCTTGAGCCTTCTTCAAATGTTCCCGAATCAAATCAATCTTGCTATTGGTCTCTAAAACCAAATCGGTACTCCCGATCTCTCTTTGACCCACTTCTCCCCAACAAACGGGAGTTCGACACCTATGCCCATAAAGCATTTCGTAAGGTGGCATCCCGATACTAGTATGATAACTATTATTGTACGAGAATTCCACCAAAGGCAAATGCTCATCCCAACTACCACCGAAGTCAATGATGCACGCTCGTAGCATATCTTCCAAAGTTTGTTTCGTACGTTCGGTTTGACCGTCCGTTTGAGGATGATATGCCGTGCTCAACTTCAATTGCGTACCCATATCTTCATGAAACTTTTCTCAAAACCGAGATGTAAAATGGGTATCTCGATCCGAAATAATAGATATAGGAACCCCATGTCGAGAGACCACTTCCTTGATAAACAACTTAGCCAAGGTCTCCGACGATATCGCTTCTTTAATGGGAAGAAACAAAGCGCTTTTTGTCAATCGGTCAACTATAACCCAAATCGAATCGAATTGGGTTCTCGCCGTTTTAGGTAACTTTGTAATGAAATCCATGGTAATGTGCTCCCATTTCCATTTTGGGATTTATAACGGTTGTAATTTACCATACGGCTTTTGGTGTTCGGCTTTTACTTGCAAACACGTGACGCATTGCTCAACATACTTCACAACATCACGCTTCATGCCCGGCCACCAATAATCTTTCTTCAAGTCAAGATACATTTTCGTCGCGCCCGGATGAATGGAGTATTTTGACTTATGTGCTTCATCAAGTAGCACTCGTCGGTAATCACCCATCTTAGGCACCCACACCCTTCCTTGGAAGGACAACAAACCACGCGGACCCATAGTAATAAACTCCGTTTGGCCCACGATTCGCTCCGTATGCTTGTTGTGAACATAATCCTCTATTTGAATCTCACCAAGCTTTTCAAGAAAATCGTTGGTAATAATCAAACGCAACGACCCCACTTTTATCGCCGGATGTTGACTCTTTCGACTCAACGCATCCGCGACCACATTCGCCTTACCCGGATGAAAAGTATTTCACAATCGTAGTCTTTCACCACATCCATCCACCTACGTTGGCGATAATTCAAATCTCGTTGATTAAAGAGATGTTTCAAACTCTTATGATCCGAATAAATCGTACACTTGACACCATACAAGTAATGGCGCCAAATTTTCAACGCATACACTACCGCCGCCAACTCAAGATCATGAGTCGGATACCTCGTTTCATGTTCCTTTAATTGTCGAGAGGCATAAGTGATAACCTTACCTCTTTGCATTAGAACACACCCAAGACCATTTAAGGAAGCATCACAATAAGCCACCATGTCTTCAACACCTTCCGGTAACACTAACACCGGAGCTTGACACAACTTCTCCTTTAACAATTGAAAAGCAATTTCTTGCTCGTTCTCCCAACCAAACCTCGCATTCTTCCTTGTCAATTTCGTCAATGGAGAAGCAATCTTAGAAAAGTCTTGGATAAACCGACGATAATAACCGGCCAATTCGAGAAAACTTCGGATTTCCGTAGGCGTAGTCGGTCGTCCCCAACTCTTCACCGTCTCGATCTTCCCCGGATCTACTTGAATACCATTCTCATTCACAATATGACCAAGGAATTGAACTTCCCTTAGCCAAAATTCACATTTGGAGAACTTTGCATACAACTTCTCCTTTCGTAGCGTCTTCAATACTTCACGCAAATGATATTCATGTTCGTTCATACTTTTCGAGTAGACTAGTATGTCGTCAATGAACACTATTACCGACTTGTCCAACATAGGTTGGCACACTCGGTTCATAAGATCCATGAATGCCGCCGGTGCATTCGTAAGACCAAAGGGCATAACTACAAACTCGTAATGCCCGTAACGCGTTCGAAAAGCCGTCTTCTCTATGTCCTCCTCACGGACCCGCATTTGGTGATAGCCGGACCGTAGGTCGATCTTAGAGAAATACGTTGCACCTTGAAGTTGATTAAATAAATCGTTAATCCTAGGTAATGGATAACGATTCTTGATCGTCACTTTATTCAACTCACGGTAATCAATGCACATACGCATACTACCATCTTTCTTCTTCACAAATAACACCGGAGCGCCCCATGGCGAAGCACTCGGTCGAATAAAACCCTTCTCGAGCAACTCTTGGGTTTGATTTAACAACTCTTGCATTTCCGTTGGTGCTAAACGATAAGGAGTTTTAGCAATGGGAGTAGCTCCCGGAACCAACTCAATACGAAACTCAACTTGTCTTTCCGCCGGAACACCCGGTAATTCGTTCGGAAAAACGTCTTCGAATTCACTAACAACCGGAATTTCACGAATAGGTGGTGGCTCATTGCGAGTATCAACAACATGAGCAAGGAAAGCCATGCCACCGGTAACAACAAAACGACGTGCCCGTGCAAAAGTGCATATCGGCACCGGTCTCCTTCGCTTATCACCATGAATAATTAACTCTCCCCCACTTAGGGTCTTCACACGAATAAACTTATCATGGCATGCAATATCGGCTCTATAGCGATCGAGCCAATCCATACCAATGACAATATCAAAGTCGCCCAAGGTCATTGGAATACGATCAATTTTAAAGGTTTCGGAACCAAAAACAACATCACAATTTTCACACACATCAACCACTAGCACCGTCTTGCCGTCCGCTATTTTGACTTCTATCGGACGACTTAACTTAGCTAACGGTCTATTAAGTTTAGGTACAAATTTAGGAGACACAAACGACAAATTTGCACCGCTATCGAAAAGAATCCTTGCCGGATTAGAATTAACCATGTAAGTACCTGAGACAACTTCGTGCGATTGTTTGGCTTCATCATTGGTCATCAAATAGTTGCGACCCCTAGCCGTACCCGCCGCCTTCTCTAACCGCTTCACATTATCATTTCGCAAATCGGGACACTCCGGCTTCTTATGCCCCTCTTTGCCGCAATTAAAACAAGTGACTTTGTTTCCGGAACGTGGTTTCGGACACTCACGAGCCATATGACCCGATTGCCCACAATTGTAGCACGTATAAGAAAACTCGCCGGTAGTGCCCTTCTTTGCACTATTGACACTTTCCGCCCCCCTCTTGCTCTTGCTCTTCTTGCTTGAGGCGTTAGAGTAACTAAAACCCTCAAATTTTCTTTTGGAAAACATGAAATCACTCTTTCTTGGAACCTCCGGCTCAAAACCCCGAGCCAACTCGAACAATTCCTCAAAAGACTTAGCCATACCCCGACTAATCTTCCCCTTGTACTCATCATTCAAAGTACGGTAGAAATCCTTCATGAGCTTATGATCATCACCAACATATTCCGGGCAAAAACGAGTCTTTGCCAAGAATGTAGACTTAAGAGTAACTAAGTCCATTGAGCCTTGTTGCAAATGGTGCAACTCGTCCCGGATTCTATCGAGATCGGAAGAAGTTCGGTATTCCTTGAAAAACTCCTTCTTAAACTCTTCCCACGTCAAGCCCATACATTGTTCCTCACCATACAAGTTGATTTTATCATCCCACCATAACTTAGCCTCTTCTCGTAGCATGCTAGAGCCATACCTCGCCTTCTTCTCGGGAGGACATTCTGAGGTACGGAAAGCTCCCTCGATGTCGGAGATCCAACATGTACTTTTTAAAGGATCTCGTACCCCATTAAACATCGGGGGTTGAGCGTCCTTGAAATTCTTGTAGTGGAAGTCCCGCCTTCCTTCACCTCCTTCACCACGAGGATAAATGTTTCTAGCAACAAGGGCCTCTTCGATAGTGGCCTTCATTCGTTCATTTATAAAATCGGTCACTTGCCCATCGACCGAATCTTGGAAGACCTTTCGGACGTCCGTAAGAAAATCCGCTTTTAACTTTTTAAAGACGGCCTCAACCTTGGCCGAAAACTTGGCATCCTCACTTGTACTTCCGTTATCATGATCGTGACCGTTTCTCGTCTTCATTCTATAAAACGAATTAGGTTAAACCACAAAACGGAAGGACATATTACATATATACATACATATACGCCACACTACTCCATCTCGCTCAACAATCGTCGTACATTACTTGTTTGACACGATTTGCACCCGTAACAATGGTAGCTAATCATTGTTACGCGAGCACGTCGCATTAACTTGCTAGTACAACGTCCATCTCGCTCGATGCTCGCTAAACATACATAACAAATAGCGCATGATTAGTTTACATAAACCTATGCACAAACCAATCCCGATCCGACCCAAAGTCCTACAAGTCCCGCATAGCGCACACACAAAAAGTCTAAGTCTAGGCACCTATCTCAAGTCACCTAAATCCCTTAGACCATGCTCTGATACCACTTGTAACAACCCAAACCAACCCTCAACCAAACCATGCGAAAATACAAAATAAAAAAAAATTTCCTGTGCAGCATACCCGCGCGGCGCGCCATATAGGGGCGCGGCGTGCCAAAGTGGACTGTCCGAAAAGTCTCTAAATGCGAAAAAGATTGACTAGTTCCCGACACTTTTAGACGAAACGCTTTTTACCATACATCCAAATATGTAAAACTAACTTGTTTCAAATATAAAATCAATGTTTTACAGGCGGGGCCCACATCGGCCGTTTTACGAGTTTAATACAAATTACGAGTTTTGACCACCAAAAAGTTTAAATTCTAAACTACACAATGAGCATGGCGTTTGGGATTAAACTACCCAACTATCGGTCAAACTCCAAGAGCTACTAAAGCCAAAAGCGTCCCCTAGCATCAAGCGGGATCTCTAGTCCAAAACGATGCCCTTACCCTTATCCAAAACCGAACCTATAAAATGGTAAACAACGAGAGGGTAAGCAAAGCTTAGTGAATGCAATAATTATACGAATACATATATAATTATACCTACTTGCATACACTTACACAACCGCAAACATGCTAGCAACAACATTAGCTTATCGTCGCAATATCAAGCTATAATTCACCAATACCCCCAAGCTAGCATAACATCCGCATATAAATATAACTCGAATAATGTAATATGCTTACAACACAAATAACCATGGTTAACCAATAGTACAAGGGAACGGCGCTCGCGAAAACGCCATCGGTGTCCGTAACATCCGTTAGGGCACTTAACACCTCACACCACTAACCCCTAGGGTGGCACCTTAACACCTCGGCACTTCACCCCGAGTGGCATCTTAACACCTCGATGCTTCACTCATTATTTTACGGAGTGGTGTCTTAACACCTCGACACTACACTCCTAGGTGGCATCTTAACACCTCGATGCTACACTCGAGTGGCATCTTAACACCTCGATGCTACACTCTTCACGTGAAACGTGGTGTCTTAACACCTCGACACTACACCTTTCACGCTACAACAAATAGATACATTATATACATACGCATATAATTATTCCACTCACCTCAAAGTCTTCGTGTAAGATAACCGAACTTGCAACGTCAATGTAACGTACCTATTACATTTTAGCACATAATCAATTCATAACTCAAGTCGGTCAACCAACCCTTTCACCATTCTAAGCCATTTTGACCCAAGGTGCAATTTCAACCCATTTGCACCCTTTACCCTAAATTGGGTCAACACACACCAAAACCCTAATCATTCGTCAAGATGGGTTTAAAACACATTTAGGTCACAAGGCTAACTCGTTTTCATAATTGCTAGGCCACTTAGGTCATTAAAGACTCATTTGACCCATTTCAAGGTCAACACCCCCATTTGGGTCATCCATGCCCAATTAACACCCATTTACATATCATTGAAGTGTTCTAGTACTTTAACTAACTAATTAGGTTCATAAACATAAATTAACACTTTGAAAACCCTAATTAGTTACCTTTGAGTCTACATGACCCAAATTAACCCAAAACCCCCTAATTACTAGCAAATGGGTTTTGTGTGCATCACTAACCCAAACCCTAACCCTTAATGCAATTAAAGTAAGAATCTAGGTTTTAGAACTTACCAACACAATCACTACGTAGCTAGCGACTAGATGAACGACTTTAGAACTCGCACTAAGACCCGATTCAACCTCTTTCACCCTTTGATGGAGCTCTCTCTCTCAAGGATTGCACTCTCTCTCTAGAGTTTAATTGGAGAAGATGAGGTTGTTGTGGGAGTAGTAAATGAGCTCCCCAAACTGATCCTAAGGCATTAAATTCGGACCCCAAGGTGATTTTACCAAAATGCCCTCAAAATATCTAATTAAAAAGAAGGAAGGAATCTGTCGCAGACATATGGCGCGGCGCGCCACCTAGCCGCGCGGCGCGTGACCCTCCCAGTTCAGCATCTTTTGTCTTTTTAATTATGTGCAACAAAAACCCCAAGCTTGAGTAACTCATATACCATATGTACACTACGAATATTCGGGTCTTACACATTATTTCCTAATCAATTTGTTAATAACTTTTAGTCGTCTTTTATACCGCGTTCATAATAATGATAATAATAGTAATCATAATAATTAGATGTTACAAATATTAGTTTTAATTATAATAATACTAATAATAATAAATATTATGATAATATTAATGATAATACTAATAACTATTTTAATGATAGTAATAATAATAGTAGTAATAATAATAGTAGTAGTAGTAATAATAATAATAATAATAATAATAATAATAATAATAATAATAATAATAATAATAATAATAATAACAATAACAATTTTTAAATAATGATACATATATTAATAATAATAATAATAATAATAATAATAATAATAATTATTATTATTATTATTATTATTATTATTATTATTATTATTATTATTAGGTAATAATAATAACGACGATAATAACGACGATAGTAATAATAATCATTTTAACAATAATACTAAAATTCAATTGACTATAACTTTTAATCCGTTCATCGAAACCATTCGATATCTAAATAAAAAGTTCTTAATTTTTTGCTAGCTTTCCAACGACATGCATACCATATACCTTATCTCAACCGCATATGTAACTAATTCAGGATTCAGCATAACCTATCTAACGACAATAACAAACGTACAAGCATGCATACTCCTATATACTCGAGCACTAGTCAGGGATACACTAATAATATATAAAAGTTAAGTTATGAGTGCTCACGTATCAATATTGAGATTCAATATTGCAGGAAAGGTACGTAGACGCAACGGAGATGATAAACACTAGATTGACCTCACGAGCTATACCCCGAACCATACCCATAACCTTCATACCTATAACTCATAATTTCCTTAGCTTTAACCAGTTTGAGAACCCGTTTTGAAATCACTTGAACATAACCCCGTCGTAGTATTTTATGTATATTATCATATGAAATAATAATAATAAATTTAAAAATAATAAGATTAATAATAACAATATTAATCTTTAATAATTATGATAATAAAAATAATAATAATAATAATATTTTTACGGATGTTTTGATAGATATAGATATGTTGTGTGTGTGCATGTTTTTCTGTGAGATAGGCAAGACTAAGGTATATATATATATATATATATATATATATATATATATATATATATATATATATATATATATATATATATATATATATATATATATATAATTACTAAGCAAAGCAAATTGTAGTGTAAGCATACTGACAAAGCAAGTTTCTCAATTTCAACCAATTTTAACTCTACCTAACCACTTCGTTCTCTATTCATGATAGCAATTACAACTTATAATAATAATAATAATAATAATAATAATAATAATAATAATAATAATAATAATAATAATAATAATAATAATAATAATAATAATAATAATAATCATAATAATAATAATAATAATAATAATAATAATAATAATATAATAATAATAAAATAAAAAAATAAAAAGAAACGTATGTAAAGTAAGGAGTCCCCATCCCCTTTTTATTTTCTTTTTTTACTCCATGATTTCTTGTCTTTATTTATTTATTTTTTTTTATAATAATAAAATATAATAATATGTATAATAATAAAAAAATTTTAAAAAATAATACTTGTCTAACCAAGAAAAGGAGGCGCCACTTTTGGAATTGTTAGTTCACTTTTTAACCCCGTGTTTTCGAAATCTGGTATTTTATACTCTGTACCAATAATAAATGGTAAAAATTTATATAAAAATTTTATATTTTAAGATAAGGTTAATATATATATATATATATATATATATATATATATATATATATATATATATATATATATATATATATATATATTTTTTGTCATGATGACTGAAGGGCAAGTTTACACTACATATGCGCCTCATAATATGATAAAAATGCGCCTCATATTTGTAGACTAAACAAAATGAGCCTCATTGTTCAAGAAGAAAGAAAAAAAAATGATGCGCCTCATAAATAAAATTTGTGCCCCTCATGACCCAAAACAGATATACATGCGCCACATTTGATTTCTAAACTTGTTTCATACGTCTCATTAATTTTTAACCCTGGAAAATGCACTTCATATTATGTTTTGCTCATATTCTATATATTCATTTTACATAAACTGATAGCGTTAAATAGTTATTTTAATCATAACCTAAGAGAAACGTGTGGTAAAAACTGTACCCATGTCTAAAATACTTGATACCTTTGTTTAAAGAAACTGACCATTCAAAATGTAATATATAAAGTTTATAGTCTATATACCAAAAAGAACTTGATTATATTTTTATCAAATTTAAAGTTTTCAAAATCTTTTACTAACTCCTAAAAATTAGTTTGATATATAATTCATTGATATACTAGAAAACGAATATTGCTATTATTTAATATATTCGAAAAATATGTTAATAAAATTCATTATATCATAACTTATATTATTTTAAAAATACTTTCATATAATATTTCATTAATCCTTTTCAAGTTTACATATACATATATGTGTATATTCATAAATATGTTTTATTTAAAAAACCGTTGTTCGTAAATCGTCGAGCAAGTCAAATGGGTATATGAATGTTTGAAAACATTTGTAATGCAACACAATCATTTACTTATCTTGTCGATATTCATTTTCCCAATTATTTACTCTACATGATTTCACTTTTACATTAAATATTATGAAAACTAAATAATTAACTTATCAAAAGTCACGAGGAAAGTATTGTACAGTATGCATTGAAAATTAAGAAGGAATCTCCACTAACCCTTGTCTAGTTCTCATTAATTGACACATTTGTTCTTTCTTGTAAATCGCTTTACCATTTTTCGAATATTGTTAAAAAGGAAAGGTTTCCTAAATCAAAGTGGACCTCTCAACAGAGACCCGTAATCATACAATGTATCTGATAAATCAATCATTTGATATTATCTTCTAATTCCACTGATAAATATATTGAAACAAATACGTTCATGTAAATTATTATACATTTAATACATTGTTAATATTTTCAATTTATAATGTGTATATATATATATATATATATACATACAATCATATCCATTTATATAATGGTTCGTGAATCGTCAAAATTTGGTTGAGGTTAAATGAATGTATGAAAACAATTTAAAATTCTTGAGATTTAACTTAACAAACTTTTCTTATCGTGTCGGAATAATATAAGGATAAAGTTTAAATTTGGTCAGAAATTTTCGGGTTGTCACAGTGTATATAGTTTTAAGGCCAATTATTTCACTCACAATGTAATTATGTATAACTCATATAATTTTGAATCTAATGTCACTTCAATAAACATGCTTTTTAAATCTTTAATATGCACCGCCAGATGGAGTACCATTTGACGGCGCATAACCTCTGGTTTCAGATTGTCCTGAAATTATCAGGATCACCCTAAAACAGCCCAACGAGCAAGACTCTCTGAACGTGCTTGCCATTCGAGGTTGTCTAGATTTCGAAAAAGACATATTTCCTCATAAATTCACACCACTCACCAAACACCACCGACGGTTCGTGGTGCTTGGTGTTTTTCTTCTTGGGCCAAAATGTTAGATCTATCGTATCTTTTGACTTGTAGCTCCGATTTAGTCACCATTTTTTTAAATCGTGTAATTTTTCGAAATCATTCCGTTGGCAAACAACCGTAGGTGGTTTGTCCCAAATATTTTTCAAAACAAGGCCTCGAAAGCTATCAATTTTGCCTTTTTTTGTTTAATTTTAGATGCGCTTTTGACCATTTTGAGTTTCTATCATATTATTTCTTTTTGTATGCATAACTTAGCATGCTACATATTGTATTAAGGCTTATTATTTCACTCACAATGTAATTATGTATAACGCATATAATTTTGAATCTAATGTCACTTCCTTAAACACGCTTTTTATATCAATAATATGCGCCGCCAAATGGAGTATCATTTGGCGGCGCATAACTTTTGGTTTCAGATTGTGTTAAAATTCTCAAGATCACCCTAAAACGAGACTAGCATCAAGACTCTCGGAAATCTTATTGCCATTCGAGGTCGTCGGGATGCCAAAAAAAAGACATTTTTCTCATTATTAATGTTTTTTTGAATGTTTTCAATTTATATTGTATTATTACTTTTGTGTATACATGACTTAGCATGGTGTATATAGTTTTAAGGCCTATTATTTCACTTACAATGTAATTATGTATAACTCATATAGTTTTCCGTCTAATGTCACTTCATTAAACATGCTTTTTAAATCATTAATATGCGCCGCCAGATGGAGTACCATTTGGCGGCGCATAACCTTTGGTTTCAGATTGTGCTGAAATTCTCAGGATCACCCTAAAACAGCCCAACGAGTAAGACTCTCTGAACGTGCTTGCCATTCGAGGTCATCTAGATTTCGAAAAAGACATCTTTCCTCGAAAATTCACACCACTCACCAAACACCATCGACGGTTCGTAGTGCTTGGTGTATTTTGTCTTTGGCTAAAATTTTAGATTTATCGTATCTTTTGACTCGTAGCTCCGATTTAGTCACCGCTTTTTTAAATCGTGTATTTTTTCAAGATCTATCCGTTGGTAAACAGCCGTAGGCTGTTTGTCCCAAATATTTTTCGAAACGAGGCCTCGAAAGCCTTCAATTTTACCTTTTTTGTTTAATTTTAGACGCTCTTTTGACCTTTTTGAATTTCTATTATATTATTTCTTTTTGAATGCATGACTTAGCATGGTACATATTGTTTTAAGGCCTATTATTTCACTCACAAAGTATTTATGTATAACGCTTATAATTTTGAATCTAATGTTACTTCATTAAACATGCTTTTTATATCAATAATATGCACCGCGAAATGGAGTACCATTTGGTGGCGCATAGCTTTTGGTTTCAGATTGTGTTCAAATTCTCAAGATCTGTGACAACCCGGAAATTTTCGATCAAATTTAAACTTTAATCTTAATATGATTTCGACATGATAAGCAAAGTCTGTAAAGTTGAGTCTCAAAATTTTTGAACCGTTTTAATGTATTCGCTTAAACTTTGACTATTCCCGACGATTCACGAACAAGTGTTTGTAAATATATATATATATATATATATATATATATATATATATATATATATATATATATATATATATATATATATATATATATATATATATATATATATATATATATATATATATATATATATGATTTCTATACTTGATTAATGAGTATATGTATATTGTAAAATTTATAAATATTAAATATTCAATATATGTTATTATATCATTATTAGATATACTACATAAATAATAAATTGTAATATTAATATATGTAAGTATTAGTTAAGATATAGTTATATTAATATTATTATTATTTTCATTATTAAAATTAATATTAATATCATATTTGATACATGTAAATTGTTATACTAAGAATAATATCATTAGTTTTAGTATTATTATGAATATTATCATTTTTATTATTAGTATTATTTCGATATTATTATTGTTAACATTATTGTTATTATTATTTATAACAATTTATTATTTACATATTTATAAATCAGTGATACTAGCTTAATAATTTGGACAGATACAAAATCGTTTAGGAATCACATTCGAGCAATTATCAAAGTTAGTTTCATGTCTCTATCCATTATATATTTTATTCTTTTTCTTGTCTGCTCCAAAAATTCTTGCCTTCCACTGAATCACCTATACCCGTGAATGAGTATTATTATCAAGACTTACTGTACATGATTTTGTTTCTTGACTCTTCCCTGAATATCTATATATTATATAATTCATAGACACATAGATATTATACTAATAAATCACCAATTCCACCCCATAGTTCAACCTCTGATCACCAGCTCCGGATATTCAACATAAACACATACAACGTTCGGCAACCACACCTACACCACAACATCATCTTGAATAAAATCCATATCAACCACCTTCAACCCTTTGATTAAACTCAACTAAATCGCGATATATAAATCTAATTTTGGTTACAAACTCAAACACACCCACTTACAATTTGATTCTTTCTTTCTTTGTCCAATCAACCCAACCAAAGACAACCTTCCATCACCATTGATCTTCACCACCACTTCGAAATCAAACCGCCATCATCTACGATCTTTAACTTGAGCCATCATCTATCTATAACCATAAGCCAAATCACCATCATTTATCATCATCAAAAACTACAACGGGTACTTGTTTCACTCGTGAATTACACAAACACCTTACCGCTCAAACCCGACACCACTTATGACCACCATCACTGTAGTTGCTACAGTTGTATTTTTCCTTGTAACCTTGAGAACACACAACCACTAACATCATTAAAAGAGGCTGTTAATTGCTTCTGTCTTCAGATCGTTGCTACAACAGCTATTTCTATTTCCTTTTGAACCAAAACCACCGGCAGTCGCCATTAATTTTCTGTTTTCATGTTGCTGCTCGTGAACACTATTTCTACTGATTTCTGTTTTGAAAGAAGATGATATTAGACATAAAGAATGAGAGGAAGCTGATGATGCAAATTGAATATATTTCTATTTTAAAGCTTGGTCAAGTTGATGTATGGAATATTGCATTAACACACCTATCAAGTTCTAAACAAATAATATATGTGGGGCATTTTAAGACATATTGGCCGACAATATGGTCACCTAATATGAAGTGGGAATATATATTAAAAATGGTACACGAGGAGATTGGGGTTGAGCTTTTTCATTTCTGTTTCGGTTGAGTGTGGAATACAGGCAGCCACGAAATTGTTGTATTTTCAAACTATGAACGAAAGTGTTAATAAATGATGTGATGATGATGATTTAAATGGTTAATGGTAGTGTAAGTTATTGTGATGATAATATTTAATAAGGCAATGATATAGACAGTTGTTTCGTACTATTAATTTTGAAAGGAAGCAAATAATTGGAGAAAGTAGAAACATGTAGACCCTTTTCTTTTTCTGTCTCCTGTTGCCGGTTTTAGCATGGAACGAGAACATACAGCTCGTATTTTTTTGTTGGGATTAATTTAAGTTACTATTGGGCTCTTGAAACAACATAGACCACGAACTGTTTTAAATTGGGCCGAGTGTTTATTTTTTTATATAGTGGGCTGCCGTAATCCAACCTTCTACTTGGGCCGCCATGTTTCTATTATTGGGCCAAGATAAGGTTTATGTTCACTGCTAGACTGAATTACCGATGATGATAATGATGCGGATCATAGTGATGTTAGTTAATAAGAATGATGATCCGACATGATAATTAAATTGGAGTAGCGAATAGGATAGATGATGAGGTAATGGTTATTAGATAAGGAAGATGATAAACGAACTAGATGATGAAGTAAAGAAGATGAGATTATGATTATGAGGTTATAGTTCATAATGATGAAGATAAACGGTTCATATACATGAAATAATTAAACCCGTGAATTATAACAATAATGTACCAATCAGTTCAGTGGATTGGTGGTGTGTTCGTTAGCGAGAGATCTTGGGTTCGAGCTCAGGCTGTGACATTTTATTTTTAGGAGCTTTTTTTCTTCAATGGTTGTATTCTAAAATTATTATTATTATTATTATTATTATTATTATTATTATTATTATTATTATTATTATTATTATTATTATTATTATTATTATTATTATTATTATTAGTATTATTATTATTATTATTATTATTATTATTATTATTATTATTATTATTATTATTATTATTATTATTATTATTGTTAGTATTGTTAGGTTATTTATTATTATTATTAACAAAATTATATCATAATTATTAGTATTATCATTAAACGTTATTAGTATTATTATTACAAACAATTTTTATTATTAGTACTATCTTTATCAGTAATATTAAAATTTTCATTATTATTAGAATTATCATAATTTTTATCATAATTAGTATTATTTTTATCATAATTATTATTACTATTACTATTATATTATATTATACTTATATACTAAACCTCCTCCCATTTTTGGTCGTTTCAGTTTTAACGAATTGTCGTTTTGAGTTTGCGTTCACACTACAAACGGTCCTCCAACTTTCGCACAAATTACACAACAACCCCTCAACTTTACACTTTTTCAGGGGTAAAAAACGTAAATTTATAATTTAATTAAAATAAAAAAACCTTACTCCACCCGAATTTATAACGGGCCCTATCTTCTCGCTCGGTGCGAGTTAAATTTTTCCGAGGCCACCGTTCAACTCGAAAAAATCTCACGAACCCAACGGGACTAACTATATGCAAAACGGACATCGTTAAAAAAACACTAAATAACATGCCCTATATTCACGCTCGGTGCGAGTTAAATTTTTCCGAGACCACCGTTCAACTCGAAATAATTTTACGAACACAACGCGACTAACTATACGCGAAACGGACATCGTTAAAAAAAAATAAATATTTCGGGCTATATTACATACATATATATACATATACAACACGACTAACTATACGCGAAACGGACATCGTATATCCAAATTGGACCGCGCGTCGAATACAACCGCAGCAACGCGCGGTCGGATTTTTTCTAGTTAAGATATCAAATGATGATTTTTTTATATAAAAATATATTTATGACATAAAACCTAATCATATTAATATTTTTGTAATAAATGTTAATTATTTATATAAAGATAAATATATCTAATTAAGTTGTTAATAAAACACATGATATAAAATAACAAATAAAATCACTAATAATATATATATATATATATATATATATATATATATATATATATATATATATATATATATATATATATATATATATATATATATATATATATATATATATATATATATATATTTGTTCGATTACCATTACATGTATTAATATACATGATTGAATAATAGGTTCGTGAATCCGAGGCCAACCCTATACTTGTTCAATGACGTCATATGTATTTTTACTACAAAATACAGTATTGTGAGTTTCATATGATCCCTTTTACTCTTTACATTTTGGGCTGAGAATACATGCAAATGTTTTAATAACTATTTTACAATATTTATATGCGTGAGTTCATTTGATTCCCTTTTACTCTTTACATTTTTGGGACTGAGAATACATGCGCTGTTTTTATAACTGTTTCCTAAATGCTTTTGAGATATATTTTTTGAACTGAGAATACATGAACTACTTTTATAAATGATTGACGAAATAGACACAAATATTCAAAACTACATTCTATGATAGAATTATTTGGATTCAGAGGTTCGATTTAGTAGTTAACGGAGAGATGATTTTGCATTGCGTACGCATTAGCTCCCATTTTAACTACCATCGACGGGATGATTTTTCATTGCACGCACGTACTAGCCCCCGGTGTATTGTATTGTATTATAGTCGACTTTGTAGTTGGTAACGGAGGGATGAGTTTGCATTGTGTACGCATTAGCCCCCGTTTCAGTTACCCTCAGAGGGATAATTTTGCATTGCGTACGCATTAGCCCCCGTTGTAAGAATTATATTGTATTAACTACCACGATGAGATGATTTTGTCATTGCACTACGCATTAGCTACCGTTGGTGAGTTGTTTGAAAGGTTCTAGTGTTCTTCGTATGAATGATTTTCCAGTAGTGAGCAGACCTGCACAGATTGTTTTCAAAATATGAGTATCTTGTGGTCTATTATACTATCTGAAATGATTATTTATGATAAACTAATGAACTCACCAACCTTTTGGTTGACACTTGAAAGCATGTTTATTCTCAGGTATGAAAGAAATCTTCCGCTGTGCATTTGCTCATATTAGAGACATTACTTGGAGTCATTCATGACATATTTCAAAAGACGTTGCATTCGAGTCGTCGAGTTCATCAAGATTATTATTAAGTCAATTATAGATGGATATATTATGAAAGGGTACGCATGCCATCAACTTTCAATGTAAATGAAAGTTGTCTTTTAAAAACGAATGCAATGTTTGTAAAATGTATCATATAGAGGTCAAGTACCTCACAATGAAATCAACTATTGTGAATCGTTTATAATGTATATGAACGGGTCCTTTCAAGATCACCCTAAAACGACCCTAACATCAAGACTCTCGGAAATTTTTTTGCCATTCGAGGTCATCAGGATGCCAAAAAAGACATTTTTCTCATTATTAATATTTTTTTGAACGTTTTCAATATATATCGTATTATTACTTTTGTGTATACATGACTTAGCATGGTGTATATAGTTTTAAGGCCTACTATTTCACTCACAATGTAATTATGTATAACTCATATAATTTTCAGTCTAATGTCACTTCATTAAACATGCTTTTTAAATCATTAATAAGCGACACCATATGGAGTACCATTTAGCGACGCATAACCTTTGGTTTCAGATTGTCCTGAAATTCTCAGGATCACCCTAAAACAGCCCAACGAGCAAGACTCTCTGAACGTGCTTTCCATTCGAGGTCGTCTAGATTTCAAAAAAGACATTTTACTCAAAAATTCACATCACTCACCAAACACCACCGACGGTTCGTGGTGCTTGGTGTTTTTCGTCTTTGGCCAAAATATTAGATCTATCGTATCTTTTGACTCGTAGCTCCGATTTAGTCACCGTTTCATTTTAAATCGTGTATTTTTTTTGATCTATCCATTGGCATACATTCGTAGACAGTTTGTCCCAAATATTTTTCGAAACGAGGCTTTGAAAGCCTTCAATTTTGCCTTTTTTGTTTAATTTTAGACACTCTTTTGACCATTTTGAATTTATATCATATTACTTCTTTTCGTATGCATGACTTAGCATGGTACATATTGTTTTAAGGCCTATTATTTCACTCACAAAGTAAGTATGTATAACGCATATAATTTTGAATTTGATGTCACTTCATTAAACACGCTTTTTATATCAATAATATGTGTAGTGACCCGAACTTTTCCATGTTTATATATATTAATTGAGATTGATACTTACATGATTAAATGTTTCCAACATGTTAAGCAATCAAACTTGTTAAGACTTGATTAATTGAAATATGTTTCATATAGACAATTGACCACCCAAGTTGATCGGTAATTCACGAACGTTAAAACTTTTAAAAACTATACGATGACATATATATGGTTATATATATAGTTAACATGTTTTTATTATATGTATGTATCTCATTAGGTATTTTAACAATGAGTTATATACATAAAAATGAGACTATTAATTTAAGAAACTCGAAAACGATATATATAACGATTATCGTTATAACAACGTCTTACTAGGTACATATGAATCATATTAAGATATTGATACACTTGGTTAATTATGTTAAATGATAAGTAAATATATTATTAAGTGTATTAACAATGAAATACATATGTAAAAATAAGACTACTAACTTAATGATTTCGAAACGAGACATATATGTAACGATTATCGTTGTAACGACATTTAACTGTATATACATCATACTAAGATATATTATATATCATAATATCATGATAATATAATAATTTAACATCTCATTTGTTATAATAAACAATGGGTTAACAACATTCAACAAGATCGTTAACCTAAAGGTTTCAAAACAACATTTACCTGTAACGACTAACGATGACTTAACGACTCAGTTAAAATGTATATACATGTAGTGTTTTAATATGTATTCATACACTTTTGAAAGACTTCAAGACACTTATCAAAATACTTCTACTTAACAAAAATGCTTACAATTACATCCTCGTTCAGTTTCATCAACAATTCTACTCGTATGCACCCGTATTCGTACTCGTACAATACACAGCTTTTAGATGTATGTACTATTGGTATATACACTCCAATGATCAGCTCTTAGCAGCCCATGTGAGTCACCTAACACATGTGGGAACCATCATTTGGCAACTAGCATGAAATATCTCATAAAATTACAAAAATATGAGTAATCATTCATGACTTATTTACATGAAAACAAAATTACATATCCTTTATATCTAATCCATACACCAACGACCAAAAACACCTACAAACACTTTCATTCTTCAATTTTCTTCATCTAATTGATCTCTCTCAAGTTCTATCTTCAAGTTCTAAGTGTTCTTCATAAATTCCAAAAGTTCTAGTTTCATAAAATCAAGAATACTTTCAAGTTTGCTAGCTCACTTCCAATCTTGTAAGGTGATCATCCAACCTCAAGAAATCTTTGTTTCTTACAGTAGGTTATCATTCTAATACAAGGTAATAATCATATTCAAACTTTGGTTCAATTTCTATAACTATAACAATCTTATTTCAAGTGATGATCTTACTTGAACTTGTTTTCGTGTCATGATTCTGCTTCAAGAACTTCGAGCCATCCAAGGATCCATTGAAGCTAGATCCATTTTTCTCTTTTCCAGTAGGTTTATCCAAGGAAATTAAGGTAGTAATGATGTTCATAACATCATTCGATTCATACATATAAATCTATCTTATTCGAAGGTTTAAACTTGTAATCACTAGAACATAGTTTAGTTAATTCTAAACTTGTTCGCAAACAAAAGTTAATTCTTCTAACTTGACTTTTAAAATCAACTAAACACATGTTCTATATCTATATGATATGCTAACTTAATGATTTAAAACCTGGAAACACGAAAAACACCGTAAAACCGGATTTACGCCGTCGTAGTAACACCGCGGGCTGTTTTGGGTTAGTTAATTAAAAACTATGATAAACTTTGATTTAAAAGTTGTTATTCTGAGAAAATGATTTTTATTATGAACATGAAACTATATCCAAAAATTATGGTTAAACTCAAAGTGGAAGTATGTTTTCTAAAATGGTCATCTAGACGTCGTTCTTTCGACTGAAATGACTACGTTTATAAAAACGACTTGTAACTTATTTTTCCGACTATAAACCTATAATTTTTCTGTTTAGATTCATAAAATAGAGTTCAATATAAAACCATTGCAATTTGATTCACTCAAAACGGATTTAAAATGAAGAAGTTATGGGTAAAACAAGATTGGATAATTTTTCTCATTTTAGCTACGTGAAAATTGGTAACAAATCTATTCCATCCATAACTTAATCAACTTGTATTGTATATTATGTAATCTTGAGATACCATAGACACGTATACAATGTTTCGACCTATCATGTCGACACATCTATATATATTTCGGAACAACCATAGACACTCTATATGTGAATGTTGGAGTTAGCTATACAGGGTTGAGGTTGATTCCAAAATATATATAGTTTGAGTTGTGATCAATACTGAGATACGTATACACTGGGTCGTGGATTGATTCAAGATAATATTTATCGAATTATTTTTTTACATCTAACTGTGGACAACTAGTTGTAGGTTACTAACGAGGACAGCTGACTTAATAAACTTAAAACATCAAAATATATTAAAAGTGTTGTAAATATATTTTGAACATACTTTGATATATATGTATATATTGTTATAGGTTCGTGAATCAACCAGTGGCCAAGTCTTACTTCCCGACGAAGTAAAAATCTGTGAAAGTGAGTTATAGTCCCACTTTTAAAATCTAATATTTTTGGGATGAGAATACATGCAGGTTTTATAAATGATTTACAAAATAGACACAAGTACGTGAAACTACATTCTATGGTTGAATTATCGAAATCGAATATGCCCCTTTTTATTAAGTCTGGTAATCTAAGAATTAGGGAACAGACACCCTAATTGACGCGAATCCTAAAGATAGATCTATTGGGCCTAACAAACCCCATCCAAAGTACCGGATGCTTTAGTACTTCGAAATTTATATCATATCCGAAGGGTGTCCCGGAATGATGGGGATATTCTTATATATGCATCTTGTTATTGTCGGTTACCAGGTGTTCACCATATGAATGATTTTTATCTCTATGTATGGGATGTGTATTGAAATATGAAATCTTGTGGTCTATTGTTACGATTTGATATATATAGGTTAAACCTATAACTCACCAACATTTTTGTTGACGTTTAAAGCATGTTTATTCTCAGGTGAATATTAAGAGCTTCCGCTGTTGCATACTAAAATAAGGACAAGATTTGGAGTCCATGTTTGTATGATATTGTGTAAAAACTGCATTCAAGAAACTGATTTCGATGTAACATATTTGTATTGTAAACCATTATGTAATGGTCGTGTGTAAACAGGATATTTTAGATTATCATTATTTGATAATCTACGTAAAGTTTTTAAACCTTTATTTATGAAATAAAGGTTATGGTTTGTTTTAAAAATGAATGCAGTCTTTGAAAAACGTCTCATATAGAGGTCAAAACCTCGCAACGAAATCAATTAATATGGAACGTTTTTAATCAATAAGAACGGGACATTTCAGTTGGTATCCGAGCGTTGGTCTTAGAGAACCAGAAAATTTGCATTAGTGTGTCTTATCGAGTTTGTTAGGATGCATTAGTGAGTCTAGACTTCGACCGTGTTTTCTTTAAAAATGATTGCTTAACATTTTTGTTGGAAACTATATATTTTTAACATATGAATATTATGTGATATATTAATCTCTTAACGTGTTTGATATTATGTGATAGATGTCTACCTCTAGAACAAGTCCCATTGACTCACCTAATAATAATGAAGAGTCAAATGTAAATTGGAATGATTTGTGGACTGATTCACAAGTTCCCGAAGAGGAACCGGAAGAAGAGTCGGAACCGGAAGAAGAATCGGAACCGGATGAAGAAATAGAACCGGTGGGGGAAATAATAAAACGGTTAAGTAAAAGAAAATCCTCAACCAACCGACCAAAGTTAATTATGGTCAATGGTGTTTCCGCCAAGGAAGCAAAATATTGGGAGGATTACCAATTCTCCGATGCATCGGATTCCGACGAGAATTCCGATGATGTTATAGAAATTACCCCAACTAAATTTAAAAAGGCAAAAGAAAATAATAAGGGAAAGGGCATAAAAATAGAGAAATCTAATTCCAACCCCGATGAACTTTATATGTATCGTCAACCCCCGAAGTCCTTAAGTTGTAACAATGACCCGGGAACCTCTAAACCACCAGGTTTTTCTAAACCAATGTGGACAACGACGGCTCGTATTAGGGGAACATCATATATCCCTAGAAACTTGGCAAAACGAACCAAAACCGAAGAAGAAGAAACGAGCGAGTCGGAATAAGATAGTTGTATTCGTGTGGTGTAATATATGTAATATAGTGTTCTTATGCTTTATGATATATGTAAAAATTGCTTGTATTAATAAGTATTTTTTTTATGAATCTAACTCTTGTCTATTTTACAGTTTAAAAACACAAAATGGATAGACAACCCAATATTTTAAGAGACCTACCCGGAGACATGATTGATGAAATCTTGTCTAGAGTCGGCCAGAATTCTTCGGCACAACTATTTAAGGCGAGATCAGTTTGTAAGACATTCGAAGAACGTTCCAAGAATGTCTTGGTTTATAAGAGACTTTCGTTTGAAAGATGGGGGATATCACATTGGGAAACCCATAAGTTACGATGTGTTTACTTTGACGCATATATTGCGGGGAACCCAAATGCTATTTTACGCAACGGGTTAAGAAATTATTTTGACTCAATATATCCGAATATTGGACTTCGTGATTTAGAAAAAGCGGCTAACATGCAACATAAAGAAGCATGTTATGCTTACGGATTAGTAATGTTCGCTTCTCACCAAAGTGAGAACAAGAACATCGGGCTACAACTATTAAACAAAACGTTTCCACAAGTGACGGAGTCGGTAATTGGGGTAAGAAATGAGGTTTTTAGATTGTTACGGGACTGTTGGACATTACGTAACCCTCGTCCCTTTGATGACGTTACAACACGCTGTCTTATCAACGGCCATAACGGTTATGTTGCACAAGACCAAGGATGGGAAGTAGTCCTAGTAAAACCAGAATGCATGACTTGTTTCTGGACGTATGAATTACGTGTCTTTATTGCCTTTGCTGAACGACTTGTGTACTAGCTAGAATTGTCTTCACAACTATCTTGTATCAAAGTTATTGTGTGCTATATTTCATGCTTTATGTAAAATAAGCGGTATTGTAAGTTTGTAAAATATTGTATAAAAGTTTGAACGCGAAATATTATTATAATCAGTTTTTCATATAGAATTGTAGTAGTTGAATTGTATATTAGCTACTAAGTATGAACTTAACGGGTAGGTACTACCCGAATTTAAACTTATAAAACGCTAATATGAAGAAAAAGCTTTTATAAATGAGTTCATATTATGCTACGAAATACTAGTAACTACTCTTAATATTCTGTATGATTAACTTGTTCCATTTAACTATTTTGAAGGAAATGGCACCGACTACTCGACACACCGTGAATATGAATGAAGAGGAATTCCGTACTTTTCTAGCTTCAAACATAGCCGCAGTACAGGCTGCGCTACATACCAACAATAACCTTGGATCTAGCAGTACAGGAAATCGTGTAGGATGCACCTACAAAGAATTCACTGCCTGCAAACCTTTGGAATTTGATGGAACCGAAGGACCGATCGGATTGAAACGGTGGACCGAGAAGGTTGAATCGGTGTTTGCCATAAGTAAGTGTACTGAAGAGGACAAAGTGAAGTACGCTACGCATACCTTCACAGGTTCTGCGTTAACATGGTGGAATACCTATCTAGAGCAAGTGGGACAAGATGATGCGTACGCACTACCGTGGTCAGCATTCAAGCACTTGATGAACGAGAAGTACCGTCCCAGAACCGAGGTCAATAAGCTCAAGACAGAACTTAGAGGGTTACGAACCCAAGGATTTGATATTACCACGTACGAAAGACGATTCACAGAATTGTGCCTATTGTGTCCGGGAGCATTCGAAGATGAGGAAGAGAAGATCGACGCGTTTGTGAAAGGATTACCGGAAAGAATCCAAGAAGATATAAGTTCACACGAGCCCGCCTCCATACAACAGGCATGTAGAATGGCTCACAAACTAGTGAACCAGATTGAAGAAAGAATTAAAGAACAGACTGCTGAAGAGGCCAATGTGAAGCAAGTCAAAAGAAAGTGGGAGGAAAACGGTGATAAGAATCACCAATACAACAACAACAGCAATTACAACAATAATCGCAACAATTATCCCAACAATCGCAACATCAATCGCAACTACAACAAACGGCCCAACAACAACAACAACAACAACAACAACAACAACTACAACAATCATCCCAACAACAATAATAACCGCAACAACAACAATAATCAGAAGCAGCTATGCCAAAGGTGTGAAAAGAATCACTCGGGGTTCTGCACCAAATTTTGCAACAAGTGTAAAAGAAATGGTCATAGCGCGGCGAAGTGTGAGGTCTACGGACCAGGGGTTAATAGAACGAAAGGAACAAATGGTGTCGGAACGAGTAATGGCGGAGCAAGTAGTGTCAGAGCAAGTTATGCCAATGTAGTTTGTTATAAATGTGGAAAACCAGGCCACATTATTAGAAATTGCCCGAACCAGGAGAACACGAATGGACAAGGCCGTGGAAGAGTTTTCAATATTAATGCGGTAGAGGCACAGGAAGACCCGGAGCTTGTTACGGGTACGTTTCTTATTGACAATAAATCTGCTTACGTTTTATTTGATTCGGGTGCGGATAGAAGCTATATGAGTAGAGATTTTTGTGCTAAATTAAGTTGTCCATTGACGCCTTTGGATAGTAAATTTTTACTCGAATTAGCAAATGGTAAATTAATTTCAGCAGATAATATATGTCGGAATCGTGAAATTAAACTGGTTAGCGAAACATTTAAGATTGATTTGATACCAGTAGAGTTAGGGAGTTTTGATGTGATAATCGGTATGGACTGGTTGAAAGAAGTGAAAGCGGAGATCGTTTGTTACAAAAATGCAATTCGCATTATACGAGAAAAAGGAAAACCCTTAATGGTGTACGGAGAAAAGAGCAACACGAAGCTACATCTTATTAGTAATTTGAAGGCACAAAAACTAATAAGAAAAGGTTGCTATGCTGTTCTAGCACACGTCGAGAAAGTACAAACTGAAGAAAAGAGCATCAATGATGTTCCCATTGCAAAAGAATTTCCCGATGTATTTCCGAAAGAATTACCGGGATTACCCCCACATCGATCCGTTGAATTTCAAATAGATCTTGTACCAGGAGCTGCACCAATAGCTCGTGCTCCTTACAGACTCGCACCCAGCGAGATGAAAGAACTGCAAAGCCAATTACAAGAACTTTTAGAGCGTGGTTTCATTCGACCAAGCACATCACCGTGGGGAGCTCCTGTTTTGTTTGTCAAGAAGAAAGATGGTACATTCAGGTTATGTATCGACTACCGAGAGTTGAACAAACTTACCATCAAGAACCGCTATCCACTACCGAGAATCGACGACTTATTTGATCAACTACAAGGCTCGTCTGTTTATTCAAAGATTGACTTACGTTCCGGGTATCATCAAATGCGGGTGAAAGAAGATGATATTCCAAAGACTGCTTTCAGAACACGTTACGGTCATTACGAGTTTATGGTCATGCCGTTTGGTTTAACTAATGCACCAGCTGTGTTCATGGACCTTATGAACCGAGTGTGTGGACCATACCTTGACAAGTTTGTCATTGTTTTTATTGATGACATACTTATTTACTCAAAGAATGACCAAGAACATGGTGAACATTTGAGAAAGGTGTTAGAAGTATTGAGGAAGGAAGAATTGTACGCTAAGTTTTCAAAGTGTGCATTTTGGTTGGAAGAAGTTCAATTCCTCGGTCACATAGTGAACAAAGAAGGTATTAAGGTGGATCCGGCAAAGATAGAAACTGTTGAAAAGTGGGAAAACCCGAAAACTCCGAAACACATACGCCAGTTTTTAGGACTAGCTGGTTACTACAGAAGGTTCATCCAAGACTTTTCCAGAATAGCAAAACCCTTGATTGCATTAACGCATAAAGGGAAGAAATTTGAATGGAATGATGAACAAGAGAAAGCGTTTAAGTTATTGAAGAAAAAGCTAACTACGGCACCTATATTGTCATTGCCTGAAGGGAATGATGATTTTGTGATTTATTGTGATGCATCAAAGCAAGGTCTCGGTTGTGTATTAATGCAACGAACGAAGGTGATTGCTTATGCGTCTAGACAATTGAAGATTCACGAACAAAATTATACGACGCATGATTTGGAATTAGGCGCGGTTGTTTTTGCATTAAAGACTTGGAGGCACTACTTATATGGGGTCAAAAGTATTATATATACCGACCACAAAAGTCTTCAACACATATTTAATCAGAAACAACTGAATATGAGGCAGCGTAGGTGGATTGAATTATTGAATGATTACGACTTTGAGATTCGTTACCACCCGGGGAAGGCAAATGTGGTAGCCGATGCCTTGAGCAGGAAGGACAGAGAACCCATTCGAGTAAAATCTATGAATATAATGATTCATAATAACATTACTACTCAAATAAAGGAGGCGCAACAAGGAGTTTTAAAAGAGGGAAATTTAAAGGATGAAATACCCAAAGGATCGGAGAAGCATCTTAATATTCGGGAAGACGAAACCCGGTATAGGGCTGAAAGGATTTGGGTACCAAAATTTGGAGATATGAGAGAAATGGTACTTAGAGAAGCTCATAAAACCAGATACTCAATACATCCTGGAACGGGGAAGATGTACAAGGATCTCAAGAAACATTTTTGGTGGCCGGGTATGAAAGCCGATGTTGCTAAATACGTAGGAGAATGTTTGACGTGTTCTAAGGTCAAAGCTGAGCATCAGAAACCATCAGGTCTACTTCAACAACCCGAAATCCCGGAATGGAAATGGGAAAACATTACCATGGATTTCATCACTAAATTGCCAAGGACTGCAAGTGGTTTTGATACTATTTGGGTAATAGTTGATCGTCTCACCAAATCAGCACACTTCCTACCAATAAGAGAAGATGACAAGATGGAGAAGTTAGCACGACTGTATTTGAAGGAAGTCATCTCCAGACATGGAATACCAATCTCTATTATCTCTGATAGGGATGGCAGATTTATTTCAAGATTCTGGCAGACATTACAGCAAGCATTAGGAACTCGTCTAGACATGAGTACTGCCTATCATCCACAAACTGATGGGCAGAGCGAAAGGACGATACAAACGCTTGAAGACATGCTACGAGCATGTGTTATTGATTTCGGAAACAGTTGGGATCGACATCTACCGTTAGCAGAATTTTCCTACAACAACAGCTACCATTCAAGCATTGAGATGGCGCCGTTTGAAGCACTTTATGGTAGAAAGTGCAGGTCTCCGATTTGTTGGAGTGAAGTGGGGGATAGACAGATTACGGGTCCGGAGATTATACAAGAAACTACCGAGAAGATCATCCAAATTCAACAACGGTTGAAAACCGCCCAAAGTCGACAAAAGAGCTACGCTGACATTAAAAGAAAAGATATAGAATTTGAAATTGGAGAGATGGTCATGCTTAAAGTTGCACCTTGGAAAGGCGTTGTTCGATTTGGTAAACGAGGGAAATTAAATCCAAGGTATATTGGACCATTCAAGATTATTGATCGTGTCGGACCAGTAGCTTACCGACTAGAGTTACCTCAACAACTCGCGGCTGTACATAACACTTTCCACGTCTCGAATTTAAAGAAATGTTTTGCTAAAGAAGATCTCACTATTCCGTTAGATGAAATCCAAATCAACGAAAAACTTCAATTCATCGAAGAACCCGTCGAAATAATGGATCGTGAGGTTAAAAGACTTAAGCAAAACAAGATACCAATTGTTAAGGTTCGATGGAATGCTCGTAGAGGACCCGAGTTCACCTGGGAGCGTGAAGATCAGATGAAGAATAAATACCCGCATCTATTTCCAGAAGATTCGTCAACACCTTCAACAGCTTAAAATTTCGGGACGAAATTTATTTAACGGGTAGGTACTGTAGTGACCCGAACTTTTCCATGTTTATATATATTAATTGAGATTGATATTTACATGATTAAATGTTTCCAATATGTTAAGCAATCAAACTTGTTAAGACTTGATTAATTGAAATATGTTTCATATAGACAATTGACCACCCAAGTTGATCGGTAATTCACGAACGTTAAAACTTTTAAAAACTATACGATGACATATATATGGTTATATATATAGTTAACATGTTTTTATTATATGTATGTATCTCATTAGGTATTTTAACAATGAGTTATATACATAAAAATGAGACTATTAATTTAAGAAACTCGAAAACGATATATATAACGATTATCGTTATAACAACGTCTTACTAGGTACATATGAATCATATTAAGATATTGATACACTTGGTTAATTATGTTAAATGATAAGTAAATATATTATTAAGTGTATTAACAATGAAATACATATGTAAAAATAAGACAACTAACTTAATGATTTCGAAACGAGACATATATGTAACGATTATCGTTGTAACGACATTTAACTGTATATACATCATACTAAGATATATTATATATCATAATATCATGATAATATAATAATTTAACATCTCATTTGTTATAATAAACAATGGGTTAACAACATTCAACAAGATCGTTAACCTAAAGGTTTCAAAACAACATTTACCTGTAACGACTAACGATGACTTAACGACTCAGTTAAAATGTATATACATGTAGTGTTTTAATATGTATTCATACACTTTTGAAAGACTTCAAGACACTTATCAAAATACTTCTACTTAACAAAAATGCTTACAATTACATCCTCGTTCAGTTTCATCAACAATTCTACTCGTATGCACCCGTATTCGTACTCGTACAATACACAGCTTTTAGATGTATGTACTATTGGTATATACACTCCAATGATCAGCTCTTAGCAGCCCATGTGAGTCACCTAACACATGTGGGAACCATCATTTGGCAACTAGCAAGAAATATCTCATAAAATTACAAAAATATGAGTAATCATTCATGACTTATTTACATGAAAACAAAATTACATATCCTTTATATCTAATCCATACACCAACGACCAAAAACACCTACAAACACTTTCATTCTTCAATTTTCTTCATCTAATTGATCTCTCTCAAGTTCTATCTTCAAGTTCTAAGTGTTCTTCATAAATTCCAAAAGTTCTAGTTTCATAAAATCAAGAATACTTTCAAGTTTGCTAGCTCACTTCCAATCTTGTAAGGTGATCATCCAACCTCAAGAAATCTTTGTTTCTTACAGTAGGTTATCATTCTAATACAAGGTAATAATCATATTCAAACTTTGGTTCAATTTCTATAACTATAACAATCTTATTTCAAGTGATGATCTTACTTGAACTTGTTTTCGTGTCATGATTCTGCTTCAAGAACTTCGAGCCATCCAAGGATCCATTGAAGCTAGATCCATTTTTCTCTTTTCCAGTAGGTTTATCCAAGGAAATTAAGGTAGTAATGATGTTCATAACATCATTCGATTCATACATATAAAGCTATCTTATTCGAAGGTTTAAACTTGTAATCACTAGAACATAGTTTAGTTAATTCTAAACTTGTTCGCAAACAAAAGTTAATTCTTCTAACTTGACTTTTAAAATCAACTAAACACATGTTCTATATCTATATGATATGCTAACTTAATGATTTAAAACCTGGAAACACGAAAAACACCGTAAAACCGGATTTACGCCGTCGTAGTAACACCGCGGGCTGTTTTGGGTTAGTTAATTAAAAACTATGATAAACTTTGATTTAAAAGTTGTTATTCTGAGAAAATGATTTTTATTATGAACATGAAACTATATCCAAAAATTATGGTTAAACTCAAAGTGGAAGTATGTTTTCTAAAATGGTCATCTAGACGTCGTTCTTTCGACTGAAATGACTACCTTTATAAAAACGACTTGTAACTTATTTTTCCGACTATAAACCTATAATTTTTCTGTTTAGATTCATAAAATAGAGTTCAATATAAAACCATTGCAATTTGATTCACTCAAAACGGATTTAAAATGAAGAAGTTATGGGTAAAACAAGATTGGATAATTTTTCTCATTTTAGCTACGTGAAAATTGGTAACAAATCTATTCCATCCATAACTTAATCAACTTGTATTGTATATTATGTAATCTTGAGATACCATAGACACGTATACAATGTTTCGACCTATCATGTCGACACATCTATATATATTTCGGAACAACCATAGACACTCTATATGTGAATGTTGGAGTTAGCTATACAGGGTTGAGGTTGATTCCAAAATATATATAGTTTGAGTTGTGATCAATACTGAGATACGTATACACTGGGTCGTGGATTGATTCAAGATAATATTTATCGAATTATTTTTTTACATCTAACTGTGGACAACTAGTTGTAGGTTACTAACGAGGACAGCTGACTTAATAAACTTAAAACATCAAAATATATTAAAAGTGTTGTAAATATATTTTGAACATACTTTGATATATATGTATATATTGTTATAGGTTCGTGAATCAACCAGTGGCCAAGTCTTACTTCCCGACGAAGTAAAAATCTGTGAAAGTGAGTTATAGTCCCACTTTTAAAATCTAATATTTTTGGGATGAGAATACATGCAGGTTTTACAAATGATTTACAAAATAGACACAAGTACGTGAAACTACATTCTATGGTTGAATTATCGAAATCGAATATGCCCCTTTTTATTAAGTCTGGTAATCTAAGAATTAGGGAACAGACACCCTAATTGACGCGAATCCTAAAGATAGATCTATTGGGCCTAACAAACCCCATCCAAAGTACCGGATGCTTTAGTACTTCGAAATTTATATCATATCCGAAGGGTGTCCCGGAATGATGGGGATATTCTTATATATGCATCTTGTTATTGTCGGTTACCAGGTGTTCACCATATGAATGATTTTTATCTCTATGTATGGGATGTGTATTGAAATATGAAATCTTGTGGTCTATTGTTACGATTTGATATATATAGGTTAAACCTATAACTCACCAACATTTTTGTTGACGTTTAAAGCATGTTTATTCTCAGGTGAATATTAAGAGCTTCCGCTGTTGCATACTAAAATAAGGACAAGATTTGGAGTCCATGTTTGTATGATATTGTGTAAAAACTGCATTCAAGAAACTGATTTCGATGTAACATATTTGTATTGTAAACCATTATGTAATGGTCGTGTGTAAACAGGATATTTTAGATTATCATTATTTGATAATCTACGTAAAGTTTTTAAACCTTTATTTATGAAATAAAGGTTATGGTTTGTTTTAAAAATGAATGTAGTCTTTGAAAAACGTCTCATATAGAGGTCAAAACCTCGCAACGAAATCAATTAATATGGAACGTTTTTAATCAATAAGAACGGGACATTTCAATATGCGCCGCCAAATGGAGTACCATTTGGCGGTGCATAACTCTTGGTTTCAGATTGTGTTGAAATTCTCAAGATCACCCTAAAACGACGCTAACATCAAGACTCTCAGAAATTTTATTGCCATTCGAGGTCGCCAGGATGCCAAAAAGACATTTTTCTCATTATTAATGTTTTTTGAACGTTTTCATTATATATCGTATTATTACTTTTGTGTATACATGACTTAGCATGGTGTATATAGTTTTAAGGTATATTATTTCACTCACAATGTAATTATGTATAACTCATATAATTTTGAGTCTAATGTCACTTCATTAAACATGCTTTTTAAATCATTAATATGCGCCGCCAGATGGAGTATCATTTGGCGGTGCATAACCTTTGGTTTCAGATTGTCCTGAAATTCTCAGGATCACACTAAAATGACCCAACGAGCAAGACTCTCTAAACGTGCTTTCCATTCGAGGTCGTCTAGATTTCAAAAAAGACATCTTTCCTCAAAAATTCACAGCACTCAACAAACACCACCGACGGTTCGTGGTGCTTGGTGTTTTTCGTCTTTGGCCAAAATGTTAGATCTATCGTATCTTTTGACTCATAGCTCCGATTTAGTCACCGTTTTTTTAAATTGTGTATTTTTTTGAGATCTATCCGTTGGCAAACAGTCGTAAGCAGTTTGTCCCATAAATTTTTCGAAACGAGGCCTTGGAATCCTCCAGTTTTGCCTTTTTTTTGTTTAATTTTAGACGCTCTTTTGAACATTTTGAATTTCTATCGTATTATTTCTCTTTGTATGCATGCCTTACATTGGTTCATATTGTGTTAAGGCCTATTATTTCACTCACAATGTAATTATGTATAACGCATATAATTTTGAATCTAATGTCAATTCATTAAACACGCTTTTTATATCAATAATATGCGCTGTCAAATGGAGTACCATTTGGCGGCGCATAACTTTTGATTTCAGATTGTGTTGAAATTCTCAATATCACCCTAAAACCACCCTAACATCAAGACTCTCGAAAATTTTATTGCCATTCTAGGTCGTCAGGATGCCAAAAAAGACATTTTCCTCAATATTAATGTTTTTTTGAAGGTTTTCATCGTATTATTATTTTTGTGTATACATGACTTAGCATGGTGTATATAGTTTTAAAGCCTATTATTTCACTCACAATGTAATTATGTATAACTCATATAATTTTGAGTCTAATGTCACTTTTTTTAAACCTGCTTTTTAAATCATTAATATGCGCCGCCAGATGGAGTACTATTTGGCGGCGCATAACCTTTGATTTCAGATTGTCCTGAAATTCTTAGGATCACCCTAAAACGGTCCAACGAGTAAGATTCTCTGAACGTGCTTGCAATTGGAGGTCGTCTAGATTTCAAAAAAGACATATTTCCTCAAAAATTCACACCACTCACCAAACACCACCGACGGTTCGTGGTACTTGGTGTTTTTCATTTTTGGGCAAAATGTTAGATCGATCGTATCTTTTGACTCGTAGCTCCGATTTAGTCACCGTTTTTTTAAATCATGTAATTTTTTGAAATCAGTCCGTTGGCAAACAACCGTAGGCGGTTTGTCCCAAATATTTTTCGAAACAAGGCCTCGAAAGCTTTCAATTTTACCTTTTTTGTTTAATTTTAGATGTGCTTTTGACCATTTTGAGTTTCTATCATATTAATTCTTTTTGTATGCATGACTTAGCATGCTACATATTGTTTTATGGCTTATTATTTCACTCACAATGTAATTATGTATAACGCATATAATTTTGAATCTAATGTCACTTCATTAAACACGCTTTTTATATCAATAATATGCGCCGCCAAATGGAGTACCATTTGGCGGCGCGTAACTTTTGGTTTTAGATTGTTGAAATTCTCAAGATCACCCTAAAACGACCCTAGCATCAAGACTCTCGGAAATCTTATTGCCATTCGCGTCAGGATGCCAAAAAAAGACATTTTTCTAATTATTCATGTTTTTTTGAACGTTTTCAATATATATCGTATTATTACTTTTGTGTATACATGACTTAGCATGGTGTATATAGTTTTAAGGCGTATTATTTCACTTACAATGTAATTATGTATAATTCATAAAGTTTTCCGTCTAATGTCACTTCATTAAATATTCTTTTTAAATCATTAATATGAGCCGCCAGATGGAGTACCATTTGACGGCGCATAACCTTTGGTTTCAGATTGTGCTGAAATTCTCAGGATCACCCTAAAACGGCCCAACGAGCAAGACTCTCTGAACGTGCTTGCCATTAGAGGTCGTCTAGATTTCGAAAAAGACATCTTTCATCGAAAATTCACACCACTCACCAAACACCATCGACGGTTCGTGGTGCTTGGTGTATTTCGTCTTTGGCCAAAATGTTAGATCTATCGTATCTTTTGACACCTAGCTCCGATTTAGTCACCGCTTTTTTAAATCGTGTATTTTTTTGAGATCTATCCGTTGGCAAACATCCGTAGGCGGTTTGTCCCAAATATTTTTCGAAACAAGGCCTCGAAAGCCTTCAATTTTTTCTTTTTTTTTTGTTTAATTTTAGACGCTCTTTTGTCCTTTTTGAATTTCTATCATATTATTTCTTTTTGTATGCATGACTTAGCATGGTACATATTGTTCAAAGGCGTATTATTTCACTCACACAGTATTAATGTATAACGCATATAATTTGAATCTAATGTCACTTCATTAAACACGCTTTTTATATCAATAATATGCGCCGCCAAATGGTGTACCATTTAGCGGCGTATAACTTTTGGTTTTAGATTGTGTTGAAATTCTCAAGATCACCCTAAAACGACCTTAACATCAAGACTCTCGGAAATTTTATTGCCATTCGAGGTCGTCAGGATGCCAAAAAACGACATTTCTCTCATTATTAATGTTTTTTTGAACATTTTCAATATATATCGTATCATTACTTTTTTGTATACATGACTTAGTATGGTGTATATAGTTTTAAGGCCTATTATTTCATTCACAATGTAATTATGTATAACTCATATTATTTTGAGTCTAATGTCATTTCCCTAAACATGCATTTTAAATCATTAATATGCGCCGCCAGATGTAGTACCATTTGGCGGCGCATAACCTTTGGTTTCAGATTGTCCTGAAATTTTTAGGATCACCCTAAAATGGCCCAACGAGCAAGACTCTCTAAACGTGCTTGCCATTCGAGGTCGTCTAAATTTCGAAAAAGAAATATTTCCTCGAAAATTCACACCACTCACCAAACACCACCGACGGTTCGTGGTGCTTGGCGTTTTTCGTCTTTGGCCAAAATGTTAGATCTATCGTATCTGTTGACTCGTAGCTCCGATTTAGTCATTGTTATTTTAAAGCGTTTATTTTTTCGAGATCTATCCATTGGCAAACAGCCGTAGGTAGTTTGTCCAAAATATTTTTCGAAACGAGGCTTCGAAAGCCTTCAATTTTGCCTTTTTTATGTTTAATTTTAGACGCACTATTGACCATTTTAAATTTCTATCATATTATTTCTTTTAGTATGCATGACTTAGCATTGTACATATTGTTTTAAGGCCTATTATTGCACTCACAAAGTAATTATGTATAAAGCATATAATTTTGAATCTAATGTCACTTCATTAAACACGCTTTTTATATCAATAATATGCGCCGCCAAATGGAGTACTATTTGGCGGCGCATAACTTTTGGTTTCAGATTATGTTGAAATTCTGAAGATCACCCTAAAACGACCCTAACATCAAGACTCTCGGGAATTTTATTGCCATTCGAGGTCGTCAAGATGCCAAAAAAGGCATTTTTCTCATTATTAATGTTTTTTGAACGTTTTCACTATATATCGTATTATTACTTTTGTGTATACATGACTTAGCATGGTGTATATAGTTTTAAGGCCAATTATTTCACTCACAATGTAATTATGTATAATAATATAACTTTCAGTCTAATGTCACTTCATTAAACATGCTTTTTAAATCACTAATATGCGCCGCCAGATGGAGTACCATTTGGCGGCGCATAATCTTTAGTTTCAGATTGTTCTGAAATTCTCAGGATCACCCTAAAACGACCCAATGAGTAAGACTCTCTGAACGTGCTTGCCATTCGAGGTCATCCAGATTTCGAAAAGGTCATCTTTCCTCGAAAATACACAGTGCTCAACAAACACCACCGACGGTTCGTGGTGCTTGGTGTTTTTCGTCTTTGGCCAAAATGTTAAATCTATCATATCTTTTGACTCGTAGCTCCGATTTAGTCACCGTTTTTTTAAATCTTGTCTTTTTCCGAGATCTATCAGTTGGCAAACAGACGTAGGCGGTTTGTCCAAAATATTTTTCAAAACAAGGCCTCAAAATCTTTCAATTTTGCCTTTTTTTTGTTTAATTTTAGACGCTAATTTGACCATTTTGAATTTCAATCATATTATTTATTTTTGTATGCATGACTTAGCATGGTACATATTGTTTTAAGGCCTATTATTTTACTTACAATGTAATTATGTATAACGCATATAATTTTGAATCTATTGTCAATTCATTAAACACGCGTTTTATATCAATAATATGCGCCGTCAAATGGAGTACCATTTGGCGACGCATAACTTTTGGTTTCAGATTGTGTGAAAATTCTCAAGATCACCCTAAAACGACCCTAACATCAAGACTCTCGGAAATTTTATTGCCATTCGAGGTCGTCAGGATGCCAAAAAACGAAAATTTCTCATTATTAATGTTTTTTGAACATTTTCAAAATATATCGTATTATTACTTTTGTGTACACACGACTTAGCATGGTATATATAGTTTTAAAGCCTATTATTTCCCTCACAATGTAATTATGTATAACTCATATAATTTTGAGTTTAATGTCAATTTATTTAAACATGCTTTTTAAATCATTAATATGCGTCGCCAGATTGAGTACCATTTGGCGGCGCATAACCTTTAGTTTCAGGTTGTGCTGAAATTCTCAGGATCGCCTTAAAACAGCCCAACGAGAAAGACTCTCTAAACGTGCTTGCCATTCGAGTAATCTAGATTTCGAAAAATACATTTCCTCGAAAATTCACAGCACCGACGGTTATGTCCCAAATATTTTTCGAAACAAGGCCTCGAAAGCCTTCAACTTTGCCTTTTTTATGTTTAATTTTAGACGCTCTTTTGACCTTTTTGAATTTCTATCATATTATTTCTTTTTGTATGCATGACTTAGCATGGTACATATGGTTTAAAGTCCTATTATTTCACTCACACAGTATTTATGTATAACGCATATAATTTTGAATCTAATGTCACTTCATTAAACACGCATTTTATATCAATAATATGCGCCGTCAAATGGAGTACCATTTGGCGGCGCATAACTTTTGGTTTCAGATTGTGTTGAAATTCTCAAGATCACCCTAAAACGACCTTAACATCAAGACTCTCGGAAATTTTATTGCCATTCGAGGTCGTCAGGATGCCAAAAAACGACATTTTTCTCATTATTAATGTTTTTTTTGAACATTATCAATATATATCGTATTATTACTTTTTTGTATACATGACTTAGCATGGTGTATATGGTTTTAAGGCCTATTATTTCATTCACAATGTAATTATGTATAACTCATATTATTTTGAGTCTAATGTCACTACACTAAACATGCATTTTAAATCATTAATATGCGCCGCCAGATGTAGTACCATTTGGCGGCGCATAACCTTTGGTTCAGATTGTCCTGAAATTTTCAGGATCACCCTAAAACGGCTCAACGAGCAAGACTCTCCCACTCACCAAACACCACTGACGGTTCGTGGTGCTTGGTGTATTTCGTCTTTGGACAAAATGTTAGATCTATCGTATCTTTTGACTCGTAGCTCCGATTTAGTCACTGTTTTTTTAAATCGTGTAATTTTTCGAGATCTATCCGTTGGCAAAAAACTGTAGGCGGTTTGTCCCAAATATTTTTCGAAACGAGGCCTCGAAAGCCTTCAATTTTGCCTTTTTTGTTTAATTTTAGATGCTCTTTTGACCATTTTGAATTTCTAGCATATTATTTCTTTTTGTATGCATGACTTAGCATGGTACATATTGTTTTAAGACTTATTATTTCACTCAAAATGTAATTATGTATAACGCATATAATTTTGAATCTAATGTCAAGTCATTAAACACGCTTTTTATATCAATAATATGCGCCGCCAAATGGAGTACCATTTGGCGGCGCATAACTTTTGGTTTCAGATGGTGTTGAAATTCTCAAAATCACCCTAAAACGATCCTAAAATCAAGACTCTCGGAAATTTTATTGCCATTCGAGGTCGTCAGGATGCAAAAAAAAAAGAAAGACATTTTTCTCATTATTAATGTTTTTTTGAACGTTTTCAATATATATCGTATTATTACTTTTGTGTATACATGACTTACCATGGTGTATATAGTTTTAAGGCCTATTATTTCACTCACAATGCAATTATGTATAACTCATATAATTTTGAGTCTAATGTCACTTCATTAAACATGTTTTTTAAATCATTAATATGCGCCTCCAGATGGAGTACTATTTGGCGGCTCATAACCTTTGGTTTCAGATTATCCTGAAATTCTTAGGATCACCTTATAACGGCGCAACCAGCAATACTCTCTGAACGTGCTTGCCATTTGAGGTCATCTTGATTTCGAAAAAGACATCTTTCCTCGAAAATTCACACCCTCACCAAACACCACCGACGGTTCGTGGTGCTTGGTGTTTTTCGTCTTTGACCAAAATGTTAGATCTATCGTATCTTTTGACTCGTAGCTCCGATTTAGTCACTGTTTTTTAAATCGTATATTTTTCGAGATCTATCCATTGGCAAATAGTCGTAGGCGGTTTGTCCAAAATATTTTTCGAAACGAGGCCTCGAAAGCCTTCAATTTTGCCTTTTTTGTTTAATTTTAGACGCTCTTTTGACCATTTTGAATTTCTATCGTATTACGTCTTTCTATATGCATGACTTAGCATGGTACATATTATTTTAAAGCCTATTATTTCACTCACAATGTAATTATGTATAATGCATATAATTTTGAATCTATTGTCACTTCATTAAACATGCTTTTTATATCAATAATATACGCTGTCAAATGGACTACCATTTGACGGCGCATAACTTTTGGTTTCAGATTGTGTGGAATTCTCAAGATCACCCTAAAATGACCGTAACATCAAGACTCTCGGAAATTTTATTGCCATTCGAGGTCGTCAGGATGGCAAAAAACGACATTTTCTCATTATTAATGTTTTTTTGAACATTTTAAATATATATCGTATTATTACTTTTGTGTATACATGACTTAGCATGGTATATATAGTTTTAAGGCCTATTATTTCACTCACAATGTAATTATGTATAACTCATATAATTTTGAGTCTAATTTCACTTCATTAAACATGCTTTTTAAATCATTAATATGCTTCGCCAGATGGAGTACTATTTGGCGGCGCATAACCTTTGGTTTCAAATTGTGCCGAAATTCTCAGGATCACCTTAAAACGGCCTAATGAGCAAGACTCTCTGAACGTGCTTGACATTCAAGGTCGTCTAGATTTCGAAAAAGACATATTTCCTCGAAAATTCACAGCACTCACCAAACACCACCGACGGTTCGTGGTACTTGGTGTTTTTGTCTTTGGCCAAAATGTTAAATCTATCGTATCTTTTGACTCATAGCTCCGATTTAGTCACCGTTTTTTTAAATCGTGTATTTTTTTTAGATGTATCCATTGTCAAACAGCCGTAAGAGGTTTATCCCAAATATTTTTCGAAACGAGGCCTCGAAGGCCTTCAGTTTTGCCTTTTTTGTGTAATTTTAGACGCTTTTTTGACCATTTTGAATTTCTATCGTATTAGTTCTTTTTGTATGCATGACTTAGCATGGTACATAATGTGTTAAGGTCTATTATCTCATTCACAATGTAATTATGTATAAGTTTATAACGCATATAATTTTGAATCTAATGTCACTTCATTAAACACGATTTTTATATCAATAATATGCGCCATCAAATGCAGTACCATTTAGCGGCGCTTAACTTTTGTTTTCAGATTGTGTTGAAAATATAAAGATCACCCTAAAATGATCCTAACATTAAGACTCTCGGAAATTTTATTGCCATTCGAGGTCGTCAGGATGCCAAAAAATGACATTTTTCTCATTATTAATGTTTTTTTGAATGTTTTCAATATATATCGTATTATTACTTTTGTGTATACATGACTTAACATGGTGTATATAGTTTTAAGACCTATTATTTAACTCACAATGTAATTATGTATAACTCATATAATTTTGAGTCTAATGTCACTTCACTAAACATGCTTTTTAAATCATTAAAATGCGCCGCCAGATGGAGTAATATTTGGCGGCGCATAACCTTTGGTTTCAGATTGTCCTGAAATTCTCAGGATCACCCTGAAACGGCCCAACGAGCAAGACTCTCTGAACGTGCTTGCCATTCGAGGTCGTCTAGATTTCGAAAAAGACATCTTTACTCAAAAATTCACACCACTCACCAAACACCACCGACGGTTCGTGGTGCTTGGTGTTTTTTTTCTTTGGCAAAAATGTTAGATCTATCGTATCTTTTGACTCGTAACTCCGATTTAGTCACCGTTTTTTTAAATCGTGTATTTTATCGAGATCTATCCGTTGGTAAACAGCCGTAGGCAGTTTGACACAAATATATTTCGAAACGAGGCCTCGAAAGCCTTCAATTTTGCGTTTTTTTGTTTAATTTTAGACGTTCTTTTGACCATTTTGAATTTCTATCATATTATTTCTTTTTGTATGCATGACTTAGCATGGTACATGCTATTTTAAGGCCTATTATTTTACTCACAATGTAATTATGTATAACGCATATAATTTTGAATCTAATGTCACTTCATTAAACACGCTTTTTATATCAATAATATGCGCCGCCAAATGGAGTACCATTTGGCGTTGCATAACTTTTGGTTTCAAATTGTGTTAAAATTCTCAAGATCACCCATAAACGACCCTAACTTCAAGACTCTCGGAAATTTTATTGCCATTCGAGGTCGTGAGGATGCCAAAAAAGACATTTTTCTCATTATTAATGTTTTTTTGAACGTTTTCAATATATATCGTATTATTACTTTGGTGTATACATGACTTAGCATGGTGTATATAGTTTTAAGTCCTATTATTTCACTCACAATATAATTATGTATAACTCATATAATTTTGAGTCTAATGTCACTTCATTAAACATGCTTTTTAAATCATTAATATGCGCTGCTAGATAGAGTACCATTTGGCAGCGCATAACCTTTGGTTTTAGATTGTCCAGAAATTCTCCGGATCACCCTAAGACTCCATGAACGTGGTTGCCATTTGAGGTCATCTAGATTTCGAAAAAGACATCTTTTCTCAAAAATTCACACCACCGCCAAACACCACCGACGATCCGAGGTGCTTGGTATTTTTCGTCTTTGGGCAAAATGTTAGATCTATTGTATCTTTTGACTCTTAGCTCCGATTTAGTCACCGTTTTTTTTAAATCGTGTATTTTTTTAGATCTATCAGTTGGCAAACCACATAGGCCGTTTGTCCCAAATATTTTTCGAAACGAGGCCTCGAAAGCCTTCAATTTTGCCTTTAATGTTTAATTTTAGACGCTCTTTTGACCATTTTGAATTTCTATCATATTATTTCTTTTTGTATGCATGACTTAGCATGGTACATATTGTTTTAAGGCCTATTATTTCACTCACAATATAATTATGTATAACACATGTGATTTTGAATCTAATGTCACTTCATTAAACACTCTTTTTATATCAACAATATGCGCCGCCAAATGGAGTACCATTTGGCGGCGAATAACTTTTGGTTTCAGATTGTGTTGAAATTCTCAATATCACCCTAAAACCTCCATAACATCAAGACTCTCAGAAATTTTATTGCCATTCGAGGTGGTCAGGATGCCAAAAAAGACATTTTTCTCATTATTAATGTTTTTTGAACGTTTTCAATATATATATCGTATTATTACTTTTGTGTATACATGACTTAGCATGGTGTATATAGTTTTAAGGTCTATTATTTCACTCACAATGTAAATATGTATAACTCATATAATTTTGAGTCTAATGTCACTTCATTAAACATGCTTTTTAAATCATTAATATGCGCCACCAGATTGACTACCATTTGGCGGAGCATAACCTTCGGTTTCAGATTGTCCTGAAATTCACAGGATCAACCTAAAACGGCCCAACGAGCAAGAATCTCTGAACGTTCTTGCAATTCGAGGTCGTCTAGCTTTCGAAAAAGACATCTTTCCTCGAAAATTCACACCACCCACCAAACACCACCGACGGTTCGTGGTGTTTGGTGTTTTTCGTCTTTGGGCAAAATGTTAGATCTATCGTTTCTTTTGACTCGTAGCTCCGATTTAGTCACCGTTTTTTTAAATCGTGTATTTATTTCGAGATCTATCCATTAGCAAACCGCCATAGGCCGTTTGTCCCAAATATTTTTTGAAACGAGGCCTCGAAAGCCTTCAATTTTGCTTTTTTTATTTAATTTTAGACGCTCTTTTGACCATTTTGAATTTCTATCATATTAATTCTTTTTTTATGCATGACTTAGCATGATACATATTGTTTTAAGGCCTATTATTTCACTCACAATTAAATTATGTATAACGCATATGATTTTAAATCTAATGTCACTTCATTAAACACGCTTTTTAGATCAATATTATGTGCTGCCAAATGGTGTACCATTTGGCGGCGCATAACTTTTGGTTTCAGAATGTGTTGAAATTCTCAAGATCACCCTAAAACGACCGTAACATCAAGACTCTCAGAAATTTTATTGCCATTCGAGGTAGTCAGGATGCCAAAAAAGACATTTTTTCATTATTAATGTTTTTTTGAATGTTTTCAATATATATCGTATTATTACTCTTGTGTATATATGACTCAGCATGATATATATAGTTTTAAAACCTATTATTTCACTCACAATGTAATTATGTATAACTCATATAATTTTGAGTCTAATGTAATTTCATTAAACATGCTTTTTAATTCATTAATATGTGCTGCCAAATGGAGTACCATTTGGCGGCGCATAATCTTTGTTTTCAAATTGTGCTGAAATTCTCAGGATCACCCTAAAATGACCCAACGAGCAGGACTCTCTGAACGTGATTTCCATTCGAGGTCATATAGATTTTGAAAAATACATCTTTTCTCGAAAATTCACACCACTCACCAAACACCACCGACGGTTCGTGGTGCTTGGTGTTTTTCATTTTTGGGCAAAATGTTAGATCTATCGTATCTTTTGACTCGTAGCTCCGATTTAGTCACCGTTTTTTTTAAATAGTTTATTTTTTTTCGAGATCCATCCGTTGGCAAACCGCCATAGGCCGTTTGTCCCAAATATTTTTCGAAACGAGGCCTCGAAAGCCTTCAAATTTTCCTTTTTTGTTTAATTTTAGACGCTCTTTTGACGATTTTGAATTTCTATCATATTAATTCTTTTTATATGCATGACTTAGCATGGTACATATTGTTTTAAGACCTATTATTTCACTCACAATGTAATTATGTATAACGCATATGATTTTGAATATAATGTCACTTCATTAAACACGCTTTTTATATCAATAATATGCGCCGCCAAATGGAGTACCATTTCGTGGGGCATAACTTTTAGTTTCAGATTGTGTTGAAATTCTCAAAATCACCCTAAAACGACCTTAACATCAAGACTCTCGAAAATTTTATTGCCATTCGAGGTGGTCAGGATGCCAAAAAAAGACATTTTTTCATTATTAATGTTTTTTTGAACGTTTTCAATATATATATATATATATATATATATATATATATATATATATATATATATATATATATATATATATATATATATATATATATATATATATATATCGTTTTATTACTTTTGTGTATACATGACTCAGCATGGTATATATAGTTTTAAAGCCTATTATTTCACTCACAATGTAATTAATATGTGCTGCCAAATTGAGTACCATTTGGCGGCGCATAACCTTCGGGTTCAGATTGTCCTGAAATTCTCAGGATCACCCTAAAACGGCCCAACAAGCAAGACTCTCTGAACGTGCTTGCCATTCTAGGTCTTCTAGATTTCGAAAAAGACATCTTTCCTCGAAAATTCACACCACTCACCATACACCACCGACGGTTCGTGGTGCTTGGTGTTTTTCGTCTTTGGGCAAAATGTTAGATCTATCGTATCTTTTGACTCGTAGCTCTTATTTAGTCACCGTTTTTTTAAAATCGTGTGTTTTTTTAGATCTATCTGTTGGCAAACCGCCGTAGGCCGTTTGTCCCAAATATTTTTTGAAACGAGGCCTCGAAAGCCTTCAATTTTGCCATTATTGTTTAATTTTAGACGCTCTTTTGACCATTTTGAATTTCTATCATATTATTTCTTTTTGTATGCATGACTTAGCATTGTACATATTGTTTTAAGGCCTATTATTTCACTCACAATGTAATTATGTATAACGCATATGATTTTGAATCTAATGTCACTTCATTAAACATGCTTTTTATACCAATAATATGTGCCGCCAAATAGAGTACCATTTGGCGTCGCATAACCTTTGGTTTCAGATTGTGTTGAAATTCTCAAGATCACCCTAAAACGACCCTAACATCAAGACTCTTAGAAATTTTATTGCCATTCTAGGTTGTCAGGATGCCAAAAAATGACATTTTTCTCATTATTAATGTTTTTTGAACGTTTTCAATATATATCGTATTATTACTTTTGTGTATACATGACTTAGCATGGTATATATAGTTTTAAAGCCTATTATTTCACTCACAATGTAATTATGTATAACTCATATAATTTTGAGTCTAATGTCATTTAATTAAACATGCTTTTTAATTCATTAATATGTGCCGCCAAATGGAGTACCATTTGGCGGCGCATAACCTTTGGTTTCAGATTGTGCTGAAATTATCAGGATCACCCTAAAATGGCCCTAAGAGCAAGACTCTCTGAACGTGCTTTCCATTCGAGATCATCTAGATTTCGAAAAAAGACATCTTTCCTCGAATATTCACACCACTCACCAAACACCACTGACGTTTCGTGGTGCTTGGTGTTTTTTTGTCTTTGGCCAAAATGTTAGATCTATCGTATCTTTTGACTCGTAGCTCTGATTTGGTCACCTTTTTTTTAAATCGTATATTTTTTCCAGATCTATCCGTTGGCAAACAGCCGTATGCGGTTTATCCCAAATATTTTTCGAAACGAGGCCTCGAAAGCCTTCCATTTTGCCTTTTTGTTTAATTTTAGAGGCTCTTTTGACCATTTAGAATTTCTATCGTATTATTTCTTTTAGTAACCATGACTTAGCATGGTACATATTGTTTTAAGCCTATTATTTCACTCACAATGTAATTATGTATAACGCATATAATTTTGAATCTAATGTCAATTCATTAAACACGCTTTTTATATCAATAATATGCGCCGCCAAATGGAGTACCATTAGGCGGCGCCTAACTTTTGGTTTCAGATTGTGTTGAAATTTTCAATATCACCCTAAAACGACCCTAACATCAAGACTCTCGGAAATTTTATTGCCATTCGAGGTCGTCAGGATTCCAAAAAAAGACATTTTTCTCATTATTAATGTTTTCATGAACGTTTTCAATATATATCGTATTATTACTTTTGTGTATACATGACTTAGCATGGTATATATAGTTTTAAGGCTATTATTTCAATCACAACGTAAATATGTATAACTCATATAATTTTGAGTCTAATGTCACTTCATTAAACATGCTTTTTTAAATCATTAATATGCGCCGATAGATTGAGTACCATTTGGCGGCGCATAACCTTCGGTTTCAGATTGTCCTGAAATTCTCAGGATCACCCTAAAACGGCCCAACGAGCAAGACTCTCTGAACGTGCTTGCCATTCGAGGTCATTTAGATTTCGAAAAAGACATCTTTCCTCGAAAATTCACACCACTCACCATACACCTCCGACGGTTCGTGGTGCTTGGTGTTTTTCGTCTTTGGGCAAAATGTTAGATCTATCGTATCTTTTGACTCGTAGCTCTTATTTAGTCACCATTTTTTTAAATCGTGTGTTTTTTTAGATCTATCTGTTGGCAAACCGCCGTAGGCCGTTTGTCCCAAATATTTTTCGAAACGAGGCCTCGAAAGCCTTCAATTTTGCCTTTATTATTTAATTTTAGACGCTCTTTTTACCATTTTGAATTTCTATCATATTATTTCTTTTTATATGCATGACTTAGCATGGTACATATTGTTTTAAGGCCTGTTATTTCACTCACAATGTAATTATGTATAACGCATATGATTTTGAATCTAATGTCACTTCATTAAACACGCTTTTTATATCAATAATAAGCTACACCAAATGGAGTACCATTTGAAGGCGCATAACTTTTGGTTTCAGATTATGTTGAAATTCTCAAGATCACCCTAAAACGACCCTAACGTCACGACTTTTAGAAATTTTATTGCCATTCGAGGTGGTCAGGATGCCAAAAAAGACATTTTTCTTATTATTAATGTTTTTTTGAACGTTTTCCATATATATCATATTATTACTTTTGTGTATACATGACTTAGCTTGGTATATATAGTTTTAAGGCCTATTATTTCACTCACAATGTAATTATGTATAACTCATATAATTTTGAGTCTAATGTCATTTCATTAAATATGCTTTTTAATTCATTAATATGTGCCGCCAAATGGAGTACCATTTGGGGCGCATAACCTTTGGTTTTAGATTGTGATGAAATTCTCAGGATCACCCTAAAACGGTCCAACGAGCAAAACTCTCTGAATGTGATTTCCATTAGAGGTCATCTAGATTTCGAAAAAGACATCTTTCCTTGAAAATTCACACCACTCACCAAACACCACCGACGGTTCGTGGTGCTTGGTGTTTTTCATCTTTGGCCAAAATGTTAGATCTATCGTATCTTTTGACTCGTAGCTCTTATTTAGTCACCGTTTTTTTAAATCGTGTGTTTTTTTTAGATCTATCTGTTGGCAAACCGCCGTAGGCTGTTTGTCCCAAATATTTTTCGAAACGAGGCCTCAAAAGCCTTCCATTTTGCCTTTTTGTTTAATTTTAGACGCTCTTTTGACCATTTTGAATTTCTATCATATTATTTCTTTTTTATGCATGGCTTAGCATTGTACATATTGTTTTAAGGCCTATTATTTAACTCACAATGTAATTATGTATAACACATATAATTTTTAATCTAATGTCAATTCATAAAACATACTTTTTATATTAATAATATGCGGCGCCAAATGGAGTACCATTTGGCGGCACATAACTTTTGGTTTCAGATTGCGTTGAAATTCTCAAGATCACCCTAAAACGACCCTAACATCAAGACTCTCGAAAATTTTATTTCTATTCGAGTGTGACGACCCGAAAATTTCCGACCAAATTTAAACTTAATCTTTATATGGTTTTGACACGATAAGCAAAGTCTGCAATATTGAGTCTAAAAAATTTTGAACAATTTTATGAGATCATTTGACCTTTGACCATTACCGACGATTCACGAACAATTGGTTACAAATGAATATATATAGATATATAAATAAGTGTATATATATAAGTATATATATCTATATATATGTAAATATAAACAAAAGTGTATATAATGATTTGAAATAATAAAATACAATTTAATCACTTGGAATTAAAAATGTAAACTAATAAATATAATAAATAAGTTGCTTTAAATATATATATGTTTATGAAATCTTTACAAACTTTCTTTACATCGAAAGTTGACGGTATGCATACCCTTTCATAATATATCCAACTATAAATGACTTAATAATATTCTTGATAAACTCAACGACTCGAATGCAACGTCTTTTGAAATATGTCATGAATGACTCCAAGTAATATTTCTAAAATGAGCAAATGCACAGCGGAAGATTTCTTTCATACCTGAGAATAAACATGCTTTCAAGTGTCAACCAAAAGGTTGGTAAGTTCATTAGTTTATCGTAATCAAATCATTTCCATAATTTTAATAGACCACACGATTTCATTTTTCATAAACATCATTCTCATATAAGACATTTCGTAAACTGCATAGAGATAAAAATCATTCATATGGTGAACACCTGGTAACCGACCTTAACAAGATGCATATAGAATATCCCCATCATTCCGGGACTCCCTTCGGACATGATAAATTCGAAGTACTAAAGCATCCGGTACTTTGGATGGGGCTTGTTGGGCCCAATAGATATATCTTTAGGATTCACGTCAATTAGGGTGTCTGTTCCCTAATTCTTAGATTACCAGACTAAAAAGGGGCATATTCAGTTTAATAATCCATCCATAGAATGTAGTTTTAAGTACTCGTGTCTATTTCGTCAAACATTTATAAAAACAGCGCATGTATTCTCAGTCCCAAAAATATATATTGCAAAAGCATTTAAAAAGGGAGTAATGAAACTCACTTAATGTACTTTGTAGTAAAAATACATATGACGACATTGAACAATGCAGGGTTGGCCTTGGATTCACGAACCTATATCATTTGTATATATATTAATACACGTAATCGTAATTGAATAAGTTTATTTTTATAATTTGTTAATTATATCATTTTTATATTAATAATATATATATGTCTCATATATTCTTCTTGTATATAAAATTATTAAATTTGGTTATGTTATATGTATTACATATAGTTTTATATAGCTAATAGTTATTTTTAATAATAATGATGATACTTAGTAATAATAAAAATGATGATAACAATAGTACTAATTATGATATTACTAATAATTATGACATTATTAATATTAGAAATAATAGTGATACTATATATATAATGATAAAAGTGATATATTAATAATGTTATTAGAAGTAATAATGATTTTTAAATAATGATTTTTATACTATATTGTATTATATTCACAAAGATATCAATGATTATAATAATTTTAATAATTTCTTTAAATCATAATCTAATTAAGTTTTAACTTAATCCTTTTCATAAAAAATATTTATATTAAAGATTTCTATAATTATAACCTTAACAATATCATTAAAACTTTTATATTCATAATAATAATCATAATCTTCGCATTTAATTTCTAAAATAGTGACTAAAGTTTCTATAACATCAATTTGTAATCCTAACCATAATAATAATAGTAATACTTTTATTAATAGTAGTCTTATAAAATTAATAATAACGATAATAACAATAATATTTAGTGATAATTCTAATAATGATAATGATTGTAATATTAGTAATAATAACAATAATTAATAATAATAACAATAATAATAATAATAATAATAATAATAATAATAATAATAATAATAATAATAATAATAATAATAATAATAATAATAATAATAATAATAATAATAACTCTAGAATTCATCATACTTAATAATAATACTAACAATAATGATATTACTAACAATAATAAGTATAATACCAATAATAATAATGATAAAAATAATATTAACAATCATAATAATAATAGTAATAATAATAATAATAATTTTTAAAATTTGAAAACTACCTCAAAATCTCTTCTAAAAAGAAAACACCCCGAACCGGGCTCGAACTTGAGACCTCTCGCTCACTCAAATACTCTCCTAACCATCCCCCCGTGCTTGTTTTTCTGGTTTAATATCCTCCCAAAATAAATATACCCCGTATTTGTTTATCTGATCTTCCTTCTTCTTCTGATGAATTTCAGTCGACCCAAAATCAAAAATCAAGCAGCGAAATTGTGTTTGGTTTAATAATTTGCAAACGAAACAAAATAAACGTTAGTGGTTCATATAGATTTCAGAACAAAAAAATAATAATTCAATTACAGTTTCGATAAATGAAGAAGATGAACACAAAATTGGATTTTAAAATTGAAACACTTTTAGACTCTGGTTGCAACAAGAGATATGTTATAAATTACTCCTAGAAACTTTAGGAATCATTAATTGAACCGGAAACATAAAAATCAGCTCGAATTTTACCAAAACCAAAACGTTTGACTTTTTGTTTTCAACGTTTGACTTCAAAATTCATAATCAAATGGAGAAATTAAGTAATGAAAACTTACAGATAGTTCAAGTGTATGATTCCTAACAAGATTGCGTTATTACATTTTTAAAATCGGTTCGTATTCGAATTACGGGCAAAAAGATGAATAAGCAGAGGGCTGACGGTTTTATTTATATTTCTGTTTGATTTTTCGAATCATATTGGCTACTGGTATTTATGATTGATACTAATAGTTGATGACAGAATAATTCTCCAATAATTCGAGGAATTTGACTTTTATAAATTGAAAATGGGCGTCGGCACTCAATCTTCCACAGAAATGAAGTCAGAGACAAAAAAAAAAAAAAAAATAGGACAATGATATGTAACAGATTGTTGGACTCTTCTGTTTTGTAATGGAACCTGAAATCGACAGATGAGGATTTGTAGTCAAGAAACAAAACGCAAAAAGCTTAATACTGACCTAAATCTGATTTTGATTCCATACACATGATTTTATCCAATTTATTAATAATTAATAATTAATAATTATAATTATATTAATAATAATAATTTAAATAAAATTAATACTGATTTCTAAAAAATATATAACTGTAAATAACTGCGTATATATATATTATATACATGTGTACATCTATCTCTATATATGTATATCTATTATTTATTTATTTATTTATTTTATAAATTATAATTAATATTATTAATAAATATAATTATTATGATAATATTCTTAATATAATTATTAATAATATAATAGTAAATATCATAATATCTTTACTAATGATAATGATAACAATTACTATAACATTTATAACAATAATCATTATTAATAATACAACACAATAACAATTATATATATATATATATATATATATATATATATATATATATATATATATATATATATATATATATATATATATATATATATATATCAATTTTTATATTTATCTATTATTTATTGGTATTAATAGTATGTCTAACTTTGATTTTAATAATGATAATAACAATATTTTTATTATTAATGGTACTAATAATATTATTAGTTATAATATCATAACAAATCAAATGTATCAATTTTTATATTAAAATTTTTAATAATTTTTAAATAGTACTGATATTAAATAATAATGTAAATAATAATAATATAATAACTAAACTTAACTTGTAATTACATTATATATATTAATATTAAAATTTATTAATTATGTAAGATTTATTAATTGTATGATAAATAATTTAATATTTAAACATATATATATATATATATATATATATATATATATATATATATATATATATATATATATATATATATATATATATATATATATATATATATAATATATATATTACAATATACATTTAATTATAATTATACTTAGAATATATATATATATATATATACATATATATATATACACATACATATATATATATATATACATATATATATACATATATATATATATATATATATATATATATATATATATATATATATATATATATATATATATATATATATATATATATATATATATATATATATATATATATATATATATATATATATATATATATATATGTATGTATGTATTTATTTATAAATAATGGTTTGTGAATTGTCGGAAATAGTCAAAGGGTAAAAACACTTCAAAATATTTGAGATTCAACATTACAGACTTTGCTTATCGTATTGGAAGCATATAAAGATCAAGTTTAAAATTGGTCGAAAATTTCTGGGTCGTCACAGTACCTACCCGTTAAAGAAAGTTCGTCCTGAAATTTGAGTGTGGTTGTCATGGCTAACAATAAAAATGTTTTCATGACGAATATGAGCTGATAAATAGAGTTTTATTACTGTTGAGTAATATTGACAGGATAATTCGATTACTCGAAGAGTACGAGTGAATCTATCACAAATTAGTAAAATAAGTAAATGCAGGTTCGTCTTAACTAGTGACATAGTCACGGTTGATTTTCAGAATTTTTGAGAAAATTTTCGTAATAAGATTTGATTCTCCGATAAATAAAGAAATTTGAGGGGCGATCACTAGCAGCTGGGATAGGAGTACCTCCGTGGGGTGGTGGAAGGTTAGAATCTGACTCATCACCATGATCACCATCATTTTTACCTTCACTTGAAGGTTTAGAACTACTAGTATCCTTTGCAGTATCATCGTTATCATCATCATCACTAAGATCCACTGGTTTGTCCTTGGAGCCAGTCACATTATCATGAATTACTGGCTCTTCCTTACCAGTACCTTTATTAGCATTATCATCAGATGAAGATGATGAGGAAGAAGCTGATGAATCAGAAGGTACTGGCGAATCAGGAATGTTTTGCATTACACACTTACTAGTGGCAGGATCAATGATGAACTTGAGAGGCCTCCATGTACCAGGCCATGAAGAAGCAGCAGGAGCCATACCAAAGTAATGGTAGTATGGCTGCTCATTAACTTGCTGTAGAGTGGCCAGTCTCTTATATACCTCTTCACAGGCTGGTTGATCAAGCTGAGATAGTAGTTCAGTCAGCTCCTCTTTGGAAAACTTGCTAACTGAAACTAATGTACTTTGAGAATCAATAGTCAGCTGATCCATCAGCAAGGCAATTTTGGGAGTGACAAAGGATCCCATGTAAATGAACTTGGGCACAACTTCATCTGGATCTGGTACCTGGCATACATACTTGGGCTTTTCACCAGAAACAGAAGCCGGAGTAGTGTCAGTAGTAGCGGTAGTAGAGGTACCAACATCCATAGTGGGTTCCGTAGAACCAGTAGCAGTAGTTGGTGACTGTGCAGTGGGTGATGAAGCAGTATCTGCAGCAGAACCAGTGACATGTGCAGAATAGGTAGCATTTGCTGCAAGAAGCTCATCAGTAAGCGCCATGTCATCCTGGTCACCACCTGTAGTGGTTTCCTCAAGAACCTCCTTAACAATATTATAAATAACTTTTTCAAGAGCAGGAGAAAGTTCTGTTATCATCTCATCAACCACTTCAGAATCAGTAGTTGAAATAGAAATACTGGGAATAGGAGGAGGAATAGCAGTAGCAGTATCATCAAAAACTATCTCCTCATGACCAGTAGGAACAATTAAACCAGCATCAACGTGATCCCCAGTATCACCAGCAGTAATAGAAGCAACAGTACTAGTATTAGCACCACCAGTAGGCAAATCAGTAGCACCAACACCAGCAGCAGAAACAGAGAGCTCATCAGTAGAAACAATAACATTCTTTTCTTGCTCCCCCTCTGCCTGTTCATCTACCCTGCTAAGAACTAAAACAAAAGAACATTTTATGTTAACAACTGTAGAACCAAATAAAGTTGACTCAATAATTGCATCTGTTGTTGGTCTCTAGAACAGACTGGTGATTTAGTCAGCCCTTTGATTGAGACAGAATAAGGTGTCTGTAAGTGCAGCTGTGACTCTGCTAACTCATTGGCAACACATGTTGACCCAGATTGTGTAAGAGTTCTGGCTGGTAATGATGTAGGAGTGTGACTCTTATCATGATCCAAGTAATATTTGGGCTGTGCAGTAGCCTGAGCTGATTCAACACGATGAGGAGCCAGCTCAAGTCTGCTTTGGGGGTCAGTTATGTTCTCTGCTGGTTGTACTATCAACAGAGGATATTTTTTGAAGTATAATTGTGAAAAATCTGGAAGTGCCTGGTTAGAAGAGTATGGGTTGCTACTCTTCTTAACACTAGTTTTAAAACCAGTCAGCTTGGGAGCTAAGGTGATTCCTTTAACTCCACTTTCATTTTTCAAGTCAACGGTTAAAATAGTTTTAATTAAGTTAGAGATTTCTGTTGTTTGTTCTAGAGACACACCAGGTTCCATAGCAACATCCTTTTCAGGAGCAGCAGTTGAGACTAGGGTAACCTCCCATGTGGCATGCTTGGAGCCAGCTTTTGCCCGTTTGGATTTGCCTGTTACCAAGAAATAGATAGGCAACGGATTCCAACACTAGAAGTGGGTAGTCAGTATATAAGACTAGGGCTGTTCTTTATGATCAGAGAGCACTAGATTCTAATACAGCTACTGCTTTACCAGTATGTGAGACGGTGGTTGTTCTAGTTGAGGTAGCTGGCTGCTTCCTACGAGTAGCTGGCTTTCGCTGAGTTCCCTCCCCATCAGCTGGTGCAACACCAGAGGCAGTCGATTGGAGAGCTCCACCACGAGCAACAAGATACTCGAGCATTCCTGGTGTCAAACCAGTATATGGAGCAGCCGGTGCTTCTTTCATCATCCCCCCTTGTTTTATTGGAAGGTCAAATGATTCGTTAGTAATTTTCTGGTAAGCATCACCCAGCTCGTTTTCAAACACAAGGCTCAAGAACCTTAGAAAGGGGATTAAATGTGTTCTTTTAGGTGCAAGCACCATTTCCCTTAGCCTCAAGAAGATTTCAGTAGCATAATCAATATTTCGATTGATACGCAACCCATGACCAATTTTAAGCTCAAATCTGAGCACTGATCGAAACTACCAGACTTCTGGCTGATGCACTGTGTCAGCAATCCAAAGAAATAGTACCAAAATGGTGGCATATGCTTCCTCAAGGGCGTATGAGCTACTGGACCATTAAATCCAATAATTTCGAGAACCTGCCTCCAAAATTCGTCACTTATTGGTGAATTAACTAATGGTCCACCTGTCAGTTGAAGGGCACGTTAAATGGTATCAATGGTGATTGAAAAATTTAGAGTTTCAGTAACCATGCCACGAATACATGGAGCATTCTATTGAGTGGTGGCCATGGTGGCAATGTACCAGAATCTGGCTAAGCAGGCTGGATAAAGTCGAGAAGGAACACCGGTGATTGCTCGAGCAAGTAGTGATTGCCTTATGTACTCGATTAGAGTATCATAGTCCATGTTGGCTTTAGACTTTGGGACTGAAAGGGCTTGAGCAGCATTGCTTTTGGGTAAGCGAATGAGTGCATGATCAGGTGCATTAGCAGCCTTGAAAAGGCTTGGATGAAGATTGAACAGTGGTGCCTGTGCAATTGGTTCCTCTGGTGCCGGTGGAGGTTGTTGTTCTGGTTGTTGTTGTTCCTCCGGTTGTTATTGCTATTGTTGTTGTTCCTCGGGTTGGTGTTCGATGGGTGGTGATTTTTGTTGGTCTGCCATTGATGGATTGTAAAGATGAATGTTTGAAGATATGAAAATTTGGGGATTTTGAGAGAAGAATGTGTTTTTGAAAGTTGAATAACCGAAGGTTATTATAGAAAATGGATCGCCTTATTTAACCTTTCAGATTGGTGGAAAAAGTGCAGGAGAGAGAAAAGTGGCAACTGTCATCTGCAGGCGCGTGGGCAAACGTGATAGACTAGCACGTTTCCGAGGGGACACAGACTATTGACATGACGTATAATCGGCTTGAACACTCATACATCTCATTAAGCATTAAATGCAGCAAGTTTTAATTCAAAATGAAGTTAAAGACCACAAAATAAAGTTTGTATTAAATACAAAAATTCTTTGTTACATTTAATATGTCATGAATTTAATTTTAAATCATTGGGAATAAATGAGTTTCTGTTTTAAGGAATCATTTAATTTAATGTTGTGAACTATTTATTATTTCATTTTAGACATTGAATAACCATGATATAAAAGACCTTATTGTGCTGGTTGTTTGACATGTAGGCAGTAAGTAAAGAATTTGTGACTTACTGGTTTGCCCTACATGTTGTAGAGCCAGCACACCAACAAAATTGTCTTTTATTTTAAAGTTCAAGCATACCCAGCTCAGAGATGAGATAGTTAAAACGTTTCTCATCTAAGGGCTTTGTGAATAGATCTACTAACTGCTGGTCTGTTGAAATAAAATGTAGCTCTACATTTCCTTTTTGAACATGATCCCTTATGAAGTGATAACGAACTTCAATGTGCTTTGTCCTTGAATGCATCACAGGATTATTGGTAATAGCAATTGCACTGGTGTGTTGTCACAGTAGATTGGAGTTTTTGTAACATGAACTGTAAGACCCAAATATTTATTGTACATAATGTATTTATGGTGTACGATGCGTGTAGGAATTGTACGAGACATGTACGTGTTGCTTGCTCGAACGTCGAAGAAAACTGGACGTTGTTTGGAGTCACAAGGTGTGTACGTACCTTTTCGACCCCAAAAAATTTGTGTTGATGTTTCAAAGCCTTACCATTGGAAAGAAAATCTTATTACGTTTCCAACGATATTTGATTCATCGAAAACGGAGCTACGGTCAAAAAGTTATGGCCAAAACAAGTTACTAAAAACTGACCTGAAGGTTGGAGCGGCGCTCCACCTTATGGAGCGGCGCTCCGATCGCGTCTGATGCAATTTTTCAGCACTTTAAAGGGTTAAATGAGGGGTACTTTGGTCCTTTCACTTATGGACTGATTTGTGGCTTTAATATCAGTTTTAGATCCACTTTTGAATCACTTTCACATCCACAAACACTCCCATCTTATCTTAGAGAGAGGGAGTGAGTTCTAGAGAGAGGAAGCTTGAATGGATGATGAAGATGGTGATTTTTTCCCAAATTGGAAGCGGGTTTTGGTTCTCCTTGGTGTTTCTAGCTACTAGAGCTCGTTTTGGTGCTTGAGGTAAACCCTAATCCGAATTGTAGTGTTTGATTTCTTGTTTGAGTTAGGGTTTGTGTTATTTAGAATTATAAACCCATTTTATTGTGAAATTTGGGGGTTTTGGGTAAGATTCATGTAAGTAAGCCTAAATGGGTGACTTAGGATTTCGATTGATTAAATTGTAAGTTTGGATCTTGCGTGTGTTGGTTAAACCTTAGAACACTTATGTACTAGTGATGTTAGTGTTGTGTTGACTTGATTTTGGGGTGTAAACCCTAATATGGGTCAAAATGGGTTTTATGTTGAAATGAGTTAAGTATTATTGATTTTTGGTGTCAAATGTTGATTTTGAGATACAATCACTAGTTGTTAGTGATTGTAGGTACTTCGTGTGTAATTTGACAAGTCAAAGTGAGTTAAACGTAATTTGGTCAATGGAAGTCAAACTTTGGTGGTTAGGTGCAATTTGGGTCGAGTTGCACTTATGGGATGATTTTTCAAGATCAAGTGCATTAAGTGTTAGTGTGTACTTGTTTGAATGGGTTGGAATTACCATCCGTAGTGGTAATTGGTGAAGTCCTTTGTAGGTTCCTAAATGGGCGGTTTATGGTGATAGGTATAAACCCTTGGTTAAGGGTGTTGAAGTTGAATTCTCTCGTAGAGAATGTATGTTGATTGTTTGTATATCTATATGCGTATTATAGGTAAAGAGCTTGCTCGGTTGCGTTCGGAGACGATTTACATATATGACTAGTGCAGGCATTTCGAGGTGAGTGGAATATCTATGTATGTACGTATATGATTTATGTGCCCGTATTAATGGTGTCACATAGCCGATCTTGTGAGCATAGTTGTGGGACATAGCCGTTTTGTCCATATTGAGAGTTGTGGGACATAGCCGTTTTTTCCAATTGATAATTATGCACATAGCCGTGTTTGTGCATATGGTGGTGAGTAATAGCCGTGTTTTACTCCCACGTTGTTGCCCGTATTAATTGTTGCACATAGTCGTGTTTGTGCACATGATTGTGAGTAATAGCCGTGTTTTACTCACAAATTGATCAAGTGATGCCATAGCCGTTTTTGGAACACTTGAGGGTGATGCCATAACCATTTTTGGAATACCTCGGGGGTTAGCAAGCCATAGCCGTGTTTGGAAGCTAACGGTTGTTATGAACATCGATGACTTATTTCGCGAAGTCATTCCCTTGTGAAGATTTGGTTAACCGTAGTTCATAATTTGTTGTTTGTAGCATTTAATTATTATTATGATTATTTATGCTTATGATGTTGCTAGTTGTACGATTTGATGATACTAGCTATTGATTGCTTATGAGGTTGCTAGTTGTACGATTCAATGATACTAGCTATTGATACAAAAGGGTATGTGATTATATGTATTTATGTGATGTCGTGGTTGCAAGTAGGTAAGTTGTATATGCATGTATATATTTATTCTACTCACTAAGCTTTAGCTTACCCTCTCGTTGTTTAGATTTTTATAGATTTGCGTGGAGGTGATGGCTCCGGTAAGTGTGGGGACTAGTGGACTTGCGTAGTTTGCTTTAGAAGACGTGTTGTTGGATTTGATTAGGATTGGGTATCGTATTCCCAATCGCCATGCTCGGTTTATGTTTGTATTAAACTAAAATGGGTCAAAATGGTCACTTGTTGTAATTTGGGTCGATGTGGGCTCGGTGTGGTAAAACTCGATTTTATTGTGGGAAATTCTTAGTTTTACTTATATTGACGTGTTATGATAATTGGTTTCATTTAAAAGTGTTGAGAAATGTGTTTTACGAATGAGCATAAAAAGAAAGTGGACAGACCACTTTGGAGTGGCGCGCCCCTATATGGAGCGGCGCTCCATATGCCTGAAACTGGAATGTTTTAAAAAAAAAAAATTAAGCGTTTTTGGTTAGATAACGGGTTGGGTTGTTACAAGTAGTATCAGAGCGTGGTCTAAGGGAATTAGGTGACCTTGGAATAGGTGCCTAGTCTTAGACTTATTGACAGTGGTGCGTTAATTGCGGGACTTGTAGGATTACGGGTCGGATTGAGATTTGTTAGTGCCTTAGAGTAGGTGACTAACTAGGACTTGTGCTTGTCCAATGTGGAATTTTGTGGGGCCCTATTTCATGTGCAAATTAGTGCCTTAGATCACTAGTGCCTAATGTAAGTAGGCGAACTTGGACGTTATTTTAGTGATAGTCACCTAGGTTGTAGGTTGACTTGTTGTTGTGGTGTACTTGTGTACGTTTATTATTATTGTATATTGGTGTATATATACAGGTAACTTTTGGTGCGGTGTCCTAGGGACGAATCTATTGGAGAGATTCGCATGTTTGGCCGTTTGAGTGATCAAGTTCTCGGTAAGGACTTGGGTCATTCGGGTACTAGGAGTTATCGTGTGTTATTTTATGTGAATGTTGCGTCAGTCCGGGTAAAGTACTTTGCATGACCATGTGGAAATGGTAAGGTACGCATTTGTAATAGTGATTGGTCACCATTATTACGAAAGTGTATCTTGACAACAAGCATAACATGACAAGTACCGAACGGAGGAAACGTGGCATGGTTGGGGTAGAACGGGACGTATTAGGAATCTTTTATTGGTTCATAGTATATAGTGGTCTCGAGTGATGTGCTTGTTGTCACATCGAGTTCTTTACGAGTCGGAAAGTGTTACGGTGGATTTGGTTAGCTAAGGTGAGTGAGCAACTCACGAGTTTGGTGCGTGCTTAGTCACCCTAAGTAGTGGGTGCACTGTTGAGATTGTTATTGGTTTTAGTTACCCATCGTAACTAGGGTGACCGATTTACGTGTGCGTGTGTGTGGTGAAGACTTGAATTCCGTAATGGAATGCAATAAGTCTAATGATTGTAGTTTTGAGTTACACTCTGTAGGGTGTGTGGTTAGAGAATCGTGTTAGGATTCTAGTTGTGAGTTGCCTTGGAATTGGCGAATCGAGGAGTCTCTGGGTCGTTAAACTCATGGGAGTGGGACCCGTATGATGATGATTGTGTTAGTGTGTTGTGGCTTATAAGGTAACATTCCTAATGGAATATCTCTTGTAGTAGTGGTTTTTATCGAGATGTGCGGAAGAGTGTAAGACTTGGTGTTTCCAAGTATCTCTTTAGAGTTAGATGAAGGGTTTCGTGAGGCTATATCGTCTGGCCTTGTGGAAATTGCGAGTAGCGTGTGATCGCTAGGAACTTTTGATAAGATGATAAACCGTAAGGTTTGCGGGGTAGGTATGACTACGGGTCATTAGTATAGGGAGATGGGTGTGTGGAACCTAATGATCGAGTTTCTAAAATTCGGTTGATTGTGGTGGGAGTCTGCATGACACAGCGTCAGGCTGCTAGTGTAATGTTCAACTCCAGTGATGGTGTGATCACTTAGTGCTTACGGTGCCCGTGAGATACCCTTGGAAGCATCGAAGATTTTAAATAGTGATCGACGGGTGTTAGTAATTCGATGGTTGCGAAGGTCGAAGTTTAGGAGCATTGCAGCAAATACTTCTTATGAAGAGGTGGATGAGCGAATCTTGGTGCTCTTATGTGATAGACGAGTAAGGATGATCGGTGAGCCGGTGATGGACTTGATGGTCGGTTAAGCCAAAGGTTATGATGAAGTGTTGATATTGTGGTCGATACAATTATTGGGCCGGATTGGTCACTCTTCTCCATGAGAGTGAGCAATGGTTGATAACGATTCGTTAAGTGGAAGGTCGGGTGATCTCGACTGAGAATCACAACTAAGTAAGCGGATTGACATATGCCTAGGCTTAGAGGCATATGTAGGACTTTGGTGGAGTTCGCTTTGCGAACGATGAAGAATTGTTAATTGTGATTTGGGGTATGAAGGTGTGATGTCGTCGCGTGTACGACGTCTCAAGTAATTGTACATGTCGGCTCTGAGAGCCTAAAGTGAATTTGCGGTGATTTGATGTTTATGACCAACAGTGAGAATGGTCAGGTGTGACGTGGAATTACAATTCCGCGGGATGTTATCATCTTGGCGGTGAGGATGGGGAGAAAAATCCTAAGTGGGGGAGTTTTTACTGCCGCCCGAGGAGAACTCCAGTGGTGTTATGTATAGTGAAATGTCAGAGCGTACCGTGCTAGGCCTCAATAGGGATTTGGAGTTCCTAACGAGGATGAGTGACGGGTTGCTAATGTTGAATCGAGATCGTGCTTTACGATTGTGAGTTACAATTCCAGAATGTTATGCGTGAAGATTGTGATGGTGAGATCAAAGGGAGTGTAAGTCTTCTTATGTAAAGTGGTCGTGTAGTACCAATGTGCGGTATGAGACCAAATATGAAGTTTGAGATTCCGGAGTAAGAGAATGAAACTGTCGTTCGGGTGCTCTCCTGATGTAAAATTGGGTTGGTGCGAAACCCGGATAGTACTGTTGAGTAGGTACGAGATCGATTTCGGTATGGATACTATATTTTCCCTTTCGGGGAAACGTGATCGTGGAAATCGTCAGTGGATTATTCCATTTTATGGATGATTGTGAGGCGCGGAGTGCCGGTTCCGATTGTCTCACATAGAGACACGCGGATATTGTTTCTTTGTGGGGGGTGTGTTCCCTAGTGATGTGACGTGTTGCTTGCATTGAAATGTCAAGGCTATCCTTAAAGAACGGTCTAGGCAGGAGGATTCACCCGGCGATGGTGAATATTTTGTGGGTCGTGTAGCAAATTGTGAATTTGTGGTGATGATGATTCACTGTTGACGGGGTTCTAGTACACGAATAGTTTCCATGCTAGTGCTAGGAAGCCGTATTGTATGGATGTGTTGCAGGGTTTAGGGGAAAAACCCTGTGTCGAGTGTTGATGTTTTGTCTAACTCGTGGTGTATTATCGTCGTCCTGGATTAATCCAAAGACTGGTGGTCGTGTGCGGATCGATTGATGGGAAAGTTTGTGTTCTTTGGATGATTATTTAGTGATACCAAAATTTCTTCGTCGAAGAAATGACCCGGTGGTGGAGACGGGGGAAGTTGGTTCTTGATTCATAGAACATTCTTGATTGGTTGGTTTACGAGTCATTGAAGTTCGGAGGTTTGACGCGACATAAATCCTTCTCAATTTGGATTAATGCAAGACTTGGTTCACGGCGTAATGGACCTAGTAGATCGCGTTGGGTGATATAGTTATGGATGTAGATTGTTGCGAGTTATAGCCGAGGGAACTTGAAGGGATGTTAAGTGGTAAGTGTTATCCGTAAGGATTTACTTTTACTCGGTCTTCGTCATTTTGGATGTTGACCTTATTGTGGGACGTGGTTACTATTGGCATTGTACTTGTTAAGGGTATACTAAAGGGGTGATATCTCGGCACGAGATTGGTTGAGTTCTTCCCGATGTGAGGGATTGAGCAAGGTTCTAGTGCTCGGATTCGTGGATTTGTTAAATCGCGGATGGAGATTTAAGTTGAAAGGGGGTGATTCATCGGAAGGGTCGCTTAAGTGCGGTGTGAGATCTTCGGGTTGCGGGAAATTTCGTAGACTTCAAGTTCGAAAGTACGTCGAAGGACCATAGGGTGTAGGTCCGGATGGGTTAAGTGACAAAGATCACGAGGACGTGATCGATTTTAAGTGGGGGAGAGTTGTAAGACCCAAATATTTATTGTACATAATGTATTTATGGTGTACGATGCCTGTAGGAAGTGTACAAGACATGTACGTGTTGCTTGCTCGAACGTCGAAGAAAACCGGACGTTGTTTGGAGTCACAAGGTGTGTACATACCTTTTCGACCCCAAATAAAGTTTGTGTTGATGTTTCAAAGCCTTACCATTGGAAAGAAAATCTTATTACGTTTCCAACGATATTTGATTCATCGAAAACGGAGCTACAGTCAAAAAGTTATGGCCAAAACAAGTTACTGAAAACTGACCCGAAGGTTGGAGCGGCGCTCCGATCGCGTCTGATGCAATTTTTTAGCACTTTAAAGGGTTAAATGAGGGGTACTTTGGTCCTTTTACTTATGAACGGATTTGTGGCTTTAATATCAGTTTTAGATCCACTTTTGAATCACTTTCACATCCACAAACACTCCCATCTTATCTTAGAGAGAGAGTGTGAGTTCTAGAGAGAGGAAGCTTGAATGGATGATGAAGATGGTGATTTTTGCCCAAATTGGAAGCGGGTTTTGGTTCTCCTTGGTGTTTCTAGCTACTAGAGCTCGTTTTGGTGCTTGAGGTAAACCCTAATCCGAATTATAGTGTTAGATTTCTTGTTTGAGTTAGGGTTTATGTTAGTTAGAATTATAAACCCATTTTATTGTGAAATTTGGGAGTTTTGGGTAAGATTCATGTAAGTAAGCCTAAATGGGTGACTTAGGGTTTCGATTGATTAAATTGTAAGTTTGGATCTTGCGTGTGTTGGTTAAACCTTAGAACACTTGTGTACTAGTGATGTTAGTGTTGTGTTGACTTGATTTTGGGGTGTAAACCCTAATATGGGTTAAAATGGGTTTTATGTTGAAATGAGTTAAGTGTTATTGATTTTTGGTGTCAAATGTTGATTTTGAGATACAATCACTAGTTGTTAGTGATTGTAGGTACTTCGTGTGTAATTTGACAAGTCAAAGTGAGTTAAACGTAATTTGGTCAATGGAAGTCAAACTTTGGTGGTTAGGTGCAATTTGGGTCGAGTTGCACTTATGGGTTGATTTAGCAAGATCAAGTGCATTAAGTGTTAGTGTGTACTTGTTTGAATGGGTTGGAATTACCACCCGTAGTGGTAATTGGTGAAGTCCTTTGTAGGTGCCTAAATGGGCGGTTTGTGGTGATAGGTATAAACCCTTGGTTAAGGGTATTGGAGTCGAATTCTCTCGTAGAGAATGTATGTTGATTGTTTGTATATCTATATGCGTATTATAGGTAAAGAGCTTGCTCGGTTGCGTTTGGAGACGATTTACATATATGACTAGTGCGGGCATTTCGAGGTGAGTGGAATATCTATGTATGTACGTATATGATTTATGTGCCCGTATTAATGGTGTCACATAGCCGATCTTGTGACCATAGTTGTGGGACATAGCCGTTTTGTCCATATTGATAGTTGTGGGACATAGCCATTTTTTCCAATTGATAATTATGCACATAGCCGTGTTTGTGCATATGGTGGTGAGTAATAGCCGTGTTTTACTCCCACGTTGTTGCCCGTATTAATTGTTGCACATAGTCGTGTTTGTGCACATGATTGTGAGTAATAGCCGTGTTTTACTCACATATTGATCAAGTGATGCCATAGCCGTTTTTGGAACACTAGGGGGTGATGCCATAGCCTTTTTGGAATACCTCGGGGGTTAGCATGCCATAGCCGTGTTTGGAAGCTAACGATTATTATGAACATCGATGACTTGTTTCGCGAAGTCATTCCCTTGTGAAGATTTGGTTAACCATGGTTCATAATTTGTTGTTGGTAGCATTTAATTATTATTATGATTATTTATGCTTATGATGTTGCTAGTTGTACGATTTGATGTTACTAGCTATTGATTGCTTATGAGGTTGCTAGTTGTACGATTCGATGATACTAGCTATTGATACGAAAGGGTATGTGATTATATGTATTTATGTGATGTCGTGGTTGCGAGTAGGTAAGTTGTATATGCATGTATATATTTATTCTACTCACTAAGCTTTAGCTTACCCTCTCGTTGTTTACATTTTTATAGATTTGCGTGGAGGTGATGGCTCGGGTAAGTGTGGGGACTAGTGGACTTGCGTAGTTTGCTTTAGAAGACGTGTTGTTAGATTTGATTAGGATTGGGTAGCGTATTCCCAATCGCCATGCTCGGTTTATGTTTGTATTAAACTAAAATGGGTCGAAATGGTCACTTGTCGTAATTTGGGTCGATGTGGGCCCGGTGTGGTAAAACTTGATTTTATTGTGGGAAATTCTTAGTTTTACTTATATTGACGTGTTATGATAATTTGTTTCATTTAAAAGTATTGAGAAACGTGTTTTACGAATGAGCATAAAAAGAAAGTGGACAGACCACTTTGGAGCGGCGCGCCCCTATATGGAGTGGCGCTCCATATGCCTGAAACAGGACTATTTTAAAAAAAAAATAAGCGTTTTCAATTGGATAACGGGTTGGGTTGTTACAAGTGGTATCAGAGCGTGGTCTAAGGGAATTAGGTGACCTTGGAATAGGTGCCTAGTCTTAGACTTATTGACAGTGGTGCGTTAATTGCGGGACTTGTAGGATTACGGGTCGGATTGAGATTTGTTAGTGCCTTAGAGTAGGTGACTAACTAGGACTTGTGCTTGTCCAATGTGGAATTTTGTTGGGCCCTATTTCGTGTGTAAATTAGTGCCTTAGATCACTAGTGCGTAATGTAAGTAGGCGAACTTGGACGTTGTTTTAGTGATAGTCACCTAGGTTGTAGGTTGACTTGTTGTTGTGGTGTACTTGTGTACGTTTATTATTATTGTATATTGGTGTATATATACAGGTATCTTTTGGTGTGGTGTCCTAGGGATGAATCTATTGGAGAGATTCGCATGTTTGGCGGTTTGAGTGATCAAATTCACGGTAAGGACTTGGGTCATTCGGGTACTAGGAGTTATCGCGTGTTATTTTGTGTAAATGTTGCGTCTGTCCGGGTAAAGTACTTTGCATGACTATGTGGAAATGGTAAGGTATGCATTTGTAATAGTGATTGATCACCATTATTACGAAACTGTATCTTGACACCAAGCATAACATGACAAGTACCGAAAGGAGGAAATGTGGCATGGTTGGGGTAGAACGGGACGTATTAGGAATCTTTTATTGGTTCCTAGGATATAGTGGTCTCGAGTGATGTGCTTGTTGTCACATCGAGTTCTTTACGAGTCGGGAAGTGTTACGGTGGATTCGGTTAGCTAAGGTGAGTGAGCAACTCACGAGTTTGGTGCGTGCTTAGTCACCCTAAGTAGTGGGTGCACTGTTGAGATTGTTATTGGTTTTAGTTACCCATCGTAACTAGGATGACCGATTTACGTGTGCGTGTGTGCGGTGAAGACTTGAATTCCGTAATGGAATGCAATAAGTCTAATGATTGTTTGTTTTGAGTTACACTTGGTAGAGTGTGTGGTTAGAGAATCGTGTTAGGATTCTAGTTGTGAGTCGCCTTGGAATTGGCGAATCGAGGAGTCTACGAGTCGTTAAACTCATGGGAGCGGGATGTAGCGACCCGTCCTTATCCCCCTGGACGTAGTCATCAACATCCGGTTCCATCGCGATGATCGAATCCAAGTAATGTCCTTAACATGAGCTTATGCACAGCGGAAGACTTAATTTGTACCTGAGAATAACATGCTTTAAAAAGTCAACATAAAGTTGGTGAGATATATAGGTTTGATGCTAGCAGCGTTATAACTATGGACCACAAGATTTCATATTTATAAACATAATACACTCGCAAGTGTATGAAAAGCATTCCAAGCAGTGGGCACCCGGTAACTAGCCTTAACAAGAGTGTGTACCCCTGAGTTATAATAATATGTACACCGAATCAAGTGCGTTCCGTTAACCTCGAAGTACTAAACACCCGTTCTTCTAGTTTACTAGAACAACATCTGGGTGGGGGTGTAAAACCCAATAGATCTATCTTTAGGATTCGCGCCTACCAGTTCATAAACCAATAGTTAAAGTTACCAAGCTAGGGGATTTTTGATTCAAACCCATGTAGAACGTAATTTTAGTCACTTGTGTCCATAACGTAAATCATTTATAAAAATAGCGCATGTATTCTCAGCCCAAAAATATTTAAAGTTTAAAAGGGGACTATATACTCACCTAATGTATTTTGTAGTAAAAATACATATAACATCATTGAACAAATGTAGGGTTGGCCTCGGATTCACGAACCTATTATTCAATCATGTATATTAATACATTTAATGGTAATCGAACAAAATATATTATTAGTGATTTTATTTGTTATATCACATCATGTATTTTATTAATAGCTTACCTAGATATATTTATATTTATATAGATATTTATTACCAAGGTATTATTATGGTTAAGTTTTATATTTTAAATATATGTTTATATAGAAATCTTTATTTGATGTATTACTAGTAATAATAGAAATAATGATAAAAATAACACTAATTATAATAATTCTAATAATAATAACAATAATGATAATTTTTGATATTAATGATAAAGATATTACTAATAATAAAAATTGTTTATAATGATATTAATAATAACGTTTAATGATAATACTAATGATTATGAAATAATACTAATTAAAAAGATTACTAATAAATTTTATTATGTTCATATAAATGATATTAATAATCTTAAACATAATAATAATAATAATAATAATAATAATAATAATAATAATAATAATAATAATAATAATAATAATAATAATAATATTAAAGATTTTTAGCATTAAGACTACCTTAAAACAGGCTCCAAAAAAAATAATATGACCCAGCTGGGAATCGAACCCTGGATCTCTTGATAACCCGTAACACCCTTTAACCATTAAGCTGCGTTTGCTTTTCTGTTTTATCACACCGACTTATATTTATATATATCGATATATCTGCCTAACTTGTCTCATCTTCTTCCCTAAACTCAAACAACCAGGGTTCAAACCCATACATTCGACGATTCTATTAATTACTCAGAGTTTGTTAATAATCCTATACAATTCCCTGTATGTTTGTAATTTTAAAAAAAAATATAACCGAAAGTTTATATAGAGAAAAAAAAATGTCTGTTGCTTCGTAAGCAACTCAAAATCGAATCCTGAGTTAAAAATTGTTTGAGACTAAATTCTCTGAATGAAAACGTTATAAATCCTCTCTATAAACTATCTGTATCATCAATTTATCTTAAATCATCAAAATGTTTTCGAATTTCATTAGGAACAAAACTGTTAGCTTTTGAATTCGAGTTTTAACTCTTCAAATTCGAGTTTGTTAAAGCGAATTGATACATGAGGATTTGAGGAAACAATCACGACAAAAACCAGAACACTTCTGTATTTCTACTTTCTGCCAATTCTTTTTGAATCAAATTAAAGACTAAATGGGTTCTTTTTAAAAAAAACGAAGGCTGTGATTGTGTTAGTTTAATTCCAGTGGTGTTCAATTAGTGATAAAGGGTATCTATATATTGTAATTGAGCAATTAATACAGCAAGTTGATTTGATCGTGATTTTGTCTTGGACTGGTGATGATGTCGATTGTAGGGTTCACGGGTTGGATGGCAACGAAACAGAAAGAAAATAACAGATATCTGCGTACAAACACATTTTATATATATCTGTATTTTCGTAAGGTATATCTATATCTGAAAAAAAAATCGATTGTATTAAAATACCTTTCATATTTATATATTTAAATTTATAGAAAATCTTAAATACAATAATAATATTTCAAATACTAATATTAATAATTTTTAAACAATAATACTAATAACTATGGATGATAACAAAGATATTATTATTGATAAAGTTTTTAATGATTTTTCATTTATAAAGATACTAATAATATTTAACAATATTACAAGTAATAATTAAGATATAGCAAATTATATATATTTATGTATATATCCATATATTTATATATCAAATATATTTTTATATTTATATTTTAATTATTTAAAGAACATAATAATAATATTACCTATATAAATATTAATAGCAAAGTAATGTTAATATTATTAATATATCAATTATGTTTAACCCTGTAATTTAATGGAACACCAATTATTAACTATGTATGATTATACGATGAATAGTTAATTTATAAATAAATATAACACATACATAAATGTTCGTGAATCGTCAGGCTTGGTCAAAGGTTAACTAATTAACCAGATATAGATTTCAGACATTCTAGACTCAAGATTAATGTTTTTGCTTATCTTGTCAGAGACATATAGAAGATAAGGTTTAAATTTGGTCGGAAATTTCCGGGTCGTTACAGTACCCACCCGTTAAAGAAATTTCGTCCCCGAAATTTGATAGAGGTTGTTATGGATAGGGATAAGAATGTTTTCGTGACAAATATGAGATGATAATGGAGTTTTATCATTATTTAGAGATATAGATAAAACGATTCGATCGTATGAAGCGCACGAGTGAAGCTATCACAAAAGAATGAAATGAGTAAATAAATATATTAGTTTCAACCGATGACGTAGTCACTATTGACTTCCGGAATTTAAGGGGACTTGAAAAAAAATCTTACGTAATAAGATTTGGTTTTTCGGCGATCAAGATCTTCTTTGATTCAATGCGGCAATCTGTTTTGATTTATTTGTCGGATATTTCACTTATAAAACTACCCCCTTCGTTTTCCTTCTTCCCGTCCTTGAGTCAAGCGAGCAATGGTCCGAAATTCGTAGGTATGAGATTTGGAATGAACATAGCTAATGCTCTAAGAAAGAAAGGGTATCGGTAAGATTTCGATTTGTTAAATTACCAGAATACTCTGGAAAAATAGAACTATCGAGACGATATGTTCCTAATACATTTGGAAATTGGATAGAATGTGAGAGCCGTGTAACATGGCACATGATAACGGTACTGTGAATCATCACATTCCATTAGAAACTTAACATGACTTACTGTAATATAATAAAGTTGATCAAGTTTCATTATATTATAATAATTCATGCATCAGTTCCCAACACTGCTTCAGAACATTCCTATTTTAAACCTGAAGGTTTCAGAATTTAGAAACTAACACAGTTTCTTTTATGTTGTAACGCAGATTTTGTAGAGAGATGAACGTTCTCAAATAAGAATAGTTGTGTGAATATTTCCAGAAATATGGAGAATACTCATAACGGAGAATATGAAAATATCTTATAATATTTATGATAAGATGATGATGAGGAATATCATCTGGAAAGATTTAGAATAAGGAGTAGGGTTCTTACTAACGGTTTTAGTAGGCACTAAATCATTTGAATCCTTTAATGTCGGGTTTAGTTTTTATGATTTGTCCACGGTCTCCTTCATACTTTCCTCAATCCGTTTTCCAGTTTCACCCCTTCTCTTTTTCTGAGCTTTTTCAACACATTTTACTTTATCGTCAAACTTTTGACTGTTAAGGTCATTTACGGTTTTTGCTGCTTCATCAACATTTCAAGAACTATTTCATAGTCCAAGATATTTTTTCAGAAACTTCACATTCGAAATATGTAATTCTTAGGGATAGACGTTTTCGGTATAACTGGGAGAATTTCTACGAGATTTTCAAAATACTGATTGCGGATTTCGCCAAAGAGATAACGAGTTGCTGATACGTCTGATGATGATGTTGTGAAATATAAAAGGTTCTCTGGTAACGACGGCGAAAGGACAACGTATTTATATCGAGATGATAATAAGACCAATTTTACTAAGAAGTCAAAGTGTAGCTGTGATAAAAGTGGCTAATTTGGAAGGAAATTGCAAAGTTATTTTGGGTAGTCATAATACTAAAGGAATTTACAATGCTATGTGTTGACTCAGTTTCCGAGAGTTTTCAGGTGCATAACTTTATGCAGTAATCTTTTTCCGTAGACGAGGTGCGACTGGTTCAACTTTTCGATAGAGGCGTTTTCAAGAATCATGAAAAATTTGAACGCGAATTGTAATTGTCAAGATACGAATGGGGTTTAAGATAGAATCAAGTGGCAAACTTGAAGAATTGTTTAGTTTCATATGTTATAATCAATATTTTAATTCATTTTAATTGTCCATAGTTAGCAGTCCAATAGTCCGATAAATTCATATATAAATTAAATATATAATATTCGAATTAATTAATACATATCGTGACCCGTGTACCGGTCTCAGTGTCGCTCACAACTCAAACCATATATATATATTGGAATCCACCTCAACCCTGTATAGCCAGCTATAGAGTGTCTATGGTCGTTCCGAAATATATATATAGATGGGTCGATATGATAAGTCGAAACCTTGCATACGTGTCCCGACGGTATGTAAAGTGTGGAAATTAAATAACAGTAAATAAAATTGCGAGAATGTAAATTGCGAGAATATAAATTGCGAGAATGTAAATTGCGATAAATTAAATGTTAGCTGGGAACAGTTAGCCGGAACAGTTAGCGTGGAATCCTTAACAATATTTCAATTAGTTAATCCGTTTATTTCTAACAATTTTTATTATATCCAATGTTTTCTTCATTATGCCACTTGTTGAATTATGATAGGTCAAAATCCAAACATGAAATTTGAACGGAAATAGTTATTCTGTGGTGAACGGATACGTATATCGGTGATTGTAAATAGGATAATAGATGACCGTTGAATCAGATTTGAAGAATGTACAGTGCAACTTATTAATGCGAAATCTAAATATTCGTCGGGTACTACCTACCCGTTAAAATATTTTCATCATTAATAGTTTGTACGAAAGAATTTTCTAATTACAATCTTTATGAAAATATACTGACATATATATTTTCTTCAGATGTAATTATGGATTTAATGAGTCAATAAGATATTAAACTCACTTGATTTATCGTTAATACTAGATTACATAATCTCTAAAACTTTAGAAATTACACAATCACCATGCCGAATGAAAATATATGAGGTGGAACGATACGTAAAGCGAAGGTATTCAATGTGGAACGATATGTAAAACGAAGTTCATACTCGGAGTACAGATGGTAATATTGAGGCGGGTGAGGTTGATATCCGAGGTATAGTTTGTGATGTTGAAATTTATGACGTGATTGTGGTTGGGGTGATAAGAATATTGTCGGCGTTGAGGATGGTGGTACGGATTATGCTGCTGGTACTGCTACTGGTGTCTCCACACCAGATTCTCCAAAGCCATTACTCGATCACGTAGTTCGTTAACTTCTTATATTATGTCAGGATGATTTGACGATTGAAACGAGCGGGTGAGTAAGATTCGAAATATATAATCGTAACGGGATATTTCTAGAAATGAGAGGGTAAATGGTTTCTCGAACAGGTTCGCCGGTAAGTGCTTTCAGGTTCATTGCCAAGAGAAAGTCGATGAATGGAATAGTTCTTCGATGTGAAATAATTTTCGAATATGGGATGATATTCTAACTATATAGAATATCTATATACATAATACTAAAGATTTCGTAGACTACAGAGGAACCTACGGCATATGACAGGCAAATCTACAGATACTCCAAGATAGGAATTATCAGATACGCTAAGATATGAATTTCGTCTATACACTATCGATGCACTATATGCAGTAGAACGTGTCTAGACCTGAGAATGATAGGCAGGCAATTTCCTAAGGATAATAAGCAGATGGTTTCCGACTAAGACTGATAAGCAAAACTTTTTGACATGTAGACACGGTCAAAGTCCAGACTCATTAACGTATCTAAACAACTAATAGTTAGACACACTAATGCAAGACCTGGTTCGCTAAGACCATCGCTCTGATACCATCTGTAGCGACCCGTCCTTATCCTCCTGGACGTAGTCATCAACATCCGGTTCCATCGCGATGATCGAATCCAAGTAATGTCCTTAACATGAGCTTATGCACAGCGGAAGACTTAATTTGTACCTGAGAATAACATGCTTTAAAAAGTCAACATAAAGTTGGTGAGATATATAGGTTTGATGCTAGCAGCGTTATAACTATGGACCACAAGATTTCATATTTATAAACATAATACACTCGCAAGTGTATGAAAAGCATTCCAAGCAGTGGGCACCCGGTAACTAGCCTTAACAAGAGTGTGTACCCCTGAGTTATAATAATATGTACACCGAATCAAGTGCGTTCCGTTAACCTCGAAGTACTAAACACCCGTTCTTCTAGTTTACTAGAACAACATCTGGGTGGGGGTGTAAAACCCAATAGATCTATCTTTAGGATTCGCGCCTACCAGTTCATAAACCAATAGTTAAAGTTACCAAGCTAGGGGATTTTTGATTCAAACCCATGTAGAACGTAATTTTAGTCACTTGTGTCCATAACGTAAATCATTTATAAAAATAGCGCATGTATTCTCAGCCCAAAAATATTTAAAGTTTAAAAGGGGACTATATACTCACCTAATGTATTTTGTAGTAAAAATACATATAACATCATTGAACAAATGTAGGGTTGGCCTCGGATTCACGAACCTATTATTCAATCATGTATATTAATACATTTAATGGTAATCGAACAAAATATATTATTAGTGATTTTATTTGTTATATCACATCATGTATTTTATTAATAGCTTACCTAGATATATTTATATTTATATAGATATTTATTACCAAGGTATTATTATGGTTAAGTTTTATATTTTAAATATATGTTTATATAGAAATCTTTATTTGATGTATTACTAGTAATAATAGAAATAATGATAAAAATAACACTAATTATAATAATTCTAATAATAATAACAATAATGATAATTTTTGATATTAATGATAAAGATATTACTAATAATAAAAATTGTTTATAATGATATTAATAATAACGTTTAATGATAATACTAATGATTATGAAATAATACTAATTAAAAAGATTACTAATAAATTTTATTATGTTCATATAAATGATATTAATAATCTTAAACATAATAATAATAATAATAATAATAATAATAATAATAATAATAATAATAATAATAATAATAATAATAATAATAATAATAATAATAATAATAATAATATTAAAGATTTTTAGCATTAAGACTACCTTAAAACAGGCTCCAAAAAAAATAATATGACCCAGCTGGGAATCGAACCCTGGATCTCTTGATAACCCGTAACACCCTTTAACCATTAAGCTGCGTTTGCTTTTCTGTTTTATCACACCGACTTATATTTATATATATCGATATATCTGCCTAACTTGTCTCATCTTCTTCCCTAAACTCAAACAACCAGGGTTCAAACCCATACATCCGACGATTCTATTAATTACTCAGAGTTTGTTAATAATCCTATACAATTCCCTGTATGTTTGTAATTTTAAAAAAAAATATAACCGAAAGTTTATATAGAGAAAAAAAAATGTCTGTTGCTTCGTAAGCAACTCAAAATCGAATCCTGAGTTAAAAATTGTTTGAGACTAAATTCTCTGAATGAAAACGTTATAAATCCTCTCTATAAACTATCTGTATCATCAATTTATCTTAAATCATCAAAATGTTTTCGAATTTCATTAGGAACAAAACTGTTAGCTTTTGAATTCGAGTTTTAACTCTTCAAATTCGAGTTTGTTAAAGCGAATTGATACATGAGGATTTGAGGAAACAATCACGACAAAAACCAGAACACTTCTGTATTTCTACTTTCTGCCAATTCTTTTTGAATCAAATTAAAGACTAAATGGGTTCTTTTTAAAAAAAAACGAAGGCTGTGATTGTGTTAGTTTAATTCCAGTGGTGTTCAATTAGTGATAAAGGGTATCTATATATTGTAATTGAGCAATTAATACAGCAAGTTGATTTGATCGTGATTTTGTCTTGGACTGGTGATGATGTCGATTGTAGGGTTCACGGGTTGGATGGCAACGAAACAGAAAGAAAATAACAGATATCTGCGTACAAACACATTTTATATATATCTGTATTTTCCTAAGGTATATCTATATCTGAAAAAAAATCGATTGTATTAAAATACCTTTCATATTTATATATTTAAATTTATAGAAAATCTTAAATACAATAATAATATTTCAAATACTAATATTAATAATTTTTAAACAATAATACTAATAACTATGGATGATAACAAAGATATTATTATTGATAAAGTTTTTAATGATTTTTCATTTATAAAGATACTAATAATATTTAACAATATTACAAGTAATAATTAAGATATAGCAAATTATATATATTTATGTATATATCCATATATTTATATATCAAATATATTTTTATATTTATATTTTAATTATTTAAAGAACATAATAATAATATTACCTATATAAATATTAATAGCAAAGTAATGTTAATATTATTAATATATCAATTATGTTTAACCCTGTAATTTAATGGAACACCAATTATTAACTATGTATGATTATACGATGAATAGTTAATTTATAAATAAATATAACACATACATAAATGTTCGTGAATCGTCAGGCTTGGTCAAAGGTTAACTAATTAACCAGATATAGATTTCAGACATTCTAGACTCAAGATTAATGTTTTTGCTTATCTTGTCAGAGACATATAGAAGATAAGGTTTAAATTTGGTCGGAAATTTCCGGGTCGTTACACGGGACCCGTATGACGATGATTGTGTTAGTGTGTTGTGGCTTATAAGGTAACATTCCTAATGGAATATCCCTTGTAGTAGTGGTTTTTATAGAGATGTGCGGAAGAGTGTAAGACTTGGTGTTTCCAAGCATCTCTTTAGAGTTAGATGAAGGGTTTCGTGAGGCTATATCGTTTGGCCTTGTGGAAATTGCGGGTAGCGTGTGATCGCTAGGAACTTTCGATAAAACGATAAACCGTAAGGTTTGCGGGGTAGGTATGACTACGGGTCATTAGTATAGAGAGATGGGTGTATGGAACCTAATGATCGAGTTTCTAAAATTCGGTTGATTGTGGTGGGAGTCTGCATGACACAGTGTCAGGTGCCTTCTTATACCTGCTAGTGTAATGTTTAACTCCGTTGATGGTGTGATCACTTAGTGCTTAGGGTGCCCGTGAGATACCCTTGGAAGCATCAAAGATTTTAAATAGTGATCAACGGGTGTTAGTAATTCGATGGTTGCGAAGGTCGAAGTTTAGGAGCATTGCAGCAAATACTTCTTATGAAGAGGCGGATGAGCGAATCTTGTTGCTCTTATGTGATAGACGAGTAAGGATGATCGGTGAGCCGGTGATGGACTTGATTGTCGGTCAAGCCAAAGATTATGATGAAGTGTTGATATTGTGGTCGACACAATTATTGGGCCGGATTGGTCACTCTTCTCCATGAGAGTGAGCAATGGTTGATAACGATTCATTAAGTGGAAGGTCGGGTGATCTCGACTGAGAATCACAACTAAGTAAGCGGATTGACATATGCCTAGGCTTAGAGGCATATGTAGGACTTTGGTGGAGTTCGTTTTGTGAACGATGAAGAACTGTTAATTATGATTTGGGGTATGAAGGTGTGACGTCGTCGCGTGTACGACGTCTTAAGTAATTGTACATGTCGGCTCTGAGAGCCTAAAGTGAATTTGCGGTGATTTTATGTTTATGACCAACAGCGAGAATGGTCAGGTGTGACGTGGAATTACAATTCCGCGGGATGTTATCATCTTGGCGGTGAGGATGGGGAGATAAATCCTAAGTGGGGGAGATTTTACTGCCGCCCGAGGAGAACTCAAGTGGTGTTATGTATAGTGAAATGTCAGAGCGTACCGTGCTAGGCCTCAATAGGGAATTAGAATTCTTAACGAGGAAGAGTGACGGGTTGCTAATGTTGAATCGAGATCGTTCTTTATGATTGTGAGTTACAATTCCAGAGTGTTATGCGTGAAGATTGTGATGGTGGGATCGAAGGGAGTGTAAGTCTTCTTATGTAAAGTGGTCGTGTAGTACCAATGTGCGGTATGAGACCAAATATGAAGTTTGAGATTCCGGAGTAAGAGAATGAAACTGTCGTTCGGGTGCTCTCATGATGTAAAATTGGGTTGGTGCGAAACCCGGATAGTACTGTTGAGTAGGTACGAGTTCGATTTCAGTATAGATACTATATTTTCCCTTTCGGGGAAACGTGATCGTGGAAATCGTCAGTGGATTATTCCATTTTATGGACAATTGTGAGGCGCGGAGTGACGGTTCCGATTGTCTCACATAGAGACACGCGAATATTGTTTCTTTGTAGGGTTGTATTCCCTAGTGATGTGACGTGTTGGTTCCATTGAAATGTCGAGGCTATCCTTAAAGAAAGGTCTAGGCAGGAGGATTCACCTGGCGATGGTGAATATTTTGGGGTCGTGTAGCAAATTGTGAATTTATGGTGATGATGATTCACTGTTGACGGGATTCTAGTACACGAATAGTTTCTATGCTAGTGCTAGGAAGCCGTATTGTATGGATGTGTTGCAGGGTTTAGGGGAAAAACCCTGTGTCGAGTGTTGATGTTTTGTCTAACTCGTGGTGTATTATCGTCGTCCTGGATTAATCCAGAGACTGGTGGTCGTGTGCGGATCGATTGATGGGAAAGTTTGTGTTCTTTGGGAGATTATTTGGCGATACCAAAATTTCTTCGTCGAAGAAATGACCCGGTGGTGGAGACGGGGGAAGTTGGTTCTTGATTCATAGAACATTCTTGATTGGTTGGTTTACGAGTCGTTGAAGTTCGGAGGTTTGACGCGACATAAATCCTTCTCGATTTGGATACAATATTTTGCTTTTTGCTTTTTGCAGTAGATGTGGACACAGTATTTTGCTTTTTGCTGGTACAGCTGACTAGCCTACCACCCAGTAACTGGCAACCACCAGTAGTACTTTTCCTGTCTATTTTACACCCTGCAAAGTCAGCATCTGAATACCCAATTAGCTCAAAATCCCGGTCTTTGGGATACCAAAGACCACGTTTAGCAGTACCTTTCAGATACCTAAATATACTTTTTACTGCTAGCAAATGTGACTCTTTAGGATCAGCTTAATATCTGGCACAGAGACAAGTGGCAAACATAATATCTAGTCTGCTGGCTGTGAGATAAAGTAGGGATCCAATCATACCTCTATATTCAGTGATATTGACTAGTTCACATTTGGGATCAGCATCTATTTTGATATATGCTGCCATTGGAGTCTCTATATCTTTTAAACAGATCAGACCAAATTTCTTTAACATATCTTTGATATATTTATCTTGACTTATAAAAATTCCATCATCAAGTTGTTTAATTTGCAATCCTAAAAGGTATTGCAAATCTCTTTGTAAGCTCATTTCATATGTTTTTGACATAAGTTTTGAAAAATCATGACAATGTTTCTCATTTTTAGATCCATAAATAATATCATCGACGTATATCTGTATCAGCAAGAGATCACCATCTATCTCCTTTGAGAATAGAGTGGTATCAATTGTTCCAACTTTAAAACCTATACCAGTGAGATACACATGAAGTGTCTCATACCATGCTCTTGGTGCCTGTTTGAGGCCATATAGAGATTTGTCTAACTTGTAGACATGGTCTGGATATTTACTGCTTACAAAACCAGAGGCTGTTTGACATAGACTTCTTCTTGCAGCTTCCCATTAGAAATGCAGACTTAACATCCATCTGGAACACCCAAAAGTTCATCTTAGCAGCATATGCCAAGAACAATCTAATAGCTTCCATCCTAGCGAATGGTGCATATGTCTCTCCATAATACAATCCTTCTTCTTGTTTGAAACCCTGAGCTACCAATCTAGCTTTGTTTCTGATTACAATCCCATCTTCATCCATCTTATTCTTAAAAACCCACTTGGTACCAATGATATTCTTAGTTTCATCATCAGGTTTAGTACCAATGTCCAAACCTTATTCCTATCAAATTGGGAAATCTCTTCTTGCATAGCTCCTGCCCAGCTTGGGTCTTTGACTGCTTCTTCAGGACATGTAGGTTCAATGGTAAATACAAAGTTTACATGCATACAAAAATTGATGGTTGCATGTCTTCTTGTTTTAACACCACTAGTCAGATTAACAATAACTTGTTCAGTAGGATGCTCCTTTGTCCATCTAGTGTTATGAACATGTGAGCTAGTTGTGAAACACACAGCATATTGATTATCAGCTGGTTAAGATGTATGAACAGCAATGGGAGATAGCTGTTCATTATGAGTGTAACTAGTACCAGCTTGTGATCCTTCAGAACCAGTAAACCTATGCTCAAGTTGTAAAACTTCAGTAGAGCTAGTAGGTCCACTTGGTTTAGACACAGATGGAACAGAGTGTTCCATCTCATCATCAGAGAACCCAGCAACATGGATTGGTGAGGGATTTGCTGCTGGTTCTTCTTCATCATCTAGAGCTTGCTTAGTTGGCTCTTCAAATTGTAACTCCTCATCTTCTTGACCAAAAGATGAAGTAGGGGCAGTTTCATCAAATGTAACATTAATAGATTCTTCAAAATAACTCCTTATTTTATTGAAAACCGTATATGCCTTTGATATGTTGGAATATCCAAGAAATATACCTTCATCAACCTTAGCATCAAACTTGCCTAGCTGATCCTTATTATTTAGAATGAAACAGGGAGTGCGAAATACATGAAGAAATGAAATTGAGGGTCTTCTGCCTTTGAGAACTTCATAAGCAGTTTTCTGATGTCTTTTTACTATTAAAGATTTATTCTGGGTAAAACGAGCGGTGTTCACAGCTTCTGCCCAGTATGAATTTTTCAGCCCAGACTCAGCCAACATAGATCTTACTGCTCCAATGAGAGTTCTGTTTCTTCTTTCTGCAACACCATTCTGTTGAGGTGTTCTCACGGCAGAAAATTTCTGTGAAATACCTTTGTCAGCACAAAATTCTTCCAGTGTAGCATTTCTGAATTCTGTACCATGATCACTTCTAAGTTGCTTCATCAGTTGCCCATTCAGTAGTTCCATTCTTTTGATAAACTTGATAATTTCATCAGCAGCTTCACTCTTTTGCTTCAAAAAGAATACCCAAGTGTATCTGGAATATTCATCAACAATCACCAGTGTATACTTCTTCCCACTACAGCTGGCTATATTAACAGGACCAAAAAGATCCATATGAAGTAGGTGAAATGGTTTCTCAGTAGATGAAATCTGCTTTGACTTGAATGAGGCATGGTGATGTTTCCCTTTTTCACAAACAGGACACAATATGTCCTTCACATAAGACATAGTGGGTAGCCCAGACACCAAACTTTTACTAGATAATTTGTGAATATCTTTAAAGTTGAGATGTGAGAGTCTCTTGTGCCATAACCACTTGAGGTTATCTGCTGCCTTTGAATAAAAACAAGTATCAGTTGTTGTGACTGTTGTGTTCATGTCAATTTGATACATGTTCTCATGTCTTTTAGTTGTCAGCAGTGGCTTCCCTGTCTTATAAAAAATAGTGCCAATCTTCCTTCTGAATTGGATTATCTTACTTTTACTTGTCAGTCGGCTTATGTTGAGTAAGTTGTGTTTAAGCCCAACGACATATGCTACATTTGAAAATGTAACATTCCCATTTGTTAAAGTACCAAAACCCTTTGTGTAACCCAATGAATTATCTCCATATGAAACAACTTGACCATCCTTTTCTTGATAGCCCATTAGCAGGGACTTACATCCGGTCATATGTCTCAAACATCCACTGTCGAGATACCAGATTTGCTTGTTTTGAATGCCCTGCACAGTGGCTAAGAGATTAGTTCTTTTTGGGAACCCATCCAAGGATGGAATCTGGAAAAGTCATCTTTGATGATCTCTTCCTGTCTGCTGATTTGCTTGAAGAGGCAGCAGCAGATGAGGTTAGGGTTAGAGTACATCGGTTAGCTAAGTGAAACTTGCTGCCACACTTGTAGCATTTTCTCATATTTGGTATCGGTGACTGGTCATACACTGAGTAAATAGGGTTAGTAAGATTAGGTCTGCTTTCAGATATGACAGCTATGAGCTGGTCAATCTTGATGACCCAGCACATGATTCCACAATTTGGTCCACTTTAGATTTTCCCTTAAGGTCAGCGTTCTTCTTAGAACCAGTACCATAATCATGGTATATTGCTTTGCCTTTGTTATTCGACGAGCCAGTTTGGGAAGTTACTCGCTTGTCAGCTGATACGGGTCGACTAGTATGAATCTTCATTGCTGCCTTTGACTTGCCAGTATTGGATTTTGCTGGCTTGTCTGCAGCTACTGGTTGACCAGTACAATTTTCTTCAGCTGGCTCAGCATTTTTGAAATATGAACACGAAGGGGAATCAATTGATTTCGACTTTCTTTGATTTTTTTCCAGTGATTTCCCTTTTAATGAGTCTTTCTTTTCAATTCATATTGTAAATGCTTGATGGATCAGTAGTTTTATCAATTGAAAGTACTGGTTTCCTTGGCTTTTACTTCACTCTCCAAAATTTCTTTCATGGACGGTGGTGAGGTCTTTGTAGGTCTGACAAACTTATTTGTTAAAACCTTTTTACCCTAACTATCTTATCAAAAGTATTTGGCAAGACAGCTTCAGGATCAGTTTCAAGAATGGGGTCCATCAAAGTAACTTCTGCAAGAGCAGCAGCAGCAGCATAGTCACCAGCAAAGAAGTCTTCAACTTGTGCAGGCACCTGCTCATTTACACATTTAGCTGTGCGTTGAGCGGATGTACACCATGAAGCAACAACCTTTTTGAGGTCGTTTAGCTGGTTCTTAACATCTGCTGCCTCAACGTGAAGAGACTTTAGAGCAAAATTTTGTTTTTCAAGTTTTGAAATTTCATCCTTCAAGATTTTGATTTCATCAGTTTTGCTTTTAAGTTTTTCATTTAAAGATCTGTTATCATTTTTCAAAACTTCTTCACGTTTACTGTCTCTGCATAGATCAACTCTTAGGTAGTCAAACATTTCAGCTTTTTCATCATCAGTATAAGTTCGAAAGTTATCAATCTTATACAGCATTTTAGATTTCCATTGAGGTGAATCATTTTTCAGGCCAGCTTCCCTCATATCAGCCACAAATGTGCTACCATTAACATCCTCATCAGACTCCTCGACCTCCTTGGCCATCAAACACAGCTTTTTATCAGAGGCATAACCAGCATCGTCATCATCAGTATCACTGTCAGAGGATGAAGAAGAGCTGGTTTCATCCCAGTCATGATGCTCAGCAACTAGAACCTTTTCTGGCTTCTTTCCCTTCTTATCCGTCTTTGCACTCTCCTTCATCTGAGCCTTCATAGCTTTGTACTTGTTCTTGTACTTATCAGCTTTTGAGAAGGAGTTAGCATGTGAGGTTGAAGGTTCCCTGGACATGCATTCAGCAGAAAAATGTCCAACCTTTCCACAATTGTAACACTCAGATTTAGGACCTTTGACTGATTTGCTGCTATACCTAGCACTAGGCTTCTTACTCCCTTTGTATGACTTGCTGGTTCTATTGCGATTGAACCTTTTAAACTGCCTAGCCAGCAAAGCCATACCTTCAGCAAACCCTTCCACATTATTTTCATCATCACTGCTTTCTTCAGACCCAGTACTACTCTCCACATCATCTTCAGCTGACTCTTCTTCTACTATCAACTTTTGACCCACTAAAGCCTTTTGAGCTTTCTTTTTAGCAGCAGCAATAAGAGCAGTATCATCTGTTTTAGAAGATTTTAAAGTGGTGGGGGCAGACTTAAAGTATTCTTTCAAGTTTCGTTCAAGTTTAGCTTCTGCTTTCTCATGGTTCCAAAGTGTACCATAGAGAAAAGACATGTTAAAGTTCTTTAAAGTCTGGGTGATTTTTAGAGGGTCAGTAACAATTTTCCATTTAGCAGCCAGTGAGTCAATGAATTTGTTTACTTGTTCAAAATCAGTATATATGATTTTCAAAGTAAGCAGGTCAGCAACTAGGGAGTTAAACCTAATGAAGGTTTGCTTAAGGGTCTCATTATTATAGGCAAAGAACATTTCATACTCTCTTTTCAAAGCAATAATCTTGTTCTTCCTAACCTCATCCATGCCCTCATAAGTACCATCTAGATAGTCTAACATAAGGTTAGCATTCAGCTTTCCCTTAATCAGTTTGAACAAGTGGTTAGGTAATGTTATAGCTAACAGAGTTCTGATCTTAGGGTCAAGTCTAACAAGACGTTTGTCCTCAGCATCCCATTTTGCTGGAGTGAGAATAACCTCTTGGTCAGGTATGGCAGGAGTGTCAGCAGTAGTTGGAATACTATCAATAGTCTCAGTTGGGATAAATGAACCATCTGTGGCAATACCAGACATGAGTGGGTCAATAGACTCCAGGGGAAGCATGAACCTTGCCTTCCAAGTTCTATACTCATCTTCATCAAATTTGGGTGGTCTATTGGATGAGCCATTCAAGGTAAGCTATATTTGAATATGCAGCCATGAGAGAATTCAGATCCAAGATATTAAATTATCAAGACTGAAGCTATGATACCAGTTGTTGATCCCTTGATAAACAACAGGAGTATTGTAGAGGGGGTGGGGGGTGAATACAATTCTTCTTTCTTAACTTAAACAGTTTAGAAAGTTTAGTATTCAAGCAATTAAGTTAAATAGAGTCAAAGGCAATTTTTCAACGGTTTATTCTTTATTGATTAAATCACAAAGAATTACAACTATCCTTGGTGGAATGATAGTTAGTTGATACAGATTTACCTAAGTATAGCTACATAGGATATTCTAAGCTATTACACGTTTTGGACTCTAAATAAATAAACCCACACCACTACTTGTTACAATAGTGGATACACCAATTTATAGTAGTCTTATTAACAATGTAATTGTTCTATTGTCCACTGATATATAGGATGTCTGTACTTGTGGAGACAACTGCATCAGAGAGCGTGCTCTCTTCTTTCCTCTTTGGTAGCTATTTGCAGGAACACCACAATTCGGCTTGGCACCACTATTTGATTAAACAAATAGAATGTCGTGTTTCCTAGGCGTTGACAAAGGATAACAGATGTCTGCACATGCATTAAACTTCTGCATTCCCACGTGGTCCTGTAAGGTCACTTGTCAGCTGCCGACACGTGTCCTTTTCTATTCAATTTTATCTTTGACTTCTGTTGAATAGTACAATTGATGTAGACCACTCAGAAAAACCACTATGCTTGTAATGGAGCATAGCTGTCTTGTGTAGTAAGCTGCATTCCAGCTATGCTAGTTCTTCATTGCTGAGTCACTCGATATTCTTGAATTGCTGGGTACACATCCTGTGCTGATTGAAAAATACTGTCTACCTTGTGCTGGTAGACTAGGCAGCATACTAAACACTTGACATAGTGAAATCTGCTATCTATACAGAAACAAACTTGTGCTGGCTGCACATAACATTTTAGTGCAAATAAATTCTGTTTTGTCATAATTAAATCCTTAATTATTTTGGGGACTCAACATTTTCAATTGCAGATTAGGCCCATTTTCGCAACATAACTAGAAATCGGCGCTACGAGCAAGACGTCTTTAAGGCTTTCCCCCGTTCGAAGCAGTTTAGATTATGAAAATGACATTTTACTATTTTTAAAGGTGAATTTTGCACTTTTCGATCTTAGGATAAGTAATACTTTCACATGTGAATTTTTGTGTCTGTTTAAATACCACTATGATACTTGTTTTAATTTAATATTGTATTTAGGTACATCACGAATCATGTTGGGGCTACTATCTCACCACTAGCTACAAAACGTTGCTGCTTTTATAACGTCTTAATTTTATTGTTGGAGTATTTTTAGCAGCTTTTTTATTTCTCTAGATTCATAACTTAATTTTTTTTTTCTTTCTAAATTTCATATTTAATGCGAATGTATGAGAGTGTAGTTTCGTTTTGATGATAATTAATGGCCGCAAAACACATATTCGAAATCACTACATTCTCCACAAAGTCAGTCAAAATTTTGTGGAGAATTTTCCGAAAAATTTTCAATTGCAGATTAGGCCCATTTTTAAAAGATAACTAGAAAACGGAGCTACGAGCAAAACTTCCTTAAGGCTTTCCCCCATTCGAAGCAGTATAGATTCCGAAAATGACATTTTACTATTTTTAAAGGTGAATTTTGTACTTTTAGATATTAGGATAAGTAATACCTTCACATGAGAATTGTTGTGCCTGTTTAAATACTACTATGATACTTTTAATATTGTATTTAGGTACATCGAGAATCATGTTGCAGCGAATATCTCACCACTAGCTAAAACACGATGCTGCTTTTATAACGTCTTTGTTTTATTGATTGAGTATTTTAAGCTGTTTTTTTATTTCTCTAGATTCATAACCTTATTTTTTTTGTTTCTAAATTTTATATTGAATGCGAATATATGAGAGTGTAATTTCATTTTGATGGTAATTAATGGTCACAAAACACATATTTGAAGTGACTACATTCCCCACAAATTTGGGCAAAATTTTGTGGTAAATTTTTCGAAACAATTTCAGTTGCAGATTAGGCCCATTTTCGCAAGATAACTAGAAAACGGTGCTACGAGCAAGACTTCCTTAAGACTTTCCCCCGTTCAAAGCAGTTTAGATTTTGAAAATGATATTTTACTATTTTTAAAGGTGAATTTTTCACTTTTATATCTTATGATATGTAATACCTTCACACCTGAATTGTTGTGCCTATTTAAATACCACTATGATACTTGTTTTTTATTTAATATTGTATTTACGTACATCGAGAATCATGTTAGGGCTACTATCTCACCACTAGCTACAAAACGTTGTTGCTTTTATAGCGTCTTCGTTTTATTATTTGAGTATTTTTAACCTCTTTTTTATTTCTCTAGATTCATAACCTTATTTTTGTTATTGTTTCTAAATTTCATATTGAATACGAATACATGAAAATGTAGTTTTGATGATACTTAATGGCCGCAAAACACATATTTGAAGTCACTACATTTCCCACAAAAACGAGCAAATTTTAGAGAATTTTCCGAAAAATTTTCAATTGAAAATTAGGACCATTTTCGCAAGATAACTAGAAAATGACGCTACAAGCAAGACTTCCTTAAGGCTTTCCCCCGTTCGAAGAAGTTTTGACTCTGGAAATGACATTTTACTATTTTTAAAGGTGAATTTTGCACTTTTATGTGACGACCCGGAAATTTTCGACCAAATTTAAACTTAATCTATATATGTTTCCGACACGATAAGCAAAGTCTACAATGTTGAATCTCAAAAAAAAATTGAACTATTATATAAATTCAGTTACACTTTGACTATTCCCGACGATTCACGAACAATTGTTGAAAATAAATATGTATATATATATATATACATTTATATATATATATATATATATATATATATATATATATATATATATATATATATATATATATATATATATATATATATATATATATAAATGTAAATATATGTAATACGCTGAAATATAGTTGTTAAGTAGTTAATTTATTACTTTCATTATCTTTATTAAAGTAAACATTTTAATATTAATATTAATATCAGTATTATTAATACTACTAAATATAAAATAAATAGATATGAAACTTGATACATGTGGTGTGTTGTACTTATTACCAATATTATTATTATTAACATCATTAATATCATCATTATTATAGTTAATAGTAAAATATAACTTTAGTTATTATTGTTATAATTATTATTAATATTATTACTAAAATTTTCATTATTAAGAATTCTTTTATTACTAATATCATTTTTATTAATTAACTTATTATATTTATTAAAAGTTATCAATATTGATTTATCAATATCATCATATTATTGTTATCATTACTAGTATTAATATTATCATATTATTATTTGTCATTTATTATTATTAGTCTTTATTAAAAACATTATTATTAATAATATTATTATTAGTATTATTAATACTAATAAGTATTAGTATAATTATATTAGTTAATAAAAAAAAGAATTTAATACATATATAAAAGACAGAAATATATATAAGGAAACCAGTATTATTATTATTTATTATTATTAATAGAATTATTATTATTAATATATTTGTATTTATTAATTATTAATATTGATTATATATAAATCATAATAAATAATACAGATTCGTAAGCTATCCCTATCAGATTTATATATTTTTTTCTGTCTTCTTGTTCTTGGCTGAACATTTGGTGTCGACCACCTTCGATAAACAACAAACAAAATCACTGCTCCAATAATTCGATAAAGATCTTATATCGCTGGTATTAGCTGCTAATTGAAGACAACAACAGAAAAACAAGAACACTTCTTTTTTTTCTTTCCTTTCTCTTCTCACGACAACTTTTCACCCATAATTCAAATTCGAAACAATTTTCAAAAACTAATAATGTAGAAGTGTTAGGAATCCTTTAGTGAAACTATTTGCAAAATATCAAGTTTTAATTCGTAATATCGAGTACAAATTGTCGAGTCAATGTTTTAGTTTTTAAAAGTCAAACCTGTGTTCATCATGAAATTTGAAATTGTTTCGATGTTTTTAGTTAAATTGATGATTAATGAAGATTATATGAATGATTTGAAGTGCAGTTTGTGTTGAAATCTTTGTCCAAAACGATCTCAAAATAGTAATCAATTTTTTTTCCATTGTTCTCGTCGAACAACAGGTAACTTTTTTTATTAAATTTTTTTTAATTATATTAACAGAATTATTTAATATTGATTGTCTAAATATATTGAAGATTTTAAATCCTAAGTTGTTATAATTATTTGGTTTGATTTATGGATCGATTTATTGATTATGATGAGGAAGATGATGAACAAATGAAACAGATTATATTTATTAAGGATTAGTATTATAACAAAAAATGGGCACAACCCAGATGGTTTAGGCGAGTAATGGTATTCGAGAGGTCGGGGGTTCGAGCCAAGTCCAGGGCATTTCTTTTTAGACAAAGCTTTTAAGGGTATATACATTTATTATTATTTATCATTTATTATTATTATTATTATTATTATTATTATTATTATTATTATTGTTATTACTATTGTTAGTATCATTAGTTATTATTATTATTATTATTACTAGTGTTATAATTATTATTATTATCATCTTAATTAAAAGTATCATAACCATTATTAGTAATATTATTGATATTATGAGTATTATTAATTATTGTTATTGTTATGTTAATATTAATATTATGATTGTTATATTTATCATTTTAGTTATTATTATGTAATATCACTAAGTATTACTAGTATTATTATTATTATTATTATTATTTTCATTGATATAAGTATGATTATTATTATTATTATTATGAATATGATTATTATTATTATTATTGTTATTACGAAAATAACACAAACTATTATTATTATCATTAATATTAGTATTGTATCAAGTTATTATTATTACTATTACTATTATTATTATTATTATTGAAATGTCCCGTTCTTATTGATTAAAAACGTTCCATATTAATTGATTTCGTTGCGAGGTTTTGACCTCTATATGAGACGTTTTTTCAAAGACTGCATTCATTTTTAAAACAAACCATAACCTTTATTTCATAAATAAAGGTTTAAAAAGCTTTACGTAGATTATCAAATAATGATAATCTAAAATATCATGTTTACACACGACCATTACATAATGGTTTACAATACAAATATGTTACATCGAAATCAGTTTCTTGAATGCAGTTTTTACACAATATCATACAAACATGGACTCCAAATCTTGTCCTTATTTCAGTATGCAACAGCGGAAGCTCTTAGTATTCACCTGAGAATAAACATGCTTTAAACGTCAACAAAAATGTTGGTGAGTTATAGGTTTAACCTAAATATATCAAATCGTAACAATAGACCACAAGATTTCATATTTCAATACACATCCCATACATAGAGATAAAAATCATTCATATGGTGAACACCTGGTAACCGACATTAACAAGATGCATATATAAGAATATCTCCATCATTCCGGGACACCCTTCGGATATGATATAAATTTCGAAGTACTAAAGCATCCGGTACTTTGGATGGGGTTTGTTAGGCCCAATAGATCTATCTTTAGGATTCGCGTCAATAAGGGTGTCTGTTCCCTAATTCTTAGATTACCAGACTTAATAAAAAGGGGCATATTCGATTTCGATAATTCAACCATATAATTTAGTTTCACGTACTTGTGTCTATTTTGTAAATCATTTATAAAACCTGCATGTATTCTCATCCCAAAAATATTAGATTTTAAAAGTGGGACTATAACTCACATTCACAGATTTTTACTTCGTCGGGAAGTAAGACTTGGCCACTGGTTGATTCACGAACCTATAACAATATATACATATATATCAAAGTATGTTCAAAATATATTTACAATACTTTTAATACATTTTGATGTTTTAAGTTTATTAAGTCAGCTGTCCTCGTTAGCAACCTACGACTAGTTGTCCACAACTAGATGTACAGAAATAAATCGATAAATATTATCTTGAATCAATCCACGACCCAGTGTATACGTATCTCAGTATTGATCACAACTCAAAATATATATATATTTTGGAATCAACCTCAACCCTGTATAGCTAACTCCAACATTCACATATAGAGTGTCTATGGTTATTCCGCAATATATATATAGATGGGTCGACATGATAGGTCGAAACATTGTATACGTGTCTATGGTATCTCAAGATTACATAATATACAATATAAGTTGATTAGGTTATGGTTGGAATAGATTTATTACTAACTTTCACGTAGGTAAAATGAGTAGTTTTTATCAATCTTGTTTTACTCGCCATTTCTTCGTTTCTAATCCGTTTTGAGTGATTCCAGTGGCCACGGTTTCGTATTGAACTTAAATTTATGAATCTAAATAGAAAAAGTATAAGTTTATAGTCGTAAATACAAGTTACAAGTTGTTTTTGAAATAGGTAGTCATTTCTGTCGAAAGAACGACATCTTGATGACCATTTTGAAAAACATACTTTCACTTTGAGTTTAACCATGATTTTTGGATATAGTTTCATGTTCATAAGAAAAATCATTTTTTCAGAAGTATAGCTTTTAAATCAAAGTTCTTCTTAGCTTTTAATTATCCCAACCAAAACAGCCCCCGGTTTTACTACGACGGCGTATATCCAGTTTTATGGTGTTTATCGTGTTTCCGGGTTTTAAATCATTAAGTCCACTCGAAATAAGATTGTTATAGTTATAGAAATTGAATTAAAGTTTTAATATGATTATTACCTTGTATTAGAAAGATAACCTACTGTAATTAACAAAGGTTTCTTGATCTTGGATGATTACTTGGAATGGATTTAGAAAACTTGGAAGTAAACTTGCAATCTTGGAAGTATTCTTGATTTTATGAAACTAGAACTTTTGGAATTTATGAAGAACACTTAGAACTTGAAGATAGAACTTGAGAGAGATCAATTAGATGAATAAAATTGAAGAATGAAAGTGTTTGTAGGTGTTTTTAGTCGTTAGTGTATGGATTAGATATAAAGGATATGTAATTTTGTTTTCATGTAAATAAGTCATGAATGATTACTCATATTTTTGTAATTTTATGAGATATTTCATGCTAGTTGCCAAATGATGGTTCCCACATGTGTTAGGTGACTCACATGGGCTGCTAAGAGCTGATCATTGGAGTGTATATACCAATAGTACATACATCTAAAAGCTGTGTATTGTACGAGTACGAATACTGGTACATACGAGTAGATTTGTTGATGAAACTGAACGAGGATGTAATTGTAAGCATTTTTGTTAAGTAGAAGTATTTTGATAAGTGTCTTGAAGTCTTTCAAAAGTGTATGAATACATATTAAAACACTACATGTATATACATTTTAACTGAGTCGTTAAATCATCGTTAGTCGTTACATGTAAATGTTGTTTTGAAAACTTTAGGTTAACGATCTTGTTAAATGTTGTTAACCCAATGTTTATAATATCAAATGAGATTTTAGATTATTATATTATCATGATATTATGATGTACGAATATCTCTTAATATGATCTATATACATTAAATGTAGTTACAACGATAATCGTTACATATATGTCTCGTTTCAAAATCATTAAGTTAGTAGTCTTATTTTTACATATGTAGTTCATTGTTAATACACTTAATGATATATTTATTTATCATTTAACATAATTAACCAAGTGTATCAATATCTTAATATGATTCATATGTACCTAGTAAGACGTTATAACGATAATCGTTATATATATCGTTTTCGAGTTTCTTAATTTAATAGTCTCATTTTTATGTATATAACTCATTGTTAAAATACCTAATGAGGTACATACTTATAATAAAATCATGTTAAATATATATATAACCATATATATGTCATCGTATAGTTTTTACAAGTTTTAACGTTCGTGAATCACCGGTCAACTTGGGTGGTCATTTGTCTATATGAAACCTATTCCAATTAATCAAGTCTTAATAACTTTGATTGCTTAACATGTTGGAAACACTTAATCATGTAAATATCAATTTCATTTAATATATATAAACATGGAAAAGTTCGGGTCACTACAGTACCTACCCGTTAAATAAATTTCGTCCCGAAATTTTAAGCTGTTGAAAGTGTTGACGAATCTTCTAGAAATAGATGCGGGTATTTCTTCTTCATCTGATCTTCATGCTCCCAGGTGAACTCGAGTCCTCTATGAGCATTCCATCGAACCTTAACAATCGGTATCTTGTTTTGTTTAAGTCTCTTAACCTCACGATCCATTATTTCGACGGGTTCTTCAATGAATTGAAGTTTTTCATTGATTTGGATTTCATCCAACGGAATAGTGAGATCTTCTTTATCAAAACATTTCTTCAAATTTGAGACGTGGAAAGTGTTATGTACAGCTGCGACTTGTTGAGGTAGCTCCAGTTGGTAAGCTACTGGTCCGACACGATCTATAATCTTGAATGGTCCAATGTACCTTGGATTTAGTTTCCCCCGTTTACCAAATCGAACAACGCCTTTCCAAGGTGAAACCTTAAGCATGACCATTTCTCCAATTTCAAACTCTATATCTTTTCTTTTACTGTCCGCGTAGCTCTTTTGTCGACTCTGGGCGGTTTTCAATCTTTGTTGAATTTGGATGATTTTCTCGGTAGTTTCTTGTATTATCTCCGGACCCGTAATCTTTCTATCCCCCACTTCATTCCAACAAATCAGAGACCTGCACTTTCTACTATAAAGTGCCTCAAACGGCGCCATCTCAATACTAGAATGATAACTGTTGTTGTAGGAAAATTCTGCTAACAGTAGGTGTCGATCCCAACTGTTTCTGAAATCAATAACACATGCTCGTAGCATGTCTTCAAGCGTTTGTATCGTCCTTTTGCTCTGCCCATCAGTTTGTGGATGATAGGCAGTACTCATGTCTAGACGAGTTCCTAATGCTTGCTGTAATGTCTGCCAGAATCTTGAAATAAATCTACCATCCCTATCAGAGATAATAGAGATTGGTATTCCATGTCTGGAGACGACTTCCTTCAAATACAGTCGTGCTAACTTCTCCATCTTGTCATCTTCTCTTATTGGCAGGAAGTGTGCTGATTTGGTGAGACGATCAACTATTACCCAAATAGTATCAAAACCACTTGCAGTCCTTGGCAATTTAGTGATGAAATCCATGGTAATGTTTTCCCATTTCCATTCCGGGATTTTGCGTTGTTGAAGTAGACCTGATGGTTTCTGATGTTCAGCTTTGACCTTAGAACACGTCAAACATTCTCCTACGTATTTAGCAACATCGGCTTTCATACCCGGCCACCAAAAATGTTTCTTGAGATCCTTGTACATCTTCCCCGTTCCAGGATGTATTGAGTATCTGGTTTTATGAGCTTCTCTAAGTACCATTTCTCTCATAACTCCAAATTTTGGTACCCAGATCCTTTCAGCCCTATACCGGGTTCCATCTTCCCAAATATTAAGATGCTTCTCCGATCCTTTGGGTATTTCATTCTTTAAATTTCCCTCTTTTAAAACTCCTTGTGGTGCCTCCTTTATTTGAGTAGTAAGATTATTGTGAATCATTATATTCATAGATTTTACTCGAATGGGTTCTCTGTCCTTTCTACTCAAGGCGTCGGCTACCACATTTGCCTTCCCCGGGTGGTAACGAATCTCAAAGTCGTAATCATTCAATAATTCAATCCACCTACGCTGTCTCATGTTCAGTTGTTTCTGATTAAATATGTGTTGAAGACTTTTGTGGTTGGTATATATAATACTTTTGACCCCATATAAGTAGTGCCTCCAAGTCTTTAATGCAAAAACAACCGCGCCTAATTCCAAATCATGCGTCATATAATTATGCTCGTGAATTTTCAATTGTCTAGACGCATAAGCAATTACCTTCGTTCGTTGCATTAATAAACAACCGAGACCTTGCTTTGAGGCGTCACAATATATCACAAAATCATCATTCCCTTCAGGCAATGACAATATAGGTGCCGTAGTTTGCTTTTTCTTCAATAACTGAAATGCCTTCTCTTGTTCATCCTTCCATTCAAATTTCTTCCCTTTATGCGTTAATGCAGTCAAGGGTTTTGCTATTTTGGAGAAATCTTGGATGAATCTTCTGTAGTAACCAGCCAATCCTAAAAATTGACGTATATGCTTCGGAGTTTTTGGGGTTTCCCACTTTTCAACGGTTTCGATCTTTGCCGGGTCCACCTGGATACCTTCTTTGTTCACTATGTGACCGAGGAATTGAACTTCTTCCAACCAAAAAGTACACTTTGAAAACTTAGCGTACAGTTTTTCTTTCCTCAATACTTCTAGCACTTTTCTCAAATGTTCTTCGTGCTCTTGATCATTCTTTGAGTAAATAAGTATGTCATCGATGAAAACAATGACAAACTTATCAATATATGGCCCACACACTCGGTTCATAAGGTCCATGAACACAGCTGGTGCGTTAGTCAATCCAAACGGCATAACCATAAACTCGTAATGACCATAACGCATCCTAAAAGCAGTTTTTGGAATATCATCCTCCTTTACTCGCATTTGATGATATCCAGAACGTAAATTGATCTTCGAATAAACTGACGAACCTTGTAGTTGATCAAATAAGTCGTCAATTCTCGGCAGTGGATAACGGTTTTTGATGGTAAGTTTGTTCAACTCTCTGTAGTTAATACACAACCTAAATGTACCATCTTTCTTCTTGACAAACAAAACAGGAGCTCCCCATGGTGATGTGCTTGGTCGAATAAAACCACGTTCTAATAGTTTTTGCAGTTGGCTTTGCAGTTCTGTCATCTCACTGGGTGCGAGTCTGTAAGGAGCACGAGCTGTTGCTGCAGCTCCTGGTACAAGATCTATTTGAAATTCAACAGATCGATGTGGAGGTAGTCCCGGTAATTCTTTCGGAAATACATCGGGAAATTATTTTGCGACAAAAACATCATTGATGCTCTTTTCTTCAGTTTGTACTTTCTCGACATGTGCTAGAACAGCATAGCAACCTTTTCTTATTAGTTTTTGTGACTGCAAATTACTAATAAGATGTAGCTTCGTGTTGCCCTTTTCTCCGTACACCATTAAGGGTTCTCCTTCTTCTCGTACAATGTGAATTGCATTTTTATAACATACGATCTCCGCTTTCACCTTCTTCAGCCAGTCCATGCCAACTATTACATAAAAAGTCCCTAACTCTACTGGTGTCAAATCAATCTTAAATATTTCGCTACCCAGTTTAATTTCTCGATTCCGGCATATATAATCTGCTGAAATTAATTTACCGTTTGCTAATTCGAGTAAAAATTTACTATCCATCGGCGTCAATGGACAACTTAATTTAGCACAAAAATCTCTACTCATATAGCTTCTATCCGCACCCGAATCAAATAAAACGTAAGCAGATTTATTGTCAATAAGAAACGTACCCGTAACAAGCTCCGGGTCTTCCTGTGCCTCTGCCGCATTAATATTGAAAACTCTTCCGCGGCCTTGTCCATTCGTGTTCTCCTGGTTCGGGCAATTTCTAATAATGTGGCCCGGTTTTCCACATTTATAACAAACTACATTGGCATAACTTTCTCCGACACTACTTGCTCCACCATTACTAGTTCCGACACCATTTGTTCCTTTCATTCTGTTAACCCCTGGTCCATAGACCTCACACTTCGCCGCGCTATGACCATTTCTTTTACTCTTGTTGCAAAATTTGGTGCAGAACCCCGAGTGATACTTTTCACACCTTTGGCATAGCTGCTTCTGATTATTGTTGTTGTTGCGATTGTTATTGTTGTTGGGGTGATTGTTGTAGTTGCTGTTGTTGTTGTTGTTGTTGTTGTTGGGCCGTTTGTTGTAGTTGCGATTGATGTTGCGATTTTTGGGATAGTTGTTGCGATTATTGTTGTAATTGCTGTTGTTGTTGTATTGGTGATTCTTATCACCGTTTTCCTCCCACTTTCTTTTGACTTGCTTCACATTGGCCTCTTCAGCCGCCTGTTCTTTAATTCTTTCCTCAATCTGGTTCACTAGTTTGTGAGCCATTCTACATGCCTGTTGTATGGAGGCGGGCTCGTGTGAACTTATATCTTCTTGGATTCTTTCCGGTAATCCTTTCACAAACGCGTCGATCTTCTCTTCCTCATCTTCGAACGCTCCCGGACATAATAGGCACAATTCTGTGAATCGTCTTTCATACGTGGTAATATCAAATCCTTGGGTTCGTAACCCTCTAAGTTCTGTCTTGAGCTTATTGACCTCGATTCTGGGACGGTACTTCTCGTTCATCAAGTGCTTGAATGCTGACCACGGTAGTGCGTAAGCATCATCTTGTCCCACTTGCTCTAGATAGGTATTCCACCATGTTAATGCAGAACCTGTGAAAGTATGCGTAGCGTACTTCACTTTGTCCTCTTCAGTACACTTACTTATGGCAAACACTGATTCGACCTTCTCGGTCCACCGTTTCAATCCGATCGGTCCTTCGGTTCCATCAAATTCCAAAGACTTGCAGGCAGTGAATTCTTTGTAGGTGCATCCTACACGATTTCCTGTACTGCTAGATCCAAGGTTATTGTTGGTATGTAGCGCAGCCTGTACTGCGGCTATGTTTGAAGCAAGAAAGGCACGAAATTCCTCTTCGCTCATATTCAAGGTTTGTCGAGTAGTCGGTGCCATTTCCTTCAAATAGTCAAATGAAACAAATTAATCATACAGAATATTAAGAGTAGTCAATAGTATCTCGTAGCATAATATGAACTCATTTATAAAAGCTTTTTCTTCATATTAGCGTTTTATAAATTTAAATTCGGGTAGTACCTACCCGTTAAGTTCATACTTAGTAGCTAATATACAATTCAACTACTACAATTCTATATGAAAAACTGATTATAATAATATTTCGCGTTCAAACTTTTACACAATATTTTACAAACTTACAATACCGCTTATTTTACATATAGCATGAAATATAGCACACAATAACTTTGATACAAGATAGTTGTGAAGATAATTCTAGCTAGTATACAAGTCGTTCAGTAAACGCAATAAAGACACGTAATTCATACGTCCAGAAACAAGTCATGCATTCTGGTTTTACTAGGACTACTTCCCATCCTTGGTCTTGTGGAACATAACCGCTATGGCCGTTGATAAGACAGCGTGTTGTAACGTCGTCAAAGGGACGAGGGTTACGTAATATCCAAAAGTCCCTTAACAATCTAAAAACCTCATTTCTTACCCCAATTACCGACTCCGTCACTTGTGAGAACGTTTTGTTTAATAGTTGTAGCCCGATGTTCTTGTTCTCACTTTGGTGAGAAGCGAACATTACTAAGCCGTAAGCATAACATGCTTATTTATGTTGCATGTTAGCCGCTTTTTCTAAATCACGAAGTCCTATATTCGGATATATTGAGTCAAAATAATTTCTTAACCCGTTGCGTAAAATAGCATTTGGGTTCCCCGCAATATATGCGTCAAAGTAAACACATCGTAACTTATGGATTTCCCAATGTGATATCCCCATCTTTTGAACGAAAGCCTTTTATAAACCAAGGAATTCTTGGAACGTTCTTCGAATGTCTTACAAACTGATCTCGCCTTAAATAGTTGTGCCGAGGAATTCTGACCGACTCTAGACAAGATTTCATCAATCATGTCTCCGGGTAGGTCTCTTAAAATATTGGGTTGTCTATCCATTTTGTGTTTTTATACAGTAAAATAGACAAGAGTTAGATTCATAAAAAAAAATACTTATTAATACAAGCAATTTTTACATATAATCATAAAGCATAAGCACACTATATTACATATATTACACCACACGAATACAACTATCTTATTCCGACTCGCTCGTTTCTTCTTCTTCTGTTTTGGTTAGTTTTGCCAAGTTTCTAGGGATATATGATTTTCCCCTAATACGAGCCGTCGTTTTCCACATTGGTTTAGAAAAACCTGGTGGTTTAGAGGTTCCCGGGTTATTGTCACAACTTAAGAAATACGGGTGTTGACGATACATATAAAGTTCATCGGGTTTGGAATCAAATTTCTCTATTTTTATGCCCTTTCTCTTATTGTTCTCTTTTGCCTTATTAAATTGTGTTGGGGTAATTTCTATAACATCATCGGAATCCTTGTCGGGATTCGATTCATCGGAGAATTGGTAATCCTCCCAATACTTTGCTTCCTTGGCGGAAACACCATTGACCATAATTAACTTTGGTCGGTTGGTTGAGGATTTTCTTCTACTTAACCGTTTTATTATTTCCCCCACTGGTTCTATTTCTTCTTCCGGTTCCGATTCTTCTTTTGGCTCCGATTCTTCTTCCGGTTCCGACGCTTCTTCCAGTTCCTCTTCGGGAACTTGTGAATCAGTCCACGAATTATTCCAATTTACATTTGACTCTTCATTATTATTAGGTGAGTCAATGGGACTTGTTCTAGAGGTAGACATATATCACATAATATCAAACACGTTAAGAGATTAATATATCACATAATATTTACATGTTAATAATATATAGTTTCCAACAAAAATGTTAAGCAATCATTTTTAAAGAACACACGGTCGAAGTCCAGACTCACTAATGCATCCTAACAAACTCGATAAGACACACTAATGCAAATTTTTCTGGTTCTCTAAGACCAACGCTCGGATACCAACTGAAATGTCCCGTTCTTATTGATTAAAAACGTTCCATATTAATTGATTTTGTTGCGAGGTTTTGACCTCTATATGAGATGTTTTTTCAAAGACTGCATTCATTTTTAAAACAAACCATAACCTTTATTTCATAAATAAAGGTTTAAAAAGCTTTACGTAGATTATCAAATAATGATAATCTAAAATATCCTGTTTACACACGACCATTACATAATGGTTTACAATACAAATATGTTACATCAAAATCAGTTTCTTGAATGCAGTTTTTACACAATATCATACAAACATGGACTCCAAATCTTGTCCTTATTTTAGTATGCAACAGCGGAAGCTCTTAGTATTCACCTGAGAATAAACATGCTTTAAACGTCAACAAAAATGTTGGTGAGTTATAGGTTTAACCTATATATATCAAATCGTAACAATAGACCACAAGATTTCATATTTCAATACACATCCCATACATAGAGATAAAAATCATTCATATGGTGAACACCTGGTAACCGACATTAACAAGATGCATATATAAGAATATCCCCATCATTCCGGGACACCCTTCGGATATGATATAAATTTCGAAGTACTAAAGCATCCGGTACTTTGGATGGGGTTTGTTAGGCCCAATAGATCTATCTTTAGGATTCGCGTCAATTAGGGTGTCTGTTCCCTAATTCTTAGATTACCAGACTTAATAAAAAGGGGCATATTCGATTTCGATAATTCAACCATAGAATGTAGTTTCACGTACTTGTGTCTATTTTGTAAATCATTTATAAAACCTGCATGTATTCTCATCCCAAAAATATTAGATTTTAAAAGTGGGACTATAACTCACTTTCACATATTTTTACTTCGTCGAGAAGTAAGACTTGGCCACTGATTGATTCACGAACCTATAACAATATATACATATATATCAAAGTATGTTCAAAATATATTTAAAATACTTTTAATACATTTTGATTTTTTAAGTTTATTAAGTCAGCTGTCCTTCTTAGTAACCTACAACTAGTTGTCTACAGTTAGATGTACAGAAATAAATCGATAAATATTATCTTGAATCAATCCACGACCCAGTGTATACGTATCTCAGTATTGATCACAACTCAAAATATATATATATTATGGAATCAACCTCAACCCTGTATAGCTAACTCCAACATTCACATATAGAGTGTCTATGGTTGTTCTGCAGTATATATATAGATGGGTCCACATGATAGGTCGAAACATTGTATACGTGTCTATGGTATCTCAAGATTACATAATATATCCAGTTTTATGGTGTTTATCGTGTTTCCGGGTTTTAAATCATTAAGTTAGCATATCATATAGATATAGAACATGTGTTTAGTTGATTTTAAAAGTCTAGTTAGAAGAATTAACTTTATTTGCGAACAAGTTTAGAATTAACTAAACTATGTTCTAGTGATTACAAGTTTATAACGTTGAATAAGACAGCTTTTTATGTATGAATCGAATGATGTTATGAACATCATTACTACCTCAAGTTCCTTGGAATAACCTACTGGAAATGAGAAAAATGGATCTAGCTTTAAAGAATCCTTGGATGGCTTGAAAGTTCTTGAAGCAGAATCATGACACGAAAACAATTTCAAGTAAGATTTCCACTCGAAATAAGATTGTTATAGTTATAGAAATTGAATTAAAGTTTGAATATGATTATTACCTTGTTTTAGAAAGATAACCTACTGTAAGTAACAAAGGTTTCTTGATCTTGAATGATTACTTGGAATGGATTTAGAAAACTTGGAAGTAAACTTGCAATCTTGGAAGTATTCTTGATTTTATGAAACTAGAACTTTTGGTATTTATGAAGAACACTTAGAACTTGAAGATAGAACTTGAGAGAGATCAATTAGAAGAATAAAATTGAAGAATGAAAGTGTTTGTAGGTGTTTTTGGTCGTTGGTGTATGGATTAGATATAAAGGATATGTAATTTTGTTTTCATGTAAATAAGTCATGAATGATTACTCATATTTTTGTAATTTTATGAGATATTTCATGCTAGTTGCCAAATGATGGTTCCCACATGTGTTAGGTGACTCACATGGGCTGCTAAGAGCTGATCATTGGAGTGTATATACCAATAGTACATACATCTAAAAGCTGTGTATTGTACGAGTACGAATACAGGTACATACGAGTAGATTTGTTGATGAAACTGAACGAGGATGTAATTGTAAGCATTTTTGTTAAGTAGAAGTATTTTGATAAGTGTCTTGAAGTCTTTAAAAAGTGTATGAATACATATTAAAACACTACATGTATATACATTTTAACTGAGTCGTTAAGTCATCGTTAGTCGTTACATGTAAATGTTGTTTTGAAACCTTTAGGTTAACGATCTTGTTAAATGTTGTTAACCCAATGTTTATAATATCAAATGAGATTTTAAATTATTATATTATCATGATATTATGATGTACGAATATCTTTTAATATGATCTATATACATTAAATGTCGTTACAACGATAATCGTTACATATATGTCTCGTTTCAAAATCATTAAGTTAGTAGTCTTATTTTTACATATGTAGTTCATTGTTAATACACTTAATGATATATTTACTTATCATTTAACATAATTAACCAAGTGTATCAATATCTTAATATGATTCATATGTACCTAGTAAGACGTTATAACGATAATCGTTATATATATCGTTTTCGAGTTTCTTAATTTAATAGTCTCATTCTTATGTATATAACTCATTGTTAAAATACCTAATGAGGTACATACTTATAATAAAATCATGTTAACTATATATATAACCATATATATGTCATCGTATAGTTTTTACAAGTTTTAACGTTCGTGAATCACCGGTCAACTTGGGTGGTCATTTGTCTATATGAAACCTATTCTAATTAATCAAGTCTTAATAAGTTTGATTGCTTAACATGTTGGAAACACTTAATCATGTAAATATCAATTTCATTTAATATATATAAACATGGAAAAGTTCGGGTCACTACAATTATTAACATAAGTATTATTATCAATATTATCATTATATTTATTAAAATGATTTTTACTACTATTTTTTTTATTAAAACTATCTCCTTATCAAAAATTAACATTTTTAATAAAGTTATTATATTTATTAAATTTCATTTAGGTTAGTACTTTTATCATGAACAACATATATAAAAATACATACATATAATAAACTATCGGATTTTAAATATAATACCAACCATATATTTATAGATATATTAATATAACAAAATGAATAAAAATTTATTTTAAATGTATATATACAAAATAGATATATAACATAAAATTTAAGATATAATACATATAAATAAAGTATATGTATTAAATAAAAATGTAGTATAAAATTTATATAAACACATAAATATTATATAAGTAATAAATAAAATTTATGAGATTTCCATAACATGTTTTAATAAATATACAATTATTATAAGTTCGTGAATCCGAGGCTAACCTTGCACTTGTTCAATGCCATCATATGCTTAATTACTACGAAATACAATATTGTGAGTTTCATTTGATTCCCTTTTACTCTTTACATTTTTGGGACTGAGAATACATGCGCTTTTTTATAAATGCTTTACTAAATGTTTTTGAGATATATTTTTGAACTGAGAATACATGAACTGCTTTTATAAATGATTGACGAAATAGACACAAGTATTCAAAACTACATTCTATGATAGAATTATTTGGATTCAGAGGTTCAATTTCTATAAAGATTGTATTATCGACCATCGGTGAGATGATTTTGCATTGCACTACGCACTAGCTACAAAAATGGTTCGATTTAGTAGCTAGTAATGGTGAGATGATTTTGCATTGCACTACGTACTAGCTACCGTTTTAGCTACCCTCGGTGAGATGATTTCGTATAGCACTATGCGTTAGCTACCGTTGCATTGTATTGTATTGCATTTTGTAGTTAGTAACGGTGAGATGATTTTGCATTGCACTACGTACTAGCTACCGTTTTAGCTACCCTTGGCGAGATGATTTTGCATTGCACTACGCATTAGCTACCGTTGTAAAATTTTATTGTATTAACTACCACGGTGAGATGATTTTGCATTGCACTACGCACTAGCTACCGTTGGTGAGTTGTTTTGAAAGGTTCCGGTGTTCTTCATATGAATGATTTTACAACAGGAGTAGACCTTCACAGATTGTTTTTTAAATATGAGTATCTTGTGGTCTATTATACTATCGGAAATGATTATTTATGATAAACTAATGAACTCACCAACCTTTTGGTTGACACTTTAAAGCATGTTTATTCTTAGGTATTAAGGAAATCTTCCGCAGTGCATTAGCTCATTTTAAGGATATTACTTTGAGTCATTCATGGCATATTTCGAAAGACGTTGCATTCGAGTCGTTGAGTACATCAAAATTATTATTAAGTCAATTATAGTTGGATGTATTATGAAATGGTATGCATGCTATCAACTTTCGATGTAAAGAAAGCTTGTCTTTTAAAAATGAATGCAATGTTTGTAAAATGTATCATATAGAGGTCAAATACCTCATGATGTAATCAACTATTGTGAATCGTTTATAATGTATATGAACGGGTTCTTTCAGTTGGTATTAGACTAGTGGTCTTAGCGAACCAGGTATTGCATTAGTGTGTCTAACTAGTAGTTGTTAGGATGCATTAATGAGTCTGGACTTCGACCTTAGTTGCATGTCAAAAGTTTTGCTTATCATTTCTTGTCGAAAATTATCTGCTTATCATTCTTAGTCTAGACAAATCTTACTGCATTGATTGCATGAATGGTGTATAGACAAAAATTCATATCTTAGCGTATCTGTTACTGTAGACTTTTCTTGACAGCTTCCGTAGATTCCTCCGTAACTTATGGGATTTTAGTATTATATATGCATATGTAAATCATGTATTGCAGGGTACTAATCTACATCCTATAATCTTTTTCATATCGAAAATCTTTCATCTGATTGTACGAGATGGATCCCTCAACCAGTTCGAATTCCTCGGATTCCAACAGCTATTCCGATATGGATTTCCACTTGAACTCCGAAAGCAGTGTAACCGGAATGTATCAACCAATCAGCCATCATCAATTTTGGATGAATTGGGGATGGGTTCGTAGTTGACTTAATCAATGGAGACGAGAAGAAGGCGATCCTTTCCACCAACCGAATTCCCCTCTTGGCGAAGAATCTGAAGCACTTACCGGCGAACCTGTTCATAATACAATTTTCTCCCTCATTTCCAGAGTATCTCGTCATGATTATATACTATCTCAAATTCTAGATCTCATTCATCCACTAATCCGAACCGACAACCACCCAGGTATAATGGAATAAGTCAACGAGCTTCGCGCTCGAGTAATTAATTTGGAGAATATGGTGCAAAACTTACCAGCTTCAGCAACATCACCGGCACCAATAGTACCACCAACATCAACACCAGTACCACCAACAACCCAAGTTTTAACATCTCTTTCGGTACCTCTAGTATAATCATCGTTCTATTATTTATCTTCATTCGACATGGCGATTATGTAATCTCTAATGTTTTAGAGATTATATATTCTCATTCTAACAGTAAATCAAATGAGTTTAATATTATATCTACTCATTAAATCCATGATTACATCTGAAGAAAATATATATGTATATATATTTTCATAAAGGTTGTAATTAAAAATTCTTTTGTACAAACTGTTAATGGTGAAAATATTTTAACGGGTAGGTAATACCCGAGGAATATTTAGATTTCACATTAATAAGTTACACTATACATTCTTCGAATCTGATTCAACAGTCATTTACTATCCTACTTACATCCACAGATATATGAATCCATTCACCACAGAATAACCATTTTCATTCAATTTCATATTTGGATTTTGACCTATCAGAATCCAACAAGTGGCATAGTGAAGAAAACATTTGACAAAATAAATTTTGTTAGAAACAAACAAATTTAACTATGAGAAATTCTGTTAAGAATCCACGCTAACTATTCCAACTAACTGTTCCTAATTCCCTGTTACATTTTAATTATCGCAATTTTAATTATCGCAATTTAATTATCGCAATTTATTTATCGCAATTTTAATTCTCGCAATTTTATTTATCGTCATTTAATTTATGTTATTTATTTTACGCACTTTAAATATCGGGATACGTATACAATGTTTTGACATTTCATATTGACGTCATCTATATATTATTTGGAATAACCATAGACACTCTATATGCGGTAATGCTCGAGTAACCTATACAGGGTTGAGGTTGATTTTAAATAATATATATACTTTGAGTTGTGATCGAGTCTGAGACATGTATACAATGGGTCACGACGTGTATAAATTAATTCGAATATTATATATTAAACTATATATGAATTGTTGAACTACTAATTGTGGACTACTAACTGTGGACTAATAACATTGGACAATTAAAATAAATTAAAATATTAATTATAACATATGAAACTAAACCTTTCTTCAAGTTTGCCACTTGATTTCATCTTAAACCTCATTTGTATCTTGACGATTCCAATCTGCGTTTAAACCTTTCATGATTCTTGAAAACACCTCAATCGAGAGGATGAACCAACCGCACTTCATCTACAGAAGAAAAGATTGATGCATATAGTCATGCACCTGAAAATACTCGGAACCTGAGTAAATGTTTAACACGTATCTATGCTAGCTCCGTTGGCATTGTTATTACCGAAAATAACATTGCAATTCTTTTTCACAATAGCCAATTTTGTCACATCCTCAGCAAATCAACTTCGACTTTCATTCAGATTAGCCTTATTATAACCGTGATATATACGTTGTCTTTTCGTTTTCGTTACCGAGGAACCTTTTATATTCCACCATATTACCAGCAGACGTACCAACAACCTCGTTGTTCCTTGGCTTAAATCTCTCCGACAAATCACCATAATTATCTATTGAAGTCTTATCTTATACTCATACGCATCTTGAAATAAGAAATGTTATACCAATTACTGGAATCAGCAATCAGTATTTTGAATCTCACAGCGTTACTACATCAATAGTTATATGTATACATATAACCTTTATCTCTTAGAATTATGACCTTCCATTCTGAGATTTTGAAAAAGCTCAAAAGTTTTGGAACTGTAAAATGGATTGAGCAAACTATGAAGGAGGCTGTGGACAAATCACAAAGACTAAACATGCATTCAAAGAATCTAAATGATTCAGTATCTGCTAAAGTTATTAACAAATACCTTGCTCCTGACTCTAAACCTTTACGAACAAATCTTCCTCATCATCCTTGATATTAGAAATTATAAGATATCATCGTATCTTTCATTATAAATATCCTCGATATTTCTGAAGATATTTTCATAACTATTCTTATCTGAAATCATTTATCCCTTCGCGATATCAGTGTTACATCATAAAAGAAAACTGTTTTGGTTTCTAAATCTCTGAAAACTTAGAGTTTGAATTATGAATGTTTTTAAAGTAGTGTTGGGAACTGAAGCATGAGTTAGTATAATATAATGACACTTAATCAACGTGATTATATTACAGTAAGTCATGCTGAATTTCTAATGGAACGTGATGATTCACATACCATAACGTCATCATGTGCCATGTTACACGACTCTTACATTCTACCTAATCTCCAAACAAATCAAGAATATATCTTCCTGATAATTCTATCTTTTCTCTTGGATTCTGGTAATTTAACCAATCAAGATCGTGCTATTACAATCTCTCTCTTAGAACATTAGACATGTTCATACCAAAACTCATATCTACATATTCTGGACCATTATTCGCTTAACTTAAAGTCGGGAAGAGAAAACAAAAGCATAGAGCTCTGAAATATAAGGGATAATAAAAAGCCCAATAACAACACGGAGGTTACAAACCGTGGATATTAATACGAATAGCAATATAAAGACACGGTAGAATTAAGAATAGTATCACCTCAAGGTAATAGTAGAAGTAAACTTATTTTTCTGGTGGAAGATTGAAAAGAAGGATGACAGAAATGATAATTAGGAAAATATCAAGGATTAGAACTGGATTAAGTATTTTCATAATATTTTGGATGTATGAAACTAAGAAAGAAAGTATAGGAATGGTGAGAATAATGGAACGAAAGAGTTTAATTTATAATGGGAATATCAGACAGAGTAATCGAGACAGATGACCGCATTTAATTAAAGAGATCCTAATTCCCTTAAATCCCGAAGAATCAGATCTTATAGATTTCGAAGAATTTCTTTAATTCATTGAATTCCGGAATTCAACCAAGACAACGTCAAAAGTTAAGACGCACCTTATTTTCTAAATTCAAACGTGACTACGTCAAAAGTAAAATCTCTATCTCAATCTGTTGTGACAGCTTCACATAATCGAATCGTTTTATCTATATTAGTTAATAATGATAAAACTCTAGTTATCAACTCATATTCGTCATGAAAACTTTTTTGTTGTTAGCCATGACAACCTCGATCAAATTTCGAGACGAAATTTATTTAACGGGTAGGTACTGTGACGACCCGAAAATTTTCGACCAAATTTAAACTTAATCTATATATGTTTCCGACACGATAAGCAAAGTCTACAATGTTGAATCTCAAAAAAAAATTTGAACTTTTATATAAATTCAGTTACCCTTTGACTATTCCCGACGATTCACGAACAATTGTTGAAAATAAATATGTGTGTATATATATATATATATATATATATATATATATATATATATATATATATATATATATATATATATAAATGTAAATATATGTAATAAGCTGAAATATAGTTGTTAAGTAGTTTATTAGTTTCATTATCATTATTAAAGTAAACATTTAATATTAATATTAATATCAGTATTATTAATACTACTAAATATAAAATAAATAGATATGAAACTTGATACATGTGGTGTGTTGTACTTATTACCAATATTATTATTATTAACATCATTAATATCATTATTATTATAGTTAATAGTAAAATATAACTTTAGTTATTATTGTTATAATTATTATTAATATTATTACTAAAATTTTCATTATTAAGAATTCTTTTATTACTAATATCATTTTTATTAATTAACTTATTATATTTATTAAAAGTTATCAATATTGATTTATCAATATCATCATATTATTGTTATCATTACTAGTATTAATATTATCATATTATTATTTGTCATTTATTATTATTAGTCTTTATTAAAAACATTATTATTAATAATATTATTATTACTAATAAGTATTAGTATAATTATATTAGTTAATAAAAAAAAGAATTTAATACATATATAATAGACAGAAATATATATAAGGAAACCAGTATTATTATTATTTATTATTATTAATAGAATTATTATTATTAATATATTTGTATTTATTAATTATTAATATTAATTATATATAAATCATAATAAATAATACAGATTCGTAAGCTATCCCTATCAGATTTATATATATATTTTTTCTGTCTTCTTGTTCTTGGCTGAGCTATTGGTGTCAACCACCTTCGATAAACAACAAACAAAATCACTGCTCCAATGATTCAATTAAGATCTTATATCACTGGTATTAGCTGCTAATTGAAGACAATAACAGAAAAACAAGAACACTTTTTTTTCTTTCCTTTCTCTGCTCGCGACAATTTTTCACCCATAATTCAAATTCGAACCAATTTTCAAAAACTAATAATGCAAAAGTGTTAAGAATCCTTTAGTGAAACTATTTTCAAAATATCAAGTTTTAATTCGTAATATCGAGTACAAATTGTCGAGTCAAAGTTTTAGTTTTTAAAAGTCAAACCTGTGTTCATCACGAAATTTGAAATTGTTTCGATGTTTTTAGTTAAATTGATGATTAAGGAAGATTATATGAATGATTTGAAGGGTAGTTTGTGTTGAAATCTTTGTCCAAAACGATCTCAAAATAGTAATCAATTTTTTTTTCCCATTGTTCTCGTCGAACAGCAGGTAACTCTTTTTATTTTTATTTTTTTGAATTATATTAACAGAATTATTTAATATTGATTGTCAAAATATATTAAAGATTTTAAATCCTAAGTTGTTATAATTATTTGGTTTGATTTATGGATTGATTTATTGATTATGATGAGGAAGATGGTGAACAAATGAAACGGATTATATTTATTAAGGATTAGTATTATAACAGAAAACGGGCACAACCCAGATGGTTTAGGTGAGTGATGGGTATTCGGTCGAGGGTTCGAGCCCGGTCCAGGGCATTTCTTTTTAGACAAAGCTTCTAAGGGTATATACATTTATTATTATTTATCATTTATTATTATTATTATTATGATTATTGTTATTATTATTGTTAGTATCATTAGTTATTATTATTATTATTACTAGTGTTATAATTATTATTATTATCATCTTAATTATAAGTATCATAACCATTATTAGTAATATTATTGATATTATGAGTATTATTAATTATTGTTATTGTTATGTTAATATTAATATTATGATTGTTATATTTATCATTTTAGTTATTATTATGTAATATCACTAAGTATTACTAGTAGTAGTAGTATTATTATTATTATTATTATTATTATTATTATTATTATTATTATTATTATTATTATTATTATTATTATTATTATTATTATTATTATTATTATTATTTTCATTGATATAAGTATGATTATTATTATTATTATGAATATGATTATTATTATTATTATTATTATTACGAAAATAACATAAACTATTAATATTATCATTAATATTAGTATTGTATCAAGTTATTATTATTACTATTACTATTATTATTATTATTATTATTATTATTATTATTATTAACATAAGTATTATTATCAATATTATCATTATATTTATTAAAATGATTATTAATACTATTTTTTTTATTAATACTATCTCCTTATCAAAAATTAACATTTTTAATAAAGTTATTATATTTATTAAATTTCATTTAGGTTAGTACTTTTATCATGAACAACATATATAAAAATACATACATATAATAAACTATCGGATTTTAAATATAATACCAACCATATATTTATAGATATATTAATATAACAAAATGAAAATTTTTTTATTTTAAATGTATATATACAAAATAGATATATAACATAAAATTTAAGATATAATACATATAAATAAAGTATATGTATTAAATAAAAAATTAGTATAAAATTTATATAAACACATAAATATTATATAAGTAATAAATAAAATTTATGAGATTTCCATTACATGTTTTAATAAATATACAATTATTATAGGTTCGTGAATCCGAGGCCAACCTTGCACTTGTTCAATGCCATCATATGCTTAATTACTACGAAATACAATATTGTAAGTTTCATTTGATTCTCTTTTACTCTTTACATTTTTGAGACTGAGAATACATGCGCTGTTTTTATAAATGCTTTATTAAATGTTTTTGAGATATATTTTTAAACTGAGAATACATGAACTGTTTTTATAAATGATTGACGAAATAGACACAAGTATTCAAAACTACATTCTATGATAGAATTATTTGGATTCAGAGGTTCGATTTCTATAATGATTGTATTATCGACCATCGGTGAGATGATTTTGCATTGCACTTGATGTGTGCAGCGGTGTATAAGAAATACTATTATTGTTTACTACAAAATGCGATGAAATATTACACAAGTTATATTTAATTTACGGAAGGGATATACCTAAACTTTGCTACAACACTATAAGCAGTGTACCTAATCGTAGAGTAGTGTAGTTTTTAGTAATCCGATTTGTTCCACAGGGAGCTAGTGATTACGTACACTATATTTTTAAAAACTATATTTGTATATATATATATATATATATATATATATATATATATATATATATATATATATATATATATATATATATATATATATATATATATATATAAGTAGTATTATTATTATTATAAAAATGGAATTTTACCGTTTAATGACCGGTTTGTCGATTTTAAGTCCTAATGCAAAATAATAACTTAATTTAAAGCGTAAAGTAAATGACGTTAAATAAAAGTGCGATAATTAAAAGTGCGATAAATAAAATTGCGGTAAAAGTACGATGAGATATAAAATAACACAATTATGCTTATTTAAACTTCCGTAACCATGATGTCTGACGTTTTGATTTTAATTTATTTATCTGGGTTAATTGTCCTTTGTCCTGGATTTATTTGATACCTATCTGGTTTTTGTCCATAATAGTCCATCAGTCATAATTATAAAATGCTCGACAAATTAACCTTATTCCTGAAGTAAAATATTCCAACTAATTAGGGATTTAAACTGTAACAAAGTTTTAATACTTTGTTAATAATTACACCAGGTTATCGACTGCGTGTAATCCAAGGTTTTAATACTTTGTTAACAATTACACCAATTACCCTTGTATGTAATCCACCCCTATTTTAATAAGATATGAACATTAATTTACCCACTTGATCAGTTTGAATAATCAATTACCCAAACTGAATAATTAATTAAATGATCATAAAAGATGTCGTATAAATGTCACTAAATAAGACATGCATAATCATTTAATAATTATTAGATTAACAAATTTGAAGATAGGTTCGACAGATTCCAATGAGTTGTCGCTCAATTAGACAATACCCCCAATCTATTAATAGTCATAGTCCAATTTCCACAAGTGTCGGTCTTTTGTCCAAACCCTAATTATGGTACAAAATCCAATAACCCCGTCTTAATATTTAGCCCAACATCATGATTACTTCGGCTCAAATAAGCATAATAATAACTTAGTTACGAGACATTAATTTAAAAAGGAAGAACATAGCTTACAGTGATTATTTATCGCATAGCGGTACACGGACAGAGTTCTGACTTTAAAACCCGTAAAACATTTCTTACAATAACCCAACTAAACCATAACTTTATTATTAAAATTAACTTAAATTAAAATTATAATATAAATATATATTACATAAGAGAGAAAGAAATATATGAAGGTGTGTGTAACTCGTCCGAATTCTGGCCAATTTATAGACCTGACCAACTTTTGGGGCCATGCGATCGCATGGCCTGGGTGTGTTATTCCTATGCGATCGCATGGTGTCTGGCACCAGCTCACATTCATTTGTTTTTTAGTCTGCCGACACTTTATTTAAATATATATAATATATATAATTTTATATAATTATATATATATATTTATATATATATATATATATATATATATATATATATATATATATATATATTATATTCTTGTGCATAGTAGACTTGTAATTTTAGGCCCATTGCGTCGTGCGTTGATATTTGGTTTATGTCCCGGTTTCGGATTTTCGAACGCCCTTTTGTACATTTAGATATCTTGTACTTTGCGTTCCATGACTTGTACTCTTGTAATTTTTAGACGTTTCTCATCAATAAATGGAATCACTTGGATCGTATCTTGTAAATTTGAGATTTTTGGTCATTTGCGTCTTCGAATCTTCATTTGCTTCTTTTGTCTTCGCACTTATTTATTTAAACGAAAATTACATAAAAATAGAACAATAGCAACTAAAAGCTTTACATATTGGAAGGATATTGCGCCTAAATATATGTTCATTTAGAGCACTAACAAATATCCTCACACTTGAACGTTGCTTGTCCTCAAGCAATACAGAACTTGAAATTAAATCACATTTCACTCGAATCACTTTTTTATTCTCACACTTTATACATCAGTGATTTTGATACGGTGGTATGAACAATGATAGTAATGATGTGGTTTACAGTCCCACATGACTTATAAAATTTAGATCCTTAAGGAAATTGGATCTTTATGAAAACATTTGATCATTTGAAAATTCATTCTACCTTTTATCCTAGATAAGTTTTTCGGATTAACCCTTCACCGGTGTTTGCAAAATGTTTTTATAGGTTTTGTGGGTTTCAGAATTAAAAATTTTAGCTCAAAACTTTTTTATGTCACCCACTTGTTAATCCTTGTATTAGGAAAGCACACGTCCAGTTTACTTGTCCCGTATATTACCCTTCGGTAAACTACCGCCCGGTTGTAAAGGAAAGCGATGAACAAGCAACTGTTAAGGCAATGTCTAATGACATGCAGATGTTCATGGTCCAAAAATGTGTCGGATGCAATTACTATCCTTTGTAGGAGCAATAGTAAAGATCACCCTATAATTTTTTGGTCTGGCACAAGGTCCTGTCTTCGACCATGCTATGCAACCACCGTTCTTACGGTTGACACCTGATTTAGTTCAGGTGACCTAATGAATTTCGATGAAATCTTAAGATTTTATGTTCAATGGTAATGAACGCATTGAAAATGAGTTTTCAGAAAACAAATCGGTTTTAATTTGATCAAAATATTTTCTCGTTCAAGCCCGAGTTTAGATATCATCGAATTTCATGAGTTTGTAATTCTCAATCTTTAAGGTCAATCTCAAGGATTGAGTAATATCAGTCTTAAAAGCTGATTTTTGATCTTTAAGGAGATTATCCTTTCTGGAGGTCTGATTCATTAGTCTTATCAAGCTAATTTGCACGGCGCCCTCCCCATTTTACGAGACAGATCTTCTCATAGTTAGGATAAGTCTGACCACTTGGCGACCCTGTTTGATGCTAAGGTCCGTGGATTTCTTGCTGATTTTAGAGATGACTTTTCAAGATTTTTCGTCAACCTACAGCTGGTCTGGGCTACAACTTCCTGACCTAAATCAAGAAGCTGTCTTTTTCGAAAGACTTTACTTCTTTTTAGTGATGGAATTGATTCATCGTGTAGATCCATCTTTCTTTCAAATATATTAAAATAAACCTGGTAAAACAGTTAATTTAGTCCAAAACAAAAGCACCTGCAATAACTTTACAGAAACATGTGATAGATAGTTTTTAATTGAATAACTTGGTACATTCTCCCCACACTTGGCTTTTATTTATCTCTTTCTTTGCCTTTTTATTCTCCTCTTTTCCATTTAAATGAATTCAAGCATTTTAGGTTGTTTCTCAATTTATGTCCTTTCCGAGGTAACGATAATTTCGGTATTAACACCTAGTTTTTATCGTTCATAAATATGTATAAACATGATTTTGAATTCATTTAGTTGAAATTTTTTTAAATTTTCACAAAATTTGGCAAATAAACCAAGTGTAAATCTGAGAGAATTTATAACCCTTCCCCACACTTGAGATCTTGCAATGCCCTCATTTGCAAGAAATCAGTAAAAATTTAAATTCATGAGGGTGATTAGTGTAAAAAAAATGATTAAAAATACCCAGTTTGTAATTACTAAGCTCGTCGAATGATAGATGGCGCGCCTCATCGTTCATTCCTTTTGTTGTAATTTCACATATGTTTTGTGTTTTATCGTCAAAATTAATAGCTTTTGCTGAACTTAATGTCAGTCTTTGAAAGTGCGCTGTTTTACCCTGTTTTGTACATAAGATAAACTACAAACATACATAATATTTTTATTATATTTTTTTTATAAAACCTATATTTATTAAAACAATTTAAATGAATAATGTTTTTAAAATTTTGTTTCCTTTTACTTTAGTTAGTTTCGGTATGTTTACCTAGTCCGTCCCTCGACAAAATTTAAAATTTGTCGTTTTTGAAGCGATTGTTTTAAAAGCAAAGATTTTTGGGTTTTTTTTAATTTTTTTGGTATATTTTAGATCAATAAAATTAAAAATAATGATAACAAAAATTTTCGCCCCGCCCTCGGGTAAAGCAATTTCGGTTCCATGACCTAGTCTTCAACTTACGATGAATTTTAGAAATAATTTTTTAAACTTAATGAAATAAAGTAATTTTTGTTTTTAAATTCACACAAAACTTAAATTTAAAAATGCATATTAATTTTATTCAAAACCTACAAAACTAAAATTCAGAATGGTGGGAAGAAAACTAGTTCTTTAATGTATGCTTGCGGAAAAGACCAATCGGATTCCATTCTCGGAACTACACAAGAACAGAACAACTAACTCTAGACAGCATTTTCTTTTTTACAACATTTGAATCTCCCCACACTTAGGTAGCTGTGGTGTCGAAATTGTGATTAACTTTATCGTCAATTTCTCTTGGACCATAATCAACTTGCATATCTGTGACTTTTGCTTTAAGCCATTGGTTGGATTCCTGTGTAACATCCACAAATTCAACTAGTTTTTCCTTTTCTTTAGGCGAAAGATTGGATACTAACCGGTTACATAACTTAAAGTTCCCCTTAGTTCTAGCATCGCGAATCCGTTTAATAAGTTTCTTCATTGAACTGTTAATAACGGAGTCATTTAATTCGTATCAACAACGGGGTTCTTTGTTATCAAGCCATCATTAGGTGTTACTTCATTTTCCCCACACTTAGGCGTTTTATTATTGTTAAGCACCACCGTTGGAGTTGGTAAAACAATATGGTTCTTACCAATCATTTTTATTGGTTCAACGGATTTGGTTGGTGGAGATTTAGACTTTCGAATCACAAAGGTGACAAATTTGTCACCATCACTAAGTGTCATTCTACCCTCTCTTACATCAAATAACGCCCCGGTGGACGCTAAGAATGGTTGACCTAAAATTAGAGGAATGTTTGAGTCCTCTTCTATGTCAATGACAATAAATTCGACTAGAAAGGTTAAATTACCTACTTGAACAGGTAGGTTGTCAGCAATTCCAACTGGGTGCTTAATGGTTTGATCAAGGAGTCGAAAACTCATTTCTGTTGGACTTAGCTCACCTACTCCTAATCTCTTATATAATGTCACCTACTCCTAATCTCTTATATAATGAAAGAGGCATAACACTCACACTTGCACCTAAATGTGACGACTTCCAGATAGGGTCTGGAAGAAAACGTCACTAATGTCAAACAAACCAACATATTATAATATACAAGAACAATACTAAATGATGAAAACAAACTTTATTGAGTACGCAGCGGAAAACGAAATGTCGTTACAATAATGGAAATTACAGTAAAGTAATTGTTTCAAATGCAAGAATAATAAATGCGATATCTCTTGATCCTAAGTCCAAGTAGCATCACATAAGCAGTAAGTAAGTAAGCATGATCAATCGGCACCTGAGACAAACATGCTAAAGTGTCAACCAAAAAGGTTGAGTGAAATCATAGGTTTAACAAAAGTAGTTATTGTTGTTTTTAGAATAAAAGATTTGTTTATAAAGTACATCACACAGATCTTTAGTTGTCAAATAAGATCACAAAGATCTTTAAAAGTTGATCTCGCAGGGATCAAAAAGTTATGCCAATTCGTGATATTTAGACTAAACGTTCAAAGTTTGCCCTAATGACAAGTTGTGTCTATACTTGTCGGTTTAATTTCATTATTAAGTAATACAATGACTTGGTCAGATGTATCGGGGACGTTACTCCCGATAGGCCTACCCCCAATAATTAAGAATGCATTTAACGAGCAATTAAAAATATCACTGTAGGGACTTAGTTGGACATAGTCGGGTATAGCATAGTTAACAGTTGGTACTTGTGTCTAAATTGTAAATAGTAAAAGCAGCATGTGTCTCACCCCAAAAAGTTAAATAAATTGCGCAATAGTAAGAGGGGCTATGAGTTCACCTTAGTAAGTGGATGAGAGAGTTATTCCTCAGAATAGGAAGTTTGGATGAACGTGAGCAGAAAGTCAACCTTGTTGAAGATTAACAAGAAAAAGATGAAGATAACTTGATGATGAAGATCAAACACTTGAAAAACTCAAGAACACCTTGAAGATCACGAAGAACGCGAAGAACACGATGAAGATTGCTTGAAGATAACTTGAAGATTGCTTGAAGATGGTGGTGGTGTGTTGGTGGTTTCTTGGCCGAAATTTCCAAGAGAGAGGGAGGGGGTTTTGTGATTTTTGGGAGAGGATTAATAGAATGATTTGGTACATGAAAAGTATTAGCTTAGGCCTCTATTTATAGGTGAGGTTAGAAAATTCTAGAACTAGGGTTTAGGTTAAAGGAACTTAGGGAACAAGTTAGGGTTTAGGGAGGAGTGATATGGGCCGATTTTTAGGAGGGCAAAAGGGTAATTTTACCCTTAAATGGTTCTTTAATTATCCAAGTTTAATTATTTAAGTGTACAAGGTTTAAGGTTATTTATTTTGTTCACGAAAGTTTATTAGCTCATTATTTTTATCTTTTATTAACTTGTCATTTATTACACAAAGTTAATTATTATGTTTTATAATTCTTAACTCTTAACAATTATTGAATAAAGTTTAATCGTTAAGTTTAATTATATTGTTTGGGCATTTAATATTGGAAAAATATAGAATGGAAAAATGAGGGTCATTATAGTACCTCCCCGTTATTAGAAACTTCGTCCCGAAGTTTTAGGTAGAGCTCTCGTTTACATCAGCAGTTGAGAAGAGATGGAAGTATTTCTGTATCATTTGGTCTTTGCGTTCCCAGGTATATTCGGGGCCTCTACGTGAATTCCAACGGATTTTAACAATAGAGTTTGATTTTCACGTTCCCTGGTACAATCGGGGCTCTTTCGTGAATTCGAATGAGTGTTAACAATAAGTATATTGCTTTGTTTACACGTTTGATCTCATGATCCTCAACCTTAGTAGGTCGTTTACAAAGTGCATTAGATGCGGAGATTTTCCAAGGAATAACAAGAGTGTCGTTTGACTAGCTTTCCTTTGCAGGAAAATTGATGCTATATCAGCATGAAATGTATTATTGATCTCGTTAAGATTTTGAGTGTTTATGTCGCCATAGTAGGGCAGATAAAATAGAGTAGAGTACGTAATGATTTCAGTTACATAGTTTGATGTATGGCTGGTGTTTGTTAGAGATAGTACCAGCTTCAAGTTTCGAAAGGCAACCATAATACCTTTAGTTTTCAAGAGATGTCAAATAGACAAATGAGATGTTAGTTTACAATTCATTGACCTCACGATAATACGAGCGATTAAATGTAAGACATCGTTCGGTATACATGAGAACTTGTCTTTAGAAATAGTTTCAGAATGTAGCTTTAAGATTTATGATTTCAGTTTCATGTCGAATCATAGATTAAAACTTGACTAGAATAACATCTAGTTGCAAACCGAAAAGGGAGAAATATTTAGGATATCTTCATAAATGTTTAGGGTAACTCCTTTAGAGTAAGAAAAGTGTTTTCGCACAAATGGCGAGTGGGTCTATTATTTACTTATGAGTTTAAACGCGGATGCGAATTAGAATCATTGTTTCTAAGATGAAGGAACCTCTGCTTCCTTGTTCAAAAGATCGTAGAATTGATGTTTACGAGAGCGTTATGGTTTAGCCGTGAAATACCGGAAGTAGGAACTTCTTAACGATTAGTATAGCAAGGAAGAGATGATGTACGTAAAGAGGTAAGTCTCGTTCTTGCATGGTGAATGAGAATAAAGGTGATCCAAACACATTGGAGAGCAATACAACCAAAGTTATTTTTGAAAAGTTGCGACGTTTGATGTGTCAATATAAACGAAGCGAAGCTATTAGTAAGACTTGTACAACACGTATTATTTTACGTGAGATAATTTGAACATTACAAAAAAGAGTAGATTAACTTATATATATATATATATATATATATATATATATATATATATATATATATATATATATATATATATATATATATATATATATATATATATATATATATATTTAAAACTTATAAAAAAATTATATTTTTACAAAAATAGATTAAAACTTATATATTTTTTTTCTACGAATATAGCGTTTCGCTCTTAGCTCTCCAGCAGCGGCGCCAAAAATACTTGATGTGTGCAGCGATGTATACAAAATACTATTATTGTTTACTACGAAATACGACGAAATATTACACAAGTTTTGTTTAATTTACGGATGGGATATACCTAAACCTTGCTACAACACTATAGGCAATGTACCTAATCGTAGAGTAGTGTAGTTTTTAATAAGTCCGGTTCATTCCACAGGGAGCTAGTGATTACGTACACTATATTTTTAAAAACTATATTTGTATGTATATATATATATATATATATATATATATATATATATATATATATATATATATATATATATATATATATATATATGTATATATGTATGTATGTATGTATGTATGTATGTATGTATGTATGTATGTATGTATATATATATATATATATATATATATATATATAAGTAGTATTATTATTATTATAAAAATGGGTTTTTACCATTTAATGACCGGTTTGTCGATTTTAAGTTCTAATGCAAAATAATAACTTAATTTAAAGCGTAAAGTAAATGACGATAAATAAAAGTGCGATAATTAAAAGTGCGATAAATAAAATTGCGGTAAAAGTACGATGAGATATAAAATAACACAATTATGCTTATTTAAACTTCCGTAACCATCATGTTTGACGTTTTGATTTTAATTTATTTATCTGGGTTAATTGTCCTTTGTACTGGAATTATTTGATACCTATATGGTTTTTGTCCATAATAGTCCATCGGTTATAATTATAAAATGCTCGACAAATTAACCTTATTCCCGAAGTCAAATATTCCAACTAATTAGGGATTTATACTGTAACAAGGTTTTAATACTTTGTTAATAATTACACCAGGTTATCGACTGCGTGTAATCCAAGGTTTTAATATTTTGTTAACAATTACACCAATTACCCTTGTATGTAATCCACCCCTGTTTTAATAAGATATGAACATTAATTTACCCACTTTATCAGTTTGAATAATCAATTATTCAACCCGAATAATTAATTAAATGATCGTAAAAGATGTCGTATAAACGTCACTAAATAGGATATGCATAATCATTTTATAATTATTAGATTAACTAATTTGATGATAGGTTCGACAGATTCCAATGAGTTGTCTCTCAATGAAACAATATCCCCATCTATTAATAGTCATAGTCCAATGTCCACAAGTGTCGGTCTTTTGTCTAAACCCTAATTATGGTAAAAAATCCAATAACCCCGTCTTAATATTTAGCCCAACATCACGATTACTTCACCTCAAATAAGCATAATAATAACTTAGTTACGAGACATTAATTTAAAAAGGAAGAACATAGCTTACAGTGATTATTTACCGCATAGCGGTACACGGATAGAGTTCCGACTTTAAAACCCGTAAAACCTTTTTTACAATAACCCAACTAAACCATAACTTTATTATTAAAATTAACTTAAATTAAAATTATAATATAAATAAATATTACATAAGAGAGAAAGAAATATATGAAGGTGTGTGTAACTCGTTCGAATTCTGGCCAATTTATAGACCTGACCAACCTTTTGGGGCCATGCGATCACATGGCGTGGGTGTGTTATTCCCATGCGATCGCATGGTGTCTGGCACCAGCTCACATTCATTTGTTTTTTAGTCTGCCGATACTTTATTTAAATATATATAATATATATAATTTTATATAATTATATATATATATATATTATATTATATTCTTGTGCATAGTAGACTTGTAATTTTAGGCCAGTTGAGTCGCGCGTTGATAGTTGGTTTATGTCCCGGTTCCGGATTTTCGAACGTCCTTTTGCACATTTAGATATCTTGTACTTTGAGTTCCACGACTTGTACTCTTGGATCGTATCTTGTACATTTGAGGTTTTTTGTCATTTGCGTCTTCAAATCTTCATTTGCTTCTTTTGATTTCGCACTTATTTATTTAAACGAAAATTATATAAAAATAGAACAATAGCAACTAAAAGCTTTACATATTGGAAGGATATTGCGCCTAAATATATGTTCATTTAGAGCACTATCAGCACTACACACTAGCTACTGAAATGGTTCGATTTAGTAGTTAGTAACGGTGAGATGATTTTGCATTGCACTACGCACTAGCTACCGTTTTAGCTACCCTCGGTGAGATGATTTCGCATTGCACTACACGTTAGCTACCGTTGTATTATATTGTATTGTATTCGATTTTGTAGTTAGTAACGGTGAGATGATTTTGCATTGCACTACGCACTAGCTACCGTTTTAGCTACCCTCGGTGAGATGATTTTGCATTGCACTACGCATTAGCTACCATTGTAAAATTTTATTGTATTAACTACCACGGTGAGATGATTTTGCATTGCACTACCCACTAGCTACCATTGGTGAGTTGTTTTGAAAGGTTCCGGTGTTCTTCATATAAATAATTTTACAGCAGGAGTAGACCTGCACAGATTTTTTTTCTAAATATGAGTATCTTGTTGTCTATTATACTATCGAAAATGATTATTTATGATAAACTAATGAACTCACCAACCTTTTAGTTGACACTTTAAAGCATGTTTATTCTCAGGTATTAAGAAAATCTTCCGCTATGCATTAGCTCATTTTAAGGATATTACTTGGAGTCATTCATGGCATATTTCGAAAGACGTTGCATTCGAGTCGTTGAGTACATCAAAATTATTATTAAGTCAATTATAGTTGGATGTATTATGAAATGGTATGCATGCTATCGACTTTCGATGTAAAGAAAGCTTGTCTTTTAAAAATGAATGCAATGTTTGTAAAATGTATCATATAGAGGTCAAATACCTCGCAATGTAATCAACTATTGTGAATCGTTTATAATGTATATGAACGGGTCCTTTCATTTTAGATCTTAGGATAAGTAATACCTTCACATGTGATTGGTTGTGCATGTTTAAATACCACTATGTTACTTATTTTTATTTAATATTGTATTTAGGTACATTAAAAATCATGTTGGGGTTACTATCTCACTACTAGCCACAAAACCTTGCTGCGTTTATAACATTTTGGTTTTATTGTTCGAGTATTTTTAGCCGCTTTTTTATTTCTCTAGATTCATAACCTTATTTTTGTTTTTGTTTCTAAATTTCATATTGAATGTGAATATATGAGAGTGTAGTTTTTTTTTGATGATAATTAATGGACGCAAAAAACATATTTGAAGTCACTACATTCCTCTAAAAAACGGGGAGAACAATTGTAGAGAATTTTCCGAAACATTTTCAAGTGCATATTAGGCCCATTTTCGCAAAATAACTAGAAAACGATGCTACAAGCAAGATTTCCTTAAGACTTTCCACCGTTCGAAGAAGTTTAGATTCCGAAAATGACATTTTACTATTTTTAAAGGTGAATTTTGTAGTTTTAGATCTTAGGATAAGTAATACCTTCACATGTGAATTGCTGTGCCTGTTTAAATACCACTATGATACTTTTTTTTATTTAATATTGTATTTAGGTGCATAGAGAATCATGTTGGGGCTACTATCTCACCACTAGCTACAAAACGTTGCTGCTTTTATAACGTATTTGTTTTATTGCTCGAGTATTTTTAGCCGCTTTTTTATTTCTCTAGCTTCATAACCATTTATTTTTTGTTTCTATATTTCATATTGAATGCGAATATATGAGAGTGTAGTTACATTTTAGTGATAATTAATTGCCACAAAACACATATTTGAAGTCACTACAATCCCCACAAAATTGAGCAAAATTTTGTGGTGAATTTTCCGAAGGATTTTCAATTGCATATTAGGCTCATTTTCGCAAGATAACTAGAAAACGGCGCAATGAGAAAGCTTTCCTTAAGGCTTTCCACTATTCGAAGCAGTTTAGATTTTGAAAATGACATTTTACTAGTTTAAAGGTGAATTTTGTACTTTTAGATCTTAGGATAAGTAATACCTTCACATGTGAATTGTTGTGCATGTTTAAATACCACTATAATACTTGTTTTTATTTAATATTGTATTTAGGTACATCGAGAATCATATTGGGGCTACTATCTCACCACTAGCTACAAAATGTTGTTGCTATTATAACGTCTTTGTTTTATTGTTCGAGTATTATTAGCCGCTTTTTTATTTCTATATATTCATAACCTTATTTTTGTTTTTGTTTCTAAATTGCATATTGAATGCGAATATACGAGAGTGTATTTTCATTTTAATGATAATTAATGGCCACAAAATACATATTTGAAGTCACTACATTCCCCACAAAATTGGACAAAATTTTGTGGAGTATTTTCCAAAAAAATTCAATTGCAGATTAGGCAAATTCTCACAAGATAACTAAAAAACGGCTCTACGAGCAAGACTTCCTTTAGATTTCCCCCAGTTCAAAGTAGTTTAGATTTCGAAAATGGCATTTTACTATTTTTAAAGGTGAATTTTGCACTTTTAGATCTAAGAATAAGTAATACCTTCACATGTGAATTGTTGTGCCTATTTAAATACTATTATGATACTTGTTTTTATTTAATATTATTTTTAGGTACATCAAGAATCATGTTGGGGCTACTATCTCACCACTAGCTACAAACGTTGCTGCTTTTATTACGTGTTTTTATATTGCTCGAGTATTTTTAGTCAATTTTTTATTTCTTTATATTCATAACCTTATTTTTTTGTTTCTAAATTTCATTTTGAATGCGAATATATGAGAGTGTAGTTTAGTTTTAATGATAATTAATGGCCCCAATACACATATTTGAAGTCACTACATTTCCCACAAAATTGGACAAAATTTTAGGGTGAATTTTTTTAAGGATTTTCAATTGCAGATTAGGCTCATTTTCGCAAGATAACTAGAAAATGGCGCAACGAGCAAGATTTGGTAAAGGCTTTCCTGCGTCCGAAACAATTTAGATTCCGATAATGACATTTTACTATTTTTAAAGATGAATTTTGCACTTTTAGATCTTAGGATAAGTAATATCTTCACATGTGAATTGTTGTGCCTGTTTAAATACCACTATGATACTTGTTTTTATTTAATATTGTATTTAGTTACATCGAGAATCATGTTGGGGCTACTATCTCACACTAGCTACAAAATGTTGCTGCTATTATAACGTCTTTGTTTTATTGTTCGAATATTCTTAGCCGCTTTTTTATTTCTCTAGATTCATAACCTTATTTTTTTTTTGTTTCTAAATTGTATATTGAATACGAATATATGAGAGTGTATTTTTGTTTTAATGATAATTAATGGCCACAAAAACACATATTTGAAGTCACTACATTCTCACAAAATTGGGCAAAACTTTGTGGAGTAATTTCCAAAAATTTTCAATTGCAGATTAGTCCTATTTTCACAAGATAACTAAAAAATGGCTCTACGAGCAAGACTTCCTTTAGGTTTTCCTCGGTTCGAAGAAGTTTAGATTTCGAAAATGACATTTTACTATTTTTAAAGGTGAATTTTGCACTTTTAGATCTTAGAATAAGTAATACCTTCACATGTGAATTGTTGTCCCTATTTAAATACCATTATGATACTTATTTTTATTTAATATTATTTGTAGGTACATCGAGAATCATGTTGGGGCTACTATCTCATCACTAGCTATAAAACGTTGCTGCTTTTATAACGTGTTTTTTTATTGCTCGAGTATTTTTAGCCAATTTTTTTCGTTAGATTCATAACTTTATTTTTTTTGTTTCTAAATATCATTTTGAATGCGAATATATGAGAGTGTAGTTTCATTTTAATGATAATCAATGGCCGCAATACACATATTTGAAGTCACTACATTTCCCACAAAATTGGGCAAAATTTTAGGGTGAATTTTCAGAAGGATTTTCAATTGCAGATTAGGCTCATTTTCGCAAGATAACTAGAAAACGGCGCTAAGAGCAAGATTTGCTAAAGGCTTTCTCGCGTTCGAAGCAGTTTAGATTCTGATAATGACATTTTACTATTTTTAAAGAAGAATTTTGCACTTTTAGTTCTTAGGATAAGTAATACCTTCACATGTGAATTGTTGTACCTGTTTAAATGCCACTATGATACTTGTTTTTATTTAATATTGTATTTAGTTACATATAGAATTATGTTGGGGCTACTATCTCACCACTAGCTACAAAATGTTGCTGCTTGTAACGACCCTAGAATTTCCAACATTTATTTATTAATAATTACTATTATTAATACGTGTGATTAAACGAATGTATGTTATTACATTTACATGTTGCTACGATTGCCCGTACTTGACATTTAAGTGCCCGAAACGTCTTTGTGACACCCGGAACTTTCACGAATAATATTTTTAGATATTATTTACATTCATGATTAAATTTATTAATCATTTTAATTAACTAAGGCTATTAGTTAGTTACTTGGGCTTTAATTGGTTTAACTTGTGATTTATTGAACTTGGGCTTTGTTTGATGTTGTGGACTCTTGATATTGGGCTTCCAAGCCCACCCTACATTATTAGTGGACTTAGTTAGCCCACTCTTCCACTTGTAAGTATTACTTGAACCTTAACTAGTTAGTTTGGAAGACTTGGAATCTAGTTGGCACTTAATCCCCATGTACACCATTCTATTAACCAACTTTTGACATCTTTACATGCTTGTATCCATAAAACAACCCTTTCCCTCCCTTTTTCTGCTGAATGCCGAAACCATTGGTGGCCATTTAGTGGTGTTTAATTTTTTTACACTACACACTTACTAGCATTACTCTTCTCTTTTCAAACACACACATACTTCTCATTTTCTCTCAACCATTTTCTCTCTTTCTTGTAAGTATTTTGAACATCTTTTTCTCTCTTCTTTTTCTTGTAAAAACTGAATTTATACACCTCTAAATCATCATCATCTTTTGTTAGTTGCTTGATTAATTACTTGTCTTTGTTGTTGTTTAGTTATTTACTTGTTATTACTTACTTACTTTCATATTACAAGAATAAACTTACTAGTTTGATTCTTCATTTTTATCTTGTTATAACAAGAACAACAAGAACATAATCTATCTAGTTATGTTCTAACTTACTTGTTTCAAAAGATTATAAAGTTCATGGTTGAAAGACATACTTGAAGTTCATGAAGTAAACTTTAAAGTTTACTTTCTAAAGATCAAACTTTGGTTTGAATCTTTAAAGTATGAATAACAATGAACTAATTACTTATTTACCTAGCTTATTTACTTCATTTACTTGCACTTTAATTTCATGTAATTAGTTTAAATGGTCAAGTACTACAAGTTAGTCTTGATCTCATTAATCTTGGACTTAAAGTTAACTTTAAAGTTCAAGAACATATAAAGGAAACTTTTTAATTATAACTTTGTATACTTATGCTTGATCTAGACTTTTGAGTCTTGGATCTTCAAGATCTAACTAAGAACTATGTTCTACATTTTAAGATCTTGATTTCATAAGTTCATTTTCTAGTTTGTAACTTATTATTAGTCTTATAGTTCATGTAAGTGTCAAACCTAAGACTTTGATGTAACTTTGGTTCATCAAACTACATGCAACTCTTAAGTGAGTTGTGCTTCATATCTTAGACTTGCACTAGGATTATGATGATCAAGACTTGGTTAAGATGATGTAGATACATTAATGAGTTGTACACTTGAAGCTATATGCATCAAGGACGAGAACCATGATGAACATCAAGCACCAAGACCACCGGAACCCTTTTAAACTTACTGTTTCTGTCCAAAAGCTACTGATCTGATGTTTCTGTAACAGACCAGTAGACCTAGGCTGTTCTAACCTTTATTTTTATATAGAAATTTTCGAGTAGATAACTTTTCATATAGGACTCGTCTTAATCCGAGTTACGGTTTAGGATTTATGGCCCTCCGATCGTCACTATGTCCTTTAACGTTGTGCAGAAATTTCTGACCTACTCGCACTTAGACCGTCGCCACGGTCAAATGAAGAAGATTTTGCTTCTGTAAATTTTACCACACTTAAGGGACTCATATACGAAGCCATGGCCACTGGTCTCACCTTAATTCAGTAAGGGTAGAGGCCGTGGTGACTGATCGAAATCAGCCTTTGTTTTAAACTACTTTCATAAACGAAACCTACTTTACGCCTTTTGTTTGATGATGAATGATGATGACCTTTATGACCTTAAATACATAATTTTAAACCTATTAAGACGATTTACTGACTTAGTACTATTTGCCTTAGGTTGAGGACCTTCGGACCGATTACTTGCACACCTTTTCTGAACCGACTTTACGACTACATTATCATTGTGAGTTATAGCATTCCCTTTTTACTTTAACTTATTTTGGGAAATGAGAATACATGCGGATTTTATGTTTTACATACTAGGCACGAGTACTTAAACTTATATATGTGTGGGTTATACAACGGCATAAACATTCCCTTTAGCTCGGTAACGTTTAATCATTAGTTTTTGAACCATGAACGCGAATCTTAGATATGGATCCATAGGGTTTGACATCCCCTCTCGGGCTAGTCGCGCTAGCATTTAACGAGTGTTTAATACTTTGTAGACATACGCACTTGCCAAGTGTACTTTCAGGGAGTATAAACGTTAAGTTAGTTACCAAGTGCCCACGGTTAACATATACTTTATCATACTGTTTTGAAACGCTCTTTGTAGCACTGAAATCTCGTGGCCTACCTTACATACTATTATACTTAAACTATAGCTCACCAACCTTTGTGTTGATGTTTTTAAGCATGTTTTTCTCAGGTGCTTGAGGTTAGCTTCCGCTGTGTACTAGTCGTGCTGTAGACACCCGCTGCTTAGAGTTGTCATCGCATGAACTACTTTATTTTGCATTCAAACATTCGTACTTTTGAACTATGACTTGTAACGACCATTGTGGTCACATACACTTATTATTTGCTTCTACTTAGTGAAGCATGCTTTTGAAATGTAAAACATTTGATGTCGGTTATGACATCACCGCTTTATCGTGAATGCAACTTCTTTAATTACAGCATATAGTACTTAACCTTGTAATGATCCTGTTGTTGATAATTCGTACACGATGGTTTTGTACGGGGCATCACATTTGGTATCAGAGCATTGGTTGTAGGGAATTAGGTTGCATTAGTGAGTCTAAGACCGACCCGAGTAGGATTCACTAATAGGACTAATCTACAACTTGCTAGTTTACTTGTTTCCGCTGAATTTACTGCATGCTACTGCTTACTTTTTCCGCTATATGCCGTATGCTACTACATGATTTCACTACTGCATGATGCTACTTGCTTTCGATTGCATGCTACTTTCATACGAATTACTGTTATTGCCATGCTAGTTACCGTTATACATGATTTAAACTGTTGGCCTATTATTTGCTTGCTTTATGACATACTGACATGGAAAATTTATTTTTCCTTGTTCAGATGTCGGATGTTCCACCTGCTGGCTTTTCGGGCAGTATAGACTCAGACCCCGTCGCCCTACCTACTGATACACCTGCTGCTGCTACTGCCGATACACCGGCCCTGACACCCACTAGTGATCCCGGCACTTCTACTTCCGGAGCTGGTACTAGTGCACCTGCCCCAGTGTCTGCTCCCGGACCCTCGAGGTCACAGCCCCGCATTGGTGGTATTGAGATCCCTGCGGAGTTCGGGGAAGGGCCTTTTCGTAACCACATGTGCACGCCTTGCCGACGCACTCCCGACGGACGTTTAGTCGTGATCCCGCCAGGCAGACACAGACAGATGTTGGCCGCCTTCGGACGCTTCGAATTACCAGCTCAGCCACCAGTGTCACCACCACACGATTCGGATGACTCATCATCCGCCGATTCTTCATCATCAGACGACTCCAGCGATGATGAGGATCCTTCTGATAGACCTATTCAGGCACCCTCCACCCCGCCGAAGAAGCGGTACCATTTCGACGGCACCGTCATTCCAGGGGTGAATGGAGGTCGTGCTTTTACTGACGCATTTGGCCATCGTCGTAGGGTTACTGCTCGTAAACGAGTTGTGCCATACCCTGCCGACCCACAGATACGTAAGGTTCCCCGTTACGTATTGACTATTCCTGGAACCGTACCACCTAGATTTAGATACGGATCACTTACATCTAGGGACGTACCGTGTACATCCGGAGCCGGACCATCTACATCAGCACCACCGGCACCACCCGCACCACCCGCCCCACCTGCACCGCCTGCCCCACCAGCTCCCTCTAACGAGGAACTGATGAGGGAGACTGAGACTCTCCGAGCTCGAGTCACTGAGCTCGAGGAGCAGTTGGCTAGAGGAGCAGTTCACCCGCCTTCACCGTAGGACCTTGTATTTAGATTTCATGATGTAATCTAGATATAGTTTCATGTATTTCATATGTATTGTACGAACTTATTCAGATGTATGAAACTTATTATTATTAATGAATGGAACTTTGCGTTATTTAATTCTTGCACGATGTTCTATCTACATTGCTGTACGATGATTTTGTGGTATTTGTACCTAGATGCATTATTTAATAACATGTGATGTTTTGATTCTATGTTGGTCACTATATACTGTATTATTACTACTTGCATGCTGGATTTTGACTTGAGTCAAAAATTTTGTTTAGAATACCATGGCTAACAAAAGATCCACACCTACCGCCGCCCAGATTGAGGACATGATCAACGAACAGGTCGCTGCAGCCCTAGCAGAAAGAAATCTCGAAGCTCCACCGCCACCACCACCGGTTATTCCACCCGCTCGAAATGGGTGTACATACAAGGAATTCCAGAGCTGCAAACCGCATAACTTCAGCGGCACCGAGGGACCAGTTGGTCTCACCAGATGGTTCGAGAAACTTGAATCAGTATTCCGAGTTATTAACTGTTCGAAGGATAATAAAACCAAGTTTGTATCTTGCACGCTATCTGACGGCGCGCTAACGTGGTGGAACACGTTAGCTCAAGCAAAAGGGATTGATGAGGCGTATGCTACGCCTTGGGAAGAGTTTAAGTGTGCTATGATTTAGGAATATTGTCCAAGGACCGAAATACAAAAGATGGAGATCGAATTTATGCAGTTGAAAGCCGTGGGAAACGATCTTAACAGTTACAATCGTAGGTTTTTGGAGTTAGCATTAATGTGTCCGACCATGGTCACCCCCGAATTCAAGCGCATGGAGAAATACTTCTCGGGACTTCCTAAGTCCATCAAGGGTAATGTCACCTCATCCGAGCCACCGAATGTCCCCGAAGCAATGCGCATGGCGCATACTCTCCTGAATCAAATCGACGAGCCGGAGAAGGCTAAGTTTGAAGCCGGTAGTAGTGAAAAGAGGAAATGGGACAACAACCATAACAACCACAACAACCACAACAACAACAACAACAACAACAACAACAACAACAACAACAACAACAACAACAACAACAACAACAACAACAGGGGGAGAAACTACGATCAAACCCCCGCCAAGAGGCACAACAACGGTGGAAACCCTAATCCCAACAACAACACCAACACCAACCCGAACTACAAAGGAACCTTACCACAATGCAAACGGTGCTACAAACACCACACTGGGTATTGCAATGTTATTTGTGAGAAATGCCAACGGGCTGGGCATATCAGAAAAGACTGCAAGGTCAGCACTTTGAATGGGAAGCCGAACCCCACAGGGCCGAAGAAGTGTTATGAATGCGGGCAGACGGGCCATTTCAGAAATGCGTGCCCAAACAAGCGAAAATATGGCGGGCCACCCCGTGGTAGAGCTTTTAATGTTAATGCAAGGGATGCACGCGATAAACCCGACTTGGTGACAGGTATATTCAAAATCAACAATCTTTTAGCTTTTGTCTTGTTTGATACTGGTGTAGATAGAAGTTATATATGTAGACATTTTTGCGATAAGATTAATTGGTCTTTAGTCCCATTAAAAGAAAGTATGCTTGTCGAGGTCGCAAATGGAAAACTTGAAAAGGTTGACCATATTAGTCGTGGAGCTGTTATCAACATAGGTGGTGCAGATTTCGAAATTGACTTGATACCTATTAAACTGGGAAGGCCGATATGGATTGGTTGAGCAAGATAAAGGCCGATATTATCTGTGGAGATAAAGCACTTCGCATACCACAAGGAGATGGCGAACCACTGGTTATCTATGGAGAGAGATGTACCTCGAAGATGAACCTCATTAGTTGCGTGAAAGCGCAAAAGATTATGAAGAAGGGTCGTTTTGCTGTCCTAGCACATGTGAAAGCGGTAGAAACTGAGGTGAAGAGCGTGAACGACGTTCGAATTGTGAACGAATTTTCCGATGTCTTCCCAGAGGAATTGCCTGGATTGCCGCCGCAGAGAGCTGTAGAGTTTCAGATTGATTTAGTACCAGGAGATGCACCTGTAGCTCGCGCACCTTATAGACTCGCACCTTCAGAGATGCAAGAATTGCAGAGTCAGCTACAAGAGCTATTAGATCGAGGGTTTATCCAACCAAGCTTCTCGCCTTGGGGCGCACCCGTGTTGTTTGTGAAGAAGAAGGATGGATCCTTCCGTATGTGTATCGACTACCGTGAACTCAACAAATTGACTATCAAGAATCGGTATCCTCTTCCACGAATTGACGATCTTTTTGATCAACTACAAGGATCGAGCGTTTATTCAAAGATCGATTTGCGATTCAGATATCACCAGCTGAGGGTGAAGGAAAGTGACGTGATGAAAACTGCATTCAGGACCCGTTATGGTCATTATGAGTTTCTCGTGATGCCGTTCGGTTTAACAAATGCACCTGCAGTGTTCATGGACCTCATGAATCGTGTCTGCAAGCCTTACTTGGATAAGTTTGTTATCATCTTCATAGATGATATCCTCATCTACTCTAGGAGCGAAGAAGAGCATGAGCAATACCTCCGACTAGTACTTGAACTCTTAAGACAAGAGCAACTTTACGCCAAATTCTCCAAGTGTGAATTTTGGTTGAAGGAAGTTCAATTTCTGGGCCATGTTGTGAGCGACCAGGGTATCAAAGTTGATCCCGCCAAGATTGAAGCCATCAGCAAGTGGGAGACCCCCACTACTCCGACGCATATTCGCCAATTCCTAGGTCTCGCCGGTTATTACCGAAGATTCATCGAAGGATTTTCTCTGATTGCGCGTCCTTTGACCGCACTGACTCACAAGGGTAAGAAGTTCATTTGGGAACCAGCACACGAATCAGCATTTCAAACTTTGAAGAAGAAGTTAACCACCGCACCTATCCTATCACTTCCTGAAGGCACTGACGACTTTGTTGTTTATTGTGATGCATCGAAGAGTGGTTTTGGTTGTGTACTGATGCAACGATCAAAGGTTATCGCTTACACCTCCCGTCAACTGAAGATTCACGAGCGGAACTACACTACTCATGATCTTGAACTTGGAGCCGTTGTCTTTGCGCTTAAATTGTAGAGACATTATTTGTATGGAACTAAGAGCACTATCTTCATCGATCACAAGAGTCTACAGCACATCTTTGATCAGAAGCAACTAAATATGAGATAGCGTCGATGGATCGAGACGCTCAACGACTATGATTGTGAACTCCGTTATCACCCTGGCAATGCCAATGTTGTAGCTGACGCTTTAAGCCGAAAGGAGAGGACGACACCTCTTCGTGTTAGGGCTCTGAACATCACCATCCATTCGAACCTCAACAGCCAGATCAGAGTAGCCCAAGATGAGGCTCTCAAAGAGGAGAATATATCCCATGAACATTTGAACATACTTGTCTCTCGATTCGAGGTTAGGGAGTCTGGACTCCGATGTTATGCCGGAAGAATTTGGGTACCTTATTATGGAGATCTACGAAACCTTATACTTGATGAAGCACAAAAATCGAGATATTCGATTCACCCCGGCGCCGGCAAAATGTACCACGACCTTAAAGAACAGTATTGGTGGCCGAATCTTAAGAAGGACGTTGCGACTTATGTTGGTAAGTGTTTGACTTGCTCAAAGGTTAAAGCCGAGCATCAGAGACCTTATGGATTACTTCAGCAACCGGAGATCCCACAATGGAAGTGGGAAAGGATAACAATGGATTTCATCACCAAGCTACCAAAGACGGTGGGCGGATACGATACTATTTGGGTTATTGTTGACCGCCTTACCAAATCTGCCCACTTTCTAGCGATGAAGGAAACTGATACAATGGAGAGACTTGCTCAGTTATACATCAAAGAGGTTGTATCTCGTCATGGTGTACCTTTATCGATCATCTCAGATCACGATCCCCATTTTGCTTCTAGATTTTGGCGTTCTTTGCAAGAAGCCATGGGAACTCGTCTCGACATGAGCACTGCTTATCATCCTCAGACTGACGGGCAAAGTGAGCGAACGATTCAGACCTTGGAGGACACGCTGCTTGCACGTGTCATTGATTTTGGAAAGGCCTGGGAAAGACATTTGCCACTCGCCGAATTCTCGTACAACAACAATTATCATTCTAGCATTAATGCTGCACCTTTTGAAGCATTGTATGGCCGTAAGTGTCGATCTCCTATTTGCTGGGCCGAGGTTGGCGAAAAGCAAATCACCGGACTCGAGGTAGTCCACGAAACAACGTAGAAGATTGCTCAGATTCAAGCGAGACTTAAGACTACCCGCGATCGTCAGAAGAGATATGCCGATCTTAAACGTAAAGACTTTGAATTCAACATTGGTGATCGTGTAATGTTAAAGGTTGCACCTTGGAAAGGTGTGATCCGTTTTAGAAAACGTGGAAAGTTGAACCCACGATACATTGGTCCTTTCGAAATCTTGGAACGTGTTAGACCCATTGCATACCGTTTGGATCTACCAACACAATTGAGCTCAGTTCATCCTACCTTCCACGTGTTAAACTTGAAGAAGTGTCTTGCTGCACCAGAACTTATCATACCACTGGAAGAACTTACAATTGATGACAAACTCCACTTTGTGGAGGAACCTGTTGAAATTATGGATCGTGAGATCAAAACTTTGAAACGCAACAAGATTCCGATCGTCTGAGTACGGTGGAATGCCAAACGAGGACCTGAGTTTACTTGGGAACGAGAGGATCAAATGATGCGGAAGTATCCTCACCTTTTCCCGACTCCTCCATCTACCTCAGCTTAAATTTCGGGACGAAATTTTCTTTAACAGGTGGGTAATGTAACGACCCTGTAATTTCCAACATTTATTTGATAATAATTACTATTATTAATACGTGTGATTAAACGAATGTATGTTATTACATTTACATGTTGCTATGATTGCCCGTACTTGACTTTTAAGTGCCCGAAACATCTTCGTGACACCCGGAACTTTCACGAATAATATTTTTAGATATTATTTACATTCATGATTAAATTTATTAATCATTTTAATTAACTAAGGCTATTAGTTAGTTACTTGGGCTTTAATTGGTTTAACTTGTGATTTATTGAACTTGGGCTTTGTTTGATGTTGTGGACTCTTGATATTGGGCTTCCAAGCCCACCCTACATTATTAGTGGACTTAGTTAGCCCACTCTTCCACTTGTAAGTATTACTTGAACCTTAACTAGTTAGTTTGGAAGACTTGAAATCTAGTTGGCACTTAATCCCCATGTACACCATTCTATTAACCAACTTTTGACATCTTTACATGCTTGTATCTATAAAACAACCCTATCCCTCCCTTTTTCTGCTGAATTCCGAAACCATTGGTGGCTATTTAGTGGTGTTTAATTTTTTTACACTACACACTTACTAGCATTACTCTTCTCTTTTCAAACACACACATACTTCTCATTTTCTCTCAACCATTTTCTCTCTTTTCTCTCTTTCTTGTAAGTATTTTGAACATCTTTTTCTCTCTTCTTTTCCTTGTAAAAACTGAATTTATACACCTCTAAATCATCATCATCTTTTGTTAGTTGCTTGATTAATTACTTGTCTTTGTTGTTGTTTAGTTATTTACTTGTTATTACTTACTTACTTTCATATTACAAGAATAAACTTACTAGTTTGATTCTTCATTTTTATCTTGTTATAACAAGAACAACAAGAACATAATCTATCTAGTTATGTTCTACCTTACTTGTTTCAAAAGATTATAAAGTTCATGGTTGAAAGACATACTTGAAGTTCATGAAGTAAACTTTAAAGTTTACTTTCTAAAGATCAAACTTTGGTTTGAATCTTTAAAGTATGAACAACAATGAACTAATTACTTGTTTACCTAGTTTATTTACTTCATTTACTTGCACTTTAATTTCATGTAATTAGTTTAAATGGTCAAGTACTACAAGTTAGTCTTGATCTCATTAATCTTGGACTTAAAGTTAACTTTAAAGTTCAAGAACATATAAAGGAAACTTTTTAATTATAACTTTGTATACTTATGCTTGATCTAGACTTTTGAGTCTTGGATCTTCAAGATCTAACTAAGAACTATGTTCTACATTTTAAGATCTTGATTTCATAAGTTCATTTTCAAGTTTGTAACTTATTATTAGTCTTATAGTTCATGTAAGTGTCAAACCTAAGACTTTGATGTAACTTTGGTTCATCAAACTACATGCAACTCTTAAGTGAGTTTTGCTTCATGTCTTAGACTTGCACTAGGATTATGATGATCAAGACTTGGTTAAGATGATGTAGATACATCAATGAGTTGTACACTTGAATCTATATGCATCAAGGACGAGAACCATGATGAACATCAAGCACCAAGACCACCGGAACCCTTTTAAACTTACTGTTTCTGTCCAAAAGCTACTGATCTGATGTTTCTGTAACAGACCAGTAGACCTGGGCTGTTCTAACCTTGATTTTTAGATATAACTTTTCTAGTAGATAACTTTTCATATAGGACTCGTCTTAATCCGAGTTACGGTTTAGGATTTATGGCCCTCCGATCGTCACTATGTCCTTTAACGTTGTGCAGAAATTTCTGACCTACTCTCACTTAGACCGTCGCCATGGTCAAACGAAGACGAGTTTGATTCTGTAAATTTTACCACACTTAAGGGACTCATATGCGGAGCCATGGCCACTGGTCTCACCTTAATTCAGTAAGGGTAGAGGCCGTGGTGACTGATCGAAGTCAGCCTTTGTTTTAAACTAATTTCATAAACGAAACCTACTTTACGCCTTTTGTTTGATGATGAATGATGATGACCTTTATGACCTTAAATACATACTTTTAAACCTATTAATACGATTTACTGACTTAGTACTATTTTCCTTAGGTTGAGGACCTTCGGACCGATTACTTGCACACCTTTTCCGAATCGACTTTACGACTACATTATCATTGTGAGTTATAGCATTCCCTTTTTACTTTAACTTATTTTGGGAACTGAGAATACATGCGGATTTTATGTTTTACATACTAGGCACGAGTACTTAAACTTATATATGTGTGGGTTATACAACGGCATAAACATTCCCTTTAGCTCGGTAACGTTTAATCATTGGTTTTTGAACCATGAACGCGAATCTTAGATATGGATCCATAGGGTTTGACATCCCCACTCGGGCTAGTCGCGCTAGTATTTAACGAGTGTTTAATACTTCGTAGACATACGCACTTGCCAAGTGTACTTTCAGGGGGTATAAACGTTAAGTTAGTAACCAAGTGCCCACGGTTAACATATACTTTATCATACTGTTTTGAAACGCTCTTTGTAGCACTAAAATCTCGTGGCCTACCTTACATACTGTTATACTTAAACTATAGCTCACCAACCTTTGTGTTGACTTTTTTAAGCATGTTTTTCTCAGGTGCTTGAGGTTAGCTTCCGCTGTGTACTAGTCGTGCTGTAGACACCCGCTGCTTAGAGTTGTCATCGCATGAACTACTTTATTTTGCATTCAAACATTCGTAATTTTGAACTATGACTTGTAACGACCATTTTGGTCACATACACTTATTATTTGCTTCTACTTAGTGAAGCATGCTTTTGAAATGTAAAACATTTGATGTCGGTTATGACATCACCTTTTTATCGTGAATGCAACTTCTTTAATTACAGCATATAGTACTTAACCTTGTAATGATCCTGTTGTTGATAATTCGTACACGATGGTTTTGTACGGGGCATCACACTGCTATTATAACGTCTTTGTTTTTTTGTTCGAATATTATTAGCCGCTTTTCTATTTCTCAAGATTCATAACCTTATTTTTGTTTTTGTTTCTAAATTTCATATTGAATGCGAATATACAAGAGTGTATTTTCATTTTAATGATAATTAATGGTCACAAAACACATATTTGAAGTCACTACATTCCCACAAAATTGAGCAAAATTTTGTGGAGTATTTTTCAAAAAAAATTCAATTGCAGATTAGGTACATTTTCACAAGATAACTAAAAAACGGCTCTACGAGCAAGACTTCCTTTAGGTTTTCCCCGGTTTGAAGCAGTTTATATTTTGAAAATGACATTTTACTATTTTTAAAGGTGAATTTTACACTTTTAGATCTTAGAATAAGTAATACCTTCACATGTGAATTGTTGTGCCTATTTAAATACCATTATGATACTTGTTTTTATTTAATATTGTTTTTAGGTACATCGAGAATTATGTTGGGGCTACTATCTCACCACTAGCTACAAAATGTTGCTGCTTTTATATCTTGTTTTTTTATTGCTCGAGTATTTTTAGCCAATTTTTTTTCTTCTTTAGATTCATAACCATATTTTTTTAATTTCTAAATATCATTTTGAATGGGAATATATGAGAGTGTAGTTTCGTTTTAATGATAATTAATGGCCCCAATACACATATTTGAAGTCACTACATTCCCCACAAAATTGGGCAAAATTTTAGGGTGAATTTTCCGAAGGATTTTCAATTGCAGATTATGCTCATTTTCGCAAGATAACTAGAAAACGGTGCTACGAGCAAGATTTGCTAAAGGCTTTCCCGCGTTCGAAGCAGTTTAGATTCCGATAATGACATTTTACTATTTTTAAAGATGAATTTTGCACTTTTAGATCTTAGGAGAAGTAATACCTTCACATGTGAATTGTTGTGCCTGTTTAAATACCACTATGATACTTGTTTTTATTTAATATTTTATTTAGTTACATTGAGAATCATGTTGGGGCAACTATCTCAACACTAGCTACAAAATGTTGCTGCTATTATAACATCTTTGTTTTATTGTTCGAGTATTATTAGCCGCCTTTTTATTTCTCTAGACATTATTTTTGTTTTTGTTTCTAAATTGCATATTCAATGCGAATATATGAGAGTGTATTTTATTTTTAATGATAATTAATGGCCACAAAATACATATTTGAAGTCACTACATTCCCCACAAAATTAGGCAAAATTTTGTGGAGTATTTTTGAAAAAAAATTCAATTGCAGATTAGGCCCATTTTCACAAGATAACTAAAAAACGGCTCTACGAGCAAGACTTCCTTTAGTTTTTCCCCGGTTCGAAGCAGTTTAGATTTCAAAAATGACATTTTACTATTTTTAAAGGTGAATTTTGCACTTTTAGATCTTAGAATAAGTAATACCTTCACATGTGAATTGTTGTGCCTATTTAAATACCATTATGATACTTATTTTTATTTAATATTATTTTTAGGTACATCGAGAATCATGTTGGGGCTACTATCTCACCACTAGATACAAAACGTTGCTGCTTTTATAACGTGTTTTTTTATTGCTTGAGTATTTTTAGCCAATTTTTTATTTCATTAGATTCATAACTTTATTTTTTTGTTTCTAAATTTTTTTTGAATGCGAATATTTGAGAGTGTAGTTTCGTTTTAATAATAATTAATGGCACCAATACACATATTTGAAGTCACAACATTCCTCACAAAATTGGGCAAAATTTTAGGGTGAATTTTCCGAAGGATTTTCAATTGCAGATTAGACTCATTTTCGAAAGATAAATAGAAAACGGGCACGAGCAAGATTTCCTAAAGGCTTTCCCGCGTTCAAAGCAGTTTAGATTCCGATAATGATATTTTACTATTTTTAAAGGTGAATTTTGCACTTTTAGATCTTAGGATAAGTAATACCTTCACATGTGAATTGTTGTGCTTGTTTAAATACCACTATGATACTTATTTTTATTTAATATTGTATTTAGTTTCATCGAGAATCATGTTTGGGCTACTATTTCACCACTAGCTACAAAACGTTGCTGCTTTTATAACATTTTGGTTTTATTGTTCGAGTATTTTTAGCCGCTTTTTTATTTCTCTAGATTCATTACCTAGTTTTTGTTTTTGTTTCTAAATTTCATATTGAATGCGCATATATGAGAGTGTAGTTTCGTTTTGATGATAATTAATGGCCGAAAAACACATATTTGAAGTCACTACATTCTCCACAAAATCGGGCAAAATTTTGTGGAGAATTTCTGAAAAATTTTCAATTGCAGATTATTCCCAGTTTCGCAAGATAACTAGAAAACGATGCTACGAGCAAGACTTCCTTAAGGATTTCCCCCGTTCGAAGCAATTTAGATTCCAAAAAACACGTTTTACTATTTTTAAAGGTGAATTTTGCACTTTTAGATCTTAGGATAACTAATACCTTCACATGTGAATTGTTGTGCCTGTTTAAAAACCACAATGATACTTGTTTTTATTTAATATTGTATTTAGGCACATCGAAAATCATGTTGGGGCTACTATCTCACCACTAGCTACAAAATGTTGCTGCTTTTATAACGTCTTTGTTTTATTATTCGAGTATTTTTAGCCGCTTTTTTATTTCTCTAAATTCATAACCTTATTTTTATTTTTGTTTCAAAATTGCATATTGAATGCGAATATATAAGAGTGTAATTTCGTTTTAATGATAATTAATGGCCGCAAAATACATATTTGAAGTCACTACATTCTCCACAATATCGGGCAAAATTTTGTGAAGAATTTTTCGAAAACTTTTCAATTGCAGATTAGGCCCATTTTCGCAAGATAAGTAGAAAAGGACGCTACGAGCAAGACTTCCTTAAGGCTTTCTCCTGTTCGAAGCAGTTTAGATTCCAAAAAAGACGTTACTATTTTTAAAGGTGAATTTTGCACTTTTATATCTTAGGATAAGTAATACCTTCACATGTGAATTGTTGTGCCTGTTTAAATACCACTATGATACTTGTTTTTATTTAAATTGTATTAAGATACATCGAGAATCATGTTGGGGATACTATTTCACCACTAGCTACAAAACGTAGCTGCTTTTATAACATCTTGGTTTATTGTTCGAGTATTGTTAGCCGCTTTTTTATTTCTATAGATTCATAACCTAGTTTTTGTTTTTGTTTCTGAATTTCATATTGAATGTGAATATATGAGAGTGTAGTTTAGTTTTAATGATAATTAATGGCCGTAAAACATATATTTGAAGTCACTACATTCTCCACAAAATCGGGAAAAATTTTGTGGAGAATTTTCCGAAAAATTTTCAATTGCAGATTAGGCCCATTTTCACATGATAACTAGAAAACGACACTACGAGTAAGACTTCCTTAAGGCTTTCCCCCGTTCGAAGTAGTGTAGATGCCAAAAAAGACGTTTTACTATTATTAAAGGTGAATTTTGCAATTTTACATCTTAGGATAAGTAATACCTTCACATGAGAATTGTTGTGCATGTTTAAATACCACTATGAAACATGTTTTTATTTAATATTGTATTTAGATACATCGAGAATCATGTTTTGGGCTACTATTAGCTACAAAACGTTGCTGCTTTTATAACATCTTGATTTTATTGTTCGAGTATTTTTAGCCGCTTTTTTATTTCTCTAGATTCATAACCTAGTTTTTATTTTTGTTTCTAAATTTCATATTGAATGCGAATATATGAGAGTGTAGTTTAGTTTTGATGATGATTAATGGATGAAAAACACATATTTGAAGTCACTACATTTTCCACAAAATCGGGCAAAATTTTGTGAAGAATTTTTCGAAAAATTTTCAATTGCAGATTAGGCCCATTTTCGCAAGATAAGTATGTAACGTCCTCCAGATAGGGTCTAAAAGAAATGTCACTAATATCAAATTAAACCAACATATTATAATATACGAAAACAATACTACATGATAAAATCAAACTTTATTGAGAGTACGCAGCGGAAAATGAAATGTCGTTACAAGAATTGAAATTACAATAAAGTAAATGTTTCAAATGCAAGAATAGTAAATGTGATATCTCTTGTTCCTAAGTCCAAGTAGCATCACATAAGCAGTAAGTAAGTAAGCTTGAATCAATCAACACCTGAGACAAACATGCTAAAGTGTCAACCAAAAAGGTTGAGTGAAATCATAGGTTTAACAAAAGTAGTTATCGTTGTTTTTAGACCACAAGATTTAGTTTGTAAAGTTGATCTCCCGCAGGATCAAAAAGGCGTGATATTTAGACTAAACGTTCAAGTTTGCCCCAATGACAAGTTGTGTCTGTCCTTGTCAGTTTAATTTCATTATTAAGTAGTACAAAGACTTAGTCAAATGTATCGGGGACGTTACTCCCGATAGGCCTACCCGCAATAATTAAGCATGCAATCAACGAGCAATTAAAAATATCACTGTAGGGACTTAGTTAGACATAGCCGGGTATAGCATAGTTTTAGCAGTTGGTACTTGTGTCTAAAGTGTAAAATGTAAAAAAAGCATGTGTCTCACCCCAATAAAAGGAAGTAAGTTTGCTAGCAATAAAGAGTGGGGCTATGAGTTCACCTTAGTAAGTAGATAAGAGACGGTTATTTTTCGGAATAGAAAGTTGGATGAACGTGCAGAAAGTCAACCTATTGACATTTAAGAGTAGTAAGTGTTTTTGTCCATGTTTAAGTAAATGTTTAAGTATGATAGTATTTTAAGTATAGTTCGTTTTTCTTTTCTAGTAAGTTTCTATTTTTTTTAGAAAGTTTCCACTTTTAGTAGATTTCTTATCTTAGTAAGTTTCTATAACTAGAAAGTTTCTACTTTAAGAGTGTTTTCCATTTTAGGATATTTGTCGTATTTGATAAGCTTCCAATCACCCCTTTCCCTTCGAATGGCCATTTTAGGTCTAGGGGCTTGAGCTATAGGACCCTTTAAATCGGAAATCCAAACCCTTCCGCCTAGAGTTTCGTAGAAACCATTCGTCAAGAAAGTTCGAAGATCTATACATCTCTATTACATATCCCAAAATGTTTTTATGTGTTATAATATAAGTAGTAGGTTATAGGTGTTAGTAATAGTAATAGTGTATATATGTTAATTAATAATATAAGTAGTATTAAGGTTTCATTAATTAGGGTTAGTTAATTAAAGTAGTATTTAATAACTAGGGTTTAGTAATTAATGTCCTAGGGTTTAATAAATTAGGGTTTAGTAAATTAGGGTTTTATTTAATGTAGTAATGATTAGGTAATGATTATGATTTTAATAATTAAAGTGGTATTAAATAATTAGGGTTAGGTTTAATGAATTAGGGTTTAAATAATTAGGGTTATATATATATATATATATATATATATATATATATATATATATATATATAATTCGTATATATGTATATATATATATATATATATATATATATAATATATTTTTTTACATGCATATATATATATATATATATGTCGTGTATATATATGTATATGTATATATATTCTTCTTAAATAATAAGTATATGTATATGTGGTGTATATATCTTGTTTACATTTTTAAATCATAAACAATTCTTGATCAAATCTTCTAGGGTTTTAAAGATCAAATAAAACTTCCTCCACTTTTTTTTAAAAGTCGACATGTATGTATGTATATGTATATATTTTTTTTTACATGAACAATATATATGTATATGAACTAGTATGAACACGATTATGATTATAACATGAATTGAAAGTAAATGTTAAGAGTTTTGGATCTAGGGTTTTTACCTTGATGAAGATCTATGAAGATTAACAAGAAAAGTTAATGAACACTTGAAGATGAAGATCAAAACCGTGAAGTTTTGAAGAACACCTTTGAAGATCTTGATGAACATGAAGTACGCGATGAAGATCCTTTGAAGATTTCTTGAAGATCACTTGAAGATCTTGAAGATGGGGTGGTGATTTTTGGTTTTCTTGGCCAAAATTAGGGTAGAGGTAGGGAGAGATTTGAGAGAGAATTGTAAGAATGATTTGGTACAAGAATAGCTCTAGCCTAGGTCTCTATTTACAGGAGAGATTAGAAAATTCTAGATTTAGGGTTTTGCAAGTTTTACTTAGGGAACAAGTTAGGGCATTCCATGGAACTTTTTCATTTTAAACCTTGTACTTTTGGTTAGTTAAAATAGCTCACTAAATGTTCTAGTTTAATGTTTAAAGGCTACAAGTTTAGAGTATTACATTCTGTTCACGAAAATTAATTAGCTTATTATTTTCATCTCTTATTAACTTGTCAATTATTACACAAAGTTATTATGTTTTATAATTTTTAATACTTAACAATTGTTGATTAAAGTTTAATTGTTAAGTTTTAATTATTCGTTTGGGCAAAATAATTGATAAGAGGATATATAAATGTTGGAAATTTGAGGGTCGTTATAGTACCTCCCCGTTATTAGAAACTTCGTCCCGAAGTTTTAAGTAGATTTCTCATTTGCATCAGCAGTTGAGAAGAGATAGAAGTATTTCCGTATCATTTGGTCTTTGCGTTCCCATGTTTGTTAGGGGCTTCTACGCTAATCACAACGAATTTTACAATAGAGTTTGATTTTCACGTTCCCTGGTACAATCGGGGCCCTTTCGTGAATTCCAATGAGTGTTATCAATAAGTATATTATTTTGTTTACACGTTTGATCTCATGATCCTTAACCTTAATAGGTCGTTTACAAAGTTCATTAAATGCGGAGATTTTCCAAGGAATAACAAGAGTGTCGTTTGACTAGTTTTCCTTTAAAAGGAAAGTTGATACTACATCAGCATTAAATGTGTCGTTGAACTCATTAAGATTTTGAGTGTTTATGCCACAATAATAGGGCAGATAAATAGAATGAATTACGTAGAGATTTCAGTTTCATAGTTTGATGTATGGTTGGTGTTTGTTAGAGATAGTACCAGCTTCAAGTTTCGAAAGGTAACCATAATACCTTTAGTTTTCAAGAGATGTCTAATAGACAAATGAGATGTTAGTTGAGAGTTCGTTGATCTCAGGATAATACGAGCGATTAAATTTAAGACATCGTTCAGTATACATGAGAACTTGTCTTTAGAAATAGTTTCAGAATGTAGCTTTAAGATTTATGATTTCAGTTTCATATCGAATCATAGATTAAAACTTGACTAGAATAACATCTAGTTGCAAACCCAAAAGGAAAGTCTAAGGTAACTCCTTCAGAGTAACAAAAGTGTTTTCGCTCAAATGGCGAGTCGGTCTATTATTTACTTATGAGTTTAAATGTGGATGAGAATAAATGTGAATCATTGATTATAAGGTATTGTTTCTACCATGAAGGAACCTTTGCTTCCTTGTTCAAAAGATCGTAGTATTGATGTTTACGAGAGCGACGTGGTTTGGCCGTGAAATATCGGAAGTAGAAACTTCTTAACGAATAACATAGTAAGGAAGAGATGATGAACGTAAAGAGGTAAGTCTCGTTCTTGCACGGAGAATGAGAATAAAGATGATCCAAACACATTGGAGAGCAATACGAAAGTTTTAATAATAAACCAAAGTAATTTTTGAAAAGTTGCGACATTTGTTATAACAATATAAACGAAGCGGAGCTATTGGTAAAACTTGAGTTATGTACAACACGTACTATTTTATGTGAAATAATTTGAACAATACGAAAAAAGAGTTGATTAAAAGAATGTTTAATTTAATGAAACAAAGATAAATTGCTAAAAATGCGTAAGTGTTTATATAATTAGTGAAAGTAATTTTAGAGGAGGTGACGAAATGATGTTCATAGTAAAACTAGGGTTACGTAATATTTTGTAAAGTAATTCCAATTTAATCAAAGTGGAAATTTGTAGAAGTGAAAGTATAATTTGATATGTACTAGTCAAAGTACGTAAAGTTAAGTTTATGTATAAGCTTTTATAAATCACATAAGTGAAAAATCATTTTTTATAAATTCCGAGATAGTTTGAAAATAAAGACTCGTGTAAGAAATCTTTGGAAAAACAGGATACTTGTATTTAAGAGTTTATTTGTTTGAGAAAAATTTATTGAAGATTTTAAAATTCCGGAGGATAATTGTGTAATAATTGTTTCAAGGTAGTGAAAACTAATGGATCGACTTTTATCAGGGCATGAGTCCTTGGACTCGAAATGTTAACATTAAAGTTAGAAGGATGATAATGTGATTATCATCAAATGAGTAAATCCCTCGGATTTAGAGTTATGTATGAAAGAACTTCAAATAAGATTTGCAACTTCGAATCGTTCGAATGATAGTGAGCGTTCGAGAACTCGGCATGAATAATCTGGCAGTCGCATATACAAGTATAAATAAATGCTAAAGCAGTGACTTTCAACTATGTAATGATTGTTTGAATTCAGCCTTAATTGGTCTGAGAGGAGGATACGTTAAAGTATGATGGAATCATTTCAATTGTTACAGTAGTTTTTCAGATGAGTTTAGCTCAAGCCACAACTTGAGATAGTGTATTTCACCTCTGGTTTTCGAGTTGACAATGATCGATTATTGTTTGAGTATGGCACCATTACTTGCATGGTGCCAAGTAGTCTATTATAAGTAGATGTACGAGTATAGAAGTTTCTTGACTATGATAGTTAAAACAATACATGTATGGAGGTTCCATTCTTCAGAAGATTATGCATATGAGATATTTATCATCTCGACATAGATAATGTAATATTGGAAATGGTGTTTGTAATATCGACATTGGAGGGTTCAAATGACATAGGTTTTTGAAAGTCATATGAGAATTTACAACGAGAGTGTAATAACAAGTGATGATTATGTATCAATGATCAGGAGATATCCATTTAGGATGAATGAATTTCAAGATTCGATTGTTTACAACTTTTTATGGTACATGAAAGTTTGTTAAATGAGTATGAGATAGATATATAGTTTGATTAGAATGAGTTCTTCGTATCTTCTAAATATCAAGATGATCATTTTTCTCTTTTCATGCCGTTGCATTTGGTTTTTGAACAGATAGATAATATAATCACGTTGGCCACCGTCATTATATTTCACTAATTTATATTTCCTTTCCAAGGTCACTCCATAAGGTCAGGATATGTAATCAATGATGACTTCTAATATAGTGAGTTAAGGACAGCAGTAATCTTAGCTGGATCGACAAATGCGGGTCCGTGAGGAAGATATTGAGAAAACGGCTTTCCGAACGTGGGTCCGTGAGGAAGATATTGAGAAAACGGCTTTCCGAACGCGTTACGGGCATTTTGAGTTTGTAGTTATGCCTTTTGGTCTTACGAATGCACCAGCGGCATTCATGGATCTTATGAATCGAGTGTGCCAACCTATGTTGGACAAGTCGGTAATTGTGTTCATTGACGACATACTTGTCTATTCGAAGAGTATGAAGGAACATGAACACCATTTGCGGGGTGTGTTGAAAATGTTGCGAAAGGAGAAGTTGTATGCTAAGCTCTCCAAATGTGAATTTTGGCTAAGGGAAGTTCAATTCCTTGGTCATATTATAAATAAGGAAGGTATACAAGTAGATCCAGGGAAGATAGAGACGGTGAAGAGTTGGGGACAACTGACTACACCTACGGAAATCCGAAGTTTTCTCGGATTGGCCGGTTATTATCGTCGGTTTATCCAAGACTTTTCTAAGATCGCTTCTCCATTGAAGAAGTTAACAAGGAAGAACGCGAGATTTAATTGGGAGAACGAGCAAGAAATCGCTTTTCAATTGTTAAAAGAAAAGTTGTGTCAAGCTCCGGTGTTAGTGTTGCCGGAAGGGGTAGAAGACATGACGGTTTATTGTGATGCTTTTTTAAATGGGCTCCGGTGTGTTCTAATGCAAAGAGGTAAAGTCATCGCTTATGCCTCTCGACAACTAAAGGAACACGGAATGAGATATCCGACTCATGATCTTGGGTTGGCGGCGGTTGTGCATGCATTGAGATTTGGCGTCATTACTTGTATGGTGTTAAGTGTACAATTTATTCGGATTATAAGAGTTTGAAACATATTTTTGATCAATGAGATTTGAATTATCGTCAACGTAGATGGATGGATGTGGTAAAAGACTATGATTGTGAAATCTTATATCATCCGGGTAAGGCGAATGTGGTCGCGGATGCGTTGAGTCGAAAGAGTCAACATCCGACGATACGTGTAGGATCGTTACGTTTGATTATTACTAACGATTTTCTTGTGAAGCTTTGTGAGATTCAAAGTGAAGCTTTTGTTAACAACAAGCATGAGGAAAGAATCGTGGGGCAAACGGGGTCTATTACCTTAGGCCCGCATGGTTTGTTGTCCTTTCAAGGAAGAGTGTGGGTGCCTAAGATGGGGGATTATCGACGAGTGCTACTTGATGAAGCACATAAGTCAAAGTATTCTATTCATCCGGGCACGACGAAAATGTATCTTGATTTAAGGAAGGAGTATTGGTGGCCGGGCATAAACGTGATGTTGTTAAGTATGTTGAACAATGCGTCACGTGTTTGCAAGTTAAAGCCGAACACCAAAAGCCGTATGGTATGTTACAACCGTTAGAAATCCCGAGATGGAAATGGGAGCACGTTACCATGGATTTCATTACAAAGTTACCAAAGACGGCGATGACCCAATTTGATTCGATTTGGGTGATAGTTGATCGATTGACGAAAAGTGCCTTGTTTCTTCCCATTCGGGAAGCAATATCGTCGAAGACTTTGTCTAAGTTGTTTATCAAGGAGGTGATATCGAGACACGGGGTTCCTATATCTATTATTTCGGATCGAGATACTCGTTTCACATCTCGGTTTTGGGAAATATTTCATGAAGATATGGGTACACAATTGAAATTGAGCACGGCGTACCATCCTCAAACGGACGGTCAAACTGAACGTACGAATCAAACATTGGAGGATATGTTACGGGCGTGTATGATTGATTTCGGTGATAGTTGGGATAAGCACTTACCGTTGGTGGAATTCTCGTACAATAATAGTTATCATACTAGTATCGGGATGCCACCTTACGAGATGCTTTATGGGCGTAGGTGTCGAACTCCGATTTGTTGGGGTGAAGTGGGACAAAGAGAAATCGGGAGCACCGATTTGGTTTTAGAGACGAATAGCAAGATTGATATGATTCGGACTCATTTGAAAAATGCTCAAGATAGACAAAAATCTTATGCCGATAAGCGTAGATGAAAAATTGAGTTCCAAGAAGGTGACATGGTGATGCTTAAAGTTTCGCCATGGAAAGGTGTTATTCAGTTTCGAAAACGGGGAAAGTTAGCTCCTCGGTTTATTGAGCCATTTAAAATTTTAGCTCGTGTTGGTGAAGTTGCGTATCGTTTGGAATTACCCGAAGAGCTTGCGGGGATCCATAATACATTTCATGTTTCCCATCTCCGTAAGTGTCTTGCGGATGATTCTTCATGGGTGCCTTTAGACGAGATTGAGCTAAACAATAAGTTAGAGTATATTGAGGAGCCGATTACTATACTCGATGAGAAGGTCAAAAGGTTGAGAAATAAAGAGGTGAGAACTTTTAAAGTTCAATGGCGTCGTAGTAAAGGTTCCGAGTTTACTTGGGAGCCCGAAGAGTTTGTGTTAGTTTATCTTCCCGCTTGTCATGCGGCTTGGATCGCGAGGACGCGCTCCGATTCAAGTGGAGGAGAGTTGTAGACCCGAATAATTATTGTACAGATTGTAAATAGGGTGCTTAAAGTGTGGATAATAGTAGGTAAATAAACAGAGACCAGAACCTGTTCAGACCATAAGTGTACGCGTGGCACACTTCTCCAGCTGGCAGATTATGTTTCTTTTAATTAGATATTTTAGAAGGGCTTTTTGGTAAATTCACATGGGGACGAGTTAAAGGCCACAAGATCAGTTAGTGGAGTGTCATAATGATGTGTGAAATCTAGTATATAATTTATCTCTGAAAATGCCGGTTTAAAGATTACTACACACTAACGGGCAGTGTACCCGATAGTGCAATAGTATAAAGTTGGTAATTCCGAAATCGTTCCAAGGACAGTTTAACATGAGAATTAAGATTATAACTAATAAAAATAAACTAAGTTAATCTATGAAAATTGAAAGTACGAGATAATTTGTTTTGTGGCTATTTAACGATTAGCCAAATCAAGGATAAATTAAAACTAAAAGACAATATTCTTGGTATTTTTAAGTTTAAGCTTTAAAGCAAACAAACAAGTAAAAATAAGATAGTTGTAATCAAATAGGAGAACGAATGCTTGTCTAGAGCTTTTACACCTAGTATTGGATGCATTTAGATTAAGCCCCAGTTATTATCTAACTAATGTGAATTATCTAGTCGATTCACCTGGAATTTCCCTGCGCAAACACTTCAATTAAGATTACACGACAAGGAATTCCCCGTAGCCTAAGACCTCTTAAATGTGACTAAATATCTCAACTGAGATGAAGACTCGAATCACAATCACACCAACTCTCGTAGTGTGTAATTCACCCCTATTCCATCTAGCCTTTTGAATTCAATTTACTCTCGTCTCCGAGTAAGCAAACAATCAATTAAGACAAACCATTTGTAAATTTATGTATTAAATTGATGAACTCTCGTCCTATCAAACAAATACACAACCAATTGAATCGAAAAGTCTAGCTTTAATAAGAATCGTTCTTTAATTCAAACATCAAATCATCATTAATTAAAAGACTAACTAATAAGTAGCATCCAACACAAAGGTTTATAAGTCTAGACAAACAATAAATAACGTAGCCAATAACCATGGCAACAATAGAAATTAAAGTAACAATTAATAAAGAAAACATTGTTTGATAAGTAAGAATCAACCTAACACAACGAATCTTGATTAGTGAACATAGCCTTCGTATGCTCCCTTTCTAGTACCCTATCTTGTGTAGCGACCCGACAAAATCATCATTGACGGCACCGTCTACTTAGGTCCCGTCATGTGGTCATAAGTCTTTAAAACAACGTTTGACCAAAATATGTCACATTCATTTCAATTATAAAGATGTTTTAAGGTTTACAAAGTAGGTTCGATGACCAAACATGTTACAATGTTATAAGTACAATTGAAACCTATGCGACATAAATTAAGTTAAGTCAAAAGACGCTCTACGTATGCATGTATACTCGACATCCAAGCAATTATCAAAAATAATGAGCGGAAGCATGTATCACAAAAAGTTTAAGGTCGTGAGGAAAACATAGAAATCTTCAACGAAAACGTTGGTGAAATCATAGGTTTAAGTAAGTAAGTAAGTACAAATGAACCACAAGATTTATATCATTGAAATAATAGTAAACCATTCTAAAATTGTTATCACGAGCACCCAATTATCAAGGCTTAACTTTCCATCCATAGAACCCCATCACAATAGTTTTAGAACATACACTGTTTCTCGAAAATATATTCCATCCGAATAACGGTAGCGAACCGTCCGAATGAGGGTTTGTCAAACCTATATGGCCATATAACATAAGTTCTCGCTTACACCCAGCAAGTGTAACTAATGATAATCGAATTGAGAATTTTTGTTCAAACTCGTATGTAGAATGTTTGTTTTCATGTACTTGTGTTCAGTTAGTAAAAAGAAACGTTTATGTTTTCTCATCCCAAATGTAAGTTCAAAAGTGTAAAAGTGGGACTATGATCTCACCTTGAGTGCAAGCGTATAAAAGTACTTCATAAGTAAACGTGTGCAAGGACGAATGCTAGTCTTGACCTAAACAAGTAAGTCGTATCAATAACGGTAAACACGATTGGTTAAAGTGTTCAATTAGTCATATGGCTCATTTCGACTCGATTATTATAGCATGTGAATCAAATTGTCAAGTTTCATGCAAGGTACAAGTATAAAAACATGTTAGAATGGTTGCATAAGTATTTGGTTAAGTTTGGACAAAAGTCAACTTTGGTCAAGTCAAAGTCAACAAAAAAGTCAACACGTTCGGGTCGGGTCCCGAACTATTTTTCTGAGGTTTTTAATCATATATAAGCATGTTAGAACAAGTTACATGTGAATCGGAGGTGCGTAGCATAGCAAACATTTTTCGAAATTTGACCATGTAGGTCAGTCCCTGAATGCGGCTTATCTCGAGCCGAAACCAAGGATTGCCGCGCCGCGGCAATCAACGTGAACTGGTGCCTTTCCAGTTTCAATTATTTAAGTCTCAATCAACTTCAATTAAGCACAATTCGCAAACCATAAACACTTAAAACGTGTACCATGCATCGTTGGAAAGGTAATTTAACGAGCAATGCAACTAAACACCTTTCATCAATTAAAAACATCATTTACAAAAATCAAAGTTCAAGTCGAATGCTCATTTAATGTTCGTCATAAATACTTCCAAGTTCATAAATGCACATTTATGATTCGGGAATTAAATACACACATATGATACGCCGTTTCATAGGTAATCAAGCATACAATTCAACTAACCTCTTACCAACAACAATTCATGGCATTCAATACACCAAAAGTTCACATTTAGGTCTATCAAACCCTAACCAACATCACCAAAATCAATAATCAAATTTATGAAGTTTTCTAAAGCAACCTACACATCAAATTGAGGCTAGTGATACTAGTAACACAATTAAAACATGCACTTATAACATTTAACAACATTCAAGCAACCAAAATCACCAAATCAAACACATCAAAATTCAAGTTCATGCTAGTTGCTTAAAATAATGAGATCAAACATATAAATCACATATTCAAGACTTGAGCCATAGACACTAATTAACACTTTTATAAGTAAATATCATCAAGAACACAAAATCTAGTAATTTTAGAAAGTTACCCAAATGAGAAGTAATCGGTATGGATTCGAAGAGGAAGATGCAACGATTTCAAATATGTAATTTGTTTTGATGTTTGATTGTTAGATTGAAAATGGATGATGAATCTTTGAATTGGTGTTTGAGAGAATATGTCGAAAGTATTTAGAAAAATGGAAAATGGAAAAGATAATGAATGGTGGAGGTGGGTGTTGACCACTTTGACCTAGTCAAAACTTTGGTCATTTGGCAACATTGGTCCCTCAAGTTTGAATCGGGGGTGTGAATTACCTAAACGAGATAATTTAAAACGCGTATCAACAGGAGATGTTATAAATATTTAACGGACTATAAAATAGTTAAACGGAAAGTAAATGGAAAAAGGTGGGATGTTACATTACCTACTCCTTAAAAGAAATTTTGTCCCGAAATTTAAGTAGGCGTAGTAGTCGTTGTTTCTTCCTTGAGATCTTGCGTTTCCGAATCCGCGAATAAATGAGGGTATTTCTTTTGCATTTGATCTTGTCTTTCCCAAGTAAACTCGGGTCCCCTTTTGGCATTCCAACGGACCTTAACGATCGAAATTCTACTTTGTTTTAGTGTCTTGACGGAGGTGTCCACAATTTCAACCGGTTCTTCCACAAAGTGGAGTTTGTCAACAATAGTAAGTTCCTCAAGAGGGATGATGAGTTCGGGTTCGGCAAAACACTTCTTCAAGTTCGATACATTTAAAGTAGGATGAACGGAGCTCAGTTGAGGCGGAAGATCTAAAAAATAAGCAACGCTCCCAACACGCTCCAAGATTTCGAAAGGACCAAAATACTTCGGATTTAGTTTCCCGCGTTTCCCGAAACGGATTACACCTTTCCAAGGTGCGCCTTTTAACATTACACGATCACCGACTTTAAATTCAAGGTCGTTGCATCGTTTGTCAATATAGCTCTTTTGACGACTTCGAACCGTCCTAAGCCTATCTCGGATTTGAACGATCTTCTCGGTTATTTCATGAATTTACATATTAACTAATAGACAAAAGTTATGAATAGTAACCAGGGGTATTTTTGCCTATCTCGGATTTGAACGATCTTCTCGGTTATTTCATGAATGAGTTCGGGTCTGGTGATTTGTGTGTCGCCTACTTTGGCCCAACAAAGAGGTGAACGACATTTTTGGCCATATAATGCTTCGAATGGTGCAGCGTTAATACTCGTGTGATAACTATTGTTGTAGGAGAATTAGGCGAGAGGCAAGTGCTTGTCCCAAGCTTTTCCAAAATCGATAACGCAAGCTCGCTTCATGTCTTCCAAGGTTTGAATTGTGCGTTCGCTTTGTCCGTCGATTTGTGGATGATATGCGGTGCTCATGTCTAAACGCGCTCCCAACGCTTCTGTAAAGTACGCCAAAATCTAGAAACAAAACGGCCATCTCGGTCAGAAATAATCGATAAGGGTACATCGTGATGGGCGACAATATCTTTAATGTAAAGTTGTGCAAGTTTCTCCATTTTGTCAGTTTCCTTCATGGCTAGGAAGTGTGCGGATTTGGTGAGACGCTCAACAATAACCCAAATAGTATCATAACCGCCCACCGTCTTTGGTAGTTTGGTGATAAATTCTATCGTTATCCTTTCCCACTTCCATTGCGAATTTTGGGTTGTTGAAGTAGTCCGGACGGTCTTTGATGTTCGGCTTTGACTTTGGAGCAAGTTAGGCATTTTCCAACATAAGTAGCGACGTCCCTTTTAATGTTCGGCCACCTATATTGTTCCTTGAGGTCGTGGTACATCTTATTGGCACCGGGGTGAATCGAATATCTTGACTTATGGGCTTCATCTAAAATAAGAATTCGTAGGTCCCCATAACTAGGTACCCAAATTCTTCCGGCGAAATATTGGAGTCCAGTTTCTTTAACTTCAAATCGAGAGGTGAGGACGTTCAAGTGTTCGAGAGAGATGTTTTCATCCTTGAGAGCCTCATCTTGGGCTACACGAATTTGACTATTGAGGTTGGTGTGAATGGTGATGTTTAAAGCTCAGACACGAAGAGGCACCGCTCTTTCCTTTTGACTTAAGGCATCGGCTACTACGTTTGCCTTCCCGGGATGGTAACGAAGCTTAAAATCATAATCGTTTAAAGTATCAATCCACCTTCGTTATCTCATGTTTAGTTGCTTTTGGACGAAGATGTGTTGGAGGCTTTTATGATCGGTGAAGATAGTACTCTTGGTTCCATAAAGATAGTGTCTCCATATTTTAAGTGCAAAGACAACGGCTTCGAATTCAAGATCATGTGTCGTGTAGTTTCGTTCATGAATTTTTAGTTATCGAGAGGCATAAGCAATGACTTTCTTTCGTTGCATCAATACACACCCAAAACCATGTTTTGAGGTATCGCAATATACAACAAAATCATCATTGCCTTCGGGAAGAGACAAGATAGGAGCGGTGGTTAGCTTTGTCTTCAAGACTTGAAACGCGAATTCTTGCTCGGTCGCCCAAATGAATTTCTTTCCCTTGTGAGTTAACGCGGTTAGAGGACGTGCAACCAAAGAGAAGTTTTCGATGAATCTACGATAGTACCCGGCGAGACCCAAGAATTGACGTATGTGAGTAGGAGTAGTAGGAGTCTCCCATTTGCTAATGGCTTCGATTTTTGAGGGATCGACCTTAATACCTTGATCGCTTACAACATGACTAAGAAATTGAAATTTCTTCAACCAAAATTTACACTTGTAGAATTTGGCGTAGAGTCGTTCTTGTATAAGGAGTTCGAGTACGAGTCGGAGGTGTTGTTCGTATTCTTCTTCGCTTTTAGAATAGACCAAGATGTCATCGATGAACACAATAACGAATTTATCGAAATATGGTTTGTACACGTGGTTCATAAGGTCCATGAACACCGCCGGTGCATTAGTGAGACCAAATGGCATTACAAGAAATTCATAACTACCATAACGAGTCCGGAAAGCGGTTTTGGAGACATCTTCCCCCTTAACCCTTAATTGATGATAACCCGAGCGGAGATCGATTTTTGAATATACACGAGATCCTTGTAATTGATCAAAGAGGTCATCGATGCGTGGAAGAGGGTATCGATTCTTAACCGTCAATTTGTTTAGTTCACGATAGTCGATACACATTCGTAGGGATCCATCTTTCTTCTTAACGAATAAAATCGGAGCGCCCCATGGTGAATGGCTAGGTTGGATAAAACCACGGTCAAATAGTTCTTAGATTTGACTTTGCAATTCTTGCATTTCGGAGGGAGCAAGTCTATACAGTGCACGTGCTACGGGTTCAGCTCCCGGAATAAGATCGATTTGGAATTCTACCGGTCGATGAGGTGGAAGACCACGCAATTCGTCGGGAAATACATCGGAAAAGTCACTAACAATTGGCACATCATCGATATGCTTCTCATCAGACTCGACTTTCTTAACGTGGGCAAGGATCGCAACCTTACGAAGTAGTTTTCTAACTTTAAGGCACGAGACGAGGTTGAGTCTGGTGCAACTCTTATCGCCATAAACAATCAAAGGTTCACCATTCTCGATAGGAATTCGGATTGCGTTAAGATCACAAAGGATGTGAGATTTTGTTTTTGCTAACCAATTATTACATCGAAGCTCCCTAGTTCCATAGGTATCAAGTCAATTTCAAATTCCTTACCCAATAAGTTTAACGTACACCCCCGATAATATTTGTCGGCACTCAATAGTTTCCCGTTGGCCACTTCAATGGTATAAGTGGTATCTAGTGGAAGTGGTGGAGTGCTAAAAGAATGAGTCAAAGTCTTGGATACAAAACTCTTATCGGCACCCGAATCGAATAAACAAGAAACATAAGAATTGTTGAGAAGAAACGTACCCGTGACTAGTTCATTGTCATCTTGGGTTTCCTCGGTGTTAATGTTGAAAGCTCGGCCGCGCATATTGGGTTTATCTTTCTTCTTTGGACATTCATTTCTATAATGACCCGTTTGTCCACATTCGTAACAAGTGACCGTCTTTGGTGCATTGGGCCCCTTTCGAGCGACAGGGGTGGCACTTTTACATTCGTTGGCCTTATGACCAATTCCTTGGCACCGATGGAAAATCAGCTTGCCACATTCACCAAAGTGATGCTTGTTGCATTTGTTGCAAAGAGGTAGGTTTCCGACATAACCCTTCTTGCCGTCGGAGGTGAAAGGCTTCTTGGCAAAGTCATTGTTGCTTGATTGGGGGCTTCCCATTTTCTTTTGTTGTTACCCGACTTATCCTCGGATTTAGGTGCCGGAACTACAATTTCGTCCACAGTTTCTATCAATTTGCGGGCCATGTTCAAAGCTTCTTGATGATTAGTGGGTTTGGATGACATTACTCCGTGTTTGATGCTCTTTGGAAGACCATCCATGTAAAGTTCAACCCTTGAAGATTCAGGGTTCACAAGGTTTGGGCACATCAAGGCTAATTCGGAAAATCGTTGATTATAAGCCTTGAGATCGTTTCCGACCGCTTTTAAAGTTCTTAGCTCTTGTTCGAGCTTTCAGGTTTCTTCACGAGGGAAATATTCGATGATCAACCTTTCCCTTAAATCGGCCCAAGAGAGGGCGTGGGCTTCATCGGTATCCACCGATTGTACATAGGTGTTCCACCAAGTGAGAGCGACACCGGCGAAAGTGTGAGTGGAGTACTTGACCTTGTCTTGGTCCCGACAACCGCTTATGCTAAAGACGACTTCCGTTTGCTCAAACCATCGGGTGAGCACAACCGGTCCCTCAGTTCCATCGAAGGTGTGAGGTTTGCACCAAATGAAAACTTTATAGGAGCATCCCTCGTTTTAGTTACCGGCTCCATTGTTGTTGTTGTGGTTGTTGTTATTGTTGTTGTTGTTGGATGAGTGTCCGGCCATGGCCGCATCTACGGCGGTGGCTATCATTCGTTGTAGAGCTTGTTCGGGTGTTTCATGGCGTGGTACACGGCGATGAGGCATTGTTCCTTCAAAACACAAGAATATCGTTGATTAGTATTTTCAATAATACTAACCGTGATATGGAATGAGGATAAAGAGAAAATTTTCCTTGACTCGCCTTAAATTCTTTATGTCATAATGTCGGAACGTTCATATGAGTCACCGTAATATAATCCCGGAAATTATATTACCCTAATTCATATGTGCATTCGACATTATTTCACTAAGTCAAGGTGGCGTGTCAATCAAATTAAACAACGTGAGATTAAGATGTAATAAGAGTTAGATACGAATGTACCCTATGACTCGGGGTTGACACCAATGAACTCTAAATCTCTACAACCAACGCTATGATACCATCTGTAGCGACCCGACAAAATCGTCATTGACGGCGCCGTCTACTTAGGTCCCGTCATGTGGTCATAAGTCTTTAAAACAACGTTTGACCAAAATATGTCGCATTCATTTCAATTATAAAGATGTTTTAAGGTTGACAAAGTAGGTTCGACGACCAAACTTGTTACAATGTTATAAGTACAATTGAAACGTATGCGACACAAATTAAGTTAAGTCAAAAGACGCTCCACGTATGCATGTATACTCGACATCCAAGAAAGTATCAAAAGTAATGAGCGGAAGCATGTATCACAAAACGTTCAAGGACCTGAGAAAAACATAGAAATCTGTCAACGAAAACGTTGGTGAAATCATAGGTTTAAGAAAGTAAGTACAAATGAACCACAAGATTTATATCATTGAAATAATAGTAAACCATTCTAAAATTGTTATCACGAGCACCCAATTATCAAGGCTTAACTTTCCACCCATAGAACTGAAATGTCCCGTTCTTATTGATTAAAAACGTTCCATATTAATTGATTTCGTTGCGAGGTTTTGACCTCTATATGAGACGTTTTTCAAAGACTGCATTCATTTTAAAACAAACCATAACCTTTATTTCATCAATAAAGGTTTAAAAAGCTTTACGTAGATTATCAAATAATGATAGTCTAAAATATCCTGTTTACACACGACCATTACATAATGGTTTACAATACAAATATGTTACAACAAAATAAGTTTCTTGAATGCAGTTTTTACACAATATCATACAAGCATGGATTCCAAATCTCGTCCTTATTTAAGTATGTGACAGCGGAAGCTCTTAATAATCACCTGAGAATAAACATGCTTAAAACGTCAACAAAAATGTTGGTGAGTTATAGGTTTAACCTATATATATCAAATCGTAACAATAGACCACAAGATTTCATATTTCAATACACATCCCATACATAGAGATAAAAATCATTCATATGGTGAACACCTGGTAACCGACATTAACAAGATGCATATATATAAGAATATCCCCATCATTTCGGGACACCCTTCGGATATGATATAAATTTCGAAGTACTAAAGCATCCGGTACTTTGGATGGGGTTTGTTAGGCCCAATAGATCTATCTTTAGGATTCGCATCAATTAGGGTGTCTGTTCCCTAATTCTTAGATTACCAGACTTAATAAAAAGGGGCATATTCAATTTCGATAATTCAACCATAGAATGTAGTTTCATGTACTTGTGTCTATTTTGTAAATCATTTATAAAACCTGCATGTATTCTCATCCCAAAAATATTAGATTTTAAAAGTGGGACTATAACTCACTTTCACAGATTTTTACTTCGTCGGGAAGTAAGACTTGGCCACTTGTTGATTCACGAACCTATAACAATATATACATATATATCAAAGTATGTTCAAAATATATTTATAACACTTTTAATATATTTTGATGTTTTAAGTTTATTAAGTCAGCTGTCCTCGTTAGTAACCTACAACTAGTTGTCCACAGTTAGATATACAGAAATAAATCGATAAATATTATCTTGAATCAATCCACGACCCAGTGTATACGTATCTCAGTATTGATCACAACTCAAACTATACATATTTTGGAATCAACCTCAACCCTGTATAGCTAACTCCAACATTCACATATAGAGTGTCTATGGTTGTTCCGAAATATATATAGATGTGTCGACATGATAGGTCGAAACATTGTATACGTGTCTATGGTATCTCAAGATTACATAATATACAATACAAGTTGATTAAGTTATGGTTGGAATATATTTGTAGTGACCCGAACTTTTCCATGTTTATATATATTAATTGAGATTGATATTTACATGATTAAATGTTTCCAACATGTTAAGCAATCAAACTTGTTAAGACTTGATTAATTGAAATATGTTTCATATAGACAATTGACCACCCAAGTTGATCGGTGATTCACGAACGTTAAAACTTGTAAAAACTATATGATGACATATATATGGATATATATATATATAGTTAACATGATACTATGATAAGAAAACATATCATAAAGTATATTAACAATGAACTACATATGTAAAAACAAGACTACTAACTTAATGATTTTTAAACGAGACATATATGTAACGATTATCGTTGTAAAGACATTTAATGTATATATATCATATTAAGAGATATTCATACATGATAATATCATGATAATATAATAATTTAAAATCTCATTTGATATTATAAACATTGGGTTAACAACATTTAACAAGATCGTTAACCTAAAGGTTTCAAAACAACACTTACATGTAACGACTAACGATGACTTAACGACTCAGTTAAAATGTATATACATGTAGTGTTTTAATATGTATTTATACACTTTTGAAAGACTTCAATACACTTATCAAAATACTTCTACTTAACAAAAATGCTTACAATTACATCCTCGTTCAGTTTCATCAACAATTCTACTCGTATGCACCCGTATTCGTACTCGTACAATACACAGCTTTTAGATGTATGTACTATTGGTACATACACTCCAATGATCAGCTCTTAGCAGCCCATGTGAGTCACCTAACACATGTGGGAACCATCATTTGGCAACTAGCATGAAATATCTCATAAAATTACAAAAATATGAGTAATCATTCATGACTTATTTACATGAAAACAAAATTACATATCCTTTATATCTAATCCATACACCAACGACCAAAAACACCTACAAACAATTTCATTCTTCAATTTTCTTCATCTAATTGATCTCTCTCAAGTTCTATCTTCAAGTTCTAAGTGTTCTTCATAAATTCCAAAAGTTCTAGTTTCATAAAATCAAGAATACTTTCAAGTTTGCTAGCTCACTTCCAATCTTGTAAGGTGATCATCCAACCTCAAGAAATCTTTGTTTCTTACAGTAGGTTATCATTCTAATACAAGGTAATAATCATATTCAAACTTTGGTTCAATTTCTATAACTATAACAATCTTATTTCAAGTGATGATCTTACTTGAACTTGTTTTCGTGTCATGATTCTGCTTCAAGAACTTCGAGCCATCCAAGGATCCATTGAAGCTAGATCCAATTTTCTCTTTTCCAGTAGGTTTATCCAAGGAAATTAAGGTAGTAATGATGTTCATAACATCATTCGATTCATACATATAAAGCTATCTTATTCGAAGGTTTAAACTTGTAATCACTAGAACATAGTTTAGTTAATTCTAAACTTGTTCGCAAACAAAAGTTAATCCTTCTAACTTGACTTTTAAAATCAACTAAACACATGTTCTATATCTATATGATATGCTAACTTAATGATTTAAAACCTGGAAACACGAAAAACACCGTAAAACCGGATTTACGCCGTCGTAGTAACACCGCGGGCTGTTTTGGGTTAGTTAATTAAAAACTATGATAAACTTTGATTTAAAAGTTGTTATTCTGAGAAAATGATTTTTATTATGAACATGAAACTATATCCAAAAATTATGGTTAAACTCAAAGTGGAAGTATGTTTTCTAAAATGGTCATCTAGACGTCGTTCTTTCGACTGATATGACTACCTTTACAAAAACGACTTGTAACTTATTTTTCCGACTATAAACCTATACTTTTTCTGTTCAGATTCATAAAATAGAGTTCAATATGAAATCATAGCAATTTGATTCACTCAAAACGGATTTAAAATGAAGAAGTTATGGGTAAAACAAGATTGGATAATTTTTCTCATTTTAGCTACGTGAAAATTGGTAACAAATCTATTCCAACCATAACTTAATCAACTTGTATTGTATATTATGTAATCTTGAGATACCATAGACACGTATACAATGTTTCGACCTATCATGTCGACACATCTATATATATTTCGGAACAACCATAGACACTCTATATGTGAATGTTGGAGTTAGCTATACAGGGTTGAGGTTGATTCCAAAATATATATAGTTTGAGTTGTGATCAATACTGAGATACGTATACACTGGGTCGTGGATTGATTCAAGATAATATTTATCGATTTATTTCTGTACATCTAACTGTGGACAACTAGTTATAGGTTACTAACGAGGACAGCTGACTTAATAAACTTAAAACATCAAAATATATTAAAAGTGTTGTAAATATATTTTGAACATACTTTAATATATATGTATATATTGTTATAGGTTCGTGAATCAACAGTGGCCAAGTCTTACTTCCCGACGAAGTAAAAATCTGTGAAAGTGAGTTATAGTCCCACTTTTAAAATCTAATATTTTTGGGATGAGAATACATGCAGGTTTTATAAATGATTTACAAAATAGACACAAGTACGTGAAACTACATTCTATGGTTGAATTATCGAAATCGAATATGCCCCTTTTTATTAAGTCTGGTAATCTAAGAATTAGGGAATAGACACCCTAATTGACGCGAATCCTAAAGATAGATCTATTGGGCCTAACAAACCCCATCCAAAGTACCGGATGCTTTAGTACTTCGAAATTTATATCATATCCGAAGGGTGTCCCGGAATGATGGGGATATTCTTATATATGCATCTTGTTATTGTCGGTTACCAGGTGTTCACCATATGAATGATTTTTATCTCTATGTATGGGATGTGTATTGAAATATGAAATCTTGTGGTCTATTGTTACGATTTGATTTATATAGGTTAAACCTATAACTCACCAACATTTTTGTTGACATTTAAAGCATGTTTATTCTCAGGTGAATATTAAGAGCTTCCGCTGTTGCATACTAAAATAAGGACAAGATTTGGAGTCCATGTTTGTATGATATTGTGTAAAAACTGCATTCAAGAAACTGATTTCGATGTAACATATTTGTATTGTAAACCATTATGTAATGGTCGTGTGTAAACAGGATATTTTAGATTATCATTATTTGATAATCTACGTAAAGCTTTTTAAACCTTTATTTATGAAATAAAGGTTATGGTTTGTTTTAAAAATGAATGCAGTCTTTGAAAAACGTCTCATATAGAGGTCAAAACCTCGCAACGAAATCAATTAATATGGAACGTTTTTAATCAATAAGAACGGGACATTTCAGTTGGTATCCGAGCGTTGGTCTTAGAGAACCAGAAAATTTGCATTAGTGTGTCTTATCGAGTTTGTTAGGATGCATTAGTGAGCCTGGACTTCGACCGTGTTTTCTTTAAAAATGATTGCTTAACATTTTTGTTGGAAACTATATATTTTTAACATATGAATATTATGTGATATATTAATCTCTTAAAGTGTTTGATATTATGTGATAGATGTCTACCTCTAGAACAAGTCCCATTGACTCACCTAATAATAATGAAGAGTCAAATGTAAATTGAAATGATTTGTGGACTGATTCACAAGTTCCCGAAGAGGAACCGGAAGAAGAGTCGGAACCGGAAGAAGAATCGGAACCGGAAGAAGAATCGGAACCGGATGAAGAAATAGAACCGGTGGGGGAAATAATAAAACGGTTAAGTAAAAGAAAATCCTCAACCAACCAACCAAAGTTAATTATGGTCAATGGTGTTTCCGCCAAGGAAGCAAAATATTGGGAGGATTACCAATTCTCCGATGAATCGGATTCCGACGAGAATTCCGATGATGTTATAGAAATTACCCCAACTGAATTTAAAAAGGCAAAAGAAAATAATAAGGGAAAGGGCATAAAAATAGAGAAATCTAATTCCAACCCCGATGAACTTTATATGTATCGTCAACCCCCGAAGTCCTTAAGTTGTAACAATGACCCGGGAACCTCTAAACCACCAGATTTTTCTAAACCAATGTGGACAACGACGGCTCGTATTAGGGGAACATCATATATCCCTAGAAACTTGGCAAAACGAACCAAAACCGAAGAAGAAGAAACGAGCGAGTCGGAATAAGATAGTTGTATTCGTGTGGTGTAATATATGTAATATAGTGTTCTTATGCTTTATGATATATGTAAAAATTGCTTGTATTAATAAGTATTTTTTTATGAAACTAACTCTTGTCTATTTTACAGTTTAAAAACACAAAATGGATAGACAACCCAATATTTTAAGAGACCTACCCGGAGACATGATTGATGAAATCTTGTCTAGAGTCGGCCAGAATTCTTCGGCACAACTATTTAAGGCGAGATCAGTTTGTAAGACATTCGAAAAACGTTCCAAGAATGTCTTGGTTTATAAGAGACTTTCGTTTGAAAGATGGGGGATATCACATTGGGAAACCCATAAGTTACGATGTGTTTACTTTGACGCATATATTGCGGGGAACCCAAATGCTATTTTACGCAACGGGTTAAGAAATTATTTTGACTCAATATATCCGAATATTGGACTTCGTGATTTAGAAAAAGCGGCTAACATGCAACATAAAGAAGCATGTTATGCTTTCGGATTAGTAATGTTCGCTTCTCACCAAAGTGAGAACAAGAACATCGGGCTACAACTATTAAACAAAACGTTTCCACAAGTGACGGAGTCGGTAATTGGGGTAAGAAATGAGGTTTTTAGATTATTACGGGACTGTTGGACATTACGTAACCCTCGTCCCTTTGATGACGTTACAACATGCTGTCTTATCAACGGCCATAACGGTTATGTTGCACAAGACCAAGGATGGGAAGTAGTCCTAGTAAAACCAGAATGCATGACTTGTTTCTGGACGTATGAATTACGTGTCTTTATTGCCTTTGCTGAACGACTTGTGTACTAGCTAGAATTGTCTTCACAACTATCTTGTATCAAAGTTATTGTGTGCTATATTTCATGCTTTATGTAAAATAAGCGGTATTGTAAGTTTGTAAAATATTGTATAAAAGTTTGAACGCGAAATATTATTACAATCAGTTTTTCATATAGAATTGTAGTAGTTGAATTGTATATTAGCTACTAAGTATGAACTTAACGGGTAGGTACTACCCGAATTTAAACTTATAAAACGCTAATATGAAGAAAAAGCTTTTATAAATGAGTTCATATTATGCTACGAAATACTATTAACTACTCTTAATATTCTGTATGATTAACTTGTTCCATTTAACTATTTTGAAGGAAATGGCACCGACTACTCGACACACCGTGAATATGAATGAAGAGGAATTCCGTACTTTTCTAGCTTCAAACATAGCCGCAGTACAGGCTGCGCTACATACCAACAATAACCTTGGATCTAGCAGTACAGGAAATCGTGTAGGATGCACCTACAAAGAATTCACTGCCTGCAAACCTTTGGAATTTGATGGAACCGAAGGACCGATCGGATTGAAACGGTGGACCGAGAAGGTTGAATCGGTGTTTGCCATAAGTAAGTGTACTGAAGAGGACAAAGTGAAGTACGCTACGCATACCTTCACAGGTTCTGCGTTAACATGGTGGAATACCTATCTAGAGCAAGTGGGACAAGATGATGCGTACGCACTACCGTGGTCAGCATTCAAGCACTTGATGAACGAGAAGTACCGTCCCAGAACCGAGGTCAATAAGCTCAAGACAGAACTTAGAGGGTTACGAACCCAAGGATTTGATATTACCACGTACGAAAGACGATTCACAGAATTGTGCCTATTGTGTCCGGGAGCATTCGAAGATGAGGAAGAGAAGATCGACGCATTTGTGAAAGGATTACCGGAAAGAATCCAAGAAGATATAAGTTCACACGAGCCCGCCTCCATACAACAGGCATGTAGAATGGCTCACAAACTAGTGAACCAGATTGAAGAAAGAATTAAAGAACAGACTGCTGAAGAGGCCAATGTGAAGCAAGTCAAAAGAAAGTGGGAGGAAAACGGTGATAAGAATCACCAATACAACAACAATAGCAATTACAACAATAATCGCAACAATTATCCCAACAATCGCAACATCAATCGCAACTACAACAAACGGCCCAACAACAACAACAACAACAACAACAACAACAGCAACTACAACAATCATCCCAACAACAATAATAACCGCAACAACAACAACAATCAGAAGCAGCTATGCCAAAGGTGTGAAAAGAATCACTCGGGGTTCTGCACCAAATTTTGCAACAAGTGTAAAAGAAATGGTCATAGCGCGGTGAAGTGTGAGGTCTACGGACCAGGGGTTAATAGAACGAAAGGAACAAATGGTGTCGGAACGAGTAATGGCGGAGCAAGTAGTGTCGGAGCAAGTTATGCCAATGTAGTTTGTTATAAATGTGGAAAACCAGGCCACATTATTAGAAATTGCCCGAACCAGGAGAACACGAATGGACAAGGCCGTGGAAGAGTTTTCAATATTAATGCGGTAGAGGCACAGGAAGACCCGGAGCTTGTTACGGGTACGTTTCTTATTGACAATAAATCTGCTTACGTTTTATTTGATTCGGGTGCGAATAGAAGCTATATGAGTAGAGATTTTTGTGCTAAATTAAGTTGTCCATTGACGCCTTTGGATAGTAAATTTTTACTCGAATTAGCAAATGGTAAATTAATTTCAGCAGATAATATATGTCGGAATCGAGAAATTAAACTGGTTAGCGAAACATTAAGATTGATTTGATACCAGTAGAGTTAGGGAGTTTTGATGTGATAATCGGTATGGACTGGTTGAAAGAAGTGAAAGCGGAGATCGTTTGTTACAAAAATGCAATTCGCATTATACGAGAAAAAGGAAAACCCTTAATGGTGTACGGAGAAAAGGGCAACACGAATCTACATCTTATTAGTAATTTGAAGGCACAAAAACTAATAAGAAAAGGTTGCTATGCTGTTCTAGCACACGTCGAGAAAGTACAAACTGAAGAAAAGAGCATCAATGATGTTCCCATTGCAAAAGAATTTCCCGATGTATTTCCGAAAGAATTACCGGGATTACCCCCACATCGATCCGTTGAATTTCAAATAGATCTTGTACCAGGAGCTGCACCAATAGCTCGTGCTCCTTACAGACTCGCACCCAGCGAGATGAAAGAACTGCAAAGCCAATTACAAGAACTTTTAGAGCGTGGTTTTATTCGACCAAGCACATCACCGTGGGGAGCTCCTGTTTTGTTTGTCAAGAAGAAAGATGGTACATTCAGGTTGTGTATCGACTACCGAGAGTTGAACAAACTTACCATCAAGAACCGCTACCCACTACCGAGAATCGACGACTTATTTGATCAACTACAAGGCTCGTCTGTTTATTCAAAGATTGACTTACGTTCCGGGTATCATCAAATGCGGGTGAAAGAAGATGATATTCCAAAGACTGCTTTCAGAACACGTTATGGTCATTACGAGTTTATGGTCATGCCGTTTGGTTTAACTAATGCACCAGCTGTGTTCATGGACCTTATGAACCGAGTGTGTGGACCATACCTTGACAAGTTTGTCATTGTTTTCATTGATGACATACTTATTTACTCAAAGAATGACCAAGAACACGGTGAACATTTGAGAAAGGTGTTAGAAGTATTGAGGAAGGAAGAATTGTATGCTAAGTTTTCAAAGTGTGCATTTTGGTTGGAAGAAGTTCAATTCCTCGGTCACATAGTGAACAAAGAAGGTATTAAGGTGGATCCGGCAAAGATAGAAACTGTTGAAAAGTGGGAAACCCCGAAAACTCCGAAACACATACGCCAGTTTTTAGGACTAGCTGGTTACTACAGAAGGTTCATCCAAGACTTTTCCAGAATAGCAAAACCCTTAACTGCATTAACGCATAAAGGGAAGAAATTTGAATGGAATGATGAACAAGAGAAAGCATTTCAGTTATTGAAGAAAAAGCTAACTACGGCACCTATATTGTCATTGCCTGAAGGGAATGATGATTTTGTGATTTATTGTGATGCATCAAAGCAAGGTCTCGGTTGTGTATTAATGCAACGAACGAAGGTGATTGCTTATGCGTCTAGACAATTGAAGATTCACGAACAAAATTATACGACGCATGATTTGGAATTAGGCGCGGTTGTTTTTGCATTAAAGACTTGGAGGCACTACTTATATGGGGTCAAAAGTATTATATATACCGACCACAAAAGTCTTCAACACATATTTAATCAGAAACAACTGAATATGAGGCAGCGTAGGTGGATTGAATTATTGAATGATTACGACTTTGAGATTCGTTACCACCCGGGGAAGGCAAATGTGGTAGCCGATGCCTTGAGCAGGAAGGATAGAGAACCCATTCGAGTAAAATCTATGAATATAATGATTCATAATAACATTACTACTCAAATAAAGGAGGCGCAACAAGGAGTTTTAAAAGAGGGAAATTTAAAGGATGAAATACCCAAAGGATCGGAGAAGCATCTTAATATTCGGGAAGACGGAACCCGGTATAGGGCTGAAAGGATTTGGGTACCAAAATTTGGAGATATGAGAGAAATGGTACTTAGAGAAGCTCATAAAACCAGATACTCAATACATCCTGGAACGGGGAAGATGTACAAGGATCTCAAGAAACATTTTTGGTGGCCGGGTATGAAAGCCGATGTTGCTAAATACGTAGGAGAATGTTTGACGTGTTCTAAGGTCAAAGCTGAGCATCAGAAACCATCAGGTCTACTTCAACAACCCGAAATCCCGGAATGGAAATGGGAAAACATTACCATGGATTTCATTACTAAATTACCAAGGACTGCAAGTGGTTTTGATACTATTTGGGTAATAGTTGATCGTCTCACCAAATCAGCACACTTCCTACCAATAAGAGAAGATGACAAGATGGAGAAGTTAGCACGACTGTATTTGAAGGAAGTCGTCTCCAGACATGGAATACCAATCTCTATTATCTCTGATAGGGATGGCAGATTTATTTCAAGATTCTGGCAGACATTACAGCAAGCATTAGGAACTCGTCTAGACATGAGTACTGCCTATCATCCACAAACTGATGGGCAGAGCGAAAGGACGATACAAACGCTTGAAGACATGCTACGAGCATGTGTTATTGATTTCGGAAACAGTTGGGATCGACATCTACCGTTAGCAGAATTTTCCTACAACAACAGCTACCATTCAAGCATTGAGATGGCGCCGTTTGAAGCACTTTATGGTAGAAAGTGCAGGTCTCCGATTTGTTGGAGTGAAGTGGGGGATAGACAGATTACAGGTCCGGAGATTATACAAGAAACTACCGAGAAGATCATCCAAATTCAACAACGGTTGAAAACCGCCCAAAGTCGACAAAAGAGCTACGCTGACATTAAAAGAAAAGATATAGAATTTGAAATTGGAGAGATGGTCATGCTTAAAGTTGCACCTTGGAAAGGCGTTGTTCGATTTGGTAAACGAGGGAAATTAAATCCAAGGTATATTGGACCATTCAAGATTATTGATCGTGTCGGACCAGTAGCTTACCGACTAGAGTTACCTCAACAACTCGCGGCTGTACATAACACTTTCCACGTCTCGAATTTAAAGAAATGTTTTGCTAAAGAAGATCTCACTATTCCATTAGATGAAATCCAAATCAACGAAAAACTTCAATTCATCGAAGAACCCGTCGAAATAATGGATCGTGAGGTTAAAAGACTTAAGCAAAACAAGATACCAATTGTTAAGGTTCGATGGAATGCTCGTAGAGGACCCGAGTTCACCTGGGAGCGTGAAGATCAGATGAAGAAGAAATACCCGCATCTATTTCCAGAAGATTCGTCAACACCTTCAACAGCTTAAAATTTCGGGACGAAATTTATTTAACGGGTAGGTACTGTAGTGACCCGAACTTTTCCATGTTTATATATATTAATTGAGATTGATATTTACATGATTAAATGTTTCCAACATGTTAAGCAATCAAACTTGTTAAGACTTGATTAATTGAAATATGTTTCATATAGACAATTGACCACCCAAGTTGATCGGTGATTCACGAACGTTAAAACTTGTAAAAACTATATGATGACATATATATGGATATATATATATATATATATAGTTAACATGATACTATGATAAGAAAACATATCATAAAGTATATTAACAATGAACTACATATGTAAAAACAAGACTACTAACTTAATGATTTTTAAACGAGACATATATGTAACGATTATCGTTGTAAAGACATTTAATGTATATATATATCATATTAAGAGATATTCATACATGATAATATCATGATAATATAATAATTTAAAATCTCATTTGATATTATAAACATTGGGTTAACAACATTTAACAAGATCGTTAACCTAAAGGTTTCAAAACAACACTTACATGTAACGACTAACGATGACTTAACGACTCAGTTAAAATGTATATACATGTAGTGTTTTAATATGTATTTATACACTTTTGAAAGACTTCAATACACTTATCAAAATACTTCTACTTAACAAAAATGCTTACAATTACATCCTCGTTCAGTTTCATCAACAATTCTACTCGTATGCACCCGTATTCGTACTCGTACAATACACAGCTTTTAGATGTATGTACTATTGGTACATACACTCCAATGATCAGCTCTTAGCAGCCCATGTGAGTCACCTAACACATGTGGGAACCATCATTTTGCAACTAGCATGAAATATCTCATAAAATTACAAAAATATGAGTAATCATTCATGACTTATTTACATGAAAACAAAATTACATATCCTTTATATCTAATCCATACACCAACGACCAAAAACACCTACAAACACTTTCATTCTTCAATTTTCTTCATCTAATTGATCTCTCTCAAGTTCTATCTTCAAGTTCTAAGTGTTCTTCATAAATTCCAAAAGTTCTAGTTTCATAAAATCAAGAATACTTTCAAGTTTGCTAGCTCACTTCCAATCTTGTAAGGTGATCATCCAACCTCAAGAAATCTTTGTTTCTTACAGTAGGTTATCATTCTAATACAAGATAATAATCATATTCAAACTTTGGTTCAATTTCTATAACTATAACAATCTTATTTCAAGTGATGATCTTACTTGAACTTGTTTTCGTGTCATGATTCTGCTTCAAGAACTTCGAGCCATCCAAGGATCCATTGAAGCTAGATCCAATTTTCTCTTTTCCAGTAGGTTTATCCAAGGAAATTAAGGTAGTAATGATGTTCATAACATCATTCGATTCATACATATAAAGCTATCTTATTCGAAGGTTTAAACTTGTAATCACTAGAACATAGTTTAGTTAATTCTAAACTTGTTCGCAAACAAAAGTTAATCCTTCTAACTTGACTTTTAAAATCAACTAAACACATGTTCTATATCTATATGATATGCTAACTTAATGATTTAAAACCTGGAAACACGAAAAACACCGTAAAACCGGATTTACGCCGTCGTAGTAACACCGCGGGCTGTTTTGGGTTAGTTAATTAAAAACTATGATAAACTTTGATTTAAAAGTTGTTATTCTGAGAAAATGATTTTTATTATGAACATGAAACTATATCCAAAAATTATGGTTAAACTCAAAGTGGAAGTATGTTTTCTAAAATGGTCATCTAGACGTCGTTCTTTCGACTGAAATGACTACCTTTACAAAAACGACTTGTAACTTATTTTTCCGACTATAAACCTATACTTTTTCTGTTTAGATTCATAAAATAGAGTTCAATATGAAATCATAGCAATTTGATTCACTCAAAACGGATTTAAAATGAAGAAGTTATGGGTAAAACAAGATTGGATAATTTTTCTCATTTTAGCTACGTGAAAATTGGTAACAAATCTATTCCAACCATAACTTAATCAACTTGTATTGTATATTATGTAATCTTGAGATACCATAGACACGTATACAATGTTTCGACCTATCATGTCGACACATCTATATATATTTCGGAACAACCATAGACACTCTATATGTGAATGTTGGAGTTAGCTATACAGGGTTGAGGTTGATTCCAAAATATATATAGTTTGAGTTGTGATCAATACTGAGATACGTATACACTGGGTCGTGGATTGATTCAAGATAATATTTATCGATTTATTTCTGTACATCTAACTGTGGACAACTAGTTATAGGTTACTAACGAGGACAGCTGACTTAATAAACTTAAAACATCAAAATATATTAAAAGTGTTGTAAATATATTTTGAACATACTTTAATATATATGTATATATTGTTATAGGTTCGTGAATCAACAGTGGCCAAGTCTTACTTCCCGACGAAGTAAAAATCTGTGAAAGTGAGTTATAGTCCCACTTTTAAAATCTAATATTTTTGGGATGAGAATACATGCAGGTTTTATAAATGATTTACAAAATAGACACAAGTACGTGAAACTACATTCTATGGTTGAATTATCGAAATCGAATATGCCCCTTTTTATTAAGTCTGGTAATCTAAGAATTAGGGAACAGACACCCTAATTGACGCGAATCCTAAAGATAGATCTATTGGGCCTAACAAACCCCATCCAAAGTACCGGATGCTTTAGTACTTCGAAATTTATATCATATCCGAAGGGTGTCCCGGAATGATGGGGATATTCTTATATATGCATCTTGTTATTGTCGGTTACCAGGTGTTCACCATATGAATGATTTTTATCTCTATGTATGGGATGTGTATTGAAATATGAAATCTTGTGGTCTATTGTTACGATTTGATTTATATAGGTTAAACCTATAACTCACCAACATTTTTGTTGACGTTTAAAGCATGTTTATTCTCAGGTGAATATTAAGAGCTTCCGCTGTTGCATACTAAAATAAGGACAAGATTTGGAGTCCATGTTTGTATGATATTGTGTAAAAACTGCATTCAAGAAACTGATTTCGATGTAACATATTTGTATTGTAAACCATTATGTAATGGTCGTGTGTAAACAGGATATTTTAGATTATCATTATTTGATAATCTACGTAAAGCTTTTTAAACCTTTATTTATGAAATAAAGGTTATGGTTTGTTTTAAAAATGAATGCAGTCTTTGAAAAACGTCTCATATAGAGGTCAAAACCTCGCAACGAAATCAATTAATATGGAACGTTTTTAATCAATAAGAACGGGACATTTCAATATTTGTTACCAATTTTCACGTAGCTAAAATGAGAAAAATTATCCAATCTTGTTTTACCCATAACTTCTTCATTTTAAATCCGTTTTGAGTGAATCAAATTGCTATGGTTTCATATTGAACTCTATTTTATGAATCTAAACATAAATAGTATAGGTTTATAGTCGGAAAAATAAGTTACAAGTCGTTTTTGTAAAGGTAGTCATTTCAGTCGAAAGAACGACGTCTAGATGACCATTTTAGAAAACATACTTCCACTTTGAGTTTAACCATAATTTTTGGATATAGTTTCATGTTCATAATAAAAATAATTTTCTCTGAATAAAAACTTTTAAATCAAAGTTTTTAATTAACTAACCCAAAACAGCCCGCGGTGTTACTACGACGGCGTAAATCCGGGTTTACGGTGTTTTTCGTGTTTCCAGGTTTTAAATCATTAAGTTAGCATATCATATAGATATAGAACATGTGTTTAGTTAATTTTAAAAGTCAAGTTAGAAGGATTAACTTTTTTTTGCGAACAAATTTAGAATTAACTAAACTATGTTCTAGTGATTACGAGTTTAAACCTTCGAATAAGATAGTTTTATATATATGAATCGAATGATGTTATGAACATCATTACTACCTCAAGTTTAGTAGGTAAACCTACTGGAAGTGACAAGAAATGATCTAGCTTCAAAGGATCTTGGATGGCTTGAAAGTTCTTGAAGTAGGATCATGACACAAAAACAAGTTCAAGTAAGATTTTTACTCGAATTAAGATAGTTTATAGTTATAGAAATTGAATCAAAGTTTGAATATGAATATTACCTTGAATAAGAAAGATAAACTACTGTATATAATAAAGGTTTCTTGATCTTAGATGATTACTTGGAATGGATTAGAAAGCTTGGAAGTAAATTAGTAAACTTGAAGGGATTTTTGAAGTGTTCTTGAAGTGTTCTTCCTATGATGATTATAGCTTGATTCTTGAAGTGATTTTTGATGAAGATGATGATTAACTACTGGAAAAATACGTTCATAATAGTTTGTGTGTGTTGAGAGAGAATTAGAAAGAGAATTGGAAGTGAAATGGAGTGAATGATGAGTGGTAATTGGTGAGTGGTGAGTGGGGTTAAAAGGAGTTCTAGTTAGTTGACTAGCTCATGGTAGAAGTTAAAATTGATTAGTCATACATGACATAATCAAGAGTGGAATCCCATGCTAGTTCCTATTGGTATATACCCATAGTAAGTACGTTTTGAAGCTGTGTATAATACGGGTAAGAATACGACTAGAATTCTTGATGAAAGAAAAGAATGGGAAAGTAACTGTAACCATTTTCGTTAAGTATGAGTGTTTTGATATATGTCTTGAAGTCTTCCAAAAGTATTTTAATACATCTAAATACACTACATGTATATACATTTTAACTGAGTCGTTAAGTCATCGTTAGTCGTTATATGTAAGTGTTGTTTTGAAACCTTTAAGTTAACGATCTCAATTAATGTTGTTAACCCATTGTTTATTATATCTAATGAGATGTTAAATTATTATATTATCATGATATTATGATATATTAATATATCTTAATATGATATATATACATTTAAATGTCGTTACAACGATAATCGTTACATATATGTCTCGTTTCGAAATCCTTAAGTTAGTAGTCTTGTTTATATGTATATAACTTATTGTTAATATACTTATGGAGATACTTACTTATCATAATCTCATGTTAACCATATGTATATCCATATATATATCGTCATGTCATTTTTACAAGTTTTAACGTTCGTGAATCGCCGGTCAACTAGGGTGGTCAATTGTCTATATGAAACATATTTCAATTAATCAAGTCTTAATAAGTTTGATTGCTTAACATGTTGGAAAATTTAATCATGTAAATATCAATCTCAATTAATATATATAAACATGGAAAAGTTCGGGTCACTACAGTACCTACCCGTTAAATAAATTTCGTCCCGAAATTTTAAGCTGTTGAAGGTGTTGACGAATCTTCTGGAAATAGATGCGGGTATTTCTTCTTCATCTGATCTTCACGCTCCCAGGTGAACTCTGGTCCTCTACGAGCATTCCATCGAACCTTAACAATTGGTATCTTATTTTGCTTAAGTCTTTTAACCTCACGATCCATTATTTCGACGGGTTCTTCGATGAATTGAAGTTTTTCGTTGATTTGGATTTCATCTAACGGAATAGTGAGATCTTCTTTAGCAAAACATTTCTTCAAATTCGAGACGTGGAAAGTGTTATGTACAGCCGCGAGTTTTTGAGGTAACTCAAGTCGGTAAGCTACTGGTCCGACACGATCAATAATCTTGAATGGTCCAATATACCTTGGATTTAATTTCCCTCGTTTACCAAATCGAACAACGCCTTTCCAAGGTGCAACTTTAAGCATGCCCATCTCTCCAATTTCAAATTCTATATCTTTTCTTTTAATGTCAGCGTAGCTCTTTTGTCGACTTTGGGCAGTTTTCAACCGATGTTGAATTTGGATGATCTTCTCGGTAGTTTCTTGTATAATCTCCGGACCCGTAATCTGTCTATCCCCCACTTCACTCCAACAAATCGGAGACCTGCACTTTCTACCATAAAGTGCTTCAAACGGCGCCATCTCAATGCTTGAATAGTAGCTGTTGTTGTAGGAAAATTCTGCTAACGGTAGATGTCGATCCCAACTGTTTCCGAAATCAATAACACATGCTCGTAGCATGAGTACGGAGCAAGGTATTCATTGAAGGATTCATTGGATCAAGAATTACCTGGATTCTTTGAATATATGATATGGTCCTTGTATTTGTCCTTGGTCTTCTTCATAGATAGCTCAATCTATTTTTCAATACCCAATTTTCTGTCGAGCGTTCCCAACACTCCTTTCTTTATCATCAAACTTTTGGTCGTTTAGACCATCTACCATTTTTCTGTTTCCTCTGCATTTAATGCTTTGATATCTGAATCATCGATTATTAATCCAAGGTGGTTTCAGGAAAATTGTGTTTTTAGATGATTAAACGCTGATGGTAATATGGTGGAATACGAAAGGTTCCCTGGTAACAATAAAAGAGCACGCTTATATATCAAGATTATAATAAGGTTGTTTCGAACGAAAAGTCGAAGTTGACTTGCTGGAGCTGTGACAAAATTGACTAATTTTGAAAAGGAATTGCAAAGTTATTTTTGGTAATAACAATGCCAAAAAAATTTAACACAGATACGTGTTTAACGTTTACTCAGGTTCCGAGTGTTTTCAGGTGCATAACTATATGCATTAACCTTTTCTTCCGTAGATGAAGTGCGGTTGGTTCATCCTCTCGATTGAGGTGTTTTCAAGAATCATAAAAGGTTTGAAAATAGACTGGAATTGTCAAGATACAAATGAGGTTTAAGATGAAATCAAGTGGCAACTTGAAGAATTATTTAGTTTCATATGTTATAATCAGAATTTTAATTCATTTTGATTGTCCAATATTATTCGTCCACAGTTAACAGTTCAATAATTTATATACAGTTTAATATATAATATTCGAAGTAATTAATACGTGTCGTGACCCGTATACGTCTCAGACTCGATCACAACTCAAAGTATATATATTATTGTAGAATGAACCTCAACCCTGTATAGAGAACTCGATCATTACTGCATATAGAGTGTCTATGGTGATTCCAAATAATATATATAGATGCGTCGATATGATATGTCAAAACCTTGTATACGTGTCCCGATATTTAAAGTGCGTAAAATAAATAACAGAAATTAAATAACGATAAATAAAGTGCGTAAAGTAAATAACAGAAATTAAATGACGATAAATAAAATTGCGAGAATGTAAATTGCGATAAAATAAATTGTGATAAACAAAATGTAATCAGTTAGCTAGGAACAGTTAGCTAGGATTTTGTTAGCGTGGATTCTTAATAGAATTTCATATTGTTAATTAATCTGTTTCTAATCAATTTTTATTGTGTCCATTATTTCTTCGTTATGCCACTTGATGGATTCTGATAGATCAAAATCCAAATATGTAATTGGATGAATATGGTTATTCTGTGGTGAACGGATTTGTATATCGGTGGATGTAAGTAGGATAGTATATGACTTGTTGAAACAGATTCGAAGAACGTACAATGTAACTTATTAATGTGAAATTTAAATAGTCCTCGGGTATTACCTACCCGTTAAAATATTTTCACCATTAACAGTTTGTACAAGAGAATTTTTAATTACAATCTTTATGAAAACATATATACATATATATTTTCTTCAGATTTATTCATGGATTTAATGAGTTACTATGATATTAAACTCATTTGCTTTTCGGTTGGAACTAGAATAAATAATCTCTAAAACTTTAGAGATTACATATTCGCCATGTCGAACGAAGATAAATGAGGTAGAGCGATACGTAGAACGAAGATCATACCCAAAGTACATATGATGATATTGAAGCATGGATTGTTGATGGTACTGGTGCTGTTATTGATTGTACTGTTGGTCCCGGTGATGTTGCTGAAGCTGGTACATTTTGCACCATATTCTCCGAATAGATTTTTCGAGCGCGAAGTTCGTTGACTTATTACTCCAGGATGATTGTCGGTCGGAACGAGCGGATGAATAAGGTTCAGAATTGTGGATAGAATATAATCTTGTTGAGTTACCCTAGAAATGAGACTGAAAATGGTGTCTCGAACAGGTTCGCTGGTAAACGCTTCAGGTTCATTGTCAAGAGATGAATTCGGTTGGTAGAAGGGATTGCTTTCTGCGCATTTCCATTAATTAAGTCGTCTACGATCCTATCAGATGAATTGATAATGGCTGATTGGTTGATTCATGGCGATGACGCTGTTTTCGGAGCTTAGGTGAACATCTATGTCGGAATAGCTGTCGGAATAACTATCAAAATAGCTATCGGAATCTGAGGGACTCGAACTGGTTGCAGGATTCATCTCGTATGATCAGATGAAGGATTTTCGATAAGAAATAGATTATAGGATGTAGATTAGTACCCTGCAATACATAATTTACATATACATATATTACTAAAATCCCATAAGTTACGAAGGAATCTACGGAAGCTGTCAGGCAAAGATAATAATAACATATATGCTAAGATATGAATTAGCAGATACGCTAAGATACGAATTTTATCTATACACTATTCATGCAATCATTGCAGTAAGATGTGTCTAGACTAAGAATGATAAGCAGGTAATTTCCTAAGTATGATAAACAGATGATTTTCGACAAAAATGATAAGCAAAACTTTTGACATGCAAACACGGTCGAAGTCCAGACTCACTAATGCATCCTAACGACTTTCAGTTAGACACACTACTACAAGACCTGGTTCGCTAAGACCACCGCTCTGATACCAACTGAAAGGACCCGTCCTAAACCATCTGGACGAAGTCACCGACAACTGGTTCCATTGCGATGATCGACTCCAAATACTGTCTTTAAAATGAGCAAATGCACAGCGGAACGTTTCTTTCATACCTGAGAATAAACATGCTTTCAAGTGTCAACCAAAAGGTTGGTGAGTTCATTAGTTTATCATAAATCATTTCATAATTTTAATAGACCACAAGATTTCATATTTCCATTTCTCATAAACATACGTCCCATGCATAGAGACAAAAATATCATTCATATGGATTGAACACCTGGTAACCGACATTCACAATATGTATATAAGAATATCCCCATCATTCCGGGATCCTCCTTCGGACATGATATAAATTTCGAAGTACTAAAGCATCCGGTACTTTGGATGGGGCTTGTTGGGCCCGATAGATCTATCTTTAGGATTCGCGTCAATTAGGGTGTCTGTTCCCTAATTCTTAGATTACCAGACTTAATAAAAAGGGGCATATTCGATTTCGATCATTCAACCATATAATGTATTTTTAATTACTTGTGTCTATTTCGTAAAACAGTTTTAAAAACAACGCGTGTATTCTCAGTCCCAAAAATATATATTGCGAAAGCATTTAAAAGGGAATAATGAAACTCACGCATATAAATATTGTAAAACATTTAATAAAGCATTTGCATGTATTCTCAGCCCAAAAATGTAAAGAGTAAAAAGGGGTAAATGAAACTCACCTAATGTATTTTGTAGTAAAAATACATATGACGACATTAAACAACTGAACAATGCAGGGTTGGCCTTGGATTCACGAACCTATATTATTCATATATTTATTAAAGCATAAACTTGAAATTGAACAATTTTATATATTACTCGTGATATAGTTGCTATATTTAATAATTTATAGGTTTTATTAATTAATTAGGTACATTTATTTTATATATACTTTAAATAAATAAATATTATTTATTATAAACATATTAATATATTTATGTTATATGTATTAAATATAATTTTTATATAACTTAATAGTTATTTGATAAAATAATATTAATGTTAATAATTATAAGGTTAAAAATAATATTAATAATGATATTAATAATAAAGATAATAGAGTAATCATAACAATAATAATAATATTAATAATTTTTTTAAATTGTAACTTAAATGTAATTTTTATCATTTTCATGCAATATCCTTATTTATAATCTTTATATTTTTATATTCATAATAATAATAGTAATAGTAATAATCTATGATAATAATGATAATAATTAAAAATTCTACCTTAAGATGAAAAAGGCTTAAAGGAATGCCCCAGCCCGGGCTCGAACCCGCGACCTCACGCATACCTGGTAACAACTCAGACCACCCTGCTGTTACTGCGTTTCTGATTTACTTCACCCGTTAATTGTATTTAACTCGTATATATATCTGTCTATTTTCTTCCTCCTTCTTCAAATACAATACGATCCAATAATACTTATATCCGAGAATTTACCAGTTGTTTCGTGTAACCAACCCTAATATCCTAATGTTATGATCAGTTATTAAATTACCAACAATCCTTAAGATCATAATCTCTAAATTCTCGATCATAATCATATTCCTAATTATCCATCATCATCCCATCATCAAAATAATTATCCCAATCACTATGTCATCCTCATTATAATCGTCATCATTAGCTCATATCATCAATCATCATCAACTGATCATCGTGTTTATCAACATGATTCATTATCATCACCAAATCTCATCAAAATCTATTACATCTTCAATTATAGATCATAATCTTAATCTAACATCATCATAATCATTCAAGCCACTATGCTTAAGATCAGAAGAAGAAAGAAAATATAGCAGCTTGTCAGTTACATCCATTTGATTTCACAGACAATATACGGCACATGTATACCTAGTTCACTTCCTCACAAGCCCAAATAGAAACCCAATAAAATCTTACGGCCCAATCTAAATAATCATAGCCCAACTTCCATTCCATTTGTGGTGGGCTTCACTCGATGGTTTGTATAGATTGAGCAGGCGACAGTTTTAAATACAAATGATATAATACTATGATATACCTCAAGTGGAAGGCATATGGTAGGGTTGTATGGATATTATAAGTGTCGGCCATATATAGAAAAAGAGAGCACGATAGATAGTAGCTCCCCACCATAATTATTGCTTTATCATTCACGGTCCATTATATATCATAACATCTTCTCTGTATCGTTGTCGAGAAAACTCAAATAACATTGTAGCAGCAAAATCACAAGGGTTTATGATGGTGTTTGGGTTTGGACAAAAAAAAAAATTTTATGGCAGCAACACGACCACAATGATCATGATAGTGGTGGTGTGATCAGATAGCAGAAACAGGAAGATCAAGATGTAAATAGGTCGAATGATAGTATGATTTTTGGTGGTTGAGTCTATAAAGGTGGTGATATAGGGTTATAGTGGTTCAACGGTGGTGGTTCTTGTTTCATCGTTGACAAAGAAACAAAAGTGTATCAGTAGCTAAAGTATTGATGGTGGTATTGTGATTGAAAGTTGATATTCAAGAGTAGTGTATATATGGTGGCCGTAGAGGTGATGGTTTTCAAAGATGGTTCACTGGATGGTGGAGGTTGACGAGTTTATGAAGAGATGATGAGAAGTTCCCCTTGAATGTGTAGTGTGTGTGTGTAGATGATAATATTGGAACGGGTTTAGTGAAGGTTTACGTGGTGTACTATAAAGTTTAATAGGTCTTCCTGTAATTGGATTAATTCAATTAACGTTTGTAATTTAGCTTGATTTGCTCGTCACAGAATTTTGATCAGGTACAGATACATATATAAAAAAATTAAAAGAGAAATTGATGGCTAACTGCTTTTGTCAAACTCCTGTGATGGGATTCGATTGATTTGGTTGATGTGGATGTCGACATATTATTCTCAAACAAAAACAAGTACAGTATTTAGAAGGAAAAAAAATGTAACGCTGATCTTGATTGGAAACTGTATTTGGTTTCTAGTATACCAATTATAGATATGGATTATATCAGATAATGAAAGCTAACTGAATCGTACACTTTCCCTATTACTGATTTCCAATCAATATGTTTTCATTTGAATTATTAATCAATAATTATAAATATATTAAATAAAATTACTAATATTAATAATAGAATTTATTATATTATTAATAATAATAATATCAAGTAATTAATTGGAATAAAATAAAAAATACTGATATAATAATATTCTTTTAATTTTATAATATTACTAAAAGTAAAGGTATTAATAATAATAATGATAATTTTAAATAATTTAATTACTAATAATAATATTAAAAATGATAATACAACCTTTATAGTTATTATAATGCATATTCTATATAGTATAATAACTTATACATATATACTTAAACAATTGTTCGTGAATCGTCGGAAATGGTCAAAAGGTAATTGATTACATGATTATAGATTTCAAAACTTTCGAGACTCAACATTACAGATTTTGTTCATCGTGTCGAAATCAAATAAGGATTAAGTTTAAATCTAGTCGGAAATTCCCGGGTCGTCACAGTACCTACCCGTTAAAGAAATTTCGTCCCGAAATTTGAGTGAGGTGGTTATGTCTAACAATAAAAATGTTTTCATGACAAATATGAGTTGATAAATGAAGTTTTCATCATTATTGATTAATATTGATAAAATACTTTGATTACTTGATGCGTACTAGGGAAGCTATCACAAAAGATCGAGATGAAGAAATGGAGATTTTTCCATGACTTTTGACGTAGTCGCGATTGAATTCCGGAATTCAAGGGATTTAAAGAAAATCTTCTAAATCTAAAAGATTTGATTCTTCGGCGAGTAAGGGGAATTAAGATCTCTATAATTAAATACGATGATCTGCCTCGATTACTCTGTCTGACATTTCCATTATAAATTAAACTCTTCCGTTCCATTATTCTCACCATTCCTATACTTTCCTTCTTGTTTCATACATGCAAAAGATTCTGAAAATGTTTAATCCAGTTCTGATCCTTGTCCTCATCCTTACTATCTCAACAATCATTCTCCTTTTCCAACTTCCACCAGAGGAATCTGCTTTCTTCTACTTCGCCCTTGGGATTATAATGTTTTTAATTCTCCCGTGTATTTATGTTGCTATAAACATTGATATATACGGTTTGTAATTTATGTGTTGCTATCGGGATTTATATTCTCCCTTAAATTTCAAAGCTCTATGCTTTTGTTTTCTCTTCCCGACTTCAAGTCAAGCGAATAATGGTCCAGAATTTGTAGATATAGAGTTTCGAATGATTATAATGTTCTAAGCAGGAAGGAACCTGATAACACGATTTGTTTTTTTTAAATTTATCAACATCACGGAAGATAGAACCATCAAGAATACATTTTCTTGATTTGTTTCGGAGTTAAGTAGGATGAAAGAGTTATGTAACATGGCACATGATGACGTTATGATCTGTGAATCATCACGTTCCATTTAGAAACTCAACATGACTTACTGTAATATAATCACGTTGATCAAGTGTCATTATATTATACTAATTCATGCATCAGTTCCCAACATTACTTCAATAACATTCATATTTTAAGCTCGAAAGTTTACAGAATATAGAAACTAACAGTTTCTATATGATGTAACACTGATATCATGAAGAGATTAATGATTTCAGATAAGAATACTTATGAAAATATCTTCAGAAATATGGAGGATATTTATAATGAAAGATACGATGATATCTTGGAATTTCTAATATCGATGGATGATGAAGGAGATTTATCCGTAAGGGTTTAGATTCGGAAGCAAGGTATTTGCTAAAGATTTCATCAGAAATAGAATCATTTAGATTCTTTGAAGTCAAACTTATTCTTTGTGATTTGTCCACGGCTTCCTTCATAGTTTCGCATAATCCGCTTTTCAGTACTAAATTTCTATTGAATGTTTTCAATATAATGATACACAGGAAGCACGAGAAGGTATATATTTTCGGTCGAGAATATTTATGAAAATATCCTCAGAAATATCGAAGATATTGATGATGATATTTTGAAATTTCTATGTTCGAGGGTTGATGGGGAAAGACTTTCCGCAAGATTTTAACATGAGTACGGAGCAAGGTATTCATTGAAGGTTTCATTGGATCAAGAATTACCTGGATTCTTTGAATATATGGTATGGTCCTTGTATTTGTCCTTGGTCTTCTTCATAGATAGCTCAATCTATTTTTCAATACCCAATTTTCTGTCGAGCGTTCCCAACACTCCTTTCTTTATCATCAAACTTTTGGTCGTTTAGACCATCTACCATTTTTCTGTTTCCTCTGCATTTAATGCTTTGATATCTGAATCATCGATTATTAATCCAAGGTCGTTTCAGGAAAATTGTGTTTTTAGATGATTAAACGCTGATGGTAATATGGTGGAATACGAAAGGTTCCCTGGTAACAATAAAAGAGCACGCGTATATATCAAGATTATAATAAGGTTGTTTCGAACGAAAAGTCGAAGTTGACTTGCTGGAGCTGTGACAAAATTGACTAATTTTGAAAAGGAATTGCAAAGTTATTTTTGGTAATAACAATGCCAAAAAAATTTAACACAGATACGTGTTTAACGTTTACTCAGGTTCCGACTGTTTTCAGGTGCATAACTATATGCATTAACCTTTTCTTCCGTAGATGAAGTGCGGTTGGTTCATCCTCTCGATTGAGGTGTTTTCAAGAATCATAAAAGGTTTGAAAATAGACTGGAATTGTCAAGATACAAATGAGGTTTAAGATGAAATCAAGTGGCAACTTGAAGAATTATTTAGTTTCATATGTTATAATCAGTATTTTAATTCATTTTGATTGTCCAATATTATTCGTCCACAGTTAACAGTTCAATAATTTATATACAGTTTAATATATAATATTCGAAGTAATTAATACGTGTCGTGACCCGTATACGTCTCAGACTCGATCACAACTCAAAGTATATATATTATTGTAGAATGAACCTCAACCCTGTATAGAGAACTCGATCATTACTGCATATAGAGTGTCTATGGTGATTCCAAATAATATATATAGATGCGTCGATATGATATGTCAAAACCTTGTATACGTGTCCCGATATTTAAAGTGCGTAAAATAAATAACAGAAATTAAATAACAATAAATAAAGTGCGTAAAGTAAATAACAGAAATTAAATGACGATAAATAAAATTGCGAGAATGTAAATTGCGATAAAATAAATTGTGATAAACAAAATGTAATCAGTTAGCTAGGAACAGTTAGCTAGGATTTTGTTAGCGTGGATTCTTAATAGAATTTCATATTGTTAATTAATCTGTTTCTAATCAATTTTTATTGTGTCCATTATTTCTTCGTTATGCCACTTGATGGATTCTGATAGATCAAAATCCGAATATGTAATTGGATGAATATGGTTATTCTGTGGTGAACGGATTTGTATATCGGTGGATGTAAGTAGGATAGTATATGACTTGTTGAAACAGATTCGAAGAACGTACAATGTAACTTATTAATGTGAAATTTAAATAGTCCTCGGGTATTACCTACCCGTTAAAATATTTTCACCATTAACAGTTTGTACAAGAGAATTTTTAATTACAATCTTTATGAAAACATATATACATATATATTTTCTTCAGATTTATTCATGGATTTAATGAGTTACTATGATATTAAACTCATTTGCTTTTCGGTTGGAACTAGAATAAATAATCTCTAAAACTTTAGAGATTACATATTCGCCATGTCGAACGAAGATAAATGAGGTAGAGCGATACGTAGAACGAAGATCATACCCAAAGTACATATGATGATATTGAAGCATGGATTGTTGATGGTACTGGTGCTGTTATTGATTGTACTGTTGGTCCCGGTGATGTTGCTGAAGCTGGTACATTTTGCACCATATTCTCCGAATAGATTTTTCGAGCGCGAAGTTCGTTGACTTATTACTCCAGGATGATTGTCGGTCGGAACGAGCGGATGAATAAGGTTCAGAATTGTGGATAGAATATAATCTTGTTGAGTTACCCTGGAAATGAGACTGAAAATGGTGTCTCGAACAGGTTCGCTGGTAAACGCTTCAGGTTCATTGTCAAGAGATGAATTCGGTTGGTAGAAGGGATTGCTTTCTGCGCATTTCCATTAATTAAGTCATCTACGATCCCATCAGATGAATTGATAATGGCTGATTGGTTTATTCATGGCGATGACGCTGTTTTCGGAGCTTAGGTGAACATCTATGTCGGAATAGCTGTCGGAATAACTATCGAAATAGCTATCGAAATAGCTATCGGAATCCGAGGGACTCGAACTGGTTGCAGGATTCATCTCGTATGATCAGATGAAGGATTTTCGATAAGAAATAGATTATAGGATGTAGATTAGTACCCTGCAATACATAATTTACATATACATATATTACTAAAATCCCATAAGTTACGAAGGAATCTACGGAAGCTGTCAGGCAAAGATAACAATAACATATATGCTAAGATATGAATTAGCAGATACGCTAAGATACGAATTTTGTCTATACACTATTCATGCAATCATTGCAGTAAGATGTGTCTAGACTAAGAATGATAAGCAGGTAATTTCCTAAGTATGATAAACAGATGATTTTCGACAAAAATGATAAGCAAAACTTTTGACATGCAAACACGGTCGAAGTCCAGACTCACTAATGCATCCTAACGACTTTCAGTTAGACACACTACTACAAGACCTGGTTCGCTAAGACCACCGCTCTGATACCAACTGAAAGGACCCGTCCTAAACCATCTGGACGAAGTCACCGACAACTGGTTCCATTGCGATGATCGACTCCAAATACTGTCTTTAAAATGAGCAAATGCACAGCGGAACGTTTCTTTCATACCTGAGAATAAACATGCTTTCAAGTGTCAACCAAAAGGTTGGTGAGTTTATTAGTTTATCATAAATCATTTCATAATTTTAATAGACCACAAGATTTCATATTTCCATTTCTCATAAACATACGTCCCATGCATAGAGACAAAAATATCATTCATATGGATTGAACACCTGGTAACCGACATTCACAATATGTATATAAGAATATCCCCATCATTCCGGGATCCTCCTTCGGACATGATATAAATTTCGAAGTACTAAAGCATCCGGTACTTTGGATGGGGCTTGTTGGGCCCGATAGATCTATCTTTAGGATTCGCGTCAATTAGGGTGTCTGTTCCCTAATTCTTAGATTACCAGACTTAATAAAAAGGGGCATATTCGATTTCAATCATTCAACCATATAATGTATTTTTAATTACTTGTGTCTATTTCGTAAAACAGTTTTAAAAACAACGCGTGTATTCTCAGTCCCAAAAATATATATTGCGAAAGCATTTAAAAGGGAATAATGAAACTCACGCATATAAATATTGTAAAACATTTAATAAAGCATTTGCATGTATTCTCAGCCCAAAAATGTAAAGAGTAAAAAGGGGTAAATGAAACTCACCTAATGTATTTTGTAGTAAAAATACATATGACGACATTAAACAACTGAACAATGCAGGGTTGGCCTTGGATTCACTAACCTATATTATTCATATATTTATTAAAGCATAAACTTGAAATTGAACAATTTTATATATTACTCGTGATATAGTTGCTATATTTAATAATTTATAGGTTTTATTAATTAATTAGGTACATTTATTTTATATATACTTTAAATAAATAAATATTATTTATTATAAACATATTAATATATTTATGTTATATGTATTAAATATAATTTTTATATAACTTAATAGTTATTTGATAAAATAATATTAATGTTAATAATTATAAGGTTAAAAATAATATTAATAATGATATTAATAATAAAGATAATAGAGTAATCATAACAATAATAATAATATTAATAATTTTTTTAAATTGTAACTTAAATGTAATTTTTATCATTTTCATGCAATATCCTTATTTATAATCTTTATATTTTTATATTCATAATAATAATAGTAATAGTAATAATCTATGATAATAATGATAATAATTAAAAATTCTACCTTAAGATGAAAAAGGCTTAAAGGAATGCCCCAGCCCGGGCTCGAACCTGCGACCTCACGCATACCTGGTAACAACTCAGACCACCCTGCTGTTACTGCGTTTCTGATTTACTTCACCCGTTAATTGTATTTAACCCGTATATATATCTATCTATTTTCTTCCTCCTTCTTCAAATACAATACGATCCAATAATACTTATATCCGAGAATTTACCAGTTGTTTCGTGTAACCAACCCTAATATCCTAACGTTATGATCAGTTATTAAATTACCAACAATCCTTAAGATCATAATCTCTAAATTCTCGATCATAATCATATTCCTAATTATCCATCATCATCCCATCATCAAAATAATTATCCCAATCACTATGTCATCCTCATTATAATCGTCATCATTATCTCATATCATCAATCATCATCGACTGATCATCGTGTTTATCAACATGATTCATTATCATCACCAAATCTCATCAAAATCTATTACATCTTCAATTATAGATCATAATCTTAATCTAACATCATCATAATCATTCAAGCCACTATGCTTAAGATCAGAAGAAGAAAGAAAATATAGCAGCTTGTCAGTTACATCCATTTGATTTCACAGACAATATACGGCACATGTATACCTAGTTCACTTCCTCACAAGCCCAAATAGAAACCCAATAAAATCTTACGGCCCAATCTAAATAATCATAGCCCAACTTCCATTCCATTTGTGGTGGGCTTCACTCGATGGTTTGTATAGATTGAGCAGGCGACAGTTTTAAATACAAATGATATAATACTATGATATACCTCAAGTGGAAGGCATATGGTAGGGTTGTATGGATATTATAAGTGTCGGCCATATATAGAAAAAGAGAGCACGATAGATAGTAGCTCCCCACCATAATTATTGCTTTATCATTCACGGTCCATTATATATCATAACATCTTCTCTGTATCGTTGTCGAGAAAACTCAAATAACATTGTAGCAGCAACATCACAAGGGTTTATGATGGTGTTTGGGTTTGGACAAAAAAAAAAAAAATTTATGGCAGAAACACGACCACAATGATCATGATAGTGGTGGTGTGATCAGATAGCAGAAACAGGAAGATCAAGATGTAAATAGGTCGAATGATAGTATGATTTTTGGTGGTTGAGTCTACAAAGGTGGTGATATAGGGTTATAGTGGTTCAACGGTGGTGGTTCTTGTTTCATCGTTGACAAAGAAACAAAAGTTTATCAGTAGCTAAAGTATTGATGGTGGTATTGTGATTGAAAGTTGATATTCAAGAGTAGTGTATATATGGTGGCCGTAGAGGTGATGGTTTTCAAAGATGGTTCACTGGATGGTGGAGGTTGACGATTTTATGAAAGTATGATGAGAAGTTCCCCTTGAATGTGTAGTGTGTGTATGTAGATGATAATATTGGAACGGGTTTAGTGAAGATTTACGTGGTGTACTATAAAGTTTAATAGGTCTTCCTGTAATTGGATTAATTCAATTAACGTTTGTAATTTAGCTTGATTTGCTCGTCACAGAATTTTGATCAGGTACAGATACATATATAAAAAAATTAAAAGAGAAATTGATGGCTAACTGCTTTTGTCAAACTCCTGTGATGGGATTCGATTGATTTGGTTGATGTGGATGTCGACATATTATTCTCAAACAAAAACAAGTACAGTATTTAGAAGGAAAAAAAATGTAACGCTGATCTTGATTGGAAACTGTATTTGGTTTCTAGTATACCAATTATAGATATGGATTATATCAGATAATGAAAGCTAACTGAATCGTACACTTTCCCTATTACTGATTTCCAATCAATATGTTTTCATTTGAATTATTAATCAATAATTATAAATATATTAAATAAAATTACTAATATTAATAATAGAATTTATTATATTATTAATAATAATAATATCAAGTAATTAATTGGAATAAAATAAAAAATACTGATATAATAATATTCTTTTAATTTTATAATATTACTAAAAGTAAAGGTATTAATAATAATAATGATAATTTTAAATAATTTAATTACTAATAATAATATTAAAAATGATAATACAACCTTTATAGTTATTATAATGCATATTCTATATAGTATAATAACTTATACATATATACTTAAACAATTGTTCGTGAATCGTCGGGAATGGTCAAAAGGTAATTGATTACATGATTATAGATTTCAAAACTTTCGAGACTCAACATTACAGATTTTGTTCATCGTGTCGAAATCAAATAAGGATTAAGTTTAAATCTAGTCGGAAATTCCCGGGCCGTCACACCATTTCTCTCATATCTCCAAATTTTGGTACCCAAATCCTTTCAGCCCTATACCGGGTTCCATCTTCCCGAATATTAAGATGCTTCTCCGATCCTTTGGGTATTTCATCCTTTAAATTTCCCTCTTTTAAAACTCCTTGTTGTGCCTCCTTTATTTGAGTAGTAATGTTATTATGAATCATTATATTCATAGATTTTACTCGAATGGGTTCTCTGTCCTTCCTGCTCAAGGCATCGTCTACCACATTTGCCTTCCCCGAGTGGTATCGAATCTCAAAGTCGTAATCATTCAATAATTCAATCCACCTACGCTACCTCATATTCAATTGTTTCTGATTAAATATGTGTTGAAGACTTTTGTGGTCGGTATATATAATACTTTTGACCCCATATATGTAGTGACCCGAACTTTTCCATGTTTATATATATTAATTGAGATTGATATTTACATGATTAAATGTTTCCAACATGTTAAGCAATCAAACTTGTTAAGACTTGATTAATTAAAATACGTTTCATATAGACAATTGACCACCCAAGTTGACCGGTGATTCACGAACGTTAAAACTTGTAAAAACTATATGATGACATATATATGGATATATATATAGTTAACATGATACTATGATAAGTAAACATATCATTAAGTATATTAACAATGAACTACATATGTAAAAACAAGACTACTAACTTAATGATTTTTAAACGAGACATATATGTAACGATTATCGTTGTAAAGACATTTAATGTATATATATCATATTAAGATATATTCATACATGATAATATCATGATAATATAATAATTTAAAATCTCATTTGATATTATAAACATTGGGTTAACAACATTTAACAAGATCGTTAACCTAAAGGTTTCAAAACAACACTTACATGTAACGACTAACGATGACTTAACGACTCAGTTAAAATGTATATACATGTAGTGTTTTAATATGTATTTATACACTTTTGAAAGACTTCAATACACTTATCAAAATACTTCTACTTAACAAAAATGCTTACAATTACATCCTCATTCAGTTTCATCAACAATTCTACTCGTATGCACCCGTATTCGTACTCGTACAATACATAACTTTTAGATGTATGTACTATTAGTATATACAATCCAATGATCAGATCTTAGCAGCCCATGTGAGTCACCTAACACATGTGGGAACCATCATTTGGTAACTAGCATGAAATATCTCATAAAATTACAAAAATATGAGTAATCATTCATGACTTATTTACATGAAAACAAAATTACATATCCTTTATATCTAATCCATACACCAACGACCAAAAACACCTACAAACACTTTCATTCTTCAATTTTCTTCATCTAATTGATCTCTCTCAAGTTCTATCTTCAAGTTCTAAGTGTTCTTCATAAATTCCAAAAGTTCTAGTTTCATAAAATCAAGAATACTTCCAAGATTGCAAGTTTACTTCCAAGTTTTCTAAATCCATTCCAAGTAATCATCCAAGATCAAGAAACCTTTGTTACTTACAGTAGGTTATCTTTCTAATACAAGGTAATAATTAAATTCAAACTTTAATTCAATTTCTATAACTATAACAATCTTATTTCGAGTGGAAATCTTACTTGAAATTGTTTTCGTGTCATGATTCTGCTTCAAGAACTTTCAACCAATCCAAGGATCCTTTGAAGCTAGATCTATTTTTCTCATTTACAATAGGTTTATCCAAGGAACTTGAGGTAGTAATGATGTTCATAACATCATTCGATTCATACATATAAAGCTATCTTATTCGAAGGTTTAAACTTGCAATCACTAGAACATAGTTTAGTTAATTCTAAAATTGTTCGCAAATAAAAGTTAATCCTTCTAACTTGACTTTTAAAATCAACTAAACACATGTTCTATATCTATATGATATGCTAACTTAATGATTTAAAACCTGGACACACGAAAAACACCGTAAAACCGGATTTACGCCGTCGTAGTAACACCGCGGGCTGTTTTGGGTTAGTTAATTAAAAACTATGATAAACTTTGATTTAAAAGTTGTTATTCCGAGAAAATGATTTTTATTATGAACATGAAACTATATCTAAAAATTATGGTTAAACTCAAAGTGGAAGTATGTTTTCTAAAATGGTCATCTAGACGTCGTTCTTTCGACTGAAATGACTACCTTTACAAAAACAACTTGTAACTTATTTTTCCGACTATAAACCTATACTATTTATGTTTAGATTCATAAAATAGAGTTCAATATGAAACCATATCAATTTGATTCACTCAAAACGGATTTAAAATGAAGAAGTTATGGGTAAAACAAGATTGGATAATTTTTCTCATTTTAGCTACGTGAAAATTGGTAACAAATCTATTCCAACCATAACTTAATCAACTTGTATTGTATATTATGTAATCTTGAGATACCATAGACATGTATACAATGTTTCGACCTATCATGTCGACACATCTATATATATTTCGGAACAACCATAGACACTCTGTATGTGAATGTTGGAGTTAGCTATACAGGGTTGAGGTTGATTCCAAAATATATATAGTTTGAGTTGTGATCAATACTGAGATACGTATACACTGGGTCGTGGATTGATTCAAGATAATATTTATCTATTTATTTCTGTACATCTAACTGTGGACAACTAGTTGTAGGTTACTAACGAGGACAGCTGACTTAATAAACTTAAAACATCAAAATATATTAAAAGTGTTGTAAATATATTTTGAACATACTTTAATATATATGTATATATTGTTATAGGTTCGTGAATCAGCAGTGGCCAAGTCTTACTTCTCGACGAAGTAAAAATATGTGAAAGTGAGTTATAGTCCCACTTTTAAAATCTAATATTTTTGGGAAGAGAATACATGCAGGTTTTATAAATGATTTACAAAATAGACACAAGTACGTGAAACTACATTCTATGGTTGAATTATCGAAATCGAATATGCCCCTTTTTATTAAGTCTGGTAATCTAAGAATTAGGGAACAGACACCCTAATTGACGTGAATCCTAAAGATAGATCTATTGGGCCTAACAAACCCCATCCAAAGTACCGGATGCTTTAGTACTTCGAAATTTATATCATATCCAAAGGGTGTCCCAGAATGATGGGGATATTCTTATATATGCATCTTGTTAATGTCAGTTACCAGGTGTTCACCATATGAATGATTTTTATCTCTATGTATGGGATGTGTATTGAAATATGAAATCTTGTGGTCTATTATTATGATTTGATATATATAGGTTAAACCTATAACTCACCAACATTTTTGTTGACGTTTTAAGCATGTTTATTCTCAGGTGATTATTAAGAGCTTCCGCTGTCGCATACTTAAATAAGGACGAGATTTGGAGTCCATGCTTGTATGATAATGTGTAAAAACTGCATTCAAGAAACTTATTTTGTTGTAACATATTTGTATTGTAAATCATTATGTAATGGTCGTGTGTAAACAGGATATTTTAGATTATCATTATTTGATAATCTACGTAAAGCTTTTTAAACCTTTTTTGATGAAATAAAGGTTATGGTTAGTTTTAAAATGAATGTAGTCTTTGAAAAAAGTCTCATATAGAGGTCAAAACCTCGCAACGAAATCAATTAATATGGAACGTTTTTAATCAATAAGAACGGGACATTTCATTTGGTATCCGAGCGTTGGTCTTAGAGAACTAGAATTTTGCATTAGTGTGTCTTATCGAGTTTGTTAGGATGCATTAGTGAGTCTGGACTTCGACCGTGTTTACTTGAAAAATAATTGCTTAACAAATTTTGTTGGAAACTATATATTTTTAACATGTGAATATTATGTGATATATTAATCTCTTAACGCGTTTGACATTATGTGATAGATGTCTACCTCTAGAACAAGTCCCATTGACTCACCTAATAATAATGAAGAGTCAAATGTAAATTGGAATGATTCGTGGACTAATTCACAAGTTCCCGAAGAGGAACCGGAAGAAGAGTCGGAACCAGAAGAAGAATCGGAACCGGAAGAAGAATCAGAACCGGATGAAGAAATAGAACCGATGGGGGAAATAATAAAACGGTTAAGTAAAAGAAAATCTTCAACCAACCGACCAAGGTTAATTATGGTCAATGGTGTTTCCGCCAAGGAAGCAAAATATTGGGAGGATTACCAATTCTCCGATGAATCGGATTCCGACGAGAATTCCGATGATGTTATAGATATTACCCCAACTGAATTTAAAAAGGCAAAAGAAAATAATAAGGGAAAGGGCATAAAAATAGAGAAATCTAATTCCAATCCCGATGAACTTTATATGTATCGTCATCCCGCGAAGTCCTTAAGTTGTAACAATGACCCGGGAACCTCTAAACCACCAGGTTTTTCTAAACCAATGTGGAAAACGACTACTCATATTAGGGGAACATCATATATCCCTAGAAACTTGGCAAAACGAACCAAAACCGAAGAAGAAGAAACAAGCGAGTCGGAATAAGATAGTTGTATTCGTGTGGTGTAATATATGTAATATAGTGTGCTTATACTTTATGATATATGTAAAAAATTGCTTGTATTAATAAGTATTTTTTTATGAATCTAACTCTTGTCTATTTTACAATATAAAAACACAAAATGGATAGAAAACCCAATATTTTAAGAGACTTACCCGGAGACATGATTGATGAAATCTTGTCTAGAGTCGGTCAGAATTCTTCGGCACAACTATTTAAGGCGAGATCAGTTTGTAAGACATTCGAAGAACGTTCTAAGAATGCCTTGGTTTATAAAAGGCTTTCGTTCGAAAGATGGGGGATATCACATTGGGAAATCCATAAGTTACGATGTGTTTACTTTGACGCATATATTGCGGGGAACCCAAATGCTATTTTACGCAATGGGTTAAGAAATTATTTTGACTCAATATATCCGAATTTTGGACTTCGTGATTTAGAAAAAGCGGCTAACATGCAACATAAAGAAGCATGTTATGCTTACGGATTAGTAATGTTCGCTTCTCACCAAAGTGAGAACAAGAACATCGGCCTACAACTATTAAACAAAATGTTCCCACAAGTGACGGAGTCGGTAATTGGGGTAAGAAATGAGGTTTTTAGATTGTTACGGGACTGTTGGACATTACGTAACCCTCGTCCCTTTGACGAAGTTACAACACGCTGTCTTATCAACGGCCATAACGGTTATGTTTCGCAAGACCAAGGATGGGAAGTAATCCTTGTAAAACCAGAATGCATGACTTGTTTCTTGACGTATGAATTACGTGTCTTTATTGCCTTTGCTGAACGACTTGTGTACTAGCTAGAATTATCTTCACAACCATCTTGTATCAAATTTATTGTGTGCTATATTTCATGCTATATGTAAAATAAGCGGTATTGTAAGTTTGTAAAATATTGTGTAAAAGTTTGAACGCAAAATATTATTATAATCAGTTTTTCATATAGAATTGTAGTAGTTGAATTGTATATTAGCTACTAAGTATGAACTTAACGGGTAGGTACTACCCGAATTTAAACTTATAAAACGCTAATATGAAGAAAAAGCTTTTATAAATGAGTTCATATTATGCTACGAAATACTATTAACTACTCTTAATATTCTGTATGATTAACTTGTTCCATTTGACTATTTTGAAGGAAATGGCACCGACTACTCGACACACCGTGAATATGAATGAAGAGGAATTCCATACTTTTCTAGCTTCAAACATAGCCGCAGTACAGGCTGCGCTACATACCAACAATAACCTTGGATCTAGCAGTACAGGAAATCGTGTAGGATGCACCTACAAAGAATTCACTGCCTGCAAACCTTTGGAATTTGATGGAACCGAAGGACCGATCGGATTGAAACGGTGGACCGAGAAGGTCGAATCGGTGTTTGCCATAAGTAAGTGTACTGAAGAGGACAAAGTGAAGTACGCTACGCATACCTTCACAGGTTTTGCGTTAACATGGTGGAATACCTATCTAGAGCAAGTGGGACAAGACGATGCGTACGCACTACCGTGGTCAGCATTCAAGCACTTAATGAACGAGAAGTACCGTCCCAGAACCGAGGTCAATAAGCTCAACACAGAACTTAGAGGGTTACGAACCCAAGGATTTGATATTACCACGTACGAAAGACGATTCACAGAATTGTGCCTATTGTGTCCGGGAGCATTCGAAGATGAGGAAGAGAAGATCGACGCGTTTGTGAAAGGATTACCGGAAAGAATCCAAGAAGATATAAGTTCACACGAGCCCGCCTCCATACAACAGGTATGTAGAATGGCTCACAAACTAGTGAACCAGATTGAAGAAAGAATTAAAGAACAGACTGCTGAAGATGCCAATGTGAAGCAAGTCAAAAGAAAGTGGGAGGAAAATGGTGATAAGAATCACCAATACAACAACAACAGCAATTACAACAATAATCGCAACAATTATCCCAACAATCGCAACATCAATCGCAACTACAACAAACGGCCCAACAACAACAACAACAACAACAACAACAACAACAATCATCCCAACAATAATAATAACCGCAACAACAACAACAATCAGAAGCAGCTATGCCAAAGGTGTGAAAAGTATCACTCGGGGTTCTGCACCAAATTTTGCAACAAGTGTAAAAGAAATGGTCATAGCGCGGCGAAGTGTGAGGTCTGCGGACCAGGGGTTAATAGAACGAAAGGAACAAATGGTGTCGGAACGAGTAATGGCGGAGCAAGTAGTGTTGGAGCAAGTTATGCCAATGTAGTTTGTTATAAATGTGGAAAACCGGGCCACATTATTAGAAATTGCCCGAACCAGGAGAACACGAATGGACAAGGCCGCGGAAGAGTTTACAATATTAATGCGGCAGAGGCACAGGAAGACCCGGAGCTTGTTACGGGTACGTTTCTTATTGACAATAAATCTGCTTACGTTTTATTTGATTCGGGTGCGGATAGAAGCTATATGAGTAGAGATTTTTGTGCTAAATTAAGCTGTCCATTGACGCCTTTGGATAGTAAATTTTTACTCGAATTAGCAAATGGTAAATTAATTTCAGCAGATAATATATGTTGGAATCGAGAAATTAAACTGGTTAGCGAAACATTTAAGATTGATTTGATACCAGTAGAGTTAGGGAGTTTTGATGTGATAATCGGTATGGACTGGTTGAAAGAAGTGAAAGCAGAGATCGTTTGTTACAAAAATGCAATTCGCATTATACGAGAAAAAGGAAAACCCTTAATGGTGTACAGAGAAAAGGGCAACATGAAGCTACGTCTTATTAGTAATTTGAAGGCACAAAAACTAATAAGAAAAGGTTGCTATGCTGTTCTAGCACACGTCGAGAAAATACAAACTGAAGAAAAGAGCATCAATGATGTTCTCATTGCAAAAGAATTTCCCGATGTATTTCCGAAAGAATTACCGGGATTACCCCCACATCGATCCGTTGAATTTCAAATAGATCTTGTACCAGGAGCTGCACCAATAGCTCGTGCTCCTTACAGACTCGCACCCAGCGAGATGAAAGAACTGCAAATCCAATTACAAGAACTTTTAGAGCGTGGTTTCATTCGACCAAGCACATCACCGTGGGGAGCTCATGTTTTATTTGTCAAGAAGAAAGAAGGTACATTCAGGTTGTGTATCGACTACCGAGAGTTGAACAAACTTACCATCAAGAACCGCTACCCACTACTGAGAATCGACAACTTATTTGATCAACTACAAGGCTCGTCTGTTTATTCAAAGATTGACTTACGTTCCGGGTATCATCAAATGCGGGTGAAAGAAGATGATATTCCAAATACTGCTTTCAGAACATGTTACGGTCATTACGAGTTTATGGTCATGCCGTTTGGTTTAACTAATGCACCAGCTGTGTTCATGGAACTTATGAACCGAGTGTGTGGACCATAACTTGACAAGTTTGTCATTGTTTTCATTGATGACATACTTATTTACTCAAAGAATGACCAAGAACACGGTGAACATTTGAGAAAGGTGTTAGAAGTATTGAGGAAGGAAGAATTGTACGCTAAGTTTTCAAAGTGTGCATTTTGGTTGGAAGAAGTTCAATTCCTCGGTCACATAGTGAACAAAGAAGGTATTAAGGTGGATCCGGCAAAGATAGAAACTGTTGAAAAGTGGGAAACCCCGAAAACTCCGAAACACATACGCCAGTTTTTAGGACTAGCTGGTTACTACAGAAGGTTCATCCAAGACTTTTTCAGAATAGCAAAACCTATGACTGCATTAACGCATAAAGGGAAGAAATTTGAATGGAATGATGAACAAGAGAAAGCATTTCAGTTATTGAAGAAAAAGCTAACTACGGCACCTATATTGTCATTGCCTGAAGGGAATGATGATTTTTTGATTTATTGTGACGCATCAAAGCAAGGTCTCGGTTGTGTATTAATGCAACGAACGAAGGTGATTGCTTATGCGTCTAGACAATTGAAGATTCACGAACAAAATTATACGACGCATGATTTGGAATTAGGCGCGGTTGTTTTTGCATTAAAGACTTGGAGGCACTACTTATATGGGGTCAAAAGTATTATATATACCGACCACAAAAGTCTTCAACACATATTTAATCAGAAACAACTGAATATGAGGCAGCGTAGGTGGATTGAATTATTGAATGATTACGACTTTGAGATTCGTTACCACCCGGGGAAGGCAAATGTGGTAGCCGATGCCTTGAGCAGGAAGGACAGAGAACCCATTCGAGTAAAATCTATGAATATAATGATTCATAATAACCTTACTACTCAAATAAAGGAGGCGCAACAAGGAGTTTTAAAAGAGGGAAATTTAAAGGATGAAATACCCAAAGAATCGGAGAAGCATCTTAATATTCGGGAAGACGGAACCCGGTATAGGGCTGAAAGGATTTGGGTACCAAAATTTGGAGATATGAGAGAAATGGTACTTAGAGAAGCTCATAAAACCAGATACTCAATACATCCTGGAACGGGGAAGATGTACAAGGATCTCAAGAAACATTTTTGGTGGCCGGGTATGAAAGCCGATGTTGCTAAATACGTAGGAGAATGTTTGACGTGTTCTAAGGTCAAAGCTGAGCATCAGAAACCATCAGGTCTACTTCAACAACCCAAAATCCCGGAATGGAAATGGGAAAACATTACCATGGATTTCATCACTAAATTGCCAAGGACTGCAAGTGGTTTTGATACTATTTGGGTAATAGTTGATCGTCTCACCAAATCAGCACACTTCCTGCCAATAAGAGAAGATGACAAGATGGAGAAGTTAGCACGACTGTATTTGAAGGAAGCCGTCTCCAGACATGGAATACCAATCTCTATTATCTCTGATAGGGATGGCAGATTTATTTCAAGATTCTGGCAGACATTACAGCAAGCATTAGGAACTCGTCTAGACATGAGTACTGCCTATCATCCACAAACTGATGGGCAGAGCGAAAGGACAATACAAACGCTTGAAGACATGCTACGAGCATGTATTATTGATTTCGGAAACAGTTGGGATCGACATCTACCGTTAGCAGAATTTTCCTACAACAACAGCTACCATTCAAGCATTGAGATGGCGCCGTTTGAAGCACTTTATGGTAGAAAGTGCAGGTCTCCGATTAGTTGGAGTGAAGTGGGGGATAGACAGATTATGGGTCCGGAGATTATACAAGAAACTACCGAGAAGATCATCCAAATTCAACAACGGTTGAAAACCGCCCAAAGTCGACAAAAGAGCTACGCTAACATTAAAAGAAAAGATATAGAATTTGAAATTGGAGAGATGGTCATGCTTAAAGTTGCACCTTGGAAAGGCGTTGTTCGATTTGGTAAACGAGGGAAATTAAATCCAAGGTATATTGGACCATTCAAGATTATTGATCGTGTCGGACCAGTAGCTTACCGACTTGAGTTACCTCAACAACTCGCGGCTGTACATAACACTTTCCACGTCTCGAATTTGAAGAAATGTTTTGCTAAAGAAGATCTCACTATTCCGTTAGATGAAATCCAAATCAACGAAAAACTTCAATTCATCGAAGAACCCGTCGAAATAATGGATCGTGAGGTTAAAAGACTAAAGCAAAACAAGATACCAACTGTTAAGGTTCGATGGAATGCTCGTAGAGGACCCGAGTTCACCTGGGAGCGTGAAGATCAGATGAAGAAGAAATACCCGCATCTATTTCCAGAAGATTCGTCAACACCTTCAACAGCTTAAAATTTCGGGACGAAATTTATTTAACGGGTAGGTACTGTAGTGACCCGAACTTTTCCATGTTTATATATATTAATTGAGATTGATATTTACATGATTAAATGTTTCCAACATGTTAAGCAATCAAACTTGTTAAGACTTGATTAATTGAAATACGTTTCATATAGACAATTGACCACCCAAGTTGACCGGTGATTCACGAACGTTAAAACTTGTAAAAACTATATGATGACATATATATGGATATATATATATATAGTTAACATGATACTATGATAAGTAAACATATCATTAAGTATATTAATAATGAACTACATATGTAAAAACAAGACTACTAACTTAATGATTTTTAAACGAGACATATATGTAACGATTATCGTTGTAAAGACATTTAATATATATATATATCATATTAAGAGATATTCATACATGATAATATCATGATAATATAATAATTTAAAATCTCATTTGATATTATAAACATTGGGTTAAAAACATTTAACAAGATCGTTAACCTAAAGGTTTCAAAACAACACTTACATGTAACGACTAACGATGACTTAACGACTCAGTTAAAATGTATATACATGTAGTGTTTTAATATGTATTTATACACTTTTGAAAGACTTCAATACACTTATCAAAATACTTGTACTTAACAAAAATGCTTACAATTACATCCTCGTTCAGTTTCATCAACAATTCTACTCGTATGCACCCGTATTCGTACTCGTACAATACACAGCTTTTAGATGTATGTACTATTAGTATATACACTCCAATGATCAGATCTTAGCAGGCCATGTGAGTCACCTAACACATGTGGGAACCATCATTTGGCAACTAGCATGAAATATCTCATAAAATTACAAAAATATGAGTAATCATTCATGACTTATTTACATGAAAACAAAATTACATATCCTTTATATCTAATCCATACACCAACGACCAAAAACACCTACAAACACTTTCATTCTTCAATTTTATTTATCTAATTGATCTCTCTCAAGTTCTATCTTCAAGTTCTAAGTGTTCTTCATAAATTCCAAAAGTTCTAGTTTCATAAAATCAAGAATACTTCCAAGATTGCAAGTTTACTTCCAAGTTTTCTAAATCCATTCCAAGTAATCATCCAAGATCAAGAAACCTTTGTTACTTACAGTAGGTTATCTTTCTAATACAAGGTAATAATTATATTCAAACTTTAATTCAATTTCTATAACTATAACAATCTTATTTCGAGTGGAAATCTTACTTGAAATTGTTTTCGTGTCATGATTCTGCTTCAAGAACTTTCAACCAATCCAAGGATCCTTTGAAGCTAGATCTATTTTTCTCATTTCCAGTAGGTTTATCCAAGGAACTTGAGGTAGTAATGATGTTCATAACATCATTCGATTCATACATATAAAGCTATCTTATTCGAAGGTTTAAACTTGTAATCACTAGAACATAGTTTAGTTAATTCTAAAATTGTTCGCAAATAAAAGTTAATCCTTCTAACTTGACTTTTAAAATCAACTAAACACATGTTCTATATCTATATGATATGCTAACTTAATGATTTAAAACCTGGACACACGAAAAACACCGTAAAACCGGATTTACGCCGTCGTAGTAACACCGCGGGCTGTTTTGGGTTAGTTAATTAAAAACTATGATAAACTTTGATTTAAAAGTTTTTATTCTGAGAAAATGATTTTTATTATGAACATGAAACTATATCCAAAAATTATGGTTAAACTCAAAGTGGAAGTATGTTTTCTAAAATGGTCATCTAGACGTCGTTCTTTCGACTGAAATGACTACCTTTACAAAAACGACTTGTAACTTATTTTTATGACTATAAACCTATACTTTTTATGTTTAGATTCATAAAATAGAGTTCAATATGAAACCATAGCAATTTGATTTACTCAAAACGGATTTAAAATGAAGAAGTTATGGGTAAAACAAGATTGGATAATTTTTCTCATTTTAGCTACGTGAAAATTGGTAACAAATCTATTCCAACCATAACTTAATCAACTTGTATTGTATATTATGTAATCTTGAGATACCATAGACACGTATACAATGTTTCGACCTATCATGTCGACACATCTATATATATTTCGGAACAACCATAGACACTCTATATGTGAATGTTGGAGTTAGCTATACAGGGTTGAGGTTGATTCCAAAATATATATAGTTTGAGTTGTGATCAATACTGAGATACGTATACACTGGGTCGTGGATTGATTCAAGATAATATTTATCGATTTATTTCTGTACATCTAACTGTGGACAACTAGTTGTAGGTTACTAACGAGGACAGCTGACTTAATAAACTTAAAACATCAAAATATATTAAAAGTGTTGTAAATATATTTTGAACATACTTTAATATATATGTATATATTGTTATAGGTTCGTGAATCAGCAGTGGCCAAGTCTTACTTCTCGACGAAGTAAAAATCTGTGAAAGTGAGTTATTGTCCCACTTTTAAAATCTAATATTTTTGGGATGAGAATACATGCAGGTTTTATAAATGATTTACAAAATAGACACAAGTACGTGAAACTACATTCTATGGTTGAATTATCGAAATCGAATATGCCCCTTTTTATTAAGTCTGGTAATCTAAGAATTAGGGAACAGACACCCTAATTGACGCGAATCCTAAAGATAGATCTATTGGGCCTAACAAACCCCATCCAAAGTACCGGATGCTTTAGTACTTCGAAATTTATATCATATCCGAAGGGTGTCCCGGAATGATGGGGATATTCTTATATATGCATCTTGTTAATGTCGGTTACCAGGTGTTCACCATATGAATGATTTTTATCTCTATGTATGGGATGTGTATTGAAATATGAAATCTTGTGGTCTATTATTATGATTTGATATATATAGGTTAAACCTATAACTCACCAATATTTTTTTGACGTTTTAAGCATGTTTATTCTCAGGTGATTATTAAGAGCTTCCGCTGTCTCATACTTAAATAAGGACGAGATTTGGAGTCCATGCTTGTATGATAATGTGTAAAAACTGTATTCAAGAAACTTATTTTGTTGTAACATATTTGTATTGTAAACCATTATGTAATGGTCATGTGTAAACAGGATATTTTAGATTATCATTATTTGATAATCTACGTAAAGCTTTTTAAACCTTTATTGATGAAATAAAGGTTATGGTTTGTTTTAAAATGAATGCAGTCTTTGAAAAACGTCTCATATAGAGGTCAAAACCTCGCAACGAAATCAATTAATATGGAACGTTTTTAATCAATAAGAACGGGACATTTCAATATAAGTAGTGCCTCCAAGTCTTTAATGCAAAAACAACCGCGCCTAATTCCAAATCATGCGTCGTATAATTTTGTTCGTGAATCTTCAATTGTCTAGACGCATAAGCAATCACCTTCGTTCGTTGCATTAATACACAACCGAGACCTTGCTTTGATGCATCACAATAAATCACAAAATCATCATTCCCTTCAGGCAATGACAATATAGGTGCCGTAGTTAGCTTTTTCTTCAATAACTGAAACGCTTTCTCTTGTTCATCATTCCATTCAAATTTCTTCCCTTTATGCGTTAATGAAGTCAAGGGTTTTGCTATTCTGGAAAAGTCTTGGATGAACCTTCTGTAGTAACCAGCTAGTCCTAAAAACTGGCGTATGTGTTTCAGAGTTTTCGGGGTTTCCCACTTTTCAACAGTTTCTATCTTTGCCGGATCCACCTTAATACCTTCTTTGTTCACTATGTGACCGAGGAATTGAACTTCTTCCAACCAAAATGCACACTTTGAAAACTTAGCGTACAATTCTTCCTTCCTCAATACTTCTAACACCCTTCTCAAATGTTCACCGTGTTCTTGGTCATTCTTTGAGTAAATAAGTATGTCATCAATGAAAACAATGACAAACTTGTCAAGGTATGGTCCACACACTCAGTTCATAAGGTCCATGAACACAGCTGGTGCATTAGTTAAACCAAACGGCATGACCATAAACTCGTAATGACCGTAACGTGTTCTGAAAGCAGTCTTTGGAATATCATCTTCTTTCACCCGCATTTGATGATACCCGGAACGTAAGTCAATCTTTGAATAAACAGACGAGCCTTGTAGTTGATCAAATAAGTCATCGATTCTCGGTAGTGGGTAGCGGTTCTTGATGGTAAGTTTGTTCAACTCTCGGTAGTCGATACACAACCTGAATGTACCATCTTTCTTCTTGACAAACAAAACAGGAGCTCCCCACGGTGATGTGCTTGGTCGAATGAAACCACGCTCTAAAAGTTCTTGTAATTGGCTTTGCAGTTCTTTCATTTCGCTGGGTGCGAGTCTGTAAGGAGCACGAGCTATTGGTGCAGCTCCTGGTACAAGATCTATTTGAAATTCAACGGATCGATGTGGGGGTAATCCCTGTAATTCTTTCGGAAATACATCGGGAAATTCTTTTGCAATGGGAACATCATTGATGCTCTTTTCTTCAGTTTGTACTTTTTCGACGTGTGCTAGAACAGCATAGCAACCTTTTCTTATTAGTTTTTGTGCCTTCAAATTACTAATAAGATGTAGCTTCGTGTTGCCCTTTTCTCCGTACACCATTAAGGGTTTTCCTTTTTCTCGTATAATGCGAATTGCATCTTTGTAACAAACGATCTCTGCTTTCACTTCTTTCAACCAGTCCATACCGATTATCACATCAAAACTCCCTAACTCTACAGGTATCAAATCAATCTTAAATGTTTCGCTAACCAGTTTAATTTCTCGATTCCGACATATATTATCTGCTGAAATTAATTTACCATTTGCTAATTCGAGTAAAAATTTACTATCCAAAGGCGTCAATGGACAACTTAATTTAGCACAAAAATCTCTACTCATATAGCTTCTATCCGCACCCGAATCAAATAAAACGTAAGCAGATTTATTGTCAATAAGAAACGTACCCGTAACAACGGGTCTACATGTGCCTCTGCCGCATTAATATTGAAAACTCTTCCGCGGCCTTGTCCATTCGTGTTCTTCTGGTTCGGGCAATTTCTAATAATGTGGCCCGGTTTTCCACATTTATACAAACTACATTGGCATAACTTGCTCCGACACTACTTCCTCCGCCATTACTCGTTCCGACACCATTTGTTCCTTTCGTTCTATTAACCCCTGGTCCGTAGACCTCACACTTCGCCGCGCTATGACCATTTCTTTTACACTTGTTGCAAAATTTGGTGCAGAACCCCGAGTGATTCTTTTCACACCTTTGGCATAGCTGCTTCTGATTGTTGTTTTTGTTGCGGTTATTATTGTTGTTGGAATGATTATTGTAGTTGCTGTTGTTGTTGTTGTTGTTGTTGTTGTTGTTGTTGTTGTTGTTGTTGTTGGGCCGTTTGTTGTAGTTGCGATTGATGTTGCGATTGTTGGGATAATTGTTGCGATTATTGTTGTAATTGCTGTTGTTGTTGTATTGGTGATTCTTATCACCGTTTTCCTCCCACTTTCTTTTGACTTGCTTCACATTGGCCTCTTCAGCAGTCTGTTCTTTAATTCTTTCTTCAATCTGGTTCACTAGTTTGTGAGCCATTCTACATGCCTGTTGTATGGAGGCGGGCTCGTGTGAACTTATATCTTCTTGGATTCTTTCCGGTAATCCTTTCACAAACGCGTCGATCTTCTCTTCCTCATCTTCGAATGCTCCCGGACACAATAGGCACAATTCTGTGAATCGTCTTTCGTACGTGGTAATATCAAATCCTTGGGTTCGTAACCCTCTAAGTTCTGTCTTGAGCTTATTGACCTCGGTTCTGGAACGGTACTTCTCGTTCATTAAGTGCTTGAATACTGACCACGGTAGTGCGTACGCATCGTCTTGTCCCACTTGCTCTAGATAGGTATTCCACCATGTTAACGCAGAACCTGTGAAGGTATGTGTAGCATACTTCACTTTGTCCTCTTCAGTACACTTACTTATGGCAAACACCGATTCGACCTTCTCGGTCCACCGTTTCAATCCGATCGGTCCTTCGGTTCCATTAAATTCCAAAGGTTTGCAGGCAGTGAATTCTTTGTAGGTGCATCCTACACGATTTCCTGTACTGCTAGATCCAAAGTTATTGTTGGTATGTAGCGCAGCCTGTACTGCGGCTATGTTTGAAGCTAGAAAAGTACGGAATTCCTCTTCATTCATATTCACGGTGTGTCGAGTAGTCGGTGCCATTTCCTTCAAAATAGTCAAATGGAACAAGTTAATCATACAGAATATTAAGAGTAGTTAATAGTATTTCGTAGCATAATATGAACTCATTTATAAAAGCTTTTTCTTCATATTAGCGTTTTATAAGTTTAAATTCGGGTAGTACCTACCCGTTAAGTTCATACTTAGTAGCTAATATACAATTCAACTACTACAATTCTATATGAAAAACTGATTATAATAATATTTCGCGTTCAAACTTTTACACAATATTTTACAAACTTACAATACCGCTTATTTTACATATAGCATGAAATATAGCACACAATAAATTTGATACAAGATGGTTGTGAAGATAATTCTAGCTAGTACACAAGTCGTTCAGCAAAGGCAATAAAGACACGTAATTCATACGTCCAGAAACAAGTCATGCATTCTGGTTTTACTAGGATTACTTCCCATCCTTGGTCTTGTGGAACATAACCATTATGGCCGTTGATAAGACAGCGTGTTGTAACATCGTCAAAGGGACGAGGGTTACGTAATGTCCAACAGTCCCGTAACAATCTAAAATCCTCATTTCTTACCCCAATTACCGACTCCGTCACCTGTGGGAACGTTTTGTTTAATAGTTGTAGCCCGATGTTCTTGTTCTCACTTTGGTGAGAAGCGAACATTACTAATTCGTAAGCATAACATGCTTCTTTATGTTGCATGTTAGCCGCTTTTTCTAAATCACGAAGTCCAATATTCGGATATATTGAGTCAAAATAATTTCTTAACCCATTGCGTAAAATAGCATTTGGGTTCCCCGCAATATATGCGTCAGAGTAAACACATCGTAACTTATGGATTTCCCAATGTGATATCCCCCATCTTTCGAACGAAAGCCTTTTATAAACCAAGGCATTCTTGGAACGTTCTTCGAATGTCTTACAAACTGATCTCGCCTTAAATAGTTGTGCCGAAGAATTCTGACCGACTCTAGACAAGATTTCATCAATCATGTCTCCGGGTAGGTCTCTTAAAATATTGGGTTGTCTATCCATTTTGTGTTTTTATACTGTAAAATAAACAAGAGTTAGATTCATAAACAAAAATACTTATTAATACAAGCAATTTTTACATATATCATAAAGCATAAGCACACTATATTACTTATATTACACCACACGAATACAACTATCTTATTCCAACTCGCTTGTTTCTTCTTCTTCGGGTTTGGTTCGTTTTGCCAAGTTTCTAGGGATATATGATGTTCCCCTAATACGAGCCGTCGTTATCCACATTGGTTTAGAAAAACCTGGTGGTTTAGAGGTTCCCGGGTCATTGTTACAACTTAAGGACTTCGGGGGTTGACGATACATATAAAGTTCATCGGGGTTGGAATTAGATTTCTCAATTTTATGCCCTTTCCCTTATTATTTTCTTTTGCCTTTTTAAATTCAGTTGGGGTAATTTCTATAACATCATCGGAATTCTCGTCGGAATCCGATTCATCGGAGAATTGGTAATCCTCCCAATATTTTGCTTCCTTGGCGGAAACACCATTGACCATAATTAACCTTGGTCGGTTGGTTGAGGATTTTCTTTTACTTAACCGTTTTATTATTTCCCCCACCGGTTCTATTTCTTCATCCGGTTCCGATTCTTCTTCCGGTTCCGATTCTTCTTCCGGTTCCGACTCTTCTTCCGGTTCCTCTTCGGGAACTTGTGAATCAGTCCACGAATCATTCCAATTTACATTTGACTCTTCATTATTATTAGGTGAGTCAATGGGACTTGTTCTAGAGGTAGACATCTATCACATAATATCAAACGCGTTAAGAGATTAATATATCACATAATATTCACATGTTAAAAATATATAGTTTCCAACAAAATTTGTTAAGCAATCATTTTTCAAGTAAACACGGTCGAAGTCCAGACTCACTAATGCATCCTAACAAACTAGATAAGACACACTAATTCAAATTTTCTGGTTCTCTAAGACCAACGCTCGGATACCAACTGAAATGTCCCGTTCTTATTGATTAAAAACGTTCCATATTAATTGATTTCGTTGCGAGGTTTTGACCTCTATATGAGACGTTTTTCAAAGACTGCATTCATTTTAAAACAAACCATAACCTTTATTTCATCAATAAAGGTTTAAAAAGCTTTACGTAGATTATCAAATAATGATAGTCTAAAATATCCTGTTTACACACGACCATTACATAATGGTTTACAATACAAATATGTTACAACAAAATAAGTTTCTTGAATGCAGTTTTTACACAATATCATACAAGCATGGACTCCAAATCTCGTCCTTATTTAAGTATGCGACAGCGGAAGCTCTTAATAATCACCTGAGAATAAACATGCTTAAAACGTCAACAAAAATGTTGGTGAGTTATAGGTTTAACCTATATATATCAAATCGTAACAATAGACCACAAGATTTCATATTTCAATACACATCCCATACATAGAGATAAAAATCATTCATATGGTGAACACCTGGTAACCGACATTAACAAGATGCATATATATAAGAATATCCCCATCATTCCGGGACACCCTTCGGATATGATATAAATTTCGAAGTACTAAAGCATCCGGTACTTTGGATGGGGTTTGTTAGGCCCAATAGATCTATCTTTAGGATTCGCATCAATTAGGGTGTCTGTTCCCTAATTCTTAGATTACCAGACTTAATAAAAAGGGGCATATTCGATTTCGATAATTCAACCATAGAATGTAGTTTCACGTACTTGTGTCTATTTTGAAAAAATCATTTATAAAACCTGCATGTATTCTCATCCCAAAAATATTAGATTTTAAAAGTGGGACTATAACTCACTTTCACATATTTTTACTTCGTTGGGAAGTAAGACTTGGCCACTGGTTGATTCACGAACCTATAACAATATATTCATATATATCAAAGTATGTTCAAAATATATTTACAACACTTTTAATATATTTTGATGTTTTAAGTTTATTAAGTCAGCTGTCCTCGTTAGTAACCTACAACTAGTTGTCCACAGTTAGATATACAGAAATAAATCGATAAATATTATCTTGAATCAATCCACGACCCAGTGTATACGTATCTCAGTATTGATCACAACTCAAACTATACATATTTTGGAATCAACCTCAACCCTGTATAGCTAACTCCAACATTCACATATAGAGTGTCTATGGTTGTTCCGAAATATATATAGATGTGTCGACATGATAGGTCGAAACATTGTATACGTGTCTATGGTATCTCAAGATTACATAATATACAATACAAGTTGATTAAGTTATGGTTGGAATATATTTGTTACCAATTTTCACGTAGCTAAAATGAGAAAAATTATCCAATCTTGTTTTAACCATAACTTCTTCAATTTAAATCCGTTTTGAGTGAATCAAATTGCTATGGTTTCATATTGAACTCTATTTTATGAATATAAACAGAAAAAGTATAGGTTTATAGTCGGAAAAATAAGTTACAAGTTGTTTTTGTAAAGGTAGTCATTTCAGTCGAAAGAACGTCGTCTAGATGACCATTTTAGAAAACATACTTCCACTTTGAGTTTAACCATAATTTTTGGATATAGTTTCATGTTCATAATAAAAATCATTTTCTCAGAATAACAACTTTTAAATCAAAGTTTATCATAGTTTTTAATTAACTAACCCAAAACAGCCCGCAGTGTTACTACGACGGCGTAAATCCGGTTTTACGGTGTTTTTCGTGTTTCCAGGTTTTAAATCATTAAGTTAGCATATCATATAGATATAGAACATGTTTTTAGTTAATTTTAAAAGTCAAGTTAGAAGGATTAACTTTTGTTTGCGAACAAATTTAGAATTAACTAAACTATGTTCTAGTGATTACGAGTTTAAACCTTCGAATAAGATAGTTTTATATATATGAATCGAATGATGTTATGAACATCATTACTACCTCAAGTTTAGTAGGTAAACCTACTGGAAGTGACAAGAAATGATCTAGCTTCAAAGGATCTTGGATGGCTTGAAAGTTCATGAAGTAGGATCATGACACAAAAACAAGTTCAAGTAAGATTTTTACTCGAATTAAGATAGTTTATAGTTATAGAAATTGAATCAAAGTTTGAATATGAATATTACCTTGAATAAGAAAGATAACCTACTGTATATAACAAAGGTTTCTTGATCTTAGATGATTACTTGGAATGGATTAGAAAGCTTGGAAGTAAATTAGTAAACTTGAAGGGATTTTTGAAGTGTTCTTGAAGTGTTCTTCCTATGATGATTATAGCTTGATTCTTGAAGTGATTTTTGATGAAGATGATGATTAACTAATGGAAAAATACATTCATAATAGTGTGTGTGTGTGTGTTGAGAGAGAATTAGAAAGAGAATTGGAAGTGAAATGGAGTGAATGATGAGTGGTAATTGGTGAGTGGTGAGTGGGGTTAAAAGGAGTTCTAGTTAGTTGACTAGCTCATGGTAGAAGTTAAAATTGATTAGTCATACATGACATAATCAAGAGTGGAATCCCATGCTAGTTCCTATTGGTATATACCCATAGTAAGTACGTTTTGAAGCTGTGTATAATACGGGTAAGAATACGACTAGAATTCTTGATGAAAGAAAAGAATGGGAAAGTAACTGTAACCATTTTCGTTAAGTATGAGTATTTTGATATATGTCTTGAAGTCTTCCAAAAGTATTTTAATACATCTAAATACACTACATGTATATACATTTTAACTGAGTCGTTAAGTCATCGTTAGTCGTTACATGTAAGTGTTGTTTTGAAACCTTTAAGTTAACGATCTCAATTAATGTTGTTAACCCATTGTTTATTATATCTAATGAGATGTTAAATTATTATATTATCATGATATTATGATATATTAATATATCTTAATATGATATATATACAATTAAATGTTGTTACAACGATAATCGTTACATATATGTCTCGTTTCGAAATCCTTAAGTTAGTAGTCTTGTTTATATGTATATAACTTATTGTTAATATACTTATGGAGATACTTACTTATCATAATCTCATGTTGACCATATGTATATCCATATATATATCATCATGTCGTTTTTACAAGTTTTAACGTTCGTGAATCGCCGGTCAACTTGGGTGGTCAATTGTCTATATGAAACATATTTCAATTAATCAAGTCTTAACAAGTTTGATTGCTTAACATGTTGGAAACATTTAATCATGTAAATATCAATCTCAATTAATATATATAAACATGGAAAAGTTCGGGTCACTACAAGAACCCCATCACAATAGTGTTAGAACATACACTGTTTCTCGAAAATATATTCCATCCGAATAACGGTAGCGAACCATCCGAATTAGGGTTTGTCAAACCCATATGGCCATATAACATAAGTTCTCGCTTACACCCGGCAAGTGTAACTAATGATAATCGAATTGAGAATTTTTGTTCAAACTCGTATGTAGAATGTTTGTTTTCCTGTACTTGTGTTCACTTAGTAAAAAGAAACGTTTATTTTTTCTCATCCCAAATGTAAGTTTAAAAGTGTAAAAGTGGGACTATGATCTCACATTGAGTGCAAGCATATAAAAGTACTTCACAAGTAAACGTGTGCAAGGACAAATGCTAGTCTTGACCTAAACAAGTAAGTCTTATCAATAACGGTAAACACAATTGGTTAAAGTGTTCAATTAGTCCTATGGCTCGTTTTGACTCAATTATTATAGCATGTGAATCAAATTGTCAAGTTTCATGTAAGGTACAAGTATAAAAACATGTTAGAATGGTTGCATAAGTATTTGGTTAAGTTTGGAAAAAAGTCAACTTCGGTCAAGTCAAAGTCAACGAAAAAGTCAACACGTTCGGGTCGAGTCCCGAACTATTTTTCTGAGGTTTTTAATCATATATAAGCATGTTAGAACAAGTTACATGTGAATCAGAGGTGCGTAGCATAGCAAACATTTTTCGAAATTTGACCATGTAGGTCAGTCCCTGAATGTGGCTTATGTCGCGCCGCGACCAAGGACTGCTGCGCCGCGACAATCAACGTGAACTGGTGCCTGGCCAGTTTCAATTATTCAAGTCTCAACCAACTTCAATTAAGCACAATTCGCAAACCGTAAATACTTAAAACGTGTACCATACATCGTTGGAAAGGTAATTTAACGAGGAATGCAACTAAACACTTTTCATCAATTAAAAACATCATTTACAAAAATCAAAATTCAAGTCGAATGCTCATTTAATATTCATCATAAATACTTCCAAGTTCATAAATGCACATTTATGATTCGGGAATTAAATGCACACATATGATACGCCGTTTCATAGGTAATCAAGCATAAAATTCAACTAACCACTTACCAACAATAATTCATGGTATTCAATACACCAAAAGTTCACATTTAGGTCTATCAAACCCTAACCAACATCACCAAAATCAATAATCAAGTTTATGAAGTTTTCTAAAGCAACCTACACATCAAATTGAGGCTAGTGATACTAGTAACACAATTAAAACATGCACTTATAACATTTAACAACATTCAAGCAACCAAAATCACCAAATCAAACACACCAAAATTCAAGTTCATGCTAGTTGCTTAAAATAACGAGATCGAACATATAAATCACATATTCATGTTAGACTTGAGCCATAGACACTAATTAACACTTTTATAAGTAAAAATCATCAAGAACACAAAATCTTGTGATTTTAGAAAGTTACCCAAATGAGAAGTAATCGGTATGGATTCGAAGAGGAAGATGCAAGGATTCCAAATATGTAATTTGTTTTGATGTTTGATTGTTAGATTGAAAATGGATGATGAATCTTTGAATTGGTGTTTGAGAGAATATGTTGAAAGTATTTAGAAAAATGGAAAATGGAAAAGATAATGAATGGAGGAGGTGGGTGTTGACCACTTTGACCTAGTAAAAACTTTGGTCATTTGGAAACATTGGTCCCTCAAGTTTGAATCGGGGGTGTGAATTACTGATATGGCCGAAACGGACGGTTTTATTTTCGCGGTGTCGTTAGGCCGCGGCACGTCAGAATCAGCTACCACAAGGAGGAGTAGTGGTTTGTTTTATCATTTATATTTCGCTGGGGTTTAAAGCTATAACTCGCCTACTTGTCTTCCTTTTAACGAGTAAGTGGTAAATATAACTCAGGTACGTATTTTTGTATGTTTATTCAGTAATGTGGGACAAAAGTGCCTATATAGTTAACCCTAGTGACAAGAGGTGATAGATTAAGATTAACAAGATAAAATAGTAATTAAACAATAAAAGTAAAGATAGGTATGAAGAATAGAATTCTGAAGGGGAATTATCGTAAAAGTTCAACTTCCTAGGATAAACACTAAACCTCAATCAACTGGCTATGAACCTAACTGATTTGTCACTAAGAGTTTAGGCTTTGAAGATTCTGGCTAAGACAGGTATCCCTACTCCTAACGCTAACCTGAAAGGTTTAAACGACCTTATGGATAGAATCCTAGGTACATGAACAAAGTGGTTTACCCAATAAAGGAACGTCTCAGCTTTTCTTAATCCTAGTTGGTCTAACTAAAGTAATATCCTACCACTAAATCACTATGCTATGCCTTAACATTAACAGATGTGCAATCTTAGATATACTAAGGTACTGCTAATTGGGATAGAAGTCTCTCCTTTGCGATCACTTATTCAACCCCAGATCATCTTACAATATCTCAAGAACATTGCTTCTGACGCGAATCATGCTTCTGAGTAAGCTGGTGTTCACTGAACTCTCTATTGCTAACTCTAACCACAATCTAAATGAGCAGCTCTTCTATGATGAACAAATGGTTATTCATACGTAGGTACTATATCCCTATTGTGACGTTAAGCACACATAACTACTTACCTTGTATCCTAGGGTTGATTAGGTCCTAATACTAGGTTATAGCCACGTGAATAAGCAGAAAGGGTGATCCGTAAATTAAACCTCTAAACCGTCAAGGTTTCAGCATAACAAAATGATAAGTTTCAGATAAAATATTCAACACGTAATAAACAATTGTAACAGATAGATAATCATGCAAGATGAAAGCAACTCAAGATAATAACTTTATTAAATTAAGGAAAGCGTTCACCGTTTACAGACGAGATCTGGACCATTACAAGTGCTGACAACCTCTAGCCCGCTCCTATTACAATCTTCGGCGTTCGCCTCCGGGTACTTAATTTCCCGCTCAGAGGTGAGAAGGCCTTGAAAGCTCTAGTGGGAGAAAGTGTATTGTAGTGAGAGAGTGAAAAGAGGTGTGTGTTGAAATGGATGACAAAGACCCTTTAAATATACTTGAAAATTGCCAAATACGCCTGGCAGGCCGTATGGCAGGCTGTATTTGGCAGGCCATTTTTCTGGTAGGTTGTGTGGTGGCACGTATCTGGCAGGCCGTTTCCATAACGGCAGGCCATATGGCAGGCCGTATGGCAGGGCGTTTGGCTTGCTGGTCAGCCTTGATTTCCTGGATCGTAACTTGATTTCTTGTTTTTCACCATTTTCGCTCTAGAATCTTCGTTTTAGCTTCATTTCTCTTGATTCTTTTTGCATTGTCTTTGTAATTACTTTACCTACAAGTTTAACCGAAAAAATGATTATTTTTCTGACAAAGCTTTGAACTTTATGCTTTTGGGACTCAATATCGGGGGTAAAAAACGTGACTTTTTAGCCGATATCAAATATCCCACACTTAGACTTTGCTTGTCCTCAACAAACCTCCGAACTTAAAACAGTGAGGACTTTAATTTGTAGAGATCAAGCTGTTTTGTTCCGCAAGAAGAAAAAGCAGAAACTTGGCTTTTATTCTTTTTGCTATTCTCGAATCTTTTCCCGCAAGCATGAGAGGATGTTACATAACTAAGGCTATCTCACTCGAGTCACTCATTTTACTAAAGTGTTTAGGGTATCCTAAAGTTCTAAGAAATGAAGTCACTCTTAGCTAGTCATGCTTACATTCTTCGTCATAGGCTTGATCAAGACTCAAATCTCCATCACTTATTTGCGAGAATTTTCGGTTAACGACTCAGTTTGAATTTGTGAAGAGATGGGGATTTGGAAGTTTTTAGAGTACGAAGGATTTTGATAGATAGGAGTTTTCTTTTTCAAAAGATTGATTTCGGCGATCCCTTCAGCTTTTTATCAGGAATTTCTTGGTGAGCATCCTTCTTTTTGACTGCCAGGAGTTTTTCTCGAATCTTTGCTAGTTCTGCTCCCTTTCTCAGAGCCTTTATTCTTAGAGACTTTGCTCTAGTTTTTTTTTTTTTTTTGAAAGCATCTTTTGCTTTTATCTTCGAGGTCTCCTTTTTGGCGATCTTCTTTGATATTTGGCTTGGATGCTTGCATTTTTCTAGTGCAATTTTGGAGGTTTTTCCCGAAAAAGAATGATTTAGTCGGGATTTATTTATTTATGAAGCGAATAGAGTAAATAAGAAAAAGTGAAATGGATTTGTGGAGCGAAAATGGAAATGAAGGTGTGTAGCGGAGGTTATTTTTGTCTTCACGGATAGCTGAGGTTTTAACTTAGTCATCCTCGTCAAAATGTGTGATTCCAAAATGTAGATCAAGAGAAAGTTCTGATTCCGAAATGTTTAACATCGGCGCGCTCAACGAAAATATAGTGAAGCACTAAAAATGAGTGCTTATAAAGCCTTATTTAGGGGTGCCTTACAACAATTATAATAGGTCGAATTGCGCCTTTCGTTATGCAATGCTCTATTTGGAGAATTGATTTTGATTTTTCGCAAAAAGTTTTCAACCCTGTTTTACCCTTTTTGTCTATTTTGTTGCAAAAACTTTTTTGATCTTTTATAGAATTTTATCATCCTTAGCGTTTTATAATTCAAAAAGTTTTAAATTTTGTGAAAAACTTGATGATTTTACAAGAATCGTTATGTGCAACATTTGCTATCCCACACTTTAAAATAACATTGTCCTCAATGTTAAGGATACGGAGTATCCCACACTTTAGTTTTAAAGAGAGGCGTTTGTTTTATTAAAAGTTTATGTTGGTGGGGTTGCCAATCCCACACTTAGTTTTTAAAGTGGTATAGTAATTGCGTATATTCTATTGGAAAGGTGATGAAGACGTAGTACTCCCCTATGGTGTCAAGACCTGCAATTCGATGGCGCGCTGCTTATAGATTCTTCAATTCTTGAGCCGGCGTCATCCTCGTTCGAAGAATCCTTGCTCCAAGTTGTTTCCATCTCGTACGGTCTCGATCGTTGTTTGCTTTGCGATGTTTATTCATGAAATATTTATTCTAAAAGCAACCATACATACTAAAACATAAAAGTAGTTATGCCCGAGACCGGGCATACAGAAATGTAATTTAATGTAACATTAATAATAGAAGGTACAAATGTTCCAAAAGATAATCATGATTACGGCCGAGGTGCTGAATATGGTGGAGAGTAGATCACGCTGGTACGGGCCCTGGTTGGGTTACTCAATCTAGATTGACCCTCGCTGGTCATCTCCTCATCTGTGGTAAACTGGCCTGCCAACTCTGCTGTATTCATACTCGAGGATATTCTAAATTCTATCTCATCTGATCTAGCGATTAACCCAGTTAACGATGACATGCTCGTATGAACCATAGGCCCTGCCTGCCAACCCATACTATCCTGTAAATCTCTACCTCTTCCCCACTGCTGGTTCACGTCCCTACTATCGATACCCTGTGCAACCCCTGCATTCATACGCTACTCCAATGCCTGTTCCTATCTAGGGTCCTGACCAACGGTAGACGTGTTAACGTTGAACAACTCTTCAACAAAATTCTCGGTCCCTGTAGTCTGTGGAGGTGGCGGTGTAGGTGCGATAACTGTACGATGTGTGTAGTGATGAGTAGGTGGAGGTGTAGGTCCTGAAAATTGATGGCTCGGGCCTGCTCCCCTTGGATCACGGTGGGCTTGCATTACCGGATACTCATGTGGGTATGGTGGGATGCCGAACTGCCTCCCCGCATAATGCGCAAAGTGGTCCAAATTCTCAAGGATCGCGTGCTGGGAAAACCAACTCTCATGCCCAGGTAAATCTCCCATATGGTACTGGTAGCCGTATGGTGGATATCGTGGACGATCACCCTTGCCAACTGATGAGTGACCGGTGAGTGTCAGTGGGTCGTCAATGGGCTGTGGGGTCATCCTCATCCACAGGTTCATGGGAACCTCGTCTCCTACTACCATCCTGTGTCCTAGTATCAGGTCTGAATCCCTGAACTCTCACCCCTGGTACTATCCGCTCTTCAGAATCGGGTATCTCTGGGTTTGCCTGGATGATCAACTGCTCACCCTCAACGCGAATATACTTCCAGTAGCTCAACAACTTATACCCAATCTCTTCTGATACGGCCCCAATCGTATAGTTAAACCGTGCAACATCTCCCAAAACACGCATGCTCTTGAGAAACTTAGTCACAACACCCCCTAAAACTGGCACAACCGTGCTTTCCGAATTCTTCTCGCTGGTGATAGCCTGAGCTAGGAGATGCGCTACCTGTAGATTCTGGTTGTTCATTATGGCGTGCATCAGGCGCATGTCTCTGATTGTAACCGCACCGCCAAATCTGGCTTTAGGATGGAGGGTTTTGGTGATTAGGTGGTGGAGGATTCGGAGTACGGGGTTGGCGAATTTTGATGCCTTTTTACTTGACTGCCATGGACCGTTATCTGTGGTGTGCTCTTACCAGAAAGTCTGATGATCCATGTAATTCAAGGTGGTCAATCCATCCCTGAATATTGGCCGGGTGAGTTGTGATGATTTGTACAACTCTAGGTGTCTCGCAAACCGTGTGAGAGTCAAGTGACACATTCGGTTTTGATGTCGAAAATGGATGCATTCTTGATTATTATAATCCGCCGGATCAACTGTTGAATCAAAACTCCAGGTAGCCATAAACTCCGCATATGGCTCGTTATATGTTATTTCATTTAACTCAAACAACATTTTCCAGACCCGGTGCGTTCTACCCGCCGCTTCAAAAGTCATCATTCTTCCGAGATCATCAGCCCAACCACACTGTTCCAATATCGTCCAATTTATGTATTTATTACCCGCTTTATCTCGGTTAATCCAAACTCTCATAAAGGGCTCATTTTCCTCCGGGTTATCCTGCCCACGAAGACAATGGGGCAACTCGACATCATTTCGACGATTGGCCATCTGCAAAAATCAAGTAAAATAGGTTATGCTCCAAAAATTAGGACTTAGAGTCCAAAAATGCCTATTTTTTCGAAAAAAAATTTCGAAATGATGGCTTTAAAAATGGGGTTTTCCAAAATCCTGTTATTGTCAAATATAGCCAAAATTACCACAAACAACAATTAAATGAACTACAACCTTACTTTTGAGCAAAATTCAAAGTGTACCCGTGATTACAATAAATAATGCAAATAAATAATAATTATAGTCATTTAGTCGTAATAAACAATTTTTAACCAAATGTGATGATTTTTAAGCATACAATGATCCTAAAGACCATTTCTAATTCCCTTAAATATTTTTAAACATCAAAGTTGAGCTATAACATATTAAAGTCAAAGATTAGAGCCGTTTGACTGAAAAATATTTATTTTGATCAAAATGTACAAAATAAGGAAAATCAAGGATTAGGCTACATTTTCTCGAGCAAATCAATGATTCCGTCATTTGAACTAGTTTTAAGGTAATCCTAAGTTTTAAAACCATTTTAACTATAGGAAAAACCGAAGTCCTAATTATGTGTAGTTTGACCAAAATACTAAATTCAAGCAAACTAGCCTTCTTTGTTCCAAATTCAGTTTCTAAACGTTCCTAATGAATCACTAAGCCTAACTAAGCTAGCAAAACATCAAATTTCCAAGAATTTCACCAAATTTCACCCTAAAACCTCAAGTAACTAGTCTAGAGCCAAAAACTATCCAAAATATCTCAATCAAGCCTAAAAACTAACACAAAGTAATCACATTGTCTATCTAAGCATAAAGGAATTCATAATTGAGTCAAAAACTAATTTTTTCTAAAAAGTCAAAATTTTGACCCTAAGAGAAAATTCGAGTTTTCATCAAGAAAGAGTACCTTTCGTGCGAAATTGATGATGGAATCGAGTTTAGGAGGCTCGAGAGAACAAGTTTCAAGCTTTGATTCGTCGAATTTGGTTAAGATTTGAGTGTGGTAAGGTGGTGGTGGTGCGACGGCTTCGAAGGGACAGAGGGAGAAAAAAAATCACAAAAAGAAAAGAGAAGGAAGAAGAAAAGAGAAGGAAAAGAGAAAGAAAAAGGCCCGTGTGGCTCGCGGGCTTATTTCCCCTACCCGACTCGGACAATTTTTAAGTTTTTATGATTTTAAAATTTAAAGGGTTTTAAGAGAAGACAAATAAAATAAAACCTCGGATTTTAATCCTGTTATTTTTATATTATTTCGGTATATTTTCTAAGATATATCACTGACTAAAATAAGAAAAGAAAAGACAACTAAAAATTAAAATATTTTATTTTTATTAAAAACACAATTCACACAGGTTCTACAACTAAATTCCAGAAATGACGCGAAAAGAAAGACAAGTTTAAAGCTGCCTTGACCGTCCAGAGTAACTCAGCGGAATGTATTGAGAATATTTCGAAATCACTTAACATTTTACGCTCGCGCCTCTGTAATTCTCCGATATCGTCCATAAGTTTAACCAAAGCCCTTTTTACTTTCTTAGTATTTGAAATTCCGTCCCTTGACCCAGTATCTCTATAATTTAGTTCAAAAATAAGTTTTGCCACTATGTTTTGAAATAAAAGATCTGCCGCGCAGTCAGGATCACCGATAGTAAATTTAAAGTTTGAAGATATTTCTCGAATGATCTTCCTTTGAGGGTTTGTAAATGGAAATTTTGACATAGTGAGGATTTGCACAAGTTCCGAGTATACTTCCTTTCTTTTTGCGCAGAAATTCTGATGTATTCTTTCCTTGGTAGAATCCGGAAAAGCTTTAATTAATCTTTTGATGAGAAATGAGGCTGGATCAAAGTAAAAGAAATATCGGTTTCCGTAGGTTGAAATAGGGTTAGGTGTCTTGCTTTCAATCCAAAATTCTAATTCAGAGATCATTGCCGAGACATAACGGTTTATGTGAATTGGAGAAACTTCCTTATTGGTGAAATGAGGGAGAAAAGCGAAGAATGACTCTAAATCGAATTTGAAATTGATTTCTGCATCCCGATACTTGACGAAAAGGTCATCCCCACATTCTTTTATCAGTTTGTGAAGAGAACGAGTCTGAGAACGCAGCTCTTTTAATAGATTGTGTTAAAATGTTGAAAATGGGACGTCTGAGGAATAGAGGTGTCTAATGAATTCTCTATAGACATCTAACCTTCTACTAGGATTTAACATATTTCCAATAAACGGAGCTTTTGTTTTATCAGAGTTTCGTATCTCTTTAGGATTAAATTCGAACAAGTCTGGATAGTTGAAAATAGTTGGATATTCTCCCCTTATCTCATCTTCCATTATCAGGAGTTCGTTAAGACTGAGCCTCCCTTTTGAATCGTGAAGAGGGTCGAATCCTGGTGTATTTGAGTAAAACTTTTCTAAAAGCAACGAAATCTCTAAGTCAGATGAAATTATCCGGCTTCTTGGACTACAAAAATCAAGAACTAAGTCTTGATGAGATTTATCAGGGTTTAGATTTATTTTAGGTTTATAAAGAAAAACTTCGTCGGTTTCCGAAGTCGTGGGAGAGCAACTGCCATTCGCACTTTCTTCGTAGACGGTTAAGTTTGAACTGGAAACTACAGAAATTAAAACCATCATTAATATTTTTGTTTTTATAATTTGAAAAGGGTTTACTATAATGGCGACTTTAAATCCTATACCGAAAAACTCTCTGTTTGTTAAGCATGTGTGATTTTTGGCAATTTATCTTTGAAACAAGTGGCCAGGTAGACAACGGAGAGGCAGGATCCTTTTGGTTCCAATATAATTGGAGACTGTTTGGAAAATCCAATAACCAAGTCCGTGTATAATTGTCTTTCTTAGACAACACTCAAGAATCTCAGATATCTTGATACAATCAACAATTACCTTAACAGACAGAAAATAGTTCCCCGGCAGCGGCGCCAAAAACTCTACTCTCCTTATGATATGGCCGACACGGACGATTTTATTTTCGCGGTGTCGTTAGGCCGTGGCATGTCAGAATCAGCTACCACAAGGAGGAGTAGTGGTTTGTTTTATCATTTATATTTAGCTGGGGTTCCAAGCTATAACTCGCCTACTTGTCTTCCTTTTAACGAGTAAGTGGTAAATATAACTCAGGTACGTATTTTTGTATGTTTATTCAGTAATGTGGGACAAAAGTGCCTATATAGTTAACCCTAGTGACAAGAGGTGATAGATTCAGATTAACTAGATAAAATAGTAATTAAATAATAAAAGTAAAGATAGGTATGAAGAATAGAATTCTGAAGGGGAATTATCGCAAGAGTTCAACTTCCTAGGATAAACACTAAACCTCAATCAACTGGCTGTGAACCTAACTGATTTGTCACTAAGAGTTTAGGCTTTGAAGATTCTGGCTAAGACAGGTATCCCTACTCCCAACACTAACCTGAAAGGTTTAAACGACCTTATGGATAGAATCCTAGGTACATGAACAAGTGGTTTACCCAATAAAGGAACGTCTCAGCTTTTCTTAATCCTAGTTGGTCTAACTAAAGCAATATCCTACCACTAAATCACTATGCTATGCCTTAACATTAACAGATGTACAATCTTAGATATTCTAAGGTACTGCTAATTGGAATAGAAGTCTCTCCTTTGCGATCACTTATTCAACCCCGGGTCATCTTACAATATCTCAAGAGCATTGCTTCTGACACGAATCATGCTTCTGAGTAAGCTGGTGTTCACTGAACTCTCTATTGCTAACTCTAACCACAATCTAAATGGGTAGCTCTTCTATGATGAACAAATGGTTATTCATACGTAGGTACTATATCCCTATTGTGACGTTAAGCACACATAACTACTTACCTTGTATCCTAGGGTTGATCAGGACCTAATACTAGGTTATAGCCACGCGAATAAGCGGAAAGGGTGATCCGTAAATTAAACCTCTAAACCGTCAAGGTTTCAGCATAACAAAATGATAAGTTTCAGATAAAATATTCAACGCGTAATAAACAATTGTAACAGATAGATAATCATGCAAGATGAAAGCAACTCAAGATAATAACTTTATTAAATTAAGGAAAGTGTTCACCGTTTAAAGACGAGATCTGGACCATTACAAGTGCTGACAACCTCTAGCCCGCTCCTATTACAATCTTAGGCGTTCGCCTCCGGGTACTTAATTTCCCGCTCGGAGGTGAGAAGGCCTTGAAAGCTCTAGTGGGAGAAAGTGTATTGTAGTGAGAGAGTGAAAAGAGGTGTGTGTTGGAATGGATGACAAAGACCCTTTAAATAGACTTGAAAATTGCCAAATACGCCTGGCAGGCCGTTTGGCAGGCCGTATGGCAGGCCGTATTTGGCAGGCCGTTTTTCTGGTAGGTCGTATGGTGGCACGTATTCGGCAGGCCGTTTCCATAACGGCAGGCCATATGGCAGGCCGTTTGGCTTGCTGGTCAGCCTTGATTTCCTGGATCGTAACTTGATTTCTTGTCTTTCACCGTTTTCGCTCTAGAATCTTCGTTTTAGCCCCGTTTCTCTTGATTCTTTTTGCATTGTCTTTGTAATTACTTTACCTACAAGTTTAACCAAAAAAACAAGTATTTTGCCAACAAAGCTTTGAACTTTATGCTTTTGGGACTCAATATCGGTGGTAAAAAACGTGACTTTTTAGCCGATATCAATTACCTAAACGAGATAATTTAAAACGCGTATCAAAGGAGATGTTATAAATATTTAACGGACTATAAAATAGTTAAACGGCAAGTAAATGGAAAAAGGCGGGATGTTACATTACCTACTCCTTAAAAGAAATTTCGTCCCGAAATTTAAGTAGGCGTAGTAGTCGTTGTTTCTTCCTCGAGATCTTGCATTTCCGAATCCGCGAATAAATGAGGGTATTTCTTTTGCATTTGATCTTGTCTTTCCCAAGTAAACTCAGGTCCCCTTTTGGCATTCCAACGGACCTTAACGATCGGAATTCTACTTTGTTTTAGCGTCTTGACGGAGGTGTCCACAATTTCAACTGGTTCTTCCACAAAGTGGAGTTTGTCATCAATAGTAAGTTCCTCAAGAGGGATGACGAGTTCGGGTTCGGCAAAACACTTCTTCAAGTTCGATACATGGAAAGTAGGATGAATGGAGCTCAGTTGAGGCGGAAGATCTAAACGATAAGTAACGGTCCCAACACGCTCCAAGATTTCGAAAGGACCAATATACCGCGGATTTAGCTTCCCACGTTTCCTGAAATGGATTACACCTTTCCAAGGTGCCACTTTTAACATTACGCGATCACCGACTTAAAATTCAAGGTCGTTGCACCGTTTGTCGATATAGCTCTTTTGACGACTTCGGGCCGTCCTAAGCATATCTCGGATTTGAACAATCTTCTCGGTTGTTTCATGAATGAGTTCGGGTCCGGTGATTTGTTTGTCGCCTACTTCGGCCCAACAAAGAGGTGAACGACATTTTCGGCCATATAATGCTTCGAATGGTGCGGCGTTAATACTCGCGTGATAACTATTGTTGTAGGAGAATGCGGCGAGAGGCAAGTGCTTGTCCCAAGCTTTTCTGAAATCGATAACGCAAGCTCGTAGCATGTCATCCAAGGTTTGAATTATGCGTTCACTTTTTCCGTCGGTTTGTGAATGATATGCAGTGCTCATGTCTAAACGCGTTCCCAACGCTTCTTGTAAAGTACGCCAAAATCTAGAAACAAAATGGCCATCTCGGTCGGAAATAATCGATAAGGGTACACCGTGACGGGTGACGATCTCTTTAATGTAAAGTTGTGCAAGTTTCTCCATTTTGTCGGTTTCCTTCATGGCTAGGAAGTGCGCGGATTTGGTGAGATGGTCAATAATAACCCAAATAGTATCATAACCGCCCACCGTCTTTGGTAGTTTGGTGATAAAATCCATCGTTATCCTTTCCCACTTCCATTGCGAATTTTGGGTTGTTAAAGTAGTCCGGACGGTCTTTGATGTTCGGCTTTGACTTTGGAGCAAGTTAGGCATTTTCCAACATAAGTAGCGACGTCCCTTTTAATGTTCGGCCACCAATATTGTTCCTTGAGGTCGTGGTTAATCTTATTGGCACCGGGGTGAATCGAATATCTTGACTTATGGGCTTCGTCTAAAATAAGGTTTCGTAGGTCCCCATAACTAGGTACCCAAATTCTTCCAGAGAAATATCGGAGTCCGGTTTCTTTAACTTCGAATCAAGAGGTGAGGACGTTCAAGTGTTCGAGAGAGATGTTTTCATCCTTAAGAGCCTCGTCTTGGGCTACACGAATTTGACTATTGAGGTTGGTGTGAATTGTAAGGACCCGTTCATATACATTATAAACGATTCACAATAGTTGATTACATCGCGAGGTATTTGACCTCTATATGATACATTTTACAAACATTGCATTCGTTTTTAAAAGACAAAATTTCTTTACAACGAAAGTTGACGGCATGTACACCATTTCATAATACATCCAACTATAATTGGCTTAATAATAATCTTGATGAACTCAATGACTCGAATGCAACGTCTTTCAAAATATGCCATGAATGACTCCAAATATTATCCTTAAATTGAGCTAATGCACAGCGGAAGATTTCTTTAATACCTGAGAATAAACATGCTTTAAAGTGTCAACCAAAAGGTTGGTGAGTTCATAGGTTTATCATAACAATCATTTTAATATATTAATAGACCACAAGATTTCCGTTTATAGATATATGTACACTCGCAAGTGTATAAAAGTATTCTATAAGTTGTAGGCACCCGGTAACAAGCCTTAACGTTCATGTTTTACCCTTTGAAGTACACCAGATCAGGTGTGTTTAAAATAACCTCGAAGTACTAAAGCATCCCATAGTCAGGATGGGGTTTGTCAGACCCAATAGATCTATCTTTAGGATTCGCGCCTACTGTACATAGACAAGTAGTTTAATGTTACCAAGCTAAGGGTATATTTCTGGTTTAAACCCACGTAGAATTAGTTTTAGTACTTGTGCCTATTTCGTAAAACATTTATAAAAACAGCGCATGTATTCTCAGTCCCAAAAATATATATAAAAGGGAACAAATGAAACTCACAATACTGTATTTCGTAGTAAAAATACATATAACGTCATTTAACAAGTGCAAGGTTGGCCTCGAATTCACGAACGTATCAATATTGAGATTCAATATTGCAGGAAAGTACGTAGACGCAACGGAGATGATAAACACTAGATTGACCTCACGAGCATACCCATGAACCATACCCATCACCTCCATAGCTATAACCCATAATTTCCTTAGCTTCGACCCATTCAAAAAAAACTATTTTGAAATCACTCGGACAGCACTCCGTCGTAATATTTTATGTATACTAATAATATCTTGAAATAATACAGAGCAAATATATATATATATATATATATATATATATATATATATATATATATATATATATATATATAAATCGATTGAGAGAGTTTAGAGAAATATATTTTCAAGTTTCTATGAAATAATGAAACCTATTGAATTCTATTTATAATAGATTTTTGAATTATTAAAGTGAATTATTAAAGTATGAATTATTAAAGTGAATTATTAAAGTATGAATTATTAAAGTGAATTATTAAAGTATGAATTATTAAAGTAAATTATTAAAGTATGAATTATTAAAGTGAATTATTAAAGTGAATTATTAAAGTATGAATTATTAAAGTGAATTATTAAAGTTAAAGTAAAGTAAAAGTAAAGTAAAGGTAAAGTTAAAGTATAGTAAAAGTATAAAAACTATGTATATATAATACGCGTATAAATATATATAATATTAATTTAAATTGTTATATATATTTAATGAAATAAAATATAAATATCGTTATATTTATTATACTGGTTAAGTGATGAGTTGTCAAAAGTGATTTTAGATATTTATAAAAGTTATATACGTTTTAATAATAAAGTTCTTTTTAAACTAAAAACGTCTTTGTACGTTTGAAAATAGATTAATAGAATATTATGGAAACCAATTCTCCACTAACTTTTGTCTAACTTTCGTAAATAGCTTTACAAATTATTATGAATATCGTTAAGAGGAATAGATTTTCTCAAATCATAGTGGACCTCTCAACAGAGACTTGTAATCATAATTCAATGTTTCTGATAATTCAATCATTTAATATATATATTTTTTAATTTCGTCAAAAATCATATTGAAACAAATACGTTCGTGTAAAGTATTATACGTTTAATACTTTATTAATATTCTCAAGTTATAATATATATATACATATACATATCTATTTATATATAACGGTTCGTGAATCGTCGGAATTTGGTCGAGGTTATAATGAATGTATGAATACAGTTTAAAATTCTATAGATTTAACTTAACAAACTTTGCTTATCGTGTCGGAATTATAAAGATTAAAGTTTAAATTTGGTCGGAAATTTCTGGGTCGTCACAGTACCTACCCGTTAAAGAAATTTCGTCCCCGAAATTTGATAGAGGTCGTCATGACTAACAATGAGAATGTTATTATAACGATTATAGAGTTTTATCATGTTCAAGAAGCATGGATAAAATAATTCGATTACTAGAAGCGTGTGAGTGAATTTATCGTAAATGAATGAAATAAGATAATAGTGATTCATCGTATCTTTTGACGTCATCATGATTGATCTCCGAAAAGAAAATCTTTGTAATCTATATTGGATTTGATTATTCGGCGATTAAGAAAATGATGATCGTCTTCGAATTAATGCGATAATCCATTTTGATTTCTCTGTCGGATATTTCACTATAAATCAACCTCCTTTGTTTTCTTACAACTCACACCTTCTCAACTCATATTTTAAAGTATTTGTCAATATGCTTCATCCAGTGCTTATTCTTGATATACTCCTCACTTTCATATCTGTAGCTCTTTTTTTTTATCCTCATCTGGAAGAATCTATTTACTTCTACTATACTCTTGGTTTTATAGTGTTTTTAGTTCTCCCGTGTCTTTATATTGCTATATGCATTGATATATGCTGTTTGTGATTTCTGGGTTGTTGTTGGGTTTTATATCTTCCCTTATATTTCAAAGTCCTTGCTTCTTCTATAATCATTGTCATCCACAGTTAATGCTCTCTTCTATTTGCTATAATTTATACTCCCATTTCTAGTTCGGAGCTTTGTCCTTTCGTTTCTTCTTCTTGCGATTAAGCACCGCTTGTAATTGTCCAGAATTCGCAGATATAAATTTTGGAATGAACATTGTTAATGTTCTAGGAAGGAAATTGTAATGGCACAATCTTGACTTGTCAAATTACCAGAATACCTCGGAAAAGGCCGAATCATCAAGAAATATTTTCTTGATATTTAGAGATCAAAGAGAATACAAGAGTCGTGTAACAAGCACATGATTACGTTATGATCTGTGAATCATCATGTTCCATTTAGAAACTCAGCATGAATTATTGTAATATAATCACGTTGATCAAGTGTCATTATATTATACTAACTCATGCTTCAGCTCCCAACACTTCTTCAAGAATATTCCTATTTTAAACTCGAATGTTTCAGAATTTAGAAACTAAAATAGTTTCTTTTATGATATAATACAGATAGCGCGAAGAGGTAAATGATTTCAGATAAGAATAATTATAAAAATATCTTAGAATGTCTAATATCAGAGGATGATGAAGGATATTGTCCGCAGAGGTTTAGAGTCAGGAGCAAGGTATTGGTTAATGACTTCAGCAAGTACTGAATCGTTTGGATTCTTTGAAGGCAGGTTCAGCCTTTGTGATTTGTCCACAGCCTCCTTTATACTTTGCTCAATCCATTTTCCAGTTCCAAAGCTTCTCTTTTTCTGAGCTTTGCCAATATACTATACTTTATCATCCAACTTTTTACTGTTAAGGTCGTTTACAGTTTTTGCTGCTTCATCAGCATTTTTCAAAATTTCGAGAACTGGTTCGCAGTTTAGGGTGTTTTTCAGAAATTTCTCATTCAAAGAATGTAAGTCTTGGAGGTAGACGTTGTGTGTATATGTAATTGTTGATGTAGACATGCTGTGAGGTTTCAAAATACTGATTACTGATTTTCAATAATTGGTATGGCAATTCTTGTTATAAGGTACGAATGAGTATATGATAGGATTTCGATAACTATAATGATTTTTTTTTTGGAAAGTCAAAGATCAGTGAAGTTGTTGGTAAGTTTATTGCTAATGTGGTGAATATAAACGATTCCCCGGTAACGTTGGCGAAAGGGCAACGTATCTATCGAGGTTATAATAAGACTGTTTTGATTGAGAAGTCGAAGTTGACTTGCTGGAGCTGTGACAAAACTGTCTATTTTGTAACGGAATTGAAAAGTTATTTTGGCTAGTAAATGCCAAAGGGTCTAACACGGATACGTGTCGAACTATGACTTGGGTTTTGAGAGTTTTTCAGGTGTATAACTGTGGGTAACATGTGGTTGGATCATCATCTCGATTGTTCTTTAGTTGAAGTGTCTTCAGGAATTTCGAAGGGTTTGAGCACATATTGTAATCGTTAATACATATGATGTTCTAACACAGTTTTGAAGTCAAAGTATAGCTTTAAAAGATATAGAAATCTAAGAGTGATGATACTGGTTATATTTCGAATTGAATTATGCGATTTCAAAATCAGAATATGTAATTGAATTTGAATGAGTATGATTGTTTTGATTTATATGAAAGAATGGATATTGTTATGAAAGTAGGGAGTATAGTTGATGATTGCTGAATCGGTTTCGAAAAATGTAATATATTAATTGTGAATTTATATATCTCTCGGGTATTACCTACCCGTTAAAAAAAATTTCACAATTAATATTTTGTACAAAAGAAGTTTATTACAGTCTTTATGAAAATATATGTGTATATTTTCTTTAGATGTAATATAGATTTAATGAGTTAATATTAAATTAAACTCATTTGTTTTATGGTTGGAACTAGAATTGAGTAATCCCTAAAACTTTATAAATTGCATAAGTATTTCTTCAATAATATTGAAATTATGAATCATTACTTTGTTATTTGTTGGTTTTCGTGAAATTCTTGTGAACTTCGCAAGGTATGAATGATGTTATTTGAAAAGTTTCGAGTAAATCGATGATGAAAGTGTAAAATCAAACATATATTCGAATAATACACTTGATTAATTATGAATTGGATTTTTATTGAAGACAGAGATTGTAATTAACTATGGTTAAGTTGCGGACAAAGGACGTACATCATTGCATATTTGTAATATGAATTAACTGAGTAGTTAAGATTCACACATAATAGCTTAGTACGGGAAGATTTATTATGGTTTAAAAATTTATACATATAAAATATACATATAAATCTTTCGATTGGAAATGAGTTAATACTTCATAACTCGTTGATACAATATATTTGTTGTTGATTCGTAATGATGTCCACAATGATTCTTGAACTGACAGAGTTTGTGATGTTACAGGTGTTGTTGATTCTGACGATACTGGCGGCACTGACTGTGTTGATGATGCTACGGTCCTGTTGATGCTGTTGGTAAAACAATTCTAGCTTGTAAATCGTACACCATTTTCGATCAAAGTTTCTACTCTACCATCTCCGTTCACTCATCCGATTTACGGTCAGAATTAAATAATCTCTAAGATTTTGGAGATTACATAACTGCCGCAGAGATATATCTTCAATGAAGTTTATGAATTAATACTTCATCGTTTGTTGTTGTTGTTGATATTCCTGGATATTTACAGGGCGTATGACGTTGATGTTTGAGATACAGATTGTGATGTTGTGGTGTGAGATGTGGATGTTGTTGTTGGTGGTGGTGATGGTACTGTTGGTGTTGCTGATGGTGGTACTGTTTATGCTGCTGGTGCTGCTGCTGGTGTTTGTAACCTTTGCACCATATTCCCCAAAGCCACTACCCGAGCACGAAGCTCGTTGACTTCTTCTATTACACCGGGGTGATTGTCGGTTCGGACGAGCGGATAAATAAAATCTAGAATTTGGTGTAGTATGTAATCGTGAGGAGATACTCTAGAAATAAGAGAGAAAATGGTGTTTCGGATAGGTTCGCCGGTAAGTGCTTCAGGTTCTTCGCCAAGAGGACAATGTGGTGGATGGAAGGGATCACCTTCTTCTTGTCTCCAATGATTAAGGAGGCTACGAACCCATCCCCAATTCATCCAGAATAGATGATGACTAATTGGTTGATCCATTCCGGTCACACTGCTTTCGGAACTTGAGTGGGATTCCATTTCGGAATCCGAGGGACTTGAACTAATGACAAATTCCATTTCGTACGATTGAATAAAGAATTTTTCGATATGAAATGATTTTTCAGCTATCGGGTGGTATTCTAATTATATAGAGCAAAATGTTTCGTAGATTACGGAGGAATTTACGGAATATGTCAGGCAAAGTTTACAGTAACAGATACGCTAAGATATGAATTTTGTCTATACACTATTCATGCAATCATTGCAATAAGATGTGTCTAGACTAAGAATGATAAGCAGGTAATTTCTGACAAAAATGATGAGCAAAACTTTTGACATGCAGACACGGTCGAAGTCCAGACTCACTAATGCATCCTAACGACTATCAGTTAGACACACTAATGCAGACCTGGTTAGCTAAGACCACCGCTCTGATACCAACTGTAAGGACCCGTTCATATACATTATAAACGATTCACAATAGTTGATTACATCGCGAGGTATTTGACCTCTATATGATACATTTTACAAACATTGCATTCGTTTTTAAAAGACAAAATTTCTTTACAACGAAAGTTGACGGCATGTACACCATTTCATAATACATCCAACTATAATTGGCTTAATAATAATCTTGATGAACTCAATGACTCGAATGCAACGTCTTTCAAAATATGCCATGAATGACTCCAAATATTATCCTTAAAATGAGCTAATGCACAGCGGAAGATTTCTTTAATACCTGAGAATAAACATGCTTTAAAGTGTCAACCAAAAGGTTGGTGAGTTCATAGGTTTATCATAACAATCATTTTAATATATTAATAGACCACAAGATTTCCGTTTATAAATATATGTACACTCGCAAGTGTATAAAAGTATTCTATAAGTTGTAGGCACCCGGTAACAAGCCTTAACGTTCATGTTTTACCCTTTGAAGTACACCAGATCAGGTGTTTTTAAAATAACCTCGAAGTACTAAAGCATCCCATAGTCAGGATGGGGTTTGTCAGACCCAATAGATCTATCTTTAGGATTCGCGCCTACCGTACATAGACAAGTAGTTTAATGTTACCAAGCTAAGGGTATATTTCTGGTTTAAACCCACGTAGAATTAGTTTTAGTACTTGTGCCTATTTCGTAAAACATTTATAAAAACAGCGCATGTATTCTCAGTCCCAAAAATATATATAAAAGGGAGCAAATGAAACTCACAATACTGTATTTCGTAGTAAAAATACATATAACGTCATTTAACAAGTGCAAGGTTGGCCTTGGATTCACGAAAGTATCAATATTGAGATTCAATATTGCAGGAAAGTACGTAGACGCAACGGAGATGATAAACACTAGATTGACCTCACGAGCATACCCATGAACCATACCCATCACCTCCATAGCTATAACCCATAATTTCCTTAGCTTCGACTCATTAAAAAAAAACTATTTTGAAATCACTCGGACAGCACTCCGTCGTAATATTTTATGTATACTAATAATATCTTGAAATAATACAGAGCAAATATATATATATATATATATATATATATATATATATATATATATATATATATATATATATATATATATATATATATATATATATATATATATATATATATATATATATATATATATATATATCGATTGAGAGAGTTTAGAGAAATATATTTTCAAGTTTCTATGAAATAATGAAACCTATTGAATTCTATTTATAATAGATTTTTGAATTATTAAAGTGAATTATTAAAGTATGAATTATTAAAGTGAATTATTAAAGTATGAATTATTAAAGTGAATTATTAAAGTATGAATTATTAAAGTGAATTATTAAAGTATGAATTATTAAAGTGAATTATTAAAGTATGAATTATTAAAGTGAATTATTAAAGTGAATTATTAAAGTTAAAGTAAAGTAAAAGTAAAGTAAAGGTAAAGTTAAAGTATAGTAAAAGTATAAAAACTATGTATATATAATACGCGTATAAATATATATAATATTAATTTAAATTGTTATATATATTTAATGAAATAAAATATAAATATCGTTATATTTATTATACTGGTTAAGTGATGAGTTGTCAAAAGTGATTTTAGATATTTATAAAAGTTATATACGTTTTAATAATAAAGTTCTTTTTAAACTAAAAACGTCTTTGTACGTTTGAAAATAGATTAATAGAATATTATGGAAACCAATTCTCCACTAACTTTTGTCTAACTTTCGTAAATAGCTTTACAAATTATTCTGAATATCGTTAAGAGGAATAGATTTTCTCAAATCATAGTGGACCTCTCAATAGAGACTTGTAATCATAATTCAATGTTTCTGATAATTCAATCATTTAATATATATATTTTTTAATTTCGTCAAAAATCATATTGAAACAAATACGTTCGTGTAGAGTATTATACGTTTAATACTTTATTAATATTCTCAAGTTATAATATATATATACATATACATATCTATTTTATATATAACGGTTCGTGAATCGTCAGAATTTGGTCGAGGTTATAATGAATGTATGAATACAGTTTAAAATTCTATAGATTTAACTTAACAAACTTTGCTTATCGTGTCGGAATTATAAAGATTAAAGTTTAAATTTGGTCGGAAATTTCCGGGTCGTCACATGAATGGTGATGTTTAAAGCTCGGACACGAAGAGGCACCGCTCTTTCCTTTCCACTTAAGGCATCGGCTACTACGTTTGCCTTCCCGGGATGGTAACGAAGCTCACAATCATAATCGTTTAAAGTTTAAATCCACCGGCGTTGTCTCATGTTTAGTTGCTTTTGGTCGAAGATGTGTTGGAGGCTTTTGTGATCGGTGAAGATAGTACTCTTGCTTCCATAAAGATAGTGTCTCCACATTTTAAGTGCAAAGACAACGGCTCCGAGTTCGAGATCATGTGTCGTGTAGTTCTGTTCATGAATTTTTAGTTGTCGAGAGGCATAAGCAATGACTTTCTTTCGTTGCATCAATACACACCCAAAACCATGTTTCGAGGCATCACAGTATACAAAATAATATCATCATTGCCTTCGGGAAGAGACAAGATAGGAGCGGTGGTTAGCTTTGTCTTCAAGACTTGAAACGCGGATTCTTGCTCGGTCGCCCAAATGAATTTCTTTCCCTTGTGAGTTAACGCGGTTAGAGGACGTGTAACTAAAGAGAAGTTTTCGATGAATCTACGATAGTACCCGGCGAGACCCAAGAGTTGACGCATGTGAGTAGGAGTAGTAGGAGTCTCCCATTTACTAATGGCTTCGATTTTTAAGGGATCGACCTTAATACCTTGATCGCTTACAACATGACCAAGAAATTGAACTTCCTTCAACCAAAATTCACACATGGAGAATTTAGCGTAGAGTCGTTCTTGTCTAAGGAGTTCGAGTATGAGTCAGAGGTGTTTTTCGTGTTCTTCTTCGCTTTTAGAATAGACCAAGATGTCATCGATGAACACAATAACGAATTTATCGGGATACGGTTTGCACACGCGGTTCATAAGGTCCATGAACACCACCGGTTCATTAGTGAGACCAAATAGCATTACAAGAAATTCATAACTACCATAACGAGTTCGAAAAGCAGTTTTGGAGACATCTTCCCCCTTAACCCTTAATTGATGATAACCCGAGAGGAGATCGATTTTTGAATATACACGAGATCCTTGTAATTGATCAAAGAGGTCATCAATGCATAGAAGAGGGTATCGGTTCTTAACCGTCAATTTGTTTAGTTCACGATAGTCGATACACATTCGTAGGGATCCATCTTTCTTCTTAACGAATAAAATCGGAGCGCCCCATGATGAATGGCTAGGTTGGATCAAAACCACGATCAAGTAGTTCTTGGATTTTCCTTTGCAATTCTTGCATTTCGGAGAGAGCAAGTTTATACGGTGCACGTGCTACGGGTTCAGCTCCCGGAATAAGATCGATTTGGAATTCTACCGGTCGATGAGGTGGAAGACCCGGCAATTCTTCGGGAAATACATCGAAAAAATCACTAACAATTGGCACATCATCGTCTTTCTTAACGTGGGTAAGGATCACAAAACAACCCTTACGAAGTAGTTTTCTAACTTTAAGGCACTAGACGAGGTTGAGTCCGGTGCAACTCTTGTCGCCATAAACAATCAAAGGTTCACCATTCTCGATAGGAATTTGGATTGCGTTAAGATCACAAAGGATGTGAGATTTTGTTTTTGCTAACCAATTCATACCAATTATTACATCGAAGTTCCCTAGTTCCATAGGTATCAAGTCAATTTCAAATTCCTTACCCAATAAATTTAACGTACACCCCCGATAATATTTGTCGGCACTCAATAGTTTCCCGTTGGCCACTTCAATGGTATAAGTGGTATCTAGTGGAAGTGGTGGAGTGCTAAAAGAATGAGTCAAAGTCTTGGATACAAAACTCTTATCGGCACCCGAATCGAATAAACAAGAAACATAAGAATTGTTGAGAAGAAACGTACCCGTGACTAGTTCATTGTCATCTTGGGTTTCCTCGGTGTTAATGTTGAAAGCTCGGCCGCGCATATTGGGGTTATCTTTCTTCTTTGGACATGCATTTCTATAATGACCCGTTTGTCCACATTCGTAACAAGTGACCGTCTTTGGTACATTGGGCCCCTTTCGAGCGACGGGGGCGGTACTTTTACATTCGTTGGCCTTATGACCAATTCCTTGGCACCGATGGAAAATTAGCTTGCCACATTCACCAAAGTGATGCTTGTTACATTTGTTGCAAAGAGGTAGGTTTCCGACATAACCCTTCTTGCCGTCGGAGGTGAAAGGCTTCTTGGCAAAGTCGTTGTTGCTTGATTGGGGGCTTCCCATTTTCTTTTGTTGTTACCCGACTTATCCCCGGCTTTAGGTGCCGGAACAACAATTTCGTCCACAGTTTCTATCAATTTGCGGGCCATGTTCAAAGCTTCTTGATGATTAGTGGGTTTGGATGACATTACTCTGTGTCTGATGCTCTTTAGAAGACCATCCATGTAAAGTTCAACCCTTGAAGATTCGGGGTTCACAAGGTTTAGGCACTCAAGGCTAATTCGGAAAATCGTTGATTATAAGCCTTGAGATCGTTTCCGACCGCTTTTAAATTTCTTAGCTCTTGTTCGAGCTTTCGGGTTTCTTCATGAGGGAAATTTTCGATGATCATCCTTTCCCTTAAATCAGCCCAAGAGAGGGCGTGGGCTTTATCGGTACCCACCGATTGTACATAGGTGTTCCACCAAGTGAGCGACAGCGGCGAAAGTGTGAGTGGAGTACTTGACCTTGTCTTGGTCCCGACAACTGCTTATGCTAAAGACAGCTTCCGTTTGCTCAAACCATCGGGTGAGCACAACCGGTCCCCCAGTTCCATTGAAAGTGTGAGGTTTGTACCCCATGAAAGCTTTATAGGAGCATCCCTCGTTTGAGTTACCGGCACCATTGTTGTTGTTGTTGTTGTTGTTGTGGTTGTTGTGGTTGTTGTTATTGTTGTTGTTATTGGATGAGTGTCCGGTCATGGCCGCATCCACGGCGGTGGCTATCATTCATTGTAGAGCTTGTTCGGGTGTTTCATGGCGTGGTACACAGCGAGGAGGCATTGTTCCTTCAAAACATAAGAATATCGTTGATTAGTATTTTCAATAATACTAACCGTGATATGGAATGAGGATAAAGAGAAAATTTTCCTTGACTCGCCTTAAATTCTTTATGTCATAATGTCGGAACGTTCATATGAGTCACCGTAATATAATCCCGGAAATTATATTACCCTAATTCATATATGCATTCGACATTATGTCACTAAGTCAAGGTGGCGTGTCAATCAAATTAAACAACGTGAGATTAAGATGTAATAAGAGTTAGATACGAATAGAAGAGTTCAAGTATAAATGCACAAGTAGTCAAGTAATTCCTACTTCAAGTCTATATGCTGGTTGTAGTCTAGACTCACCAATGTACCCTATGACTCGGGGTTGACACCAATGAACTCTAAATCCCTACAACCAACGCTCTGATACCATCTATAGAGACCCGACAAAATCGTCATTGACGGCACCGTCTACTTAGGTCCCGTCATGTGGTCATAAGTCTTTAAAACAATGTTTGACCAAAATATGTCGCATTCATTTCAATTATAAAGATGTTTTAAGGTTTACAAAGTAGGTTCGACGACCAAACATGTTACAATGTTATAAGTACAATTGAAACCTATGCGACATAAATTAAGTTAAGTCAAAAGACGCTCCACGTATGCATGTATACTCGACATCCAAACAAGTATCAAAAATAATGAGCGGAAGCATGTATCACAAAACGTTCAAGGACCTGAGAAAAACATAGAAATCTGTCAACAAAAACGTTGGTGAAATCATAGGTTTAAGTAAGTAAGTACAATGAACTACAAGATTTATATCATTGAAATAATAGTAAACCATTCTAAAATTGTTATCACGAGCACCCAATTATCAAGGCTTAACTTTCCATCCATAGAACCCCATCACAATAGTGTTAGAACATACACTGTTTCTCGAAAATATATTCTATCCGAATAACGGTAGCGAACCGTCAGAATGAGGGTTTGTCAAACCTATATGGCCATATAACATAAGTTCTCACTTACACCCGGCAAGTGTAACTAATGATAATCAAATTGAGGATTTTTGTTCAAACTCGTATGTAGAATGTTTGTTTTCCTGTACTTTTGTTCACTTAGTAAAAAGAAACGTTTATGTTTTCTCATCCCAAATGTAAGTTCAAAAGTGTAAAAGTGGGACTATGATCTCACCTTGAGTGCAAGCTTATAAAAGTACTTCACAAGTAAACGTGTACAAGGACGAATGCTAGTCTTGACCTAAACAAGTAAGTCGTATCAATAATGGTAAACACGATTGGTTAAAGTGTTCAATTAGTCCTATGGCTCGTTTTGACTAGATTATTATAACATGTGAATCAAATTGTCAAGTTTCATGCAAGGTACAAGTATAAAAACATGTTAGAATGGTTGCATAAGTATTTGGTTAAGTTTGAACAAAAGTCAAATTTGGTCAAGTCAAAGTCAACGAAAAAGTCAACACGTTCGGGTCGGATCCCGAACTATTTTTCTGAGGTTTTTAATCATATATAAGCATGTTAGAACAAGTTACAAGTGAATCGGAGGTGCGTAGCATAGCAAATATTTTTCAAAATTTGACCATGTAGGTCAGTCTCTGAATGCGGCTTATGTCGCGCCGCGACCAAGGATTGCCGCGCCGCCGCAATCAACGTGAACTGGTGCCTGGCCAGTTTCAATTATTCAAGTCTCAACCAACTTCAATTAAGCATAATTCGCAAACCGTAAACACTTAAAACGTGTACCATACATCGTTGGAAAGGTAATTTAACGAGAAATGCAACTAAATACCTTTCATCAATTAAAAACATCTTTTACAAATATCAAAATTCAAGTCGAATGCTCATTTAATGTTCATCATAAATACTTCCAAGTTCATAAATGCACATTTATGATTCGGGAATTAAATGCACACATATGATACGCCGTTTCATAGGTAATCAAGCATACAATTCAACTAACCACTTACCAACAACAATTCATGGCGTTCAATACACCAAAAGTTCACATTTAGGTCTATCAAACCCTAACCAACATCACCAAAATCAATAATCAAGTTTATGAAGTTTTCTAAAGCAACCTACACATCAAATTGAGGCTAGTGATACTAGTAACACAATTAAAACATGCACTTATAACATTTACCAACATTCAAGCAACCAAAATCACCAAATCAAACACACCAAAATTCAAGTTCATGTTAGTTGCTTAAAATAATGAGATCGAACATATAAATCACATATTCATGTTAGACTTGAGCCATAGACACTAATTAACACTTTTATAAGTAAAAATCATCAAGAACACAAAATCTAGTGATTTTAGAAAGTTACCCAAATGAGAAGTAATCGGTATGGATTCGACGAGGAAGATGCAAGGATTCCAAATATGTAATTTGTTTTGATGTTTGATTGTCAGATTGAAAATGAATGATGAATCTTTGAATTGGTGTTTGAGAGAATATGTTGAAAGTATTTAGAAAAATGGAAAATGGAAAAGATAATGAATGGAGGAGGTGGGTGTTGACCACTTTGACCTAGTCAAAACTTTGGTCATTTGGCAACATTGGTCCCTCAAGTTTGAATCGGGGGTGTGAATTACCTAAACGAGATAATTTAAAACGAGTATCAACGGGAGATGTTATAAATATTTAACGGACTATAAAATAGTTAAACAGAAAGTAAACGGAAAAAGGCGGGATGTTACATCTTGAGCAGAAAAGTGTTCAGTAGGAAAAGACTGAAAGAAATGGGATTCGAACCCATGCATGATGCAATCTTCTTGTATGTCAATTTAGGAAACTAATTCCTTAAGCCCTCGTGACCTTGGAATTCCCCAAAAGTGCCCAAAAATCGCCCTAAGAGCTCCCAAAATCGGCTACCAAAAAGATTACCCCAAGAGATAAAAACTGCACCCTATTTATAAAATCTAATTTCTAGCCGACCTATTCTGCGCGGTGCGCAGATCAGTGCGCGGCGAGCACATCTAAATAAAACACCCTCTATAAAATTAATAAATCCCTGATCTGTTTCGATGTACAATTGCGCGGTGCGCATCCTTCCGCGCGGTGCGCACTTCCACATAAATTATACCTGTTCGAAAATTTAAAGCTTCTGATCTATTTTGAAGTAGAACTATGCGGTGTGCATCCTTCCGCGTGGCGCGCACCCCCTGCATTCAGCAAGTCTTCACCATTTTTGCATATCACAAGTCTTGGTCTCGTCCCAAATAAACCAATAACACAGAAACTGCAAATAACGCGCCATAACACCATAAAACACTCAATTAATCACTTCTCGGCTCTCAAATCATAATCTTCCAAATAATCGCAAATAATAACCAAAACCGTATCCGAATGGACTAAAAATGACGGATATTGCCATGATAAATATATGAGAAATGTGCAATATCAAATCACCCCACACTAGAGTCTTGCTTGTCCTCAAGCAAATCCGACTCGAAAATAATCTTCTACTAAATGATAACGTCTTCATAAGTGTAAGTAGAACCAACGAACATAAACCAAAAGAGAAGCTAGCATGGGTACGGTTTTAATAGAATAAATTAACCATGCGACTTCTACTTGTAATCCCAAATTCTCTGATAACGTCTTCAAATATATGAAACGTGGATACGAGTGGAAGCCATGAGCTGAGAAGGTAAAACCCTCGAACTAAAGAACCATACGAACCATACAGGCTACCCAACGATTGGTCAAGCCAATGCCTCCCACAGTACCTAACATCGTGAGATGTCGGTAAGAAAATAATGTGCTTAGGAGGATACCCATTACGTCCAGATATCATCGATAATCATGAGGTAATCATCTAATACGTTAAGTCAACCATAAAGATTGAAGTTCATCAGGCTTAAAAGCTGATATCTTACCTTTCCGGAGGTTATCCAACTGGGATCTCATCAATCACAGATTTGTGTATCATGGTGCGCTCCCCATTTGACGAGACAGATCTCCCTCATTCAGATAAGTCTGACTACCAGTTTTCCTTCTTGATGTTGAGGCCTGGTAGATTTCCAGTCGATTTTAGCAATGACTTTTCAAGACTTTTCGTCACCCTACAACTAGTCTGGACTACAACTTCTGAATAAATCAGCAAGTGTGTCGATTTAGAGACTTTACTCCTCTGGTTATATAAAGTGGTCGGGTGCAACATTGTCCTTGTTAGGAGAAACAATGAGGATCGCCCTATAAAAGTTTTTGATCTAGCGCATGGCCTGGTTTTGACCACACGATACAATTACCGTTCATACGGTTGACACCCGCCTTGGTGCAAGTGACCTACGATTGAATTCTTAAAGAATTCGTAGGATTTCACATTCAATGGTAATGAACGTGGTTGGAATTAATTCCAAGTTTCCTACTTCCCACATTACAAGCTTTTCTGCTTGTTTTAAGAAAGGTAGGAAGTAGATACTACCCTTCCGATAAATCCCAAAAACCTTTGGGTGCCATAGCTTTTGCCTATGAGTTGTGTTGTCTAATCAAACACAAGCACGTAGCTATTGTTCCTAAAAAGGACAACACTGGTGAAGCTCAAGGCTCCTCTTCCCACAGTAACACACCATTAGATGATGTAATAATAAAATGGTATAGTTTGGGAAGTCTGCTATACCAAGTAACCAAAAGTTTTTGATCTGGCACGTGATTCGGTCACAATCACGCTATGCAATCACCGCTCTCTCACGGTTTACACCCGTTTTGGTACAGGTGACCTAATATTGAGTTCCCAAAACTAGTAGAATTTCATGTCCAAGAAAATGAACATGTGGAACAATTTTGGCTTCTTTGAAATCATGAAATGTGCCATAAAATACCAAGCCAAATCAAAACCAATTTTCATAACAAAGGTTTTGGCCGAATTTTCAATTGTTTTTCTATTTTTTAAATATTTTTAAACTAACTTTTATATTTTTTTTATTTTTAATCCTAATTTTTCAAATTTTTTTTACGACCAAAACCCGTGAAATGTCAAGTCTTTTTAGATCAAAAGTAATATGATGATGATTTCATTAACAACCAAACCGAGAGATTTTACATCCCCCACCCCACACTTGAGATTAAGTAATGTCCCCATCACTTGAGATCAAAAATAGATTAAAATCGAAAGGGTTATGTGAGAAAGAAAATATAAAAACTTATCGAGCTTAACCACTGATCGCGGAATGCCAGTGACAGATGGCTCTGAACTGACTGCCAGCATAAGAACATCATCCATTCCCGATCATCACACCAATATCATCAATCATGTAGTTTTGCTGAACTTGATGCCAGACTTGAAAAATCGTTTCACCAACAAACCTAAGAAAAGAAAAAGAAGAAAAAAAGAACTACATAAATGAGACAAGGTGGTACCACCCGATGCCGAAACGCCTTGTCCCCGAATATATCCACAGTACATAATTAAAGTAAATAGTTATCATAGTACAGAAACAAATAAAATGTTTGCAAACAAATACAACATGATCAACAGGAACGCAGGCCCTCAACCCTAGTAATCATAAAACGGCCATCCATAGGTTCCCGAACCGCTCATGTTCGGACGCCCGCCCGGATACTCCTGTTGGAACCTCAACTGTGCGTCCTTCATAGCCGTTGTCTCACTATAATGCGGCGGATGCTCAGGACGGTTCTGATCATAATAATAAACTGACTCCTGACTCGCCGTACCATAATACTGCACCGGGTTAGAAAAATACAAACGCGAATTATGGCGCTGCCAATCAACACCATATGCAATCATCCCTGTATCATAATGATTAGCCCTTGCGAGTTCCTCCGTTCGATGCTGACTCTGCCACATCCGATCATTGTGTTGACTAACCTCGTCATTATGTCGTCATTATGCCTTTCCACCGCCTCGGTATGCCTATGAATGTCACGATAAAACTCCGCATTATTAGCTTGATCCATAGTATACTGATACACATGATTCTCTACCTGACCTGCAACATCGCCGTAATCTAAACCCATTCTGTTCACACTGTTTATCAAACTGTCCCAACCTTCCTGACTCGAGAACCAAGAACCTTTAAAATGTGTACTAGTGGATGGACCAGCTCCCATGCTAGGTCCCGATGAAGAACCACATGCAGCCCCAGCTGCACTCGTACCTGCCGCACCAGAACCCACAAGTTCCTGATACATAACCAGATGATTTTCAAAACCGTGCATTAAAATCTTCCCATTAGTATAGAACATCGAACCAAAAACTGGCAAACTCTGATTTGTCGTACGCAACCTGCTCAAATCAATATTCAATTTCCTCGCAAATTTAGTAATATCATGGAAACCCAAAAGCTTCTTTCCCAGAGCCATATCGCTTGCACATTTGCTCAAATAAGTAGCGATAGAACCAACAATGTCAGTATGTTTCCCCCTCTTGATTTGATCCATGTACCACAAATCCTTACTATTTGGTTTCTCATTCCCATTCACCCGTGCATTAAAAGTATAAGCCACTAACCTTTGCAACAACCTATCAATTGGTAATTTAATTTTCTCATACCCTACTCTTCCTGCATGAAAAATTTCACCTCCAGTCAATCTACCCCAAAAATGCAACATTGTTAAAAGGCTCCTGCTTGTAAAATTCAGTCCTAATCAAATAATTCGGAAGTCGGATATCATCCAATTCCGGATACAAATCTAAAGCTCGAGCAATTTGGGACCGACTCATTGCTTGATTTTGACCACCTAAACGAAACCGCATAAAATTACGCTCATTTGGATCCCGGGTATTAGTAACCACCAACGAAGAGAAAAACTCCTTGCATAACAATGGATAAATATCATCATGAAGCAAAAACACCCTCTCCCACGGGCGGAGAGTTGTGTTATTATAAGACAACATCAGCATAGTATCAACCTCTCGTCGAACTTGAGCCTCCTCAAGCATGCTCCAATCTTAATACCAAGTGAGACCAATAGCCCGATCATTTATCCTTGCAAACTCAGTCGGATACTCATTCCTTACGTATTCAATCCAATCCCGCAGATCCTCTTGCGGTGCTTGCGCTTGTGCTGAAGCACTTGGTGCAGTTCTAGTACGCTTTGCTTGACTCTGCATTCACATTTTTAACCACAAAACAACCACAAAAACCCAAAAGTTAGTGTTAGCTAAATTTAAACTCGCAAACATCCTCTTATTGATTAATTCTCCTTTTTCCAATTAAACATCACATAAGAGTATGTTTCAAAATTAACACTATTTTTCATGACAAACACAACCAACTAAATCCACATAATCAATAATATTTCATGTTTCATGAAAAGCTAGCATATCAACAAAATTCGATTTCCAAACAAACTAGGCTTAACCATTCATGAACATAAAATTTTAAACAACTCAAAATCACCTTTGAAATCCCCTACAACACATGAAAAATTCCTATCATACTCAAACATACCCAAAATTATCAACTCTATTGGCAATCCAACTCAAAACATCAAAAACCAAGTAGCTTCACACTTGACCTGCCCAAATTACCCCACACTATCATGAACTACCTCCATTAACCATCTCACACACAAAACCCCAAATTAAAACTTCAAATTCGGATTTAACCTCATAACAAACCCTAGCATCAATAATATGCACTAATCAAATGTAAACATCATACAAACAAAGCATATTAGGCATTATTAACACTAATCATGTGAATCATTAAACAAATTAGGGTTAACCCCACACTTGAACTTCAATTAATCATCAATTAAAACATAACTAGCACAAATAGAGATGAAATTAAGTGTAAGAGTAAGAGAAACGGACCCTAGGAGGCATGATTCACAAGTAATTTGAGAGAAATTCACAAAAAGTTTGAAAATTGAAGAAACCCTAGCTTTAGGTAGCGATCGTATATGTTTGTATGTGTTTGAGTGTGTGTAAATTGGTGTAAACTAACCCCTAAAAGTCCTTGAAAATAGACTGGACCCGTTTAATTTCGGGTTAAAACAATGTGGTACTGGTTATTTAAAACAGCGATTTGGCCTTTCTGACCGAAATGCGCGGCGCGCAGATACCGCGCGGCACACGTTAGTGCGTAAACAAATTGCGTGGTGCGCGTTGGGATGCGCGGTGCGCATTATATCATGAAACAAGGTCAGAAATCCAACAAATTATCCAGCTGTTTTCCTTTGCAAACGCGCGGCGCGCATATGTCCAAGCTCGAATTTTGCATACCTTTTATCACACTTAGCGCATTTCACTCATCTAAATCAATCCCCATGAACCAAAACAACACAGTTGATCAAATTGCACCTGTTTCAAGCATGAAAAATACAAAGTACAAAAATAATATACAAACTCTACAACAAACAACTAGAACCAAGATTTTCATGTGTCGTTAGAGGTAAAGATGAGTGTAATCTCATCATCCACCTCTTGCGGTCCATGGACATATTGTTTAATCCTATGACCGTTCATCTTAAACTCTTCCCCTTTTGAATTAACTAGATCAACCGCCCCATGGGGATAAACCTTACGAACAATAAATGGTCCCGACCACTTAGACTTTAACTTTCTGGGAAACAAACGGAAACGTGAATTGAAAAGAAGCACACGATCCCCCTCCTTAAATTCCTTAGGATCTTTTAAACGACTATCGTGCCACTTCTTTGTCCTCTCCTTACTAATCAACGAATTTTCATAAGCATCGAGCCTTAATTCCTCTAACTCATTTAATTTGCTCAAATGAAGGTGACCCGCCACCTTAAGATCAAGATTGCTCGTTTTGAGAGCCCAAAAAGCTTTGTGTTCTATTTCCACCGGGAGATGACACGCTTTACCATAAAGTAAACGAAAAGGAGTGGTTCCGGTTGGCGTTTTGTACGCCGTTCTAAATGCCCATAAGGCATCATCAAGTTTGAACGACCACTCCTTAGGATTAGAACCAATTGTTTTTTCAAGAATCCTCTTTAAAGCTCGGTTGGTGTTTTCGACTTGCCCATTCGTTTGAGGATGGTATGATGTAGAAACTTTATGGGTCACCCCATATCGTTTCAACACCTTTTCAAGTTGGGCATTACAAAAGTGAGTTCCCCGATCGCTAATTAAAGCTTTTGGGGCACCAAACCGAGAAAAGAGTTGTTTAAGGAACGAAACTACAACCCGTGCATCATTGGTGGGCAAAGCTTGCGCTTCGACCCATTTCGAAACTTAGTCGATGGCAACAAGAATGTAGAGCTTATTATTAGATTTCGGGAAAGGGCCCATGAAATTAATCCCCCAAATATCGAAAACCTCGCAAACTTGAATGACATTTTGAGGCATCTTATCTCGTTGGGTGATTTGGCCCGCCCGTTGATAAGCATCACACGATTGACATATACGGTGGGCATCCTTGAAGATAGTAGGCCAATAAAAACCGGCCTCAAAGACTTTTCGCCTCGTAACTTGGGGACCATAATGCCCACCCGTCGGTCCATGATGACATTGGATAAGAATGCGCTCGCATTCTTCTCCGGAAACACATCGGCGGATCATTCCATCGGAACACCGCCTAAAAAGGTAAGGGTCCTCCCAAAAATAATACTTAAGGTCACTAAAGAATTTCTTACGTTTATGATGTTGATAGTGCTCCAAATGAACATATATTTAGTAGCAATATCCTCCCAATAAGTAAATTATTTAGTTGTAATTTTCCTATTTTAAATTGTAATTGTTTAAATAAATAAGTGCGAAGACAAAAGGCGAAAACGAAGATTTGAAGAAACAAACGTCCAAAAAGCTCAAATGTACAAGATACAATTCAAAAGGTTCAATTTATTGATGAAAAACGTCTAAAAATGACAAGAGTACAAGTTACAAAACGCAAAGTACAAGATATTAAATTGTACGCAAGGACGTTCAAAAATCCGGAACCGGGACATGAGTCAACTCTCAACGCGCGACGCAACGGTACAAAAATTACAAGTCAACTATGCACATAAATAAAATATAATATATAAATAATTCTTAAAAATTATATATATATTATATTATTATTTAATAACGTCGACAAGCAAAGATCCAAAATGATGTGAGCTGGAAAATCAAACTCCATGACTCACGGAGTTTGAAGGCCAAAAACTCCACGACTCGCGGAGCAGCCAGATTCCAAAATGCCTATAAAAGGCCACGAGCTTCTGCAGTTTTTAAAAAATATATATATACATAATAATAATAATACTCCGTAGTATAATATAAATAAATATATATATATATATATATATATATAATATATATATATATAGTATAGATTAGTGTTATATTAGATTAGTTTGGGTTATGTAAAAGTTATTTTTATGGGTTTTAAAGTCGGAGCTCTGTCCGTGTACCACTACGCGATAAATAATCAATGTAAGCTATGTTCTCCTTTTTTAAATTAATGTCTCGTACTTAAGTTATTATTATGCTTATTTGAGCCAAAGTAATCATGATGTTGAGCTAAATATTAAAGACGGGCTAATTGGGTTTTGTACCATAATTGGGGTTTGGACAAAAGAACGACACTTGTGGAAATTAGACTATGGGCTATTAATGGGCTTTATATTAAATTAACGATACCTCGTTAATTTACTATAAAGGTTATGATTTGACGTATCTATATATAACCACATACGCTTAATCGGACACGATGGGCGGGATATTTATAAGTACGAATTATTGTTCATTTGACCGGACACGGGGATGGATTAATAGTCAATGGACTCATTAAAACAGGGGTGGATTACATTCAAGGGTAATTGGTGTAATTGTTAACAAAGTATTAAAACCTTGGTTTACACACAGTCAATAACCTGGTGTATTCATTAAGCAAAGTATTAAGACCTTGTTACAGTTCGAATCCCCAGTTAGTTGGAATATTTGACTTCGGGTATAAGGTTAAATTTGCCGAGCAATTTATAATTATGACCGATGAACTATTATGGACAAAAACCAGATAGGTTTCAAATACATCCAGGACAAAGGACAATTAACCCATGGGCATAAAACTAAAATCAACACGTCAACCATCATGGTTACTAAAGTTTAAATAAGCATAATATATTTTATTTCATATTTCCTCGTACTTTTATTTATTGTCATTTTAATTATTGTTATTTATTTTATATTGTTATTTAAATATCGTCATTTACTATACGCTTCGCTTAAAATATAAATCGACAAACCGGTCATTAAACGGTAAACCCCCTTTTATATATTATTATATATAATTATATGTATTTTGTACAAATATAGTTGTTTAAAAATATAGTGTGCAATAAGCCCGCTCCCTGTGGAACGAACCGAACTTCCTAAAAACTATACTACTCTACGATTAGGTACACTGCCTATAGTGTTATTGCAAGGTTTAGGTATATCCCATTTGTAAATAAATAATTAAAACTTGTGTAATTTGTATCGCTTTTCGTATCAAAAATATATAGTATTTCACGTACACCTCGCACGACATCAAGTTTTTGGCGCCGCTACCGAGGACTCGGCGAAACGCTATATTTTTAATTTATTTTTCTATAAATATATTTATATATCATTTTAGAAAAACAATATATAAAAAAAAAGTCTTTCAAACTCCACGACTCGCGGAGTTTGCAGGCTTAAAACTCCACGACTCGCGGAGCCACCCTGACAGGCGCACCCAGAAACCCTATTTCGCATTAATTACGGGGTATTATTAATTATTATTATTATTTAACCCTAATTACTTTATTATTATTATTATTATTTAGTTTAAGTTTTTAAATTAATTAGTTATAATTAATTATATTTAGTTTTAATATATAAAAAGTTAATACTTTTATAAAATTTAAAAATAAAAATATAAAAATAATATTTTTTATAAAAATAAGTAATTTTATCACTTTTTATAATTTGTATCCTTTTATTTAGTGTAATCGTAATATTTTGTATATTTTTCGTTCGCAATTAGTTTTAAAATTAGTTTTTCCGTAGTTATTTTATATGTATAGATTATTAGGCTTTGCCGTAAAATCCCTTAAGTGCTTTTTCTTTAGATTAAGATTTAGGCGCTTTGGAATTTTGCGACGCCGTTTTTCGCTTTAGTTTTAAATAGATTTTAGTGCCTTTAAGTAATTGCCGTTTTCTGAATAAAATTGCATTTACCTTTAGACCATTTGGCGCAACTTTTTAGATATAATTTTTAGACTTTTAAGTTTCGACGTTTTTCTTTCTTATTTTTATTTTTCGACGTTTTTCGACGCGCACTCTTTTTCTTTCTTATTTCTCGCCACGCTAGTTTTAGGACTTAGAAATTTTCTCTACTTCTTTTCTAATAATTCAAAACGAAAAATTATTTTAAGCGGTTAAATTGATAGACATCCAAATTTTCTGCTTCGTAGTAATAGTTGAATTTGTTAGTGGCTGAGTTGCGAGCTTCCGATTTAAAGGGTTCTGGCTCCCTGCTACATCTTTTGGCTATTCAAAACGTGGGCAAAAGCAGAAAAGTCTATTAATTTGATAACTTTAAATAATTTTTATCTTTTTATAACTAATAGGATAATTAGTGAATGCACCACATTGTAGCTAAAATTTGGCCATCGCAATAAAATGGAAAATTTTGAAAACAAGGCCTTGGAAACTCTTTATGACATCCGAAATCAATTTAATCAATACTCTCAAATGGGTGTTGATGACAATTCATTCGGTCAATCTTGGATCACGAATGACGAAACAATAACTGGTTGTGAAATCTATGGAGATTATCACTCAATATGGGAATGTTATTATTACGTTCCTATTGAAAATTATGCACCCATGGAACCTGAATGGAACGATTATGAGGAATACAATTCTAATTGGGATTATTTCCAAGAATATATCCAAACTCAACAACCAGAAGACGAGGAAAATTATGTGCCTGAAAATTCTTTAGATTATATGAAAATCAAACTCGAAGAACTTGATGCTCAAAATGAACAAATGAGAGAGTTTGTAAATCGGCAAGTTGAAACTCTATCAGATTACACACCTGTTGATCTGAGAAGTCGTGTGCAAGAAAATCTCATATCATCGAATTTTGATGAATTCGAGAGCTCCGAAATCACCAATTATCCCGATGATACTTTTTATTCGGCTTTACCAATTTCACAACATATCGACACATTAGCCTCTACCGACAAAATCATCAATCCATCAATGAATGAAGAAGAAGTAAGGGTGACAAATTGGTACTCTTGGGAAAACGATAACGTTGAAAATTTTACCCCCGAGACCAAAATAGTGGGACCGAAAAGTACCGTTAATGAAGAAGAATCTACTTCGATCCCGAAATTCACTATTCCACAACTTTCCAACCCAATATTCTCAATAGACGAGTCATCTACCAAAGATGAACTACGAGCTGTAATAGATAATGACACCTCGAATTTCACCCAATTGGGTAATAGAGGTGAAACCTTTGATCCCGAGAATGAACGGATGGAAATGTTAGGAATTGTCCGCCCTATAATATGTATGTCGGTGTATATCGATCCATTTGACCAAGAACCAGAAAAGAGACATATCCATTTACTAAAAGCTACACTTAAAAAAGAATTAAGTAGTGATATTCGGGTGGGTCTAAAGTTTAAACCCATTGATATATTCTATACCACCCGAGATGTAAATAACTGGCTCACTATTTTAATTCGTGGAACTTTTTCTACCGACTTCACATGTCGTCAGCTAAGTGTGGGGAAGTCTAACCCCACTTAACGTTAAATTAGGGGTTCGGGTTAATGCATAACTCGTTAATAAAAATGCACGATTAGGGTAAAAGACGCATTTTCAAATATTAACAAACAGCTCAGAAAATCAGCCGTTTTTGAAGAAAAAAAACATGTGTGATAAAACAAGAAGGGATGAACGATGAGGCGCGCCATCTATCATTCGACGAGCTTTGTAATTACAAACTGGGTATTTTCAATCACTTTTCTACACTAATCACCCTCATGAATTTATAATTATAGTCTGATTTCATGCTAATGAGGGCATTGCATGATCTCAAGTGTAGGGAAGGGTTATAAATTCTCTCGGGTTTATACTTGGCTTATTTTCTAAATTTTATGAAAATTTGAAAAATTTTAACCTAAATGAATTCAAAACCATGTTTATACATATTTATGAATGATAAAACTAGGTGTTAATGCCGAAATTATCGTTACCTCGGAAAGGACATAAATTGAGAAACAACCCAAAACGCTTGAATTCATTTAAAATGGAATATAAGAGAATAAAAAGGCAAAGAACATAATAAATAAAAGCCAAGTGTGGGAAGAATATACCAAGTTATTCAATAAAAAATTATCTATCACATGTTTCCGTAAAGTTATTGCAGGTGCTTTTGTTTTGGACTAAATTAACTGTTTTACCCGATTTACTGTAATGAAAGATGGATCTACACGATGAATCAATTCCATCCTTAAAAGGAAGTAAAGTCTTCCGCAAAAGAAACGCGCTTCTTGATTTAGGTCATGAAGTTGTCGTCCAGACCAGCTGTAGGTTGACGAAAAATCTAGAAAAGTCATCTCTAAAATCAGCAGGAAATCCACCGACCTCAGTATCAAACAGGGTCGCCATGTGGTTAGACTTATCCTAACCATGAGAGGATCTGTCTCGTAAAATGGGGAGGGCGCCGTGCAAATTAGCTTGATAAGACTAATGAATCAGACCCCCAGAAAGGATAATCTCCTTAAAGATTAAAAATCAGCTTTTAAGCCTGATATTACTCAATCCTTGAGATTGACCTTAAAGATTGAGAATTACAAACTCATGAAATTCGATGATATCTAAACTCGAGCTTGAACGAGAAAATATTTTGATAAAAATTACAAACCGATTTGTTTTCTGAAAACCTATTTTCAATGCGTTCATTACCATTGAACGTAAAATCCTAGGAATTCACCTGGAATTCATTAGGTCACCTGAACCAAATCGGGTGTCAACCGTAAGAACGGTGGTTGCATAGCATGGTCGAAGACAGGACCTTGTGCCAGCCCGAAAAATTATAAGGATGAGCTTTACTATTGCTCCTACAAAGGATAGTAATTGCGTCTGACATGTTATAGACCATAATTAAAAGCATGTCAGGCGACATTGCCTTAACAGTTTCTTGTTCAACGCTTTCCTTTACAACCGGACGGTAGTTTAACGAAAGGTAATATACGGAGCAAGTATACTGGACGTGTTGCTTTCCTAATACAAGGTTAGCAAGTGGGTGACACAAAACCATAAGTTTTGAGCTAAAATTTTCAAATGTGAAACCCACAAAACCCATAAAACCCACAAAAATATTTTGCAACACCGGTGAAGGGTTATTCCGGAAAACTTATCTAGGGTAAAAGCTAGAATGAATTTTCAAAAGATCAAATGTTTTCATAAAGATCCAATTTCCTAAAGGATATAAATTTTTATAGTCATGTGGGGCTGTAAACCACATCGTTACTACCATTGTTCATACCGCCATCTCAAAATCACTGATGTACAAAGTGTGAAGAATAAAGAAGTGATTCGTGTGATGTATTATATTATTTCAAGTTATGTATTGCTTGAGGACAAGCAACGTTCAAGTGTAGGGATATTTGATAGTGCTCCAAATAAACATATATTTAGTAGCAATATCCTCCCAATATGTAAATTATTTAGTTGTAATTTTCCTATTTTAAATTGTAATTGTTTAAATAAATAAGTGCGAAGACAAAAGGCGAAAACGAAGATTTGAAGACACAAACGTCCAAAAAGCTCAAATGTACAAGATACAATTCAAAAGGTTCAATTTATTGATGATAAACGTCTAAAAATGACAGGAGTACAAGTTACAAAACGCAAAGTACAAGATATTAAATTGTACGCAAGGACGTTCGAAAATCCGGAACCGGGACATGAGTCAACTCTCAACGCGCGACGCAACGGTGCAAAAATTACAAGTCAACTATGCACATAAATAAAATATAATATATAAATAATTCTTAAAAATTATATATATATTATATTATTATTTAATAACGTCGACAAGCAAAGATCCAAAATGATGTGAGCTGGAAAATCAAACTCCACGACTCGCGGAGTTTGAAGGCCAAAAACTCCACGACTCGCGGAGCAGCCAGATTCCAAAATGCCTATAAAAGGCCACAAGCTTCTGCAGTTTTAAAAAAAAATATATATACATAATAATAATAATACTCCGTAGTATAATATAAATATAAATATAAATATTTATATATATATATATATATATATATATATATATATATATATATATATATATATATATATATATATATATATAGTATAGATTAGTGTTATATCAGATTAGTTTGGGTTATGTAAAAGTTATTTTTACGGGTTTTAAAGTCGGAGCTCTGTCCGTGTACCACTACGCGATAAATAATCAATGTAAGCTATGTTCTCCTTTTTTAAATTAATGTCTCGTCCTTAAGTTATTATTATGCTTATTTGAGCCAAAGTAATCATGATGTTGAGCTAAATATTAAAGACGGGGTAATTGGGTTTTGTACCATAATTGGGGTTTGGACAAAAGAACGACATTTGTGGAAATTAGACTAATGGCTATTAATGGGCTTTATATTAAATTAACGATACCTCATTAATTTAATATAAAGGTTATGATTTGACGTATCTATATATAACCACATACGCTTAATCGGACATGATGGGCGGGATATTTATAAGTACGAATTATTGTTCGTTTAACCGGACACGGGGATGGATTAATAGTCAATGGACTCATTAAAACAGGGGTGGATTACATTCAAGGGTAATTGGTGTAATTGTTAACAAAGTATTAAAACCTTGGTTTACACACAGTCAATAACCTGGTGTATTCATTAAGCAAAGTATTAAGACCTTGTTACAGTTCGAATCCCCAGTTAGTTGGAATATTTGACTTCGGGTATAAGGTTAAATTTGCCGAGCAGTTTATAATTATGACCGATGAACTATTATGGACAAAAACCAGATAAGTTTCAAATACATCCAGGACAAAGGACAATTAACCCATGGGCATAAAACTAAAATCAACACGTCAACCATCATGGTTACTAAAGTTTAAATAAGCATAATATATTTTATTTCATATTTCCTCGTACTTTTATTTATTGTCATTTTAATTATTGTTATTTATTTTATATTGTTATTTAAATATCGTCATTTACTATACGCTTCGCTTAAAATATAAATCGACAAACCGGTCATTAAACGGTAAACCCCCTTTTATATATTATTATATATAATTATATATATTTTGTACAAATATAGTTGTTTAAAAATATAGTGTGCAATAAGCCCGCTCCCTGTGGAACGAACCGGACTTCCTAAAAACTATACCACTCTACGATTAGGTACACTGCCTAGTGTGTTGTAGCAAGGTTTAGGTATATCCCATTTGTAAATAAATAATTAAAACTTGTGTAATTTGTATCGCTTTTCGTATCAAAAATATATAGTATTTCATGTACACCTCGCACGACATCAAATTTTTGGCGCCGCTGCCGGGAACTCGGCGAAACGCTATATTTTTAATTTATTTTTCTATAAATATATTTATATATCATTTTAGAAAAACAATAAAAAAAAACGTCTTTCATCAGGAAAATCATCATGGATACTCGACTCATGAAGGACTTCGAGATTCGGATTCTCGAGTCTAGATAAGTGGTCGGCCGATAGATTTTCAGCACCCTTCTTATCCCAGATCTTGATATCGAATTCTTACAAAAGCAAGATCCATCTCAGCAGTCGAGGTTTGGCATCCGGTTTAGCGAAATGGTACTTTAGAGCAGAATGGTCCGTAAAAACAATAGTCTTAGACAAGACTAAGTAGGACTGGAACTTATCAAATGAAAAGACCACCGCAAGGAGCTCCTTTTCAGGGGTAGTATAATTCAACTGTGCTCCTTGTAAGGTCTTGCTTGCATAATAGATGGGTCAAAAATGTTTCTCGACCCTTTGGCCCAAAACAGAGCCAACAGCAAAATCGGATGCATCACACATAAGCTCGAACGGAAGGGACCAATTCAGAGCAATTATGATAGGTGCATTGATGAGTTTCTCCTTAAGTAGTTCGAATGCCTTTTGGCACTCTTCGGAAAAGTTCCAAGGTATGTCCTTTTCGAGGAGTTTGTTCATCGGGTTAGCGATTTTGGAAAAATCCTTAATGAACCGCCGGTAAAAACCGGCGTGCCCGAGAAAACTCCGAACACCCTTAACATCGGTGGGAGGTGGAAGGTCCTTAATAGCCGTTACCTTTGCAGGATCCACCTCAATACCGTTCCTAGAAATCTTGTGCCCGAGAACTATTGTGATGCCCCGTACAAAATTAACGTGTACGGATCATCAACAACATGATCATTACAAGGTCAAACACTATATGCTATTTTAAAATAAGTTTGCATTCATAAGAAAGGGTGACGTCATAACCAACGTCATAAGTTTTACAAACGTTAGTATGCTTCTATGAATAGAAGCAATTAACATAATTACGAGACCCAAAGGTCATTACAAATCATTGTTTCAAAAGTAACATAGTTTGTTAATGCAAGGTAAACGTTTCATGCAGAGACATCTCTAACAAAAGCAGCGGGAGTCTACACAGCAAGACAACTACAGCGGAAGCATCAAACCTCTAAGAACCTGAGAAAACATGCTTAAAAATGTCAACACGAATATTGGTGAGCTATAGTTTAAGTATAAAAGTAATGTAAGGTAGGCCACGAGATTTCAGTATTTCAAAGCAGTATGAAAAGTATATGTTCAACCATGGGCACTTGGTAACTAACTTAACGTAATATCACCCCGTAAAAGTACACTTGGCGAGTGCGTAAGTTTACGAATTATTAAACACCTGTTAAATGCTAGCGCTACTAGCCCGAGTGGGGATGTCAAACCCTATGGATCCATATCTAAGATTCGCATTCACCGGTTCAAAGACCAATGACTAAACTTTACCGAGCTAAGGGGAAAGTTTATGCCGTTATATAACCCACACATATATAAAGTTTAAGTACTCGTGCCTAGTATGTAAAACGTAAAAAGTGCATGTATTCTCAGTTCCCAAAATAGTTAAAGTAAAAAGAGATGCTATAACTCACAGTGAAAAGTATTAAAGTCGGTATGAGATAAGTAAGCAAGTAGTTGGTCCAAAAGGTCCTCAACCTAAGTCAAAAGTTACTAATTCAGTAAATCGTTCCCAAAGGTTTAAAAGTATGTAAATTAGGTCTTAAGTATCATCATCATCAACAACATAAGTAAAAGTAAAGTAAGCTTTCAATCAAGAATAGAGATCGAAACAAAGGCTGACTTCGTTCAGCTGCTACGAACTTTATACAAATCGAAAAGACGCGTAGTCAGTGGCTATGGCTCCATATGTGACTCCTCCAACCACTGACCAATTTTCAGAACCAAACTCATCTTCGTTTAACTGTGGCGACGGTTTAAGTACGAGTAGGTCAGAAATTTCAGCACAATGTTACAAAGGTGTAGTGACTTTCGGAAGGCTATAAATCCTAAACCGTAAATCGGATTAAGACGAGTCCTAAACAAAAAGTCCTATACTCGAACCCAAATATCTGGAAATTAGCTTTTACAGTAGCCCAGGTGATTGATCAGACCTCAAAAATAGTAAACAAAGTGCTGCGGTGGGTTCTTGGTGCTTGATGTTCATCACGGTTCTCATCCTTGATGCTTGTAGCTTCAAGTGTACAACTCGTTGATGTGTTTGCATCATCTTCACCAAGTTTTTACCATCATAACACTAGTGTATGTCTAAGATAAATAGCACAACTCATTTAAGGGTTGTATGAAGGTTGATGAACCAAAGTTACATCAAGATCTTAGATCCGACACATACATGAGTTCTAATAGTAATATTAAGCTATAAACTTGAAAGTAAACTAAATAAACAAGATCTTAAGTTGTAGAACTTAGATCTTAGTTAGATCTTGAAGATCCTAGACTAGAAAGTCTAGATCTAGTGTTCTTAAGTTAAATCCTATGTTATGGAACTTGGATCTTTACTTTAATAAAACCATAAGTTATGAAACTTAGATTTTAATCTTGTAGGATGTATATATAAGCTTATAAGCTTTTGTTTAAAACAAGATTGGAAGACCATAAGTTATAGAAACTTAGATCCAACATATGTGTATGAAGTTATAACTAGAAAGTTTAACTTCCATGTTCTTGAACTTACAAAGTTTAACTTTAGTTCCAAGAAAAATGAGATCAAGTTTAACTAGTAATACTTGACTAAAATTAAATAAATCACTAATTGAAATACTTACAAAAGAAAGAAATAAACTAAAGTTACAAGTAACAAGTTCATGTTTGTTTCATACTTAAGAAGATTCAAGCCAAGGCTTGGATCTTAAGAAAATAAACCTTGAGTTTACAAAACATGAACACAAGTAAGATCTTAAAGCTTATGAACTTTAGATCATTATAATACTTCAAGTGTAGAACCATAAGCTAACAAGCTTAGATTCTTGTTCTTGACTTCTCATCAAACAAAGGATGGAAGAAGCAAGATTACATGAAGATACAAGCTAGAAAACTTGATCTTTAACAACAAACAACAACAAGTAGAATGATGATGAAGGTATTCGGTTTTTAAAGGAAGAAAAGAAGAAAGAAAAAAAATATGTTACTTACAATTTAGAGAGAAAGTTGAGAGTAAAAGTGGTGTAAGTATGTGTGTGTAAAATGAAGTTCAATACTAGCTTATAAGTAACAAAAAAAAAAGAAAAAAAAATGAACTCCCTCCCCATGTACACAAACCGTCGGCCTAGGGGGTTCAAAAGAGGAAGTCAACTTTCAACTTTCAAGTGTGGGAAGGTGGTGAGTGCTAGGAAGAGGTATAAAGTTAAATGCATGAAAAGTTGGTGCTTGCATACTTGAGACATTCTTGTCTCCAACACTTAACTTAATTAATCTTGTTTAACCTTAAAGAATCATTAGCGTAATAGTGGGCTTACTAGTTAATCCATTAAGTAAAGTAGGGTGGGCCTTAATAGTCCAATTCTATTAATAATTAATCATGAACGTAAATAATATTCTAAATATTATTCGTGAACAGCGCGTCGAAAAGACGAGTCGAGACATGGAAAGTCAAATACGGTAACAAGTAAAATGTATAAGAATACAATTATTAACATGCAAGTATTAATAATAAATATTAATAATATATTTGGAAAATCCAGGGTCGTTACATTACCCACCTGTTAAAGAAAATTTCGTCCCAAAATTTTAAGCTGAGGTAGATGGAGGAGTTGGGAAAAGGTGAGGATACTTCTGCATCATTTGATCCTCTCGTTCCCAGGTAAACTCGGGTCCTCGTTTGGAATTCCATCGGACGTGGACAATCGGAATCTTATTGCGTTTCAAAGTTTTGACCTCACGGTCCATAATTTCGACAAGTTCTACCACGAAGTGGAGTTTGTTATCAATCGTAAGTTCTTCCAGTGGTATGACAAGTTCCAGTTCAGCAAGATATTTCTTCAAATTCGATACGTGGAAGGTAGGATGAACTGAGCTCAATTGAGTCGGAAGATCCAGACGGTAAGCAACGGGTCCAACACGCTCTAAGATTTCGAAAGGAACAATGTATTGCGGGTTTAACTATCCACGTTTTCCAAACCGAATCACACCTTTCCAAGGTGCGACTTTCAACATTACACGGTCACCCACATTGAATTTGAAGTCTTTACGTTTAAGGTTGGCATAACTCTTTTGGCGATCATGGGCCGTCTTGAGTCTCGCTTGAATTTAGACAATCTTCTCGGTTGTTTCATGGACTAACTCGGGTCCGGTGATTTGCTTTTCACCTACTTCAGCCCAACAAATAGGAGAATGGCATTTGCGGCCATACAACGCTTCGGAAGGTGCGGCATTAATACTCGAATGATAACTGTTGTTGTAAGAGAATTCGGCTAGCGGCAAATGCCTTTCCCAAGACTTTCCGAAATCAATAACACAAGCACGCAACATGTCCTCCAAAGTCTAAATTATGCGTTCGCTTTGTCTGTCGGTCTGTGGGTGATATACAGTACTCATGTCGAGACGAGTCCCCAAGGCTTCTTGCAAAGAACGCCAAAATCTGGAATCAAAACGGGCATCTCGGTCTGAAATAATCGATAACGGCACACCATGACGAGATACAATTTCCTTTATGTATAGTTGAGCGAGTCTCTCCATCGTATCCGTTTCTTTCATGGCTAAGAAGTGTACAGATTTGGTAAAACGGTCAACGATAACCCAGATGGTATCGTATCCACCCACCGTCTTTGGTAGTTTCATATTGAAGTCCATCGTTATCCTTTCTCACTTCCATTGCGGGATTTTCGGTTGCTAAAGTAACCCAGAGGGCCTCTGATGTTCAGCCTTAACCTTTGAACAAGTCAAACACTTCCCAACATAAGTTGTAACATCCTTCTTAAGATTAGGCCACCAATACTGTTCCTTGAGATCGTGGTACATTTTACCGGCTCCTAGATGAATCGAATATCTTGACTTGTGGCTTCGTCCAGAATGAGGCTTCGCAAATCCCCATAACTAGGCACCCAAATTCTTCCAGCGAAGTATCGGAGTCCAGTCTCCTTAACCTCGAATCGAGAGACGAGAATGTTCAAGTGTTCATGAGAAATATTCTCCTCCTTGAGAGCCTCATCTTGGGCTACTCGGATTTGGCTATTGAGGTTTGAATGAATGGTGATGTTCAGGGCCCGAACACGAAGAGGTGCCATCCTCTCCTTTCGGTTCAAAGCATCGGCTACAACATTTGCCTTGCCAGGATGATAACGAAGTTCACAATCATAGTCGTTCAGCATCTCGATCCATCGTCATTGTCTCATGTTCAGCTTTTTCTGATCAAATATGTGTTGGAGGCTTTTGTAGTCGGTGAAGATTGTACTTTTAGTTCCATAAAGATAGTGTCTCCATAATTTGAGCGCAAAAACAACGGCTCCAAGTTCGAGATCGTGAGTAGTGTAGTTTCGCTCGTGAATCTTCAGTTGACGAGAAGCATAAGCAATAACCTTCGTTCTTTGCATCAATACGCAACCAAAACCATTTTTCGAGGCATCACAGTATACGACGAAATCGTTACTGCCTTAGGGAGTGATAAGATAGGCATGGTGGTTAACTTCTGCTTCAAGGTTTGAAATGTTGTTTCTTATTCGGTTTCCCAAACGAACTTCTTCCCTTTGTGAATCAGCGCGGTCAAAGGACGCGCAATCAGAGAGAAACCTTCAATAAATCTTCGGTAGTAACCGGCAAGACCTAAAAATTGGCGGATATGAGTCGGAGTAGTGGGGGTTTCCCACTTGCTGATAGCTTCGTTCTTTTTGGGATCAACTTTGATACCTTGATCGCTCACAATATGACCCAGGAATTGGACATCCTTCAACCAAAACTCGCACTTGGAGAATTTGGCATAAAGTTGCTCTTGTCTCAAGAGTTCAAGCACTAGTCGAAGATGTTGCTCATGTTCTTCTTCGCTTTTGGAGTAGATGAGGATATCATCTATGAAGACGATAACGAACTTATCCAGGTATGGCTTGCATACACGATTCATGAGATCCATAAACACGGCAGGTGCGTTGGTTAAACCGAATGGCATCACGAGAAACTCATAATGACCATAACGGGTTCTGAACGCAGTTTTCATCACATCACTCTCCTTCACCCTCAACTGGTGATAACCGGATCGCAAATCGATCTTAGAGTAAACGCATGATCCTTGCAGCTGATCGAAAAGATCGTCAATTCGGGGAAGGGGATACCGATTCTTGATCGTCAACTTGTTCAGCTCACAATATTCGATACACGTGTGGAAAGATCCATCCTTCTTCTTAACAAACAAAACAGGTGTGCCCCAAGGCAAAGAACTTGGTTGAATAAATCCACGGTCTAGCAGTTCTTGTAGTTGACTCTGCAACTCTTGCATTTCAGAAGGTACGAGTTGATAAGGTGTGCGAGCTACAGGTGCAGCTCCTGGCACTAAATCGATATGAAACTCCACTGCCCTCGTTGGCGGTAATCCAAGCAATTCTTCCGGAAAGACATCGGGAAATTCGTTCACAATTCGTACATCATCCACGCTCTTCACCTCGATTTCTAATGTTTTCACATGTGCTAAAATAGCAAGACATCATTTCTTCATGATCTTTTGTACTTTCATGCAACTAATGAGGTTTAGCTTAGAGTTACATCTCTCTCTGTAAAAAATCAGTGGCTCACCATCTCCGTGTGGTATACGAATAACTTTATCTCCACAGATAATGTCGGCTCTTACCTTAGTCAACCAGTCCATACCGACAATCACATCAAAACTTCTCAATTTGATGGGTATCAAGTCAATCTCAAAATCCACAACAGCTACATTGATAATACCTCCTCGGCTAATTTGGTCAACTTTCTCAAGTTTTCCATTGGCTACCTCAACAAGCATATTCTCCTTTAAAGGAACAAACGACCAATTTATCTTAGAGCAAAAGTGTCTACATACATAACTCCTATCGGCACCAGTATCAAATAGGACAGAAGCTAATAGATTGTTGATAGTGAATATACTTGTAACCAAGTTGGGGTTCTCTCGCGCATCCCTTGCGTTTACGTTTAAAGCGCTTCCACGCGCTGGCCTGCCGTCCTTTCTCTTGTTAGGACATTCATTCCTGAAGTGGCCCTGTTGTCCACACTCATAGCACTTCCTTGGTCCAGTAGGGTTTGTCTTCACAGTTGGGGTGGTGATCTTTCAGTATTTGCCAATATGCCCAGTCCTTTTACACTTTTCACAGACCATGTTGCAGTACCCGGTATGATGCTTGTAGCATCTCTTGCACTGCGGTAGACAACCCTTATAGTTAGGGTTTGAGCTAGGGCTCGGGTTGGGGTTCCTTCCGTCGTTGTTCCCCTTGAAACTTTCATGCCTCTTAGCGGGGTTTTGATCAAAGACCCTTCCTTTGTTGCTGTCCCACTTACATTTCTCATTACTAGCTCTTGATTCTGATTTCCCTTTTTCTGGTTCTTTGCTGGTAATTTGGTTCATCAGGGTGTGCGCCATACGCATAGCTTTCGGGACATCAGTTGGTTTTGAAGAGGTGACATTTCCCTGGATGGACTTGGGAAGTCCCCACAAATATGGTTCCATTCGCTTAAATTTTGGGGCAACCATCATGGGACACATCAAAGCTAGTTCCAAGTACCTTCGGTTATAACCATCAAGATCATTTTCCACAACCTTCAACTCCCAAAACTCAGCTTCCATTTTCTGAATCTCTGTTCTGGGGCAGTACTCCTCGATCATAGCCCCCTTAAATTCCTCCCACGGTGTAGCATAAGCCTCGTCAATACCCTTAGCCTGAGCAAGTGTGTTCCACCAGGTTAAAGCGCCGTCCGACAGTGTACAGGAGGCATATTTAGTCTTGTTCATTTCTGAGCAGTTGCTCACATGGAACACAGCTTCCAATTTCTCAAACCATCTCGTCAGTCCAACTGGCCCCTCAGTACCACTGAAATTGTGGGGCTTGCAACTTTGAAATTCCTTATAGGTGCACCCGTTATGATTGTGCTGGTTAACAGGTGGAGCTTGGGGGTTGACATTCGCAATTGCTGCAGCTATTCGTTCAGTTATCATCTCCTCCATCTGTGCTGCTGTGGGTGTTGATCTTCCGTTTGCCATTGATCTTCGAAACAGAAATTTCGACTTAAGTCAAAATCCAACATTCAATAAATAGTAATACGGTATATGGTAACCAACATGGAATCAACACAACACTTGCTAATTAAGTAATGCAACTAGATACAGATACCACATAATCATCATATAGTAACGTAAATAGAACACCGTACAGAAATTAAACAACACAAAGTTCCATTCATTAAATAAGAAAGTTGCATACATCCGCATAAGGTTCGTACAATACATGAGTAAAACATGAAACTACAAATGGGATTACATAATGAAATCTAATACAATAGCCCTATGGTGACGGTGGGTAAAGGATGTCCATCATGTGGGACACCTGGTCCTCGAGCTCAGTTACCTGAGCACGGAGGATATGCACTTCCCTCGTCAGTTCCTCGACGATGGGGGATGCTGGTGGGGTAGGCGGTGCAGATGGTGCTGGTGGAGCTGGTGGTGCAGACGATGCTTGTGGAGCTAGTGGTGCAGACGGTCCAGCACCAGAAGTAGACGGTACGTAACGGTAAGCCTTACGCACGAATGGATCAGCAGGGTAAGGCACAACCCGCTTACGGGCGGTAACCCTAACCAACTATCCGCGTGCATCCACGAACAGTCTACCTCTGTTAACCCCCGGAATAACAGTACCATCGAAACGATACCGCTTCTTTGGCGGGGTAGAGGGCGGCTGCATAGGCGTCTCCTCAGGGTCCTCGTCGAAATCCTCATCGGAATCCTCCTCGCTGAAGTCATCGGATGATGAGTCGTCTGAATCATCTGAGGGTGGATGTGCCTGACCGGTAGTCATAAGTCGGTATTTGCCAGTCGGGATCGGCACGACACGTCCATCAGGAAGGCATCTAGCCCAATGTCCATGCTCATTACGGAAAGGACCGTCCCCATTTTCCCCAGGAATCACAGCACCACCGGAATGGTGCTGTGGCTCCGGGAGTCCTTGGCTAGGTGGAGCAGGAATCTCCTCTGGGTCCCCGTCTCCGTCTGAGATGATCATCAGGTCAGGTGCATGGCTACTGTCCCCAGAGGATGAATTGCCAGAGTCACTAGAGGGTAGTGATGACGGGATCTGTGAGTCGGCAGTAGTAGCAGGCGAGGCGGCAGGTGAATCCGAGTCGCTGTCCAAGTCAATGATGAGGGGCGGGATATCCGACATCTGAACAAGGAAAAATAACTTTTTCCATGTCAGTAAGTCATATAACAAGCACGTATTAGGCAAAGTAACTACGACAGTCTAGCTCATCTATAACAGTAAATAGCATGGCAATAATAACAAATTCTACAGAAGTATCATGCAATCGAAAGCAGATAGCAGCATGCAGTAGTGAAAACAAGTAGCAGTATATGACATATAGCAGTAAAAGTAAGCAGCAGCATGCAACAAGTTCCGCAGAAACAAGTAAACTAGCAAGTTGTAGATTAGTCCTATTAGTGAATCATACTCGGTCCGGTCTAGACTCACTAATGTAACCTAATTACCTGCAACCAACGCTCTGATACCAAATGTGATGCCTCGTACAAAATTAACGTGTACGGATCATCAACAACAGGATGATTACAAGGTCAAACACTATATGATGTTTTAAAATAAGTTTGCATTCATAAGAAAGGGTGACGTCATAACCAATGTCATAAGTTTTACAAACGATAGTATAATTCTATGAATAGAAGCAATTAACATAAGTACGAGACCCAAAGGTCATTACAAATCATTGTTTCAAAAGTAACATAGTTTGTTAATGCAATGTAAACGTTTCATGCAGAGACATCTCTAACAAAAGCAGCGGGAGTCTATACAGCAAGACAACTACAGCGGAAGCATCAAACCACTAAGCACCTGATAAAACATGCTTAAAAACGTCAACACGAATGTTGGTGAGCTATAGTTTAAGTATAACAGTAATGTAAGGTAGGCCACGAGATTTCAATATTTCAAAACAGTATGAAAAGTATATGTTCAACTGTGGGCACTTGGTAACTAACCTAATGTAATATCACCCCCTAAAAGTACACTTGGCGAGTGCGTAAGTTTATGAAGTATTAAACACCCGTTAAATGCTAGCGCTACTAGTCCGAGTGGGGATGTCAAACCCTATGGATCCATATCTAAGATTCGCGTTCACCGGTTCAAAGACCAATGACTAAACGTTATCGAGCTAAGGGGAAAGTTTATGCCGTTGTATAACCCACACATATATAAAGTTTAAGTACTCGTGCCTAGTATGTAAAACGTAAAAAGCGCATGTATTCTCAGTTCCCAAAATAGTTAAAGTAAAAAGGGATGCTATAACTCACAGTGAAAAGTAGTAAAGTCGGTACGAGATAAGTAAGCAAGTAGTTGGAACAAATGGTCCTCAACCTAAGTCAAAAGTTACTAAGTCAGTAAATCATTCCCAAAGGTTTAAAAGAATGTAAATTAGGTCTTAAGTATCATCATCATCAACAACATAAGTAAAAGTAAAGTAAGCTTTCAATCAAGAATAGAGATCGAAACAAAGGCTGACTTCGTTCAGCTGGTACGACCTTTATACAAATCGAAAAGATGCGTAGTCAGTGGCTATGGCTCCGTATGTGAGTTCTCCAACCACTGCCCAATTTTCAGAACCAAACTCGTCTTCATTTGACCGTGGTGATGGTTTAAGTACGAGTAGGTCAGAAATTTCAGCACAACGTTACAAAGGTGTAGTGACTTTCGGAAGGCTGTAAATCCTAAACCGTAAATCGGATTAAGATGAGTCCTAAATGAAAAGTCATCTACTCGAACCCAAAAACAGTAAACAAAGTGCTCATTGGGTTCTTGGTGCTTGATGTTCATCACGGTTCTCATCCTTGATGCTTGTAGCTTCAAATGTACAACTCGTTGATGTGTTTGCATCATCTTTACCAAGTTTTGACCATCATAACACTAGTGTGTGTCTACGATAAATAGCACAACTCATTTAAGGGTTGTATGAAGGTTGATGAACCAAAGTTACATCAAGATCTTAGATCCGACACATACATGAGTTCTAATAGTAATATTAAGCTATAAACTTGAAAGTAAACTAAATAAACAAGATCTTAAGTTGTAGAACTTAGATCTTAGTTAGATCTTGAAGATCCTAGACTAGAAAGTCTAGATCTAGTGTTCTTAAGTTAAACCCTAATTTATGGAACTTGGATCTTTACTTTAATAAAACCATAAGTTATGAAATTTAGATTTTAATCTTGTAGAATGTATATATAAGCTTATAAGCTTTTGTTTAAAACAAGATTGGAATACCATAAGCTATAGAAACTTAGATCCAACATAAGTGTATGAAGTTATAACTAGAAAGTTTAACTTCCATGTTCTTGAACTTACAAAGTTTAACTTTAGTTCCAAGAAAAATGAGATCAAGTTTAACTAGTAATACTTGACCAAAATTAAATAAATCACTAATTGAAATACTTACAAAAGAAAGAAATAAACTAAAGTTACAAGTAACAAGTTCATGTTTGTTTCATACTTAAGAAGATTCAAGCCAAGGCTTGGATCTTAAGAAAATAAACCTTAAGTTTACAAAACATAAACACAAGTAAGATCTTAAAGCTTATGAACTTTAGATCTTTATAATACTTCAAGTGTAGAACCATAAGCTAACAAGCTTAGATTCTTGTTTTTGACTTCTCATCAAACAAAGGATGGAAGAAGCAAGATTACATGAAGATACAAGCTAGAAAACTTGATCTTTAACAATAAACAACAATAAGTAGAATGATGATGAAGGTACTCGTTTTTCAAAGGAAGAAAAGAAAAAAGAAAAAAAATATGTTACTTACAATTTAAAGAGAAAGTTGAGAGTAAAAGTGGTGTAAGTATGTGTGTGTAAAATGAAGTTCAATACTAGCTTATAAGTAACAAATAAAAAAAATAAAAAAAATGAACTCCCTCCCCATGTACACAAACCGTCGGCCTAGGGGGTTCAAAAGAGGAAGTCAACTTTCAACTTTCAAGTGTGGGAAGGTGGTGAATGCTAGGAAGAGGTATAAAGTTAAATGCATGGAAAGTTGGTGCTTGCAAGCTTGAGACATTCTTGTCTCCAACACTTAACTTAATTAATCTTGTTTAACCTTAAAGAATCATTAGCATAATAGTGGGCTTACTAGTTATTCTATTAAGTAAAGTAGGGTGGGCCTTAATAGTCCAAGTCCATTAATAAAAGCGTATGTATAAGTATGCAACAATTTAATAGAAAGCCCAAGTAATTAACTACTTACATTAGTTAAATAAAAATGATTAATAATAATTAATCATGAATGTAAATAATATTCTAAATATTATTCGTGAAAAGCGTGTCGAAAAGACGTGTCGGGACATGGAAAGTCAAATACGATAACAAGTAAAATGTATAAGAATACATTTATTAACACGCAAGTATTAATAATAAATATTAATAATATAGTTGTAAAATCCAGGGTCGTTACAACTATGCCCCCTTGTACCATGAAATGGTACTTTTCCCAATTGAGCACAAGATTAGATTTCGCACACCTTACCTAAGAAGGCATGAATCGAAAGTGTCACCGAAAACCGAAAAGTCATCCATGAACACCTCCATGCAATCTTCTATCATATCATGGAATATGGCCATCATGCACCTTTGAAAAGTGGCCGGAGCGTTACATAGGCCAAAGGGCATGAGACGGTATGAAAATGTGCCATATGGGCACGTGAAAGTTGTTTTCTCTTGGTCCTCGGGCGAGATAGGAATTTGAAAATAGCCCGAAAAACTATCAAGAAAACAATAAAAGTTGTTTCCCACCAACCTCTCTAGCATTTGATCCATGAAAGGTAATGGGAAGTGGTCTTTACGTGTGGCGTCGTTCAACTTACAATAGTCAATACAAACACGCCACCCCGTGACAGTCTGAGTGGAAATTAACTCATTTTTATCATTAGTGGTAACAGTCATACCACCTTTCTTAGGTACACAGTGTACCGGGCTAATCCACAGACTGTCAAAAATTGGGTAAATCAGACATGCAACGAGGAGCTTAATGATCTCTTTCTTCACGACATCTTGCATGTGCGGGTTCAACCTCAATTGACGTTGCACCACAGGTTTGGAGTTATCCTCCATTAGAATTTTGTGGGTACAATAGGAGGGACTAATACCCTTGATGTCATGAATTTTCCATGCAATGGCCGGTTTATGGGCCTTTAGCATGGTCACAAGTTCAGTTTTCTGACCTGTAGTAAGAGAAGAAGAAATAATTACCGGGAGCTTAGATTCCTCCTGCAAATAAGCGTATTCCAAATGATCTGGAAGTGGCTTCAATTCAAACTCGAGAGGTTCTTTAAATGAAGACTTGCTCCAGTAATCCACATCACGTTCGAGTTCTTTGAACTCCTCCTCAGTCGGCTCATAGCCGTTCTCCATCAAGGTGGTTAAAATATCCACATCCTCAACTTGCAACTCCTCATCAATCTCAACCAATGAGCATTCGCCTGAACCCTGTAACTCTGGGAATTCCTACAAAAACTCAGACTAGACATCCACAGTGATAAGAAAATAACATGTATCATCATTGTAGGTAGGGTACTTTAGAGCATCGTCGATTGAGAATTTTGCACTCAAGTCATCTATCCTAAGGGTCAACTTTTGGCCATAAACATCGATGATACACCTAGCAGTATTCAAAAATGGCCGACCCAAAATAAGTGGAATCCTTTCATCCACTTCCATATCCAAAACCACGAAATCAGCCGGGAAAACCAACGACCCGGTATTAACTAGCATATTCTATATAATTCCACGAGGGAATTTAATAGAGTGGTCAGCTAGCTGAATAGCCATACGCGTGGGTTTTAACTCCCTGGGTCTAGCTGTAAATAAATAAAATAAGGCATTAAATTTATGCTAGCCCCCAAATCCGCCAACGCCATCACACAATCTAAATTACCAAGTAAACAAGGAATGGTAAAACTCCCAGGATCCTCAAGCTTCTCGGGAAGCTTGTTTGCAACTACCACTGAGCATGCGGCATTCAACCTAACTGAAGACGCTTTCTCCAGCTTCTTCCTGTTAGTTAGCAAATCCTTCAGAAACCTTGCATACTTTGGCATACCTGCAATCACATCAATAAAAGGCATATTTATGTTAACTTTTCTAATCAAGTCTATGAATTTGGACTTTTCCACCTCAAGCTTCTCCAATCTCTGCTTCCTCGAGAATAGGAGCGGTGGTTGATACTCTTTAACTACTGGTTTTGCAGCAACGGTTTCCGGTACCCTTACAACCTTCTCAATCACCTGTGCCGGCTCCTTTTCCCCCCTCCGATTCACTAACAACAACTGGTTCACTATCCTTAGCTAACGGTACTCGCAAATCATACTCATCAGGCTTCCTCGGTAAATCATTTGCTAAACCACTTCGGGTGGTGATAGCATTAACGTGCCCATTCTTCGGGTTAGTATCTGTTTTGCTCGGTAACTCCCCCGGTTTCCTCTCATTACTCTGATTAGCAAGCTGACCAATTTGTTTCTCTAGATTCTGAATAGCTGCTTGTTGATTTCGAAACATTTGATCATTCTTCTCATTGTTTTGAGTAACAGTAGTAACATGCTGAGTTTGAGACATCACAAGCTTTTTGACCATCGCTTCTAGGTTGGACTTTTTCTCTTCGGCTTGGGGTTTCTAAAAATATCCGAGAGCTTGTTGTTGATATCCTCCACTAGATCCCGGCTGGAGCCTCGAACCTTGATTACCTTGAGGATTATAGGGATTGTTGAAATTCCTATTAAACTGCGCACGTCCCTGAAACTGATTGTTGTTCTGTTGACTAATATAAGCGATCTCTTCTTTCTGGTTCATAGTCAAACCTGCATCACAATCTTTTTCTAAATGTAATCCCCCGCAAAACTCACAACCAACCTTAATACCATGCATGTCCTTTTCCAACTTCTCCAAGTGTCTACCAAATTTGTCTAACTTAGCATTAATAGACCCATCATCATCATACGCACCAGTGGTTTCGGTTCTCTTAACTGACGCTGAACGGGTTGACTCATGATCTTGATGCCATTCATGAGTGTAGGCAGCTTGCTTTTCAATTATCTCTAACGCCTCTTCTTCTATCTTATCCATTAAAGTTCCACCTGCTGCTTGATCAATACTCTGACGAGTAGGTATGTCACACCCCTTATAGAAAATCTGGACCTTTTGTAAATCATTTAACCCGTGTTGTGGACACGAGCGTAACATATTAGAATAATGGTCCCAAGCATCAAACAATGTCTCACTGCTCTTTTGTCTAAATTGCAAAATATCTGCTTGAAGTCTAGCAGCTCGAGACGCAGGGAAAAACTTTGCTAAAAAGTTATCCATCAAAACTTCCCAAGAGGTAATCGCTCCCTCTGGTTGCTTATCTAACCATCTCTTAGCTTCTCCCTTAAGAGTCCAGGGAAAAAGCCTTGTCTTAATCGAAGTATCGGCAACCTCATGCAGCTTGAAAAGGTTGCAAACATCATTGAAAATACGAAGATGCTCGTTAGCATCCTCACTATCTTTGCCATGAAATTGGCAATCAGAAGAAATCAAACTCGGAATCGGACCTATGATTTGGAAAGGCTGAGTGATGTTTGGTTGAGTAATCGAATTGCCTTGGCCAGCTCGGGTGGCCTTCAACTTTTCTGCCATAGTCTGAGTGATGTTTGGAAAGGTGGTTGATCGACCATATCTTCAGTATCGAAAGTATCAAATGAAACGTAAGAGTCTTATGCTTCGTGGATTTCAGGTGGTGTATCGGGCACCACAGTCTCAGCACTACTACCCAAATTAATTATATTATCACTTGAAGAAGCTTATGATTCTACTGTAGACTATTTCTCTTGACTTAACGCTCTGAATAACTCTCTTTCAGGTTCGTCAAATGGTTGAAGAATAGGAGAATCTGAAGAACGCGTATGTGGCATGCACTACCTATTATCTGCGAAATCACAATTAACAACTGATTAAATGCACCGATTCAACTGATAATAAACGAAAAGTAATATTATACTATAATTAAAACTAAACTAAGAACAATTAGATAACAATCTTAATTTTCGACACAACTATCCCCGGCAGCGGCGCCAAAACTTGATGTGTGAAATCTAGTATATAATTTATCTCTGAAAATGCCGGTTTAAAGATTACTACACACTAACGGGCAGTGTACCCGATCGTGCAATAGTATAAAATTGGTAATTCCGAAATCATTCCAAGGACAGTTAAACGTGAGAATTAAGATTGCAACTAATAAAAATAAACTAAGTTAATCTATGAAAATTGAAAGTACGAGATAATTTGTTTTGTGGCTATTTAACGATTAACCAAATCAAGGATAGATTAAAACTAAAAGACAATATTTTTGGTATTTTTAAGTTTAAGCTTTAAAGCAAACGGACAAGTAAAAATAAGATAGTTGTAATCAAATAGGAGAACGAATGCTTGTCTAGACCTTTTACAACTAGTATTGGATGCATTTAGATTAAGCCCCAGTTATTATCTAACTAATGTGAATTATCTAGTCGGTTCACCTGGAATTCCCCAGCAAACCCTTCAATTAAGATTACACGACACGGAATTCCCCGTAGCATAAGACCTCCTAAATGTGACTAAATATCTCAACTGAGATGAAGACTCGAATCACAATCACACCAACTCTCGTTGTGTGTAATTCACACCTATTTCGTCTAGCCTTTTGAATCCAATTTATTCTCGTCTCCGTGTAAGCAAACAATCAATCAAGACAAACCAATTGTAAATTTATGCATTAAATTGTTGAACTCTCATCCTATCAAACAAATATACAACCAATTGAATCGAAAAGTCTAGCTTTAATAAGAATCGTTCTTTAATTCAAACATCAAATCATCATTAATTAAAAGAATAACTGATAAGTAGCATCCAATACAAAGGTTTATAAGTCTAGACAAACATTAAATAACTTAGCCAATAACCATGGCAACAATAGAAATCAAAGTAACAATTAATAAAGAAAACATTGTTTGATAAGTAAGAATCAACCTAACACAATGAATCTTGATTAGCGCTTGAATTGATCCTTGATAGTGGAATGATTAGAGCGTTAGAGTAACCTTGGAATTCCCCAAAAGTGCCCAAAAATCTGAAACACCCATCCTAATCCATAAGGACGAATACAATAACATATGATTTCATTGCGAGGTATTTGACCTCTATATGATACATTTTACAAACATTACATTCGTTTTTAGAAGACAACCTTTCATTAAATCGAAAGTTGACGGCATGCATACCATTTCATAATATATAAAACTATAATTGACTTAATAATAAACTTAATGAACTCAACGACTCGAATGCAATGTCTTTTGAAATATGTCATGAATGACTCCAAGTAACATCTTTATAATGAGCAAATGCACAACGAAAGATTTCTTTCAAACCTGAGAATAAACATGCTTTAAAGTGTCAACCAAAAGGTTGGTGAGTTCATTAGTTTAACATAAATAATCATTTCCATCATTTTAATAGACCACAAGAATTTCATTTCCATTTCTCATAAATATAAGTCCCATGCATAGAGACAAAAATCATTCATATGGATTGAACATGTAAGACCCAAATATTTTTTGTACATAATGTATTTAAGGTGTACTATGTGTGTATGGAGTGTGCACAACATGTAGGTGTTGCTTGCTCGACCGTCGAAGGAAAACTGGACGTTGTTTGAGGTACAAGGTGTGTACGTACCTTTTCAACCCCAAATAAAGTTTGTGTTGATGTTTCAAAGCCTTACCATTGGAAAGAAAATCTTATTACGTTTCCAACGATATTTGATTCATCGAAAACGGAGCTACGGTCAAAAAGTTATGGCCAAAACAAGTTTCTGAAATCTGACCTGCAGTGTGGAGCGGCGCTCCACCAAGTGGCGCGGCGCGCCGAATGGGTCAGAAGCAATTTTCAGCCTTTTTAAAGGCTTTAAATGAAGGGTACTTTGGTCTTTTCACTTGGGGTCGGTTTGGGGTCATCAAAACTGATCCTTTGATCAGTTTGGATCACATTCTCACCCACCACAAACACTCTCTTCAAACCCTAGTGAGAGAAACCCACTTTTAGTGAGAGAGAGCTTGATTTGGAGAAGAAGGAGTTGGATTCTCACCAAAGCTCGGGTATTAAAGTTGTTCTACTCGTCAACGGCATCATTTTGGCGGTATTGGTAAGTTCTAACTCCGAATTTCATTCTTGTGATTTGATATTCAAGTTAGGGTTTAAGTTTGATTTGTTGTGAAAACCTCTTAGATGATGAAATGGGTTTATGGTGACTAGTTATTCTTGTCACTTGGCGGGTTTTGGGTTGATTGACGATTTGGACTTGATTAGGCTTTAATCTTTGGATTTATCACTTGGATTAGTGATTATGGAAGTGTTGAAACCTATTTAGGGTTATTTGATTGACTAACTTTGACTTTGGGTCAAATTAGGGTTTGGTGGTGATTATGACCCAATTGGCGATTTAATGAAGTTTATAAACTTAAAATGGATTAAGTTGAAGTATAAAACCGAGTTAAATGTGTTTTGGTGTCAAAACTTGCAAAGAATGAGATTTTGACCTTTATGGGTCAAAATTAGGGTTTAAGTGTCAAAATGGGTATGACACGTGTTTAACACTTGAGTTCGGGTTTAATTGGCATATTAGGACCATTCTCACTTGTGTTAGTGACTATTGGTTAGTTTGGGCACGGTTTGTGCTTGGAAGTGCATTTGGGTCGAAATTGCACTTAGTGACGAATTGGGTTGATTTGTAAATCCACTCTAAGTGTATTATTGTAATTGTGGTAATGGAATAGGTACTTTCCATTGGCGAGTTGCGGATTACTTGGAAGCATTCTTCAAGACTTCAAGGTGAGTGGAATATCTATATATGTATGTATATGATTTATGTGCCCGTGGAAATGGTGTCACATAGCCGTTTGGTGACCATAGTTGTGAGATATAGACATTTTGTCCACATTGATAGTTGCCCGTAGTAATGATGTCACATAGCCGTTTTTGTGACCGTAGTGGTGGGACATAGCCGTTCTTGTCCATAATGATTATTGTGAGTGGAATATCTATATATGTATGTATATGATTTATGTGCCCGTGGAAATGGTGTCACATAGCCGTTTGGTGACCATAGTTGTGAGATATAGACGTTTTGTCCACATTGATAGTTGCCCGTAGTAATGATGTCACATAGCCGTTTTTGTGACCGTAGTGGTGGGACATAGCCGTTCTTGTCCATAATGATTATTGTGAGTGGAATATGTATATATGTATGTATATGATTTATGTACCGTGTTGATGGTGTCACATAGCCGTTTTGTGACCAAGGTTGTGGGACTTAGCCGTATTAGTCCATGTTTTGTACTAAGGCACATAGCCGTGTTTGTGCATTTAGTGGCAAGTAATAGCCGTGTTTTACTCCCACGTTGTTATTTGAGTTACCCGTACACATAGCCGTGTTGGTGTACGAAAGCGTGAGTAATAGCCGTGTTCTACTCACATTGAGCAAGTGATGCCATAGCCATTTTCGGAACACTTGAGGGGTGATGCCATAGCCGTTTTTGGAACACCTCGGGGGGTTAGCATGCCATAGCCGTTTTTGGAAGCTAACGAATGTTATGAACATCGATGACTTGATTCGCGAAGTCGTTCCCCTAGCGAAGAGATTGGTTAACCATGAATTGTAGTTGTTGATGCTAGCATTTAATTTGATTTATTATTTATATTTATTTATGCTAATGATGTTGCTAGTTGTACGGTTTGACGTTACTAGCTATTGATTGCTTATGAGGTTGCTAGTTATACGATTTGATGATACTAGCGTTTGGTACGATGAGGTAAGTGATTTATGTGTATTTATGTGATGTCGTGGATGCGAGTAGGTAAGTTGTATATGCATGTATATATTTATTCTACTCACTAAGCATTAGCTTACCCTCTCGTTGTTGACTCTTTTTATAGATTGCATGCGGATTGGTGGCTCGGGTAAGCGCGAGGACTAGAAGACTTGCATAGTTTGCTTTAGAGACTTGCTTTTGGATTGTTTAGGATTGGGTAGCGTATCCCCAATCGCCATGCTCGGCTTCGTTTTGTATTAAAAGTCTTATGGTCAAATATTGCATTTTGGTACTCAAGGGGTACTTTGGGTCGATGTGGGACCCGCTTCGTAAACTTAATTTTATTAATTAAACGTGCTAGTTTTATATATATGAATTTATGGTTAAAAGCGTTTTGGCTAAAAATGTCGGGAACTAGTCAAACATTTTCGTTAAATTGACTTCCGGGGACAGCGGGCTGTCCAGGTGGTTTGGCGCGCCGCGCACCCACCTGGCGCGCCGTGCAATTGAACTGCACCAGAATTTTTTTTTTATGTTGTGAAATTTAACGGGAATTGTCGTGGTTTGGTTTGGGTTGTTACAAGTGGTATCAGAGCATGGTCTAAGGGATTTAGGTGACTTGAGATAGGTGCCTAGACTTAGACTTTTGTGTGTGCTTAATTTGTTGCGGGACTTGTAGGATTACGGGTCGGAATGGGTTTAGTTAGTGCCTTGTTTATAGGTTGACTAACGTTTATATTAGTAATGCGGATATTATTAATATGCTCTTGTGTTGTGATAGTAATTCTCGCGTGTGTTTGTACCGCGTAGAATTTTGGTTGTGTTTGTTTATATCATCGAGCGAGGCGGTCGTTGTACTAACAAGTCGATGCGGCGTGTGTGTAGTGACCCGAACTTTTCCATGTTTATATATATTAATTGAGATTGATGTTTACATGATTAAATGTTTCCAACATGTTAAGCAATCAAACTTGTTAAGACTTGATTAATTGAAATAGGTTTCATATAGACAATTGACCACCCAAGTTGACCAGTGATTCACGAACGTTAAAACTTGTAAAAAAAACTATATGATGACATATATATGGTTATATATATAGTTAACATGATATTATGTTAAGTAAACATATCATTAATTATATTAACAATGAACTACATATGTAAAAACAAGACTACTAACTTAATGATTTTGAAACGAGACATATATGTAACGTTTATCGTTGTAACGACATTTAATGTATATATATCATATTAAGAGATATTCGTACATCATAATATCATGATAATATAATAATTTAAAATCTCTTTTGATATTATAAACATTGGGTTAACAACATTTAACAAGATCGTAAACCTAAAGGTTTCAAAACAACACTTACATGTAACGACTAACGATGACTTAACGACTCAGTTAAAATGTATATACATGTAGTGTTTTAATATGTATTTATACACTTTTGAAAGACTTCAATACACTTATCAAAATACTTCTACTTAACAAAAATGCTTACAATTACATTCTCGTTCAGTTTCATCAACAATTCTACTCGTATGCACCCGTATTCGTACTCGTACAATACACAGCTTTTAGATGTATGTACTATTGGTATATACACTCCAATGATCAGCTCTTAGCAGCCCATGTGAGTCACCTAACACATGTGGGAACCATCATTTGGCAACTAGCATGAAATATCTCATAAGATTACAAAAATATGAGTAATCATTCATGACTTATTTACATGAAAACAAAATTACATATCCTTTATATCTAATCCATACACCAACGACCAAAAACACCTACAAACACTTTCATTCTTCAATTTTCTTCATCTAATTGAACTCTCTCAAGTTCTATCTTCAAGTTCTAAGTGTTCTTCATAAATTCCAAAAGTTCTAGTTTCATAAAATCAAGAATACTTTCAAGTTTGCTAGCTCACTTCCAATCTTGTAAGGTGATCATCCAACCTCAAGAAATCTTTGTTTCTTACAGTAGGTTATCATTCTAATACAAGGTAATAATCATATTCAAACTTTGGTTCAATTTCTATAACTATAACAATCTTATTTCAAGTGATGATCTTACTTGAACTTGTTTTCGTGTCATGATTTTGCTTCAAGAACTTTGAGCCATCCAAGGATCCATTGAAGCTAGATCCATTTTTCTCTTTTCCAGTAGGTTCATCCAAGGAACTTAAGGTAGTAATGATGTTCATAACATCATTCGATTCATACATATAAAGCTATCTTATTCGAAGGTTTAAACTTGTAATCACTAGAACATAGTTTAGTTAATTCTAAACTTGTTTGCAAACAAAAGTTAATCCTTCTAACTTGACTTTTAAAATCAACTAAACACATGTTCTATATCTATATGATATGCTAACTTAATGATTTAAAACCCGGAAACACGAAAAACACCGTAAAACCGGATTTACGCCGTCGTAGTAACACCGCGGGCTGTTTTGGGTTAGTTAATTAAAAACTATGATAAACTTTGATTTAAAAGTTGTTATTCTGAGAAAATGATTTTTATTATGAACATGAAACTATATCCAAAAATTATGGTTAAACTCAAAGTGGAAGTATGTTTTCTAAAATGGTCATCTAGACGTCGTTCTTTCGACTGAAATGACTACCTTTACAAAAACGACTTGTAACTTATTTTTCCGACTAGAAACCTATACTTTTTTTGTTTAGATTCATAAAATAGAGTTCAATATGAAACCATAGCAATTTGATTCACTCAAAACGGATTTAAAATGAAGAAGTTATGGGTAAAACAAGATTGGATAATTTTTCTCATTTTAGCTACGTGAAAATTGGTAACAAATCTATTCCAACCATAACTTAATCAACTTGTATTATATATTATGTAATCTTGAGATACCATAGACACGTATACAATGTTTCGACCTATCATGTCGACACATCTATATATATTTCGGAACAACCATAGACACTCTATATGTGAATGTTGGAGTTAGCTATACAGGGTTGAGGTTGATTCCAAAATATATATAGTTTGAGTTGTGATCAATACTGAGATACGTATACACTGGGTCGTGGATTGATTCAAGATAATATTTATCGATTTATTTCTGTACATCTAACTGTGGACAACTAGTTGTAGGTTACTAACGAGGACAGCTGACTTAATAAACTTAAAACATCAAAATATATTAAAAGTGTTGTAAATATATTTTGAACATACTTTGATATATATGTATATATTGTTATAGGTTCGTGAATCAACCAGTGGCCAAGTCTTACTTCCCGACGAAGTAAAAATCTGTGAAAGTGAGTTATAGTCCCACTTTTAAAATCTAATATTTTTGGGATGAGAATACATGCAGGTTTTATAAATGATTTACAAAATAGACACAAGTACGTGAAACTACATTCTATGGTTGAATTATCGAAATCGAATATGCCCTTTTTTATTAAGTCTGGTAATCTAAGAATTAGGGAACAGACACCCTAATTGACGCGAATCCTAAAGATAGATCTATTGGGCCTAACAAACCCCATCCAAAGTACCGGATGCTTTAGTACTTCGAAATTTATATCATATCCGAAGGGTGTCCCGGAATGATGGGGATATTCTTATATATGCATCTTGTTATTGTCGGTTACCAGGTGTTCACCATATGAATGATTTTTATCTCTATGTATGGGATGTGTATTGAAATATGAAATCTTGTGGTCTATTGTTACGATTTGATATATATAGGTTAAACCTATAACTCACCAACATTTTTGTTGACGTTTTAAGCATGTTTATTCTCAGGTGATTATTAAGAGCTTCCGCTGTCGCATACTTAAATAAGGACAAGATTTGGAGTCCATACTTGTATGATATTGTGTAAAAACTGCATTCAAGAAACTTATTTTGTTGTAACATATTTGTATTGTAAACCATTATGTAATGGTCGTGTGTAAACAGGATATTTTAGATTATCATTATTTGATAATCTACGTAAAGCTTTTTAAACCTTTATTGATGAAATAAAGGTTATGGTTTGTTTAAAAATGAATGCAGTCTTTGAAAAACGTCTCATATAGAGGTCAAAACCTCGCAACGAAATCAATTAATATGGAACGTTTTTTAATCAATAAGAACGGGACATTTCAGTTGGTATCCGAGCGTTGGTCTTAGAGAACCAGAAAATTTGCATTAGTGTGTCTTATCGAGTTTGTTAGGACGCATTAGTGAGTCTGGACTTCGACCGTGTTTTCTTTAAAAATGATTGCTTAACATTTTTGTTGGAAACTATATATTTTTAACATATGAATATTATGTGATATATTAATCTCTTAACGTGTTTGATATTATGTGATAGATGTCTACCTCTAGAACAAGTCCCATTGACTCACCTAATAATAATGAAGAGTCAAATGTAAATTGGAATGATTTGTGGACTGATTCACAAGTTCCCGAAGAGGAACCGGAAGAAGAGTCGGAACCGGAAGAAGAATCGGAACCGGAAGAAGAATCGGAACCGGATGAAGAAATAGAACCGGTGGGGGAAATAATAAAATGGTTAAGTAAAAGAAAATCCTCAACCAACCGACCAAAGTTAATTATGGTCAATGGTGTTTCCGCCAAGGAAGCAAAATATTGGGAGGATTACCAATTCTCCGATGAATCGGATTCCGACGAGAATTCCGATGATGTTATAGAAATTACCCCAACTGAATTTAAAAAGGCAAAAGAAAATAATAAGGGAAAGGGCATAAAAATAGAGAAATCTAATTCCAACCCCGATGAACTTTATATGTATCGTCAACCCCCGAAGTCCTTAAGTTGTAACAATGACCCGGGAACCTCTAAACCACCAGGTTTTTCTAAACCAATGTGGACAACGACGGCTCGTATTAGGGGAACATCATATATCCCTAGAAACTTGGCAAAACGAACCAAAACCGAAGAAGAAGAAACGTGCGAGTCGGAATAAGATAGTTGTATTCGTGTGGTGTAATATATGGAATATAGTGTTCTTATGCTTTATGATATATGTAAAAATTGCTTGTATTAATAAGTATTTTTTTTATGAATCTAACTCTTGTCTATTTTACAGTTTAAAAACACAAAATGGATAGACAACCCAATATTTTAAGAGACCTACCCGGAGACATGATTGATGAAATCTTGTCTAGAGTTGGCCAGAATTCTTCGGCACAACTATTTAAGGCGAGATCAGTTTGTAAGACATTCGAAGAACGTTCCAAGAATGTCTTGGTTTATAAGAGACTTTCGTTTGAAAGATGGGGGATATCACATTGGGAAACCCATAAGTTACGATGTGTTTACTTTGACGCATATATTGCGGGGAACCCAAATGCTATTTTACGCAACGGGTTAAGAAATTATTTTGACTCAATATATCCGAATATTGGACTTCGTGATTTAGAAAAAGCGGCTAACATGCAACATAAAGAAGCATGTTATGCTTACGGATTAGTAATGTTCGCTTCTCACCAAAGTGAGAACAAGAACATCGGGCTACAACTATTAAACAAAACGTTTCCACAAGTGACGGAGTCGGTAATTGGGGTAAGAAATGAGGTTTTTAGATTATTACGGGACTGTTGGACATTACGTAACCCTCGTCCCTTTGATGACGTTACAACACGCTGTCTTATCAACGGCCATAACGGTTATGTTGCACAAGACCAAGGATGGGAAGTAGTCCTAGTAAAACCAGAATGCATGACTTGTTTCTGGACGTATGAATTACGTGTCTTTATTGCCTTTGCTGAACGACTTGTGTACTAGCTAGAATTGTCTTCACAACTATCTTGTATCAAAGTTATTGTGTGCTATATTTCATGCTTTATGTAAAATAAGCAGTATTGTAAGTTTGTAAAATATTGTATAAAAGTTTGAACGCGAAATATTATTATAATCAGTTTTTTCATATAGAATTGTAGTAGTTGAATTGTATATTAGCTACTAAGTATGAACTTAACGGGTAGGTACTACCCGAATTTAAACTTATAAAACGCTAATATGAAGAAAAAGCTTTTATAAATGAGTTCATATTATGCTACGAAATACTATTAACTACTCTTAATATTCTGTATGATTAACTTGTTCCATTTAACTATTTTGAAGGAAATGGCACCGACTACTCGACACACCGTGAATATGAATGAAGAGGAATTCCGTACTTTTCTAGCTTCAAACATAGCCGCAGTACAGGCTGCGCTACATACCAACAATAACCTTGGATCTAGCAGTACAGGAAATCGTGTAGGATGCACCTACAAAGAATTCACTGCCTGCAAACCTTTGGAATTTGATGGAACCGAAGGACCGATCGGATTGAAACGGTGGACCGAGAAGGTTGAATCGGTGTTTGCCATAAGTAAGTGCACTGAAGAGGACAAAGTGAAGTACGCTACGCATACCTTCACAGGTTCTGCGTTAACATGGTGGAATACCTATCTAGAGCAAGTGGGACAAGATGATGCGTACGCACTACCGTGGTCAGCATTCAAGCACTTGATGAACGAGAAGTACCGTCCCAGAACCGAGGTCAATAAGCTCAAGACAGAACTTAGAGGGTTACGAACCCAAGGATTTGATATTACCACGTACGAAAGACGATTCACAGAATTGTGCCTATTGTGTCCGGGAGCATTCGAAGATGAGGAAGAGAAGATCGACGCGTTTGTGAAAGGATTACCGGAAAGAATCCAAGAAGATATAAGTTCACACGAGCCCGCCTCCATACAACAGGCATGTAGAATGGCTCACAAACTAGTGAACCAGATTGAAGAAAGAATTAAAGAACAGACTGCTGAAGAGGCCAATGTGAAGCAAGTCAAAAGAAAGTGGGAGGAAAACGGTGATAAGAATCACCAATACAACAACAACAGCAATTACAACAATAATCGCAACAATTATCCCAACAATCGCAACATCAATCGCAACTACAACAAACGGCCCAACAACAACAACAACAACAACAACAGCAACTACAATAATCATCCCAACAACAATAACAACCGCAACAACAACAACAATCAGAAGCAACTATGCCAAAGGTGTGAAAAGAATCACTCGGGGTTCTGCACCAAATTTTGCAACAAGTGTAAAAGAAATGGTCATAGCGCGGCGAAGTGTGAGGTCTACGGACCAGGGGTTAATAGAACGAAAGGAACAAATGGTGTCGGAACGAGTAATGGCGGAGCAAGTAGTGTCGGAGCAAGTTATGCCAATGTAGTTTGTTATAAATGTGGAAAACCAGGCCACATTATTAGAAATTGCCCGAACCAGGAGAACACGAATGGACAAGGCCGTGGAAGAGTTTTCAATATTAATGCGGTAGAGGCACAGGAAGACCCGGAGCTTGTTACGGGTACGTTTCTTATTGACAATAAATCTGCTTACGTTTTATTTGATTCGGGTGCGGATAGAAGCTATATGAGTAGAGATTTTTGTGCTAAATTAAGTTGTCCATTGACGCCTTTGGATAGTAAATTTTTACTCGAATTAGCAAATGGTAAATTAATTTCAGCAGATAATATATGTCGGAATCGAGAAATTAAACTGGTTAGCGAAACATTTAAGATTGATTTGATACCAGTAGAGTTAGGGAGTTTTGATGTGATAATCGGTATGGACTGGTTGAAAGAAGTGAAAGCGGAGATCGTTTGTTACAAAAATGCAATTCGCATTATACGAGAAAAAGGAAAACCCTTAATGGTGTACGGAGAAAAGGGCAACACGAAGCTACATCTTATTAGTAATTTGAAGGCACAAAAACTAATAAGAAAAGGTTGCTATGCTGTTCTAGCACACGTCGAGAAAGTACAAACTGAAGAAAAGAGCATCAATGATGTTCCCATTGCAAAAGAATTTCCCGATGTATTTCCGAAAGAATTACCGGGATTACCCCCACATCGATCCGTTGAATTTCAAATAGATCTTGTACCAGGAGCTGCACCAATAGCTCGTGCACCTTACAGACTCGCACCCAGCGAGATGAAAGAACTGCAAAGCCAATTACAAGAACTTTTAGAGCGTGGTTTCATTCGACCAAGCACATCACCGTGGGGAGCTCCTGTTTTGTTTGTCAAGAAGAAAGATGGTACATTCAGGTTGTGTATCGACTACCGAGAGTTGAACAAACTTACCATCAAGAACCGCTACCCACTACCGAGAATCGACGACTTATTTGATCAACTACAAGGCTCGTCTGTTTATTCAAAGATTGACTTACGTTCCGGGTATCATCAAATGCGGGTGAAAGAAGATGATATTCCAAAGACTGCTTTCAGAACACGTTACGGTCATTACGAGTTTATGGTCATGCCGTTTGGTTTAACTAATGCACCAGCTGTGTTCATGGACCTTATGAACCGAGTGTGTGGACCATACCTTGACAAGTTTGTCATTGTTTTCATTGATGACATACTTATTTACTCAAAGAATGACCAAGAACACGGTGAACATTTGAGAAAGGTGTTAGAAGTATTGAGGAAGGAAGAATTGTACGCTAAGTTTTCAAAGTGTGCATTTTGGTTGGAAGAAGTTCAATTCCTCGGTCACATAGTGAACAAAGAAGGTATTAAGGTGGATCCGGCAAAGATAGAAACTGTTGAAAAGTGGGAAACCCCGAAAACTCCGAAACACATACGCCAGTTTTTAGGACTAGCTGGTTACTACAGAAGGTTCATCCAAGACTTTTCCAGAATAGCAAAACCCTTGACTGCATTAACGCATAAAGGGAAGAAATTTGAATGGAATGATGAACAAGAGAAATCGTTTCAGTTATTGAAGAAAAAGCTAACTACGGCACCTATATTGTCATTGCCTGAAGGGAATGATGATTTTGTGATTTATTGTGACGCATCAAAGCAAGGTCTCGGTTGTGTATTAATGCAACGAACGAAGGTGATTGCTTATGCGTCTAGACAATTGAAGATTCATGAACAAAATTATACGACGCATGATTTGGAATTAGGCGCGGTTGTTTTTGCATTAAAGACTTGGAGGCACTACTTATATGGGGTCAAAAGTATTATATATACCGACCACAAAAGTCTTCAACACATATTTAATCAGAAACAACTGAATATGAGGCAGCGTAGGTGGATTGAATTATTGAATGATTACGATTTTGAGATTCGTTACCACCCGGGGAAGGCAAATGTGGTAGCCGATGCCTTGAGCAGGAAGGATAGAGAACCCATTCGAGTAAAATCTATGAATATAATGATTCATAATAACATTACTACTCAAATAAAGGAGGCGCAACAAGGAGTTTTAAAAGAGGGAAATTTAAAGGATGAAATACCCAAAGGATCGGAGAAGCATCTTAATATTCGGGAAGACAGAACCCGGTATAGGGCTGAAAGGATTTGGGTACCAAAATTTGGAGATATGAGAGAAATAGTACTTAGAGAAGCTCATAAAACCAGATACTCAATACATCCTGGAACGGGGAAGATGTACAAGGATCTCAAGAAACATTTTTGGTGGCCGGGTATGAAAGCCGATGTTGCTAAATACGTAGGAGAATGTTTGACGTGTTCTAAGGTCAAAGCTGAGCATCAGAAACCATCAGGTCTACTTCAACAACCCGAAATCCCGGAATGGAAATGGGAAAACATTACCATGGATTTCATCACTAAATTGCCAAGGACTGCAAGTGGTTTTGATACTATTTGGGTAATAGTTGATCGTCTCACCAAATCAGCACACTTCCTACCAATAAGAGAAGATGACAAGATGGAGAAGTTAGCACGACTGTATTTGAAGGAAGTCGTCTCCAGACATGGAATACCAATCTCTATTATCTCTGATAGGGATGGCAGATTTATTTCAAGATTCTGGCAGACATTACAGCAAGCATTAGGAACTCGTCTAGACATGAGTACTGCCTATCATCCACAAACTGATGGGCAGAGCGAAAGGACGATACAAACGCTTGAAGACATGCTACGAGCATGTGTTATTGATTTCGGAAACAGTTGGGATCGACATCTACCGTTAGCAGAATTTTCCTACAACAACAGCTACCATTCAAGCATTGAGATGGCGCCGTTTGAAGCACTTTATGGTAGAAAGTGCAGGTCTCCGATTTGTTGGAGTGAGGTGGGGGATAGACAGATTACGGGTCCGGAGATTATACAAGAAACTACCGAGAAGATCATCCAAATTCAACAACGGTTGAAAACCGCCCAAAGTCGACAAAAGAGCTACGCTGACATTAAAAGAAAAGATATAGAATTTGAAATTGGAGAGATGGTCATGCTTAAAGTTTCACCTTGGAAAGGCGTTGTTCGATTTGGTAAACGAGGGAAATTAAATCCAAGGTATATTGGACCATTCAAGATTATTGATCGTGTCGGACCAGTAGCTTACCGACTTGAGTTACCTCAACAACTCGCGGCTGTACATAACACTTTCCACGTCTCGAATTTGAAGAAATGTTTTGCTAAAGAAGATCTCACTATTCCGTTAGATGAAATCCAAATCAACGAAAAACTCCAATTCATCGAAGAACCCGTCGAAATAATGGATCGTGAGGTTAAAAGACTTAAGCAAAACAAGATACCAATTGTTAAGGTTCGATGGAATGCTCGTAGAGGACCCGAGTTCACCTGGGAGCGTGAAGATCAGATGAAGAAGAAATACCCGCATCTATTTCCAGAAGATTCGTCAACACCTTCAACAGCTTAAAATTTCGGGACGAAATTTATTTAACGGGTAGGTACTGTAGTGACCCGAACTTTTCCATGTTTATATATATTAATTGAGATTGATGTTTACATGATTAAATGTTTCCAACATGTTAAGCAATCAAACTTGTTAAGACTTGATTAATTGAAATAGGTTTCATATAGACAATTGACCACCCAAGTTGACCAGTGATTCACGAACGTTAAAACTTGTAAAAAAAACTATATGATGACATATATATGGTTATATATATAGTTAACATGATATTATGTTAAGTAAACATATCATTAATTATATTAACAATGAACTACATATGTAAAAACAAGACTACTAACTTAATGATTTTGAAACGAGACATATATGTAACGTTTATCGTTGTAACGACATTTAATGTATATATATCATATTAAGAGATATTCGTACATCATAATATCATGATAATATAATAATTTAAAATCTCTTTTGATATTATAAACATTGGGTTAACAACATTTAACAAGATCGTAAACCTAAAGGTTTCAAAACAACACTTACATGTAACGACTAACGATGACTTAACGACTCAGTTAAAATGTATATACATGTAGTGTTTTAATATGTATTTATACACTTTTGAAAGACTTCAATACACTTATCAAAATACTTCTACTTAACAAAAATGCTTACAATTACATTCTCGTTCAGTTTCATCAACAATTCTACTCGTATGCACCCGTATTCGTACTAGTACAATACACAGCTTTTAGATGTATGTACTATTGGTATATACACTCCAATGATCAGCTCTTAGCAGCCCATGTGAGTCACCTAACACATGTGGGAACCATCATTTGGCAACTAGCATGAAATATCTCATAAGATTACAAAAATATGAGTAATCATTCATGACTTATTTACATGAAAACAAAATTACATATCCTTTATATCTAATCCATACACCAACGACCAAAAACACCTACAAACACTTTCATTCTTCAATTTTCTTCATCTAATTGAACTCTCTCAAGTTCTATCTTCAAGTTCTAAGTGTTCTTCATAAATTCCAAAAGTTCTAGTTTCATAAAATCAAGAATACTTTCAAGTTTGCTAGCTCACTTCCAATCTTGTAAGGTGATCATCCAACCTCAAGAAATCTTTGTTTCTTACAGTAGGTTATCATTCTAATACAAGGTAATAATCATATTCAAACTTTGGTTCAATTTCTATAACTATAACAATCTTATTTCAAGTGATGATCTTACTTGAACTTGTTTTCGTGTCATGATTTTGCTTCAAGAACTTTGAGCCATCCAAGGATCCATTGAAGCTAGATCCATTTTTCTCTTTTCCAGTAGGTTCATCCAAGGAACTTAAGGTAGTAATGATGTTCATAACATCATTCGATTCATACATATAAAGCTATCTTATTCGAAGGTTTAAACTTGTAATCACTAGAACATAGTTTAGTTAATTCTAAACTTGTTTGCAAACAAAAGTTAATCCTTCTAACTTGACTTTTAAAATCAACTAAACACATGTTCTATATCTATATGATATGCTAACTTAATGATTTAAAACCCGGAAACACGAAAAACACCGTAAAACCGGATTTACGCCGTCGTAGTAACACCGCGGGCTGTTTTGGGTTAGTTAATTAAAAACTATGATAAACTTTGATTTAAAAGTTGTTATTCTGAGAAAATGATTTTTATTATGAACATGAAACTATATCCAAAAATTATGGTTAAACTCAAAGTGGAAGTATGTTTTCTAAAATGGTCATCTAGACGTCGTTCTTTCGACTGAAATGACTACCTTTACAAAAACGACTTGTAACTTATTTTTCCGACTAGAAACCTATACTTTTTTTGTTTAGATTCATAAAATAGAGTTCAATATGAAACCATAGCAATTTGATTCACTCAAAACGGATTTAAAATGAAGAAGTTATGGGTAAAACAAGATTGGATAATTTTTCTCATTTTAGCTACGTGAAAATTGGTAACAAATCTATTCCAACCATAACTTAATCAACTTGTATTATATATTATGTAATCTTGAGATACCATAGACACGTATACAATGTTTCGACCTATCATGTCGACACATCTATATATATTTCGGAACAACCATAGACACTCTATATGTGAATGTTGGAGTTAGCTATACAGGGTTGAGGTTGATTCCAAAATATATATAGTTTGAGTTGTGATCAATACTGAGATACGTATACACTGGGTCGTGGATTGATTCAAGATAATATTTATCGATTTATTTCTGTACATCTAACTGTGGACAACTAGTTGTAGGTTACTAACGAGGACAGCTGACTTAATAAACTTAAAACATCAAAATATATTAAAAGTGTTGTAAATATATTTTGAACATACTTTGATATATATGTATATATTGTTATAGGTTCGTGAATCAACCAGTGGCCAAGTCTTACTTCCCGACGAAGTAAAAATCTGTGAAAGTGAGTTATAGTCCCACTTTTAAAATCTAATATTTTTGGGATGAGAATACATGCAGGTTTTATAAATGATTTACAAAATAGACACAAGTACGTGAAACTACATTCTATGGTTGAATTATCGAAATCGAATATGCCCTTTTTTATTAAGTCTGGTAATCTAAGAATTAGGGAACAGACACCCTAATTGACGCGAATCCTAAAGATAGATCTATTGGGCCTAACAAACCCCATCCAAAGTACCGGATGCTTTAGTACTTCGAAATTTATATCATATCCGAAGGGTGTCCCGGAATGATGGGGATATTCTTATATATGCATCTTGTTATTGTCGGTTACCAGGTGTTCACCATATGAATGATTTTTATCTCTATGTATGGGATGTGTATTGAAATATGAAATCTTGTGGTCTATTGTTACGATTTGATATATATAGGTTAAACCTATAACTCACCAACATTTTTGTTGACGTTTTAAGCATGTTTATTCTCAGGTGATTATTAAGAGCTTCCGCTGTCGCATACTTAAATAAGGACAAGATTTGGAGTCCATACTTGTATGATATTGTGTAAAAACTGCATTCAAGAAACTTATTTTGTTGTAACATATTTGTATTGTAAACCATTATGTAATGGTCGTGTGTAAACAGGATATTTTAGATTATCATTATTTGATAATCTACGTAAAGCTTTTTAAACCTTTATTGATGAAATAAAGGTTATGGTTTGTTTAAAAATGAATGCAGTCTTTGAAAAACGTCTCATATAGAGGTCAAAACCTCGCAACGAAATCAATTAATATGGAACGTTTTTTAATCAATAAGAACGGGACATTTCAGTGTGTGCGTAATAAGAACTTGCAGACCTTATTACGGGTGCAAATCGTGTCTAACGAGTGATGTACGACGAGTGTTTAGCAAGATGGGACGGAGTTGTGCGTGCGATTTTATACGTTCGTGATCTAATCGTTTTGCATTTTGAGATTGACAACGCGAAACGAGATCGAGGCGAATAACGTGGAGTTTAACGCTAGAGTTGCGGCCGCCGTTGCGGAGCAAATGAGAGCGTTTCGAGAAGAAATGGATAGGAAGTATTCCAAACTTCAAAGTAGTGGCGAAATGAAGCGTTATCTTAAGAGCTTCATGAGGACTAAACCACCGATGTACGACGGGAAACCGGATCCATTGGTAAGCACAACTTGGATTTCGGATGTCGAAGGGCGTTTTCGCACGATTGATTGCCCTCCCGAGAAGAAGACGAGGCTCGCAACTAGTTTGTTGCGGGGTAGGGCAAGGGATTGGTTGGATGGTAAGGTTGATCTTGTTGGTGGTGAAACGTTTATGGTCTTATCGTGGGACGAGTTTAAGGAGGAATTCTTCGAGGAGTTCCGGACTTCGGCCGATTTGTGGGAATTGCGTAATGAGTTGCGAAACTTGCGACAAGGATCTATGGATTTGAGTACTCTCAAGATGACCTTTATGGCGAAGGCTCGTTTTTGTCCGGAGTATTTGGGAAGTGATCGTTTGTTAATGGGGGATTTCTATTGGACTTTGAATGACGACTTGAAAAGTAAAATTAGTCGTGGTCAAGCGAAATCGTTTTTGGAATTATTCGACTTGGCTAGGGGTTTCGAGTCGCATACACGATCGAAGAAGGGTGAACCTTCAAGGGAGATAAGGGTTGTTTCTTATGGTGCTCCGAGTAAGAGGACTAAGGGTCCGAGCGTGAGCACGGGTGGTACGCGAACGGGTATATCGGATTCTAATGCGGCTAGATGTTACAATTGTGGCGTAAGGGGTCACAAGTCTTGGGAATGTTCGGTACCAAAGGGTGGTAGTATGGTGTGCTTCAATTGCCAAAAGGAAGGACATCGTAAGTCGGAATGTCCCAAGTTAGCGGGGACGGGTGCGGCGAGGAGACGTTAAGGTACGTTTCATTTTAATAAATAGGTCTTTTGATTATTTATAAAATGCCGGTTGAGTTTGAGTTGTATGCCTTTGTTGTGCATATTGTTGTTATGGGTGACGTTCCTAATGGAAGTACCCTATGGTGACGTTTTAATTGATTGGTGAAGGGCGTAAGACTTGGTGCAACCAAGCATTCCTTATTGTTTGGGAAATGTTTCTACCAAGCCACGGAAATGGTTTTGGTGTCCGATTGTTAAGCGCGTGTTCGCTTTTATGTTGAAGTGATGAACCATGAGGTTCGCCGGGTGATTGGAACCCTTGAGATCGAGTGTTTGAAATCTCGATGTATGTTGGTAATGGAGTCATTATGACGCGACATTAGGTGCCTCTTTTATACCTACTAGCGTGGTGTTCGACTCCGACTAGGTTATGGTTGTGGTTGCATTGTACTTAGGGTACCGGAGTAAAACCCTTAGATACATGAGTGACTAGGTGGAATTTGACAAACTAATGAAATTGGATGATTGCGAGGGTATAGTTTGGGTATTTGTGGTACACTTTTCGTTCGAAGTGTTTAAGGATTGGTCAAGTCCTTCGTGTGCTCAAGGTTTGGAGCAAGGTATGGTAACGGGTCGTGTGAACCCAATTGTTTGTAAAGTCTACCTTTGGTAGCATTGTACGGTTGTACGAGTTGTGGATATGGAACGTAGTTCCAAGTGAGGGAGTGGCACTCCCGCACGAGGAGGTTTTAGTGTGAGATTTCGGATGATGCTTTTGTTAGATCCGGAAATTTGGTCGAGACCTAGTTTTGGTCAATTGGTGGTAGAGTACAATTTTTGGCTCATTGGTACTTATGATATTGGATTTGTAAATTACCACCGAGGTGGTAAGTTTGGTGAATCTCGTCGAGAGATAATGGACGTGTTTTGGCGAGCAAGGTGAAATCCCTCGGTTAAGGGATGTGCGTATCGGATTCTCTTCTAGAGAAATATTGTTTTGTGCCTATGTTTGATATAGGTGGTTCTTGCTCGATAGTGTGGACGGTTAGCGGTATCCGTTAGGGTTCACTATAGTGTAGCGGAGCGCGATGTTGCACTACTCGTTGTGTGAGGTATTGTTATAGTGGTGAAGCATGACTTTCGGGGTCCGCTGACTTCATCATGAGGTATTGTTATATCGGTGAAGCATGACTTTCGGGTCCGCTGACTTCATCTGGTGTTGAGTGATCTATCAGTTGTTTTATACTCCTATGGTGGGATCGTGAGGACCGTATTGTGTGATTACTGATGCGATAGCCGTATTTCGCTCACATGTCGTTACGGGCGTGACAATGGTCGATTTTGTACGCCTAGGGTTTTAAGTTGTTATAGTCGATTGGACGCTAGCGGTTCTATTCGTTCGCTTATGATGTTACGGTAGTTGCGTATTGGTTGTATTATGCGCTACAAGGGATGTTTAGTGATTGGTGTTATCCGTAAGGATTCGTTTGGTTCGGTCTTCATCGTTTCGGGTTGTTGACCTTAGGTTGAGACTTGGTTGCTTTAGCACGGTACTTGGTAATGGTACGCTAGAGGAGTGATATCTTGGTTAGAGATGGGGTGAGTTTCCCGATGCGAGGGAATGAGTATGGTTTTAGTGCTCGGATTGTGGATTTGAGAAAAATCGTGGATGACGATTTAGTTGTGGAAGGCGATTCGTCGGGAAGAATTGCTTAGGAAAGTCGGATTGGGACTTATGTTGAGGACCGTGGAGTGTGGTCCGTTTGGTTAAGTGACGAGGATCACGAGGACGTGATCGATTCTAAGTGGGGGAGAGTTGTAAGACCCAAATATTTTTTGTACATAATGTATTTAAGGTGTACTATGTGTGTATGGAGTGTGCACAACATGTAGGTGTTGCTTGCTCGACCGTCGAAGGAAAACTGGACGTTGTTTGAGGTACAAGGTGTGTACGTACCTTTTCAACCCCAAATAAAGTTTGTGTTGATGTTTCAAAGCCTTACCATTGGAAAGAAAATCTTATTACGTTTCCAACGATATTTGATTCATCGAAAACGGAGCTACGGTCAAAAAGTTATGGCCAAAACAAGTTTCTGAAATCTGACCTGCAGTGTGGAGCGGCGCTCCACCAAGTGGCGCGGCGCGCCGAATGGGTCAGAAGCAATTTTTAGCCTTTTTAAAGGCTTTAAATGAAGGGTACTTTGGTCTTTTCACTTGGGGTCGGTTTGGGGTCATCAAAACTGATCCTTTGATCAGTTTGGATCACATTCTCACCCACCACAAACACTCTCTTCAAACCCTAGTGAGAGAAACCCACTTTTAGTGAGAGAGAGCTTGATTTGGAGAAGAAGGAGTTGGATTCTCACCAAAGCTCGGGTATTAAAGTTGTTCTACTCGTCAACGGCATCATTTTGGCGGTATTGGTAAGTTCTAACTCCGAATTTCATTCTTGTGATTTGATATTCAAGTTAGGGTTTAAGTTTGATTTGTTGTGAAAACCTCTTAGATGATGAAATGGGTTTATGGTGACTAGTTATTCTTGTCACTTGGCGGGTTTTGGGTTGATTGACGATTTGGCCTTGATTAGGCTTTAATCTTGGGATTTATCACTTGGATTAGTGATTATGGAAGTGTTGAAACCTATTTAGGGTTATTTGATTGACTAACTTTGACTTTGGGTCAAATTAGGGTTTGGTGGTGATTATGACCCAATTGGCGATTTAATGAAGTTTATAAACTTAAAATGGATTAAGTTGAAGTATAAAACCGAGTTAAATGTGTTTTGGTGTCAAAACTTGCAAAGAATGAGATTTTGACCTTTATGGGTCAAAATTAGGGTTTAAGTGTCAAAATGGGTATGACACGTGTTTAACACTTGAGTTCGGGTTTAATTGGCATATTAGGACCATTCTCACTTGTGTTAGTGACTATTGGTTAGTTTGGGCACGGTTTGTGCTTGGAAGTGCATTTGGGTCGAAATTGCACTTAGTGACGAATTGGGTTGATTTGTAAATCCACTCTAAGTGTATTATTGTAATTGTGGTAATGGAATAGGTACTTTCCATTGGCGAGTTGCGGATTACTTGGAAGCATTCTTCAAGACTTCAAGGTGAGTGGAATATCTATATATGTATGTATATGATTTATGTGCCCGTGGAAATGGTGTCACATAGCCGTTTGGTGACCATAGTTGTGAGATATAGACGTTTTGTCCACATTGATAGTTGCCCGTAGTAATGATGTCACATAGCCGTTTTTGTGACCGTAGTGGTGGGACATAGCCGTTCTTGTCCATAATGATTATTGTGAGTGGAATATCTATATATGTATGTATATGATTTATGTGCCCGTGGAAATGGTGTCACATAGCCGTTTGGTGACCATAGTTGTGAGATATAGACGTTTTGTCCACATTGATAGTTGCCCGTAGTAATGATGTCACATAGCCGTTTTTGTGACCGTAGTGGTGGGACATAGCCGTTCTTGTCCATAATGATTATTGTGAGTGGAATATGTATATATGTATGTATATGATTTATGTACCGTGTTGATGGTGTCACATAGCCGTTTTGTGACCAAGGTTGTGGGACTTAGCCGTATTAGTCCATGTTTTGTACTAAGGCACATAGCCGTGTTTGTGCATTTAGTGGCAAGTAATAGCCGTGTTTTACTCCCACGTTGTTATTTGAGTTACCCGTACACATAGCCGTGTTGGTGTACGAAAGCGTGAGTAATAGCCGTGTTCTACTCACATTGAGCAAGTGATGCCATAGCCGTTTTTGGAACACTTGAGGGGTGATGCCATAGCCGTTTTTGGAACACCTCGGGGGGTTAGCATGCCATAGCCGTTTTTGGAAGCTAACGAATGTTATGAACATCGATGACTTGATTCGCGAAGTCGTTCCCCTAGCGAAGAGATTGGTTAACCATGAATTGTAGTTGTTGATGCTAGCATTTAATTTGATTTATTATTTATATTTATTTATGCTAATGATGTTGCTAGTTGTACGGTTTGACGTTACTAGCTATTGATTGCTTATGAGGTTGCTAGTTATACGATTTGATGATACTAGCGTTTGGTACGATGAGGTAAGTGATTTATGTGTATTTATGTGATGTCGTGGATGCGAGTAGGTAAGTTGTATATGCATGTATATATTTATTCTACTCACTAAGCATTAGCTTACCCTCTCGTTGTTGACTCTTTTTATAGATTGCATGCGGATTGGTGGCTCGGGTAAGCGCGAGGACTAGAAGACTTGCATAGTTTGCTTTAGAGACTTGCTTTTGGATTGTTTAGGATTGGGTAGCGTATCCCCAATCGCCATGCTCGGCTTCGTTTTGTATTAAAAGTCTTATGGTCAAATATTGCATTTTGGTACTCAAGGGGTACTTTGGGTCGATGTGGGACCCGCTTCGTAAACTTAATTTTATTAATTAAACGTGCTAGTTTTATATATATGAATTTATGGTTAAAAGCGTTTTGGCTAAAAATGTCGGGAACTAGTCAAACATTTTCGTTAAATTGACTTCCGGGGACAGCGGGCTGTCCAGGTGGTTTGGCGCGCCGCGCACCCACCTGGCGCGCCGCGCAATTGAACTGCACCAGAAATTTTTTTTTATGTTGTGAAATTTAACGGGAATTGTCGTGGTTTGGTTTGGGTTGTTACAGAACACCTGGTAACCGACATTAACAAGATGCATATAAGAATATCCCCTATCATTCCGGGACATCCATCGGACATGATAAAACAACATCGAAGTACTAAAGCATCCGGTACTTTGGATGGGGTTTGTTAGGCCCAATAGATCTATCTTTAGGATTCGCGTCAATTAGTAGATCGGTTTACTAATTCTTAGGCTACCAAGCAAAATGGGCATATTCGGCTTCGATCATTCAACCATATAATGTATTTTCGATTACTTGTGTCTATTTTGTAAAACATTTATAAAAGCGCATGTATTCTCAGTCCCAAAAATATATATTGCAAAAGCATTTAAAAGGGGAGTAATGAAACTCACTATACTGTATTTTGTAGCAAAAATACATATGACGACATTGAACAAGTGTATGGTTGGCTTCGGATTCACGAACCTATATCAAGTATATATATTAACACCTCTAATTAACATGTAATAGTAATCGAAATAGTTTATATGTTAATTATATAATATATTACTTATTTAAAATAGTAATGTATTTATTATTTCAAATGTTATGTATATCTATATATGTTATAGTAACTTTAGGTATACTTATGATATATGTAATATTTATATCTTAACATAATTATCTTTTGTTAAAATAATATTTATAATAAAAATATGTTAATAATACCAATAATAATAATAATAATAATAATAATATTTAAAAATAATATTAATAATGATAATAATAATAATAATAATAATAATAATAATAATAATAATAGCTATACTAATAATATTTATAATAATAATCTTTAGTAATGATAATGATTAGATTTAATAATGAATATAGTAATAACAGTTTTGATAAAAATGATAATTTTTCTAATAATGATAATAATAATAAAAATGATACACTAATAAAAAGGCTAGTTTTTAATAAACATGATACTAGTAATAATATTAATAATCATAATTATAATAATAAAAATGATAATAATAACAATAATAATAATAATAATAATAATGATAGAAAACTACCTCAAAGAAGTAACCCTTAAGAAAAATGCCCAAGTCCGGGTTTGAACCCGCGACGTCCCGCTAACCCGATAACATATCCAAACCACTGATCTACCCCTTACTTTCTGTTGAAATTCGTTACTTAAATCTTTTTAACCATAATCATTCCTATTACTTAATTATCATCTTCTTATTATTATAACTTCATTATTATCATAACATTGCCTCATCATTTTCATCACTATATCACCATATTATGTATACCACGTTATCATATATCATTACCATCATGCTCACAACATCATGATCTCATCATCATCATCATCATACCCATCTAGCAACCCATAACCATCATCATTAACTTAATACGATTACCATCATCATCATAAATCATTATTATAACAACTATCTTATTCATCATCATCGACTTTTCTCATCATCCTCAACATATCATCAATCTATCATCATTATCATAAGCCATCATGATTATCATCATCACTATCATCAATATCTTATTATTATTACTTACGAACCATTATCATTATATTAACCTCATAATAGTATATCATCTTATTCGAAATTCAATATCATCGTAGCTGTTTAACATAACCACATCATCATCATCTAGTTGGCGATTTAAACAGAGAGTGTAAAGCAGCAGCAGCCCAAAAAGAAACTAGAACATGGTGGCCCAACATTCTACTAAGCCCAAATAAAATGTGGGTATTTATGAATTCGGTTTAGTGGCCCAACAGCAGTTTGAATTCGTGGCCCAATAGAATCTGATTAACAAGTCGATAAAAAAAAGAATGCAGCCGTGACATCATTATCCACTTATTGGTAAACAAGTTCGATGGAAGAAAAAAATAAATGGTTGTGGGGTTTCATCTGGTACACAGAAACAGCAACACAATGTTTTCTTTTATTAAGTGGGGTTTTTTTTTGGTACATGTCGGCTCAAGGGAAAGAAAAAAGAAAGAACACGCCAAGGAAATTTAATCATCATCTTCATCGTAAATTTTTAGAAAAATAAGTGCAGCTGTGATGGTTGGTTCGATGGTGGCAGTAAACGGGTATAGTCAAGAAACAGTAGCACTTAACGAGTGGGTTTATGAAAAGGGAAACAAGAAGCAACTATGGTGATGGTTTAGACCGATAATTGTAGTAATCGTTTGAATAGTAGTTGATTATGATCAACACAAGGTTGCAGCAGTAGGTGATGGTATGATTGATTTATTGAAAGTTGTAAGTGGTGGTGTTTAAATGGGTTGTAGAACAGCAAAAAGAAACAGGTAACGTAGAGTAGAAAACTAGGTGATGATGGTTGGCGGTTGTGGTGATTGTTTGGACTAAAGTGGTGATATGGTTTAGTGTTCTCGGCTAACACAGCAACCGAAAAGCAACAGCTCGATGATGCAGCTACAGTAACAGAAATTGATGTAGTAGTAAAACAGAATAATAGCAGTAGAAAGATACCGATGAATGAGGTCTTGATGATAGATGTTGAGAGGAGAATAGCATTAATGGCTGTAAACCGATGAGGGCAGCAACATAATAAATAACAGAAGTAGTAGCATTTAGGAGGTGAGCCATGGTTGTTTTTGTGATTCAACAGAAAAAAATGCTCCAGTTGTTAGTTGATCGAGAGGGTGTTGGAGGTGATTGAAGTTGAACCAAAAATCAAAAAGTTGAGAGAGTTGTGTTTGGTGTCGAGTAGCACAATTAGAAAGGGTGGTTTGTGGTTTAGGGTGATGATTGTGTTGGTGTATCTTCAACGGGTCACGAAGGGGCTGCATCTTCTTATGGGTTTTGATGGTCGAATAAGGAGTAGGTATTGACAATGAAAATATTCATTGGTGGTAGTGTTAAATGGTGGTGACACTCGTGGTGGTTACGGTGGATTCAAGGTAGTGAAATAGGGTTTCGAGCTTCGGTTGATCAAGCCTACGTATATGCATATATATGTAATATAGAGAGTAAAAGTAGTATGCAGAGTTCTTGGTTTAAGTGGGTATACTTCTTTTTGAGAATTGTAGCCATGGATGTATATATATATATATATATATATATATATATATATATATATATATATATATATATATATATATATATATATATATATATATATATATAAGAAGATGGTTGATTGAATAAATTCATTATGATAGTGGATGAATTAGAAACAAACACAATAAATTAATCTATCATAATTCAATCACGGGTATAATATATAATATATAATATTAAAATATAATACTAACATTAATTAATTAGCCGCCTCTATGTCGACATCCCAATTTAATTTACAAACTAATATAACGCGCTCCGTTGTAAATTTGTGGCGGATAAAAGTTCTCAGAAAAATCTCAAATTTTTATATTAAGTTTCTTTAATTATTTTAGTCATTATGGTATAAAATTCGGTTATTAATTGTTAATAAAAATTACATTAATTATTCACTCCCAACCCCAAGTAAAATATAAAAAATTTTAAAATTCAACAAATAGTTCATGAATATATTTTTAATATGCCTAAAATTTATATAGCTCATTTTCGGATCACCGTTTATTTTAAAATCACATAAGTTCGTATTTAACTTGCTTAATATTGATCGAATGACAATTAGGTGTTTCTGTCGTTTCCTAAATAGATCACAATATATATTTAATATAATTGATTTATATATATAGATATATTTTAAATAATAATTATTATAATATCCTATTTTTATTTTATTAATTTTTAATAACAACATATAATACTTCAAATTATATTTCGAATTATTATTTATATATGCACATATCTATTTACAATTAATTGTTCGTGAATCGTCAAGAGCAGTCGAAGGTCCAATGAATATATGAATCAGTTTAAAAATTTTTGAGACTAAACCCAACAGACTTTGCTTATCGTGTCGAAACTATATAAAGATTAAGTTTAAATTTGGTCAAAAGTTTCCGGGTTGTCACAGTACCTACCCGTTAAAGAAATTTCGTCCCGAAATTTGAGTGGGGTTTTCATGGCTAACAATAAAAATATTTTCATAACGAATATGAGTTGATAAAATAAAATTTTATCACCGTTGCGTAACATAGGTAAGATAATTCGATTATTCGAAGAGTATGAGTGAAGCTATTACAAAATAGCGAAATGATAAAAATAAAGTTTCATCTTAACTTTTGACGTTGTCTTGGTTGAATTCCGGAATTCAAGGGATTTAAAGAAAATCTTCGAAATCTAAAAGATTTGATTCTTCGGCGAATAAGGAAATTAAGATCTCTAATCTGCCTTGATTACTCTGTCTGATATTTCCATTATAAATTAAACTTTTTCCATTTTATTATTTTTACCACTCCTATACCCAATTCCCAAATTCAGAAGTTTGTGAAATGCTTAATCCAGTTCTGATCCTTGTCCTTATCCTTACTATCGCAACAATCATTCTCCTTTTCTAACTTCCACTGGAGGAATCTGTTTTCTTCTACTATTACCTTGGGATGATACTATTCTTAATATATACCGTGTCTTTATATTGCTATTCATATTAATATCCACGGTTTGTAATTTATGTGTTGTTATTGGGTGTTATCTCCTCCCTTATATTTTGAAGTCCCTGTTTCTGTTTTCTATAATCATTGTCATCCATAGTTAATGCTCTCTTTTATTTGCTGCGATTTATACCCCCTTTCTATTTCGGAGCTTCATACTTTTGCTTTCTTTTCGCAAGTAACGGTCCAGAATTCGTAGGTATGGAGTTTCGAATTATTATTGTATACAAGGTAGAAAGGAAAGGTAGTAGCACAATTTGATTTGTTTAATTACCAAAATCACGGAAAGATAGAAATATCAAGGAAATATTCACCTAATATGTTTAGAGGTTAAATAGAATGAAATAGTTATGTAACATGGTACATGATGACGTTAGGATCTGTGAATCATCACGTTCCATTAAAAACTCATCATGACTTACTGTAATATAATCACGTTGATCAAGTGTCATTATATTATACTAACTCATGCTTTAGTTCCCAACACTACTTCAAAATCATTCATAATTCAAACTCGAATTTTAAAGAAATTTAGAAGTTAAAGTAGTTTTCTTTATGATGTAATATAGATAGCACGAAGAGATAAATAATTTCGGACGAGAATATTTATGAAAATATCTTCAGAAATTTCGAAGATATTTATGATGATATTTTGGAATTTCTAAGTTCGGAAGTTGAAAAGGAAAAAATTTTCGCAAGATTTTAACATAACTTCGGAGTAGGATATTCTCTAAAGATTTCATCGGGTCCAGAATTACCTGGATTCTTTGAATATAGGGTTTGGTCCTTGTATGTGTCATTGGTCTCCTTCATGGTTAGCTCAATCTGTTTTTCCGTACCCAAATTTTCTATCGAGCGTTCCCAACATTCTATTCTTTATTATCAAACCTTTGGCTGTTTAGACCATCTACAATTTAGCTGTTTCCTCTGCATTTAATGCTACCATATCTGAATCATCGGTTATCAATCCGAGGTGGTTTTAAGAGAATTGTGTTTTTAGATGATTAAACGCTGATGGTAATATGGTGGAATATAAAAGGTTCCCCGGTAACAATAAAAGAAAACGCATATATATCGAAGTTATAATAAGGTTGTTCCAAACGAAAAGTCGAAGTTGATTTGCTGGAGCTGTGACAAAATTTACTACTTTGGAAAGGGATTGCAAAGTTATTTTCAGTAATATCCACGCCAAAGGAGCTAGCACAGATACTTGTTAAACATTTACTCAGTTTTCGAGAGTCTTCAGGTGCATAACTATATGTATCAATTGAAATGTCCCGTTCTTATTGATTAAAAACGTTCCATATTAATTGATTTCGTTACGAGGTTTTGACCTCTATATGAGACGTTTTTCAAAGATTGCATTCATTTTAAAACAAACCATAACCTTTATTTCAACAATAAAGGTTTAAAAAGCTTTACGTAGATTATCAAATAATGATAATCTAAAATATCCTGTTTACACACGACCATTACATAATGGTTTACAATACAAATATGTTACAACAAAATAAGTTTCTTGAATGCAGTTTTTACACAATATCATACAAGCATGGACTCCAAATCTCGTCTTTATTTAAGTATGCGACAGCGGAAGCTCTTAATAATCACCTGAGAATAAACATGCTTAAAACGTCAACAAAAATGTTTTTATATGTTACAACAAAAATGCTTAAGTATTCTGACCGACTCTAGACAAGATTTCATCAATCATGTCTCCGGGTAGGTCTCTTAAAATATTGGGTTGTCTATCCATTTTGTGTTTTTATACTGTAAAATAGACAAGAGTTAGATTCATAAAAAAAAATACTTATTAATACAAGCAATTTATACATATATCATAAAGCATAAGCACACTATATTACTTATATTACACCACACGAATACAACTATCTTATTCCGACTCGCTTGTTTCTTATTATTCGGTTTTGGTTCGTTTTGCCAAGTTTCTAGGGATATATGATGTTCCCCTAATACGAGCCGTCGTTATCCACATTGGTTTAGAAAAACCTGGTGGTTTAGAGGTTCCCGGGTCATTGTTACAACTTAAGGACTTCGGGGGTTGACGATACATATAAAGTTCATCGGGGTTGGAATTAGATTTCTCTATTTTTATGCCCTTTCCGTTATTATTTTCTTTTGCCTTTTTATATTCAGTTGGGGTAATTTGTATAACATCATCGGAATTCTCGTCGGAATCCGATTCATCGGAGAATTGGTAATCCTCCCAATATTTTGCTTCCTTGGCGGAAACACCATTGACCATAATTAACCTTGGTCGGTTGGTTGAGGATTATCTTTTACTTAACCGTTTTATTATTTCCCCCACCGGTTCTATTTCTTCATCCGGTTCCGATTCTTCATCCGGTTCCGACTCTTCTTCCGGTTCCTCTTCGGGAACTTGTGAATCAGTCCACGAATCATTCCAATTTACATTTGACTCTTCATTATTATTAGGTGAGTCAATGGGACTTGTTCTAGAGGTAGACATCTATCACATAATATCAAACGCGTTAAGAGATTAATATATCACATAATATTCACATGTTAAAAATATACAGTTTCCAACAAAATTTGTTAAGCAATCATTTTTCAAGTAAACACGGTCGAAGTCCAGACTCACTAATGCATCCTAATAAACTCGATAAGACACACTAATGCAAAATTCTGGTTCTCTAAGACCAACGCTCGGATACCAACTGAAATGTCCCGTTCTTATTGATTAAAAACGTTCCATATTAATTGATTTCGTTGTGAGGTTTTGACCTCTATATGAGACGTTTTTCAAAGATTGCATTCATTTTAAAACAAACCATAACCTTTATTTCATCAATAAAGGTTTAAAAAGCTTTACGTAGATTATCAAATAATGATAATCTAAAATATCCTGTTTACACACGACTATTACATAATGGTTTACAATACAAATATGTTACAACAAAATAAGTTTCTTGAATGCAGTTTTTACACAATATCATACAAGCATGGACTCCAAATCTCGTCCTTATTTAAGTATGCGACAGCGGAAGCTCTTAATAATCACCTGAGAATAAACATGCTTAAAAAGTCAACAAAAATGTTGGTGAGTTATAGGTTTAACCTATATATATCAAATCGTAACAATAGACCACAAGATTTCATATTTCAATACACATCCCATACATAGAGATAAAAATCATTCATATGGTGAACACCTGGTAACCGACATTAACAAGATGCATATATAAGAATATCCCCATCATTCCGGGACACCCTTCGGATATGATATAAATTTCGAAGTACTAAAGCATCCGGTACTTTGGATGGGGTTTGTTAGGCCCAATAGATCTATCTTTAGGATTAGCGTCAATTAGGGTGTTTGTTCCCTAATTCTTAGATTACCAGACTTAATAAAAAGGGGCATATTCGATTTCGATAATTCAACCATAGAATGTAGTTTCACGTACTTGTGTCTATTTTGTAAATCATTTATAAAACCTGCATGTATTCTCATCCCAAAAATATTAGATTTTAAAAGTGGGACTATAACTCACTTTCACAGATTTTTACTTCGTTGGGAAGTAAGACTTGGCCACTGGTTGATTCACGAACCTATAACAATATATACATATATATCAAAGTATGTTCAAAATATATTTACAACACTTTTAATATATTTTGATGTTTTAAGTTTATTAAGTCAGCTGTCCTCGTTAGTAACCTACAACTAGTTGTCCACGGTTAGATGTACATAAATAAATAGATAAATATTATCTTGAATCAATCCACGACCCAGTGTATACGTATCTCAGTATTGATCACAACTCAAACTATATATATTTTGGAATCAACCTCAACCCTGTATAGCTAACTCCAACATTCACATATAGAGTGTCTATGGTTGTTCCAAAATATATATAGATGTGTCGACATGATAGGTCGAAACATTGTATACGTGTCTATGGTATCTCAAGATTACATAATATACAATACAAGTTGATTAAGTTATGGTTGGAATAGATTTGTTACCAATTTTGACGTAGCTAAAATGAGAAAAATTATCCAATCTTGTTTTACCCATAACATCTTCATTTTAAATCCGTTTTGAGTGAATCAAATTGCTATGGTTTCATATTGAACTCTATTTTATGAATCTAAACAGAAAAAGTATAGGTTTATAGTTGGAAAAATAAGTTAAAAGTTGTTTTTGTAAAGGTAGTCATTTCAGTCGAAAGAACGACGTCTAGATGACCATTTTAGAAAACATACTTCCACTTTGAGTTTAACCATAATTTTTGGATATAGTTTCATGTTCATAATAAAAATCATTTTCTCAGAATAACAACTTTTAAATCAAAGTTTATCATAGTTTTTAATTAACTAACCCAAAATAGCCCGCGGTGTTACTACGACGGCGTAAATCCGGTTTTACGGTGTTTTTCGTGTTTCCAGGTTTTAAATCATTAAGTTAGCATATCATATAGTTATAGAACATGTGTTTAGTTGATTTTAAAAGTCAAGTTAGAAGGATTAACTTTTGTTTGCGAACAAGTTTAGAATTAACTAAACTATGTTCTAGTGATTACAAGTTTAAACCTTCGAATAAGATAGCTTTATATGTATGAATCAAATGATGTTATGAACATCATTACTACCTTAAGTTCCTTAAATAAACCTACTGAAAAATAGAAAAATAGATCTAGCTTCAATGGATCCTTGGATGGCTCGAAGTTCTTGAAGCAGAATCATGACACGAAAACAAGTTCAAGTAAGATCATCACTTGAAATAAGATTGTTATAGTTATAGAAATTGAACCAAAGTTTGAATATGATTATTACCTTGTATTAGAATGATAACCTACTATAAGAAACAAAGATTTCTTGAGGTTGGATGATCACCTTACAAGATTGGAAGTGAGCTAGCAAACTTGAAAGTATTCTTAATTTTATGTAACTAGAACTTGTAGAATTTATGAAGAACACTTAGAACTTGAAGATAGAACTTGAGAGAGATCAATTAGATGAAGAAAATTGAAGAATGAAAGTGTTTGTAGGTGTTTTTGGTCGTTGGTGTATGGATTAGATATAAAGGATATGTAATTTTGTTTTCATGTAAATAAGTCATGAATGATTACTCATATTTTTGTAATTTTATGAGATATTTCATGCTAGTTGCCAAATGATGGTTCTCACATGTGTTAGGTGACTCACATGAGCTGCTAAGAGCTGATCATTGGAGTGTATATACCAATAGTACATACATCTAAAAGCTGTGTATTGTACGAGTACGAATACGGGCGCATACGAGTAGAATTGTTGATGAAACTGAACGAGGATGTAATTGTAAGCATTTTTGTTAAGTAGAAGTATTTTGATAACTGTATTGAAGTCTTTCAAAAGTGTATAAATACATATTAAAACACTACATGTATATACATTTTAACTGAGTCGTTAAGTCATCGTTAGTCGTTACATGTAAGTGTTGTTTTGAAACCTTTAGGTTAACGATCTTGTTAAATGTTGTTAACCCAATGTTTATAATATCAAATGAGATTTTAAATTATTATATTATCATGATATTATCATGTATGAATATCTCTTAATATGATATATATACATTAAATGTCTTTACAACGATAATCGTTACATATATGTCTCGTTTAAAAATCATTAAATTAGTAGTCTTGTTTTTACATATGTAGTTCATTGTTAATATACTTAATGATATGTTTACTTATCATAGTATCATGTTAACTATATATATATCCATATATATGTCATCATATAGTTTTTACAAGTTTTAACGTTCGTGAATCACCAGTCAACTTGGGTGGTCAATTGTCTATATGAAACATATTTCAATTAATCAAGTCTTAACAAGTTTGATTGCTTAACATGTTGGAAACATTTAATCATGTAAATATCAATCTCAATTAATATATATAAACATGGAAAAGTTCGGGTCACTACAGTACCTACCCGTTAAATAAATTTCGTCCCGAAATTTTAAGCTGTTGAAGGTGTTGACGAATCTTCTGGAAATAGATGCGGGTATTTCTTCTTCATCTGATCTTCACGCTCCCAGTTGAACTCGGGTGCTCTACGAGCATTCCATCGAACCTTAACAATTGGTATCTTGTTTTGCTTAAGTATTTTAACCTCACGATCCATTATTTCGACGGGTTCTTCGATAAATTGAAGTTTTTCATTGATTTGGATTTCATCTAACGGAATAGTGAGATCTTCTTTAGCAAAACATTTCTTCAAATTCGAGACGTGGAAAGTGTTATGTACAGCAGCGAGTTGTTGAGGTAACTCAAGTCGGTAAGCTACTGGTCCGACACGATCAATAATCTTGAATGGTCCAATATACCTTGGATTTAATTTCCCTCATTTACCAAATCGAACAATGCCTTTCCAAGGTGCAACTTTAAGCATGACCATCTCTCCAATTTCAAATTCTATATCTTTTCTTTTAATGTCAGTGTAGCTCTTTTGTCGACTTTGGGCGGTTTTCAACCGTTGTTGAATTTGGATGACCTTCTCGGTAGTTTCTTGTATTATCTCTGGACCTGTAATCTGTCTATCCCCCACTTCACTCCAAAAAATCGGAGACCTGCACTTTCTACCATAAAGTGCTTCAAACGGCACCATCTCAATGCTTGAATGGTAGCTGTTGTTGTAGGAAAATTCTGCTAACGGTAGATGTCGATCCCAACTGTTTCCGAAATCAATAACACATGCTCTTAGCATGTCTTCAAGCGTTTGTATCGTCCTTTCACTCTGCCCATCAGTTTGTGGATGATAGGTAGTACTCATGTCTAGACGAGTTCCTAATGCTTGCTGTAATGTCTGCCAGAATCTTGAAATAAATCTGCCATCCCTATCAGAGATAATAGAGATTGGTATTCCATGTCTGGAGACGACTTCCTTCAAATACAGTCGTACTAACTTCTCCATCTTGTCATCTTCTCTTATTGGCAGGAAGTGTGCTGATTTGGTGAGACGATCAACTATTACCCAAATAGTATCAAAACCACTTGCAGTCCTTGGCAATTTAGTGATGAAATCCATGGTAATGTTTTCCCATTTCCATTCCGGGATTTCAGGTTGTTGAAGTAGACCTGATGGTTTCTGATGCTCAGCTTTGACCTTAGAACACGTCAAACATTCTTCTACGTATTTAGCAACATCGGCTTTCATACCCGGCCACCAAAAATGTTTCTTGAGATCCTTGTACATCTTCCCCATTTTATGAGCTTCTCTAAGTACCATTTCTCTCATATCTCCAAATTTTGGTACCCAAATCCTTTCAGTCCTATATCGGGTTCCGTCTTCCCGAATATTAAGATGCTTCTCCGATCCTTTGGTTATTTCATCCTTTAAATTTCCCTCTTTTAAAACTCCTTGTTGCGCCTCCTTTATTTGAGTAGTAAGGTTATTATGAATCATTATATTCATAGATTTTACTCGAATGGGTTCTCTGTCCTTCCTGCTAAAGGCATCGGCTACCACATTTGCCTTCCCCGGGTGGTAACGAATCTCAAAGTCGTAATCATTCAATAATTCAATCCACCTACGCTGCCTCATATTCAGTTGTTTCTGATTAAATATGTGTTGAAGACTTTTGTGGTCGGTATATATAATACTTTTGACCCCATATAAGTAGTGCCTCCAAGTCTTTAATGCAAAAACAACCGCGCCTAATTCCAAATCATGCGTCGTATAATTTTGTTCGTGAATCTTCAATTGTCTAGACGCATAAGCAATCACCTTCGTTCGTTGCATTAATACACAACCGAGACCTTGCTTTGATGCGTCACAATAAATCAAAAAATCATCATTCCCTTCAGGCAATGACAATATAGGTGCCGTAGTTAGCTTTTTCTTCAATAACTGAAACACTTTCTCTTGTTCATCATTCCATTCAAATTTCTTCCCTTTATGCGTTAATGCAGTCAAGGGTTTTGCTATTCTGGAAAAGTCTTGGATGAACCTTCTGTAGTAACCAGCTAGTCCTAAAAACTGGCGTATGTGTTTCGGAGTTTTCGGGGTTTTCCACTTTTCAACAGTTTCTATCTTTGCCGGATCCACCTTAATACCTTCTTTGTTCACTATGTGACCGAGGAATTGAACTTCTTCCAACCAAAATGCACACTTTGAAAACTTAGCGTACAATTCTTCCTTCCTCAATACTTCTAACACTTTTCTCAAATGTTCACCGTGTTCTTGGTCATTCTTTGAGTAAATAAGTATGTCATCAATGAAAACAATGACAAACTTGTCAAGGTATGGTCCACACACTCGGTTCATAAGGTCCATGAACACAGCTGGTGCATTAGTTAAACCAAACGGCATGACCATAAACTCGTAATGACCGTAACGTGTTCTGAAAGCAGTCTTTGGAATATCATCTTCTTTCACCCGCATTTGATGATACCCGGAACGTAAGTCAATCTTTGAATAAACAGACGAGCCTTGTAGTTGATCAAATAAGTCGTCGATTCTCGGTAGTGGGTAGCGGTTCTTGATGGTAAATTTGTTCAACTCTCGGTAGTCGAAACACAACCTGAATGTACCATCTTTCTTCTTGACAAACAAAACAGGAGCTCCCCACGATGATGTGCTTGGTCGAATGAAACCACGCTCTAAAAGTTCTTATAATTGGATTTGCAGTTCTTTCATCTCGCTGGGTGCGAGTCTGTAAGGAGCACGAGCTATTGGTGCAGCTCCTGGTACAAGATCTATTTGAAATTCAACGGATCGATGTGGGGGTAATCCCGGTAATTCTTTCGGAAATGCATCGGGAAATTCTTTTGCGACGGGAACATCATTGATGCTCTTTTCTTCAGTTTGTACTTTCTCGACGTGTGCTAGAATAGTATAGCAACCTTTTCTTATTAGTTTTTGTGCCTTCAAATTACTAATAAGATGTAGCTTCGTGTTGCCCTTTTCTCCGTACACCATTAAGGGTTTTCCTTTTTCTCGTATAATGCGAATTGCATTTTTGTAACAAACAATCTCTGCTTTCACTTCTTTCAACCAGTCCATACCGATTATCACATCAAAACTCCCTAACTCTACTGGTATCAAATCAATCTTAAATGTTTCGCTAACCAGTTTAATTTCTCAATTCCGACATATATTATCTGCTGAAATTAATTTACCATTTGCTAATTCGAGTAAAATTTACTATCCAAAGGCGACAATGGAAAACTTAATTTAGCACAAAAATCTCTACTCATATAGCTTCTATCCGCACCCGAATCAAATAAAATGTAAGCAGATTTATTGTCAATAAGAAACGTACCCGTAACAAGCTCCGGGTCTTCCTGTGCCTCTGCCGCATTAATATTGAAAACTCTTCCGCGGCCTTGTCCATTCGTGTTCTCCTGGTTCGGGCAATTTCTAATAATGTGGCCCGGTTTTCCACATTTATAACAAACTACATTGGCATAACTTGCTCCGACACTACTTGCTCCGCCATTACTCGTTCCGACACCATTTGTTCCTTTCGTTCTATTAACCCCTGGTGCGTAGACCTCACACTTCGCCGCGCTATGACCATTTCTTTTACACTTGTTGCAAAATTTGGTGCAGAACCCCGAGTGATACTTTTCACACCTTTGGCATAGCTGCTTCTGATTGTTGTTGTTGTTGCGGTTATTATTGTTGTTGGGATGATTGTTGTAGTTGCTGTTGTTGTTGTTGTTGTTATTGTTGGGCCGTTTGTTGTAGTTGCGATTGATGTTGCGATTGTTGGGATAATTGTTGCGATTATTGTTGTAATTGCTGTTGTTGTTGTATTGGTGATTCTTATCACCGTTTTCCTCCCACTTTCTTTTGACTTGCTTCACATTGGCCTCTTCAGCAGTCTGTTCTTTAATTCTTTCTTCAATCTGGTTCACTAGTTTGTGAGCCATTCTACATGCCTGTTGTATGGAGGCGGGCTCGTGTGAACTTATATCTTCTTGGATTCTTTCCGGTAATCCTTTCACAAACGCGTCGATCTTCTCTTCCTCATCTTCGAATGCTCCCGAACACAATAGGCACAATTCTGTGAATCGTCTTTTGTACGTGGTAATATCAAATCCTTGGGTCCGTAACCCTCTAAGTTCTGTGTTGAGCTTATTGACCTCGGTTCTGGGACGGTACTTCTCGTTCATTAAGTGCTTGAATGCTGACCACGGTAGTGCGTACGCATCGTCTTGTCCCACTTGCTCTAGATAGGTATTCCACCATGTTAACGCAAAACCTGTGAAGGTATGCGTAGCGTACTTCACTTTGTCCTCTTCAGTACACTTACTTATGGCAAACACCGATTCGACCTTCTCGGTCCACCGTTTCAATCCGATCGGTCCTTCGGTTCCATCAAATTCCAAAGGTTTGCAGGCAGTGAATTCTTTGTAGGTGCATCCTACACGATTTCCTGTACTGCTAGATCCAAGGTTATTGTTGGTATGTAGCGCAGCCTGTACTGCGGCTATGTTTGAAGCTAGAAAAGTACGGAATTCCTCTTCATTCATATTCACGGTGTGTCGAGTAGTCGGTGCCATTTCCTTCAAAATAGTCAAATGGAACAAGTTAATCATACAGAATATTAAGAGTAGTTAATAGTATTTCGTAGCATAATATGAACTCATTTATAAAAGCTTTTTCTTCATATTAGCGTTTTATAAGTTTAAATTTGGGTAGTACCTACCCGTTAAGTTCATACTTAGTAGCTAATATACAATTCAACTACTACAATTCTATATGAAAAACTGATTATAATAATATTTCGCGTTCAAACTTTTACGCAATATTTTACAAACTTACAATGCCGCTTATTTTACATATAGCATGAAATATAGCACACAATAAATTTGATACAAGATGGTTGTGAAGATAATTCTAGCTAGTACACAAGTCGTTCAGCAAAGGCAATAAAGACACGTAATTCATACGTCCAGAAAACAAGTCATGCATTCTGGTTTTACTAGGATTACTTCCCATCCTTGGTCTTGTGGAACATAACCGTTATGGCCGTTGATAAGACAGCGTGTTGTAACGTCGTCAAAGGGACGAGGGTTACGTAATGTCCAACAGTCCCGTAACAATCTAAAAACCTCATTTCTTACCCCAATTACCGACTCCGTCACTTGTGGAAACGTTTTGTTTAATAGTTGTAGCCTGATGTTCTTGTTCTCACTTTGGTGAGAAGCGAACATTACTAATCCGTAAGCGTAACATGCTTCTTTATGTTGCATGTTAGCCGCTTTTTCTAAATCTCGAAGTCCAATATTCGGATATATTGAGTCAAAATAATTTCTTAACCCATTGCGTAAAATAGCATTTGGGTTCCCCGCAATATATGCATCAAAGTAAACACATCGTAACTTATGGATTTCCCAATGTGATATCCCTCATCTTTCGAACGAAAGCCTTTTATAAACCAAGGCATTCTTGGAACGTTCTTCGAATGTCTTACAAACTGATCTCGCCTTAAATAGTTGTGCCGAAGAATTCTGACCGACTCTAGACAAGATTTCATCAATCATGTCTCCGGGTAGGTCTCTTAAAATATTGGGTTGTCTATCCATTTTGTGTTTTTATACTGTAAAATAGACAAGAGTTAGATTCATAAAAAAAATACTTATTAATACAAGCAATTTTTACATATATCATAAAGCATAAGCACACTATATTACTTATATTACACCACACGAATACAACTATCTTATTCCGACTCGCTTGTTTCTTATTCTTCGGTTTTGGTTCGTTTTGCCAAGTTTCTAGGGATATATGATGTTCCCCTAATACGAGCCGTCGTTATCCACATTGGTTTAGAAAAACCTGGTGGTTTAGAGGTTCCCGGGTCATTGTTACAACTTAAGGACTTCGGGGGTTGACGATACATATAAAGTTCATCGGGGTTGGAATTAGATTTCTCTATTTTTATGCCCTTTCCGTTATTATTTTCTTTTGCCTTTTTATATTCAGTTGGGGTAATTTGTATAACATCATCGGAATTCTCGTCGGAATCCGATTCATCGGAGAATTGGTAATCCTCCCAATATTTTGCTTCCTTGGCGGAAACACCATTGACCATAATTAACCTTGGTCGGTTGGTTGAGGATTATCTTTTACTTAACCGTTTTATTATTTCCCCCACCGGTTCTATTTCTTCATCCGGTTCCGATTCTTCTTCCGGTTCCGACTCTTCTTCCGGTTCCTCTTCGGGAACTTGTGAATCAGTCCACGAATCATTCCAATTTACATTTGACTCTTCATTATTATTAGGTGAGTCAATGGAACTTGTTCTAGAGGTAGACATCTATCACATAATATCAAACGCGTTAAGAGATTAATATATCACATAATATTCACATGTTAAAAATATACAGTTTCCAACAAAATTTGTTAAGCAATCATTTTTCAGGTAAACACGGTCGAAGTCCAGACTCACTAATGCATCCTAATAAACTCGATAAGATACACTAATGCAAAATTCTGGTTCTCTAAGACCAACGCTCGGATACCAACTGAAATGTCCCGTTCTTATTGATTAAAAACGTTCCATATTAATTGATTTCGTTGCGAGGTTTTGACCTCTATATGAGACGTTTTTCAAAGATTGCATTCATTTTAAAACAAACCATAACCTTTATTTCATCAATAAAGGTTTAAAAAGCTTTACGTAGATTATCAAATAATGATAATCTAAAATATCCTGTTTACACACGACTATTACATAATGGTTTACAATACAAATATGTTACAACAAAATAAGTTTCTTGAATGCAGTTTTTACACAATATCATACAAGCATGGACTCCAAATCTCATCCTTATTTAAGTATGCGACAGCGGAAGCTCTTAATAATCACCTGAGAATAAACATGCTTAAAACGTCAACAAAAATGTTGGTGAGTTATAGGTTTAACCTATATATATCAAATCGTAACAATAGACCACAAGATTTCATATTTCAATACACATCCCATACATAGAGATAAAAATCATTCATATGGTGAACACCTGGTAACCGACATTAACAAGATGCATATATAAGATGTAAGACCCGAGTATTCGTAGTGTACATATGTGTATATAAGTGTATTGTGCGGTACTTGGATCGGGGTTTGGTTGTATATATTTTAAAAGGCAAAAGAAGCTGGACTGGGAGGGTTGCGCGCCGCGCGGCCTAGTGGCACGCCGCGCCATCTGTCTGTGACAGAATCCTCTTTTCCTTTTAATTAGACAATTGGAGGGCATTTTGGCCAATTTACTTTGGAGCCCGAATTTAATACCTTGGATCAGTTTTGGAGCCTCATTCACTCCACTTCCAACAACCTTATCCTCTCAAATTCAATTTCTAGTGAGAGAGTGTATCCTTGAGTGAGAAAGCTTCATTAGAACTTGAAGGAGGTTGAATCGGGTCTTGGTGCAAGTTCTAAAGTCGTTCATCTAGTCGATAGCTACGTGGTGATTGTGTTGGTAAGTTATAAAACCCAATTTCCTACTTTAATTGCATTAGGGGTTAGGGTTTGGGTTATTAAGACTCATAAAACCCATTTGCTAGTAAATTAGGGGTTTCTTGGGGAATTTGGGTCATGAAGACTCAAGGATGACCAATTAGGGTTTTCAAAGTGTTAAATTAGATTATGAACCTAAATTGGATAGTTTATGTACTAGAACACCTTAATGATATGTGAATGGGTGTTATTTGGGTTTGGATGACCCAAATGGGTGTGTTGACCTTGAAATGGGTCAAATGGGTCTTTAATGACCTAAGTGGCCTTGCATGTATGAAAACGAGTTAACTTCGTGGTTAAAAGTGTGTTAATACCTTAATTGGCTAAAGTTAGGGTTTTTGGTGAAGTTAACCCATTATTAGGGTTAAAGGTGCAAAATGGGTCGGGATTGCACTTAGGGTCAAAAGACACTAGATTGTTAAGTGAGTTGCTTGACCGACTTGAGTTGTGAATTGATTATGTGCTAAAATGGAATAGGTACGTTACATTGACGTTGCAAGTGCGGTTATCTTACACGAAGACTTCGAGGTGAGTGGAATAATTATATGCGTATGTATATAATGTATCTATTTGTCGTAGCGTGAAAGGTGTAGTGTCGAGGTGTTAAGACACCACGTCTCACGTGAAGAGTGTAGCATCAAGGTGTTAAGATGCCACTCGGGTGTAGCATCGAGGTGTTAAGATGCCACCTAGGAGTGTAGTGTCGAGGTGTTAAGACACCACTCCGTAAAATAATGAGTGAAGCATCGAGGTGTTAAGATGCCACTCGGGGTGAAGTGCCGAGGTGTTAAGGTGCCACCCTAGGGGTTAGTGGTGCGAGGTGTTAAGTGCCCTAACGGATGTCGCGAGCGCCGTTCCCTTGTACTATTGGTTAACCATGGTTATTTGTGTTGTAAGCATATTATATTATTCGAGTTATATTTATATGCGGTTGTATTGCTAGCTTGTGGTATTGGAGATTTATAGCTTGATATTGCGACGATAAGCTAATGTTGTTTGCTAGCATGTTTGGGGTTGTGTAAGTGTATGCAAGTAGGTATAATTATATATGTATTCGTATAATTATTGCATTCACTAAGCTTTGCTTACCCTCTCGTTGTTTACCATTTTATAGGTTCGGTTTTGGACAAGGGTAAGGGCATCGTTTTGGACTAGAGATCCCGCTTGATGCTAGGGGACGCTTTTGGCTTTAGTAGCTCTTGGAGTTTGACCGATAGTTGGGTAGTTTAATCCCAAACGCCATGCTCATTGTGTAGTTTGGAACTTAAACTTTTGGTGGTCGTAACTCATACATTTGTATTAAACTCGTAAAACGGCCGATGTGGGCCCCGCTTGTAAAACTTTAATTTTATGTTTGAAACATGTTAGTTTTACATATTTGGTAGTATGGTAAAAAGCGTTTTGTCTAAAAGTGCCGGGAACTAGTCAATCTTTTCGCGGTTAAAAAGTCCCGGGGACAGCCAGATATGGCGCGGCGCGCGGGCCATATGGCGCGGCGCGCCGATGGTCTGCAACAGAAATTTTTTTTATTTCGTATTTTCACAAGGTTTTGTCGGGTGTTGGTTTGGGTTGTTACAAGTGGTATCAGAGCATGGTCTAAGGGATTTAGGTGACTTGAGATAGGCGCCTAGACTTAGACTTTTTGTGTGCGCGTTTATGCGGGACTTGTAGGACTTTGGGTCGGATCGGGATTGGTTTGTGCATAGGTTTATGTAAACTAATCATGTGCTATTTGTTATGTATGTTTAGCGAGCATCGAGCGAGATGGACGTTGTACTAGCAAGTTAATGCGACGTGCTCGCGTAACAATGATTAGCTACCATTGTTACGGGTTCAAATCGTGTCAAACAAGCGATGTACGACGATTGTTGAGCAAGATGGGGTAGTGTGGTGTATATGTATATACTTATGTGTTAAATCCTTTTCGTCTCGTTGTTTAATCTATTCCGTCTTATAGAATGAAGATGAGAAACGGGCATGATATCAACGGCGGAGGTACTAGTGAAGAAGTCGAGTTTACGGCCAAGGTTGAGGCCATTTTGAAAAGGCATCATGAAGCTTTTCTCGAGGACGTTAAGAAGATGTTCCTAGATACGATTGACGAGCAATTAGTCAATGTGGTAAAGGAGCAAGTTAAGGCCGTTCTTCGCGAAGATAATGTGGGAAGATGAAAGGACCCGTTCATATACATTATAAACGATTCACAATAGTTGATTACATCGCGAGGTATTTGACCTCTATATGATACGTTTTACAAACATTGCATTCGTTTTTAAAAGACAAACTTTCTTTACATCAAAAATTGACGGCATGCATACCATTTCATATTACATCCAACTATAATTGACTTAATATTAATCTTGATGAACTCAACGACTCGAATGCAACGTCTTTCAAAGTATGCCATGAATGACTCCAAGTAATATCCTTAAAATGAGCTAATGCACAGCGGAAGATTTCTTTAATACCTGAGAATAAACATGCTTTAAAGTGTCAACCAAAAGGTTGGTGAGTTCATAGGTTTATCATAACAATCATTTCAATATATTAATAGACCACAAGATTTCCGTTTATAAATATATGTACACTCGCAAGTGTATAAAAGTATTCTATAAGTTGTAGGCACCCGGTAACAAGCCTTAACGTTCATGTTTTACCCTCTGAAGTACACCAGATCAGGTGTGTTTAAAATAACCTCGAAGTACTAAAGCATCCCATAGTCAGGATGGGGTTTGTCAGGCCCAATAGATCTATCTTTAGGATTCGCGCCTACCGTACATAAACAAGTAGTTTAATGTTACCAAGCTAAGGGTATATTTCTGGTTTAAACCCACGTAGAATTAGTTTTAGTACTTGTGCCTATTTCGTAAAACATTTATAAAAACAGCGCATGTATTCTCAGTCCCAAAAATATATATAAAAGAGAGCAAATGAAACTCACCATACTGTATTTCGTAGTAAAAATACATAATACGTCATTTAACAAGTGCAAGGTTGGCCTCGGATTCACGAACCTATATTAATTATATATATTTATATGTTGGTCAATATTTGTCTAACAATTTTTGGTCAAGTCATAGTGTACCACAATCCTAATGCTCGAGACTAATCTATAAAAGTTAATATAAATTTCATTTGTCTTAAAATGATTTCCAAAAATTTTGTACATAATTAAATATAGTTAAATATCGTCATTTTATATTTTTAAATATTTACAAAATTTATTAGAGTAAATAATATTATAATTTATTTGTTAACACATAAAACTTTATATATATATATTTACTAAATGGTAATAAAAATGACATTTTTTATTATAACAATAATATTTTTATTTAAAATTATACTTTCAATAAATATATATTAATTTTAATGTTAATAATGATATTAAATTAATAGTTCAATCAAAATAATGATTTGATAATCTTTGATAAAAATATTATTTGTTTTAATTAATTTTTTTTTATAATGATAATCATAATAATCATAATAATAATATTAATATTTTCATTAAAAATAATACTTTTATTAAAAATGATAATTTTTGTGTTAATGATAATAAAAATAATAAGTTGATAATTTTAACCATAATAATGATCAAAATGATAATTTAATAGTTTTTGATAAATAAAAAAAATATTAATTATTTTTAAATAATAATAATCATAACAAATATAATAATATTTTGATAATAATTATAATAATAGTAATGATAATAATAATCAAATAATTTTAATGATGATTTTAATGACGTCGTAATAAAAATATTCATTTTTAATAATTAACACAAAAATTCAATTGATTATAACTTCAAATCCGTTCGTTGAATCCATTCGAAATCTAAATGAAAAGTTTATAGTTTTTCGCCACCTTTCCAAAAACATATATATCATATACCTTATCTTAACCGCAGAGGTAACTAATTCAGATTCTATCCTAAGATATATTTTGTGAAAAATAAATATAATAGCATGCATAATCCTAATTTCTCGAGCACTAGTCAGGGACACACTAAAAGTAAATAAAAGTCAAGTTTTGAGTGCTCACGTATCAATATTGAGATTCAATATTGCAGGATAGTATTTAGACGCAACGGAGATGATAAACATTAGTTTGACTCACGAGCAAAACCCCCAATCATTACCCATAACTTCCATAGCTATAACCCATAATCTCCTTAATTTTATTCCACTCATGACACCAATTTTGGAACACTTGGGCAGAACCCCGTCATAGAATTTTAATACTAATGGTACTCCTAATCTCAAGATTAATAATAATATTAATCTTAATATAGATAATAATAATAATAATAATTTTAATAATTATAATAATAATAATATATGAATATATAAGAAAGAGATTGAGAGACAGAAGATGAAATGAAATGAATTCGAGATATGTGTTTGTGTCGTGTGATATATATATACGTATATATTTAATATAATAATATAAATATAATATAATAATTAAAATAAAGTAATAATATAATAATATAAAATTTTAAAACGTGTAAAATAAATAATATATAATAATTCAATTTTAAATCTTACGAATCTTTAGAATTTAAAAAGTTGTATTTCTCAAATACTTTAGGGGTATATTATGTAACTTATAATTAATAATTTCTATCATGTCACTTTCATGTGAATAGTAAATTAATTAATTTCATTTCATTTACTATTCATATGAATAGTAAATGAATTAATTTCGATTCAACTATTTAAGCTACACGTTGTTGTACGTTGTGCTTTAAAAATTGTACATTTTTAATTTAACTTTGTTTCTTAAAAAAAAATTACAAAAATTATATCATAAAAAAAAATAAAAATAAAACGACTTAATATATAAAATTTTAATTTGAAATAGCATCGTTTAATAGTAAATTTTTATCATTTCATATATAAATCATGACGGGTTCGAGTTTTAAATTATAGGTTGTTCGTGAATCATAGGGTAAAGTCCAATGGTTAGTTGATTACATAAAGATTTCAAAACTTTCGAGACTCAACATTACAGATTTTGCTTATCTTGTCGGAAACATATAGAGATTAAGGTTTAAATTTGATCGGAAATTTCCGGGTCATTACAGTACCTACCCGTTAAAGAAATTTCGTCCCCGAAATTTGATAGAGGTTGTCATAGATAACAATAGGGGTGTTTTCATGACGAATATGAGGTAATAATTGAGTTTTATCATCATTGAGTAATGTAGATAAAACGATTCGATCATGTGAAGCGCACGAGTGAAACTTTCTCAAAAGAGTGAAATGAGTAAATATGGAATTGTTTTAACCGATGACGTGGTTATGATTGTTTTTCGGAATTTAAGGAATTTAAAGAAAACCTTACGTAATAAGATTTGGTTCTTCGGTGATCAGGATCTTCTTTGATTTTAATGTGGCAAGTCTGTTTCGATTTCTTTGTCGGATATTTCACTATAAATTCACCTTCTTCCCTTTCTTACTTCCCACATCTTCTATCATTTCTCCCTCAATTTATACCTTAGAGTATTCCTTAAAATGCTCCATCCCATTCTGATTCTTGATATACTCTTAATTTTCACATCTGTCATTCTTCTTTTTCATTTACCACCAGAAGAATCTATTTACTTCTACTATACCCTTGTGTTTATAGTGTTTCTAGTTCTCCCGTGTCTCTATATTGCTATCTGCATTGATGTACACGGTTTGTAATTTCTGGATGGTTGTTGGGTTTTATATCTTCCCTTATATTTCGATGTCCCTGCTTCTGTCTTCTATAATCATTATCATCCACAGTTAATGTTCTCTCCTAATTGCTGCGATTTTTACTACAATTTTTATTTCGGAGCTTCATTCTTTTTCTTTTCCTCCTCTTTAACTAAGCATCTTTTGTAATGGTCCGGAATTCGTAGATATGAGTTTTGAAATGAACATAGCTAATGCTCTTAGAAAGAAATGGTAATGGCACGATTTTGATTTGTCAAATTACCGGAATTTCCAGAAAGTTAGAACTATCAAGATGGTATGTTCTTGATATGTTTGGAGATTGGGTAGAATGTAAGAGCCGTGTAACATGGCACATGATGATGGTACTGGGAATCATCACATTCCATTAGAAACTCAACATGACTTACTGTAATATAATGAAGTTGATCAAGTTTCATTATATTATACTAATTCGTGCATTAGTTCCCAACACTACTTCAAAACATTCATATTTTAAATTTGAAGGTTTCAGAATTTAGAAGCTAACACAGTTGTAACGCAGATATTATGGAGAGATTCATGAACTCAGATAAGAATAGTTGTGAAAATATCCTCAGAGACATTGAGGATATTTATAATGAAAGGCACGATGATATCTTAGATTTTCTATCGTCGATGGATAACAAGGAAGATTTGTCTGTGAAGGTTTAGAATGAGGGGTAGGGTTCATACTAACGGTTTCAACAGGCACTGAATCGTTTGGATCCTTTGAATTCAGGTTTAGTTTTCACGATTTGTCCACAGCCTCCTTTATACTTCGCTCGATCCGTTTTCCAGTTCCAAACATTCTTTTTTTCTGAGCTTTACCAACCTACTGTACTTTATCGTCAACCTTTGACTTGTTAAAGTCGTTTATGGTTTTTGCTGCTTCATCAGCATTCCAGGAACTACTTCGCAGTTCAGGGTGTTTTTCAAAAACTTCACATTCGGAGTATGAAATTCTTAGGGATAGACATTATAGGTATGATGGAAGAAGTTCCGTGAGATTTTCAGAATACTGATTGCGGGTTTCGCCAAAGAGGCGACGAGCTGCTGGTACATCTGCTAAAGGTTCTACGGTAACGACGACGAAAAGACAACGTATATATATCGAGGTTATAATAAGAGTAGTCCTACTGAGAATTCGAAGTGGAGCTGTGACAAAATTGGCTACTTTGAAAGGAATTGTAAGGTTATTTTTGCTAATGAATGATAAGGAATTCAACGCGGATACGATTTAACTATAACTTCGGTTTTGAAAGTTTTTCAGGTGCATAACTGTATGCATAAATCTTTCTTTCGTATATGATGTGCGGCTGGTTCAACTTCTCGATCGAAGTGTTTTCAAGAATCATGAAAAGATTTGAATGCGAATTGTAATCGTCAAGATACGAATGAGGTTTAAGATAAAATCAAGTGGCAAGCTTGAAGAATTGTTCAATTTCATATGTTATAATCAACATTTTAATTCATTTTAATTGTCCAAAGTTAGCAGTCCAATAGTCCGATTGTTCAATGGTCTAATAATTTCATATATAAATTAAATATATAATATTCGAATTAATTAATACGTATCGTTACCCGTGTACCGGTCTCAGTGTCGATCACAACTCAAAGTATATATATATTTTGGAATCAACTCTGACCCTGTATAGCCAACTCCCACCTTCACATATAGAGTGTCTATGGTTGTTCCGAAATATATATATAGATGGGTCAATATGATAAGTCGAAACCTTGTATACGTGTCCCGTTATTTAAAGTGCGTAAAATAAATAAATATATCATGACCCATTATACAACGTGTTGTCTCAGAATTAATCCGACGTATTGTTGTACATGTGTCCCGACAATATGTAAAGTGCAGAAATTAAATAACAATAAATAAAATTGCGAGAATGTAAATTGCGATAAATTAAATGTTAGCCGGGAACAGTTAGCTAGGAACAGTTAGCGTGGATTCCTATCAATATTTCAATTAGTTAATTCGTCTGTTTCTAACAAATTTTATTTTGTCCAATGTTTTCTTCTTTATGCCACTTGTTGGATTCTGATAGGTCAAAATCCGAATATGAAATTTGAATGGAAATGGTTATTCTGGGGTGTGCGGATACGAATATCGGTGGTTGTAAGTAGAATAATAGTTGACCGTTGAATCAGATTCGAAGAATGTACAGTGTAACTTATTAATGTGAAATCTAAATATTCCTCGGGTACTACCTACCCGTTAAAATATTTTTCACCATTAACAGTTTGTACAAAAAAAACTTTTAATTACATTCTTTAGGAAAATATACTTGCATATATATTTTCGTCGGATGTAATCATTTTAATGAGTCAATAGGATATTAAACTCATTTGATTTATCGTTAATACTAGATTACATAATCTCTAAAACTTTAGAAATTACATAATCGCCATGTTGAAGATAAATGAGGTAGAACGATATGTAAAGCGAAGATAATCGATGTAGAACGATATGTAGCACAAAGATCATGCTCGAAGTACAGATGGTAATATTGAGGCGTGTGATGTTGATATCCGAGGTACAAATTGTGATGTTGAGGGTTACGGCGCGGTTATGGTTTAGGGATGATAATGGTACTGTCGACGTCGATGATGGTGGTACTGATTATGCTGCTGGTGCTGCTGCTGTAACCTTCGCACCAGGTTATCCAAAGTCGTCACACGAGCGCGTAGTTCGTTAACTTCTTCTAGTACTACGGGATGATTGACGGTTGAAGCGAGTGGATGAATAAGATTCGAAATATGGGACCGTGACGAGCTATTTTAGAAATAAGAGAGAAAATGGTGTTTTAAACAGGTTCGACGGTAAGTACTTCAGATTCATTGCTAAGAAGGAAATTTAGCGGATGAAAAAGGATCTTCGATGTGAAATGATTTTCGAATATAGGATGATATTCTAACTTCATAGAATATCAAAAGATTCCGTAGGCTACGGAGAAATTTACGACATGTGTCAGGCGATTCTACAGTAACAAATACGCTAAGATATGAATTTTGTCTATACACTATCGATGCAGTAAATGCAGTAAGACGTGTCTAGACTTATGAACGATAAGCAGGCAATTTCCTAAGGATGATAAGCAGGTGATTTCCGACTAGAAATGATAAGCAAAACTTTTGACATGCAGACACGGTCAAAGTCCAGACCCACTAATGCATCTAAACAACTAACAGTTAGACACACTAATGCAAGACCTGGTTCGCTAAGACCAACGCTCTGATACCAACTGAAAGGACCCGTTCATATACATTATAAACGATTCACAATAGTTGATTACATCGCGAGGTATTTGACCTCTATATGATACGTTTTACAAACATTGCATTCGTTTTTAAAAGACAAACTTTCTTTACATCAAAAATTGACGGCATGCATACCATTTCATATTACATCCAACTATAATTGACTTAATATTAATCTTGATGAACTCAACGACTCGAATGCAACGTCTTTCAAAGTATGCCATGAATGACTCCAAGTAATATCCTTAAAATGAGCTAATGCACAGCGGAAGATTTCTTTAATACCTGAGAATAAACATGCTTTAAAGTGTCAACCAAAAGGTTGGTGAGTTCATAGGTTTATCATAACAATCATTTCAATATATTAATAGACCACAAGATTTCCGTTTATAAATATATGTACACTCGCAAGTGTATAAAAGTATTCTATAAGTTGTAGGCACCCGGTAACAAGCCTTAACGTTCATGTTTTACCCTCTGAAGTACACCAGATCAGGTGTGTTTAAAATAACCTCGAAGTACTAAAGCATCCCATAGTCAGGATGGGGTTTGTCAGGCACAATAGATCTATCTTTAGGATTCGCGCCTACCGTACATAAACAAGTAGTTTAATGTTACCAAGCTAAGGGTATATTTCTGGTTTAAACCCACGTAGAATTAGTTTTAGTACTTGTGCCTATTTCGTAAAACATTTATAAAAACAGCGCATGTATTCTCAGTCCCAAAAATATATATAAAAGAGAGCAAATGAAACTCACCATACTGTATTTCGTAGTAAAAATACATAATACGTCATTTAACAAGTGCAAGGTTGGCCTCGGATTCACGAACCTATATTAATTATATATATTTATATGTTGGTCAATATTTGTCTAACAATTTTTGGTCAAGTCATAGTGTACCACAATCCTAATGCTCGAGACTAATCTATAAAAGTTAATATAAATTTCATTTGTCTTAAAATGATTTCCAAAAATTTTGTACATAATTAAATATAGTTAAATATCGTCATTTTATATTTTTAAATATTTACAAAATTTATTAGAGTAAATAATATTATAATTTATTTGTTAACACATAAAACTTTATATATATATATTTACTAAATGGTAATAAAAATGACATTTTTTATTATAACAATAATATTTTTATTTAAAATTATACTTTCAATAAATATATATTAATTTTAATGTTAATAATGATATTAAATTAATAGTTCAATCAAAATAATGATTTGATAATCTTTGATAAAAATATTATTTGTTTTAATTAATTTTTTTTTATAATGATAATCATAATAATCATAATAATAATATTAATATTTTCATTAAAAATAATACTTTTATTAAAAATGATAATTTTTGTGTTAATGATAATAAAAATAATAAGTTGATAATTTTAACCATAATAATGATCAAAATGATAATTTAATAGTTTTTGATAAATAAAAAAAATATTAATTATTTTTAAATAATAATAATCATAACAAATATAATAATATTTTGATAATAATTATAATAATAGTAATGATAATAATAATCAAATAATTTTAATGATGATTTTAATGACGTCGTAATAAAAATATTCATTTTTAATAATTAACACAAAAATTCAATTGATTATAACTTCAAATCCGTTCGTTGAATCCATTCGAAATCTAAATGAAAAGTTTATAGTTTTTCGCCACCTTTCCAAAAACATATATATCATATACCTTATCTTAACCGCAGAGGTAACTAATTCAGATTCTATCCTAAGATATATTTTGTGAAAAATAAATATAATAGCATGCATAATCCTAATTTCTCGAGCACTAGTCAGGGACACACTAAAAGTAAATAAAAGTCAAGTTTTGAGTGCTCACGTATCAATATTGAGATTCAATATTGCAGGATAGTATTTAGACGCAACGGAGATGATAAACATTAGTTTGACTCACGAGCAAAACCCCCAATCTGTAACGACCCGGAAATTTCCGACCAAATTTAAACCTTAAACTCTATATGTTTCTGACACGATAAGCAAAAAAAAAAAAAAAACCTTAATGATGAGTCTAGAAAGTTGAAAATCTATGTTCGGATAACTAGTTACCCTTTTGACAAGCCTGACGATTCACGAACATTTACGTGTATATAGTTATGTGTGTATATTTATAAACATAAATATAAGTATATATATATAATTAAAAAGTATAAAATATAATTTAAACATTAGATATAAATATGTAAAATGAGATATAAACTAAATAAGTGTAATTTAAAATGAATCTATATGATTACTATGTATAATTTATATTACATGATTAACAATACGTAAGTTAATTTGATATATTTAATCATTAATATTATTGTTAATATCGTAATTGGTGGTAAAATTATAATTTAGTTATTATAATTATTATTTTTATAAATAACTGAAAAACTATCCTTTTTATTTAAAATTATTGATATTAATATTTTTATTACTTTTATTGTAATTAGTATTATTTTGATATTATTACTAATTAATATTATTATTATTAATATTATTAATATCATTATATATATATTACTTATTCATTATCATCATTATAAATATAATTTTAGTATTAATATAAAAATTACTATTAATATTATTATTATTATTATAATAATTAATCATTAATATTTATAAAATATATTGTAAAAATCATATTTGAAAACGTATATCCTCATCTGTTCCCTGTTTTCGTTTTCTTTCTGATGCTTTCTATTAACCCGTGATTTGGTGTCCAATTATGTACAAGATACAAACAATCAACCAGCTTTATATATATCTCTTTCCCCTTTAACTGAAATCAATTTTCTTTGTTTGATAACTACAACCTCTTCTACTATTCTTCATCTATTCGGGGTCCTTCTTCTTGAACCTACGAACACCACCACCTCACAAATTCACTACAACACCATAATATACCACAAACTCGATTGTAATACAAATTTGAAGCATACTCTTCTCATCTCCTTGATCAACCATCGTTCTATTTCTTTCTGTTCGGGAACCATCTAACAAACCACCTCTCATCACAACTCACATTCCCTCATAATCATTATAATTGTGTTATAGCTATATTCTTGTTCAACCCGACATCAATTCAAGATAAAGTTAACTACTATATGTGCTCGTGTTCAACAATCAATCTACCACAACCGTCACTCTCCATCACACTTTAAAATTTTGAACACCTTCGAAATACCCAGCAACCCTCGAGTTACTGCTATTGTTTTCTCGTTTCTTTTGTTTTCATAAATAACTTCGATAAAGATCACCACCAACAAATTAGCTTTTTACTCAAAACCCAATTATTAAAACTTCGATAGCCAACACAACTATTAAATAATCAAACCCACCTGTAACCTTTGAAGGATGTTGTTATTCGAAATCTGCTTTCTGTTCTTCCATCACGAGCTGCTGCTATTGCAGCCTTTAACCGCCGTCAACCCTTTTCGATCGATCACCAGAGAACTTCAATAAACTGTACGCTATGTTGATTTATTTTATTATGTTGGAGATGAAGAATATGAAAAGTTGAATTGATGAATGTGGTTGATTGGCTTGATTGGTCCTTTAATACTCGAACCTAACCCCACCGAAGGAAAAAAAAAATATATCCAGCTGTTATATTCCTTTAAGTTCGGAAATTATGTAAACAATTGACTTGTAAATGTATCTGTGGACTGCCCGTTACCTAGTGTGGGCCGAACTGAAGTTGGATCACAAATACAAGTTACACTTTGTTGGGCCGGAAACCAATTTATTCAAGTTGGGCCAGACTATAAATGTGATGACGGTTTATAATGATAAAAAGTAATAATCATAACAGAAAAACTGATTGGATCGATGGTTAAGAGAAGTAACGGGTTAACCAGGGAACCTGGGTTCGAACCCTGTCCTGGGTGTATATATATATATTTTTGGAGGAGAGTTTTTAAGGTAGAATCTTTTTTTTATTATTATTATTATTATTATTATTATTATTATTATTATTATTATCAATTACAACCTTTATCATTATTATTAATATTATTTTCCTAAATAAAGAATTTTGTAAATGAAACTAATAAGTAATAGTATCTAAAGGTATGTATTAAACATATTAAAAATTTTTCATATGAATAATCATATATAACAAATTTGTATTTTAATAAAATACTAATCAAACATATATATATTAATATAACTATTTAAATATTAATTAAATTATGAATATACCCAAACTGAATAATTATAAATTATGTTTTAATAAATAAGTTGTTCTGTTAAGATTACATGTTTTAATAGTTATACAATTGATATAGGTTCGTGAATCGAAGGCCAACCTTGCATATGTTAAATGATGTTATATGTATTTTACTACAAAATACAGTATGGTGAGTATATAGTTCCCTTTTAAACTTTAAATATTTTTGGGCTGAGAATACATGCGCTATTTTTATAAATGATTTACGTTATGGACACAAGTGACTAAAATTACGTTCTATATGGGTTTGAATCAAAAATCCCCTAGCTTGGTAACTTTAACTATTGGTTTATGAACTGGTAGGCGCGAATCCTAAAGATAGATCTATCGGGTTTTACACCCCCACCCAGATGTTGTTCTAGTAAACTAGAAGAACGGGTGTTTAGTACTTCGAGGTTAACGGAACGCACTTGATTCGGTGCACATATTATTATAACTCAGGGGTACACACTCTTGTTAAGGCTAGTTACCGGGTGCCCACTGCGTGGAATGCTTTTCATATACTTGCGAGTGTATTATGTTTTTTGAATATGAAATCTTGTGGTCCATTGTTATAACGCTGCTAGCATCAAACCTATATATCTCACCAACTTTATGTTGACATTTTAAAGCATGTTTATTCTCAGGTACGAATTAAGTCTTCCGCTGTGCATTAGCTCTTATTAAGGACCTTACTTGGAATCGATCATCGCAATGGAACCAACTGTTAAAGACTTCGTCCGGGAGGATTAGTTCGGGTTTCTACAGTTGGTATCAGAGCGTTGGTCTTAGTGAACCAGGTCTTGCATTAGTGTGTCTGACTAGTAGTTGTTAGAATACAATAATGAGTCTGGACTTTGACCGTGTCTATATGTCAAAAGTTTTGCTTATCATATTTAGTCGGAAATCATCTGCTTATCATCCTTAGGAATTGCCTGCTTAGTATTCTCAAGTCTAGACACGCTCTACTGCATTTAGTACATCGATAGTATATAGACAAAATTCATATCTTAGCGTATCTGATAATTCATATTTTAGCACATCTGAAGACTTGCCTGACATATGCCGTAGGTCCCTCTGTAATCTACGAAATCTATAGGATTACATATAGATATTCCATATAGATAGAATATCATCCAATATCCGAAAATCATTTCACATCAAAGATCTCCTCCATCCACCAAGATGCCTCTTGGCAATGAACCTGAAACGCTTACCGGCGAACCTGTTCGAGAAACCATTTTCTCTCTCATTTCTAGAGTATCTCGACACGATTATATACTTTCCCATATCCCGAATCTTATTCATCCGCTCGTCTCAACCGTCAATCATTCCGTAGTACTAGAAGAAGTTAACGAACTACGAGCTCGTGTGACGACTTTGGAGAACCTGGTGCGAAGGTTACGAATACCAGCAACAGCACCAGCAGCATAATCAGTATCACTATTATCGACGTCGACAGTACCCAAGGAATATTTAAAATTCACATTAATAAGTTACACTGTACATTCTTCGAATCTGATTCAACGATCATTTACTATCTTACTTACAACTACCGATGTACGTATCCGTTCAACACAGAATAATCATTTCTATTCAAATTTCATATTTGGATTTTGACCTATCAGAATCCAACAAGTGGCATAACGAAGAAAACATTGGACAAAAAAATAAAAAGTGTTAGAAACAAACGAATTAATTAATTGAAATTGTGATAGGATTTCATGCTAACTGTTCCGGCTAACTGTTCCCAGCTAACTGATTAACATTTAATTTATCGCAATTTAATTTCCGCAATTTACATTCTCGCAATTTTATTTATCGTCATTTAATTTCTGTTATTTACATTTACGCACTTTAAATAACGGGACACGTATATAAGGTTTCGACCTATCATATTGACCCATCTATATATATATTTTGGAACGACCATAGACACTCTATAGTTGGCTATACAGGGTTGAGGTGGATTCCAAAATATATATATACTTTGAGTTGTGATCGACACCGAGACCGGTACACGGGTCACGATACGTATTAAATAATTCGAATATTATTTATTTAATTTATATATGAATTTATTGGACCATTGGACAATTGGACAATTGGACTGTAATTTTGGACGATTAAAAATGAATTAAAATATTGATTATAACATATGAAACTAAGCAATTCTTCAAGTTTGCCACTTGATTTCATCTTAAATCTCATTTGTACCTCGACAGTTACAATCTGCGTTTAAATCTTTCATGATTCTTGAAAATCCCTCGATAGAGAAATTGAACTAACCGCACTTCATCTACGGAAGAAAAGATTCTTGCATATAGTTATGCACCTAAAAACTCTCGGAAACTGAATCAACGTTTAACACGTAGCAGTGTTAATTCCTTTAGTGATATTATTACCCAAAATAACTTTACAATCCCTTTCCAAATTAGCCAATTTTGTCACAGCCCCAGCAAATTAACTTCGACTTCTCAGCAAGACCAGTTTTATTATAACCTCGATATATACACCTTGTCCTTGCGTCGTCGTTATCGGAAAACCTCTTATATTCCACCATATTATCATAAGCGTTTAATCATCTAAAAAACACAATTCGTCCGAAAACACCTTGAATTGATAACCGATGATTCAGATATGGTTGCATTAAATGCAGAGGAAACAGTAAAAAATTGTAGATGACCTAAATGGCCAAAAGTATGATGATAAAGAAGGGAGTGTTAGGAACGCTCGATAGAAAAATTTGGCATTGAAAAATGGATTGAGTTAACCGTGAAGGAAACAAAGAACAAATACAAGGACTGAACCTGCCTTCAAAGAATCCAAATGATTCAGTGCTTGCTGAAACCGTTAGTAAGAACCCTACTCTTTATTCTAAACCTTTCCAGCTGATATTCTTCATCATCATCTTATCTTAGATATTGTAAGATATCTTCAAATCTTCTGTTATACAAATTCTCCATATTTCTGGAGATATTTTCACAACTATCTTTATCTGAAATCGTCTATCATTCCGTAATATCTGCGTTACAACATAAAAGAAACTGTGTTAGTTTCTAAATTCTGAAACCTTCGAGTTTAAAATAAGAATGTCTTGAAGTAGTGTTAGGAACTGATACATGAATTAGTATAATATAATGAAACTTGATCAACTTCATTATATTACAGTAAGTCATGCTGAGTTTCTAATGAAATGTGATGATTCACAGTACCATCATCATGTGCCATGTTACACGGCTCTTACATTCTATCTAATCTCTAAACATGTCAAGAAAATATTTCTTGATGATTCGGTCTTTTCCAGGATAATCTAGTAATCTGACAAATCAAAATCGTACCATTACCATTTCTTTCTGAGAGCATTAACTATTTTTATTTCAAATTTCATACCCACGAATTCCGGACCATTGCTCGCTTGACTCGAAGTCGGAAAGAGAAAACAAAAGCATGAAGCTTCGAAAAATAAAGAAGAATATAAAGCACGATAATAACCCCGAAATTACAAACCATGTATATCAATACGTATTGCGACGTAAAGACACGGGAGAATTAGAAACATTATAATTCCAAGGAAATCATAAAAGTGAATAGATTCTTCTGGCGGCAAATGAAAAAGAAGAATGAAAGATATGAAAGTTGAAAGTATAATAAGAATCAGGATTGGATGTAGCATAGTAAGAATGAGTAAAGGAAGAAGGAATAAAAAGGGTGGAGAATAAGGAAACGAAGGGGGTAGATTTATAGCAATATATCCGACAGAGAAATCGAAACAGATTGCCGTATTAAATCAAAGAAGATCCTGATCGCCGAAGAATCAAATCTTATTACGTAAGATTTTCTTTAAATCCCTTAAATCCCGGAAATTCAAACATACCCACGTCATCAGTTAAAACAATTCCATATTCACTCATTTCATTCTTTTGTGATAGCTTCACTCGTGCGCTTCACATGATCGAAACGTTTTATCCATATCTCTCCATAATGATAAAACTCTATTATTACTTCATATTTGTCATAAAAACATTTCTATTGTTATTTATGACAACCTCTACCAAATTTCGGGGACGAAATTTCTTTAACGGGTGGGTACTGTAACGACCCGGAAATTTCCGACCAAATTTAAACCTTAAACTCTATATGTTTCTGACACGATAAGCAAAAAAAAAAAAAAAAAACCTTAATGATGAGTCTAGAAAGTTGAAAATCTATGTTCGGATAACTAGTTACCCTTTTGACAAGCCTGACGATTCACGAACATTTACGTGTATATAGTTATGTGTGTATATTTATAAACATAAATATAAGTATATATATATAATTAAAAAGTATAAAATATAATTTAAACATTAGATATAAATATGTAAAATGAGATATAAACTAAATAAGTGTAATTTAAAATGAATCTATATGATTACTATGTATAATTTATATTACATGATTAACAATACGTAAGTTAATTTGATATATTTAATCATTAATATTATTGTTAATATCGTAATTGGTGGTAAAATTATAATTTAGTTATTATAATTATTATTTTTATAAATAACTGAAAAACTATCCTTTTTATTTAAAATTATTGATATTAATATTTTTATTACTTTTATTGTAATTAGTATTATTTTGATATTATTACTAATTAATATTATTATTATTAATATTATTAATATCATTATATATATTACTTATTCATTATCATCATTATAAATATAATTTTAGTATTAATATAAAAATTACTATTAATATTATTATTATTATTATAATAATTAATCATTAATATTTATAAAATATATTGTAAAAATCATATTTGAAAACGTATATCCTCATCTGTTCCCTGTTTTCGTTTTCTTTCTGATGCTTTCTATTAACCCGTGATTTGGTGTCCAATTATGTACAAGATACAAACAATCAACCAGCTTTATATATATCTCTTTCCCCTTTAACTGAAATCAATTTTCTTTGTTTGATAACTACAACCTCTTCTACTATTCTTCATCTATTCGGGGTCCTTCTTCTTGAACCTACGAACACCACCACCTCACAAATTCACTACAACACCATAATATACCACAAACTCGATTGTAATACAAATTTGAAGCATACTCTTCTCATCTCCTTGATCAACCATCGTTCTATTTCTTTCTGTTCGGGAACCATCTAACAAACCACCTCTCATCACAACTCACATTCCCTCATAATCATTATAATTGTGTTATAGCTATATTCTTGTTCAACCCGACATCAATTCAAGATAAAGTTAACTACTATATGTGCTCGTGTTCAACAATCAATCTACCACAACCGTCACTCTCCATCACACTTTAAAATTTTGAACACCTTCGAAATACCCAGCAACCCTCGAGTTACTGCTATTGTTTTCTCGTTTCTTTTGTTTTCATAAATAACTTCGATAAAGATCACCACCAACAAATTAGCTTTTTACTCAAAACCCAATTATTAAAACTTCGATAGCCAACACAACTATTAAATAATCAAACCCACCTGTAACCTTTGAAGGATGTTGTTATTCGAAATCTGCTTTCTGTTCTTCCATCACGAGCTGCTGCTATTGCAGCCTTTAACCGCCGTCAACCCTTTTCGATCGATCACCAGAGAACTTCAATAAACTGTACGCTATGTTGATTTATTTTATTATGTTGGAGATGAAGAATATGAAAAGTTGAATTGATGAATGTGGTTGATTGGCTTGATTGGTCCTTTAATACTCGAACCTAACCCCACCGAAGGAAAAAAAAAAATATATCCAGCTGTTATATTCCTTTAAGTTCGGAAATTATGTAAACAATTGACTTGTAAATGTATCTGTGGATTGCCCGTTACCTAGTGTGGGCCGAACTGAAGTTGGATCACAAATACAAGTTACACTTTGTTGGGCCGGAAACCAATTTATTCAAGTTGGGCCAGACTATAAATGTGATGACGGTTTATAATGATAAAAAGTAATAATCATAACAGAAAAACTGATTGGATCGATGGTTAAGAGAAGTAACGGGTTAACCAGGGAACCTGGGTTCGAACCCTGTCCTGGGTGTATATATATATATTTTTGGAGGAGAGTTTTTAAGGTAGAATCTTTTTTTTATTATTATTATTATTATTATTATTATTATTATTATTATTATTATTATTATTATCAATTACAACCTTTATCATTATTATTAATATTATTTTCCTAAATAAAGAATTTTGTAAATGAAACTAATAAGTAATAGTATCTAAAGGTATGTATTAAACATATTAAAAATTTTTCATATGAATAATCATATATAACAAATTTGTATTTTAATAAAATACTAATCAAACATATATATATTAATATAACTATTTAAATATTAATTAAATTATGAATATACCCAAACTGAATAATTATAAATTATGTTTTAATAAATAAGTTGTTCTGTTAAGATTACATGTTTTAATAGTTATACAATTGATATAGGTTCGTGAATCGAAGGCCAACCTTGCATATGTTAAATGATGTTATATGTATTTTACTACAAAATACAGTATGGTGAGTATATAGTTCCCTTTTAAACTTTAAATATTTTTGGGCTGAGAATACATGCGCTATTTTTATAAATGATTTACGTTATGGACACAAGTGACTAAAATTACGTTCTATATGGGTTTGAATCAAAAATCCCCTAGCTTGGTAACTTTAACTATTGGTTTATGAACTGGTAGGCGCGAATCCTAAAGATAGATCTATCGGGTTTTACACCCCCACCCAGATGTTGTTCTAGTAAACTAGAAGAACGGGTGTTTAGTACTTCGAGGTTAACGGAACGCACTTGATTCGGTGCACATATTATTATAACTCAGGGGTACACACTCTTGTTAAGGCTAGTTACCGGGTGCCCACTGCGTGGAATGCTTTTCATATACTTGCGAGTGTATTATGTTTTTTGAATATGAAATCTTGTGGTCCATTGTTATAACGCTGCTAGCATCAAACCTATATATCTCACCAACTTTATGTTGACATTTTAAAGCATGTTTATTCTCAGGTACGAATTAAGTCTTCCGCTGTGCATTAGCTCTTATTAAGGACCTTACTTGGAATCGATCATCGCAATGGAACCAACTGTTAAAGACTTCGTCCGGGAGGATTAGTTCGGGTTTCTACACAATCATTACCCATAACTTCCATAGCTATAACCCATAATCTCCTTAATTTTATTCCACTCATGACACCAATTTTGGAACACTTGGGCAGAACCCCGTCATAGAATTTTAATACTAATGGTACTCCTAATCTCAAGATTAATAATAATATTAATCTTAATATAGATAATAATAATAATAATAATTTTAATAATTATAATAATAATAATATATGAATATATAAGAAAGAGATTGAGAGACAGAAGATGAAATGAAATGAATTCGAGATATGTGTTTGTGTCGTGTGATATATATATACGTATATATTTAATATAATAATATAAATATAATATAATAATTAAAATAAAGTAATAATATAATAATATAAAATTTTAAAACGTGTAAAATAAATAATATATAATAATTCAATTTTAAATCTTACGAATCTTTAGAATTTAAAAAGTTGTATTTCTCAAATACTTTAGGGGTATATTATGTAACTTATAATTAATAATTTCTATCATGTCACTTTCATGTGAATAGTAAATTAATTAATTTCATTTCATTTACTATTCATATGAATAGTAAATGAATTAATTTCGATTCAACTATTTAAGCTACACGTTGTTGTACGTTGTGCTTTAAAAATTGTACATTTTTAATTTAACTTTGTTTCTTAAAAAAAAATTACAAAAATTATATCATAAAAAAAAATAAAAATAAAACGACTTAATATATAAAATTTTAATTTGAAATAGCATCGTTTAATAGTAAATTTTTATCATTTCATATATAAATCATGACGGGTTCGAGTTTTAAATTATAGGTTGTTCGTGAATCGTAGGGTAAAGTCCAATGGTTAGTTGATTACATAAAGATTTCAAAACTTTCGAGACTCAACATTACAGATTTTGCTTATCTTGTCGGAAACATATAGAGATTAAGGTTTAAATTTGATCGGAAATTTCCGGGTTATTACAGAAGACGGGACTTTTTCTATAAGAATTTCAAGGACTCTCAACCTCCCTCTTTTGATGGTGAAAGAGATCCTCTTAAGAGCGCCCGTTGGATCTCCGATATGGAGGGGGCCTTCCGTACTTGTGAATGTCCTCTCGATAAGAGGACAAGGTACGGGTGTAGTATGTTGAGGGGCGATGCCAAGTTGTGGTGGGACGCAAAGCTCCAGGTTTATGGTGAAGAGCAATGCATGGAATTCACTTGGGATGAATTCAAGTCCGAATTTTTCAAGGAATACCGAACTTCGGCCGATCTTACTAGGCTTAAGGACGAGTTACGTTCCTTGAGGCAAGGGTCGATGGATTTGAACACTCTCAAATCCGTGTTTTTGTCCAAGACCCAATTTTGCCCGGAGTACGTCGGGAATGATAAAATGTTGAAGGAAGATTTCTATCGAACCTTGAACGACAACTATCAAGATAAGATTAGTGTGAAGGTAGTGAAAAGCTTTGATGAGTTGTTTGACATGGCCAAAGGTTTCGAGTCGCTCATCTTAAGAAAGAGTGGTTTTACTTTTGGCAAGAGAAAAAGTGAAGGTTCGAGCTATTCAAACTTTTCGAACAAAAAGAACAAGAAAAGTTCCGAAAGTGTCAATAGCGTGAGGAAGGGCGCTTCCGGTGGTTTTACTTTTACGTGCTATAATTGTGGGCAAGCGGGTCATATGGCTCGTGATTGTCCAAAACCATCTTCCGGAAACAAGCTCACTTGTTTTAATTGCGGTAAAGAAGGGCATAAGAAGCCGGAGTGTCCCGATTTGTGCAACGATAATTTTAAGCGTTTAGAGAAGACGGCAGGTACGGCTAGGGGTCGCAACTATTTGATGACCAATGATGAAGCCAAACAATCGCGCGAAGTTGTCTCAGGTACTTACATGGTTAATTTTAATCCGGCAAGGATTCTTTTCGATAGCGGTGCAAATTTGTCGTTTGTGTCTCCTAAATTTGTACCTAAACTTAATAGACCGTTAGCTAAGTTAAGTCATCCGATAGAAGTCGAAATAGCGGACGGCAAGACGGTGCTAGTGGTTGATGTGTGTGAAAATTGTGATGTTGTTTTTGGTGCTGAAACCTTTAAAATTGATCTTATTCCAATGACCTTGGGCGACTTTGATATTGTCATTGGTATGGATTGGCTCGATCATTATAGAGCCGATATTGCATGCCATGATAAGTTTATTCGTGTGAAGACCCTAAGTGGGGGAGAGTTAATTATTCATGGTGATAAGCGAAGGAGACCGGTGCCGATATGCACTTTTGCACGGGCACGTCGTTTTGTTGTTACCGGTGGCATGGCTTTCCTTGCTCATGTTGTTGATACTCACAATGAGCCACCACCTATTCGTGAAATTCCGGTTGTTAGTGAATTCGAAGACGTCTTTCCGGACGAATTACCGGGTGTTCCGGCGGAAAGACAAGTTGAGTTTCGTATTGAGTTGGTTCCGGGAGCTACTCCCATTGCTAAAACTCCTTATCGTTTGGCACCAACGGAAATGCAAGAGTTGTTAAATCAAACCCAAGAGTTGCTCGAGAAGGGTTTTATTCGACCGAGTGCTTCGCCATGGGGCGCTCCGGTGTTATTTGTGAAGAAGAAAGATGGTAGTATGCGTATGTGCATTGATTACCGTGAGTTGAATAAAGTGACGATCAAGAATCGTTATCCGTTACCTAGGATCGACGATTTGTTTGATCAACTCCAAGGTGCAACGTATTTCTCTAAAATCGACCTACGGTCCGGCTATCACCAAATGCGGGTCCGTGAGGAAGATATTGAGAAAACGGCTTTTCGAACGCGTTATGGGCATTTTGAGTTTGTGGTAATGCCTTTTGGTCTTACGAATGCACCGGCGGCATTCATGGATCTTATGAACCGAGTGTGCCAACCTATGTTGGACAAGTCGGTAATAGTGTTCATTGGCGACATACTAGTCTACTCGAAAAGTATGAACGAACATGAACATCATTTGCGTGAAGTATTGAAGACGCTACGAAGGGAGAAGTTGTATGCAAAGTTCTCCAAATGTGAATTTTGGCTAAGGGAAGTTCAATTCCTTGGTCATATCATGAACGAAAACGGTATTCAAGTAGATCCGGGGAAGATCGAAACGGTGAAGAGTTGGGGACGACCGACTACGCCTACGGAAATCCGAAGTTTTGTCGGATTGGCCGGTTATTATCGTCGGTTTATCCAAGACTTTTCTAAGATTGCTTCTCCATTGACTAAGTTGACAAGAAAGAATGCTAGGTTCAATTGGGAGAACGAGCAAGAAATTGCTTTTCAATTGTTAAAAGAGAAGTTGTGTCAAGCTCCGGTGTTAGTGTTGCCGGAAGGTGTTGAAGACATGGTGGTTTATTGTGATGCTTCCTTAAATGGTCTCGGGTGTGTTCTAATGTAAAGAGGTAAGGTCATCGCTTATGCCTCTCGACAATTAAAGGAACATGAAACGAGGTATCCGACTCATGATCTTGAGTTGGCAGCGGTAGTGCATGCGTTAAAAATTTGGCGCCATTACTTGTATGGTGTCAAGTGTACAATTTATTCAGATCATAAGAGTTTGAAACATCTCTTTAATCAACGAGATTTGAATTATCGCCAACGTAGGTGGATGGATGTGGTGAAAGACTACGATTGTGAAATGCTTTATCATCCGGGTAAGGCGAATGTGGTCGCGGATGCGTTGAGTCGAAAGAGTCAACATCCGGCGATAAAAGTTGGGTCGTTACGTTTGATTATTACCAACGATTTTCTTGAAAAGCTTGGTGAGATTCAAATAGAGGCTTATGTTCACAACAAGCATACGGAGCGAATCGTGGGCCAATCGGAGTTTATTACTATGGGTCTGCATGGGTTGTTGTCCTTTCAAGGAAGGGTGTGGGTGCCTAAGATGGGTGATTACCGACGGGTGCTACTTGATGAAGCACATAAGTCAAAATATTCCATTCATCCGGGCGCGACGAAAATGTACCTTGACTTGAAGAAAGATTATTGGTGGCCGGGCATGAAGCGTGATGTTGTGAAGTATGTTGAGCAATGCGTCACGTGTTTGCAAGTAAAAGCCGAACACCAAAAACCGTATGGTAAATTACAGCCGTTAGAAATCCCGAAATGGAAATGGGAGCACATTACCATGGATTTCATTACAAAGTTACCTAAAACGGTGAGAACCCAATTCGATTCGATTTGGGTTATAGTTGACCGATTGACAAAAAGCGCTTTGTTTCTTCCCATTAAAGAAGCGATATCGTCGGAGACCTTGGCTAAGTTGTTTATCAAGGAAGTGGTCGCTCGTCATGGGGTTCCTATATCTATTATCTCGGATCGAGATACCCGTTTTACATCTCGGTTTTGGGAAAAGTTTCATGAAGATATGGGTACGAAATTGAAGTTGAGCACGGCGTATCATCCTCAAACGGACGGTCAAACCGAACGTACGAATCAAACTTTGGAAGATATGCTACGAGCGTGCATCATTGACTTCGGTGGTAGTTGGGATGAGCATTTGCCTTTGGTGGAATTCTCGTACAATAATAGTTATCATACTAGTATCGGGATGCCACCTTACGAAATGCTTTATGGGCGTAGGTGTCGAACTCCCGTTTGTTGGGGAGAAGTGGGTCAACGAGAGATCGGGAGTACCGATTTGGTTTTGGAGACGAACAACAAGATTGATATTATTCGGGAACATTTGAAGAAGGCTCAAGATAGGCAACAGTCGTATGCCGACAAACGTAGGCGAACGATCGAATTTCAAGAAGGAGACATGGTGATGCTTAAAGTTTCGCCATGGAAGGGTATTATTCGATTTCGAAAACGGGGAAAGTTAGCTCCTCGGTTTATTGGGCCATTCAAGGTTTTAGCTCGTGTTGGTGAAGTTGCATATCGATTGGAATTACCCGAAGAGCTTGCGGGGATCCATAATACATTTCATGTTTCCCACCTCCGTAAGTGTCTTGCGGATGATTCCTCATGGATGCCTTTAGACGAGATCGAGCTAAACAACAAGTTAGAATATGTCGAGGAACCGATTGCTATCCTTGACGAGAAGGTGAAAATGTTGAGAAATAAAGAGGTGAAAACTTTCAAGGTTCAATGGCGACGAAGTAAAGGTTCCGAGTTCACTTGGGAACCCGAAGAGTTCGTGTTGGTTTATCTTCCCTCGTGTCATGCGGCTTGGATTGCGAGGACGCAATCCGAATAAGTGGGGGAGAGTTGTAAGACCCGAGTATTCGTAGTGTACATATGTGTATATAAGTGTATTGTGCGGTACTTGGATCAGGGTTTGGTTGTATATATTTTAAAAGGCAAAAGAAGCTGGACTGGGAGGGTTGCGCGCCGCGCGGCCTAGTGGCGCGCCGCGCCATCTGTCTGTGACAGAATCCTCTTTTCCTTTTAATTAGACAATTGGAGGGCATTTTGGTCAATTCACTTTGTAGCCCGAATTTAATACCTTGGATCAGTTTTGGGGCTTCATTCACTCCACTTCCAACAACCTTATCCTCTCAAATTCAATTTCTAGTGAGAGAGTGCATCCTTGAGTGAGAAAGCTTCATTAGAGCTTGAAGGAGGTTAAATCGGGTCTTGGTGCAAGTTCTAAAGTCGTTCATCTAGTCGATAGCTACGTGGTGATTGTGTTGGTAAGTTATAAAACCCAATTTCCTACTTTAATTGCATTAGGGGTTAGGGTTTGGGTTATTAAGACTCATAAAACCCATTTGCTAGTAAATTAGGGGTTTCTTGGGGAATTTGGGTCATGAAGACTCAAGGATGACCAATTAGGGTTTTCAAAGTGTTAAATTAGATTATGAACCTAAATTGGATAGTTTATGTACTAGAACACCTTAATGATATGTGAATGGGTGTTATTTGGGTTTGGATGACCCAAATGGGTGTGTTGACCTTGAAATGGGTCAAATGGGTCTTTAATGACCTAAGTGGCCTTGCATGTATGAAAACGAGTTAACTTCGTGGTTAAAAGTGTGTTAATACCTTAATTGGCTAAAGTTAGGGTTTTTGGTGAAGTTAACCCATTATTAGGGTTAAAGGTGCAAAATGGGTCGGGATTGCACTTAGGGTCAAAAGACTCTAGATTGTTAAGTGAGTTGCTTGACCGACTTGAGTTGTGAATTGATTATGTGCTAAAATGGAATAGGTACGTTACATTGACGTTGCAAGTGCGGTTATCTTACACGAAGACTTCGAGGTGAGTGGAATAATTATATGCGTATGTATATAATGTATCTATTTGTCGTAGCGTGAAAGGTGTAGTGACGAGGTGTTAAGACACCACGTCTCACGTGAAGAGTGTAGCATCAAGGTGTTAAGATGCCACTCGGGTGTAGCATCGAGGTGTTAAGATGCCACCTAGGAGTGTAGTGTCGAGGTGTTAAGACACCACTCCGTAAAATAATGAGTGAAGCATCGAGGTGTTAAGATGCCACTCGGGGTGAAGTGCCGAGGTGTTAAGGTGCCACCCTAGGGGTTAGTGGTGCGAGGTGTTAAGTGCCCTAACGGATGTCGCGAGCGCCGTTCCCTTGTACTATTGGTTAACCATGGTTATTTGTGTTGTAAGCATATTATATTATTCGAGTTATATTTATATGCGGTTGTATTGCTAGCTTGTGGTATTGGAGATTTATAGCTTGATATTGCGACGATAAGCTAATGTTGTTTGCTAGCATGTTTGGGGTTGTGTAAGTGTATGCAAGTAGGTATAATTATATATGTATTCGTATAATTATTGCATTCACTAAGCTTTGCTTACCCTCTCGTTGTTTACCATTTTATAGGTTCGGTTTTGGACAAGGGTAAGGGCATCGTTTTGGACTAGAGATCCCGCTTGATGCTAGGGGACGCTTTTGGCTTTAGTAGCTCTTGGAGTTTGACCGATAGTTGGGTAGTTTAATCTCAAACGCCATGCTCATTGTGTAGTTTGGAACTTAAACTTTTGGTGGTCGTAACTCGTACATTTGTATTAAACTCGTAAAACGGCCGATGTGGGCCCCGCTTGTAAAACTTTAATTTTATGTTTGAAACATGTTAGTTTTACATATTTGGTAGTATGGTAAAAAGCGTTTTGTCTAAAAGTGCCGGGAACTAGTCAATCTTTTCGCGGTTAAAAAGTCCCGGGGACAGCCAGATATGGCGCGGCGCGCGGGCCATATGGCGCGGCGCGCCGATGGTCTGCAACAGAAATTTTTTTTATTTCGTATTTTCACAAGGTTTTGTCGGGTGTTGGTTTGGGTTGTTACAAGTGGTATCAGAGCATGGTCTAAGGGATTTAGGTGACTTGAGATAGGCGCCTAGACTTAGACTTTTTGTGTGCGCGTTTATGCGGGACTTGTAGGACTTTGGGTCGGATCGGGATTGGTTTGTGCATAGGTTTATGTAAACTAATCATGTGCTATTTGTTATGTATGTTTAGCGAGCATCGAGCGAGATGGACGTTGTACTAGCAAGTTAACGCGACGTGCTCGCGTAACAATGATTAGCTACCATTGTTACGGGTTCAAATCGTGTCAAACAAGCGATGTACGACGATTGTTGAGCAAGATGGGGTAGTGTGGTGTATATGTATATACTTATGTGTTAAATCCTTTTCGTCTCGTTGTTTAATCTATTTCGTCTTATAGAATGAAGATGAGAAACGGGCATGATATCAACGGCGGAGGTACTAGTGAAGAAGTCGAGTTTACGGCCAAGGTTGAGGCCATTTTGAAAAGGCATCATGAAGCTTTTCTCGAGGACGTTAAGAAGATGTTCCTAGATACGATTGACGAGCAATTAGTCAATGTGGTAAAGGAGCAAGTTAAGGCCGTTCTTCGCGAAGATAATGTGGGAAGACGGGACTTTTTCTATAAGAATTTCAAGGACTCTCAACCTCCCTCTTTTGATGGTGAAAGAGATCCTCTTAAGAGCGCCCGTTGGATCTCCGATATGGAGGGGGCCTTCCGTACTTGTGAATGTCCTCTCGATAAGAGGACAAGGTACGGGTGTAGTATGTTGAGGGGCGATGCCAAGTTGTGGTGGGATGCAAAGCTCCAGGTTTATGGTGAAGAGCAATGCATGGAATTCACTTGGGATGAATTCAAGTCCGAATTTTTCAAGGAATACCGAACTTCGGCCGATCTTACTAGGCTTAAGGACGAGTTACGTTCCTTGAGGCAAGGGTCGATGGATTTGAACACTCTCAAATCCGTGTTTTTGTCCAAGACCCAATTTTGCCCGGAGTACGTCGGGAATGATAAAATGTTGAAGGAAGATTTCTATCGAACCTTGAACGACAACTATCAAGATAAGATTAGTGTGAAGGTAGTGAAAAGCTTTGATGAGTTGTTTGACATGGCCAAAGGTTTCGAGTCGCTCATCTTAAGAAAGAGTGGTTTTACTTTTGGCAAGAGAAAAAGTGAAGGTTCGAGCTATTCAAACTTTTCGAACAAAAAGAACAAGAAAAGTTCCGAAAGTGTCAATAGCGTGAGGAAGGGCGCTTCCGGTGGTTTTACTTTTACGTGCTATAATTGTGGGCAAGCGGGTCATATGGCTCGTGATTGTCCAAAACCATCTTCCGGAAACAAGCTCACTTGTTTTAATTGCGGTAAAGAAGGGCATAAGAAGCCGGAGTGTCCCGATTTGTGCAACGATAATGTTAAGCGTTTAGAGAAGACGGCAGGTACGGCTAGGGGTCGCAACTATTTGATGACCAATGATGAAGCCAAACAATCGCGCGAAGTTGTCTCAGGTACTTACATGGTTAATTTTAATCCGGCAAGGATTCTTTTCGATAGCGGTGCAAATTTGTCGTTTGTGTCTCCTAAATTTGTACCTAAACTTAATAGACCGTTAGCTAAGTTAAGTCATCCGATAGAAGTCGAAATAGCGGACGGCAAGACGGTGCTAGTGGTTGATGTGTGTGAAAATTGTGATGTTGTTTTTGGTGCTGAAACCTTTAAAATTGATCTTATTCCAATGACCTTGGGCGACTTTGATATTGTCATTGGTATGGATTGGCTCGATCATTATAGAGCCGATATTGCATGCCATGATAAGTTTATTCGTGTGAAGACCCTAAGTGGGGGAGAGTTAATTATTCATGGTGATAAGCGAAGGAGACCGGTGCCGATATGCACTTTTGCACGGGCACGTCGTTTTGTTGTTACCGGTGGCATGGCTTTCCTTGCTCATGTTGTTGATACTCACAATGAGCCACCACCTATTCGTGAAATTCCGGTTGTTAGTGAATTCGAAGACGTCTTTCCGGACGAATTACCGGGTGTTCCGGCGGAAAGACAAGTTGAGTTTCGTATTGAGTTGGTTCCGGGAGCTACTCCCATTGCTAAAACTCCTTATCGTTTGGCACCAACGGAAATGCAAGAGTTGTTAAATCAAACCCAAGAGTTGCTCGAGAAGGGTTTTATTCGACCGAGTGCTTCGCCATGGGGCGCTCCGGTGTTATTTGTGAAGAAGAAAGATGGTAGTATGCGTATGTGCATTGATTACCGTGAGTTGAATAAAGTGACGATCAAGAATCGTTATCCGTTACCTAGGATCGACGATTTGTTTGATCAACTCCAAGGTGCAACGTATTTCTCTAAAATCGACCTACGGTCCGGCTATCACCAAATGCGGGTCCGTGAGGAAGATATTGAGAAAACGGCTTTTCGAACGCGTTATGGGCATTTTGAGTTTGTGGTAATGCCTTTTGGTCTTACGAATGCACCGGCGGCATTCATGGATCTTATGAACCGAGTGTGCCAACCTATGTTGGACAAGTCGGTAATAGTGTTCATTGACGACATACTAGTCTACTCGAAAAGTATGAACGAACATGAACATCATTTGCGTGAAGTATTGAAGACGCTACGAAGGGAGAAGTTGTATGCAAAGTTCTCCAAATGTGAATTTTGGCTAAGGGAAGTTCAATTCCTTGGTCATATCATGAACGAAAACGGTATTCAAGTAGATCCGGGGAAGATCGAAACGGTGAAGAGTTGGGGACGACCGACTACGCCTACGGAAATCCGAAGTTTTCTCGGATTGGCCGGTTATTATCGTTGGTTTATCCAAGACTTTTCTAAGATTGCTTCTCCATTGACTAAGTTGACAAGAAAGAATGCTAGGTTCAATTGGGAGAACGAGCAAGAAATTGCTTTTCAATTGTTAAAAGAGAAGTTGTGTCAAGCTCCGGTGTTAGTGTTGCCGGAAGGTGTTGAAGACATGGTGGTTTATTGTGATGCTTCCTTAAATGGTCTCGGGTGTGTTCTAATGTAAAGAGGTAAGGTCATCGCTTATGCCTCTCGACAATTAAAGGAACATGAAACGAGGTATCCGACTCATGATCTTGAGTTGGCAGCGGTAGTGCATGCGTTAAAAATTTGGCGCCATTACTTGTATGGTGTCAAGTGTACAATTTATTCAGATCATAAGAGTTTGAAACATCTCTTTAATCAACGAGATTTGAATTATCGCCAACGTAGGTGGATGGATGTGGTGAAAGACTACGATTGTGAAATGCTTTATCATCCGGGTAAGGCGAATGTGGTCGCGGATGCGTTGAGTCGAAAGAGTCAACATCCGGCGATAAAAGTTGGGTCGTTACGTTTGATTATTACCAACGATTTTCTTGAAAAGCTTGGTGAGATTCAAATAGAGGCTTATGTTCACAACAAGCATACGGAGCGAATCGTGGGCCAATCGGAGTTTATTACTATGGGTCTGCATGGGTTGTTGTCCTTTCAAGGAAGGGTGTGGGTGCCTAAGATGGGTGATTACCGACGGGTGCTACTTGATGAAGCACATAAGTCAAAATATTCCATTCATCCGGGCGCGACGAAAATGTACCTTGACTTGAAGAAAGATTATTGGTGGCCGGGCATGAAGCGTGATGTTGTGAAGTATGTTGAGCAATGCGTCACGTGTTTGCAAGTAAAAGCCGAACACCAAAAACCGTATGGTAAATTACAGCCGTTAGAAATCCCGAAATGGAAATGGGAGCACATTACCATGGATTTCATTACAAAGTTACCTAAAACGGTGAGAACCCAATTCGATTCGATTTGGGTTATAGTTGACCGATTGACAAAAAGCGCTTTGTTTCTTCCCATTAAAGAAGCGATATCGTCGGAGACCTTGGCTAAGTTGTTTATCAAGGAAGTGGTCGCTCGTCATGGGGTTCCTATATCTATTATCTCGGATCGAGATACCCGTTTTACATCTCGGTTTTGGGAAAAGTTTCATGAAGATATGGGTACGAAATTGAAGTTGAGCACGGCGTATCATCCTCAAACGGACGGTCAAACCGAACGTACGAATCAAACTTTGGAAGATATGCTACGAGCGTGCATCATTGACTTCGGTGGTAGTTGGGATGAGCATTTGCCTTTGGTGGAATTCTCGTACAATAATAGTTATCATACTAGTATCGGGATGCCACCTTACGAAATGCTTTATGGGCGTAGGTGTCGAACTCCCGTTTGTTGGGGAGAAGTGGGTCAACGAGAGATCGGGAGTACCGATTTGGTTTTGGAGACGAACAACAAGATTGATATTATTCGGGAACATTTGAAGAAGGCTCAAGATAGGCAACAGTCGTATGCCGACAAACGTAGGCGAACGATCGAATTTCAAGAAGGAGACATGGTGATGCTTAAAGTTTCGCCATGGAAGGGTATTATTCGATTTCGAAAACGGGGAAAGTTAGCTCCTCGGTTTATTGGGCCATTCAAGGTTTTAGCTCGTGTTGGTGAAGTTGCATATCGATTGGAATTACCCGAAGAGCTTGCGGGGATCCATAATACATTTCATGTTTCCCACCTCCGTAAGTGTCTTGCGGATGATTCCTCATGGATGCCTTTAGACGAGATCGAGCTAAACAACAAGTTAGAATATGTCGAGGAACCGATTGCTATCCTTGACGAGAAGGTGAAAATGTTGAGAAATAAAGAGGTGAAAACTTTCAAGGTTCAATGGCGACGAAGTAAAGGTTCTGAGTTCACTTGGGAACCCGAAGAGTTCGTGTTAGTTTATCTTCCCTCGTGTCATGCAGCTTGGATTGCGAGGACGCAATCCGAATAAGTGGGGGAGAGTTGTAAGACCCGAGTATTCGTAGTGTACATATGTGTATATAAGTGTATTGTGCGGTACTTGGATCAGGGTTTGGTTGTATATATTTTAAAAGGCAAAAGAAGCTGGACTGGGAGGGTTGCGCGCCGCGCGGCCTAGTGGCGCGCCGCGCCATCTGTCTGTGACAGAATCCTCTTTTCCTTTTAATTAGACAATTGGAGGGCATTTTGGTCAATTCACTTTGTAGCCCGAATTTAATACCTTGGATCAGTTTTGGAGCTTCATTCACTCCACTTCCAACAACCTTATCCTCTCAAATTCAATTTCTAGTGAGAGAGTGCATCCTTGAGTGAGAAAGCTTCATTAGAGCTTGAAGGAGGTTAAATCGGGTCTTGGTGCAAGTTCTAAAGTCGTTCATCTAGTCGATAGCTACGTGGTGATTGTGTTGGTAAGTTATAAAACCCAATTTCCTACTTTAATTGCATTAGGGGTTAGGGTTTGGGTTATTAAGACTCATAAAACCCATTTGCTAGTAAATTAGGGGTTTCTTGGGGAATTTGGGTCATGAAGACTCAAGGATGACCAATTAGGGTTTTCAAAGTGTTAAATTAGATTATGAACCTAAATTGGATAGTTTATGTACTAGAACACCTTAATGATATGTGAATGGGTGTTATTTGGGTTTGGATGACCCAAATGGGTGTGTTGACCTTGAAATGGGTCAAATGGGTCTTTAATGACCTAAGTGGCCTTGCATGTATGAAAACGAGTTAACTTCGTGGTTAAAAGTGTGTTAATACCTTAATTGGCTAAAGTTAGGGTTTTTGGTGAAGTTAACCCATTATTAGGGTTAAAGGTGCAAAATGGGTCGGGATTGCACTTAGGGTCAAAAGACTCTAGATTGTTAAGTGAGTTGCTTGACCGACTTGAGTTGTGAATTGATTATGTGCTAAAATGGAATAGGTACGTTACATTGACGTTGCAAGTGCGGTTATCTTACACGAAGACTTCGAGGTGAGTGGAATAATTATATGCGTATGTATATAATGTATCTATTTGTCGTAGCGTGAAAGGTGTAGTGTCGAGGTGTTAAGACACCACGTTTCACGTGAAGAGTGTAGCATCGAGGTGTTAAGATGCCACTCGGGTGTAGCATCGAGGTGTTAAGACACCACTCCGTAAAATAATGAGTGAAGCATCGAGGTGTTAAGATGCCACTCGGGGTGAGGTGCCGAGGTGTTAAGGTGCCACCCTAGGGGTTAGTGGTGCGAGGTGTTAAGTGCCCTAACGGATGTTGCGAACACCGATGGCGTTTTCGCGAGCGCCGTTCCCTTGTACTATTGGTTAACCATGGTTATTTGTGTTGTAAGCATATTATATTATTCGAGTTATATTTATATTCGGTTGTATTGCTAGCTTGTGGTATTGGAGATTTATAGCTTGATATTGCGACGATAAGCTAATGTTGTTTACTAGCATGTTTGGGGTTGTGTAAGTGTATGCAAGTAGGTATAATTATATATGTATTCGTATAATTATTGCATTCACTAAGCTTTGCTTACCCTCTCGTTGTTTACCATTTTATAGGTTCGGTTTTGGACAAGGGTAAGGGCATCGTTTTGGACTAGAGATCCCGCTTGATGCTAGGGGACGCTTTTGGCTTTAGTAGCTCTTGGAGTTTGACCGATAGTTGGGTAGTTTAATCCCAAACGCCATGCTCATTGTGTAGTTTGGAACTTAAACTTTTGGTGGTTGAAACTCGTACATTTGTATTAAACTCGTAAAACGGCCGATGTGGGCCCCGCTTGTAAAACTTTAATTTTATGTTTGAAACATGTTAGTTTTACATATTTGGTAGTATGGTAAAAAGCGTTTTGTCAAAAAGTGCCGGGAACTAGTCAATCTTTTCGCGGTTAAAAAGTCCCGGGGACAGCCAAATATGGCGCGGCGCGCGGGCCATATGGCGCGGCGCGCCGATGGTCTGCAACAGAAATTTTTTTTATTTCGTATTTTCACAAGGTTTTGTCGGGTGTTGGTTTGGGTTGTTACATAAGAATATTCCCATCATTCCGGGACACCCTTCGGATATGATATAAATTTCGAAGTACTAAAGCATCCGGTACTTTGGATGGGGTTTGTTAGGCCCAATAGATCTATCTTTAGGATTCGCGTCAATTAGGGTGTCTGTTCCCTAATTCTTAGATTACCAGACTTAATAAAAAGGGGCATATTCGATTTCGATAATTCAACCATAGAATGTAGTTTCACGTACTTGTGTCTATTTTGTAAATCATTTATAAAACCTGCATGTATTCTCATCCCAAAAATATTAGATTTTAAAAGTGGGACTATAACTCACTTTCACAGATTTTTACTTCGTCGGGAAGTAAGACTTGGCCACTGGTTGATTCACGAACCTATAACAATATATACATATATATCAAAGTATGTTCAAAATATATTTACAACACTTTTAATATATTTTGATGTTTTAAGTTTATTAAGTCAGCTGTCCTCGTTAGTAACCTACAACTAGTTGTTCACAGTTAGATGTACATAAATAAATAGATAAATATTATCTTGAATCAATCCACGACCCAGTGTATACGTATCTCAGTATTGATCACAACTCAAACTATATATATTTTGGAATCAACCTCAACCCTGTATAGCTAACTCCAACATTCACATATAGAGTGTCTATGGTTGTTCCAAAATATATATAGATGTGTCGACATGATAGGTCGAAACATTGTATACGTGTCTATGGTATCTCAAGATTACATAATATACAATACAAGTTGATTAAGTTATGGTTGGAATAGATTTGTTACCAATTTTCACGTAGCTAAAATGAGAAAAATTATCCAATCTTGTTTTACCCATAACTTCTTCATTTTAAATCCGTTTTGAGTGAATCAAATTGCTATGGTTTCATATTGAACTCTATTTTATGAATCTAAACAGAAAAAGTATCGGTTTATAGTTGGAAAAATAAGTTACAAGTTGTTTTTGTAAAGGTAGTCATTTCAGTCGAAAGAACGACGTCTAGATGACCATTTTAGAAAACATACTTCCACTTTGAGTTTAACCATAATTTTTGGATATAGTTTCATGTTCATAATAAAAATCATTTTCTCAGAATAACAACTTTTAAATCAAAGTTTATCATAGTTTTTAATTAACTAACCCAAAACAGCCCGCGGTGTTACTACGACGGCGTAAATCCGGTTTTACGGTGTTTTTCGTGTTTCCAGGTTTTAAATCATTAAGTTAGCATATCATATAGTTATAGAACATGTGTTTAGTTGATTTTAAAAGTCAAGTTAGAAGGATTAACTTTTGTTTGCGAACAAGTTTAGAATTAACTAAACTATGTTCTAGTGATTACAAGTTTAAACCTTCGAATAAGATAGCTTTATATGTATGAATCGAATGATGTTATGAACATCATTACTACCTTAAGTTCCTTAGATAAACCTACTGAAAAATAGAAAAATGGATCTAGCTTCAATGGATCCTTGGATGGCTCGAAGTTCTTGAAGCAGAATCATGACACGAAAACAAGTTCAAGTAAGATCATCACTTGAAATAAGATTGTTATAGTTATAGAAATTGAACCAAAGTTTGAATATGATTATTACCTTGTATTAGAATGATAACCTACTGTAAGAAACAAAAATTTCTTGAGGTTGGATGATCACCTTACAAGATTGGAAGTGAGCTAGCAAACTTGAAAGTATTCTTGATTTTATGTAACTAGAACTTGTAGAATTTATGAAGAACACTTAGAACTTGAAGATAGAACTTGAGAGAGATCAATTAGATGAAGAAAATTGAAGAATGAAAGTGTTTGTAGGTGTTTTTGGTCGTTGGTGTATGGATTAGATATAAAGGATATGTAATTTTGTTTTCATGTAAATAAGTCATGAATGATTACTCATATTTTTGTAATTTTATGAGATATTTCATGCTAGTTGCCAAATGATGGTTCCCACATGTGTTAGGTGACTCACATGGGCTGCTAATAGCTGATCATTGGAGTGTATATACCAATAGTACATACATCTAAAAGCTGTGTATTGTACGAGTACAAATACGGGCGCATACGAGTAGAATTGTTGATGAAACTGAACGAGGATGTAATTGTAAGCATTTTTGTTAAGTAGAAGTATTTTGATAAGTGTATTGAAGTCTTTCAAAAGTGTATAAATACATATTAAAACACTACATGTATATACATTTTAACTGAGTCGTTAAGTCATCGTTAGTCGTTACATGTAAGTGTTGTTTTGAAACCTTTAGGTTAACGATCTTGTTAAATGTTGTTAACCCAATGTTTATAATATCAAATGAGATTTTAAATTATTATATTATCATGATATTATCATGTATGAATATCTCTTAATATGATATATATACATTAAATGTCTTTACAACGATAATCGTTACATATATGTCTCGTTTAAAAATCATTAAATTAGTAGTCTTGTTTTTACATATGTAGTTCATTGTTAATATACTTAATGATATGTTTACTTATCATAGTATCATGTTAACGATATATATATCCATATATATGTCATCATATAGTTTTTACAAGTTTTAACGTTCGTGAATCACCAGTCAACTTGGGTGGTCAATTGTCTATATGAAACATATTTCAATTAATCAAGTCTTAATAAGTTTGATTGCTTAACATGTTGGAAACATTTAATCATGTAAATATCAATCTCAATTAATATATATAAACATGGAAAAGTTCGGGTCACTACATCAATCTTTTCTTCCGTAGATGAAGTGCGGTTGGTTCATTCTTTCGATTGAGGTGTTTTCAAGAATTATGAAAGTTTTGAACGTAGATTGTAATCGTCAAGATACAAATGAGGTTTAAGATGAAATCAAGTGGCAAACTTGAAGAAATGTTTAGTTTCATATGTTATAATCAATATTTTAATTCATTTTAATTGTCCAATGTCATTAGTCCACAGTTAGGAGTCCACAATTTGTAGTTCAACAATTCATATTTAGTTTAATATATAATATTCGAATTAATTAATACGTATCGTGACCCATTGTATACATATCTCAGACTCGATCACAACTTAAAGTATATATATTATTGTAGAATCAACCTCAACCCTGTATAGCTAACTCGATCATTACTGCATATAGAGTGTCTATGGTTATTCCAAATAATATATATAGATGCGTCGATATGATATGTCAAAACCTTGTATACGTGTCCCGATATTTAAAGTGCGTAAAATAAATAACAGAAATTAAATGATGATAAATAAAATTGCGAGAATATAAATTGCGATAATTAAATTGCGATAAATAAAATGTAATCAGTTAGCTAGTAACAGTTAGCTAGGAACAGTTAGCGTGGATTCTTAACAAGATTTCTCATAGTTAATTTGTTTGTTTCTAACAAATTTTATTTGTGTCCAATGTTTTCCTCATTATGCCACTTGTTAGATTCTGGTAGGTCAAAATCCAAATATGAAATTGAATGAAAATGTTTATTCTGCGGTGAACGGATACGTATATCTGTGGATGTAAATAGGATAGTAAATGACTGTTGAATCAAATTGGAAGAACGTACAGTGTAACTTGTTAATGTGAAATCTAAATATTTCTAGGGTATTACCTACCCGTTAAAATATTTTCACGATTAACAGTTTGTACAAAAGAATTTTTAATTACAATCTTTATGAAAGTATACTTACATATATATTTTCTTCAGTTGTAATCATGGATTTATAGATATCGATTGTTAAATCGTTAATGAAAGATGTGAATGATAACATATGTGAATTAATTATGATAGAAGCCCTTTAAAGCTTCTTTTATCTTTCTCGGGTATTACCTACCCGTTAAAAATTCACACGTCATAGTTAATATGAAAAGAATTTTTATTACGATCTCGAGATATACATAAATAAATATATACATATATCTTTTAATCATGAACAGAAAGTAATGAATTAATATTTCATAATTCATCATTCTCAGTACTCTTCGGTGTCTATGGTGCTTACGGAGCTTGTGGTGATGGAAATGATGCTGGTGCTGGTGCTGGTGGTGTTGGTACTGCTTGTGGTACCTGCGTAATAGATGCGAGCCTAGCTTCCAAATCGAACACCGTCACCTCCAAGGTTTCTACTTTACGCTCGAGTCTATGAATTAGTTTTACCCATTCTTCCATAAGGTTTGTCAATTCTTGATATTTAGTTCGATGTCTTCTAACTTCTTCTAATAATCCTATCTGATTAGAATTCGGGTGTGGAGGACGAATACTATCTTTAACGACGTCGACTCGACCTTCGAGACGAAAAATCCATGCGAAAAGAGTGAAAATGGTATTGCGAACAGGTTTGCCGGTAAGCGGATCGAGCACTCCGACTTTAGGTGGTAAGTTCGGCTCGTGATATGGTGTACCTTCTCCATTTCTCCATAGGGTAAGTATTTCACGAACCCATCCCTACTTTCTAAAGAAATCACGGTAGTTGATCGGTTGGTGCGCTCCCGTCACGCTTTCTTCGGAGTCAGAGGAACTTGGTAGATTCGTAGAGGCCATCTTACGCGATCACATAAAAGATTTTTGGTATGAAAAATTTAGTGACAGCAAATGATAGTTGAATGATATTCTCAATGCATAATTTGCATAGATATATATCTATATAGTACCAGGATCCCTTAAATTACGGAGAAATTTACGGGAGATATCAGGCAAAGTTTACCGTAATAGATATGCTAAGAAATGAATTTTTCTATACACTATCTATGCAATAAAGGTAGTAGGACGTTTCTAGACTAAGAATGATAAGCAGGTAATTTTTTACACGAAATGATAAGAAAAACTTTTGACATGCAGACACAGTCGAAGTCCAGACTCACTAATGCATCTAAATAACCATCAGTTAGACACACTAATGCTAGACCTGGTTCGCTAAGATCGCGGCTCTGATACCACATGAAATGACTCGTCCTAATCTATAAGGACGAATACAATAACATATGATTTCATTGCGAGGTATTTGACCTCTATATGATACATTTTACAAACATTGCATTCGTTTTTAGAAGACAACCATTCATTACATCGAAATTTGACGGCATGCATACCATTTCATAATATATCCAACTATAATTGACTTATTAATAAACTTGATGAACTCAATAACTCGAATGCAACATCTTTTGAAATATGTCATGAATGACTCCAAGTAACATCTTTATAATGAGAAAATGCACAGCGGAAGATTTCTTTCAAACCTGAGAATAAACATGCTTTAAAGTGTCAACCAAAAGGTTGGTGAGTTCGTTAGTTTAACATAAATAATCATTTCCATCATTTTAATAGACCACAAGAATTTCATTTCCATTTCTCATAAATATACGTCCCATGCATAGAGATAAAAATCATTCATATGGATTGAACACCTGGTAATCGACATTAACAAGATGCGTATAAGAATATCCCCTATCATTCTGGGACATCCATCGGACATGATAAAACAATATTGAAGTTGAAATGTCCCGTTCATATTGATTATAAACGTTCCATATTAATTGATTTCGTCGCGAGGTTTTGACCTCTATATGAGACGTTTTTCAAAGACTGCATTCATTTTTAAAACAACCATAACCTTTATTTTATCTATAAAGGTTTAAAAAGCATTACGTAGATTATCAAATACTGATAATCTAAAATATACCGTTTACACACGACCATTACATAATGGTTTACAATAAGAATATATTACATCAAAAATAAGTTTCATGAATGCAGTTTTTACATAATATCATACAAGCATGGACTCCAAATCTTGTCCTTATTTTAGTATGGAACAGCGGAAGCTCTTAATAATCACCTGAGAATAAACAGGCTTAAAACGTCAACAAAAATGTTGATGAGTTATAGGTTTAACGTATATATTATCAAATCATAATAATAGACCACAAGATTTCATATTTCAATATACATCCCATACTTAGAGATAAAAATCATTCATACGGTGAACACCTGGTAACCGACATTAACAAGATGCATATAAGAATATCCCCATCATTCCGGGACATCCATCGGACATGATATAAAAACTCGAAGTACTAAAGAATTCACTACAACGGATGGGGTTTGTTGGGCCCAATTGATCTATCTTTAGGATTCGCGTCAATTAGTAGACTGGTTTACTAATTCTTAGGTTACCAAGTAAAAGGGGTGTAGTGACCCGAACTTTTCCATGTTTATATATATTAATTGAGATTGATATTTACATGATTAAATGTTTCCAACATGTTAAGCAATCAAACTTGTTAAGACTTGATTAATTGAAATATGTTTCATATAGACAATTGACCACCCAAGTTGACCGGCGATTCACGAACGTTAAAACTTGTAAAAACGACATGACGATATATATATATAGATATACATATGGTTAACATGAGATTATGATAAGTAAGTATCTCCATAAGTATATTAACAATGAGTTATATACATATAAACAAGACTACTAACTTAAGGATTTCGAAACGAGACATATATGTAACGATTATCGTTGTAACGACATTTAAATGTATATATATCATATTAAGATATATTAATATATCATAATATCATGATAATATAATAATTTAACATCTCATTAGATATAATAAACAATGGGTTAACAACATTAATTGAGATCGTTAACTTAAAGGTTTCAAAATAACACTTACATGTAACGACTAACGATGACTTAACGACTCAGTTAAAATGTATATACATGTAGTGTATTTAGATGTATTAAAATACTTTTGGAAGACTTCAAGACATATATCAAAACACTCATACTTAACGAAAATGGTTACAGTTACTTTCCCATTCTTTTCTTTCATCAAGAATTCTAGTCGTATTCTTACCCGTATTATACACAGCTTCAAAACGTACTTACTATGGGTATATACCAATAGGAACTAGCATGGGATTCCACTCTTGATTATGTCATGTATGACTAATCAATTTTAACTTCTACCATGAGCTAGTCAACTAACTAGAACTCCTTTTAACCCCACTCACCACTCACCAATTACCACTCATCATTCACTCCATTTCACTTCCAATTCTCTTTCTAATTCTCTCTCAACACACACACACTATTATGAATGTATTTTTCCAGTAGTTAATCATCATCTTCATCAAAAATCACTTCAAGAATCAAGCTATAATCATCATAGGAAGAACACTTCAAGAACACTTCAAAAATCCCTTCAAGTTTACTAATTTACTTCAAAGCTTTCTAATCCATTCCAAGTAATCATCTAAGATCAAGAACCTTTGTTATATACAGTAGGTTATCTTTCTTATTCAAGGTAATATTCATATTCAAACTTTGATTCAATTTCTATAACTATAAACTATCTTAATTCGAGTAAAAATCTTACTTGAAACTGTTTTTGTGTCATGATCCTACTTCAAGAACTTTCAAGCCATCCAAGATCCTTCGAAGATAGATCATTTCTTGTCACTTCCAGTAGGTTTACCTACTAAACTTGAGGTAGTAATGATGTTCATAACATCATTCGATTCATATATATAAAACTATCTTATTCGAAGGTTTAAACTCATAATCACTAGAACATAGTTTAGTTAATTCTAAACTTGTTCGCAAACAAAAGTTAATCCTTCTAACTTGACTTTTAAAATTAACTAAACACATGTTCTATATCTATATGATATTCTAACTTAATGATTTAAAACCTGGAAACACGAAAAACACCGTAAAACCGGATTTACGCCGTCGTAGTAACACCGCGGGCTGTTTTGGGTTAGTTAATTAAAAACTATGATAAAATTTGATTTAAAAGTTGTTATTCTGAGAAAATGATTTTTATTATGAACATGAAACTATATCTAAAAATTATGGTTAAACTCAAAGTGGAAGTATGTTTTCTAAAATGGTCATCTAGACGTCGTTCTTTCGACTGAAATGACTACCTTTACAAAAATGACTTGTAACTTATTTTTCCGACAATAAACCTATATTTTTTCTGTTTAGATTCATAAAATAGAGTTCAATATGAAACCATAGCAATTTGATTCACTCAAAATGGATTTAAAATGAAGAAGTTATGGGTAAAACAAGATTGGATAATTTTTCTCATTTTAGCTACGTGAAAATTGGTAACAAATCTATTCCAACCATAACTTAATCAACTTGTATTGTATATTATGTAATCTTGAGATACCATAGACACGTATACAATGTTTCGACCTATCATGTCGACACATCTATATATATTTCGGAACAACCATAGACACTCTATATGTGAATGTTGGAGTTAGCTATACAGGGTTGAGGTTGATTCCAAAATATATATAGTTTGAGTTGTGATCAATACTGAGATACGTATACACTGGGTCGTGGATTGATTCAAGATAATATTTATCGATTTATTTCTATACATCTAACTGTGGACAACTAGTTGTAGGTTACTAACGAGGACAGCTGACTTAATAAACTTAAAACATCAAAATATATTAAAAGTGTTGTAAATATATTTTGAACATACTTTGATATATATGTATATATTGTTATAGGTTCGTGAATCAACCAGTGGCCAAGTCTTACTTCCCGACGAAGTAAAAATCTGTGAAAGTGAGTTATAGTTCCACTTTTAAAATCTAATATTTTTGGGATGAGAATACATGCATGTTTTATAAATGATTTACAAAATAGACACAAGTACGTGAAACTACATTCTATGGTTGAATTATCGAAATCGAATATGCCCCTTTTTATTAAGTCTGGTAATCTATGAATTAGGGAACAGACACCCTAATTGACGCGAATCCTAAAGATAGATCTATTGGGCCTAACAAACCCCATCCAAAGTACCGGATGCTTTAGTACTTCGAAATTTATATCATATCCGAAGGGTGTCCCGGAATGATGGGGATATTCTTATATATGCATCTTGTTAATGTCGGTTACCAGGTGTTCACCATATGAATGATTTTTATCTCTATGTATGGGATGTGTATTGAAATATGAAATCTTGTGGTCTATTGTTACGATTTGATATATATAGGTTAAACCTATAACTCACTAACATTTTTGTTGACGTTTAAAGCATGTTTATTCTCAGGTGAATATTAAGAGCTTCCGCTGTTGCATACTAAAATAAGGACAAGATTTGGAGTCCATGTTTGTATGATATTGTGTAAAAACTGCATTCAAGAAACTGATTTCGATGTAACATATTTGTATTGTAAACTATTATGTAATGGTCGTGTGTAAACATGATATTTTAGATTATCATTATTTGATAATCTACGTAAAGCTTTTTAAACCTTTATTTATGAAATAAAGATTATGGTTTGTTTTAAAAATGAATGCAGTCTTTCAAAAAACGTCTCATATAGAGGTCAAAACCTCGCAACGAAATCAATTAATATGGAACGTTTTTAATCAATAAGAACGGGACATTTCAGTTGGTATCCGAGCGTTGGTCTTATAGAACCAGAATTTTACATTAGTGTGTCTTATCTAGTTTGTTAGGATGCATTAGTGAGTCTGGACTTCGACCGTGTTTACTTGAAAAATGATTCCTTAACAAATTTTGTTGGAAACTATATATTTTTAACATGTGAATATTATGTGATATATTAATCTCTTAACGCGTTTGATATTATGTGATAGATGTCTACCTCTAGAACAAGTCCCATTGACTCACCTAATAATAATGAAGAGTCAAATGTAAATTGGAATGATTCGTGGACTGATTCACAAGTTCCCGAAGAGGAACCGGAAGAAGAGTCGGAACCAGAAGAAGAATCGGAACCGGAAGAAGAATCGGAACCGGATGAAGAAATAGAACCGGTGGGGGAAATAATAAAACGGTTGAGTAAAAGAAAATCCTCAACCAACCGACCAAGGTTAATTATGGTCAATGGTGTTTCCGCTAAGGAAGCAAAATATTGGGAGGATTACCAATTCTCCGATGAATCGGATTCTGACGAGAATTCCGATGATGTTATAGAAATTACCCCAACTGAATTTAAAAAGGCAAAAGAAAATAATAAGGGAAAGGGCATAAAAATAGAGAAATCTAATTCCAACCCCGATGAACTTTATATGTATCGTCAACCCCCGAAGTCCTTAAGTTGTAACAATGACCCGGGAACCTCTAAACCACCAGGTTTTTCTAAACCAATGTGGAAAACGACGGCTCGTATTAGGGGAACATCATATATCCCTAGAAACTTGGCAAAACGAACCAAAACCGAAGAAGAAGAAACAAGCTAGTGGGAATAAGATAGTTGTATTCGTGTGGTGTAATATATGTAATATAGTGTGCTTATGCTTTATGATATATGTAAAAATTGCTTGTATTAATAAGTATTTTTTTTTAATGAATCTAACTCTTGTCTATTTTACAGTATAAAAACACAAAATGGATAGACAACCCAATATTTTAAGAGACCTACCCGGAGACATGATTGATGAAATCTTGTCTAGAGTCGGTCAGAATTCTTCGGCACAACTATTTAAGGCGAGATCAGTTTGTAAGACATTCGAAGAACGTTCCAAGAATGCCTTGGTTTATAAAAGGCTTTCGTTCGAAAGATGGGGGATATCACATTGGGAAATCCATAAGTTACGATGTGTTTACTTTGACGCATATATTGCGGGGAACCCAAATGCTATTTTACGCAATGGGTTAAGAAATTATTTTGACTCAATATATCCGAATATTGGACTTCGTGATTTAGAAAAAGCGGCTAACATGCAACATAAAGAAGCATGTTATGCTTACGGATTAGTAATGTTCGCTTCTCACCAAAGTGAGAACAAGAACATCGGCCTACAACTATTAAACAAAACGTTCCCATAAGTGACGGAGTCGGTAATTGGGGTAAGAAATGAGGTTTTTAGATTGTTACGGGACTATTGGACATTACGTAACCCTCGTCCCTTTGACGACGTTACAACACGCTGTCTTATCAACGGCCATAATGGTTATGTTCCACAAGACCAAGGATGGGAAGTAGTCCTAGTAAAACCAGAATGCTTGACTTGTTTCTGGACGTATGAATTACGTGTCTTTATTGCCTTTGCTGAACGACTTGTGTACTAGCTAGAATTATCTTCACAACTATTTTGTATCAAAGTTATTGTGTGCTATATTTCATGCTTTATGTAAAATAAGCGGTATTATAAGTTTGTAAAATATTGTATAAAAGTTTGAACGCGAAGTATTATTATAATCAGTTTTTCATATAGAATTGTAGTAGTTGAATTGTATATTAGCTACTAAGTATGAACTTAACGGGTAGGTACTACCCGAATTTAAACTTATAAAACGCTAATATGAAGAAAAAGCTTTTATAAATGAGTTCATATTATGCTACGAAATACTATTAACTACTCTTAATATTCTGTATGATTAACTTGTTCCATTTGACTATTTTGAAGGAAATGGCACCGACTACTCGACACACCATGAATATGAATGAAGAGGAATTCCGTACTTTTCTAGCTTCAAACATAGCCGCAGTACAGGCTACGCTACATACCAATAATAACCTTGGATCTAGCAGTACAGGAAATCGTGTAGGATGCACCTACAAAGAATTCACTGCCTGCAAACCTTTGGAATTTGATGGAACCGAAGGACCGATCGGATTGAAACGGTGGACCGAGAAGGTCGAATCGGTGTTTGCCATAAGTAAGTGTACTGAAGAGGACAAAGTGAAGTACGCTACGTATACCTTCACAGGTTCTGCGTTAACATGGTGGAATACCTATCTAGAGCAAGTGGGACAAGATGATGCGTACGCACTACCGTGGTCAGCATTCAAGCACTTGATGAACGAGAAGTCCCGTCCCAGAACCGAGGTCAATAAGCTCAAGACAGAACTTAGAGGGTTACGAACCCAAGGATTTGATATTACAACGTACGAAAGACGATTCACAGAATTGTGCCTATTGTGTCCGGGAGCATTCGAAGATGAGGAAGAGAAGATCGACGCGTTTGTGAAAGGATTACCGGAAAGAATCCAAGAAGATATAAGTTCACACAAGCCCGCCTCCATACAACAGGCATGTAGAATGGCTCACAAACTAGTGAACCAGATTGAAGAAAAAATTAAAGAACAGACTGCTGAAGAGGCCAATGTGAAGCAAGTCAAAAGAAAGTGGGAGGAAAACGGTGATAAGAATCACCAATACAACAACAACAGCAATTACAACAATAATCGCAACAATTATCCCAACAATCGCAACATCAATCGCAACTACAACAAACGGCCCAACAACAACAACAACAACAACAACAACAGCAACTACAACAATCATCCCAACAACAATAATAACCGCAACAACAACAACAATCAGAAGCAGCTATGCCAAAGGTGTGAAAAGTATCACTCGGGGTTCTGCACCAAATTTTGAAACAAGTGTAAAAGAAATGGTCATAGCGCGGCGAAGTGTGAGGTCTACAGACCAGGGGTTAATAGAACGAAAGGAACAAATGGTGTCGGAATGAGTAATGGCAGAGCAAGTAGTGTCGGAGCAAGTTATGCCAATGTAGTTTGTTATAAATGTGGAAAACCGGGCTACATTATTAGAAATTGCTCGAACCAGGAGAACACGAATGGACAAGGCCGCGGAATAGTTTTCAATATTAATGCGGCAGAGGCACAAGAAGACCCGGAGCTTGTTATGGGTACGTTTCTTATTGACAATAAATCTGCTTACGTTTTATTTGATTCGGGTGCGGATAGAAGCTATATGAGTAGAGATTTTTGTGCTAAATTAAGTTGTCCATTGACGCCTTTGGATAGTAAATTTTTACTCGAATTAGCAAATGGTAAATTAATTTCAGCAGATAATATATGTCGGAATCGAGAAATTAAACTGGTTAGCGAAACATTTAAGATTGATTTGATACCAGTAGAGTTAGGGAGTTTTGATGTGATAATCGGTATGGACTGGTTGAAAGAAGTGAAAGCAGAGATCGTTTGTTACAAAAATGCAATTCGCATTATACGAGAAAAAGGAAAACCCTTAATGGTGTACGGAGAAAAGGGCAACACGAAACTACATCTTATTAGTAATTTGAAGGCACAAAAACTAATAAGAAAAGGTTGCTATGCTGTTCTAGCACACGTCGAGAAAGTACAAACTGAAGAAAAGAGCATCAATGATGTTCCCATTGCAAAAGAATTTCCCGATGTATTTCCGAAAGAATTACCGGGATTACCCCCACATCGATCCGTTGAATTTCAAATAGATCTTGTACCAAGAGCTGCACCAATAGCTCGTGCTCCTTACAGACTCGCACCCAACGAGATGAAAGAACTGCAAATCCAATTACAAGAACTTTTAGAGCGTGGTTTTATTCGACCAAGCACATCACCGTGGGGAGCTCCGGTTTTGTTTGTCAAGAAGAAAGATGGTACATTCAGGTTGTGTATCGACTACCGAGAGTTGAACAAACTTACCATCAAGAACCGCTACCCACTACCGAGAATCGACGACTTATTTGATCAACTACAAGGCTCGTCTGTTTATTCAAAGATTGACTTACGTTCCGAGTATCATCAAATGCGGGTGAAAGAAGATGATATTCCAAAGACTGCTTTCAGAACACGTTACGGTCATTACGAGTTTATGGTCATGCCGTTTGGTTTAACTAATGCACCAGCTGTGTTCATGGACCTTATGAACCGAGTGTGTGGACCATACCTTGACAAGTTTGTCATTGTTTTCATTGATGACATACTTATTTACTCAAAGAATGACTAAGAACACGGTGAACATTTGAGAAAGGTGTTAGAAGTATTCAGGAAGGAAGAATTGTACGCTAAGTTTTCAAAGTGTGCATTTTGGTTGGAAGAAGTTCAATTCCTCGGTCACATAGTGAACAAAGAAGGTATTAAGGTAGATCCGGCAAAGATAGAAACTGTTGAAAAGTGGGAAACCCTGAAAACTCCGAAACACATACGCCAGTTTTTAGGACTAGCTGGTTACTACAGAAGGTTCATCCAAGACTTTTCCAGAATAGCAAAACCCTTGACTGCATTAACGCATAAAGGGAAGAAAGTTGAATGGAAGGATGAACAAGAGAAAGCGTTTCAGTTATTGAAGAAAAAGCTAACTACGGCACCTATATTGTCATTGCCTGAAGGGAATGATGATTTTGTGATTTATTGTGACGCATCAAAGCAAGGTCTCGGTTGTGTATTAATGCAACGTAGCATGTCTTTACACAAATATTCCTTTCGTAGTTGGGATCGACATCTACCGTTAGCAGAAATTTTCCTACAACAACAGCTACCATTCAAGCATTGAGATGGCGCCGTTTGAAGCACTTTATGGTAGAAAGTGCAGGTCTCCGATTTGTTGGAGTGAAGTGGGGGATAGACAGATTACGGGTCCGGAGATTATACAAGAAACTACCGAGAAGATCATCCAAATTCAACAACGGTTGAAAACCGCCCAAAGTCGACAAAAGAGCTACGCTGACATTAAAAGAAAAGATATAGAATTTGAAATTGGAGAGATGGTCATGCTTAAAGTTGCACCTTGGAAAGGCGTTGTTCGATTTGGTAAACGAGGGAAATTAAATCCAAGGTATATTGGACCATTCAAGATTATTGATCGTGTCGGACCAGTAGCTTACCGACTAGAGTTACCTCAACAACTCGAGGCTGTACATAACACTTTCCACGTCTCGAATTTGAAGAAATGTTTTGCTAAAGAAGATCTCACTATTCCGTTAGATGAAATCCAAATCAACGAAAAACTTCAATTCATCGAAGAACCCGTCGAAATAATGGATCATGAGGTTAAAAGACTTAAGAAAAACAAGATACCAATTGTTAAGGTTCGATGGAATGCTCGTAGAGGACCCGAGTTCACCTGAGAGCGTGAAGATCAGATGAAGAAGAAATACCCGCATCTATTTCCAGAAGATTCGTCAACACCTTCAACAGCTTAAAATTTCGGGACGAAATTTATTTAACGGGTAGGTACTGTAGTGACCCGAACTTTTCCATGTTTATATATATTAATTGAGATTGATATTTACATGATTAAATGTTTCCAACATGTTAAGCAATCAAACTTGTTAAGACTTGATTAATTGAAATATGTTTCATATAGACAATTGACCACCCAAGTTGACCGGCGATTCACGAACGTTAAAACTTGTAAAAACGACATGACGATATATATATGGATATACATATGGTTAACATGAGATTATGATAAGTAAGTATCTCCATAAGTATATTAACAATGAGTTATATACATATAAACAAGACTACTAACTTAAGGATTTCGAAACGAGACATATATGTAACGATTATCGTTGTAACGACATTTAAATGTATATATATCATATTAAGATATATTAATATATCATAATATCATGATAATATAATAATTTAACATCTCATTAGATATAATAAACAATGGGTTAACAACATTAATTGAGATCGTTAACTTAAAGGTTTCAAAACAACACTTACATGTAACGACTAACGATGACTTAACGACTCAGTTAAAATGTATATACATGTAGTGTATTTAGATGTATTAAAATACTTTTGGAAGACTTCAAGACATATATCAAAACACTCATACTTAACGAAAATGGTTACAGTTACTTTCCCATTCTTTTCTTTCATCAAGAATTCTAGTCGTATTCTTACCCGTATTATACACAGCTTCAAAACGTACTTACTATGGGTATATACCAATAGGAACTAGCATGGGATTCCACTCTTGATTATGTCATGTATAACTAATCAATTTTAACTTCTACCATGAGCTAGTCAACTAACTAGAACTCCTTTTAACCCCACTCACCACTCACCAATTACCACTCATCATTCACTCCATTTCACTTCCAATTCTCTTTCTAATTCTCTCTCAACACACACACACTATTATGAATGTATTTTTCCAGTAGTTAATCATCATCTTCATCAAAAATCACTTCAAGAATCAAGCTATAATCATCATAGGAAGAACACTTCAAGAACACTTCAAAAATCCCTTCAAGTTTACTAATTTACTTCCAAGCTTTCTAATCCATTCCAAGTAATCATCTAAGATCAAGAAACCTTTGTTATATACAGTAGGTTATCTTTCTTATTCAAGGTAATATTCATATTCAAACTTTGATTCAATTTCTATAACTATAAACTATCTTAATTCGAGTAAAAATCTTACTTGAAACTGTTTTTGTGTCATGATCCTACTTCAAGAACTTTCAAGCCATCCAAGATCCTTCGAAGCTAGATCATTTCTTGTCACTTCCAGTAGGTTTACCTACTAAACTTGAGGTAGTAATGATGTTCATAACATCATTCGATTCATATATATAAAACTATCTTATTCGAAGGTTTAAACTCGTAATCACTAGAACATATTTAGTTAATTCTAAACTTGTTCGCAAACAAAAGTTAATCCTTCTAACTTGACTTTTAAAATTAACTAAACACATGTTCTATATATATATGATATGCTAAGTTAATGATTTAAAACCTGGAAACACGAAAAACACCGTAAAACCGGATTTACGCCGTCGTAGTAACACCGCGGGCTGTTTTGGGTTAGTTAATTAAAAACTATGATAAACTTTGATTTAAAAGTTGTTATTCTGATAAAATGATTTTTATTATGAACATGAAACTATATCTAAAAATTATGGTTAGACACAAAGTGGAAGTATGTTTTCTAAAATGGTCATCTAGACGTCGTTCTTTCGACTGAAATGACTACCTTTACAAAAACGACTTGTAACTTATTTTTCCGACTATAAACCTATATTTTTTCTGTTTAGATTCATAAAATAGAGTTCAATATGAAACCATAGCAATTTGATTCACTCAAAATGGATTTAAAATGAAGAAGTTATGGGTAAAACAAGATTGGATAATTTTTCTCATTTTAGCTACGTGAAAATTGGTAACAAATCTATTCCAACCATAACTTAATCAACTTGTATTGTATATTATGTAATCTTGAGATACCATAGACACGTATACAATGTTTCGACCTATCATGTCGACACATCTATATATATTTCGGAACAACCATAGACACTCTATATGTGAATGTTGGAGTTAGCTATACAGGGTTGAGGTTGATTCCAAAATATATATAGTTTGAGTTGTGATCAATACTGAGATACGTGGGTCATGGATTGATTCAAGGTAATATTTATCGATTTATTTCTGTACATCTAACTGTGGACAACTAGTTGTAGGTTACTAACGAGGACAGCTGACTTAATAAACTTAAAACATCAAAATATATTAAAAGTGTTGTAAATATATTTTGAATATACTTTGATATATATGTATATATTTTTATAGGTTCGTGAATCAACCAGTGGCCAAGTCTTACTTCCCGACGAAGTAAAAATCTGTGAAAGTGAGTTATAGTCCCACTTTTAAAATCTAATATTTTTGGGATGAGAATACATGCAGGTTTTATAAATGATTTACAAAATAGACACAAGTACGTGAAACTACATTCTATGGTTGAATTATCGAAATCGAATATGCCCCTTTTTATTAAGTCTGGTAATCTAAGAATTAGGGAACAGACACCCTAATTGACGCGAATCCTAAAGATAGATCTATTGGGCCTAACAAACCCCATCCAAAGTACCGGATGCTTTAGTACTTCGAAATTTATATCATATCCGAAGGGTGTCCCGGAATGATGGGGATATTCTTATATATGCATCTTGTTAATGTCGGTTACCAGGTGTTCACCATATGAATGATTTTTGTCTCTATGTATGGGATGTGTATTGAAATATGAAATCTTGTGGTCTATTGTTACGATTTGATATATATAGGTTAAACCTATAACTCACCAACATTTTTGTTGACGTTTAAAGCATGTTTATTCTCAGGTGAATATTAAGAGCTTCCGCTGTTGCATACTAAAATAAGGACAAGATTTGGAGTCCATGTTTGTATGATATTGTTTAAAAACTGCATTCAAGAAACTGATTTCGATGTAACATATTTGTATTGTAAACTATTATGTAATGGTCGTGTGTAAACAGGATATTTTAGATTATCATTATTTGATAATCTACGTAAAGCTTTTTAAACCTTTATTTATGAAATAAAGGTTATGGTTTGTTTTAAAAATGAATGCAGTCTTTGAAAAAACGTCTCATATAGAGGTCAAAACCTCGCAACGAAATCAATTAATATGGAACGTTTTTAATCAATAAGAACGGGACATTTCAAGGGGCATATTCGGCTTCGATCATTCAACCATAGAAAGTAGTTTCATGTACTTGTATCTATTTTGTAAAACATTTCTAAAGCTGCATGTATTCTCATCCCAAAAATATTAGATTTTAAAAGTGGGACTATAACTCACTTTCACAGATTTTTACTTCGTCGGGAAGTAAGACTTGGATACTGGTCGATTCACGAACCTATAACAAATATGTACATATATATCAAAGTATGTTCAAAATATATTTACAACATTATTAATATGTTTTAATGTTTTAAGTTTATTAAGTCAGCTGTCATCGTTAGTAACCTACAACTAGTTGTCCATAGTTAGATGTACAGAAAATAAATTGATACATATTATCTTGACTCAATCCACGACCCAGTGTATACACATCTCAGGCTAGATCACAACTCAAAGTATATGTATTTTTAGAATCAACCTCAACCCTGTATGGTTAACTCCAACATTACTGCATATAGAGTGTCTATGGTTGTTCCAAATAATATATATAGATGGGTCGATATGATATGTCAAAACATTTGCATACGGGTCTATGGTATCCCAAGGTTATATAATATATTAGAATACATGTATAATACAATATAAGTTAGCTAGGATATGATTTGTATAGAATTGTTACAATATTTCCCGTAGTTACAACAATAAAAAAATATCCAATCTTGTTTTACCCATAACTTCTTCGTTTTAAATCCGTTTTGAGTGAATCAAATTGCTATGGTTTCATATTGAACTCTATTTTATTAATCTAAACAGAAAAAGTATAGGTTTATAGTCGGAAATATAAGTTACAAGTCGTTTTTGTAAGAGGTAGTCATTTCAGTCGAAAGAACGACGTCTTGATGACCATTTTGAAAAACATACTTCCACTTTGAGTTTAACCATGATTTTTGGATATAGTTTCATGTTCATAAGAAAAATCATTTTCCCAAAAGAACAACTTTTAAATCAAAGTTTATCATAGTTTTTAATTATCAAACCCAAAACAGCCCGCGGTGTTACTATGACGGCGTATGTCCGGTTTTACGGTGTTTTTTGTGTTTCCAGGTTTTAAATCATTAAGTTAGCATATTATACAGATATAGAACATGTGTTTAGTTGATTTTAGAAGTCAAGTTAGAAGGATTAACTTTTGTTTGCGAACAAGTTTAGAATTAACTAAACTATGTTCTATTGATTTCAAGTTTAAACCTTCGAATAAGGTAGTTTTATATATATGAATCGAATGATGTTATGAACATCATTACTACCTAAGGTTTTGTGGATAACCCTACTGGAAATGAGAAAAATAGATCTAGCTTCAAAGGATCCTTGGATGGCTTGAAAGTTTTGAAGCAGAATCATGACACGAAAACAAGTTCAAGTAAGATTTTCACTCGAAATAAGATTGTTATAGTTATAGAAATTGAATCAAAGTTTGAATATGAGTATTACCTTGTATTAGAAAGATATCTTACTGTAAATAAGAAATATTTCTTGAGGTTGGATGATCACTTTACAAGATTGGAAGTAAGCTAGCAAACTTGGAAGTATTCTTGATTTTATGAAACTAGAACTTATAGAATTTGTGAAGAACACTTAGAACTTGAAGATAGAACTTGAAAGAGATCAATTTGATGAAGAAAATTGAAGAATGAAAGTGTTTGTAGGTGTTTTTGGTCGTTGGTATATGGATTAGATATAAAGGATGTGTAATTTTGTTTACATGTAAATAAGTCATGAATGATTACTAATATTTTTGTAATTTTATGAGATATTTCATGATAGTTTCCAAATGATGGTTCCCACATATGTTAGGTGACTCACATGGGCAGATAAGAGCTGATCATTAGAGTGTATATACTGAAGCGACCCGTCCTAATCCATCCGGACGAAGTCCATATCGATTACAAACGATTCACAATAATTGGATACATCGCAAGGTATTTGACCTCTATATGATACAATTTTTACAAACATTGCATTCATTTTTAAAAGACAAACTTTTGTTACATCGAAGGTTGACGGCATGCATACCATTTCCTAATACATCCATCTATAATTGACTTAATAATAATCTTTTTGAATTCAACGACTCGAATGCAACGTCCTTCAAAATATGCCATGAATGACTCCAAGCAATATCCTTAAAATTAGTTAATGCACAGCGGAAGATTTCCTTAATACCTGAGAATAAACATGCTTTAAAGTGTCAACCAAAAGGTTGGTGAGTTCATTAGTTTATTATAAACATTCATTTCCATCATTTTAATAGACCACAAGAATTTCATTTCCAGTTCTCATAAATATACATCCCATGCATAGAGACAAAAACATCATTCATATGGATTGAACACCTGGTTACCGACATTAACAAGATGCATATAAGAATATCCCCTATCATTCTAGAAAATCCTTCAGACATGATATAAAACTACATCGAAGTACTAAAGCATCCGCTACAACGGATGGGGTTTGTTGGGCCCAATAGATCTATCTTTAGGATTCGCGTCAATTAGTAGACTGGTTTACTAATTCTTAGGTTACCAAGTAAAAAAGGGCATATTCGGCTTCAATCATTCAACCATATAATGTAGTTTCGATTACTTGTGTCTATTTCGTAAAACATTTATAAAAGTAGCGCATGTATTCTCAGCTCAAAAATATAAAGGGTAAAAAGGCAAATGAAACTCACCTAATGTATTCTGTAGTAAAAAAACATATGACTATATTGAACAACTGAACAATGCAGGGTTGGCCTCGGATTCACGAACCTATATCATTTGTATATATTAATACATATAATCGTAATTGAACAAGTTTATTTATTGTTATTAGTGATATAAATAATATTATATTAGTTAATATATTAAAAATCTAATATTAGTATACTTATGATATACGTAATAAATATATATCTTTATATAAATATCTTTTGTTTGTAAAAATAATAATTATAATAAAAATAATATAATGATAATAATATTTAGATTTGAAAGTAATAATAATAATAATAATAATAATAATAATAATAATAATAATAATAATAATAATAATAATAATAATAATAATAATAATAATAAAAATGATAGTAGTATTAATAATGATAAATAAAACTAATAATAATAATGATAATATTAAAAAATGACACTTTTAAATGATAATTTTGATAATAAAAATGATTCTTATAATATTAATGATAATTTTAATAAAGAGGATTATTTTATTCATTTTAATAAAAATTACTTTTAACAATAATAAAAATAATAATATTAATAATAAGATAAATACTAATAATAATAACTATAATAGTAATAATAATACTTATAATACTTATATAAATGATAATACTGTATCCATATTAGTGGTAATAATAAAAATCATGATATTCATAATAATAATAATAATAATAATAATAATAATAATAATAATAATAATAATAATAATAATAATAATAATACTTAAGGATAATACTAAATTGATAATAATATTTATGATATATATATATATATATATATATATATATATATATTAATATCAATGAAAACAATATTATAATACTAGTAATATTATCATTAACTAATAATAATAATAACAATAATAATAATAATAGTATTAATAATAATAATAATAATAATAATAATAATAATAATAATAATAATAATAAAAATAATAATAATAATAATAATAATAATAATAATAATAATAATAATAATAATAATAATAATAATAATAATAATAATTATAAATAATAATAGTAAATATAACAAAAATGTTTACTACCTTAAAGGCTCAAAAAAAATATCAAACTGCCCAAGCCGGGACTCGAACCCGCGACCTCCCGTTCACTCCTCAACACCTTTAACCAATCCTCCATGTTAGTTTTTCTTACTGATATCCTATCTAAATTTTATTTAACCTCTTCTTTTCTATATCGTCTTTTTCATTGAATCCAATCAACCAAAACCAATATCAACGAGTGATGTGTTTTGCTTTTAGACTTTTAATCGAAGTATAATCAATTCATAACTGTTATGGAGTGAATTGAAACGAAAAAAATAAAAAAAGTTCATAACAGCTATGCTGTTCGACGCAGGTGAAACACAAAAAAAATTAATTGATTTTGAAATCGAATAAGTTTTGGACTATGATTCCAACAAGAGATAGTTTGTTAAACATATATAGAAATCGTTGGAATCATCAATTGGACTTAAAACTTCAAAAAAAATTCGAATTTCTCCAAGAACGATTCAGTTAACTTTTCTAGAAATAAACTTTGACTCAACGATTCGAACTCCATATTAGAAAATGGGTTTTGAAACTTTGCAGATAGTTTGTATATGAGATTCCTAATAGAATTGTAATATTATATTTTGAAATTTGATTCTAAATCGAGGTTTTGCTCAAAAAGTTACAATAACAGATGTGTTATCTGGGTTTTATTTAATTTCTGTGTAATTCTTGAATTTGCAGGAGTGGTATGTAATATAAACAGATAGAAATCGAATATCTTAAGTTAGTAAAGATAATTTGGATGTATTGCAAGTTGATTAGGACTGGTAACGAATTTTGAAGCATATAATTCAATCAGACAATAAAGAAAAATAAACAAATTGCTAATTTCAACTGATTGGTACCTCTGCTACAGCTATGTAATGAATTTTTGTGATGTAAACAAAATCATATACAGTTGTAAACGAATCATATATAGTTGACAAGGATTTGAAACTGAATTAGGATCCTATGATCAATTATACGTATTAATATATATATATATATATATATATATATATATATATATATATATATATCAGTATTTATATATACATATTTATCTGTATACGTATTTATATATATTTAATTGTATTTTATATATATACATATTATATATATATATATATATATATATATATATATATATATATATATATATATATATATATATATATATATATATATATATATATATATAAAATATTATATATATCTATATATCTATATATATCTATATATATAAAGTATTTTATATATATATATAAAAAATATTTTACATATGTTATACATATTTTATATATACATATTTTAATTGTATTATATATATATATATATATATATATATATATATATATATATATATCTTAATTTATATATCTTGTTTATATATTTGTATTTAAATATCAATTTCTTAAGTTTGATAATTAACTAGTATAACAATAATACAAATAATAATTTTATTAATAATATTATTATTAGTAAGGAGTGTAGTAATAATAAATAATAATATTATTACTTACTATAAAAATAATAATCTTATTAGTTATAATAATATTAATATTATTAATGTTAATAATATTAATATGACAATTATATTTCAAACTTTCAATTAAATATAATACTATTATTTGACATTTATTGAAGAGTTAATATATATATTATATATATATATATATATATATATATATATATATATATATATATATATATATATATATATATATATATAATATAAATATGTATGATAGAAATCCTATATAGATTCATAATAGCATATATATTTATATATTTTATCAATATACATATATTGATAATTATGTTTATATATTTTATGTATATTCACATTACTATATATAAACTTATGTTTTAGATACTATGATTCATTACTTAGATAGATGTATTAATTATATTCATTAAAACAATTTAAACTCAAAGTATAATATTATACATTTAATACTTTATTAATCGTTGACAAATTATGTTCGAAATCATTAACTAACAAGTTTTAGTTATTTTAATTTATCTTTCATAATAATTAAATCACCTATCAGTTCTCTACTATATTTATTTTACAATATATAATTATCTTTATGTATAATGATTTACATGTACATTTCTATTTACGTTTATAGGTTCGTGAATCGTCGGAAACAGTCAAAGGTTAAACGAATTCATAAAAACAGTTCAAAATTTTGAGACTCAATATTACAGACTTTGCTTATCGTATCGAAATCATTTAAAATTAAAGTTTAAATTTTGTCGAAAATCTCCGGGTCATCACAGTACCTACCCGTTAAAGAAATTTCGTCTCGAACTTTGAGTGAGGTCGTCATGGTTAACATTAAAAATGTTTTCATGATGAAAATGAGTTGATAAATAGAGTTTTATCATTATTGAGTAATATAGATAAAATAATTCGATTAGTCGGAGAGTGAAGCTATCACAAAATAATGAAATGAGAGATAAAGATTCGTCTTAATTTTTGACGTAGTCAGGGTTGAATTCCTGAAATCAAGGGATTTAAAGAAAATCTTTGAAATCTAAAAGATTTGATTCTTCGGCGAGTAAGGAAATTAAGATCTCTATAATTAAATACGATGATCTGCCTCGATTACTCTGTCTGATATTTCCACTATAAATTAAACTCTCCCGTTCCATTATTCTCACCATTCCTATACTTTCTTTCTTAGTTCATACATCCAAAAGATCGTGAAAATGCTTAATCCCGTTCTAATCCCTGATATTTTCCTAATTATCATTTCTGTCATCCTTCTTTACAATCCTCCACCAGAGAATTCTATTTACTTCTACTATTACCTTGGGGTGATACTATTATTAATTCTACCGTGTCTTTATATTGCTATTCGTATTATTATCCACGATTTGTAACCTCTATGTTATTTTATATTTTCTCTTATATTTTGGAGCTCTTTGCCTTTTTATTATCCTCTCGATCTCTAGTAAAGCGAGTAACGGTCCAGAATTTGTAAGTATGGAGTTTCGAGTGAACTTAATGTTCTAAACAAGAAAGAACGTAATAGCACGATTTGATTTGTCAAATTACCAGAGTCACTGAGAATAGAACTATCAAGAATATACTTTCTTTATATGTTTAAAAGTTAAGCAGAATGAAAGAGTTATGTAACATGGCACATGATGACGTTATGATATGTGAATTATCATGTTCCATTTAGAAACTCAGCATGACTTACTCTAATATAACCACGTTGGCCTGACGTCATTATATTATACTAACTCATGCTTCAATTCCCAACAATTCTCTAGGAAATCATTCATAATTTAAACTTGAAGGTTTACAGAATATAGAAACTAAATAGTTTCCTTTATGGTGTAATACAGATGATGTGAAAAGATAACAGATTTTAGATAAGGATAGTTATGAAAATATCTTCAGAAATATCGAAGATATTTATGACGATATTTTGGAACTTCTAAGATCGAAGGTTGATGAAGAAAATCCTTTCGCAAGGATTTAGAATAAATAAGGAGCAAGATATTCGCTGAAGAGTTCATCAGATACAAAATCATCAAGATTCTTTAAATACAGGGTTTGGTCCTTATATTTGTCCTTGGTCTCCTTCATGGTTTGCTCGATTCATTTTTCAGAACTCAGAGATCTGATTCGTAAGCTAGAGTGCTTTTCAGAATTTCAGAATGAAAGTTCATAATTCTAAGAGATAAATGTTATATGTATACATATAACTATTGATGTAGAAACGCTGCGAGATTTGATATACTGATTGCTGATTCTCGGTAATTGGTATGGCAATTCTCGTTATAAGATGCGGATGAGTATATGATAGGGTTTCAATGAATAATATAGATATTTTTCAGAGAGACTAAAGTCAAAGTTGCTGGTACATCTGCTGATAATATGGTGGAATATAAAAGGTTCTCCGGTAACGATGGCGAAAGGCAAACTTATATATCAAGGTTATAATAAGGCTAATCAGAAATGAACAATCGAAGTTGATTTGCTGGAGCTGTGACAAAATTGGCTAATTTTGGAAAAGGATTGCAAAGTTATTTTCGGTAATAACAACGCCAAATGAGCTAGCACAGATACGTGTTAAACGTTTACTTAGGTTTCGAGTGTTTTCAGGTGCATAACTATATGCATCAATCTTTTCTTCCATAGATGAAGTGCGGTTGATTCATTCTCTCGATTGAGGTGTTTTCAAGAATCATGAAAGGTTTGAACGCAGATTGTAATTGTCAAGATACAAATGAGGTTTAAGACGAAATCAAGTGGCAAACTTGAAGAATTGTTTAGTTTCATATGTTATAATCAATATTTTAATTTATTTTAATTGTCCAATGTTATTAGTCCACAGTCGATAGTCCACAGTTAATAGTCCAATAGTTCATACATAGTTTAATATATAATATTCGAATTAATTAATATGTATCGTGACCCGTGTACATGTCTCAGACACGATCACAACTCAAAGTATATATATTATTGTAGAATCAACCTCAACCCTGTATAGCGAACTCGAACATTACAGCATATAGAGTGTCTATGGTTATTCCAAATAATATATATAGATGTGTCGATATGATATGTCAAAACATTGTATATGTTTCCCGACATTTAAAGTGCGTAAAATAAATAACAGAAATTAAATGACAATAAATAAAATTGCGAGAATTTAAATTGCGATAATTAAAATGTAATACTAAATTAACAGTTAGCTAGGAATAGTTAGCTAGGATTTTGTTAGCGTAGATTCTTAACAAAATTCCTCATAGTTAAATTGTTTGTTTCTAACAAATTTTATTTTGTCCAATGTTTTCTTCATTATGCCACTTGTTGGAAATTGATAGGTCAAAATTCAAATATGAAATTGAATGAAAATGGTTATTCTGTGGTGAACGGATTCGTATATCTGTGAATGTAAGTAGGATAGTAAATGACTGTTGAATCAGATTCGAAGAATGTACAGTTTAACTTATTAATGTGAAATCTAAATATTCCTCGGGAATTACCTACCCGTTAAAATATTTTCACCGTTAACAGTTTGTACGAAAGAATTTTTAATTACAATCTTTATGAAAAAAATATATATACCTATATATTTTCTTCAGATGTAATTATGGATTTAATGAGTCAATATGATATTAAACTCATTTGATTTACCGTTAGAACAAGAATATATAATCTCTAAAACATTAGAGATTACATAATTGCTATGTCGAACGAAGATAAATGATGTAGAACGTCATGTAGAATGATAATTATACTCGAGGTACAGAATGAGATATCGAAGCTGGTGATGCAGATGTTGTTGTTGGTGGTACTAGTGCTGTTGGTGCTGAGGCTGGAGATGTTACTGGTGTTGGTGATACTGCTGGTGCTTGCAAATTGTTTACCGTGCTCCATAAAGTTAACACTCGAGCTCGGAGTTCTTTAACTTCTTCTACTAACCCTGGTTGGTTATCAGTGTGAGGTAGAGGTCGGATATCTTCTCTAGTTCCGTTAATGGTAGCCTCAAGACGAAAAATTCTTGCAAAAAGGGTATAAACGGTGTTGCGAACAGGTTCGCCAGTGAGCGGGTCGAGTACTTCAAGGTTAGGTGGTAGATTCGGTTCATGATATGGAGTACCTTCTTCCCTTCTCCATAGGGTGAGTATGTCGCGAATCACCCCCATTTTATCCAGTAATCACGGTAGTTGATTGGTTGGTGTGCTCTTGTCATGCTGTCTTCGGAGTCAGAGGAACGTGGTCAATTCGTAGAGGCCATCTTACGCGATCACAGAAAAGATTTTTGATATGAAGAGTTTAGTGAAAGCAATTGATAGTTGGATGTATTCTCAATGCATAATATGCATAGATATATATATATATATATATATATATATATATATATATATATATATATATATATATATATATATATATATAGTACCAGGATCCCTTAAATTACGGAGAAATTTACGAGAGATATCAGGGAAGGTCTACAGTAACAGATACGCTAAGATATGAATTGTCAGATACGCTAAGATATGAATTTTTTCTATACACTATTCATGCAATCAATGCAGTAAGATGTGTCTAGACTATGAATGATAAGTAAATGATTCCCTAAGAATAATAAGAAGGTAATTTTTGACACAAAATAATAAGCAAAACTTTTGACATGCAGACACGGTCGAAGTCTAGACTCACTAATGCATATAAACAACTACTAGTTAGACACACTAATGCAAGACCTGGTTTGCTAAGACCACCGCTCTGATACCAACTGAAGCGACCCATCCTAATCCATCCAGACGAAGTCCATATCGATTACAAACGATTCACAATAGTTGGTTACATCGCGAGGTATTTGACCTCTATATAATACAATTTTTACAAATATTGCATCCGTTTTTAAAAGACAAACTTTCGTTACATCGAAGGTTGACGGCATGCATACCATTTCCTAATACATCCATCTATAATTGACTTAATAATAATCTTGTTGAATTCAATGACTCTAATGCAACGTCCTTCAAAAAATGCCATGAATGACTCCAAGTAATATCCCTAAAATGAGCTAATGCACAGCGAAAGATTTCCTTAATACCTGAGAATAAACATGCTTTAAAGTGTCAACCAAAAAGTTGGTGAGTTCATTAGTTTATACGTCATTTTAATAGACCACAAGAATTTCATTTCTAGTTCTCATAAATATACGTCCCATGCATAGAGACAAAAATATCATTCATATGGATTGAACACCTGGTAACCGACATTAACAAGATGCATATAAGAATATCCCCTATCATTTCGGGAAATCCTTCGGACATGATATAAAACAACATCGAAGTACTAAAGCATCCGCTACAACGGATGGAGTTTGTTGGGCCCAATAGATCTATCTTTAGGATTCGCGTCAATTAGTAGACTGGTTTACTAATTCTTAGGTTACCAAGTAAAAAAGGGCATATTCGGCTTTGATCATTCAACCATATAATGTAGTTTCGATTACTTGTGTCTATTTCGTAAAATATTTATAAAAGTAGCGCATTTATTCTCAGCCCAAAAATATAAAGGGTAAAAAGGCAAATGAAACTCACCTAATGTATTCTGTAGTAAAAATACATATGACTATATTGAACAACTGAACAATGCAGGGTTGGCCTCGGATTCACGAACCTATATCATTTGTATATATTAATACATATAATCGTAATTGAACAAGTTTATATATTCTTATTAGTGATATAAATAATATTATATTAGTTAATATATTAAAATTCTAATATTAGTATACTTATGATATACGTAATAAATATATATCTTTATATAAATATCTTTTGTTTGTAAAAATAATAATTATAATAAAAATAATATAATGATAATAATATTTAGATTTGAAAGTAATAATAGTAGTAGTAGTAGTAGTAATAATAATAATAATAATAATAATAATAATAATAATAATAATAATAATAATAATAATAATAATAAAAATAAAAATAATAATAAAAATGATAGTAATATTAATAATGATAAAACTAATAATAATAATGATAATATTAAAAAATGATACTTTTAAATGATAATTTTAATAATAAAAATGATTCTTATAATATTAATGATAATTTTAATAAAGAGGATTATTTTATTCATTTTAATTAAAATTACTTTTAATAATAATAAAAATAATAATATTAATAATAAGATAAATACTAATAATAATAATAACTATAATAGTAATGATAATAGTGTATCCATATTAGTGGTAATAATAAAAAATCATGATATTCATAATAATAATAATAATAATAATAATAATAATAATAATAATAATAATAATAATAATAATAATAATAATAATAATAATAATAATAATAATAATAATAATAATAATAATAATAATACTTACGGATAATACTAAATTGATAATAACATTTATGATATATATATATTAATATCAATGATAACAATAATTATAATACTAGTAATATTATCATTAACTAATAATAACAATAACAATAATAATAATAGTATTAAGAACAATAATAATAATAATAATAATAATAATAATAATAATAATAATAATAATAATAATAATAATAATAATACTAGTAATAATAATAATAATAATAATAATAATAATAATAATAATAATAATAATAATAATAATAATAATAATAATAATAAATATAACAAAAATGTTTACTACCTTAAAGGCTAAAAAAAAATATCAAACTGCCCAAGCCGGGACTCGAACCTGCGACCTCCAGTTCACTTCTCAACACCTTTAACCAATCCTCCATGTCAATTTTTCTTACTGATATCCAATCTAAATTTTATTTAACCTCTTCTGTGACGACCCGGAGATTTCCGACCAAATTTAAACTTAATCATTATATGTTTCCGACACGATAAGCAAAGTCTGTAATGGTGAAGTCTCAAAAACTTTGAATTGTGTTCATGTATACATTTGACCTTTAACTATTCTCGACGATTCACGAACAAATGTGTATAACAAATATGCAATATATATATATAAATATGAATTATTAGTATTATTGATTCTAAATATCTTATTATCTATATTATATATATACTACATTTTTACAAACATGAGATTTCTATTACACAAAGCTATACAGTTGTTTAACACTTTTTACTTTCAAATCACATTATTGATTGAATAAAACCAACACTTTCTATCACCAGCTTTCTTGTAACTTTCTTTCTTGTAACTTTCTTGTGATTGTTTTTCTTTTAGTCTTCTGTGGCATAGTACACATATGATTTAAACCATCTATCCTGTAAATATATTACATATACATATACATGTTAACACATATAACACAAGTATTCACCAACTACAGTAACCTCCTTCACCTACGTCCGCCACTCTCATCCACCATCAAACTATTTCCAACTTGTTCATGTTTAACAACCACCATCATCTTTCACCACCTCTACTCACCACCATCACCGAGACCGAAGTAACCCTTCACATGAAATCAACCGCAACACCACCATCCTTTAACCTTCACCTTCACTATGACCACCATAACCGCCACATTATCACCCTCCTATCACCATCCACATCACAATAAACCACCACACCATCACAAACCAAATTACCATTTTCATCACCTAACTCTCTTTCTCTCAAAGACACTACCATCATCTTTGATTGTATCTTCATATACCAACAACAATAAATGTCAATAACCTCGATCATCACCATGGATGCCAACGCATAGTTCGCCAACTTCACTACTACCATCGATGAGGTACTACTCTCCTTTGTCTTCCACTTTTGTTCTACCAAAACACACGAACCAGAAACCACTATTCGAACACCAACATAAACTAAACCACCATTTTTCATCATCATCAATTCATATTATAACCTGCAACTAGTGCTATACTTAGGATCAACTATTTTAAACGCAAGACCAAACCCACATATACAGCAACTGTTCGAGTACAACTACTTGTCTAGTTAATTGTTCAACGAAATCTACTTGTTTTCTATTCAGATTTGAGAACAAACACGCCATCACCAATTACCCATGATTCACTACTGGTTTTGTTTCTGTTTCCTGTTTTCTTATTCGAACACCATACAACCCAACATCATCGAATACATCCTTGTTTATATCCCCAACTGCTTAAACAGCTATTGATCGATGATCTGTTCGAGTTGACTATCCAGGTTTAAATCACGAAAACCCTCACACACCCACCCAACGAATTAAATTGTTGGTCGCTACTGCAGCTGTTTCTTATTTTAATACGTGAAAAAGATGAAGTATGATGATGATTTAATTTACAGCGAATATGATAATGATGATACTGTTATAAAAAAAATAATAACGAGATAGGGATGAACAAAAATTTGTTGTCGGCTGCTTACTTTTTTTCTACCCTATTCGTGTTTTTTTAAAAGAAAAGAGAAAAAGAGAAAACATGCTGGGTGGGTACGAGGCTTTCCAGCTGTGAACGGCTGTTATATATATATATATATATATATATATATATATATATATATATATATATATATATATATATATATATATATATATATAAAAGAAATATAGATATATACACCGAAACCTTAATAGGCTTGGTTACTAGTATCGGGTTCCTATATTAACATGTGGGCCGAAACTTTCATTTTGCTATTGGGCTTTGTGATCAATTGGGTTGTAATATACTATTTTTACTTGGGCTCATGATTTAATTCTGACCCGAGGAGTTTATAGAAGATAGATACGATTAAAAGGGAATAGATGATGATGAGGATGCATGATGCGAATGATGATGATATCATGACTATGATGATGATGACGAGTTTCAAATAATGAAGATGATATACTTATAATAATAATGAACAAGATAATTATGATATAATAATAAATGATCATGAAGATGAGTATGTTAGTTTAAGATGATGTTAGATGATGATCACATGATGATACGATTATGATCATGATGGTAAGTTAAGCATGATGGTGAGGTTATATAGGATTAGGCCCCAAATTAAATCAGAAAAGCTGAGACAAAGGAGTGGTTAAGGATTTTATCGGGTTAGCGGGACGTCGCGGGTTCAAACTCGGACTTGGGCATTTTTTTTAAAGGGCTACTCCTTGAGGTAGTTTACTTATTTATCATTATCATTATTGTTGTTGTTATTATTATTATTATTATTATTATTATTATTATTATTATTATTATTATTATTCTTATTATTATTATTCTGGAAATGATTTTTATATAAAAATATGATTATTTTTAATATTATTATTATTAACTTACCTTATAATTAAAAACTACTATTATTATTATTATTATTACTATTTTAATTATCATTATTATTTTAATTATCATTTTTATTATTATTTTTTATAATAAATAAATATTATATTTATATTACATATAATTATATACTAAACATATTAACATTATTTTTATAAATACTACAAATAACAAACTATTGATAAAATACTAATATATATATTAAGATATCTACATGTATAAATAATAATCATTTTAAATATATACAAATTAAATACATATAACATATAAACTAAGATATAATATATAAATTAGTTTGATTACAAATATATGTGTTAATATACATTAATGATATAGGTTCGTGAATCCTAGGCCAACCTTGCATTGTTCAATTCAGTGGTATACATATTTTTACTACAAAATATCATATGTGAGTTCATTTGCTCCCTTTTACTCTTTACATTTTTGGGACTGAGAATACATGCGCTATTTTTATAACTTCTTTATTAAATGCTTTTGAAATATATTTTTGAACTGAGAATACATGAAATGCTTTTATAAATGTTTGACGCGATATGACACAAGCAAAACATTCCTCGAATGAATTATTATACAGACAGAAGTTCTGTGGATTATTATTGAATTAGTTGGACGTTATAATTGCCACTAATTGTTGTGAATATTTCCCCTGATTATTATTGCTTGGTAACCTAAGAATTAGAAACGGGTATGGCCCTAATTCACGTGAATCCTAAAGGTAGCTACCGGGTTTAACACCCCCACCCAGAATGTTCACTAGACGGAAGGGCTAGTGGGCGTGGTGTTTAGTACTTCGAAGTTTATATGATTATTATACAGACGAGATGTTCTGTTTTAGGGATATTATTTATGCGCATTATATGTTAAGGTTGGTTACCAAGCCAAGCTATGAAAGCAATGAAAAGTGAATGTTATGTATCGAGAGAATGATTTTATACACAGGTTATATGTATGTTATTTTTGTGCATAAGATATGTGTACGGTTACTAAGATTTATGAAAGATGATTTCGTACACGAGAAAGGTGTACTGTATTTAAAAGATATCGCATGTACATTACAGGTGGGTATAGGATTCGGGCCCATTTCTACCATGCAGCATTTAAATCTTGTGGTCTATCAAAAATTGATGAATTTTACTGTTTAATGATAAACTTATGAACTCACCAACCATTTGGTTGACACTTTAAAGCATGTTTATTCTCAGGTATGAAAGAAATCTTCCGCTGTGCATTTGCTCATTTTAGAGATATTACTTGGAGTCATTCATGGCATGTTTCAAAAGACGTTGCATTCGGGTCATAGAGTTCATCAAGATTATTATCAAGTCATTTATAGTCTGGATATATTATGAAATGGTATCCATGTCGTCAACTTTCAATGTGATGAAAGTTTGTCTTTTAAAAACGAAAAATGTTTGTAAAATGTATCATTTAGAGGTCAAGTACCTCGCAATGAAATCAACTATTGTGAATCGTTTATAATCGGTATGAACGGGTCCTTTCAGTTGGTATCAGAGTGGTGGTGTTAGCAAATCAGGTCTTGCATTAGTGTGTCTAACTGATAGTTGTTTAGATGCATTAGTGAGTCTGGACTTCGACCATGTCTGCATGTCAAAAGTTTTGCTTATCATTTAGTGTCAAATTTTTTTTTTCTTATCATCCTTAAAGTCTAGACACGTCTTACTACCTCTATTGCATAGACAGTGTATAGATAAATTCATATCTTAGCGTATCTGTTATTGTTACCTTTGCCTGACAACTTCCGTAGATTCCTCCGTAACTTATGGGATTTTAGTATTATATATGCATATGTAAATTATGTATTGCAGGATACTAATCTATGTAGTGACCCGAACTTTTCCATGTTTATATATATTAATTGAGATTGATATTTACATGATTAAATGTTTCCAACATGTTAAGCAATCAAACTTGTTAAGACTTGATTAATTGAAATATGTTTCATATAGACAATTGACCACCCAAGTTGACCGGTGATTCACGAACGTTAAAACTTGTAAAAACTATATGATGACATATATATGGATATATATATATAGTTAACCTGATACTATGATAAGTAAACATATCATTGAGTATATTAACAATGAACTACATATGTAAAAACAAGACTACTAACTTAATGATTTTTAAACGAGACATATATGTAACAATTATCGTTGTAAAGACATTTAATGTATATATATCATATTAAGAGATATTCATACATGATAATATCATGATAATATAATAATTTAAAATCTCATTTGATATTATAAACATTGGGTTAACAACATTTAACAAGATCGTTAACCTAAAGGTTTCAAAACAACACTTACATGTAACGACTAACGATGACTTAACGACTCAGTTAAAATGTATATACATGTAGTGTTTTAATATGTATTTATACACTTTTGAAAGACTTCAATACACTTATCAAAATACTTCTACTTAATAAAAATGCTTACAATTACATCCTCGTTCAGTTTCATCAACAATTCTACTCGTATGCACCCATATTCGTACTCGTACAATACACAGCTTTTAGATGTATGTACTATTGGTATATACACTCCAATGATCAGCTCTTAGCATCCCATGTGAGTCACCTAACACATGTAGGAACCATCATTTGGCAACTAGCATGAAATATCTCATAAAATTACAAAAATATGAGTAATCATTCATGACTTATTTACATGAAAACAAAATTACATATCCTTTATATCTAATCCATACACCAAAGACCAAAAACACCTACAAATACTTTCATTCTTCAATTTTATTCATCTAATTGATCTCTCTCAAGTTCTATCTTCAAGTTCTAAGTGTTCTTCATAAATTCTACAAGTTCTAGTTACATAAAATCATGAATACTTTAAAGTTTGCTAGCTCACTTCCAATCTTGTAAGGTGATCATCTAACCTCAAGAAATCTTTGTTTCTTATAGTAGGTTATCATTCTAATACAAGGTAATAATCATATTCAAACTTTGGTTCAATTTCTATAACTATAACAATCTTATTTCAAGTGATGATCTTACTTGAACTTGTTTTCGTGTCATGATTCTGCTTCAAGAACTTCGAGCCATCCAAGGATCCATTGAAGCTAGATCCATTTTTCTCTTTTCCAGTAGGTTTATCCAAGGAACTTAAGGTAGTAATGATGTTCATAACATCATTCGATTCATACATATAAAGCTATCTTATTCGAAGGTTTAAACTTGTAATCACTAGAACATAGTTTAGTTAATTCTAAACTTGTTCGCAAACAAAAGTTAATCCTTCTAACTTGACTTTTAAAATCAACTAAACACATGTTCTATATCTATATGATATGCTAACTTAATGATTTAAAACCTGAAAACACGAAAAACACCGTAAAATCGGATTTACGCCGTCGTAGTAACACCGCGGGCTGTTTTGGGTTAGTTAATTAAAAACTATGATAAACTTTGATTTAAAAGTTGTTATTCTAAGAAAATGATTTTTATTATGAACATGAAACTATATCCAAAAATTATGGTTAAATTCAAAGTGGAAATATGTTTTCTAAAATGGTCATCTAGACGTCGTTCTTTCGACTGAAATGACTACCTTTACAAAAACGACTTGTAACTTATTTTTCCGACTATAAACCTATACTTTTTTTGTTTAGATTCATAAAATAGAGTTAAATATGAAACCATAGCAATTTGATTCACTCAAAACGGATTTAAAATGAAGAAGTTATGGGTAAAACAAGATTGGATAATTTTTCTCATTTTAGCTACGTGAAAATTGGTAACAAATCTATTTCAACCATAACTTAATCAACTTGTATTGTATATTATGTAATCTTGAGATACCATAGACACGTATACAATGTTTCGACCTATCATGTCGACACATCTATATATATTTCGGAACAACCATAGACACTCTATATGTGAATGTTGGAGTTAGCTATACAGGGTTGAGGTTGATTCCAAAATATATATAGTTTGAGTTGTGATCAATACTGAGATACGTATACACTGGGTCGTGGATTGATTCAAGATAATATTTATCGATTTATTTTTGTGCATCTAACTGTGGACAGCTAGTTGTAGGTTACTAACGAGGACAGCTGACTTAATAAACTTAAAACATCAAAATATATTAAAAGTGTTGTAAATATATTTTGAACATACTTTGATATATATGTATATATTGTTATAGGTTCGTGAATCAACCAGTGGCCAAGTCTTACTTCCCGACGAAGTAAAAATCTGTGAAAGTGAGTTATAGTCCCACTTTTAAAATATAATATTTTTGGGATGAGAATACATGCAAGTTTTATAAATGATTTACAAAATAGACACAAGTACGTGAAACTACATTCTATGGTTGAATTATCGAAATCGAATATGCCCCTTTTTATTAAGTCTGGTAATCTAAGAATTAGGGAACAGACACCCTAATTGACGCGAATCCTAAAGATAGATCTATTGGGCCTAACAAACCCCATCCAAAGTACCGGATGCTTTAGTACTTCGAAATTTATATCATATCCGAAGGGTGTCCCGGAATGATGGGGATATTCTTATATATGCATCTTGTTAATGTCGGTTACCAGGTGTTCACCATATGAATGATTTTTATCTCTATGTATGGGATGTGTATTGAAATATGAAATCTTGTGGTCTATTATTATGATTTGATATATATAGGTTAAACCTATAACTCACCAACATTTTTGTTGACGTTTTAAGCATGTTTATTCTCAGGTGATTATTAAGAGCTTCCGCTGTCACATACTTAAATAAGGACGAGATTTGGAGTCCATGCTTGTATGATATTGTGTAAAAACTGCATTCAAGAAACTTATTTTGTTGTAACATATTTGTATTGTAAACCATTATGTAATGGTCGTGTGTAAACAGGATATTTTAGATTGTCATTATTTGATAATCTACGTAAAGTTTTTTTAAAACCTTTATCTATGAAATAAAGGTTATGGTTTGTTTTAAAAATGAATGCAGTCTTTGAAAAACGTCTCATATAGAGGTCAAAACCTCGCAACGAAATCAATTAATATGGAACGTTTTTAATCAATAAGAACGGGACATTTCAGTTGGTATCCGAGCGTTGGTCTTAGAGAACCAGAAAATTTGCATTAGTGTGTCTTATCGAGTTTGTTAGGATGCATTAGTGAGTCTGGACTTCGACCGTGTTTTCTTTAAAAATGATTGCTTAACATTTTTGTTGGAAACTATATATTATTAACATGTATATATTATGTGATATATTAATCTCTTAACATGTTTGATATTGTGTGATAGATGTCTACCTCTAGCACAAATCCCATTGACTCACCTAATAATAACGAAGAGTCAAATATATATTGGAATGATTCACAAGTTCCCGAAGAGGAACCGGAAGAAGAATCAGAACCGGAAGAAGAATCCGAACCGGAAGAGGAGGAACCGGAGGAGGAAATAGAACCGGTGGGGGAAATAATAAAACGGTTAAATAAAAGAAAATCCTCAACCAACCGACCAAGGTTAATTATGGTCAATGGTGTTTCCGCCAAGGAAGCAAAATATTGGGAGGATTACCAATTCTCCGATAAATCGAATTCCGACGAGAATTCCGATGATGTTATAGAAATTACCCCAACTGAATTTAAAAAGGCAAAAGAAAATAATAAGGAAAAGGGCATAAAAATAGATAAATCTAATTCCAACCCCGATGAACTTTATATGTATCGTCAACCCCCGAAGTCCTTAAGTTGTAACAATGACCCGGGAACATCTAAACCACCAGGTTTTTCTAAATTGTTGTGGAAAACGACAGCTAGTATTAGGGGAACATCATATATCCCTAGAAACTTGGCAAAACGAACCAAAACCGAAGAAGAAGAAGAAACGAGCGAGTCGGAATAAGATAGTTGTATTCGTGTGGTGTAATATATGTAATATAGTGTGCTTATGCTTTATGATATATGTAAAAATTGCTTGTATTAATAAGTATTTTTTTATGAATCTAACTCTTGTCTATTTTACAGTTTAAAAACACAAAATGGATAGACAACCCAATATTTTAAGAGACCTACCCGGAGACATGATTGATGAAATCTTGTCTAGAGTCGGTCAGAATTCCTCGGCACAACTATTTAAGGCGAGATCAGTTTGTAAGACAATCGAAGAACGTTCCAAGAATGTCTTGGTTTATAAGAGACTTTCGTTTGAAAGATGGGGGATATCACATTGGGAAACCCATAAGTTACGATGTGTTTACTTTGACACATATATTGCGGGAAAACCAAATGCTATTTTACGCAACGGGTTAAGAAATTATTTTGACTCAATGTATCCGAATATAGGACTTCATGATTTAGAAAAAGCGGCTAACATGCAACATAAAGAAGCATGCTATGCTTACGGGTTAGTAATGTTCGCTTCTCACCAAAGTGAGAAAAAGAACATCGGGCTACAACTATTAAACAAAACGTTCCCACAAGTGACGGAGTCGGTAATTGGGGTAAGAAATGAGGTTTTTAGGTTATTACGAGACTGTTGGTCATTACGTAACCCTCATCCCTTTGATGACGTTACAACACGCTGTCTTATCAAAGGCCATAACGGTTATGTTCCACAAGACCAAGGATGGGAAGTAGTCCTAGTAAAACCAGAATGCATGACTTGTTTCTGGACGTATGAATTACGTGTCTTTATTGCCTTTGCTGAACGACTTGTGTACTAGCTAGAATTATCTTCACAACTATCTTATATCAAAGTTATTGTGTGCTATATTTCATGCTTTATGTAAAATAAGCGGTATTGTAAGTTTGTAAAATATTGTATAAAAGTTTGAACGCGAAATATTCTTATAATCAGTTTTTCATATAGAATTGTAGTAGTTGAATTGTATATTAGCTACTAAGTATGAACTTAACGGGTAGGTACTACCCGAATTTAAACTTAAAAAACGCTAATATGAAGAAAAAGCTTTTATAAATGAGTTCATATTATGCTACGAAATACTATTAACTACTCTTAATATTCTGTATGATTAACTTGTTCCATTTGACTATTTTGAAGGAAATGGCACCGACTACTCGACACACCGTGAATATGAATGAAGAGGAATTCCGTACTTTTCTAGCTTCAAACATAGCCGCAGTACAGGCTGCGCTACATACCAACAATAACCTTGGATCTAGCAGTACAGGAAATCGTGTAGGATGCACCTACAAAGAATTCATTGCCTGCAAACCTTTGGAATTTGATGGAACCGAAGCACCGATCGGATTGAAATGGTGGACCGAGAAGGTCGAATCGGTGTTTACCATAAGTAAGTGTACTGAAGAGGACAAAGTGAAGTACGCTACGCATACCTTCACAGGTTCTGCGTTAACATGGTGGAATACCTATCTAGAGCAAGTGGGACAAGACGATGCGTACGCACTACCGTGGTCAGCATTCAAGCACTTGATGAACGAGAAGTACTGTCCCAGAACCGAGGTCAATAAGCTCAAGACAGAACTTAGAGGGTTACGAACCCAAGGATTTGATATTACCACGTACGAAAGACGATTCACAGAATTGTGCCTATTGTGTCCGGGAGCATTCGAAGATGAGGAAGAGAAGATCGACCCGTTTGTAAAAGGATTACCGGAAAGAATCCAAGAAGATATAAGTTCACACGAGCCCGCCTCCATACAACAGGCATGTAGAATGGCTCACAAACTAGTGAACCAGATTGAAGAAAGAATTAAAAAACAGACTGCTGAAGAGGCCAATGTGAAGCAAGTCAAAAGAAAGTGGGAGGAAAATGGTGATAAGAATCACCAATACAACAACAACATCAATTACAACAATAATCGCAACAATTATCCCAACAATCGCAACATCAATCGCAACTACAACAAATGGCCCAACAACAACAACAACAACAACAACAACAACAACAACAACAACAACAACTACTACTACTACAACAATCATTCCAACAACAATAATAATCGCAACAACAACAACAATCAGAAGCAGCTATGCCAAAGGTGTGAAAAGTATCACTCGGGGTTCTGCACCAAATTTTGCAACAAGTGTAAAAGAAATGGTCATAGCGCGGTGAAGTGTGAGGTCTACGGACCAGGGGTTAATAGAACGAAAGGAACAAATGGTGTCAGAACGAGTAATGGCGGAGCAAGTAGTGTCGGAGCAAGTTATGCCAATGTAGTTTGTTATAAATGTGGAAAATCGGGCCACATTATTAGAAATTGCCCGAACCAGGAGAACACGAATGGACAAGGCCGCGGAAGAGTTTTCAATATTAATGCGGCAGAGGCACAGGAAGACCCGGAGCTTGTTACGGGTACGTTTCTTATTGATAATAAATCTGCTTACGTTTTATTTGATTCGGGTGCGGATAGAAGCTATATGAGTAGAGATTTTTGTGCTAAATTAAGTTGTCCATTGACGCCTTTGGATAGTAAATTTTTACTCGAATTAGCAAAATGGTAAATTAATTTCAGCAGATAATATATGTCGGAATCGAGAAATTAAACTGGTTAGCGAAACATTTAAGATTGATTTGATACCAGTAGAGTTAGGGAGTTTTGATGTGATAATCGGTATGGACTGGTTGAAAGAAGTGAAAGCAGAGATCGTTTGTTACAAAAATGCAATTCGCATTATACGAGAAAAAGGAAAACCCTTAATGGTGTACGGAGAAAAGGGCAACACGAAGCTACATCTTATTAGTAATTTGAAGGCACAAAAACTAATAAGAAAAGGTTGCTATGCTATTCTAGCACACGTCGAGAAAGTACAAACTGAAGAAAAGAGCATCAATGATGTTCCCATTGCAAAAGAATTTCCCGATGTATTTCCAAAAGAATTACCGGGATTACCCCCACATCGATCCGTTGAATTTCAAATAGATCTTGTACCAGGAACTGCACCAATAGCTCGTGCTCCTTACAGACTCGCACCCAGCGAGTTGAAAGAACTGCAAAGTCAATTACAAGAACTTTTAGAGCGTGGTTTCATTCGACCAAGCACATCACCGTGGGGAGCTCCTGTTTTGTTTGTCAAGAAGAAAGATGGTACATTCAGGTTGTGTATCGACTATCGAGAGTTGAACAAACTTACCATCAAGAACCGCTACCCACTACCGAGAATCGACGACTTATTTGATCAACTACAAGGCTCGTCTGTTTATTCAAAGATTGACTTACGTTCCGGGTATCATCAAATGCGGGTGAAAGAAGATGATATTCCAAAGACTGCTTTCAGAACACGTTACGGTCATTACGAGTTTATGGTCATGCCGTTTGGTTTAACTAATGCACTAGCTGTGTTCATGGACCTTATGAACCGAGTGTGTGGACCATACCTTGACAAGTTTGTCATTGTTTTCATTGATGACATACTTATTTACTCAAAGAATGACCAAGAACACGGTGAACATTTGAGAAAGGTGTTAGAAGTATTGAGGAAGGAAGAATTGTACGCTAAGTTTTCAAAGTGTGCATTTTGGTTGGAAGAAGTTCAATTCCTCGGTCACATAGTGAACAAAGAAGGTATTAAGGTGGATCCGGCAAAGATAGAAACTGTTGAAAAGTGCGAAACCCCGAAAACTCCGAAACACATACGCCAGTTTTTAGGACTAGCTGGTTACTACAGAAGGTTCATCCAAGACTTTTCCAGAATAACAAAACCCTTGACTGCATTAACGCATAAAGGGAAGAAATTTGAATGGAATGATGAACAAGATAAAGCGTTTCAGTTATTGAAGAAAAAGCTAACTACGGCACCTATATTGTCATTGCCTGAAGGGAATGATGATTTTGTGATTTATTGTGACGCATCAAAGCAAGGTCTCGGCTGTGTATTAATGCAACGAACGAAGGTGATTGCTTATGCGTCTAGACAATTGAAGATTCACGAACAAAATTATACGACGCATGATTTGGAATTAGGCGCGGTTATTTTTGCATTAAAGACTTGGAGGCACTACTTATATGGGGTCAAAAGTATTATATATACCGACCACAAAAGTCTTCAACACATATTTAATCAGAAACAACTGAATATGAGGCAGCGTAGGTGGATTGAATTATTGAATGATTACGACTTTGAGATTCGTTACCACCCGGGGAAGGCAAATGTGGTAGCCGATGCCTTTAGCAGGAAGGACAGAGAACCCATTCGAGTAAAATCTATGAATATAATGATTCATAATAACCTTACTACTCAAATAAAGGAGGCGCAACAAGGAGTTTTAAAAAAGGGAAATTTAAAGGATGAAATACCCAAAGGATCGGAGAAGCATCTTAATATTCGGGAAGACGGAACCCGGTATAGGGCTGAAAGGATTTGGGTACCAAAATTTGGAGATATGAGAGAAGTGGTACTTAGAGAATCTCATAAAACCAGATACTCAATACATCCTGGAACAGGGAAGATGTACAAGGATCTCAAGAAACATTTTTGGTGGCCGGGTATGAAAGCCGATGTTGCTAAATACGTAGGAGAATGTTTGACGTGTTCTAAGGTCAAAGATGAGCATCAGAAACCATCAGGTCTACTTCAACAACCCGAAATCCCGGAATGGAAATGGGAAAACATTACCATGGATTTCATCACTAAATTGCCAAGGACTGTAAGTGGTTTTGATACTATTTGGGTAGTAGTTGATCGTCTCACCAAATCAGCACACTTCCTGCCAATAAGAGAAGATGACAAGATGGAGAAGTTAGCACGACTGTATTTGAAGGAAGTCGTCTCCAGACATGGAATACCAATCTCTATTATCTCTGATAGGGATGGCAGATTTATTTCAAGATTCTGGCAGACATTACAGCAAGCATTAGGAACTCGTCTAGACATGAGTATTGCCTATCATCCACAAACTGATGGGCAGAGTGAAAGGACGATACAAACGCTTGAAGACATGCTACGAGCATGTGTTATTGATTTCGAAAATAGTTGGGATCGACATCTACCGTTAGCAGAAATTTTCCTACAACAACAGCTACCATTCAAGCATTGAGATGGCACCGTTTGAAGCACTTTATGGTAGAAAGTGCAGGTCTCCGATTTGTTGGAGTGAAGTGGGGGATAGACAGATTACGGGTCCGGAGATTATACAAGAAACTACCAAGAAGATCATCCAAATTCAACAACGGTTGAAAACCGCCCAAAGTCGACAAAAGAGCTACGCTGACATTAAAAGAAAAGATATAGAATTTGAAATTAGAGAGATGGTCATGCTTAAAGTTGCACCTTGGAAAGGCATTGTTCGATTTGGTAAACGAGGGAAATTAAATCCAAGGTATATTGGACCATTCAAGATTATTGATCGTGTCGGACCAGTAGCTTACCGACTTGAGTTACCTCAACAACTCGCGGCTGTACATAACACTTTCCACGTCTCGAATTTGAAGAAATGTTTTGCTAAAGAAGATCTCACTATTCTGTTAGATGAAATCTAAATCAATAAAAAACTTCAATTCATCGAAGAACCCGTCGAAATAATGGATCGTGAGGTTAAAAGACTTAAGCAAAACAAGATACCAATTGTTAAGGTTCGATGGAATGCTTGTAGAGGACCCGAGTTCACTTGGGAGCGTGAATATCAGATGAAGAAGAAATACCCGCATCTATTTCCAGAAGATTCGTCAACACCTTCAACAGCTTAAAATTTCGGGACGAAATTTATTTAACGGGTAGGTACTGTAGTGACCCGAACTTTTCCATGTTTATAGATATTAATTGAGATTGATATTTACATGATTAAATGTTTCCAACATGTTAAGCAATCAAACTTGTTAAGACTTGATTAATTGAAATATGTTTCATATAGACAATTGACCACCCAAGTTGACCGGTGATTCACGAACGTTAAAACTTGTAAAAACTATATGATGACATATATATGGATATATATATAGTTAACATGATACTATGATAAGTAAACATATCATTAAGTATATTAACAATGAACTACATATGTAAAAACAAGACTACTAACTTAATGATTTTTAAACGAGACATATATGTAACGATTATCGTTGTAAAGACATTTAATGTATATATATCATATTAAGAGATATTCATACATGATAATATCATGATAATATCATGATAATATAATAATTTAAAATCTCATTTGATATTATAAACATTGGGTTAACAACATTTAACAAGATCGTTAACCTAAAGGTTTCAAAACAACACTTACATGTAACGACTAACGATGACTTAACGACTCAGTTAAAATGTATATACATGTAGTGTTTTAATATGTATTTATACACTATTGAAAGACTTCAATACACTTATCAAAATACTTCTACTTAAAAAAAATGCTTACAATTACATCCTCGTTCAGTTTCATCAACAATTCTACTCGTATGCACCCGTATTCGTACTCGTACAATACACAGCTTTTAGATGTATGTACTATTGGTATATATACTCCAATTATCAGCTCTTAGCAGCCCATGTGAGTCACCTAACACATGTGGGAACCATCATTTGACAACTAGCGTGAAATATCTCATAAAATTACAAAAATATGAGTAATCATTCATGACTTATTTACATGAAAACAAAATTACATATCCTTTATATCTAATCCATACACCAACGACCAAAAACACCTACAAACACTTTCATTCTTCAATTTTCTTCATCTAATTGATCTCTCTCAAGTTCTATCTTCAAGTTCTAAGTGTTCTTCATAAATTCTACAAGTTCTAGTTACATAAAATCAAGAATACTTCCAAGTTTGCTAGCTCACTTCCAATCATGTAAGGTGATCATCCAACCTCAAGAAATATTTGTTTCTTACAGTAGGTTATCATTCTAATACAAGGTAATAATCATATTCAAACTTTGGTTCAATTTCTATAACTATAACAATCTTATTTCAAGTGATGATCTTACTTGAACTTGTTTTCGTGTCATGATTCTGCTTCAAGAACTTCGAGCCATCCAAGGATCCGTTGAAGCTAGATCCATTTTTTCTCTTTTCCAGTAGGTTTATCCATGGAACTTAAGGTAGTAATGATGTTCATAACATCATTCGATTCATACATATAAAGCTATCTTATTCAAAAGTTTAAACTTGTAATCACTAGAACATAGTTTAGTTAATTCTAAACTTGTTCGCAAACAAAAGTTAATCCTTCTAACTTGACTTTTAAAATCAACTAAACACATGTTCTATATCTATATGATATGCTAAATTAATGATTTAAAACCTGAAAACACGAAAAACACCGTAAAATCGGATTTACGCCGTCGTAGTAACACCGCGGGCTGTTTTGGGTTAGTTAATTAAAAACTATGATAAACTTTGATTTAAAAGTTGTTATTCTGAGAAAATGATTTTTATTATGAACATGAAACTATATCCAAAAATTATGGTTAAATTCAAAGTGGAAGTATGTTTTCTAAAATGGTCATCTAGACGTCGTTCTTTCGACTAAAATGACTACCTTTACAAAAATGACTTGTACTTATTTTTACGACTATAAACCTATACTTTTTCTGTTTAGATTCATAAAATAGAGTTCAATATGAAACCATAGCAATTTGATTCACTCAAAACGGATTTAAAATGAAGAAGTTATGGGTAAAACAAGATTGGATAATTTTTCTCATTTTAGCTACGTGAAAATTGGTAACAAATCTATTCCAACCATAACTTAATCAAGTTGTATTGTATATTATGTAATCTTGAGATACCATATACACGTATACAATGTTTCGACCTATCATGTCGACACATCTATATATATTTCGGAACAACCATAGATACTCTATATGTGAATGTTGGAGTTAGCTATACAGGGTTGAGGTTGATTCCAAAATATATATAGTTTGATTTGTGATCAATACTGAGATACGTATACACTGGGTCGTGGATTGATTCAAGATAATATTTATCGATTTATTTCTGTGCATCTAACTGTGGACAACTAGTTGTAGGTTACTAACGAGGACAGCTGACTTAATAAACTTAAAACATCAAAATATATTAAAAGTGTTGTAAATATATTTTGAACATACTTTGATATATATGTATATATTGTTATAGGTTCGTGAATCAACCAGTGGCCAAGTCTTACTTTCCAACGAAGTAAAAATCTGTGAAAGTGAGTTATAGTCCCACTTTTAAAAATATAATATTTTTGGGATGAGAATACATGCAAGTTTTATAAATGATTTACAAAATAGACACAAGTACGTGAAACTACATTCTATGGTTGAATTATCGAAATCGAATATGCCCCTTTTTATTAAGTCTGGTAATCTAAGAATTAGGGAACAGACACCCTAATTGACGCGAATCCTAAAGATAGATTTATTGGGCCTAACAAACCCCATCCAAAGTACCGGATGCTTTAGTACTTCGAAATTTATATCATATCCGAAGGGTCTCCCGGAATGATGGGGATATTCTTATATATGCATCTTGTTAATGTCGGTTACCAGGTGTTCACCATATGAATGATTTTTATCTCTATGTATGGGATGTGTATTGAAATATGAAATCTTGTGGTCTATTATTATGATTTGATATATATAGGTTAAACCTATAACTCACCAACATTTTTGTTGACGTTTTAAGCATGTTTATTCTCAGGTAATTATTAAGAGCTTCCGCTGTCGCATACTTAAATAAGGACGAGATTTGGAGTCCATGCTTGTATGATATTGTGTAAAAACTGCATTCAAGAAACTTATTTTGTTGTAACATATTTGTATTGTAAACCATTATGTAATGGTCGTGTGTAAACAGGATATTTTAGATTATCATTATTTGATAATCTACGTAAAGTTTTTTTAAAACCTTTATCTATGAAATAAAGGTTATGGTTTGTTTTAAAAATGAATGCAGTCTTTGAAAAATGTCTCATATAGAGGTCAAAACCTCGCAACGAAATCAATTAATATGGAACGTTTTTAATCAATAAGAACGGAACATTTCAATCTACATCCTATAATCTATTTCTTATCGAAAATCCTTCATCTGATCGTACGAGATGAATCCCTTAACCAGTTTGAATTCCTCGAATTCCAACAGCTATTCCGATATGGAGATTCACCTAAGCTCCGAAAGCAGCATCACCAAAATGAATGAACCAATCAGCCATCCCCAATTTACCTAATGGGTTCGTAGTCGACTTAATCAATGGAGACTCGAAGAAGGCGATCCCTTTCACCTACCAAATTACCCTCTTGACGATGAACCTGAAGCACTTACCGGCGAACCTGTTCGAGACACCATTTTCTCTCTCATTTCCAGAGTATCTCGTCGCAATTATATTCTATCCACAATTTTAAACCTTATTCATCCACTCGTTCTGACCGACAATCATCTCGGAGTAATACAAGAAGTCAGCGAACTTCGTGCTCGAGTAATAGTTTTGGAAAATATGGTGCAAACTTACCAGCTTCAATAACATCACCAATATCAACATGACCACCAGCAATAGCATCCATACCATCAACAACACACGCCTCAACATCTCATTCTGTACCTCGAGTATAATCACCGTTCTACGTATCGATCTACATCAATTACCTTCGTTCTTCATGGCGATTATGTAATCTCTAAAGTCTTAGAGATTATTTATTCTAGCTCAAACCGAAAAGCAAATGAGATTAATATCATATTAACTCATTAAATCCATGATTACATCTGAAGAAAATATATATGTATATATATTTTCATAAAGATTGTAATTAAAAATTCTTTTGTACAAACTATTAATGGCGAAAATATTTTAACGGGTAGGTAATACCCGAGAAATATTTAGATTTCACATTAATAAGTTACACTGTACATTCTTCAAGTCAGATTCAACAGTCAATTACTATCTTACTTACATCCACAGATATACGAATCCGTTTACCACCGAATAACCATTTTCATTCAAATTCATATTTGGATTTTGACCTATCAGAATCCAACAAGTGGCATAATGAAGAAAACACTGGACAAAATAAAATTTGTTAGAAACAAACAAATTAATTATAAGAAATTTTGCTAAGAATCCACGCTAACTATTCCTAGCTAACTGTTCCTAGCTAACTGTTAATTCCGTATTACATTTTATTTATCGCAATTTATATTCTCGCAATTTTACTTATCGTCATTTAATTTCTGTTATTTATTTTACGCACTTTAAATATCGGGACACGTATACAAGGTTTTGACATATCATATCGACGCATCTATATATATTATTTGGAATCACCATAGACACTCTATATGCTGTAATGCTAGAGTTCGCTATACAGGGTTGAGGTTGATTCTACAATAATATATATACTTTGAGTTGTGATCGAGTCTGAGACTGATGATGTAGCGTGAGGGTACGAAATAGTAGTATTTTTAATACAAAATACTACAAAATATGACACAAGTTTTATTAATTTACGGATGGGATATACCTAAACCTTGCTACAACACTATAGGCAGTGTACCTAATCGTAGAGTAGTATAGTTTTTAGTAAGTCCGGTTCGTTCCACAGGGAGCGGGCTTATTGCACACTATATTTTTAAACAACTATATTTGTACAAAATATATATAATTATATAAAATAATATATAAAAGGGGGTTTACCGTTTAATGACCGGTTTGTCGATTTATATTTTAAGCGAAGCGTATAGTAAATGATGATATTTAAATAACAATAAAATAAATAATCATAATTAAAATGACAATAAATAAAAGTACGAGGAAATATGAAATAAAATATATTATGCTTATTTAAACTTCCGTAACCATGATGGTTGACGTGTTGATTTTAGTTTTATGCCCATGGGTTAATTGTCCTTTGTCCTGGATTATTTAATATGTCCGTCTGGTTTTCGTCCATAACAGTCCATCAGTCATAAATATAAAGTGTGAGTATCCTCGTCAAATTATTATTATACCCGAAGTTAAATATTCCAACTAATTGGGGATTCGAATTGTAACAAGGTTTTAATACTCTGTTTAATGAATACACCAGGTTATCGACTGCGTGTAAACCAAGGTTTTACTACTTTGTTAACAATTACACCAATTACCCTTGAATGTAATTTCACCCCTGTTTTAATTATTCTAGTGGCTATTAATCCATTCCCGTGTCCGGTTAAATAAACGATTATTCGTACATATAAATACCCCGCCCATCGTGTCCGATTGAGTGTATATGGTAATTTATAGGGACGCCCAATTGTAGATCTTTATATTAACATTAACAAACTATCATTTAGTTAAACAAATATAAAGCCCATTAATAGCCCATAGTCTAATTTCCACAAGTGTCGTTCTTTTGTCCAAACCCCAATTATGGTACAAAGCCCAATTGCCCAATTTTAGTAATTAGCCCAACATCATGATTACTTCATTTTAAATAAGCATAATAATAACTTAGCTACGAGACATTAATTTAAAAAGGAGAACATAGCTTACATTGATTATTTATCGCGTAGTGTTACACGGACAGAGTTTCGACTTCAAAAACCCGTAAAATAACCTTTACATAACCCGAACTAATCTAATATAACACTAATCTATACTATATATATATATATATTTATTTATTTATTATCTTATGGAGTATTATTATTATTATTATTCTATATTACTCGGCAGAATTCGCGACCTTTTATAGGGATTCTGAAATTTCTGTGCTCCGCGAGTCGCGGCACTTTTGGCCTTCCAGCTCCGCAAGTCGCGGAGGTTCCAAAACCAGCCCACAAGTTTAAGATCCAAGGCTGCCGACGGTTTTTATTTAAATATATATAATATATAAATAATTTTTATAATTATTTATATATTATATTATATTTATATACATAGTAGACTCGTAATTTTTTTTTTCGTTGCGTCGAGCGTTGAGAGTTGGTTCATGTACCGGTTCCGAATTTTCGAACGTCCTTGCGTACGCTGAGATATTTTGTACTTTGCGTTTCGTAACTTGTACTCTTGTCATTTTTAGACGTTCCTTATCAATAAATTGAACCTTTTTAATTGTATCTTGTACTTTTGAGCTTTTTGGACCTTTGCGTCTTCAATTCGTTGTTTTCGCCTTTTGTCTTCGCACTTATTTAATATAAATGAATATTACATGAAAATGGAACAATTTCAACTGAAATCTTTACATATCGGAGGGATATTGATACTAAATATATGTTCATTTGGAGCACTATCAAATATCCCCACACTTGAACGTTGCTTGTCCTCAAGCAATACAGTCTTGAAATAAAACACACTAGAATCACTTCTTTATTCTTCACACTTTGTACATCAGTGATTTTGATACGGCGGTATAAACAATGATAGTAGCATTTGTGGTTTACAGTCCCACATGACTATGAAAATTTAGATCCGTTAGGAAATTGGATCTTTATAAAAACATTTGATCTTTTGAAAATTCATGCTAGATTTTACCCTAGACAGGTTTTCCGGAATAACCCTTCACCGGTGTTTGCAAAATATTTTTGTGGGTTGGTGGGTTTCAGATTTGAAAATTTTAGCTCAAAACTTATGGTTTTGTTTCACCCACTTGCTAACCTTGTATTAGGAAAGCAACACGTCCAGTTTACTTGTCCCGTATATTACCTTTCGGTAAACTACCGTCCGGTTGTAAAGGAAAGCGATGAACAAGCAACTGTTAAGGCAATGTCCCGTGACATGCTTTTGATTATGGTCTTTAACGTGTCGGATGCAATACTATCCTTTGTAGGAGCAATAGTAAAGATCACCCTATAGTTTTTCGGTCTTGGCAAAAGGTCCTGTCTTCGACCAATATGCAACCACTGTTCTTACGGTTGACACCCGATTTGGTTCAGGTGACCTAATGAATTCTAGGTGAATTCCTAGGATTTTACGTTCAATGGTAATGAACGCATTGAAAATGGGTTTTCAGAAAACAAATCGGTTTATAATTTGATCAAAATATTTTCTCGTTCAAGCTCGAGTTTAGATATCATTGAATTCCATGAGTTTGTAATTCTCAATCTTTAAGGTCAATCTCAAGGATTGAGTAATATCAGGCTTAAAAGCTGATTTTTAATCTTTTAAGGAGATTATCCTTTCTGGGGATCTGATTCATTAGTCTTATCAAGCTAATTTGCACGGTGCCTCCCCATTGTACGAGATAAATCCTTCTCATGGTTAGGATAAATCTGACCACTTGGCGACCCTGTTTTATGCTGAGGTCCGTGGATTTCATGCTGATTTTAGTGATGACTTTTCTAGATTTTTCGTCAACCTACAGCTGGTCTGGACGACAACTTCTTGACCTAAATCAAGAAGCGCGTGTCCTTTTCGGAAGACTTTACTTCCTTTTAATGATGGAATTGATTCATCGTGTAGATCCATCTTTCTTTAATAAATCGGGTAAAACAGTTAATTTAGTCCAAAACAAAAACACTTGCAATAAACTTTACAGAAACATGTGATAGATAGTTTTTAATTGAATAACTTGGTACATTCTCCCCACACTTAGTTTCTTTCTTTGCCTTTTTATTCTCCTTTATTCTATTTTAAATGAATTCAATCGTTTTAGGGTGTTTCTCAATTTATGTCCTTTCCGAGGTAACGATAATTTCGGTATTAACACCTAGTTTTCATCGTTCATAAATATGTATAAACATGATTTTGACTTCATTTAGTTGAAAATTTTTCAAATTTTCACAAAATTTGGCAAATAAACTAAGTGCAAACCCGAGAGAATTTATAACCCTTCCCCACACTTGAGATCATGCAATGCCCTCATTTTCATGAAATCAGACTATAATTATAAATTCATGAGGGTGATTAGTGTAGAAAAGTAATTAAAAATACCCAGTTTGTAATTACAAAGCTCGTCGAATGATAGATGGCGCGTCTCATCGTTCATTCCTTTATGTTTTATCACACATATTTTTCTTCAAAAACGGTTGCTTTTCTGAACTGTTTGCTAATCTTTAAAAATACGTCTTTTGCCCTAATTTATTATGCATGTTTATTAACGAGTTATGCACTAACCCGAACCCCTAATTTAACGTTAAGTAGGGTTAAACTTCCCCACACTTAGCTGACGATATGTGAAGTCAGTAGAATAAGTTCCAAGAATTAAAATAGTGAGCCAGTTATTTACATCTCGGGTGGTATATATTATATCAATGGGTTTAAAGTTTAGACCCACCCGATTGTCACTACTTAATTCTTTTTTAAGTGTAGCTTTTAGTAAATGGATATGTCTCTTTTCTGGTTCTTGGTCAAATGGATCGATATACACCGACATACATATTTCTATAGGGTGGACAATTCCTAACATTTCCTTCCTTTTATTCTCAGGATCAAAGTTTTCACCTCTATTACCCAATTGGGTGAAATTCGAGGTGTCATTATCTATTACAGCTCGTAGTTCATTTCCGGTGGATGACTCGTCTATTGAGAATATTGTGTTGGAAGGTTGTGGAATGGTGAAGTTCGGTTTGGCCTCGGGGGTAAAATTTTCAACGTTATCGTATTCCCAAGAGTACCAATTTGTCACCCTTACTTCTTCTTTATCCATTGATGGATCGATGATTTCGTCGGTAGAGGCTAATGGGTCGATATGTTGTGAAATTGGTAAGACTGAATAAAAAGTATCATCGGGATAGTTGGTGATTTCGGAGCTCTCGAATTCATCAAAATTCGATGATATGAGATTTTCTTGCACACGACTCCTCAGATCAACAGGTGTGTAGTCTGATAGAGTTTCAGCTTGCCGGTTTACAAACTCTCTCATTTGTTTATTTTGAGCATTGAGTTCTTCGAGTTTGATTTTCATATAATCTAAAGAATTTTCAGGCACATAATTTTCCTCGTCTTCTGGTTGTTGAGTTTGGATATATTCTTGGGAATAATCCCAATTTGAATTGTATTCTTCGTAATCGTTCCATTCAGGTTCCATGGGTGCGTAATTTTCCATAGGAACGTAATAGTAACATTCCCATGTTGAGTGATAATCTCCACAAATTTCACAACCAGTTATTGTTTCGTCGTTCGTGATCCAAGATTGACCGAATGAATTTTTATCAACACTCGTTTGAGAGTATTGATTTAATTGATTTCGGATATCAAAAAGAGTTTCCATAGCCTTGTTTTCAAAATTTTCCATTTTATTGCGATGGCCAGATTTTAGCTACAATGTGGTGCATTTACTAATTATCCTATTAGTTATAAAAATAGAAAAACTTATATAAGTTGTCCAATTAATAGACTTTTCTGCTTTTGCCCACGTTTCGAATAGCCAAAAGATGCAGCAGGGAGCCAGAACCCTTTAAATCGGAAGCTCACAACTCAGCCACTAACAAATCCAACTATTACTACGAAGCAGAAAATTGTCAACGTCCATTAATTTAACCACTTAAATAATTTTTCTTTCCGTTTGAGATAAGAAATAGAGAAAATTTCTAAGTCCTAAAAACTAAAGCGTTGAGAAATAAGAAAGAAAAAGAATGCGCGTCGAAAAAAAAACGTCGAAAAATAAAAATAAGAAAAGAGCGCGTCGAAACTTAAAAGTCTAAAAATTAAATCTAAAAAGTTGCGCTTAAATGTATTAAAGCTTACAGGAATTCTATATCCAAAACGGCAATAACTTAATTAGGCACTAAAATCTAAAAACTGCGTCGCAAAATTCTAAAGCACCTAAATCTTAGTCTAAAGAAAAAGCACTTAAGGGATTTTACGGCAAAGCCTAAAAATCTAAAAATAAAAATAAGCTACGGCAAAATACTAGAACTTAAAACTAGCTACGAACAATAACGATACAAATATTACACAAAAATATTATTTTTTATACAAATAAAAATAAACTTAAAGTTGTAAAAAGTACAATTTTTATAAAAATATTATTTTTATATTTTTATTTTTATATTTTATAAAAGTATTAATTTTTTTATATATTAAAATTAAATATAATTAATTATAACTAATTAATTAAAACTTAAAACTAAATTATATTAATAATAAACTAATTAGGTTTAAATAATAATAAATAATAATCCGTAATTAATGCGATTTTAGGGTTTCTGTCAGCTCGTCAGGGCGGCTCCGCGAGTCGCGGTTCCACTTGCCTTACAACTCCGCAAGTCGCGGAGGATGTAAAACGTTTTTTTTTTTTTTTTTTTTTTTTTTTAATAAATTTTATATTGTTTTTCTAAAAATATATTTATACAAATATATATTAAAAATATAGCGTTTCACCGATTCCCCGGCAGTGGCGCCAAAAACTTGATGATGTAGCGTGAGGGTACGAAATAGTAGTATTTTTAATACAAAATACTACAAAATATGACACAAGTTTTATTAATTTACGGATGGGATATACCTAAACCTTGCTACAACACTATAGGCAGTGTACCTAATCGTAGAGTAGTATAGTTTTTAGTAAGTCCGGTTCGTTCCACAGGGAGCGGGCTTATTGCACACTATATTTTTAAACAACTATATTTGTACAAAATATATATAATTATATAAAATAATATATAAAAGGGGGTTTACCGTTTAATGACCGGTTTGTCGATTTATATTTTAAGCGAAGCGTATAGTAAATGATGATATTTAAATAACAATAAAATAAATAATCATAATTAAAATGACAATAAATAAAAGTACGAGGAAATATGAAATAAAATATATTATGCTTATTTAAACTTCAGTAACCATGATGGTTGACGTGTTGATTTTAGTTTTATGCCCATGGGTTAATTGTCCTTTGTCCTGGATTATTTAATATGTCCGTCTGGTTTTCGTCCATAACAGTCCATCAGTCATAAATATAAAGTGCGAGTGTCCTCGTCAAATTATTATTATACCCGAAGTTAAATATTCCAACTAATTGGGGATTCGAATTGTAACAAGGTTTTAATACTCTGTTTAATGAATACACCAGGTTATCGACTGCGTGTAAACCAAGGTTTTACTACTTTGTTAACAATTACACCAATTACCCTTGAATGTAATTTCACCCCTGTTTTAATTATTCTAGTGGCTATTAATCCATTCCCGTGTCCGGTTAAATAAACGATTATTCGTACATATAAATACCCCGCCCATCGTGTCCGATTGAGTGTATATGGTAATTTATAGGGACGCCCAATTGTAGATCTTTATATTAACATTAACAAACTATCATTTAGTTAAACAAATATAAAGCCCATTAATAGCCCATAGTCTAATTTCCACAAGTGTCGTTCTTTTGTCCAAACCCCAATTATGGTACAAAGCCCAATTGCCCAATTTTAGTAATTAGCCCAACATCATGATTACTTCATTTTAAATAAGCATAATAATAACTTAGCTACGAGACATTAATTTAAAAAGGAGAACATAGCTTACATTGATTATTTATCGCGTAGTGTTACACGGACAGAGTTTCGACTTCAAAAACCCGTAAAATAACCTTTACATAACCCGAACTAATCTAATATAACACTAATCTATACTATATATATATATTTATTTATTTATTATCTTATGGAGTATTATTATTATTATTATTCTATATTACTCGGCAGAATTCGCGACCTTTTATAGGGATTCTGAAATTTCTGTGCTCCGCGAGTCGCGGCACTTTTGGCCTTCCAGCTCCGCAAGTCGCGGAGGTTCCAAAACCAGCCCACAAGTTTAAGATCCAAGGCTGCCGACGGTTTTTATTTAAATATATATAATATATAAATAATTTTTATAATTATTTATATATTATATTATATTTATATACATAGTAGACTCGTAATTTTTTTTTTCGTTGCGTCGAGCGTTGAGAGTTGGTTCATGTACCGGTTCCGAATTTTCGAACGTCCTTGCGTACGCTGAGATATTTTGTACTTTGCGTTTCGTAACTTGTACTCTTGTCATTTTTAGACGTTCCTTATCAATAAATTGAACCTTTTTAATTGTATCTTGTACTTTTGAGCTTTTTGGACCTTTGCGTCTTCAATTCGTTGTTTTCGCCTTTTGTCTTCGCACTTATTTAATATAAATGAATATTACATGAAAATGGAACAATTTCAACTGAAATCTTTACATATCGGAGGGATATTGATACTAAATATATGTTCATTTGGAGCACTATCAGAGACATGTACTCGGGTCACGATACGTATTAATTAATTCGAATATTATATATTAAACTATATATGAATTATTGGACTGTTAACAGTGGACTATCGACTGTGGACTAATAACAGTGGACAATTAAAATGAATTAAAATATTGATTATAACATATGAAACTAAACAATTCTTCAAGTTTGCCACTTGATTTCATCTTAAACCTCAATTGTATCTTAACGATTACAATCTGCGTTCAAACCTTTCATGATTCTTGAAAACACCTCGAGTGAGAGGATGAACCAACCGCACTTCATCTACAAAAGAAAAGATTGATGCATATAGCACCTGAAAAACTCCCGGAAATTGAGTAAACGTTTAACACGTAGCTGTGCTAATTCCTTTAGTATTATTATTACCCAAAATAACTTTGCAGTTCTTTTTCAAAATAGCCAATTTTGTCACAGCTTCAGCAAGACAACTTCGACTTTTCATTCAAAACAACCTTATTATAACCTTGATATATATGCATGCTCATTTATTGTTACCAGAGAACCTTTTATATTCCACCATATTACCATCAGCGTTTAATCATCTAAAAACACAATTCTTTTGAAACCACCTCAGATTGATAACCGATGATTCAGATATGGCTGCATTAAATGCAGAGGAAACAGTAAAATTATAAATGGCCTAAATGGTCAAGAGTTTGATGATAAAGAATAGAGTGTTGGGAACGCTTGATAGAAAATTCGGTACTGAAAGACGGATTGAGCTAACCATGAAGGAGACCAAGGACAAAGACAAGGACCAAACTCTATATTTAAAGAATCCAGGTAATTCTGGATCCGATGAAATCTTTAGAGAATATCTTGCTCCGAAGTCATGTTAAAATCTTGCAGAAAAGTTTTCTTCATCAACTTCCGAAATTAGAAATTCCAAAATATCATCATAAATATCTTAGATATTTTTGAGGATATTTTCATAAATATTCCTGTCCGAAATTATCTAACTCTTCGTGTTTTCAGTATTCCATTATATTGGAAACTTCAGTAAAATCTAAGTATTAATTATGAATGAATTGTGGAGAAGTGTTGGGAATTGAAGCATGGGTTAGTATAATATAATGACGCTTGGCCAACGTAATTATATTACAGTAAGTCACGCTGAGTTTCTAATGAAACGTGATGATGGTTCACAGTAGATTATACCATCATCATGTGTCATGTTACATAACTCTTTCATTCTACATATCCTCCGAACATATCAAGAAGAATATATTCTTGATAGTTCTATCTTCTGTAATTTCGATAAATTTGAAAATCAAATCGTGTTATCACGTTTCACCCTGCTTAGAACATTATAATCATCCGAAACTCTATATCTACGAGTTCTGGACCATTATTCTCTTGACTTGGAGTCGGGAAGAGAAAACAAGAGCATGGAGCTCCGAAAAATAAAGGAAAATATAAAGCCGATCACAAACACAGGAATTACAAACCGTGTATATCAATGTTTATCGCCACATAAAGACACGGGAGAATTAAAAACATTATAACCCCAAGGGCGAAGTAAAAGAAAATAGATTCCTCCGGTGGTAAATGGAAAAGAAGAATGACAGATACGATAGTCAGAATAAAAACAAGGATCATAATTGGATTAAGCATTGTTACAATTTTTAGATGTATGAATTAGGGAAGAAATATAGGAATGGTGAGAATAATAAAACGGAAGAGGTCAATTTATAATGAAATTACCTGATAGAGCAATCGAGACAGATGATCGCATTTAATTATAGAGATCTTAATTTCCCTAAATCCCGAAGAATCAGATCTTATAGATTTTCAAGATTTTCTTTTAAATTCCTTGAATTCCAGAAATCCACCATATCTACGTCAAAAGTTAAATCTCTATCACAATCTTTTGTGACAGCTTCATTCGTAGTCTTCGAATAATCGAATTATTTTATCCATATTACTCAATGGTGATAAAACTCCATTTATCAACTCATATTCGTGAAGAAAACAATTTTATTGTTAGCCATGACCACCTCACTCAAATTTCAGGGCGAAATTTCTTTAACGGGTAGGTACTGTGACGACCCGGAGATTTCCGACCAAATTTAAACTTAATCTTTATATGTTTCCGACACGATAAGTAAAGTCTGTAATGGTGAAGTCTCAAAAACTATGAATTGTGTTCATGTATACATTTGACCTTTGACTATTCCCGACGATTCACGAACAAATGTGTATAACAAATATGCAATATATATATAAATATGAATTATTAGTATTATTGATTCTAAATATCTTATTATCTATATTATATATATACTACATTTTTACAAACATGAGATTTCTATTACATAAAGCTATACAGTTGTTTAACACTTTTTACTTTCAAATCACATTATTGATTGAATAAAACCAACACTTTCTATCACCAGCTTTCTTGTAACTTTCTTGTGATTGTGTTTCTTTTAGTCTTCTGTGGCATAGTACACATATGATTTAAACCATCTATCCTCTAAATATATTACATATACATATACATGTTAACACATATAACACAAGTATTCACCAACTGCAGTAACCTCCTTCACCTACGTCCGCCACTCTCATCTACCATCAAACTATTTCTAACTTGTTTATGTTTAACAACCACCATCATCTTTCACCACCTCTACTCACCACCATCACCGAGACCGAAGTAACCCTTCACATGAAATCAACCACAACACCACCATCTTTTAACCTTCACTATGACCACCATAACCGCCACATTATCACCCTCCTATCACCATCCACATCACAATAAACCACCACACCATAACAAACCAAATTACCATTTTCATCACCTAACTCTCTTTCTCTCAAAGACACTACCATCATCTTTGATTGTATCTTCATATACCAACAACAATAAACGTCAACAATCTCGATCATCACCATGGACGCCAACACATAGTTCACCAACTTCACTACTACCATCGATGAGGTACTACTCTCCTTTGTCTTCCACTTTTGTTCTACCAAAACACACGACCCAGAAACCACTATTCGAACACCAACATAAACTAAACCACCATTTTTCATCATCATCAATTCATATTATAACCTGTAACTAGTGCTATACTTATGATCAACTATTTTAAACGCAAGACCAAACCCACATATACAGCAACTGTTCGAGTACAACTACTTGTCTAGTTAATTATTCAACGAATCCTACTTGTTTTCTATTCAGATTCGAGAACAAACACGCCATCATCAATTACCCATGATTCACTACTGGTTTTGTTTCTGTTTCCTATTTTCTTATTCGAACACCATATAACACAACATCATCGAATACATCCTTGTTTATATCCCCATTGATCTATGATCTGTTCGAGTTGACTATCCAGGTATAAATCACAAAAACCCTCACACACGCACCCAACGAATTAAATTGTTGGTCGCTACTGCAGCTGTTTCTTGTTTTAATACATGAAAAAGATGAAGTATGATGATGATTTAATTTACAACGAATATGATAATGATGATACTGTTATAAAAAAAATAACGAGATAGGGATGAACCAAAATTTGATGTCGGATGCTTACTTTTTTTCTACCATATTCGTGTTTTTTTAAAAGAAAAGAGAAAAAGAGAAAACATGCTGGGTGGGTATGAGGCTTTCCAGCTGTGGATGGCTGTTATATAAAAAAAAAAGAAATATAGATATATACACCGAAACCTTAATAGGCTTGGTTACTAGTATCGGGTTCTTATATTAACATGTGGGCCGAAGCTTTCATTTTGCTATTGGGCTTTGTGATCAATTGGGTTGTAATAGACTATTTTTACTTGGGCTCATGATTTAATTCTGACCCGAGGAGTTTATAGAAGATAGATACGATTACTAGGGAATAGATGATGATGAGGATGTATGATGCGAATGTTGATGATATCATGACTATGATGATGATGACGAGTTACAAATAATGAAGATGATATACTTATAATAATAATGAACAAGATAATTATGATATAATAATAAATGATCATGAAGATGATTATGTTAATTTATGATGATGTTAGATGATGATCACATGATGATACGATTATGATCATGATGGTAAGTTAAGCATGATGGTGAGGTTATATAGGATTAGGCCACAAATTAAATCAGAAAAGCTGAGACATAGGAGTGGTTAAGGATTTTATCGGGTTAGCGGGACGTCGCGGGTTCAAACCCGGACTTGGGCATTTTTTTTAAAGGACTACTCCTTGAGGTAGTTTACTTATTTATCATTATCATTATTGTTATTATTATTATTATTATTATTATTATTATTATTATTATTATTATTATTATTATTATTATTATTATTATTATTATTATTATTATTATTATGGAAATGATTTTTATATAAAAATATGATTATTTTTAATATTATTATTATTAACTTACATTATTATTAAAAACTACTATTATTATTATTATTACTATTTTAATTATCATTATTATTTTAATTATCATTTTTATTATTATTTTTTATTACAAATAAATATTATATTTATATTACATATAATTATATACTAAACATATTAACATTATTTTTATAAATACTACAAATAACAAACTATTGATAAAATACTAATATATATATTAAGATATCTACATGTATAAATATTAATCATTTTAAATATACACAAATTAAATACATATAACATATAAACTAAGATATAATATATAAATTGGGTTGATTAAAAATATATGTGTTAATATAAATTAATGATATAGGTTCGTGAATCCGAGGCCAACCTTGCATTGTTCAATTCAGTCGTATATATATTTTTACTACAAAATATCATATGTGAGTTCATTTGCTCCCTTTTACTCTTTACATTTTTGGGACTGAGAATACATGCGCTGTTTTTATAACTTCTTTATTAAATGCTTTTGAAATATATTTTTGAACTGAGAATACATGAAATGCTTTTATAAATGTTTGACGCCATATGACACAAGCAAAACATTCCTCGAATGAATTATTATGCAGACAGAAGTTCTGTGGATTATTATTGAATTAGTTGGACGTTATAATTGCCACTAATTGTTGTGAATATTTCCCCTGATTATTATTGCTTGGTAACCTAAGAATTAGAAAAGGGTATGGCCCTAATTCACGCGAATCCTAAATGTAGCTACCGGGTTTAACACCCCCACCCAGAATGTTCACTAGACGGAAGGGCTAGTGGGCGTGGTGTTTAGTAATTCGAAGTTTATATGATTATTATACAGACGAGATGTTCTGTTTTGGGGATATTATTTATGCGCATTATATGTTAAGGTCTGTTACCAAGCCAAGCTATGAAAGCAATGAAAAGTGAATGTTATGTATCGAGAGAATGATTTTATACACAGGTTATGTGTATGTTATTTTTATGCACGAGATATGTGTACGGTTACTAAGATTTATGAAATATGATTTCGTACAAGAGAAAGGTGTACTGTATTTAAAAGATATCGCATGTACATTACAGGTGGGTATAGGATTCGGGCCCTTTTGTACCATACAGCATTTAAATCTTGTGGTCTATCAAAAATTGATGAATTTTACTGTTTAATGATAAACTTATGAACTCACCAACCATTTGGTTGACACTTTAAAGCATGTTTATTCTCAGGTGTGAAAGAAATCTTCCGCTGTGCATTTGATCATTTTAGAGATATTACTTAGAGTCATTCATGGCATGTTTTAAAAGACGCTGCATTCGGGTCATAGAGTTTATCAAGATTATTATCAAGTCATTTATAGTCTGGATATATTATGAAATGGTATTCATGTCGTCAACTTTCAATGTGATGAAAGTTTGTCTTTTAAAAACGAATGCAATGTTTGTAAAATGTATCATTTAGAGGTCAAGTACCTCGCAATGAAATCAACTATTGTGAATCGTTTATAATCGGTATGAACGGGTGCTTTCATCTTCTTTTCTATATCATCTTTTTCATTGAATCCAATCAACCAAAACCAATATCAACGAGTGATGTGTTTTGCTTTTGGACTTTTAACCGAAGTATAATCAATTCATAACTGTTATAGAGTGAATTGAAACGAAAAAAAATAAAAAAAAGTTCATAACAGCTATGCTGTTCGACGCAGGTGAAACACAAAAAAAATTAATTGATTTTGAAATCGAATACATTTTGGACTATGATTCCAACAAGAGATAGTTTGTTAAACATATATAGAAACTATTGGAATCATCAATTGGACTTAAAATTTCAAAACAAATTCGAATTTCTCCAAGAACGATTCAGTTGACTTTTCTAGAAATAAACTTTGACTCAACGATTTGAACTCGATATTAGAAAATGGGTTTTGAAACGTTGCAGATAGTTTGTATATGAGATTCCTTATAGAATTGCAATATTAGATTTTGAAATTTAATTCTAAATCGAGGTTTTCCTAAAAAAAGTTACAATAACAGAGGTGTTATCTGGGTTTTATTTAATTTCTGTGTAATTCTTGAATTTGCAGGAGTGGTATGTAATATAAACAGATTGAAATCGAATATCTTAAGTTAGTAAAGATGATTTGGATGTATTGCAAGTTGATTAGGACTGGTAACGAATTTTGAAGCATATAATTCAATCAGACAATAAAGAAAAATAAACAGATTGCTAATTTCAACAGATTGGTACCTCTGCTACAGCTATGAAATGAATTTTTGTGATGTAAACAAAATCATATACAGTTTTAAATGAATCATATATAGTTGACAAGGATTTGAAACTGAATTAGGATCCTATGATCAATTATACGTATTAATATATATATATATATATATATATATATCAGTATTTATATATACATATTTATTTGTATACGTATTTATATATATTTAATTATATTATATATATATATATATATATATATATATATATATATATATATATATATATATATATATATATATATATATATATGAATTTATATATCTTGTTTATATATTTGTATTTAAATATCAATTTCTTAAGTTTGATAATTAACTAGTATAACAATAATACAAATAATAATTTTATTAATAATATTATTATTAGTAAGGAGTCTAGTAATAATAAATAATAATATTATTACTTACTATAAAAATAATAATCTTATTAGTTATAATAATATTAATATTATTAATGATAATAATATTAATATGATAATTATATTTCAAACTTGCAATTAAATATAATACTATTAGATGACATTTATTGAAGAGTTAATATTTATATATTATATATATATATTTGATAGAAATCCTATATAGATTCATAATAGCATATATATCTATATATTGTATCAATATACATATAGTGATAATTATGTTTATATATTTTATGTATATTCACATTACTATATATAAACTTATGTTTTAGATACTCATATTCATTACTTAGATAGATGTAGTAATTATATTCATTAAAACAATTTAAACTCAAAGTATAATATTATACATTTAATACTTTATTAATCGTTGACAAATTATGTTCGAAATCATTAACTAACAAGTTTTAGTTATTTTAATTTATCTTTCATAATAATTAAATCACATATCAGTTCTCTACTATATTTATTTTACAATGTATAATTATCTATATGTATAATGATTTACATGTACATTTCTATTTACGTTTATAGATTCGTGAATCGTCGGAAACAGTCAAAGGTTAAATGAATTCATAAAAACAGTTCAAAATTTTGAGACTCAATATTACAGACTTTGCTTATCGTATCGAAATCATTTAAAATTAAAGTTTAAATTTTGTCAGAAATCTCCGGGTCGTCACATATACCAATAGTACATACATCTAAAAGCTGTGTATTGTACGAGTACGAATACGGGTGCATACGAGTAGAATTGTTGATGAAACTGAACAAGGATATAATTGTAAGCATTTTTGTTAAGTAGAAGTATTTTGATAAGTATCTTGAAGTCTTTCAAAAGTGCATGAATACATATTAAAACACTACATGTATATACATTTTAACTGAGTCGTTAAGTCATCGTTAGTCGTTACATGTAAATGTTGTTTTGAAACCTTTAGGTTAACGATCTTGTTAAATGTTGTTAACCCATTGTTTATTATATGTAAAGAGATGTTAAATTATTACATTATCATGATATTATGATATATTAATATATCTTAGTATGATATATATACAGTTAAATGTTGTTACAACGATAATCGTTACATATATGTCTCGTTTCGAAATTCTTAAGTTAGTAGTCTTGTTTTTACATATGTAGTTCATTGTTAATACACTTAATGATATATTTACTTATAATTTAACATGTTTAACAAAGTGTATCAATATCTTAATATGATTCATATGTACTTAGTAAGCCGTTGTTATAACGATAATCGTTATATATATCGTTTTCGAGTTTCTTAATTCAATAGTCTCATTTTTATGTATATAACTCATTGTTAAAATACTTAATGAGATACATACCTATCATAATAACATGTTAACTATATATATATATATCCATATATATGTCATCATATAGTTTTTACAAGTTTTAACGTTCGTAAATCACCGGCCAACTTGGGTGGTCAATTGTCTATATGAAACCTATTTCAATTAATCAAGTCTTAACAAGTTTGATTGCTTAACATGCTGGAAACACTTAATCATGTAAATAACAATTTCATTTAATATATATATATATATATATATATATATATATATATATATATATATATATATATATATATATATATATATATATATATATATATATATATATATATATATATATATATATATAAACATGGAAAAGTTTGGGTAACTACAGTACCTACCCGTTAAATAAATTTCGTCCCGAAATTTTGAGCAGTTGGAGGTGTTGACGTATCTTCTGGAAATAAGTGCGGGTATTTTTTCTTCATCTAATCTTCTCATTCCCAGGTGAACTCGGGTCCTCTACGAGCATTCCATCGAACTTTAACAATTGGTATCTTGTTTTGCTTAAGTCTTTTAACCTCTCGATCCATTATTTCGACGGGTTCTTCGACGAATTGAAGTTTTTCGTTGATTTGGATTTCGTCTAACAGAATAGTGAGATCGTCTTTAGCAAAACATTTCTTCAAATTTGAGACGTGGAAAGTGTTATGTACAGCTGCGAGTTGTTGTGGTAATTCAAGTCGGTAAGCTACTGGTCCGACACGATCAATAATCTTGAATGGTCATATATACCTTGGATTTAATTTCCCTCGTTTACCAAATCGAACAATGCCTTTCCAAGGTGCAAACTTAAGCATGACCATCTCTCCAATTTCAAATTATATATATTTTCTTTTAATGTCGGCGTAGCTCTTTTGTCGACTTTGGACGGTTTTCAACCGTTGTTGAATTTGGATGATTTTCTCGGTAGTTTCTTGTATTATCTCCGGACCCGTAATCTGCCTATCCCCCACTTCACTCCAACAAATCGGAGACCTGCACTTGCTACCATAAATTGCTTCAAACAGCGCCATCTCAATGCTTGAATGGTAGCTGTTGTTGTAGGAAAATTCTGCTAACGGTAGATGTCGATCCCAACTGTTTCTGAAATCAATAACACATACTCGTAGCATGTCTTCAAGCGTTTATGTCATCCTTTCACTCTGCCCATCAGTTTGTGGATGATAGGCAGTGCTCATGTCTAGACGAGTTCTTAATGCTTGTTGTAATGTCTGCCAGAATCTTGAAATAAATCTGCCATCCCTATCAGAGATAATAGAGATTGGTATTCCATGTTTGGAGACGACTTCCTTCAAATACAGTCGTGCTAACTTCTCCATCTTGTCATCTTCTCTTATTGGCAGGAAGTGTGCTGATTTGGTGAGACGATCAACTATTACCCAAGTAGTATCAAAACCACTTGCAGTCCTTGGCAATTTAGTGATGAAATCCATGGTAATGTTTTCCCATTTCCAATCCGGGATTTCGGGTTGTTGAATTAGACCTGATGGTTTCTGATGCTCCGCTTTGACCTTAGAACACGTCAAACATTCTCCTAAGTATTTAGCAACATCGACTTTCATACCCGGCCACCAAAAATGTTTCTTGAGATCCTTGTACATCTTCCCCGTTCCAGGATGTATTGAGTATCTGGTTTTATGAGCTATCCTAAGTACCATTTCTCTCATATCTCCAAATTTTGGTACCCAAATTCTTTCAGTCCTATACCGAGTTCCGTCTTCCGGAATATTAAGATGCTTCTCCGATCCTTTGGGTATTTCATCCTTTAAATTTCCGTCTTTTAAAACTCCTTGTTGCGCCTCCTTTATTTGAGTAGTAAGGTTTGTGTGAATCATTATATTCATAGCTTTTACTCGAATGGGTTCTCTGTCCTTTCTGCTCAAGGCGTCGGCTACCACATTTGCCTTCCCCGGGTGGTAACGAATCTTAAAGTCGTAATCATTCAACAATTCAATCCACCTGTGCTGCCTCATGTTCAGTTGTTTCTGATTAAATATATGTTGAAGACTTTTGTGGTCGGTATATATAATATTTTTGACCCCATATAAGTAGTGCCTTCAAGTCTTTAATACAAAAACAACCGCGCCTAATTCCAAATCATGCGTCGTATAATTCTGCTCGTGAATCTTCAATTGTCTAGACGCATAAGCAATTACCTTCGTTCGTTGCATTAATACACAACCGAGACCTTGCTTTGAAGCGTCATAATATATCACAAAATCATCATTCCCTTCAGGTAATGACAATATAGGTGCCGTAGTTAACTTTTTCTTTAACAATTGAAACGCTTTCTCTTGTTAATCCTTCCATTCAAATTTCCTCCTTTATGCGTTAATGCAATCAAGGGTTTTGCTATTCTGGAAAAATCTTGGATGAACCTTCTGTAGTAACCAGCTAGTCCTAAAAATTGGTGTATATGCTTCGGATTTTTCGGGGTTTCCCATTTTTCAACGGTTTCAATCTTTACTGGATCCACCTGAATACCTTCTTTGTTCACTATATGACCTAGGAATTGAACTTCTTCCAACCAAAACGCACACTTTGAAAACTTAGCGTACAGTTTTTCTTTTCTCAGCAACTCTAGCACTTTTCTCAAATGTTCTTCGTGCTCTTGATCATTCTTCGAGTAAATAAGTATGTCATCGATGAAAACAATGACAAACTTGTCAAGATATGGCCCACAAACTCGATTCATGAGGTCCATGAACACAGCTGGTGCGTTAGTCAATCCAAACGGCATAACCATAAACTCGTAATGACCGTAACGCGTCCTAAAACCAGTCTTTGGAATATCATCCTCCTTCACCCGCATTTGATGATATCCAGAATGTAAATCGATCTTCGAATAAACAGACGAGCCTTGTAGTTGATCAAATAAGTCGTCGATTCTCGGTAGTAGGTACCGGTTCTTGATGGTAAGTTTGTTCAAGTATCGGTAGTCGATACACAACCTGAATGTACCATCTTTCTTCGTGACAAACAAAACAGGAGCTCCCCATGGTGATGTGCTTGGTCGAATGAAACCACGCTCTAAAAGTTCCTGTAACTGTCTTTGTAATTCTTTCATTTCGCTGGGTGCGAGTCTGTATGGAGCACGAGCTATTGGTGCAGCTCCTGGTACAAGGTCTATTTGAAATTCAACGGATCGATGTGGGGGTAATCCCGGTAATTCTTTCGGAAATACATCGGGAAATTCTTTTGCGACGGAAACATCACTGATGTTCTTTTCTTCATGTTTAACTTCCTCGATGTGTGCTAGAATGATGTAACAACCTTTTCTTCTTAGTTTTTGCGCCTTCAAACTACTAATAAGATTTAATTTCGCGTTGTTCTTTTCTCCGTGCACCATTAAAGGTTTTCCTTTTTCACGCATAATGCGAATCACATTTTTGTAACAAACGACATTTGCTCTCACCTTTTTCAACCAGTCCATGCCAATTATTACATCAAAACTCCCTAACTAGACTGGTATTAAATCAATTTTAAAAGTTTCATCCCCCAGTTTAATTTCTCTCTCCCGACATATATTATCTGCTGAAATTAATTTACCATTTGCTAATTCGAGTAAAAATTTACTATCCAAAGGCGTTAATGGGCAACTTAATTTAGCACAAAATTCTCTACTCATATAGCTTCTATCCGCACCCGAATCAAATAAAACATAAGCAGATTTATCGTCAATAAGAAACGTACCCGTAACAAGCTCCGAGTCTTCCTGTGCTTCTGCTGCATTAATATTAAAAATTCTTCCACGACCCTGCCCATTAGTATTCCCCTGATTCGGGCAATTTCTAATAATGTGGCCCAGTTTTCCACATTGAAAATAAACAGCGTTGGTATTACTTGCTTCGACACTATTCGTTCCGGCATTACTTGTTCCGGCACTATTTGTTCCCTTAGTTCTGTTAAACTTTGGTCTGTAGACCTCACACTTTGTCGCGCTATGACCATTTCTTTTACACCTGTTTCAAAATGTCGTGCAAAACCCCTGGTGATTTTCTTCACACCTATGACATGGCTGTTTTTTGTTTTTGTTGCCGTTGTTGTTATTGAGGTTGTTGTTGGAATTGTTGTTGTTGTTGAAATGGTTGTTGTAATTGTTGTTGTTGTTGGGATGTTTGTTGTAGTTATTATTAGGATTGCGGTTATTGTTGCGATTGTTGTTGTGGTTTGTTGGATAGTTGTTGCGATTGTGGTTGTAATTGTTATTGTTGTTGTTCTGGTGACTCTTGTCACCGTTTTCCTCCCACTTCCTCTTGAGTTATTTCGTGTTAGCTTCTTCGGCCGCCTGCTCTTTAATTCTTCCTTCAATCTGATTTATGAGTTTATGAGCCATTCGACTTGCCTTCTGTATAGAAGCGGGCTCGTGTGAACTCACATCTTCTTGAATCCTTACTGGTAACCCTTTTACAAATGCGTCGATCTTCTCTTCTTCATCTTCAAACGCTCCCGGACACAATAGGCACAACTCTGTGAATCGTCGTTCATATGTGGTAATGTCGAACCCTTGTGTTCGTAACTCTCTAAGTTCTGCCTTGAGTTTATTGACTTCGTTTCTAGGACGGTACTGCTCGTTCATCAATTGCTTGAATGCCGACCACGGTAGTGCGTAAGCAGCATTTTGTCCTACCTTTTCAAGATAGGTGTTCCACCACGTTAACGCAGTACCTGTGAAGGTATGCGTAGCGTACTTAACTTTGTCCTCTTCAGTACACTTACTTATGGCAAACACTGATTCGACTTTCTCGGTCCACCGTTTCAATCCAATTGGTCCTTCTATTCCATCAAATTCCAAAGGTTTGCAGGCAGTGAATTCTTTGTAGGAGCATCCTACACAATTTCTTGCGCCGTTAGCTGCATTGCTAGATTCAGAGTTATTGTTGGTATGTAGCGCAGCCTGTACCGCAGCTATGTTTGTAGCAAGAAAGGTACGAAATTCCTCTTCGCTCATATTCATGGTGTGTCGAGTAGTCGGTGCCATTTCCTTCAAAATAGCCAACTTAAATCGAGTTAATCATACAGAATATTAAGAGTAGTCAATAGTATTTTGTAGCATAATATGAACTCATTTATAAAAGTTTTTTCTTCATATTAGCATTTTATAAGTTTAAATTCGGGTACTACCTACCCGTTAAGTTCATACTTAGTAGCTAATATACAATTCAACTACTACAATTCCATATGAAAAACTGATTATAATAATATATCACATACAAATATTCGTCAAACTTACAACATCGCTATATTACATATAACATGAAATATAGTACACTTTGATACATGACAGTTTTGAAGATAAACCTAGTTAATACGCAAGTTGTTCAGCAAAGGAAATAAAGACATGTAATTTATAAGTCCAGAAACAATTCATGCATTCTGGTTTTACTAAGACGACTTCCCATCCTTGGTCTTGTGGAAAATAACCGTTATGACCATTGGCTAGGTAGCATGTTGTAATGTCGTCAAAAGGACGAGGGTTTCGTAATGTCCAACAGCCTCGTAATAATCTAAAAACCTTATTTCTCACCCCAACTACTAAATTCATCACTTGTGGGAAGGTTTTATTTAAAAGCTGCAATCCGATGTTCTTTTTCTCACTTTGGTAAGAAGCGAACATCACTAACCCGTAAGCATAACATGCTTCTTTATGTTGCATGTTAGAAGCTCTTTCTAATTCACGAAATCCTATGTTGGGATATGTTAAGTCAAAATAGGTTCTTAACCCGTAGCGTAAAATTGCATTTGGGTTCCCCGCATTTAATGCTTTAAAGAAAACACGGCGTAACTTACGGTCTCTCTAATGTGATATACCTCACCTATCAAAGGAAAGCCTTTTATAAACTAAGGCATTTCTGAAAAGTCTTTCAAATGTTTGACAAGTTAATTTCGCCATAACTAAATGTGCTGATGAATTCTGACCGACTCTAGACAAGATTTCCTCAATCATATCCTCTGGTAGGTCTTCTAAAATATTTGGTTGTCTACCCTTAACATCCATTTTGTTTTTATACTGTAAAACAGACAAGGATTAGATTCGTAAAAGATAATTAACAAACAATACAAGCAATTTTTACATGGAACATAAAAATACAAGCACACTACAATACATATAATACACAACATGATTACAACCCTCTAATCTGAATCACTGGTTTTTCCTTCTTCGGACTTGGGTCGTTTTCCTAATTTTCTAGGGATATATGGTGTTCCTCTAATACGAGCCATCGTTTTCCACAAAGGTTTAGAAAAACCTGGTGGTTTAGAGGTTCCCGGGTCATTGTTACAATTTAGGAAATACGGATGTTGCCGATACATATAAAGTTAATCGGAGTTGGAATCGGGTTTCTCTATTTTTATACCTTTTCCCTTATTATTTTCTTTCGCTTTATTAAATTAGGTCGAGTTAATTTCTATAACATCATCGGAATCCTCATCGGGATCCGATTCATCAGAAAATTGGTAAGTTTCCCAATATTTTGCTTCCTCGGCGGAAACACCATTGACCATTATTAACTTTGGTCCGTTGGTTGAGGATTTTCTTTTATTTAATCGATTTACTATAGGTATCAATATTTCTTCCTCCGAAACCTCTTCTTCTTCCAGTTCCTCCTCTTTCGGTTCCTTCTCTTCCGGTTCCTCTTCTTCCGGTTCCTCCTTTTCCGGTTCCTCCTCTTCCGGTTCCTCCTCTTCCGGTTCTTCTTCGGGAATTTGTGAATCTTCCCAAAATATATTCGACTCTTTATTATTATTAGGTGAATTGATGAGATTTGTACTAGTGGTAGACATCTATCACACAATATCAAACATATTAAGAGGTTAATATATCACATAATTACATGTTAATAATATATAGTTTCCAACAAAAGTGTTAAGCAATCGTTTTTAAAGAAAACACGGTCGAAGTCCAGACTCACTAATGTATCCTAACAAACTCGATAAGACACACTAATGCAAATTTCTGGTTCTCTAAGACCAACGTTCGGATACCAACTGAAATGTCCCGTTCATATTGATTATAAACGTTCCATATTAATTGATTTCGTCGTGAGATTTTGACCTCTATATGAGACGTTTTTCAAAGACTGCATTCATTTTTAAAACAACCATAACCTTTATTTTATCTATAAAGGTTTAAAAAGCATTACGTAGATTATCAAATAATGATAATCTAAAATATACCGTTTACACACGACCATTACATAATGGTTTACAATAAGAATATATTACATCAAAAATAAGTTTCTTGAATGCAGTTTTTACATAATATCATACAAGCATGGACTCCAAATCTTGTCCTTATTTTAGTATGCAACAGCAGAAGCTCTTAATAATCACCTGAGAATAAACATGCTTAAAACGTCAAAAAAAATGTTAGTGAGTTATAGGTTTAACCTATATATTATCAAATCATAATAATAGACCACAAGATTTCATATTTCAATATACATCCCATACATAGAGATAAAAATCATTCATACAGTGAACACCTGGTAACCGACATTAACAATATGCATATAAGAATATCCCTATCATTCCTGGACATCCATCGGATATGATATAAAGACTCGAAGTACTAAAGCATCCGCTACAACGGATGGGGTTTGCTGGGCCCAATAGATTTAACTTTAGGATTCGCGTCAATTAGTAGACTGGTTTACTAATTCTTAGGTTACCAAGTAAAAGGGGCATATTCGGCTTCGATCGTTCAACCATAGAAAGTAGTTTCATGTACTTGTGTCTATTTTGTAAAACATTTCTAAAGCTGCATGTATTCTCATCCCAAAAATATTAGATTTTCAAAGTGGGACCATAACTAACTTTCACAGATTTTTACTTCGTCGGGAAGTAAGACTTGGCCACTGGTCGATTCACGAACCTATAATAAATATGTACATATATATCAAAGTATGTTCAAAATATATTTACAACATTATTAATATGTTTTAATGTTTTAAGTTTATTAAGTCAGCTGTCCTCGTTAGTAACCTACAACTAGTTGTTCATAGTTAGATGTACAAAAAATAAATTGATACATATTATCTTGACACAATCCATGACACAGTATACACACGTCTCAGGCTAGATCACAACTCAAAGTATATATATTTTTGGAATCAACCTCAACCCTGTATAGCTAACTCCAATATTACTGCATATAGAGTGTCTATGGTTGTTCCAAATAATATATATAGATGGGTCGATATGATATGTCAAAACATTTGCATACGTGTCTATGGTATCCTAAGGTTACATAATATATTAGAATACATGTATAATACAATATAAGTTAGCTAGGATATGATTTGTATAAAATTGTTACAATATTTCCCGTAGCTACAACAATAAAAAAATATTCAATCTTGTTTTACCCATAACTTCTTCGTTTTAAATCCGTTTTGAGTGAATCAAATTGCTATGGTTTCATATTGAACTTTATTTTATGAATATAAATAGAAAAAGTATAGGTTTATAGTCGAAAATATAAGTTACAAGTCATTTTTGTAAGAGGTAGTCATTTCAGTCGAAAGAACGACGTCTTGATGACCATTTTGAAAAACATACTTCCACTTTGAGTTTAACCATGATTTTTGGATATAGTTTCGTGTTCATAAGAAAAATCATTTTCCTAGAAGAATAACTTTTAAATCGAAGTTTATCATAGTTTTTAATTATCAAACTCAAAACAGCCCGCGGTGTTACTACGACGGCTTATGTCCGATTTTACGATATTTTTCGTGTTTCCAGGTTTTAAATCATTAAGTTAGCATATCATATAGATATATAACATGTGTTTAGTTGATTTTAAAAGTCAAGTTAGAAGGATTAACTTTTGTTTGCGAACAAGTTTAGAATTAACTAAACTATGTTCTAGTGATTTCAAGTTTAAACCTTCGAATAAGGTAGTTATATATATATATATATATATATATATATATATATATATATGAATCGAATGATGTTATGAACATCATTACTACCTCAGGTTTTGTGGATAAACCTACTAGAAATGAGAAAAATAGATCTAGCTTTAAAGGATCCTTGGATGACTTGAAAGTTCTTGAAGCAGAATCATGACACGAAAACAAGTTCAAGTAAGATTTCCACTCGAAATAAGATTGTTATAGTTATAAAAATAGAATCAAAGTTTGAATATGAGTATTACCTTGTATTAGAAAGATATCTTACTGTAAATAAGAAAGATTTCTTGAGGTTGGATGATCACTTTACAAGATTGGAAGTAAGCTAGCAAACTTGGAAGTATTCTTGATTTTATGAAACTAGAACTTATAGAATTTATGAAGAACACTTAGAAGATGAAGATAGAACTTGAGAGAGATCAATTTGATGAAGAAAATTGAAGAATGAAAGTGTTTGTAGGTGTTTTTGGTCGTTGGTATATGGATTAGATATAAAGGATGTGTAATTTTGTTTACATGTAAATAAGTCATGAATGATTACTAATATTTTTGTAATTTTATGAGATATTTCATGTTAGTTGCCAAATGATGGTTCCCACATATGTTAGGTGACTCACATGAGCTGCTAAGAGCTGATCATTGGAGTGTATATACCAAAAGTACATACATCTAAAAGCTGTGTATTGTACGAGTACGAATACGGGTGCATACGAGTAGAATTGTTGATGAAACTGAATGAGGATGTAATTGTAAGCATTTTTGTTAAGTAGAAGTATTTTGATAAGTGTCTTGAAGTCTTTCAAAAGTGTATTAATACATATTAAAACACACTACATGTATATACATTTTAACTGAGTCATTAAGTCATCGTTAGTCGTTACATGTAAATGTTGTTGAAGATGGTTGACTGAATAAATTCATTATGATAGTGGATGAATTAGAAACAAACACAATAAATTAATCTATCATAATTCAATCACAGGTATAATATATAATATAATATATAATATTATAATATAATACTAACATTAATTAATTAGCCGCCTCTATGTCGGTATCCCAATTTAATTTACAAACTAATATAACGCGCTCCGTTGTAAATTTGTGGTGGATAAAAGTTCTCAGAAAAATCCCAAATTTTTATATTAAGTTTCTTTGATTATTTTAGTCATTATGGTATAAAATTCGACTATTAATTGGTAAATAAAAATTACATTAATTATTCACTCCCAACCCCAAGTAAGATATAAAAAGTTTTAAAATTCAACAAATAGTTCCTGAATATATTTTTAATATGCCTAAAATTTATATAGCTGATAATGCCAAAATTATACATATTTGTTGACATTATTTCGATCCGATTTTGTATCATTTTGTATGTAATTGTTGCACTTGTGTATTGTAATAAGTTAAAATGTGTGTATAATCCGTTGCGAGTGTTGAAGCGAAGATTTATCGAAAACATTGCTGATTTTAGAAGATTCTACGCACCTGCACCGTTTTGGCCATAACTCGGTCATATGGACTCGAAAAAAGGTGAATCCGGAGCCAAGACGTCTGTAACTCAGAGCACTACAACTTTCATTTAGACATTTCATCATTTTACTCAAGGGATGTAGCGCTTCTGAAAGGGATGCGGCGCATCTGTGCAGTTTTCTTGTTCGAAAGTATTAAATGCGGCGTTTCAGAGGCATACGACGCATCAGTAAGGTCAGATGCAGCGCATCTCTTTTAGATGCGGTGCAACTGGGTATAAAACATAAAAAATGAGCTGTAAATAACCTGTACGTGAGCTGGGTGGTAGGTGAGAAGGTGATGCGGCGCATCACAAAGAGATGCGGCGCATCGGAGGCTGAAATACCTACTTTTCTTGCTATTTAAAGGGTCTAAACTCATTCTAAACATACATCACAATATAGATCAGTTCTAGTCCGAGAAGGGGGCTTTCCCCAACCATTCTAAAGGGTTCTTCACCCTTTTGACCATCAAGATTGAAGAAGGGATCATATGCTACGAAAGGTACTCTCAGTTTCATTTATTTTAGTGATAAGATTATGAATTCCTATTGTTTCGATTGTATTGTGGTAACCTTCATTATTATGATTGGCTAAAGCCTTGTGTGTTTACTTTAATGTAAGATTTATGGTTTGGGATTGTTCTATCTTTTAATGTTATTTAAGTTACTATGATATTTGATTGATTAAATTACCATGTTCAACCAAAAGAACCATAGTTATGCTAGTTTGGTACTTTCCTTCAATTACATAGATTGTTAACTACATGTGACACTAGGAACACAATCTATACTTCAATACTTTTAGTAATCTAGACGGGTAAACATATACTTAATTGACGACTTTGCTATATGTTTAGATCGGTAATTGAATAAGTAATAGAACTACATAGTCATGAATTTACCTCAAGTGATTGTTGTAATTTAGGTTTTACGTGAGTTTAACCGGGTTGGGTCTAAATAATCTAATCAATTATGTTCTTCCGTAGATCCATAGTTGTAAGTATCCATTTACTCTATTTCAATTATACAAGTTATGAATTGGTTTATGTGAGTTTATCAATGTTCATGGCTTGTACTTCAACACCTAGTGATTAGACATCTACATGTGAGTGTAGGATGGTAATTGAATGGTAACTAGATTTTACAATAGTATCGTTTATTTAGAGTGATCTTAATAAACTAGGTTTTATGTGAATTCAACCAAGGAAGAGTCTTATTGATTAAACATAGGTAAAGAAGAACTAATGTCAAGGTTTATGTGAATTTACTAAGTTTATAGTTCTCGGTTTATAGATATTGTGAGATTGATATAAGTCATTTACATTTACTTGTAACTGCATAAGAACAATCTCTATCATTTATCAAGCATTGAAGTAAACACCGCCTTCTCATCCTCGTTATTCATTTAATTTTAATTAATGTTATTTACAAAGCAATTCAACAATTAAAACTCCCTCTTAGAATTATTAATCGTCTAAAGTCCTTAAAACAAACTTCTCCCTGTGGATCGAACTGGTCAATATACTTGCTAGTTACTACATGATCGGGTTTTAGTTGCCTGTATTATGTGTTAATTATTAAGCATATTGTCTACATTTTAAAGGTTATGTCTTAACACATCAACTTTTTGGCGCCGCTGCCGTGGAGCGGTTTTGTTTAAAAGATTTTAATAGATTTTTAGTTATTCGATCCTTTCGTGGGAAGTTATTTTCACGAAAGTTACCTGCTTAATTTTTGTTTTTGTTTGTTTTGTTTTTTCTTTTGTGGTGTGATTGCAGCTAGGTTACAAGTATAATAGGGCTGAGTATGATTATATGAATTCGGAAGCCATGTATGATGTTCAACAATCGGGTGAATTATCGGTTTTCATGGGTATGAATGATGATTGTTATTTGGGTTCTTGGGAATCTAGGGTTGAACCAAGAGGTGTTTGTAAGACTTATGGATGTTACTATACGCCCGAGGAGTGTGACGATAGTCTTACGTATCATTATGCCCCTATGGACCAACCATGGGATTATTATGAAAATGGTAACTCATCCTGGGATTCATCTCAACAACACTTTCAAATTCAACAAGGAGAGGAGAGTCAGTCAAATTTAGAAGATGTAATTTTAGACTTCATGAGAAACGAGACTGAACAGAGCCAAAATTTGCAAGAAACACTAGCGGCCCAACACGAATCCATTGAGCTGTAGTGACCCGACAAAATCGTCATTGACGGCGCCGTCTACTTAGGTCCCGTTACGTGGTCATAAGTCTTTAAAACAATGTTTGACCAAAAGTATGTCGCATTCATTTCAAAAGTAAAGATGTTTCAAGGTTTACAAGGTAGTTCGATAAAGTTTAAATTACAATTTAAACATATGCGACACAAATGAAAGTAGCCAAAAGACGCTCCACGTATGCATGTTTACTCGACATCCAAGCAAGTATCAAAAGTAATGAGCGGAAGCATGTATCACACAAATGTTCAAGGACCTGAGAAAAACATAGAAATCTGTCAACGAAAACATTGGTGAAATCATAGGTTTGAGTAAGTAAGTACAGGTGAACCACGAGATTTGCAACAATGATATAATAGTAATACATTCCAAAATTTTGTTTCACGAGCACCCAATTATCAATGCTTAACATTCCTTCCATAGAACCACATCACAATAGTGTTAGAACATACACTGTTTCTCGAAAATATATTTCATTCATAAACGGTAGCGAACTGTTTGAATGAGGGTTTGTCAAACCCATATGGCCATATAACATAAGTTCTCGCTTACACCCGGCAAGTGTAACTAATGATAATCAAATTGAGGATTTTTGTTCAAACTCGTATGTAGAATGTTTGTTTTCCTGTACTTATGTTCACTTAGTAAAAAGAAACGTTTATGTTTTCTCATCCCAAATGTAAGTGCAAAAGAGTAAAAGTGGGACTATGATCTCACCTTAAGTGCAAGAGCAAATAAGTACTTCGACAAGTAACGTGTGCAAAGAACAATGCTAGTCTTGACCTAAACAAATAGGTTGTATCAATAACGATAGTCACGATTGGTCAAAGATGTTCAATTAGTCCTATGGCTCAATACGACTCGATTATGTAGCATGTGAATCAAATTGTCAAGTTTCATGCAAGATGCAAGTGTAGAATCATGTTAGAAAGATTGCATAATCATTTGGTTAAGTTTGGAAAAAAGTCAACTTTGGTCGGTCAAAGTCAACGAAAAAGTCAACACGTTCGGGTCGGGTCCCGAACTATTTTTCTGAGGTTTTTAATCATATATGAGCATGTTAGAACAAGTTTCATGTGAATCGGAGGTCCATAGCGTAGCAAACATTTTTCGTAAATTGACCAAGCAAAACAGAATCTGATAGTGCAATTGGACGGCGTCCCAGAGTCTGGACAGCGTCCAAGTCTGAAGGGCTGGACGGTGTCCCAGAGTCTGGACGGCGTCCAGATCAGTATATAGACCCTGTTTTGCTGAAACACAAGTGCACGAACCAAAAACCAAACAAACTCAAATCATGATCCGCAAACAACCAAAACATGTATCATACACCGATGGAAAGGTATTTTGAAGAATAAAATGACTAGACACATTTCAATAAGTAATTCAACACTTACAACAACCCAAAACCGCATTAAACGTTCATAATCAAAGGTTCAAGTTCTAAAAACGCATTTCATGATTCGGGTAACCAATTTACATGTATGATATGCCGTTTCGAAGGAAATCAAACACACATTGCAACAAAACACTTATCAACAATATTTCATAGCATTTGATACATCAAAAGTTCATATAAAGCTTATCAAACCCTAACCAAAATCTCAAAACCAATAATCATGTTAATGTAAGGTTTTCATGTCAATCAACACACCAAAACGAAGCTAATGAAGTAACTAACACTTTGAACATACAACCATTAACATCTAAACACATTTCATCATCCAAAATCAAAGATTTAACAAGCTCTTTTTCAAGTTCATGCTAGTTATGTCAATTCACAAGATCGAGCATACAAATTACATATACGACATCACAATGAGCCATAGACACTAATTAATACACCTTTAAGTCAAGAACACTAAGATAATGAAATTTAGAGTTTTTAGAAAATTACCCAATCGAGATGAAATTAGTATCAAAATGTAGAGAATGAAGAGAGGATTCCAAATATGTAATTTGTTTTGATGTTAGCCTCCAAAATCGGATTTAAATGATGAATTAAGGATTGAATGTTGAGAGGATTTGGAAGTAGTAAAAGATGAGGATGAAAATGAATGGATGAAAGGGGTTTGACCCTTTGACCTAGTCAAGGGTTTGATCCCTTGTCAAGTTTAGTCCCTCAACTTTCATTCGGGTGCGTGAATTACCTAAACGGGATAATTTAAAACGCGTATTAACGGGAGATGTTATAGTCATATAACGGACTTTAAATAATTAAACGGAAAAGTAAACGGAAAAAGGCAGGATGTTACATTACCTACTCCTTAAAAGAAATTTCGTCCCGAAATTTAAGTAGGCGTAGTAGTCGTTGTTTCTTCCTCGAAATCTTGCGTTTCCGGAACCGGGAATAAGTGAGGGTATTTCCTTTGCATTTGATCTTGCCTTTCCCAAGTAAACTCGGGTCCCCTTTTGGCATTCCAATGGACTTTAACAATCGGAATTCGGCTTTGTTTCAATGTCTTGACGGAGGTGTCCACAATTTCAACCGGTTCCTCCACAAAATGAAGTTTGTCATCAATAGTAAGTTCCTCGAGAGGGATGACGATATCGGGTTCGGCAAGACACTTTTTCAAGTTAGATACATGGAAGGTAGGATGAACGGAGTTCAATTGAGGCGAAAGATCTAAACGGTAAGCAACGGTTCCAATACGCTCCAAGATTTCGAAAGGACCAATATACCTCGGATTTAGCTTCCCACGTTTCCCAAAACGGATTACACCTTTCCAAGGTGCGACTTATAACATTACCCGGTCACCGACTTGAAATTCGAGGTCGTTGCGTCGTTTGTCGGTATAGCTCTTTTGATGACTTCGGGCTGTCCTAAGCCTATCTCGGATTTGAACAATCTTCTCGTTTGTTTCATGAATGAGTTCGGGTCCGGTGATTTGTGTGTCACCTACTTCGGCCCAACAAAGAGGTGAACAACATTTTCGGCCATATAGCGCTTCAAAAGGTGTGGCTTTAATACTCGCGTGATAACTATTGTTGTAAGAGAACTCGGTGAGAGGTAAGTGCTTGTCCCAAGCTTTTCCAAAATCAACCACGCAAGCTCGTAACATGTCCTCTAAGGTTTGAATTGTACGTTCGCTTTGTCCATCGGTTTGAGGATGATATGCGGTGCTCATGTCTGAACGCGTTCCCAACGCTTCTTGCAAGGTACGCCAAAATCTAGAAACAAAACGGCCATCTCGGTCGAGATAATCGATAAAGGTACACCGTGTCGGGCTACGATCTCCTTGATGTAAAGTTGTGCAAGTTTCTCCATTTTGTCGGTCTCCTTCATGGCGAGAAAGTGTGCGGATTTGATGAGACGGTCAACAATAACCCAAATGGTATCATAACCGCCCGTCGTTTTTGGTAGTTCGGTGATAAAATCCATCGTTATTCTTTCCCACTTCCATTGCAGGATCTCGGGTTGTTGAAGTAGTCCAGACGGTCTTTGGTGTTCGGCTTTGACTTTGGAACATGTCAAACACTTGGAAACATAAGTAGCTACGTCTCTTTTGATGTTCGGCCACCAATATTGTTGTTTAAGGTCGTGGTACATCTTATTGGCACCGGGGTGAATCGAGTATCGTGACTTATGGGCTTCATCTAAAATAAGACTTCGTAGGTCCCCATAACTAGGCACCCAAATCCTTCCGGCGAAATATCGGAGTCCGGTTTCCTTAGTTTCGAATCGAGAGACGAGAATGTTCAAGAGCTCGTGTGAAATGTTTTCATCCTTGAGAGCTTCATCTTGGGCTACCCGAATTTGGCTATTAAGGTTTGTGTGGATGGTGATGTTTAAGGCTCGGACACGAAGAGGCACCGCTCTTTCTTTTTGACTTAAGGCATCGGCTACTACATTTACCTTTCCGGGATGGTAACGAAGCTCGCAATCGTAATCGTTTAAGGTTTCAATCCACCTTCGTTGTCTCATGTTTAGTTGCTTTTGATCGAAGATGTGTTGGAGACTTTTGTGATCAGTAAAGATAGTACTCTTGGTTCCATAAAGATAGTGTCTCCACATTTTAAGTGCAAAGACAACGGCTCCGAGTTCGAGATCATGTGTCGTGTAGTTTCGTTCATGAATTTTGAGTTGCCGAGAAGCATAAGCAATGACTTTCGTTCGTTGCGTCAATACACACCCAAAACCATGTTTCGAGGCATCGCAATATACAACAAAGTCATCATTGCCTTCGGGAAGTGACAAGATAGGAGCGGTGGTTAGCTTCGTTTTCAAGATTTGAAATGCGGATTCTTGTTCGGTTGCCCAAACGAATTTTCTTCCCTTATGAGTTAACGCGGTTAGAGGACGAGCAACCAAAGAGAAATCCTTGATGAATCTACGGTAGTATCTGGCGAGACCCAAGAATTGACGAATGTGAGTAGGAGTAGTAGGAGTCTCCCATTTACTAATGGCTTCGATTTTTGATGGATCGACTTTAATACCTTGATGACTTACAACATGACCAAGAAATTGAACTTCCTTCAACCAAAATTCACATTTGGAGAATTTGGCATAGAGTCGTTCTTGTCTCAAGAGTTCAAGCACAAGTCGGAGATGTTGTTCGTGCTCTTCTTCACTTTTAGAATAGACCAAGATGTCATCGATGAACACAATAATGAATTTATCAAGATACGGTTTGCACACGCAGTTCATAAGATCCATGAATACCGTCGGTGCATTAATGAGACCAAAAGGCATTACGAGAAATTCATAACTACCATAACGAATTCGGAAAGCGGTTTTGGAGACATCTTCCCCCTTAACCCTTAATTGATGATAACCCGAGCGGAGATCGATTTTCGAATATACACTAGACCCTTGTAGTTGATCAAAGAGGTCATCGATGCGAGGAAGAGGATATCAGTTCTTAATCGTCAATTTGTTTAGTTCATGATAATCAATGCAAATTCGTAGGGATCCGTCTTTCTTTTTAACAAACAAAATCGGAGCGCCCCATGGTGAATGGCTACGTTGGATAAAACCACGGTCAAGTAGTTCTTGGATTTGACTTTGCAATTCTTGCATTTCGGATGGAGCAAGTCTATATGGTGCACGAGCTACGGGTGAGGTGTGACGACCCGAGAATTTTCGACCAAATTTAAACTTAATCTTTATATGATTTCGACACAATAAGCAAAGTCTGTAATGTTGAGTCTTAAAAACTTTGAACTGTGTTAATGCATACATTTGACCTTTGACCATTCCCGACGATTCACGAACAATTGTTTGCAAATAGATATGTATATATATATATATATATATATATATATATATATATATATATATATATTATATAATAAATGTTATTAATTGTTTGTATGAAATTATTTATATAAATAAATATTAATGTTAATGTTAATATCATTATTATGAATATTATCATTTTAATATAATAATATAGATATAAAAATACGATACATTTAATTTGTCATATTATTATTACAAATATTATTGTTATCATTATTAATATCATTATTATTATAATTAGAAGTAAAATTATGATTTGAGTTATTATTAAGATTATTAATATTGTAATTTTATAATTACCATTACTATTATCATTAAAATCATTATTAATATTGTAAATAATATTATAAGAATAATACAAAGTATCATTAATAACATAACATTCTTAATATTGTTATTAATAATTATTATTATCATTATTGTTAATATTATTATTAATTATATAATAATAATTATTATTAGTATTATTATTATAGTTATATATTTATTAATTAATAAGACTAATCATAATATGTAAATACAGATATATACATATAGATATATAAATACAAATATATAAAAGCAGATATATATATATATATATATATATATATATATATATATACATTGATATATATATATATATATATATATATATATATATATATATATATATACACATATACAATATATATATCAACATTTTGTATTAATAAATATTTGTTTAGATTAATTAATACGAATTAATACAATTACAGAATCAAATTCAGTAAAGGGATCAGTTTCATATCACTGTAAGGATTTTTGTTTCCTGTCTGTAAATAGAATCTAATCTCTAATTCAGCCAAATTCCGTTAGCAATCCCTTTCTCCTTTTATATTTTTATTTATTATCCAGTACGAATTGATTCCTCCTGTCGAGCATTCTTTGTTGTTACTCGTGGCTCGAATACTTCTGTCAATATTCTCGATCTTCTTTTACTTTGCTTATATATCTTCTTATTGAATTCTGTCGACAAATACAAGAAGTTAAAATCTGTTTCAGGTCACTATCTATTTTATATTTTAGTCTACTCGAAATATTCTGTCGATTCAATACATCATTTGTAACTAATGGATTATTATCATTTTATATTTATATATACATAGAGACATGAACACATTTGGATATACACAATAACTCAAACATATATATATGTACCTGTTTCTTTTTAAGCCCAAACTTTCATCACCATCGAACTTTGCTGTTATTTCTCTTTCTCATCTTTCTCCCATCCATCTACCTTCATCGTGAACCCACCACAAACCAACACCACCTTTAGTTTTTCTGTTACTTTCTATTTCCCCTTCGTGAACACAACAAACCAACCCAAACCACCATGAAATACCATTAAACGCGAGCTACTACCAGTCTGTTTACTTCTTATATTCACGACTACCCAACTCAACCAACATCAATTAACTACTGTAACTACTGCTGCAGTAATACTGTTTCTATTTCGAATGATCTATAAGCCAAACACCATATCCGTTACACCTAAATTTTTGTTGCAGACGTTTTAAAAGTATTGTGCCAAGTCTCTTCAACAACGAGTACTCAAACATAAAACTTATTTTGTTGATAATATCAACCCTATTGCTCAGACATCTTTTTCGCAGGTTACTCTCATTATTCCTCAATCCAATTATCAAAATGGTAATATAATATATAGGCGCTTAAATCTGGAACAAATCATCTCAAAATTTCAATCATTAATATTTAGTGGATGTAGCACTTGGTTCCTTTTTGTCGATTCAGAAACCCCACCTCATCAATTGTTTAGTTGGATTCGGTTTATATGGTGGGACGGATCTACTTCATGGCCGACAATTGATAAGCTGATGCACGCGTACTTTTTTGATTAAATTCTCACCAATGTTCCACTACCTCCAAAACCCTACGTTATTTAATATTGAGCTGTATATTTTTATATTCTTTTTTTTCTAAAGTCGAGTAACAAGAAGCATAATTATAGGGCCACCATATGCATCTTGAAGCCGTGATTCTTTTAGAACTCAATAAACTAATAGGGTTATAATCGGGTTAACCTTAAACTACTCTTGGGCTCTTGATTTCTGACTGGCCCGTTTGCTTCTATTATCTGCTGGGTCGAGGAAATTGGCCAGAAAAATGTTGTCGAGTTAGATAATTATATTGATGACCACTAATACGATATAAATGATAATTATGATCGTGAAGATGATGAAGGTAATGATAATTAGATGATGATGAAGATACTAAATGGGTTTTAGAAGAAGAAAAATATGGAAACTGAAAACCTCATAAAAGGATTCAAAATCCGAAATAAAATAGAAAGTAATCAATGGTTCAATGGTTCAGGGTGTTTGGTGTTAAATTAGAGGTCCCATGTTCAATCCCGTGTTGGGGTATATATTTTTTTGAAGAGAAGGAGCAGAAAAACAGTCAGATATATTTGTTATATCCTTGGTTCGTAAATTAGATCCAGAAAAACTAAGTCAGACGAATGGTAAGGGAAGATGTTGGGTTAGAGGTCGTGAGTTCGAGCCTGGGCCGGGGCATTTATCTTTTTAAAGCTTGTTACTTAAGGTTCGTGAATACGAGGCCAACCTTGCATTGTTCAGTATCGTCGTATGCATATTTTTACTACAAAATATCGTATTGTGAGTTTCATTTGATCCCTTTTACTCTTTACATTTTTTGGAACTGAGAATACATGCGCTGTTTTTTTTTTTTACAACTACTTTATTAAATGCTTTTGAAATATATTTTGAACTGCGAATACATGAAATGCTTTTATAAATATTTGACGAGATAGACACAAGCAAAACATTCCTCGAATGAATTATTATGCAGACAGAAGTTCTGCGGATTATTATTGAATTTTGTAGACATGATAATTGCCACCATTGAATTATGTGGACATGATAATTGCCACCATTGAATTATGTGGACATGATAATTGCCACCAGTTGATGTGAATGTTATATATTGAGAGAATGATTTTATACACAGGTTATGTGTATGTTATTTTTGTTCACAAGATATGTGTATGGTTACTATGATTTATGAAAATGGTTTCGTATACGAGAAAGATGTACTGTATTTAAAAGATATAGCATGTACATTACAGGTGGGTATAGGATTCGGGCCCATTTGTACCATGCAACATTTAAATTTTGTGGTCTATCAAAATGATAAATTTTATTATTTTATGATAAACCTATGAACTCACCAACCTTTTGGTTGACACTTTAAAGCATGTTTATTCTCAGGTATGAAAGAAATCTTCCACTGTGCATTTGCTCATTTTAAGGACATTACTTGGAGTCGATCATCGCTCTGGGATCAAATGTTGATGACTTCGTCCAGATGGATTAGGACGGGGCATTTCATGCGGCTCCCGGAATAAGATCGATTTGGAATTCTACCGGTCGATGAGGTGGAAGACCTGGCAATTCGTCGGGAAATACATCGGAATAGTCACAAACAATTGGCACATCATCGATGTGCTTCTCATCGGACTCGACTTTCTTAACGTGAGCAAGGATCGCAAAACAACCCTTACGGAGTAGTTTTCTAACTTTAAGGCACGAAACGAGGTTGAGTCCGGTGCAACTCTTATCGCCATAAACAATCAAAGGTTCACCATTCTCGATAGGAATTCGGATTGCGTTAAGATCACAAAGGATGTGAGATTTCGTTTTTGGCTAGCCAATTCATACCGATTATTACATCGAAGCTTCCTAGTTCCATGGGTATCAAGTCAATTTCAAATTCATTACCCAAAATGTTAAATGTGCACCCCCGGTAATATGTGTCGGCACTCAATAGTTTCTTGTTGGCCACTTCAATGGTATAAGTGGTATCTAGTGGGAGTGGTGGAGTGCTAAAAGAATGAATCAAAGTCTCGGATACAAAGCATTTATCGGCACCCGAATCGAATAAACAAGTAACATAAGTGTTGTTGAGAAGAAACGTACCCGTGACTAATTCATTGTCATCTCGGGCTTCCTCGGTGTTGATGTTGAAAGCTCGGCCGCGCGTATTGGGGTTATCTTTCCTCTTCGGGCATGCATTTCTATAATGACCCGTTTGGCCACATTCATAACAAGTGCCCGTTTTTGGTGCATTGGGCCCCTTTCGAGTGATGGGGGCAACACTTTTACACTCATTGGCCTTATGACCAACTCCTTGGCACCGGTGGCAAATTAACTTGCCACATTCACCAAAGTGATGTTTGTTGCATTTGTTGCAAAGAGGTAGGTTCCCGGCATAACCGTTCTTGCCATCGGAGGTGTAAGGCTTCTTAGCAAAGTTGTTGTTGCTTGATTGGGGGGCTTCCCACTTTCTTTTATTGTTACCCGACTTATCCTCGGCTTTAGGTGCCGGCACTACAATTTCGTCCACCGTTTCTATTAATTTGCGGGCCATGTTCAAATCTTCTTGATGATTAGTGGGTTTGGATGACATTACTCCGTGTTTGATGCTCTTTGAAAGACCATCCATGTAAAGTTCAACCCTTAAAGCTTCGGGGTTCACAAGATTTGGGCACATCAAGGCTAGTTTGGAAAATCGTTGATTATAAGCCTTGAGATCATTTCCGACCGCCTTTAAAGTTCTTAGCTCTTGTTTGAGCCTTCGGTTTTCTTCACGAGGGAAATATTCGACAATCATCTTTTCCCTCAAGTCGGCCCAAGAGAGGGCGTCAGCTTCATCGGTACCCACCGATTGTACATAAGTGTTCCACCACGTGAGGGCGATACCGACAAAGGTGTGGGTGGAATATTTGACTTTATCTTGGTCTCGACAACTGCTTATGCTAAAAACGGCTTCCGTTTGTTCGAACCATCGAGTGAGTACAACCGGTCCCCCGGTTCCATCAAAAGTGTGAGGTTTGCACCCCATGAAGGCTTTATAGGAGCATCCCTCACTTGAGTTACCGGCTCCTTGATTGTTGTTGTTGTGGTTGTTGTTATTGTTGGAGGAGTGATCGGCCATGGCCGCTTCCACGGCGGTGGCTATCATTCGTTGTAGAGCTTGTTCGGGAGTCTCATGGCGTGGCACACGACGAGGAGGCATTGTTCCTTCAAAACACAAGAATACCGTTGATTAGTATTTTCAATAATACTAATCATGATATGGAATAAGGATAGAGAGAAAAATTTTCCTTGACTCGCCTTAAATTCTTTATGCCACAATATTGGAACGTTCATATGAGTCACCGTAATATAATCCCGGAAATTATATTATCCTGATTCATATGTGCATTCGACATCATTTCATATAGTCAAGGTGGCGCGTCAATCAAATTAAACAACGTGAGGTTAAGATGAAACAAGAGTAGATATGAGTAGAAACGTTCGAGTATAATGCACAAGTAGTCAAGTAATTCCTACTTCAAGTCTATATGCCGGTTGTAGTCTAGACTCACTAATGTACCCTATGACTCGAGGTTGACACCAATGAACTCTAAATCCCTACAACCAACGCTCTGATACCATCTGTAGCGACCCGACAAAATCGTCATTGACGGCGCCGTCTACTTAGGTCCCGTTACGTGGTCATAAGTCTTTAAAACAATGTTGGACCAAAAGTATGTCGCATTCATTTCAAAAGTAAAGATGTTTCAAGGTTTACAAGGTAGTTCGACAACTAGTTACATAACAAAGTTTAAAGTACAATTTAAACATATGCGACACAAATGAAAGTAGCCAAAAGATGCTCCACGTATGCATGTTTACTCGACATCCAAGCAAGTATCAAAAGTAATGAGCGGAAGCATGTATCACACGAATGTTCAAGGACCTGAGAAAAACATAGAAATTTGTCAACGAAAACGTTGGTGAAATCATAGGTTTGAGTAAGTAAGTACAAGTGAACCACGAGATTTGCAACAATGATATAATAGTAATACATTCCAAAAGTTTGTTTCACGAGCACCCAATTATCAATGCTTAACATTCCTTCCATAGAACCCCATCACAATAGTGTTAGAACATACACTGTTTCTCGAAAATATATTTCATTCGTAAACGGTAGCGAACCGTTTGAATGAGGGTTTGTCAAACCCATATGGCCATATAACATAAGTTCTCGCTTACACCCGGCAAGTGTAACTAATGATAATCGAATTGAGGATTTTTGTTCAAACTCGTATGTAGAATGTTTGTTTTCCTGTACTTGTGTTCACTTAGTAAAAAGAAACGTTTATGTTTTCTCATCCCAAATGTAAGTGCAAAAGAGTAAAAGTGGGACTATGATCTCACCTTGAGCGCAAGAGCAAATAAGTACTTCGACAAGTAACGTGTGCAAAGAACAATGATAGTCTTGACCTAATGTAACAACCCGTCCTTATCCACCTGGACGAAATCATCAACATCTGGTCCCATTGCGATGATCGACTCCAAGTAATGTCCTTATAATGAGCAAATGCACAGCGGAAGACTTAATTTGTACCTGAGAATAACATTCTTTAAAATGTCAACATAAAGTTGGTGAGATATAGGTTTTATTGCTAGCAGCGTTATAACTATGGACCACAAGATTTCATGTTTATACATAATACACTCCTCGTGTATGAAAAGTCGTTGAGCACTTGGTAACCATACTTAACATTTAAATCACAGCAGCATATTCTTAAATAAACCCTACACCGTACCAAGTGTAGTAACGAAACGAAGTACTGTGCAACCGTTTAAAACTGGTCGTCCAGCCCGGTTGGGGTTGTCAGGCCCGATAGATCTATCAACAGGATTCGCGTTTACGCTCCTCACGTAAATATTAGCTACCAAGTATAAAGAAATATGCCATGGTACAACTCAACGTAGAATTTATTTTTGATCACTTGTGTCCATAAAGTAAATCATTTATAAAAAAAACAGCGCATGTATTCTCAGCCCAAAAATATTTAGAGTTTATAAAGGGACTATATACTCACCTAATGTATTTTGTAGTAAAAATACATATAACATCACTGAACATGTATAAGGTTGGCCTTCGATTCACGAACCTAAATCCAGTATATATATTAACACATGTAATAATATTCAAACAAGTTTATTTATTATTATTAATATAATTGTTATCTTAATAATTCATATGTTTTAATAAATAGGTTAATCATAACTATGTTATATATTTCTAATAAATAGTTAATATCTTTATATTGGATTCTTATTAGAGTATTTTTATTAAAATATATATAATGTACTAAAATTTATATAAATAATTATATAATATGTAACTTAAAAAAAACATTTTATTTATTTATTTATTTTTTTAAAATGACCCAATTGTATGTAGTATAATAAGTATATTTTTATATAAATATAATTTATTTGTTCAAATAGTAATTATACTAACAATAAATTAGTGATAATAATAATGATAATTAAATTTAATTATGATAATAATACTTAACATAATAATAATAATAATAATAATAATAATAATAATAATAATAATAATAATAATAATAATAATAATAATAATAATAATAATAATAAGAACAAGATTAGAAAACTACCTTCAAAAGGATTTATTAAAAAGAAATGCCTAGAACGAGACTCGAACCCGTGACCTCTCGGGAAACATCCAACACCCTTTACCACTCAACCGTTGTCTGTTTTTATGAATATAATGGAACCTATTTTTATTTATCCCATCATAATTACTCATCTTCTTCCTCCTTAAACACCCCATGAACGAATCCATTTACTGATTTTGTTATAAAACAACATTTAAGTTCTTCAGATAGTTTAGAAACTCTTCCAAATTATATGTTTGTAATTAAAACAAAAAAATAATAATATATAATTCATGTTTTTACAAAAGCTGCTGTCGCAGCTCAAACACAAAAAAAAAAATGTTTTCGGTGTTACATGCGTTTTTAGTTAATTGTTATAAAACAAACTTGGTTTCAAATGATTCGTAAAAACTTTGTGAACCCTTAATTGAAACAGAAACATTAAATTGAAATCGAATTTCATGAAGATCATGAAGTTTGACTTTCTGCTAAGTAAACTTTGACTCGACAATTGAGGCTCGATATGAAAAGATAGAATATGAGATTTTTCAGAAAGTTTAAACGATCGATTCTTAACCAAATTGCAATATTAGTTTTTGAAAATCGATTCATATTTGAATTATGGCTAATAAGAATATCGAACAGAGGGTGTTCTTTGTTTCAGTAAACAATAAATAAATAAATAAAATTTGGTAACTGATAATTGAGGATATTGGTAATTCGTTGGAGTGTATTTTAGCCTGATATCGTGATTTTATAGAGGGTGTGTGCCGACCACATTCAATCAGAAACACTGAGAATATCAAAAAAAAATCGATAATTGATATGAATTGTCAAATGGGTTTTGTTTGTACTAAACCTATATTCGTTACCATGTAAATCAAAGCAGAAAACAACGAAGATTTTGGACCCAGGATAGTGACAGGGAAATTACAAGTGAGCATCGATTTTCTTTTTTTTTTTTTTTAAATCTGATTTATATATAATCTTATTTAAATAATTAAGTATATCAATAAATATTATATAAACAAAAATTATAAATACTAATATTAACAACTAAAATAATAATCAATATTTACAAATGATATTATTAATGATATTAATAATAAATTATTTTTATGATACTATTAATAATATTGAAAATATTTAGAAGATGAGGTTAATGATAATAAAATTCATCTAATTAAAATTTTATCATTCTAAAAATAAATTTATTTATATATATATTTTTTTAACTTTAATAAAGTTTTTAAATTGCAAAGTACATTTAATAATTATGTATAAAATCCATATATGTCTATATATATTTGCATATCTAATTTCACACATTTGTTCGTGAATCACTAGGCATGGTCAAAAGGTAACTGATTATCCGAATATAGATTCCAAACTTTCTAGACTCAATATTGAGGTTTTTGCTTATCGTGTCGGAAACATATAGAGTTTAAGGTTTAAATTTGGTCGGAAATTTTCGGGTCGTTACAGTACCCACCCGTTAAAGAAATTTCGTCCCCGAAATTTGGTAGAGGTTGTCATAAATAACAATAGGAATGTTTTCATGACAAATATGAGGTATTAATGGAGTTTTATTAGTATTGAAAGATATAGATAAAATAATTCGATTATGTGAAGCGCACGAGTGAAGCTATCACCAAAAGAGTGAAATGAGTAAATATGGAATCGTTTTTAATCGATGACGTGATTAGAATTGATTTTCCGGAATTTATGGAATTAAAGAAAATCTTACGTAATAAGATTTGGTTCTTCGGCGATTTAGAAAACAGGATCTCCTTTGATTTAATGCGGTAATCTGTTTCGATTTCTTTGTCAAATATCTCACTATAAATCTACCCCTTATACTTCGATGTTCTTGTTTCTGTTTTCTATAATCATTGTCATCCATAGTTAATACTCTCTCCTTTTTGCTGCGATCTATATTCCAATTTCTATTTTGGGGATTTGTCCCTTCGTTTCTTCTTCCCGTCTTTAAGTCAAGCAATCAATGGTCCGGAGTTTATAGGTATGAGATTTGAATTGAACTTAATTAATGCTCTTAGAAAGAAAGGGTAATGACACGATTTTGATTTGTCAAATTACCAGAATTTCTTGGAAAAGACCGAATCATCAAGAGAATATTTTCTTGTTAGATTTAAAGATTGAATAGAATGTAAGAGCCGTGTAACATGGCATATGATGATGGTACTGTGAATCATCACTTTTCATTAGAAACTTAGCATGACTTACTTTAATATAATGAAGTTGATCAAGTTTCATTATATTATACTAATTCATGTATCAGTTCCCAACACTACTTCAATGCATTCATATTTTAAACTCGAAGGGTCCCGAATTTAGAAACTGACACAGTTTCTTTTATGTTGTAACGCAGATATCACGGAGAGATACATGATCTCAGATAAGAATAGTTGTGAAAATATCTCCAGAAATTTGAAGAACATGTATAACGGAAGATATGAAGATATCTTATAATATCTAAGATAAGATGATGATGAAGAATATCATCTGGAAAGGTTTAGAATAAGGAGTAAGGTTCTTTCTAACGGGTTCAGCAGGCACTGAATCGTTTGGATTCTTTGAAGTCAAACTTATTCTTTGTGATTTGTCCACAGCCTCCTTCATACTTTGCTCAATTCATTTTCCAGTTCCTAACCTTCTCTTTTTATGAACTTTACCAACATACTGTACTTTATCGTTAAACTTTTGACTGTTAAAGTCGTTTATGGTTTTTGCTGCTTCATAAGTATTTTAAGAACTACTTCATAGTTCAGGGTGTTTTTCAGAAACTTCATATTCGGAGTATGAATTTCTTAGGGATAAACGTTATAGGTATAACTGAAGAAATGCTACTAGATTTTCAAAATACTAATTGCGGATTCCGCCGAAGAGATAATGAGCTGCTGATATATCTGCTGATGATGTCATGGGATATAAAAGGTTCTCTGGTAACGATGACGGAAGAACAACGTGTATATATCGAGGTTGTAATGAAAGTAGTCTTGCTGAGAAGTCAAAGTGGAGCTGTGACAAAATTGGCTACTTGAAAAGAAATCGTATGGTTGTTTTTGCTAATGAATGATAAGGAATTCGATGCGAATAGGTTTTAACTATATATAGTTTCAAAAGTTTTTCAGATGCATAACTGTATGCATGAATCTTTCTTCCATAGGCGAGGTACGACTGGTTCAACTTCTCGATCGAGGTGTTTTCAAGAATCATGAAAGATTTGTTCGCGAATTGTAATTGTCAAGGTACAAATAAGGTTTAGGATAAAATCAAGTGGCAAACTTGAAGAATTGTTTAGTTTCATATGTTATAATCTATATTTTAATTCATTTACTTGTCCAAAGTTAGCAGTCTAATAGTCCGATTGTCCAATAGTCCAATAGTTCAACAGTTCAATATATTAAAATATAATTTAATATACATAATTAATTAATACGTATCGTGACCCGTGTACCGGTCTCGGTGTCGATCACAACTCAAAGTATATATATATTTTGGAATCAACTCCGACCCTGTATAGCCAACTCCCACCTTCACATATAGAGTGTCTATGGTTGTTCCGAAATATATATATAGATGGGTCAATATGATAAGTCGAAACCTTGTATACGTGTCCCGTTATTTAAAGTGCATAAAATAAATAAATATATATCATGACCCATTATACAACGTGTTGTCTCAGAATTAATCTGACGTATTGTTGTACATGTGTCCCGACAGTATGTAAAGTGCAGAAATTAAATAACAATAAATAAAATTGCGAGAATGTAAATTGCGATAAATTAAATGTTAGCCGGGAACAGTTAGCTAGGAACAGTTAGCGTGGATTCCTAACAATATTTTAGTTAGTTAATTCGTCTGTTTCTAACAAATTTTATTTTGTCCAATGTTTTCTTCTTTATGCCACTTGTTGGATTCTGATAGGTCAAAATCCGAATATGAAATTTGAATGGAAATGATTAATCTGGAATGAACAGATACGTATATCAGTGATTGTAAGTAGGATAGCAAATGACCGTTGAATCAGATTCGAAAAATGTACAGTGTAACTTATTAATGTGAAATCCAAATATTCCTCGAGTACTACCCACCCGTTAAAATATTTTCATCATTAATAGTTTGTACGAAGGGATTTTTAATTACAATCTTTATGAAAATATACTTGCATATATATTTTCTTCAGATGTAATCATGGATTTAATGAGTCAATAAGATATCAAACTCATTTGATTTATCGTTAGTACTTAATTACATGATCTCTAAAACATTAGAGATTACATAATTGCCATGTCGAACGAAGATATATGAGGTAGAACGATACGTAAAGCGAAGATAATCGATGTAGAACGATAGGTAGAACGAAGATAAAGTAGATAGAACGATACGTAAAACGATGATTAGGCTCGAGGTACAGAATGAGATGTTGAGGCAGGTGATGTTGAAACTTGGGTTGTTGGTGGTACTGGTGTTGATGTTGGTGCCGGTGATGTTGCCGGAGCTGTTAAATTTTGCACCATATTCTCCAAAACTACTACTCGAGCGCGAAGTTCGTTGACTTCTTCTACTAACCCCGGCCGGTTATTAGTGTGAGATGGAGGTTGGATTTCTTCTCTAGTTCCGTTAATGGTAGCCTCAAGACGAAAAATTCTTGCAACGAGGGTATAAACAGTATTGCGAACAGGTTCGCCGGTGAGCGGGTCGAGTACTCTGACATTAGGCGGTAGATTCGGCTCATGATATGGAGTACCTTCTTCATTTCTCCATATAGTAAGTATTTCGCGAACCCATCCCCACTTTCTAAAGAAATCTCGGTAGTTGATCGGTTGATGCGCTCCCGTCACACTATCTTCGGAGTCAGAGGAACTTTGTCGATTTGTGGAGGCCATCGTATGCGATCACAGAAAGATTTTTGGTATGAAAAGCTTAGTGAGAGCAATGAGAGTTGGATGGTATACTCAATGCATAATATGCATAAATATATATAGTACCAGGATCCCTTAAATTACGGAGAAATTTACGGAAAATATTAGGCAAAGTTTACCGTAATAGATACGCTAGGATATGAATTTGTCTATACACTATCAATGCAGTAAATGCAATCAGACGTGTCTAGACTTAAGCAGGCAATTCCTAAAGATGATAAGCAGATAGTTTTCGACTAGAAATGATAAGCAAAACTTTTTGACAGGTAGACACGGTCAAAGTCCAGACTCACTAATGTATCCTAACAACTACCAGTTAGACACACTAATGCAAGGTCTGGTTCGCTAAGAACCTGGCTCTGATACCACATGTAACAACCCGTCCTTATCCACCTGGACGAAATCATCAACATCTGGTCCCATTGCGATGATCGACTCCAAGTAATGTCCTTATAATGAGCAAATGCACAGCGGAAGACTTAATTTGTACCTGAGAATAACATGCTTTAAAATGTCAACATAAAGTTGGTGAGATATAGGTTTTATTGCTAGCAGCGTTATAACTATGGACCACAAGATTTCATGTTTATACATAATACACTCCTCGTGTATGAAAAGTCGTTGAGCACTTGGTAACCATACTTAACATTTAAATCACAACAGCATATTCTTAAATAAACCCTACACCGTACCAAGTGTAGTAACGAAACGAAGTACTGTGCAACCGTTTAAAACTGGTCGTCCAGCCCGGTTGGGGTTGTCAGGCCCGATAGATCTATCAACAGGATTCGCGTTTACGCTCCTCACGTAAATATTAGCTACCAAGTATAAAGAAATATGCCATGGTACAACTCAACGTAGAATTTATTTTTGATCACTTGTGTCCATAAAGTAAATCATTTATAAAAAAAACAGCGCATGTATTCTCAGCCCAAAAATATTTAGAGTTTAAAAAGGGACTATATACTCACCTAATGTATTTTGTAGTAAAAATACATATAACATCACTGAACATGTATAAGGTTGGCCTTCGATTCACGAACCTAAATCCAGTATATATATTAACACATGTAATAATATTCAAACAAGTTTATTTATTATTATTAATATAATTGTTATCTTAATAATTCATATGTTTTAATAAATAGGTTAATCATAACTATGTTATATATTTCTAATAAATAGTTAATATCTTTATATTGGATTCTTATTAGAGTATTTTTATTAAAATATATATAATGTACTAAAATTTATATAAATAATTATATAATATGTAACTTAAAAAAAACATTTTATTTATTTATTTATTTTTTTTAAAATGACCCAATTGTATGTAGTATAATAAGTATATTTTTATATAAATATAATTTATTTGTTCAAATAGTAATTATACTAACAATAAATTAGTGATAATAATAATGATAATTAAATTTAATTATGATAATAATACTTAACATAATAATAATAATAATAATAATAATAATAATAATAATAATAATAATAATAATAATAATAATAATAATAATAATAATAATAATAATAATAATAATAATAAGAACAAGATTAGAAAACTACCTTCAAAAGGATTTATTAAAAAGAAATGCCTAGAACGAGACTCGAACCCGTGACCTCTCGGGTAACATCCAACACCCTTTACCACTCAACCGTTGTCTGTTTTTCTGAATATAATGGAACCCGTTTTTATTTATCCCATCATAATTACTCATCTTCTTCCTCCTTAAACACCCCATGAACGAATCCATTTACTGATTTTGTTATAAAACAACATTTAAGTTCTTCAGATAGTTTAGAAACTCTTCCAAATTATATGTTTGTAATTAAAACGAAAAAAAATAATATATAATTCATGTTTTTACAAAAGCTGCTGTCGCAGCTCAAACACAAAAAAAAAAATGTTTTCGGTGTTACATGCGTTTTTAGTTAATTGTTATAAAACAAACTTGGTTTCAAATGATTTGTAAAAACTTTGTGAACCCTTAATTGAAACAGAAACATTAAATTGAAATCGAATTTCATGAAGATCATGAAGTTTGACTTTCTGCTAAGTAAACTTTGACTCGACAATTGAGGCTCGATATGAAAAGATAGAATATGAGATTTTTCAGAAAGTTTAAACGATCGATTCTTAACCAAATTGCAATATTAGTTTTTGAAAATCGATTCATATTTGAATTATGGCTAATAAGAATATCGAACAGAGGGTGTTCTTTGTTTCAGTAAACAATAAATAAATAAATAAAATTTGGTAACTGATAATTGAGGATATTGGTAATTCGTTGGAGTGTATTTTAGCCTGATATCATGATTTTATAGAGGGCGTGTGCCGACCACATTCAATCAGAAACAGTGAGAATATAAAAAAAAAATCGATAATTGATATGAATTGTCAAATGGGTTTTGTTTGTACTAAACCTATATTCGTTACCATGTAAATCAAAGCAGAAAACAACGAAGATTTTGGACCCAGGATAGTGACAGGGAAATTACAAGTGAGCATCGATTTTTTTTTTTTTTTTTTTAAATCTGATTTATATATAATCTTATTTAAATAATTAAGTATATCAATAAATATTATATAAACAAAAATTATAAATACTAATATTAACAACTAAAATAATAATCAATATTTACAAATGATATTATTAATGATATTAATAATAAATTATTTTTATGATACTATTAATAATATTGAAAATATTTAGAAGATGAGTTTAATGATAATAAAATTCATCTAATTAAAATTTTATAATTCTAAAAATAAATTTATTTATATATATTTTTTTTAACTTTAATAAAGTTTTTAAATTCCAAAGTACATTTAATAATTATGTATAAAATCCATATATGTCTATATATATTTGCATATCTAATTTCACACATTTGTTCGTGAATCACTAGGCATGGTCAAAAGGTAACTGATTATCCGAATATAGATTCCAAACTTTCTAGACTCAATATTGAGGTTTTTGCTTATCGTGTCGGAAACATATAGAGTTTAAGGTTTAAATTTGGTCGGAAATTTCCGGGTCGTTACACCTAAACAAATAGGTTGTATCAATAACGATAGTCACGATTGGTCAAAGATGTTCAATTAGTCCTATGGCTCAATACGACTCGATTATGTAGCATGTGAATCAAATTGTCAAGTTTCATGCAAGATGCAAGTGTAGAATCATGTTAGAAAGATTGCATAATCATTTGGTTAAGTTTGGCAAAAAGTCAACTTTGGTCGGTCAAAGTCAACGAAAAAGTCAACACGTTCGGGTCGGGTCCCGAACTATTTTTCTGAGGTTTTTAATCATATATGAGCATGTTAGAACAAGTTTCATGTGAATCGGACGTCCATAGCATAGCAAACATTTTTCGTAAATTGACCAAGCAAAACAGAATCTGATAGTGCAATTGGACGGCGTCCCAGAGTCTGGACGGCGTCCAAGTCTGAAGGGCTGGACGGCATCCCAGAGTCTGGACGGCGTCCAGATCAGTATACAGACCCTGTTTTGCTGAAACACAAATGCACGAACCAAAAACCAAACAAACTCAAATCATGATCCGCAAACAACCAAAACATGTATCATACACCGTTGGAAAGGTATTTTGACGAAGAAAATGACTAGAAACATTTCAACAAGTAATTCAACACTTACAACAACCCAAAACTGCATTAAACATTCATAATCAAAGGTTCAAGTCCTAAAAATGCATTTCATGATTCGGGTAACCAATTTACATGTATAATATGCCGTTTCGAAGGTAATCAAACACACAATGCAACAAAACACTTATCAACAATATTTCATAGCATTTGATACATCAAAAGTTCATATAAAGCTTATCAAACCCTAACCAAAATCTCAAAACCAATAATCATGTTAATGTAAGGTATTCATGTCAATCAACACACCAAAATGAAGCTAATGAAGTAACTAACACTTTGAACACACAACCATTAACATCTAAACACATTTCATCATCCAAAATCAAAGATTTAACAAGCTCTTTTTCAAGTTCATGCTAGTTATTTCAATTCACAAGATCGAGCATACAAATTACATATACGACATCACAATGAGCCATAGACACTAATTAACACACCTTTAAGTCAAGAACACTAAGATTATGAAATTTAGAGTTTTTAGAAAGTTACCCAATCGAGATGAAATTAGTATCAAAATGTAGAGAATGAAGAGAGGATTCCAAATATGTAATTTGTTTTGATGTTAGCCTCCAAAATCAGATTTAGATGATGAATTAAGGATTGAATGTTGAGAGGATTTGGAAGTAGTAAAAGATGAGGATGAAAATGAATGGATGAAATGGGTTTGACCCTTTGACCTAGTCAATGGTTTGATCCCTTGTCAAGTTTAGTCCCTCAACTTTCGTTCGGGTGCGTGAATTACCTAAACGGGATAATTTAAAACGCGTATTAACGGGAGATGTTATAGTCATATAACGGACTTTAAATAATTAAACGGAAAAGTAAATGGAAAAAGGCGGGATGTTACATGAGCGTTTACAGAGGACCATGAGCTGTCTACTCCAGCAAATTGAAAAAAGGGAGCCGGACACTTTTCAGGCTAATTCACTAGCTGATTCGAGGGGTAATACGCACATACCCGAGGTGGAGAGTGTTGAGCCTACCATCATTACATCACCCACCACCCCAGTTGTAAATACTTTTGAAATTCTTAAGTCGGATATTGATGAAGAAGAATCCTGGGATACAATTTTGTATTCATGGGATAATGATAATGATGAAGTTTTAATTTCGGAGATTGAAGTGGTGGAATCATCCGAAATCGTGGAGGGTGACGAACTTGATATAAAGAAACAACTTGAGGAATCCCCTCCTCATATGGGTTCTATATATCCTCAAGAAATTGGTATTTGAGATACGGTGTATGAAGATCCATTTGGACAGGATCCACCTGAAAGATTAAAATTTTTGCTGCAAGCCGCACTTAGGAGAGAGTCATGTGTTGACTCTCGGGTTAGGTATTCCTTTTTCAAGAAATTGAAAAAGGAATTATATGATATATTGTATACCACCTGAGGGGTAAATGACTGGCTTACGTTACTTATTCGTGGAAATTTTTCCACGGATTTTACACGTCGTTCGATAAGTGTGGGGAAGAATGACCCCTTAGGTATTAAAAGAAGGGGTAAAGTTGGGTGCACAACTCATTAATAAATATGCACCATATAAAATGAGTATTGTGCTATGTGCTGCAATTTTCAAAGACTGGCATGAAGTTCAACAAAATACTTGCATGATGATTGATTTGTGATAGCGTTTAAGTAATGGATGATGTTCTTATCGTGACAGCCAATTCAGCGCCATCATCCTGTGATCTTCGGTTTAAATCCTAGAAAGTATTAAATCTCTTTCATACTATATGCCCTCTCGAATTTTACAATTTTTCCGATTTCATGTAATGAGGGCATTACATAATCTTAAGTGTGGGGAAGGAGTAAATTCTTTCAGGTTTTACAAAAACATGGTTTGAAATGGCTTAAAATGTGGGTTTTACAAAAAAAAATGGTTTAAAATGGCTTAAAATGTGAAAATTTTTAACTTTATAAATTCATTTGCATGAATTTATATTGTATAAAAGACTCAAGAAATAGCCAACTAAGAAAATGATCAACACGCTATATCACATACTTCGCGCAAGGATTCTATGGTACTTTGTTGAATCAGAAATCAAATCCAATACTCATTGAATTAAGGAAGTCAAGTCTTCCAAAATGACGCACTTGCTAACTTATGTTAGAAGATGTAGTCCAGAACAGCTGTAGGTTGACAAAAAATCTTGAAAAGTCATCTCTATCATCGTCTGGAAATTCACCTCACCTCAACATCAAACAGGGTTTTTGGTGGTCAGACTTATCCTAACCATGAGATGGATCTGTCTCGTACAATGGGGGCACAGTGCAAATTAGCTTTTATGACTAATGAATCTAATCACCAGATGGATGATCTCCGTAAAGATCAATCGCATCTATGTTGACTGCGGTCAACATACATATGCCATAACAAATTGAGGTGTGCAAACTTATGGTTCACCGATGATATTTGGACATGATATAGTTTCTTCTAAACTTATGCTATTTTATGAACTATATTGTGTAAAACTATTTTTGATATAGGACATCCGGTTACAAGTTCCTGATACTACAATCATGGGGGCGAGTAGCTTGCTAATCGCCGACTGAGGCTTCAATTTTCAGTTACCCTCAACCGGACTTTGAGGTTAAAACCGGAAAACTTGATTAGTGTAAAAACTAACATGAATATTTTTCAAAATATCAAAGGTTTTCCGCAAAGATCCTAAATTCCCTAAGGATCCAAATTTTCAAGAAATGTGCACTTTAAAACCCACCTTTCGACTTTGGTGTGATTTCAATTCGCGTGTGTACTCCAAAGGTGTGTGTATACTCAAAACGTGTGCGTGTGTTACATTGTGAAATAAATAAAAAGTGTGAGTGTGATTCGTATGTGTTTTCAGAAATATGTGTGTTCATTATAATATATTTTAGTTTTTGTAAGTCTTGCTTGAGGACAAGCAAGATTTAAGTGTGGGGATTTGATAATGCCAAAATTATACATATTTGTTGTCATTATTTCGATCCGATTTTGTATCATTTTGTATGTAATTGGTGTACTTGTGTATTGTAATAAGTTAAAATGTGTGTAAAATCCGTTGCGAGTGTTGAAGCGAAGATTTATCGAAAACATTGCTGATTTTAGAAGATTCTACGTACCTACACCGTTTTGGCCATAACTCGGTCATACGGACTCGAAAAAAGGTGAATCCGGATCCCAGACGTCCGTAACTCAGAGCACTACAACTTTTGTTTAGAAATTTCCTCATTTTACTCAAGGGATGCGGCGCATCTGATAGGGATGTGGCGCATCTGAAAGGGATGCGGTGCATCGGTGCAGTTTTCTTGTTCGAAATTATTAAATGCGGCATTTCAGAGGCATACGGCGCATCAGTAAGGTCAGATGCGGTGCATATCTTTTAGATGCGGTGTATCTGGGTATAAAACGTCAAAAATGAGCTGGAAATGACCTGTACGTGAGCTGGGTGGTAGGTGAGAAGGTGATGCGGCGCATCACAAAGAGATGCGGCGCATCGGAGGCTGAAATACCTACTTTTCTTACTATTTAAAGGGTCTAAACTCATTCTAAACATACATCACAATATAGATCAGTTCTAGTCCGAGAAGGGGGCTTTCCCTAGCCATTCGAAAGGGTTCTTCACCCTTTTGAGCATTAAGATTGAAGAATGGATCATATGCTACGATAGGTACTCTCGGTTTCATTTATTTTAGTGATAAGATTATGAATTCCTATTGTTTCGATTGTATTGTTATAACCTCCATTATTATGATTGGCTAAAGCCTTGTGTGTTTACTTTAATGTATGATTTATGGTTTGGGATTGTTCTATCTTTTAATGTTATTTAAGTTATTATGATGTTTGATTGATTAAATTACCATGTCCAACCAAAAGAACCATAGTTATGCTAGTTTGGTACTTTTCTTCAATTACATAGTTTGTTAACTACATGGGACACTAGGAACACAATCTATGCTTCAATACTTTTAGTAATCTAGACGGGTAAAAATATACTTAATTGACGACTTTGCTATATGTTTAGATCGGTAATTGAATAAGTACTAGAACTACATAGTCATGAATTTACCTCAAGTGATTGTTGTAATTTAGGTTTTACGTGAGTTTAACTGGGTTGGGTCTAAATAATCTAATCAATCTAAATCAATTATGTTCTTCCGTAGATCCATTGTTGTAAGTATCCATTTACTCTAGTTCAATTATACAAGTTATGAATTGGTTTATGTGAGTTTATCAATGTTCATGGCTTGTACTTCAACACCTAGTGATTAGACATCTACATGTGAGTGTAGGATGGTAATTGAATGGTAACTATATTTTACAATAGTGTAGTTTATTTAGAGTGATCTTAATAAACTAGGTTTTATATGAATTCAACCAAGGAAGAGTATTATTGATTAAACATAGGTAAAGAAGAATTAATGACAGGGTTTATGTGAATTTACTAAGTTTATAGTTCTCGGTTTATAGATATTGTGAGATTGATATAAGCCATTTACATTTACTTGTAACTACATAATAACGGGTTTAACTATAAAAGAACAATCCCTATCATTTATCAAGCATTGAAGTAAACACCGCCTTCTCATCCTCGTTATTCATTTCATTTTAATTAATGTTATTTACATAGCAATTCAACAATTAAAACTCCCTCTTAGAATTATTAATCGTTTAAAGTCCTTAAAACAAACTTCTCCCTGTGGATCGAACTGGTCAATATACTTGCTAGTTACTGCATGATTGGGTTTTAGTTGCCTGTATTATGTGTTAATTATTAAGCATATTGTCTACATTTTAAAGGTTATGTCTTAACACATCAATAGCTCATTTTCGGATCACCGTTTATTTTAAAATCACATAAGTTCGAATTTAACTTGCTTAACATTGATCGAATGACAATTGAGTGTTTCTATCGTTTCCTAAATAGATCACAATATATATTTAATATGCTTTATTTATATATATAGATATATTTTAAATAATAATTATTATAATATCCTATTTTTATTTTATTAATTTTTAATAACAACATATAATATTATTTATATATACACATATCTATTTACAATTAATTGTTCGTGAATCGTCGAGAGCGGTCGAAGGTTAAATGAATATATGAATCAGTTTAAAAAATTTTGAGACTAAACCCAACAGACTTTGCTTATCGTGTCAAAACTATATAAAGATTAAGTTTAAATTTGGTCGGAAGTTTCTGGGTCGTCACAAAATCACCCTAAGAGCTCCCAAAATCGGCTGCCAAAAAGATTACCCCAAGAGATAAAAACTGCACCCTATTTATAAAATCTAATTTCTGGCCGACCTATTCCGCGCGGTGCACAGATCAGTGCGCGGCGCGCACATCTAAATAAATCACCCTGGACAAAATTAATAAATCCCTGATCTGATTCGAAGTACAATTGCGAGATGCGCATCCTTTCGCGCGGCGCACACTTCCACATAAATTATGTTGTTCAAAAATATAAAGCTTCTGATCTATTTTGAAGTAGAACTGCGTGGTGCGCATCCTTCCGCGCGGCGCACACCCCCTGTATTCAGCAAGTCTTCGCCATTTTTGCATATCACAAGTCTTGGTCTCGTCCCAAATCAACCAATAACACACAAACTGTTGTAAACGCGCCATAACACCATAAAACACTCAATTAATCACTTCTCGGCTCTCAAATCATAATCTTCCAAATAATCGCAAATAATAACCAAAACCGTATCCGAATGGACTAAAAAATGACTGATATTGCCATGATAAATATATGAGAAATGTGCAATATCACATAACTCCATTATCACCTACCTTTATCCATTCCGCTTGAATTCTAGAGAGAGAGGAGAGTTCTTGAGTGAGAAAGCTCAAATCAAAGAGGAAGAAGTTGATTTCGGACCAAAGCGCGTGTGTTAAAGTTGTCCATCTAATCACTAGCTACGTGGTGATTGTGGTGGTAAACCCTAACTTTGATTTCCTTATTTTAATTTGTTTAAGGGTTAGGGTTTGGGTTAGTGATGAACATAAAACCCATATTTGGTGATTTTGGGTGTTCTTGGGTAAGATTGGGCCATGAGGATTCAAAGATGACTAACCTAGGGTTTTGGTATGATAAATGGGCTTATGAGTCATTATTGGTTAGTTAATTACTAGCACACCTAATTATTAATCAAATGGGTGTTAATTGGGTTAGTCGATGACCCGAAATGGGTGTGTGACTTTAACATGGTCAAATGAGTAATAATTCACCTAGTTGGGAAAGATGGGTATGAAATACCCTAATTGTGTATTAGTTAGTGTTGTTGAACCTTAATCACTAGCTTTTAGTGATTTATGATTGTCTTGACCTTAAATGGACGGTTTTTGGTGTAAATGGGGCATTTAATGCATTTAAGTCATTAAATGCATATGAGTGAATTGTTGGTGTTTAGTCCAACTAGTTTGTGTGTTGATTGAGTACTTATTGTATTAGGTACTTTGCTTTGAAGCTTTCGAAAGTTTAAAACCGTCACCGAATCGTTAAGGTGAGTGGAATAATTATATATGTATGTATATGATTTATTTACTTGTGGGGTATGGGTTAAAGCTCGATGTTGACGATACCATATCCTAGAGTATATTGCTTGATTGTTTAGATGAGGGTTAAAGTTCGATGTTGACGGTACCTCAAGTATGGATTTAAAGTTCGATGTTGACGAAGCCATACCACTATTGTAGTGATCTTTGATGAGGATTTAAGTTCGATGTTGACGATACCTCATATGTGGGTTTAAGTTCGATGTTGACGATACCACATTAATTAGGACGGATGGGAAATAAGTTCGATGTTGACGATACCATTCGTAGGGCTAGCCTTGGGATTTGAATACTAATAGATGTTGTGAACATCAATGATGTGTATTGTGTTGTAGCATATTGTATTGTTTGTGTTATATGCTATTGTTATACTAGCTTATGTTATCGAGGATTTAGCATTATACATTATGAAGGTATGCTAATTATATTGCTAGTATGTATGCGGATTTGGTATAAGTGTTTGCAAGTAAGTAAGTTATATATGTATATGTATAATTATTGCATTCACTAAGTGTTTTGCTTACCCTCTCATTGTTTACCTTTTTATAGGCTCCGGCGTGGACAAGGGTAAGGGCGTTCGTTTGAATTAGTGATCCCGCTTTGTTTTGATAGGGGACACTTTTTGGATGTGTTAGCTTTTGAAGTTTAACCGAGATTTGGGTAGTTTAACCCCCAAAAATCATGCTCTAGTGTCCTTTGGAGTTTAAACTAGTGTGGTCGAAACTTACATTTTGTATGAAACTCGTAACTCGGGTCGATGTGGGCCCCGTTTCGTAAAACTTATTTTATTATTGAATCGTGTGAGTTTTTCATATATTAACGTGTTGTGAAAAGCGTTTTGTCTATAAATGTTGGGAAGTGGAAGATCTTTAAACGAAAAATGCAAATTTCGGACAGAAGCTGAAACAGCTTGTGCGCACCACGCACCCTAAGGTGTTGCGCGCCGCGCACTGTTCTGTTTAAAAAAAATAAAAATTCACGTATTCAGTTAGATAACGGGTTGTGTTGTTACATGTTCCTGTTTAAATACCACTATGAAACTTTTTTTTATTTAATATTGTATTTAGATACATCGAGAATCATGTTTTGGGCTACTATTTCACCACTAGCTACAAAACGTTGCTGCTTTTATAACATCATGGTTTTATAGTTTGAGTATTTTTAGCCGCTTTTTTATTTCTCTAGATTCATAACCTAGTTTTTGATTTTGTTTCTAAATTTCATATTGAATGCGAATATATGAGAGTGTAGTTTAGTTTTGATGATAATTAATGGACGAAAAACACATATTTGAAGTCACTACATTCTCCACAAAATCGGGCAAAATTTTGTGGAGAATTTTTCGAAAAATTTTCAATTGCATATTAGGCCCATTTTCGCAAGATAACTAGAAAACGACGCTAGGAGCAAGACTTCCTTAAGGCTTCCCCTCGTTCGAAGCAGTTTAGATTCCAAAAAAGACGTTTTACTATTTTTAAAGATGGATTTTGCACTTTTAGATCTTAAAATAAGTAATACCTTCAAATGTGAATTGTTATGCCTATTTAAATACCATAATGATACTTATTTTTTTTTATTAATATTGTATTTAGGCACATCAAGAATCATGTTTGGGCTACTATCTCTCCACTAGCAACAAAACGTTTTTGCTTTTATAACGTCTTTGTTTTATTGCTCGAGTATTTTTAGCCGCTTTTTTATTTCTCTAGATTCATAACCTTATACTTATTTTTGTTTCCAAATTACATATTGAATGCGAATATATGAGAGTGTAGTTTCATTTTTATGATAATTAATGGCCGCTAAACACATATTTGAAGTCACTACATTCTCTACAAATCGGGCAAAATTTTGTGGAGTATTTTCCTAAAAATTTGCAATTGCAGATTAGGCCCATTTTCACATGATAACTCGAAAATGGCGTTACGAGCAAAACTTCCTTAAAGGGTTCCCCCGGTTCGAAGCAGTTTAGAATCTAAAAATGACATTTTACAATTTTTAAAGGGGAATTTTGCACTTTTAGATCATAGGATAAGTAATACCTTCACATGTGAATTGTTGTGCCTGTTTAAATACCACAATGATACATGTTTTTATTTAATATTGTATTTAGGCACATCGAGAATTATGTTGGGGCTACTATCTCACCACTAGCTATAAAACGTTGTTGCTTTTATAACGTGTTTGTTTTATTACTCGAGTATATTTTTAGCCGCTTTTTTATTTCTCTAGATTCATAACCCTTTTTTTCTGTATTTCATATTGAATACAAATATATGAGAGTGTAGTTTCGTTTTGATGATAATTAATGGCCGAAAAACACATATTTGAAGTCACTACATTCTCCACAAAATCGGGCAAAATTTTGTGGAGAATTTTTCGAAAAATTTTCAATTGCAGATTAGGCCCATTTTCGCAAGATAACTAGAAAACGACGCTACGAGCAAGACTTCCTTAAGGCTTTCCCCTGTTCGAAGCAGTTTGGATTCCAAAAAAAAGACGTTTTACTATTTTTAAAGGTGAATTTTGCACTTTTAGATCTTAGGATAATTAATACCTTCACATGTTAATTGTTGTGCCTGTTTAAATACCACTATGATATTTGTTTTTATATAAAATTATATTTAGATACATCGAGAATCATGTTGGGGCTACTATTTCACCAATAGCTACAAAACGTTGCTGCTTTTATAACATCTTGGTTTTATTGTTCGAGTATTTTTAGCTTTTTTTTTATTTCTCTAGATTCGTAACCTAGTTTTTATTTTTGTTTTTGAATTTCATATTGAATGCGAATATATGAGAGTGTAGTTTAGTTTTTATGATAATTAACGGCCGTAAAACACATATTTGAAGTCACTACATTCTCCACAAAATTGGGCAAAATTTTGTGGAGAATTTTTCGAAAAGTTTTCAATTGCAGATTAGGCCCATTTTCGCAAGATAACTAGAAAATGACGCTATGAGCAAGACTTCCTTAAGGCTTTCCCCCGTTCGGAGCAGTTTAGATTCCAAAAAGATGTTTTACTATTTTTAAAGGTAAAATTTGCACTTTTATATCTTAGAATTAGTAATACCTTCACATGTGATTTTTTGTGCCTGTTTAAATACCACTATGATACTTGTTTTTATTTAATATTGTATTTGGATACATCGAGAATCATGTAGGGGCTACTATTTCACCACTAGCTACAAAACGTTGCTGCTTTTATAACATCTTGGTTTATTGTTCGAGTATTTTTAGCCGCTTTTTTATTTCTCTAGATTCATAACATTGTTTTTATTTTTATTTCTAAATTTTATACTGAATACGTATATATGAGAGTGTAGTTTAGTTTTGATGATAATTAATGGACGAAAAGCACATATTTGAAGTCACTACATTCTCTACAAAATGGGCAAAATTTTGTGGAGAATTTTCCGAAAAATTTCAATTGCAGATTAGGTCCGTTTCGCTAGATAACTAGAAAACGACGCTACGAGTAAGATTTCCTTAAGGCTTCCCCCCGTTCGAAGCAATTTAGATTCCAAAAATGACGTTTTATATAGGGATGAGTAAAAATCCCGAAAAACCGAAACCGAACCGGTACCGGTACCGAAATTCAGTACCGATGGGGATTCAGTATCGGTTTCGGTTCTTGATTTTTAGAAATTTCGGTTCGGTACAAATAGGTACGGTATCGGTACGTTATTGGGGAAACCGACTATGGAACCGAGAATTGAGACATGGAAAATTTTATAGGCCCAAAATACTATTTGAAAAATTTGATAGGTCTTTTATCCCTAACATACTGAACTAAAAAGTAAAATGCCAAATACTCAGACTACATTCGTCTCCTCTCAACACTAGTCACGACATCAGGTTTTTCTTTTTCATCAAAGATCATGGCTTCCACTTCATCTAAAAATACAACTTAAGTAAGCTTTTATTCTTTCATTAGTAAAAAAGAGTTTTATATTGAAATTGATCTATCAATAATTTGTATAGATTACATAGTTTCGATATGTATAAAGTTAAGATATATGTTTCGTAAAAGACTTGTATATATAAAGTTTTGTATGTGATGTTAAACATAGTATCAACTGTAGTGACCCGAACTTTTCCATGTTTATATATATTAATTGAGATTGATATTTACATGATTAAATGTTTCCAACATGTTAAGCAATCAAACTTGTTAAGACTTGATTAATTGAAATATGTTTCATATAGACAATTGACCACCCAAGTTGACCGGCGATTCACGAACGTTAAAACTTGTAAAAACGACATGACGATATATATATATGGATATACATATGGTTAACATGAGATTATGATAAGTAAGTATCTCCATAAGTATATTAACAATGAGTTATATACATATAAACAAGACTACTAACTTAAGGATTTCGAAACGAGACATATATGTAACGATTATCGTTGTAACGACATTTAAATGTATATATATCATATTAACATATATTAATATATCATAATATCATGATAATATAATAATTTAACATCTCATTAGATATAATAAACAATGGGTTAACAACATTAATTGAGATCGTTAACTTAAAGGTTTCAAAACAACACTTACATGTAACGACTAACGATGACTTAACGACTCAGTTAAAATGTATATACATGTAGTGTATTTAGATGTATTAAAATACTTTTGGAAGACTTCAAGACATATATCAAAACACTCATACTTAACGAAAATGGTTAAAGTTACTTCCCCATTCTTTTCTTTCATCAAGAATTCTAGTCGTATTCTTACCCGTATTATACACAGCTTCAAAACGTACTTACTATGGGTATATACCAATAAGAACTAGCATGGGATTCCACTCTTGATTATGTCATATATGACTAATCAATTTTAACTTCTACCATGAGCTAGTCAACTAACTAGAACTCCTTTTAACCACACTCACCACTCACCAATTACCACTCATCATTCACTCCATTTCACTTCCAATTCTCTTTCTAATTCTCTCTCAACACACACACACTATTACGAACATATTTTTCCAGTATTTAATCATCATCTTCATCAAAAATCACTTCAAGAATCAAGCTATAATCATCATAGGAAGAACACTTCAAGAACACTTCAAAAATCCCTTCAAGTTTACTAATTTACTTCCAAGCTTTCTAATCCATTCCAAGTAATCATCTAAGATCAAGAAACCTTTGTTATATACAGTAGGTTATCTTTCTTATTCAAGGTAATATTCATATTCAAACTTTGATTCAATTTCTATAACTATAAACTATCTTAATTCGAGTAAAAATCTTACTTGAACTTGTTTTTGTGTCATGATCCTACTTCAAGAACTTTCAAGCCATCCAAGATCCTTTGAAGCTAGATCATTTCTTGTCACTTCCAGTAGGTTTACCTACTAAACTTGAGGTAGTAATGATGTTCATAACATCATTCGATTCATATATATAAAACTATCTTATTCGAAGGTTTAAACTCGTAATCACTAGAACATAGTTTAGTTAATTCTAAACTTGTTCGCAAACAAAAGTTAATAATTCTAACTTGACTTTTAAAATTAACTAAACACATGTTCTATATCTATATGATATGCTAACTTAATGATTTAAAACCTGGAAACACGAAAAATACCGTAAAACCGGATTTACGCCGTCGTAGTAACACCGCGATCTGTTTTGGGTTAGTTAATTAAAAACTATGATAAACTTTGATTTAAAAGTTGTTATTCTGTGAAAATGATTTTTATTATGAACATGAAACTATATCCAAAAATTATGGTTAAACTCAAAGTGGAAGTATGTTTTCTAAAATGGTCATCTAGACGTCGTTCTTTCGACTGAAATGACTACCTTTACAAAAACGACTTGTAACTAATTTTTCCGACTATAAACCTATACTTTTTCTGTTTAGATTCATAAAATAGAGTTCAATATGAAACCATAGTAATTTGATTCACTCAAAACGGATTTAAAATGAAGAAGTTATGGGTAAAACAAGATTGGATAATTTTTCTCATTTTAGCTACGTGAAAATTGGTAACAAATCTATTCCAACCATAACTTAATCAACTTGTATTGTATATTATGTAATCTTGAGATACCATAGACACGTATACAATGTTTCGACCTATCATGTCGACACATCTATATATATTTCGGAACAACCATAGACACTCTATATGTGAATGTTGGAGTTAGCTATACAGGGTTGAGGTTGATTCCAAAATATATATAGTTTGAGTTGTGATCAATACTGAGATACGTATACACTGGGTCGTGGATTGATTCAAGATAATATTTATCGATTTATTTCTGTACATCTAACTGTGGACAACTAGTTGTAGGTTACTAACGAGGACAGCTGACTTAATAAACTTAAAACATCAAAATATATTAAAAGTGTTGTAAATATATTTTGAACATACTTTAATATATATGTATATATTGTTATAGGTTCGTGAATCAACAGTGGCCAAGTCTTACTTCTCGATGAAGTAAAAATCTGTGAAAGTGAGTTATAGTCCCACTTTTAAAATCTAATATTTTTGGGATGAGAATACATGCAGGTTTTATAAATGATTTACAAAATAGACACAAGTACGTGAAACTACATTCTATAGTTGAATTATCGAAATCGAATATGCCCCTTTTTATTAAGTCTGGTAATCTAAGAATTAGGGAACAGACACCCTAATTGACGCGAATCCTAAAGATAGATCTATTGGGCCTAACAAACCCCATCCAAAGTACCGGATGCTTTAGTACTTCGAAATTTATATCATATCCGAAGGGTGTCCCGGAATGATGGGGATATTCTTATATATGCATCTTGTTAATGTCGGTTACCAGGTGTTCACCATATGAATGATTTTTATCTCTATGTATGGGATGTGTATTGAAATATGAAATCTTGTGGTCTATTATTATGATTTGATATATATAGGTTAAACCTATAACTCACCAACATTTTTGTTGACGTTTTAAGCATGTTTATTCTCAGGTAATTATTAAGAGCTTCCGCTGTCGCATACTTAAATAAGGACGAGATTTGGAGTCCATGCTTGTATGATATTGTGTAAAAACTGCATTCAAGAAACTTATTTTGTTGTAACATATTTGTATTGTAAACCATTATGTAATGGTCGTGTGTAAACAGGATATTTTAGATTATCATTATTTGATAATCTACGTAAAGTTTTTTTAAAACCTTTATCTATGAAATAAAGGTTATGGTTTGTTTTAAAAATGAATGCAGTCTTTGAAAAATGTCTCATATAGAGGTCAAAACCTCGCAACGAAATCAATTAATATGGAACGTTTTTAATCAATAAGAACGGAACATTTCAATCTACATCCTATAATCTATTTCTTATCGAAAATCCTTCATCTGATCGTACGAGATGAATCCCTTAACCAGTTTGAATTCCTCGAATTCCAACAGCTATTCCGATATGGAGATTCACCTAAGCTCCGAAAGCAGCATCACCAAAATGAATGAACCAATCAGCCATCCCCAATTTACCTAATGGGTTCGTAGTCGACTTAATCAATGGAGACTCGAAGAAGGCGATCCCTTTCACCTACCAAATTACCCTCTTGACGATGAACCTGAAGCACTTACCGGCGAACCTGTTCGAGACACCATTTTCTCTCTCATTTCCAGAGTATCTCGTCGCAATTATATTCTATCCACAATTTTAAACCTTATTCATCCACTCGTTCTGACCGACAATCATCTCGGAGTAATACAAGAAGTCAGCGAACTTCGTGCTCGAGTAATAGTTTTGGAAAATATGGTGCAAACTTACCAGCTTCAATAACATCACCAATATCAACATGACCACCAGCAATAGCATCCATACCATCAACAACACACGCCTCAACATCTCATTCTGTACCTCGAGTATAATCACCGTTCTACGTATCGATCTACATCAATTACCTTCGTTCTTCATGGCGATTATGTAATCTCTAAAGTCTTAGAGATTATTTATTCTAGCTCAAACCGAAAAGCAAATGAGATTAATATCATATTAACTCATTAAATCCATGATTACATCTGAAGAAAATATATATGTATATATATTTTCATAAAGATTGTAATTAAAAATTCTTTTGTACAAACTATTAATGGCGAAAATATTTTAACGGGTAGGTAATACCCGAGAAATATTTAGATTTCACATTAATAAGTTACACTGTACATTCTTCAAGTCAGATTCAACAGTCAATTACTATCTTACTTACATCCACAGATATACGAATCCGTTTACCACCGAATAACCATTTTCATTCAAATTCATATTTGGATTTTGACCTATCAGAATCCAACAAGTGGCATAATGAAGAAAACACTGGACAAAATAAAATTTGTTAGAAACAAACAAATTAATTATAAGAAATTTTGCTAAGAATCCACGCTAACTATTCCTAGCTAACTGTTCCTAGCTAACTGTTAATTCCGTATTACATTTTATTTATCGCAATTTATATTCTCGCAATTTTACTTATCGTCATTTAATTTCTGTTATTTATTTTACGCACTTTAAATATCGGGACACGTATACAAGGTTTTGACATATCATATCGACGCATCTATATATATTATTTGGAATCACCATAGACACTCTATATGCTGTAATGCTAGAGTTCGCTATACAGGGTTGAGGTTGATTCTACAATAATATATATACTTTGAGTTGTGATCGAGTCTGAGACTGATGATGTAGCGTGAGGGTACGAAATAGTAGTATTTTTAATACAAAATACTACAAAATATGACACAAGTTTTATTAATTTACGGATGGGATATACCTAAACCTTGCTACAACACTATAGGCAGTGTACCTAATCGTAGAGTAGTATAGTTTTTAGTAAGTCCGGTTCGTTCCACAGGGAGCGGGCTTATTGCACACTATATTTTTAAACAACTATATTTGTACAAAATATATATAATTATATAAAATAATATATAAAAGGGGGTTTACCGTTTAATGACCGGTTTGTCGATTTATATTTTAAGCGAAGCGTATAGTAAATGATGATATTTAAATAACAATAAAATAAATAATCATAATTAAAATGACAATAAATAAAAGTACGAGGAAATATGAAATAAAATATATTATGCTTATTTAAACTTCAGTAACCATGATGGTTGACGTGTTGATTTTAGTTTTATGCCCATGGGTTAATTGTCCTTTGTCCTGGATTATTTAATATGTCCGTCTGGTTTTCGTCCATAACAGTCCATCAGTCATAAATATAAAGTGCGAGTGTCCTCGTCAAATTATTATTATACCCGAAGTTAAATATTCCAACTAATTGGGGATTCGAATTGTAACAAGGTTTTAATACTCTGTTTAATGAATACACCAGGTTATCGACTGCGTGTAAACCAAGGTTTTACTACTTTGTTAACAATTACACCAATTACCCTTGAATGTAATTTCACCCCTGTTTTAATTATTCTAGTGACTATTAATCCATTCCCGTGTCCGGTTAAATAAACGATTATTCGTACATATAAATACCCCGCCCATCGTGTCCGATTGAGTGTATATGGTAATTTATAGGGACGCCCAATTGTAGATCTTTATATTAACATTAACAAACTATCATTTAGTTAAACAAATATAAAGCCCATTAATAGCCCATAGTCTAATTTCCACAAGTGTCGTTCTTTTGTCCAAACCCCAATTATGGTACAAAGCCCAATTGCCCAATTTTAGTAATTAGCCCAACATCATGATTACTTCATTTTAAATAAGCATAATAATAACTTAGCTACGAGACATTAATTTAAAAAGGAGAACATAGCTTACATTGATTATTTATCGCGTAGTGTTACACGGACAGAGTTTCGACTTCAAAAACCCGTAAAATAACCTTTACATAACCCGAACTAATCTAATATAACACTAATCTATACTATATATATATATTTATTTATTTATTATCTTATGGAGTATTATTATTATTATTATTCTATATTACTCGACAGAATTCGCGACCTTTTATAGGGATTCTGAAATTTCTGTGCTCCGCGAGTCGCGGCACTTTTGGCCTTCCAGCTCCGCAAGTCGCGGAGGTTCCAAAACCAGCCCACAAGTTTAAGATCCAAGGCTGCCGACGGTTTTTATTTAAATATATATAATATATAAATAATTTTTATAATTATTTATATATTATATTATATTTATATACATAGTAGACTCGTAATTTTTTTTTTCGTTGCGTCGAGCGTTGAGAGTTGGTTCATGTACCGGTTCCGAATTTTCGAACGTCCTTCAATCGTTTTAGGGTGTTTCTCAATTTATGTCCTTTCCGAGGTAACGATAATTTCGGTATTAACACCTAGTTTTCATCGTTCATAAATATGTATAAACATGATTTTGACTTCATTTAGTTGAAAATTTTTCAAATTTTCACAAAATTTGGCAAATAAACTAAGTGCAAACCCGAGAGAATTTATAACCCTTCCCCACACTTGAGATCATGCAATGCCCTCATTTTCATGAAATCAGACTATAATTATAAATTCATGAGGGTGATTAGTGTAGAAAAGTAATTAAAAATACCCAGTTTGTAATTACAAAGCTCGTCGAATGATAGATGGCGCGTCTCATCATTCATTCCTTTATGTTTTATCACACATATTTTTCTTCAAAAACGGTTGCTTTTCTGAACTGTTTGCTAATCTTTAAAAATACGTCTTTTGCCCTAATTTATTATGCATGTTTATTAACGAGTTATGCACTAACCCGAACCCCTAATTTAACGTTAAGTAGGGTTAAACTTCCCCACACTTAGCTGACGATATGTGAAGTCAGTAGAATAAGTTCCAAGAATTAAAATAGTGAGCCAGTTATTTACATCTCGGGTGGTATATATTATATCAATGGGTTTAAAGTTTAGACCCACCCGATTGTCACTACTTAATTCTTTTTTAAGTGTAGCTTTTAGTAAATGGATATGTCTCTTTTCTGGTTCTTGGTCAAATGGATCGATATACACCGACATACATATTTCTATAGGGTGGACAATTCCTAACATTTCCTTCCTTTTATTCTCAGGATCAAAGTTTTCACCTCTATTACCCAATTGGGTGAAATTCGAGGTGTCATTATCTATTACAGCTCGTAGTTCATTTCCGGTGGATGACTCGTCTATTGAGAATATTGTGTTGGAAGGTTGTGGAATGGTGAAGTTCGGTTTGGCCTCGGGGGTAAAATTTTCAACGTTATCGTATTCCCAAGAGTACCAATTTGTCACCCTTACTTCTTCTTTATCCATTGATGGATCGATGATTTCGTCGGTAGAGGCTAATGGGTCGATATGTTGTGAAATTGGTAAGACTGAATAAAAAGTATCATCGGGATAGTTGGTGATTTCGGAGCTCTCGAATTCATCAAAATTCGATGATATGAGATTTTCTTGCACACGACTCCTCAGATCAACAGGTGTGTAGTCTGATAGAGTTTCAGCTTGCCGGTTTACAAACTCTCTCATTTGTTTATTTTGAGCATTGAGTTCTTCGAGTTTGATTTTCATATAATCTAAAGAATTTTCAGGCACATAATTTTCCTCGTCTTCTGGTTGTTGAGTTTGGATATATTCTTGGGAATAATCCCAATTTGAATTGTATTCTTCGTAATCGTTCCATTCAGGTTCCATGGGTGCGTAATTTTCCATAGGAACGTAATAGTAACATTCCCATGTTGAGTGATAATCTCCACAAATTTCACAACCAGTTATTGTTTCGTCGTTCGTGATCCAAGATTGACCGAATGAATTTTTATCAACACTCGTTTGAGAGTATTGATTTAATTGATTTCGGATATCAAAAAGAGTTTCCATAGCCTTGTTTTCAAAATTTTCCATTTTATTGCGATGGCCAGATTTTAGCTACAATGTGGTGCATTTACTAATTATCCTATTAGTTATAAAAATAGAAAAACTTATATAAGTTGTCCAATTAATAGACTTTTCTGCTTTTGCCCACGTTTCGAATAGCCAAAAGATGCAGCAGGGAGCCAGAACCCTTTAAATCGGAAGCTCACAACTCAGCCACTAACAAATCCAACTATTACTACGAAGCAGAAAATTGTCAACGTCCATTAATTTAACCACTTAAATAATTTTTCTTTCCGTTTGAGATAAGAAATAGAGAAAATTTCTAAGTCCTAAAAACTAAAGCGTTGAGAAATAAGAAAGAAAAAGAATGCGCGTCGAAAAAAAAACGTCGAAAAATAAAAATAAGAAAAGAGCGCGTCGAAACTTAAAAGTCTAAAAATTAAATCTAAAAAGTTGCGCTTAAATGTATTAAAGCTTACAGGAATTCTATATCCAAAACGGCAATAACTTAATTAGGCACTAAAATCTAAAAACTGCGTCGCAAAATTCTAAAGCACCTAAATCTTAGTCTAAAGAAAAAGCACTTAAGGGATTTTACGGCAAAGCCTAAAAATCTAAAAATAAAAATAAGCTACGGCAAAATACTAGAACTTAAAACTAGCTACGAACAATAACGATACAAATATTACACAAAAATATTATTTTTTATACAAATAAAAATAAACTTAAAGTTGTAAAAAGTACAATTTTTATAAAAATATTATTTTTATATTTTTATTTTTATATTTTATAAAATTATTAATTTTTTTATATATTAAAATTAAATATAATTAATTATAACTAATTAATTAAAACTTAAAACTAAATTATATTAATAATAAACTAATTAGGTTTAAATAATAATAAATAATAATCCGTAATTAATGCGATTTTAGGGTTTCTGTCAGCTCGTCAGGGCGGCTCCGCGAGTCGCGGTTCCACTTGCCTTACAACTCCGCAAGTCGCGGAGGATGTAAAACGTTTTTTTTTTTTTTTTTTTTTTTTTTTAATAAATTTTATATTGTTTTTCTAAAAATATATTTATACAAATATATATTAAAAATATAGCGTTTCACCGATTCCCCGGCAGTGGCGCCAAAAACTTGATGATGTAGCGTGAGGGTACGAAATAGTAGTATTTTTAATACAAAATACTACAAAATATGACACAAGTTTTATTAATTTACGGATGGGATATACCTAAACCTTGCTACAACACTATAGGCAGTGTACCTAATCGTAGAGTAGTATAGTTTTTAGTAAGTCCGGTTCGTTCCACAGGGAGCGGGCTTATTGCACACTATATTTTTAAACAACTATATTTGTACAAAATATATATAATTATATAAAATAATATATAAAAGGGGGTTTACCGTTTAATGACCGGTTTGTCGATTTATATTTTAAGCGAAGCGTATAGTAAATGATGATATTTAAATAACAATAAAATAAATAATCATAATTAAAATGACAATAAATAAAAGTACGAGGAAATATGAAATAAAATATATTATGCTTATTTAAACTTCAGTAACCATGATGGTTGACGTGTTGATTTTAGTTTTATGCCCATGGGTTAATTGTCCTTTGTCCTGGATTATTTAATATGTCCGTCTGGTTTTCGTCCATAACAGTCCATCAGTCATAAATATAAAGTGCGAGTGTCCTCGTCAAATTATTATTATACCCGAAGTTAAATATTCCAACTAATTGGGGATTCGAATTGTAACAAGGTTTTAATACTCTGTTTAATGAATACACCAGGTTATCGACTGCGTGTAAACCAAGGTTTTACTACTTTGTTAACAATTACACCAATTACCCTTGAATGTAATTTCACCCCTGTTTTAATTATTCTAGTGGCTATTAATCCATTCCCGTATCCGGTTAAATAAACGATTATTCGTACATATAAATACCCCGCCCATCGTGTCCGATTGAGTGTATATGGTAATTTATAGGGACGCCCAATTGTAGATCTTTATATTAACATTAACAAACTATCATTTAGTTAAACAAATATAAAGCCCATTAATAGCCCATAGTCTAATTTCCACAAGTGTCGTTCTTTTGTCCAAACCCCAATTATGGTACAAAGCCCAATTGCCCAATTTTAGTAATTAGCCCAACATCATGATTACTTCATTTTAAATAAGCATAATAATAACTTAGCTACGAGACATTAATTTAAAAAGGAGAACATAGCTTACATTGATTATTTATCGCGTAGTGTTACACGGACAGAGTTTCGACTTCAAAAACCCGTAAAATAACCTTTACATAACCCGAACTAATCTAATATAACACTAATCTATACTATATATATATATATTTATTTATTTATTATCTTATGGAGTATTATTATTATTATTATTCTATATTACTCGGCAGAATTCGCGACCTTTTATAGGGATTCTGAAATTTCTGTGCTCCGCGAGTCGCGGCACTTTTGGCCTTCCAGCTCCGCAAGTCGCGGAGGTTCCAAAACCAGCCCACAAGTTTAAGATCCAAGGCTGCCGACGGTTTTTATTTAAATATATATAATATATAAATAATTTTTATAATTATTTATATATTATATTATATTTATATACATAGTAGACTCGTAATTTTTTTTTTCGTTGCGTCGAGCGTTGAGAGTTGGTTCATGTACCGGTTCCGAATTTTCGAACGTCCTTGCGTACGCTGAGATATTTTGTACTTTGCGTTTCGTAACTTGTACTCTTGTCATTTTTAGACGTTCCTTATCAATAAATTGAACCTTTTTAATTGTATCTTGTACTTTTGAGCTTTTTGGACCTTTGCGTCTTCAATTCGTTGTTTTCGCCTTTTGTCTTCGCACTTATTTAATATAAATGAATATTACATGAAAATGGAACAATTTCAACTGAAATCTTTACATATCGGAGGGATATTGATACTAAATATATGTTCATTTGGAGCACTATCAAATATCCCCACACTTGAACGTTGCTTGTCCTCAAGCAATACAGTCTTGAAATAAAACACACTAGAATCACTTCTTTATTCTTCACACTTTGTACATCAGTGATTTTGATACGGCGGTATAAACAATGATAGTAGCATTTGTGGTTTACAGTCCCACATGACTATGAAAATTTAGATCCGTTAGGAAATTGGATCTTTATAAAAACATTTGATCTTTTGAAAATTCATGCTAGATTTTACCCTAGACAGGTTTTCCGGAATAACCCTTCACCGGTGTTTGCAAAATATTTTTGTGGGTTGGTGGGTTTCAGATTTGAAAATTTTAGCTCAAAACTTATGGTTTTGTTTCACCCACTTGCTAACCTTGTATTAGGAAAGCAACACGTCCAGTTTACTTGTCCCGTATATTACCTTTCGGTAAACTACCGTCCGGTTGTAAAGGAAAGCGATGAACAAGCAACTGTTAAGGCAATGTCCCGTGACATGCTTTTGATTATGGTCTTTAACGTGTCGGATGCAATACTATCCTTTGTAGGAGCAATAGTAAAGATCACCCTATAGTTTTTCGGTCTTGGCAAAAGGTCCTGTCTTCGACCAATATGCAACCACCGTTCTTACGGTTGACACCCGATTTGGTTCAGGTGACCTAATGAATTCTAGGTGAATTCCTAGGATTTTACGTTCAATGGTAATGAACGCATTGAAAATGGGTTTTCAGAAAACAAATCGGTTTATAATTTGATCAAAATATTTTCTCGTTCAAGCTCGAGTTTAGATATCATTGAATTCCATGAGTTTGTAATTCTCAATCTTTAAGGTCAATCTCAAGGATTGAGTAATATCAGGCTTAAAAGCTGATTTTTAATCTTTTAAGGAGATTATCCTTTCTGGGGATCTGATTCATTAGTCTTATCAAGCTAATTTGCACGGTGCCTCCCCATTGTACGAGATAAATCCTTCTCATGGTTAGGATAAATCTGACCACTTGGCGACCCTGTTTTATGCTGAGGTCCGTGGATTTCATGCTGATTTTAGTGATGACTTTTCTAGATTTTTCGTCAACCTACAGCTGGTCTGGACGACAACTTCTTGACCTAAATCAAGAAGCGCGTGTCCTTTTCGGAAGACTTTACTTCCTTTTAATGATGGAATTGATTCATCGTGTAGATCCATCTTTCTTTAATAAATCGGGTAAAACAGTTAATTTAGTCCAAAACAAAAACACTTGCAATAAACTTTACAGAAACATGTGATAGATAGTTTTTAATTGAATAACTTGGTACATTCTCCCCACACTTAGTTTCTTTCTTTGCCTTTTTATTCTCCTTTATTCTATTTTAAATGAATTCAATCGTTTTAGGGTGTTTCTCAATTTATGTCCTTTCCGAGGTAACGATAATTTCGGTATTAACACCTAGTTTTCATCGTTCATAAATATGTATAAACATGATTTTGACTTCATTTAGTTGAAAATTTTTCAAATTTTCACAAAATTTGGCAAATAAACTAAGTGCAAACCCGAGAGAATTTATAACCCTTCCCCACACTTGAGATCATGCAATGCCCTCATTTTCATGAAATCAGACTATAATTATAAATTCATGAGGGTGATTAGTGTAGAAAAGTAATTAAAAATACCCAGTTTGTAATTACAAAGCTCGTCGAATGATAGATGGCGCGTCTCATCGTTCATTCCTTTATGTTTTATCACACATATTTTTCTTCAAAAACGGTTGCTTTTCTGAACTGTTTGCTAATCTTTAAAAATACGTCTTTTGCCCTAATTTATTATGCATGTTTATTAACGAGTTATGCACTAACCCGAACCCCTAATTTAACGTTAAGTAGGGTTAAACTTCCCCACACTTAGCTGACGATATGTGAAGTCAGTAGAATAAGTTCCAAGAATTAAAATAGTGAGCCAGTTATTTACATCTCGGGTGGTATATATTATATCAATGGGTTTAAAGTTTAGACCCACCCGATTGTCACTACTTAATTCTTTTTTAAGTGTAGCTTTTAGTAAATGGATATGTCTCTTTTCTGGTTCTTGGTCAAATGGATCGATATACACCGACATACATATTTCTATAGGGTGGACAATTCCTAACATTTCCTTCCTTTTATTCTCAGGATCAAAGTTTTCACCTCTATTACCCAATTGGGTGAAATTCGAGGTGTCATTATCTATTACAGCTCGTAGTTCATTTCCGGTGGATGACTCGTCTATTGAGAATATTGTGTTGGAAGGTTGTGGAATGGTGAAGTTCGGTTTGGCCTCGGGGGTAAAATTTTCAACGTTATCGTATTCCCAAGAGTACCAATTTGTCACCCTTACTTCTTCTTTATCCATTGATGGATCGATGATTTCGTCGGTAGAGGCTAATGGGTCGATATGTTGTGAAATTGGTAAGACTGAATAAAAAGTATCATCGGGATAGTTGGTGATTTCGGAGCTCTCGAATTCATCAAAATTCGATGATATGAGATTTTCTTGCACACGACTCCTCAGATCAACAGGTGTGTAGTCTGATAGAGTTTCAGCTTGCCGGTTTACAAACTCTCTCATTTGTTTATTTTGAGCATTGAGTTCTTCGAGTTTGATTTTCATATAATCTAAAGAATTTTCAGGCACATAATTTTCCTCGTCTTCTGGTTGTTGAGTTTGGATATATTCTTGGGAATAATCCCAATTTGAATTGTATTCTTCGTAATCGTTCCATTCAGGTTCCATGGGTGCGTAATTTTCCATAGGAACGTAATAGTAACATTCCCATGTTGAGTGATAATCTCCACAAATTTCACAACCAGTTATTGTTTCGTCGTTCGTGATCCAAGATTGACCGAATGAATTTTTATCAACACTCGTTTGAGAGTATTGATTTAATTGATTTCGGATATCAAAAAGAGTTTCCATAGCCTTGTTTTCAAAATTTTCCATTTTATTGCGATGGCCAGATTTTAGCTACAATGTGGTGCATTTACTAATTATCCTATTAGTTATAAAAATAGAAAAACTTATATAAGTTGTCCAATTAATAGACTTTTCTGCTTTTGCCCACGTTTCGAATAGCCAAAAGATGCAGCAGGGAGCCAGAACCCTTTAAATCGGAAGCTCACAACTCAGCCACTAACAAATCCAACTATTACTACGAAGCAGAAAATTGTCAACGTCCATTAATTTAACCACTTAAATAATTTTTCTTTCCGTTTGAGATAAGAAATAGAGAAAATTTCTAAGTCCTAAAAACTAAAGCGTTGAGAAATAAGAAAGAAAAAGAATGCGCGTCGAAAAAAAAACGTCGAAAAATAAAAATAAGAAAAGAGCGCGTCGAAACTTAAAAGTCTAAAAATTAAATCTAAAAAGTTGCGCTTAAATGTATTAAAGCTTACAGGAATTCTATATCCAAAACGGCAATAACTTAATTAGGCACTAAAATCTAAAAACTGCGTCGCAAAATTCTAAAGCACCTAAATCTTAGTCTAAAGAAAAAGCACTTAAGGGATTTTACGGCAAAGCCTAAAAATCTAAAAATAAAAATAAGCTACGGCAAAATACTAGAACTTAAAACTAGCTACGAACAATAACGATACAAATATTACACAAAAATATTATTTTTTATACAAATAAAAATAAACTTAAAGTTGTAAAAAGTACAATTTTTATAAAAATATTATTTTTATATTTTTATTTTTATATTTTATAAAATTATTAATTTTTTTATATATTAAAATTAAATATAATTAATTATAACTAATTAATTAAAACTTAAAACTAAATTATATTAATAATAAACTAATTAGGTTTAAATAATAATAAATAATAATCCGTAATTAATGCGATTTTAGGGTTTCTGTCAGCTCGTCAGGGCGGCTCCGCGAGTCGCGGTTCCACTTGCCTTACAACTCCGCAAGTCGCGGAGGATGTAAAACGTTTTTTTTTTTTTTTTTTTTTTTAATAAATTTTATATTGTTTTTCTAAAAATATATTTATACAAATATATATTAAAAATATAGCGTTTCACCGATTCCCCGGCAGTGGCGCCAAAAACTTGATGATGTAGCGTGAGGGTACGAAATAGTAGTATTTTTAATACAAAATACTACAAAATATGACACAAGTTTTATTAATTTACGGATGGGATATACCTAAACCTTGCTACAACACTATAGGCAGTGTACCTAATCGTAGAGTAGTATAGTTTTTAGTAAGTCCGGTTCGTTCCACAGGGAGCGGGCTTATTGCACACTATATTTTTAAACAACTATATTTGTACAAAATATATATAATTATATAAAATAATATATAAAAGGGGGTTTACCGTTTAATGACCGGTTTGTCGATTTATATTTTAAGCGAAGCGTATAGTAAATGATGATATTTAAATAACAATAAAATAAATAATCATAATTAAAATGACAATAAATAAAAGTACGAGGAAATATGAAATACAATATATTATGCTTATTTAAACTTCAGTAACCATGATGGTTGACGTGTTGATTTTAGTTTTATGCCCATGGGTTAATTGTCCTTTGTCCTGGATTATTTAATATGTCCGTCTGGTTTTCGTCCATAACAGTCCATCAGTCATAAATATAAAGTGCGAGTGTCCTCGTCAAATTATTATTATACCCGAAGTTAAATATTCCAACTAATTGGGGATTCGAATTGTAACAAGGTTTTAATACTCTGTTTAATGAATACACCAGGTTATCGACTGCGTGTAAACCAAGGTTTTACTACTTTGTTAACAATTACACCAATTACCCTTGAATGTAATTTCACCCCTGTTTTAATTATTCTAGTGGCTATTAATCCATTCCCGTGTCCGGTTAAATAAACGATTATTCGTACATATAAATACCCCGCCCATCGTGTCCGATTGAGTGTATATGGTAATTTATAGGGACGCCCAATTGTAGATCTTTATATTAACATTAACAAACTATCATTTAGTTAAACAAATATAAAGCCCATTAATAGCCCATAGTCTAATTTCCACAAGTGTCGTTCTTTTGTCCAAACCCCAATTATGGTACAAAGCCCAATTGCCCAATTTTAGTAATTAGCCCAACATCATGATTACTTCATTTTAAATAAGCATAATAATAACTTAGCTACGAGACATTAATTTAAAAAGGAGAACATAGCTTACATTGATTATTTATCGCGTAGTGTTACACGGACAGAGTTTCGACTTCAAAAACCCGTAAAATAACCTTTACATAACCCGAACTAATCTAATATAACACTAATCTATACTATATATATATATTTATTTATTTATTATCTTATGGAGTATTATTATTATTATTATTCTATATTACTCGGCAGAATTCGCGACCTTTTATAGGGATTCTGAAATTTCTGTGCTCCGCGAGTCGCGGCACTTTTGGCCTTCCAGCTCCGCAAGTCGCGGAGGTTCCAAAACCAGCCCACAAGTTTAAGATCCAAGGCTGCCGACGGTTTTTATTTAAATATATATAATATATAAATAATTTTTATAATTATTTATATATTATATTATATTTATATACATAGTAGACTCGTAATTTTTTTTTTCGTTGCGTCGAGCGTTGAGAGTTGGTTCATGTACCGGTTCCGAATTTTCGAACGTCCTTGCGTACGCTGAGATATTTTGTACTTTGCGTTTCGTAACTTGTACTCTTGTCATTTTTAGACGTTCCTTATCAATAAATTGAACCTTTTTAATTGTATCTTGTACTTTTGAGCTTTTTGGACCTTTGCGTCTTCAATTCGTTGTTTTCGCCTTTTGTCTTCGCACTTATTTAATATAAATGAATATTACATGAAAATGGAACAATTTCAACTGAAATCTTTACATATCGGAGGGATATTGATACTAAATATATGTTCATTTGGAGCACTATCAGAGACATGTACTCGGGTCACGATACGTATTAATTAATTCGAATATTATATATTAAACTATATATGAATTATTGGACTGTTAACAGTGGACTATCGACTGTGGACTAATAACAGTGGACAATTAAAATGAATTAAAATATTGATTATAACATATGAAACTAAACAATTCTTCAAGTTTGCCACTTGATTTCATCTTAAACCTCAATTGTATCTTAACGATTACAATCTGCGTTCAAACCTTTCATGATTCTTGAAAACACCTCGAGTGAGAGGATGAACCAACCGCACTTCATCTACAAAAGAAAAGATTGATGCATATAGCACCTGAAAAACTCCCGGAAATTGAGTAAACGTTTAACACGTAGCTGTGCTAATTCCTTTAGTATTATTATTACCCAAAATAACTTTGCAGTTCTTTTTCAAAATAGCCAATTTTGTCACAGCTTCAGCAAGACAACTTCGACTTTTCATTCAAAACAACCTTATTATAACCTTGATATATATGCGTGCTCATTTATTGTTACCAGAGAACCTTTTATATTCCACCATATTACCATCAGCGTTTAATCATCTAAAAACACAATTCTTTTGAAACCACCTCAGATTGATAACCGATGATTCAGATATGGCTGCATTAAATGCAGAGAAAACAGTAAAATTATAAATGGCCTAAATGGTCAAGAGTTTGATGATAAAGAATAGAGTGTTGGGAACGCTTGATAGAAAATTCGGTACTGAAAGACGGATTGAGCTAACCATGAAGGAGACCAAGGACAAAGACAAGGACCAAACTCTATATTTAAAGAATCCAGGTAATTCTGGATCCGATGAAATCTTTAGAGAATATCTTGCTCCGAAGTCATGTTAAAATCTTGCAGAAAAGTTTTCTTCATCAACTTCCGAAATTAGAAATTCCAAAATATCATCATAAATATCTTAGATATTTTTGAGGATATTTTCATAAATATTCCTGTCCGAAATTATCTAACTCTTCGTGTTTTCAGTATTCCATTATATTGGAAACTTCAGTAAAATCTAAGTATTAATTATGAATGAATTGTGGAGAAGTGTTGGGAATTGAAGCATGGGTTAGTATAATATAATGACGCTTGGCCAACGTAATTATATTACAGTAAGTCATGCTGAGTTTCTAATGAAACGTGATGATGGTTCACAGTAGATTATACCATCATCATGTGTCATGTTACATAACTCTTTCATTCTACATATCCTCCGAACATATCAAGAAGAATATATTCTTGATAGTTCTATCTTCTGTAATTTCGATAAATTTGAAAATCAAATCGTGTTATCACGTTTCACCCTGCTTAGAACATTATAATCATCCGAAACTCTATATCTACGAGTTCTGGACCATTATTCTCTTGACTTGGAGTCGGGAAAAGAAAACAAGAGCATGGAGCTCCGAAAAATAAAGGAAAATATAAAGCCGATCACAAACACAGGAATTACAAACCGTGTATATCAATGTTTATCGCCACATAAAGACACGGGAGAATTAAAAACATTATAACCCCAAGGGCGAAGTAAAAGAAAATAGATTCCTCCGGTGGTAAATGGAAAAGAAGAATGACAGATACGATAGTCAGAATAAAAACAAGGATCATAATTGGATTAAGCATTGTTACAATTTTTAGATGTATGAATTAGGGAAGAAATATAGGAATGGTGAGAATAATAAAACGGAAGAGGTCAATTTATAATGAAATTACCTGATAGAGCAATCGAGACAGATGATCGCATTTAATTATAGAGATCTTAATTTCCCTAAATCCCGAAGAATCAGATCTTATAGATTTTCAAGATTTTCTTTTAAATTCCTTGAATTCCGGAAATCCACCATATCTACGTCAAAAGTTAAATCTCTATCACAATCTTTTGTGACAGCTTCATTCGTAGTCTTCGAATAATCGAATTATTTTATCCATATTACTCAATGGTGATAAAACTCCATTTATCAACTCATATTCGTGAAGAAAACAATTTTATTGTTAGCCATGACCACCTCACTCAAATTTCAGGGCGAAATTTCTTTAACGGGTAGGTACTGTGACGACCCGGAGATTTCCGACCAAATTTAAACTTAATCTTTATATGTTTCCGACACGATAAGTAAAGTCTGTAATGGTGAAGTCTCAAAAACTATGAATTGTGTTCATGTATACATTTGACCTTTGACTATTCCCGACGATTCACGAACAAATGTGTATAACAAATATGCAATATATATATAAATATGAATTATTAGTATTATTGATTCTAAATATCTTATTATCTATATTATATATATACTACATTTTTACAAACATGAGATTTCTATTACATAAAGCTATACAGTTGTTTAACACTTTTTACTTTCAAATCACATTATTGATTGAATAAAACCAACACTTTCTATCACCAGCTTTCTTGTAACTTTCTTGTGATTGTGTTTCTTTTAGTCTTCTGTGGCATAGTACACATATGATTTAAACCATCTATCCTCTAAATATATTACATATACATATACATGTTAACACATATAACACAAGTATTCACCAACTGCAGTAACCTCCTTCACCTACGTCCGCCACTCTCATCTACCATCAAACTATTTCTAACTTGTTTATGTTTAACAACCACCATCATCTTTCACCACCTCTACTCACCACCATCACCGAGACCGAAGTAACCCTTCAAATGAAATCAACCACAACACCACCATCTTTTAACCTTCACTATGACCACCATAACCGCCACATTATCACCCTCCTATCACCATCCACATCACAATAAACCACCACACCATAACAAACCAAATTACCATTTTCATCACCTAACTCTCTTTCTCTCAAAGACACTACCATCATCTTTGATTGTATCTTCATATACCAACAACAATAAACGTCAACAATCTCGATCATCACCATGGACGCCAACACATAGTTCACCAACTTCACTACTACCATCGATGAGGTACTACTCTCCTTTGTCTTCCACTTTTGTTCTACCAAAACACACGACCCAGAAACCACTATTCGAACACCAACATAAACTAAACCACCATTTTTCATCATCATCAATTCATATTATAACCTGTAACTAGTGCTATACTTATGATCAACTATTTTAAACGCAAGACCAAACCCACATATACAGCAACTGTTCGAGTACAACTACTTGTCTAGTTAATTATTCAACGAATCCTACTTGTTTTCTATTCAGATTCGAGAACAAACACGCCATCATCAATTACCCATGATTCACTACTGGTTTTGTTTCTGTTTCCTATTTTCTTATTCGAACACCATATAACACAACATCATCGAATACATCCTTGTTTATATCCCCATTGATCTATGATCTGTTCGAGTTGACTATCCAGGTATAAATCACAAAAACCCTCACACACGCACCCAACGAATTAAATTGTTGGTCGCTACTGCAGCTGTTTCTTGTTTTAATACATGAAAAAGATGAAGTATGATGATGATTTAATTTACAACGAATATGATAATGATGATACTGTTATAAAAAAAATAACGAGATAGGGATGAACCAAAATTTGATGTCGGATGCTTACTTTTTTTCTACCATATTCGTGTTTTTTTAAAAGAAAAGAGAAAAAGAGAAAACATGCTGGGTGGGTACGAGGCTTTCCAGCTGTGGATGGCTGTTATATAAAAAAAAAAGAAATATAGATATATACACCGAAACCTTAATAGGCTTGGTTACTAGTATCGGGTTCTTATATTAACATGTGGGCCGAAGCTTTCATTTTGCTATTGGGCTTTGTGATCAATTGGGTTGTAATAGACTATTTTTACTTGGGCTCATGATTTAATTCTGACCCGAGGAGTTTATAGAAGATAGATACGATTACTAGGGAATAGATGATGATGAGGATGTATGATGCGAATGATGATGATATCATGACTATGATGATGATGACGAGTTACAAATAATGAAGATGATATACTTATAATAATAATGAACAAGATAATTATGATATAATAATAAATGATCATGAAGATGATTATGTTAATTTATGATGATGTTAGATGATGATCACATGATGATACGATTATGATCATGATGGTAAGTTAAGCATGATGGTGAGGTTATATAGGATTAGGCCACAAATTAAATCAGAAAAGCTGAGACAGAGGAGTGGTTAAGGATTTTATCGGGTTAGCGGGACGTCGCGGGTTCAAACCCGGACTTGGGCATTTTTTTTAAAGGACTACTCCTTGAGGTAGTTTACTTATTTATCATTATCATTATTGTTATTATTATTATTATTATTATTATTATTATTATTATTATTATTATTATTATTATTATTATTATTATTATTATTATTATTATTATTATTATTATTATTATTATTATTATTATGGAAATGATTTTTATATAAAAATATGATTATTTTTAATATTATTATTATTAACTTACATTATTATTAAAAACTACTATTATTATTATTATTACTATTTTAATTATCATTATTATTTTAATTATCATTTTTATTATTATTTTTTATTACAAATAAATATTATATTTATATTACATATAATTATATACTAAACATATTAACATTATTTTTATAAATACTACAAATAACAAACTATTGATAAAATACTAATATATATATTAAGATATCTACATGTATAAATATTAATCATTTTAAATATACACAAATTAAATACATATAACATATAAACTAAGATATAATATATAAATTGGGTTGATTAAAAATATATGTGTTAATATAAATTAATGATATAGGTTCGTGAATCCGAGGCCAACCTTGCATTGTTCAATTCAGTCGTATATATATTTTTACTACAAAATATCATATGTGAGTTCATTTGCTCCCTTTTACTCTTTACATTTTTGGGACTGAGAATACATGCGCTGTTTTTATAACTTCTTTATTAAATGCTTTTGAAATATATTTTTGAACTGAGAATACATGAAATGCTTTTATAAATGTTTGACGCCATATGACACAAGCAAAACATTCCTCGAATGAATTATTATGCAGACAGAAGTTCTGTGGATTATTATTGAATTAGTTGGACGTTATAATTGCCACTAATTGTTGTGAATATTTCCCCTGATTATTATTGCTTGGTAACCTAAGAATTAGAAAAGGGTATGGCCCTAATTCACGCGAATCCTAAATGTAGCTACCGGGTTTAACACCCCCACCCAGAATGTTCACTAGACGGAAGGGCTAGTGGGCGTGGTGTTTAGTAATTCGAAGTTTATATGATTATTATACAGACGAGATGTTCTGTTTTGGGGATATTATTTATGCGCATTATATGTTAAGGTCTGTTACCAAGCCAAGCTATGAAAGCAATGAAAAGTGAATGTTATGTATCGAGAGAATGATTTTATACACAGGTTATGTGTATGTTATTTTTATGCACGAGATATGTGTACGGTTACTAAGATTTATGAAATATGATTTCGTACAAGAGAAAGGTGTACTGTATTTAAAAGATATCACATGTACATTACAGGTGGGTATAGGATTCGGGCCCTTTTGTACCATGCAGCATTTAAATCTTGTGGTCTATCAAAAATTGATGAATTTTACTGTTTAATGATAAACTTATGAACTCACCAACCATTTGGTTGACACTTTAAAGCATGTTTATTCTCAGGTGTGAAAGAAATCTTCCGCTGTGCATTTGATCATTTTAGAGATATTACTTAGAGTCATTCATGGCATGTTTTAAAAGACGCTGCATTCAGGTCATAGAGTTTATCAAGATTATTATCAAGTCATTTATAGTCTGGATATATTATGAAATGGTATTCATGTCGTCAACTTTCAATGTGATGAAAGTTTGTCTTTTAAAAACGAATGCAATGTTTGTAAAATGTATCATTTAGAGGTCAAGTACCTCGCAATGAAATCAACTATTGTGAATCGTTTATAATCGGTATGAACGGGTGCTTTCATCTTCTTTTCTATATCATCTTTTTCATTGAATCCAATCAACCAAAACCAATATCAATGAGTGATGTGTTTTGCTTTTGGACTTTTAACCGAAGTATAATCAATTCATAACTGTTATAGAGTGAATTGAAACGAAAAAAAATAAAAAAAAGTTCATAACAGCTATGCTGTTCGACGCAGGTGAAACACAAAAAAAATTAATTGATTTTGAAATCGAATACATTTTGGACTATGATTCCAACAAGAGATAGTTTGTTAAACATATATAGAAACTATTGGAATCATCAATTGGACTTAAAATTTCAAAACAAATTCGAATTTCTCCAAGAACGATTCAGTTGACTTTTCTAGAAATAAACTTTGACTCAACGATTCGAACTCGATATTAGAAAATGGGTTTTGAAACGTTGCAGATAGTTTGTATATGAGATTCCTTATAGAATTGCAATATTAGATTTTGAAATTTAATTCTAAATCGAGGTTTTCCTAAAAAAAAGTTACAATAACAGAGGTGTTATCTGGGTTTTATTTAATTTCTGTGTAATTCTTGAATTTGCAGGAGTGGTATGTAATATAAACAGATTGAAATCGAATATCTTAAGTTAGTAAAGATGATTTGGATGTATTGCAATTTGATTAGGACTGGTAACGAATTTTGAAGCATATAATTCAATCAGACAATAAAGAAAAATAAACAGATTGCTAATTTCAACAGATTGGTACCTCTGCTACAGCTATGAAATGAATTTTTGTGATGTAAACAAAATCATATACAGTTTTAAATGAATCATATATAGTTGACAAGGATTTGAAACTGAATTAGGATCCTATGATCAATTATACGTATTAATATATATATATATATATCAGTATTTATATATACATATTTATTTGTATACGTATTTATATATATTTAATTATATTATATATATATATATATATATATATATATATATATATATATATATATATATATATATATATATATATATATATATATATATATATATATATATATGAATTTATATATCTTGTTTATATATTTGTATTTAAATATCAATTTCTTAAGTTTGATAATTAACTAGTATAACAATAATACAAATAATAATTTTATTAATAATATTATTATTAGTAAGGAGTCTAGTAATAATAAATAATAATATTATTACTTACTATAAAAATAATAATCTTATTAGTTATAATAATATTAATATTATTAATGATAATAATATTAATATGATAATTATATTTCAAACTTGCAATTAAATATAATACTATTAGATGACATTTATTGAAGAGTTAATATTTATATATTATATATATATATTTGATAGAAATCCTATATAGATTCATAATAGCATATATATCTATATATTGTATCAATATACATATAGTGATAATTATGTTTATATATTTTATGTATATTCACATTACTATATATAAACTTATGTTTTAGATACTCATATTCATTACTTAGATAGATGTAGTAATTATATTCATTAAAACAATTTAAACTCAAAGTATAATATTATACATTTAATACTTTATTAATCGTTGACAAATTATGTTCGAAATCATTAACTAACAAGTTTTAGTTATTTTAATTTATCTTTCATAATAATTAAATCACATATCAGTTCTCTACTATATTTATTTTACAATGTATAATTATCTATATGTATAATGATTTACATGTACATTTCTATTTACGTTTATAGATTCGTGAATCGTCGGAAACAGTCAAAGGTTAAATGAATTCATAAAAACAGTTCAAAATTTTGAGACTCAATATTACAGACTTTGCTTATCGTATCGAAATCATTTAAAATTAAAGTTTAAATTTTGTCAGAAATCTCCGGGTCGTCACATATACCAATAGTACATACATCTAAAAGCTGTGTATTGTACGAGTACGAATACGGGTGCATACGAGTAGAATTGTTGATGAAACTGAACAAGGATATAATTGTAAGCATTTTTGTTAAGTAGAAGTATTTTGATAAGTATCTTGAAGTCTTTCAAAAGTGCATGAATACATATTAAAACACTACATGTATATACATTTTAACTGAGTCGTTAAGTCATCGTTAGTCGTTACATGTAAATGTTGTTTTGAAACCTTTAGGTTAACGATCTTGTTAAATGTTGTTAACCCATTGTTTATTATATGTAAAGAGATGTTAAATTATTACATTATCATGATATTATGATATATTAATATATCTTAGTATGATATATATACAGTTAAATGTTGTTACAACGATAATCGTTACATATATGTCTCGTTTCGAAATTCTTAAGTTAGTAGTCTTGTTTTTACATATGTAGTTCATTGTTAATACACTTAATGATATATTTACTTATAATTTAACATGTTTAACAAAGTGTATCAATATCTTAATATGATTCATATGTACTTAGTAAGCCGTTGTTATAACGATAATCGTTATATATATCGTTTTCGAGTTTCTTAATTCAATAGTCTCATTTTTATGTATATAACTCATTGTTAAAATACTTAATGAGATACATACCTATCATAATAACATGTTAACTATATATATATATATCCATATATATGTCATCATATAGTTTTTACAAGTTTTAACGTTCGTAAATCACCGGCCAACTTGGGTGGTCAATTGTCTATATGAAACCTATTTCAATTAATCAAGTCTTAACAAGTTTGATTGCTTAACATGCTGGAAACACTTAATCATGTAAATAACAATTTCATTTAATATATATATATATATATATATATATATATATATATATATATATATATATATATATATATATATATATATATATATATAAACATGGAAAAGTTTGGGTAACTACAGTACCTACTGTAGTGACCCGAACTTTTCCATGTTTATATATATTAATTGAGATTGATGTTTACATGATTAAATGTTTCCAACATGTTAAGCAATCAAACTTGTTAAGACTTGATTAATTGAAATATGTTTCATATAGACAATTGACCACCCAAGTTGATCGGTGATTCACGAACGTTAAAACTTGTAAAAAACTATATGATGACATATATATGGTTATATATATAGTTAACATGATATTATGATAAGTAAACATATCATTAATTATATTAACAATGAACTACATATGTAAAAACAAGACTACTAACTTAATGATTTTGAAACGAGACATATATGTAACGTTTATCGTTGTAACGACATTTAATGTATATATATCATATTAAGAGATATTCGTACATCATAATATCATGATAATATAATAATTTAAAATCTCTTTTGTTATTATAAACATTGGGTTAACAACATTTAACAAGATCGTTAACCTAAAGGTTTCAAAACAACACTTACATGTAACGACTAACGATGACTTAACGACTCAGTTAAAATGTATATACATGTAGTGTTTTAATATGTATTTATACACTTTTAAAAGACTTCAATACACTTATCAAAATACTTCTACTTAACAAAAATGCTTACAATTACATTCTCGTTCAGTTTCATCAACAATTCTACTCGTATGCACCCGTATTCGTACTCGTACAATACACAGCTTTTAGATGTATGTACTATTGGTATATACACTCCAATGATCAGCTCTTAGCAGCCCATGTGAGTCACCTAACACATGTGGGAACCATCATTTGGCAACTAGCATGAAATATCTCATAAGATTACAAAAATATGAGTAATCATTCATGACTTATTTACATGAAAACAAAATTACATATCCTTTATATCTAATCCATACACCAACGACCAAAAACACCTACAAACACTTTCATTCTTCAATTTTCTTCATCTAATTGATCTCTCTCAAGTTCTATCTTCAAGTTCTAAGTGTTCTTCATAAATTCCAAAAGTTCTAGTTTCATAAAATCAAGAATACTTTCAAGTTTGCTAGCTCACTTCCAATCTTGTAAGGTAATCATCCAACCTCAAGAAATCTTTGTTTATTACAGTAGGTTATCATTCTAATACAAGGTAATAATCATATTCAAACTTTGGTTCAATTTCTATAACTATAACAATCTTATTTCAAGTGATGATCTTACTTGAACTTGTTTTCGTGTCATGATTCTGCTTCAAGAACTTCGAGCCATCCAAGGATCCATTGAAGCTAGATCCATTTTTCTCTTTTCCAGTAGGTTTATCCAAGGAAATTAAGGTAGTAATGATGTTCATAACATCATTCGATTCATACATATAAAGCTATCTTATTCGAAGGTTTAAAATTGTAATCACTAGAACATAGTTTAGTTAATTCTAAACTTGTTCGCAAACAAAAGTTAATCCTTCTAACTTGACTTTTAAAATCAACTAAACACATGTTATATATCTATATGATATGCTAACTTAATGATTTAAAACCTGGAAACACGAAAAACACCGTAAAACCGGATTTACGCCGTCGTAGTAACACCGCGGGCTGTTTTGGGTTAGTTAATTAAAAACTATGATAAACTTTGATTTAAAAGTTGTTATTCTGAGAAAATGATTTTTATTATGAACATGAAACTATATCCAAAAATTATGGTTAAACTCAAAGTGGAAGTATGTTTTCTAAAATGGTCATCTAGACGTCGTTCTTTCGACTGAAATGACTACCTTTACAAAAACGACTTGTAACTTATTTTTCCGACTATAAACCTATACTTTTTCTGTTTAGATTCATAAAATAGAGTTCAATATGAAACCATAGCAATTTGATTCACTCAAAACGGATTTAAAATGAAGAAGTTATGGGTAAAACAAGATTGGATAATTTTTCTCATTTTAGCTACGTGAAAATTGGTAACAAATCTATTCCAACCATAACTTAATCAACTTGTATTGTATATTATGTAATCTTGAGATACCATAGACACGTATACAATGTTTCGACCTATCATGTCGACACATCTATATATATTTCGGAACAACCATAGACACTCTATATGTGAATGTTGGAGTTAGCTATACAGGGTTGAGGTTGATTCCAAAATATATATAGTTTGAGTTGTGATCAATACTGAGATACGTATACACTGGGTCGTGGATTGATTCAAGATAATATTTATCGATTTATTTCTGTACATCTAACTGTGGACAACTAGTTATAGGTTACTAACGAGGACAGCTGACTTAATAAAGTTAAAACATCAAAATATATTAAAAGTGTTGTAAATATATTTTGAACATACTTTAATATATATGTATATATTGTTATAGGTTCGTGAATCAACAGTGGCCAAGTCTTACTTCCCGACGAAGTAAAAATCTGTGAAAGTGAGTTATAGTCCCACTTTTAAAATCTAATATTTTTGGGATGAGAATACATGCAGGTTTTATAAATGATTTACAAAAGAGACACAAGTACGTGAAACTACATTCTATGGTTGAATTATCGAAATCGAATATGCCCCTTTTTATTAAGTCTGGTAATCTAAGAATTAGGGAACAGACACCCTAATTGACGCGAATCCTAAAGATAGATCTATTGGGCCTAACAAACCCCATCCAAAGTACCGGATGCTTTAGTACTTCGAAATTTATATCATATCCGAAGGGTGTCCCGGAATGATGGGGATATTTTTATATATGCATCTTGTTAATGTCGGTTACCAGGTGTTCACCATATGAATGATTTTTATCTCTATGTATGGGATGTGTATTGAAATATGAAATCTTGTGGTCTATTATTATGATTTGATATATATAGGTTAAACCTATAACTCACCAACATTTTTGTTGACGTTTTAAGCATGTTTATTCTCAGGTGATTATTAAGAGCTTCCGTTGTCGCATACTTAAATAAGGACGAGATTTGGAGTCCATGCTTGTATGATATTGTGTAAAAACTGCATTCAAGAAACTTATTTTGTTGTAACATATTTGTATTGTAAACCATTATGTAATGGTCGTGTGTAAACGGGATATTTTAGATTATCATTATTTGATAATCTACGTAAAGCTTTTTAAACCTTTATTGATGAAATAAAGGTTATGGTTTGTTTTAAAATGAATGCAGTCTTTGAAAAACGTCTCATATAGAGGTCAAAACCTCGCAACGAAATCAATTAATATGGAACGTTTTTAATCAATAAGAACGGGACATTTCAGTTGGTATCCGAGCGTTGGTCTTAGAGAACCAGAAAATTTGCATTAGTGTGTCTTATCGAGTTTGTTAGGATGCATTAGTGAGTCTGGACTTCGACCGTGTTTTCTTTAAAAATGATTGCTTAACATTTTTGTTGGAAACTATATATTTTTAACATATGAATATTATGTGATATATTAATCTCTTAACGTGTTTGATATTATGTGATAGATGTCTACCTCTAGAACAAGTCCCATTGACTCACCTAATAATAATGAAGAGTCAAATGTAAATTGGAATGATTTGTGGACTGATTCACAAGTTCCCGAAGAGGAACCGGAAGAAGAGTCGGAACCGGAAGAAGAATCAGAACCGGAAGAAGAATCGGAACCGGATGAAGAAATAGAACCGGTGGGGGAAATAATAAAACGGTTAAGTAAAAGAAAATCCTCAACCAACCGACCAAAGTTAATTATGGTCAATGGTGTTTCCGCCAAGGAAGCAAAATATTGGGAGGATTACCAATTCTCCGATGAATCGGATTCCGACGAGAATTCCGATGATGTTATAGAAATTACCCCAACTGAATTTAAAAAGGCAAAAGAAAATAATAAGGGAAAGGGCATAAAAATAGAGAAATCTAATTCCAACCCCGATGAACTTTATATGTATCATCAACCCCCGAAGTCCTTAAGTTGTAACAATGACCCGGGAACCTCTAAACCACCAGGTTTTTCTAAACCAATGTGGACAACGACGGCTCGTATTAGGGGAACATCATATATCCGTAGAAACTTGGCAAAACGAACCAAAACCGAAGAAGAAGAAACGAGCGAGTCAGAATAAGATAGTTGTATTCGTGTGGTGTAATATATGTAATATAGTGTTCTTATGCTTTATGATATATGTAAAAATTGCTTGTATTAATAAGTATTTTTTTTATGAATCTAACTCTTGTCTATTTTACAGTTTAAAAACACAAAATGGATAGACAACCCAATATTTTAAGAGACCTACCCGGAGACATGATTGATGAAATCTTGTCTAGAGTCGGCCAGAATTCCTCGGCACAACTATTTAAGGCGAGATCAGTTTGTAAGACATTCGAAGAACGTTCCAAGAATGTCTTGGTTTATAAGAGACTTTCATTTGAAAGATGGGGGATATCACATTGGGAAACCCATAAGTTACGATGTGTTTACTTTGACGCATATATTGCGGGGAACCCAAATGCTATTTTACGCAACGGGTTAAGAAATTATTTTGACTCAATATATCCGAATATTGGACTTCGTGATTTAGAAAAAGCGGCTAACATGCAACATAAAGAAGCATGTTATGCTTACGGATTAGTAATGTTCGCTTCTCACCAAAGTGAGAACAAGAACATCGGGCTACAACTATTAAACAAAACGTTTCCACAAGTGACGGAGTCGGTAATTGAGGTAAGAAATGAGGTTTTTAGATTATTACGGGACTGTTGGACATTACGTAACCCTCGTCCCTTTGACGACATTACAACACGCTGTCTTATCAACGGCCATAACGGTTATGTTGCACAAGACCAAGGATGGGAAGTAGTCCTAGTAAAACCAGAATGCATGACTTGTTTCTGGACGTATGAATTACGTGTCTTTATTGCCTTTGCTGAACGACTTGTGTACTAGCTAGAATTATCTTCACAACTATCTTGTATCAAAGTTATTGTGTGCTATATTTCATGCTTTATGTAAAATAAGCGGTATTGTAAGTTTGTAAAATATTGTATAAAAGTTTGAACGCGAAATATTATTATAATCAGTTTTTCATATAGAATTGTAGTAGTTGAATTGTATATTAGCTACTAAGTATGAACTTAACGGGTAGGTACTACCCGAATTTAAACTTATAAAACGCTAATATGAAGAAAAAGCTTTTATAAATGAGTTCATATTATGCTACGAAATACTATTAACTACTCTTAATATTCTGTATGATTAACTTGTTCCATTTAACTATTTTGAAGGAAATGGCACCGACTACTCGACACACCGTGAATATGAATGAAGAGGAATTCCGTACTTTTCTAGCTTCAAACATAGCCGCAGTACAGGCTGCGCTACATACCAACAATAACCTTGGATCTAGCAGTACAGGAAATCGTGTAGGATGCACCTACAAAGAATTCACTGCCTGCAAACCTTTGGAATTTGATGGAACCGAAGGACCGATCGGATTGAAACGGTGGACCGAGAAGGTTGAATCGGTGTTTGCCATAAGTAAGTGTACTGAAGAGGACAAAGTGAAGTACGCTACGCATACCTTCACAGGTTCTGCGTTAACATGGTGGAATACCTATCTAGAGCAAGTGGGACAAGATGATGCGTACGCACTACCGTGGTCAGCATTCAAGCACTTGATGAACGATAAGTACCGTCCCAGAACCGAGGTCAATAAGCTCAAGACAGAACTTAGAGGGTTACGAACCCAAGGATTTGATATTACCACGTACGAAAGACGATTCACAGAATTGTGCCTATTGTGTCCGGGAGCATTCGAAGATGAGGAAGAGAAGATCGACGCGTTTGTGAAAGGATTACCGGAAAGAATCCAAGAAGATATAAGTTCACATGAGCCCGCCTCCATACAACAGGCAGGTAGAATGGCTCACAAACTCGTGAACCAAATTGAAGAAAGAATTAAAGAACAGACTGCTGAAGAGGCCAATGTGAAGCAAGTCAAAAGAAAGTGGGAGGAAAACGGTGATAAGAATCACCAATACAACAACAGCAATTACACCAATAATCGCAACAATTATCCCAACAATCGCAACATCAATCGCAACTACAATAAACGGCCCAACAACAACAACAACAACAACAACAGCAACTACAACAATCATCCCAACAACAATAACCGCAACAACAACAACAATCAGAAACAGCTATGCTAAAGGTGTGAAAAGAATCACTCGGGGTTCTGCACCAAATTTTGCAACAAGTGTAAAAGAAATGGTCATAGCGCGGTGAAGTGTGAGGTCTACGGACCAGGGGTTAATAGAACGAAAGGAACAAATGGTGTCGGAACGAGTAATGGCGGAGCAAGTAGTGTCGGAGCAAGTTATGCCAATGTAGTTTGTTATAAATGTGGAAAACCAGGCCACATTATTAGAAATTGCCCGAACCAGGAGAACACGAATGGACAAGGCCGTGGAAGAGTTTTCAATATTAATGCGGTAGAGGCACAGGAAGACCCGGAGCTTGTTACGGGTACGTTTCTTATTGACAATAAATCTGCTTACGTTTTATTTGATTCGGGTGCGGATAGAAGCTATATGAGTAGAGATTTTTGTGCTAAATTAAGTTGTCCATTGACGCCTTTGGATAGTAAATTTTTACTCGAATTAGCAAATGGTAAATTAATTTCAGCAGATAATATATGTCGGAATCGAGAAATTAAACTGGTTAGCGAAACATTTAAGATTGATTTGATACCAGTAGAGTTAGGGAGTTTTGATGTGATAATCGGTATGGACTGGTTGAAAGAAGTGAAAGCGGAGATCGTTTGTTACAAAAATGCAATTCGCATTATACGAGAAAAAGGAAAACCCTTAATGGTGTACGGAGAAAAGGGCAACACGAAGCTACATCTTATTAGTAATTTGAAGGCACAAAAACTAATAAGAAAAGGTTGCTATGCTGTTCTAGCACACGTCGAGAAAGTACAAACTGAAGAAAAGAGCATCAATGATGTTCCCATTGCAAAAGAATTTCCCGATGTATTTCCGAAAGAATTACCGGGATTACCCCCACATCGATCCGTTGAATTTCAAATAGATCTTTTACCAGGAGCTGCACCAATAGCTCGTGCTCCTTACAGACTCGCACCCAGCGAGATGAAAGAACTGCAAAGCCAATTACAAGAACTTTTAGAGTGTGGTTTCATTCGACCAAGCACATCACCGTGGGGAGCTCCTGTTTTGTTTGTCAAGAAGAAAGATGGTACATTCAGGTTGTGTATCGACTACCGAGAGTTGAACAAACTTACCATCAAGAACCGCTACCCACTACCGAGAATCAACGACTTATTTGATCAACTACAAGGCTCGTCTGTTTATTCAAAGATTGACTTACGTTCCGGGTATCATCAAATGCGGGTGAAAGAAGATGATATTCCAAAGACTGCTTTCAGAACACGTTACGGTCATTACGAGTTTATGGTCATGCCGTTTGGTTTAACTAATGCACCAGCTGTGTTCATGGACCTTATGAACCGAGTGTGTGGACCATACCTTGACAAGTTTGTCATTGTTTTCATTGATGACATACTTATTTACTCAAAGAATGACCAAGAACACGGTGAACATTTGAGAAAGGTGTTAGAAGTATTGAGGAAGGAAGAATTGTACGCTAAGTTTTCAAAGTGTGCATTTTGGTTAGAAGAAGTTCAATTCCTCGGTCACATAGTGAACAAAGAAGGTATTAAGGTGGATCCGGCAAAGATAGAAACTGTTGAAAAGTGGGAAACCCCGAAAACTCCAAAACACATACGCCAGTTTTTAGGACTAGCTGGTTACTACAGAAGGTTCATCCAAGACTTTTCCAGAATAGCAAAACCCTTGACTGCATTAACGCATAAAGGGAAGAAATTTGAATGGAATGATGAACAAGAGAAAGCGTTTCAGTTATTGAAGAAAAAGCTAACTACGGCACCTATATTGTCATTGCCTGAAGGGAATGATGATTTTGTGATTTATTGTGACGCATCAAAGCAAGGTCTCGGTTGTGTATTAATGCAACGAACGAAGGTGATTGCTTATGCGTCTAGACAATTGAAGATTCACGAACAAAATTATACGACGCATGATTTGGAATTAGGCGCGGTTGTTTTTGCATTAAAGACTTGGAGGCACTACTTATATGGGGTCAAAAGTATTATATATACCGACCACAAAAGTCTTCAACACATATTTAATCAGAAACAACTGAATATGAGGCAGCGTAGGTGGATTGAATTATTGAATGATTACGATTTTGAGATTCGTTACCACCCGGGGAAGGCAAATGTGGTAGCCGATACCTTGAGCAGGAAGGATAGAGAACCCATTCGAGTAAAATCTATGAATATAATGATTCATAATAACATTACTACTCAAATAAAGGAGGCGCAACAAGGAGTTTTAAAAGAGGGAAATTTAAAGGATGAAATACCCAAAGGATCGGAGAAGCATCTTAATATTCGGGAAGACGGAACCCGGTATAGGGCTGAAAGGATTTGGGTACCAAAATTTGGAGATATGAGAGAAATGGTACTTAGAGAAGCTCATAAAACCAGATACTCAATACATCCTGGAACGGGGAAGATGTACAAGGATCTCAAGAAACATTTTTGGTGGCCGGGTATGAAAGCCGATGTTGCTAAATACGTAGGAGAATGTTTGACGTGTTCTAAGGTCAAAGCTGAGCATCAGAAACCATCAGGTCTACTTCAACAACCCGAAATCCCGGAATGGAAATGGGAAAACATTACCATGGATTTCATCACTAAATTGCCAAGGACTGCAAGTGGTTTTGATACTATTTGGGTAATAGTTGATCGTCTCACTAAATCAGCACACTTCCTACCAATAAGAGAAGATGACAAGATGGAGAAGTTAGCACGACTGTATTTGAAGGAAGTCGTCTCCAGACATGGAATACCAATCTCTATTATCTCTGATAGGGATGGCAGATTTATTTCAAGATTCTGGCAGACATTACAGCAAGCATTAGGAACTCGTCTAGACATGAGTACTGCCTATCATCCACAAACTGATGGGCAGAGCGAAAGGACGATACAAACGCTTGAAGACATGCTACGAGCATGTGTTATTGATTTCGGAAACAGTTGGGATCGACATCTACCGTTAGCAGAATTTTCCTACAACAACAGCTACCATTCAAGCATTGAGATGGCGCCGTTTGAAGCACTTTATGGTAGAAAGTGCAGGTCTCCGATTTGTTGGAGTGAGGTGGGGGATAGACAGATTACGGGTCCGGAGATTATACAAGAAACTACCGAGAAGATCATCCAAATTCAACAACGGTTGAAAACCGCCCAAAGTCGACAAAAGAGCTACGCTGACATTAAAAGAAAAGATATAGAATTTGAAATTGGAGAGATGGTCATGCTTAAAGTTTCACCTTGGAAATGCGTTGTTCGATTTGGTAAACGAGGGAAATTAAATCCAAGGTATATTGGACCATTCAAGATTATTGATCGTGTCGGACCAGTAGCTTACCGACTTGAGTTACCTCAACAACTCGCGGCTGTACATAACACTTTCCACGTCTCGAATTTGAAGAAATGTTTTGCTAAAGAAGATCTCACTATTCCGTTAGATGAAATCCAAATCAACGAAAAACTCCAATTCATCGAAGAACCCGTCGAAATAATGGATCGTGAGGTTAAAAGACTTAAGCAAAACAAGATACCAATTGTTAAGGTTCGATGGAATGCTCGTAGAGGACCCGAGTTCACCTGGGAGCGTGAAGATCAGATGAAGAAGAAATACCCGCATCTATTTCCAGAAGATTCGTCAACACCTTCAACAGCTTAAAATTTCGGGACGAAATTTATTTAACGGGTAGGTACTGTAGTGACCCGAACTTTTCCATGTTTATATATATTAATTGAGATTGATGTTTACATGATTAAATGTTTCCAACATGTTAAGCAATCAAACTTGTTAAGACTTGATTAATTGAAATATGTTTCATATAGACAATTGACCACCCAAGTTGATCGGTGATTCACGAACGTTAAAACTTGTAAAAAACTATATGATGACATATATATGGTTATATATATAGTTAACATGATATTATGATAAGTAAACATATCATTAATTATATTAACAATGAACTACATATGTAAAAACAAGACTACTAACTTAATGATTTTGAAACGAGACATATATGTAACGTTTATCGTTGTAACGACATTTAATGTATATATATCATATTAAGAGATATTCGTACATCATAATATCATGATAATATAATAATTTAAAATCTCTTTTGTTATTATAAACATTGGGTTAACAACATTTAACAAGATCGTTAACCTAAAGGTTTCAAAACAACACTTACATGTAACGACTAACGATGACTTAACGACTCAGTTAAAATGTATATACATGTAGTGTTTTAATATGTATTTATACACTTTTAAAAGACTTCAATACACTTATCAAAATACTTCTACTTAACAAAAATGCTTACAATTACATTCTCGTTCAGTTTCATCAACAATTCTACTCGTATGCACCCGTATTCGTACTCGTACAATACACAGCTTTTAGATGTATGTACTATTGGTATATACACTCCAATGATCAGCTCTTAGCAGCCCATGTGAGTCACCTAACACATGTGGGAACCATCATTTGGCAACTAGCATGAAATATCTCATAAGATTACAAAAATATGAGTAATCATTCATGACTTATTTACATGAAAACAAAATTACATATCCTTTATATCTAATCCATACACCAACGACCAAAAACACCTACAAACACTTTCATTCTTCAATTTTCTTCATCTAATTGATCTCTCTCAAGTTCTATCTTCAAGTTCTAAGTGTTCTTCATAAATTCCAAAAGTTCTAGTTTCATAAAATCAAGAATACTTTCAAGTTTGCTAGCTCACTTCCAATCTTGTAAGGTAATCATCCAACCTCAAGAAATCTTTGTTTCTTACAGTAGGTTATCATTCTAATACAAGGTAATAATCATATTCAAACTTTGGTTCAATTTCTATAACTATAACAATCTTATTTCAAGTGATGATCTTACTTGAACTTGTTTTCGTGTCATGATTCTGCTTCAAGAACTTCGAGCCATCCAAGGATCCATTGAAGCTAGATCCATTTTTCTCTTTTCCAGTAGGTTTATCCAAGGAAATTAAGGTAGTAATGATGTTCATAACATCATTCGATTCATACATATAAAGCTATCTTATTCGAAGGTTTAAAATTGTAATCACTAGAACATAGTTTAGTTAATTCTAAACTTGTTCGCAAACAAAAGTTAATCCTTCTAACTTGACTTTTAAAATCAACTAAACACATGTTATATATCTATATGATATGCTAAATTAATGATTTAAAACCTGGAAACACGAAAAACACCGTAAAACCGGATTTACGCCGTCGTAGTAACACCGCGGGCTGTTTTGGGTTAGTTAATTAAAAACTATGATAAACTTTGATTTAAAAGTTGTTATTCTGAGAAAATGATTTTTATTATGAACATGAAACTATATCCAAAAATTATGGTTAAACTCAAAGTGGAAGTATGTTTTCTAAAATGGTCATCTAGACGTCGTTCTTTCGACTGAAATGACTACCTTTACAAAAACGACTTGTAACTTATTTTTCCGACTATAAACCTATACTTTTTCTGTTTAGATTCATAAAATAGAGTTCAATATGAAACCATAGCAATTTGATTCACTCAAAACGGATTTAAAATGAAGAAGTTATGGGTAAAACAAGATTGGATAATTTTTCTCATTTTAGCTACGTGAAAATTGGTAACAAATCTATTCCAACCATAACTTAATCAACTTGTATTGTATATTATGTAATCTTGAGATACCATAGACACGTATACAATGTTTCGACCTATCATGTCGACACATCTATATATATTTCGGAACAACCATAGACACTCTATATGTGAATGTTGGAGTTAGCTATACAGGGTTGAGGTTGATTCCAAAATATATATAGTTTGAGTTGTGATCAATACTGAGATACGTATACACTGGGTCGTGGATTGATTCAAGATAATATTTATCGATTTATTTCTGTACATCTAACTGTGGACAACTAGTTATAGGTTACTAACGAGGACAGCTGACTTAATAAACTTAAAACATCAAAATATATTAAAAGTGTTGTAAATATATTTTGAACATACTTTAATATATATGTATATATTGTTATAGGTTCGTGAATCAACAGTGGCCAAGTCTTACTTCCCGACGAAGTAAAAATCTGTGAAAGTGAGTTATAGTCCCACTTTTAAAATCTAATATTTCTGGGATGAGAATACATGCAGGTTTTATAAATGATTTACAAAAGAGACACAAGTACGTGAAACTACATTCTATGGTTGAATTATCGAAATCGAATATGCCCCTTTTTATTAAGTCTGGTAATCTAAGAATTAGGGAACAGACACCCTAATTGACGCGAATCCTAAAGATAGATCTATTGGGCCTAACAAACCCCATCCAAAGTACCGGATGCTTTAGTACTTCGAAATTTATATCATATCCGAAGGGTGTCCCGGAATGATGGGGATATTTTTATATATGCATCTTGTTAATGTCGGTTACCAGGTGTTCACCATATGAATGATTTTTATCTCTATGTATGGGATGTGTATTGAAATATGAAATCTTGTGGTCTATTATTATGATTTGATATATATAGGTTAAACCTATAACTCACCAACATTTTTGTTGACGTTTTAAGCATGTTTATTCTCAGGTGATTATTAAGAGCTTCCGTTGTCGCATACTTAAATAAGGACGAGATTTGGAGTCCATGCTTGTATGATATTGTGTAAAAACTGCATTCAAGAAACTTATTTTGTTGTAACATATTTGTATTGTAAACCATTATGTAATGGTCGTGTGTAAACGGGATATTTTAGATTATCATTATTTGATAATCTACGTAAAGCTTTTTAAACCTTTATTGATGAAATAAAGGTTATGGTTTGTTTTAAAATGAATGCAGTCTTTGAAAAACGTCTCATATAGAGGTCAAAACCTCGCAACGAAATCAATTAATATGGAACGTTTTTAATCAATAAGAACGGGACATTTCACCTACCCGTTAAATAAATTTCGTCCCGAAATTTTGAGCAGTTGGAGGTGTTGACGTATCTTCTGGAAATAAGTGCGGGTATTTTTTCTTCATCTAATCTTCTCATTCCCAGGTGAACTCGGGTCCTCTACGAGCATTCCATCGAACTTTAACAATTGGTATCTTGTTTTGCTTAAGTCTTTTAACCTCTCGATCCATTATTTCGACGGGTTCTTCGACGAATTGAAGTTTTTCGTTGATTTGGATTTCGTCTAACAGAATAGTGAGATCGTCTTTAGCAAAACATTTCTTCAAATTTGAGACGTGGAAAGTGTTATGTACAGCTGCGAGTTGTTGTGGTAATTCAAGTCGGTAAGCTACTGGTCCGACACGATCAATAATCTTGAATGGTCATATATACCTTGGATTTAATTTCCCTCGTTTACCAAATCGAACAATGCCTTTCCAAGGTGCAAACTTAAGCATGACCATCTCTCCAATTTCAAATTATATATATTTTCTTTTAATGTCGGCGTAGCTCTTTTGTCGACTTTGGACGGTTTTCAACCGTTGTTGAATTTGGATGATTTTCTCGGTAGTTTCTTGTATTATCTCCGGACCCGTAATCTGCCAATCCCCCACTTCACTCCAACAAATCGGAGACCTACACTTGCTACCATAAATTGCTTCAAACAGCGCCATCTCAATGCTTGAATGGTAGCTGTTGTTGTAGGAAAATTCTGCTAACGGTAGATGTCGATCCCAACTGTTTCTGAAATCAATAACACATACTCGTAGCATGTCTTCAAGCGTTTATGTCATCCTTTCACTCTGCCCATCAGTTTGTGGATGATAGGCAGTGCTCATGTCTAGACGAGTTCTTAATGCTTGTTGTAATGTCTGCCAGAATCTTGAAATAAATCTGCCATCCCTATCAGAGATAATAGAGATTGGTATTCCATGTTTGGAGACGACTTCCTTCAAATACAGTCGTGCTAACTTCTCCATCTTGTCATCTTCTCTTATTGGCAGGAAGTGTGCTGATTTGGTGAGACGATCAACTATTACCCAAGTAGTATCAAAACCACTTGCAGTCCTTGGCAATTTAGTGATGAAATCCATGGTAATGTTTTCCCATTTCCAATCCGGGATTTCGGGTTGTTGAATTAGACCTGATGGTTTCTGATGCTCCGCTTTGACCTTAGAACACGTCAAACATTCTCCTAAGTATTTAGCAACATCGACTTTCATACCCGGCCACCAAAAATGTTTCTTGAGATCCTTGTACATCTTCCCCGTTCCAGGATGTATTGAGTATCTGGTTTTATGAGCTATCCTAAGTACCATTTCTCTCATATCTCCAAATTTTGGTACCCAAATTCTTTCAGTCCTATACCGAGTTCCGTCTTCCGGAATATTAAGATGCTTCTCCGATCCTTTGGGTATTTCATCCTTTAAATTTCCGTCTTTTAAAACTCCTTGTTGCGCCTCCTTTATTTGAGTAGTAAGGTTTGTGTGAATCATTATATTCATAGCTTTTACTCGAATGGGTTCTCTGTCCTTTCTGCTCAAGGCGTCGGCTACCACATTTGCCTTCCCCGGGTGGTAACGAATCTTAAAGTCGTAATCATTCAACAATTCAATCCACCTGTGCTGCCTCATGTTCAGTTGTTTCTGATTAAATATATGTTGAAGACTTTTGTGGTCGGTATATATAATATTTTTGACCCCATATAAGTAGTGCCTTCAAGTCTTTAATACAAAAACAACCGCGCCTAATTCCAAATCATGCGTCGTATAATTCTGCTCGTGAATCTTCAATTGTCTAGACGCATAAGCAATTACCTTCGTTCGTTGCATTAATACACAACCGAGACCTTGCTTTGAAGCGTCATAATATATCACAAAATCATCATTCCCTTCAGGTAATGACAATATAGGTGCCGTAGTTAACTTTTTCTTTAACAATTGAAACGCTTTCTCTTGTTAATCCTTCCATTCAAATTTCCTCCTTTATGCGTTAATGCAATCAAGGGTTTTGCTATTCTGGAAAAATCTTGGATGAACCTTCTGTAGTAACCAGCTAGTCCTAAAAATTGGTGTATATGCTTCGGATTTTTCGGGGTTTCCCATTTTTCAACGGTTTCAATCTTTACTGGATCCACCTGAATACCTTCTTTGTTCACTATATGACCTAGGAATTGAACTTCTTCCAACCAAAACGCACACTTTGAAAACTTAGCGTACAGTTTTTCTTTTCTCAGCAACTCTAGCACTTTTCTCAAATGTTCTTCGTGCTCTTGATCATTCTTCGAGTAAATAAGTATGTCATCGATGAAAACAATGACAAACTTGTCAAGATATGGCCCACAAACTCGATTCATGAGGTCCATGAACACAGCTGGTGCGTTAGTCAATCCAAACGGCATAACCATAAACTCGTAATGACCGTAACGCGTCCTAAAACCAGTCTTTGGAATATCATCCTCCTTCACCCGCATTTGATGATATCCAGAATGTAAATCGATCTTCGAATAAACAGACGAGCCTTGTAGTTGATCAAATAAGTCGTCGATTCTCGGTAGTAGGTACCGGTTCTTGATGGTAAGTTTGTTCAAGTATCGGTAGTCGATACACAACCTGAATGTACCATCTTTCTTCGTGACAAACAAAACAGGAGCTCCCCATGGTGATGTGCTTGGTCGAATGAAACCACGCTCTAAAAGTTCCTGTAACTGTCTTTGTAATTCTTTCATTTCGCTGGGTGCGAGTCTGTATGGAGCACGAGCTATTGGTGCAGCTCCTGGTACAAGGTCTATTTGAAATTCAACGGATCGATGTGGGGGTAATCCCGGTAATTCTTTCGGAAATACATCGGGAAATTCTTTTGCGACGGAAACATCACTGATGTTCTTTTCTTCAGGTTTAACTTCCTCGATGTGTGCTAGAATGATGTAACAACCTTTTCTTCTTAGTTTTTGCGCCTTCAAACTACTAATAAGATTTAATTTCGCGTTGTTCTTTTCTCCGTGCACCATTAAAGGTTTTCCTTTTTCACGCATAATGCGAATCACATTTTTGTAACAAACGACATTTGCTCTCACCTTTTTCAACCAGTCCATGCCAATTATTACATCAAAACTCCCTAACTAGACTGGTATTAAATCAATTTTAAAAGTTTCATCCCCCAGTTTAATTTCTCTCTCCCGACATATATTATCTGCTGAAATTAATTTACCATTTGCTAATTCGAGTAAAAATTTACTATCCAAAGGCGTCAATGGGCAACTTAATTTAGCACAAAATTCTCTACTCATATAGCTTCTATCCGCACCCGAATCAAATAAAACATAAGCAGATTTATCGTCAATAAGAAACGTACCCGTAACAAGCTCCGAGTCTTCCTGTGCTTCTGCTGCATTAATATTAAAAATTCTTCCACGACCCTGCCCATTAGTATTCCCCTGATTCGGGCAATTTCTAATAATGTGGCCCAGTTTTCCACATTGAAAATAAACAGCGTTGGTATTACTTGCTTCGACACTATTCGTTCCGGCATTACTTGTTCCGGCACTATTTGTTCCCTTAGTTCTGTTAAACTTTGGTCTGTAGACCTCACACTTTGTCGCGCTATGACCATTTCTTTTACACCTGTTGCAAAATGTCGTGCAAAACCCCTGGTGATTTTCTTCACACCTATGACATGGCTGTTTTTTGTTTTTGTTGCCGTTGTTGTTATTGAGGTTGTTGTTGGAATTGTTGTTGTTGTTGAAATGGTTGTTGTAATTGTTGTTGTTGTTGGGATGTTTGTTGTAGTTATTATTAGGATTGCGGTTATTGTTGCGATTGTTGTTGTGGTTTGTTGGATAGTTGTTGCGATTGTGGTTGTAATTGTTATTGTTGTTGTTCTGGTGACTCTTGTCACCGTTTTCCTCCCACTTCCTCTTGAGTTATTTCGTGTTAGCTTCTTCGGCCGCCTGCTCTTTAATTCTTCCTTCAATCTGATTTATGAGTTTATGAGCCATTCGACTTGCCTTCTGTATAGAAGCGGGCTCGTGTGAACTCACATCTTCTTGAATCCTTACTGGTAACCCTTTTACAAATGCGTCGATCTTCTCTTCTTCATCTTCAAACGCTCCCGGACACAATAGGCACAACTCTGTGAATCGTCGTTCATATGTGGTAATGTCGAACCCTTGTGTTCGTAACTCTCTAAGTTCTGCCTTGAGTTTATTGACTTCGTTTCTAGGACGGTACTGCTCGTTCATCAATTGCTTGAATGCCGACCACGGTAGTGCGTAAGCAGCATTTTGTCCTACCTTTTCAAGATAGGTGTTCCACCACGTTAACGCAGTACCTGTGAAGGTATGCGTAGCGTACTTAACTTTGTCCTCTTCAGTACACTTACTTATGGCAAACACTGATTCGACTTTCTCGGTCCACCGTTTCAATCCAATTGGTCCTTCTATTCCATCAAATTCCAAAGGTTTGCAGGCAGTGAATTCTTTGTAGGAGCATCCTACACAATTTCTTGCGCCGTTAGCTGCATTGCTAGATTCAGAGTTATTGTTGGTATGTAGCGCAGCCTGTACCGCAGCTATGTTTGTAGCAAGAAAGGTACGAAATTCCTCTTCGCTCATATTCATGGTGTGTCGAGTAGTCGGTGCCATTTCCTTCAAAATAGCCAACTTAAATCGAGTTAATCATACAGAATATTAAGAGTAGTCAATAGTATTTTGTAGCATAATATGAACTCATTTATAAAAGTTTTTTCTTCATATTAGCATTTTATAAGTTTAAATTCGGGTACTACCTACCCGTTAAGTTCATACTTAGTAGCTAATATACAATTCAACTACTACAATTCCATATGAAAAACTGATTATAATAATATATCACATACAAATATTCGTCAAACTTACAACATCGCTATATTACATATAACATGAAATATAGTACACTTTGATACATGACAGTTTTGAAGATAAACCTAGTTAATACACAAGTTGTTCAGCAAAGGAAATAAAGACATGTAATTTATAAGTCCAGAAACAATTCATGCATTCTGGTTTTACTAAGACGACTTCCCATCCTTGGTCTTGTGGAAAATAACCGTTATGACCATTGGCTAGGTAGCATGTTGTAATGTCGTCAAAAGGACGAGGGTTTCGTAATGTCCAACAGCCTCGTAATAATCTAAAAACCTTATTTCTCACCCCAACTACTAAATTCATCACTTGTGGGAAGGTTTTATTTAAAAGCTGCAATCCGATGTTCTTTTTCTCACTTTGGTAAGAAGCGAACATCACTAACCCGTAAGCATAACATGCTTCTTTATGTTGCATGTTAGAAGCTCTTTCTAATTCACGAAATCCTATGTTGGGATATGTTAAGTCAAAATAGGTTCTTAACCCGTAGCGTAAAATTGCATTTGGGTTCCCCGCATTTAATGCTTTAAAGAAAACACGGCGTAACTTACGGTCTCCCTAATGTGATATACCCCACCTATCAAAGGAAAGCCTTTTATAAACTAAGGCATTTCTGAAAAGTCTTTCAAATGTTTGACAAGTTAATTTCGCCATAACTAAATGTGCTGATGAATTCTGACCGACTCTAGACAAGATTTCCTCAATCATATCCTCTGGTAGGTCTTCTAAAATATTTGGTTGTCTACCCTTAACATCCATTTTGTTTTTATACTGTAAAACAGACAAGGATTAGATTCGTAAAAGATAATTAACAAACAATACAAGCGATTTTTACATGGAACATAAAAATACAAGCACACTACAATACATATAATACACAACATGATTACAACCCTCTAATCTGAATCACTGGTTTTTCCTTCTTCGGACTTGGGTCGTTTTCCTAATTTTCTAGGGATATATGGTGTTCCTCTAATACGAGCCATCGTTTTCCACAAAGGTTTAGAAAAACCTGGTGGTTTAGAGGTTCCCGGGTCATTGTTACAATTTAGGAAATACGGATGTTGCCGATATATATAAAGTTAATCGGAGTTGGAATCGGGTTTCTCTATTTTTATACCTTTTCCCTTATTATTTTCTTTCGCTTTATTAAATTAGGTCGAGTTAATTTCTATAACATCATCGGAATCCTCATCGGGATCCGATTCATCAGAAAATTGGTAAGTTTCCCAATATTTTGCTTCCTCGGCGGAAACACCATTGACCATTATTAACTTTGGTCCGTTGGTTGAGGATTTTCTTTTATTTAATCGATTTACTATAGGTATCAATATTTCTTCCTCCGAAACCTCTTCTTCTTCCAGTTCCTCCTCTTTCGGTTCCTTCTCTTCCGGTTCCTCTTCTTCCGGTTCCTCCTTTTCCGGTTCCTCCTCTTCCGGTTCCTCCTCTTCCGGTTCTTCTTCGGGAATTTGTGAATCTTCCCAAAATATATTCGACTCTTTATTATTATTAGGTGAATTGATGGGATTTGTACTAGTGGTAGACATCTATCACACAATATCAAACATATTAAGAGGTTAATATATCACATAATTACATGTTAATAATATATAGTTTCCAACAAAAGTGTTAAGCAATCGTTTTTAAAGAAAACACGGTCGAAGTCCAGACTCACTAATGTATCCTAACAAACTCGATAAGACACACTAATGCAAATTTCTGGTTCTCTAAGACCAACGTTCGGATACCAACTGAAATGTCCCGTTCATATTGATTATAAACGTTCCATATTAATTGATTTCGTCGTGAGATTTTGACCTCTATATGAGACGTTTTTCAAAGACTGCATTCATTTTTAAAACAACCATAACCTTTATTTTATCTATAAAGGTTTAAAAAGCATTACGTAGATTATCAAATAATGATAATCTAAAATATACCGTTTACACACGACCATTACATAATGGTTTACAATAAGAATATATTACATCAAAAATAAGTTTCTTGAATGCAATTTTTACATAATATCATACAAGCATGGACTCCAAATCTTGTCCTTATTTTAGTATGCAACAGCAGAAGCTCTTAATAATCACCTGAGAATAAACATGCTTAAAACGTCAAAAAAAATGTTAGTGAGTTATAGGTTTAACCTATATATTATCAAATCATAATAATAGACCACAAGATTTCATATTTCAATATACATCCCATACATAGAGATAAAAATCATTCATACAGTGAACACCTGGTAACCGACATTAACAATATGCATATAAGAATATCCCTATCATTCCTGGACATCCATCGGATATGATATAAAGACTCGAAGTACTAAAGCATCCGCTACAACGGATGGGGTTTGCTGGGCCCAATAGATTTAACTTTAGGATTCGCGTCAATTAGTAGACTGGTTTACTAATTCTTAGGTTACCAAGTAAAAGGGGCATATTCGGCTTCGATCGTTCAACCATAGAAAGTAGTTTCATGTACTTGTGTCTATTTTGTAAAACATTTCTAAAGCTGCATGTATTCTCATCCCAAAAATATTAGATTTTCAAAGTGGGACCATAACTAACTTTCACAGATTTTTACTTCGTCGGGAAGTAAGACTTGGCCACTGGTCGATTCACGAACCTATAATAAATATGTACATATATATCAAAGTATGTTCAAAATATATTTACAACATTATTAATATGTTTTAATGTTTTAAGTTTATTAAGTCAGCTGTCCTCGTTAGTAACCTACAACTAGTTGTTCATAGTTAGATGTACAAAAAATAAATTGATACATATTATCTTGACACAATCCATGACACAGTATACACACGTCTCAGGCTAGATCACAACTCAAAGTATATATATTTTTGGAATCAACCTCAACCCTGTATAGCTAACTCCAATATTACTGCATATAGAGTGTCTATGGTTGTTCCAAATAATATATATAGATGGGTCGATATGATATGTCAAAACATTTGCATACGTGTCTATGGTATCCTAAGGTTACATAATATATTAGAATACATGTATAATACAATATAAGTTAGCTAGGATATGATTTGTATAAAATTGTTACAATATTTCCCGTAGCTACAACAATAAAAAAATATTCAATCTTGTTTTACCCATAACTTCTTCGTTTTAAATCCGTTTTGAGTGAATCAAATTGCTATGGTTTCATATTGAACTTTATTTTATGAATATAAACAGAAAAAGTATAGGTTTATAGTCGAAAATATAAGTTACAAGTCATTTTTGTAAGAGGTAGTCATTTCAGTCGAAAGAACGACGTCTTGATGACCATTTTGAAAAACATACTTCCACTTTGAGTTTAACCATGATTTTTGGATATAGTTTCGTGTTCATAAGAAAAATCATTTTCCTAGAAGAATAACTTTTAAATCGAAGTTTATCATAGTTTTTAATTATCAAACTCAAAACAGCCCGCGGTGTTACTACGACGGCTTATGTCCGATTTTACGATATTTTTCGTGTTTCCAGGTTTTAAATCATTAAGTTAGCATATCATATAGATATATAACATGTGTTTAGTTGATTTTAAAAGTCAAGTTAGAAGGATTAACTTTTGTTTGCGAACAAGTTTAGAATTAACTAAACTATGTTCTAGTGATTTCAAGTTTAAACCTTCGAATAAGGTAGTTATATATATATATATATATATATATATATATGAATCGAATGATGTTATGAACATCATTACTACCTCAGGTTTTGTGGATAAACCTACTAGAAATGAGAAAAATAGATCTAGCTTTAAAGGATCCTTGGATGACTTGAAAGTTCTTGAAGCAGAATCATGACACGAAAACAAGTTCAAGTAAGATTTCCACTCGAAATAAGATTGTTATAGTTATAAAAATAGAATCAAAGTTTGAATATGAGTATTACCTTGTATTAGAAAGATATCTTACTGTAAATAAGAAAGATTTCTTGAGGTTGGATGATCACTTTACAAGATTGGAAGTAAGCTAGCAAACTTGGAAGTATTCTTGATTTTATGAAACTAGAACTTATAGAATTTATGAAGAACACTTAGAAGATGAAGATAGAACTTGAGAGAGATCAATTTGATGAAGAAAATTGAAGAATGAAAGTGTTTGTAGGTGTTTTTGGTCGTTGGTATATGGATTAGATATAAAGGATGTGTAATTTTGTTTACATGTAAATAAGTCATGAATGATTACTAATATTTTTGTAATTTTATGAGATATTTCATGTTAGTTGCCAAATGATGGTTCCCACATATGTTAGGTGACTCACATGAGCTGCTAAGAGCTGATCATTGGAGTGTATATACCAAAAGTACATACATCTAAAAGCTGTGTATTGTACGAGTACGAATACGGGTGCATACGAGTAGAATTGTTGATGAAACTGAATGAGGATGTAATTGTAAGCATTTTTGTTAAGTAGAAGTATTTTGATAAGTGTCTTGAAGTCTTTCAAAAGTGTATTAATACATATTAAAACACACTACATGTATATACATTTTAACTGAGTCATTAAGTCATCGTTAGTCGTTACATGTAAATGTTGTTGAAGATGGTTGACTGAATAAATTCATTATGATAGTGGATGAATTAGAAACAAACACAATAAATTAATCTATCATAATTCAATCACAGGTATAATATATAATATAATATATAATATTATAATATAATACTAACATTAATTAATTAGCCGCCTCTATGTCGGTATCCCAATTTAATTTACAAACTAATATAACGCGCTCCGTTGTAAATTTGTGGTGGATAAAAGTTCTCAGAAAAATCCCAAATTTTTATATTAAGTTTCTTTGATTATTTTAGTCATTATGGTATAAAATTCGGCTATTAATTGTTAAATAAAAATTACATTAATTATTCACTCCCAACCCCAAGTAAGATATAAAAAGTTTTAAAATTCAACAAATAGTTCCTGAATATATTTTTAATATGCCTAAAATTTATATAGCTGATAATGCCAAAATTATACATATTTGTTGACATTATTTCGATCCGATTTTGTATCATTTTGTATGTAATTGTTGCACTTGTGTATTGTAATAAGTTAAAATGTGTGTATAATCCGTTGCGAGTGTTGAAGCGAAGATTTATCGAAAACATTGCTGATTTTAGAAGATTCTACGCACCTGCACCGTTTTGGCCATAACTCGGTCATATGGACTCGAAAAAAGGTGAATCCGGAGCCAAGACGTCTGTAACTCAGAGCACTACAACTTTCATTTAGACATTTCATCATTTTGCTCAAGGGATGTAGCGCTTCTGAAAGGGATGCGGCGCATCTGTGCAGTTTTCTTGTTCGAAAGTATTAAATGCGGCGTTTCAGAGGCATACGGCGCATCAGTAAGGTCAGATGCAGCGCATCTCTTTTAGATGCGGTGCAACTGGGTATAAAACATAAAAAATGAGCTGTAAATAACCTGTACGTGAGCTGGGTGGTAGGTGAGAAGGTGATGCGGCGCATCACAAAGAGATGCGGCGCATCGGAGGCTGAAATACCTACTTTTCTTGCTATTTAAAGGGTCTAAACTCATTCTAAACATACATCACAATATAGATCAGTTCTAGTCCGAGAAGGGGGCTTTCCCCAACCATTCTAAAGGGTTCTTCACCCTTTTGACCATCAAGATTGAAGAAGGGATCATATGCTACGAAAGGTACTCTCAGTTTCATTTATTTTAGTGATAAGATTATGAATTCCTATTGTTTCGATTGTATTGTGGTAACCTTCATTATTATGATTGGCTAAAGCCTTGTGTGTTTACTTTAATGTAAGATTTATGGTTTGGGATTGTTCTATCTTTTAATGTTATTTAAGTTACTATGATATTTGATTGATTAAATTACCATGTTCAACCAAAAGAACCATAGTTATGCTAGTTTGGTACTTTCCTTCAATTACATAGATTGTTAACTATATGTGACACTAGGAACACAATCTATACTTCAATACTTTTAGTAATCTAGACGGGTAAACATATACTTAATTGACGACTTTGCTATATGTTTAGATCGGTAATTGAATAAGTAATAGAACTACATAGTCATGAATTTACCTCAAGTGATTGTTGTAATTTAGGTTTTACGTGAGTTTAACCGGGTTGGGTCTAAATAATCTAATCAATTATGTTCTTCCGTAGATCCATAGTTGTAAGTATCCATTTACTCTATTTCAATTATACAAGTTATGAATTGGTTTATGTGAGTTTATCAATGTTCATGGCTTGTACTTCAACACCTAGTGATTAGACATCTACATGTGAGTGTAGGATGGTAATTGAATGGTAACTAGATTTTACAATAGTATCGTTTATTTAGAGTGATCTTAATAAACTAGGTTTTATGTGAATTCAACCAAGGAAGAGTCTTATTGATTAAACATAGGTAAAGAAGAACTAATGTCAAGGTTTATGTGAATTTACTAAGTTTATAGTTCTCGGTTTATAGATATTGTGAGATTGATATAAGTCATTTACATTTACTTGTAACTGCATAAGAACAATCTCTATCATTTATCAAGCATTGAAGTAAACACCGCCTTCTCATCCTCGTTATTCATTTAATTTTAATTAATGTTATTTACAAAGCAATTCAACAATTAAAACTCCCTCTTAGAATTATTAATCGTTTAAAGTCCTTAAAACAAACTTCTCCCTGTGGATCGAACTGGTCAATATACTTGCTAGTTACTACATGATCGGGTTTTAGTTGCCTGTATTATGTGTTAATTATTAAGCATATTGTCTACATTTTAAAGGTTATGTCTTAACACATCAACTTTTTGGCGCCGCTGCCGTGGAGCGGTTTTGTTTAAAAGATTTTAATAGATTTTTAGTTATTCGATCCTTTCGTGGGAAGTTATTTTCACGAAAGTTACCTGCTTAATTTTTGTTTTTGTTTGTTTTGTTTTTTCTTTTGTGGTGTGATTGCAGCTAGGTTACAAGTATAATAGGGCTGAGTATGATTATATGAATTCGGAAGCCATGTATGATGTTCAACAATCGGGTGAATTATCGGTTTTCATGGGTATGAATGATGATTGTTATTTGGGTTCTTGGGAATCTAGGGTTGAACCAAGAGGTGTTTGTAAGACTTATGGATGTTACTATACGCCCGAGGAGTGTGACGATAGTCTTACGTATCATTATGCCCCTATGGACCAACCATGGGATTATTATGAAAATGGTAACTCATCCTGGGATTCATCTCAACAACACTTTCAAATTCAACAAGGAGAGGAGAGTCAGTCAAATTTAGAAGATGTAATTTTAGACTTCATGAGAAACGAGACTGAACAGAGCCAAAATTTGCAAGAAACACTAGCGGCCCAACACGAATCCATTGAGCTGTAGTGACCCGACAAAATCGTCATTGACGGCGCCGTCTACTTAGGTCCCGTTACGTGGTCATAAGTCTTTAAAACAATGTTTGACCAAAAGTATGTCGCATTCATTTCAAAAGTAAAGATGTTTCAAGGTTTACAAGGTAGTTCGATAAAGTTTAAATTACAATTTAAACATATGCGACACAAATGAAAGTAGCCAAAAGACGCTCCACGTATGCATGTTTACTCGACATCCAAGCAAGTATCAAAAGTAATGAGCGGAAGCATGTATCACACAAATGTTCAAGGACCTGAGAAAAACATAGAAATCTGTCAACGAAAACATTGGTGAAATCATAGGTTTGAGTAAGTAAGTACAGGTGAACCACGAGATTTGCAACAATGATATAATAGTAATACATTCCAAAATTTTGTTTCACGAGCACCCAATTATCAATGCTTAACATTCCTTCCATAGAACCACATCACAATAGTGTTAGAACATACACTGTTTCTCGAAAATATATTTCATTCATAAACGGTAGCGAACTGTTTGAATGAGGGTTTGTCAAACCCATATGGCCATATAACATAAGTTCTCGCTTACACCCGGCAAGTGTAACTAATGATAATCAAATTGAGGATTTTTGTTCAAACTCGTATGTAGAATGTTTGTTTTCCTGTACTTGTGTTCACTTAGTAAAAAGAAACGTTTATGTTTTCTCATCCCAAATGTAAGTGCAAAAGAGTAAAAGTGGGACTATGATCTCACCTTAAGTGCAAGAGCAAATAAGTACTTCGACAAGTAACGTGTGCAAAGAACAATGCTAGTCTTGACCTAAACAAATAGGTTGTATCAATAACGATAGTCACGATTGGTCAAAGATGTTCAATTAGTCCTATGGCTCAATACGACTCGATTATGTAGCATGTGAATCAAATTGTCAAGTTTCATGCAAGATGCAAGTGTAGAATCATGTTAGAAAGATTGCATAATCATTTGGTTAAGTTTGGAAAAAAGTCAACTTTGGTCGGTCAAAGTCAACGAAAAAGTCAACACGTTCGGGTCGGGTCCCGAACTATTTTTCTGAGGTTTTTAATCATATATGAGCATGTTAGAACAAGTTTCATGTGAATCGGAGGTCCATAGCGTAGCAAACATTTTTCGTAAATTGACCAAGCAAAACAGAATCTGATAGTGCAATTGGACGGCGTCCCAGAGTCTGGACAGCGTCCAAGTCTGAAGGGCTGGACGGTGTCCCAGAGTCTGGACGGCGTCCAGATCAGTATATAGACCCTGTTTTGCTGAAACACAAGTGCACGAACCAAAAACCAAACAAACTCAAATCATGATCCGCAAACAACCAAAACATGTATCATACACCGATGGAAAGGTATTTTGAAGAATAAAATGACTAGACACATTTCAATAAGTAATTCAACACTTACAACAACCCAAAACCGCATTAAACGTTCATAATCAAAGGTTCAAGTTCTAAAAACGCATTTCATGATTCGGGTAACCAATTTACATGTATGATATGCCGTTTCGAAGGAAATCAAACACACATTGCAACAAAACACTTATCAACAATATTTCATAGCATTTGATACATCAAAAGTTCATATAAAGCTTATCAAACCCTAACCAAAATCTCAAAACCAATAATCATGTTAATGTAAGGTTTTCATGTCAATCAACACACCAAAACGAAGCTAATGAAGTAACTAACACTTTGAACATACAACCATTAACATCTAAACACATTTCATCATCCAAAATCAAAGATTTAACAAGCTCTTTTTCAAGTTCATGCTAGTTATGTCAATTCACAAGATCGAGCATACAAATTACATATACGACATCACAATGAGCCATAGACACTAATTAATACACCTTTAAGTCAAGAACACTAAGATTATGAAATTTAGAGTTTTTAGAAAATTACCCAATCGAGATGAAATTAGTATCAAAATGTAGAGAATGAAGAGAGGATTCCAAATATGTAATTTGTTTTGATGTTAGCCTCCAAAATCGGATTTAAATGATGAATTAAGGATTGAATGTTGAGAGGATTTGGAAGTAGTAAAAGATGAGGATGAAAATGAATGGATGAAAGGGGTTTGACCCTTTGACCTAGTCAAGGGTTTGATCCCTTGTCAAGTTTAGTCCCTCAACTTTCATTCGGGTGCGTGAATTACCTAAACGGGATAATTTAAAACGCGTATTAACGGGAGATGTTATAGTCATATAACGGACTTTAAATAATTAAACGGAAAAGTAAACGGAAAAAGGCAGGATGTTACATTACCTACTCCTTAAAAGAAATTTCGTCCCGAAATTTAAGTAGGCGTAGTAGTCGTTGTTTCTTCCTCGAAATCTTGCGTTTCCGGAACCGGGAATAAGTGAGGGTATTTCCTTTGCATTTGATCTTGCCTTTCCCAAGTAAACTCGGGTCCCCTTTTGGCATTCCAATGGACTTTAACAATCGGAATTCGGCTTTGTTTCAATGTCTTGACGGAGGTGTCCACAATTTCAACCGGTTCCTCCACAAAATGAAGTTTGTCATCAATAGTAAGTTCCTCGAGAGGGATGACGATATCGGGTTCGGCAAGACACTTTTTCAAGTTAGATACATGGAAGGTAGGATGGACGGAGTTCAATTGAGGCGAAAGATCTAAACGGTAAGCAACGGTTCCAATACGCTCCAAGATTTCGAAAGGACCAATATACCTCGGATTTAGCTTCCCACGTTTCCCAAAACGGATTACACCTTTCCAAGGTGCGACTTATAACATTACCCGGTCACCGACTTGAAATTCGAGGTCGTTGCGTCGTTTGTCGGTATAGCTCTTTTGATGACTTCGGGCTGTCCTAAGCCTATCTCGGATTTGAACAATCTTCTCGTTTGTTTCATGAATGAGTTCGGGTCCGGTGATTTGTGTGTCACCTACTTCGGCCCAACAAAGAGGTGAACAACATTTTCGGCCATATAGCGCTTCAAAAGGTGTGGCTTTAATACTCGCGTGATAACTATTGTTGTAAGAGAACTCGGTGAGAGGTAAGTGCTTGTCCCAAGCTTTTCCAAAATCAACCACGCAAGCTCGTAACATGTCCTCTAAGGTTTGAATTGTACGTTCGCTTTGTCCATCGGTTTGAGGATGATATGCGGTGCTCATGTCTGAACGCGTTCCCAACGCTTCTTGCAAGGTACGCCAAAATCTAGAAACAAAACGGCCATCTCGGTCGGAGATAATCGATAAAGGTACACCGTGTCGGGCTACGATCTCCTTGATGTAAAGTTGTGCAAGTTTCTCCATTTTGTCGGTCTCCTTCATGGCGAGAAAGTGTGCGGATTTGATGAGACGGTCAACAATAACCCAAATGGTATCATAACCGCCCGTCGTTTTTGGTAGTTCGGTGATAAAATCCATCGTTATTCTTTCCCACTTCCATTGCAGGATCTCGGGTTGTTGAAGTAGTCCAGACGGTCTTTGGTGTTCGGCTTTGACTTTGGAACATGTCAAACACTTGGAAACATAAGTAGATACGTCTCTTTTGATGTTCGGCCACCAATATTGTTGTTTAAGGTCGTGGTACATCTTATTGGCACCGGGGTGAATCGAGTATCGTGACTTATGGGCTTCATCTAAAATAAGACTTCGTAGGTCCCCATAACTAGGCACCCAAATCCTTCCGGCGAAATATCGGAGTCCGGTTTCCTTAGTTTCGAATCGAGAGACGAGAATGTTCAAGAGCTCGTGTGAAATGTTTTCATCCTTGAGAGCTTCATCTTGGGCTACCCGAATTTGGCTATTAAGGTTTGTGTGGATGGTGATGTTTAAGGCTCGGACACGAAGAGGCACCGCTCTTTCTTTTTGACTTAAGGCATCGGCTACTACATTTACCTTTCCGGGATGGTAACGAAGCTCGCAATCTTAATCGTTTAAGGTTTCAATCCACCTTCGTTGTCTCATGTTTAGTTGCTTTTGATCGAAGATGTGTTGGAGACTTTTGTGATCAGTAAAGATAGTACTCTTGGTTCCATAAAGATAGTGTCTCCACATTTTAAGTGCAAAGACAACGGCTCCGAGTTCGAGATCATGTGTCGTGTAGTTTCGTTCATGAATTTTGAGTTGCCGAGAAGCATAAGCAATGACTTTCGTTCGTTGCATCAATACACACCCAAAACCATGTTTCGAGGCATCGCAATATACAACAAAGTCATCATTGCCTTCGGGAAGTGACAAGATAGGAGCGGTGGTTAGCTTCGTTTTCAAGATTTGAAATGCGGATTCTTGTTCGGTTGCCCAAACGAATTTTCTTCCCTTATGAGTTAACGCGGTTAGAGGACGAGCAACCAAAGAGAAATCCTTGATGAATCTACGGTAGTATCTGGCGAGACCCAAGAATTGACGAATGTGAGTAGGAGTAGTAGGAGTCTCCCATTTACTAATGGCTTCGATTTTTGATGGATCGACTTTAATACCTTGATGACTTACAACATGACCAAGAAATTGAACTTCCTTCAACCAAAATTCACATTTGGAGAATTTGGCATAGAGTCGTTCTTGTCTCAAGAGTTCAAGCACAAGTCGGAGATGTTGTTCGTGCTCTTCTTCACTTTTAGAATAGACCAAGATGTCATCGATGAACACAATAACGAATTTATCAAGATACGGTTTGCACACGCAGTTCATAAGATCCATGAATACCGTCGGTGCATTAATGAGACCAAAAGGCATTACGAGAAATTCATAACTACCATAACGAATTCGGAAAGCGGTTTTGGAGACATCTTCCCCCTTAACCCTTAATTGATGATAACCCGAGCGGAGATCGATTTTCGAATATACACTAGACCCTTGTAGTTGATCAAAGAGGTCATCGATGCGAGGAAGAGGATATCAGTTCTTAATCGTCAATTTGTTTAGTTCATGATAATCAATGCAAATTCGTAGGGATCCGTCTTTCTTTTTAACAAACAAAATCGGAGCGCCCCATGGTGAATGGCTACGTTGGATAAAACCACGGTCAAGTAGTTCTTGGATTTGACTTTGCAATTCTTGCATTTCGGATGGAGCAAGTCTATATGGTGCACGAGCTACGGGTGAGGTGTGACGACCCGAGAATTTTCGACCAAATTTAAACTTAATCTTTATATGATTTCGACACAATAAGCAAAGTCTGTAATGTTGAGTCTTAAAAACTTTGAACTGTGTTAATGCATACATTTGACCTTTGACCATTCCCGACGATTCACGAACAATTGTTTGCAAATAGATATGTATATATATATATATATATATATATATATATATATATATATATATATATATATATATATATATATATATATATATATATATATATTTATATAATAAATGTTATTAATTGTTTGTATGAAATTATTTATATAAATAAATATTAATGTTAATGTTAATATCATTATTATGAATATTATCATTTTAATATAATAATATAGATATAAAAATACGATACATTTAATTTGTCATATTATTATTACAAATATTATTGTTATCATTATTAATATCATTATTATTATAATTAGAAGTAAAATTATGATTTGAGTTATTATTAAGATTATTAATATTGTAATTTTATAATTACCATTACTATTATCATTAAAATCATTATTAATATTGTAAATAATATTATAAGAATAATACAAAGTATCATTAATAACATAACATTCTTAATATTGTTATTAATAATTATTATTATCATTATTGTTAATATTATTATTAATTATATAATAATAATAATTATTAGTATTATTATTATAGTTATATATTTATTAATTAATAAGACTAATCATAATATGTAAATACAGATATATACATATAGATATATAAATACAAATATATAAAAGCAGATATATATATATATATATATATACATTGATATATATATATATATATATATATATATATATATATATATATATATATATATACACATATACAATATATACATCAACATTTTGTATTAATAAATATTTGTTTAGATTAATTAATACGAATTAATACAATTACAGAATCAAATTCAGTAAAGGGATCAGTTTCATATCACTGTAAGGATTTTTGTTTCCTGTCTGTAAATAGAATCTAATCTCTAATTCAGCCAAATTCCGTTAGCAATCCCTTTCTCCTTTTATATTTTTATTTATTATCCAGTACGAATTGATTCCTCCTGTCGAGCATTCTTTGTTGTTACTCGTGGCTCGAATACTTCTGTCAATATTCTCGATCTTCTTTTACTTTGCTTATATATCTTCTTATTGAATTCTGTCGACAAATACAAGAAGTTAAAATCTGTTTCAGGTCACTATCTATTTTATATTTTAGTCTACTCGAAATATTCTGTCGATTCAATACATCATTTGTAACTAATGGATTATTATCATTTTATATTTATATATACATAGAGACATGAACACATTTGGATATACACAATAACTCAAACATATATATATGTACCTGTTTCTTTTTAAGCCCAAACTTTCATCACCATCGAACTTTGCTGTTATTTCTCTTTCTCATCTTTCTCCCATCCATCTACCTTCATCGTGAACCCACCACAAACCAACACCACCTTTAGTTTTTCTGTTACTTTCTATTTCCCCTTCGTGAACACAACAAACCAACCCAAACCACCATGAAATACCATTAAACGCGAGCTACTACCAGTCTGTTTACTTCTTATATTCACGACTACCCAACTCAACCAACATCAATTAACTACTGTAACTACTGCTGCAGTAATACTGTTTCTATTTCGAATGATCTATAAGCCAAACACCATATCCGTTACACCTAAATTTTTGTTGCAGACGTTTTAAAAGTATTGTGCCAAGTCTCTTCAACAACGAGTACTCAAACATAAAACTTATTTTGTTGATAATATCAACCCTATTGCTCAGACATCTTTTTCGCAGGTTACTCTCATTATTCCTCAATCCAATTATCAAAATGGTAATATAATATATAGGCGCTTAAATCTGGAACAAATCATCTCAAAATTTCAATGATTAATATTTAGTGGATGTAGCACTTGGTTCCTTTTTGTCGATTCAGAAACCCCACCTCATCAATTGTTTAGTTGGATTCGGTTTATATGGTGGGACGGATCTACTTCATGGCCGACAATTGATAAGCTGATGCACGCGTACTTTTTTGATTAAATTCTCACCAATGTTCCACTACCTCCAAAACCCTACGTTATTTAATATTGAGCTGTATATTTTTATATTCTTTTTTTTCTAAAGTCGAGTAACAAGAAGCATAATTATAGGGCCACCATATGCATCTTGAAGCCGTGATTCTTTTAGAACTCAATAAACTAATAGGGTTATAATCGGGTTAACCTTAAACTACTCTTGGGCTCTTGATTTCTGACTGGCCCGTTTGCTTCTATTATCTGCTGGGTCGAGGAAATTGGCCAGAAAAATGTTGTCGAGTTAGATAATTATATTGATGACCACTAATACGATATAAATGATAATTATGATCGTGAAGATGATGAAGGTAATGATAATTAGATGATGATGAAGATACTAAATGGGTTTTAGAAGAAGAAAAATATGGAAACTGAAAACCTCATAAAAGGATTCAAAATCCGAAATAAAATAGAAAGTAATCAATGGTTCAATGGTTCAGGGTGTTTGGTGTTAAATTAGAGGTCCCATGTTCAATCCCGTGTTGGGGTATATATTTTTTTGAAGAGAAGGAGCAGAAAAACAGTCAGATATATTTGTTATATCCTTGGTTCGTAAATTAGATCCAGAAAAACTAAGTCAGACGAATGGTAAGGGAAGATGTTGGGTTAGAGGTCGTGAGTTCGAGCCTGGGCCGGGGCATTTATCTTTTTAAAGCTTGTTACTTAAGGTTCGTGAATACGAGGCCAACCTTGCATTGTTCAGTATCGTCGTATGCATATTTTTACTACAAAATATCGTATTGTGAGTTTCATTTGATCCCTTTTACTCTTTACATTTTTTGGAACTGAGAATACATGCGCTGTTTTTTTTTTTACAACTACTTTATTAAATGCTTTTGAAATATATTTTGAACTGCGAATACATGAAATGCTTTTATAAATATTTGACTAGATAGACACAAGCAAAACATTCCTCGAATGAATTATTATGCAGACAGAAGTTCTGCGGATTATTATTGAATTTTGTAGACATGATAATTGCCACCATTGAATTATGTGGACATGATAATTGCCACCATTGAATTATGTGGACATGATAATTGCCACCAGTTGATGTGAATGTTATATATTGAGAGAATGATTTTATACACAGGTTATGTGTATGTTATTTTTGTTCACAAGATATGTGTACGGTTACTATGATTTATGAAAATGGTTTCGTATACGAGAAAGATGTACTGTATTTAAAAGATATAGCATGTACATTACAGGTGGGTATAGGATTCGGGCCCATTTGTACCATGCAACATTTAAATTTTGTGGTCTATCAAAATGATAAATTTTATTATTTTATGATAAACCTATGAACTCACCAACCTTTTGGTTGACACTTTAAAGCATGTTTATTCTCAGGTATGAAAGAAATCTTCCACTGTGCATTTGCTCATTTTAAGGACATTACTTGGAGTCGATCATCGCTCTGGGATCAAATGTTGATGACTTCGTCCAGATGGATTAGGACGGGGCATTTCATGCGGCTCCCGGAATAAGATCGATTTGGAATTCTACCGGTCGATGAGGTGGAAGACCTGGCAATTCGTCGGGAAATACATCGGAATAGTCACAAACAATTGGCACATCATCGATGTGCTTCTCATCGGACTCGACTTTCTTAACGTGAGCAAGGATCGCAAAACAACCCTTACAGAGTAGTTTTCTAACTTTAAGGCACGAAACGAGGTTGAGTCCGGTGCAACTCTTATCGCCATAAACAATCAAAGGTTCACCATTCTCGATAGGAATTCGGATTGCGTTAAGATCACAAAGGATGTGAGATTTCGTTTTTGGCTAGCCAATTCATACCGATTATTACATCGAAGCTTCCTAGTTCCATGGGTATCAAGTCAATTTCAAATTCATTACCCAAAATGTTAAATGTGCACCCCCGGTAATATGTGTCGGCACTCAATAGTTTCTTGTTGGCCACTTCAATGGTATAAGTGGTATCTAGTGGGAGTGGTGGAGTGCTAAAAGAATGAATCAAAGTCTCGGATACAAAGCATTTATCGGCACCCGAATCGAATAAACAAGTAACATAAGTGTTGTTGAGAAGAAACGTACCCGTGACTAATTCATTGTCATCTCGGGCTTCCTCGGTGTTGATGTTGAAAGCTCGGCCGCGCGTATTGGGGTTATCTTTCCTCTTCGGGCATGCATTTCTATAATGACCCGTTTGGCCACATTCATAACAAGTGCCCGTTTTTGGTGCATTGGGCCCCTTTCGAGTGATGGGGGCAACACTTTTACACTCATTGGCCTTATGACCAACTCCTTGGCACCGGTGGCAAATTAACTTGCCACATTCACCAAAGTGATGTTTGTTGCATTTGTTGCAAAGAGGTAGGTTCCCGGCATAACCGTTCTTGCCATCGGAGGTGTAAGGCTTCTTAGCAAAGTTGTTGTTGCTTGATTGGGGGGCTTCCCACTTTCTTTTATTGTTACCTGACTTATCCTCGGCTTTAGGTGCCGGCACTACAATTTCGTCCACCGTTTCTATTAGTTTGCGGGCCATGTTCAAATCTTCTTGATGATTAGTGGGTTTGGATGACATTACTCCGTGTTTGATGCTCTTTGAAAGACCATCCATGTAAAGTTCAACCCTTAAAGCTTCGGGGTTCACAAGATTTGGGCACATCAAGGCTAGTTTGGAAAATCGTTGATTATAAGCCTTGAGATCATTTCCGACCGCCTTTAAAGTTCTTAGCTCTTGTTTGAGCCTTCGGTTTTCTTCACGAGGGAAATATTCGACAATCATCTTTTCCCTCAAGTCGGCCCAAGAGAGGGCGTCAGCTTCATCGGTACCCACCGATTGTACATAAGTGTTCCACCACGTGAGGGCGATACCGACAAAGGTGTGGGTGGAATATTTGACTTTATCTTGGTCTCGACAACTGCTTATGCTAAAAACGGCTTCCGTTTGTTCGAACCATCGAGTGAGTACAACCGGTCCCCCGGTTCCATCAAAAGTGTGAGGTTTGCACCCCATGAAGGCTTTATAGGAGCATCCCTCACTTGAGTTACCGGCTCCTTGATTGTTGTTGTTGTGGTTGTTGTTATTGTTGGAGGAGTGATCGGCCATGGCCGCTTCCACGGCGGTGGCTATCATTCGTTGTAGAGCTTGTTCGGGAGTCTCATGGCGTGGCACACGACGAGGAGGCATTGTTCCTTCAAAACACAAGAATACCGTTGATTAGTATTTTCAATAATACTAATCATGATATGGAATAAGGATAGAGAGAAAAATTTTCCTTGACTCGCCTTAAATTCTTTATGCCACAATATTGGAACGTTCATATGAGTCACCGTAATATAATCCCGGAAATTATATTATCCTGATTCATATGTGCATTCGACATCATTTCATATAGTCAAGGTGGCGCGTCAATCAAATTAAACAACGTGAGGTTAAGATGAAACAAGAGTAGATATGAGTAGAAACGTTCGAGTATAATGCACAAGTAGTCAAGTAATTCCTACTTCAAGTCTATATGCCGGTTGTAGTCTAGACTCACTAATGTACCCTATGACTCGAGGTTGACACCAATGAACTCTAAATCCCTACAACCAACGCTCTGATACCATCTGTAGCGACCCGACAAAATCGTCATTGACGGCGCCGTCTACTTAGGTCCCGTTACGTGGTCATAAGTCTTTAAAACAATGTTGGACCAAAAGTATGTCGCATTCATTTCAAAAGTAAAGATGTTTCAAGGTTTACAAGGTAGTTCGACAACTAGTTACATAACAAAGTTTAAAGTACAATTTAAACATATGCGACACAAATGAAAGTAGCCAAAAGATGCTCCACGTATGCATGTTTACTCGACATCCAAGCAAGTATCAAAAGTAATGAGCGGAAGCATGTATCACACGAATGTTCAAGGACCTGAGAAAAACATAGAAATTTGTCAACGAAAACGTTGGTGAAATCATAGGTTTGAGTAAGTAAGTACAAGTGAACCACGAGATTTTCAACAATGATATAATAGTAATACATTCCAAAAGTTTGTTTCACGAGCACCCAATTATCAATGCTTAACATTCCTTCCATAGAACCCCATCACAATAGTGTTAGAACATACACTGTTTCTCGAAAATATATTTCATTCGTAAACGGTAGCGAACCGTTTGAATGAGGGTTTGTCAAACCCATATGGCCATATAACATAAGTTCTCGCTTACACCCGGCAAGTGTAACTAATGATAATCGAATTGAGGATTTTTGTTCAAACTCGTATGTAGAATGTTTGTTTTCCTGTACTTGTGTTCACTTAGTAAAAAGAAACGTTTATGTTTTCTCATCCCAAATGTAAGTGCAAAAGAGTAAAAGTGGGACTATGATCTCACCTTGAGCGCAAGAGCAAATAAGTACTTCGACAAGTAACGTGTGCAAAGAACAATGATAGTCTTGACCTAATGTAACAACCCGTCCTTATCCACCTGGACGAAATCATCAACATCTGGTCCCATTGCGATGATCGACTCCAAGTAATGTCCTTATAATGAGCAAATGCACAGCGGAAGACTTAATTTGTACCTGAGAATAACATTCTTTAAAATGTCAACATAAAGTTGGTGAGATATAGGTTTTATTGCTAGCAGCGTTATAACTATGGACCACAAGATTTCATGTTTATACATAATACACTCCTCGTGTATGAAAAGTCGTTGAGCACTTGGTAACCATACTTAACATTTAAATCACAGCAGCATATTCTTAAATAAACCCTACACCGTACCAAGTGTAGTAACGAAACGAAGTACTGTGCAACCGTTTAAAACTGGTCGTCCAGCCCGGTTGGGGTTGTCAGGCCCGATAGATCTATCAACAGGATTCGCGTTTACGCTCCTCACGTAAATATTAGCTACCAAGTATAAAGAAATATGCCATGGTACAACTCAACGTAGAATTTATTTTTGATCACTTGTGTCCATAAAGTAAATCATTTATAAAAAAAACAGCGCATGTATTCTCAGCCCAAAAATATTTAGAGTTTAAAAAGGGACTATATACTCACCTAATGTATTTTGTAGTAAAAATACATATAACATCACTGAACATGTATAAGGTTGGCCTTCGATTCACGAACCTAAATCCAGTATATATATTAACACATGTAATAATATTCAAACAAGTTTATTTATTATTATTAATATAATTGTTATCTTAATAATTCATATGTTTTAATAAATAGGTTAATCATAACTATGTTATATATTTCTAATAAATAGTTAATATCTTTATATTGGATTCTCATTAGAGTATTTTTATTAAAATATATATAATGTACTAAAATTTATATAAATAATTATATAATATGTAACTTAAAAAAAACATTTTATTTATTTATTTATTTTTTTAAAATGACCCAATTGTATGTAGTATAATAAGTATATTTTTATATAAATATAATTTATTTGTTCAAATAGTAATTATACTAACAATAAATTAGTGATAATAATAATGATAATTAAATTTAATTATGATAATAATACTTAACATAATAATAATAATAATAATAATAATAATAATAATAATAATAATAATAATAATAATAATAATAATAATAATAATAATAATAATAATAATAATAATAATAATAATAATAAGAACAAGATTAGAAAACTACCTTCAAAAGGATTTATTAAAAAGAAATGCCTAGAACGAGACTCGAACCCGTGACCTCTCGGGTAACATCCAACACCCTTTACCACTCAACCGTTGTCTGTTTTTATGAATATAATGGAACCTGTTTTTATTTATCCCATCATAATTACTCATCTTCTTCCTCCTTAAACACCCCATGAACGAATCCATTTACTGATTTTGTTATAAAACAACATTTAAGTTCTTCAGATAGTTTAGAAACTCTTCCAAATTATATGTTTGTAATTAAAACAAAAAAATAATAATATATAATTCATGTTTTTACAAAAGCTGCTGTCACAGCTCAAACACAAAAAAAAAAAATTGTTTTCGGTGTTACATGCGTTTTTAGTTAATTGTTATAAAACAAACTTGGTTTCAAATGATTCGTAAAAACTTTGTGAACCCTTAATTGAAACAGAAACATTAAATTGAAATCGAATTTCATGAAGATCATGAAGTTTGACTTTCTGCTAAGTAAACTTTGACTCGACAATTGAGGCTCGATATGAAAAGATAGAATATGAGATTTTTCAGAAAGTTTAAACGATCGATTCTTAACCAAATTGCAATATTAGTTTTTGAAAATCGATTCATATTTGAATTATGGCTAATAAGAATATCGAACAGAGGGTGTTCTTTGTTTCAGTAAACAATAAATAAATAAATAAAATTTGGTAACTGATAATTGAGGATATTGGTAATTCGTTGGAGTGTATTTTAGCCTGATATCGTGATTTTATAGAGGGTGTGTGCCGACCACATTAAATCAGAAACACTGAGAATATCAAAAAAAAATCGATAATTGATATGAATTGTCAAATGGGTTTTGTTTGTACTAAACCTATATTCGTTACCATGTAAATCAAAGCAGAAAACAACGAAGATTTTGGACCCAGGATAGTGACAGGGAAATTACAAGTGAGCATCGATTTTCTTTTTTTTTTTTTTTTAAATCTGATTTATATATAATCTTATTTAAATAATTAAGTATATCAATAAATATTATATAAACAAAAATTATAAATACTAATATTAACAACTAAAATAATAATCAATATTTACAAATGATATTATTAATGATATTAATAATAAATTATTTTTATGATACTATTAATAATATTGAAAATATTTAGAAGATGAGGTTAATGATAATAAAATTCATCTAATTAAAATTTTATCATTCTAAAAATAAATTTATTTATATATATATTTTTTTAACTTTAATAAAGTTTTTAAATTGCAAAGTACATTTAATAATTATGTATAAAATCCATATATGTCTATATATATTTGCATATCTAATTTCACACATTTGTTCGTGAATCACTAGGCATGGTCAAAAGGTAACTGATTATCCGAATATAGATTCCAAACTTTCTAGACTCAATATTGAGGTTTTTGCTTATCGTGTCGGAAACATATAGAGTTTAAGGTTTAAATTTGGTCGGAAATTTTCGGGTCGTTACAGTACCCACCCGTTAAAGAAATTTCGTCCCCGAAATTTGGTAGAGGTTGTCATAAATAACAATAGGAATGTTTTCATGACAAATATGAGGTATTAATGGAGTTTTATTAGTATTGAAAGATATAGATAAAATAATTCGATTATGTGAAGCGCACGAGTGAAGCTATCACCAAAAGAGTGAAATGAGTAAATATGGAATCGTTTTTAATCGATGACGTGATTAGAATTGATTTTCCGGAATTTATGGAATTAAAGAAAATCTTACGTAATAAGATTTGGTTCTTCGGCGATTTAGAAAACAGGATCTCCTTTGATTTAATGCGGTAATCTGTTTCGATTTCTTTGTCAAATATCTCACTATAAATCTACCCCTTATACTTCGATGTTCTTGTTTCTGTTTTCTATAATCATTGTCATCCATAGTTAATACTCTCTCCTTTTTGCTGCGATCTATATTCCAATTTCTATTTTGGGGATTTGTCCCTTCGTTTCTTCTTCCCGTATTTAAGTCAAGCAATCAATGGTCCGGAGTTTATAGGTATGAGATTTGAATTGAACTTAATTAATGCTCTTAGAAAGAAAGGGTAATGACACGATTTTGATTTGTCAAATTACCAGAATTTCTTGGAAAAGACCGAATCATCAAGAGAATATTTTCTTGTTAGATTTAAAGATTGAATAGAATGTAAGAGCCGTGTAACATGGCATATGATGATGGTACTGTGAATCATCACTTTTCATTAGAAACTTAGCATGACTTACTTTAATATAATGAAGTTGATCAAGTTTCATTATATTATACTAATTCATGTATCAGTTCCCAACACTACTTCAATGCATTCATATTTTAAACTCGAAGGGTCCCGAATTTAGAAACTGACACAGTTTCTTTTATGTTGTAACGCAGATATCACGGAGAGATACATGATCTCAGATAAGAATAGTTGTGAAAATATCTCCAGAAATTTGAAGAACATGTATAACGGAAGATATGAAGATATCTTATAATATCTAAGATAAGATGATGATGAATAATATCATCTGGAAAGGTTTAGAATAAGGAGTAAGGTTCTTTCTAACGGGTTCAGCAGGCACTGAATCGTTTGGATTCTTTGAAGTCAAACTTATTCTTTGTGATTTGTCCACAGCCTCCTTCATACTTTGCTCAATTCATTTTCCAGTTCCTAACCTTCCCTTTTTATGAACTTTACCAACATACTGTACTTTATCGTTAAACTTTTGACTGTTAAAGTCGTTTATGGTTTTTGCTGCTTCATCAGTATTTTAAGAACTACTTCATAGTTCAGGGTGTTTTTCAGAAACTTCATATTCGGAGTATGAATTTCTTAGGGATAAACGTTATAGGTATAACTGAAGAAATGCTACTAGATTTTCAAAATACTAATTGCGGATTCCGCCGAAGAGATAATGAGCTGCTGATATATCTGCTGATGATGTCATGGGATATAAAAGGTTCTCTGGTAACGATGACGGAAGAACAACGTGTATATATCGAGGTTGTAATGAAAGTAGTCTTGCTGAGAAGTCAAAGTGGAGCTGTGACAAAATTGGCTACTTGAAAAGAAATCGTATGGTTGTTTTTGCTAATGAATGATAAGGAATTCGATGCGAATAGGTTTTAACTATATATAGTTTCAAAAGTTTTTCAGATGCATAACTGTATGCATGAATCTTTCTTCCATAGGCGAGGTGCGACTGGTTCAACTTCTCGATCGAGGTGTTTTCAAGAATCATGAAAGATTTGTTCGCGAATTGTAATTGTCAAGGTACAAATAAGGTTTAGGATAAAATCAAGTGGCAAACTTGAAGAATTGTTTAGTTTCATATGTTATAATCTATATTTTAATTCATTTACTTGTCCAAAGTTAGCAGTCTAATAGTCCGATTGTCCAATAGTCCAATAGTTCAACAGTTCAATATATTAAAATATAATTTAATATACATAATTAATTAATACGTATCGTGACCCGTGTACCGGTCTCGGTGTCGATCACAACTCAAAGTATATATATATTTTGGAATCAACTCCGACCCTGTATAGCCAACTCCCACCTTCACATATAGAGTGTCTATGGTTGTTCCGAAATATATATATAGATGGGTCAATATGATAAGTCGAAACCTTGTATACGTGTCCCGTTATTTAAAGTGCATAAAATAAATAAATATATATCATGACCCATTATACAACGTGTTGTCTCAGAATTAATCTGACGTATTGTTGTACATGTGTCCCGACAGTATGTAAAGTGCAGAAATTAAATAACAATAAATAAAATTGCGAGAATGTAAATTGCGATAAATTAAATGTTAGCCGGGAACAGTTAGCTAGGAACAGTTAGCGTGGATTCCTAACAATATTTTAGTTAGTTAATTCGTCTGTTTCTAACAAATTTTATTTTGTCCAATGTTTTCTTCTTTATGCCACTTGTTGGATTCTGATAGGTCAAAATCCGAATATGAAATTTGAATGGAAATGATTAATCTGGAATGAACAGATACGTATATCAGTGATTGTAAGTAGGATAGCAAATGACCGTTGAATCAGATTCGAAAAATGTACAGTGTAACTTATTAATGTGAAATCCAAATATTCCTCGGGTACTACCCACCCGTTAAAATATTTTCATCATTAATAGTTTGTACGAAGGGATTTTTAATTACAATCTTTATGAAAATATACTTGCATATATATTTTCTTCAGATGTAATCATGGATTTAATGAGTCAATAAGATATCAAACTCATTTGATTTATCGTTAGTACTTAATTACATGATCTCTAAAACATTAGAGATTACATAATTGCCATGTCGAACGAAGATATATGAGGTAGAACGATACGTAAAGCGAAGATAATCGATGTAGAACGATAGGTAGAACGAAGATAAAGTAGATAGAACGATACGTAAAACGATGATTAGGCTCGAGGTACAGAATGAGATGTTGAGGCAGGTGATGTTGAAACTTGGGTTGTTGGTGGTACTGGTGTTGATGTTGGTGCCGGTGATGTTGCCGGAGCTGTTAAATTTTGCACCATATTCTCCAAAACTACTACTCGAGCGCGAAGTTCGTTGACTTCTTCTACTAACCCCGGCCGGTTATTAGTGTGAGATGGAGGTTGGATTTCTTCTCTAGTTCCGTTAATGGTAGCCTCAAGACGAAAAATTCTTGCAACGAGGGTATAAACAGTATTGCGAACAGGTTCGCCGGTGAGCGGGTCGAGTACTCTGACATTAGGCGGTAGATTCGGCTCATGATATGGAGTACCTTCTTCATTTCTCCATATAGTAAGTATTTCGCGAACCCATCCCCACTTTCTAAAGAAATCTCGGTAGTTGATCGGTTGATGCGCTCCCGTCACACTATCTTCGGAGTCAGAGGAACTTTGTCGATTCATGGAGGCCATCGTATGCGATCACAGAAAGATTTTTGGTATGAAAAGCTTAGTGAGAGCAATGAGAGTTGGATGGTATACTCAATGCATAATATGCATAAATATATATAGTACCAGGATCCCTTAAATTACGGAGAAATTTACGGAAAATATTAGGCAAAGTTTACCGTAATAGATACGCTAGGATATGAATTTGTCTATACACTATCAATGCAGTAAATGCAATCAGACGTGTCTAGACTTAAGCAGGCAATTCCTAAAGATGATAAGCAGATAGTTTTCGACTAGAAATGATAAGCAAAACTTTTTGACAGGTAGACACGGTCAAAGTCCAGACTCACTAATGTATCCTAACAACTACCAGTTAGACACACTAATGCAAGGTCTGGTTCGCTAAGAACCTGGCTCTGATACCACATGTAACAACCCGTCCTTATCCACCTGGACGAAATCATCAACATCTGGTCCCATTGCGATGATCGACTCCAAGTAATGTCCTTATAATGAGCAAATGCACAGCGGAAGACTTAATTTGTACCTGAGAATAACATGCTTTAAAATGTCAACATAAAGTTGGTGAGATATAGGTTTTATTGCTAGCAGCGTTATAACTATGGACCACAAGATTTCATGTTTATACATAATACACTCCTCGTGTATGAAAAGTCGTTGAGCACTTGGTAACCATACTTAACATTTAAATCACAACAGCATATTCTTAAATAAACCCTACACCGTACCAAGTGTAGTAACGAAACGAAGTACTGTGCAACCGTTTAAAACTGGTCGTCCAGCCCGGTTGGGGTTGTCAGGCCCGATAGATCTATCAACAGGATTCGCGTTTACGCTCCTCACGTAAATATTAGCTACCAAGTATAAAGAAATATGCCATGGTACAACTCAACGTAGAATTTATTTTTGATCACTTGTGTCCATAAAGTAAATCATTTATAAAAAAAACAGCGCATGTATTCTCAGCCCAAAAATATTTAGAGTTTAAAAAGGGACTATATACTCACCTAATGTATTTTGTAGTAAAAATACATATAACATCACTGAACATGTATAAGGTTGGCCTTCGATTCACGAACCTAAATCCAGTATATATATTAACACATGTAATAATATTCAAACAAGTTTATTTATTATTATTAATATAATTGTTATCTTAATAATTCATATGTTTTAATAAATAGGTTAATCATAACTATGTTATATATTTCTAATAAATAGTTAATATCTTTATATTGGATTCTTATTAGAGTATTTTTATTAAAATATATATAATGTACTAAAATTTATATAAATAATTATATAATATGTAACTTAAAAAAAACATTTTATTTATTTATTTATTTTTTTTAAAATGACCCAATTGTATGTAGTATAATAAGTATATTTTTATATAAATATAATTTATTTGTTCAAATAGTAATTATACTAACAATAAATTAGTGATAATAATAATGATAATTAAATTTAATTATGATAATAATACTTAACATAATAATAATAATAATAATAATAATAATAATAATAATAATAATAATAATAATAATAATAATAATAATAATAATAATAATAATAATAATAATAATAATAATAATAATAAGAACAAGATTAGAAAACTACCTTCAAAAGGATTTATTAAAAAGAAATGCCTAGAACGAGACTCGAACCCGTGACCTCTCGGGTAACATCCAACACCCTTTACCACTCAACCGTTGTCTGTTTTTCTGAATATAATGGAACCCGTTTTTATTTATCCCATCATAATTACTCATCTTCTTCCTCCTTAAACACCCCATGAACGAATCCATTTACTGATTTTGTTATAAAACAACATTTAAGTTCTTCAGATAGTTTAGAAACTCTTCCAAATTATATGTTTGTAATTAAAACGAAAAAAAATAATATATAATTCATGTTTTTACAAAAGCTGCTGTCGCAGCTCAAACACAAAAAAAAAAATGTTTTCGGTGTTACATGCGTTTTTAGTTAATTGTTATAAAACAAACTTGGTTTCAAATGATTTGTAAAAACTTTGTGAACCCTTAATTGAAACAGAAACATTAAATTGAAATCGAATTTCATGAAGATCATGAAGTTTGACTTTCTGCTAAGTAAACTTTGACTCGACAATTGAGGCTCGATATGAAAAGATAGAATATGAGATTTTTCAGAAAGTTTAAACGATCGATTCTTAACCAAATTGCAATATTAGTTTTTGAAAATCGATTCATATTTGAATTATGGCTAATAAGAATATCGAACAGAGGGTGTTCTTTGTTTCAGTAAACAATAAATAAATAAATAAAATTTGGTAACTGATAATTGAGGATATTGGTAATTCGTTGGAGTGTATTTTAGCCTGATATCATGATTTTATAGAGGGCGTGTGCCGACCACATTCAATCAGAAACAGTGAGAATATAAAAAAAAAATCGATAATTGATATGAATTGTCAAATGGGTTTTGTTTGTACTAAACCTATATTCGTTACCATGTAAATCAAAGCAGAAAACAACGAAGATTTTGGACCCAGGATAGTGACAGGGAAATTACAAGTGAGCATCGATTTTTTTTTTTTTTTTAAATCTGATTTATATATAATCTTATTTAAATAATTAAGTATATCAATAAATATTATATAAACAAAAATTATAAATACTAATATTAACAACTAAAATAATAATCAATATTTACAAATGATATTATTAATGATATTAATAATAAATTATTTTTATGATACTATTAATAATATTGAAAATATTTAGAAGATGAGTTTAATGATAATAAAATTCATCTAATTAAAATTTTATAATTCTAAAAATAAATTTATTTATATATATTTTTTTTAACTTTAATAAAGTTTTTAAATTCCAAAGTACATTTAATAATTATGTATAAAATCCATATATGTCTATATATATTTGCATATCTAATTTCACACATTTGTTCGTGAATCACTAGGCATGGTCAAAAGGTAACTGATTATCCGAATATAGATTCCAAACTTTCTAGACTCAATATTGAGGTTTTTGCTTATCGTGTCGGAAACATATAGAGTTTAAGGTTTAAATTTGGTCGGAAATTTCCGGGTCGTTACACCTAAACAAATAGGTTGTATCAATAACGATAGTCACGATTGGTCAAAGATGTTCAATTAGTCCTATGGCTCAATACGACTCGATTATGTAGCATGTGAATCAAATTGTCAAGTTTCATGCAAGATGCAAGTGTAGAATCATGTTAGAAAGATTGCATAATCATTTGGTTAAGTTTGGCAAAAAGTCAACTTTGGTCGGTCAAAGTCAACGAAAAAGTCAACACGTTCGGGTCGGGTCCCGAACTATTTTTCTGAGGTTTTTAATCATATATGAGCATGTTAGAACAAGTTTCATGTGAATCGGACGTCCATAGCATAGCAAACATTTTTCGTAAATTGACCAAGCAAAACAGAATCTGATAGTGCAATTGGACGGCGTCCCAGAGTCTGGACGGCGTCCAAGTCTGAAGGGCTGGACGGCATCCCAGAGTCTGGACGGCGTCCAGATCAGTATACAGACCCTGTTTTGCTGAAACACAAATGCACGAACCAAAAACCAAACAAACTCAAATCATGATCCGCAAACAACCAAAACATGTATCATACACCGTTGGAAAGGTATTTTGACGAAGAAAATGACTAGAAACATTTCAACAAGTAATTCAACACTTACAACAACCCAAAACTGCATTAAACATTCATAATCAAAGGTTCAAGTCCTAAAAATGCATTTCATGATTCGGGTAACCAATTTACATGTATAATATGCCGTTTCGAAGGTAATCAAACACACAATGCAACAAAACACTTATCAACAATATTTCATAGCATTTGATACATCAAAAGTTCATATAAAGCTTATCAAACCCTAACCAAAATCTCAAAACCAATAATCATGTTAATGTAAGGTATTCATGTCAATCAACACACCAAAATGAAGCTAATGAAGTAACTAACACTTTGAACACACAACCATTAACATCTAAACACATTTCATCATCCAAAATCAAAGATTTAACAAGCTCTTTTTCAAGTTCATGCTAGTTATGTCAATTCACAAGATCGAGCATACAAATTACATATACGACATCACAATGAGCCATAGACACTAATTAACACACCTTTAAGTCAAGAACACTAAGATTATGAAATTTAGAGTTTTTAGAAAGTTACCCAATCGAGATGAAATTAGTATCAAAATGTAGAGAATGAAGAGAGGATTCCAAATATGTAATTTGTTTTGATGTTAGCCTCCAAAATCAGATTTAGATGATGAATTAAGGATTGAATGTTGAGAGGATTTGGAAGTAGTAAAAGATGAGGATGAAAATGAATGGATGAAATGGGTTTGACCCTTTGACCTAGTCAATGGTTTGATCCCTTGTCAAGTTTAGTCCCTCAACTTTCGTTCGGGTGCGTGAATTACCTAAACGGGATAATTTAAAACGCGTATTAACGGGAGATGTTATAGTCATATAACGCACTTTAAATAATTAAACGGAAAAGTAAATGGAAAAAGGCGGGATGTTACATGAGCGTTTACAGAGGACCATGAGCTGTCTACTCCAGCAAATTGAAAAAAGGGAGCCGGACACTTTTCAGGCTAATTCACTAGCTGATTCGAGGGGTAATACGCACATACCCGAGGTGGAGAGTGTTGAGCCTACCATCATTACATCACCCACCACCCCAGTTGTAAATACTTTTGAAATTCTTAAGTCGGATATTGATGAAGAAGAATCCTGGGATACAATTTTGTATTCATGGGATAATGATAATGATGAAGTTTTAATTTCGGAGATTGAAGTGGTGGAATCATCCGAAATCGTGGAGGGTGACGAACTTGATATAAAGAAACCACTTGAGGAATCCCCTCCTCATATGGGTTCTATATATCCTCAAGAAATTGGTATTTGAGATACGGTGTATGAAGATCCATTTGGACAGGATCCACCTGAAAGATTAAAATTTTTGCTGCAAGCCGCACTTAGGAGAGAGTCATGTGTTGACTCTCGGGTTAGGTATTCCTTTTTCAAGAAATTGAAAAAGGAATTATATGATATATTGTATACCACCTGAGGGGTAAATGACTGGCTTACGTTACTTATTCGTGGAAATTTTTCCACGGATTTTACACGTCGTTCGATAAGTGTGGGGAAGAATGACCCCTTAGGTATTAAAAGAAGGGGTAAAGTTGGGTGCACAACTCATTAATAAATATGCACCATATAAAATGAGTATTGTGCTATGTGCTGCAATTTTCAAAGACTGGCATGAAGTTCAACAAAATACTTGCATGATGATTGATTTGTGATAGCGTTTAAGTAATGGATGATGTTCTTATCGTGACAGCCAATTCAGCGCCATCATCCTGTGATCTTCGGTTTAAATCCTAGAAAGTATTAAATCTCTTTCATACTATATGCCCTCTCGAATTTTACAATTTTTCCGATTTCATGTAATGAGGGCATTACATAATCTTAAGTGTGGGGAAGGAGTAAATTCTTTCAGGTTTTACAAAAACATGGTTTGAAATGGCTTAAAATGTGGGTTTTACAAAAAAAAATGGTTTAAAATGGCTTAAAATGTGAAAATTTTTAACTTTATAAATTCATTTGCATGAATTTATATTGTATAAAAGACTCAAGAAATAGCCAACTAAGAAAATGATCAACACGCTATATCACATACTTCGCGCAAGGATTCTATGGTACTTTGTTGAATCAGAAATCAAATCCAATACTCATTGAATTAAGGAAGTCAAGTCTTCCAAAATGACGCACTTGCTAACTTATGTTAGAAGATGTAGTCCAGAACAGCTGTAGGTTGACAAAAAATCTTGAAAAGTCATCTCTATCATCGTCTGGAAATTCACCTCACCTCAACATCAAACAGGGTTTTTGGTGGTCAGACTTATCCTAACCATGAGATGGATCTGTCTCGTACAATGGGGGCACAGTGCAAATTAGCTTTTATGACTAATGAATCTAATCACCAGATGGATGATCTCCGTAAAGATCAATCGCATCTATGTTGACTGCGGTCAACATACATATGCCATAACAAATTGAGGTGTGCAAACTTATGGTTCACCGATGATATTTGGACATGATATAGTTTCTTCTAAACTTATGCTATTTTATGAACTATATTGTGTAAAACTATTTTTGATATAGGACATCCGGTTACAAGTTCCTGATACTACAATCATGGGGGCGAGTAGCTTGCTAATCGCCGACTGAGGCTTCAGTTTTCAGTTACCCTCAACCGGACTTTGAGGTTAAAACCGGAAAACTTGATTAGTGTAAAAACTAACATGAATATTTTTCAAAATATCAAAGGTTTTCCGCAAAGATCCTAAATTCCCTAAGGATCCAAATTTTCAAGAAATGTGCACTTTAAAACCCACCTTTCGACTTTGGTGTGATTTCAATTCGCGTGTGTACTCCAAAGGTGTGTGTATACTCAAAACGTGTGCGTGTGTTACATTGTGAAATAAATAAAAAGTGTGAGTGTGATTCGTATGTGTTTTCAGAAATATGTGTGTTCATTATAATATATTTTAGTTTTTGTAAGTCTTGCTTGAGGACAAGCAAGATTTAAGTGTGGGGATTTGATAATGCCAAAATTATACATATTTGTTGTCATTATTTCGATCCGATTTTGTATCATTTTGTATGTAATTGGTGTACTTGTGTATTGTAATAAGTTAAAATGTGTGTAAAATCCGTTGCGAGTGTTGAAGCGAAGATTTATCGAAAACATTGCTGATTTTAGAAGATTCTACGTACCTACACCGTTTTGGCCATAACTCGGTCATACGGACTCGAAAAAAGGTGAATCCGGATCCCAGACGTCCGTAACTCAGAGCACTACAACTTTTGTTTAGAAATTTCCTCATTTTACTCAAGGGATGCGGCGCATCTGATAGGGATGTGGCGCATCTGAAAGGGATGCGGTGCATCGGTGCAGTTTTCTTGTTCGAAATTATTAAATGCGGCATTTCAGAGGCATACGGCGCATCAGTAAGGTCAGATGCGGTGCATATCTTTTAGATGCGGTGTATCTGGGTATAAAACGTCAAAAATGAGCTGGAAATGACCTGTACGTGAGCTGGGTGGTAGGTGAGAAGGTGATGCGGCGCATCACAAAGAGATGCGGCGCATCGGAGGCTGAAATACCTACTTTTCTTACTATTTAAAGGGTCTAAACTCATTCTAAACATACATCACAATATAGATCAGTTCTAGTCCGAGAAGGGGGCTTTCCCTAGCCATTCGAAAGGGTTCTTCACCCTTTTGAGCATTAAGATTGAAGAATGGATCATATGCTACGATAGGTACTCTCGGTTTCATTTATTTTAGTGATAAGATTATGAATTCCTATTGTTTCGATTGTATTGTTATAACCTCCATTATTATGATTGGCTAAAGCCTTGTGTGTTTACTTTAATGTATGATTTATGGTTTGGGATTGTTCTATCTTTTAATGTTATTTAAGTTATTATGATGTTTGATTGATTAAATTACCATGTCCAACCAAAAGAACCATAGTTATGCTAGTTTGGTACTTTTCTTCAATTACATAGTTTGTTAACTACATGGGACACTAGGAACACAATCTATGCTTCAATACTTTTAGTAATCTAGACGGGTAAAAATATACTTAATTGACGACTTTGCTATATGTTTAGATCGGTAATTGAATAAGTACTAGAACTACATAGTCATGAATTTACCTCAAGTGATTGTTGTAATTTAGGTTTTACGTGAGTTTAACTGGGTTGGGTCTAAATAATCTAATCAATCTAAATCAATTATGTTCTTCCGTAGATCCATTGTTGTAAGTATCCATTTACTCTAGTTCAATTATACAAGTTATGAATTGGTTTATGTGAGTTTATCAATGTTCATGGCTTGTACTTCAACACCTAGTGATTAGACATCTACATGTGAGTGTAGGATGGTAATTGAATGGTAACTATATTTTACAATAGTGTAGTTTATTTAGAGTGATCTTAATAAACTAGGTTTTATATGAATTCAACCAAGGAAGAGTATTATTGATTAAACATAGGTAAAGAAGAATTAATGACAGGGTTTATGTGAATTTACTAAGTTTATAGTTCTCGGTTTATAGATATTGTGAGATTGATATAAGCCATTTACATTTACTTGTAACTACATAATAACGGGTTTAACTATAAAAGAACAATCCCTATCATTTATCAAGCATTGAAGTAAACACCGCCTTCTCATCCTCGTTATTCATTTCATTTTAATTAATGTTATTTACATAGCAATTCAACAATTAAAACTCACTCTTAGAATTATTAATCGTTTAAAGTCCTTAAAACAAACTTCTCCCTGTGGATCGAACTGGTCAATATACTTGCTAGTTACTGCATGATTGGGTTTTAGTTGCCTGTATTATGTGTTAATTATTAAGCATATTGTCTACATTTTAAAGGTTATGTCTTAACACATCAATAGCTCATTTTCGGATCACCGTTTATTTTAAAATCACATAAGTTCGAATTTAACTTGCTTAACATTGATCGAATGACAATTGAGTGTTTCTATCGTTTCCTAAATAGATCACAATATATATTTAATATGCTTTATTTATATATATAGATATATTTTAAATAATAATTATTATAATATCCTATTTTTATTTTATTAATTTTTAATAACAACATATAATATTATTTATATATACACATATCTATTTACAATTAATTGTTCGTGAATCGTCGAGAGCGGTCGAAGGTTAAATGAATATATGAATCAGTTTAAAAAATTTTGAGACTAAACCCAACAGACTTTGCTTATCGTGTCAAAACTATATAAAGATTAAGTTTAAATTTGGTCGGAAGTTTCTGGGTCGTCACAAAATCACCCTAAGAGCTCCCAAAATCGGCTGCCAAAAAGATTACCCCAAGAGATAAAAACTGCACCCTATTTATAAAATCTAATTTCTGGCCGACCTATTCCGCGCGGTGCACAGATCAGTGCGCGGCGCGCACATCTAAATAAATCACCCTGGACAAAATTAATAAATCCCTGATCTGATTCGAAGTACAATTGCGAGATGCGCATCCTTTCGCGCGGCGCACACTTCCACATAAATTATGTTGTTCAAAAATATAAAGCTTCTGATCTATTTTGAAGTAGAACTGCGTGGTGCGCATCCTTCCGCGCGGCGCACACCCCCTGTATTCAGCAAGTCTTCGCCATTTTTGCATATCACAAGTCTTGGTCTCGTCCCAAATCAACCAATAACACACAAACTGTTGTAAACGCGCCATAACACCATAAAACACTCAATTAATCACTTCTCGGCTCTCAAATCATAATCTTCCAAATAATCGCAAATAATAACCAAAACCGTATCCGAATGGACTAAAAAATGACTGATATTGCCATGATAAATATATGAGAAATGTGCAATATCACATAACTCCATTATCACCTACCTTTATCCATTCCGCTTGAATTCTAGAGAGAGAGGAGAGTTCTTGAGTGAGAAAGCTCAAATCAAAGAGGAAGAAGTTGATTTCGGACCAAAGCGCGTGTGTTAAAGTTGTCCATCTAATCACTAGCTACGTGGTGATTGTGGTGGTAAACCCTAACTTTGATTTCCTTATTTTAATTTGTTTAAGGGTTAGGGTTTGGGTTAGTGATGAACATAAAACCCATATTTGGTGATTTTGGGTGTTCTTGGGTAAGATTGGGCCATGAGGATTCAAAGATGACTAACCTAGGGTTTTGGTATGATAAATGGGCTTATGAGTCATTATTGGTTAGTTAATTACTAGCACACCTAATTATTAATCAAATGGGTGTTAATTGGGTTAGTCGATGACCCGAAATGGGTGTGTGACTTTAACATGGTCAAATGAGTAATAATTCACCTAGTTGGGAAAGATGGGTATGAAATACCCTAATTGTGTATTAGTTAGTGTTGTTGAACCTTAATCACTAGCTTTTAGTGATTTATGATTGTCTTGACCTTAAATGGACGGTTTTTGGTGTAAATGGGGCATTTAATGCATTTAAGTCATTAAATGCATATGAGTGAATTGTTGGTGTTTAGTCCAACTAGTTTGTGTGTTGATTGAGTACTTATTGTATTAGGTACTTTGCTTTGAAGCTTTCGAAAGTTTAAAACCGTCACCGAATCGTTAAGGTGAGTGGAATAATTATATATGTATGTATATGATTTATTTACTTGTGGGGTATGGGTTAAAGCTCGATGTTGACGATACCATATCCTAGAGTATATTGCTTGATTGTTTAGATGAGGGTTAAAGTTCGATGTTGACGGTACCTCAAGTATGGATTTAAAGTTCGATGTTGACGAAGCCATACCACTATTGTAGTGATCTTTGATGAGGATTTAAGTTCGATGTTGACGATACCTCATATGTGGGTTTAAGTTCGATGTTGACGATACCACATTAATTAGGACGGATGGGAAATAAGTTCGATGTTGACGATACCATTCGTAGGGCTAGCCTTGGGATTTGAATACTAATAGATGTTGTGAACATCAATGATGTGTATTGTGTTGTAGCATATTGTATTGTTTGTGTTATATGCTATTGTTATACTAGCTTATGTTATCGAGGATTTAGCATTATACATTATGAAGGTATGCTAATTATATTGCTAGTATGTATGCGGATTTGGTATAAGTGTTTGCAAGTAAATAAGTTATATATGTATATGTATAATTATTGCATTCACTAAGTGTTTTGCTTACCCTCTCATTGTTTACCTTTTTATAGGCTCCGGCGTGGACAAGGGTAAGGGCGTTCGTTTGAATTAGTGATCCCGCTTTGTTTTGATAGGGGACACTTTTTGGATGTGTTAGCTTTTGAAGTTTAACCGAGATTTGGGTAGTTTAACCCCCAAAAATCATGCTCTAGTGTCCTTTGGAGTTTAAACTAGTGTGGTCAAAACTTACATTTTGTATGAAACTCGTAACTCGGGTCGATGTGGGCCCCGTTTCGTAAAACTTATTTTATTATTGAATCGTGTGAGTTTTTCATATATTAACGTGTTGTGAAAAGCGTTTTGTCTATAAATGTTGGGAAGTGGAAGATCTTTAAACGAAAAATGCAAATTTCGGACAGAAGCTGAAACAGCTTGTGCGCACCACGCACCCTAAGGTGTTGCGCGCCGCGCACTGTTCTGTTTAAAAAAAATAAAAATTCACGTATTCAGTTAGATAACGGGTTGTGTTGTTACATGTTCCTGTTTAAATACCACTATGAAACTTTTTTTTATTTAATATTGTATTTAGATACATCGAGAATCATGTTTTGGGCTACTATTTCACCACTAGCTACAAAACGTTGCTGCTTTTATAACATCATGGTTTTATAGTTTGAGTATTTTTAGCCGCTTTTTTATTTCTCTAGATTCATAACCTAGTTTTTGATTTTGTTTCTAAATTTCATATTGAATGCGAATATATGAGAGTGTAGTTTAGTTTTGATGATAATTAATGGACGAAAAACACATATTTGAAGTCACTACATTCTCCACAAAATCGGGCAAAATTTTGTGGAGAATTTTTCGAAAAATTTTCAATTGCATATTAGGCCCATTTTCGCCAGATAACTAGAAAACGACGCTACGAGCAAGACTTCCTTAAGGCTTCCCCTCGTTCGAAGCAGTTTAGATTCCAAAAAAGACGTTTTACTATTTTTAAAGATGGATTTTGCACTTTTAGATCTTAAAATAAGTAATACCTTCAAATGTGAATTGTTATGCCTATTTAAATACCATAATGATACTTATTTTTTTTTATTAATATTGTATTTAGGCACATCAAGAATCATGTTTGGGCTACTATCTCTCCACTAGCAACAAAACGTTTTTGCTTTTATAACGTCTTTGTTTTATTGCTCGAGTATTTTTAGCCGCTTTTTTATTTCTCTAGATTCATAACCTTATACTTATTTTTGTTTCCAAATTACATATTGAATGCGAATATATGAGAGTGTAGTTTCATTTTTATGATAATTAATGGCCGCTAAACACATATTTGAAGTCACTACATTCTCTACAAATCGGGCAAAATTTTGTGGAGTATTTTCCTAAAAATTTGCAATTGCAGATTAGGCCCATTTTCACATGATAACTCGAAAATGGCATTACGAGCAAAACTTCCTTAAAGGGTTCCCCCGGTTCGAAGCAGTTTAGAATCTAAAAATGACATTTTACAATTTTTAAAGGGGAATTTTGCACTTTTAGATCATAGGATAAGTAATACCTTCACATGTGAATTGTTGTGCCTGTTTAAATACCACAATGATACATGTTTTTATTTAATATTGTATTTAGGCACATCGAGAATTATGTTGGGGCTACTATCTCACCACTAGCTATAAAACGTTGTTGCTTTTATAACGTGTTTGTTTTATTACTCGAGTATATTTTTAGCCGCTTTTTTATTTCTCTAGATTCATAACCCTTTTTTTCTGTATTTCATATTGAATACAAATATATGAGAGTGTAGTTTCGTTTTGATGATAATTAATGGCCGAAAAACACATATTTGAAGTCACTACATTCTCCACAAAATCGGGCAAAATTTTGTGGAGAATTTTTCGAAAAATTTTCAATTGCAGATTAGGCCCATTTTCGCAAGATAACTAGAAAACGACGCTACGAGCAAGACTTCCTTAAGGCTTTCCCCTGTTCGAAGCAGTTTAGATTCCAAAAAAAAGACGTTTTACTATTTTTAAAGGTGAATTTTGCACTTTTAGATCTTAGGATAATTAATACCTTCACATGTTAATTGTTGTGCCTGTTTAAATACCACTATGATATTTGTTTTTATATAAAATTATATTTAGATACATCGAGAATCATGTTGGGGCTACTATTTCACCAATAGCTACAAAACGTTGCTGCTTTTATAACATCTTGGTTTTATTGTTCGAGTATTTTTAGCTTTTTTTTTTATTTCTCTAGATTCGTAACCTAGTTTTTATTTTTGTTTTTGAATTTCATATTGAATGCGAATATATGAGAGTGTAGTTTAGTTTTTATGATAATTAACGGCCGTAAAACACATATTTGAAGTCACTACATTCTCCACAAAATTGGGCAAAATTTTGTGGAGAATTTTTCGAAAAGTTTTCAATTGCAGATTAGGCCCATTTTCGCAAGATAACTAGAAAATGACGCTATGAGCAAGACTTCCTTAAGGCTTTCCCCCGTTCGGAGCAGTTTAGATTCCAAAAAGATGTTTTACTATTTTTAAAGGTAAAATTTGCACTTTTATATCTTAGAATTAGTAATACCTTCACATGTGATTTTTTGTGCCTGTTTAAATACCACTATGATACTTGTTTTTATTTAATATTGTATTTGGATACATCGAGAATCATGTAGGGGCTACTATTTCACCACTAGCTACAAAACGTTGCTGCTTTTATAACATCTTGGTTTATTGTTCGAGTATTTTTAGCCGCTTTTTTATTTCTCTAGATTCATAACATTGTTTTTATTTTTATTTCTAAATTTTATACTGAATACGTATATATGAGAGTGTAGTTTAGTTTTGATGATAATTAATGGACGAAAAGCACATATTTGAAGTCACTACATTCTCTACAAAATGGGCAAAATTTTGTGGAGAATTTTCCGAAAAATTTCAATTGCAGATTAGGTCCATTTCGCTAGATAACTAGAAAACGACGCTACGAGTAAGATTTCCTTAAGGCTTCCCCCCGTTCGAAGCAATTTAGATTCCAAAAATGACGTTTTATATAGGGATGAGTAAAAATCCCGAAAAACCGAAACCGAACCGGTACCGGTACCGAAATTCAGTACCGATGGGGATTCAGTATCGGTTTCGGTTCTTGATTTTTAGAAATTTTGGTTCGGTACAAATAGGTACGGTATCGGTACGTTATTGGGGAAACCGACTATGGAACCGAGAATTGAGACATGGAAAATTTTATAGGCCCAAAATACTATTTGAAAATTTTGATAGGTCTTTTATCCCTAACATACTGAACTAAAAAGTAAAATGCCAAATACTCAGACTACATTCGTCTCCTCTCAACACTAGTCACGACATCAGGTTTTTCTTTTTCATCAAAGATCATGGCTTCCACTTCATCTAAAAATACAACTTAAGTAAGCTTTTATTCTTTCATTAGTAAAAAAGAGTTTTATATTGAAATTGATCTATCAATAATTTGTATAGATTACATAGTTTCGATATGTATAAAGTTAAGATATATGTTTCGTAAAAGACTTGTATATATAAAGTTTTGTATGTGATGTTAAACATAGTATCAACTGTAGTGACCCGAACTTTTCCATGTTTATATATATTAATTGAGATTGATATTTACATGATTAAATGTTTCCAACATGTTAAGCAATCAAACTTGTTAAGACTTGATTAATTGAAATATGTTTCATATAGACAATTGACCACCCAAGTTGACCGGCGATTCACGAACGTTAAAACTTGTAAAAACGACATGACGATATATATATGGATATACATATGGTTAACATGAGATTATGATAAGTAAGTATCTCCATAAGTATATTAACAATGAGTTATATACATATAAACAAGACTACTAACTTAAGGATTTCGAAACGAGACATATATGTAACGATTATCGTTGTAACGACATTTAAATGTATATATATCATATTAACATATATTAATATATCATAATATCATGATAATATAATAATTTAACATCTCATTAGATATAATAAACAATGGGTTAACAACATTAATTGAGATCGTTAACTTAAAGGTTTCAAAACAACACTTACATGTAACGACTAACGATGACTTAACGACTCAGTTAAAATGTATATACATGTAGTGTATTTAGATGTATTAAAATACTTTTGGAAGACTTCAAGACATATATCAAAACACTCATACTTAACGAAAATGGTTAAAGTTACTTCCACATTCTTTTCTTTCATCAAGAATTCTAGTCGTATTCTTACCCGTATTATACACAGCTTCAAAACGTACTTACTATGGGTATATACCAATAGGAACTAGCATGGGATTCCACTCTTGATTATGTCATGTATGACTAATCAATTTTAACTTCTACCATGAGCTAGTCAACTAACTAGAACTCCTTTTAACCACACTCACCACTCACCAATTACCACTCATCATTCACTCCATTTCACTTCCAATTCTCTTTCTAATTCTCTCTCAACACACACACACTATTACGAACATATTTTTCCAGTATTTAATCATCATCTTCATCAAAAATCACTTCAAGAATCAAGCTATAATCATCATAGGAAGAACACTTCAAGAACACTTCAAAAATCCCTTCAAGTTTACTAATTTACTTCCAAGCTTTCTAATCCATTTCAAGTAATCATCTAAGATCAAGAAACCTTTGTTATATACAGTAGGTTATCTTTCTTATTCAAGGTAATATTCATATTCAAACTTTGATTCAATTTCTATAACTATAAACTATCTTAATTCGAGTAAAAATCTTACTTGAACTTGTTTTTGTGTCATGATCCTACTTCAAGAACTTTCAAGCCATCCAAGATCCTTTGAAGCTAGATCATTTCTTGTCACTTCCAGTAGGTTTACCTACTAAACTTGAGGTAGTAATGATGTTCATAACATCATTCGATTCATATATATAAAACTATCTTATTCGAAGGTTTAAACTCGTAATCACTAGAACATAGTTTAGTTAATTCTAAACTTGTTCGCAAACAAAAGTTAATAATTCTAACTTGACTTTTAAAATTAACTAAACACATGTTCTATATCTATATGATATGCTAACTTAATGATTTAAAACCTGGAAACACGAAAAATACCGTAAAACCGGATTTACGCCGTCGTAGTAACACCGCGATCTGTTTTGGGTTAGTTAATTAAAAACTATGATAAACTTTGATTTAAAAGTTGTTATTCTGTGAAAATGATTTTTATTATGAACATGAAACTATATCCAAAAATTATGGTTAAACTCAAAGTGGAAGTATGTTTTCTAAAATGGTCATCTAGACGTCGTTCTTTCGACTGAAATGACTACCTTTACAAAAACGACTTGTAACTAATTTTTCCGACTATAAACCTATACTTTTTCTGTTTAGATTCATAAAATAGAGTTCAATATGAAACCATAGTAATTTGATTCACTCAAAACGGATTTAAAATGAAGAAGTTATGGGTAAAACAAGATTGGATAATTTTTCTCATTTTAGCTACGTGAAAATTGGTAACAAATCTATTCCAACCATAACTTAATCAACTTGTATTGTATATTATGTAATCTTGAGATACCATAGACACGTATACAATGTTTCGACCTATCATGTCGACACATCTATATATATTTCGGAACAACCATAGACACTCTATATGTGAATGTTGGAGTTAGCTATACAGGGTTGAGGTTGATTCCAAAATATATATAGTTTGAGTTGTGATCAATACTGAGATACGTATACACTGGGTCGTTGATTGATTCAAGATAATATTTATCGATTTATTTCTGTACATCTAACTGTGGACAACTAGTTGTAGGTTACTAACGAGGACAGCTGACTTAATAAACTTAAAACATCAAAATATATTAAAAGTGTTGTAAATATATTTTGAACATACTTTAATATATATGTATATATTGTTATAGGTTCGTGAATCAACAGTGGCCAAGTCTTACTTCTCGATGAAGTAAAAATCTGTGAAAGTGAGTTATAGTCCCACTTTTAAAATCTAATATTTTTGGGATGAGAATACATGCAGGTTTTATAAATGATTTACAAAATAGACACAAGTACGTGAAACTACATTCTATAGTTGAATTATCGAAATCGAATATGCCCCTTTTTATTAAGTCTGGTAATCTAAGAATTAGGGAACAGACACCCTAATTGACGCGAATCCTAAAGATAGATCTATTGGGCCTAACAAACCCCATCCAAAGTACCAGATGCTTTAGTACTTCGAAATTTATATCATATCCGAAGGGTGTCCCGGAATGATGGGGATATTCTTACATATGCATCTTGTTAATGTCGGTTACCAGGTGTTCACCATATGAATGATTTTTATCTCTATGTATGGGATGTGTATTGAAATATGAAATCTTGTGGTCTATTGTTATGATTTGATATATATAGGTTAAACCTATAACTCACCAACATTTTTGTTGATGTTTAAAGCATGTTTATTCTCAGGTGAATATTAAGAGCTTCCGCTGTTGCATACTAAAATAAGGACAAGATTTGGAGTCCATGTTTGTATGATATTGTGTAAAAACTGCATTCAAGAAACTGATTTCGATGTAACATATTTGTATTGTAATGGTCGTGTGTAAACAGGATATTTTAGATTATCATTATTTGATAATCTACGTAAAGCTTTTTAAACCTTCGTTTATAAAATAAAGGTTATGGTTTGTTTTAAAAATGAATGCAGTCTTTGAAAAACGTCTCATATAGAGGTCAAAACCTCGCAACGAAATCAATTAATATGGAACGTTTTTAATCAATAAGAACGGGACATTTCAGTTGGTATCCGAGCGTTGGTCTTAGAGAACCAGAATTTTGCATTAGTGTGTCTTATCGAGTTTGTTAGGATGCATTAGTGAGTCTGGACTTCGACCGTGTTTACTTGAAAAATGATTGCTTAACAAATTTTGTTGGAAACTATATATTTTTAACATGTGAATATTATGTGATATATTAATCTCTTAACGCGTTTGATATTATGTGATAGATGTCTACCTCTAGAACAAGTCCCATTGACTCACCTAATAATAATGAAGAGTCAAATGTAAATTGGAATGATTCGTGGACTGATTCACAAGTTCCCGAAGAGGAACCGGAAGAAGAGTCGGAACCAGAAGAAGAATCGGAACTGGAAGAAGAATCGGAACCGGATGAAGAAATAGAACCAGTGGGGGAAATAATAAAACGGTTAAGTAAAAGAAAATCCTCAACCAACCGACCAAGGTTAATTATGGTCAATGGTGTTTCCGCTAAGGAAGCAAAATATTGGGAGGATTACCAATTCTCCGATGAATCAGATTCTGACGAGAATTCTGGTGATGTTATAGAAATTACCCCAACTGAATTTAAAAAGGCAAAAAAAATAATAAGGGAAAGGGCATAAAAATAGAGAAATCTAATTCCAACCCCGATGAACTTTATATGTATCGTCAACCCCCGAAGTCCTTAAGTTGTAACAATGACCCGGGAACCTCTAAACCACCAGGTTTTTCTAAACCAATGTGGAAAACGACGGCTCATATTAGGGGAACATCATATATACCTAGAAACTTGGCAAAACGAACCAAAATCGAAGAAGATGAAACAAGCGAGTCGGAATAAGATAGTTGTATTCGTGTGGTGTAATATATGTAATATAGTGTGCTTATGCTTTATGATATATGTAAAAATTGCTTGTATTAATAAGTATTTTTTTTTATGAATCTAACTCTTGTCTATTTTACAGTATAAAAACACAAAATGGATAGACAACCCAATATTTTAAGAGACCTACCCGGAGACATGATTGATGAAATCTTGTCTAGAGTCGGTCAGAATTCTTCGGCACAACTATTTAAGGCGAGATCAGTTTGTAAGACATTCGAAGAACGTTCCAAGAATGCCTTGGTTTATAAAAGGCTTTCGTTCGAAAGATGGGGGATATCACATTGGGAAATCTATAAGTTACGATGTGTTTACTTTGACGCATATATTGCGGGGAACCCAAATGCTATTTTACGTAATGGGTTAAGAAATTATTTTGACTCAATATATCCGAATATTGGACTTCGTGATTTAGAAAAAGCGGCTAACATGCAACATAAAGAAGCATGTTATGCTTACGGATTAGTAATGTTCGCTTCTCACCAAAGTGAGAACAAGAACATCGGCCTACAACTATTAAACAAAATGTTCCCACAAGTGACGGAGTCGGTAATTGGGGTAAGAAATGAGGTTTTTAGATTGTTACGGGACTGTTGGACATTACGTAACCCTCGTCCCTTTGACGACGTTACAACACGCTGTCTTATCAACGGCCATAACGGTTATGTTCCACAAGACCAAGGATGGGAAGTAGTCCTAGTAAAACCAGAATGCATGACTTGTTTCTGGACGTATGAATTACGTGTCTTTATTGCCTTTGCTGAACGACTTGTGTACTAGCTAGAATTATCTTCACAACTATCTTGTATCAAAGTTATTGTGTGCTATATTTCATGCTTTATGTAAAATAAGCGGTATTGTAAGTTTGTAAAATATTGTATAAAAGTTTGAACGCGAAATATTATTATAATCAGTTTTTCATATAGAATTGTAGTAGTTGAATTGTATATTAGCTACTAAGTATGAACTTAACGGGTAGGTACTACCCGAATTTAAACTTATAAAACGCTAATATGAAGAAAAAGCTTTTATAAATGAGTTCATATTATGCTACGAAATACTATTAACTACTCTTAATATTCTGTATGATTAACTTGTTCCATTTGACTATTTTGAAGGAAATGGCACCGACTACTCGACACACCGTGAATATGAATGAAGAGGAATTCCGTACTTTTCTAGCTTCAAACATAGCCGCAGCGCAGGCTGCGCTACATACCAACAATAACCTTGGATCTAGCAGTACAGGAAATCGTGTTGGATGCACCTACAAAGAATTCACTGCCTGCAAACCTTTGGAATTTGATGGAACCGAAGGACCGATCGGATTGAAACGGTGGACTGAGAAGGTCGAATCGGTGTTTGCCATAAGTAAGTGTACTGAAGAGGACAAAGTAAAGTACGCTACGCATACCTTCACAGGTTCTGCGTTAACATGGTGGAATACCTATCTAGAGCAAGTGGGACAAGACGATGCGTACGCACTACCGTGGTCAGCATTCAAGCACTTGATGAATGAGAAGTACCGTCCTAGAACCGAGGTCAATAAGCTCAAGACAGAACTTAGAGGGTTACGAACCCAAGGATTTGATATTACCATGTATGAAAGACGATTTACAGAATTGTGCCTATTGTGTCCGGGAGCATTCGAAGATGAGGAAGAGAAGATCGACGCGTTTGTGAAAGGATTACCGGAAAGAATCCAAGAAGATATAAGTTCACACGAGCCCGCCTCCATACAACAGGCATGTAGAATGGCTCACAAACTAGTGAACCATATTGAAGAAAGAATTAAAGAACAGACTGCTGAAGAGGCCAATGTGAAGCAAGTCAAAAGAAAGTGGGAGGAAAACGGTGATAAGAATCACCAATACAACAACAACAGCAATTACAACAATAATCGCAACAATTATCCCAACAATCGCAACATCAATCGCAACTACAACAAATGGCCCAACAACAACAACAACAACAACAATAACAACAACAACAGCAACTACAACAATCATCCCAATAACAATAATAACCGCAACAACAACAACAATCAGAAGCAGCTATGCCAAAGGTGTGAAAAGTATCACTCGGGGTTCTGCACCAAATTTTGCAATAAGTGTAAAAGAAACGGTCATAGCGCGGTGAAGTGTGAGGTCTACGGACCAGGGGTTAATAGAACGAAAGGAACAAATGGTGTCGGAACGAGTAATGGCGGAGCAAGTAGTGTCGGAGCAAGTTATGCCAATGTAGTTTGTTATAAATGTGGAAAACCGGGCCACATTATTAGAAATTGCCCGAACCAGGAGAACACAAATGGACAAGGCCACGGAAGAGTTTTCAATATTAATGCGGCAGAGGCACAGGAAGACCCGGAGCTTGTTACGGGTACGTTTCTTATTGACAATAAATCTGCTTACGTTTTATTTGATTCGCGTGCGGATAGAAGCTATATGAGTAGAGATTTTTGTGCTAAATTAAGTTGTCCATTGACGCCTTTGGATAGTAAATTTTTACTCGAATTAGCAAATGGTAAATTAATTTCAGCAGATAATATATGTCGGAATCGAGAAATTAAACTGGTTAGCGAAACATTTAAGATTGACTTGATACCAGTAGAGTTAGGGAGTTTTGATGTGATAATCGGTATGGACTGGTTGAAAGAAGTGAAAGCAGAGATCGTTTGTTAGAAAAATGCAATTCGCACTATACGAGAAAAAGGAAAACCCTTAATGGTGTACGGAGAAAAGGGCAACACGAAGCTACATCTTATTAGTAATTTGAAGGCACAAAAACTAATAAGAAAAGGTTGCTATGATGTTCTAGCACACGTCGAGAAAGTACAAACTGAAGAAAAGAGCATCAATGATGTTCCCGTCGCAAAAGAATTTCCCGATGTATTTTCGAAAGAATTACCGGGATTACCCCCACATCGATCCGTTGAATTTCAAATAGATCTTGTACCAGGAGCTGCACCAATAGCTCGTGCTCCTTACAGACTCGCACCCAGCGAGATGAAAGAACTGCAAAGCCAATTACAAGAACTTTTAGAGCATGGTTTCATTCGACCAAGCACATCACCGTGGGGAGCTCCTGTTTTGTTTGTCAAGAAGAAAGATGGTACATTCAGGTTGTGTATCGACTACCGAGAGTTGAACAAACATACCATCAAGAACCGCTACCCACTACCGAGAATCGACGACTTATTTGATCAACTACAAGGCTCGTCTATTTATTCAAAGATTGACTTACGTTCCGGGTATCATCAAATGCGGGTGAAAGAAGATGATATTCCAAAGACTGCTTTCAGAACACGTTACGGTCATTACGAGTTTATGGTCATGCCATTTGGTTTAACTAATGCACCAGCTTTGTTCATGGACCTTATGAACTGAGTGTGTGGACCATACCTTGACAAGTTTGTCATGGTTTTCATTAATGACATACTTATTTACTCAAAGAATGACCAAGAACACGGTGAACATTTGAGAAAGGTGTTAGAAGTATTGAGGAAGGAAGAATTGTACGCTAAATTTTCAAAGCGTGCATTTTGGTTGGAAGAAGTTCAATTCCTCGGTCACATAGTGAACAAAAAAGGTATTAAGGTGGATCCGGCAAAGATAGAAACTGTTGAAAAGTGGGAAACCCCGAAAACTCCGAAACACATACGCTAGTTTTTAGGACTAGCTGGTTACTACAGAAGGTTCATCCAAGACTTTTCCAGAATAGCAAAATCCTTGACTGCATTAACGCATAAAGGGAAGAAATTTGAATGGAAGGATGAACAAGAGAAAGCGTTTCAGTTATTGAAGAAAAAGCTAACTACGGCACCTATATTGTCATTGCCTGAAGGGAATGATGATTTTGTGATTTATTGTGACGCATCAAAGCAAGGTCTCTGTTGTGTATTAATGCAACGAACGAAGGTGATTGCTTATGCGTCTCGACAATTGAAGATTCACGAGCAAAATTATACGACGCATGATTTGGAATTAGGCGTGGTTGTTTTTGCATTAAAGACTTGGAGGCACTACTTATATGGGGTCAAAAGTATTATATATACCGACCACAAAAGTCTTCAACACATATTTAATCAGAAACAACTGAATATGAGGCAGCGTAGGTGGATTGAATTGTTGAATGATTACGACTTTGAGATTCGTTACCACCCGGGGAAGGCAAACGTGGTAGCCGATGCCTTGAGCAGGAAGGACAGAGAACCCATTCGAGTAAAATCTATGAATATAATGATTCATAATAACCTTACTACTCAAATAAAGGAGGCGCAACAAGGAGTTTTAAAAGAAGGAAATTTAAAGGATGAAATACCCAAAGGATCGGAGCAGCATCTTAATATTCGGGAAGACGGAATTCGTTATAGGGCTGAAAGGATTTGGGTACCAAAATTTGGAGATATGAGAGAAATGGTACTTAGAGAAGCTCATAAAACCAGATACTCAATACATCCTGGAACGGGGAAGATGTACAAGGATCTCAAGAAACATTTTTGGTGGCCGGGTATGAAAGCCGATGTTGCTAAATACGTAGGAGAATGTTTGACGTGTTCTAAGGTCAAAGCTGAGCATCAGAAACCATCAGGTCTACTTCAATAACCCGAAATCCCAGAATGGAAATGGGAAAACATTACCATGGATTTCATCACTAAATTGCCAAGGACTGCAAGTGGTTTTGATACTATTTGGGTAATAGTTGATCGTCTCAACAAATCAGCACACTTCCTGCCAATAAGAGAAGATGACAAGATGGAGAAGTTAGCACGACTGTATTTGAAGGAAGTCGTCTCCAGACATGGAATACCAATCTCTATTATCTCTGATAGGGATGGCAGATTTATTTCAAGATTCTGGCAGACATTACAGCAAGCATTAGGAACTCGTCTAGACATGAGTACTGCCTATCATCCACAAACTGATGGGCAGAGCGAAAGGATGATAAAAACGCTTGAAGACATGCTACGAGAATGTGTTATTGATTTCGGAAACAGTTGGGATCGACATCTACCGTTAGCAGAATTTTCCTACAACAATAGCTACCATTCAAGCATTGAGATGGCGCCGTTTGAAGCACTTTATGGTAGAAAGTGCAGGTCTCTGATTTGTTGGAGTGAAGTGGGGGATAGACAGATTACGGGTCCGGAGATTATACAAGAAACTACCGAGAAGATCATCCAAATTCAACAACGGTTGAAAACCGCCGAAAGTCGACAAAAGAGCTACGCTGACATTAAAAGAAAAGATATAGAATTTGAAATTGGAGAGATGGTCATGCTTAAAGTTGCACCTTGGAAAGGCGTTGTTCGATTTGGTAAACGAGGGAAATTAAATCCAAGGTATATTGGACCATTCAAGATTATTGATCGTGTCGGACCAGTAGCTTACCGACTTGAGTTACCTCAACAACTCGCGGCTGTACATAACACTTTCCATGTCTCTAATTTGAAGAAATTTTTTGCTAAAGAAGATCTCACTATTCCGTTAGATGAAATCCAAATCAACGAAAAACTCCAATTCATCGAAGAACCCGTCGAAATAATGGATCGTGAGGTTAAAAGACTTAAGCAAAACAAGATACCAATTGTTAAGGTTCGATGGAATGCTCGTAGAGGACCCGAGTTCACCTGGGAGTGTGAAGATCAGATGAAGAAGAAATACCCACATCTATTTCCAGAAGATTCGTCAACACCTTCAACAGCTTAAAATTTCGGGACGAAATTTATTTAACGGGTAGGTACTGTAGTGACCCGAACTTTTCCATGTTTATATATATTAATTGAGATTGATATTTACATGATTAAATGTTTCCAACATGTTAAGCAATCAAACTTGTTAAGACTTGATTAATTGAAATATGTTTCATATAGACAATTGACCACCAAAGTTGACCGGCGATTCACGAACGTTAAAACTTGTAAAAACGACATGACGATATATATATGGATATACATATGGTTAACATGAGATTATGATAAGTAAGTATCTCCATAAGTATATTAACAATGAGTTATATACATATAAACAAGACTACTAACTTAAGGATTTCGAAACGAGACATATATGTAACGATTATCGTTGTAACGACATTTAAATGTATATATATCATATTAAGATATATTAATATATCATAATATCATAATAATATAATAATTTAACATCTCGTTAGATATAATAAACAATGGGTTAACAACATTAATTGAGATCGTTAACTTAAAGGTTTCAAAACAACACTTACATGTAACGACTAACGATGACTTAACGACTCAGTTAAAATGTATATACATGTAGTGTATTTAGATGTATTAAAATACTTTTGGAAGACTTCAAGACATATATCAAAACACTCATACTTAACAAAAATGGTTACAGTTACTTCCCCATTCTTTTCTTTCATCAAGAATTCTAGTCGTATTCTTACCCGTATTATACACAGCTTCAAAACGTACTTACTATGGGTATATACCAATAGGAACTAGCATGGGATTCCACTCTTGATTATGTCATGTATGACTAATCAATTTTAACTTCTACCATGAGCTAGTCAACTAACTAGAACTCCTTTTAACCCCACTCACCACTCACCAATTGCCACTCATCATTCACTCCATTTCACTTCCAATTCTCTTTCTAATTCTCTCTCAACACACACACACTATTATGAACGTATTTTTCCAGTAATTAATCATCATCTTCATCAAAAATCACTTCAAGAATCAAGCTATAATCATCATAGGAAGAACACTTCAAAAATCCCTTCAAGTTTACTAATTTACTTCCAAGCTTTCTAATCCATTCCAAGTAATCATCTAAGATCAATAAACCTTTGTTATATACAGTAGGTTATCTTTCTTATTCAAGGTAATATTCATATTCAAACTTTGATTCAATTTCTATAACTATAAACTATCTTAATTCGAGTAAAAATCTTACTTGAACTTGTTTTTGTGTCATGATCCTACTTCAAGAACTTTCAAGCCATCCAAGATCCTTTGAAGCTAGATCATTTCTTGTCACTTCCAGTAGGTTTACCTATTAAACTTGAGGTAGTAATGATGTTCATAACATCATTCGATTCATATATATAAAACTATCTTATTCGAAGGTTTAAACTCGTAATCACTAGAACATAGTTTAGTTAATTCTAAACTTGTTCGCAAACAAAAGTTAATCCTTCTAACTTGAATTTTAAAATTAACTAAACACATGTTCTATATCTATATGATATGCTAACTTAATGATTTAAAACCTGAAAACACGAAAAACACCGTAAAACCGGATTTACGCCGTCGTAGTAACACCGCGGGCTGTTTTGGGTTAGTTAATTAAAAACTATGATAAACTTTGATTTAAAAGTTGTTATTCTGAGAAAATGATTTTTATTATGAACATGAAACTATATCCAAAAATTATGGTTAAACTCAAAGTGGAAGTATGTTTTCTAAAATGGTCATCTAGACGTCGTTTTTTCGACTGAAATGACTACCTTTACAAAAATGACTTGTAACTTATTTTTCTGACTATAAACCTATACTTTTTCTGTTTAGATTCATAAAATAGAGTTCAATATGAAACCATAGCAATTTGATTCACTCAAAACGGATTTAAAATGAAGAAGTTATGGGTAAAACAAGATTGGATAATTTTTCTCATTTTAGCTACGTGAAAATTGGTAACAAATCTATTCCAACCATAACTTAATCAACTTGTATTGTATATTATGTAATCTTGAGATACCATAGACACGTATACAATGTTTCGACCTATCATGTCGACACATCTATATATATTTCGGAACAACCATAGACACTCTATATGTGAATGTTGGAGTTAGCTATACAGAGTTGAGGTTGATTCCAAAATATATATAGTTTGAGTTGTGATCAATACTGAGATACGTATACACTGGGTCGTGGATTGATTCAAGATAATATTTATCGATTTATTTCTGTACATCTAACTGTGGACAACTAGTTGTAGGTTACTAACGAGGACAGCTGACTTAATAAACTTAAAATATCAAAATATATTAAAAGTGTTGTAAATATATTTTGAACATACTTTAATATATATGTATATATTGTTATAGGTTCGTGAATCAACAGTGGCCAAGTCTTACTTCTCGACGAAGTAAAAATCTGTGAAAGTGAGTTATAGTCCCACTTTTAAAATCTAATATTTTTGGGATGAGAATACATGCAGGTTTTATAAATGATTTACAAAATAGACACAAGAACGTGAAACTACATTCTATGGTTGAATTATCAAAATCGAATATGCCCCTTTTTATTAAGTCTGGTAATCTAAGAATTAGGGAACAGACCCCCTAATTGACGCGAATCCTAAAGATAGATCTATTGGGCCTAACAAACTCCATCCAAAGTACCGGATGCTTTAGTACTTCGAAATTTATATCATATCCGAAGGGTGTCCTGGAATGATGGGGATATTCTTACATATGCATCTTGTTAATGTCGGTTACCAGGTGTTCACCATATGAATGATTTTTATCTCTATGTATGGGATGTGTATTGAAATATGAAATCTTGTGGTCTATTGTTATGATTTGATATATATATATATAGGTTAAACCTATAACTCACCAACATTTTTGTTGACGTTTAAAGCATGTTTATTCGCAGGTGAATATTAAGAGCTTCCGCTGTTGCATACTAAAATAAGGACAAGATTTGGAGTCCATGTTTGTATGATATTGTGTAAAAACTGCATTCAAGAAACTGATTTCGATGTAACATATTTGTATTGTAAACCATTATGTAATGGTCGTGTGTAAACAGGATATTTTAGATTATCATTATTTGATAATCTACGTAAAGCTTTTTAAACCTTCATTTATAAAATAAAGGTTATGGTTTGTTTTAAAAATGAATGCAGTCTTTGAAAAACGTCTCATATAGAGGTCAAAACCTCGCAACGAAATCAATTAATATGGAACGTTTTTAATCAATAAGAACGGGACATATTCGATAAGAACGTTTTTAACAATAGACCACAAGATTTCATATTTCAATACACATCCCATACATAGAGATAAAAATCATTCATATGGTGAACACCTGGTAACCGACATTAACAAATGCATCTAGAATATCCCTAATATACAGGTACACTCATCTATATATAAAATCGAAGTACTAAAGCACCCGTAACCTGGATGGGACGTGTTAAAGTCCATAGATCTATCTTCAGGATTCGCGTCAATTTGGGTGTCTGTTCCCAAATTCTTAGGCTACCAAGCTTTTTAAAGGGTGATATCCGGTATAATAATCCAACCATAGAATGTAGTTTCAAGTACTTGTGTCTATTTCGTCAAACATTTATAAAAGCATCGCATGTATTCTCAGTCCCAAAAATATATATTGCACAAGCATTTAAAAAGGGAGCAAATGAAACTCACAATATTGTATTTCGTACTAAATAAGCATGCGAAGGCATTGAACAAGTGCAAGGTTGGCCTCGGATTCACGAACCTATATTAATTATATATATTTATATGTTGATCAATATCTGTCTAACAATTTAGGTCTGATAATGCTAAAAACGAACATATATTTCATAGCATTATTCTTCAAGAAAGACAAGCTTTTAGTTGCAATTGTTCTATTTACAAGTGATATTCGTTTAAATAATAAAAGGTGAAGACAAAAGACAGATTCGACGAATTGAAGACGCAAACGACCAAAAAGCTCAAAAGAACAAAATACAATCAAAGAGGTTCCAATTATTGATAAGAAACGTCTCGAGATTACAAGAGTACAAGATTCAAAACGTAAAGTACAAGATATTAAATTGTACGCAAGGACGTTCGAAAATCCGGAACCGGGACCAGAGTCAACTCTCAACGCTCGACGCAACAGACTAAAAATTACAAGTCAACTATGCACATGAATATAATATAATATATAATTAATTCTTAAAATTAATATATATATTATATTATATTATAAAACCGTCGGCAGAAGAAAACAACCAAATGTGAGCCTCCCCAGCTGGCCATGCGATCGCATGGCCTTGAAGAGCAAAGCTCATGCGATCGCATGAGCTCCTTTTTCAGTTCACAGGCCTATAAATTCGTAGTTTGGTGAACGTAATATATCCATAATAATATCAATCTCTCTATCTATATACGTAGTATATATTTATATTTATATTTTAATTTTAATTTTAATTTCAATTCTAATAATAAGGGTATGTTAGCGAATGTTGTAAGGGTGTAAGTCGAAATTCTGTCCGTGTAACGCTACGCTATTTTTAATCATTGTAAGTTATGTTCAACCTTTTTAATTTAATGTCTCGTAGCTAAGTTATTATTATGCTTATTTAATCCGAAGTAATCAAGATGTTGGGCTAAAAATATTAAAATTGGGTAAGTGAGCTTTGTACCATAATTGGAGTTTGGACAAAAGAACGACACTTGTGAAAATTAGACTATGGGCTATTAATGGGCTTTATATTTGTTTAACTAAATGATAGTTTGTTAATGTTAATATAAAGATTTACAATTGGACGTCCCTATAAATAACCATATACACTCAATCGGACACGATGGGCGGGATATTTATATGTACGAATAATCGTTCATTTAACCGGACACGGGAATGGATTAATAGCCACTAGAATTATTAAAACAGGGGTGAAATTATGTACAAGGACACTTGACATAATTGATAACAAAGTATTAAAACCTTGGGTTACACTCAGTCGACATCCTGGTGTAATTATTAAACAAAGTATTAAAATCTTGTTACAGTTTAAGTCCCCAATTAGTTGGAATATTTAAACTTCGAGTATAAGGATAATTTGACGATTACACTCGCACTTTATATTTATGACTGATGGACTGTTATGGACAAAAACCAGACGGACATATTAAATAATCCAGGACAAAGGACAATTAACCCATGGGCATAAAACTAAAATCAACACGTCAAACATCATGATTACGGAAGTTTAAATAAGCATAATTCTTTTATTTCATATTTAATTTCCTTTATTTTATATTTAATTGCACTTCTAATTATCGCACTTTTATTTATTGTTATTGTATTTAATTGCAATTTTAATTATCGTACTTTTTAATTATCGCACTTTTATTTTATCGCACTTTCATTTATCGCAATTTCATTATCATTATTTACTTTACGCTTTAAATTAAGTCTTTTATTTATTTAATATTTTATATTAGGTTTTAACTGCGACTAAAGTTTTAAAATCGACAAACCGGTCAATAAACGGTAAAAACCTCCCTTTAAAATAATAATATTACTTATATATATATTTGTATTTTTATAAATTAAACTAATATAGCGTTAAGCTTTGATTAAAAGATTTTCCCTGTAGAACGAACCGGACTTACTAAAAACTACACTACTGTACGATTAGGTACACTGCCTATAAGTGTTGTAGCAAGGTTTAAGTATATCCATTCAATAAATAAATAAATATCTTGTGTAAAATTGTATCGTATTTAATAGTATTTCCTTGTAAAATATAAGCTATTTTATATACACCTCGCAGAACATCAAGTATTTTTGGCGCCGCTGCCGGGGAACCATCTAGCTTAAAAGCCAGAAGCGCAACACTAATATAAAAAAAAATAAAAAAATACACTTTTGTAAAAATACGTTTTAATATATTCTAAAACATAAAAAGAAAACAAAAATATAAATATTTTTAAGAGTTTATTAAATATATAAGTTATATAAAAGTTTCTTTATCTTTATAAAAATATAAGTTTTATTTAATTTATAAAAATATATTACATAAATATTTAAAGCAGAAAAAATAAACACAGCAAAATAAAAAAATTAAAAAAAATTAAAAAAACCAAATTCAGCCCGTACTGTAGCAGCCCAGTGTCTGGCCCGAAACCCTAGCCCATGCGATCGCATGGCTGGGTAACATAGGACTCATGCGATCGCATGAGCCCTTCTAACACGCCACATCTGATTCTCGTACAGCATTTATTACGGATAATAATTATTATTATTTAACTTCAAACCCTAATTAGGGTTGTTTTTTTTATTATTATTTAGTTTTAGTTTTTATATTTAATTTGTGTTATTTAGTTTAATTAGTTTAATTAAATTATAAAATTAATAGTTTTATTAAATAAATAATATAAAAATAATATTTTTATAAAAATTGTAATTTTTACACTTTTAGTATATTTTTATATTTTGTTCCTTTTTAATTGTTTTTAGCATAGTTTTTGTATTTTTCGCTCGTATTTATTTTTAATTCATAGTTTTTGCCATAGTTATTTTTATTTCTAGATTTTTAGGCTTTGCCGTAAAATCCCTTAAGTGCTTTTTCTTTAGACTAAGATTTAAGTGCTTTAGAATTATGCGACGTTTTTTTTACCTTTTTGAGATATTGCCATTTGGGATATAGTTTTTCCTGTAAGCTTTAATATTTTTAGACACCTTTTACCTATGTATCAATTATCATTCCAATTAGTAATCTCAATTTGCGATTATAATTTTAAGTTAGTGATAGTAATAAGGTTGGGTTAGTCGAGTTTTTTTTAAGTTTTATAGTCATTTTTTTTTCTTTCTTATTTTTTTCGACGCCTTTTATTTTTCGATCTTTTCTTTTTCGACCTTTTTCGACGCGCTCTTTTTCTTTCTTATTTCTCGTCATTCTAGTTTTTAGGACTTAGAATTTTTTCTACTTCTTATCTATACTTCTTAAAATTACGAAAATTTATTTTAAGTGGTTAAATTGATAGACATCAAAATTTTCTGGTTCGTAGTAATAGTTGGATTTGTACGTAGACCGGGTTATTGGAGCCAAACAGTCCTCAATTATATTGAGAGCAAATTAATCCTGCCCCTCTGCTGCATCTTTTGGCTATTCGAAACGTGGGCAAAATCAGAAAAGTTTATTAATTGGATAACTTATATAATTTTTTCTTTCCTTTTAAAAACTAATAGGATATTCAGGGAATGCACCGAGCAAGACGTTCACCACCTTTTGTATGTTCACCACCTGTAACTAGATCAAGACATCTAGCAAATATTATCGCCGTTGATTTTCCTTTATAATCATCATCCAGTCGACCAAGTACTCCAATTCAAATTTCCGATAATCCATTTTTTGAACCCGACCTCACAATTGAGAATTCGGAGAATATTCAGGGACAATTCATAGATCCTGAACCATTAAATTTTCCTCAGGAACCACCAATCATTCAAACAGAGATTGTTGAGGAACGAACCATTAAATCAGAATCCTCTAGTGATTCGGATTCAACAAATTCAATCATGGAAAATCTGGAACCTTTAAGTATGGAAGACCGAATGAGAGCTAAACGCACTGGCCAAGGTCACGCAATTACTCATCCAGACATTAATGCGCCAGATTATGAAATCAAAGGACAAATTCTACATATGGTGACTAATCAATGCCAATTTAGTGGTGCGCCGAAGGAAGATCTAAATGAACATCTTCGTACCTTTAATAGGATCTGCACACTATTTAAAATAAGAGAAGTTGAGGATGAACAGATATATCTCATGTTATTTCCCTGGACTTCAAAGGGAGAAGCCAAAGATTGGTTGGAATCGTTACCTGAAGGGGCGATCGATACATGGGACGTTTTAGTTGAAAAATTTCTTAAACAATTCTTTCCGGCATCTAAAGCCGTAAGACTTCAAGGAGAAATTGTTACGTTCAAACAGAAGCCAAATGAAACTCTATATGAGGCGTGGACAAGATTTGGAAAGTTTTTAAGAGGATGTCCGCAACATGGTTTAGATACCTGTCAAATAGTACAAATATTCTACCAAGGATGCGACATCACTACAAGGAAAGACATAGATATTGCAGCAGGTGGTTCCATTATGAAGAAAACCGAAACTGATGCTTACAAAATTATTGATAACACTGCTTCCCACTCACATGAGTGGCACCAAGAAAAAGATATCGTTAGATCATCTAAAGCAGCTAGAGCCGATTCTAGCCATGACTTAGATTCCATTTCTGCAAAGATAGATGCTGTCGAGAGACGAATGGAAAAGATGACTAAAGATATCCACTCAATACGAATTAGTTGTGAGCAATGTGGAGGACCACATTTGACAAAAGATTGTCTTAGTATTGAATTAACAATGGAACAAAGAGATAATATTTCATACATAAACCAAAGGTCTGGAAATAATTATCAGAATAATTATCAACCGCCAAGACCGATTTACAATCAAAATCAGAATTATAACCGAAATATTCCATACAACAACCAACAAGGTCCTAGCAATCAAAAAGTATCCAACAATACTTACAACCAGCAAAGACCTAATTTTCAAAACAAACCACCACAAACCGATGATAAAAAGCCGAATTTAGAAGATATGATGACGAAGCTAGTTGAAACTCAAACGCAGTTTTTCACATCTCAGAAACAAACTAATGAACAAAATGCTCAAGCATTTAGAAATCAACAAGCTTCTATTCAAAATTTGGAACAAGAAGTAAGTAACCTAGCAAGGTTAATAGGTGAAAGAAAACCGGAAAGTTTACCTAGTGATACAAATGCTAACCCCCGGAATGAAACAGCTAAAGCCATTACCACAAGAAGTGGTACAACACTTAAACCACCTGAAATACCTGTAACTTCTGATGAAGCTATTCCTACTCCACAAGAACCACAACCTGAACAAGATAAGGAAAAAGAACCGGTAGTTTAAAAGGTTAATGAAGATAACACAGCTAAGGATAAACCTTATGTTAAACCATACCAACCACCACTTTCTTACCCAAGTAAAATGAAAAAAGAGAAACTTGAAGCCGAGCAATCCAAATTCTTGGATATGTTTAAACAGATAAATGTAAATCTTCCTTTCATTGATGTGATTTCAGGAATGCCTAGATATGCTAAATTTCTGAAAGATCTAATCTCGAATAGAAAAAAATGGAAGAACTCTCGGCTGTTACTATGAATGCTAATTGTTCAGCAGTGCTGTTGAATAAGATACCAGAAAAACTATCTGATCCAGGAAGTTTCATAATTCCATGTTTTCTGGGTAGTCTTAGTTCAATAGAAGCATTGGCAGACTTAGGTGCTAGTATAAATTTAATGCTGTTTTCACTATACACTAAACTAGACCTTGGAGAATTGAAACCAACAAGAATAAGCATACAACTAGCCGATCGATCAATAAAATATCCTAGAGGGATAATGGATAATATGCTAGTTAAAGTTGGTACTTTAGTATTTCCAGTAGATTTTGTTGTTCTGGACATGGAAGAAGATTCTCAAGTTCCTCTCATATTAGGAAGACCATTCTTAAACACTGCTAAAGCAATGATAGACGTGTTCGGTAAGAAATTGACCCTAAGTATAGAGGACGAGAGTGTTACCTTTTCAGTTGATAGAGCAATGCAACAACCGCAATCTGTAGATGATACATGTTATTATATTCAAACTATAGATTCACATGCAGAATTATTAGAAGAATTTCCAGAATTACAAGGAACGGGAGAATGTTCTTTAGGAGAAGGTAATGAACCAATTGATGAAGCTGAAATGTTAGCTACACTAATAGCTAATGGATATGAACCAACAACAGAAGAAATTCAAATGCTAAAAGAAGAAGACAGATATCGATATAAATCATCGATAGAAGAACCTCCAACATTAGAGTTAAAGCCACTTCCAAACCATTTGGAATACGCTTATTTACATGGTGAATCTGAATTACCTGTAATAATATCGTCTTCTCTTACTGAAAATGAAAAATCTCAACTCATTTCTGTGTTGAAAGCTCATAAACCAGCCATTGCATGGAAGATTCATGATATTAAAGGAATAAGTCCTTCGTATTGCACACATAAAATCCTTATGGAAGAAGGTCATAAAACGTATGTGCAACGCCAACGAAGACTAAATCCGAATATGCAAGATGTAGTTAAAAAAGAAATTATTAAACTGCTAGACGCAGGTCTAATTTATCCAATTTCTGATAGTCCATGGGTAAGCCCAGTTCAATGCGTGCCTAAGAAGGGTGGCATGACTGTCATTACAAATGAAAAAAATGAGCTTATTCCTACAAGGACTGTAACAGGATGGCGTGTATGTATTGATTATAGAAAATTAAATGACGCCACCAGAAAAGATCACTTTCCCTTACCTTTCATTGATCAAATGTTGGAAAGATTAGCCGGAAATAGTTATTATTGTTTTCTTGATGAATTTTCCGGATACTTTCAAATTCCAATAGCACCCGAAGATCAAGAGAAAACCACATTCACGTGCCCTTATGGTACTTTTGCTTACAAACGCATGCCATTTGGACTTTGCAACGCCCCTGCAACCTTTCAAAGGTGCATGATGGCGATTTTTCACGACATGATAGAAGAATGCATGGAAGTTTTCATGGATGACTTTTCAGTCTTCGGTGATACATTTGAATCATGTCTAGTTAATCTAGAACGAATGCTTATTAGATGCGAACAATCAAATCTAGTACTTAATTGGGAGAAATGCCATTTCATGGTTAAAGAAGGCATCGTTCTTGGACATAAAATTTCAAAAGAATGAATTGAAGTGGATAGAGCTAAAGTAGATGTAATTGCTAAACTTCCACATCCCACCAATGTTAGAAGAGTTAGGAGTTTTCTAGGGCATGCCGGTTTTTACCGACGTTTCATAAAAGATTTTTATAAAATTGCCACTCCTATGAATAAACTCCTAGAAAAGGATGCTCCATTCATCTTTTCAGATGAATGTATCAAATCTTTTAATATTCTTAAAGAGAAACTCACTAATGCGCCGATCATGATAACACCAAATTGGAATCTACCGTTTGAACTAATGTGCGATGCAAGTGATTTTGCAATGGGAGCCGTTTTAGGACAAAGGATTGAAAAACGATTTCAACCTATATATTATGCTAGTAAGACGTTACAAGGAGCACAAACAAATTATACAACTACTGAAAAAGAACTCCTTGCTATTGTCTTTGCTTTTGACAAATTTCGTTCATATCTCATTCTAGCAAAAACGGTGGTCTATACCGGCCATTCTGCTCTTAGATACCTATTTTCGAAACAAGATGCCAAACCAAGATTAATCCGTTGGATATTACTCTTACAAGAATTCGATATTGAAATCCGAGATAAAAGAGGAGCAGAAAATCTCGCCGCTGATCATCTTTCTCGTCTTGAAAATCCTGAATTAGAAGTTCTAAATGAATCGGCCATACAAGACAACTTTCCTGATGAATATATATTGAAGATAGATTATAATGAAATACCATGGTTTGCAGACTATGCAAACTACTTAGTATGTGGATTCCTTGAAAAAGGATTATCGTACCAAAAACGAAAGAAATTCTTCAGTGATATAAAACACTATTTTTGGGAAGATCCACATCTGTTTAAAAGTTGTCCCGATGGAATAATACGCCGATGTGTATTCGGAGATGAAGCTAGTAAAATTTTAAACCATTGTCACACAGGACCAACAAGAGGGCACTATGGGCCTCAACTAACAGCAAGAAAAGTTTTTGATGCTGGATTCTATTGGCCTACAATTTACAAAGACGCACACCTTCTTTGCAAATCCTGTGATGCTTGTCAAAGGGGCGAAAAAATAAGTCAACGTGATGAAATGCCACAAAATGTCATTCAAGTATGTGAAGTATTTGACATTTGGGGTATTAACTTTATGGGTCCATTTCCAAAATCTCATAATAATCTCTATATTCTCGTAACCATTGATTATGTATCTAAATGGGCGGAAGCACAAGCTCTCCCAACTAATGATGCACGAGTTGTAGTCAACTTTTTAAAACGTCTTTTTGCAAGGTTTGGAACACCGAAAGCTTTAATAAGTGATCGGGGTACTCATTTCTGTAATAATCAACTTGAGAAAGTTCTCAAAAGATATAGAGTAACTCATAAAATCTCCACTGCTTATCATCTACAAACAAGTGGACAAGTTGAAAATACCAACCGAGCTTTAAAACGTATTCTAGAGAAAACCGTAGGATCAAATTCGAAGGAATGGTCCATTAAGTTGGAGGATGCACTCTGGGCTTTTAGAACAGCCTATAAAACTCCAATTGGAACCACACCTTTTAGACTCGTTTATGGAAAAGCATGTCATCTTCCAGTAAAAATTGAACACAAAGCATTTTGGGCTTTGAAGACATGTAATCTTGATTTACATGAAGCTGGACGTCTACGATTAAGTCAACTAAATGAATTAGAAGAATTAAGACATGAAGCATATGAAAATTCGTTAATCTATAAAGAAAGAACGAAGAAATAGCATGATAAAAGAATCCGAAGTTCAAAAGAATTTAAAGAAGGAGACAGAGTTCTTCTTTTCAATTCACGATTCAAGCTATTTCCTGGAAAATTGAAATCAAGATGGTCTGGACCATTCATAGTCAAAAGAGTTTTCCCATACGGAACGATAGAATTAATAAATTCAAATGGAATTGAATTTAAAGTTAATGGTCACAGAGTTAAACATTACATAGATAGTCCGATGGAAGTCGACAACGAAGTTAATCACAATTTCGATACCACAGCTAACTAAGTGTGAGGAGAATCAAGTCTTTTAAGGATTTTATGTATTTCTGTTAGAGTTAGATTGTCTGTTTTCGTGTAGTTCTCGAAAATGGAACCCGAATGGTCCTTCCCTAGCAGACCCTAAAGAACTAGTCTTCTCCCCCCATTCTGAATTTTTATTTTTTTAGGAAATGAAGACTGCCTGTGAACTAAACCATGGTCTAATGCTACACGCTTTTATCACTAAACGTAATAATGACACACTTCCGAGTGAAATAGTATCAGTAATCAGAGAAAGATTGGACGGAGTAAGAAAAGAATCCAGATGCGAAGATAATAAGTTACAATTTGGTAAAGGAAAATCAAAATCCGCAGCGAAAAGAAGAGCACGACACCTTGAAAGATGTCACAAATGCGGAAAATGGTCACATGGAGGTAAATGTTCAAATAATCAAACCTATTCAAATACCGAATTTGTTACTTTATGCAGAGACGGACTGTTCATATGTTTAGAAGAAAAAACACTGAATGCTCGAGGTTACGCCTATGTAGCTATGGAAAACCAATTAAACCGACTATCTTATGAATGGGATAGATCATATAACTAAGAATACTATCTCACAGGTAAGTCTGTACAGTTTTTATTTTTTTATTTTTATTTTTAACCTTTTGATAATAAACGCTAATTTGTTCGCTATAAAGTATTAAATTGGTATTGAATAAAATTAGTTTTGGCGACCGAAATTATTGATATCATACAAAAATTTATTACATCACTGCGAAATTTAACGTTTATTCTTAAGGTATAAATATCTTTAATCAATCAACCCAAAATATTTCAAAAATTCGTCATGAGTTAAATTAGGTCATGGAACCGAAATTACTTTACCGAAAAGATGGGCGCATATTTTTGATAATATTTGATTGATTAAAGTGAGATAAAAGCCAAAAAGATTTTTAATTTTATTTTTTTACCATGTTTTTTAAAATTAATATATAAATATTAAATTAATATTTTGAACTTTGTAAAATCAATATATTTAAAATTGTAAATATTTGAAAAATTAATCTTTTTAATATAATTTTGTATGTATAAAAATAAAAATATAATATAAGTTTGGTGTGAATTTATAATATGAATTTTTATTTAAGTTTGGTGTGAATTTTTAATTTTAAGCATATTTTAAATTTAAGTTTGGTGTGAATTTAAAAACAAAAATTTACATTATTTCGCTAAGTTAAAAATATGATTTTTAAAATTCGTCGTGAGTTGAAGACTAGGTCGTTGAACCGAAATTGCTTTACCCGAGGGAGGGACGAGAAATTTTATTATCATTATTTTTAATCTTATTAAATTAAAGTATGCCAAAAACATTAAAAAATCTAAAAATCTTTACTTTTAAAACCGCGCTTTAAATTGACAAATTTTAAATTTTTGTCGAGGGACGGACTAGGACAACGATCCGAAACACCCTCGCTCCTAAAGGAAAACAAAATTTTTAGAATTTAATTAATTATAAGTTTTATAAAGTATAAGATTTTATAAAAAAAAATGCAAAAGTGCTGTACCCGGGGCTCCATGCGATCGCATGGAGTTAGGCCTTTGTTTCCATGCGATCGCATGGGGAGTAAAATTAGGCCTGATACAAGCAGTCGCCTGTTCTGTTCTTCAACACACAAAACACACAACACATACGAAAACACTCCCAAATCACCTCTATAATTCGCAATTTTCCACCGTAATTCGTCATTTTTCTTGCTCTAATCATGCCTAGATTCTCATTCTTCAGCAAAATGGTAAAAATTACACCCCTAAACTCTATAAATTCCTAGTTTTTGTGATAATTACCAATTTTTTACCTAATGCAATTTTGTTAATTTCTAGTGTAATTAGTGTTAAATTGTTAGTATTATATGCATGTATAACCTAGATTGATGCTATTTAACATGATTTGAAGCCAAAAACTTCAAAATTTTTAGAAATCTAGGGTTTGTGTTCTTGAGCAATTTGGGGCTTTTTGATATAAACAGGTTATGGCCAATTTTTGTCATGAATTATTGCTAAATTGAGTAGTGTAACATGTTTAGATAGTTAAATGATCCAAACATTGATCCTAAACATGATTTTTGGAGATTAAAGTGGACTTTTTAAGTTCAAAATTCATGAACTTGATTAATTTGATATATTTGTCATTTGAGACTTGTTTAATTATTAGTAATAAATATTTTGACATGTTATTTGAGTTAAAAGCTTATGAACTTTGTATACATTCTCATATTTGCTTATTTGAAAAGTGTAGAATTGTGAAAAATTGTGAAAATGTGTATAAGTTTAATTTTGATTTAACATGTTATAGTGATTGTTTTAAGTTGTTATTTTGCTAACACTAATGCATATTTGGATGCACAAATTTTGTGTTTAATGTGTTTTGCAGAAAGCCGATACTGGAGGTTCAGGAGCATCATCATCTAGACGACCAGCACCAGAACCAGAACCAGAAATGCAACATGAACAAGAACCACAACAGGAACAACAACAACAACAGCCTGATCAGCACGTACCTTATTATGATCCGGTACAGTTTGTTGATGAATTCATAGTATTCCCAATGAGGCCGCCAGTAGAATTCCCAACGATTCCTGAGCACACTCTACATCCTAATTTGAGATTTGATAGGAGATGGAGAGATTACGAGACATATCAAAGGAACAAATTCAAATTGGTAACAAAAAATGTAGAGGTGCCAAGGGTAATCGATTGGGCCCCTTTGGAAACGGTCCATCTAGCTAACCGTGTTAGACAGCTTTTAGTTTAAAGGTATGGCAGTTCTTCTTTTACAGATTGGGAACGTCTTTTCACCATTCGTAGACCTGTATATAAGGAATGGTGTGTTGAGTTGATGAGTACTGTATCACTTGATACAAATATAGTTAGAATAGATGATAGAAGATTTCTTAGGTTTATCCTTGGCGGTAGGATGTACAGAATGTCCATGCTGGACATGGCCAGGGCCTTACAGATATATACTCCTAGTGAGTTGCTATTACCCGATTGTACAAATTTGATTCATTATGGTGAAAGGGTAGATAGTAACTTTGATGCTGACGCCATTTGGAGGCGTATGTCACATTTTGATGTTTTTACACGAGCAGGAGGACACTCCTATACACATATTGACAGAGCCGAGCTTCGTATTATTCATAGATTTTTGGCTAACTCGATTACACAGAGAGGTCATAATAAGGAAAAAATTACCTTACATGATTTATTCTACCTAAAGTGTATTCGAGATCCTAGAAGCTTTGTCAATATCCCTTACTGTGTTGCTTTTTATTTATCTAAAATGGTAGAGGGAATGCAGGACGGGAGTATAATAGGAGGAGGTATTTTTGTTACTCTCATTGGAGAGTATTTAGGTGTTGATAGGAACCAAGGGGGTCCATTACAGCTTTGTAGAGAACAGGTTGAGCCCTTAGGATTGAAAGTTTATGTGGGTGCTAAGGTATTGAAAAGTAGACGTAACCAGGCAGTACCCTATGAGGGATCTCATCCTCAGGTAGAGAGAGGCTCAGACGAGGAAATAGAGGAGGCGGAAGACATTAGGGATGTCTTTCGAGATGCTATTCTTGACGTCCACGTTCGTATAGATGAGGAAGCAATGACGAACGCGGCCAGACATAGTATGTATGAGCAGTGGAACTCCGAGCGAGTATACGAGGATTATAGGCGACGCCAACACAATAGCTGGTTAGTTCATCAGCACCAAATCATGAGCCAGCTATCATATCAGGTACCAAATAATTACGTACCTACTCGACCTGCTCATTTTCCGCCACACACCCCCGATATCCGACCACCCTTTAACCGGTATGACTATAATCAAGCCTATCAGAACACTTATAACCAACAATGGAACCCACCTGACGAGATGAACTGGAACCCATATCCAGACTAATTTAGTTCCATTTGGTTATTTATATGATTTTTATGTTTTTATCTTTTTACTTATTCATGTTTAAACTTATGTAATTGAATATACTTATGTAATCTTTATCATTTTTATTATTATTGTGTACTAATATTTCACATTTAGGATTTGAAAGTGGGATATTAAGTCCCATTTTAAATTGCCATGCATGTTTATATTTGTATGTATGTATATGGTAAATTGTACAAAATAGGGTAAAACAGCGCATTTTCAAAGACTGGCATTAAGTTCAGCAAAAGCTACTAAATTGTACAAAATAGGGTAAAACAGCGCATTTACTGATTTCTTGCAAATGAGGGCATTGCAAGATCTTAAGTGTGGGAAGGGGTTAAATTCTTTCGGATTTTTTTAATTTTTTTTTTACTTTAAGTACTTGGTTACCATTAGAAATACTAGTAAAGTAGTAGTTGTATTAGAATCTAGTGCTCTCTGATAATAAAGAACAGCCCTAGTCTTATATACTGACTACCCAATTCTAGTAAAAATTTTAAAAATTTTCAATTAAATGAACTCAAAATCATGTTTATACATATTTATGAACGATAAAACTAGGTGTTAACACCGAAATTATTGTTACCTCGGAAAGGACATAAATTGAGAAACAAACCAAAATGTTAAAATTCATTTAAAATGGAATAGAGGACAATAAAAAGGAAAATAAAAGCCAAGTGTGGGAAATTTTCACCGAGTTATTCAAAATACATATCACATATTTTTGTACAAATAATTGAAAATACTTTTGTTTTGGATGATAATTAACTGTTTTACCCGATGAAAGAAAAGAAGAGATGGATCTACACGATGAATCAATTCCATCGTTAAAAGGAAGTAAAGTCTTTCGAGAAAAAAACGCGCTTCTTGATTTAGGTCATGAAGTTGTTGTCCAGACCAGCTGTAGGTTGATGAAAAATCTAGAAAAGTCATCTCTAAAATCAGCAGGAAATCCACGGACCTCATCATAAAACAGGGACGCCAAGTGGTCAGATTTATCCTAACCATGAGAAGGATTTATCTCGTACAATGGGGGGCACCGTGCAAATTAGCTTGATAAGACTAATAAATCAGATCCCCAGAAAGGATAATCTCCTTAAAAGATCAAAAATCAGCTTTTAAGCCTGATATTACTCAATCCTAGAGATTGACCTTAAAGATTGAGAATTCAAACTCATGGAATTCAATGATATCTAAACTCGAGCTTGAACGAGAAAATATTTTGATCAAATTATAAACCGATTTGTTTTCTGAAAACCCATTTTCAATGCGTTCATTACCATTGAACGTAAAATCCTAGGAATTCACCTGGAATTTATTAGGTCATCTGAACCAAATCGGGTGTCAACCGTAAGAACGGTGGTTGCATAGCATGGTCGAAGATAGGACCTTGTGCCAGACCGAAAAATCATAAGGGTGAGCTTTACTATTGCTCCTACAAAGGATAGTAATTGCGTCTGACACGTTATAGACCATAATTAAAAGCATGTCAGGGGACATTGCCTTAACAGTTGCTTGTTCAACGCTTTCCTTTATAACCAGACGGTAGTTTACCGAAAGGTAATATACAGAGCAAGTATACTGGATGTGTTGCTTTCCTAATACAAGGTTAGCAAGTGGGTGACACAAAACCACAAGTTTTGAGCTAAAATTTTCAAATCTGAAACCCACCAAGCCCACAAAAATATTTTGCAAACACCGGTGAAGGGTTATTCCGGAAAACTTATCTAGGGTAAAAACTAGATTTAATTTTCAAAAGATCAAATGTTTTCATAAAGATCCAATTTCCTTAATGGATCTAAATTTTATAGTCATGTGGGACTGTAAACCACATCGTTACTACCATTGTTTATACCGAAGTAAAGAAATCACTGATGTACAAAGTGTGAAGAATAAAGAAGTGATTCTAGTATTTCAAGACTATATTGCTTGAGGACAAGCAACGCTCAAGTGTGGGAATATTTGATAATGCTAAAAATGAACATATATTTCATAGCATTATTCCTCAAGAAAGACAAGCTTTTAGTTGCAATTGTTCTATTTACAAGTGATATTCGTTTAAATAATAAAAGGTGAAGACAAAAGACAGATTCGACGAAATGAAGACGCAAACGACCAAAAAGCTCAAAAGAACAAAATACAATCAAAGAGGTTCCAATTATTGATAAGAAACGTCTCGAAATTATAAGAGTACAAGATTCAAAACGCAAAGTACAAGATATTAAATTGTACGCAAGGACGTTCGAAAATCCGGAACCGGGACCAGAGTCAACTCTCAACGCTCGACGCAACGGACTAAAAATTACAAGTCAACTATGCACATGAATATAATATAATATATAATTAATTCTTAAAATTAATATATATATTATATTATATTATAAAACCGTCGGCAGAAGAAAACAACCAAATGTGAGCCTCCCCAGCTGGCCATACGATCGCATGGCCTTGAAGAGCAAAGCTCATGCGATCGCATGAGCTCCTTTTTCAGTTCACAGGCCTATAAATTCGCAGTTTGGTGAACGTAATATATCCATAATAATATCAATCTCTCTATCTATATAAGTAGTATATATTTATATTTATATTTTAATTTTAATTCTAATAATAAGGGTATGTTAACGAATGTTGTAAGGGTGTAAGTCGAAATTCTGTCCGTGTAACGCTACGCTATTTTTAATCATTGTAAGTTATGTTCAACCTTTTTAATTTAATGTCTCGTAGCTAAGTTATTATTATGCTTATTTAATCCGAAGTAATCATGATGTTGGGCTAAAAATATTAAAATTGGGTAAGTGGGCTTTGTACCATAATTGGGGTTTGGACAAAAGAACGACACTTGTGAAAATTAGACTATGGGCTATTAATGGGCTTTATATTTGTTTAACTAAATGATAGTTTGTTAATGTTAATATAAAGATTTACAATTGGACGTCCCTATAAATAACCATATACACTCAATCGGACACGATGGGCGAGATATTTATATGTACGAATAATCGTTCATTTAACCGGACACGGGAATGGATTAATAGCCACTAGAATTATTAAAACAGGGGTGAAATTATGTACAAGGACACTTGGCATAATTGATAACAAAGTATTAAAACCTTGGGTTACACTCAGTCGACATCCTGGTGGAATTATTAAACAAAGTATTAAAATCTTGTTACAGTTTAAGTCCCCAATTAGTTGGAATATTTAAACTTCGGGTATAAGGATAATTTTACGATTACACTCGCACTTTATATTTATGACTGATGGACTGTTATGGACAAAAACTAGACGGACATATTAAATAATCCAGGACAAAGGACAATTAACCCATGGGCATAAAATTAAAATCAACACGTTAAACATCATGATTACGGAAGTTTAAATAAGCATAATTCTTTTATTTCATATTTAATTTCCTTTATTTTATATTTAATTGTACTTCTAATTATCGCACTTTTATTTATTGTTATTGTATTTAATTGCAATTTTAATTATCGTACTTTTTAATTATCGCACTTTCATTTATCGCAATTTCATTATCATTATTTACTTTACGCTTTAAATTAAGTCTTTTATTTATTTAATATTTTACAGTAGGTTTTAACTGCAACTAAAGTTTTAAAATCGACAAACCGGTCATTAAACGACAAAAACCCCCTTTAAAATAATAATATTACTTATATATATATTCGTATTTTTATAAATTAAACTAATATAGCGTTAAGCTTTGATTAAAAGATTTTCCCTGTGGAATGAACCGGACTTACTAAAAACTACACTACTGTACGATTAGGTACACTACCTATAAGTGTTGTAGCAAGGTTTAAGTATATCCATTCAATAAATAAATAAATATCTTGTGTAAAATTGTATCGTATTTAATAGTATTTCCTTGTAAAATATAAGCTATTTTATATACACCTCGCAGAACATCAAGGTCAAAACGTAGTGTATCACAATCCTAATGCTCGAGACTACTATGCAAAAAATCAACAAAAATCAATTTGACTCAAAATAATTTCCAAAATTTATACATGATTATTATATAGTTTAATTATAGTTTTTTTATATTTTTAAATATTTTTAACAAATTTTATTTGAGTAAATAATATAATTCATTTATTAAATAAATGAAATAAAAATATACTTTTATATATAATAAAATTTATAAAGTTCATTTAATATCATAAAAATAATATGATAGGTATTATTAATGTAATTATTTTACACGTAAAAAAATATCTTTGTACCATATTTTTATTTGATAAAATAATATCGATAATAATAATAGTAAGTAAAAGTTTTATTATTTTGAAATAATAGTTATTATTATTTTACTAAATACAATATTTATATTTACGAAAAATGATATTATGATAAAATGATAAGTCTTATTAATAATAATACTGAAATTTTTATATTAACAATGTTATTCCTATTAAAATAATAATTTTTGTAAAATGATAGTTTTAATATTCATAACACTTTTGATAATAATAATGATAAAAATTATGAAAACGATATTTTATCTAAATCAATACCTTTCAATATTTTAATTTCATCATGATACTTATACTCATTATTTCTCAATCAATTTGTTAATAGCTTTTAGTCGTCTTTTATATCGCGTTCATAATAATGATAATAATAGTAATCAAAATAATTATATGTTTCTAATATTAGTTTTAATTACAATAATACAAATAATAATAAATACTATAATAATAATAACGATAACACTAATAACTATTTTTATGATAATAATAATAATAATAATAATAATAATAATAATAATAATAATAATAATAATAATAATAATAATAATAATAATAATAATAATAATAATAATAATAATAATAATAGCAATAACAATTTTTAAATAATGATACATATATTAATAATGATAATATTAATAATAATACTAATTATAACTTTAACGATAATAACGATAGTAATAATAATAAAAATAACAATTTTTAATGGTAATACCTTTTATTGATAAGGATAATAATAATAATAATAATAATAATAATAATAATAATAATAATAATAATAATAATAATAATAATAATAATAATAATAATAATAATAATAATAATTAGATAAAAATTATAACGACGATAATAACGACGATAATAATAATCATTTTTAATAATAATACAAAAATTCAATTGACTATAACTTCTAATCCGTTCATCGAAACCATTCGATATCTAAATGAAAAGTTCTTAATTTTTCGCTAGCTTTCCAACGACACGCATATCATATACCTTATCTCAACCGTATATGTAACTAACTTATGATTTATCAAAACTATCTAATGACTAAATTAAACATACATGCATGCATAATCATATCTACTAGAGCACTAGTCATGGATACACTAATAATATGTAAAAGTTAAGTTATGAATGCTCACGTATCAATATTGAGATTCAATATTGCAGGAAAGGTACGTAGACGCAACGGAGATGATAAACACTAGATTGACCTCACGAGCATACCCATGAACCATACTCATCACCTCCATAGCTATAACCCATAATTTCATTAGCTCTAACCCGCTCATAAAAATCCGTTTTTGAAATAACCTACTCATGACTCCGTCGTAGTATTTTATGTATAGTACTAATAATAATAATACTACTAAACAATAATGAGATTAATAATAATAATAATAATAATAATAATATTAATAATAATAATAATAATAATAATAATAATAATAATAATAATAATAATAATAATAATAATAATAATAATAAAATAAATAATATACGGGGTATATATCATAGATAGAGAGATTGAGAATGAATCGAGCAAACAGAAAGCTCGGGCTTTATAGCCCTGATCTGGAACCCACAGCTCCGCGAGTGTGGAGTTGTTTAGTGTTTCTGCTCCGCGATTGCGGAGTCCCAAGATCCAGCTCATTCCTCAATGATTAAGGCTGCCGACGATTTTAACTAATATTTAATATATAATGTATTTAATTTATATAATTAATTATATATTATATTATATTTACGTTATAGTTAACTCGTAATTTTAGTTCCAACGAATTGCATTTTATCACTCGACTTATGTCCCGGTTCCGATTTCTCGAACGCATTTTCGTACGCTTAGAAAACTAGCACTTTACGTTCTGTGACGTGTACCTTTATCAATAATTAGACTTAATCATCTAAAGACTATATTACCCAAAGCACAACTTTTGTATTTAAGTGTCATGGTCATTTGCTTCCATAACTCAAAGTCTCGTTGTTTATCCAAATATATTATTTTAAATCAACCGTTAAATATTATATTTTGTCACTTGAAAAATATATATATTTCCTTATTTTAAAATATAAATTTGTTCATATTGAAATATTTACCTAATAATACAATATTTAGTTTTTCAAAACTAATTATATTTTAAAGTTAAATTTTGGAATCGTTTATATAGTAGGAAAATATTATATCAAATCACGTCTACGTTTTTGAAACACTTTATATATTTGTAATTTATAATATAAGCTTTATTTAAATTCTTCAAAAGTCATATACAAGTTATCTTATAAAACATCCTAATTAATAAAGTTCTTTTTAAACTGAAACATTTTTATATGTTTAAATCAAATATGATAACTTTGTTTTCTAAAATAAAATATATATAATAATCATTTTATTAAAAGGTAAAAATGGGAATTGTTATATCATAAAAAAATAAAGTTATTTATACTCAAAATAGATTTCAAGCTTTTAAATTACAGTTTATTGGTGGAGCGTAAGATAAGGTTTATAGGTTAGATAAATGTATGAATTCATTTTAAAATAAAACGTTGATATCTAATTTCTAAGTTATCCATATTTCATAAATAATACGAAAGTTAAAATAGTTATCTTATAGAAATCGCGAGGAAAATATTGTAAAGCATGAATTGAAGATCAAACATGAATTTCCACTAACCCTTGTCTAGTTCCCGTTAATTGACACTTTCGTTCTTACATGTAATTCACTTTACCAATTATTCCGAATACCGTTAAAAATAAAGGTTTCCTAAATCAAAGTGGACCTCTCAATAGAGACTCGTAATCATAATTCAATGTATCTGATAAATCAATCATTTGATATTATCTTCTAGTTCCATCGATAAACATATTGAAACAAATACGGTCATGTAAAGTATTATATCTAATATTTTGTTTACGTTTTCAAGTTATAATATATATACACATATGTATACAATCATATCCATTTAATGGTTCATGAATCGTCGAGAACAGTCGAACGGTAATTGGTTACATGAACATAGTTCAAAGTTTTTGACATTTCAACATTACAGACTTTGCTTATCGTGTCAGAATATATATAAAGATCAAGTTTAAATTTGGTCAGAAATTTTCGGGTTGTCACAGTACCTACCCGTTAAAGAAATTTCGTCCCGAAATTTGATCGAGGTTGTCATGGCTAATAATGAGAATGTTATTATGATGATTATAGAGTTTTATTATGATTAAGAAATATGGATAACATAATTCGATTCCTCGAAGCGTATGAGTGAAGCTATCGTAAAAGAGTGAAATGAAAAAATAGAGATTTGCCTTATCTTTTGACGTCATCACGGTAGCTCTCCAGATTAAAGAAAATCTTTGTAATCTATATAGGATTTGATTCTTCGGTGATTAAGGAGATTATGATCCTCTTCGATTTAATGCGATGATCCATCTCAATCTCTCTGTCGGATATTTCACTATAAATACACCTCTTTCGTTTCCTTTTAACTCACACCCTCTATTCTTTCTCCCTCAATTCTTACTTTTAAAATTATTCGTCAATATGCTTCATCCAGTGCTGATTCTCGATATACTCCTTACTTTCATATCTGTCATTCTTCTTTTTCATCTACCTCCGAAAGAATCTATTTACTTCTACTATACACTTGATTTTATAGTGTTTTTAGTTCTCCCGTGTCTTTATATTGCAATATGCATCGATATATACGGTTTATAGTTTCTGAGCTGTTGTTGGGTTTTATATCTTCCCTTATATTTCGATGTCCCTGCTTCTGTCTTCTAAAATCATTGTCATCCCCAGTTAATGCTCTCTTTCATTTACTGTGATTTATACCTCAATCTCTATTTCGGAGTTTTGTCCTTTCATTTCTTCTTCTTGCGATTAAGCACCGCTTGTAATGGTCCAGAATTCGCAGATATGAATTTTGGAATGAACATTGTTAATGTTCTAAGAAGAAAATTGTAATGACACTATCTTGACTTGTCAAATTACTAGAGTACCTCGGAAAAGGCCGAATCATCAAGAAATATTTTCTTGATATTTTAGATGTTAAATAGAATACAAGAGTCGTGTAACATGGCACATGATGACGTTATGACCTGTGAATCATCATGTTCCATTTAGAAACTCAGCATGACTTACTGTAATATAATCACGTTGATCAAGTGTCATTATATTATACTAACTCATGCTTCAGCTCCCAACACTACTTCGAAAACATTCATACTTCAAACTCGAAGGTTTCAGATTTTAGAAACTAAATAGTTTCTTTCATGATATAACATAGATATCGTGAAGAGATAATTGATTTCAGATAAGAATAATTATGGAAATATCTCCATAAATATGGAGGATATTTATAATGGAAGATACAATGATATCTTAGAACTTCTGATGTTGATGGATAATGATGACGATTTGTTCGTAAAGATTTAGAGTCAGGAGCTAGGTATTTGTTAATGACTTCAGCAGACACTGAATCATTTGGATTCTTTGAAGGCAGGTTTTTTCTTTGTGATTTGTCCACAGCCTACTTCATAGTTTGCTCAATCCGTTTTTTAGTACCAAATCTTTTCTTTTTCTGAGCTTTGCCAACACACTACTCTTTATCATCAAACTTTTTACTGTTAAGGTCATTTACAGCTTTTGCTGCTTCATCAGTATTTCGAGAACTAGTTCGTAGTTCATAGTGTTTTTCAGAAACTTCACATTCGAGGTATGTAAATCTTGGACGTAGATGTTATATAACTATTAATGTAGACATGCTGCGAGATTTCAAAATACTGATTGCTGATTCTCAATAATTGGTATGAAAATTCTTGTTACCAGATGCGGATGAGTAATTTATGAGGTTTCCAATGAATAGATACAGTGATTTTTCGGAAAGGCTTAAAGATTAATGAAGTTGTTGGTAAGTTTACTGCTATTGTGGTGAAACATAAGCAGTTCCCCGATAATGATGGTGAAAGGGCAACGTGTATATCGAGGTTATAATAAAATTGTTTCAACTGAAAAGTCGAGGTTGACTTGCTGGACCTGTAACAAAACTGACTACTTTGGAAAGGAATTGAAAAGTCATTTTTGCTAATAAATACCAAAGGATTTGATGCGCATACGTGTTAAACTATGACTTTAGTTTCGAAAGCTTTTCAGGTATCTAACTGTCGGTAATATGTGGTTGGATCATCATCTCGATTGCTCATTATTTGAAGTGTCTTCAGAAATTTTGGAGGGTTTGAACACAGATTGTAATCGTTAATATACATATGATGTTCTAACACAGTTTTGAAGTCAAAGTATAGCTTTGAAAGATGTAGGAATCTAAAAATGATAATACCGGTTATATCTCGAATTGGATTTTGATTTGTCAAAAATCAGAATTCGTAATCAATTTTGGATGAGAGTGGTTGTTATTGATTTCTATAAAAGAGGGTATATTGTTGTGAAAGTAGTGAGTATAGTTGATGATTTGCTTAATCAGATTTGAAGAATGTAACATATTAATTTTGAATTTATATATCTCTCGGGTATTACCTACCCGTTAAAAAAAAATTCACAATTAATATTTTGTACAAACAAAATTTTTTTTTATTACAGTCTTTAGGAAAATATATATGTGTATATTTCCTTTAGTTGTAACATAGATTTAATGAGTTAATATTAAATTAAACTCATTGATTTACGGTTGAAACTAGAATTGAGTAATTCCTAAAACTTTAGAAATTACATAAGTATTTCTTCAACATAATTGAAATTATGAATCAATACTTCGTTATTTGTTGATGCATGATGTCGGTTTTCGTGAAATTCTTGTGAACTTCGCAAGGTACGAATGATTTTATTTAAAAAGTTTCGAGTACATCGATGATGAAAGTGTAAAATCAAATATATATTTGAATAATACACTTGATTTATTATGAATTGGAATTTATTGAATTGAGACAGAGATTGTAGTTAACGATGGTTAAGTTGCGGACGAAGGACGTACATTATTGCATATTTGTAATATGAATTAATCGAGTAGTTAAGATCCATGCATAATAGCTTAGTACGGAAAGATTTATTTTGATCTCAAAATTTATATATATATATAAAATATACATATAATTTCTTCAGAGGGAATGAATTAATACTTCATAACTCGTTGATACAATATACGCGTTATTGATTCGTAATGATGTCTACAGTGATTCTTGAATTGGCGGAGCTTGTGATGTTATAGGTGCTGCTGATTCTGACGATGCTAATGGCACTGACTGTGCTGGTGATGTTAACTGTACTGTTGATGATGTTGGTAAAACAAGTCTAGCTTGTGACTCACGCATCATTCTTGTCAAGGTTTCTACTCTTCCTTCTATCATTTTGGTTCACTCATCTGATTTCTGGTTAGGGTTAGAATAGATAATCTCTAAGACTTTAGAGATTACATAATCGCCGCAGAACATTTCTCTAATGAAGTTATGAATCAATACTTCATCGATTATTGTTGTTGGTACTTCTTGGAATCTATGATAAGTATGATGTTGATGCTCGTGGAACATTTTATGATATTGAAGCATGGGATGTGGATGTTGTTGGTGGTGGTAATTGTTCTGTTGGCATTGCTGATGGTGATACTGGTTATGCTGCTGGTGCTGCTGCTGGTGTTTGTAACCTTTACACCATATTCTCCAAAGCCACTACCCGAACGCGAAGCTCGTTGACTTCTTATATTACACCGGGGTGATTGTCGGTTCGGACGAGCGGATAAATAAAATCTAGAATTTGGTATAGTATATAATCGTGACGAGATACTCTGGAAATGAGAGAGAAAATGGTGTTTTGGACAGGTTCGCCGGTAAGTGCTTCCGGTTCTTCGCCAAGAGGGCAATGTGGAGGATGGAAGGGATTACCTTCTTCTTGTCTCCAGTGATTAAGTAGACTACGAACTCATCTCCAATTCATCTAGAATAGATAATGACTTATTGGTTGATCTATTCCAATCACACTGCTTTCGGAGCTTGAGTGGGATTCCATTTCGGAATCCGAGGAACTTGAACTAATGACGAATTCCATTTCGTACGATTGAATAAAGGATTTTTCGATATGAAATGATTTTCCGACTATCGGATGGTATTCTAATTATATAGAATATATATATATATATATATATATATATATATATATATATATATATATATATATATATATATATATATATATATATATATATATATATATATATATATATATATATATATATATATATAGCAAAAGATTTTCATAGATTACGGAGGAATTTAAGGAATATGTCAGGCAAAGTTTACAGTAACAGATACACTAAGATATGAATTAGCAGATACGCTAAAATATGAATTTCGTCTATACACTATTCATGCAATCAATGCAGTAAGACGTGTCTAGACTAAGAGTGATAAGCAGGCAATTTTCGACAAAAATGATAAGCAAAACTTTTGACATGCAGACACGGTCGAAGTCCAGACTCACTAATGCATCCAAACGACTATCAGTTAGACACACTAATGCAGACCTGGTTCGCTAAGACCACCGCTCTGATACCACATGTAATGACCCGTCCTAATCCAGAAGGACGAATACAATAATATATGGTTACATCGCGAGGTATTTGACCTCTATATGATACATTTTACAAACATTGCATTCGTTTTTAAAAGACAACTTTCATTATAACAATGATTGACATTATGAATACCATTTCCCAATATATCCAAACTATAAATGGCCTAATAATAATCTTGATGACTTCAACGACTCGAATGCAACGTCTTTTGAAATATGTCATGAATGACTCCAAGTAATATCTTTAAAGTGAACAAATGCACAGCGGAAGATTTCTTTAATACTTGAGAATAAACATACTTAAAAGTGTCAACCAAAAGGTTGGTGAGTTCATTAGTTTATCGTAAACAATCATTTCCATTATTTTAATAGACCACAAGATTTTCATTCTTCATAAATAATCTTACACTCGCAAGTGCATAAAAATCATTCATATGGTGAACACCTGGTAACCGATAAAATCGAAGTACTAAAGCACCCGTAACCCGGATGGGACGTGTTAAAGTCCATTGATCTATCTTTAGGATTCGCGTCAATTTGGGGGTCTGTTCCCAAATTCTTAGGCTACCAAGCTTTTTAAAGGGTGATATCCGGTATAATAATCCAACCATAGAATGTAGTTTCAAGTACTTGTGTCTATTTCGTCAAACATTTATAAAAGCATCGCATGTATTCTCAGTCCTAAAAATATATATTGCAAAAGCATTTAAAAAGGGAGCAAATGAAACTCACTACATTGTATTTCGTAGTAATTAAACATACGATTGCATTGAACAAGTGCAATGTTGACCTCGGATTCACGAACCTATATTAATTATATATATTTATATGTTGATCAATATCTGTCTAACAATTTAGGTTAAACCGTAGTGTATCACAACCCTAATGCTCGAGACTACTATGCAAAAATCAACAAAAGTCAATTTGACTCAAAATGATTTCCAAAATTTATACATGATTATTATATAGTTTAATTATAGTCGTTTTATATTTTTATATATTTTAACAAATTTTATTATAGTAAATATTATAATTCATTTATTAAATAAATGAAATAAAAATATACTTTTATCTATAATAAAATATATAAAGCTTATTTAATATCATAAAAATAATATGATAAGTATTATTAATGTAATTATTTTACACGTAGAAAAATATCTTTGTACCATATTTTTATTTGATAAAATAATATCGATAATAATAATGTAAGTAAAAGTTGTATTATTTTGAAATAATAATTATTATTATTCTACTAAATACAATATTTATATTTACGAAAAATGATATTATGATAAAATGATAATTCTGATTAATAATAATAATGAAAATTTTATATTAACAATGTTATTCCTATTAAAATAATAATTTTTGTAAAATGATAGTTTTAATATTAATAACACTTTTGATAATAATAATGATAAAAATTATGAAATCGATATTTTATCTAAATCAATACCTTTCAATATTTTAATTTCATCATGATACTTATATTCATTATTTCTCAATCAATTTGTTAATAGCTTTTAGTCGTCTTTTATATCGCGTTCATAATAATGATAATAATAGTAATCAAAATAATTAGATGTTTCTAATATTAGTTTTAATCACAATAATACTAATAATAACAAATACTATGATAATATTAACGATAATACTAATAACTATTTTTATGATGATAATAATAATAATAATAATAATAATAATAATAATAATAATAATAATAATAATAATAATAATAATAATAATAATAATAATAACAATAACAATTTTTAAATAATGATACATATGTTAATAATGATAATATTAATAATAATACTAATTATAACTTTAACGATAATAACGATAGTAATAATAATATAAATAACAATTTTTAATGATAATACCTTTTATTGATAATGATAATAATAATAATAATAATAATAATAATAATAATAATAATAATAATAATAATAATAATAATAATTAGATAAAAATTATAACGACGATAATAACGACGATAATAATAATCATTTTTAATAATAATATAAAATTTCAATTGACTATAACTTCTAATCCATTCATCGAAACCATTCGATATCTAAATGAAAAGTTCTTAATTTTTCGCTAGCTTTCCAACGACATGCATATCATATACCTTATCTCAACCGCATATGTAACTAACTTATGATTTATCAAAACTATCTAACGACTAAATTAAACATACATGCATGCATAATCATATCTACTCGAGCACTAGTCATGGATACACCAATAATATGTAAAAGTTAAGTTATGAATGCTCACGTATCAATATTGAGATTCAATATTGCAGGAAATGTACGTAGACGCAACGGACATGATAAACACTAGATTGACCTCACGAGCATACCCATGAACCATACTCATCACCTCCAAAGCTATAACCCATAATTTCCTTAGCTCTAACCCGCTCATAAAAATCCGTTTTTGAAATAACCTACTCATGACTCCGTCGTAGTATTTTATGTATAGTACTAATAATAATACTACTAAACAATAATGAGATTAATAATAATATTAATAATAATAATAATAATAATAATAATAATAATAAATAAAATAAATAATATATGGAGTATATATCATAGATAGAGATATTGAGAATGAATCGAGCAAACAGAAAGCTCGGCCTTTATAGCCCTGATCTGGAACCCACAGCTCCGCGAGTGCAGAGTTGTTTAGTGTTTCTGCTCCGCGATTGCGGAGTCCCAAGATCCAGCTCATTCCTCAATGATTAAGGCTGCCGACGGTTTTAATTAATATTTAATATATAATATATTTAATTTATATAATTAATTATATATTATATTATATTTACGTTCATAGTTAACTCGTAATTTTAGTTCCAACGAATTTCACTTTATCACTCGACTTATATCCCGGTTCCGATTTCTCGAACGCATTTTCGTACGCTTAGAATACTAGCACTTTACGTTACGCGACGTGTACCTTTATCAATAATTAGACTTAATCATCTAAAGACTATATTACCCAAAGCACAACTTTTGTATTTGAGTGTCGTGGTCATTTGCTTCCATAACTCAAAGTCTCGTTGTTTATCTAAATATATTATTTTAAATCAACTGTTAAATATTATATTTTGTCACTTGAAAAATATATATATTTCCTTATTTTAAAATATAAATTTGTTCATATTGAAATATTTACCTAATAATACAATATTTAGTTTTTCAAAACTAATTATATTTTAAAGCTAAATTTTGGAATCGTTTAGATAGTAGAAAAATATTATATCAAATCACGTCTACGTTTTTGAAACACTTTATATATTTGTAATTTATAATATAAGCTTTATTTAAATTCTTCAAAAGTCATATACAAGTTATCTTATAAAACGTCCTAATTAATAAAGTTCTTTTTAAACTGAAACGTTTTTATATGTTTAAATCAAATATGATAACTTTATTTTCTAAAACCAAATATATATAATAATCATTTTATTAAAAGGTAAAAATGGGAATTGTTATATCATAAAAAAAATAAAGTTATTTATACTAAAGATAGATTTCAAGCTTTTAAATTACAGTTTTTGGTGGAGCGTAAGATAAGGTTTAAAGGTTAGATAAATGTATGAATTCATTTTAAAGTAAAACATTGATATCTAATTTCTAAGTTATCCATATTTCATAAATAATACGAAAGTTAAAATAGTTATCTTATAGAAATCGCGAGGAAAATATTGTAAAGCATGAATTGAAGATCAAACATGAATTTCCACTAACCCTTGTCTAGTTCCCGTTAATTGACACTTTCGTTCTTACGTGTAATTCACTTTACCAATTATTCCGAATACCATTAAAAAAGAAAGGTTTCCTAAATCAAAGTGGACCTCTCAACAGAGACTCGTAATCATAATTCAATATATCTGATAAATCAATCATTTGATATTATCTTCTAGTTCCATCGATAAACATATTGAAACAAATACGTTCATGTAAAGTATTATATCTAATATTTTGTTTACGTTTTCAAGTTATAATATATATACACATATGTATACAATTATATCCATTTAATAGTTCATGAATCGTCGAGAACAGTCGAAGGGTAATTGGATACATGAACATAGTTCAAAGTTTTTGAGATTTCAACATTACAGACTTTGCTTATCGTGTCGGAATATATATAAAAATCAAGTTTAAATTTGGTCGGAAATTTTTGGGTTGTCACATATCTCACCACTAGCTACAAAACGTTGCTGCTTTTATAACGTCTTTATTTTATTGCTCGGGTATTTTTAGCCGCTTTTTTATTTCTCTAGATTCATAACCTTATACTTATTTTTGTTTCTAATTACATATTGAATGCGAATATATGAGAGTGTAGTTTCATTTTTATGATAATTAATGGCCAAAAAACACATATTTGAAGTCACTACATTCTCTATAAATCGGGCAAAATTTTGTAGAGTATTTTCCATAAAATTGCAATTGCAGATTAGGCTCATTTTCAAAAGATAACTCGAAAACGGCGCTACGAGAAAGACTTCCTTAAGGGTTTCCCCCGTTCGAAGCAGTTTAGATTCCGAAAATGATATTTTACAATTTTTAAAGGTGAATTTTGTACTTTTAGATCTTAGGATAAGTAATACCTTCACATGTGAATTGTTGTGCCTGTTTAAATACGACAATGATATTTTTTATTATTTAATATTGTATTTAGGCACATCGAGAATCATGTTAGGGCTACTATCTCACCACTAGCTACAAAACGTTGCTATTTTTATAACGTGTTTGTTTTATTGCTCGAGTATTTTTAGCCACTTTTTTATTTCTCTAGATTCATAACCCTTTTTTTCTATATTTCATATTGAATGCGAATATATGAGAGTGTAGTTTCGTTTTGATGATAATTAATGGCCGAAAAACACATATTTGAAGTCACTACATTCTTCATAAAATCGGGCAAAATATTATGAAGAATTTTTCGAAAAATTTTCAACTGCAGATTAGGCCCATTTTCTCAAGATAACTAGAAAACGATGCTACGCGCAAGACTTCCTAAAGGCTTTCCCCTGTTCGAAGCAGTTTAGATTCCAAAAAAGACATTTTACTATTTTTAAAGGTGAATTTTGTACTTTTAGATCTTAGGATAAGTAATACCTTCACATGTGAATTATTGTGCCTGTTTAAATACCAATATGATACTTGTTTTTATTTAAAATTATATTTATATACATCGAGAATCATGTTGAGGCTACTATTTCACCACTAGCTACAAAACGTTGCTGCTTTTATAACATCTTGATTTTATTGTTCGAGTATTTTTAGCCGCTTTTTTATTTCTCTAGATTCATAACCTAGTTTTTTTTTTTGTTTCTTAATTTCATATTGAATGCAAATATATGAGAGTGTAGTTTAGTTTTAATGATAATTAACGGCCGTAAAACACATATTTGAAGTCACTACATTCTCCACAAAATCGGGCAAAATTTTGTTGAGAATTTTTCGAAAAGTTTTCAATTGCAGATTAGGCGCATTTTCGCAAGATAACTAGAAAACGACACTACGAGCAAGACTTCCTTAAGGCTTTCCCCCATTCGGAGCAGTTTAGATTCCAAAAAAGATGTTTTACTATTTTTAAAGGTAAAGTTTGCACTTTTTTATCTTAGAATTATTAATACCTTCACTTGTGAATTGTTGTGCCTGTTTAAATACCACTATGACACTTGTTTTTATTTAATATTGTATTTAGATACATCTAGAATCATGTAGGGGCTACTATTTCACCACTAGCTACAAAACGTTACTGCTTTTATAACATCTTGGTTTTATTGTTCGAATATTTTTAGCCGCTTTTTTATTTCTCTAGATTCATAACCTAGTTTTTGTTTTTATTTCTAAATTTCATATTGAATGCGGATATATGAGAGTGTAGTTTAGTTTTGATGATAATTAATGGAAGAAAAACACATATTTGAAGTCACTACATTTTCCACAAAATCGGGCAAAATTTTGTGGAGAGTTTTCCGAAAAATTTCAATTGCAGATTAGGCTCATTTCACAAGATAACTATAAAAAGACGCTACGAGCAAGATTTCCTTAAGGCTTCCCCCCGTTCGAAGCAATTTAGATTCCAAAAAAGACGTTTTACTATTTTAAAGGTGAATTTTGCACTTTTTGATTTTAGGATAAGTAATACCTTCACATGTGAATTATTGTGCCTATTTAAATACCTCTATGATACTTTCATAACGTCTTTGTTTTATTGCTCGATTATTTTTAGCCGCTTTTTTATTTCTCTAGATTCATAACCTTATTTTTATTTTTGTTTCTAAATTGCATATTGAATGCAAATATATGAGAGTGTAGTTTCGTTTTTATGATAGTTAATGGCCACAAAACACATATTTGAAGTCACTACATTCTCTATAAATCGAGCAAAATTTTATGGAGAATTTTTCGAAAAATTTTAAATAGCAGATTAGGCCCTTTTTCGCAAGATAACTAGAAAACGACGCTACGAGCAAGACTTCCTTAAGGCTTTCTCCTGTTCGAAGCAGGTTAGATTCCAAAAAAGACATTTTACTATTTTTAAAGGTGAATTTTGTACTTTTAAATCTTAGGATAAGTAATACCTTCACCTGTGAATTGTTGTGCCTGTTTAAATACCAATATGATACTTATTTTTATTTAAAATTATATTTATATACATCGAGAATCATGTTGGGGCTACTATCTCACCACTAGCTACAAAACGTTGCTGCTTTTATAACATCTTTGTTTTATGCTCGAGTATTTTTAGCCACTTTTTTATTTCTCTAGATTCATAACCTAGTTTTTGTTTTTGTTTCTAAATTTTATATTGAATGCAAATATATGAGAGTGTAGTTTAGTTTTAATGATAATTAACGGTCGTAAAACACATATTTGAAGTCACTACATTCTCCACAAAATCGGGCAAAATTTTATGGAGAATTTTCTGAAAAGTTTTCAATTACAGATTAGGCCCATTTTCGTAAGATAACAAGAAAATGGCACTACGAGTAAGGATTCCTTAAGGCTTTCCCCCGTTCGGAGCAGTTTAGATTCCAAAAAAGACGTTTTACTATTTTTAAAGGTAAATTTTGCACTTTTAGATCTTAGGATAAGAAATACCTTCACATGTGAATTGTTGTGCCTGTTTAAATACCACTATGATACTTGCTTTTATTTAATATTGTATTTAGATACATAGAGAATTATGTTGGGGCTACTATTTCACCACTAGCTACAAAACATTGCTGCTTATATAACATCTTGCTTTATTGTTCGAGTATTTTTAGCCACTTTTTTATTTCTCTAGATTCATAACCTAGTTTTTGTTTTTGTTTCTGAATTTCATATTGAATGCGAATATATGATAGTGTAGTTTAGTTTTGATGATAATTAATGGATGAAAAACACATATTTGAAGTCACTACATTCTCCGCAAAATCGGGCAAAATTTTTTGTGGAGAATTTTTCGAAAAATTTCAATTGCGGATTAGGCTCATTTCGCAAGATAACTAGAAAAGACACTACGAGCATGACTTCCTTAAGGCTTCCCCCCGTTCAAAGCAATTTAGATTCCAAAAAAGACGTTTTACTATTTTTAAAGGTGAATTTTGCATTTTTAGATCTTAGGATAAGTAATATATTCACATGTGAATTGTTGTTCCTGTTTAAATACCACTATGATACTTGTTTTTATTTAATATTTTATTTAGATACATCGAGAATCATGTTGGGGCTACTATTTCACCACTAGCTACAAAACGTTGTTGCTTTTATTACATCTTGGTTTTATTGTTCGAGTATTTTTAGCCGTTTTTTTATTTCTCTAAATTCATAACCTAGTTTTTGTTTTTGTTTCTATATTTCATTTTAAATGCGAATATATGAGAGTGTAGTTTCCTTTTGATGATAATTAATGGCGAAAAAACACATATTTGAAGTCACTACATTCTCCACAAAATCGTGGAAAATTTTGGGGAGAATTTTTTGAAAAATTTTCAATTGCATATTAGGCCCAATTTTGTAAGATAACTAGAAAACGACGCTACGAGCAAGACTTCCTTAAGGCTTTCGCCTATTCGAAGCAGGTTAAATTCCGAAAATGACATTTTACTTTTTTTAAAGGTGAATTTTGCACTTTTAGATCTTAGAATAAGTAATACCTTCACATGTGAATTGTTGTGCCTATTTAAATACCATTATGATACTTGTTTTTTTATTTAACTTTTTTTTAGGTACATCGAGAATCATATTAGGGCTATTATCTCACCACTAGCTACAAAACGTTGCTGCTTTTAAAACGTGTTTTTTATTGCTCTAGTATTTTTAGCCAATTTTTTTATCTCTCTAGATTCATAACCATATTTTTTTAATTTCTAAATTTCATATTGAATGCGAATATATGAGAGTGTAGTTTCGTTTTAATGATAATTAATGGCCCCAAAACACATATTTGAAGTCACTACATTCCCCACAAAATTGGGCAAAATTTTGTGGTGAATTTTTCGAAGGATTTTCAATTGCAGATTAGGCTCATTTTCGCAAGATAACTAGAAAACGGCGCTACAAGCAAGATTTCATAAAGGGTTTCCCGCGTTCGAAACAATTTAGATTCCGATAATGACATTTTACTATTTTTAAAGGTGAATTTTGCATTTTTAGATCTTCGGATAAGTAATACCTTCACATGTGAATTGTTGTGCTTGTTTAAAATACCACTATGATACTAGTTTTTATTTAATATTATATTTAGTTACATCGAGAATCATGTTGGGGCTACTATTTAACCACTAGCTACAAAACGTTGCTGTTTTATAACATCTTGGTTTTATTGTTCAAGTATTTTTAGCCGTTTTTTATTTCTCTAGATTCATAACCTAGTTTTTGTTTTTGTTTCTAAATTTCATATTGAATGTGAGTATATAAGAGTGTAGTTTCGTTTTGATGATAATTAATGGCCGAAAACACATATTTGAAGTCACTATATTCTCCACAAAATCGGGCAAAATTTTGGGAAGAATTTTCTGAAAAATTTTCAATTGTAGATCAGGCCCAGTTTAGCAAAATAACTAGAAAACGACACTACGCACAATACTTCCTTAAGGATTTCCCCCGTTCGAAGTAGTTTAGATTTCAAAAAATACTTTTTACTATTTTTAAAGATAAATTTTGCACTTTTAGATCTTAGGATAAGTAATACCTTCACATGTGAATTGTTGTGCCTGTTTAGATACCACAATGATACTTATTTTTATTTAATATTGTATTTAGGCACATCGAGAATCATGTTGGAGCTACTATCTCACCACTAGCTATAAAATGTTGCAGCTTTTATAACGTCTTTATTTTATTGCTCGAGTATTCTTAGCCGCTTTTTTATTTCTCTAGATTCATACCCTTATTTTTATTTTTGTTTCGAAATTGCATATTGAATGCGAATATATGAGAGTGTAGTTTCGTTTTCATGATAATTAATGGTCGCAAAACACATATTTGAAGTCACTACATTCTCTACAAATCGGACAAAATTTTGTGGAGTATTTTACGAAAAATTTGCAATTGCAGATTAGGCCCATTTTCACAAGATAACTCGAAAACGGCGCTACGAGCAAAACTACCTTAAGGGTTTCCCTCATTCGAAGCAGTTTAGATTCTGAAAATGACATTTTACAATTTTTAAAGGTGAATTTTGCACTTTTAGATCTTACGATAAGTAATACCTTCACATGTGAATTGTTATGCCTGTTTAAATACCACTATCATACTTTTTTATTTAATATTGTATTTAGCTACATTGAGAATCGTGTTGGGGCTACTATCTCACCACTAGCTACAAAACGTTGTTGCTTTTATAACGTGTTTGTTTTATTGCTCGAGTATTTTTAGCCGCTTTTTTATTTCTCTAGATTCATAACCTTTTTTTTTGTTTCTATATTTCATATTGCATGCGAATATATGAGAGTGTAGTTTCGCTTTGATGATAATTAATGGCCGAAAAACACATATTTGAAGTCACTATAATCTCCACAAAATCGGGCAAAATTTTGAGGAGAGTTTTTCGAAAAATTTTCAATTGCAGATTTGGCCTATTTTTGCAAGATAACTAGAAAACGACGCTACGAGAAAGTCTTCCTTAAGGCTTTCCCCCGTTTGAAGTAGTTTATATTCCAAAAAATACCTTTTACTATTTTTATAGGTGAATTTTGCACTTTAAGTTCTTAGGATAAGTAATACCATCACATGTGAATTGTTGTACCTGTTTAAATACCATAATGATACTTGTTTTTATTTAATATTTTATTTAGGCACATCAAGAATCATGTTTGGGCAATTATCTCACCACTAACTACAAAACGTTGCTGCTTTTATAACGTCTTTGTTTTGTTGCTCGAGTATTTTTAGCCGCTTTTTTATTTCTCTAGATTTATAACCTTATACTTATTTTTGTTTCTAATTACATATTGAATGCGAATATATGAGAGTGTAGTTTCATTTTTATGATAATTAATGGCCACAAAAGACATATTTGAAGTCACTACATTCTCTACAAATCGGGCAAAATTTTGTGGAGTATTTTCCAAAAAAATTGCAATTATAGATTAGGCCCATTTTCACAAGATAACTCAAAAATGGCGTTACAAGCAAGATTTCCTTAAGGGTTTCCCCCGTTCGAAGTAGTTTAGATTTCGAAAATGACATTTTACAATTTTTAAAGGTGAATTTTACACTTTTAGATCTTAGGATAAGTAATACCTTCACATGTGAATTGTTGTGCTTGTTTAAATACCACAATGATACTTGTTTTTATTTCATATTGTATTTAGGCACATCGAGAATCATGTTGGGACTACTATCTCACCACTAGCTACAAAACGTTGCTGCTTTTATGACGTGTTTGTTTTATTGCTCGAGTATTTTTAGCCGCTTTTTATTTCTCTAGATTCATAACCTTTTTTTTTTTTCTATATTCCATATTAAATGCAAATATATTAGAGTGTAGTTTCGTTTTGATGATAATTAATGGCCGAAAAACACATATTTGAAGTCACTATATTCTCCACAAAATCGGGCAAAATTTTGTGAAGAATTTTTCAAAAAATTTTCAATTGCAGTTTAGGCCCATTTTCGCAAGATAACTAGAAAACGACGCTACGAGCAAGACTTCCTTAAGGCTTTCCCCCGTTCGAAGCAGTTTAGATTCCGAAGAAGACGTTTTACTATTTTTAAAGGTGAATTTTGTACTTTTAGATCTTAGGATAAGTAATACCTTCACATGTGAATTGTTGTGTTTGTTTAAATACCACCATGATACTTATTTTTATTTAATATTGTATTTAGATACATCGAGAATTATGTTGGGGCTACTATTTCACCATAAGCTACAATACATTGCTGCTTTTATAACATCTTGGTTTTATTGTTCGAGTATTTTTAGCCGCTTTTTTATTTCTCTAGATTCATAACCTAGCTTTTGTTTTTGTTTCTAAATTTCATATTGAATGCCAATATATGAGAGTGTAGTTTAGTTTTTATGATAATTAATGGCCAAAAAACACATATTTTAAGTCACTACATTCTCCACAAAAGCGGGCAAAATTTTGGAGAGAATTTTCTGAAAACTTTTCAATTGCAGATTGGGCCTATTTTCACAAGATAACTAGAAAACGATGCTACGAGCAAGACTTCCTTAAGGCTTTTCCCCGTTCGAAAATGTTTAGATTCTAAAAAATACGTTTTGCTATTTTTAAAGGTGAATTTTTCACTTTTAGATCTTATGATAAGTAATACTGATATCGGGCAAAAAGTCTCATTTTTATCCCCAATATTAAGCCCTAGAACAATAAAGATTTAAACTTTCTCGGCAGAATTATCTTTTTTTTGATTGATTTTGTAGATTAAGTAATTACGAAGGCGATGCAAAAAGAATCAAGTAGAACGGAGCTAAAACGAAGATTTTAGAGCGAAAACGGTAAAAGACAAGAAATCAAGTTACGATCCAGTGAAATCAGGCTGACCAGGCCAGTAAACGGCCTGCCAGTATGGCAAACGGCCTGTCAAACGGTCAGAGCAAACGGACTCGATAAACGGCTTGCCTTAGCAAACGGCCTCCAAAAACGACCTGTCAAACGGCCTGCCAGCCGTTTGCAGGCAAAAATCAAGTCTATTTAAAGGGCTCTCTCCATCCATTTCAACACACACTCAATTTGTAATTCATTTCATATTTTCAAGCTTTTAATTAGTCTTTAGTAGTAGTTAGCTTAGCTTTTATTTTTCGAAAGATATCCCGGCGAGTCCCTGCGATCTCGGGCAGATTTCTTCAGCCTTTTCAGGTTTTTATCCGAAACGCTTGTCTTTTGTATTAAACATGTGTTCTTACTTTTTATGTTTAATAATGCGTTCCGATATTACCATGATAGCTTAATTAATCTGTATGTTGCCATGATGGAAGATTGGGTTAGCATAATTATATTAATTTAGTACGATTACTGTTATAATACTGAACTAGGAAGTCTGATAGATTTGTATGCTAGCATCTTAAGGATTGACCAACCTAAGTTGTGATCAGGACTTGTCCACCTATATGAAATTAGCTACTTCATAGAAATAAGACCCATGGTTATACTGTATCTGAAGATTCTATGAACTCGGTATGGCCGAAGTTCCCGAGAGGCATATACTGCACTTTTAGGACACGAAACTTAGGAATTGAGACATGAATGACCTAGTATGCCTATTGACTGTTCCGAAGAGACCTCTTAGGAGCTGTTAAGATCTAGTTAGTGCCTTCACTGCGTGACCCAAGCCTATTGCATGTTCTTGTTTGATTGTTGCCTTAGGTTTTAGTCATATCAACTGTTTAAGTATTCATTAGGTTTCTATCTGCTTTACTATCAGTATACTAACTATGATGCTGTATAATGCTTGAACTGTTATGATCTCATTAGTATGATGGAATGGTTGTTAATTTTCATTTAAGGTTTTGCCAACTTAAACCGACGGATTCCTTCCATTTGTGATCAGTGTTCAATTAACACGGCACGTTGTTATTTAGTTACCTAAACTGATAACGAGGATTAGGATTAGAGCTTAACTCACTAATAAACCTAATACTTTACTGAGGATAACCTCCGAGGTATTGTTACCTTTCAATTATACGACCAAGTGACATACTTCTCACTGCTCAAAGAGAACTTCGAGAGTTCAGAGATAAGTAGGTCTGTGTAATTGTCTCATCCAACAAGATCTACATCATTCCAAGCATAGTTTTAACATAAGCATAATTACCTTTCTCTAACCCAATACTGATATCTTGGTCAACATTTCCCTGATCTGCATACTCCGCATATCCTTCCACTTTATTTACTTTTCTGCATTTAGGACCTTTAGCTAAAATCTTATCTTTTATCCAGGTAATTTAACTAAAAGACAATTATCCACTTGATCTTCAATTCGTTAATCAGCAAAAATATGACACTAGGTTAACTTACACCTTCTACACCTTAGAAAGTAAAAGTAAATTTAGGCCCCGCACAATATAAACTAATAAAACCACTGTGTGCTACCTTGATCAACTGAATCAGACGTCCTGCGGCCTAATGACACCGTACGAATAAAACCGTCCGTTTCAGCCATATCATAGTACTAACAAGTTTTCAGGCGCCGCTACCGGGGAATCGAATATTTCGATTGAGAAAGATTTTAAACAGACAAAGTATTGGTTGGTGGTGTCTAAGAAAGACAATTATACACGGACTTGGTTGTTGGATTTTCCGAACAGTCTCCAATTATATTGGAACCAAAAGGATCATGCCTCTCCGTAGTCGGCCTGGCCACCTCGATACAAGTAATCTGTGAGAAATCCTATCAGTTATGATATCCAATCTGGTTAGCGACCGAATTTCAAGAATAATTGTTTTTATTAAATTATCGATCCTTTTAGTAAATTAATATTTTCTAAAAGTTACTTTTAAGTCTTTTAAACAGAAAAAAAATGGAACAACAAGACACCCTTGCTTCTATGCATAAGTCATGCTTTGAGGAAAGAGGAGGACCAATCACCTTATGAACCGAAGGAATTCCTGAAATCAGTTCACACATGATTAAACTAGTCAATATGATCTGTAAATTTCAAGGATTACCGACTGACGATCCGAACGTTCATTTAAACAAATTTATCAGCCTGGTTGACTCTTTTAAGAATGAAGAAAATGAGAAAAACATTTTAAAACTTCATCTTTTTCAATATTCACTTTCTACACACGCTTTAGCATGGTTTGACGAACTTAACCCGAACTCAATCCATACATGGGAGGATTTAGCCATTAAATTTCTAAACAAATTTTATCCACCCTTCCTGCAAACCTGTTTAAGAAATGACATCACAAACTTTTCTCAAAAAGAAAACGAGTCATTGTCTCTAGCATGGAATTGAATAAAGGTGTTGCTTAAAAGATGTCCGAATCATTCGTTAAGCCGGACAGACATAATTTGTACGCTTTACAATGGTTTGACCAAGGATAATCAGTCTCTCCTAAACATGGCCTCGCAAGGAAATTTCATGTCCCGAACAGCAGACGAAGCATGGAATCTCTTGGACAAAATAGCTACACAACAGGAAGATTGGAACAATGAAGCTGCTGATAAGGATGACGTCTTTGCTCATACGGTAAAAATACTGGAAACCAGGTTACATGATCTCACCCTCACTCTTCAAAATTTACTAATTCCTATAAACTCTGATGCTACTAGAACCAATCTAAGGTATCCTTACCCTAGATGGGCACATAAACAGCAAAATAGCTCGGATCATAATATAATCTTCCCGTTGCACAAACCTACTCTTCACTCTAAGGAAATTTTAGTTGAATTTAAGAAAACGCAATACACGATAAACCTTCAAGTCATAGAATGTCAGAATAAGTTCGACACTTTGATAAAGATTTTGAAGAATTAATCACTAATTTTCAGCTTACGTTTAAACGATTAACCACTAAATTTGATATAGAGTCTAGTGAGTTTGATGCCCTAGTAATTACTAGAGGAGGGAAGGAAACAACTGTCAATATACCCATACAAGATTTTTCCGATAAGGAACCTGTGTCAATTGACCCAGTTGTCAATCCACCGGAACCTATCTCTCCTAAGGCCCCAGAAATTATTCCGCGCGCCTGCATACCTTTCTCAGGTAGGCTTAGGAAGGAAAAACAAGAAGCGCAATTCGCTAAGTATTGGGATATTATTAAGAATTTGCATTTGAATGTACGACTAGTAGCTGCTTTAGTAGAAATGCCAAACTGCGCTAAATTTTTCAAAGAACTGCTTTCAAACAAAGAGAGATTAAGAGAGATAGTTAGCCTGCCCTTAAGTGAAGAATGCTCGTTAGTGTTACAACATGGAATTCCCCCTCAGTTAAGAGGTACAGGAAGATTTACGGTACCTTGCTACCTGCAAGATGTCCAAATTAGCAATGCGTTAGCAGACTTAGGAGCTAGTGTAAACCTAATGCCCTATTCGTTATTCAAAAATCTAGGATTAAATGACTTAAGGCCTACCAGAATGACTATCTAACTCGTGGACAGATCAGTTAAGATTCCTCGGGGAATAGCTGAAGATGTCCTAGTTAGAGTGGATAAGTTCGCGTTTCCCGTTGATTTCATCATTATGGATATTGAGGAAGACACGAAGGTCTCACTCATTCTTGGCAGACCCTTCCTAAATACTGCCAAGGCCTTAATTGACGTTCACGAGAAGTCATTAAAATTAAGGGTTGGAGGAGAAGAAATCACATTCAATGTTGATCGCCTCATGAACCATCCTAAAGAAGAAGATGTGAATCTCTCTGATTCGTTTCAAGAACTCGTCAACGAATACCTAGAAGAGACTATGGCTATATGTAGTCAAGATCAAATTTCTAAGGATCTGTTCTTTACACCTCCTAAAGGAAATCTCGACAACCATTCAGCCATAAACCTTAGTCAACACATATCTCCCCTCTCTGAAAGTAACTTTCTTGGCAAGACTATTCAAATAGCACTGCTAGGACAAGGCATTCCTTTACCTCTACTAAGGAGAAGACCGAATGAAGAAACAGACTTCATTTTGGTACATCAGGAACCCCAGTCAAAGGAGGACTGTGAGGAGTTTCCCGAACCTACCTTCAAAAATAACGAAGACGTTTCTGAAGAGGAAGCATTAAGAAGGACAATTTCCAGAAATAAAGAACAGATAGCATCAGTGACCGTTACCGAAGAATCAGAATTCCAGGAGAAGTATGACTCGTTAGACCGAAAGGAGATAGCTAGGATGAAGCCATCTATCGAGGAACCTCCGAAATTGGAGTTAAAGAAGTTACCCGACAATCTGGAGTATGCATTCTTAGAAGAAGACTCGCAACTCCCTGTAATCATCTCGAAAGACCTCACACCACAAGAGAAAGCGAAATTGATTCAAGTTTTGAAATCACATAAGAAAGCAATTGCTTGGAAGATTTCCGACATAAAAGGGATCAGCCCCAACTATTGCACCCATAAGATCTTCATAGAAGACGATTTCAAACCTTCAGTTCAGAGGCAAAGAAGGGTCAACCCTATGATTCAAGAAGTCGTCAAGAAAGAAGTAATCAAACTTCTGGACGCCGGTCTGATCTATCCCATCTCTGATTCGCCATGGGTTAGTCCTGTTCTAGTCATACCTAAAAAGGGAGGGACAACCGTAATTCAAAATGAGAATAATGAGCTTATTCCAACTCGGGAAGTCACCGGTTGGAGGGTTTGCATAGATTATCGTAAACTAAATGATGCAACCCGAAAGGATCATTTTCCATTACCTTTCATCGATCAAATGTTGGAACGTCTATCAGAAAATGAATACTACTGTTTCTTTGACGGTTTTTCCGGCTACTTTCAAATTCCCCTCAATCCCAAGGACCAAGAAAAAACAATCTTTACTTGTCCTTATGGAACATTTGCTTATCGACGCATGCCCTTTGGGTTATGCAATGCACCAGCTATATTCCAGTGATGCATGGTAGCAACATTCCACGACATGATTGAACGTTGTGTGGAAGTCTTCATGGACGACTTCTCAGTCTTTGGTAGTACCTTTGATTCATGATTTTCAAACCTTGACAAGATGCGCACCCGGTGTGAAGAGTTAAATTTAGTTCTGAATTGGGAAAATTGTCACTTGATGGTTAAAGAAGGGATAGTTTTAGGACATAAGATTTCAAAAGCAGGAATAGAAGTTGATAACGCTAAGATTGAGACCATTACTAAACTTACAGAACCTACCACAGTAAGAGCGGTAAGGAGTTTCCTAGGACACACCGGTTTCTACCAACGTTTCATTAAGGATTTTTCGAAGGTCACACGACCTCTCACTCATCTCCTAGGAAAGGAAGTCCTGTTTGTCTCTGATGGAGAATGTCGAAAAGCATTCAACTATCTGAAAGAACAGTTAACACATGCGCCCATCATGATAGCTCTTGATTGGAGTCTACCATTTGAAATCATGTGTGATGCGAGTGATTTCGCAGTTGGATCTGTGCTTGGACAACGGGTAGATAAGCACTTTCACCCAATCTATTACGCAAGCAAAACCTTAACCGGAGCTCAAGAGAATTACACTACCACGGAAAAGGAGCTGCTAGCTGTAGTATTCGCCTTTGACAAATTCCGTTCCTATCTCATCCTGTCCAAAACTACAGTCTGTACATATCATTCAGCCCTCAAATATCTATTCACTAAGCAAGATGCGAAACCAAGACTCCTACGATGCATCTTACTCCCTCAGGAATTCGATATTGAGATAAAAGATAAGAAAGGAGCAGAGAACGTCGCAGCAGATCATCTTAGTCATTTGGAGAACCCAGCTGATAATGCTAAAAATGAACATATATTTCATAGCATTATTCTTCAAGAAAGACAAGCTTTTAGTTGCAATTGTTCTATTTACAAGTGATATTCGTTTAAATAATAAAAGGTGAAGACAAAAGACAGATTCGACGATTTGAAGACGCAAATGACCAAAACACTAAAAAGTACAAAGTACAATCAAAGTGGTTCAAATTATTGATGGGAAACGTCTAAAAATTACAAGAGTACGAGCCGCAAAACGCAAAGTACATGATATTAAATAGTACGCAAGGACGTTCAAAAATCCGGAACCGGGACATGACCCAACTATCAGCGTGCGACGCAACGGACCGAAAATTACAAGTCAACTAGGAACATGCATATAATATAATATATATATATAATTATATAAAATTATATATATATTATATTATATTATTTATAAACCGTCGGCAAACAAGAAAACAAGAGATGTGAGCTGTCTAAGGCAGCCATGTGATTGCATGGCCAGGAAGGCTTAATCCCATGCGATCGCATGGCATACTGTAGCAGGTCAGGTCCTTTAAATTGCAACGTTTGCTCGACTAATTTTACCTACATCATATCCATCTACTCTCTTTCTCTCAAATATATATTTATATTTATATTTATATTTTAATTATAATTTTAATATTAAAGTTTAATAATAATAAGGTTATGTTAGCGAATGTTTTAAGTTTGTAAGTCGAAACTCTGTCCGTGTAACACTACGCTATTATTAATCATTGTAAGTAATGTTCAACCTTTTTAAATTAATGTCTGGTAGCTAAATTATTATTTGCTTATTTAAGCTGAAGTAATCGTTATGTTGGGCTAAATATTAAAGACAGGGTTATTGGGCTTTGTACCATAATTGGGGTTTGGATAAAAGAACGGCAATTGTGGAAATTAGACTATGGGCTATTAATGGGCTTTATATTAACTAAACGATACCTCGTTAATTTAATATAAAGGTTACAATTTGACGTATCTATATATAACCACATACGCTTAATCGGGTACGGTGGGCGGGATATCTATAAATACGAATAATTGTTCATTTTACCGGACACGGGAATGGATTAATAGTTAATGGACTCATTAAAACAGGGGTGGATTACATTCAAGGGTAATTAGTGTAATTGTTAACAAAGTAGTAAAACCTTAGATTACACGCAGTCGATAACCTGGTGTATTCATTAAACAAAGTATTAAGACCTTGTTACAGTTCGAATCCTCAATTAGTTGGAATATTTGACTTCGGATATAAGGTTAATTTGACGAAGATCCTCGCACTTTATAATTATGACCGATGGACTATTATGGACACAACCGTATGGACATATCGTATAATCCAGGACAAAGGACAATTAACCCATCGTAATAAATTAAAATCAACACGTCAAACATCATGATTACGGAAGTTTAAATAAGTATAATTCCTTTATTTTATATCTCATAGCACCTTTAATCATCGTACTTTTTAATTATCGCAATTTTATTTATCGTCATTTTAATTATCGTACTTTTAATTATCGCACTTTTATTTATCGTCATTTACTTTACGCTTTAAATTAAGTTGTATTTATATTTATATTTAGTATTTTACATTAGGTTTTAATTGCGACTTAAGACATAAAATCGACAAACCGGTCACTAAACGGTAAAAACCCCCTTTTTATAATAATAATAATAATACTACTTATATATAAATATATATTTATACAAATATAGTTTTTTAAAAAAATATAGCGTTAAACTTGGCTAGCTCCCTGCGGAACGAACCGGACTTACTAAAAACTACACTACTGTATGATTAGGTACACTGCCTATAGTGTTGTAACAACGTTTAGGTATATTCCATTCAATAAATAAATAAATAACTTGTGTAAAATTGTAACGTATTTAATAGTATTTCGCAATAAAAATATAACTATTTCATATACACCTCGCATAACATCAAGTATTTTTAGCGCCGCTGCCGGGGAACATCTTAAACGCTGAAGCGAAACGCTATTTTTCTATAAAAAAAAAGATTTTTTTTTTGTTTAATTTATTTTTCTAAAAATACGTTTTAGATTTTAAATATATATATATATATATATATATATATATATATATATATATATATATATATATATATATATATATATATATCTATTTAAATATTTAAATAAAAAGAAAATATATTTTTATATAATTTATATAAATTATAAAAGTATTTTTTTATATAAATTTATTTAATTAAATATTACTTAAATATTATTTTTATAAATTAAAAATCATAAAAATTAAATTAAAAAGTAATTGGGCCAAGGTACTGTAGCAGCCCCACTTCTGGCCTGGTTTCCGGATCCATGCGGTCGCATGACCCAAACAAAGGAATTTCATGCGGCCGCATGAAATGATTTGACAGAACTAAAACCTTGGACGTACGATTATGGTTAGAATATTAATAATAACTATAATTAATTAATTATTAGTTAGGGTTTTATTAATTAATATATATTTAAGTATAGTTTTAATATAATTTGTAATTTTAAGTTTAATTAATTGTTATAAATTATATAGACTAATATTTTTATATACTAATTATATAAAAATAATATTTTTATATAAAATTTTATTTTTATCTTTTTTAGATTAAATACTTTTATAATTTGTATCTTTTTATTATTTAGTACGTAGTCTTTATAATTATCGTTCGTAACTAGTTTTAAACTTAGTATTTTGCCATCGTAGCTCTAGATTTTTAGGCTTTGCCGTAAAATCCCTTAAGTGCTTTTTCTTTAAACTAATATTTAGGTGCTTTAGAATTTTGCGACGCCGTTTTAAGATTTTAGTACTTTTTAAGTTATTGCCGTTTTGGATATAGAATTCCTTCTAAGCTTTAATACCTTTAGACGCAACTTTTAATATTTAGTTTTTAGACTTTTGAGTTTCGACGCTTTACTTTCTTTTTATTATTTTCCGACCTTTTATTTTTCGACGTTTTTCGACGCACTCTTTTTCTTTCTTATTTCTCGACGCTCTAGTTTTTAGGACATAGATTTTTTCTTCAAAATTTCGACGAAAAATTATTTTAAGTGGTTAAATTAATAGACATCCAAAATTTTCTGGTTCGTAGTAATAGTTGGATTTGTTAGTGGCGAGTTGTGGGCTTCCGATTTAAAGGGTCCTTGCTACCTGCCGCATCTATTGGCTATTCAAAACTTGGGCAAAATCAGAAAAGTCTATTAATTTGATAGCTTATATAATTTTTATCTTTTATAACTAATAGGATATTTAGTGAATGCACCGAGCAAAACGTTCACCACCTTTCATACGTTCACCACCTGTAACTCGATCAAGACTTCTAGCCAATATTGTCGCCGTTAATTTTCTTTAGAATCATCTAGTCGACCAAGTACTCCAATTCAAATTTCTGATAATTCATTTTTTGAACCCGACCACACAATTGAGAATCCGGAAGATATTTAGGGACAATTCAGAGATCCTGAACCACTAATCATTCCTCCTGAACCACAAATCACTCATCCAGAGATTGTCGAGGAAGACACCATTAAGTCAGAATCCTCTAGTGCTCAGATTCAACAATTTCAATCATGGAAAATCTGGAACCTCTAAGTATGGAAGACCGAATGAGAGCAAAACGCACTGGCCAAGGTCATGCAATTACTCAACCAGACATTAACGCACCAGAGTATTAAATCAAAGGACAACTCCTACACATGGAAACTAATCAATTCCAATTTAGTGGTGCACCGAAGGAAGATCCAAATGAACATCTTCGAACCTTTAATAGGATCTGTACTCTATTTAAAATCCGAGAAGTGGAGGATGAACAGATCTATCTCATGTTATTTCCCTAGACTTTAAAGGGAGAAGCCAAAGATTGGTTAGAATCGTTACCTGAAGGGGCAATTGATACATGGGATGTTTTAGTTGAAAATTTTCTTAAACAATTCTTTCCGGCATCTAAAGCTGTGACACTTCAAGGAGAAATAGTTACGTTCACACAAAAGCCAAATGAAACTCTATATGAGGCGTGGACAAGATTTGAAAATTTCTTAAGAGGATGTCCGCAACATGGTTTAGACACTTATCAAATAGTACAAATATTCTACCAAGGATGCGATATTACTACACGAAAAGACATCGACATAGCAGCTGGTGGTTCCATTATGAAAAAAACCGCAACTGAAGCTTACAAAATTATTGATAACACTGCTTCCCACTCACATGAGTGGCACCAAGAAAAAGATATCGTTAGATCATCTAAAGCAGCTAGAGCCGATTCTAGCCATGATTTTGATTCCATTTCCGCAAAGTTAGATGCTTTCGAGAGACGAATGGAAAAGATGACTAAAGATATTCACGCAATACGAATTAGTTGTGAGCAGTGTGGAGGACCACATTTGATAAAAGATTGTCTCAGTATTGGACAAACAATGGAACAAAGAGAGAATGTTTCATACATGAACCAAAGGCCTGGAAATAATTATCAAGGTAATTATCAACCGTCAAGACCAAACTACAATCAGAATTATAACCGAAATGTTCCATACAACAATCAATAAGGTCCTAGCAATCAACAAGTATCTAACAATATTTACAATCAGCAAAGACCTATTTTTCCAATTAAACCACCATAAATCGATGATAAAAAGCCAAATCTAGAAGACATGATGTCAAAGCTAGTTGAATCTCAAACTCAATTTTTCACATCTCAGAAACAAACCAATGAACAAAATGCTCAAGCATTTAGAAATCAACAAGCTTCAATCCAAAATCTCGAACAAGAAGTAACTAACCTAGCAAGGTTGATAGGTGAAAGAAAACAGGGTAGTCTACCTGGCGATACAAATGCTAACCCCCGGAATGAAACAGCTAAAGCTATTACCACGAGAAGTGGTATTACACTTAAACCACCTGAAATTCCTGTAAATTCTGAGGACTCTATCCCCACTCCACAGGCACCACATCCTGAGCAAGATAAGGAAACAGAATCGGTAGTTGAAAAGGTTAATGAAGATAACACAGTTAAGGCTAAGCCTTATGTTAAACCATACCAACCACCACTTCCTTACCCGAGTAAAATGGGAAAAGAAAGACTTGAAGCCGAGCAATCCAAATTCCTGGATATGTTTAAACAAATAAATGTAAATCTTCCTTTCATTGATGTGATTTCAGGAATGCCAAGATATGCTAAATTTCTGAATGATCTAATCACAAATAGAAAGAAAATGGAAGAACTTTCGGCTGTTACAATGAATGCTAATTGTTCTGCAGTGCTGTTGAATAAGCTACCAGAAAAACTTTCAGATCCAGGAAGTTTCACAATTCCATGTTTTTTGGGAAGTCTTAGTTCAATAGAAGCATTGGCAGACTTAGGTGCTAGTATAAATTTAATGCCGTATTCATTATACGCTAAACTAGACCTCAGAGAATTGAAACCAACAAGAATAAGCATACAACTAGCCGATCGATCAGTAAAATATCCTAGAGGGATACTGGAGAACATGCTAGTTAAAGTTGGTACTTTAGTATTTCCATTCGATTTTGTTATTCTGGACATGGAAGAAGATTCTCGAGTTCCTCTTATATTAGGAAGACCATTCTTAAACACAGCTAAAGCAATAATAGACGTGTTCGGTAAGAAACTGACCCTAAGTATAAAGGACGAGAGTGTTACCTTTTATGTTGATAGAGCCATGCAACAACCGCAATCTCTAGATGATACATGTTATTATATTCAAACTATAGATTCACATGCAAAATTGTTAGAAGAATTTACAGAATTACAAGGAACAGGAGAATGTTCTTTAGGAGAAGGAGCTAAACCAATTGATGAAGCTGAAATATTAGCTACACTTATGGCTAACGAATATGAACCAACAATAGAAGAACTTCAAATGCTAAAAGAAGAAGACAGATATCGATACAAATTATCGATAGAAAACCACCAATATTAGAGTTAAAGCCACTTCCAAACCATTTGGAATATACTTATTTACATGGTGAATCTGAATTACCTGTAATAATATCATCTTCTCTTACGAAAAATGAAAAATCTCGACTCATTTCTGTGCTAAAAGCTCATAAATAAGCTATTGCATGGAAGATTCATGACATTTAAGGCATAAGTCCTTTGTATTGCACACATAAAATCCTTATGGAAGAAGGTCATATAACCTATGTGCAATGCCAACGAAGACTAAATTCAAATATGCAAGATGTTGTTAAGAAAGAAATTATTAAACTGCTAGATGCAGGTTTAATTTATTCAATCTCTGATAGTCCATGGGTAATCCCAGTTCAATGTGTACCTAAGAAGGGTGGCAAGACTGTCATCACAAATGAAAAAAATGAGCTTATTCCTAATAGGACTGTAACATGATGGCGTGTCTGTATTGATTATAGAAAATTAAATGACGCCACCAGAAAAAATCAGTTTCCCTTACCTTTCATTGATCAAATGTTGGAAAGGTTAGCTGGGAATAGTTACTATTATTTTCTTGACGATTTTTCCGGATATTTTCAAATTCTAATAGCACCCTAGGACCAAGAGAAAACCACCTTCACGTACCCTTATGGTACTTTTGCTTACAAACGCATGTCATTTGGACTTTGCAACACCCCTGCTACCTTTCAAAGGTGCATGATGACGATTTTTCACGACATGATAGAAGAATGCATGGAAGTTTTCATGGATGACTTTTCAGTCTTCGGTGATACTTTTGAATCAAGTCTAGTTAATCTTGAACGAATGCTTATTAGATGTGAACAATCAAATCTAGTTCTTAATTGGGAGAAATGCCATTTCATGGTTATAGAAGGCATCGTTCTTGGTCATAAAATTTCAAAGGAAGGAATTGAAGTGGATAGAGCTAAAGTAGATGTAATTGCTAAACTTCCACATCCCACCAATGTTAGAGGAGTTAGGAGTTTTCTAGGGCATGCCGGTTTTTACTGACGTTTCATAAAAGACTTTTCTAAAATTGCCACTCCTATGAATAAACTCCTAGAAAAGGATGCTCCATTCATCTTTTCAGATGAATGCATCAAATCTTTTAATATTCTTAAAGAAAAACTCACTAATGCGCCGATCATGATAACTCCAAATTGGAATCTACCATTTGAACTCATGTGTGATGCAAGTGATTTTGCAATGGGATCCGTTTTAGGACAAAGGATTGAAAAACAATTTAACCTATTTATTACGCTAGTAAGATGTTACAAGAAGCACAAACGAATTACACAACTACTGAAAAGGAACTCCTTGCTATTGTCTTTGCTTTTGACAAATTTTGTTCATATCTCGTTCTAGCAAAAACGGTGGTCTATACCGACCATTCTGCTCTTAGATACCTATTTTCGAAACAAGATGCCAAACCACGATTAATCCATTGGATCTTACTCTTACAAGAGTTCGATATTGAAATCCGAGACAAAAAGGGAGCAGAAAATCTCGCCGCTGATGATCTTTCTCGTCTTGAAAATCCCGAATTAGAAGTTCTAAACGAATCGGCCATACAAGATAACTTTCCTGATGAATATCTATTGAAGATCGATTATAATGAAATTCCATGGTTTGCAGACTATGCAAACTACTTAGTATGTGGATTCCTTGAAAAAGGGTTGTCATACCAAAAACGAAAGAAATTCTTTAGTGATATAAAACACTATTTTTGGGAAGATCCACATTTGTTTAAAAGTTGTCCCGATGGAATAATACGCCGATGTGTATTCGGAGATGAAGCTAGTCAAATCTTAAACCATTGTCACACAGGACCAACAGGAAGGCATTATGGGCCTCAACTCACAGCAAGAAAAGTTTATGACGCTGGATTTTATTGGCCTACAATTTTCAAAGACGCACACCTTCTTTGTAAATCCTGTGATGCTTGTCAAAGGGCCGAAAAAATAAGTCAACGTGATGAAATGCCACAAAATGTCATTCAAGTATGTGAAGTATTTGACGTTTGGGGTATTGACTTTATGGGTCCATTACTAAAATCTCATAATAATCTCTACATTCTCGTTGCCATTGATTATGTATCTAAATGGGCCGAAGCACAAGCTCACCCAACTAACGATGCACGAGTTGTAGTCAACTTCTTAAAATGTCTTTTTGCTAGGTTCGGAACACCGAAAGCTTTAATAAGTGATCGGGGTACTCATTTTTGTAATAATCAATTTGAGAAAGTTCTCAAAAGATATGGAGTAACTCATAAAATCTCAACCGCTTATCATCCACAAATAAGTGGACAAGTTGAAAATACCAACCGAGCTTTAAAACGTATTCTAGAGAAAACCGTAGGATCAAATCTGAAGGAATGGTCCATGAAATTGGAGGATACACTCTGGGCTTTTAGAACAGCCTACAAAACTCCAATTGAAACCACACCTTTTAAACTTGTTTACGGAAAAGCATGTCACCTTCCAGTTGAAATTGAGCATAAAGCATTTTGGGCTTTGAAGACATGTAATCTTGATTTGCATGAAGCCAGACATCTATGGTTAAGTCAACTAAACGAATTAGAAGAATTAAGACATGAAGCATACGAAAATTCGTTAATCTATAAGGAAAGAACGAAGAAATGGCATGATAAAAGAATCAGAAGTTTAAAAGAATTTAAGAAAGGAGATAGAGTTTTTCTTTTTAATTCACGATTCAAGCTATTTCCTGGAAAATTGAAATCAAGATGGTCTGGACCATTTATAGTCAAAAGAGTTTTCCCATACGGAACAATAGAGTTAATAAATTCAAATGGGATTGAATTTAAAGTTAATGGTCACAGAGTTAAACATCACATACATGGTTCGATGGAAGTTGACAATGAAGTCAATCATAATTTCACCACTCAAGAAAACCCTCATAATGAAAACATAAATATGTTATCAACAACATATGAAAAACAAAAATTGGAAGACGGGGAAGCTTCAAATTGGAGTGATGAAGAAGAATTCCTATACAAACCTCCCATTCCAAGAAACAAAGAAAAATGTGAACAAGAAGTTTAATTTGAAGTGAAAGAACCAAGAAAAGATCACTTGGAAAAGGTTAACAAACCAACTCTACTTACTAAAGTAGGAGACCCAGGTAAATTTATCGTTTCTTGCTTGCTTAATGATGGTGCTATGTATAATGGGCTCACAGATCTAGGAGCAAGTGCAAATGTTATGCCTCTTTCCTTATACAAAAGATTAGGTGTGGGTAAATTAAGACCAACCAGAATAGGTATTCAATTATTTAATCAAACCATTAAACACCCGGTTGGAATAGTCAATAATTTACTTGTTAAAGTGGAAAGTTTGACCTTTGTTGCAAACTTTATAGTTATTAATATAGAGGAAGACCTTGATATTCCTCTAATTTTAGGTCGCCCATTTTTAGCAACCACTGAAGCATTCATTGATGTAAGAGAAGATAGAATGGCACTTAGGGATGGTGACAAATCGGTTACCTTTGTGAACCGAAAGTTTAGATCTCCACCAACCAAAACTGTTGAACCAATAAAAATGCCTAAGTGTGGGAAAGATGAAGCAACAACCAATGATGACCTGATAATAAAGAACCCCGTTGTTGATACGAAATTAGATGAACCCATTTTTGACAGCTCAACGAAGAAACTTTATAAACAAATTCAAGATGCTAGGATTAAGGGGAACTTTAAGTTATGTAACCGATTAGTATCCAATTTGTCGCCTAAAGAAAAGGCAATGTTAGTTGAATTTGTGAAAGTTACAGAGAAAATCAACAATTGGCTTGAAGCAAAAGTCAGAGATATATAAGTTGTTGATAGTCCAATTAAAAACGAAGTTAATCACACTTTCGACACCACAGCTAACTAAGTGTGGGGAGAATCATGTCTTTTTAAGGATAATATATATTTCTGTTAGAGTTAGATTTTCTGTTTTCGTGTAGTTCTCGAGAATGGAATCCGAATGGTCTTTCCCTAGCAGACCCTAAAGAACTAGTCTTCTCCCCCCATTATGAATTTTTTTTTTTTTTTTAGGTTTTACAAGATGAAGAATTCCTTTGATCTGAACCATGGTCTACTACTACACGCTATGATTACTAAACGTAATAATAACATCTTCCCGAGTGAACTGGTATCATTCATAAGAGGCAAAATGGACGAAGTGAGGAAAGAACTCAGGAAAGATCATCATAAAACACATTTTGGTAAAGGAAAATCAAAATCCGCAACAAAAGAAGAGCACGACACCTTGAAAGATGTCATAAATACGGAAAATGGTCACACGAAGGTAAATGTTCGAACAATCAAACATATTCAAATACCGAATTTGTTACTCTATGCAGAGAAGGACCGTTCATATGTTTAGAAGAAAAGTTATTGAAGAATCGAGGTTACGCTTATGTAGCTATGGAAAACCAAATCACACGACTCTTCTATGAGTCGGCTAAAGCAGGTCTCTGAGAATTCTATCTCACAGGTAAGTATGTACAGTTTTTATTTGTTTTTATTTATTGTTTTTAACCTTTTGATAATAAACACTGAATCGTTCGCTATAAAGTATTAAATTGATATTTAATAAAATTAGGTATGCAAAATCGAAATTATTGATATCATACAAAAATTTATTACATCACTGCGAAATTTACCTTTTATTCATAAGGTATAAATATCTTTAATCAACCAACTCAAAATATTTCAAAAATACGTCAGGAGTAAAACTAGGTAATATAGCCGAAATTACTTTACCCAAAAGAGGGGCATATATTTTTGATAATATTTGATTGATTAAAGTGGGATAAAAGACCAAAAAGATTTTTAATTTTAATTTTTACCTTGTTAATATATTAATATTAAATTATTATTGTAAATTTTTAAAACCAATATATTTAAGTTTTTAATATTTTAAAAATTAATATTTTTAATATAAGTTTGTAAAATTAATGTATAAAAATATTAATGATATTAATATGAATTTTTAATTTTATGCATTTTAAATTTAAGTTTGGTGTGAATTTAAAAACAAAATTTACTTTATTTCATTAAGTTAAAAATTTGATACCTAAAATTCGTCGTAAGTTGAAGACTAGGTTATGGAACCGAAATTGCTTTACCCAAGAGCGGGACGAGAAATTTTGTTATCATTATTTTTAATCTTATTGAATTAAAGTATGCCAAGAACATTTAAAAAAACCCAAAAATCTTTGCTTTTAAAACAATCCCGTTAAAATGACAAATTTTAAATTTTGTAGAGGGACGGACTAGGTAAACGTACTGAAACGACCTCTTCCTAAATAAAAAGGAAAACAAAATTTTAAATAAATCACTTATTTGTTTTAAGAAGATAAAGTTTTATAAAAAAAAATATGCCACACCCCATGCGATCGCATGGCCCCAGAATGCTGGTCAGGAACAAAAGGCAGCGAGTATTCTGTCTTCCACAATAACACACACACAAACACAAGAAAACTCTCCCAAAAATTCACCTAAAATCACTAATTTTCAACCAAAATTCACGAAATTTCTCACTACAATCCGCTATAATCATGTCTTTTCTCAGATGGGGAAGCAGAAAGGTAAAAATTTCACCCCTAAACTTATAAATTTCCTAATTTTTGTGATAATTACAAATATTTGTCCTAATTTGATTTTGATAATTTCTAGTGTAATTAGAGTTAAATTGTTAGTATATTATGCATGTATAACCTAGATTGATGCTATTTAACATGATTTGAAGCCAAAAACTTTTAAAATTTTTAGTAATCTAGGGTTTGTGTTCATGAACAATTTGGGGCTTTTTGATATAAATAGGTTATAGCCGATTTTTATTATGAATTATTGCTAAATTAAGTAGTGTAACATGTTTAGGTTGCTAAATGATCTAAACATTAATCCTAAACATGATTTTTGAGAATTAAAGTAGACTTTTTAAGTCTAAAATTCATGAACTTGATTAATTTGATATAAATGCCATTTCAAACTTGTTTAATTGCTAGTAATGATTATTTTGACATGTTATTTGAGATAAAAACTTATGAACTTTGTAAACATTTTCATATATGATTATTTGAAAATGTGTAGAATTGATAAAAATATGAAAATGAGTATAAGTTTAATATGGATTAAACATGTTATTGTAATTGTTTTAATTTGTTATTTTGCTAACACTAATACATATTTGGATGCATAAATTTTGTGTTTAATATGTTTTGCAGAGAAATAAAGATACGGACGGTGCATCATCATCTAGGCAACCTGATCCGGAACCACAGCCAGAGAGGCAATATCACGAACCGGAACGACAACCTGAACAACAACAACATTATGATCAACACGTGTTATACTATGAACCAGAACCACAATTCTTTATTGCCTACGTAGTATTTCCCGTTCACCATATAATAGAACACCCAACAATTTATGAAGAACAGTTGCATACCAATTTAAGATTTGATAGAAGTAGGAGAGATTACCCGACGTACCAAAGTAACAAATTTAAGCTTTGGACCAAAAATGTAGAAGTACCAAGGGTAATAGATTGGGAGCCTTTGGAAAGGGTCCACCTAGCTAACCCAGTTAGGCAGCATCTAATCCAAAGGTATGGCAGCTCTTCTTTTTCCGATTGGGAATGTTTATTTCCGATTAGTTTATCATAATCATTCATTTTTCATCATTTTAATAGACCACAAGATTTTCATTTCCATTTCTCATAAATATACGTCCCATGCATAGAGACAAAAATCATTCATATGGATTGAACACCTGGTAACCGACATTAACAAGATGCATATAAGAATATCCCTATCATTCCGGGACATCCATCGAACATGATAAAATAACATCGAAGTACTAAAGCATCCGCTACAACGGATGGGGTTTGTTAGGCCCAATAGATCTATCTTTAGGATTCACGTCAATTAGTAAACTGGTTTACTAATTCTTAGGCTACCAAGCAAAAGGGACATATTCGGCTTCAATCATTTAACCATATAAGGTAGTTTCGATTACTTGTGCCTATTTCGTAAAACATTTATAAAAGCAGCGCATGTATTCTCAGTCCCAAAAATATATATTGCAAAAGCATTTAAAAATGGAGCAAATGAAACTCACAATACTGTATTTTGTAGTAAAAATACATACAACGACATTGAACAAGTGCAGGGTTGGCCTCGGATTCACGAACCTATATCGGTTATATATATTAAAACACTTAATCACAATCAAACAAGTTTATATATTACTACTTTAATAATTTTTATGTCATGTTAATAAATAGTTTAATTGTAACTATTTTACATATATTATATATTAGATTTTTTTATTAAAGTATTTTAATGTATATTATTTATTACAAATATTATATAATGTTCTAAAGTTAATATTTACCTATATGATTATATATATCCAAAAATATATTTATATATGCTATGTAAATTAATTAATGTTAGATAATTATAATAACATTTTAAAGAAAATAGCATGTAATATTAATATAGTCATGATACATGTAGTAAAATATATTTTTATATAAGTATCTTTTGTTTATTAAAATAATAATAATAATAATAATAATAATAATAATAATAATAATAATAATAATAATAATAATAATAATAATAATAATAATAATAATAATAACAATAATAAAAACAATAATAATAATAATAATAATAATAATACTAATAATAATAATAATAATAATAATAATAATAATAATAATAATAATAATAATAATAATAATAATAATAATAATAATAATAATAATAATAATAATAAAGGTAATAGTAATGCTACCTCAAAGAAGTAGCTCTAAATAAAAAATGCCTAACTCCAGGTTTGAACCCGAGACGTCCCGCTAACCCGACAACTCCCTTAACCATTCGTCCGTTTCTGTTTTTCTATTAAATACCATCATCGACATCATAATCATTATCATACCATCTTCATTTTATCATGCATCATTAATATTCATATCGTCATGTTACCCATCATCATCATCATCATGTATTATTACCATCATCATCATTCGGTTTATCAATATTGTTACCATTTATCATAAATAACCTCCCCAAATAAAATCATCATTTTAATCAATACACTTAAGCATATTCTTGGCCCAGGAACCCCGTCCAAAGAGTGGCAGTCCAACAACAATTTTACAAGCTCGCTCAATAACAAGTCCAATTAATCATTTTAAGGAAGCTCAATAGAAACCGAACTGGGTCACAGCCTACAATCACAATCACGGCCCATGTAGTAAAAATCAGCCCAACCTTAACCTGTTTGCTGCTCGTTTCAGTCCAAATCCGGAAACAGAAGGAAAGAAAAACATATAGCGGTCTACCTGTTTCCACTTTCTTAAATTCTTTGATACCTCCACTTGGTACAACTGTAGGTAATTAGCAATTTAGTGATAGGAACTTCCAATTATTTATTTGCTAGTGATGTTGTGTGTGGGTCACGAAAAGAAAAGAAAACAACATAAAAGGTTTTGGTTTCTTGTTCTTATCACATGTACGTGAAATAACAGCTCAAAAGGTTATGGGGTTCGATTATTAAAAGGAAACAATAACATCATTGTTTATTTATTCGGTTCTTTATCACTAAATCATTATCATCTTCAACATCATGTCGACGTAATCATCAGCATTGTACCCTCTTAATCATTATTTCTTCATGCAATATTTTCATCTCTTATATTTCTAATCAGCATCGTTGTTAAATAACCAAACATATAAATGAAGACCGAAAAAAAAAGAAGTTGTGATTTCTGTGGCACTTTTTTAACAAAAAGAAAATATAACGACGAGTTATGCAGGTGCAGCATACCTTCTTCATTCTAAGGTGGTTCACGGTGGTGTTGGGTGATTCTTAGCTACAAGGATAGTAGCAGTAACTTCAGTGATGGTGGCATTGTTAGGGAGTGGCTGTGGTGGCGTGTGGTGATAGTAATATTAATGAAGATGATGGTGTGCTTGTGAAGCTTCGAACAGTTACAATAACAAACGGGAAAGGGTGTTCTTGAGCTGAGTTTCATCTAGCATAAACTGCAACAGACAAGCTATTTTATTGGCGGTTTGGGTTTTGTGGCTTTGGCTGTATCGATGGAATAGCCAACACAGGAAGCAATAAGAGTGGTGGTTGTTATTAATCTTATGTGAACTATGCATGGGTGTGTAAGCAGTGAAGTTTACATTTTGCAGTTTGCAAATCTTTAGATATGATAAGGGTGAAGGTGTTTTGTGGTCCGATGGTTAAACTGGAGGTGTGGTGCAAAGTGATCAAAGTTAATGATTGAAACAAGTTGATTAAATGATGCTTCACAATGGACATTAGAGACAAGTTGATACAAATAAAAATTTGATCAGGACATTCAACTAATTTTGGATGTTATGGTGATAAAAGTCATGATCTGTACTTGGAATTAGATATTTGAATCCAATTAAATACAGTAAGAATGAAACATGTAACCGGTTTGAACAAGTTGTCATGAATTTACTGATTATTATTAATAATACTAACATAATAATAATACTATTAATAATATTTATCTTAATCTTAATAATAATAATAATAATATCTAATAATACAAGTGATATAAAGATATAACAAATTACATGTATTATGTTTTCGTATTAGATTAATGATATTAATAATACTGATAAAGATATTAATATAAATAATATTAAAAGTAATAATAATATTATACAAATATATTTTCAACTTGTAATTATATTTAATATTGTAACAACCCGACTTTTTCCGTTTACTATCGTTACTTGTCCGTTAATTGTTTAACGGTGAGTACTTAAACTTTGGGTATTTAATTGACTTAAGTACATACTTAATAGAGGAATGTTTGATTTAATATATTATATTAATTTACGATTTATTTTGGATAGCGAAAGAACTAGAAAACGTTACAGTTAAGTTTATTGTCTAGAAGACTTTTCAGTTTACGGAACTCAGAAAAACGACATAATAATTATTTTCGATAATTATTGACTTTGAGAAAATTATTTTTAATTTATTATTTATTTAATGAATTAAACTTGGTGATTGCGTTTCAACGACTAGTTAATGTTCCGGAGACCCGGTAGGGTTAACGGCACTCGAAACGAACCATGCGCGTACAAGTAAATTAGCAAAACGAGCCCAGGATACCCATTAGAGGGCCCTACGGCTAAACTCACCCCCCATGCACCTTAATGGACTTAATTTGGCTATTGGATCATTAGTGGTTGGTGTTTAGGCCTAATTACTAACTATAAAAGGAAAATAAATCACAAGAACCCTCATTTGTTTCCCCTACAAGTCGACACCCCCTTCCCCTCTCCCTCTCTTTGGCCGTCTTCCATCACCACCACCTTACCACCATCAAAAGTTGTTTTTGGAAGAAACCTTGTGCACGAAAGACGTTCCTTGTGTCGTTCTCTACGCGTTAGTTTGTTCGATTTAATCGCTTGAGGTATAATTAGTAACCCTAACTTTAATAATTCAGTTTTTTGTTCAATTACATGGTGTATTAGAGTCTAGTGCTCAATTAATGATGTCTAGTGTTGTTAATTGTTGATTGATTGCGAAATTAACGTTGTATGATTGAAAAACGAATTTGTTTATTGATGATATGATTAAATTGATATGAGATCTGACTTTGTAATATTTTTAATTAGAAAGATATCGAAAAGTTATTAATTTTAGACTCCGATTTTGCGTGATTTCATTATCGTATGCTCAAGATATGCGTAATCGAAGATTACGTTAGGGTTTGCATGAAATCCGAATTTTCTGAGTTGAATGCTATGTGTTTTAGCTTATGAAAGTTGTGCTTCTGTATTCCTTGTGAAAATTTATACAATTTAGACGAAAGATTTGCGTTAGAAGGTTATGTAATGCTTCCGATATGATTAAACGAAGTTTTGGTTCGTAAAGAATGTTGAATCTGTTTTTAAGTTTATATAAAAATTGCTAGCATGAACTAGGAATTGTTTTAGACTTTGAGCTTCTGGAATATGTTACTTTAGATATTCCTTGACATGTTTCATTTGTATGCAAACTTGCAAGAAAGTGATCTGCCATGAGTTATATGCTAATCTTTGTGATGTGTCCGGTTGATATTCAAAAACAGATGAGTCTATTATGTTTTGCAAATCTGTACGAATTGGCTAAAGAAATTCTTCTGATTATTTTATCACTTAAATTTTGAGATGTCTTGAGATGACACCAATTGGCCGTTCGTTAAAATCTATTTTCTATATTTTATGAAAAATGTTTAAAAACTGACGCGCGAGCAGAATTTTCTGTAATGAACCTGAACTTGAGCCTTTCTGATATCGGACTTTTATTTATCATATGAGGCCCTGGCAGGACTTTTTGGAATCTTATTTAAGTCTAGTTAAGATCTGAAGTTGATCATAATTTTATGAATTATGTGCTATGTGCTATGAGTGTATTTCTTTATGACGTGTGATTTTCGAAGGTTTACTTTAAGATGTGGAAAATGCAATTTGCTAAACTACGAGCGTTAACATGTTATATGACTTAAGTTTGACTTGTTGACTATGTTTGCATGACTTACTGAGATGTTTGACTTTAGTTGACTACTTTGACCGAGTTGACTTTTGGTTTGATTTTGGTTGACTTTCGTTGACTTGCTTGGATTAGTTGACTTTTACATGTTTGTTGAGTCAGTCTGAGCACTAGGACTTTACGTACACTATGGGTTGACTAAGTTTGACCTATTAGTGTATACTTAAGATGATTTACTTATTTAGGTTGCGTTGTTCAGTCGAGAGCGTTCGACTACAGTACAGTTCGCTAAGATCTTTACGAGTGCTTTTGCTAAGGTGAGTCTACAGTCCTTACTACGTTTTTACAGGGATGAGATGCATGTTTTTTTTACAAATGTTTTACGTGTTTGGCACGAGTAACTTACTAAGAATATACATATGAGTTCAGATCAAAAATCCCTTAGCTTGATTATATTAGTTACTTTGTAAGCTCGACTTATAAGGACGGTACCGTTAGGTTTGACAAACCTCACCGCAACATTAAACAGGTGCTTATGTAGTTGTTACACGTACACTTGATCGGTGTATCGCCAGTATAGGGTAAATGAAAGACGTGGGCTCGGCCTACGCAAAGGTTAAAGTTTTATAATCAAGTGCTCATGATAATGTATACTTTTCCTATGATGTTTTCCAAGAAAATCTTGTGGCCTAACTTACAAATGATTTACTAAACCTGTAGTTTCACTCAACATTTTCGTTGACGTTTTGCATGTTTCATCTCAGGTACATAGAGCTAGTGCTTCCACTTTATTGAAGTTATGTGCTGTTTGCTGTTAGAACTGGACGACGTCCATCATGAATTCTATTTTTATTTCAAGAACAAATATTCGCATTTAAACAGTTTTCTCTGATGCTTTGGGTTCATATACTTTAGTCATTGATGTCAAATGTTTCCAGTTACATTTTCTTTATTAAATGACTTTGTTTTAATGATTAATGCGAATACTTTTCGAAAATGTCTCATATAGAGGGTGTGACCGCTAAACTGTGGGACCAGGAGTTTATATTCCGTTAGTGGATTCTGACGGGTTATTACATTTGGTATCAGAGCAGATCGGTTACCTAGGACTAGGCTGCATTAGAGAGTCGATGGTTAGGACAACTAGTGCGTCTAGACTGTAACCGTAGACTCGTTAAGTTGCATGAACCCTAATAGATGAAATTGCTATGATTACTTGGTATCTAATATGATATGATTACTAAGTGACTAACTTTGTGTTTTCTTTGAGTGCTTGATGACTTCTTCTAATCCTATCATTCTTACCGACTCTGACATGGAATCCGAGGAAACCGTATAAGAGCAAGGGAACACGATACTCGAGTTTGTGGATGATACCGAATCGGAACCCGAGATGGAGACCATGCATGAGAATGAGCCTAAAGGAAAGGAACCTGCAGAGGATTCCGGAGAAGAATCGGAACCCGAATCTGAATCCGAATCTGATGTACCCGATTCACCTCAAACACCTTTTGTTAAACCCGATTGGGTTAACCCCTATGGACCGAGAGGCCACCGTAGGATACCAAAAGGACCTGCTCGGCGTAATAACCCATTTTATAAGAGTTTTCGTTATGATAATCAGTCACTTGAGATGTGTCGCCGTTTTCATCCCTATGATGCTTCTACGTCTACTCCTAAGCCTAGTACCTCCACTGCTGCTACTAATGACAACAACCCAAATGATCTCACCGTGCAAGTTGTAAATTTGGAGAAAATGGTCGAGTACTTGATGAAGGAACTCCAGAAACGCAAATAAAGATCGCTCGACTAGATTGTTCCACGCAGTCAAACATTATTTGATTATTACTGTTTATTATATAATGTTCACACATACATTATTAGTTGTGGTTTTGCTTATGTGGTTTTACTTATGACATGAGGATTATGTTACTTTTACTGGTTATGCATGAATTTTGGAACAAGAAGTTTATTTCATTAAGTGTTGAGTTACTAATGGCAATTGGTGTTAGTAATAATGTTACTAGTGTACATTGTTCTTACTACTGCTACTACTAAACGTTGTGTATCGCTATTATATATCACTAGTACTACTAGAATCGCTACAATTTAATATTAGTTACTATGCATCGTTCCGTTGCTAGTATATTTTATATATCGATTTCATTGACACTAACCGAATGTGTTATCTTGACCAGAAAGATAATGTCGCCCAGGCCAGTTTCCCAAGCTGATGTTCGTCGGTGGATTTCCGAAAGAATAACCGAAGCTGTGGCAGAACTTCAAAACGAAACTAATAGTAACAACGTGAACGCTACAAATCAGCAAAATCAAGATACGACTAATACTCAAAATAGTGGATAAGTAGGGTGTACGTACAAGACTTTCTTAAATTGTGAACCACACTCATTTAATGGCACCGAAGGTCCAGTTGGTTTGACTCGTTAGTTTGAGAAGCTTGAGTCAGTTTTCCGTATCAGTGGTTGTAGAGAGACGGATAAAATGAAGTTTGCATCTAGTAAGCTATCTAATGGTGCGTTGACATGGTGGAATACCTATGCAAACTCAATAGGTATGGATCAAGCATTTGAGACCTCATGGGAGGATTTGAAAGGATGAATGATCGCAGAGTATTGTCCCTATGCCGAAACTGTTAAGATAGAGCGAGAACTCCAAAACCTGAAGTTAGTGGGTACTGATTTGACTAGTTAAAATAAGAGATTCTTTGAACTTGCCCTTATGTGTCCTCACATGGTTACTCCCGAATGTCGCAAGATCACTCTTTATGCGAACGGTTTGACCAAGAAGATTTAGAGTGGTGTAACTACTTCGAAGCCGAGAACTATACAAGAAACTGTTAAGATGGCTAGTGAGTTAATCGATCAAGCTGAACAGCGAGGGAAGACTCCTGCCCCAAATGAGACTAAAACTCATGATAACAAGAGGAAATGGAATAACAATAACTCAGGGAAGAATTAAAACCAGCAGCCCTTTAAGAAACAAGATACTGCTAAGAGTAATGCTACAATCCCAAATGCTAATTCTGGTTATAAGGGAAAGTTTCCATTGTGTGCTAAGTATAATAGGCATCATCCGGGGGATTGTTTGAAAAAGTGTGATAAGTGTAAGAGGAATGGACATTTGGCTGCCGAGTGTAAGACTGGTACGAATATGTGTTATGGGTGCAAAAAAGAAGGTCATTTCCGGAAGGATTGCCCAACTGCTAGTAAGACTAACAAACCTGCAAGAGGAAGGGCTTTCAACATTAACTCCAGTGAAGCTCGTGATGATCCTAAGCTAGTCACGGGTACGTTTCTTCTCGATAATCAACATGTTTATGTACTTTTCGATTCCGAAGCTAATAGAAGCTTTGTGTCTAGAGATTTTTGTTATAATCTTAGAAATGCTGTATCGTCATTAGAGAATTTATATTCTATAGAACTAGGAAATGGTAATCTAATGAGTGCGGATAAGGTTTACCGTGATTGTACTTTGACTTTGGCTGGAATGTCATTTAAAATAGATGTGATACCTATTAAGCTAGGAAGTTTCGACCTAGTGGTTGGAATGGATAGGTTAGCCGAGAATAGACCTGACATTGTCTGTCATCAGAAAGCGATTCGTATTCCTGTTGTTGAAGGTGAACCTTTAATGGTGTATGGAGAGCGAAGCAATACGCCGTTACATTTTATTAACTGTTTGAAGGTGCAAAAACACATGAGGAAGGGTTGTCTTGCTATGTTAGTTCATGTAAGTAAAACTGAATCTGAAGGCAAGAAACTCGAAGATGTGGCCATTGTTAGAGAATTTCCCGATGTTTTTCCAGATGAGTTACCTGGATTACCTCTGCATAGAGACGTAGAGTTCTAGATTGATTTGGTTCCCGGAGTGGCACCAGTAGCGCATGCGCCGTATAGACTTGCACCACCCGAATTACAAGAGTTGTCTAGTCAACTGCAAGAGCTTTTAGATAAAGGATTCATTCGACCGAGCTCATCAATATGGGGAGCTCCAGTACTGTTTGTGAAGAAGAAGGACGGATCTATGAGCCTCTGTATTGATTATAGAGAGTTAAATAAGTTAACTATCAAGAATAGATATCCGTTGCCGAGGATTGATGACTTGTTTGATCAATTGCAAGGAACAGCATGTTATTCTAAGATCTATCTAAGGTCAGGTTATCATTAAATGAGAGTGAAGGAATCAGATATACCGAAGACAGCGTTTAGGACACGCTATGGTCATCATGAATTTATAGTAATGCCGTTTGGATTGACGAACGCACCGGCTGTGTTCATGGATCTCATGAACCGTGTGTGTAAGCCATATCTAGACAAGTTTGTTATAGTGTTTATCGATGATATATTGGTATATTCTATAAGTGAGAAAGAACATGAACAACATCTCCGTTTGTTACTAGAGATGCTCAGGAAGGAGCAGCTGTACGCGAAGTTTTCAAAATGTGACTTTTGGTTGCGAGAAGTGCAATTCTTAGGTCATATTGTAGGTGTCAATGGTATTCAAGTTGATCCTGCAAAGATAGAGACAGTGAAGAAATGGGAGACTCCTAAGTCGCCAACTCAGATAAGACAATTTTTAGGTCTTGCGGGTTATTATAGGAGATTCATTGAGGGATTTTCTACTATTGCCTGACCGTTAACAGCTTTGACTCACAAGGGTAAGAAGTATGAGTGGACAGAATTGCATGAAGCTGCATTTCAGTTATTAAAGGAGAAGTTAACGACTGCGCCGATTTTGTCTTTACCCGAAGGAACTGAGGATTTCGTAGTTTACTACGATGCTTCACGGCAAGGTTATGGATGTGTGTTAATGCAACGTACGAAAGTGATTGCATATGCATCCCGACAATTGAAGATACACGAATTGAATTATACGACTCATGATCTAGAACTTGGTGCTGTAGTTTTTGCATTGAAGATGTGGAGACACTATTTGTATGGTACGAAGTTCTCTGTATTCAAGGATCATAAGAGTTTGTAACATATTTTCGATCAGAAACAGCTTAATATGAGATAGAGACGTAGGATTGAGTTGTTAAACGATTATGACTGTGACATTAGCTATCATCCTGGTAAGGCTAATGTAGTGGCAGATGCTTTGAGTAAGAAGGAGAGAATTAAGCATATTCGAGTTAGAGCATTGAACTTGACTATTCGAAGGAACCTTACTTCCCAGATACGTGACGCACAGCCAGAAGCGTTGAAGGAAGAGAATGTTGCTACTGAATCACTTCGAGGAATTGATATGAAGTTTGTCACTCGAGCTGACAGAACCCGGTATTTTATCGACAGAATATGGGTACCGAATTTTGGCGGATTAAGGGAACTAGTGCTAGAAGAGGCACATAAGACAAGGTATTCTATTCATCCTGGATCTGACAAGATGTACCAAGATCTTAAGGCACTGTATTGGTGCCCTAACATGAAAGCCGATATTGCTACTTATGTTGGTAAGTGCTTGACTTGTGCTAAAGTTAAGGCAGAGCATTAGAAGCCATCAGGACTACTGACACAACCAGAGATTCCCCAATGGAAGTAGGAGAATATTACAATGGACTTTATCACTAAGTTGCCTAGAACGGTAGGAGGTTATGACACGATATGGGTTATCGTGGATCGTCTTACAAAGTCTGCGCATTTTCTACCGATTAAGGAAACGGATAAGATGGAGAGGTTGGCACATATTTACTTAAAGTAAGTAGTTTCACGACATGGAGTGCTGCTATCCATTATTTCCGACAGAGATAGTAGGTTTACATCCAGATTTTGGTAATCTTTGCAAGAAGCTATGGGAACTCGTTTAGATATGAGTACTGCATACCATCCTCAGACTGATGGTCAGAGTGAGAGAACGATTCAAACACTAGAGGACATGTTAAGAGCTTGTGTGATTGACTTTAGAATTGGATGGGATAGACATCTACCATTAGTAGAGTTTTTTTTGTAACAATAGCTATCATGCGAGTATAAAGGCAGCACCTTTTGAAGCACTGTATGGTAGAAAGTGTAGATCGCCTTTATGTTGGACTGAGTTAGGAGATAGTCAGTTAACTGGTCTGGAGATTGTACATGAAACGATCGAGAAAATTATGCAGATTCGAGAAAGAATGAAAATAGCACGAGATCGTCAAAAGAGTTATGCAGATCTTAAAAGGAAAAATTTGGAATTTCAGGTTGGAGACAAGGTTATGCTTAAAGTGTCACCTTGGAAAGGTGTAGTGCGCTTTGGAAAAAGAGGAAAGTTAAGTCCGAGGTATATTGGATCGTTTGAGATTACCGAACGAATTGGGCCGTAGCGTATAGATTGAAACTACCGCAGGAACTTAGCGAAGTTCACGATACTTTTCATGTTTCCAATTTGAAGAGATGCTTATCAGATGAAAAGTTAGTGATTCCATTAGATGAAGTGCAAGTAGATCCTAAGCTTAATTTCATTGAAGAACATGCTGAGATTATGGATCGCGAGATTAAGCAACTAAAGCAAAGCAGAATTCCATTGGTTAAGGTTAGATGGAATGCCCGAAGAGGAGAAGAATTCACGTGGGAGCATGAAGACCAGATGAGGCTTAAGTATCCGCAACTGTTTCCCGAGGAGACGACTACGGGGGATGACCACTAAAATTTCGGGACGAAATTTTTCATAACAGGTGGGTAATGTAACAACCTGACTTTTTCCGTTTACTATCATTACTTGTCCGTTAAGTGTTTAACGGTGATTACTTAAACTTTGGGTATTTAATTGACTTAAGTACATACTTAATAGAGGAATGTTTGAATTAATATATTATATTAATTTACGATTTATTTCGGATAGCGAAAGAACTAGAAAACGTTACAGTTAAGTTTATCGTCTAGAAGACTTTTCAGTTTACGGAACTTAGAAAAACGACACAATAATTAGTTTCGATAATTATTGACTTTGAGAAAATTATTTTTAATTTATTATTTATTTAATGAATTAAACTTGGTGATTGCGTTTCAACGACTAGTTAACGTTCCGGAGACCCGGTACGGTTAACGGCACTCGAAACGAACCACGCGCGTACAAGTAAATTAGCAAAACGAGCCCAGGATACCCATTAGAGGGCCCTACGGCCGAACCCAACCCCCATGCACCTTAATGGACTTAATTTGGCTATTGGATCATTAGTGGTTGGTGTTTAGGCCTAATTACTAACTATAAATGGAAAATAAATCACAAGAACCCTCATTTGTTTCCCCTACAAGTCGACACCCCCTTCCCCTCTCCCTCTCTTTGGCCGTCGGCCATCACCACCACCTTACCACCATCAAAAGTTGTTTTTGGAAGAAACCTTGTGCACGAAAGACGTTCCTTGTGTCGTTCTCTACGCGTTAGTGTGTTCGATTTAATCGCTTGAGGTATAATTAGTAACCTTAACTTTAATAATTCAGTTTTTTGTTCAATTACATGGTGTATTAGAGTCTAGTGCTCAATTAATGATGTCTAGTGTTGTTAATTGTTGATTGATTGCGAAATTAACGTTGTATGATTGAAAAACGAATTTGTTTATTGATGATATGATTAAATTGATATGAGATCTGACTTTGTAATGTTTTTAATTAGAAATATATCGAAAATTTATTAATTTTAGACTCCGATTTTGCGTGATTTCGTTATCGTATGCTCAAGATATGCGTAATCGAAGATTACGTTAGGGATTGCATGAAATCCGAATTTTCTGAGTTGCATGCTATGTGTTTTAGCTTATGAAAGTTGTGCTACTGTATTCCTTGTGAAAATTTATGCAATTTAGACTAAAGATTTGCGTTAGAAGGTTATGCAATGCTTCAGATATAATTAAACGAAGCTTTGGTTCGTAAAGAATGCTGAATCTGTTTTTAAGTTTATATAAAAATTGATAGCATGAACTAGGAATTGTTTTAGACTTTGAGCATTTGGAATATGTTACTTTAGATGTTCCTTGACATGTTTCATTTGTATGCGAACTTGCAAGAAAGTGATTTGCCATGATTTATATGCTAATCTTTGTGATGTGTCCGGTTGATATTCAAAAACTGATGAGTCTGTAATCTTTTGCAAATCTGTACGAATTTGCTAAAGCAATGCTTCTGATTATTTAATCACTTAAATTTTGAGATGTCTTGAGATGAAATCAATTAGCCGTTCATTAAAATCTATTTTCTATATTTTATGAAAAATGTTTAAAAACTGACGCGCGAGCAGAATTTTCTGTAATGAACCTGAACTTGAGCCTTTCTGATATTGGACTTTTATTTATCGTATGAGTCCCTGGCTGGACATTTTGGAATTGTTTTTAAGTCTAGTTAAGATCTGGAGTTGATCATAATTTTATGAATTATGTGGTATGTGCTATGAGTGTATTTCTTTATGACGTGTGATTTTCGAAGGTTTACTTTAAGATGTGGAAAATGCGATTTGCTAAACTACGAGCGTTAACATGTTATATGACTTAAGTTTGACTTGTTGACTATGTTTGCATGACTTACTAAGATGTTTGACTTTAGTTGACTACTTTGACCGAGTTGACTTTTGGTTTGACTTTGGTTGACTTTCGTTGACTTGCTTGGATTAGTTGACTTTTACGTGTTTGTTGAGTCAGTCTGAGCACTAGGACTTTACGTACACTATGGGTTGACTAAGTTTGACCTATTAGTGTATACTTAAGATGATTTGCTTATTTAGGTTGCGTTGTTCAGTCGAGAGCGTTCGACTACAGTACAGTTCGCTAAGATCTTTACAAGTGCTTTTGCTAAGGTGAGTCTACAGTCCCTACTACATTTTTACAGGGATGAGATGCATGTTTTTTACAAATGTTTTACGTGTTTGGCACGAGTAACTTACTAAGAATATACATATGAGTTCAGATCAAAAATCCCTTAGCTTGATTATAATAGTTACTTTGTAAGCTAGACTTATAGGGACGGTACCGTTAGGTTTGACAAACCTCACCGCAACATTAAACAGGTGCTTATGTAGTTGTTACACGTACACTTGATCGGTGTATTGCCAGTATAGGATAAATGAAAGACGTGGGCTCGGCCTACGCAAAGGTTAAAGTTTTATAATCAAGTGCTCATGATAATGTATACTTTTCCTATGATGTTTTTCAAGAAAATCTTATGGCCTAACTTACAAATGATTTACTAAACCTGTAGTTTCACTCAACATTTTCGTTGACGTTTTGCATGTTTCATCTCAGGTACATAGAGCTAGTGCTTCCGCTATATTTGAAGTTATGTGCTGTTTGCTGTTAGAACTGGACGGCGTCCATCATGAATTCTATTTTTATTTCAATAACAAATATTCGCATTTAAACTGTTTTCTCTGATGTTTTGGGTTCATATACTTTAGTCATTGATGTCAAATGTTTCCAGTTACATTTTCTTTATTAAATGACTTTGTTTTAATGATTAATGCGAATACTTTTCGGAAACGTCTCATATAGAGGGCGTGAACGCTAAACTGTGGGACCAGGAGTTAATATTCCGTTAGTGGATTCTGACGAGGTATTACAAATATATTAATGTTACATCATATATTATACATGTAAATATGAATACATTAATAATGTTTTATATATATATATATATATATATATATATATATATATATATATATATATATATATATATATATATATCCATTTACTATATTATATTATTACATAATAGATATTATAAATTTCAATAAATAATATTTACATCTCATATATATATATATATATATATATATATTTATATATATATATATATATATATATATATATATATATATATATATATATATATATATATGATGTGGTAGCGTGGGGGTACGTGATAGTACTATATTTTACTACGAAATACGTTACAAATTACACAAGTTTTAATTATTTTTTACAAATGGGATATACCTAAACCTTGCTACAACACTATAGGCAGTGTACCTAATCGTACAGTAGTGTAGTTTTTAGTAAGTCCGGTTCGTTCCACAGGGAGCGGGCTTATTGCACACTATATTTTTAAACAATTATATTTGTACAAAATATATTATATTAATAATATATAAAATGGGGTTTTTACCGTTTAATGACCGGTTTGTCGATTTTAAAACTTTAGTCGCAGTTAAAATCGAATGTAAAATAAATATAACTTAATTTAAAACGTAAAATAAATAACGATAATGAAATTTCGATAAATAAAAGTGCGATAATTAAAAAGTACGATAATTAAAAGTGCAATTAAATACAATAACAATAAATAAAAGTGCAATAATTAGAAGTGCAATTAAATATGAAAATAAAGGAATTATGCTTATTTAAACTTCCATAATCATGATGTTTGACGTGTTGATTTTAGTTTTATGCCCATGGGTTAATTGTCCTTTGTCCTGGATTATTTAATATGTCCATACGGATTTGTCCATAATAGTCCATCAGTCATAAATATAAAGAGCAAAAGCCTTCGTCAAATTATTCTTATTCCCGAAGTCAAATATTCCAACTTATTGGGGATTCGAATTGTAACAAGGTTTTAATACTTTGTTTAATGAATACACCAGGTTATCGACTGCGTGTAAACCAAGGTTTTACTACTTTGTTAACAATTACACCAATTACCCTTGAATGTAATTCACCCCTGTTTTAACAAGTCTATTAACTATTAATCTAGTTCCGTGTCCGGTAAAATGAATAATTATTGGTATTTATAGATATCCCGCCCACCGTACCCAGTCAAGCGTATGTGGTTATATATAAATATGTCAAATTATAAGTTTGTATATTAAATTAACAAGGTATTGTTTAGTTAATATAAAACCCATTAATAGCTCATAGTCTAATTTCCACAAGTGTCGTTCTTTTATCCAAACCCCAATTATGGTACAAAGCCCAATTACCCAATTTTAATATTTTTAGCCCAACATCATGATTACTTCGGTATTAAATAAGCATAATAATAACTTAAGTACGAGACATTAATTTAAAAAGGAGAACATAACTTACATTGAGTATTTATTGCGTAGTGTTACACGGACAGAATTTCGACTTCAAAAACCCGTAAAATAACCTTTACATAACCCGAACTAATCTAATATAACACTAATCTATACTATATATATATATATATATATATATATATATATATATATATATATATATATATATATATATATATATATATTTATTATTTTATGGAGTATTATTATTATTATATTATTTAAACTCGCAGAATTCGTGGCCTTTTATAGGCATTTCTGAATTTCACTGCTCCGCGAGTCGTGGAGTTTTTGGCCTTCAAACTCCGCGAGTCGTGAAGTTTGATTTTCCAGCTCACATCATTTTGGATCTTAGTCTGCCGACGTTATTAAATAATAATATAATATATATATAATTTTTAAGAATTATTTATATATTATATTTTATTTATGTGCATAGTTGACTTGTAATTTTTGCACCGTTGCGTCGCGCGTTGAGAGTTGACTCATGTCCCGGTTCCGGATTTTCGAACGCCTTTTCGTATAATTTAATATCTTGTACTTTGGGTTCGGCAACTTGTACTTTTGTCATTTTTAGACGTTTCTTATCAATAAATTGAACCACTTGGATTGTATCTTGTACATTTGAGCTTTTTGGTCATTTGCATCTTCAAATCGTCATTTTCGTCTTTTGTCTTCGCACTTATTGATTTAAACGAATATTACAAAAAATAGAACAATTGCAACTAAAAGCTTTACATATTGGAAGGATATTGCTACTAAATATATGTTTATTTGGAGCACTATCAAATATCCCCACACTTGAGCGTTGCTTGTCCTCAAGCAATACAGAACTTAAAATAAAAACATACATGAATCACTTTTTTATTCATCACACTTTGTACATCAGTGATTTTGATATGGTGGTATAAACAATGATAGTAATGATAGAACCATGGTTAAAGGTAGGTGTGTCATCCACAGTTACCTCGGGTTTAGGTCAACGACACTTGCAATCAAATAGCTGATTTACTTTCGGTTTCCAAAGCAAAGTGCACATTTGAAAGGCGGTTTACAGTCCCACATTGTGACAACCCGTAAATTTTCGGCAAAATTTAAACAAAATTCTTTATATGATTTTATTTAACCTCGACTAATTCCGACGATTCACGAACAAGTATTTGTAAATAATTACGCATTAATTTGATATATTAATATTATTATTATTAATATCCTTTTTAAACAAGATATCAATAATTAATATCTTTATTATCAGTATTGTTATTATGAATAAAAAAAAATATTGACAAATATTCTTGGAAAAGTAGTAAATCAATTTGTTTATTTTAAAAAAATATATAAAAAAAATCCTTAAAATAAATGATTTTTTTAATAAAATAAATAAATAAATAAATAAATTACTTTTTAATTAAAAACTATAATGGAAAACTACTTTTATTATTTTATTTTGTGCATTATCCCATAACCTAACATTTAATACTTTTGAATTTTAAAATCCCATTAAAAATTAAAATATTTCTTTTTATTTTAATTATTTTATTCTTTTTACCTAATTTTTTCAAATATAAATACCCCTCATTTCTCATTCAAACTCACACCAAAATTTCTCTCATTCTCTTTTTGAAGAATTACTAGTAGTAAGTATTCTTTTCTTACTTTTTACTTTTTACTTTTTACTTTTTACTATTTACTTCGGTTTATTATTTTTTTTACCGAAACATGTAAATAATGTTATAAATTATATGCAATTAAAATTAAAATAAATAACATGTTATAATTAGTAATATATGTTACTAAAAATTATAAAAGTATTTTTATGAATTAATATATATGAGTTATAATTAAAATCGAAATAATGAATATATATGTATATACGCACCTAACGTGAAGGTTATAATTAAAGATAGCGTACAAAGACTACAAACATCAACGCTACTTGTGGCCTAGGGTGATCCTTGTTACTATTATGGGACGCTTGTGGATCTCGAATTCCAAGACTTAGATTCTGGTCAAGAGATCCTGGGCCGCTCGGTAACAATAGATCATTCGAATGACTTGCATGTTAGCGACGAAGTTTGGGCGAGATTCTACAACATCTTTGTTAAGAATTATAACCCGAGCATTCTTAAACTAGAAGCTTACTATAAGTGAAAGTTTTTCATAAATAGTAGGTTTCCAAAAATAGAAACTTTTGAGAAATAGGAACTTTTCTCGAAAACCGTCACTGTCAATATAGTTGCTATATTAATAAACATACTTTATGTCAAGTTAGACATTAACTAATCAAACGTTATACCTCAAGGTTGATATCCAGATCACTTACTTTCTTTACTTTCCTTCTTGCATGGAATACTTCAACTGCTATTTAATGTGAGTTCATCTGCTCCCTTTTTATATATTTTTGGGCTGAGAATACATGCGCAACTTTTATAACTGTTTTACACGTATCAAATATTAAACTGTGATATGTTGGGCTATGACCAGCAAGTTCCCAACTGACAAGTATAAACGATAACTTGTACGGGGCAAACTTGAAAGTCTAGTCTAAATACAAGTACCAACTATTAAACTGTGATATGTTGGGCTATGACCAGCAAGTCCCTAACCGACAAGTATAAACGATAACTTGTTACCCGGCAAACTTGAAAGTCTAGTCTAAATATCAGTACCAACTGTTAAAACTATGCTATACCCGGCTATGTCCGACTAAGTCCCTACAGTGATATTTTTAATTGCTGCGGCATTCTTAATTATTGGGGATAGGCCTATCGGGAGTAACGTCCCTGATACATTTGACTAAGCGTTTGTATTACTTGATAATGAAATTAAATGACAAGGACAGAACAACTTGTCACGGGGCAAACAACGTTTAGTCTAAATATCACGCACTGGCATAACTTTTGATCCTGTGGGAGATCAACTTTACAAATTAAATCTTGTGGTCTAACACTATTACTGAAATCATTATTTATGACAAACCTATGAACTCACTCAACCTCGTGTTGACCTTTTTAAGCATGTTTATTCTCAGGTACTTAAGTATTGCTTCCGCTGTATATCTGCTGCTTTGATGATGATTGCTTGCTATGCTTGGAGTCTTCATTACATATCATATCAATTAAAGACATATTTATCTTCCGCTGCAAAAATCAACAAAATGTCTCATGTAGAGTCGTTCTCGTTTATACAACTGTGATTTGATATAATTAGTCACAAATACCCCAGGTCCTATTTGGGGGTGTGATAGATTGGTATCAGAGCAGGTTGTTGTAGAGAACTAGGATTGCATTTTATGTGTGCCTTATACAATTAGGTACCTTAGCAATGTAGGACTACAACTTTCCTTGACCGTAGTGCCTTTACTTGTTGCCTTTAACTGTTAAATGCTACACTATACTTTAGAAACTTTACTTATCTTAGAATGCCGAGCCAACCTAAGAACTCTGCTTACTTTCCTAAGTATTATCCAATTACGCCACCGCATTTAAATGCGACACCATGATTTCTGAAATTCTTGACATTCCTATGTCATCTATCATGGTTTTGTGTATTACATATGTATTACATGAAATATTATCCATGATTTTTGAAAATCCTATAATTATTACTATTCATACTCAAACGTATATAACTCCCTGTTATATCACGTACCTATATGCCTTATACCTTTATGCATCGGTTTACGAACCGAAAAATGTCATTGGGTTATCACAGTATACGAATTGAAAGTATTTAATCGAAAGATTATTAGATTACATACTTATCATTTTATAATCTCGACACGTCATACTGCCATTATTGGAGTATAGACAAATCATATCTTATCATATCTATCCCAATAGACCTTGTCTACCACTTTTCCTAAATTTCCTCCATAAATTACAGGAATCTTTTTTGCTATAAATATGTATTCAAGGAGACGAATATATCATTCAGTATTCAATACCCATTTCATATCAAACCCTATTCCAAACACATAATATGAATTTCTCGAACTCCTTGAGCTCCAACGGCAGCATAACCGGAACAAACGAACCAATCAGCCATCATCTATTCTGGATGAATTAGGGATGGGTTCGTAGCCGACTCAATCAATGGAGGCAAGAAGAAGGTGATCCCTTCCACCAACCGAATTCACCTCTTGGCGAAGAAACTGAAGCACTTACCGGCGAACCAGTCCGAAACACCATTTTCTCTCCTCTTTCCAGGGTATCCCGTCACGAATATATAACATCGAAGATTTTAGATCTTATTCACCCCCTTGTTCCAACCGCCAATCATCCCGGAATAGTAGAAGAAGTCAATGAGCTTCGCGCTCGAGTGGTGGCTCTGGAGAATATGGTGCGAATTCTGCAAGCACCAGCAGCACCAGCTGCATTACCAGCATCACCACCAGTACCAACAGTACCATCAACATCACCACCAACAGCATCAGCTTCATCAACAACAACATCCGCATCCCACGCCTCAACATCACACTCAGTACCTCAAACATCAACATCATACGCCCATAGATACCAAGGAATATTAGTAATAATGAGTTAAGATGTATTGACTCATTCTTCGTGAAGAATTATATATGTATACCTTATATATATGATTTGGAACAATAATAAATCTTGTCGTACTAAGCAATTACGTGTGAATCTCAACTAGTATGTACTACTTAGTTAATTCATATAACTAATATGCTATGATGTATACCCTTCGTTAATGACTTAACAATTGTTAATCACTACTTCAACACAATAAACTCCATTTCATAATAAATCAAGTGTAACGATGAATGTATTGATTCATAACTTCATTAGCGAAATATTTTACGACAATTATGAAATCTCTAAGGTTTTGGAGATTATTTACTGTCGTTCCAAACCGCAAATTAGATGAGTTTAATATATATTAACTCATTAAATCCATGATTACAACTGAAGAATACATATATGAACGTATATCTTCATAAAGATTGTAAATTCTGTTGTACAAACTGTTAATTGTGAAAATATTTTAACGGGTAGGTAATACCCGAGAAATATTTACATCTCACATTAATACACTGTACATTCTTCAATTTTGATTCATAAATCATTAATTATACACACTACCTTCACAATGATACACAATCATCTTCATACAAAATCAATTACACATTCTGAAATTAACATATCGAAATTCAAGTAAAGCTTTAGCAGGTATTATCTTCCTAAAGATTACTACATTCATGAATTATATTCATTCATATTCTGCAATCAATTATCACATCAAACCACCGAAATTATCATTCATTACTTTTGAAATCAACAACGCCTATTCGTCAACCATTAGATCCGTTGACGATTACAGTCAGCGTTTAATCATCTAAAAATAAAATTTCTTGAAACCATTGATAACCAATGATTCAAATACGGCTGATGCAGAGGAAACATTGTAGAAGGTCTTAAGGGCCAAAACTTTGATAATAAAGAATGGTATAAGCTCAGATTTGGGACTGGAAAACGGATTGAGCAAAGTATGAAGGAGGTTATGGACAAATTACAAAGATTAAACCTGCCTTCAAAGAATCCAAATAATTCAGTATCTGCTGAGGTCATTGACGAATACCTTACTCCTGACTCTAAACCTTTACGGACAAATCTTCTTTATCATCCTTCGATCTTAGAAATTCTAAGATATCATTGTATCATTCGTTATAAATATCCTCTATATTTCTGAAGATATCTTCATAACGATTCTTGACCGAAATTAACTGTCTCCTTGCGATATCTTTATTACATCATAAAGGAAACTGTATTAGTTTTTATATTCTGTAAAAATTCAAGCTTAAATTATGAATGATTTAAAGTAGTGTTGGGAATTGAAGCATGAGTTAGTATAATATAATGACGTCGGGCCAACGTGATTATATTACAGTAAGTCATGCTAAATTTTTAATGGAAGATGATGATTCATAGACTTATTAATCATCATTTGCCATGTTACACGACTCTTACATTCTACCTAATTTATGAACATATCAAGAACATATATTCTTGATAGTTCTATCCTCAGTAATTCTTGTAATATAACAAATCAAATCATGATATTACGTTCCTTCCTGCTTAGAACATTATGTTCATTCGAAACTTCATACCTACAAATTCTGGACCATTACTCGCTTTACATAGAGTTGAGAGGAGAATAAAAAAGGCAAAGAGCTTCGACAAATAAGGGAAAATATAAAGCCCGATAACAATACCAAAATTACAAACCGTGTATATCAATGCGTATAGCAATATAAAGACACAGGAGAACTAAAAACACGATAAATCCTAGAGCATAATAGAAGTAAACACACTCCTCTGGTGGGAGTTGGAAAAGAAGGAAGATTGTGGCGATAACCAATATAAGGTCAAGAACAAGAACTGGATTGAGCATATTAAGAAATCTTTTGGAAGTATGAATTGAGGAAGAAAGTACAGAAGTGGTGAAGATAATGAAACGGAAGAAGCTAATTTATAGCGAAATTCTAGACACAGCAATCGAGACAAATCACCGCATTTAATTAAAGAAAATTATAATTTTCTTAATTACCAGAGAATCAAATCTTATAAAGATTATGAGGATTTCTTTAAATCCCTTGAATTTCGGAAATCAACTTTAACCATATCAAAAGTTAAGGTGAACATTTAATTTCCTCATTTCACTCTTTTGTGATAGTTTCATTTATACTCTTTCTATAACCGAATCGTTTTATCCATATTGATTAATGTCGATAAAACTCTATTTTTCAACTCATATTCATCATTCTTATTGTAAAGAATGACGATCTCTATCAAATTTCATGATTATGATTTTCATGAACTCCTCTCTATTTTGTCTACCCTAATATTGTGGCATAAACGCTCAAGGTTTAAATAAGCTCACTATTATTCATCACACATTTCATGTATATTGAAATGCTTGTATAACGTCATCATCTCTTTCTGAGGAAAACCTAATCAATGACACTCTTGTTAAATCCTTTAGATAACCTTCGCATTAATAATAAAATGCACTTCGTAGAATTTATGGATCGTAAGATTTAAACGCTAGAAACAAAACAACATCCTATTAGTTGGAAATCACGAAAGGCCCCGAGCATACCTGGGAACGTGAAGACCAAATAAAACGAAAATATCCTCACCTGTTTACAAACAACGTCGACTGATGGCAACAACTAAATTTCGGGACGAAATTTCTATTAACAGGGGGATACTGTGACAACCCGTAAATTTCGGGCAAAATTTAAACAAAATTCTTTATATGATTTCATTTAACCTCGACTAATTCTGACGATTCACGAACAATTATTTGTAAATAATTACGCATTAATTTGATATATTAATATTATTATCATTAATATCCTTTTTAAACAAGATATCAATAATTAATATCTTTATTATCAGTATTGTTATTATGAATAAAAAAAAATAGTGACAAATATTCTTGGAAAAGTAGTAAATCAATTTGTTTATTTTAAAAATAATATATAAAAAAAATCCTTAAAATAAATGTTTTTTTTAATAAAATAAATAAATAAATTACTTTTTAATTAAAAATTATAATGGAAAACTACTTTTATTATTTTATTTTGTGCATTATCCCATGACCTAACATTTAATACTTTTGAATTTTAAAATCCCATTAAAAATTAAAATATTTCTTTTTATTTTAATTATTTTATTCTTTTTACCTAATTTTTTCAAGTATAAATACCCCTCATTTCTCATTCAAACTCACACCAAAATTTCTCTCATTCTCTTTTTGAAGAATTACTACTAGTAAGTATTCTTTTCTTACTTTTTACTTTTTACTTTTTACTTTTTATTTTTTACTTTTTACTTTTTACTATTTACTTCGGTTTATTATTTTTTTTATCGAAACATGTAAATAATGTTATAAATTATATGCAATAAAAATAAAAATAAATAACATGTTATAATTAGTAATATATGTTACTAAAAATTATAAAAGTATTTTTATGAATTAATATATAGGAGTTATAATTAAAATCGAAATAATGAATATATATGTATATACGCACCTAACGTGAAGGTTATAATTAAAGATAGCGTACAAAGACTACAAACATCACCGCTACTTGTGGCCTAGGGTGATCCTTGTTACTATTATGGGACGCTTGTGGATCTCGAATTCCAAGACTTAGATTCTGGTCAAGAGATCCTGGGCCGCTCGGTAACAATAGATCATTCGAATGACTTGTATGTTAGCGACGAAGTTTGGGCGAGATTCTACAACATCTTTGTTAAGAATTATAACCCGAGCATTCTTAAACTAGAAGCTTACTATAAGTGGAAGTTTTTCATAAATAATAGGTTTCCAAAAATAGAAACTTTTGAGAAATAGGAACTTTTCTCGAAAACCGTCACTGTCAATATAGTTGCTATATTAATAAACATACTTTATGACAAGTTAGACATTAACTAATCAAACGTTATACCTCAAGGTTGATATCCAGATCACTTACTTTCTTTACTTTCCTTCTTGCATGGAATACTTCAACTGCTATTTAATGTGAGTTCATCTGCTCCCTTTTTATATATTTTTGGGCTGAGAATACATGCGCAACTTTTATAACTATTTTACACGTATCAAATATTAAACTGTGATATGTTGGGCTATGACCAGCAAGTCCCCAACTGACAAGTATAAATGATAACTTGTACGGGGCAAACTTGAAAGTCTAGTCTAAATACAAGTACCAACTATTAAACTGTGATATGTTGGGCTATGACCAGCAAGTCCCTAACCGACAAGTATAAACGATAACTTGTTACGGGGCAAACTTGAAAGTCTAGTCTAAATATCAGTACCAACTGTTAAAACTATGCTATACCCTGCTATGTCTGACTAAGTCCCTACAGTGATATTTTTAATTGGTGCGGCATTCTTAATTATTGGGGATAGGCCTATCGGGAGTAACGTCCCTGATACATTTGACTAAGTCTTTGTATTACTTGATAATGAAATTAAATGACAAGGACAGAACAACTTGTCACGGGGCAAACAACGTTTAGTCTAAATATCACGCACTGGCATAACTTTTGATCCTGTGGGAGATCAACTTTACAAATTAAATCTTGTGGTCTAACACTATTACTGAAATCATTATTTATGACAAACCTATGAACTCACTCAACCTCGTGTTGACCTTTTTAAACATGTTTATTCTCAGGTACTTAAGTATTGCTTCCGCTGTATATCTGCTGCTTTGATGATGATTGCTTGCTATGCTTGGAGTCTTCATTACATATCATATCAATTAAAGATATATTTATCTTCCGCTGCAAAAATCAACAAAACGTCTCATGTAGAGTCGTTCTCGTTTATACAACTGTGATTTGATATAATTAGTCACAAATACCCCAGGCCCTATTTGGGGGTGTGATACACATGACTATGAAAATTTAGATCCGTTAGGAAATTAGATCTTTATGAAAACATTTGATCTTTTGAAAATTCAATCTAGCTTTTACCCTAGACAAGTTTTCTGGAATAACCCTTCACCGGTGTTGCAAAATATTTTTGTGGGTTTCAGATTTAAAAATTTTAGCTCAAAACTTATGGTTTTGTGTCACCTACTTGCTTACCTTGTATTAGGAAAGCAACATGTCCAGTTTACTTGTCCTGTATATTACCTTTCGACAAACTACCGTCCGGTTGTAAAGGAAAGCATTGAACAAGCAACTGTTAAGGCAATGTCCCCTGACATGCTTTTAATTATGGTCTATAACGTGTCGGATGCTAGTACTATCCTTTGTAGGAGCAATAGTAAAGATCATCCTATAATTTTTCGGTCTGGCACAAGGTCCTGTCTTCGACCATGCTATGCAACCACCGTTCTTACGGTTGACACCCGATTTGGTTCAGGTGACCTAATGAATTCCAATGAATTCTCAAGATTTTACATTCAATGGTAATGAACGCATTAAAAATGGGTTTTCAGAAAACAAATCGGTTTGTAATTTTGATCAAAATATTTTCTCGTTCAAGCTCGAGTTTAGATATCATTAAATTCCATGAGGTTGTAATTCTCAATTTTTAAGGTCAATCTCAAGGATTGAGTAATATCAGTCTTAAAAGCTGATTTTTAATCTTTAAGGAGATTATCCTTTCTGGGGGTCTGGTTCATTAGTCTTATCAAGCTAATTTGCACGGTGCCCTCCCCATTTTACGAGACAGATCCTCTCATGGTTAGGATAAGTCTGACCACTTGGCGACCCTGTTTGATGCTGAGGTCCGTGGATTTCCTGCTAATTTTAGTGATGACTTTTCTAGATTTTTCATCAACCTACAGCTGGTCTGGACGACAACTTCTTGACCTAAATCAAGAAGCGCGTGTCTTTTTCGGAAGACTTTACTTCCTTTTAATGATGGAATTGATTCATCGTGTAGATCCATCTTTTCTTTTCTTTCATCAAGTAAAATAGTTAATTTAGTCCAAAACAAAAGCACCTGCAATAAACTTTACAGAAACATGTGCTAGATAGTTTTTAATTGAATAACTAGGTACATTCTCCCCACACTTAGTTTCTTTCTTTACCTTTTTATTCTCCTTTATTCCATTTTAAATGAATTCAAGCGTTTTAGGGTGTTTCTCAATTTATGTCCTTTCCGAGGTAACGATAATTTTGGTATTAACACCTAATTTTCACCGTTCATAAATATATATAAACATAATTTTAAATTCATTTAGTTGAAAATTTTTCAAATTTTTATAAAATTTGGCGTATAAACCCGAGAGAATTTATAACCCTTCCCCACACTTGAGATCATGCAATGCCCTCATTTGCATGAAATCAGACTCTAATTATAAATTCATGAGGGTGATTAGTGTAGAAAAGTGATTGAAAATACCCAGTTTGTAATTACAAAGCTCGTCAAATGGTAGATGGCGCGCCTCATCGTTCATTCCTTCTTGTTTTATCACACATATTTTTCTTCAAAAATGGTTGCTTTTCTGAACTGTTTGCTAATCTTTGAATATACGTATTTTACCCTAAATTATCATGCATTTTTATTAAGGAGTTATGCACTAACCCGAACCCCGAATTTAACGTTAAGTGGGGTTAGACTTCCCCACACTTAGCTGACGACATGTGAAGTCGGTAGAATGAGTTCCACGAATTAGAGTAGTGAGCCAGTTATTTACATCTCGGGTGGTGTATAATATATCAATGGGTTTAGAGTTTAGACTCGCCCGATTGTCAATACTTAATTCTTTTTTAAGTGTAGCTTTTAGTAAATGGATATGTCTCTTTTCTGGTTTTTGGTCAAATGGATCGATATACACCAACATACTTATTTCTATAGGGTGGACAATTCCTAACATTTCCTTCCGTTTATTCTCGGGATTAAAGTTTTCACCTCTATTACCCAATTGGGTGAAATCCGAGGTGTCATTATCTATTGCAGCTCATAGTTCATTTCCGGTGGATGACTCGTCTATTGAGAATATTGGGTTGGAAGGTTGTGGAATGGTGAAGTTCGGTTTGGCCTCGGGGGTAAAATTTTCAACGTTATCGTATTCCCAAGAGTACCAATTTGTCACCCTTACTTCTTCTTTATCCATTGATGGATCGATGTTTGTCGGTAGAGGCTAATGTGTCGATATGTTGTGAAATTGGTAAGACTGAATAAAAAGTATCATCGGGATAGTTGGTGATTTCGGAGCTCTCGAATTCATCAAAATTCGATGATATGAGATTTTCTTGCACACGGCTCCTCAGATCAACAGGTGTGTAGTCTGATAGAGTTTCAGCTTGCCGGTTTACAAACTCTCTCATTTGTTCATTTTGAGCATTGAGTTCTTCGAGTTTGATTTTCATATTGTCTAATAAATTTTCAGACAAGTAATTTTCCTCGTATACTGGTTGTTGAGTTTGGAAATATTCTTGGGAATAATCCCAATTTGAATTGTATTCTTCATAATCATTCCATTCAGGTTCCGTGGGTGCGTAATTTTCCATAGGAACGTAATAATAACATTCCCATGTTGAGTGATAATTTCCACAGATTTCACAACCAGTTATTGTTTCGTCATTCGTGATCCAAGATTGACCGAACGAATTGTCATCAACACCCGTTTGAGAGTATTGATTTAATTGATTTTGGATATCAAAAAGAGTTTCCATAGCCTTGTTTTCAAAATTTTCCATTTTATTGCGATGGCCAAATTTTAGCTACAATGTGATGCATTTACTAATTATCCTATTAGTTATAAAAATAGAAAAACTTATATAAGTTGTCCAATTAATTGACTTTTCTACTTTTGCCCACGTTTCGAATAGCCAAAAGATGCAGCAGAGAGCCAGAACCCTTTAAATCGGAAGCTCACAACTCAGCCACTAACAAATCCAACTATTACTACGAAGCAGAAAATTGTCAACGTCCATTAATTTAACCACTTAAAAAATTTTTCTTTCCGTTTGAGATATTAGATAAGAAATAGAGAAAATTTCTAAGTCCTAAAAACTAAAGCGTCGAGAAATAAGAAAGAAAAAGAATGCGCGTCGAAAAACGTCGAAAGATAAAAATAAGAAAGAAAAACGTCGAAACTTAAAAGTCTAAAAATTATATCTAAAAAGTTGCGCCTAAAGGTCTAAAGGTAAATGCAATTTTATTCAGAAAACGGCAATTACTTAAAGGCACTAAAATCTATTTAAAACTAAAGCGAAAAACGGCGTCGCAAAATTCCAAAGCGCCTAAATCTTAATCTAAAGAAAAAGCACTTAAGGAATTTTACGGCAAAGCCTAAAAATCTAGAAATAAAAATAAGCTACGGCAAAATACTAAATTTAAAACTAGCTACGAACAATAAAAATACAAATATTATGCTAAAAACAAATAAAAATCAACAAAAAAAAAAATAAACTTAAAGTTGTAAAAAGTACAATTTTTATAAAAATATTATTTTTATTTTATTATTTTATAAAAGTATTAATTTTTATTTATAATAAAACTAATTAAAATACATAATACAAATTAATTTAAAAACTAAAACTAAATATTAATAATAATAAATTAAATAGGGTTTATAAATAATAATAATTAATAATATTCCGTAATTAATGCGAAATAGGGTTTCTGGTCTGGTTGGTCAGGGCGGCTCCGCGAGTGGTGGAGTTTTAAGCCTGCAAACTCCGCGAGTCGTGGAGTTTGAAAGACGTTTTTTTTTTAATTTTATATTGTTTTTCTAAAATGATATATAAATATATTTATAGAAAAATAAATTAAAAATATAGCGTTTCGCCGAGTCCCCGGCAGCGGCGCCAAAAACTTGATGTGGTAGCGTGGGGGTACGTGATAGTACTATATTTTACTACAAAATACGTTACAAATTACACAAGTTTTAATTATTTATTTACAAATGAGATATACCTAAACCTTGCTACAACACTATAGGCAGTGTACCTAATCGTACAGTAGTGTAGTTTTTAGTAAGTCCGGTTCGTTCCACAGGGAGCGGGCTTATTGCACACTATATTTTTAAACAATTATATTTGTACAAAATATATTATATTAATAATATATAAAAGGGGGTTTTTATCGTTTAATGACCGGTTTGTCGATTTTAAAACTTTAGTCGCAGTTAAAATCGAATGTAAAATAAATATAACTTAATTTAAAACGTAAAATAAATAACGATAATGAAATTTCGATAAATAAAAGTGCGATAATTAAAAAGTACGATAATTAAAAGTGCAATTAAATACAATAACAATAAATAAAAGTGCAATAATTAGAAGTGCAATTAAATATGAAAATAAAGGAATTATGCTTATTTAAACTTCCATAATCATGATGTTTGACGTGTTGATTTTAATTTTATGCCCATGGGTTAATTATCCTTTGTCCTGGATTATTTAATATGTCCATACGGATTTGTCCATAATAGTCCATCAGTCATAAATATAAAGAGCGAAAGCCTTCGTCAAATTATTCTTATTCCCGAAGTCAAATATTCCAACTTATTGGGGATTCGAATTGTAACAAGGTTTTAATACTTTGTTTAATGAATACACCAGGTTATCGACTGCGTGTAAACCAAGGTTTTACTACTTTGTTAACAATTACACCAATTACCCTTGATTGTAATTCACCCCTGTTTCAACAAGTCTGTTAACTATTAATCCAGTTCCGTGTCCGGTAAAATGAATAATTATTGGTATTTATAGATATCCCGCCCACCGTACCCAGTCAAGCGTATGTGGTTATATATAAATACGTCAAATTATAAGTTTGTATATTAAATTAACAAGGCATTGTTTAGTTAATATAAAACCCATTAATAGCCCATAGTCTAATTTCCACAAGTGTCGTTCTTTTATCCAAACCCCAATTATGGTACAAAGCCCAATTACCCAATTTTAATATTTTTAGCCCAACATCATGATTACTTCGGTATTAAATAAGCATAATAATAACTTAAGTACGAGACATTAATTTAAAAAGGAGAACATAACTTACATTGAGTATTTATCGCGTAGTGTTACACAGACAGAATTTCGACTTCAAAAACCCGTAAAATAACCTTTACATAACCCGAAATAATCTAATATAACACTAATCTATACTATATATATATATATATATATATATATATATATATATATATATATATATATATATATATATTATATATTTATTTATTTATTATCTTATGGAGTATTATTATTATTATATTATTTAAACTCGCAGAATTCGTGGCCTTTTATAGGCATTTCTGAATTTCACTGCTTCGCGAGTCGTGGAGTTTTTGGCCTTCAAACTCGTCGAGTCGTGGAGTTTGATTTTCCAGCTCACATCATTTTGGATCTTAGTCTACCGACGTTATTAAATAATAATATAATATATATATAATTTTTAAGAATTATTTATATATTATATTTTATTTATGTGCATAGTTGACTTGTAATTTTTGCACCGTTGCGTCACGCGTTGAGAGTTGACTCATGTCCCAGTTCCGGATTTTCGAACGCCTTTTCGTATAATTTAATATCTTGTACTTTGCGTTCCGCAACTTGTACTTTTGTCATTTTTAGACGTTTCTTATCAATAAATTGAACCACTTGGATTGTATCTTGTACATTTGAGCTTTTTGGTCATTTGCGTCTTTAAATCGTCATTTTCGCCTTTTGTCTTCGCACTTATTTATTTAAACGAATATTACATAAAAATAGAACAATTGTAACTAAAAGCTTTACATATTGGAAGGATATTGCTACTAAATATATGTTCATTTGGAGCACTATATATATATATATATATATATATATATATATATATATATATATATATATATATATATATATATATATATATATATATATATATATATATATATATATATATATATATATATATATATATATATATATATGCACACTCATTTTCTTACAAACAATGGTTCGTGAATCGTCGGGAATAGTCAAAGGTTTAAACAATTACATGAGCAAAGTTCAAAAGTTGTTGAGATTCAATTTAATAGGCTTTGCTTATTGTGTCGAGATCAAATACAAATAAAGTTTAAATTTGGTCGAAAATTTCCTGGTTGTCACAGTACCTACCCGTTAAAGAAATTTCGTCCCAAAATTTGAGTGGGATGGTCATGGCTGACAATAAGTATGTTTTCATGATGAATATGAGTTGATAAATAGAGTTTTATTATCATATAGTAATATGGATAAAACAATTCGATTACTCGAAGCGTATGAGTGAAGCTATCACAAAAGAATGAAATGCAGATTTGACTTAACCGTTGACGTAGTCACAGTGGATTTCCGGAATTCAAGGGATTTAAAGAAAATTTTCGAAATCTAAAAGATTTGATTCTTCGGCGAATACGGAAATTTAGATCTCTACAATTAAATACGGTGATCTATCTCGATTACTCTGTCTGATATTTCCATTATAAATTAAGCTCTTCCGTTCTATTATTCTCACCATTCATATACTTTCTTTCTTAGTTCATACATCCAAAAGATTGTGAAAATGCTTAATTCCGTTCTAATCCTTGATATTTTCCTAATTATCATTTCTGTCATCCTTCTTTTCAATCTTCCATCAGAAAAATCTGTTTACTTCTACTATTACCTTGGGGTGATACTATTCTTAATTATACTATATCTTTATATTATTATTCGTATTAATATCCACGGTTTGTAATCTCCGTGTTGTTATTGGGCTTTATATTTTCTCTTATATTTTGGAGCTCTTTGCCTTATTATTCTCTTTTCGACCTCTAGTAAAGCGAGTAATGGTCCAGAATTTAAAGTATGGAGTTTCGAATGAGCTTAATGTTCTAAACAAGAAAGAATGTAATAACACGATTTGACTTGTCAAATTACCAGAATCACTGAGAATAGAACTATCAAGAATATACTTTCTTGATATGTTCAGAAGTTAAGCAGAATGAAAGATTTTATGTAACATAGCACATGATGACGTTATGATCTGTAAATCATCACGTCCCATTAGAAACTCAGCATGACTTACTTTAATATAATCACGTTGATCATATTGCGAAGAGATAAATGATTTCAGATAAGATTAGTTATGAAAATATTTTCAGAAATATCGAGGATATTTATAATAGAGGATACGATAATATCTTAGAATTTTAGAATCAGATTGTGATGAAGAAATTCATTCACGATGATTTAGAGTGATTAATGAGCAAGGTATTTGTTAAAGATTTCATCAGAATCAGAATCATCAGGATTCTTTATGTGCAAGTTTAATCTTTGTGATTTGTCTACAGTCTCCTTCATAATTTCGTATAATTCGCTTTTTGGTACTAAATTTTCTATTGAGCGTTTTCAACACTCTATTCTATATCATCAAACTTTTGACTGTTAAGGTCGTTTACAGTTTTTGCTGCTTCATTCAGCTTTTTTACATTCGAAGTATTGGTTCATAGACTGGGTGCTTTTCAGAATTTTAGAATGGAAGATCATAATTCTAAGAGATACATGTTATATGTATACATATAACTGTTGACATAGAAATGTTGTGAGATTCAAAATACTAATTGCTGATTTCCGGTAATTGGTATGGCAATTCGTTACAAGTTAAGGATGAGTATATGATAGAGTTTTAATGAACAAATATAATGGTTTTTCGGAGAGATTCAAGCCAATGAGTAATGAAGTTGCTGGTAAGTTTACTGCTAATGTGGTGGAATGTAAATGGTTCCTCGGTAACGTTGATGAAAGGAAAACTTATATATCAAGGTTATAATAGAGTTTACTCGAATGAAAAGTCATAATTGATTTGCCGAAGCTGTGACAAAAATGGCTAATTTGGAAAGGAATTGCAAAGTTATTTTCGGTAATAACAACGCCAAAGGAGCTAGCACAGATACGTGTTAAACGCTTACTCAGATTCTGAGTGTTTTCAGATGTATAACTATATGTATAAATCTTTTCTTTCGTAGATGAAGTGCGATTGGTTCATCTTCTCGATTGAGGTGTTTTTAAGAATCATGAAAGGTTTGAACGAAGATTGTAATCGTCAAGATACAAATGAGGTTTAAGATGAAATCAAGTTGCAAACTTGAAGAAATGTTTAGTTTCATATGTTATAATTAATATTTTAATTCATTTTAATCGTCCAATGTTAATAGTTCATAGTTAGTAGTTCATTAATTCATATATAGTTTAATATATATAATATTCGAATTAATTAATACGTGTCGTGACCTATTATATACATGTCTCAGACTCGATCACAACTCAAAGTATATATATATATTATTATAGAATCAACCTCAACCCTGTATAGCTAACTCGATCATTACTGCATAGAGTGTCTGTGGTTATTCCAAATAATATATGTAGATGCGTCGATATGATATGTCAAAACATTGTATACGTGTCCCGATATTTAAAATGCGTAAATAACAGTATTTAAATGACGATAAATAAAATTGCGAGAATATAAATTGCGATAAATAAACTGCGATAAATAAATTGCGATAATAAAATGTAATAAGGAATTAACAGTTAGCTAGGAACAGTTAGCTAGGATTTTGTTAGCGTGAATTCTTAACAAAATTTTCTCATGGTTAATTTGTTTGTTTCTAACAAATTTTATTTTTGTCCAATGTTTTCTTCATTATGCCACTTGTTGGATTATGATAGATCAAAATCCAAATATGAAATTGAGTGAAACGAGTTATTCTGAGGTGAACGGATAAGTATATCGGTGGTTGTAAATAGGATAGTAAATGACCGTTGAATCAGGTTCGACGAATGTACAGTGTAACTTATTAATGTGAAATCTAAATATTCCTCGGGTATTACCTACCCGTTAAAATATTTTCATCATTAACAGTTTGTACAAAAGAATTTTTAATTACAATCTTTATGAAAATATACTTACATATATATTTTCTTCAGATGTAATCATGGATTTAATGAGTCAATATGATATTAAACTCATTTGATTTACCATTAGAACAAGAATATATAATCTCTAAAACATTAGAGATTACATAATCGCCATGTCGAACGAAGATAAATGATGTAGAACGTCATGTAGAACAATGATTATACTCGAGGTACATAATGAGATGTTGAGGTTTGTGCTGCAGATGTTGTTGTTGATGGTACTGGTGTTACCGGTGTTGTTGCTGAAGCTGGTAGGTTTTGCACCACGTTTTCCAGATTGATTATTCGAGCGCGAAGTTCGTTGACTTCTTCCATTATTCCGGAATGATTGTCGGTCGGAACGAGCGAATGTATAAGGTTTAAAATTTTAGATAGAATATAATCGTGGTGAGATATTCGGGAAATGAGGGTGAAAATGGTGTTTCAGACTGGTTCACCGGTAAGTGCTTCAGGTTCATCGCCAAGAGGGGAAAAGTTGGGTTGGTGGAATGGATCGCCTTCTTCTCGTCTCCATTGATTAAGTTGACTATGAACCCATCAGATGAATTAGGGATGGCTGATTGGTTGATTCATTCTGGTGACGCTGCTTCCGGAGCTTAGGTGAACATCCATGTCGGAATAGCTGTCGGAATAACTATCGGAATAGCTATCGGAATCTGAGGGACTCGAACTGGTTGAGGGATTCATCTCGTACGATCAGATGAAGGATTTTTGATAAGAAATAGATTATAGGATGTAGATTAGTACCCTGCAATACATAATTTACATATGCAAATATAATACTAAAATCCCATGAGTTACGGAGGATTCTACGAAAGCTGTCAGACAAAGGTAACAATAACATATACGCTAAGATATGAATTTATCTATACACTGTCTATGCAATAGAGGCAGTAAGATGTGTCTAGACTTTAAGGATGATAAGCAAATAATTTTTGACACGAAATGATAAGCAAAACTTTTGACATGTAGACACGGTCGAAGTCCAGACCCACTAATGCATCTAAACAACTATCAGTTAGACACACTAATGCAAGACCTGGTTCGCTAAGACCACCGCTCTGATACCAACTTTCATGACCCATTCATATACATTATAAACGATTTACAATAGTTGATTACATCGTGAGGTACTTGACCTCTATATGATACATTTTACAAACATTGCATTCGTTTTTAAAAGACAAACTTTTATTACATCGAAAGTTGATGGCATGCATACCATTTCATAATATATCCAACTATAATTAACTTAATAATAATCTTGATGAACTCGATGACTCGAATGCAACGTATTTTGAAATATGTCATGAATGACTCCATATAATATCTCTAATATGAGCAAATGCACAGCGGAAGATTTCTTTCATACCTGAGAATAAACATGCTTTCAAGTGTCAACCAAAAGGTTGGTGAGTTCATTAGTTTATCATAATCATTCATTTTTCATCATTTTAATAGACCACAAGATTTTCATTTCCATTTTTCATAAATATACCTCCCATGCATAGAGACAAAAATCATTCATATGGATTGAACACCTGGTAACCGACATTAACAAGATGCATATAAGAATATCCCCTATCATTCCGGGACATCCATCGGACATGATAAAACAACATCGAAGTACTAAAGCATCTGCTACAACTGATGGGGTTTGTTAGGCCCAATATATCTATCTTTAGGATTCGCGTCAATTAGTAGACTGGTTTACTAATTCTTAGGCTACCAAGCAAAAGGGGCATATTCAGCTTCAATCATTCAACCATATAAGGTAGTTTCGATTACTTGTGTCTATTTCGTAAAACATTTATAAAAGCAGCGCATGTATTCTCAGTCCCAAAAATATATATTGAAAAAGCATTTAAAAAGTGAGCAAATGAAACTCACAATACTGTATTTTGTAGTATAATACATATGACGACATTGAACAAATGCAGGGTTGGCCTCGGATTCACGAACCTATATCGGTTATATATATATATTAAAACACTTAATCACAATCAAACAAGTTTATATATTAATACTTTAATAATTTTTATGTCATGTTAATAAATAGTTTAATTGTAACTATTTTACATATATTATATATTAGATTTTTTATTAAAGTATTTTAATGTATATTATTTATTACAAATATTATATAATGTTCTAAAGTTAATATTTACCTATATGATTATATATACCCAAAAATATATTTATATATGCTATGTAAATTAATTAATGTTAGATAATTATAATAACATTTTAAAGAAAATAGCATGTAATATTAATATAGTCATGATACATGTAGTAAAATATATTTTTATATATTTTATATAAGTATCTTTTGTTTGTTAAAATAATAATAATAATAATAATAATAATAATAACAATAACAACAATAATAATAATAATAATAATAATAATAATAATAATAATAATAATAATAATAATAATAATAATAATAATAATAATTATAATAATAATAATAATAATAATAATAATAATAATAATAATAATAAAGGTAATAGTAATGCTACATCAAAGAAGTAGCTCTAAATAAAAAATGCCCAAGTCCGGATTTGAACCCGCGACGTCCCGCTAACCCGATAACTCCCTTAACCATTCGTCCGTTTCTGTTTTTCTATTAAATACCATCATCGACATCATAAGCATTATCATACCATCTTCATTTTATCATGCATCATTAATATTCATATCGACATGTTACCCATCATCATCATCATGTATTATTACCATCATCATCATTTGGTTTATCAATATTGTTACCATTTATCATAAATAACTTCCCCAAATAAAATCATCATTTTAATCAATACACCTAAGCAGATTCTTGGCCCAGGAACCCCGTCCAAAGAGTGGCAGTCCAACAACAATTTTACAAGCTCGCTCAATAACAAGTACAATTAATCGTTTTAAGGAAGCCCAATAGAAACCGAACTGGGTCACAGCCTACAATCACAATCACGGCCCATGTAGTAAAAATCAGCCCAACCTTAACATGTTTGCTGCTCGTTTCAGTCCAAATCCGGAAACAGAAGGAAAGAAAAACATATAGCGGTCTACCTGTTTCCACTTTCTTAAATTCTTTGATACCTCCACTTGGTACAACTGTAGGTAATTAGCAATTTAGTGATAGGAACTTCCAATTATTTATTTTCTAGTGATGTTGTGTGTGGGTCACGAAAAGAAAAGAAAACAACATAAAAGGTTTTGGTTTCTTGTTCTTATCACATGTACGTGAAATAACAGCTCAAAAGGTTATGGGGTTCGATTATTAAAAGGAAACAATAACATCATTCTTTATTTATTCGGTTCTTTATCACCAAATCATTATCATCTTCAACATCATGTCGACGTAATCATTAGCATTTTACCCTCTTAATCATTATTTCTTCATGCAATATTTTCATCTCTTATATTTCTAATCAGCATCGTTGTTAAATAACCAAACATATAAATTAAGACCGAAAAAAAAGAAGTTTTGATTTCAGTGGCACTTTTTGAACAAAAAGAAATTATAACAACGAGTTATGCAGGTGCAGCATACCTTCTTCGTTCTAAGGTGGTTCACGGTGGTGTTGGGTGATTCTTAGCTGCAAGGATAGTAGCAGTAACTTCGGTGATGGTGGCGTTGTTAGGGAGTGGCTGTGGTGGCATGTGGTGATAGTAATATTAATGAAAATGATGGTGTGCTTGTGAAGCTTCGAACAGTTGCAACAACAACAACCGGGAAAGGGTGTTCTTGATATGAGTTTCATCTAGCATAAACCGCAACAGACAAGCTATTTTAGTGGCGGTTTGGGTTTTGTGGCTTTGGCTGTATTGATGGAATAGCCAACACAGGAAGCAATAAGAGTGGTGGTAGTTATTAATCTTATGTGAACTATGCATGGGTGTGTAAGCAGTGAAGTTTACGTTTTGCAGTTTACAAATCTTTAGAGATGATAAGGGTGAAGGTGTTTTGTGGTCCGATGGTTAAACCGGAGGTGTGGTGCAAAGTGATCAACGTTAATGATTGAAACAAGTTGATTAAATGATGCTTCACAATGGACATTAGAGACAAATTGATACAAACAAAAAGTTGATCAGGACATTCAACTAATTTTGGATGTTATGGTGATAAAAGTTGTGATTTGTACTTGGAATTAGATATTAGAATCCAATTAAATACAGTAAGAATGAAACATGTAACCGGTTTGAACAAGTTGTCATGAATTTACTGATTATTATTAATAATACTAACATAATAATAATACTATTAATAATAATTATCTTAATAATAATAATAAAAATATCTAATAATACAAGTGATATAAAGATATAACAAATTACATGTATTCTATTTTTGTATTAGATTAATGATATTAATAATACTGATATAGATATTAATATAAATAATATTAAAAGTAATAATAATATTATACAAATATATTTTCAACTTGTAATTATATTTAATATATTAATGTTACATCATATATTATACATGTAAATATGAATACATTAATAATGTTATATATATATTATATATATATATATATCCATTTACTATATTATATTATTTCATAATAGATATTATAAATTTCAATAAATAATATTTACATCTTATATATATATATATATATATATATATATATATATATATGCACACTCATTTTCTTACAAACAATGGTTCGTGAATCGTCGAGAATAATCAAAGGTTTAAACAATTACATGAGAAAAGTTCAAAAGTTGTTGAGATTCAATTTAATAGGCTTTGCTTATTGTGTCGAGATCAAATACAAATCAAGTTTAAATTTGGTCAAAAATTTTCGGGTCGTCACACATAGATTAGTAGCAAACTCGATTACACAAAGAAGTAACAACAAGGAGAAAATGACCTTACACAATTTAGTTTACCTTAAGTGCATTCGAGACACTAGAAGCTTTGTTAATATCTCCTACTGTGTTGGTTTTTATCTGTCCAAAATGGTGGAAGGTATACAGGAAGGGGGAATAATTGGAGGAGATATTTTTGTTACTCTCATTGGAGAGTATTTAGGTATAAATAGGGAACAAGGGGGTCCAATGATGGTGGTTAGGGAACAAGATGAGACTTTAGGTTTGCAAGTCTATCAAGGTGCAAAGGTATTGACTAGGAGACGCAATCAGGCAATGCCATATCGGGGCAACCGTCCATAGGTAGAGAGAGGTTCGGATGAGGAGATGGAGGAAGCAGATGACATCATGGATGTCATTAGGGATAGTTTTACTGACGTTTTCCAGCGTATAGATGAGGTAGAAATGACTAACGAGGCTAGGCATCATCGGTATGAGCAGTGGCAAGCCGCGAATGAGTATGAGACTTCCAGGCGATGCCAACACGATAGCTGGCAAGTTCATCAGCACCAAATCATGAGCCAACTATCATATCAGGTACCAAATAACTACATCCCGACTCGACCTGCTTACTATCCACCACATCACCCCGACATTCGACCACCCTTTAACCTGTACGACCCAAATCAAGCCTACCAGGACACCTATCACCAACCATGGAACCCGAACGACGATATGAATTGGAATCCCTATCCAAATCAATAGTATTCCATTGGTGATTTCTTATCTTTTATTATTTTTATCTATTTATGTTAAACACTTAACATTTTGATACTTATATGTAATGTTTAATATTTTTATTATTGTATACTAATATTTCATTTTTGTAATTTGAAAGTGGGATATTAAGTCCCATTTCAAATTACCATGCATGTTTATATTTGTATTGTATGTATTTTATCTCATGTACACAACAGGGTAAAACAGCACATTTTCAAAGACTGGCATTAAGTTCAGCAAAAGCAACTAATTTTGACAACAAGATGCAAAATAAATGTGAAATAACAACTGCAGGAATGAACAAATGATGTGCACCATTTATCATTCAACACAAAGAATAATATGTTTGGAAACTTTGATAAAATTTAATCATTTTTCTACGCTAATCACCCTCAATAATTTTAATTGCTACTGATTTCTTACAAATGAGGGCATTGCAAGATCTTACGTGTGGGAAGGGATTAAATTCTTTCGGGTTTTAAAATTTTAATTTAAACACTTGGTTACCATTAAAAGTACTAGTAACGCAGTAGTTGTATTAGAATCTAGTGCTCTCTGATAATAAAGAACAGCCCTAGTCTTATATACTGACTACCCAATTCTAGTAAAAAAATTTTTTTTTTTTTTTAACTAAATGAACTCAAAATTCTGTTTATACATATTTATGAACGATAAAACTAGGTGTTAACACCGAAATTATTGTTACCTCAGAAAGGACGTAAATTGAGAAACAACCCAAAATGCTTGAATTCATTTAAAATGGAATAGGGGAGAATAAAAAGGCAAAGAAAGAAAAATAAAAGCCAAGTGTGAGAAAAATTTACCAAGTTATTTAGAACATATATCACATATTTTTGTACAAATAATTGAAGATACTTTTATTTTAGACGATATTAATCAGTTTTATCCAGTTTATTGTAATATAAATAGAATTTATAAGGAAGTAAAGTCTTCCAAGAAAAAGACACGTGCTTCTTGATTTAGGTCAGGAAGTTGTCGTCCAGACCAGTTGTAGAGACTACGAAAAACCTTGAAAAGTTTTCTCAAAAATCAGCTGGAAATCCACGGACCTCAGCATCAAACAGGGTCACCAAGTGGTCAGACTTATCCTAACCATGAGAGGACCTGTCTCGTACAATGGGGGGCACCGTGCAAATTAGCTTATAAGACTAATGAATCAGATCCCCAGAAAGGATAATCTCCTTAAAGATCAAAAATCAGCTTTTAAGACTGATATTACTCAATCCTTGAGATTGACCTTAAAGATTGAGAATTACAAACTCATGGAATTCTATGATATCTAAACTTGAGCTTGAACGAGAAAATATTTTGATCAAAATTACAAACCGATTTGTTTTCTGAAAACCCATTTTCAATGCGTTCATTACCATTGAACGTAAAATCCTAAGAATTCAACGGAATTTATTAGGTCACCTGAACCAAATCGGGTGTCAACCTTAAGAACGGTGGTTGCATTGCATGGTCGAAGACAGGACCTTGTGCCAGACCAAAAAACTATAGGCTGATCTTTACTATTGCTCCTATAAAGGATAGTAATTGCATCTGACACATTATAGACCATAATCAAAAGCATGTCACGGGACATTGCCTCAACAGTTGCTTGTTCAACGCTTTCCTTTACAACCGGATGGTATTTTATTGAAAGATAATAAATGGAGCAAGTATATTGGACGTGTTGCTTTCCTAATACACGGTTAGCAAGTGGGTGACACAAAACCATAAGTTTTGAGCTAAAATTTTCAAATCTGAAACCCACAATACCCACAAAAACAATTTGCAAACACTGGTGAAGGGTTATTCCGGAAAACTTATCTAGGGTAAAAGCTAGATTGAATTTTCAAAAAGATCAAATGTTTTCATAAAGATCTAATTTCCTTAAAGGATCTAAATTTTTATAGTCATGTGGGACTGTAAACCGCATCGTTACTACCATTGTTCATACTGTCGTATTAAAATCACTGATGTACAAAGTGTGAAGAATAAAGAAGTGATTCTAGTAAAGTTATATTCAAGTTCTATATTGCTTGAGGACAAGCAACGCTCAAGTGTGGGAATATTTGATAATGCTAAAAATGAACATATGTTTCATAGCATTATTCTTCAAGAAAGACAAGCTTTTAGTTGCAATTGTTCTATTTACAAGTGATATTCGTTTAAATAATAAAAGGTGAAGACAAAAGACAGATTCGACGATTTGAAGACGCAAATGACCAAAACGCTAAAAATTACAAAGTACAATCAAAGTGGTTCAAATTATTGATGAGAAACGTCTAAAAATTACAAGAGTACGAGCCGCAAAACACAAAGTACAAGATATTAAATAGTACGCAAGGACGTTCGAAAATCCAGAATCGGGACATGAACCAACTATCAGCGAGCGACACAATGGACCGAAAATTACAAGTCAACTAGGCTCATGAATATAATATAATATATATATATATATATATATATATATAATTATATAAAATTATATATATTATATTATATTATTTATAAACCGTCGGCAAACAAGAAAACAAGAGATGTGAGCTGTCTAAGGCGGCCATGCGATCGCATAGCCAGGAAGTCTTAATCCCATGCGATCGCATGGCATACTGTAGCAGGTCAGGTCCTTTAAATTGCAATGTTTGGTCGACGAATTTTACCTACATCATATCCATTTACTCTCTATCTCTCAAATATATATTTATATTTATATTTTAATTATAATTTTAATATTAAAGTTTAATAATAATAAGGTTATGTTAGCGAATGTTTTAAGTTTGTAAGTCAAAACTCTGTCCGTGTAACACTACGCTATTATTAATCATTGTTAGTTATGTTCAACCTTTTTAAATTAATGTCTCGTAGCTAAATTATTATTATGCTTCTTTAAGCCGAAGTAATCGTGATGTTGGGCTAAATATTAAAGACGGGGTTATTGGGCTTTGTACCATAATTGGAGTTTGGATAAAAGAACAACACTTGTGGAAATTAGACTATGGGCTATTAATGGGCTTTATATTAACTAAACGATACCTCGTTAATTTAATATAAAGGTTACAATTTGACGTATCTATATATAACCACATACGCTTAATCGGGTACGGTGGGCGGGATATCTATAAATACGAATAATTGTTCATTTTACCGGACACGGGAATGGATTAATAGTTAATGGACTCATTAAAATAGGGGTGAATTACATTCAAGGGTAATTGGTGTAATTATTAACAAAGTAGTAAAACCTTGGATTACACGCAATCGATAACCTGGTGTATTCATTAAACAAAGTATTAAGACATTGTTACAGTTCGAATCCCCAATTAGTTGGAATATTTGACTTCGGATATAAGGTTAATTTGATGAAGATCCTCGCACTTTATAACTATGACCGATAGACTATTATGGAAAAAACCGTATGGACATATTGAATAATCCAGGACAAAGGACAATTAACCCATGGTAATAAATTAAAATCAACAAGTCAAACATCATGATTACGGAAGTTTAAATAAGCATAATTCCTTTATTTTATATCTCATCGCACCTTTAATCATCGTACTTTTTAATTATCGTAATTTTATTTATCGTCATTTTAATTATCGTACATTTAATTATCGCACTTTTATTTATCATCATTTACTTTACTCTTTAAATTAAGTTGTATTTATATTTAGTATTTTACATTAGGTTTTAATTGCGACTTAAGACATAAAATCGACAAACCGGTCACTAAACGGTAAAAACCCCCTTTTTATAATAATAATAATAATACCACTTATATATATATATATATATATATATATATATATATATATATATATATATATATATATATATATATATATATATATATATATATATATATATATATATATATATATATATATATATATAAATATAGTTTTTAAAAAAATATAGCGTTAAACTTGGCTAGCTCCCTGCGGAATGGACCGGACTTACTAAAAACTACATTACTGTACGACTAGATACACTGCCAATAGTGTTGTAGCAAGGTTTAGGTATATTCCATTCAATAAATAAATAAATAACTTGTGTAAAATTGTATCGTATTTAATAGTATTTCGCAATAAAAATATAACTATTTCATATACACCTCACATAACATCACCCGCGATGGAAAGACTTGCTGAACAAGATATCAGAGATAAATTTCCTGAAGAACAGCTTATGAGTTTAGGACAAACTCACATACGATCACAATTTACTGACACTCCTTGGTATGCCGACATGGCCAACTACGTAGTTGCCGGTGTGGTGACCCGAACTTTTCCATGTTTATATATATTAAATGAAATTGTTATTTACATGATTAAGTGTTTCCAACATGTTAAGCAATCAAACTTGTTAAGACTTGATTAATTGAAATTGGTTTCATATAGACATTTGACCACCCAAGTTGACCGGCGATTCACGTACGTTAAAACTTGTAAAAACTATATGATGACATATATATGGATATATATATATATATATATATATATATATATATATATATATATATATATATATATATATATATATATATATATATATATATATATATATAGTTAACATGATAGTATGATAAGTAAGTATCTCACTAGGTATATTAACAATGAGTGTTATACATACAAATGAGTTTATTGAATTAAGAAACTCGAAACGATATATATAACGATTATCGTTATTACAACGTCTTACTAATTACCTATGAATCATATTAATATATTGATACACTATGATAAACATGATAAGTGATAAGTAAACATATCATTAAGTGTATTAACAATGAACTACATATGTAAAAAACAAGACTACTAACTTAAGGATTTCGAAACGAGACATATATGTAACGATTATCGTTGTAATGACATTTAAATGTATATATATCATATTAAGATATATTAATACATCATAATATCATGATAATGTAATAATTTAACATCTCATTGGATATAATAAACAATGTGTTAACAACATTTAACAAGATCGTTAACTTAAAGGTTTCAAAACAACACTTACATGTAACGACTAACGATGACTTAACGACTCAGTTAAAATGTATATACATGTTGTGTTTTAATATGTATTCATACACTTTTGAAAGACTTCAAGACACTTATCAAAGTACTTCTACTTAACAAAAATGCTTTCAATTACATCCTCATTCATTCTCATCAACAATTCTACTCGTATGCACTCGTATTTGTACTCGTACAATACACAACTTCTAAAAGTATTTACTATTAGTATATACACTCCAATGATCAGCTCTTAGCAGCCCATGTGAGTCACCTAACCATGTGGGAACCATCATTTAACATCAAGCATGAAATATCTCACAAAATAACAAACTAATGGAGCCTATATGATTGATCATAATTCACGTGAATGATGGTGTACACAAACACTTTCATTTTGCAACTTACATGCATCAAACTACTCTCTCTCAAGTGTTCTTCCATTTTTTTAAGTGTTCTTCATCATCTTCATCAAAATCTAGCTCAATCTAGTTCATAAATCCATACATAAACCAAGTTATAAAACAACTACTCAAGAACACACCAACAACACTTCCAAGTTTGCTAGCTTACTTCCAATCTTGCAAATCCACTTTGAGTGATCATCCAACCTCAAGAAATCTTTCTTATTTACAGTAAGATATCTTTCTAATACAAGGTAATACTCATATTCAAACTTTGATTCAATTTCTATAACTTTAACAATCTTATTTCAAGTAGAAATCTTACTTGAACTTGTTTTCGTATCCTGATTCTACTTCAAGAGCTTTCAAGCCATCCAAGGATCCTTTAAAGCTAGATCTATTTTTCTCATTTCCAGTAGGTTTATCCACAAAACCTAAGGTAGTAATGATGTTCATAACATCATTCGATTCATATATATATAAAACTACCTTATTCGAAGGTTTAAACTTGTAATCACTAGAACATAGTTTAGTTAATTCTAAACTTGTTCCCAAACAAAAGTTAATTTTTCTAACTTGACTTTTAAAATTAACTAAAAACATGTTATATATCTATATGATATGCTAACTTAATGAATAAAAACCTGGAAACACGAAAAACACCGTAAAACCGGATATACGCCGTCGTAGTAACACCGCGGGCTGTTTTGGGTTAGTTAATTAAAAACTATGATAAATTTTGATTTAAAAGTTGTTCTTGTGGTGAAATGATTTTTATTATGAACATGAAACTATATCCAAAAATCATGGTTAAACTCAAAATGGTAGTATGTTTTCCAAAATGGTCATCTAGACGTCGTTCTTTCGACTGAAATGACTACCTTTACAAAAATGACTTGTAATCTATATTTATGACTATAAACTTATACTTTTTATGTGTAGATTCATAAACTTAAGTTTAATATGAAACCATAGCAACTTGAATCACTCAAAACGGATTTAAAACGAAGAAGTTATGGGTAAAACAAGATTGGATAATTTTGCTTGTTGTAGCTGCGTGAAAATTGGTAATAAATCTATATTAATCATATCCTAGCTAACTTATATTGTATTATACATGTATTCTAATATATTATGTAATCTTGGGATACCATAGACATGTATGCAAATGTTTTAACATATCATATCGACCCATGTATATATATTATTTGGAACAACCATAGACACTCTATATGCAGTAATGTTTGAGTTAGCTATACAGGGTTGGGGTTGATTCCAAAAATATATATACTTTGAGTTGTGATCTGTAGTGACCCGAACTTTTCCATGTTTATATATATTAATTGAGATTGATATTTACATGATTAAATGTTTCCAACATGTTAAGCAATCAAACTTGTTAAGACTTGATTAATTGAAATATGTTTCATATAGACAATTGACCACCCAAGTTGACCGGCGATTCACGAACGTTAAAACTTGTAAAAATGACATGACGATATATATATGGATATACATATGGTTAACATGAGATTATGATAAGTAAGTATCTCCATAAGTATATTAACAATGAGTTATATACATATAAACAAGACTACTAACTTAAGGATTTCGAAACGAGACATATATGTAACGATTATCGTTGTAACGACATTTAAATGTATATATATCATATTAAGATATATTAATATATCATAATATCATGATAATATAATAATTTAACATCTCATTAGATATAATAAACAATGGGTTAACAACATTAATTGAGATCGTTAACTTAAAGGTTTCAAAACAACACTTACATGTAACGACTAACGATGACTTAACGACTCAGTTAAAATGTATATACATGTAGTGTATTTAGATGTATTAAAATACTTTTGGAAGACTTCAAGACATATATCAAAACACTCATACTTAACAAAAATGGTTACAGTTACTTCCCATTCTTTTCTTTCATCAAGAATTCTAGTCGTATTCTTACCCGTATTATACACAGCTTCAAAACGTACTTACTATGGGTATATACCAATAGGAACTAGCATGGGATTACACTCTTGATTATGTCATGTATGACTAATCAATTTTAACTTCTACCATGAGCTAGTCAACTAACTAGAACTCCTTTTAACCCCACTCACCACTCACCAATTACCACTCATCATTCACTCCATTTCACTTCCAATTCTCTTTCTAATTCTCTCTCAACACACACACACACTATTATGAACGTATTTTTTTAGTAGTTAATCATCATCTTCATCAAAAATCACTTCAAGAATCAAGCTATAATCATCATAGGAAGAACACTTCAAGAACACTTCAAAAATCCCTTCAAGTTTACTAATTTACTTCCAAGCTTTCTAATCCATTCCAAGTAATCATCTAAGATCAAGAAACCTTTGTTATATACAGTAGGTTATCTTTCTTATTCAAGGTAATATTCATATTCAAACTTTGATTCAATTTCTATAACTATAAACTATCTTAATTCGAGTAAAAATCTTACTTGAACTTGTTTTTGTGTCATGATCCTACTTCAAGAACTTTCAAGCCATCCAAGATCCTTTGAAGCTAGATCATTTCTTGTTACTTCCAGTAGGTTTACCTACTAAACTTGAGGTAGTAATGATGTTCATAACATCATTCGATTCATATATATAAAACTATCTTATTCGAAGGTTTAAACTCGTAATCACTAGAACATAGTTTAGTTAATTCTAAACTTGTTCGCAAACAAAAGTTAATCCTTCTAACTTGACTTTAAAATTAACTAAACACATGTTCTATATCTATATGATATGCTAACTTAATGATTTAAAACTGGAAACACGAAAAACACCGTAAAACCGGATTTACGCCGTCGTAGTAACACCGCGGGCTGTTTTGGGTTAGTTAATTAAAAACTATGATAAACTTTGATTTAAAAGTTGTTATTCTGAGAAAATTATTTTTATTATGAACATGAAACTATATCCAAAAATTATGGTTAAACTCAAAGTGGAAGTATGTTTTCTAAAATGGTCATCTAGACGTCGTTCTTTCGACTGAAATGACTACCTTTACAAAAATGACTTGTAACTTATTTTTCTGACTATAAACCTATACTTTTTCTGTTTAGATTCATAAAATAGAGTTCAATATGAAACCATAGCAATTTGATTCACTCAAAACGGATTTAAAATGAAGAAGTTATGGGTAAAACAAGATTGGATAATTTTTCTCATTTTAGCTACGTGAAAATTGGTAACAAATCTATTGCAACCATAACTTAATCAACTTGTATTGTATATTATGTAATCTTGAGATACCATAGACACGTATACAATGTTTCGACCTATCATGTCGACACATCTATATATATTTTTCTGAACAACCATAGACACTCTATAAGTGAATGTTGGAGTTAGCTATACAGGGTTGAGGTTGATTCCAAAATATATATAGTTTGAGTTGTGATCAATACTGAGATACGTATACACTGGGTCGTGGATTGATTCAAGATAATATTTATAGATTTATTTCTGTACATCTAACTGTGGACAACTGGTTGTAGGTTACTAACGAGGACAGCTGACTTAATAAACTTAAAACATCAAAATATATTAAAAGTGTTGTAAATATATTTTGAACATACTTTAATATATATGTATATATTGTTATAGGTTCGTGAATCAACAGTGGCCAAGTCTTACTTCTCGACCAAGTAAAAAAATCTGTGAAAGTGAGTTATAGTCCCACTTTTAAAATCTAATATTTTTGGGATGAGAATACATGCAGGTTTTATAAATGATTTACAAAATAGACACAAGTACGTGAAACTACATTCTATGGTTGAATTATCGAAATCGAATATGCCCCTTTTATTAAGTCTGGTAATCTATGAATTAGGGAACAGACACCCTAATTGACGCGAATCCTAAAGATAGATCTATTGGGCCTAACAAACCCCATCCAAAGTACCGGATGCTTTAGTACTTCGAAATTTATATCATATCCGAAGGGTGTCCCGGAATGATGGGGATATTCTTATATATGCATCTTGTTAATGTCGGTTACCAGGTGTTCACCATATGAATGATTTTTATCTCTATGTATGGGATGTGTATTGAAATATGAAATCTTGTGGTCTATTGTTACGATTTGATATATATAGGTTAAACCTATAACTCACCAACATTTTTGTTGACGTTTAAAGCATGTTTATTCTCAGGTGAATATTAAGAGCTTCCGCTGTTGCATACTAAAATAAGGACAAGATTTGGAGTCCATGTTTGTATAATATTGTGTAAAAACTGTATTCAAGAAACTGATTTCGATGTAACATATTTGTATTGTAAACCATTATGTAATGGTCGTGTGTAAACAGGATATTTTAGATTATTATTATTTGATAATCTACGTAAAGCTTTTTAAACCTTTATTTATGAAATAAAAGTTATGGTTTGTTTTAAAAATGAATGCAGTCTTTGAAAAACGTCTCATATAGAGGTCAAAACCTCGCAACGAAATCAATTAATATGGAACGTTTTTAATCAATAAGAACGGGACATTTCAGTTGGTATCCGAGCGTTGGTCTTAGAGAACCAGAATTTTGCATTAGTGTGTCTTATCGAGTTTGTTAGGATGCATTAGTAAGTCTGGACTTCGACCGTGTTTACTTGAAAAATGATTGCTTAACAAATTTTATTGGAAACTATATATTTTTAACATGTGAATATTATGTGATATATTAATCTCTTAACGCGTTTGATATTATGTGATAGATGTCTACCTCTAGAACAAGTCCCATTGACTCACCTAATAATAATGAAGAGTCAAATGTAAATTGGAATGATTCGTGGACTGATTCACAAGTTCCCGAAGAGGAACCGGAAGAAGAGTCGGAACCAGAAGAAGAATCGGAACCAGAAGAAGAATTGGAACCGGAAGAAGAATCGGAACCGGATGAAGAAATAGAACCGGTGGGGGAAATAATAAAATGGTTAAGTAAAAGAAAATCCTCAACCAACCGACCAAGGTTAATTATGGTCAATGGTGTTTCCGCTAAGGAAGCAAAATATTGGGAGGATTACCAATTCTCCGATGAATCGGATTCTGACGAGAATTCCGATGATGTTATAGAAATTACCCCAACTGAATTTAAAAAGGCAAAAGAAAATAATAAGGGAAAGGGCATAAAAATAGAGAAATCTAATTCCAACCCCGATGAACTTTATATGTATCGTCAACCCCCGAAGTCCTTAAGTTGTAACAATGACCCGGGAACCTCTAAACCACCAGGTTTTTCTAAACCAATGTGGAAAACGACGGCTCTTATTAGGGGAACATCATAAATCCCTAGAAACTTGGCAAAACGAACCAAAACCGAAGAAGAAGAAACAAACGAGTCGGAATAAGATAGTTGTATTCGTGTGGTGTAATATATGTAATATAGTGTGCTTATGCTTTATGATATATGTAAAAATTGCTTGTATTAATAAGTATTTTTTTTTTGTATGAATCTAACTCTTGTCTATTTTACAGTATAAAAACACAAAATGGATAGACAACCCAATATTTTAAGAGACCTACCCGGAGACATGATTGATGAAATCTTGTCTAGAGTCGGTCAGAATTCTTTGGCACAACTATTTAAGGCGAGATCAGTTTGTAAGACATTCGAAGAACGTTCCAAGAATGCCTTGGTTTATAAAAGGCTTTCATTCGAAAGATGGGGGATATCACATTGGGAAATCCATAAGTTACGATGTGTTTACTTTGACGCATATATTGCGGGGAACCCAAATGCTATTTTACGCAATGGGTTAATAAATTATTTTTACTCAATATATCCGAATATTGGACTTTGTGATTTAGAAAAAGCGGCTAGCATGCAACATAAAGAAGCATGTTATGCTTACGGATTAGTAATGTTCGCTTCTCACCAAAGTGAGAACAAGAACATCGGGCTACAACTATTAAACAAAACGTTCCCACAAGTGACGGAGTCGGTAATTGGGGTAAGAAATGAGGTTTTTAGATTGTTACGGGACTGTTGGACATTACGTAACCCTCGTCCCTTTGACGACGTTACAACACGTTGTCTTATCAATGGCCATAACGGTTATGTTCCACAAGACCAAGGATGGGAAGTAATCCTAGTAAAACCAGAATGCATGACTTGTTTCTGGACGTATGAATTACGTGTCTTTATTGCCTTTGCTAGACTTGGGTACTAGCTAGAATTATCTTCACAACCATCTTGTATCAAATTTATCGTGTGCTATATTTCATGCTATATGTAAAATAAGCGGTATTGTAAGTTTGTAAAATATTGTGTAAAAGTTTGAACGCGAAATATTATTATAATTAGTTTTTCATATAGAATTGTAGTAGTTGAATTGTATATTAGCTACTAAGTATGAACTTAACGGGTAGGTACTACCCGAATTTAAACTTATAAAACGCTAATATGAAGAAAAAGCTTTTATAAATGAGTTCATATTATGCTACGAAATACTATTAACTACTCTTAATATTCTGTATGATTAACTTGTTCCATTTGACTATTTTGAAGGAAATGGCACCGACTACTCGACACACCGTGAATATGAATGAAGAGGAATTCCGTACTTTTCTAGCTTCAAACATAGCCGCAGTACAGGCTGCGCTACATACCGACAATAACCTTGGATCTAGCAGTACAGGAAATCGTGTAGGATGCACCTACAAAGAATTCACTGCCTGCAAACCTTTGGAATTTGATGGAACCGAAGGACCGATCGGATTGAAACGGTGGACCGAGAAGGTCGAATCGGTGTTTGCCATAAGTAAGTGTACTGAAGAGGACAAAGTGAAGTACGCTACGCATACCTTCACAGGTTCTGCGTTAACATGGTGGAATACCTATCTAGAGCAAGTGGGACAAGACGATGCGTACGCACTACCGTGGTCAGCATTCAAGCACTTGATGAACGAGAAGTACCGTCCCAGAACCGAGGTCAATAAGCTCAAGACAGAACTTAGAGGGTTACGAACCCAAGGATTTGATATTACCACGTACGAAAGACGATTCACAGAATTATGCCTATTGTGTCCGGGAGCATTCGAAGATGAGGAAGAGAAGATCGACGCGTTTGTGAAAGGATTACCGGAAAGAATCCAAGAAGATATAAGTTCACACGAGCCCGCCTCCATACAACAGGCATGTAGAATGGCTCACAAACTAGTGAACCAGATTGAAGAAAGAATTAAAGAACAGACTGCTGAAGAGGCCAATGTGAAGCAAGTCAAAAGAAAGTGGGAGGAAAACGGTGATAAGAATCACCAATACAACAACAACAGCAATTACAACAATAATCGCAACAATTATCCCAACAATCGCAACATCAATCGCAACTACAACAAACGGCCCAACAACAACAACAACAACAACAACAACAACAACAACAACAACAACAACAACAACAACAACAACAACAACAACAACAACAACTACAACAATCATCCCAACAACAATAATAATCGCAACAACAACAACAATCAGAAGCAGCTATGCCAAAGGTGTGAAAAGTATCACTCGGGGTTCTGCACCAAATTTTGCAACAAGTGTAAAAGAAATGGTCATAGCGCAGCGAAGTGTGAGGTCTACGGACCAGGGGTTAATAGAACGAAAGGAACAAATGGTGTCGAAACGAGTAATGGCGGAGCAAGTAGTGTCAGAGCAAGTTATGCCAATGTAGTTTGTTATAAATGTGGAAAACCGGGCCACATTATTAGAAATTGCCTGAACCAGGAGAACACGAATGGACAAGGCCGCGAAAGAGTTTTCAATATTAATGCGGCAAAGGCACAGGAAGACCCGGAGCTTGTTACGGGTACGTTTCTTATTGACAATAAATCTGCTTACGTTTTATTTGATTCGGGTGCGGATAGAAGCTATATGAGTAGAGATTTTTGTGCTAAATTAAGTTGTCCATTGACGCCTTTGGATAGTAAATTTTTACTCGAATTAGCAAATGGTAAATTAATTTCAGCAGATAATATATGTCAGAATCGAGAAATTAAACCGGTTAGCGAAACATTTAAGATTGATTTGATACCAGTAGAGTTAGGGAGTTTTGATGTGATAATCGGTATGGACTGGTTGAAAGAAGTGAAAGCAGAGATCGTTTGTTACAAAAATGCAATTCGCATTATACGAGAAAAAGGAAAACCCTTAATGGTGTACGGAGAAAAGGGCAACACGAAGCTACATCTTATTAGTAATTTGAAGGCACAAAAACTAATAAGAAAAGGTTGCTATGCTGTTCTAGCACACGTCGAGAAAGTACAAACTGAAGAAAAGAGCATCAATGATGTTCCCATTGCAAAAGAATTTCCCGATGTATTTCCGAAAGAATTACCGGGATTACCCCCACATCGATCCGTTGAATTTCAAATAGATCTTGTACCAGGAGCTGCACCAATAGCTCGTGCTCCTTACAGACTCACACCCAGCGAGATGAAAGAACTGCAAAGCCAATTACAAGAACTTTTAGAGCGTGGTTTCATTCGACCAAGCACATCACCGTGGGGAGCTCCTGTTTTGTTTGTCAAGAAGAAAGATGGTACATTCAGGTTGTGTATCGACTACCGAGAGTTGAACAAATTTACCATCAAGAACCGCTACCCACTACCGAGAATCGACGACTTATTTGATCAACTACAAGGCTCGTCTGTTTATTCAAAGATTGACTTAAGTTCCGGGTATCATCAAATGCCGGTGAAAGAAGATGATATTCCAAAGACTGCTTTCAGAACACGTTACGGTCATTACGAGTTTATGGTCATGCCGTTTGGTTTAACTAATGTGCCAGCTGTGTTCATGGAAATTATGAACCGAGTGTGTGGACCATACCTTGACAAGTTTGTCATTGTTTTCATTGATGACATACTTATTTACTCAAAGAATGACCAAGAACACGGTGAACATTTGAGAAAGGTGTTAGAAGTATTGAGGAAGGAAGAATTGTACGCTAAATTTTCAAAGTGTGCATTTTGGTTGGAAGAAGTTCAATTCCTCGGTCACATAGTGAACAAAAAAGGTATTAAGGTGGATCCGGCAAAGATAGAAACTGTTGAAAAGTGGGAAACCCAGAAAACTCCGAGACACATACGCCAGTTTTTAGGACTAGCTGGTTACTATAGAAGGTTCATCCAAGACTTTTCCAGAATAGCAAAACCCTTGACTGCATTAACGCATAAAGGGAAGAAATTTGAATGGAATGATGAACAAGAGAAAGCGTTTCAGTTATTGAAGAAAAAGCTAACTACGGCACCTATATTTTCATTGCCTGAAGGGAATGATGATTTTGTGATTTATTGTGACGCATCAAAGCAAGGTCTCGGTTGTGTATTAATGCAACGAACGAAGGTGATTGCTTATGCGTCTAGACAATTGAAGATTCACGAACAAAATTATACGACGCATGATTTGGAATTAGGCGCGGTTGTTTTTGCATTAAAGACTTGGAGGCACTACTTATATGGGGTCAAAAGTATTATATATACCGACCACAAAAGTCTTCAACACATATTTAATCTGAAATAACTAAATATGAGGCAGCGTAGGTGGATTGAATTGTTGAATGATTACGACTTTGAGATTCGTTACCACCCGGGGAAGGTAAATGTGGTAGCCGATGCCTTGAGCAGGAAGGACAGAGAACCCATTCGAGTAAAATCTATGAATATAATGATTCATAATAACCTTACTACTCAAATAAAGGAGGCGCAACAAGGAATTTTAAAAGAAGGAAATTTAAAGGATGAAATACCCAAAGGATCGGAGCAGCATCTTAATATTCGGAAAGACGGAACCCGGTATAGGGCTGAAAGGATTTGGGTACCAAAATTTGGAGATATGAGAGAAATGGTACTTAGAGAAGCTCATAAAACCAGATACTCAATACATCCTGGAACGGGGAAGATGTACAAGGATCTCAAGAAACATTTTTTGTGGCCGGGTATGAAAGCCGATGTTGCTAAATACGTAGGAGAATGTTTGACGAGTTCTAAGGTCAAAGCTGAGCATCAGAAACCATCAGGTCTACTTCAACAACCCGAAATCCCAGAATGGAAATGGGATAACATTACCATGGATTTCATCACTAAATTGCCAAGGACTGCAAGTGGTTTTGATACTATTTGGGTAATAGTTGATCGTCTCACCAAATCAGCACACTTCCTGCCAATAAGAGAAGATGACAAGATGGAGAAGTTAGCACGACTGTATTTTGTAGTGACCCGAACTTTTACATGTTTATATATATTAATTGAGATTGATATTTACAAGATTAAATGTTTCCAACACGCTAAGCAATCAAACTTGTTAAGGCTTGATTAATTGAAATATGTTTCATATAGACAATTGACCACCCAAGTTGACCGGCGATTCACGAATGTTAAAACTTGTAAAAATGACATGACGATATATATATGGATATACATATGGTTAACATGAGATTATGATAATTAAGTATCTCCATAAGTATATTAACAATGAGTTATATACATATAAACAAGACTACTAACTTAAGGATTTCGAAACGAGACATATATGTAACGAGTATCGTTGTAAAGACATTTAATGTATATATATCATATTAAGAGATATTCATACATGATAATATAATGATAATATAATAATTTAAAATCTCATTTGATATTATAAACATTGGGTTAACAACATTTAACAAGATCGTTAACCTAAAGGTTTCAAAACAACACTTACATGTAACGACTAACGATGACTTAACGACTCAGTTAAAATGTATATACATGTAGTGTTTTAATATGTATTTATACACTTTTGAAAGACTTCAATACACTTATCAAAATACTTCTACTTAACAAAAATGCTTACAATTACATCCTCGTTCAGTTTCATCAACAATTCTACTCGTATGCACCCGTATTCGTACTCGTACAATACACAGCTTTTAGATGTATGTACTATTGGTATATACACTCCAATGATCAGCTCTTAGCAGCCCATGTGAGTCACCTAACACATGTGGGAACCATCATTTGGCAACTAGCATGAAATATCTCATAAAATTACAAAAATATGAGTAATCATTCATGACTTATTTACATGAAAACAAAATTACATATCCTTTATATCTAATCCATACACCAACGACCAAAAACACCTACAAACACTTTCATTCTTCAATTTTATTCATCTAATTGATCTCTCTCAAGTTCTATCTTCAAGTTCTAAGTGTTCTTCATATATTCTACAAGTTCTAGTTACATAAAATCAAGAATACTTTCAAGTTTGCTAGCTCACTTCCAATCTTGTAAGGTGATCATCCAACCTCAAGAAATCTTTGTTTCTTACAGTAGGTTATCATTCTAATACAAGGTAATAATCATATTCAAACTTTGGTTCAATTTCTATAACTATAACAATCTTATTTCAAGTGATGATCTTACTTGAACTTGTTTTCGTGTCATGATTCTGCTTCAAGAACTTCGAGCCATCCAAGGATCCGTTGAAGCTAGATCCATTTTTCTCTTTTCCAATAGGTTTATCCAAGGAACTTAAGGTAGTAATGATGCTCATAACATCATTCGATTCATACATATAAAGCTATCTTATTCGAAGGTTTAAACTTGTAATCACTAGAACATAGTTTAGTTAATTCTAAACTTGTTCGCAAACAAAAGTTAATCCTTCTAACTTGACTTTTAAAATCAACTAAACACATATTCTATATCTATATGATATGCTAACTTAATGATTTAAAACCTGGAGACACGAAAAACACCGTAAAACCGGATTTACGCCGTCGTAGTAACACCGCGGGCTGTTTTGGGTTAGTTAATTAAAAACTATGATAAACTTTGATTTAAAAGTTGTTATTCTGAGAAAATGATTTTTATTATGAACATGAAACTATATCAAAAAATTATGGTTAAACTCAAAGTGGAAGTATGTTTTCTAAAATGGTCATCTAGACGTCGTTCTTTCGACTGAAATGACTACCTTTACAAAAACGACTTGTAACTTATTTTTCCGAATATAAACCTATACTTTTTCTGTTTAGATTCTTAAAATAGAGTTCAATATGAAACCATAGCAATTTGATTCACTCAAAACGGATTTAAAATGAAGAAGTTATGGGTAAAACAAGATTGGATAATTTTTCTCATTTTAGCTACGTGAAAATTGTTAACAAATCTATTCCAACCATAACTTAATCAACTTGTATCGTATATTATGTAATCTTGAGATACCATAGACACGTATACAATGTTTCGACCTATCATGTCGACACATCTATATATATTTCGGAACAACCTTAGACACTCTATATGTGAATGTTGGAGTTAGCTATACAGGGTTGAGGTTGATTCCAAAATATATAGAGTTGTATCAATACTGAGATACGTATACACTGGGTGGTGGATTGATTCAAGATAATATTTATCGATTTATTTCTGTACATCTAACTGTGGACAACTAGTTGTAGGTTACTAACGAGGACAGCTGACTTAATAAACTTAAAACATAAAAATATATTAAAAGTGTTGTAAATATATTTTGAACATACTTTAATATATATGTATATATTGTTATAGGTTCGTGAATCAACAATGGCCAAGTCTTACTTCTCGACGAAGTAAAAATCTGTGAAAGTGAGTTTCATTTGCCTTTTTACCCTTTATATTTTTGGGACTGAGAATACATGCGCTTTTATAAATGTTTGACGAAATAGACACAAGTAATTGAAACTACATTCTATGGTTGAATTATTGAAATCGAATATGCCCCTTTTTATTAAAGTCTGGTAATCTAAGAATTAGGGAACAGACACCCTAATTGACGCGAATCCTAAAGATAGATCTATTGGGCCTAACAAACCCCATCCAAAGTACCGGATGCTTTAGTACTTCGAAATTTATATCATATCCGAAGGGTGTCCCGGAATGATGGGGATATTCATATATATGCATCTTGTTAATGTCGGTTACCAGGTGTTCACCATATGAATGATTTTTATCTCTATGTATGGGATGTGTATTGAAATATGAAATCTTGTGGTCTATTGTTACGATTTGATATATATAGGTGAAACCTATAACTCACCAACATTTTTGTTGACGTTTAAAGCATGTTTATTCTCAGGTGAATATTATGAGCTTCCGCTGTTGCATACTAAAATAAGGACAAGATTTGGAGTCCATGTTTGTATGATATTGTGTAAAAACTACATTCAAGAAACTGATTTCGATGTAACATATTTGTATTGTAAACCATTATGTAATGGTCGTGTGTAAACAGGATATTTTAGATTATCATTATTTGATAATCTACGTAAAGCTTTTTAAACCTTTATTTATGAAATAAAGGTTATGGTTTGTTTTAAAAATGAATGCAGTCTTTGAAAAACGTCTCATATAGAGGTCAAAACCTCGCAACGAAATCAATTAATATGGAACGTTTTTAATCAATAAGAACGGGACATTTCAGTTGGTATCCGAGCGTTGGTCTTAGAGAACCATAATTTTGCATTAGTGTGTCTTATCAAGTTTGTTAGGATGCATTAGTGAGTCTGGACTTCGACCGTGTTTACTTGAAAAATGATTGCTTAACAAATTTTGTTGGAAACTATATATTTTTAACATGTGAATATTATGTGATATATTAATCTCTTAACGCGTTTGATATTATGTGATAGATGTCTACCTCTAGAACAAGTCCCATTGACTCACCTAATAATAATGAAGAGTTAAATGTAAATTGGAATGATTCGTGGACTGATTCACAAGTTCTCGAAGAGGAACCGGAAGAAGAGTCGGAACCGGAAAAAGAATCGGAACCGGAAGAAGAATCGGAACCGGATGAAGAAATAGAACCGGTGGGGGAAATAATAAAATGGTTAAGTAAAAGAAAATCCTCAACCAACCGACCAAGGTTAATTATGGTCAATGGTGTTTCCGCCAAGGAAGCAAAATATTGGGAGGATTACCAATTCTCCGATGAATCGGATTCCGACGAGAATTCCGATGATGTTATAGAAATTACCCCAACTGAATTTAAAAAGGCAAAAGAAAATAATAAGGGAAAGGGCATAAAAATAGAGAAATCTAATTCCAACCCCGATGAGCTTTATATGTATCGTCAACCCCCGAAGTCCTTAAGTTGTAACAATGACCCGGGAACCTCTAAACCACCAGGTTTTTCTAAACCAATGTGGAAAATGACGGCTCGTATTAGGGGAACATCATATATCCCTAGAAACTTGGCAAAACGAACCAAAACCGAAGAAGAAGAAACAAGCGAGTCGGAATAAGATAGTTGTATTCGTGTGGTGTAATATATGTAATATAGTGTGCTTATGCTTTATGATATATGTAAAAATTGCTTGTATTAATAAGTATTTTTTTTATGAATCTAACTCTTATCTATTTTACAGTATAAAAACACAAAATGGATAGACAACCCAATATTTTAAGAGACCTACCCGGAGACATGATTGATGAAATCTTGTCTAGAGTCGGTCAGAATTCTTCGGCACAACTATTTAAGGCGAGATCAGTTTGTAAGACATTCGAAGAACGTTCCAAGAATGTCTTGGTTTATAAAAGGCTTTCGTTCGAAAGATGGGGGATATCACATTGGGAAATCCATAAGTTACGATGTGTTTACTTTGACGCATATATTGCGGGGAACCCAAATGCTATTTTACGCAATGGGTTAAGAAATTATTTTGACTCAAAATATCCGAATATTGGACTTCGTGATTTAGAAAAAGCGGCTAACATGCAACATAAAGAAGCATGTTATGCTTACGGATTAGTAATGTTCGCTTCTCACCAAAGTGAGAACAAGAACATCGGCCTACAACTATTAAACAAAACGTTCCCACAAGTGACGGAGTCGGTAATTGGGGTAAGAAATGAGGTTTTTAGATTGTTACGGGACTGTTGGACATTACGTAACCCTCGTCCCTTTGACGACGTTACAACATGCTGCCTTATCAACGGCCATAACGGTTATGTTCCACAAGACCAAGGATGGGAAGTAGTCCTAGTAAAACCAGAATGCATGACTTGTTTCTGGACGTATGAATTACGTGTCTTTATTGCCTTTGCTGAATGACTTGTGTACTAGCTAGAATTATCTTCACAACTATCTTGTATCAAAGTTATTGTGTGCTATATTTCATGCTTTATGTAAAATAAGCGGTATTGCAAGTTTGTAAAATATTGTATAAAAGTTTGAACGCGAAATATTATTATAATCAGTTTTTCATATAGAATTGTAGTAGTTGAATTGTATATTAGCTACTAAGTATGAACTTAACGGGTAGGTACTACCCGAATTTAAACTTATAAAACGCTAATATGAAGAAAAAGCTTTTATAAATGAGTTCATATTATGCTACGAAATACTATTAACTACTCTTAATATTCTGTATAATTAACTTGTTCCATTTGACTATTTTGAAGGAAATGGCACCGACTACTCGACACACCGTGAATATGAATGAAGAGGAATTCCGTACTTTTCTAGCTTCAAACATAGTCGCAGTACAGGCTGCGCTACATACCAACAATAACCTTGGATCTAGCAGTACAGGAAATCGTGTAGGATGCACCTACAAAGAATTCACTGCCTGCAAACCTTTGGAATTTGATGGAACCGAAGGACCGATCGGATTGAAACGGTGGACCGAGAAGGTCGAATCGGTGTTTGCCATAAGTAAGTGTACTGAAGAGGACAAAGTAAAGTACGCTATGCATACCTTCACAGGTTCTGCGTTAACATGGTGGAATACCTATCTAGAGCAAGTGGGACAAGACGATGCGTACGCACTACCGTGGTCAGCATTCAAGCACTTGATGAACGAGAAGTACCGTCCCAGAACCGAGGTCAATAAGCTCAAGATAGAACTTAGAGGGTTACGAACCCAAGGATTTGATATTACCACGTACGAAAGAAGATTCACAGAATTGTGCCTATTGTGTCCGGGAGCATTCGAAGATGAGGAAGAGAAGATCGACGCGTTTGTGAAAGGATTACCGGAAAGAATCCAAGAAGATATAAGTTCACACGAGCCCGCCTCTATACAACAGGCATGTAGAATGGCTCACAAACTAGTGAACCAAATTGAAGAAAGAATTAAAGAACAGACTGCTGAAGAGGCCAATGTGAAGCAAGTCAAAAGAAAGTGGGAGGGAAACGGTGATAAGAATCACCAATACAACAACAACAGCAATTACAACAATAATCGCAACAATTATCCCAACAATCGCAACATCAATCGCAACTACAACAAACGACCCAACAACAACAACAACAACAACAACAACAACTACTACAACAATCATCCCAACAACAATTATAACCGCAACAACAACAACAATCAGAAGCAGCTATGCCAAAGGTGTGAAAAGTATCATTCGGGGTTCTGTACCAAATTTTGCAACAAGTGTAAAAGAAATGGTCATAGCGCGGCAAAGTGTGAGGTCTACGGACCAGGGGTTAATAGAACGAAAGGAACAAATGGTGTCAGAACGAGTAATGGCGGAGCAAGTAGTGTCGGAGCAAGTTATGCCAATGTAGTTTGTTATAAATGTGGAAAACCGGGCCACATTATTAGAAATTGCCCGAACCAGGAGAACACGAATGGACAAGGCCGCGAAAGAGTTTTCAATATTAATGCGGCAGAGGCATAGGAAGACCCGGAGCTTGTTACGGGTAGGTTTCTTATTGACAATAAATCTGCTTACGTTTTATTTGATTCGGGTGCGGATAGAAGCTATATGAGTAGAGATTTTTGTGCTAAATTAAGTTGTCCATTGACGCCTTTGGATAGTAAATTTTTACTCGAATTAGCAAATGGTAAATTAATTTCAGCAGATAATATATGTCGGAATCGAGAAATTAAACTGGTTAGCGAAACATTTAAGATTGACTTGATACCAGTAGAGTTAGGGAGTTTTGATGTGATAATCGGTATGGACTAGTTGAAAAAAGTGAAAGCAGAGATCGTTTGTTACAAAAATGCAATTCGCATTATACGAGAAAAAGGAAAACCCGTGTACGGAGAAAAGGGCAACACGAAGCTACATCTTATTAGTAATTTGAAGGCACAAAAACTAATAAGAAAAGGTTGCTATGCTGTTCTAGCACACGTCGAGAAAGTACAAACTGAAGAAAAGAGCATCAATGATGTTCCTGTCGCAAAAGAATTTCCCGATGTATTTCCGAAAGAATTACCGGGATTACCCCCACACCGATCCGTTGAATTTCAAATAGATCTTGTACCAGGAGCTGCACCAATAGCTCGTGCTCCTTACAGACTCGCACCCAGCAAGATGAAAGAACTGCAAAGCCAATTACAAGAACTTTTAGAGCATGGTTTCATTCGACCAAGCACATCCCCGTGAGGAGCTCCTGTTTTGTTTGTCAAGAAGAAAGATGTTACATTCAGGTTGTGTATCGACTACCGAGAGTTGAACAAACTTACCATCAAGAACCGCTACCCACTACCGAGAATCGATGACTTATTTGATCAACTACAAGGCTCGTCTGTTTATTCAAAGATTGACTTACGTTCCGGGTATCATCAAATGCGGGTGAAAGAAGATGATATTCCAAAGACTGCTTTCAGAACACGTTACGGTCATTACGAGTTTATGGTCATGCCATTTAGTTTAACTAATTCACCAGCTATGTTCATGGACCTTATGAACCGAGTGTGTGGACCATACCTTGACAAGTTTGTCATTGTTTTCATTGATGACATACTTATTTACTCAAAGAATGACCAAGAACACGGTGAACATTTGAGAAAGGTGTTAGAAGTATTGAGGAAGGAAGAATTGTATGCTAAGTTTTCAAAGTGTGCATTTTGGTTGGAAGAAGTTCAATTCCTCGGTCACATAGTGAACAAAGAAGGTATTAAGGTGGATCCGGCAAAGATAGAAACTGTTGAAAAGTGGGAAACCCCGAAAACTCCAAAACACATACGCCAGTTTTTAGGACTAGCTGGTTACTACAGAAGGTTCATCCAAGACTTTTCCAGAATAGCAAAACCCTTGTCTGCATTAACACATAAAGGGAAGAAATTTGAATGGAATGATGAACAAGAGAAAGCGTTTCAGTTATTGAAGAAAAAGCTAACTACGGCACCTATATTGTCATTGCCTGAAGGGAATGATGATTTTGTGATTTATTGTGACGCATCAAAGCAAGGTCTCGGTTGTGTATTAATGCAACGAACGAAGGTGATTGCTTATGCGTCTAGACAATTGAAGATTCACGAACAAAATTATACGACGCATGATTTGGAATTAGGCGCGGTTGTTTTTGCATTAAAGACTTGGAGGCACTACTTATATGGGGTCAAAAGTATTATATATACCGACCACAAAAGTCTTCAACACATATTTAATCAGAAACAACTGAATATGAGGCAGCGTAGGTGGATTGAATTATTGAATGATTACGACTTTGAGATTCGTTACCACCCGGGGAAGGCAAATGTGGTAGCCGATGCCTTGAGCAGGAAGGACAGAGAACCCATTCGAGTAAAATCTATGAATATAATGATTCATAATAACCTTACTACTCAAATAAAGGAGGTGCAACAAGGAGTTTTAAAAGAGGGAAATTTAAAGGATGAAATACCCAAAGGATCGGAGAAGCATCTTAATATTTGGGAAGACGGAACCCGGTATAGGGCTGAAAGGATTTGGGTACCAAAATTTGGAGATATGAGAGAAATGGTACTTAGAGAAGCTCATAAAACCAGATACTCAATACATCCTGGAACGGGGAAGATGTACAAGGATCTCAAGAAACATTTTTGGTGGCCGGGTATGAAAGCCGATGTTGCTAAATACGTAGGAGAATGTTTGACGTGTTCTAAGGTCAAAGCTGAGCATCAGAAACCATCAGGTCTACTTCAACAACCCGAAATCCCAGAATGGAAATGGGAAAACATTACCATGGATTTCATCACTAAATTGCCAAGGACTGCAAGTGGTTTTGATACTATTTGGGTAATAGTTGATCGTCTCACCAAATCAGCACACTTCCTGCCAATAAGAGAAGATGACAAGATGGAGAAGTTAGCACGACTGTATTTGAAGGAAGTCATCTCCAGACATGGAATACCAATCTCTATTATCTTTGATAGGGATGGCAGATTTATTTCAAGATTCTGGCAGACATTACAGCAAGCATTAGGAACTCGTCTAGACATGAGTACTGCCTATCATCCACAAACTGATGGGCAGAGCGAAAGGACGATACAAACGCTTGAAGACATGCTACGAGCATGTGTTATTGATTTCGGAAACAGTTGGGATCGACATTACCGTTAGCAGAATTTTCCTACAACAACAGCTACCATTCAAGCATTGAGATGGCGCCGTTTGAAGCACTTTATGGTAGAAAGTGCAGGTCTCCGATTTGTTGGAGTGAAGTGGGGGATAGACAGATTACGGGTCCAAAGATTATACAAGAAACTACCGAGAAGATCATCCAAATTCAACAACGGTTGAAAACCGCCCAAAGTCGACAAAAGAGCTACGCTGACATTAAAAGAAAAGATATAGAATTTGAAATTGGAGAGATGGTCATGCTTAAAGTTGCACCTTGGAAAGGCGTTGTTCGATTTGGTAAACGAGGGAAATTAAATCCAAGGTATATTGGACCATTCAAGATTATTGATCGTGTCGGACCAGTAGCTTACCGACTTGAGTTACCTCAACAACTCGCGGCTGTACATAACACTTTCCACGTCTCGAATTTGAAGAAATGTTTTACTAAAGAAGATCTCACTATTCTGTTAGATGAAATCCAAATCAACGAAAAACTCCAATTCATCGAAGAACCCGTCAAAATAATGGATCGTGAGGTTAAAAGACTTAAGCAAAACAAGATACCAATTGTTAAGGTTCGATGGAATGCTCGTAGAGGACCCGAGTTCACCTGGGAGCATGAAGATCAGATGAAGAAGAAATACCCGCATCTATTTCCAGAAGATTCGTCAACACCTTCAACAGCTTAAAATTTCGGGACGAAATTTATTTAACGGGTAGGTACTGTAGTGACCCAAACTTTTACATGTTTATATATATTAATTGAGATTGATATTTACAAGATTAAATGTTTCCAACATGCTAAGCAATCAAACTTGTTAAGGCTTGATTAATTGAAATATGTTTCATATAGACAATTGACCACCCAAGTTGACCGGCGATTCACGAACGTTAAAACTTGTAAAAACGACATGACGATATATATATGGATATACATATGGTTAACATGAGATTATGATAATTAAGTATCTCCATAAGTATATTAACAATGAGTTATATACATATAAACAAGACTACTAACTTAAGGATTTCGAAACGAGACATATATGTAACGAGTATCTTTGTAAAGACATTTAATGTATATATATCATATTAAGAGATATTCATACATGATAATATAATGATAATATAATAATTTAAAATCTCATTTGATATTATAAACATTGGGTTAACAACATTTAACAAGATCGTTAACCTAAAGGTTTCAAAACAACACTTACATGTAACGACTAACGATGACTTAACGACTCAGTTAAAATGTATATACATGTAGTGTTTTAATATGTATTTATACACTTTTGAAAGACTTCAATACACTTATCAAAATACCTCTACTTAACAAAAATGCTTACAATTACATCCTCGTTCAGTTTCATCAACAATTCTACTCGTATGCACCCGTATTCGTACTCGTACAATACACAGCTTTTAGATGTATGTACTATTGGTATATACACTCCAATGATCAGCTCTTAGAAGCCCATGTGAGTCACCTAACACATGTGGGAACCATCATTTGGCAACTAGCATGAAATATCTCATAAAATTACAAAAATATGAGTAATCATTCATGACTTATTTACATGAAAACAAAATTACATATCCTTTATATCTAATCCATACACCAACGACCAAAAACACCTACAAACACTTTCATTCTTCAATTTTCTTCATCTAATTGATCTCTCTCAAGTTGTATCTTCAAGTTCTAAGTGTTCTTCATATATTCTACAAGTTCTAGTTACATAAAATCAAGAATACTTTCAAGTTTGCTAGCTCACTTCCAATCTTGTAAGGTGATCATCCAACCTCAAGAAATCTTTGTTTCTTACAGTAGGTTATCATTCTAATACAAGGTAATAATCATATTCAAACTCTGGTTCAATTTCTATAACTATAACAATCTTATTTCAAGTGATGATCTTACTTGAACTTGTTTTCGTGTCATGATTCTGCTTCAAGAACTTCGAGCCATCCAAGGATCCGTTGAAGCTAGATCCATTTTTCTCTTTTACAGTAGGTTTATCCAAGGAACTTAAGGTAGTAATGATGTTCATAAGATCATTCGATTCATACATATAAAGCTATCTTATTCGAAGGTTTAAACTTGTAATCACTAGAACATAGTTTAGTTAATTCTAAACTTGTTCGCAAACAAAAGTTAATCCTTCTAACTTGACTTTTAAAATCAACTAAACACATGTTCTATATCTATATGATATGCTAACTTAATGATTTAAAACCTGGAGACACGAAAAACACCGTAAAACCGGATTTACGCCGTCGTAGTAACACCGCGGGCTGTTTTGGGTTAGTTAATTAAAAACTATGATAAACTTTGATTTAAAAGTTGTTATTCTGAGAAAATGATTTTTATTATGAACATGAAACTATATCCAAAAATTATGGTTAAACTCAAAGTGGAAGTATGTTTTCTAAAATGGTCATCTAGACGTCGTTCTTTCGACTGAAATGACTACCTTTACAAAAACGACTTGTAACTTATTTTTCCGACTATAAACCTATACTTTTTCTGTTTAGATTCATAAAATAGAGTTCAATATGAAATCATAGCAATTTGATTCACTCAAAACGGATTTAAAATGAAGAAGTTATGGGTAAAACAAGATTGGATAATTTTTCTCATTTTAGCTACGTGAAAATTGGTAACAAATCTATTCCAACCATAACTTAATCAACTTGTATTGTATATTATGTAATCTTGAGATACATAGACACGTATACAATGTTTCGACCTATCATGTCGACACATCTATATATATTTCGGAACAACCATAGACACTCTATATGTAAATGTTGGAGTTAGCTATACAGGGTTGAGGTTGATTCCAAAATATATATAGTTTGAGTTGTGATCAATACTGAGATACGTATACACTGGGTCGTGGATTGATTCAAGATAATATTTATAGATTTATTTCTGTACATCTAACTGTGGACAACTAGTTGTAGGTTACTAACGAGGACAGCTGACTTAATAAACTTAAAACATCAAAATATATTAAATGTGTTGTAAATATATTTTGAACATACTTTAATATATATGTATATATTGTTATAGGTTCGTGAATCAACAGTGGCCAAGTCTTACTTCTCGACGAAGTAAAAAAATCTGTGAAAGTGAGTTATAGTCCCACTTTTAAAATCTAATATTTTTGGGATGAGAATACATGCAGGTTTTATAAATGATTTACAAAATAGACATAAGTACGTGAAACTACATTCTATGGTTGAATTATCAAAATCGAATATGCCCCTTTTTATTAAGTCTGGTAATCTATGAATTAGGGAACAGACACCCTAATTGAAGCGAATCCTAAAGATAGATCTATTAGGCCTAACAAACCCCATCCAAAGTACCGGATGCTTTAGTACTTCGAAATTTATATCATATCCGAAGGGTGTCCCGGAATGATGGGGATATTCTTATATATGTATCTTGTTAATGTCGGTTACTAGGTGTTCACCATATGAATGATTTTTATCTCTATGTATGGGATGTGTATTGAAATATGAAATCTTGTGGTCTATTGTTACGATTTGATATATATAGGTTAAACCTATAACTCACCAACATTTTTGTTGACGTTTAAAGCATGTTTATTCTCAGGTGAATATTAAGAGCTTCCGCTGTTGCATACTAAAATAAGGACAAGATTTGGAGTCCATGTTTGTATGATGTTGTGTAAAAACTGCATTCAAGAAACTGATTTCGATGTAACATATTTGTATTGTAAACCATTATGTAATGGTCGTGTGTAAACAGGATATTTTAGATTATCATTATTTGATAATCTACGTAAAGCTTTTTAAACCTTTATTTATGAAATAAAGGTTATGGTTTGTTTTAAAAATGAATGCAGTCTTTGAAAAACGTCTCATATAGAGGTCAAAACCTCGCAACGAAATCAATTAATATGGAACGTTTTTAATCAATAAGAACGGGACATTTCATGATCTAGCCTGAGATGTGTATACCCTGGGTCGTGGATTGATTCAAGATAATATATATCAATTTATTTATGTACATCTAACTGTGGACAACTAGTTGTAGGTTACTAACGAGGACAGCTGACTTAATAAACTTAAAATATTAAAACGTATTAAAAATGTTGTAAATATATTTTGAACATACTTTGATATATATGTACATATTTGTTATAGGTTCGTGAATTGACCAGTGGCCAAGTCTTACTTCCTGACGAAGTAAAAATCTGTGAAAGTGAGTTATAGTCCCACTTTTAAAAATCTAATATTTTGGGATGAGAATACATGCAGTTTTATAAATGTTTTACGAAATAGACACAAGTAAATGAAACTACATTATATGGGTGAATGATCGAAGCCGAATATGCCCCTTTTGCTTGGTAGCCTAAGAATTAGTAAACCGATCTACTAATTGATGCGAATCCTAAAGATAGATCTATTGGGCCTAACGAACCCCATCCAAAGTACCGGATGCTTTAGTACTTCGAATTCGTTTTTATCATGTCCGAAGGATTTCCCGGATTGATAGGGGATATTCTTATATGCATCTTGTTAATGTCGATTACCAGGTGTTCACCATACGAATGATTTTTATCTCTATGTATGGGATGTATATTGAAATATGAAATCTTGTGGTCTATTATTACGATTTGATAAATATATATAGGTTAAACCTATAACGCACCAACATTTTTGTTGACGTTTAAAGCATGTTTATTCTCAGGTGATTATTAAGAGCTTCCGCTGTTGCATGATAAAATATGGACAAGATTTGTTGTCAGCATGCTTGTATAATATTGTTTAAAACTGCATTCGAGATTTACTTTGTTGTAACATATTAATATTGTAAACCAATATGTATTGGTAGTGTGTAAGTGTGATATTTTTAGATTATCATTTCTGGATAATCTAGGTGGTGTCTTTTAACCTTGTCGATAGAATAAAGGTTATGGTTTGTTTTAAAAATGAATGCAGTCTTTAAAAAACGTCTCATATAGAGGTCAAAACCTCGCAACGAAATCAATTAATATGGAACGTTTATAATCAATATGAACGGGACATTTCAGTTGGTATCAGAGCGTTGGTCCTAAAGAACCAGAAATTTACATTAGTGTATCTTATCGAGTTTGTTAGGATACATTAGTGTGTCTGGACTTCGACCGTTTTCTTTAAAAATGATTGCTTAACACTTTTGTTGGAAACTATATATTATTAACATGTAAATATTATGTGATATATTAACCTCTTAATGTGTTTGATATTATGTTATAGATGTCTACCACTAGTATAAATCCCATCGACTCACCTAATAATAATGAAGAGTCGAATATATTTTGGGAAGATTCACAAATTGCCGAAGAGTAGGAACTGGAAAAGGAGGAACCGGAAGAAGAGGAACCGGAAGAGGAGAAACCGGAAGAGGAAGAACCGGAAGAAGAAGAGGTTCTGGAGGAAGAAATATTGATACCTACAGTAAATCAGTTAAATAAAAGAAAATCCTCAACCAACGGACCAAAGTCAATAATGGTCAATGGTGTTTCCGCCGAGGAAGCAAAATATTGGGAAGATTACCAATTTTCCGATGAATCGAATCCCGATGAGGATTCTGATGATGTTATAGAAATTACCTCTGAAATGTCTCGTTCATATTGATTATAAACGTTCGATATTAATTGATTTCGTCGCGAGGTTTTGACCTCTATATGAGACGTTTTTCAAAATCTGCATTCATTTTTAAAACAACCATAACATTTCTTTTATCTATAAAGATTTAAAAAGCATTACGTAGATTATCAAATAATGATAATTTAAAATATACCTTTTACACACGATCATTACATAATGGATTACAATAAGAATATATTACATCAAAAATAAGTTTCTTGAATGCAGATTTTACATAATATCATACATCGGAAGCTCTTAATAATCACCTGAGAATAAACATGCTTAAAACGTCAACAAAAAATGTTGGTGAGTTATAGGTTTAACCTATATATTATCAAATCATAATAATAGACCACAAGATTTCATATTTCAATATACATCCCATACATTGAGATAAAAATCATTCATATGGTGAACACCTGGTAACCGACATTAACAAGATGCATATAACAATATCCCCATCATTCCGGGACATCCATCGGACATGATATAAAACTTGAAGTACTAAAGCATCCGGTACTTTGGATGGGGTTTGTTAGGCCTAATAGATCTATCTTTAGGATTCGCGTCAATTAGACGTGCACTAATTCTCAAAATTAGTGATGTTCCGTAATTCTTAGGCTACCAAGCAAAAGGGGCATATTCGGCTTCGACCATTTAACCATAGAAAGTAGTTTCATGTACTTGTGTCTATTTTTTAAAACATTTATAAAGCTGCATGTATTCTCATCCCAAAAATATTAGATTTTAAAAGTGGGACTATAACTCACTTTCACAGATTTTTACTTCGTCGGGAAGTAAGACTTAGCCACTGGTCGATTCACGAACCTATAAAAAATATATACATATATATATCAAAGTATGTTCAAAATATATTTACAACATTTTTAATACATTTTGATGTTTTAAGTTTATTAAGTCAGCTGTCCTCGTTAGTAACCTACAACTAGTTGTCCATAGTTAGATGTACAGAAATAAATTGATATATATTATCTTGAATCAATCCACGACCCACTGTATACACGTCTCAGGCTAGATCACAAAGTATATATATTTCTGGAATCAACCTCAACCCTGTATAGCTAACTCAAACATTACTGCATATAGAGTGTCTATGGTTGTTCCAAATAATATATATACATGGGTCGATATGATATGTCAAAACATTTTCATACGTGTCTATGGTATCCCAAAATTACATAATATATTAGAATACATGTATAATACAATATAAGTTAGCTAGGATATGATTTGTATAGAATTGTTACAATATTTCCCGTAGCTACAACAATCAAAAAATATCCAATCTTGTTTTACCCATAACTTCTTCGTTTTAAATCCGTTTTGAGTGAATCAAATTGCTATGGTTTCATATTGAACTCTATTTTATGAATCTAAACATAAAAAGTATAGGTTTATAGTCAGAAATATAAGTTACAAGTCATTTTTGTAAGAGGTAGTCATTTTAGTCGAAAGAACGACGTCTTGATGACCATTTTGAAAAACATACTTCCACTTTGAGTTTAACCATGATTTTTGGATATAATTTCATGTTCATAAGAAAAATCATTTTCCCAGAAGAACAACTTTTAAATCAAAGTTTATCATAGTTTTTAATTATCAAACCCAAAACAGCCCGCGGTGTTACTACGACGGCGTATGTCCGATTTTACGGTGTTTTTCGTGTTTCCAGGTTTTAAATCATTAAGTTAGCATATCATATAGATATAGAACATGTGTTTAGTTGATTTTAAAATTCAAGTTATAAGGATTAACTTTTGTTTGCGAACAAGTTTAGAATTAACTAAACTATGTTCTATTGATTTCAAGTTTAAACCTTCGAATAAGGTAGTTTTATATATATGAATCGAATGATGTTATGAACATCATTACTACCTCAAGTTTTGTGGATAAACCTACTGGAAATGAGAAAAATAGATCTAGCTTCAAAGGATCCTTGGATGGCTTGAAAGTTCTTGAAGCAGAATCATGACACGAAAACAAGTTCAAGTAAGATTTTCACTCGAAATAAGATTGTTATAGTTATAGAAATTGAATCAAAGTTTGAATATGAGTATTACCTTGTACTAAAAAGATATCTTACTATAAATAAGAAAGATTTCTTGAGGTTGGATGATCACTTTACAAGATTGGAAGTAAGCTAGCAAACTTGGAAGTATTCTTGATTTTATGAAACTAGAACTTATAGAATTTATGAAGAACACTTAGAACTTGAAGATAGAACTTGAGAGAGATCAATTAGATGAAGAAAATTGAAGAATGAAAGTGTTTGTAGGTGTTTTTGGTCGTTGGTATATGGATTAGATATAAAGGATGTGTAATTTTGTTTACATGTAAATAAGTCATGAATGATTACTAATATTTTTGTAATTTTATGAGATATTTTATGCTAGTTGCCAAATGATGGTTCCTACATGTGTTAGGTGACTCACATGGGCTACTAAGAGCTGATCATTGGAGTGTATATACCAATAATACATACATCTAAAATCTGTGTATTGTACGAGTACGAATACGGGTGCATACGAGTAGAATTGTTGATGAAACTGAACGAGGATGTAATTGTAAGAATTTTTGTTAAGTAGAAGTATTTTGATAAGTGTCTTGAAGTCTTTAAAAAGTGTATGAATACATATTAAAACACTACATGTATATACATTTTAACTGAGTCGTTAAGTCATCGTTAGTCGTTACATGTAAATGTTGTTTTAAAACCTTTAGGTTAACGATCTTGTTAAATGTTGTTAACCGATTGTTTATTATATCTAAAGAGATGTTAAATTATTACATTATCATGATATTATGATATATTAATATATCTTAGTATGATATATATACAGTTAAATGTTGTTACAACGATAATCGTTACATATATGTCTCGTTTCGAAATCATTAAGTTAGTAGTCTTTTTTTTACATATGTAGTTCATTGTCAATACACTTAATGACATGTTTACTTATCATTTATCATGATTAAACATAGCGTATCAATATCTCAATATGATTCATATGTATTTAGTAAGACGCTGTTATAACGATAATCGTTATATATATATATCGTTTCGAGTTTCTTAATTCAATAAACTCAATTTTATGTATATAACTCATTGTTAAAATACCTAATAAGATACTTACTTATCATAATATCATGTTAACTATATATATAATCATATATATGTCATCATATAGTTTTTACAAGTTTTAACGTTCGTGAATCACCGGTCAACTTGGGTGGTCAATTGTCTATATGAAACCTATTTCAATTAATCACGTCTTAATAGGTTTGATTGGTTAACATGTTGGAAACACTTAATCATGTAAATAACAATTTCATTTAATATATATAAACATGGAAAAGTTCGGGTTACTACAACCTCGACCCAATTTAATAAAGCAAAAGAAAATAATAAGGGAAAAGGTATAAAAATAGAGAAACCTGATTCCAACCCCGATGAACTTTATATGTATCGGCAACATCTGTATTTCCTAAATTGTAACAATAACCTGGGAACCTCTAAACCACCAGGTTTTTCTAAACCATTGTGGAAAACGACGGCTCGTATTAGAGGAACACCATATATCCCTAGAAAATTAGGAAAACGAACCAAGTCCGAAGAAGAAGAAACCAGTGATTCAGATTAGAGGGTTGTAATCATGTTGTGTATTATATGTATTGTAGTGTGCTTGTACTTTTATGTTCTATGTAAAAACTGCTTGTATTGTTTGTTAATTATCTTTTACTAATCAAATCCTTGTCTATTTTACAGTATAAAAACACAAAATGGACGTTAAGGGTAGACAACCAAATATTTTAGAAGACCTACCAGAGGATATGGTTGATGAAATCTTGTCTAGAGTCGGTCAGAATTAATCATCACAATTAGTTATGGCGAAATTAACTTGTCAAACATTTGAAAGACTTTCCAGAAATGCCTTAGTTTATAAAAGGCTTTCCTTTGATAGGTGGGGTATATCACATTGGGAAGACCGTAAGTTACGCCGTGTTTTCTTTAAAGCGTTAAATGCGGGGAACCCAAATGCAATTTTACGCTACGGGTTAAGAACCTATTTTGATTCAACATATCCCAACATATGATTTCATGAGTTAGAAAGAGCTTCTAACATGCAACATAAAGAAGCATGTTATGCTTACGAGTTAGTGATGTTCGCTTCTTACCAAAGTGAGAAAAAGAACATCGTATTACAACTTTTAAATAAAACCTTCCCACAAGTGACGGATTCTGTAATTGGGGTGAGAAACAAGGTTTTTAGATTATTACGGGGCTGTTGGACATTACGAAACCCTCGTCCTTTTGACGACATTACAACATGCTGCCTAGCCAATGGTCATAACGGTTACTTTCCACTAGACCAAGGATGGGAAGTCGTCTTAGTAAAACCAGAATGCATGACTTGTTTCTGGACTTATGAATTACGTGTCTTTATTTTTATTTTGCTAAACGACTTGCGTATTAACTAGAATTGCCTTTATAGTTGCTGAGTAGCAAAGTTATTATGTGCTATATTTCATCCTATATGTATAATAGCGGTATTCTAAGTTTGTAAAATATTGTATAAAATTTGAACGCGAAATATTATTCTAATCAGTTTTTTCATATAGAATTGTAGTATTTGAATTGTATATTAGCTATTAAGTATGAACTTAACGGGTAGGTACTACCCGAATTAAAACTATAAAACGCTAATATGAAGAAAAAGCTTTTATAAATGAGTTCATACTATGCAACGAAATACTATTGACTACTCTTAAAATTCTATATGATTAACTTAATTCTTTTGGGCTATTTTTGAAGGAAATGGCACCGACGACTCGTCAGAATTTGAACATGAGCGAGGAAGACTTTCGTGTATTCCTTACAGCAAACATAGCCGCAGTACAGGCTGCGATGCAAAATAACAATAACTCTGGATCTAGCAGTGGAACTAATTCCACAAGAAATCGTGTAGAATGCTCCTACAAAGAATTCACTGCCTACAAACCTTTGGAATTTGATGGATCTGAAGGACCAATTGGATTGAAACGGTGGACTGAGAAGGTCGAATCGATGTTTTCCATAAGTAAGTGTACTGAAGAGGACAAAGTTAAGTACGCTACGCATACCTTCACAGGTACTACGTTAACGTGGAGGAACACCTTTCTTGAACAGGTAGGATAAAATGCTGCTTACGCACTACCGTGGTCGACATTCAAGCAATTGATGAACGAGCAGTACCGTCCTAGAAACGAAGTCAATAAGCTCAAGGTAGAGCTTAGAGAGTTATGAACACAAGGGTTTGACATTACCACATATGAACGACGATTCATAGAGTTGTGCCTATTGTGTCCGGGAACGTTCGAAGATGAAGAAGAGAAGATCGACGCGTTTATAAAAGGGTTACCAGTAAGGATTCAAGAAGATGTGAGTTCACACGAGCCCGCTTCCATACAAAAGGCAAGTCGAATGGCTAATAAACTCATAAATCAGATTGAGGGAAGAATTAAAGAGCAGGCGGCTGAAGAAGCCAACACGAAACAACTCAAGAGGAAGTGGAAGGAAAACGGTGATAAGAATCACCAGTACAACAACAATAACAATTACAATCACAATCGCAACAACTATCCCAACAACCGCAACAACAATCGCAACAATAACCGCAATCCTAACAATAACTACAACAAATGTCCCAACAATAACAACTACTACAACAACTACTACAACAACCGTTTCAACAACAATAACAATCCCAACAATAACCTCAATAACAACAACGGCAACAAAAACCAAAATCAGCCATGTCATAGGTGTGAAGAAAATCACCCGGGGTTTTGCACGACATTTTGCAACAGGTGTAAAAGAAATGGTCATAGCGCGACAAAGTGTGAGTTTTACGGACCAAGGTTTTACAGAACTAAAGGAACAAATAGTGTCAGAACAAGTAATGCCGTAACAAATAGTGTCGGAGCAAGTAATACCAATGTTGTTTGTTATAAATGTGGAAAACCAGACCACATTAATAGAAATTGCCCGAAACAAGGGAATACTAATGGGCAGGGCCTCGGAAGAGTTTTCAATATTAATGCGGCAGAAGCACAGGAATACCCGGAGCTTGTTACGGGTACGTTTCTTATTGACGATAAATCTGCTTATGTTTTATTTGATTCAGGTGCGGACAGAAGCTATATGAGTAGAGATTTTTGTGCTAAATTAAGTTGCCCATTGACGCCTTTAGATAGTAAATTTTTACACGAATTAGCAAATGGTAAATTAATTTCAGCAGATAATATATGTCGGGATAGAGAAATTAAATTGGGTGATGAAACGTTTAAGATTGATTTAATACCAGTCGAGTTAGGGAGTTTTGATGTAATAATTGGCATGGACAATTTGCAAAAGGTAAGAGCAGAGGTCATTTGTTACAAAAATGCGATTCGCATTATGCGTGAAAAAGAAAAACCTTTAATGGTGTACGGAGAAAAGAACAACGCAAAGTTAAATCTTATTAGTAGTTTGAAGGCGCAAAAACTAATAAGAAAAGATTGTTACATCATTCTAGCACACATCGAGGAAGTTAAACCTGAAGAGAAGAACATCAGTGATGTTCTCATCGCAAAAGAATTTCTCGATGTATTTTTGAATGAATTACCGGGATTACTGTCATAACCCGACCTTAACCATAAGGACAATAAAATAACATATGATTTCATCACGAGGTATTGACCTCTATGTGCGACATTTTTCAAAAACTGCATTCGTTTTTACAATACAAACCATAGCTTTTATTACAAATACAAGGTTTAAACAACTTAATAATGATTATCGTTTAGCGATAATCTTAGACTTACAAACTTTACATGTGATAATAACAATACGACCTCCAACATATTTTACATTACAAATCCTCCGATATGCAGTTTTATTTTTGACACAAATATGCATACTCAAGATCTTGCTTAAATTCAACATGTTGCAGCGGAAGCTTTTAGTTATCACCTGAGAATAAACATGCTTAAAACGTCAACATAAAGTTGGTGAGATATAGGTTTAATGCCGGCAGCGTTATGAATATAGACCACAAGATTTCATATATAAACGTTTTAATAAAAATATTCTAAGTTGTTGAGCACTTGATAACCATACTTAACATTTAATCAACGTCGCATATTCCCTTTATTATGAAATCTTACTACACCGTACCAAGTGTAGTCACCAAAACGAAGTACTGTGCAACCATTGAATACTGGTCGTCCAGTCCGGTTGGGGTTGTCAGGCCCGATAGATCTATCAACAGGATTCGCGTTTACAATACCTCATGTAAATAGTAGTTACCAAGTTATAGGGAAGTATGCCAGTGGTATAACTCAACGTAGAATATATATTTTTAATCACTTGTGTCCATAACGTAAATCATAAAATGCATGTATTCTCATCCCGAAATATTTAAAGTTTAAAAGTGGGACTATATACTCACTTTTGTCTTGAAGGTATTTAACTCGACTTGGTCTCCGATAGATATCACGAACCTAACCATATATATAATATATCAACATATTTTCTTTTCAAGTAATCGTTACATATATATATATATATATATATATATATATATATATATATATATATATATATATATATATATATATATATATATGTACTTTTAATACTTTTAATATTTTCTTAGTCCGTAGTTAGCAGTCCGATGTTAGTGGTCCACAATTAGTTGCTTAAATAAAATAAATAAAGACCCCATCGTATTCGTATTGATCAGAATTAATCTTGACCCATGGTACCATGTTGTCAAATGACGTGTTGCGTACATAAAGTACGGTGTTGTCAAATGACGTGTTGCGTATAATCATGAGGTCTTATGATACGGTTACATATACCCTAGATATACTTGTAGAAATTTTGAGGAATCGGAACGAGAATTCAAATATGGACGGGTTTATAACTGTAAAAGAGGCTCAAAACTGGGCTTTTATTTTTGGGTCAAACCGGGCCAAAATAAAATTTTAAAACATTTTTAATAAAGCAATGTTAGCCCAGCCAGGGGCTCTGCCCCTTGGACCCCGCCAGGGGTTGCCACCCCTTGGACCCCGCTTATCGGGGGCGCTGCCCCCGAACCCCCGTCATAATCAACATAAGTTCAAATAAGTGTGCACTCGACACTTCCCCAAACTTGTTCGATATTTATCAAGATTATTTTGGTTACAAATTAATCCCATTACACTTAAATCATATTGGTGACATAGATCACCAACACATTATATATTGTAAGTATATATGTCAAAGAATGTTACATATAGTTATCGTTTTGAAAACTTAATTTAGTGGTCTCAAAGTATACTTATAACTCATTGTTGTTAGTTCACAATGAAATGTTAAACCATCCTTAAATCATGTTAAATATGTATAGATATGTACATATACATAATCGTATAATTATCATGTGTTATATAGTTCGTGATATCATCGGTCAAATTAGACGGTCAAACGTTGTGTGAAACTCTTTTCAAAAACATAAGTCTCAACAGTTTGGATTGCTTATCATATTGGTAAGGTTTATTTTATGTAAATATTAATCTCATAAGTATAAAACGATCGGAAAAATCCGGGTCGTTACAATTACCCCCATATCGATCCGTTGAATTTCAAATAGACCTTGTACCAGGAGCTACACCAATAGCTCGTGGTCCATACAGACTCGTACCCAGTGAAATGAAAGAATTACAAAGTCAGTTACAGGAACTTTTAGAGCGTGGTTTCATTCGACCAAGTACATCACCATGGAGAGCTCCTATTCTGTTTGTCAAGAAGAAAGATGGTACATTCAGGTTGTGTATCGACTACCGAGAGTTGAACAAACTTACCATCAAGAACCGTTACCCATTACCGAGAATCAACAACTTATTTGATCAACTACAAGGCTCGTCGGTTTATTCGAAGATCGATTTACGTTCTGGATATCACCAAATGCGGGTTAAGGAGGATGACATTCCGAAGACTACTTTTTGGACGCGTTACGGTCATTACGAGTTTATGGTTATGCCGTTTGGTGTAACGACCCGGAAATTTCCGACCAAATTTAAACTCTAATCTCTATATGGTTCCGACACGATAAGCAAAAACCCTAAAGTTGACCCGCACTTTTTCGATCATTCTATACATATAAGATTAATATTTACATAAATTAAACCTTACCAACATGATAAGCAATCCAAATTGTTGAGATTTATGTTTCCGAAAAGAGTTTTACACAACGTTTGACCGTCTAGTTTGACCGATGATATCACGAACTATACAATATATGATAATTATACGTTTGTGTATATATATGTATATATACATATTTAACATGATTAATGAATGTTTTAATATCTCATTTTGTATTAATAACAATAAGTTATAAGTATATTTTGAAACTACTAACTTAAGTTTTCAAAACGATAACTATACGTAACGTTATTTGACATAAATACTTAAGACTTATAATGTTTATACATATATCGTATAAGTAATGTATTTAATCACTTTTAAAGACTTAAATACATAAAATCATATAAGTGTATTCACAAAAGATAGCTATATTTGAATCCTCATTCCATTTTTCACAAAATTTCTATACGTATATCTAGAGTATTTGTACTCGTATCATACCTAGCTTCTATACGTATTTACTATTGGTATATACACATCAAATCACCACCTAACCAGCCCTTGTTCATGCCTTATGTATAAGGTAATTACTTTTGAATGATTGTAAGACTAATTACAAAAATACAAACTAAAAATTTGTCCATGTCTACTACATAAACATTTTTTTAGGAGTATATATGTATCCTCATTTTGTTTCATTTTTACTTCCATTCTCTAGCTAAAAACACCCACACTCTCAAGAACATTAAACTCCATAAACATTTAGCAAAGTTCCATGAAGATCTAGCTTCAAAAACCTTACTTAAACACCATAAGAAAACCATACAAAAACACTTCAAGAAATCCTTCCAAGAACACAAACTTACTTCCAATCTTTCATCCACTTCCATCACCCTTTTGATTCTAGCTTCTTACTCCTCTTTTACAGCAACCTTGTCCAAGGAACTTGAGGTAGTATCTATGTTCATAACCTTATTCGATTCATATATATATAGCTATCTTATTTTGTGGTATAAAAGTTTAACAACAAGAACATAGTTTGAATGTTTTCAAACTTGTTTGCAAACTAAATAGATCCTTCTAACTTAACTTTTAAAATACTTCAAGACCTGTAATATAACTTAAATATATGCTAATTTAACAAGGTATAATTTGGTTTTTCAAAGAATATCTTAAAAACTGTTTTTACGACGTCGGAGTGCCACCGGGGACTGTTTTGGGTTGGATAATTAAAAACTATCTTAAACTTTGAGTTGGAGGTTTATGTTCTGGAAAAATGATTTTTACTATGAATATGATAACACATAAAAATTTCATGATTTAATTCAAAGTATAAGTATTTTTAGAAAAATAATCATTTAAGGTTGTTTAAATAAAGGAAAATGTTTAACTTCATAAGTTTCACTAAAGTTTCACCTATGCCGTGTGATTTTGAATACAAACCAAGGTATTTTCAGTTCATAGTCTTAAAGAGGGACTTGATCCAAGGAGATGGCAAGTTGAATCAACGAAAACGGATTTGTAACGAAGAAACTATGACCGAAACAAAATTGGTTATCCAAGACTTGTTTAACTTCGGGATTAATTGGGAAAAATTAAATAAAATCACATCTTTCTAAAATAACATGATATTTTATATATATGTACTCATAATTCAATTTTATATGGTTCAGGATCACCCGTAAACAATACAAGAAGATTAATCATAAGATCCCATGATTGTACGCAACACGTCATTTGACAACACCGGTACTTTATGTACGCAACACGTCATTTGACAACACCGGTACCGTGGGTCAAGATTAATCTCGACCAATACATATACGATGAGGGTTTTATTTATTTCATTGGGGGTTTATTAAACATCTAAATATGAACCATTAAAATTGAATTACTAACAACGAACTGCTAACTACGGACTAAGGAATTATTCAAAGTATTAAAAGTATAACAAGTATATATATGTGACGTTTGTTTAAAAAAGAAAAGGTATTGATATATTATATATGGATAGGTTCGTGATATCAACCGGAGACCAAGTCAAATTATATATATATCTTCAAGACGAAAGTGAGTATATAGTCCCACTTTTAAACTCTAAATATTTCGGGATGAGAATACATGTATTTTATGTTTTACATTATGGACACAAGTAACTGAAAAATATATTCTACGTTGAGTTGTACCACTGGCATACTTCCCTGTAGCTTGGTAACTAATATTTACAGCGGTATTGTAAACGCGAATCCTGTTGATAGATCTATCGGGCCTGACAACCCCAACCGGACTGGACGACCAGTATTCAACGGTTGCACAGTACTTCGTTTCGTGACTACACTTGGTACAGTGTAGTAAGATTTCATATTAAAGGGAATATGCGACGTGATTAATTGTTAAGTATGGTTACCAAGTGCTCAACCACTTAGAATATTTTTATTAAAATGTTTATATATGAAATCTTGTGGTCCATCGTTATATCGCTGCTAGCATCAAACCTATATATCTCACCAACTTTATGTTGACGTTTTAAAGCATGTTATTCTCAGGTATGAATTAAGACTTGCGCTGTGCGTTAGCTCATATTAAGGATACTAGTTGGGACCATTTAAGCCATGATACAAGAACGTTGCATTCGAGTCATTGAAGATCATTAAAGACATTTATTAAGTAAATGACAGTTTAGGTCATTTGGATATCGAGAAATGTTTGACGAGTTTATTAATTTTTTTTATGTAAAGATAGATTGCCTTTTAAGAATAAATGCAACGTTTGTAAAATGTATCATATAGAGGTCAAGTACCTCGCGATGTTATCAACTGTTGTAATTCGTTTGTAATCAATATGGACATCGTCCGGATGATTAGTTTCGGATCCTTTCAGTTGGTATCAGAGCGTTGGTCTTAGCGAACCAGGCCTTGCATTAGTGTGTCTAACTGGTAGTTGTTAGGATACATTAGTGAGTCTGGACTTTGACCGTATCTACCTGCTAAAAAGTTTTGCTTATCATTTCTAGTCGGAAACCATCTGCTTATCATCCTTAGGGAGTTGCCTGCTTATCATTCTTTAGTCTAGACACGTCTTACTACATCTAGTGCATCGATAGTGTATAGACAAAATTCATATCCTAGCGTATCTATTACTATAAACATTGCCCGACGAATTTCAAAGATTCTCCGTAATTCACGGGATTTCGGTATTATATATACATATGAAAATTATGTATTGAAGAGTACCAAACCCAACTCCTATAATCTATTCCAAACCAAAAAAATTCATTTCTCCAACTATACAAGATGAATTCTTCATCCAGTTCGAATTCCTCCGACTTCGATAGCTACGCCGACATGGATTTCCATTCGAGCTCCGAGAACAGCGTCACCGGAATGGATCAACCAATTTCCCATCATCTATTCTGGATGAACTGGGGATGGGTTCGTAATATACTAAATTTCTGGAGGCAAGAAGAAGGTGATCCATTTCATCCACCAAATTGCCCTCTTAACGATGAACCTGAAGCACTTACCGGCGAACCCATTCGAAACACCATTTTCTCGCTCATTTCTAGAGTATCTCGTCATGATTACATACTATCCCATATTTCAAATCTTGTTCATTCGCTCGTTCCAACCGTCAATCATCCCGGTATAATAGAAGAAGTCAATGAACTCCGTGCTCGGGTAGTGGTTTTGGAGAATATGGTGCGAAGGTTACAAACACCAACAGCAGCACCAGCAGCATAATCTGTACTACCATCGTCAACGCCGACAGTACCTTTATCACCCCAATCACAATCTCAACATCACAATCTGTATCTCGAATATCAACATCACACGACTTAATATCTGTACTTCGAGTATGATCTTCGTTCTATATATCGTTCTACATCGATTATCTTCGCTTTACGTATCGTATGACGATTATGTAATTTCTAAAGTCTTAGAGATTATGTAATCTAGAATTAACGATAAATCAAATGAGTTTAATATCTTATTGACTCATTAAATCTATGATTATCTCTGAAGAAAATATATATGCAAGTATATTTTCATAAAGATAGTAATTAAAAATTCCTTCGTACAAACTATTAATGATGAAAATATTTTAACGGGTGGGTAGTACCCGAGGAATATTTAGAATTCACATTAATAAGTTATATTGTACATTCTTGAATCTGATTCAACGGTTATCTATTATCTTACTTACAACCACCGATATTCGTATCCGCTCACCCCAGAATAACCATTTTCAATCAAATTTCATATTCGGATTTTGACCTACCAGAATCCAACAAGTGGCATAAAGAAGAAAACATTGGACAATTAAAATGAATTAAAATGTTGATTGTAACATATGAAACTAAACAATTCTTCAAGTTTGCCACTTGATTTTATCTTAAACCTCATTCGTAACTTGACGATTACAATTCGCATTCAAATCCTTTCATGATTTCTGAAAACACCCTGAACTATGAAGTAGCTCTTGAAATGCTGATGAAGCAGCAAAAACTGTAAACGACTTTAACAATCAAAAGATTGATGATAAAGAATGGTATGGTGGTAAAGCTGAGAAAAAGAGAAGGTTTGGAACTGGAAAACGGATTGAGCAAAGTATGAAGGAGGCCGTGAACAAATCATGAAAACAGAACCTGCCTTCAAAGGATCCAAATGATCCAGTGCCTCCTGAAACCGTTAGTAAGAACACTGCTCCTTATTCTAAACTTTTCAAGATGATATTCTTCACCATCATTTTATCTTAGATATTATAAGATATCTTCATTCGTTATACATATTTTTCATATTTCTGGAGATATTTTTACTACTATTCCTATCTGCGATCATTTAACTCTCCGTAACATCTGCGCTACAATATAAAAGAAACTGTGTTAGTTTCTAAATTCTGAAATCTCTAAGTTTAAAAATATGAATGTTTTGAAGTAGTGTTGGGAACTGATACATGAATTAGTATAATATAATGAAACTTGATCAACTTCATTATATTACAGTAAGTCATGTTAAGTTTCTAATGGAATGTGATGATTCACAGTACCGTCATCATGTGCCATGTTACACGGCTCTTACATTCTATCAAGTCTTCAAACATATTAGAACGTATCACCTTGATAGTTCTATTTTTTTTTCGGAATATTCGAGTAATTTAACGAATCAAGATCGTGCCATTACAATTTCATTCTAAAACCAATAGCAAGGTTCATTCCAAATTTCCTACCTACGAATTTCGGACCATTGTTCGCTTGGCTCGAGGACGGGAAGAAGAAATGAAGGGACAAAACTTCAGAATAGAAATAGGAACATAAACCACAGCAAATAAGAGAGAGCATTAACTGTGGATGACAATGATTTTAAGGGACGGGAGTAGGAACATCGAAATATAAGGGAAGGTATAAAACCTAACAACAACCCCGAAACTACAAACCGTGCATATCAATACGTATTGCAACGTAAAGGCACGGGAGAATTAAAAACATTATAATTCCAAGGAAAGGATAAAAGAGAATAGATTCTTCTAGTGATAGATGAAAAAGAAGAATGAAAGATATGAAAGTTAGAAATATAACAAGGGTTAGAATGGGATGGAGCATATTAGCGAATGTCTTAAAGTAGGAACTAAAGAGAAAGAATAGAAGATGTGGGAAGAAAGAAAGGGAAGGAGGTAAATTTATAGTGAAATATTCGACAAAGAAATCAAAACAGATTGTCGCGTTAAATCAAAGAAGATCCTGATCGCCGCAAAACTAAATCTTATTACATAAGATTTTCTTTAAAACCCTTAAATCTCGGAAATCGATCATAATCACGTCATCGGTTACAACAATTCTATATTTACTCATTTCACTCTTTTGTGATAGCTTCGCTCGTGCGTCTCACATAACCAAATCGTTTTATCTAAATCTTTCAATAATGATAAAATTTCATTATTACCTCATATTCGTCATGAAAACATTCCTATTGTTGTTTATGACAACCTCTACCAAATTTCGAGGACGAAATTTCTTTAACGGATGGGTACTGTAACGACCCGGAAATTTCCGACCAAATTTAAACTCTAATCTCTATATGGTTCCGACACGATAAGCAAAAACCCTAAAGTTGACCCGCACTTTTTCGATCATTCTATACATATAAGATTAATATTTACATAAATTAAACCTTACCAACATGATAAGCAATCCAAATTGTTGAGATTTATGTTTCCGAAAAGAGTTTTACACAACGTTTGACCGTCTAGTTTGACCGATGATATCACGAACTATACAATATATGATAATTATACGTTTGTGTATATATATGTATATATACATATTTAACATGATTAATGAATGTTTTAATATCTCATTTTGTATTAATAACAATAAGTTATAAGTATATTTTGAAACTACTAACTTAAGTTTTCAAAACGATAACTATACGTAACGTTATTTGACATAAATACTTAAGACTTATAATGTTTATACATATATCGTATAAGTAATGTATTTAATCACTTTTAAAGACTTAAATACATAAAATCATATAAGTGTATTCACAAAAGATAGCTATATTTGAATCCTCATTCCATTTTTCACAAAATTTCTATACGTATATCTAGAGTATTTGTACTCGTATCATACCTAGCTTCTATACGTATTTACTATTGGTATATACACATCAAATCACCACCTAACCAGCCCTTGTTCATGCCTTATGTATAAGGTAATTACTTTTGAATGATTGTAAGACTAATTACAAAAATACAAACTAAAAATTTGTCCATGTCTACTACATAAACATTTTTTTAGGAGTATATATGTATCCTCATTTTGTTTCATTTTTACTTCCATTCTCTAGCTAAAAACACCCACACTCTCAAGAACATTAAACTCCATAAACATTTAGCAAAGTTCCATGAAGATCTAGCTTCAAAAACCTTACTTAAACACCATAAGAAAACCATACAAAAACACTTCAAGAAATCCTTCCAAGAACACAAACTTACTTCCAATCTTTCATCCACTTCCATCACCCTTTTGATTCTAGCTTCTTACTCCTCTTTTACAGCAACCTTGTCCAAGGAACTTGAGGTAGTATCTATGTTCATAACCTTATTCGATTCATATATATATATAGCTATCTTATTTTGTGGTATAAAAGTTTAACAACAAGAACATAGTTTGAATGTTTTCAAACTTGTTTGCAAACTAAATAGATCCTTCTAACTTAACTTTTAAAATACTTCAAGACCTGTAATATAACTTAAATATATGCTAATTTAACAAGGTATAATTTGGTTTTTCAAAGAATATCTTAAAAACTGTTTTTACGACGTCGGAGTGCCACCGGGGACTGTTTTGGGTTGGATAATTAAAAACTATCTTAAACTTTGAGTTGGAGGTTTATGTTCTGGAAAAATGATTTTTACTATGAATATGATAACACATAAAAATTTCATGATTTAATTCAAAGTATAAGTATTTTTAGAAAAATAATCATTTAAGGTTGTTTAAATAAAGGAAAATGTTTAACTTCATAAGTTTCACTAAAGTTTCACCTATGCCGTGTGATTTTGAATACAAACCAAGGTATTTTCAGTTCATAGTCTTAAAGAGGGACTCGATCCAAGGAGATGGCAAGTTGAATCAACGAAAACGGATTTGTAACGAAGAAACTATGACCGAAACAAAATTGGTTATCCAAGACTTGTTTAACTTCGGGATTAATTGGGAAAAATTAAATAAAATCACATCTTTCTAAAATAACATGATATTTTATATATATGTACTCATAATTCAATTTTATATGGTTCAGGATCACCCGTAAACAATACGAGAAGATTAATCATAAGATCCCATGATTGTACGCAACACGTCATTTGACAACACCGGTACTTTATGTACGCAACACGTCATTTGACAACACCGGTACCGTGGGTCAAGATTAATCTCGACCAATACATATACGATGAGGGTTTTATTTATTTCATTGGGGGTTTATTAAACATCTAAATATGAACCATTAAAATTGAATTACTAACAACGAACTGCTAACTACGGACTAAGGAATTATTCAAAGTATTAAAAGTATAACAAGTATATATATGTGACGTTTGTTTAAAAAAGAAAAGGTATTGATATATTATATATGGATAGGTTCGTGATATCAACCGGAGACCAAGTCAAATTATATATATATCTTCAAGACGAAAGTGAGTATATAGTCCCACTTTTAAACTCTAAATATTTCGGGATGAGAATACATGTATTTTATGTTTTACATTATGGACACAAGTAACTGAAAAATATATTCTACGTTGAGTTGTACCACTGGCATACTTCCCTGTAGCTTGGTAACTAATATTTACAGCGGTATTGTAAACGCGAATCCTGTTGATAGATCTATCGGGCCTGACAACCCCAACCGGACTGGACGACCAGTATTCAACGGTTGCACAGTACTTCGTTTCGTGACTACACTTGGTACAGTGTAGTAAGATTTCATATTAAAGGGAATATGCGACGTGATTAATTGTTAAGTATGGTTACCAAGTGCTCAACCACTTAGAATATTTTTATTAAAATGTTTATATATGAAATCTTGTGGTCCATCGTTATATCGCTGCTAGCATCAAACCTATATATCTCACCAACTTTATGTTGACGTTTTAAAGCATGTTATTCTCAGGTATGAATTAAGACTTGCGCTGTGCGTTAGCTCATATTAAGGATACTAGTTGGGACCATTTAAGCCATGATACAAGAACGTTGCATTCGAGTCATTGAAGATCATTAAAGACATTTATTAAGTAAATGACAGTTTAGGTCATTTGGATATCGAGAAATGTTTGACGAGTTTATTAATTTTTTTTATGTAAAGATAGATTGCCTTTTAAGAATAAATGCAACGTTTGTAAAATGTATCATATAGAGGTCAAGTACCTCGCGATGTTATCAACTGTTGTAATTCGTTTGTAATCAATATGGACATCGTCCGGATGATTAGTTTCGGATCCTTTCATTTGGATTGGCTAACGCACCAGCTGTGTTCATGGATCTCATGAACCGAGTGTGTGGGCCATATCTTGACACGTTTGTCGTTGTTTTCATCAATGACATACTTATTTACTCGAAGAATGATCAAGAGCACGAAGAACATTTGAGAAAAGTGCTAGAGTTGTTAAGGAAAGAAAAACTATACGCTAAGTTTTCCAAGTGTGCATTTTGTTTGGAAGAAGTTCAATTCCTCAGTCATATAGTGAACAAAGAAGGTATTCAGGTGGATCCAGCAAAGATTGAAACCGTTGAAAAGTGGGAAACACTAAAAACTCCAAAACACATACGCCAATTTTTAGGGCTAGCTGGTTATTACAGGAGATTCATCCAAGAATTTTCCAAAATAGCAAAACCCTTGACTGGATTAACGCATAAAGGGAAGAAATTTGAATGGAAGGATGAACAAAAGAAAGCGTTTCAATTGTTGAAGAAAAAGTTAACTACGGCACCTATATTGTCATTACCTGAAGGGAATGTTGATTTTGTGATATATTGTGACGCCTCAAAGCAAGGTCTCGATTGTGTATTAATGCAACGAACGAAAGTAATTGCTTATGCGTCTAGACAATTGAAGATTCACGAGCAGAATTTTACGACACATGATTTGGAATTAGCCGTGGTTGTTTTTGCATTAAAGACTTGGAGGCACTACTTATATGGGGTTAAAAGTATTATATATACCGACCACAAAAGTCTTCAACACATATTTAATCAGAAACAACTGAACATGAGGCAGCGCAGGTGGATTGAATTGTTGAATGATTACAACTTTGAGATTCGTTACCACCCGGTGAAGGCAAATGTGGTAGCCGACGCCTTGAGCAGAAAGGACACAGAACCCATTCGAGTAAAAGCTATGAATATAATGATTCACACTAACCTTACTACTCAAATAAAGGAGGCGCATCAAGGAGTTTTAAAAGAGGGAAACTTAAAGGATGAAATACCTAAAGGATCGGAGAAGCATCTTAATATTCGGGAAGACGGAACCCGGTATAGGCTGAAAGAATTTGGGTACCAAAATTTGGAGATATGAGAGAAATGGTACTTAGAGAAGCTCATAAAACCAGGTACTCAATACATCCTGGAACGGGGAAGATGTACAAGGATCTCAAGAAACATTTTTGGTGGCCGGGTATGAAAGCTGATGTTGCTAAATACGTAGGAGAATGTTTGACGTGTTCTAAGGTCAAAGCTGAGCATCAGAAACCATCAGGTCTACTTCAACAACCCGAAATCCAGGAATGAAAATGGGAAAACATTACCATGGATTTCATCACTAAATTGCCAAGGACTGAAAGTGGTTTTGATACTATTTGGGTAATAGTTGATCGTCTCACCAAATCAGCACACTTCCTGCCAATAAGAGAAGATGACAAGATGGAGAAGTTAGCACGACTGTATTTGAAGGAAGTCGTCTCCAGACATGGAATACCAATCTCTATTATCTCTGATAGGGATGGCAGATTTATTTCAAGATTCTGGCAAACATTACAGCAAGCATTAGGAACTCGTCTAGACATGAGTAATGCCTATCATCTATAAACTGATGGGCAGAGTGAAAGTATGATAAAAACTCTTGAAGACATGCTACAATCATGTGTTATTGATTTTGGAAATAGTTGGGATCGACACCTACCGTTAGCAGAATTTTCCTACAACAACAGCTACCATTCAAACATTGAGATGGCGCCGTTTGAAGCACTTTATGGTAGAAAGTGCCGGTATCCGATTTTTTAGAGTGAAGTGGGGGATAGACAGATTACGGGTCCGGAGATAATACATGAAACTACCGAAAAAATCATCCAAATTCAACAACAGTTGAAAACTTCCCAAAGTCGACAAAAGAGCTACGCTGACATTAAAAGAAAAGATATAGAATTTGAAATTGGAGAGATGGTCATGCTTAAAGTTGCACCTTGGAAAGGCGTTGTTCGATTTGGTAAATGAGGGAAATTAAATCCAAGGTATATTGGACCATTCAAGATTATTGATCGTGTCGGACCAGTAGCTTACCGACTTGAGTTACCTCAACAACTCGCGGCTGTACATAACACTTTCCACATCTCGAATTTGAAGAAAAGTTTTGCTAAAGAAGATCTCACTATTCCGTTAGACGAAATCCAAATCAACGAAAAACTTCAATTCATCGAAAAACCCGTCGAAATAATGGATCGTGAGGTTAAAGACTTAAGCAAAACAAGATACCAATTGTTAAGGTTCGATGGAATGCTCGTAGAGGACCCAAGTTCACCTGGGAACGAGAAGATCAGATGAAGAAGAAATACCCACACTTATTTCCAGAAGATACGTCAACACCTCCAACAGGTTAAAATTTCGGGACGAAATTTATTTAACAGGTAGGTACTGTAGTGACCCGAACTTTTCCATGTTTATATATATTAATTGAAATTGTTATTTACATGATTAAGTGTTTCCAACATGTTAAGCAATCAAACTTGTTAAGACTTGATTAATTGAAATATGTTTCATATACACATTTGACCACCCAAGTTGACCGGCGATTCACGAACGTTAAAACTTGTAAAAACTATATGATGACATATATATATATATATATATATATATATATATATATATATATATATATATATATATATATATATATATATATATATATATATATATATATAGTTAACATGATAGTATGATAAGTAAGTATCTCACTAGGTATATTAACAATGAGTGTTATACATAAAAATGAGTTTATTGAATTAAGAAACTCGAAACGATATATATAACGATTATCGTTATAACAACGTCTTACTAATTACCTATGAATCATATTAATATATTGATACACTATGATAAACATGATAAATGATAAGTAAACATATCATTAAGTGTATGTAAGTGTTGTTTATACATTTTAATTGAGTCATTTTACACAACATGTAATATACATTTTAATTGAGTCGTTAAGTCATCGTTAGTCGTTACATGTAAGTGTTGTTTTGAAACCTTTAAGTTAACGATCTTGTTAAATGTTGTTAACACATTGTTTATTATATCTAATGAGATGTTAAATTATTACATTATCATGATATTATGATGTATTAATATATCTTAATATGATATATATACATTTAAATGTCGTTACAACGATAATCGTTACCTATATGTCTCGTTTCGAAATTCTTAATATGATTCATAGTGTATCAATGATATGTTTACTTATCATTTATCATGTTTATCATAGTGTATCAATATATTAATATGATTCATAGGTAATTAGTAAGACGTTGTTATAACAATAATCGTTATATATATCGTTTCGAGTTTCTTAATTCAATAAACTCATTTTTATGTATAACACTCATTGTTAATATACCTAGTGAGATACTTACTTATCATACTATCATGTTAACTATATATATATATATATATATATATATATATATATATATATATATATATATATATATATATATATATATATATATATATATATATATGTCATCGTAAAGTTTTTACAAGTTTTAACGTTCGTGAATCACCGGTCAACTTGGGTGGTCAATTGTCTATATGAAACCTATTTCAATTAATCAAGTCTTAACAAGTTTGATTGCTTAACACGTTGGAAACATTTAGTCATGTAAATATCAATCTCAATTAATATATATAAACATGGAAAAGTTCGGGTCACTACACTATCTACCCGTTAAATAAATTTCGTCCCGAAATTTTAAGCTGTTGAAGGTGTTGACGAATCTTCTGGAAATAGATGCGGGTATTTCTTCTTCATCTGATCTTCACACTCCCAGGTGAACTCCGGTCCTCTACGAGCATTCCATCGAACCTTAACAATCGGTATCTTGTTTTGCTTAAGTCTATTAACCTCACGATCCATTATTTCGACGGGTTCTTCAATAAACTGAAGTTTTTCATTGATTTGGATTTCGTCCAACGGAATAGTGAGATCTTCTTTAGCAAAACATTTCTTTAAATTCGAGACGTAGAAAGTGTTATGTACAGCCACGAGTTATTGAGGTAGCTCCAGTTGGTAAGCTACTGGTCCGACACGATCTATAATCTTGTATGGTCCAATGTACCTTGGATATAGTTTCCCCTGTTTACCAAATCGAACAACGCCTTTCCAAGGTGAAACCTTAAGCATGACCATTTCTCCAATTTCAAACTCTATATCTTTTCTTTTACTGTCCGCGTAGCTCTTTTGTCGACTCTGGGCGGTTTTCAATCGTTGTTGAATTTTGATGATTTTCTCGGTAGTTTCTTGTATTATCTCCGAACCCGTAATCTGTCTATCCCCCACTTCATTCCAACAAATCGGAGACCCGCACTTTCTACCATAAAGTGCCTCAAACGGCGCCATCTCAATACTAGAATGATAACTGTTGTTGTAGGAAAATTCTGCTAACGGTAGGTGTCGATCCCAACTGTTTCCGAAATCAATAACACATGCTCGTAGCATGTCTTCAAGCATTTGTATCGTCCTTTCGCTCTGCCCATCAGTTTGTGGATGATAGGCAGTACTCATATCTAGACGAGTCCCCAATGCTTGTTGCAATGTCTACCAGAACCTTGAAACAAATCTACCATCCCTATCAGAGATAACAGAGACAGGTATTCCATGTCTGGAGATAACCTCCTTCAAATAAAATTGTGCCAACTTCTCCATTTTGTTATCTTCTCTCATTAGCAGGAAGTGTGCTGACTTGGTGAGACGATCAACTATTACCCAAATAGTATCATAACCACTTGCAGTCCTTGGCAATTTAGTAATGAAATCCATGGTAATGTTTTCCCATTTCCATTCCGGGATTTCAGGTTGTTGTAGTAGACCTGATGGTTTCTGATGTTCAGCTTTGACCTTAGAACACGTCAAACATTATCCTACATATTTAGCAATATCGGCTTTCATACCCGGCCACCAAAAGTGTTTCTTGAGATCTTTATACATCTTCTCCGCTCCGGGGTGTATTGAATATCTGGTTTTGTGTGCTTCTTTAAGTACCATTTGTCTCACATCTCCAAACCTTGGTGCCCAAATTCTATCAGCCCTATATCGGGTTCCGTCTTCCCGAATATTAATATGTTTCTCTGATCCTTTGGGTATCTCATTCTTCAACTTTCCTTCTTTTACAACCCCTATTGCGCCTCCTTTATTTGAGTACTAAGGTTAGTACGAATAATTATATTCATAGCTTTTACCCGTATAGGTTCTCTGTCCTTTCTACTCAAAGCGTCGGCTACCACATTCGCCTTCCCCGGGTGGTATCGAATCTCAAAATCATAATCATTCAACAGTTCAATCCACCTGCGTTGTCTCATATTCAGTTGCTTCTGATTAAATATATGTTGGAGACTTTTGTGGTCGGTATATATAATACTTTTAACCCCATATAAATAATGCCTCCAAGTCTTTAATGCAAAAACAACAGCACCCAATTCCAAATTGTGAGTTGTATAATTTTGCTCGTGAATCTTCAATTGTCTAGACGCATAAGCAATCACCTTCGTTCGTTGCATTAATACACAACCGAGACCTTGCTTTGATGCATCACAATAAATCACAAAATCATCATTCCCTTCAGGCAATGACAATATAGGTGACGTAGTTAGCTTTTTCTTCAATAACTGAAATGCCTTCTCTTGTTCATCCTTCCATTCAAATTTTTTCCCTTTATGCGTTAATGCAGTCAAGGGTTTTGCTATTTTGGAGAAATATTGGATGAATCTTCTATAGTAACCAGCCAATCCTAAAAATTGACGTATATGCTTCGGAGTTTTTGGGGTTTCCCACTTTTCAACGGTTTCGATCTTTGCCGAGTCCACCTGGATACCTTCTTTGTTCACTATGTGATCGAGGAATTGAACTTCTTCCAACCAAAATGCACACTTTGAAAACTTAGCATACAATTTTTCTTTCCTCAATACTTCTAGCACTTTTCTCAAATGTTCTTCGTGCTCTTGATCATTCTTTGAGTAAATAAGTATGTCATCGATGAAAACAATGAAAAACTTGTCAAGATATGGCCTACACACTCGGTTCATAAGGTCCATGAACACAGTTGGTGCATTAGTCAATCCAAACGGCATAACCATAAACTCGTAATGACCATAACGTTTCCTAAAAGCAGTTTTTGGAATATCATACTCCTTTACTCGCATTTGATGATATCCAGAACGTAAATCGATTTTCGAATAAACCGACGAGCCTTGTAGTTGATCAAATAAGTCGTCAATTCTTGGCAGTGGATAACGGTTTTTGATGGTAAGTTTATTCAACTCTCTGTAGTCAATACACAACCTAAATGTACCATCCTTCTTCTTGACAAACAAAACAGGAGCTCCCCATGGTGACGTGCTTGGTCGAATGAAACCACGTTCTAATAGTTCTTGCAGTTGGCTTTGCAGTTCTTTCATCTCGCTGGGTGCGAGTCTGTAAGGAGCACGAGCTATTGGTGCAGCTCTTGGTACAAGATCTATTTGAAATTCAACAGATCGATGTGGAGGTAGTCCCGGTAATTCTTTCGGAAATACATCGGGAAATTCTTTTGCGACGGGAACATCATTGATGCTCTTTTCTTCAGTTTGTACTTTCTCGACGTGTGCTAGAACAGCATAGCAACCTTTTCTTATTAGTTTTTGTGCCTTCAAATTACTAATAAGATGTAGCTTCGTGTTACCCTTTTCTCCATACACCATTAAGGGTTCTCCTTCTTCTCGTATAATGCGAATTGCATTTTTGTAACATACGATCTCTGCCTTCATCTCCTTCAGCCAGTCCATGCTAACTATTACATCAAAACTCCCTAACTCTATTGGTATCAAATCAATCTTAAATATTTCGCTACCCAGTTTAATTTCTCGATTCTGGCATATATAATCTGCTGAAATTAATTTACCGTTTACTAATTCGAGTAAACATTTACTATCCAACGGCGTCAATGGACAACTTAATTTAGTACAAAAATCTCTACTCAAATAGCTTCTATCTGCACCCGAATCAAATAAAACGTAAGCAGATTTATTTTCAATAAGAAACGTACCCGTAACAAGCTCCGGGTCTTCTTGTGCCTCTGCCGAATTAATATTGAAAACTCTTCCGCGGCCTTGTCCATTCGTGTTCTCCTGGTTTGGGCAATTTCTAATAATGTGGCCCAGTTTTCCACATTTATAACAAACTACATTGGCATAACTTGCTCCGACACTACTTGCTCCGCCATTACTCGTTCCGACACCATTTGTTCCTTTCGTTCTGTTAACCCCTAGTCCGTAGACCTCACACTTCGCAGCGCTATGACCATTTCTTTTACACTTGTTTCAAAATCTGGTGCAGAACCCCGAGTGATACTTTTCACACCTTTAGCATAGCTGCTTCTGATTGTTTTTGTTGTTGCGGTTGTTATTGTTGTTGGGATGATTATTGTGGTTGTTGTTGTTGTTGTTGTGCCGTTTGTTGTAGTTTCGATTGATGTTGCGATTGTTGGGATAGTTGTTGTTGTTTTGGTGACTCTTATCACCGTTTTCCTCCCACTTTCTTTTGACTAACTTCACATTGGCCTCTTCGGCCGTCTGTTCTTTAATTCTTCCCTCAATCTGGTTCACTAGTTTGTGAGCCATTCTACATGCCTTTATTATAGAGGCAGGCTCGTGTGAACTTATATCTTCTTGGATTCTCTTCGGTAACCCTTTCACAAACGCGTTGATCTTCTCTTCCTCATCTTTGAATGCTATCGGACACAATAGGCACAATTCTGTGAATCGTCTTTCGTACGAAGTAATATCGAAGCCCTGTGTTCGTAACCCTCTAAGTTCTGACTTGAGCTTATTGACCTCGGTTCTGGGACGGTACTTCTCGTTCATCAAGTGCTTGAATGCTGACCACGGTAGCACGTAAGCAGCATCTTGTCCCACTTGCTCAAGATAGGTATTCCACCATGTTAACGCAATACCTGTGAAGGTATGCGTAGCGTACTTCACTTTATCTCCTTCAGCACACTTACTTATGGCAAACACCAATTCAACTTTCTCGGTCCACCGTTTCAATCCGATTGGTCCTTCGGTCCCATCACATTCTGAAGGTTTGCAGGCAGTGAATTCCTTGTAGGAGCATCCTACACGATTTCTTGCGCCGTTAGCTATATTGCTAGATTCAGAGTTATTGTTGGTATGTAGCGCGGCCTGTACTGCGGCTATGTTTGAAGTAAGAAAGGCACGAAATTCCTCTTCGCTCATATTCAAGGTGTGTCGAGTAGTCGGTGCCATTTCCTTCAAAATAGTCAATTGAAACAATTTAATCATACAGAATATTAAGAGTAGTCAATAGTATCTCGTAGCATAATATGAACTCATTTATAAAAGCTTTTTCTTCATATTAGCATTTTATAAGTTTAAATTCGGGTACTACCTACCTGTTAAGTTCATACTTAGTAGCTAATATACAATTCAACTACTACAATTCCATATGAAAAATGATTATAATAATATATCACATACAAATATTCTTCAAACATACAACTTCGCTATATTACATATAACATGAAATATAGTACACTGTGATACATAACAGTTTTGAAGATAAATCTAGTTAATATGCAAGTTGTTCAGCAAAGAAAATAAAGACACGTAATTCATAAGTCCAGAAACAAGTCATGCATTCTGGTTTTACTAAGACGACTTCCCATCCTTGGTCTTGTGGAAAATAACCGTTTTGACCATTAGCTAGGTAGCATGTTGTAATGTCGTCAAAAGGATGAGGGTTTCATAATGTCCAACAGCCCCGTAATAATCTAAAAACCTTGTTTCTCACCCTAACTACTGAATCCGTCACTTGTGGGAAAGTTTTATTTAAAAGCTACAATCCGATGTTCTTTTTCTCACTTTAGTAAGAAGCGAACATCACTAACCCGTAAGCATAACATGCTTCTTTATGTTGCATGTTAGAAGCTCTTTCTAATTCACGAAATCCTATGTTGGGATATGTTGAGTCAAAATAGGTTCTTAACCCGTAGCATAAAATTGCATTTGGTTCCCCGTATTTAACGCTTTAAAGAAAACACGGCGTAACTTAAAGTCTCCCCAATGTGATATACCCCACCTATCAAAGGAAAGCCTTTTATAAACTAAGGCATTTCTGGAAAGTCTTTCAAATGTTTGACAAGTTAATTTCGCCATAACTAAATGTGCTGATGAATTCTGACCGACTCTAGACAAGATTTCCTTAATCATATCCTCTGGTAGGTCTTCTAAAATATTCGGTGGTCTACCCTTAACGTCCATTTTGTTTTTATACTATAAAATAGACAAGGATTAGATTCGTAAAAACAAATAATACAAGCAATTTTTACATAGAACATAAAAGTACAAGCACACTACAATAAATTTATTACACAACATGCTCACACCCCTCTAATCTGAATCACTGGTTTCTTCTTCTTCAGACTTGGTTCTTTTTCCTAATCTTCTAGGGATATATGATGTTCCTCTAATACGAGTCGTCGTTTTCCACATTGGTTTAGAAAAACCTGGTGGTTTAGAGGTTCCCGGGTTATTGTCACAATATTGAAAATACGGGTGTTGACGTTACATATAAAGTTCATCGGGGTCGGAATCAGATTTCTCTATTTTGATACCTTTTCCCTTATTATTTTCTTTTGAATCATTAAATTGGGTCGGGGTAATTTCTATAACATCATCGGAATCCTCATCAGGATCCGATTCATCGGAAAATTGGTAATTTTCCCAATATTTTGCTTCCTTAGCCGAAACACCATTGACCATTATTTACTTTGGTCCATTGGTTGAGGATTTTCTTTTATTTGACCGGTTTTCTGTGGTTCCTACTATTCCTCGCTCAGGAACCTCTTCTTCTTCCAGTTCCTCTTCTTCTGGTTCCTCTTCCTCCGGTTCCTCTTCTTCCGGTTCTTCGGGAACTTGTGAATCTTGCCAATATATATTCGACTCTTCGTTATTATTAGGTGAGTCAATGGGATTTGTGCTAGAGGCAGACATCTATCACACAATATCAAACATGTTAAGAGATTAATATATCACATAATATTTACATGTTAATAATATATAGTTTCCAACAAAAATGTTAAGCAATCATTTTTAAAGAAAACACGGTCGAAGTCCAGACTCACTAATGCATCCTAACAAACTCGATAAGACACACTAATGCAAATTTTCTAGTTCTCTAAGACCAACGCTCGGATACCAACTGAAATGTCCCGTTCTTATTGATTATAAATGTTCCATATTAATTGATTTCGTTGCGAGGTTTTGACCTCTATATGAGACGTTTTTCAAAGGCTGCATTCATTTTTAAAACAACCATAACCTTTATTTTATCAATAAATGTTTTAAAAACATTACGTAGATTATTAAATAATGATAATCTAAAATATACTGTTTACACACGACCATTACATAATGGTTTATAATAGAAATATATTACATCGACATATGTTTCTTGAATGCAGTTTTTACACAATATCATACAAACATGGACTCCAAATCTTGTCCTTATTTTAGTATGCAACAGCGAAAGCTCTTAGTATTCACCTGAGAATAAACATGCTTTAAATGTCAACAAAAATGTTAGTGAGTTATAGGTTTAACCTATATATATCAAATCGTAACAATAGACCACAAGATTTCATATTTCAATACACATCCCATACATAGAGATAAAAATCATTCATATCGTGAACACCTGGTAACCAACATTAACAAGATGCATATATAAGAATAACCCCATCATTCTGGGACACCCTTCAGATATGATATAAATTTCAAAGTACTAAAGCATCCAGTACTTTGGATGGGGTTTGTTAGGCCCAATAGATCTATCTTTAGGATTCGCGTCAATTAGGGTGTTTGTTCCCTAATTCTTAGATTACCAGACTTAATAAAAAGGGGCATATTCGATTTCGATAATTCAACCATAGAATGTAGTTTCACGTACTTGTGTCTATTTTGTAAATCATTTATAAAACCTGCATGTATTCTCATCCCAAAAATATTAGATTTTAAAAGTGGGACTATAACTCACTTTCAAAGATATTTCCTTCCTCGGAAATAAGACTTGGCCACGGATCGATTCACGAACCTATACAAATATGTACATATATATATCAAAGTATGATCAAAATATAATTACAACCATTTTTATTATGTTTTAAAGATTTGAGTGTATTAAGTCAGCTGTCCTCATTAGTAACCTACAACTAGTTATCCACAGTTAGATGTACAGAAATAAATCGATATATATATTATCTTGAATCAATCCATGACCCATTTATACACGTCTCAGGCTAGATCACAACTCAAAGTATATATATTTTTGGAATCAACCTCAACCCTGTATAGCTAACTCCAACATTACTGCATATAGAGTGTCTATGGTTGTTCCAAATAATATATATACATGGGTCGATATGATAAGTTAAAACATTTGCATACGTGTCTATGGTATCCCAAGATTACATAATATATTAGAATACATGTATAATACAATATAAGTTAGCTAGGATATGATTTGTATAGATTTGTTAAACATTTCCCGTAGTTAAAAAGATTAAAAATATCCAATCTTGTTTTACCCATAACTTCTTCATTTTAAATCTGTTTTGAGTGAATCAAGTTGCTATGGTTTCATATTGAACTCTATTTTATGAATATAAACATAAAAAGTATAGGTTTATGGTCGGAAATATTAGTTAGAAGTCGTTTTTGTAAAGGTAGTCATTTCAGTCGAAAGAACGACGTCTAGATGACCATTTTAGAAAACATACTTCCACTTTGAGTTTAACCTTGAGTTTTGGATATAGTTTCATGTTCATAATAAAAATTATTTTTCCAGAAGAACAACTTTTAAATCAAAGTTTATCATAGTTTTTAGTTAACTAACCCAAAACAGCCCGCGGTGTTACTACGACGGCGTATATCCGATTTTACGGCGTTTTTCGTGTTTCCAGGTTTTAAATCATTAAGTTAGCATATCATATAGATATAGAACATGTGTTTAGTTGATTTTAAAAGTCAATTTAGAAGGATTAACTTTTGTTTGCGAACAAGTTTAGAATTAACTAAACTATGTTCTAGTGATTACAAGTTTAAACCTTCGAATAAGGTAGTTTTATATATATTAATCGAATGATGTTATGAACATCATTACTACCTCAATTTTTGTGGATAAACTTACTGGAAATGAGAAAAATAGATCTAGCTTCAAAGGATCCTTGGATGGCTTGAAAGTTCTTGAAGTAGAATCATGACACGAAAACAAGTTCAAGTAAGATTTCTACTCGAAATAAGATTGTTAAAGTTATAGAAATTGAATCAAAGTTTGAATATGAGTATTACCTTGTATTAGAAAGATATCTTACTGTAAATAAGAAAGATTTCTTGAGGTTGGATGATCACTCAAAGTGGATTAGCAAGATTGGAAGTAAGCTAGCAAACTTGGAAGTGTTGTTGGTGTGTTCTTGAGTAGTTGTTTTATAACTTGGTTTATGTATGGATTTATGAACTAGATTGAGCTAGATTTTTATGAAGATGATGAAGAACACTTAGAACAATGGAAGAACACTTGAGAGCGAGTAGTTTGATGCATGTAAGTTGCAAAATGAAAGTGTTTGTGTACACCATCATTCACATGAATTATGATCAATCATATAGGCTCCATTAGTTTGTTATTTTGTGAGATATTTCATGCTAGATGTTAAATGATGGTTCCCACATGGTTAGGTGACTCACATGGGCTGCTAAGAGCTGATCATTGGTGTAGTGACCTGAACTTTTCCATGTTTATATATATTAATTGAGATTGATATTTACATGACTAAATATTTCTAACGTGTTAAGCAATCAAACTTGTTAAGACTTGATTAATTGAAATAGGTTTCATATAGACAATTGACCACCCAAGTTGACCGGTGATTCACGAATGTTAAAACTTGTAAAAACTATACGATGACATATATATGGTTATATATATTGTTAACATGATTTTATTATAAGTAAGTATCTCATTAGGTATTTTAACAATGAGTTATATACCTAAAAATGAGACTATTAATTTAAGAAACTCGAAAACGATATATATAACGATTATCGTTATAACAACGTCTTACTAGGTACATATGAATCATATTAATATATTGATACACTTGGTTAATTATGTTAAATGATAAGTAAATATATCATTAAGTGTATTTACAATGAACTACATATGTAAAAATAAGACTACTAACTTAATGATTTCGAAACGAGACATATATGTAACGATTATCGTTGTAACGACATTTAACTGTATATATATCATACTAAGATATAATATATATCATAATATCATGATAATGTAACAATTTAACATCTCATTTGATATAATAAATAATGGGTTAACAATATTTAACAAGATCGTTAACCTAAAGGTTTCAAAACAACATTTACATGTAACGACTAACGATGACTTAAAGACTCAGTTAAAATGTATATACATGTAGTGTTTTAATATGTATTCATACACTTTTGAAAGACTTCAAGACACTTATCAAAATACTTCTACTTAACAAAAATGCTTACAATTACATCCTCGTTCAGTTTCATCAACAATTCTACTCGTATCCACCCGTATTCGTACTCGTACAATACACAACTTTTAGATGTATGTACTATTGGTATATACACTCCAATGATCAACTCTTAGTAGCCTATGTGAGTCACCTAACACATGTGGGAACCATCATTTGGCAACTAGCATGAAATATCTCATAAAATTACAAAAATATGAGTAATCATTCATGACTTATTTACATGAAAACAAAATTACATATCCTTTATATCTAATCCATATACCAACGACCAAAAACACCTACAAATATTTTCATTCTTCAATTTTCTTCATCTAATTGATCTCTCTCAAGTTCCATCTTCAAGTTCTAAGTGTTCTTCATAAATTCCATAAGTATAGTTTCATAAAAATCAAGAATACTTCCAAATTTGCAAGTCTACTTCCAAGCTTTCTAATCCATTCCAAGTAATCATCTAAGATCAAGGAACCTTTGTTATTTATAGTAGGTTATCTTTCTAATTCAAGGTAATATTCATATTCAAACTTTGATTCAATTTCTACAACTATAACAATCTTATTTCGAGTGAAAATCTTACTTGAACTATTTTCGTGTCATGATTCTGTTTCAAGAACTTTCAAGCCATCCAAGGATCCTTTGAAGCTAGATCTATTTTTTTCATTTCCAGTAGTTTTATCCAGAAAACTTGAGGTAGTAATGATGTTCATAACATCATTCGATTCGTACATATAAAGCTATCTTATTCGAAGGTTTAAACTTGTAATCACTAGAACATAGTTTAGTTAATTCTAAACTTGTTCGCAAACAAAAGTTTATCCTTCTAACTTGACTTTTAAAATCAACTAAACACATGTTCTATATCTATATGATATGCTAACTTATTGATTTAAAACCTGGAAACATGATGAACACCATAAAATCGGATATACGCTGTCGTAGTGAAACTATATTCAAAAATTATGGTTAAACTCAAAGTGGAAGTATGTTTTCCAAAATGGTCATCTAGACGTCGTTCTTTCGACTGAAATGACTACCTTTACAAAAACGACTTGTAATCTATATTTTTGACTATAAACTTATAATTTTTATGTTTAGATTCATAAACTTAAGTTCAATATGAAACCATAGCAACTTGAATCACTCAAAACTGATTTAAAACGAAGAAGTTATGGGTAAAACAAGATTGGATAATTTTGCTTGTTATAGCTACGTGAAAATTGGTAACAAATCTATATTAATCATATCCTAGCTAACTTATATTGTATTATACATGTATTCTAATATATTATGTAATCTTGGGATACCATAGACAAGTATGCAAATGTTTTGACATATCATATCGACCCATGTATATATATTATTTGGAACAACGATAGACACTCTATATGCAGTAATGTTTGAGTTAGCTATACAGGATTGAGGTTGATTCTAAAAATATATATACTTTGAGTTGTGATCTAGCCTGAGACGTGTATACCCTGGGTTGTGGATTGATTCAAGATAATATATATCAATTTATTTTTGTACATCTAACTGTGGACAACTAGTTGTAGGTTACTAACGAGGACATCTGACTTAATAAACTTAAAACATTAAAACGTATTAAAAATGTTGTAAATATATTTTGAACATACTTTGATATATATGTACATATTTGTTATAAGTTCGTGAATCGACCAGTGGCCAAGTCTTACTTCCCGACGAAGTAAAAATTTGTGAAAGTGAGTTATAGTCCCACTTTTAAAAATCTAATATTTTGGGATGAGAATACATGCATTTTTATAAATGTTTTACGAAATAGACACAAGTAAATGAAAATACATTATATGGGTGAATGATCGAAGCCGAATATGCCCTTTTGCTTGGTAGCTTAAGAATTAGTAAACCGATCTACTAATTGACGCGAATTCTAAAGATAGATCTATTGGGCCTAACGAACCCCATCCAAAGTATCGGATGCTTTAGTACTTCGAATTCATTTTTATCATGTCTGAAGGATTTCCCGGAATGATAGGGGATATTCTTATATGCATCTTGTTAATGTCGGTTACCAGGTGTTCACCATATGAATGATTTTTATCTCTATGTATGGGATGTATATTGAAATATGAAATCTTGTGGTCTATTATTACGATTTGATAAATATATATAGGTTAAACCTATAACTCACTAACATTTTTGTTGACGTTTAAATCATGTTTATTCTCAGGTGATTATTAAGAGATTCCGCTGTTGCATGCTAAAATATGGACAAGATTTGATGTCAGCATGCTTGTATAATATTGTTTAAAACTGCATTCGAGATTTACTTTGTTGTAACATATTAATATTGTAAACCAATATGTATTGGTAGTGTGTAAGTGTGATATTTTTAGATTATCATTTCTGGATAATCTAGGTGGTGTCCTTTTAACCTTGTCGATAGAATAAAGGTTATGGTTTGTTTTAAAAACGAATGCAGCCATATAGAGGTCAAAACCTCGCAACAAAATCAATTAATATGGAACGTTTATAATCAATATGAACGGAACATTTCAGCCAGAGTAGTACAAAAGGGAATGAGTACCTCCCAAAGAAGGAAGTTCTTCAGGGATGCCAAGTACTACTATTGGGAAGACCCTTACCTGTTTAGAATTTGCCCTGATCAGATAATCGGGAGGTGCGTAGATGAAAAACAAGCAGCAGGGATTCTTCACCAATGTCACCATGGACCAACTGGAGGTCATCATGGAGCAGACTTAACCGCAAGAAAAGTCTACGAATCAGGATTCTATTGGCCGTCTATATTCCGAGATGCGCAAGAGCTTGTGAAGCGTTGCGATGCATGCCAAAGGCAAGGTATTATCTCTATGAAGAATGAGATGCCTCAGACTAATATCCAAGCTTGCGAGATCTTCGATATATGGGGATTAGACTTCATGGGCCGATTCCCAAAGTATAATGGGAAAGAATATATCCTCGTAGCAGTATATTACGTCTCCATATGGGTCGAAGCCCAAGCATTTCCAACTAATGATGCCAAAGTCGTCACTAACTTCCTGAAGAGACTCTTCTACAGATTTGGAGCTCCCCGTGCTATAATAAGTGATAGAGGCACAAACTTCTGTAATACTCAATTTATGAAGGTGATGAAACAATACGGAGTTACCCACAAAGTGTCCACTGCCTATCATCCGCAGACCAACGGACAAGCAGAGGTCACGAATAGAGCACTCAAAAGAATCTTAGAACGGACTGTCAGCCATCATGGAAATAAATGGGCCGAAAAACTAGATGATGCTCTGTGGGCATTCTGGACTGCTTACAAGAATCCTCTAGGAACTACACCCTACCGCATGATCTATGGAAAAACCTGTCACCTTCCGCTGGAACTTGAATATAAAGCTCTCTGGGCATTGAAGACCTGGAACCTCGATCCCTCACTTACCGCAAAACATCGGAAGATGCAAATGAACGAACTCGCCGAATTAAGAGACCAAGCATATGAAACGTCATACATCTACAAGGAACGTACGAAGCTTACGCATGATGCAAAAATGATTCCTACAAAGTTCACCCTTGGAGATAAAGTTCTACTCTTCAATTCTCAGTTCAAGAAGTTCGCTGGAAAATTTAGATCAAGATGGAGTGGCCCATACAAATTTGTACATGCTTTTCCACATGGAGCCGTGGAATTGGATGGACCTACTGGCAACTTCAAAGTCAACGGCCACCGGTTGAAAGTTTATTTAGAAGACCATGATAAGGAGGAGCATCTCTTCTCCTTTGATCCATTCTGAAGATCTGACAAAGAAAAGTTGAACTGTAACGACTTGATAACAAAGCGCTCTTGGGAGGAACCCCTTGCTTATCCTTTTACTTTTATTTATTTTTTATTATTTTCAGTCTTAAGAAATTATCTCTGTGTACTAACAACTAAGCGCCGTATTTGCGCTTAGTACTTACAAGTTTGTTGAATGTGTTCAGACAAAATGCCAAGTTCATGAGCTTCAGTTTACATCCCAGTTCGTAGGAGGAGGACTCCTAGAGTTTACTCATCTGGAAGCAGTGCTGATCAGAACAGGCCATCAACAAGGCAATTAGGCCCAATATGATAACCCGGAAATTTCCGACTAAATTTAAACCTAACTTTCGACCAATTCCGACAATTCACGAACAATTTTTTTGTAAATAATAATACATTAGTATTAATTAATATTATTATTATTAATTTAACAATATTAACATTTTCATTTACAATTATCATTGTCAGTATTGTCAAACAATATTTTATTATTACTATCAAAATTATTATTTATCATTTATTATGATTTATATGATTAGTAACATCATTAACACAATTTATATCATTAACAGTATTATTGGTATTATCATTTAAGTATTATTGTTATTGATACTAATATTACTATTAGTTATCATTTTTAATATTAGTATTAGTATTAATGATATTAAAAGCATTATTATTCTTATTGTTCAAAATTATTATTATTAATATCATTTTATCTTGATCAAATAATATTATCAATATTATTATTATTAATATTATTATTAATTTTAGTATTATTTTGATTAGTATTTTTATTATTAATATTATTATTAATTATTAATTGTAGTATTATTATTAGTATTTTTTTACAATACAGATAAAATATATATATATATATATATATATATATATATATATATATATATATATATATATATATATATATATATATATATATATATATATATATATATATATATATATATATATATATATATATATATATATATATATATATATATATATATATATATATATATATATATAGAGGAACATGACAGATACCTAACCAAAAATTTGCTTTTCAGTATTTAATCCAACGTGATATCTGTTTCCAATTTTATATATCTGCTTTTATATTTTATTTCATGCTTTTTAATTTTTTTTTCTAAGATCATGAGCGAGCTGTATCTTTTTTAATTGAATCTATGTCGACTTTAATACAAAAAACAAATTTTTGTTAGTCGATCAAACATTCTATATATCCACGACTGCAATTCACAGAGAAGAGGAGAAGCAAAGAAATCAAACAAAAAATATAAAAAAAAGCTGTCGATATCTCTGTTATTGATTCAATTTTCAAAAACCTCGAATTCGAAACGCATTTCAAATTCTAATATGATAGTTTTGTTAGGAATCATCTAATGAAACTTTCTGCAAAAGCTCAATTTCCAATTCATCATATCGATCTTTAATTTTCGAGTCAAAGTTCTTGTTTTCAAAAGTCAAACCCGTGTTCTTGATAAAATTCGAGTTCGATTTTAAGTTTCAGGTCCAATTGAGGATTCAAAAAGATTCTAATGAAGATTTAAAGTAAAATTCATGTTGTAATTACAACCTAAAAAGAGCTGGAATTCAAAATCAATAAATGAGTTCATCATCATCTTCGTACAGCTAACTAATGTTGTTATAATTTTTTTCGTGCTTTCGATCGGTATATTCCACCTTCAATTCATTTTCTGTGTCGTTTACAAATTCTAAACAAAATTTCAAAATTCATTATTATGATTAATTGGTTTCTGTCGAATTGAAATTTGATTAAGAAAGGAAAACAGAAAAAATAATGGGTTAAATATAAACAGAATCAATTATAATCAGAAAACCAGAAATAGAGGAGTGGTCTTTGGTGTTGACGGGTTTCGAGAGGTTGCGGGTTCGAGCCCCGTCATGGGCATTTTTTTTTTTAAAGAAAGCTTCCTAAGGTAGTTTCATTCTTATTATTATTATTATTATTATTATTATTATTATTATTATTATTATTATTATTATTATTATTATTATTATTATTATTATTATTATTATTAATTATTATTATTATTATTATTATTATTATTATTATTATTATTATTATTATTATTATTATTATTATTATTATTATTATTATTATTATTATTCTTGTTGTTATTATTGTTATTATAATTATTGTTACTAGTATTTAAAAAGTATTACTAGTATTATTATTATAATTATTAGTATTATCATTATTAGTATTATTATTATTATTGTAATACTAGTATTATTACTAGTAAAAGTATTAGTTACCACTTTAGAATTACTATTATTATTATTTTGAAAACAAAACAACTTATTATTATAAATATTAGTATTAGTATCACTTCCTAAATAGTAAGATTATTTTTATCATAAATACTATTATTAATATTATCACTATTATTATTAATATGATTATTACTATTGTTATTATTAAAAAGTATTATCATTATTATTATTACTAAAATTATTATCTTTATTAATTTTATTATTACTAAAATGTATTATCATTATTATCATTTTTAAAAAAGTTATCATTTTTTCTAAAACTATCATCTTTACTTTATAATTATTAGTAAAACTATCATTTGTATTAAAATTACTATTATTACATTTATTATTATAATTATTAGTAAATCATTATTATCGAAACTATTATTTTTACAAATAAATATTTTGTACATTGAATACACCTATTTCATATACTACAATTATATTTCATATAATTATATAGCAAACATATTAATATTTTTATATAAATATTCATATATAACAAATTAGGTATTTTTATTATAATACCAATCAAACACACACACACACACACACACACACATATATATATATATATATATATATATATATATATATATATATATATATATATATATATATATATATATATATATATATATATATATTAATATAACTACAGAAATATATAACAATTGAAATAACATATATAAACTTATTCGATTACGAGTATATGTGTTAATATATATATACTTGATATAGATTCATGAATCCGAGGACAACTCTGCACTTGTTCAGTGCCATGATACACATATTTACTACGAAATATGAAATACAGTATCGTGAGTTTTCATAGCTCCCTTTTTATATATTTTTGGGCTGAGAATAAATGCACAACTTTTATAACTATTTTATACGTTAGACACAAGTACCAACTGCTAAACTATGTTATACCCGGCTATGTTCGACTAAGTCCCTACAGTGATATTTTTAATTGCTCGTTAAATGCATTCTTAATTATTGGGGGTAGGCCTTTCGGGAGTAACGTCCCCGATACATTTGACTAAGTCTTTGTATTACTCAATAATGAAATTAAACCGACAAGTATAGACACAACTTGTCATTGGGGCAAACTTGAACGTTTAGTCTAAATATTACGAACTGGCATAACTTTTGGATCTGCGAGATCTACTAATTGGTCCCTGCGAGACCAAGCTTATGAACAAAAATCTTATGGTCTAACACTATTACTGAAATCATTATTATGACAAACCTATGAACTCACTCAACCTCGTGTTGACACTTTAAAGCATGTTTATTCTCAGCTACTTAAGTATTGCTTCCGCTGTGTATTTGCTAATTGAAAGCAACATTTCAACGAGTCATTCATGGATAATTTGAAAGACTTGCATTTGCTAAACTAATGATAATTACTTGCTATGCTTGGAGTCTTCATCACATATCATATCAACTAAAGACATTTAATGCATTGTTCATTAAATACAATGTAATCTATTTATCTTACGCTGTAAAACTCAATAGAACTTCTCATATAGAGTCGTTCTCGTTTATACAACTGTAATTTGATATAATTAGTCACAAATACCCCAGGCCCTATTTGGGGGTGTGACAGAGATTGGTATCAGAGCAGTTTGTTGTAGAGAATCAGGATTGAATTTTAAGTGTGTCTTATACAATTAGGTACCTTAGCAATGTCGGACTACAACTTTCCTTGACCATAGTGCCTTTAATTGTTGCCTTTAACTGTTAAATGCTACACTATACTTTAGAAACTTTACTTATCTTAGAATGCCGAGCCAACCTAAGAATTCTGCTCACTTTCCTAAGTACTATCCAATTCCGCCACCGCATTTAAATGCAACACCATGATTTCAGTATTATCCATGATTTTTGAAACTCCTATATTCGTTACTATTCATACTCAAACGTATATAACTCCCTGTTATATCACGTACCTATGTGCCTTATGCCTATATGCATCGGTTTGCGAACCAGAAAATGTTATTAGGTTATCACAGTATACGAATTGAAAGTCTTTAATCGAAAGATTATCAGATTACATACTTATCATTTTATGATCTCGACACGTCATACTGCCATTATTGGAGTATAGACACATCATATCTTATTTTATCTTATCTTATATATCTCAATAGACTTTGTCTAATACTTTTCCTAAATTTTCTCCGTAAATTATAGAAATCTTTTGCTATATATATGTATTCAAGGAGACGAATATATCATTCAATATTCAACACCCATTTCATATCAAACCCTATTCCAAACACATAATATGGATTTCTTACTTAATTCCTCGAACTCCTCGAACTCCAATGGCAGCGTAACCGGAATGAACCAACCAATTAGCCATCATCTATTTTAGATGAATTGGGGGTGGGTTCGTAGTCTACTTAATCAATGGAGAAGTGAAGAAGGAGATCCTTTCCACTCATCAAATTGCCCTATTGGCAAGAACCTGAAGTACTTACCGGCGAACCAATCCGAAACACTATTTTCACCCTCATTTCCAGGATATCACGTTACGAATATATAATATCTAAAATTCTAGATCTTATTCATCCACTTGTCCGAACCGCCAATCATCCCGGAATAATAGCAGAAGTCAATGAGCTCCGCGCTCGAGTGGTGGCGCTAGAGAATATGGTGCAAAATCTAAGAGCATCAGCAGCATAACCAGCACCACCAGTACCATCAGCATCACTACAAGCAGCACCAGCACCACCAACAACAACATCCGCATCCCACGCCTCAACATCACACTCGGTACCTCGGATATCAACATCATACGCCCCATAGATACCAATGAATATTAGTAATAATGAGCTAAGATGTATTGACTCATTCTTCCTGAAGAATTATATATGTATACTTTATATATATGGATTGGAACTAAGCTATTACGTGTGAATCTTAGCTAGTATGTACTACTTGGTTATTCATATCCTAATATGCTATGATGTACATCCTTTGTTAATGACTTAACAATCGTTAATCACTGCTTCAACACAATAAACTCCATTTCATAATAAACCAAGTGTATTATTCAAATACATGTTTGGTTTTACACTTTCATTTTCGACATACTCGAAGCTTTCTAGAAAACATCATTAGTGCCTTGCGAGGTTCACAAGAATTTCACGAGCATCAACATCATATACCGAGGTATATCAATAACAATGAACGATGAAGTATTGATTCATAAACTTCATTAGTGAAATATTTCACGACAATTACGAAATCGCTAAAATTTTGGAGATTATTTATGCTCGTTTCAACCGTAAATCAAATGAGTTTAATATTATATTAACTCATTAAATCTATATTATATATGAAGAATACCTATATAAACGTATATCCTCATAGAGATTGTAATTAAAAATTCTTGTGTACAAACTGTTAATTGTGAAAATATTTTAACGGGTAGGTAAAACCCGAGAAATATTTATATCGCACATTAATATGTTACATTGTACATTCTTCAAATTCTGATTCAAATAATCAGTAGCTATCCTACTTACATTCACAAGATATATGTATCCGTTCACTAAAGAACAACCATTCTCATACAAATTCAATTACGTATTCTGATTTTGATATATCAGAATCCAAAGTCAAGAATTAACAGAAGATATAACTCTTAGACCCTTACATCTTTTAAAGCTATACTTTGACTTCAAAACTGTGCTAGAACATCACTTATATTCATAAAACCCAGAAAAATATTCATATCGTTCAAAATTCTAGAACATCATATGTATGTTGACGCTCACATCCTGCGTTCAACACTCAAATTCAAAATTCGTGAAAACATCCTTGTATCTTGATGATCACAATCAGCATTTAATCATCTAAAACGAATTTTCTTAAAACCATCTTGGATTGATAACCAATGGTCCAAATATGGCTGCATTAAATGTAGAGGAAACAGCAAAATTGTAGATGGCCTAAATGACCAAAAGTTTGATGACAAAGAATGGGATAGTAGAAACGCTCAATGGAAAATTTGGTACTGGAAAATGGATTGAGCAAACCATGAAGGAAGCTGTGGACAAATCACAAGGACTAAAACTATAATCCAAGAATCTAGATGATTCGATTTCTGATGAAAACCACAAACGATCTCTTTACGCATTCTAAATCCTTACAGAAGAATTTTTCTCATTATCATTCGATCTTAGAAATTCTAAGATATCATCATATCTTTCAGTATAAATATCCTCAATATTTCTGAAGATATCTTCATAACTATTCTTATCCGTAATTAATTATCTATTTGCGATATCATAAAGGAAACTATTTAGTTTCTATATTCTGTAGCATACAAGTTTAAATTATAAAAGTTTTAAATAAGTGTTGGGAATTGAAGCATGAGTTAGTATAATATAATGACGTCAGACCAACGTGATTATATTACAGTAAGTCATGCTAAATTTTTAATGGAAGATGATGATTCATAGACTTTATAATCATCATTTGCCATGTTACACGACTCTTACATTCCACTTAACCTCTGAACATATCAAGAAAATACATTCTTGATAGTTCTATTCTCAGTAATTCTAGTAATTTAACAAATCAAATCGTGATATTACATTCCTTTCTACTTAGAACATTATGATCATTCGAAACTTCATACCTACAAATTCTGGACCATTACTTGCTTTGCAAAGGCATGAAGGTTCGACATATAAAGGAAAATACAAAGCCCGATAATGACACCGAAATTACAAACCGTGTATATCAATGCGTATAGCAATATAAAGACACTGGAGAACTAAAAACACTATAAAACCAATAGCATAGTAGAAGTAAACAGATTCCTCTGGTGGTAAATGAAAAAGAAGAATGACTGAATATATGGTCAATATAATAACAAGTATCAATACGGGATTGAGCATATTAACAACTCTTTTGGAAAAATGAATTAAGGAAGAAAATATAGAAGTGGTGAAGATAATGAAATGGAAGAAGCTAATTTATAGCGAAATTTCAGACACAGCAATCGAGGCAATTCACCGCACTTAATTAAAGGAAAATCCTAATTTCCTTAATTACCGGAGAATCAAATCTTATAGATTTCGAAGATTTCTTTTAATCCCTTGAATTCCGAAAATCAACTTTGACTACGTCAAAAGTTAAAGCGAACATTTAATTTCCTCATTTCACTCTTTTATGATAGCTTCGCTTATACTCTTCATGTAATCGAATCGTTTCATCCATATTACCCAATGTTGATAAAAACTCTATTTTTCAACTCATATTCATCATTAAAATATTCTTGTTGTAAACAATGACGGTCTCTATCAAATTTCATGACTGTGATTTTAACGAACTCCTCTCTATTTGTCTGCCCTAATATTGTGGCATAAACTCTCAAGGTTTTAAATGAGCTCAATACTATTCATAACACATTTCATGTGTTCAGTTTACTGAAATGCTCGTATAGCACCATCATCCCTTTTGAGGATAACCTAGTCAAATGACACTCTTGTTAATCCTTTAGATAACCTCCGCATTAATGTTAAAATGCACATCATAGAAGAACCTGTAGAAATTATGGTTTGTATGATTTAAATGCTTCAAACAGAACAGTATTCTATCCGTTGGAATTCACGCAAGGCCCCGAGCATACCTGGGAACGTGAAGACCAAATAAAATGTAAATATCCTCGTCTATGTACGAACAACGCCGATTGATGGAAACAACTAAAATTTGGGGACGAAATTTCTTTTAATGGGTAGGTACTATGACAACCCGAAAATTTCCGACTAAATTTAAACCTAACTTTCGACCAATTTCGATGATTCACGAACAATTTTTTTATAAATAATAATACATTAGTATTAATTAATATTATTATTATTAATTTAACAATATTAACATTTTCATTTACAATTATCATTGTCAGTATTGTCAAACAATATTTTATTATTACTATCAAAATTATTATTTATCATTTATTATGATTTATATGATTAGTAACATCATTAACACAATTTATATCATTAATTGTATTATTGGTATTATCATTTAAGTATTATTGTTATTGATACTAATATTATTATTAGTTATCATTTTTAATATTAGTATTAGTATTAATCATATTAAAAACATTATTATTCTTATTGTTCAAAATTATTATTATTGATATCATTTTATCTTGATCAAATAATATTATCAATATTATTATTATTAATATTATTATTAATTTTAGTGTTATTTTGATTAGTATTTTTATTATTAATATTATTATTAATTATTAATTGTTGTATTATTATAAGTATTTTTTTACAACACAGATAATATATATATATATATATATATATATATATATATATATATATATATATATATATATATATATATATATATATATATATATATATATATAAGGAACATGACAGATACCTAACCAAAAATCTGCTTTTCAATATTTAATCCAACGTGATATCTGTTTCCAATTTTATATATTTGCTTTTATATTTTATTTCCTGCTTTTAATTTTTTTTCTAAGATCATGAGCGAGCTGTATCTTTTTTAATTGAATCTATGTCGACTTTAATACAAAAACAAATTTTTGTTAGTTGATCAAACATTCTATATATCCACGACTACAATTCACAGAGAAGAGGAGAAGCAAAGAAATAAAAAAAAAAAAAGCTGTCGATATCTCTGTTATTGATTCAATTTCCAAAAACCTCGAATTCGAAATGCATTTAAAATTCTAATATTACAGTTTTGTTAGGAATCCTCTAATGAAACTTTCTGCAGAAGCTCAATTTCCAATTCATCTTATCGATCTTTAATTTTCGAGTCAAAGTTCTTGTTTTCAAAAGTCAAATCTGTATTCTTGATCAAATTCGAGTTCAATTTTAAGTTTCAGGTCCAATTGAGGATTCAGAAAGATTCTAATGAAGATTTAAAGTAAAATTCATGTTGTAATTACAACCTAAAAAGAGCTGGAATTCAAAATCAATAAATGAGTTCATCATCATCTTCGTACAGCTAACTGATGCTGTTATAATTTTTTTCTTGCTTTCGATCAGTATATTCCACCTTCAATTTGTTTTTTATGTCGTTTAAAAATTCTAAACAAAATTTCAAAATTCATTGTTATGATTAATTGGGTTCTGTCGAATTGAAATTTGATTGAGAAAGGAAAACAAAAAAGATAATGGGTTAAATATAAACAGAATCAATTATAATCAGAAAACTAGAAATAGAGGAGTGGTCTTTGGTGTTGACGGGTTTCGAGAGGTTGTGCGTTCGAGCCCCATCTTGGGCATTTTTTTTAAGAAAGCTTACTAAGGTAGTTTCATTCTTATTATTATTATTATTATTATTATTATTATTATTATTATTATTATTATTATTATTATTATTATTATTATTATTATTATTATTATTATTATTATTATTATTATTATTATTATTATTATTGTTATTATTGTTATTATAATTATTGTTACTAGTATTTAAAAAGTATTACTAGTATTATTATTATAATTATTAGTATTATTATTATTATTATTATTATTATTATTATTATTATTATTATTATTATTATTATTATTATTATTATTATTATTATTATTGTATTACTAGTATTATTACTAGTAAAAGTATTAGTTACCACTTTAGAATTACTATTATTATTATTTTGAAAACAAAACAAATTATTATTATAAATATTAGTATTAGTATCACTTCCTAAATATTAAGATTATTTGTATCATAAATACTATTATTAATATTATCACTATTATTATTAATATGATTATTACTATTGTTATTATTAAAAAGTATTATCATTATTATTATTACTAAAATGATTATCTTTATTAATTTTATTATTACTAAAAGTATTATCATTATTATCATTTTTACAAAAGTTATCATTTTTGCTAAAACTATCATCTTTACTTTATAATTATTAGTAAAACTATCATTTGTATTAAAATTACTATTATTACATTTATTATTATAATTATTAGTAAATCATTATTATCGAAACTATTATTGTTACAAATAAATATTTTGTACATTGAATACACCTATTTCATATACTACAATTATATTTCATATAATTATATTGCAAACATATTAATATTTTTATATAAATATTCATATATAACAAATTAGGTATTTTTAATATAATACCAATCAAACATATATATATATATATATATATATATATATATATATATATATATATATATATATATATATATAACTACAGAAATATATAACAATTGAAATAACATATATAAACTTATTCGATTACGAGTATATGTGTTAATATATATATACTTGATATAGGTTCGTGAATCCGAGGACAACTCTGCACTTGTTCAGTGCCATCATACACATATTTACTACGAAATAAGAAATACAGTATCGTGAGTTTTCATAGCTCCCTTTTTATATATTTTTGGGCTAAGAATAAATTCGCAACTTTTATAACTGTTTTATACGTTAGACACAAGTACCAACTGTTAAACTATGCTATACCCGGCTATGTTCGACTAAGTCCCTACAGTGATATTTTTAATTGCTCGTTAAATGCATTCTTAATTATTGGGGGTAGGCCTATCGGGAGTAACGTCTCCGATACATTTGACTAAGTCTTTGTATTACTCAATAATGAAATTAAACCGACAAGTATAGACACAACTTGTCATTGAGGCAAACTTGAACGTTTAGTCTAAATATTACGAACTGGCATAATTTTTGGATCTGCGAGATCTACTAATTGGTCCCTGCGAGACCGAGCTTATGAACAAAACTCTTGTGGTCTAACACTATTACTGAAATCATTATTATGACAAACCTATGAACTCACTCAACCTCGTGTTGACACTTTAAAGCATGTTTATTCTCACCTACTTAAGTATTGTTTCCGCTGTGTATTTGCTAATTAAAAGCAACATTTCAACGAGTCATTCATGGATAATTTGAAAGACTTGCATTTGCTAAACTGATGATAATTGCTTGCTATGCTTGGAGTCTTCACCACATATCATATCAACTAAAGACATTTAATGCATTGTTCATTAAATACAATGTAATCTATTTATCTTCCGCTACAAAACTCAGTAAAACGTCTCATATAGAGTCGTTCTCGTTTATACAACTGTAATTTGATATAATTAGTCGCAAATACCCCAGGCCCTAATTGGGGGTGTGACACCCAAGGCGATTGATATTGGAGAGCGTTGAGGAGGATATCGGCATAGCACCGCCAGCTCCTCCCGTTCGACGATCTAGATGTTTTGCCAGAGACCAGCCGAGCACACACAGCTACCTGAGACACATGAGCCACAGACAGTGATACACTATGGAGCCACTTTAAGTAACCCTGATGTTGCATGGGCACTGCTCAGAGACCAGCAGAGGCTCTACCGAGCTCTTAGAGCATACCTTCAGCGTGAGGGGATGCCGCGCAGTATTCTGGTCCCGTCTTCATTTAGGCTAGCGTGCCGTGTTCAGCCGACACGACAAGCTACACCCAGGCATTCCACACCGGCCTCAGTTCACTCAGTTACCTCAGCTTCCATGCCTACACATGCTACTCCTATCCATCACGTCGCCTGCTCTAATTACCGAGCCAGTTCCAGTCACTGAGCTACCTGAGGGTTGTCACTTAGTCACTATTCCCATTTTAGTTGAGCCACCAACGGCCCAGGCATTTGAGATCACTGGGAGCATACCTGACGAGGAGCTTTTCCCGAGCCTATCCCACCTTGAGTTGCCTTCAGACCTATGTCTGGATTCATTACTAGGCCCTAAGTTGGATATAGGGAAATCTCTCGAGTACTTGCCGAGACTAGAGGATGATGATGATATCTTCAGATACTTCGTAGCGTCGACTCAGCACATTGACTAGGATAGTATCCCATAGACTACTTTACTTTACTTTTAGTTTTATATTTTTGAAGCATTGTACTAAAAAGGTTTTATATATATATATATATATATATATATATATATATATATATATATATATATATATATATATATATATATATATATGTATATATATATATATGTATATATATATATATGTATATATATATATATATATATATATATATGTATATATATATATATATATAGTGGAAATGCTGCCTTTCTCTTTTTGTTCTTCATGCAGAAATATTATCAAAAGAGACTGGTCCATAGGAGATTGACCGTAGGAAGGCCCAACACTAGGAAAGTAACACGATCATAGGGGAGTAATTCTTCCTCAAACCTATTTTGATTATAACGCACTTAAATCTCTAAGTGTGGGGTAACCCCTGCAACTAACTTAGAATTTTAAAAGTCAATGTCCTTAATTTATAAAGTATTAAAATATTCTTTCTAGAGAACATTAGGGACAATGTTCTTCTAAGTGTGGGGTAATGGGTAAAGGTTTTAAAGGTCAAAGGTTTTAAAAGTCAAGTAACCATAAAATGCCAAGTTTTGAAAAATTCTTTTGTCCAAAAGTAATTAAGCAATGGATATTGGGTAATTTTGAAAAATTCTTACCTTGTTTTTGGCCAAAAGATCTAATAAAATTGGTAGAAATCGGTTTTCAGAACATTTATTAGAACGGAACGATTAAGCTGTAACTTATGTTTTGTGTCAAAAGATTTCTTTTAAGAAAATATGTAAATGGCTACGAATGATCAAGCACGACCCCTACTCCCCAAAAAGGTAAGGAATCTTGGACCCAAAGTATCTGTATGACCCTTCAAATCTACAGTACTTTGTTATTTCAATTGATGAGCGTGCCGGTGTACGATTCAAGTTAGAACTTGGTTCAGACATACGTTTCAAGACCAATGGTTAGTAAGCGCCGTACGTGGAGCAGGTGCGATACTCCTTCCGAAATCATTCAGAATAGAAAAGACAAAAAGCCATCCATTTCCGTTTCCACTCCACGCAATTTAAACCGACCAACTCACATAAAGAGTTGATGAATCAGAAATATTCACCCCAAATTCACTCCCAAACTGCACCATTTACAATTCACTTCCCTTTCCATTCATCAAAAGATCCAGAGATTAATAAAGCGATAGATCGATCAAATTCGCTTCAAAAGCACTTGTTGAAAGATTCCGAACCCCTGATTATTTTTGATAGGTCAAAGACCTATTTTCAGTGGAATATCACTTCCTCTCTGGGCACCAGGAATGAAAGACAAATGTTATGAAGAAAGGGTATGCCGAAAAGAAAAAAAATATGATTATGAAAGAGCAAAGTCTCTATGAATAAAAACCCGAGAAGTTGCCCTAAAAAAGGATGCCAGAAGAGCCAAAGAAAATTCTAGACAAAGCCTTAGCAAAATCCGCCTCTTTCGAAGAAAGCTTTTACGGAATTCGAGCCGTTCTCAATCCAAAATGGATACTCTGAAGAATCAAAGTCTATCAATTCTCTCAAGAATCAAAAGATCTGCATACCTTTCACCGATCCATAAATTTCCAACCAAACCCTATAACTCGTCTTCCTCTTGAAAAAATGCTTAGGAAGAAGATCAGTGTCGTCCTTACTTAACCGGTGGAGATATCGATGCTTTACCAAGCCTATGATGAGAACTATTACACGACTGGCTTCTGAGCGACAATACAATTAGAATAGGACACCCTAAATACTTGAGTGATATGAGTGATCCGCTAGTGAGGAGCCTGATCATGTATACTTTACATCTGAGAGTTGGAAAGTACGCCTTTTTTTTCACTATGGAAGCAATTGAAATCTAGCGACCAAACCATTGAAGCTCGAAACCTTTTCTAATACCTTCGAAAGATGTGCCGACTTCTGATAAAGGCATAATAAAAAGATCTACGGGTGGGGCAAGGGAGAATCAATTTGAAAGATCCTTATATTCCCGCTTTTTGCTTGAGGATATGCAAAGCCAAGTGTGGGGTATTTGATATCGAGCAAAAAGTCACATTTTTATCCTCAATATTAAGCCCTAGAACAATAAAGATTTAAACTATGTCGGCAAAATTATCGGTTTTTTCGGTTGATTTTGTAGATTAAGTAATTACGAAGGCGATGCAAAAAGAATCAAGTAGAACGGAGCTAAAACGAAGATTCTAGAGCGAAAACGGTGAAAGACAAGAAATCAAGTTACGATCCAGTGAAATTAGGCTGACCAGGCCAGCAAACGGCCTGCCATCCGGCTTGCCAAACGGCCTGCCAGTATGGAAAACGGCCTGCCAAACGGTCAGAGCAAGCGGGCTCGATAAACGGCTTGCCTTAGCAAACGGCCTCCAAAAACGGCCTGCCAAACGGCCTGCCAAACAGCCTGCCAAACGGCCTGCCAGCCATTTGCAGGAAAAAATCAAGTCTATTTAAAGGGCTCTCTCCATCCATTTCAATACACACTCAATTTGTAATTCATTTCATATTTTCAAGCCTTTAGTTAGTCTTTAGTAGTAGTTAGCTTAGCTTTTATTTTCCGGAGGATATCCCGGCGAGTCCCTGCGATCTCGGGCAGATTTCTTCAGCCTTTTCAGGTTTTTATCTGAAACGCTTGTCTTTTGTATTAAACATGTGTTCTTACTTTTTATATTTAATAATGCGTTCCGATATTACCATGATAGCTTAATTAATCTGTATGTTGCCATGATGGAAGTTTGGGTTATCATAATTATGTTAATTTAGTACGATTACTGTTATAATACTGAACTAGGAAGTCTGATAGATTTGTATGCTAGCATCTTAAGGATTGACCAACCCAGGTTGTGATCAGGACTTGTCCACCTATATGAAATTAGCTACTTCATAGGAATAAGACCCCTGGTTATACTGTATTTGAAGATTCTATAAACTTGGTATGGTCGGAGTTCCTAAGAGGCATATAATGCACTTTTAGGACATGGAACTTAGGAATTGAGACATGAATGACCTAGTATGCCTATTGACTGTTCTGAAGAGACCTCTTAGGAGCTGTTAAGATCTAGTTAGTGCCTTCACTACATGACCCAAGCCTATTGCATGTTCTTGTTTGATTGTTGCCTTAGGTTTTAGTCATATCAACTGTTTAGGTATTCATTAGGTTTGTATCTGCTTTACTATCAGTATACTAACTGTGATGCTGTATAATGCTTGAACTGTTATGATCTCATTAGTATGATGGAATGGTTGTTAGTTTTCATTTAAGGTTTTGCCAACTTAAACTGACGGATTCCTTCCGTTTGTGATCAGTGTTCAATCAACACGACACGTTGTTATTCAGTTACCTAAACTGATAATGAGGGTTAGGATTAGAGCTTAACTCACTAATAAACCTAGTACTTTATTGAGGATAACCTCCGAGGTATTGTTACCTTTCAATTATACGACCAGGTGACATACTTCTCACTGCTCAAAGAGAACTCTGAGAGTTCAGAGATAAGTAGGTCTGTGTAATTAGCTCATCTAACCAGATCTACATCATTCCAAGCATAGTTTTAATATAAGCATAATTACCTTTCCATAACCCAATATCTTGGTCAACATTTCCCTGATCTGCATACTCTAGATATCCTTCCACTTTATTTACTTTTCTGCATTTAGGACCTTTAGCTAAAATCAACTACTATCTTTTATCAAGGTAATTTAACTAAAAGATAATTATTCACTTGATCTTCAATTCGTTAATCAGCAAAAATACGACACTAGGTTAACTTACACCTTCTACACCTTAGAAAATAAAAGTAAATTTATGCCTCGCACAATATAAATAAACTAAATCACTGTGTGCTACCTTGATCAACTAAATCAGACGTCCTGTGGCCTAACGACACCGCACGAAAAAAACTGTCCATTTTGGCCATATCAAATACCTTCACATGTGAATTGTTGTGCCTGTATATATACCACAATGATACTTGTTTTTATTTAAAATTGTATTTAGGCACATCGAGAATCATGTTAGGGCTACTATCTCACCACTAGCTACAAAACGTTGTTGCCTTTATAACGTCTTTGTTTTATTGCTCAAGTATTTTTAGCCGCTTTTTTATTTCTCTAGATTCTTAACCTTATTTTTATTTTATTTTTCTAAATTGCATATTGAATGCGAATTATGTGAGTATAGTTTCATTTTTATGATAATTAATGTCCGCAAAATACATATTTGAAGTCATTACATTCTTAACAAATCGGGCACAATTTTGTGGAGTATTTTCTGAAAAATTTGTAATTGCAGATTAGGCCCATTTTCACAAGATAACTAGAAAACGACGCTACGAGCAAGAGTTCCTTAAGGGATTCCCCTGTTCGAAGCAGTTCAGATTCTGAAAATGTTATTTTACTATTTTTAAAGGTGAATTTTTCACTTTTAGATCTTAGGATAAATAATACCTTCGCATGTGAATTGTTGTGCCTGTTTAAATATCACTGATATTGCCCATCTTTCATATATTTATTAGGGCAATATCCTTCATTTTTGGTCCATCGGATACGGTTTTTAGCTATTATTCACGAGTATTTGGAAGATTATGGTTTGAGAGCCGAGAAGCGATAAATTGAGGGTTTTATGGTGTTTATTGCGCGTTTACAGCTGTTCATATGATAGTGGGTGATTTTGGTTGTGTTTTTATCAAGTTACAAGTAAACAAGGCGAAGAATTGCTGGATATCAGAGTGCGCGCCGCGCAATCACTTGCGCACCGCGCAATTAGTGCAAATTCAGAACAGGGCTTTTGTAATTTGGCGAAGCATTGTTGTTTTGTGATCCGCGCGCCGCGCAGATTTTTGCGCACCGCGCAAAAGCGGCCGCCCAGCTATTTTTCAGGTATAAAAGGTTGCAGATTTTATTTTCAAGGGTTATCTTTTGGCAGCCGATTTTGGGAGTTTTGAGGTGCGATTTTCTGCAACTTTTGGGGAATTCCAAGGTTCTTATAACGCTCCAATCATTACGATTTCAAGGATCAATCCAACCATTCTTCAAGATTCATCGTGTTAGGTTGATTCTTAATTATCCAAAGATGTTTTCTCTATTATTTATTACTTTGATTTCTATTGTTGCCATGGTTATTGGCTAAGTATTTAATGCTTGTTTAGACTTATAAACCTATGTATTGGATGCTACTTATCAGTTTATTGTTTGATTTATGATGATTTGATGTTTGAACTAAAGAACCATTCTTGTTGAAGCTAGACTTTTCGATTCAATTGATTGTGTACTTGTTTGATAGGACGAGAGTTCATTAATTTAGTGCATTAATTTATAATTGGTTTGTCTTAATTGATTGTTTGCCTACTCGGAGACGAGGGTAAATTGAATTCAAAAGGCTAGACGAGATAGGGGTGAATTACTCGCAACGAGAGTTGGTGTGATTGTGATTTAAGTCTTCATATCAGTTGAGCTGTTTAGTCATAATTAGGAGGTCTTAGGCTACGGGGAATTCCGTGTCGTGTAATCTTGATTGAAGTGTTTGCGCTGGGGAATTCCAGGTGAACCGACTAGATAATTCGCATAAGTTAGATAATAACTGGGGCTTAATTTAAATGCATCCAATACTAGGTGAAAAAGGTCTAGACAAGCATTCGTTTCTCTAATTGTTTACAACTATCTTTATTTACTCTTTTGTTTGCTTTAAAGCTTAAACTGAAAACACCAAAAATATTGTTATTTCTTGTTTTTAATTGAATCTATCCTGATTTGGCTAATCGTTAAATAGCCAACAAAACAAATTATCTCGTAATTTCCATTTTCTAGATTAACTTAGTTTTGTTTCATTAGTTACAATCTTAATTTTCACGTCTAAACTGTCCTTGGAACGATCTTGGATTTACCAACTTAATACTATTGCACGATCGGGTACACTGCCCGTTAGTGTGTAGTAATCCTTTTAACCGGTATTTCCCATTATAAATTTATAGACGCGATTTTACACATCAAGTTTTTGGCGCCGCTGCCGGGGACAGTTGTGTTGAAAATTAAGTTTGAAAATTAAGTTTGTTTTTAGTTAATTTTAACTGTTTATTTTATTTTAATTCTAATTGAGTCGGTGCGTTTAATCGGTTTGTTAGCTGTGTTCTTGCAGTTACAGGTAGTGCATGCAACATACGCGTTCTTCAGATTCTCCAATTGTTAAACCATTTGACGAGCCTGAAAGAGAGTTGTTTAAAGCTTTAAGTCAGAAGCAAAAGTTAACAGTGGATTCATCAGTTTTATCGGGTGATACTTACGTTAATTTGGGTAGTACTTCTGAGACTGTGGTGCCCGAGACACCACCTGAAATTTTTAACAAAGAAGACTCTTACGCTTCATCTGATACTACAGAAACTGAAGAAATGGCCGAAGGAGAAGCACCCCGTCCTCAGACTATGGCTGAAAAGTTAAAGGCCACCCGAGGAGGCCAAGGCAATTCGATTACTCAACCGAATATTACTCAGCCTTTTCAAATTACAGGGCCGATCCTGAATTTGATTTCTTCTGATTGCCGATTCTATGGCAAAGATACCGAGGATGCTAACGAGCATCTTCGTAATTTTAATGATGTTTGTAACTTGTTTAAGCTACATGAGGTTGCCGACACTTCAATTAAGACAAGACTTTTCCCTTGGACTCTTAAGGGAGAAGCTAAGAGATGGTTAGATAAGCAACCAGAAGGTACGATTAGATCTTGGGAGACTTTGGAGGATAAGTTTTTGTCGAAGTTTTTCCCTGCATCTCGAGCTGCTCGACTTCAAGCAGATATTTCTCAATTTAGACAAAAGAGCAGTGAGACATTGTTTGATGCTTGGGACCGTTTTGCTACTTTGTTACGCTCGTGCCCGCAACACGGGTTGAATGATTTACAGAAGGTTCAGATTTTCTACAAAGGTTGTGATATTCCTACGCGTCAGAGTATTGATCAAGCTGCAGGTGGTACGTTAATGGATAAGACTGAAGAAGAGGCGTTAGAGATCATTGAAAAGCAAGCTGCTTATTCTCATGAGTGGCATCAGGATCATGAATCTTACCCTTCAGCTTCAGTTAAGAGAACAGAGACTACAGGTACAGGTGCTTATGATGATTTTGGGTCTTTCAGTGCTAAGTTGGATTCGTTTGGTAGGAATTTGGAGAAGATGAACAAGGATATTCATGGTATGAAGGTTGGTTGTGAATACTGTGGAGGTTTGCATCTGGGCAAAGATTGTGATGCGGGTTTGACTATGAATCAGAAAGAAGAGGTCAACTATATTAGTCAGCAGAATAACAATCAGTTTCATTGACGTGCTCAGTTTAATAGGAATTTCAATAATCCTTATAATCCGCAAGGTAATCAGGGTTCGAGGTTCCAACCGGGTTCTAGTGGAGGTTTTCAGCAGCAAGCTCCCGGTTATTTTCAGAAACCACAGGTCGAAGAGAAAAAGTCCAACCTTGAGGCTATGATCGAGAAGTTAGTGATATCTCAGACTCAACTTGTCACTACCGTTACTCAGAATAATGAAAAGAATGACCAAATGTTTCAAAATCAGCAAGCAGCTATTCATAATCTTGAACAGCAGATTGGTCAACTTGCTAATAAGAGTAGTGAGAGGAAGCCGGGAGAGTTACCGAGCAAGACGGATACTAACCCGAAAAACGGGCATGTTAATGCTATCACCACCCGAAGTGGTTTAGCATATTATCCACCGAGGAAGCCCGACGAGTATGATTTGAGGGTACCGTTAGTTAATGATAGTGAGCCGGTTGTTGAAAGTGAACCGGCAAGGGAAAAGGAGCCGGAACAGGTGGTTGAAAAAGTTGTTAAGGAACCGGTTACTGCTGCTGCTAAACCGGTAGTTAGAGAGTATCAACCACCGCTCCCATTCCCGAGGAAACAGCGTTTAGAGAAGCTAGAGGCCGAAAAGTCCAAGTTCATGGACTTGATTAAAAAAGTTAACATAAATATGCCTTTTATTGATGTTATTGCAGGTATACCTAAGTATGCGAGGTTTCTTAAGGATTTGCTGACTAACAGGCAGAAACTGGAGAACGTGTCTTCAGTCAGGTTGAATGCCGCATGCTCAGCGGTAGTTGCAAACAAGCTTCCCGAGAAGCTTGAGGATCCTGGAAGTTTTACAATTCCTTGTTTACTTGGTAATCTAGACTGTATGAGGGCTTTGGCGGATTTGGGGGCTAGCATTAATTTAATGCCTTATTCTATTTACTTAAAGCTAGACCCCGGGGAGTTAAAACCCACGCGTATGGCTGTGCAGCTAGCCGACCGCTCTATTAAATTCCCTAGTGGAATCATAGAGAATATGCTAGTGAAGACCGGGTCGTTAGTTTTTCCGGCGGATTTTGTGGTTTTGGATATGGAAGTGGGTGAAAGGATTCCACTAATTTTGGGTCGGCCATTCTTAAATACTGCTAGGTGTATGATTGATGTGTATGGCCAAAAGCTGACCCTTAGGATAGATGATTTGAGTGCAACATTCTCAATCGACCATGCTTTGAAATACCCTGGCTACACTGATGATACATGTTATTTTCTTAACACTGTGAATGTCCAGTCTGAGTTTTTGCAGGAATTCCCAGAGTTACAGGGTTCTGGAGAATGCTCATTGGTTGAGATTGATGAGGATGTGCAGGTTGTGGAGGTGGATATTTTAACCACCTTGATGGAAAACGGCTATGAGCCGACTGAAGAGGAGTTCAAAGAACTCGAACGTGATTCAAATTACCGGAGCAAGTCTTCAATTGAAGAACCTCCCGAGCTTGAATTGAAGCCACTTCCAGATCATTTGGAATACGCTTACTTGCATGAGGAATCTAAGCTTCCGGTAATTATTTCTTCTTCTCTTTCAGCAGGTCAGAAAACTGAGCTTGTAACCATGCTAAAGGCCCATAAACCGGCCATTGCATGGAAGATTCACGACATTAAGGGTATTAGTCCCTCCTATTGCACCCACAAAATTTTAATGGAGGATAACTCCAAACCTGTGGTGCAACGCCAAAGGAGGTTGAACCCGCACATGCAAGATGTCGTGAAGAAAGAGATAATAAAGCTCCTTGATGCAGGTCTGATTTACCCGATTTCTGACAGTCCATGGATTAGCCCGGTACACTGTGTACCTAAGAAAGGTGGTATGACTGTTACCACCAATGATAAAAATGAGTTAATTTCCACCCGGACTGTCACGGGGTGGCGTGTTTGTATCGACTACCGTAAGTTGAACGACGCCACACGCAAAGACCACTTCCCGCTACCTTTCATGGATCAAATGCTAGAGAGGTTGGCGGGAAACAGCTTCTATTGCTTTCTCGATGGTTTCTCGGGCTATTTTCAAATTCCTATCTCGCCCGAGGACCAAGAGAAGACTACTTTCACGTGCCCGTATGGCACGTTCTCTTATCGACGCATGCCCTTTGGCCTTTGCAATGCTCCGGCCACTTTTCAAAGGTGCATGATGGCCATATTCCATGACATGATAGAAGATTGCATGGAGGTGTTCATGGATGACTTCTCGGTCTTCGGTGACACTTTCGATTCATGCCTTCTTAATTTAGAACGGATGTTGGTCAGGTGCGAAAAATCTAATCTTGTGCTCAACTGGGAGAAGTGCCATTTCATGGTTCAAGGGGGCATCGTTCTCGGGCACAAGATTTCTAAAAACGGTATAGAGGTGGATCCCGCAAAGGTTACCGCTATTAAGAACCTTCCACCCCCTACCGATGTTAAGGGTGTTAGGAGTTTTCTCGGGCACGCCGGTTTTTACCGGCGATTCATTAAAGATTTTTCTAAGATTGCCAACCCGATGAATAAACTCCTTGAAAAGGACACCCCGTGGAACTTCTCCGACGAGTGTCAAAAGGCATTCGAGCTTTTGAAGGAGAAACTCATCAATGCACCAATCATAATTGCTCCGAATTGGTCTCTTCCATTCGAGCTTATGTGCGATGCATCTGATTTCGCTGTTGGCTCAGTGTTGGGTCAAAGGGTCGAGAAGCATTTCCGACCCATCTACTATGCAAGCAAGACCTTGCAAGGAGCGCAATTGAATTATACTACCACTGAAAAAGAGCTCCTTGCGGTGGTCTTTTCGTTTGATAAGTTCCGGTCTTACTTAGTCTTGTCTAAGACTATTGTTTTTACGGACCATTCTGCTTTAAAGTACCTTTTTGCCAAACCGGATGCAAAACCCCGACTTCTTAGATGGATCTTGCTTTTGCAAGAATTTGATGTTGAGATCCGGGACAAAAAGGGTGCCGAGAACTTAGCGGCCGATCACCTTTCACGTCTTGAGAACCCCTCCCGTGAGGTTCTCGATGAGACTACTATTCATGATGATTTTCCCGATGAATATCTCATGAAGGTGGAAGAGTGTGAAGACCCTTGGTTCGTTGATTTTGCGAATTACTTGGTTGGTGGATTCTTAGAGAAGGGTTGGTCACATCATAAACGTAAGAAGTTCTTTAGTGACCTTAAGTATTATTTTTGGGAGGACCCTTATCTCTTTAGGCGGTGTTCCGATGGAATGATCCGCCGGTGTGTTTCTGGAGAAAAATGTGAACGCATTCTTATCCAATGTCATTCTGGTCCGACGGGTGGGCATTATGGTCCCCAAGTTACGGGGCGAAAAGTTTTTGAGGCCGGTTTTTATTGGCCTACTATCTTCAAGGATGCCCACCGGATTTGTCAATCGTGCGATGCGTGTCAACGGGCGGGCCAAATCACCCAACGAGACGAGATGCCTCAAAATGTCATCCAAGTTTGTGAGGTTTTTGATATTTGGGGGATTGATTTCATGGGCCCGTTCCCGAAGTCGAATAATAAACTCTACATTCTTGTCGCTATCGATTATGTTTCAAAATGGGTTGAAGCACAAGCTTTGCCCACTAATGATGCAAGGGTTGTAGTTTCGTTCTTAAAGCAACTCTTTTCTCGGTTTGGTGCCCCGAAAGCTCTGATTAGTGATCGGGGAACTCACTTTTGTAACGCCCAACTTGAAAAGGTGTTGAAGCGATATGGGGTAACCCATAAAGTTTCGACATCTTACCATCCTCAAACGAACGGGCAAGTCGAAAATACCAACCGAGCTTTGAAGAGAATTCTTGAGAAAACTATTGGTTCTAATCCTAAGGAGTGGTCGTTTAAACTCGATGATGCCTTATGGGCGTTTAGAACGGCGTACAAAACGCCAACCGGAACCACTCCTTTTAGGTTACTTTATGGGAAAGCGTGTCATCTCCCGGTGGAGATTGAACACAAAGCTTTTTGGGCTCTAAAGACGAGCAATCTTGATCTAAAGGAGGCGGGTCGCCTTCGGTTGAGTCAATTGAACGAGTTAGAAGAGCTAAGGCTCGATGCGTATGAGAACTCGTTGATTAGTAAGGAAAGGTCAAAGAAGTGGCACGATAGTCATTTGAAAGATCCTAAAGAATTTAAGGAAGGGGATCGTGTGCTTCTTTTCAATTCGAGGTTTAAGTTGTTTCCCGGAAAGTTGAAATCAAAATGGTCGGGACCTTTTGTTGTTCGAAAGGTTTATTCTCATGGAGCGGTTGATTTGGTAAATTCGAAGGGAGAAGAGTTCAAGGTTAACGGTCATCGATTGAAACACTATGTCGATGGACCGCAAGAGGTGGATGATGAGATCAAACTCATCTTTACCTCGAACGATGCGTGATAAATTTTGGTAAAATTGTTGTTGTAAATTTTGTATATTATTTTTGTAGTTTGCGTTTTCATGTTTGAAACAGGTACAAAATGATCTACGGTAATGTTTTGGCTCATGGAGAATGGAGTAAAATGAGTAAAATGTGTTTTTATGTGAAAAAAGAGGAAAAATACGAGTTCCAGGATCCGCGCGCCGCGTAGATTGTGCGCACCGCGCAAAATGTCACGTTCCAGAACTGGCAATTTTCTGATAAGAATTTACACTAAACGCGCACCACGCAACCGTTTGCGCACCGCGCGGTAGTTCAAAGGGGAAACGCGCGCCGCGCAATTTCTGCGCACCGCGCTTATGGGCAAAATACTGCAGTCGCTCTTTTTATTAACCCGAACCGAATTTTATAACCCGAATTTCACACGGGCTCTGTCGTATTTAGGGGGTTTTAAAACCTATTTTATCCCACTTTTCACCTACTCTAACACACACAAACACAAACAACGGTCTCCAAGCTAGGGTTTTCAATTTTTCAAAAGTTTTTCTTGTGATTTTATCTCAAACAACTTGTGAATCATGCCTCCTAGGGTCCGTTTCTCTTACTCTTCCACTTAATTTCATCTTTAATTGTGATAGTTATGCTTTAAATTGATGATTAATTGAAATTCAAGTGTGGGGTTAACCCTAAGTTGCTTAATGCTTAATTGTTCACATGATTAGTGTTGATAATGCTTAATATGCTTAATTTGTGAGTTGTTTGCATATGATTAGTGCATATCATTGTTGCTAGGGTTCGTGTCAAGATTAAATCCGAATTTTGATCTTTGATTTTGGGGATTTTGTGTGTGAGGTGATTAATTGATTTATTGGAAGTAGTTCATGATAGTTTGGGGTAATTTGGGCGGGTCAAGTATAAAGTTTCTTGATTTTGGATGTTGTGAGTTGAATTTGCTTAATAAATTGATAGTTTTGAGTTTGTTGGAGTATGTTAAGAGTTGTTCATGTGTTAAAGTTGTTTTCAGAGATGTTTTTGCGTTGGTTAAGTATTATGTTTATGAATGGTTAAGTCTAGTTAATTTGGAAAAGTGAAATTCATTGTTAATCTTTATGCTAGCTTTCCATGTCATATGAGTTGTTATTGATTTTGTGGGATTAGTTGGTTTTGTTTGAAATGAAAGTTAGTGCTAATTGGAAAACATACTCTTATATGTTGTTTAATTGGAAAAGATGCAATATTAAATAAGGGGATGTTTGCGAGATTTTATTTAGCTAACGCTAACTTTTGAGTTTTTGTGGTTGTTTTGTGGTTTAAAATTATGAATGCAGGGACAACCTAAGCGTTCTAGAACGGGTCGAAGTACCTCAGAAATACCACAACAAGAGGATCCAAGGGATTGGATCGAGTTTGTTAGGAATGAGTATCCAACCGAGTTTTCAAGGGTTGATAGAAGAGTTATTGGGTTGACTTGGTATTTTGAGTGGAGCTTCCTTGAGCAAGCCGAATGTCGTAGGGAATTTGAGCAGTTATTGATGGTGTCCTACAACAACACGATTCTTCGCCCATGGGAGAGAGTGTTTTCGCTTTATGACGATATTTATCCGGTTTTGGTTAAAGAATTCTTTTCTTCATTAGCGGTTTCGGGTACACGAAACCCACTTGCCAGTACTTATATGCAGTTTCGTCTTGGAGGTAAAAATCACTCGTTAAGTCGAGCTCAAGTGGCAAAAGCTTTGGATTTATATCCGGAGTTAAATGATATACGACTTAAAAATTATTTGGCAATAACCGAGTACTACAAGCAAGAACCATTTGATGATAATGCGTTTTGGGGAAGTATAACCGGGGGTGAACAATTCAATGCGGGACGAGTCGGATATGAAAGAATCAAGCTTCCGTTTGATAGGTTGTTACAAAGGTTGATTGCAACTACTTTTAACGCTCGGGTGAATGGTAACGAGAAGCCGAATAAAAAGGATCTTTGGTTCATGGATCAAATTAAGCGAGGAAAACATACCGATATAGTTGGTTCTATCGGTTCCTATTTGAGCAAGTGTGCAAATGAGACGGCGAGTGGTAAGAAGCTTCTTGGGTGTCATTACATTACGAAGTTCGCAAGAGCTTTGAATGTTGATTTGAGTTTGTTGGTTCCTACGGATCAGAGTATGCCTGTTTTTGGGTCGTTGTTCTACACGAATGGGAAGATTTTGATGCCGGGTTTTAATAATCATTTGGTTTTGTATCGGGAGCCCGTGGGTACTAGTGCAGCAGGTACAAGTGCAGCTGGGGCCGCAGGGGGTTCAGTGCCGGGCCCGAGTGCGGGTTCGTCGGCAGGTGCATATGTTGCGGGTTCTTGGCACCCAAGTCAGCAAAGTTGGGATAGTTTGGTTGGCGGGGTGAGTCAAATACGGTTGGATTATGGTGATCTTTCAGGACAGTTGGAGAACCATGTGGTTCAGTATGGTATTGATCGTTCAGATAACATAGACTTTCAGGAAGAGGTGCGTAGGCATCATTCAGCGGTTGAGCGACATAATACCGACGTTAGTGTGCATAATGATCGAATGTGGCAAAGTCAGCAACGCATAGAGGATAGGATGAATGAGTCGGTCCACGATCAGCGGTGGATAGCATATGGTAATGACTGGCAACGCCACAACGATCGCCTCTACTACCACGATCCAGAGAACTATTTTGGTACCATCGCTCAGCAACCAGTTTACTATCGGAGTGAGGTTAGGCCTCGAGTTGAGGCCCCCATTTATGATGAGAGAGAGAGATTGCAGGATGCACAGCGCATATATGAGCAGCAGTACCCATACGGCAGCTGGCCGTATGATGGGTTTCAGTGATGAGGGCCTGCGTGCCCGTAGATCTTATTTGTATTTGTTTTAGACTATTTCGATTTGGTTGTACTAGACTTTTTTTATTTTTCGTATGATGTACTTTGAGACCTATTTGGGGCAAGGCGTTTCGGTACCGGGTGGTACCACCTTGCCCATTTATGTATTTGGTGTGTTTTTCTTTTTGTTAGGTGTGTTGGTGAAACGGTTTTTCAAGTCTGGCATTAAGTTCAGCAAAACTACTTGAGTGATGATATTGGTGTGAGGATCGGGAATGGACGATGTTCTTATGCTGGCAGTCAGTTCAGCGCCATCTGTCACTGTCATTCCACGATCTGTGGTTATGCTCGATAAGTTTTTATTTTTCTTACCCTTTTGATTTTAATCCATTTTTGATCTCAAGTGATGGGGACATTACTTGATCTCAAGTGTGGGGTGGGGGATGTAAAATCTCTTGGGTTGGTTATTAATAGAATCATCATTATTTTGGTTTTGACATCTAAAAGATTTAACGTTTCACGGGGTTTTGGTCGTAAAAAAAAAATTGAAAAATTAGTTAGTTAAAAAGAAAAAAAATATATAAAAGTAGTTAAAAATTCGACCAAAACCTTTGTTTAAGAGTTGGCTTGGTATTTATTTCATTATGTTTAAAGAAGCCAAAGTTGTTCCACATGTTCATTACCATTGAACATGAAATCCTACGAGTTCGGGGAACTCAATAGTAGGTCACCTGTACCAAAACGGGTGTAAACCGTGAGAGAGCGGTGATTGCATAGCGTGATTGTGACCGAATCACGTGCCAGATCAAAAACTTTTGGTTACTTGGTATAGCATACTTCCGAAACTATATCATTTTATTATTGCATCATTTAATGATGTGATACTGTGGGAAGAGGAGCCTTGAGCTTCACCAGTGCTGTCCTTTTCAGGAGCAATAGCTACGTGCTTGTGTTTGCTTAGACAACACAAACCATAGCCAAAAGCTATGGAACCCGAAGGTTTTCGGGATTTTACAAAACCGGTGTCAAGTGAAACAGATTGGCACTTCCGAGTGACTCAGATCCACTCATTAAGGAAGTAAAGTCTTCCGATTGTCCTACTTGGTACGTATACCTCTTAAGCGTGCCATTTCATTACCCATCATTTCACGATGAGGTACTGTTAGAGGAGAAAGTCTTGAACTTTCAAAACACGTTCATTATCTTGAATGTGAAATCCTACATGAACATTCAGTTCATACGTAGGTCACTTGTACAAAAACGGGTGTCAACCGTATTAACGGTGATTGGATCGTGTGGTCGAAGCCGGGCCATACGCTAGATCGAAAACTTTATAGGGCGGTCTTCATTGTTTCTCCTAACAAGGACAATGTATGCGCTCGACCACCTTTTATGACCATACAGGATGAATCCACTCCATCCTAAAGGGAGTCAAGTCTCCCGAACGACACACTTGCTGATTCATTTCAGAAGTTGTAGTCCAGACCAGTTGTAGGGTGACGAAAAATCTTGAAAAGTCATTGCTAAAATCGACTGGAAATCTACCAGGCCTCAACATCAAATAGGGAAACTGGTAGTCGAAGCTTATCTCAATGAGGGAGATTTGCTAGCTTAATGGGAAGCGCACCATGATACACAAAATGTCAGTGATTGATCAGATTCCCAGTGGATAACCTCCGGAAAGGTAAGATATCAGCTTTTAAGCCTGATGAACCTCAATCTTTATGGTTGACTTAACGGATTAGACGGTTACCTCATAACCATCGATGATATCCGGACGTAATGTGTATCCTCCTAAGCACATTATTTTCTACCGACATCTCGCGATGTTAGGTACTGTGGGAGGCATTGGCTTGACCAATCGCGGGGTAGCCCGTACGGTTCTTTGGTTCGTTGGTTTCGCCTTCTCGGCTCATGACTTCCATTTGTATCCCTTGTTTCACATATTTGAAGACATTATCAGGTTCGAGATCCTCTACATTTACTTGGATTATATTTTTGGTACATTTGTTCAAGTTATCATTATTGAGCCGATTGCTTTATTTGGGGATTTTTGGAGATTTTGGGAATTACAAGTGGAAGTCATGTTGTTATTATGTTCTTATTAAACCGTGCCCACGCTAGTTGTCTTTTTGGTTCATGTTCGTTGGTTCTTCTTACACTTGTGAAGACGTTATTATTGAGTTGAAGATTATTTTCGAGTCGACTTTGCTTGAGGACAAGCAAGACTCTAGTGTGGGGTGATTTGATATTGCCCATCTTTCATATATTTATTAGGGCAATATCCTTCATTTTTGGTCCATCGGATACGGTTTTTAGCTATTATTCACGAGTATTTGGAAGATTATGGTTTGAGAGCCGAGAAGCGATAAATTGAGGGTTTTATGGTGTTTATTGCGCGTTTACAGCTGTTCATATGATAGTGGGTGATTTTGGTTGTGTTTTTATCAAGTTACAAGTAAACAAGGCGAAGAATTGCTGGATATCAGAGTGCGCGCAGCGCAATCACTTGCGCACCGCGCAATTAGTGCAAATTCAGAACAGGGCTTTTGTAATTTGGCGAAGCATTGTTGTTTTGTGATCCGCGCGCCGCGCAGATTTTTGCGCACCGCGCAAAAGCGGCCGCCCAGCTATTTTTCAGGTATAAAAGGTTGCAGATTTTATTTTCAAGGGTTATCTTTTGGCAGCCGATTTTGGGAGTTTTGAGGTGCGATTTTCTGCAACTTTTGGGGAATTCCAAGGTTCTTATAACGCTCCAATCATTACGATTTCAAGGATCGATCCAACCATTCTTCAAGATTCATCGTGTTAGGTTGATTCTTAATTATCCAAAGATGTTTTCTCTATTATTTATTACTTTGATTTCTATTGTTGCCATGGTTATTGGCTAAGTATTTAATGCTTGTTTAGACTTATAAACCTATGTATTGGATGCTACTTATCAGTTTATTGTTTGATTTATGATGATTTGATGTTTGAACTAAAGAACCATTCTTGTTGAAGCAAGACTTTTCGATTCAATTGATTGTGTACTTGTTTGATAGGACGAGAGTTCATTAATTTAGTGCATTAATTTATAATTGGTTTGTCTTAATTGATTGTTTGCCTACTCGGAGACGAGGGTAAATTGAATTCAAAAGGCTAGACGAGATAGGGGTGAATTACTCGCAACGAGAGTTGGTGTGATTGTGATTTAAGTCTTCATATCAGTTGAGCTGTTTAGTCATAATTAGGAGGTCTTAGGCTACGGGGAATTCCGTGTCGTGTAATCTTGATTGAAGTGTTTGCGCTGGGGAATTCCAGGTGAACCGACTAGATAATTCGCATAAGTTAGATAATAACTGGGGCTTAATTTAAATGCATCCAATACTAGGTGAAAAAGGTCTAGACAAGCATTCGTTTCTCTAATTGTTTACAACTATCTTTATTTACTCTTTTGTTTGCTTTAAAGCTTAAACTGAAAACACCAAAAATATTGTTATTTCTTGTTTTTAATTGAATCTATCCTGATTTGGCTAATCGTTAAATAGCCAACAAAACAAATTATCTCGTAATTTCCATTTTCTAGATTAACTTAGTTTTGTTTCATTAGTTACAATCTTAATTTTCACGTCTAAACTGTCCTTGGAACGATCTTGGATTTACCAACTTAATACTATTGCACGATCGGGTACACTGCCCGTTAGTGTGTAGTAATCCTTTTAACCGGTATTTCCCATTATAAATTTATAGACGCGATTTTACACATCAATCACTATGATACTTTTTTTATTTAATATTGTATTTAGGTACATCGAGAATGAAATGTCCCGTTCTTATTGATTAAAAACGTTCCATATTAATTGATTTCGCTACGAGGTTTTGACCTCTATATGAGACGTTTTTCAAAGACTGCATTCATTTTTAAAACAAATCATAACCTTTATTTCATAAATAAAGGTTTAAAAAACTTTACGTAGATTATCAAATAATGATAATCTAAAATATCCTGTTTACACACGACCATTACATAATGGTTTACAATACAAATATGTTACATCGAAATCAGTTTCTTGAATGCAGTTTTTACACAATATCATACAAACATGCTTTAAACGTCAACAAAAATGTTGGTGAGTTATAGGTTTAACCTATATATATCAAATCGTAACAATAGACCACAAGATTTCATATTTCAATACACATCCCATACATAGAGATAAAAATCATTCATATGGTGAACACCTGGTAACCGACAATAACAAGATGCATATATAAGAATATCCCCATCATTCCGGGACACCCTTCGGATATGATATAAATTTCGAAGTACTAAAGTATCCGGTACTTTGGATGGGGTTTGTTAGGCCCAATAGATCTATCTTTAGGATTCGCGTCAATTAGGGTGTCTGTTCCCTAATTCTTAGATTACCAGACTTAATAAAAAGGGGCATATTCGATTTCGATAATTCAACCATAGAATGTAGTTTCACGTACTTGTGTCTATTTTGTAAATCATTTATAAAACCTGCATGTATTCTCATCCGAAAAATATTAGATTTTAAAAGTGGGACTATAACTCACTTTCACAGATTTTTACTTCGTCGAGAAGTAAGACTTGGCCACTGTTGATTCACGAACCTATAACAATATATACATATATATTAAAGTATGTTCAAAATATATTTACAACACTTTTAATATATTTTGATGTTTTAAGTTTATTAAGTCAGCTGTCCTCGTTAGTAACCTACAACTAGTTGTCCACAGTTAGATGTACAGAAATAAATCGATAAATATTATCTTGAATCAATCCACGACCCAGTGTATACGTATCTCAGTATTGATCACAACTCAAACTATATATATTTTAGAATCAACCTCAACCCTGTATAGCTAACTCCAACATTCACATATAGAGTGTCTATAGTTGTTCCGAAATATATATAGATGTGTCGACATGATAGGTCGAAACATTGTATACGTGTCTATGGTATCTCAAGATTACATAATATACAATACAAGTTGATTAAGTTATGGTTGGAATAGATTTGTTACCAATTTTCACGTAGCTAAAATGAGAAAAATTATCCAATCTTGTTTTACCCATAACTTCTTCATTTTAAATCCGTTTTGAGTGAATCAAATTGCTATGGTTTCATATTGAACTCTATTTTATGAATCTAAACAGAAAAAGTATAGGTTTATAGTCGGAAAAATAAGTTACAAGTCATTTTTGTAAAGGTAGTCATTTCAGTCGAAAGAACGACGTCTAGATGACCATTTTAGAAAACATACTTCCACTTTGAGTTTAACCATAATTTTTGGATATAGTTTCATGTTAATAATAAAAATCATTTTCTCAGAATAACAACTTTTAAATCAAAGTTTATCATAGTTTTTAATTAACTAACCCAAAACAGCCCGCGGTGTTACTACGACGGCATAAATCCGGTTTTACGGTGTTTTTCGTGTTTCCAGGTTTTAAATCATTAAGTTAGCATATAATATAGATATAGAACATGTGTTTAGTTAATTTTAAAAGTCAAGTTAGAAGGATTAACTTTTGTTTGCGAACAAGTTTAGAATTAACTAAACTATGTTCTAGTGATTACGAGTTTAAACCTTCGAATAAGATAGTTTTATATATATGAATCGAATGATGTTATGAACATCATTACTACCTCAAGTTTAGTAGGTAAACCTACTGGAAGTGACAAGAAATGATCTAGCTTCAAAGGATCTTGGATGGCTTGAAAGTTCTTGAAGTTGGATCATGACACAAAAACAAGTTCAAGTAAGATTTTTACTCGAATTAAGATAGTTTATAGTTATAGAAATTGAATCAAAGTTTGAATATGAATATTACCTTGAATAAGAAAGATAACCTACTGTATATAACAAAGGTTTCTTGATCTTAGATGATTACTTGGAATGGATTAGAAAGCTTGGAAGTAAATTAGTAAACTTGAAGGGATTTTTGAAGTGTTCTTGAAGTGTTCTTCCTATGATGATTATAGCTTGATTCTTGAAGTGATTTTTGATGAAGATGATGATTAACTACTGGAAAAATACATTCATAATAGTGTGTATGTGTTGAGAGAGAATTAGAAAGAGAATTGGAAGTGAAATGGAGTGAATGATGAGTGGTAATTGGTGAGTGGTGAGTGGGGTTAAAAGGAGTTCTAGTTAGTTGACTAGCTCATGGTAGAAGTTAAAATTGATTAGTCATACATGACATAATCAATAGTGGAATCCCATGCTAGTTCCTATTGGTATATACCCATAGTAAGTACGTTTTGAAGCTGTGTATAATACGGGTAAGAATACGACTAGAATTCTTGATGAAAGAAAAGAATGGGAAAGTAACTGTAACCATTTTCGTTAAGTATGAGTGTTTTGATATATGTCTTGAAGTCTTCCAAAAGTATTTTAATACATCTAAATACACTACATGTATATACATTTTAACTGAGTCGTTAAGTCATCGTTAGTCGTTACATGTAAGTGTTGTTTTGAAACCTTTAAGTTAACGATCTCAATTAATGTTGTTAACCCATTGTTTATTATATCTAATGAGATGTTAAATTATTATATTATCATGATATTATGATATACTAATATATCTTAATATGATATATATACATTTAAATGTCGTTACAACGATAATCGTTACATATATGTCTCGTTTCGAAATCCTTAAGTTAGTAGTCTTGTTTATATGTATATAACTCATTATTAATATACTTATGGAGATACTTACTTATCATAATCTCATGTTAACCATATGTATATCCATATATATATCATCATGTCGTTTTTACAAGTTTTAACGTTCGTGAATCGCCGGTCAACTTGGGTGGTCAATTGTCTATGTGAAACATATTTCAATTAATCAAGTCTTAACAAGTTTGATTGCTTAACATGTTGGAAACACTTAATCATGTAAATAACAATTTCATTTAATATATATATAAACATGGAAAAGTTCGGGTCACTACAGTTGCTACCCGTTAAATAAATTTCGTCCCGAAATTTTAAGCAGTTGGAGGTGTTGACGTATCTTCTGGAAATAAATGCGGGTATTTCTTCTTCATCTGATCTTCACGCTCCCAGGTGAACTCGGGTCCTCTACGAGCATTCCATTGAACCTTAACAATCGGTATCTTGTTTTGTTTAAGTCTCTTAACCTCACGATCCATTATTTCGACGGGTTCTTCAATGAATTGAAGTTTTTCATTGATTTGGATTTCGTCCAACGGAATAGTGAGATCTTCTTTAGCAAAACATTTCTTCAAATTTGAGACTTAGAAAGTGTTATGTACAGCCGCGAGTTGTTGAGGTAGCTCCAGTTGATAAGCTACTGGTCCGACACGATCTATAATCTTGAATGGTCCAATGTACCTTGGATTTAGTTTCCCCCGTTTACCAAATCGAACAACGCCTTTCCAAGGTGAAACCTTAAGCATGACCATTTTTCCAATTTCAAACTCTATATCTTTTCTTTTACTGTCCGCGTAGCTCTTTTATCGACTCTGGGCGGTTTTCAATCTTTGTTGAATTTGGATGATTTTCTCGGTAGTTTCTTGTATTATCTCCGGACTCGTAATCTGTCTATCCCCCACTTCACTCCAACAAATCGGAGACCTGCACTTTCTACCATAAAGTGCTTCAAACGGTGCCATCTCAATGCTTGAATGGTAGCTATTGTTGTAGGAAAATTCTGCTAACGGTAGATGTCGATCCCAACTGTCTCTGAAATCAATAACACATGCTCGTAGCATGTCTTCAAGCGTTTGTATCGTCCTTTCGCTCTGCCCATTAGTTTGTGGATGATAGACAGTACTCATGTCTAGACGAGTTCCTAATGCTTGCTGTAATGTCTGCCAGAATCTTGAAATAAATCTGCCATCCCTATCAGAGATAATAGAGATTGGTATTCCATGTCTGGAGACGACTTCCTTCAAATACAGTCGTGCTAACTTCTCCATCTTGTCATCTTCTCTTATTGGTAGGAAGTGTGCTGATTTGGTGAGACGATCAACTATTACCCAAATAGTATCAAAACCACTTGCAGTCCTTGGCAATTTAGTGATGAAATCCATGGTAATGTTTTCCCATTTCCATTCTGGGATTTCGGGTTGTTGAAGTAGACCTGATGGTTTCTGATGCTCAGCTTTGACCTTAGAACACATCAAACATTCTCCTACGTATTTAGCAACATCGGCTTTCATACCCGGCCACCAAAAATGTTTCTTGAGATCCTTGTACATCTTCTCCGTTCCAGGATGTATTGAGTATCTGGTTTTATGAGCTTCTCTAAGTACCATTTCTCTCATATCTCCAAATTTTGGTACCCAAATTCTTTCAGCCCTATACCGGGTTTCGTCTTTCCGAATATTAAGATACTTCTCCGATCCTTTGGGTATTTCATCCTTTAAATTTCCCTCTTTTAAAACTCCTTGTTGCGCCTCCTTTATTTGAGTAGTAAGGTTAATGTGAATAATTATATTCATAGATTTTACTCGAATGGGTTCTCTGTCCTTTCTGCTCAAGACGTCGGCTACCACATTTGTCTTCCCCGAGTGGTAACGAATCTCAAAGTCGTAATCATTCAACAATTCAATCCACCTATGCTGCCTCATATTCAGTTGTTTCTATTTAAATCTGTGTTGAAGACTTTTGTGGTCGGTATATATAACACTTTTGACCCCATATAAGTAGTGCCTCCAAGTCTTTAATGCAAAAACAACCGCGCCTAATTCCAAATCATGCGTCGTATAATTTTGCTCGTGAATCTTCAATTGTCTAGACGCATAAGCAATTACCTTCGTCCATTGCATTAATACACAACCGGGACCTTGCTTTGATGCGTCACAATAAATCACAAAATCATCATTCCCTTCAGGCAATGACAATATAGGTGCCGTAGTTAGCTTTTTCTTCAATAATTGAAACGCCTTTTCTTGTTCATCCTTCCATTCAAATTTCTTCCCTTTATGCGTTAATGCAGTCAAGGGTTTTGCTATTTTGGAGAAATCTTGGATGAATCTTCTGTAGTAACCAGCCAATCCTAAAAATTGACGTATATGCTTCGGAGTTTTTGGGGTTTCCCACTTTTCAACAGTTTCGATCTTTGCCGGGTCCACCTGAATACCTTCTTTGTTCACTATGTGACCGAGGAATTGATCTTCTTTCAACCAAAATGCACACTTTGAAAACTTAGCGTACAGTTTTTCTTTCCTCAATACTTCTAGCACTTTTCTCAAATGTTCTTCGTGCTCTTGATCATTCTTTGAGTAAATAAGTATGTCATCGATGAAAACAATGACAAACTTGTCAAGATATGGCCCACACACTCGGTTCATAAGGTCCATGAACACAGCTGGTGCATTAGTCAATCCAAACGGCATAACCATAAACTCGTAATGACCATAACGCGTCCTAAAAGCAGTTTTTGGAATATCATCCTCCTTTACTCGCATTTGATGATATCCAGAACGTAAATCGATCTTCGAATAAACCGACGAGCCTTGTAGTTGATCAAATAAGTCGTCAATTCTCGGCAGTGGATAACGGTTTTTGATGGTAAGTTTGTTCAACTCTCTGTAGTCAATACACAACCTAAATGTACCATCCTTCTTCTTGACAAACAAAACAGGAGCTCCCCACGGTGATGTGCTTGGTCGAATGAAACCACGCTCTAAAAGTTCTTGTAATTGGCTTTGCAGTTCTTTCATCTCGCTGAGTGCGAGTCTGTAAGGAGCACGAGCTATTGGTGCAGCTCCTGGTACAAGATCTATTTGAAATTCATCGGATCGATGTGGGGGTAATCCCGGTAATTCTTTCGGAAATACATCGGGAAATTCTTTTGCAATGGGAACATCATTGATGCTCTTTTCTTCAGTTTGTACTTTCTCGACGTGTGTTAGAACAGCATAACAACCTTTTCTTATTAGTTTTTGTGCCTTCAAATTACTAATAAGATGTAACTTCGTGTTGCCCTTTTCTCCGTACACCATTAAGGGTTTTCCTTTTTCTCGTATAATACGAATTGCATTTTTGTAACAAACGATCTCTGCTTTCACTTTTTTCAACCAGTCCATACCGATTATCACATCAAAACTCCCTAACTCTACTGGTATCAAATCAATCTTAAATGTTTCGCTAACCAGTTTAATTTCTCGATTCCGACATATATTATCTGCTGAAATTAATTTACCATTTGCTAATTCGAGTAAAAATTTACTATCCAAAGGCGTCAATGGACAACTTAATTTAGCACAAAAATCTCTACTCATATAGCTTCTATCCGCACCCGAATCAAATAAAACGTAAGCAGATTTATTGTCAATAAGAAACATACCCGTAACAAGCTCCGGGTCTTCTTGTGCCTCTGCCGCATTAATATTGAAAACTCTTTCGCGGCCTTGTCCATTCGTGTTCTCCTGGTTCGGGCAATTTCTAATAATGTGGCCCGGTTTTCCACATTTATAACAAACTACATTGGCATAACTTGCTCCGACACACTTGCTCCGCCATTACTCGTTCCGACACCATTTATTCCTTTCGTTCTATTAACCCCTGGTCCGTAGACCTCACACTTCGCCGCGCTATGACCATTTCTTTTACACTTGTTGCAAAATTTGGTGCAGAACCCCGAGTGATACTTTTCACACCTTTGGCATAGCTGCTTCTGATTGTTGTTGTTGTTGCAGTTATTATTGTTGTTGGGATGATTGTTGTAGTTGCTGTTGTTGTTGTTGTTGTTGTTGTTGTTGTTGGGCCATTTGTTGTAGTTGCGATTGATGTTGCGATTGTTGGGATAATTGTTGCGATTATTGTTGTAATTGCTGTTGTTGTTGTATTGGTGATTCTTATCACTGTTTTCCTCCCACTTTCTTTTGACTTGCTTCACATTGGCCTCTTCAGCCGTCTGTTCTTTAATTCTTTCTTCAATCTGGTTCACTAGTTTGTGAGCCATTCTACATGCCTGTTGTATGGAGGCGGGCTCGTGTGAACTTATATCTTCTTGGATTCTTTCCGGTAATCCTTTCACAAACGCGTCGATCTTCTCTTCCTCATCTTCGAATGCTCCCGGACACAATAGGCACAATTCTGTGAATCGTCTTTCGTACGTGGTAATATCAAATCCTTGGGTTCGTAACCCTCTAAGTTCTGTCTTGAGCTTATTGACCTCGGTTCTGGGACGGTACTTCTCGTTCATCAAGTGCTTGAATGCTGACCATGGTAGTGCGTACGCATCGTCTTGTCCCACTTGCTCTAGATAGGTATTCCACCATGTTAACGCAGAACCTGTGAAGGTATGCGTAGCGTACTTCACTTTGTCCTCTTCAGTACACTTACTTATGGAAAACACCGATTCAACCTTCTCGGTCCACCGTTTCAATCCGATCGGTCCTTCAGTTCCATCAAATTCCAAAGGTTTGCAGGCAGTGAATTCTTTGTAGGTGCATCCTACACGATTCCCTGTACTGCTAGATCCAAGATTATTGTTGGTATGTAGTGCAGCCTGTACTGCGGCTATGTTTGAAGCTAGAAAAGTACGGAATTCCTCTTCATTCATATTCACGGTGTGTCAAGTAGTCGGTGCCATTTCCTTCAAAATAGTCAAATGGAACAAGTTAATCATACAGAATATTAAGAGTAGTTAATAGTATTTCGTAGCATAATATGAACTCATTTATAAAAGCTTTTTCTTCATATTAGCGTTTTATAAGTTTAAATTCGGGTAGTACCTACCCGTTAAGTTCATACTTAGTAGCTAATATACAATTCAACTACTACAATTCTATATGAAAAACTGATTATAATAATATTTCGCGTTCAAACTTTTATACAATATTTTACAAACTTACAATACCGCTTATTTTACATCAAGCATGAAATATAGCACACAATAACTTTGATACAAGATAGTTGTGAAGATAATTCTAGCTAGTACACAAGTCGTTCAGCAAAGGCAATAAAGACACGTAATTCATACGTCCAGAAACAAGTCATGCATTCTGGTTTTACTAGGACTACTTCCCTTCCTTGGTCTTGTGGAACATAACCGTTATGGCCGTTGATAAGACAGCGTGTTTTAACGTCGTCAAAGGGACGAGGGTTACGTAATGTCCAACAGTCCCGTAACAATCTAAAAACCTCATTTCTTACCCCAATTACCGACTCCGTCACTTGTGGGAACGTTTTGTTTAATAGTTGTAGGCCGATGTTCTTGTTCTCACTTTAGTGAGAAGCGAACATTACTAATCCGTAAGCATAACATGCTTCTTTATGTTGCATGTTAGCCGCTTTTTCTAAATCACGAAGTCCAATATTCGGATATATTGAGTCAAAATAATTTCTTAACCCATTGCGTAAAATAGCATTTGGGTTCCCCGCAATATATGCGTCAAAGTAAACACATCGTAACTTATGGATTTCCCAATGTGATATCCCCCATCTTTCGAACGAAAGCCTTTTATAAACCAAGGCATTCTTAGAACGTTCTTCGAATGTCTTACAAACTGATCTCGCCTTTAATAGTTGTGCCGAAGAATTCTGACCGACTCTAGACAAGATTTCATCAATCATGTCTCCGGGTAGGTCTCTTAAAATATTGGGTTGTCTATCCATTTTGTGTTTTTATACTGTAAAATAGACAAGAGTTAGATTCATAAAAAAAATACTTATTAATACAAGCCATTTTTACATATATCATAAAGCTTAAGCACACTATATTACATATATTACACCACACGAATACAACTCTCTTATTCCGACTCGCTTGTTTCTTCTTCTTCGGTTTTGGTTCGTTTTGCCAAGTTTCTAGGGATATATGATGTTCCCCTAATACGATCCGTCGTTATCCACATTGCTTTAGAAAAACCTGGTGGTTTAGAGGTTCCCGGGTCATTGTTACAACTTAAGGACTTCGGGGGTTGACGATACATATAAAGTTCATCGGGGTTGGAATTAGATTTCTCTATTTTTATGCCCTTTCTCTTATTATTTTCTTTTGCCTTTTTAAATTCAGTTGGGGTAATTTCTATAACATCATCGGAATTCTCGTCGGAATCCGATTCATCGGAGAATTGGTAATCCTCCCAATATTTTGCTTCCTTGGCAGAACCACCATTGACCATAATTATCCTTGGTCGGTTGGTTGAGAATTTTCTTTTACTTAACCGTTTTATTATTTCCCCCACCGGTTCTATTTCTTCATCCGGTTCCGATTCTTCTTCCGGTTCTGATTCTTCTTCCGGTTCCGACTCGTCTTCCGGTTCCTCTTCGGGAACTTGTGAATCAGTCCATGAATCATTCCAATTTATATTTGACTCTTCATTATTATTAGGTGAGTCAATGGGACTTGTTCTAGAGGTAGACATCTATCACATAATATCAAACGCGTTAAGATATTAATATATCACATAATATTCACATGTTAAAAATATATAGTTTCCAACAAAATTTGTTAAGCAACCATTTTTCAAGTAAACACGGTCGAAGTCCAGACTCACTAATGCATCCTAACAAACTCGATAAGATACACTAATGCAAAATTCTGGTTCTCTAAGACCAACGCTTTGATACCAACTGAAATGTCCCGTTCTTATTGATTAAAAACGTTCCATATTAATTGATTTCGTTGCGAGGTTTTGACCTCTATATGAGACGTTTTTCAAAGACTGCATTCATTTCTAAAATAAACCATAACCTTTATTTCATAAATAAAGGTTTAAAAAGCTTTACGTAGATTATCAAATAATGATAATCTAAAATATCCTGTTTACACACGACCATTACATAATGGTTTACAATACAAATATGTTACATCGAAATCAGTTTCTTGAATGCAGTTTTTACACAATATCATACAAACATGGACTCCAAATCTTGTCCTTATTTTAGTATGCAACAGCGGAAGCTCTTAATATTCACCTGAGAATAAACATGCTTTAAATGTCAACAAAAATGTTGGTGAGTTATAGGTTTAACCTATATATATCAAATCGTAACAATAGACCACAAGATTTCATATTTCAATACACATCCCATACATAGAGATAAAAATCATTCATATGGTGAACACCTGGTAACCGACAATAACAAGATGCATATATAAGAATATCCCCATCATTCCGGGACACCCTTCGGATATGATATATATTTCGAAGTACTAAAGCATCCGGTACTTTGGATAGGGTTTGTTAGGCCCAATAGATCTATCTTTAGGATTCGCGTCAATTAGGGTGTCTGTTCTCTAATTCTTAGATTACCAGACTTAATAAAAAGGGGCATATTCGATTTCGATAATTCAACCATAGAATGTAGTTTCACGTACTTGTGTCTATTTTGTAAATCATTTATAAAACCTGCATGTATTCTCATCCCAAAAATATTAGATTTTAAAAGTGGGACTATAACTCACTTTCACAGATTTTTACTTCGTCGAGAAGTAAGACTTGGCCACTGTTGATTCACGAACCTATAACAATATATACATATATATTAAAGTATGTTCAAAATATATTTACAACACTTTTAATATATTTTGATGTTTTAAGTTTATTAAGTTAGCTGTCCTCGTTAGTAACCTACAACTAGTTGTCCACAGTTAGATGTACAGAAATAAATCGATAAATATTATCTTGAATCAATCCACGACCCAGTGTATACGTATCTCAGTATTGATCACAACTCAAACTATATATATTTTGGAATCAACCTCAACCCTGTATAGCTAACTCCAACATTCACATATAGAGTGTCTATGGTTGTTCCGAAATATATATAGATGTATCGACATGATAGGTCGAAACATTGTATACGTGTCTATGGTATCTCAAGATTACATAATATACAATACAAGTTGATTAAGTTATGGTTGGAATAGATTTGTTACCAATTTTCACGTAGCTAAAATGAGAAAAATTATCCAATCTTGTTTTACCCATAACTTCTTCATTTTAAATCCGTTTTGAGTGAATCAAATTGCTATGGTTTCATATTGAACTCTATTTTATGAATATAAACAGAAAATGTATAGGTTTATAGTCGGAAAAATAAGTTACAAGTCATTTTTGTAAAGGTAGTCATTTCAGTCGAAAGAACGACGTCTAGATGACCATTTTAGAAAACATACTTCCACTTTGAGTTTAACCATAATTTTTGGATATAGTTTCATGTTCATAATAAAAATCATTTTCTCAGAATAACAACTTTTAAATCAAAGTTTATCATAGTTTTTAATTAACTAACCCAAAACAGCCCGCGGTGTTACTACGACGGCGTAAATCCGGTTTTACGGTGTTTTTCGTGTTTCCGGGTTTTAAATCATTAAGTTAGCATATCATATAGATATAGAAAATGTGTTTAGTTAATTTTAAAAGTCAAGTTAGAAGGATTAACTTTTGTTTGCGAACAAGTTTAGAATTAACTAAACTATGTTCTAGTGATTTCGAGTTTAAACCTTCGAATAAGATAGTTTTATATATATGAATCGAATGATGTTATGAACATCATTACTACCTCAAGTTTAGTAGGTAAACCTACTGGAAGTGACAAGAAATGATCTAGCTTCAAAGGATCTTGGATGGCTTGAAAGTTCTTGAAGTAGGATCATGACACAAAAACAAGTTCAAGTAAGATTTTTACTCGAATTAAGATAGTTTATAGTTATAGAAATTGAATCAAAGTTTGAATATGAATATTACCTTGAATAAGAAAGATAACCTACTGTATATAACAAAGGTTTCTTGATCTTAGATGATTACTTGGAATGGATTAGAAAGCTTGGAAGTAAATTAGTAAACTTGAAGGGATTTTTGAAGTGTTCTTGAAGTGTTCTTCCTATGATGATTATAGCTTGATTCTTGAAGTGATTTTTGATGAAGATGATGATTAACTACCGGAAAAATACATTCATAATAGTGTGTGTGTGTGTTGAGAGAGAATTAGAAAGAGAATTGGAAGTGAAATGGAGTGAATGATGAGTGGTAATTGGTGAGTGGTGAGTGGGGTTAAAAGGAGTTCTAGTTAGTTGACTAGCTCATGGTAGAAGTTAAAATTGATTAGTCATACATGACATAATCAAGAGTGGAATCCCATGCTAGTTCCTATTGGTATATACCCATTGTAAGTACGTTTTGAAGCTGTGTATAATACGGGTAAGAATACGACTAGAATTCTTGATGAAAGAAAAGAATGGGAAAGTAACTGTAACCATTTTCGTTAAGTATGAGTGTTTTGATATATGTCTTGAAGTCTTCCAAAAGTATTTTGATACATCTAAATACACTACATGTATATACATTTTAACTGAGTCGTTAAGTCATCGTTAGTCGTTACATGTAAGTGTTGTTTTGAAACCTTTAAGTTAACGATCTCAATTAATGTTGTTAACCCATTGTTTATTATATCTAATGAGATGTTAAATTATTATATTATCATGATATTATGATATACTAATATATCTTAATATGAAATATATACATTTAAATGTCGTTATAACGATAATCGTTACATATATGTCTCGTTTCGAAATCCTTAAGTTAGTAGTCTTGTTTATATGTATATAACTCATTGTTAATATACTTATGGAGATACTTACTTATCATAATCTCATGTTAACCATATGTATATCCATATATATATATATCGTCATGTCTTTTTTACAAGTTTTAACGTTCGTGAATCGCCGGTCAACTTGGGTGGTCAATTGTCTATGTGAAACATATTTCAATTAATCAAGTCTTAACAAGTTTGATTGCTTACCATGTTGGAAACACTTAATCATGTAAATAACAATTTCATTTAATATATATATATATAAACATGGAAAAGTTTGGGTCACTACAGAGAATCATGTTGGGGCTACTATCTCACCACTAGCCACAAACGTTGCTGCTTTTATAACGTGTTTGTTTTATTGCTCGAGTATTTTTAACCGCTTTTTTTCTTTCTCTAGATTCATAACCTTTTTTTTTTGTTTCTATATTTCATATTGAACGCGGATATATAAGAGTGTAGTTTCATTTTAATAATAATTAATGTCCACAAAACACATATTTGAAGTCACTACATTCCCCACAAAATTGGGCAAAATTTTGTGGTGAATTTTTCGAAGAATTTTCAATTGCATATTAGGCTCATTTTCGCAAGATAACTAGAAAACAGCTCTATGAGCAAGACTTCCTTAAGACTTTCCCCCGTTCGTAGCAGTTTAGATTCCAAAAATGACATTTTACTATTTTTAAAGGTGAATTTTGTACTTTTAGATCTTAGGATAAGTAATACCTTCACATTTGAATTGTTGTACATGTTTAAATACCACTATGATACTTGTTTTTAATTATATTGTGTTTAAGTACATCGAGAATCATGTTGGGGCTACTATCTTGTCACTAGCTACAAAATCTTGCTGCTTTTATAACGTATTTGTTTTATTGTTCGAGTATTTTTAGCCGCTTTTTTATGTCTCTAGATTCATAACCTTATTTTGGTTTTTGTTTCTAAATTTCATATTGAATGCGAATATATGATAGTGTAGTTTCTTTTTTATGATAATTAATGGCAGCAATACACATATTTGAAGTCACTACATTCTCCACAAAATTGGGAAAAATTTTGTGGAGTATTTTACGAAAAATTTTTAATTGCAGATTAGGCCCATTTTCACAAGATAACAAGAAAATGGCGCTAAGAGCAAGAATCCTTAATGCTTTCCCCCGTTCGAAGCAGTTTAGATTCTGAAAATGTCATTTTACTATTTTAAAGGTGAATTTTGCACTTTTAGATCTTAGGATAAGTAATACCTTCAAATGTGAATTGTTGTGCCTATTTAGATGCCATTATGATACTTGTTTTTATTTAATATTGTATTTAGGTACATCGAGAATCATGTTGGGCTACTATCTCACCACTAGCTACAAAACGTTGCAGCTTTTATAACGTGTTTGTTTTATTGCTCACGTATTTTTAGCCGCTTTTTCATTTCTCTAGAGTCATAACCTTATTTTTTTGTTTCTAAATTTTATATTGAATGCGAATATATGAGAGTGTAGTTTCCTTTAAATGATAATTATTGGCGACAAAACACATATTTGAAGTCACTACATTCCCCACAAAATTGGGCAGAATTTTGTGGTGAATTTTTCGAAGGATTTTCAATTGCAGATTAGGCTCATTTTCGCAAGATAACAAGAAAACGGCGCTACGAGCAAGATTTTCTTAAGGCTTTCCCGCGTTCGAAGCAGTTTAGATTCAGATAATGACATTTTACTATTTTTAAAGGTGAATTTAGCACTTTTAGATCTCAGGATAAGTAATACCTTCACACGTGAATTGTTGTGTCTTTTTAAATACCACTATGATACTTATTTTTATTTAATATTATATTTAGGTATATCGAGAATCATGTTGGGGCTACTATCTTACCACTAGCTACAAAATGTTGCTGCTTTTATAACGTCTTTGCTTTATTGCTCGAGTATTTTCGCCGTTTTTTATATCTCTAGATTCATAACCTTTTTTTTTGTTTCTAAATTGCATATTAAATGCGAATATATGAGAGTGTAGTTTCGATTTTATGATAATTAATGGCTGCAAAACACATATTTGAAGTCACTACATTCTCTACAAAATCGTGCAAAATTTTGAGGAGTATTTTCTGGAAAAATTTCAATTGCAGATTAAGCCCAGTTTCGCAAGATGACTAGAAAACGGCACTACAATCAAGACTTCCTTAAGGCTTTCCCCCGTTCGAAGTAGTTTAGATTCCGAAAATGACATTTCTATATTTTTAAAGGTGAATTTTGCACTTTTAGATCTTAGGATAAGTAATACCTTCACATGTGAATTGTTGTGCCCGTTTAAATACCACTATGATACTTGTTTTTATTTAATATTGTATTTAGGTACATCGAGAATCATGTTGGGGCTACTATCTCACCATTAGCTACAAAACGTTGCTGCTTTTATAACGTCTTTGTTTAATTGTTCAAGTATTTTTAGCCGCTTTTTTATTTCTCTAGATTCATAACCTTATTTTTGTTTTATTTCTAAATTTCATATTGAATGCGAATATATGAGAGTGTAGTTTTGTTTTGATGATATTTAATGGACAAAAACACATATTTGAAGTCATTACATTCCCACAAAATTGGGCAAAAATTTGTGGAGAATTTTCTGAAAAAATTTTAATTGCAGATTAGGCCCATTTTCGCAAGATAACTAGAAAACGGCGCTACAAGTAAGTCTTCCTTAAAGCGTTCCCCTATTCGAAGCAGTTTAGATTCTGAAAATGACATTTTTTTAAAGGTGACTTCTAAATTGCATATTGAATGTGAATATATGAGAGTGTAGTTCCATTTTTATGATAATTAATGACCGCAAAACACATATTTGAAGTCACTAGATTCTCTACAAAATTGGGCAATTTTACTTAATGGCCAAAAACACATATTTGAAGTCACTACATTCCCCACAAAATTGGGGTGTGGTGAATTTTCCGAATGATTTTCAATTGCAGATTAGTCCTATTTTCGCAAGATAACTAGAAAACAGCGCTACGAGCAAGACTTCCTTAAGGCCTTCCCCGTTCGAAGCAGTTTAGGTTCCAAAAATGATATTTTACTAATTTTAAAGGTGAATTTTTCACTTTTAGATCTTAGGATAAGTAATACCTTCACATGTGAATTGTTGTGCCTGTTTAAATACTACTATGATACTTGTTTTTATTTAATATTGTATTTAAGTACATCGAGAATCATGTTGGGGCTACTATCTCACCACTTGCTACAAAACGTTGCTGCTTTTATAATGTCTTTGTTTTATTGTTCGAGTATTTTTAGCCGCTTTTTTATTTCTCTAGAATCAAAACCTTATTTTTGTTTTTGTTTCTAAATTTCATATTGAATGCGAATATATGAGAGTGTAGTTTCGTTTTGATAATAATTAATGGCAGCATAACACATATTTGAAATCAGTACATTCCCCACAAAATCGGGCAAAATTTTGTGAAGAATTTTCTAAAAAGATTTCTATTGCAGATTAGGCCAATTTGCGCAAGATAACTAGAAAACGGAGCTACAAGAAAGAATTCCTTAAGGCTTTCCCCCGTTCGAAGCAATTTAGATTCTAAAAATGACAATATACTATTTTTAAAGGTGAATTTTGCACTTTAAGATCTAGGATAAGTAATACCTTCACATGTGAATTGTTGTGCATGTTTGAATACCACTATGATACTTATTTTTATTTCATATTTTATTTAGGTATATCGAGAATCATATTGGGGCTACTAACTCACCACTAGTTACAAAACGTTGCTGCTTTTATAACATCTTTGTTTTATGCTCGAGTATTTTTAGCCGCTTTTTTATTTCTCTAGATTCATAATTGTATTTTTGTTTTTGTTTCTAAATTTCATATTGAATGCGAATATATGAGAGTGTATTTTCGTTTTAATGATAATTAATGGCCACAAAACACATATTTGAAGTCACTACAATCCAAACAAAATTTTGTGGAATATTTTCCGAAAAATTTTCAATTGGAGATTAGGCTCATTTTCGCAAGATAAATATCGCAAGATAACTAGAAAACGGCGCTACGAGCAAGACTTCCTTAAGGCTTTCCCCCGTTCTAAGCAGAAGAGGTTCCGAAAATGACATTTTACTATTTTTAAAGGTGAATTTTGCACTTTTAGATCTTAGGATAAGTAATACCTTCACATGTGAATTGTTGTACCTGTTTAAATACCACTATGATACTTGTTTTTATTTAATATTGTATTTAACTACATCAAAAATCATGTTGGGGCTACTATCTCACCACTAGCTACAAAACGTTGATGCTTTTATAACGTGTTTGTTTTATTGCTCGAGTATATTTTTAGCCGCTTTTTTATTTCTCTAGATTCATAACCATATTTTTTCTTCTTCTAAATTTCATATTGAATACGAAAATATGAGAGTGTAGTTTCATTTTAATGATAATTAATGGCCACAAAATACATATTTGAAGTCACTACGTTCCCCACAAAATTGGGAAAAAATTTGTGGTGAATTTTCCGTAGGATTTTTAATAGCAGATTAGGCCCATTTTCGCAAGATAACTAGATAAGGCACTACGAGCAAGACTTCTTTAAGGCTTTCTCCAGTTCGAAGCAGTTTAGATTCCGAAAAATGACATTTTACTTTTTTTAAAGGTGAATTTTGCACTTTTAGGTCTTAGGATAAGTAAATACCTTCACATTTGAATTGTTGTGTCTGTTTAAATACCACTATGATACTTGTTTTTATTTAATATTGTATTTAGGTACATCGAGAATCATGTTGGGGCTACTATCTCAACACTAGTTACAAAACGTTGTTGATTTTATAACGTCTTTTTTTATTGCTCGAGTATTTTTAGCTGCTTTTTTATTTCTCTAGATTCATAACCGTAAATGCGAATATACAAGAGCGTAGTTTCGTTTCATTGGTAATTATTGGACACAAAACATATATTTGAAGTCACTACATTACCCACAAATTTGGGCAAAATTTTGTGGTGATTTTTCTGAAATATTTTCAATTGCATATTAGGCCCATTTTCACAACATAACTAGAAAATGGTGCGGCGAGCAAGACTTCCTTAAGGCTTTTCCCAATTTGAAGCAGTTTAGGTTCTGAAAATGACATTTTACGAATTTTAAAGGTGAATCTCGCACTTTTAGATCTTAGGATAAGTAATACCTTCACAAGTGAATTGTTATTCTTGTTTAAATACCACTATGACACTTGTTTTTATTTAATATTGTATTTACGTACATCGAGAATCATGTTGAGGCTACTATCTCAACACTAGCTACAAAACGTTGCTGCTTTTATAACTTCTAAGTTTTATTGTTCGAGTATTTTTAGTCTGTGTTTTATTTCTCTAGATTCTTAACCTTATTTTTATTTTTATTTCTAAATTTCATATTGATTGCGAATATATGAGAGTATAGTTTCATTTTCATGATAATTAATGGCCGCAAAACACATATTTGAAGTCACTACAATCCCCACAAAATTGGACAAAATTTTTTGTTGAATTTTTCGAAAAAATTTAATTTGCAGATTAGGCCCATTTCGCAAGATAACTCGAAAACGGCACTACATCAAGACGTCCTTAAGGCTTTCCCCCATTCGAAGCAGTTTAGATTCCAAAAAAGACGTTTTAGTATTTTTAAAGGTGAATTTTGCACTTTTAGATCTTAGGAGAAGTAATACCTTCACATGTGAATTGTTGTGCCTGTTTATGTAACGACCCGGATTTTTCCAATCATTTTATACATATAAGATTAATTTTTACATAAATTAAACATTACCAACATGATAAGTAATCCAAATTGTTGAGTCTTGGGTTTTTGAAAAGAGTTTTACACAACGTTTGACCGTCCAATTTGACCGATGATATCACGAACTATATAACATACAATAATTATACGATTGTGTACATATACGTATTTATACATATTTAACATGATATAAGGATGGTTTAACATATCATTGTGTACTAATAATAATGAGTTATAAGTATACTTTGAGACTACTAACTTAAGTTTTCAAAACGATAACTATACGTAACATTCTTTGACATATATACCTATAACCTATAATGCTTATACAAGTATCGTATGAATACGTATTTAATCACTTTTAAAGGGCTTAAATACATAAAAAAATATAAGTATATTCACAAAAGATAGTTATATTTGAATTCTCGTTCCGTTTCCTCAAGATTTCTACACATATACTTAGGGTATATGCACCCGTATTATACGCAGCTTCTAGATGTATTTACTATTGGTATATACCAATAGAAAACACCAATGATCAGCCATGAATGATTAAGAGACATGATAGAAACTTGTGGGAACCATCCTTGGGCATTAATCAAGACTTATGATCTAAAAATCAAAATAAAATTCCTTATATATACATACATATACACGTTTTTTTTACACATACATACACTTTCATATCAATTTTCCTTCAAGCTAGATTATCTTCTAAACTCTCTCATCTTCAACCTTCATGTGTTCCTCAAGATCTTCATAAGTTTCTAGCTTCATAATTAAGGTAAAACTATGTTTAAACTTTGATTCAATTCATGTATGTTAATTATCTCAAATCAAGATATAAACTTACTTACAACCTTTGTTTCTTTCATGATTTCACTTCTTAATCTTCCAAGTCATCAAGAACAAGTTCATATCTTGTTTATTCAGTAACTTTCTTCATCATACTTGAGGTAAAACCTTTGTTCATCATCTTGTTCAATTATAACTATCTTATTAAGAATATGCAAATCATAACAACAAGAACATAGTTTGAATGATTTCAAACTTGTTTGCAAACTAAATAGATCCTTCTAACTTGACTTTTAAAACACTTCAAGACCTGTAATATATCATAATGATATGCTAACTTAACAAGATACAACTTGATTTTACAAAGAACACCTTAAAACTGAATCTACATCGTTGGAGTGCAACCGGGGGCTGTTTTGGGTTGGATAATTAAAAACCATCTTAAACTTTGAATTGGACGTTTATATTCTGGAAAAATGATATTTCTTATGAATATGTTAATATATAAAAATCTCATGGTGTAACTCAAAGTGTAAGTGTTTTTGTAAAAATGATCATCTAGGTGTTGTTTTTACAACGGAAATTATCACTTTCATAAGATTCACCAAAGTTTGACCTATAACCTGTGATTTTGAATGCAAACTAAGGTATTTATAGTTCATATTCATAAATAATGACTCGATCCAAGGAAGTGACAAGTTGAACCAACAAAAACGGAGTTATATTGAAGAAACTACGGCTAAAACAAAATTGGGTATCCGAAGCTAGCTTAGCTACGAAATTAATTGGAGTAAAACTAAACTAATCATATATTTGCTAATTAATATGATATTTTATATATATTTACTTATGATTTGATTTTATATATTTCAGGACCACCCGTAAACAACACGAGAAGATTAATCATAAGACATCATGATTGTACGCAACATGTCATTTGACAACACCGTACTTTATGTACGCAACACGTCATTTGACAACATGGTACCATGGGTCGAGATTAATTCTGATCAATACGAATACGATGGGGTCTTTATTTATTTTATTGAGCAACTAATTGTGGACCACTAACATCAGACTTCTAACTACGGACTAATATATATTAAAAGTATTATAAGTATATATGTAACGATTATTTGAAAATAAAATATGTTAATATATTATATATATATATGGTTAGGTTCGTGATATCTATCGGAGACCAAGTCGTATTAAATATCTTCAAGGCAAAAGTGAGTATATAGTCCCACTTTTAAACTATAAATATTTCCGGATGAGAATACATGCATTTTATGATTTACGTTATGGACACAAGTGATTAAAAATATATATTCTACGTTGAGTTGTACCACTGGCATACTTCCCTGTAACTTGGTAACTACTATTTACATGAGGTATTGTAAACGCGAATCCTGTTGATAGATCTATCAGGCCTGACAACCCCAACCGGACTGAACGACCAGTATTCAACGGTTGCACAGTACTTCGTTTCAGTGACTACACTTGGTACGGTGTAGTGAGATTTTATAATAAAGGGTATATGCGACGTTGATTAAATGTTAAGTATGGTTATCAAGTGCTCAACCACTTAGAATATTTTTATTAAAATGTTTATGTATATGAAATCTCGTGGTCTATATTTATAACGCTACTAGCATTAAACCTATATCTCACCAACTTTATGTTGACGTTTTAAGCATGTTTATTCTCAAGTGATAATTAAAAGCTTCCGCTGCATTATGCCGAATTTAAGCAGGATTTGGAGTATGCATATTTGTGTCAAAAATAAAACTGCATATCCGAAGATTTGTAATGTGAAATATGTTGGAAATCGTATTGTTATTATCAAATGTAAAGTTTGTAAAACTAATATTATCGCTAAACGATAATCATTATTATGCTGTTTGAACCTTTGATTATAATAAAGGTTATGGTTTGTATTATAAAAACGTATGCAGATTTTGAAAAATGTCACATATAGAGGTCAATACCTCGAAATGACACCAATGAGTACGTGGCGTTTATATTCAATATGAACGGGACGCTTCAGGAGGTATCAGAGCGTTGGTCTTAGAGAACCAGAAAATTTGCATTAGTGTGTCTTATCGAGTTTGTTAGGATGCATTAGTGCGTCTGGACTTTGACCGTGTTTAGAAAACTATTGTTTATCCTTGTTGGTTAAAAATTAATATGTAAATATTATGTGGTACTAACGTGCTAGTTGTTATGTGATAGATGTCTGGCTTAGAACTTGTTATCCCATTCAGCGACTCCGAACCAGAATCCTCAGATAGTGTTCCAGTCATTAACCTATCCGACGATGAAAACGACACCTTTGGGGAAGACTCACAATTTCTGGATGAATCAATTGAAGAGAAACCAGAAAGTGATCCTGAGGAGGAAGAAATACAGGAAATTACGAAAGACAAGTTCGAACGAGGAAAGAAACGAAAGGCTACTGAATTGGAAAATCCAAATCCCGAGTTTAGTGAGGATGTTGTGGCATCAACTCCACCAGACACTTCCACCCCTATTCCCGCTATTCCTATTAGTTCTATCCCGACATCCAGTTCTTCGGCCCCTCAGCCAAAACGCAGGGAGAAAGCCAGGATAAGCTTTAAGCGATTTCTTTGAACACAAACGTTTTGGGTTAAATGATGCGCTGTTGTTTTAAACCATGGTATCATATAACGTTTTGTATAATATTACTAGTGTGGTTTGCTTAATGTTTGATGTAAGATAAGCATATGTAAAATAGTGAAGTGTAAAATGCAATAATTTTCCATGGTTGAGTATTATGTGGGTGATAGCAATTGATTTTCCTACTAAGCTATTAAGTATGAACTTTAACGGGTAGGTACTACCCTAGATATAATTATAAAATGCTAAAAAGAAGAAAAGGCTTTTATAATAATAACTGGTTCATATTATTAATAAGCTACGATGTACTGTAAATACACACTACATCTATAATATTTCATGTGAATAATTATTTTTTTCATTCTTATTGAAGATTATGGCGCGATTGAACCGAATGACGGAACAAGAAATTGAGGAACTCATCAATCAGCGAGTGAACGACAGAATGTTATGGGTCGAGGCTGTGAGAGGTGCTGCAGTTAACCCAAATCCTCGTGTAGGATGTACTTACAAAACTTTTCAAGGTTGCAAGCCCTCATCATTCAGTGGTTGTATTGAGAAGGACATGACTAAGTATGCATCGTGCACCTTACAAGATAGTGCACTCACGTGGTGGAAAAACTATGTGAAGGCCGTAGGAGGAGATGTAGCTTATGATACTCCATGGGAAGAATTCAAAACAATGCTAATCAACGAGTATTGTCCAAGGAACGAGGTTAGGAAGTTGGAAGCTGAACTACGAAACCTGAAAGTTGTTGGTACTGAACTCACCAACTACAATCAGCGATTCATGGAATTAGCTTTGCTATGTCCCGAATTGGTACCAACCAAAGAACGGAAGATAGAACTGTACAAAGATGGTTTGCCTAAAAATGTCAAGGCAAATGTTACAGCACCGAAACCCAAGACTATTCATGAAGCCATCACTATGGCAAACGAGTTGATGGACCAGATTATTCTAGATAAGAACACCGATGTCAAGACATCGGAAAACAAAAGAAAGTGGGAAGGTAATCAACAATCCAACCAGAAACAAGAAACCACGCAAGGTGCGGGTAGTGGTTTAAGCTCAGGTTATAAAGGACGAAATCCTTTATGTAACAGATGCCACAAATATCACTCTGGTTATTGTAATGTGGTGTGTGATAATTGTAATCTAAGGGATCATCTTGCTGAAGATTGTAGGATTCCTGTTACAAATACAAATGGCACCAAGACTCCTGTCACCAATGCAAATAGAACTGCCTTGGCCACTGTTACTTGTTATGGGTGTGGGAAACAGGGTCATTATAAGAGCCAGTGCCCGAATTCAGAGAAGAATAACGGATCTGATCTGCAAGTGGAAGAGCATTTATTATTAATGCTAGAGAGGCGTGTGAAGACCCGGAGCTTGTTACGGGTACGTTTACCATTAATAACTTATCAGCATCTATTATATTTGATACTGGTGCTGATAGAAGTTATATGTGTAGAGACTTTTACGCTAAATTGAATTGTTCATCATTACCTTTAGATGCTAAGTACATGATTGAGTTAGCTAATGGTAAACTAATTAAAGCCGATAAAATTTGCCGTGATTGTAAAATAAATTTAGCCGGAGAAACGTTTAAAATTGATTTGATACTCGTAGAATTAGGAAGTTTTGATGTAATAGTCGGCATGGACTGGATGTCCAAAATAGGAGCTGAAGTTGTGTGTGCCAAGAAGGCAATTCGCATTCCTCGTAAGGATAAAACGCCAGTAATGATTTATGGAGAGAAGGGTAACTCAAAGCTAAAACTCATTAGCTGTTTGAAAGCCCAAAAGTTCTTGAAGAAAGGGTGCTATGCAATCTTAGCACATGTTAATAAAGTCAAAACGAAGGAAAAAGGGAAGAGCATCAACGACGTGCCTGTAGCAAAAGATTTTCCTGAAGTATTTCCGGAAGAGTTGCCGGGATTACCTCCATTTAGATCTGTAGAATTTTAAATAGATCTAATACCAGGAGCTACACCAGTGGCTAGTGCTCCATACAGACTTGCACCATCTGAGATGAAAGAGTTACAAAGCCAGTTACAAGAATTACTAGACCATTCGACCAAGCACTTATTCGTCAAGAAGAAAGATGGATCCTTCCGAATGTGTATAGATTTCCGTGAATTAAATAAGTTAACTATCAAGAATCGGTATCCACTACCGAGAATTGACGACTTATTTGATCAACTGCAAGTATCATGTGTTTATTCGAAAATCGACCTAAGATCGGGCTATCATCAACTACGCGTCAAAGAAGAAGATATTCCAAAAACTGCTTTCCGGACACGCTACGATCATTACAAATTTTTTGTCATGCCATTTTGATTAACGAATACGCCAGCTGTATTCATGGACCTCATGAAACGAGTTTGTAGTCCGTATCTAGATAAGTTTGTTATCATTTTCATTGACGATATTCTCATCTATTCCAAAAATGAGCAAGAGCATGAGCAGCATTTAAGGTTGGTATTAGAATTGTTAAGGAAAGAACAGTTATACGCCAAATTTTCTAAATGTGCTTTTTGGTTGAAAGAAGTGCAATTTCTTGGTCACGTTGTTAGTAGCGGAATTCAGGTTGATCCAGCTAAAATTGAGGCCATTGAAAAATGGGAGACTCCTAAGACACCAACACAAATACGTCAATTTTTGGGCCTAGCCGGTTATTATAGAAGGTTTATTGAAGATTTTTCCCAAATAGCTAAACCATTGACAGCGTTAACACAAAAAGGGAAGAAGTATGAATGGACCTCTGAGCAGGAGAGTGCACTTTAATTACTGGAGAAGAAGTTGACTACGGCGCCTATTTTATCGTTACCTGAAGGGAACTATGATTTTGAGATATATTGTGACGCTTCGCGACAAGGTTTTGGTTGCGTCCTTATGCAACGAAAGAAAGTTATTGCGTACACATCCCGACAATTGAAGATTCACGAGCGAAATTATACGACGCATGATCTAGAACTGGGAGCAGTAGTGTTTGCATTGAAGATATGGAAACACTACTTATATGGGGTTAAATACACTGTGTTTACCGATCATAAAAGCCTTCAACATATTTTCAATCAGAAACAGCTGAACATGAGGCAACGTAGGTGGGTCGAGCTGATAAACGACTATGATTATGAGATTTGCTATCATCCCGGGAAAGCGAATGTAGTGGCCGACGCTCTAAGTAGAAAGGAACGAGAGCCAATTCGAGTACGAGCGATGAACATAAAAATTCGCATGAATCTCAACTCATAAATCAAAGAGGCTCAACGAGAAGCTCTTACTAAGGAAAACATAGGAAATGAAATAATGAAGAAGTATGAGAAGCAACTCGTTATACGGGAAGACGGAATTCGATGTTTTGCAAAACGTATTTGGGTACCAAAGTTGGGTGGATTAAGGAAGTTGATATTGAACGAGGCACATAAGATAAGATACTCGATACATCCTGGAGTTGGAACGATGTATCAAGATCTTAAGACGCATTATTGGTGGCCTAACTTAAAGACAGATGTTGCAGCATATGTCGGGGAATGTTTAACTTGTTCCGAAGTCAAAGCAGAACACCAAAAGCCGTCAGGGTTACTTCAACAACCAGAAATCCCAGAATGGAAGTGGGACGGTATTACCATGGATTTTATCACGAAGTTACCCAAGACTGCATGGAGTTATGACACCATTTGGGTAATAGTTGATCGTTTCACTAAATCTGCACATTTCTTGCCTATAAAAGAAACGGATAGAATGGAGAAACTATTACGATTTTACATAAAGGAAATTGTTTCAAGGCATGGAATACCTATTTCCATTATATCCGATCGTGATAGTAGATTTACATCAAAGTTCTGGAAATCACTACAGGAGGCCCTGGGAACTCGTTAGGATATGAGCACCGCATATCATCCGAAAACTGATGGGCAGAGTGAAAGAACAATTCAGACTCTTGAAGACATGCTCAGGGCATGTGTGATCGATTTTGGAAACGGATGGGATAAATATCTACCATTAGCAGAATTCTCGTATAATAATAGTTATCATGCGAGCATTAAAGCTGCACCATTTGAAGCACTGTATGGAAGGAAGTGTAGATCCCCTATCTGTTGGAATGAAGTAGGAGATCGACGATTAACTGGTCCCGAGATCATACACGAAACTACTGAGAAGATAGTACAAATCAAGGAGAGATTGAAAATAGCCCGTAGTTGCCAAAAGAGCTACGCCGATGTCCGAAGGAAACCATTAGAGTTTCAGATCGGTGACATGGTTATGCTAAAGGTGACCGTGAAGTTAAACAACTCAAGCAGAGCAACATACCAATCGTTAAGGTTCGTTGGAATGCTCGAAGGGGTCCCAAGTTTACTTGGGAACGAGAGGATCAGATGAAACAAAAGTACCCACATTTGTTTTTCGAGAACGCAAAATAGGTACAACTTTAAAATTTCGGGACGAAATTTATTTAACGGGTAGGTACTGTAACGACCCGGATTTTTTCGATCGTTTTATACATATAAGATTAATATTTACATAAATTAAACTTTACAAACATGATAAGTAATCCAAATTGTTGAGTCTTGGGTTTTTGAAAAGAGTTTTACACAATGTTTGACCGTCCAATTTGACCGATGATATCACGAACTATATAACATACAATAATTATACAATTGTGTACATATACGTATTTATACATATTTAACATGATCTAAAGATGGTTTAACATATCGTTGTGTACTAATAACAATGAGTTATAAGTATACTTTGAGGCTACTAACTTAAGTTTTCAAAACGATAACTATACGTAACATTCTTTAACATATATACCTATAACCTATAATGCTTATACAAGTATCGTGTGAATATGTATTTAATCACTTTTAAAGGGCTTAAATACATAAAACAATATAAGTATATTCACAAAAGATAGTTATATTTGAATTCTTGTTCCGTTTCCTCAAGATTTCTACACGTATACTTAGGGTATATGTACCCGTATTATACGCAGCTTCTAGATGTATTTACTATTGGTATATACCAATAGAAAATACCAATGATCAGCCATAAATGATTAAGAGACATGATAGCAACTTTTGGGAACCATCCTTGGTCATTAATCAAGACTTACGAACTAAAAATCAAAATAAAAATCCTTATATATACATACATATACACGTTTTTTTTACACATACATACACTTTCATATCAATTTTTCTTCAAGCTAGATTATCTTCTAAACTCTCTCATCTTCAAGCTTCATGTGTTCCTCAAGATCTTCATAAGTTTCTAGCTTCATAATTAAGGTAAAACTATGTTTAAACTTTGATTCAATTCATGTAAGTTAATTATCTTAAATCTAGATATAAACTTACTTACAACCTTTGTTTCTTTCATGATTTCACTTCTTAATATTCCAAGTCATCAAGAATAAGTTCATATCTTGTTTATTCAGTAAGTTTCTTCATCATACTTGAGGTATAACCTTTGTTCATCATCTTGTTCAATTATAACTATCTTATTAAGAATAAGCAAATCATAACAACAAGAACATAGTTTGAATGATTTCAAACTTGTTTGCAAACTAAATAGATCCTTCTAACTTGACTTTTAAAACACTTCAAGACCTGTAATATATCATAATGATATGCTAACTTAACAAGATACAACTTGATTTTACAAAGAACACCTTAAAACTGAATCTACATCGTTGGAGTGCAACCGGGGGCTGTTTTGGGTTGGATAATTAAAAACCATCTTAAACTTTGAATTGGAAGTTTATATTCGGGAAAAATGATATTTCTTATGAATATGTTAATATATAAAAATCTCATGGTGTAACTCAAAGTGTAAGTGTTTTTGTAAAAATGATCATCTAGGTGTTGTTTTTACAACGGAAATGATCACTTTCAAAAGATTCACCAAAGTTTGACCTATAACCTATGATTTCGAATGTAAACTAAGGTATTTATAGTTCATATTCATAAATAATGACTCGATCCAAGGAAGTGGCAAGTTGAACCAACAAAAATGGAGTTATATTGAAGAAACTACGGCTAAAACAAAATTGGGTATCCGAAGCTAGTTTAGCTACGAAATTAATTGGAGTAAAACTAAACTAATCGTATCTTTGCTAATTAATATGATATTTTATATATATTTACTTATGATTTGATTTTATATATTTCAGGACCACCCGTAAACAACACGAGAAGATTAATCATAAGACCTCATGATTGTACGCAACACATCATTTGACAACACGGTACTTTATGTACGCAACACGTCATTTGACAACATGGTACCATGGGTCGAGATTAATTTCTGATCAATACGAATATGATGGGGTCTTTATTTATTTTATTGAGCAACTAATTGTAGACCACTAACATCGGACTGCTAACTACGGACTAATAGATATTAAAAGTATTATAAGTATATATGTAACGATTATTTGAAAAGAAAATATGTTAATATGTTATATATATGGTTAGGTTCGTGATATCTATCGGAGACCAAGTCGTATTAAATATCTTCAAGGCAAAAGTGAGTATATAGTCCCACTTTTAAACTATAAATATTTCGGGATGAGAATACATGCATTTTATGATTTACGTTATGGACACAAGTGATTAAAAATATATATTCTACGTTGAGTTGTACCACTAGCATACTTCCCTGTAACTTGGTAACTACTATTTACATGAGGTATTTTAAACGCGAATCCTATTGATAGATCTATCGGGCCTGACAACCCCAACCGGACTGGACGACCAGTATTCAACGGTTGCACAGTACTTCGTTTAGTGACTACACTTGGTACGGTGTAGTGAGATTTTATAATAAAGGGAATATGCAACGTTGATTAAATTTAAGTATGGTTATCAAGTGCTCAACCACTTAGAATATTTTTATTAAAATGTTTATGTATATGAAATCTTGTGGTCTATATTTATAACGCTGCTAGCATTAAACCTATATCTCACCAACTTTATGTTGATGTTTTAAGCATGTTTATTCTTAGGTGATAATTAAAAGCTTTCACTGCATTATGCGGAATTGAAGCAGGATTTGGAGTATGCATATTTGTGTCAAAAATAAAACTGCATATCGGAAGATTTGTAATGTGAAATATGTTGGAAATCGTATTGTTATTATCAAATGTAAAGTTTGTAAAACTAAGATTATCGCTAAACGATAATCATTATTATGCTGTTTGAACCTTTGATTATAATAAAGGTTATGGTTTGTATTATAAAAATGTATGCAGATTTTGAAAAATGTCACATATAGAGGTCAATACCTCGCAATGACACCAATGAGTACGTGACGTTTATATTCGATATGAACGGGATGCTTCAGTTTAAATACCACTATGATACTTGTTTTTATTTAATATTGTATTTAGATACATCGAGAATCATCTTGGGGCTACTACTTCTCCACTAGCTACAAAACGTTGCTGCTATTATAACATCTTAGTTTCATTGTTCGAGTATTTTTAGCCGCTTTTTTATTTCTCTAGATTCATAACCTAGTTTTTGATTTTGTTTCTAAATTTCATATTGAATGCGAATATATGAGAGTGTAGTTTAGTTTTGATGATAATTAATGGCTGAAAAACACATATTTGAACTCACTACATTCTCCACAAAATCGGGAAAAATTTTGGGGAGAATTTTCCGAAAAATTTTCAATTGCGAATTAGGCCCAATTTCGCAAGATAAGTAGAAAAAAACGCTATGAGCAAGACTTCCTTAAGGCTTTCCCCCGTTCGAAGCAGTTTAGATTCCAAAAGACGTTTTACTATTTTTAAAGGTAAATTTTGCACTTTTAGATCTTAGGATAAGTAATACCTTCACATGTGAATGGTTATGCCTGTTTAAATACCACAATGATACTTGTTTTTATTTAATATTGTATTTAGGCACATCGAGAATCATATTGGGGCTACTATCTCACCACTAGCTACAAAACGTTGCTGCTTTTATAACGTCTTTGTTTTATTGCTCGAGTTTTTTTAGCCGCTTTTTTATTTCTCTAGATTCTTAACCTTATTTTTATTTTTTTCTAAATTGCATATTGAATGCAAATATATATGAGTGTAGTTTTGTTTTTATGATAATTAATGTCCGCAAAACACATATTTGTAGTCACTACATTATCTACAAATCGGGCAAAATTTTGTGGAGTTTTTCTGAAAACTTTGCAATTGCATATTAGGCCCATTTTCACAAGATAACTAGAAAATGACGTTACGAGCAAGAGTTTCTTAAGGGTTTCCCCTTTTCGAAGCAGTTTAGATTCCGGTAATGACATTTTACTATTTTTAAAGGTGAATTTTGCACTTTTAGATCTTAGGATAAGTAATACCTTCACATATGAATTGTTGTGCCTGTTTAAATACCACTATGATACTTTTTTTATTTAATATTATATTTAGGTACATAGAGAATCATGTTGGGGCTACTATCTCACCACTAGCTACAAAACGTTACTGCTTTTATAACGTGTTTTTTTTATTGCTCGAGTATTTTTAACCGCTTTTTTATTTCTCTAGATTCTTAACCTTTTTTGTTTGTTTCTACATTTCATAATGAATGCGAATATATTAGAGTGCAGTTTCGTTTTAATGATAATTAATGGCCACAAAACACATATTTGAAGTCACTACATTCTTCACAAAATTGGGTAAAATTTTGTGATAATTTTCCGAAGGATTTTCAATTGCATATTGGGCTCATTTTGGCAAGATAACTAGAAAACGGCGCTACGAGCAAGACTTCCTTAAGGCTTTCCCCCGTTCGAAGCATTTTAGATTCCGAAAATGACATTTTACTATTTTAAAGGTGAATTTTGTACTGTTAGATCTTAGGATAAGTAATACCTTCACATGTGATTTGTTGTGCATGTTTAAATACCACTATGATACTTGTTTTTATTTCTATTGTATTTAGGTACATCGAGAATCATGTTGGGGCAACTAACTTGTTACTAGCTACAAAATGTTGCTGCTTTTATAACGTCTTTGTTTTATTATTCGAGTATTTTAGGCGCTTTTTTATGTCTCTAGATTCATAACCTTATTTTTATTTTTGTTTCTAAATTGCATATTGAATGCGAATATATGAGAGTGTAGTTTCGTTTTGATGATAATTAAAGGCCACAAAACACATACAAAATTGGGCAAAATTTTGTGGAGTATTTTACGAAAAAAATTTAATGGCAGATTCAGACCATTTTCACAAGATAACTAGAAAACGGCGCTACGAGCAAGACTTCTTTAAGGCTTTCCCCCGTTCAAAGTAGTTTAGATTCAGAAAATGACATTTTACTATTTTTAAAGGTGAATTTTACACTTTTAGATCTTAGGATAACTAATACCCTCACATGTGAATTGTTGTGCCTATTTAAATACCATTATGATACTTTTTTTTATTTTATATTATATTTAGGTACATCGAGAATCATGTTGGGGGTACTATCGTTGCTTTTTTTATAACATGTTTGTTTTATTGCTCACGTATTTTTAGCCGCTTTTTCATTTATCTAGATTCATAACCTTATTTGTTTTTGTTTTTAAATTTCATATTGAATGCGAATATATGAGAGTGTAGTTTCCTTTTAATGATAATTAATGGCGACAAAACACATATTTGAAGTCACTACATTCCCCACAAAATTGGGCAGAATTTTGTGGTGAATTTTTCGAAGGATTTTCAATTGCAGATTAGGCTCATTTTCGCAAGATAACTAGAAAACGGCTCCACGAGCAAGATTTCCATAAGACTTTCCTGTGTTCGAAGCAGTTTAGATTCCGAAAATGACATTTTACTATTTTTAAAGATGAATTTTGCACTTTTAGATCTTAGGATAAGTAATACCTTCACATGTAAATTGTTGTGCCCGTTTAAATATCACAATGATACTTGTTTTTATTTAAGATTGCATATAGGTACATCGAGAATCATGTTGGGGTTACTATCTCACCACTAGCTACAAAACGTTGCTGCTTTTATAACGTCTTTGTTTTATTGTTCAAGTATTTTTAGACGCTTTTTTATTTCTCTAGATTCATAGCCTTATTTTCATTTTTATTTCTAAATTTCATATTGAATACGAATATATGAGAGTGTAGTTTCGTTATATTGATAATTAATGGCCAAAAATACATATTTGAAGTCATTACATTCCACACAAAATTGGGCAAAAATTTGTGGAGAATTTTCCGAAAAAATTTTAATTGCAGATTAGGCCCATTTTCGCAAGATAACGAGAAAACGACGCTACAAGCAAGACTTTCTTAAAGCTTTCCACCATTCGAAGCAGTTTAGATTCCGAAAATGACATTTTACTATTTTTAAAGGTGACTTCTAAATTGCATATTGAATGCGAATATAAGAGAGTGTAGTTCCATTTTTATGATAATTAATGGCCGCAAAACACATATTTGAAGTCACTACATTCTCTACAAAATCCGGCAATTTTACTTAATGGCCAAAAACACATATTTGAAGTCACTACATTCCCCACAAAATTGGGTAAAAATTTGTTGTGGATTTTCTGAAGGATTTTCAATTGCAGATTAGGCCCATTTTCACAAGATAACTTGAAAATAGTGCTATGAGCAAGACTTCCTTAAGGCCTTCCACCGTTCGAAGTAGTTTAGGTTCCGAAAGTGATATTTTACTAATTTTAAAGGTGAATTTTTCACTTTTAGATCTTAGGATAAGTAATACCTTCTCATGTGAATTGTTGTGCCTGTTTAAATACCACTATGATACTTGTTTTTATTTAATGTTGTATTTACGTACATCAAAAATCATGTTGGGGCTACTATCTCACCACTAGCTACAAAACGTTGCTTCTTTTATAATGTCTTTGTTTTATTGTTCGAGTATTTTTAGCCGCTTTTTTATTCCTCTAGATTCATAAACTTATTTTTGTTTTTATATCTAAATTTCATATTGAATATGAATATATGAGAGTGTAGTTTCATTTTAATGATAATTAATGGCCACAAAACACATATTTGAAGTCACTACGTTCCCCACAAAATTGGGAAAAATTTTGTGGTGAATTTTTCGAAAGATTTTCAATTGCAGATTAGGCCCATTTTCGCAAGATAACTAGAATACGGTGCTACGAGCAAGACTTCTTTAAGGCTTTCTCCAGTTCAAAGAAATTTAGATTCCAAAAAGACGTTTTACTATTTTTAAAGGTGAATTTTGTACTTTTATATCTTAGGATAAGTAATACCTTCACATTTGAATTTTTGTGTCTGTTTAAATACCACTATAATACTTGTTTTTATTTAATATTGTATTTAGGTACATCGAGAATCATGATGGGGCTACTATCTCACCACTAGCTACAAAACGTTGTTGCTTTTTTAATGTCCTTTTTTATTTCTCGAGTATTTTTAGCCGCTTTTTTATGTCTCTAGATTCATAACCATATTTTTTTTGTTTCTAAATTCATATTGAATGCGAATATATGAGAGTGTAGTTTCGTTTAAATCGTAATTAATGGCCACAAAACATATATTTGAAGTCAATACATTCCCACAAAATTGGGCAAAATTTTGTGGTGAATTTCTCGAAAAAATTTTAATTGCATATTAGGCCCATTTTCACAAGATAACTCGAAAATGGTGCTGCTAGCAAGACTTCCTTAAGGCTTTCCCCAATTCAAAGCAGTTTAGGTTCTGAAAATGATATTTTACTAATTTTAAAGGTGAATCTTGCACTTTTAGATCTTAGGATAAGTAATACTTTCACATGTGAATTGTTGTTCTTGTTTAAATACCCCTATGATACTTGTTTTTATTTAATATTGTATTTACGTACATCGAGAATCATGTTAAGGCTACTATCTCACCACTAGCTACAAAACGTTGCTGCTTTTATAACGTCTTTGTTTTATTGTTCGAGTATTTTTAGTCTCTTTTTTATTTCTCTAGATTCATAACCTTATTTTTATTTTTATTTCTAAATTTTATATTGAATGCGAATATATGGGAGTGTAGTTTAATTTACATGATAATTAATGGCCGCAAAACACATATTTGAAGTCACTACATTTCCCACAAAATTGAGCAAAATTTTGTGTTGAATTTTTCGAAAATTTTTAAATTACAGATTAGGCCCATTCCGCAAGATAACTCGAAAATGGCGCTACGTTCAAGACTTCCTTAAGGCTTTTCCCCGTTCGAGACAGTTTATATTCCGAAAATGACATTTTACTATTTTTAAAGGTGAATTTTGCACTTTTAGATCTTACAATAAGTAATACCTTCACATGTGAATTATTATGCCTGTTTAAATACCACTATAATATTTGTTTTTATTTAATATTGAATTTAGGTACATCGAGATTCATAACCTAGTTTTTGTTTTTGTTTCAAAATTTCATATTGAATGTGAATATATGAGAGTGTAATTTTATTTTAATAATAATTAATGGTCGCAAAACACATATTTGAAGTAAGTACATTCCCCACATAATCGGGCAAAATTTTGTGGAGAATTTTCTAAAAATAAATCCATTTGCAGATTAGGCCTATTTCCGCAAGATAACTAGAAAACGGCGCTACGATCAAGACTTCCTTAAGCTTTTCCCCGTTCGAAGCAGTTTAGATTTCAAAAATGACAATTTAATATTTTTAAAGGTTAATTTTGCACTTTTAGATCTTAAGATAAATAATACCTTCACATGCGAATTGTTGTGCATGTTTAAATACCACTATGATACTTGTTTTTATTTAATATGGTATTTAGGTATATCGAAAATCATATTGGGGCTACAATCTCACAACTAGCTACAAAACGTTGTTGCTTTTATAACATTTTTGTTTTATTGTTCGAGTATTTTTAGCCTCTTTTTTATTTCTCTAGATTCATAACCTTATTTTTGTGTTTGTTTCTATATTTCATATTAAATGCGAATATATGAGAGTGTAGTTTCGTTTTAATGATAATTAATGGCCACAAAACACATATTTGAAGTCACTACATTCTAGACAAAATTTGGCAAAACTTTATGGTGAATTTTCTGAATAATTTTCAAGGGCAGATTAGGCCCATTTTCGCAAGATAACTAGAAATGACAATACGTGCAAAAGTTCCTTAAGACTTCCCCAGTTCGAAGCAGTTTAGATTCCAAAAATGATATTTTACTTTTTTTAAAAGTGAATTTTGCGTTATTAGATCTTAGGATAAGTAATAGTTTCACATGTGAATTATTGTATATGTTCTAATACTACTATGATACTTGTTTTTATTTAATAATGTATTTAGGGACATCGAGAATCATGTTGGGGTTATTCTCTCATCATTAGCTACAAAGCGTTGCTGCTTTTATAACGTCTCTGTTTTATTGTTCGAGTATTTTTAGCCGCTTTTTTATTTCTCTAGATTCATAACTGTATTTTTGTTTTTATTTCTAAATTTCATATTGAATGCGAATATATGAGAGTGTAGTTTCGCTTTGATGATAATTAATGGCCGCAACACACATATTTGAAGTCACTACATTCCCCACAAATCGGGCAAAATTTTGTGGAGAATTTTCCAAAACAATTTCAATTGCAGATTAGACCCATTTTTACAAGATAACTAGATAACGGCGCTTCGTGCAAGACTTCCTTAAGACTTTTCCCCGTTCGAAGCAGTTTAGATTCTGAAAATAACATTTGACTATTTTTAAAGGTGAATTTTGCACTTTTAGATCTTAGGATAAGTAAAAAAAATCACATGTGAAATGTTGTGCCAGTTCTAATACTACTATGTTACTTGTTTTTATTTAATATTGTATTTAGGTACATCGAGAATCATGTTGGGGCTACTATCTCACCACTAGCTACAAAACGTTGCTGCACTTATAACGTCTCTGTTTTATTGTTCGAGTATTTTTAGTCGTTTTTTTATTTCTCTAGCTTCATAACCATATATTTTTTTCTAAATTTCATATTGAATGCGAATATATGAGAGTGTTGTTTCGTTTTAATGGTAATTAATTGCCACAAAACATATATTTGAAGTCACTACATTCCCCACTAAATTAGGCAAAATTTTGTGGTGAATTTTCCGAAAAATTTTCAATTTCAGATTAGCCCATTTTCACAAGATAACTAGAAAATGGTGTTGCGATCAAGACTTCCTTAAGGCTTTCCCTAATTCGAAGCAATTTAGGTTCCGAAAATGACATTTTATTATTTTTAAAGGTTAATTTTGCACTTTTAGATCTTAGGATAAGTAATACCTTCACATACGAATTGTTGTGCATGTTTAAATATCACTATGATACTTTTTTTTTATTTAATGTTGTATTTAGGTACATCGAGAATCATGTCGGGGCTACTATCTCACCACTAGCTACAAAACTTTGCTGCTTTATAACGTCTTAGTTTTATTGTTCGAGTATTTTTAGCCGCTTTTTTATTTCTGTAGATTCATAACCTTATTTTTATTTCTGTTTCTAAATTTCATATTGAATTCGAATATATGAGAGTGTCATTTCGTTTTAATGATAATTAATGGCCACAAAACACATATTTGAAGTCACTACATTCCAGACAAAATTTGGCAAAATTTTGTGGTGAATTTTCTGAATAATTTTCAAATGCAGATTAGGCCCATTTCGCAAGATAACTAGAAAACAACGCTACGAGCAAGACTTCCTTAAGGCTTTCCCCCGATCGAAACAGTTTAGATTCCAAAAATGATATTTTACTATTTTTAAAGGTGAATTTTGCACTATTAGATCTTATGATAAGTAATACCTTCACATGCGAATTGTTGTGTATGTTCTAATACTACTATAATACTTGTTTTTATTTAATATTGTATTTGGGGACATCGAGAATCATGTTGCTGCTACTATCTTTCCACTAGCAACAAAACGTTGCTACTTTTATAACGTCTTTGTTTTATTGTTCGAGTATTTTTAGCCGCTTTTTTATTTGTCTAGATTCATAACCTTATTTTTGTTTTTGTTTCTAAATTTCATATTGAATGCGAATATATGAGAGTGTTGTTTCGCTTTGATGATAATTAATGGCCGCAAAATACATATTTGAAGTTAGTACATTCCCCATAAAATCAGGCAAATTTTTGTGCTGAACTTTTCGAATAATTTTCAAATGCATATTAGGTCCATTCTCGCAAGATAACTAGAAAATGGCGCTACGAGCAAGACTTCCCGAAGGCTTTCCCCCCGTTCGAAGTATTTTAGATTCCGAAAATTATATTTTAATATTTTTAAAGGTTAATTTTGCACTTTTATATCATAGGATAAGTAATACCTTCACATTAAAATTGTTGTGCCTGTTTAAATACCACTATGATAATTATTTTATTTAATAATGTATTTAGGGACATCGAGAATCATGTTAGGGCTACTATCTTTCCACTAGCAACAAAACGTTGCTGCTTTTAAAACGTCTTTGTTTTATTGTTTGAGTATTTTTAGCCGATTTTTTATTTTCAAGATTCATAACCTTATTTTTGTTTTTGTTTCTAAATTTCATATTGAATACGAATATATGAGAGTGTAGTTTCACTTTAATGACAATTATTGGCCGTAAAACACATATTTGAAGTTAATACATTCCCCTCAAAATTGGGCAAAATTTTGTGGAAAATTTTCTGAAACATTTTCAATTGCAAATTAGGCCCATTCTCGCAAGATAACTAGAAAATGGCGCTACGAGCAAAACTTCCTTAAGGCTTTCCCCCCGTTCGAATCAGTTTAGATTCCAAAAATGACATTTTACTATTTTTAAAGGTGAAATTTGCACCTTTAAATCATAGGATAAGTAATACCTTCACATGTGAATTGTTGTGCCTGTTTAAATACCACTATGATATTTGTTTTATTGCTCGAGTATTTTTAGCCGCTTTTTTAGATTCATAACCTTATTTGTATTTTTGTTTCTAAATTTTATATTGAATGCGAATATATGAGAGTGTAGTTTCGCTTTGATGATAATTAATGGCAGCAAAACACATATTTGAAGTTAGTACGTGTAGTGACCCGAACTTTTCCATGTTTATATATATTAATTGAGATAGATATTTACATGATTAAATGTTTCCAACATGTTAAGCAATCAAACTTGTTAAGACTTGATTAATTGAAATATGTTTCATATAGACAATTGACCACCCAAGTTGACCGGCGATTCACGAACGTTAAAACTTGTAAAAACGACATGACGATATATATATGGATATACATATGGTTAACATGAGATTATGATGAGTAAGTATCTCCATAAGTATATTAACAATGAGTTATATACATATAAACAAGACTACTAACTTAAGGATTTCGAAACGAGACATATATGTAACGATTATCGTTGTAACGACATTTAAATGTATATATATCATATTAAGATATATTAATATATCATAATATCATGATAATATAATAATTTAACATCTCATTAGATATAATAAACAATGGGTTAACAAAATTAATTGAGATCGTTAACTTAAAGGTTTCAAAACAACACTTACATGTAACGACTAACGATGACTTAACGACTCAGTTAAAATGTATATACATGTAGTGTATTTAGATGTATTAAAACACTCATACTTAACGAAAATGGTTACAGTTAATTTCCCATTCTTTTCTTTCATCAAGAATTTTAGTCGTATTCTTACCCGTATTATACACAGCTTCAAAACGTACTTACTATGGGTATATACCAATAGGAACTAGCATGGGATTCCACTCATGATTATGTCATGTATGACTAATCAATTTTAACTTCTACCATGAGCTAGTCAACTAACTAGAACTCCTTTTAACCCCACTCACCACTCACCAATTACCACTCATCATTCACTCCATTTCACTTCCAATTCTCTTTCTAATTCTCTCTCAACACACACACACTATTATGAACGTATTTTTCCAGTAGTTAATCATCATCTTCATCAAAAATCACTTCAAGAATCAAGCTATAATCATCATAGGAAGAACACTTCAAGAACACTTCAAAAATCCCTTCAAGTTTACTAATTTACTTCCAAGCTTTCTAATCCATTCCAAGTAATCATCTAAGATCAAGAAACCTTTATTATATATAGTAGGTTATCTTTCTTATTCAAGGTAATATTCATATTCAAACTTTGATTCAATTTCTATAACTATAAACTATCTTAATTCGAGTAAAAATCTTACTTGAACTTGTTTTTGTGTCATGATCCTACTTTAAGAACTTTCAAGCCATCCAAGATCCTTTGAAGCTAGATCATTTCTTGTCACTTCCAGTAGGTTTACCTACTAAACTTTAGGTAGTAATGATGTTCATAACATCATTCGATTCATATATATAAAACTATCTTATTCGAAGGTTTAAACTCGTAATCACTAGAACATAGTTTAGTTAATTCTAAACTTGTTCGCAAATAAAAGTTAATCCTTCTAACTTGACTTTTAAAATTAACTAAACACATGTTCTATATCTATATGATATGCTAACTTAATGATTTAAAACCTTAAAACACGAAAAACACCGTAAAACCGGATTTACGCCGTCGAAGTAAGGGAAGATATGGAATTTGATATTAACGCCATCTGGAGGCGTATGTCCCACTTTAATGAATTTCACGCCAGTGGAAATCATACATACTTAGATATAGACAGAGCTGAACTCCGGGTGATTCATAGATTCTTAGCAAACACAATTACACAAAGGGGAAGAAATAAGGAGAAATTGACCGTAAACGATTTGTTCTACCTCAAGTGTATTAGAGACCCGAGGAGTTTCGTTAACATTCCCTATTGTGTTGGTTATTATCTCGCTAATGTAGTTTCGGGGATGAAATCGGGGAGTATTATAGGTGGTGGTATTTTCATTACTCTCATTGGAGAGTATTTAGGTGTAGATAAGCACCAAGGGGGTCCAATGAACGAAATAGAGGACGGAGGTGAAACTATAAGTTCAAACCTTTATCACGGTGCAAGGGTATTATTGATGAGACGTGGTCGGGTATATCGATACGAGGGACCTCAGTGACAGGTAGAAAGAGGTTCGGATGATGAAATGGAAGAGGCGAACAACATTATAGGAGTTGTTCGGGAGACTGCTCTTGATTTAGGCATTCGTATGGAGGATGAATACATGACGAACTATGATAGGCATATGCAGTACGAGGCATGGCAACGTCGGAATGACTACGAGCATTCCCGGCAACGAGAGCATGGCCGATAGGATTATCATCAGCGCCAAATTATAAGCCAGTTGCAGCCTGGCGAGATGTATTATCCGACCCGACCCGCATACTATCCCGCACATCAGCCAGAAATGAGACCACCCTATGATTCATATGATTATGACGCAGCATACCAGTTCACCTATAATCAGCCATGGAACGGTGACGCGAACATGAATTGGGATCCATATCCTAATTTTCCTCCTAACCCACCTCCTGATCAGTAGAGATAAGTTGGTAATTTTTATTTTTATTTTAAACACTTAACATTTTATTACGTTTATGTAATGTTTGATATTCTTATTATTATTGTGTACTAATATTTTTCTTATAGTTTGAAAGTGGGATGCCAAAGTTCCATTTCAAATTGCATGTATGATTATATTTGTATTGTATGTATTCTCTTTTATGCACAAAACAGGGTAAAACAACGCATTTTCAAAGACTGGCATTAAGTTCAGCAAAAGCAACAAATTTTGACGATAAGATGAAAAATATATGTGAAATAGCAACAAGACGGAATGAACAAATGATGTGCACCATTTATCATTCAGCAAACAAACGCCAATATATTTGGAAACTTTGGTAAAAATTTAATCATTTTCACACAAATCACCCTCAATAATTTAAATTGTTACTGATTTCTTGCAAATGAGGGCATTGCAAGATCTTAAGTGTGGGAAGGGGTTAAATTCTTTCGGATTTTAAAATTTTTATATTAAACACTTGGTTACCATTAAAAATACTAGTAAAGCAGTAGTTGTATTAGAATCTAGTGCTCTCTGATAAAAAAAGAACAGCCCTAGTCTTATATACTGACTACCCAATTCTAGTAAAAATTTTCAAAATTTTCAATTAAATGAATTCAAATCATGTTTATACATATTTATGAACGATAAAACTAGGTTTTAACACCGAAATTATTGTTACCTCGGAAAGGACATAAATTGAGAAACAAACTAAAATGTTAAAATTCATTTAAAATGGAATAGAGAACGATAAAAAGGAAAATAAAAGCCAAGTGTGGGAAAATTTACCAAGTTATTTTAAACATATGCCACATATATCTGTAACAAATAACTGAAAATACTTTTGCTTTGAACTAAACTAAACTGTTTTACCCGATGAAAGAAAAGAAGAGATGGATCTACACGATGAATCAATTCCATCATTAAAAGGAAGTAAAGTCTTCCGAAAAAGACACGCGCTTCTTGATTTAGGTCATGAAGTTGTCGTTCAGACCAGCTGTAGGTTGACGAAAAATCTAGAAAAGTCATCACTAAAATCAGCAGGAAATCCACGGACCTCAGCATTAAACAGGGTCGCCAAGTGGTCAGATTTATCCTAACCATGAGAAGGATTTATCTCGTACAATGGGGGGGCACCGTGCAAATTAGTTTGATAAGACTAATGAATCAGATCCCCAGAAAGGATAATCTCCTTAAAGATTAAAAATCAGCTTTTAAGACTGATATTACTCAATCCTTGAGATTGACCTTAAAGATTGAGAATTCAAACTCATGGAATTCAATGATATCTAAACTCGAGCTTGAACGAGAAAATATTTTGATCAAAAATACAAACCGATTTGTTTTCTGAAAATCCATTTTCAATATGTTCATTACCATTGAACGTAAAATCCTAGGAATTCACCTGGAATTCATTAGGTCACCTGAACCAAATCGGGTGTCAACCGTAAGAACGGTGGTTGCATAGTGGTCAAAGACAGGACCTTGTGCCAGACCGAAAAATTATAAGGGTGAGCTTTACTATTGCTCCTACCAAGGATAGTAATTGCGTCCGACACGTTATAGACCATAATCAAAAGCATGTCACAGGACATTGCCTTAACAGTTGCTTGTTCAACGCTTTCCTTTACAACCGGACGGTAGTTTACCGAAAGGTAATATACGGAACAAGTAAACTGAACGTGTTGCTTTCCAAATACAAGGTTAGCAAGTGGGTGACACAAAACCGCAAGTTTTGAGCTAAAATTTTCAAATCTGAAACCCACAAAACCCACAAAAATATTTTGCAAACACCGGTAAAGGGTTATCCCGGAAAACTTATCTAGGGTAAAAACTAGATTTCAAAAGATCAAATGTTTTCATAAAGATCCAATTTCCTTAATGGATCTAAATTTTTATAGTCATGTGGGACTGTAAACCATATCGTTACTACCATTGTTTATACCGCCGTATAGAAATCACTGATGTACAAAGTGTGAAGAATAAAGAAGTGATTCTAGTATTTCAAGACAATATTGCTTGAGGACAAGCAACGCTCAAGTGTGGGAATATTTGATAATGCTAAAAACGAACATATATTTCATAGCATTATTCCTCAAGAAAGACAAGCTTTTAGTTGCAATTGTTCTATTTACAAGTGATATTCGTTTAAATAATAAAAGGTGAAGACAAAAGACAGATTCGACGAATTGAAGACGCAAACGACCAAAAAGCTCAAAAGAACAAAAGACAATCAAAAAGGTTCAAAATATTGATGAGGAACGTCTCAAAATGACAAGAGTACAAGTTACAAAACGCAAAGTACACGATATAAAATAATACGCGAAGACGTCCGAAAATCCGGAACCGGGACCTGAGCCAAGAAAAAACGCCCGACGCAACGGACCAAAAATATCTAGTCTACTATGCACAAGAATATAATATAATATATATATAATTATATATAATTATATATTATATATATTATTATTATTATATTACGTCGGCAAGAAGAAAACAAAGCAATTTGGCTGGATCCAGGGTGGCCATGCGACTCGCATGGCCAGAGGCACAAATCCATGCGAGTCGCATGGAGTGAAAATGTTGGTCAGGTCCTATATAAAGCCAGTTTTCTGCCGAGTTTGATACAGATAATTTTAATCTCTCTCAATATATACGATATATATATATATATAATTTATATTTTAATTTTAATTTTAATTATAATTCTAATAATAAGGGTATGTTAGCGAATGTTGTAAGGGTGTAAGTCGAAATTCTGTCCGTGTAACGCTACGCTATTTTTAATCATTGTAAGTTATGTTCAACCTTTTTATATTAATGTCTCGTAGCTAAGTTATTATTATGCTTATTTAAAACGAAGTAATCATGATGTTGGGCTAATTACTAAAATTGGGTAATTGGGCTTTGTACCATAATTGGGGTTTGGACAAAAGAACGACACTTGTGGAAATTAGACTATGGGCTATTAATGGGCTTTATATTTGTTTAACTAAATGAAGGTTTGTTAATGTTAATATAAAGATTTACAATTGGGCGTCCCTATAATTTACCATATACACTCGATCGGACACGATGGGCGGGGTATTTATATGTACGAATAATCGTTCATTTAACCGGACACGGGAATGGATTAATAGCCACTAGAATAATTAAAACAGGGGTGAAATTACATTCAAGGGTAATTGGTGTAATTGCTAACAAAGTAGTAAAACCTTGGTTTACACGCAGTCGATAACCTGGTGTATTCATTAAACAAAGTATTAAAACCTTGTTACAATTCGAATCCCCAATTAGTTGGAATATTTATCTTTGGGTATAATAATAATTTGACAAGGACACTTGCAATTTATATTTATGACTGATGGACTGTTATGGACAAAAACCAGACGGACATATTAAATAATCCAGGACAAAGGACAATTAACCCATGGGCATAAAACTAAAATCAACACGTCAAACATCATGATTACGGAAGTTTAAATAAGCATAATTCTTTTATTTCATATTTAATTTCCTTTATTTTATATTTAATTGCACTTCTAATTATCGCACTTTTATTTATTGTTATTTAATCGCACTTTTAATTATCGTACTTTTTAATTATCGCAATTTTATTATTCGCAATTTCATTATCGTTATTTACTTTACGCTTTAATTTAAGTCTTGTATTTATTTTATATTTACATTAGGTTTTAACTGCGACTAAAGTTTTAAAATCGACAAACCGGTCATTAAACGGTAAAAACCCCCCTTTATAATAATAATATTACTTATATATATATTTGTATTTTTATAAAAGTAAACTAATATAGCGTTGAGCTTTGTTTAAAGATTTCCCTGTGGAACGAACCGGACTTACTAAAAACTACACTACTGTACGATTAGGTACACTGCCTATAAGTGTTGTAGCAAGGTTTAAGTATATCCATTCTATAAATAAATAAATATCTTGTGTAAAATTGTATCGTATTTAATAGTATTTCCTAGTAAAATAATAACTATTTTATATACACCTCGCTTTGACATCAAGTATTTTTGGCGCCGCTGCCGGGGACATTCGCCGAAGCGAAACGCCATATTTTTAATTTTTAAGTTATAATTAGTTTTGGTAAAATTTATATTTTTAAAAATTAAAAAAATATATAAAAAAAAGAGCTTTTAAAATCGAAAAAAAAAAGAGTATTTTAAGTATATTTTTAAGTTTTTCTTTTATTTTTACAAAATTATAAAGTATTTTAAGTTTATCTTTAGTTTTTAAAATTAAGTTTTATTTTAATTATATATATTTATCTTTTAAATATAAAACAGAAAAATATAAATAAATAATAAATATTACGTTTGAACCTGTCATTGAACCCCCTGATTTGAACCTGCAAGGAAGGTCATGCGACTCGCATGACCCCCTCCCTAAAATCATGCGACTCGCATGATGACCCAGGTCAGGCCACATGTAAACCCTAATTCTGCATTTAATGCGGAGTATAATATATTATTATTATAATAAAACCTAGTTTGATTATTATTAATTAAGTTTTTAGTTTAATTATTTTTAACTACTTTTAATTAGTTTTATTATATTTAAAACTTAATACTTTAATATAATTAATATAAAAATAATATTTTAATAAAAATTGTATTTTTATAACTTTTTATAACTTTTAATATTTTGTCCCTTTTTAATCGTTGTAGCGTAATATTTGTATCTTTTAGCTCATATTTAATTTTAAACTTAGTTTTTGCTATAGTTATTTTTACTCCTAGATTTTTAGGCTTTGCCGTAGAATTCCTTAAGTGCTTTTTCTTTAGACTAAGAATTAGGTGCTTTAGAATTTTGCGACGCATTTTTAAGTTTTAGTTTCTTTTTAAGTTATTTCCATTTGGGATTTAGTTTTTCCTGTAAGCTTTAATATTTTTAGACCTTTTACTATGTATCAATTATCATTCCAATTAGTAATATCAATTTGCGATTATAATTTTAAGTTAGTTGTAGTAATAAGGTTAAATTAGTTAAGTATTTTTAAGTTTTTATAAGTTTCTTTTATTTTTCCGTCACCTTTTATTTTTCAACCATTTTTCTTTTTCGACCTTTTGCGACGAACTCTTTTTCTCTCTTATTTCTCGCTATTCTAGTTTTAGGACTTAGAATTTTTTTTTCTACTTCTTATCTAAATTTCTTAAAATTACGAAAATTTATTTTGAGTGTTTAAATTAATAGACATCAAAATTTTCTGGTTCGTAGTAATAGTTGGATTTGTACGTGGACCGGGTTATTGGAGCCAAACAGTCCTCAATTATATTGAGACCAAACGAATCCTGCCCCTCTGCTGCATCTTTTGGCTATTCGAAACGTGGGCAAAATCAGAAAAGTCTATTGATTGGATAACTTATTATAATTTTTCTTTCCTTTTAAAAACTAATAGGATATTCAGTGAATGCACCGAGCAAGACGTTCATCACCTTTTGTACGTTCACCACCTGTAACTCGATCAAGACATCGTTTAACAAATATAACCGCCGTTGATTTTTCTTTAGAATCGTCATCCAGTCGACCAAGTACTTCAGTTCAAATTTCCGATAATCCATTTTTTGAACCCAACCTCACAATTGAGAATCCAGAGAATATTCAGGAACGGTTCATAGATCCTGAACCATTAAACTTTCCTCCGGAACCACCAATCATTCAAACAGAGATTGTTGAGGAACGAACCATTAAATCAGAATCATCTAGTGATACCGATTCAACAAATTCAATTATGGAGAATCTAGAACCTCTAAGTATGGAAGACCGAATGAGAGCTAAACGCACTGGCCAAGGTCACGCAATTACTCATCCAGACATTAATGCGCCAGATTATGAAATCAAAGGACAAATTCTACACATGGTGACTAATCAATGCCAATTTAGTGGTGCGCCGAAGGAAGATCCAAATGAACATCTACGTACCTTTAATAGGATCTGCACACTATTTAAAATCCGAGAAGTGGAGGATGAACAGATATATCTCATGTTATTTCCCTGGACTTTAAAGGGAGAAGCCAAAGATTGGTTGGAATCGTTACCTGAAGGGGCGATCGATACATGGGATGTTTTAATTGACAAATTTCTTAAACAATTCTTTCCTGCATCTAAAGCCGTAAGACTTCAAGCAGAAATTGTTACGTTCACACAGAAGCCAAATGAAACTCTATATGAGGCGTGGACAAGATATGGAAAGTTATTAAGAGGATGTCCGCAACATGGTTTAGACACCTGTCAAATAGTACAAATATTCTACCAAGGATGCGACATCACTACAAGAAAAGACATAGATATAGCAGCTGGTGGTTCTATTATGAAGAAAACCGAAACTGATGCTTACAAAATTATTGATAATACTGCTTCCCACTCGCATGAGTGGCACCAAGAAAAAGATATCATTAGATCATCTAAAGCAGCTAGAGCCGATTCTAGCCATGACTTAGATTCCATTTCCGCAAAGATAGATGCTTTCGAAAGACGAATGGAAAAGATGACTAAAGATATTCACTCAATACGAATTAGTTGTGAGCAGTGTGGAGGACCACATTTGACAAAAGATTGTCTCAGTATTGAATTAACAATGGAACAAAGAGAGAATATTTCATACATAAACCAAAGGCCTGGAAATAATTATCAGAATAATTATCAACCGCCAAGACCGATTTACAATCAAAACCAGAATTATAACCGAAATATTCCATACAACAACCAACAAGGTCCTAGCAATCAACAAGTATCCAATAATACTTATAATCAGCAAAGACCTAATTTTCAAAACAAACCACCACAACAAACCGATGATAAAAAGCCGAATTTAGAAGATATGATGACAAAGCTAGTTGAAACTCAAACGCAGTTTTTCACATCTCAAAAACAAACAAATGAACAAAATGCTCAAGCATTTAGAAATCAACAAGCTTCTATTCAAAATCTGGAACAAGAAGTAAGTAACCTAGCAAGGTTAATAGGTGAAAGAAAACCGGGAAGTCTACCTAGTGATACAAATGCTAACCCCCGGAATGAAACAGCTAAAGCTATTACCACAAGAAGTGGTACAACACTTAAACCACCTGAAATACCTGTAACTTCTGATGAAACTATTCCTACTCTACAAGAACCACAACCTGATCAAGATAAGGAAAAAGAACCGGTAGTTGAAAAGGTTAATGAAGATAACACAGTTAAGGATAAACCTTATGTTAAACCATACCAACCACCGCTTCCTTACCCGAGTAAAATGAAGAAGGAAAAACTTGAAGCCGAGCAATCCAAATTCTTGGATATGTTTAAACAGATAAATGTAAATCTTCCTTTCATTGATGTGATTTCAGGAATGCCTAGATATGCTAAATTCTTGAAAGATCTAATCTCAAATAGAAAGAAAATGGAAGAACTCTCGGCTGTTACTATGAATGCTAATTGTTCAGCAGTGCTGTTGAATAAGATACCAGAAAAACTATCTGATCCAGGAAGTTTCACAATTCCATGTTTTCTGGGTAGTCTTAGTTCAATAGAAGCATTGGCAGACTTAGGTGCTAGTATAAATCTAATGCCGTATTCACTATACGCTAAACTAGACCTTGGAGAATTGAAACCAACCAGAATAAGCATACAACTAGCCGATAGATCAATAAAATATCCTAGAGGGATAATGGAAAACATGCTAGTTAAAGTTGGTACTTTAGTATTTCCAGTAGATTTTGTTGTTTTGGACATGGAAGAAGATTCTCAAGTTCCTCTCATATTAGGAAGACCATTCTTAAACACGGCTAAAGCAATGATAGACGTGTTCGGTAAGAAACTGACCCTAAGTATAGAGGATGAGAGTGTTACCTTTTCAGTGGATAGAGCAATGCAACAACCACAATCTGCAGATGATACATGTTATTATATTCAAACTATAGATGCACATGCAGAATTATTAGAAGAATTTCCAGAATTACAAGGAACAGGAGAATGTTCTTTAGGAGAAGGTAATGAACCAATTGATGAAGCTGAAATGTTAGCTACACTTATAGCTAATGGATATGAACCAACAACAGAAGAAATTCAAATGCTAAAAGAAGAAGACAGATATCGATATAAATCATCGATAGAAGAACCTCCAAAATTAGAGTTAAAGCCACTTCCAAACCATTTGGAATACGCTTATTTACATGGTGAATCTGAATTACCTGTAATAATATCGTCTTCTCTTACTGAAAATGAGAAATCACAACTCATTTCTGTGTTGAAAGCTCATAAACCAGCCATTGCATGGAAGATTCATGATATTAAAGGAATAAGTCCTTCGTATTGCACACATAAAATCCTTATGGAAGAAGGTCATAAAACGTATGTGCAACGCCAACGAAGACTATATCCTAATATGCAAGATGTTGTTAAGAAAGAGATTATTAAACTGCTAGATGCAGGTTTGATATATCCAATCTCTGATAGTCCATGGGTAAGCCCAGTTCAATGCGTGCCTAAGAAGGGTGGCATGACTGTCATTACAAATGAGAAAAATGAGCTTATTCCTACTAGGACTGTAACAGGATGGCGTGTATGTATTGATTATAGAAAATTAAATGACGCCACCAGAAAAGATCACTTTCCTTTACCTTTCATAGATCAAATGTTGGAAAGATTAGCCGGAAATAGTTACTATTGTTTTCTAGATGGATTTTCCGGATATTTTCAAATTCCAATAGCACCCGAAGATCAAGAGAAAACCACATTTACGTGCCCTTATGGTACGTTTGCTTACAAACGCATGCCATTTGGACTTTGTAACGCCCCTGCAACCTTTCAAAGGTGTATGATGGCGATTTTTCACGACATGATAGAAGAATGCATGGAAGTATTCATGGATGACTTTTCAGTCTTCGGTGATACATTTAAATCATGTCTAGTTAATCTGGAACGAATGCTAATTAGATGCGAAAAATCAAATCTAGTACTTAATTGGGAGAAATGCCATTTCATGGTGAAAGAAGGCATCGTTCTTGGACATAAAATTTCAAAAGAAGGAATTGAAGTGGATAGAGCTAAAGTAGATGTAATTGCTAAACTTCCACATCCCACCAATGTTAGAGGAGTTAGGAGTTTTCTAGGGCATGCCGGTTTTTACCGACGTTTCATAAAAGATTTTTCAAAAATTGCCACTCCTATGAATAAACTCCTAGAAAAGGATGCGCCGTTCATCTTTTCAGATGAGTGTATCAAATCTTTTAATATTCTTAAAGAAAAACTCACTAATGCGCCGATCATGATAACACCAAATTGGAATCTACCATTTGAACTAATGTGCGATGCAAGTGATTTTGCAATGGGAGCCGTTTTAGGACAAAGGATTGAAAAACGATTTCAACCTATATATTATGCTAGTAAGACATTACAAGGAGCACAAACGAACTATACAACTACTGAAAAAGAACTCCTTGCTATTGTCTTTGCTTTTGACAAATTTCGATCATATCTCGTTCTAGCAAAAACGGTGGTCTATACCGACCATTCTGCTCTTAGATACCTATTTTCAAAACAAGATGCTAAACCAAGATTAATCCGTTGGATCTTACTCTTACAAGAGTTTGATATTGAAATTCGAGATAAAAAAGGAGCAGAAAATCTCGCCGCTGATCATCTTTCTCGTCTTGAAAATCCCGAATTAGAAGTTCTAAATGAATCGGCCATACAAGACAACTTTCCTGATGAATATCTATTGAAGATAGATTATAAAGAAATCCCATGGTTTGCAGACTATGCAAACTACTTAGTTTGTGGATTCCTTGAAAAAGGATTATCGTACCAAAGACGAAAGAAATTCTTCAGTGATATAAAACACTATTTCTGGGAAGATCCACATCTGTTTAAAAGTTGTCCCGATGGAATAATACGCCGTTGTGTATTTGGAGATGAAGCTAGTAAAATTTTAAACCATTGTCACACAGGACCAACAGGAGGGCATTATGGGCCTCAAATAACAGCAAGAAAAGTTTATGAAGCTGGATTCTATTGGCCTACAATTTACAAAGACGCACACCTTCTTTGCAAATCCTGTGATGCATGTCAAAGGGCCGGAAAAATAAGTCAACGTGATGAAATGCCACAAAATGTCATCCAAGTATGTGAAGTATTTGACATTTGGGGTATTGACTTTATGGGTCCATTTCCAAAATCTCATAATAATCTATATATACTCGTAGCCATTGATTATGTATCTAAATGGGCGGAAGCACAAGCTCTCCCAACTAACGATGCACGAGTTGTAGTAAACTTTTTAAAACGTCTTTTTGCAAGGTTTGGAACACCGAAAGCTTTAATAAGTGATCGGGGTACTCATTTCTGTAATAATCAACTTGAGAAAGTTCTTAAAAGATATGGAGTAACTCATAAAATCTCCACCGCATATCATCCACAAACAAGTGGACAAGTTGAAAATACCAACCGAGCTTTAAAACGTATTCTAGAGAAAACCGTAGGATCAAATCCAAAGGAATGGTCCATTAAATTGGAGGATGCACTCTGGGCTTTTAGAACAGCCTACAAAACTCCAATTGGAACCACACCTTTTAGACTTGTTTATGGAAAAGCATGTCATCTTCCAATAGAAATTGAACACAAAGCATTTTGGGCTTTGAAGACATGTAATCTTGATTTACATGAAGCTGGACGTCTACGATTAAGTCAACTAAACGAATTAGAAGAATTAAGACATGAAGCATACGAAAATTCGTTAATCTATAAAGAAAGAACGAAGAAATGGCATGATAAAAGAATCAGAAGTTCAAAAGAATTTAAAGAAGGAGACAGAGTTCTTCTTTTTAATTCACGATTCAAGCTATTTCCTAGAAAATTGAAATCAAGATGGTCTGGACCATTCATAGTCAAAAGAGTTTTCCCATACGGAACGATAGAATTGATAAATTCAAATGGGATTGAATTTAAAGTTAATGGTCACAGAGTTAAACATTACATACATGGTCCGATGGAAGTCGACAATGAAGTTAATCACAATTTCGACACCACAGCTAACTAAGTGTGGGGAGAATCAAGTCTTTAAAGGATAATATGTATTTCTGTTAGAGTTAGATTGTCTGTTTTCGTGTAGTTCTCGAAAATGGAACACGTATGGTCTTTCCCTAGCAGACCCTAAAGAACTAGTCTTCTCCCCCCATTCTGAATTTTTATTTTTTTTTAGGTTTTTACGAAATGAAGACTGCCTGTGAACTAAACCATGGTCTAATGCTACACGCTTTGATCACTAAACGTAATAATGACATACTACCGAGTGAATTAGTATCAGTAATCAGAGAAAGAATGGACGGAGTTAGAAAAGGATCCAGATGCGAAGATAATAAGTTACAATTTGGTAAAGGAAAATCAAAATCCGCAGCGAAAAGAAGAGCACGACACCTAGAAAGATGTCACAAATGCGGAAAATGGTCACATGGAGGTAAATGTTCAAATAATCAAACCTATTCAAATACCGGATTTGTTACTTTATGCAGAGACGGACCGTTCATATGTTTAGAAGAAAAGACAATGAATGCTCGAGGTTACGCCTATGCAGCCATGGAAAACCAATTAAACCGACTATCTTATGAATATGATAGATCATATAACTAAGAAATCTATTTCACAGGTATGTCTATACAGTTTTTATTTTTATTTTTATTTTTAACCTTTTGATAATAAACGCTAATTTGTTCGCTAAAAAGTATTAAATTGGTATTAAATAAAATTAGGTTTGGCGACCGAAATTATTGATATCGTTCAAAAATTTATTACATCACTGCGAAATTTAACGTTTATTCTTAAGGTATAAATATCTTTAATCAATCAACCAAAAATATTTCAAAAATTCGTCATGAGTTAAATTAGGTCTTGGAACCCAAATTACTTTACCGAAAAGAGGGGCGCATATTTTTAATAATATTTGATTGATTAAAGTGGGATAAAAAGACAAAAAGATTTTTAATTTTATTTTTACCATATTTTTAAAATTAATATTTAAATCTTAAATTAATATTGTAAATTTTGTAAAAACAATATTTTTAAAATTATAAATATTTGAAAAATTAAATTAAGTTTGGTGTGAATTTATGAATTTTTAAATTAAGTTTGGTGTGAATTTATGAATTTTTAAATTAAGTTTGGTGTGAATTTTTAATTTTTAAAATATGAATTTTTAATTTTATGCATTTCAAATTTTAAGTTTGGTGTGAATTTTTAATATTAATTTTGAATTTTATATTTAAGTTGTGTGAATTTAAAAAACAAAAAATTACTTTATCTCTTTAAGTTAAAAATATGATTTTTAAAATTCGTCGTAAGTTGAAGACTAGGTCTTTGAACCGAAATTGCTTTACCCGAGGGAGGGACGAGAACTTTTATTATCATTATTTTTAATCTTATTGATTTAAAGTATGCCAAAAACATTGAAAAAATCCAAAAATCTAAGCTTTTAAAACAATCGCTTTAAAATGACAAAATTTTAAAATTTTGTCGAGGGACGGACTAGGGCATCGTCCCGAAACGACCTCGTCCTAAAAAGAAACAAAATTTTTAAAATTTTATTTAATTCTATGTTTTAAAAGTATAAGGTTTTATTAAAAAAAAAAAAAAAAAAAAAAAAAACAACAAACAAAACCTGGAATTTACCCCCATGCGACTCGCATGGGGGAAAGGCATAATCCATGCGAGTCGCATGGCCACAGAAAACTGGTCAGGTTCAAAAGCTCAGTCCGATCTGTTTTTCTTTCACAATACACACACATATACACGAAAACTCTCCCAAATCCTCTCAAAAATCCGCCATTTTTCACCAAATTTCTTGCAAAACTTCACAACAATCATGCCTAGATTCAGTAGTCTCAACCCCTTCAGGAGAAAGGTAAAGATTTCACCCCTAATCTCTTTAAATTCGAATTTTTGTGTTCTTGAGCTAGAAATTTTATATTTTGATTTTGTTAAATTTAGGTGTAATTAGAGCTAAATTGTTGTTATATTATGCATGTATATCCTAGATAGAAGCTATTTAACATGAATTGAAGCTAAAAACTTCAAATTTTTAAGAATCTAGGGTTTGTGTTCTTGAGCAATTTGGGGCTTTTTGATATAAACAGGTTATGGCCGATTTTTGTCATGAATTGTTGCTAAATTGAGTAGTGTAACATGTCTAGGTAGTTAAATGATCCAAACTTTGAGCCTAAACATGTTTTTGAGAATTAAAGTGGACTTTTTAAGTCTAAAAATTCATGAACTAGGTTAAATTGATATAAAGGCCATTTGAAACTTGTTTCATTGCTAGTAGTGATTATTTTGGCATGTTATTTAAGATAAATGCTTATGAACTTGATGTACATTTTTCGTATATGCTTATTTGACAAAGTGTAGACTTGACAAAAATATGAAAATGAGCACTAGTTTGATTTGAATGCCATGTAACAAGTGTTTAATTGCTATAATGATTATTGTTGACATGTTTAAGAGTTTAAATGTGATAAAACATTGTATACATTTTCGTATGTAAAAATGTAGAATTGTTATTGTTAAGAAAATGTGTATAAAATGTGTTATGAATTGAACATGTCATCATAATTGTTTCAAGTTATTATTTTGCTAACACTAATGCATATTTGGATGCACAATTTTTGTGTTTAATGTGTTTTACAGAGAGCCGATACTGGAGGTTCAGGAGCATCATCGTCCAGGCAACCAGAGCCCGAACCGGAAATGTTTCATGAACAAGAACAACATATGCAACAAGAAGAAGAAGAACAGGAGGAGCAACATATTCCATATCACGATCAAGATCAATTATTCATGAATCAGTTTCGTCAATTCGCTCCACATCAAAGGATTCTGAGCTTAGACATTAATGAAGATCAGTTACACCCAAATCTGAGATTTGATCGATGTTGGATAGAGTATCCAGATTATCAAAAGAACATGCACATTCTCTACTTTAAGGTTGTTGAAATGCCAAGGGCAATTGACTGGGTACCTTTGGAAACAGTTGACCTTGCCGAACCGATTCGGGAATTATTGGTGCAAAGGTATGGTAATTCTCAGTTTAACGATTGGATGCGCCTATTTTCCATTCGTAGAACCATATATAGGGAATGGTGTATAGAATTACTTAGTACTATTAAGTTAAACAGTGATGTTAGGAGGATAGATGATAGAAGCTTTATTAGATTTCTGTTAGGTGGACGCATGTACAGAATGTCCATGATAGATTTAGCTAGGGCCTTACAGATTTACACCCCTGCTGAACTTTTGAGCCCCGACTGTAATAGCCTGATTGCCCAAGGAGAAAGGGTAGATAGGGAATTTGATATTAACGCCATCTGGAGGCGTATGTCCCACTTTAATGAATTTCACGCCAGTGGAAATCATACATACTTAGATATAGACAGAGCTGAACTCCGGGTGATTCATAGATTCTTAGCAAACACAATTACACAAAGGGGAAGAAATAAGGAGAAATTGACCGTAAACGATTTGTTCTACCTCAAGTGTATTAGAGACCCGAGGAGTTTCGTTAACATTCCCTATTGTGTTGGTTATTATCTCGCTAATGTAGTTTCGGGGATGAAATCGGGGAGTATTATAGGTGGTGGTATTTTCATTACTCTCATTGGAGAGTATTTAGGTGTAGATAAGCACCAAGGGGGTCCAATGAACGAAATAGAGGACGGAGGTGAAACTATAAGTTCAAACCTTTATCACGGTGCAAGGGTATTATTGATGAGACGTGGTCGGGTATATCGATACGAGGGACCTCAGTGACAGGTAGAAAGAGGTTCGGATGATGAAATGGAAGAGGCGAACAACATTATAGGAGTTGTTCGGGAGACTGCTCTTGATTTAGGCATTCGTATGGAGGATGAATACATGACGAACTATGATAGGCATATGCAGTACGAGGCATGGCAACGTCGGAATGACTACGAGCATTCCCGGCAACGAGAGCATGGCCGATAGGATTATCATCAGCGCCAAATTATAAGCCAGTTGCAGCCTGGCGAGATGTATTATCCGACCCGACCCGCATACTATCCCGCACATCAGCCAGAAATGAGACCACCCTATGATTCATATGATTATGACGCAGCATACCAGTTCACCTATAATCAGCCATGGAACGGTGACGCGAACATGAATTGGGATCCATATCCTAATTTTCCTCCTAACCCACCTCCTGATCAGTAGAGATAAGTTGGTAATTTTTATTTTTATTTTAAACACTTAACATTTTATTACGTTTATGTAATGTTTGATATTCTTATTATTATTGTGTACTAATATTTTTCTTATAGTTTGAAAGTGGGATGCCAAAGTTCCATTTCAAATTGCATGTATGATTATATTTGTATTGTATGTATTCTCTTTTATGCACAAAACAGGGTAAAACAACGCATTTTCAAAGACTGGCATTAAGTTCAGCAAAAGCAACAAATTTTGACGATAAGATGAAAAATATATGTGAAATAGCAACAAGACGGAATGAACAAATGATGTGCACCATTTATCATTCAGCAAACAAACGCCAATATATTTGGAAACTTTGGTAAAAATTTAATCATTTTCACACAAATCACCCTCAATAATTTAAATTGTTACTGATTTCTTGCAAATGAGGGCATTGCAAGATCTTAAGTGTGGGAAGGGGTTAAATTCTTTCGGATTTTAAAATTTTTATATTAAACACTTGGTTACCATTAAAAATACTAGTAAAGCAGTAGTTGTATTAGAATCTAGTGCTCTCTGATAAAAAAAGAACAGCCCTAGTCTTATATACTGACTACCCAATTCTAGTAAAAATTTTCAAAATTTTCAATTAAATGAATTCAAATCATGTTTATACATATTTATGAACGATAAAACTAGGTTTTAACACCGAAATTATTGTTACCTCGGAAAGGACATAAATTGAGAAACAAACTAAAATGTTAAAATTCATTTAAAATGGAATAGAGAACGATAAAAAGGAAAATAAAAGCCAAGTGTGGGAAAATTTACCAAGTTATTTTAAACATATGCCACATATATCTGTAACAAATAACTGAAAATACTTTTGCTTTGAACTAAACTAAACTGTTTTACCCGATGAAAGAAAAGAAGAGATGGATCTACACGATGAATCAATTCCATCATTAAAAGGAAGTAAAGTCTTCCGAAAAAGACACGCGCTTCTTGATTTAGGTCATGAAGTTGTCGTTCAGACCAGCTGTAGGTTGACGAAAAATCTAGAAAAGTCATCACTAAAATCAGCAGGAAATCCACGGACCTCAGCATTAAACAGGGTCGCCAAGTGGTCAGATTTATCCTAACCATGAGAAGGATTTATCTCGTACAATGGGGGGGCACCGTGCAAATTAGTTTGATAAGACTAATGAATCAGATCCCCAGAAAGGATAATCTCCTTAAAGATTAAAAATCAGCTTTTAAGACTGATATTACTCAATCCTTGAGATTGACCTTAAAGATTGAGAATTCAAACTCATGGAATTCAATGATATCTAAACTCGAGCTTGAACGAGAAAATATTTTGATCAAAAATACAAACCGATTTGTTTTCTGAAAATCCATTTTCAATATGTTCATTACCATTGAACGTAAAATCCTAGGAATTCACCTGGAATTCATTAGGTCACCTGAACCAAATCGGGTGTCAACCGTAAGAACGGTGGTTGCATAGTGGTCAAAGACAGGACCTTGTGCCAGACCGAAAAATTATAAGGGTGAGCTTTACTATTGCTCCTACCAAGGATAGTAATTGCGTCCGACACGTTATAGACCATAATCAAAAGCATGTCACAGGACATTGCCTTAACAGTTGCTTGTTCAACGCTTTCCTTTACAACCGGACGGTAGTTTACCGAAAGGTAATATACGGAACAAGTAAACTGAACGTGTTGCTTTCCAAATACAAGGTTAGCAAGTGGGTGACACAAAACCGCAAGTTTTGAGCTAAAATTTTCAAATCTGAAACCCACAAAACCCACAAAAATATTTTGCAAACACCGGTAAAGGGTTATCCCGGAAAACTTATCTAGGGTAAAAACTAGATTTCAAAAGATCAAATGTTTTCATAAAGATCCAATTTCCTTAATGGATCTAAATTTTTATAGTCATGTGGGACTGTAAACCATATCGTTACTACCATTGTTTATACCGCCGTATAGAAATCACTGATGTACAAAGTGTGAAGAATAAAGAAGTGATTCTAGTATTTCAAGACAATATTGCTTGAGGACAAGCAACGCTCAAGTGTGGGAATATTTGATAATGCTAAAAACGAACATATATTTCATAGCATTATTCCTCAAGAAAGACAAGCTTTTAGTTGCAATTGTTCTATTTACAAGTGATATTCGTTTAAATAATAAAAGGTGAAGACAAAAGACAGATTCGACGAATTGAAGACGCAAACGACCAAAAAGCTCAAAAGAACAAAAGACAATCAAAAAGGTTCAAAATATTGATGAGGAACGTCTCAAAATGACAAGAGTACAAGTTACAAAACGCAAAGTACACGATATAAAATAATACGCGAAGACGTCCGAAAATCCGGAACCGGGACCTGAGCCAAGAAAAAACGCCCGACGCAACGGACCAAAAATATCTAGTCTACTATGCACAAGAATATAATATAATATATATATAATTATATATAATTATATATTATATATATTATTATTATTATATTACGTCGGCAAGAAGAAAACAAAGCAATTTGGCTGGATCCAGGGTGGCCATGCGACTCGCATGGCCAGAGGCACAAATCCATGCGAGTCGCATGGAGTGAAAATGTTGGTCAGGTCCTATATAAAGCCAGTTTTCTGCCGAGTTTGATACAGATAATTTTAATCTCTCTCAATATATACGATATATATATATATAATTTATATTTTAATTTTAATTTTAATTATAATTCTAATAATAAGGGTATGTTAGCGAATGTTGTAAGGGTGTAAGTCGAAATTCTGTCCGTGTAACGCTACGCTATTTTTAATCATTGTAAGTTATGTTCAACCTTTTTATATTAATGTCTCGTAGCTAAGTTATTATTATGCTTATTTAAAACGAAGTAATCATGATGTTGGGCTAATTACTAAAATTGGGTAATTGGGCTTTGTACCATAATTGGGGTTTGGACAAAAGAACGACACTTGTGGAAATTAGACTATGGGCTATTAATGGGCTTTATATTTGTTTAACTAAATGAAGGTTTGTTAATGTTAATATAAAGATTTACAATTGGGCGTCCCTATAATTTACCATATACACTCGATCGGACACGATGGGCGGGATATTTATATGTACGAATAATCGTTCATTTAACCGGACACGGGAATGGATTAATAGCCACTAGAATAATTAAAACAGGGGTGAAATTACATTCAAGGGTAATTGGTGTAATTGCTAACAAAGTAGTAAAACCTTGGTTTACACGCAGTCGATAACCTGGTGTATTCATTAAACAAAGTATTAAAACCTTGTTACAATTCGAATCCCCAATTAGTTGGAATATTTATCTTTGGGTATAATAATAATTTGACAAGGACACTTGCAATTTATATTTATGACTGATGGACTGTTATGGACAAAAACCAGACGGACATATTAAATAATCCAGGACAAAGGACAATTAACCCATGGGCATAAAACTAAAATCAACACGTCAAACATCATGATTACGGAAGTTTAAATAAGCATAATTCTTTTATTTCATATTTAATTTCCTTTATTTTATATTTAATTGCACTTCTAATTATCGCACTTTTATTTATTGTTATTTAATCGCACTTTTAATTATCGTACTTTTTAATTATCGCAATTTTATTATTCGCAATTTCATTATCGTTATTTACTTTACGCTTTAATTTAAGTCTTGTATTTATTTTATATTTACATTAGGTTTTAACTGCGACTAAAGTTTTAAAATCGACAAACCGGTCATTAAACGGTAAAAACCCCCCTTTATAATAATAATATTACTTATATATATATTTGTATTTTTATAAAAGTAAACTAATATAGCGTTGAGCTTTGTTTAAAGATTTCCCTGTGGAACGAACCGGACTTACTAAAAACTACACTACTGTACGATTAGGTACACTGCCTATAAGTGTTGTAGCAAGGTTTAAGTATATCCATTCTATAAATAAATAAATATCTTGTGTAAAATTGTATCGTATTTAATAGTATTTCCTAGTAAAATAATAACTATTTTATATACACCTCGCTTTGACATCACGTATACACTGGGTCGTGGATTGATTCAAGATAATATTTATCGATTTATTTCTGTACATCTAACTGTGGACAACTAGTTGTAGGTTACTAATGAGGACAGCTGACTTAATAAACTTAAAACATCAAAATATATTAAAAGTTTTGTAAATATATTTTGAACATACTTTAATATATATGTATATATTGTTATAGGTTCGTGAATCAACAGTGGCCAAGTCTTACTTCTCGACGAAGTAAAAATCTGTGAAAGTGAGTTTCATTTACCTTTTTACCCTTTATATTTTTGGGCTGAGAATACATGCGCAACTTTTATAACTGTTTTACGAAATAGACACAAGTAATCGAAATTACGTTCTATGGTTGAATGATCGAAACTGAATATGCCCCTTTTTATTAAGTCTGGTAATCTAAGAATTAGGGAACAGACACCCTAATTGACGCGAATCCTAAAGATAGATCTATTGGGCCTAACAAACCCCATCCAAAGTACCGGATGCTTTAGTACTTCGAAATTTATATCATATCCGAAGGGTGTCCCGGAATGATGGGGATATTCTTATATATGCATCTTGTTAATGTCGGTTACCAGGTGTTCACCATATGAATGATTTTTATCTCTATGTATGGGATGTGTATTGAAATATGAAATCTTGTGGTCTATTATTATGATTTGATATATATAGGTTAAACCTATAACTCACCAACATTTTTGTTGACGTTTTAAGCATGTTTATTCTCAGGTGATTATTAAGAGCTTCCGCTGTCGCATACTTAAATAAGGACGAGATTTGGAGTCCATGCTTGTATGATATTGTGTAAAAACTGCATTCAAGAAACTTATTTTGTTGTAACATATTTGTATTGTAAACCATTATGTAATGGTCGTGTGTAAATAGGATATTTTAGATTATCATTATTTGATAATCTACGTAAAGCTTTTTAAACCTTTATTGATGAAATAAAGGTTATGGTTTGTTTTAAAATGAATGCAGTCTTTGAAAAACGTCTCATATAGAGGTCAAAACCTCGCAATGAAATCCATTAATATGGAACGTTTTTAATCAATAAGAACGGGACATTTCAGTTGGTATCCGAGCGTTGGTCTTAGAGAACCAGAATTTTGCATTAGTGTGTCTTATCGAGTTTGTTAGGATGCATTAGTGAGTCTGGACTTCGACAGTGTTTACTTGAAAAATGATTGCTTAACAAATTTTGTTGGAAACTATATATTTTTAACATGTGAATATTATGTGATATATTAATCTCATAACGCGTTTTATATTATGTGATAGATGTCTACCTCTAGAACAAGTCCCATTGACTCACCTAATAATAATGAAGAGTCAAATGTAAATTGGAATGATTCGTGGACTGATTCACAAGTTCCCGAAGAGGAACCGGAAGAAGAGTCGGAACCAGAAGAAGAATCGAAACCGGAAGAAGAATCGAAACCGGATGAAGAAATAGAACCGGTGGGAGAAATAATAAAACGGTTAAGTAAAAGAAAATCCTCAACCAACCGACCAAGGTTAATTATGGTCAATGGTGTTTCCGCTAAGGAAGCAAAATATTGGGAGGATTACCAATTCTCCGATGAATCGGATTCTGACGAGAATTCCGATGATGTTATAGAAATTACCCCAACTGAATTTAAAAAGGCAAAAGAAAATAATAAGGGAAAGGTCATAAAAATAGAGAAATCTAATTCCAACCCCGATGAACTTTATATGTATCGTCAACCCCCGAAGTCCTTAAGTTGTAACAATGACCCGGGAACCTCTAAACCACCAGGTTTTTCTAAACCAATGTGGAAAACGACGGCTCGTATTAGGGGAACATCATATATCCCTAGAAACTTGGCAAAACGAACCAAAACCGAAGAAGAAGAAACAAGCGAGTCGGAATAAGATAGTTGTATTCGTGTGGTGTAATATATGTAATATAGTGTGCTTATGCTTTATGATATATGTAAAAATTGCTTGTATTAATAAGTATTTTTTTTATGAATCTAACTCTTGTCTATTTTACAGTATAAAAACACAAAATGGATAGACAACCCAATATTTTAAGAGACCTACCCAGAGACATGATTGATGAAAACTTGTCTAGAGTCGGTCAGAATTCTTCAGCACAACTATTTAAGGCGAGATCAGTTTGTAAGACATTCGAAGAACGTTCCAAGAATGCCTTGGTTTATAAAAGGCTTTCGTTCGAAAGATGGGGGATATCACATTGGGAAATCCATAAGTTACGATGTGTTTACTTTGACGCATATATTGCGGGGAACCCAAATGCTATTTTACGCAATGGGTTAAGAAATTATTTTGACTCAATATATCCGAATATTGGACTTCGTGATTTAGAAAAAGCGGCTAACATGCAACATAAAGAAGCATGTTATGCTTACGGATTAGTAATGTTCGCTTCTCACCAAAGTGAGAACAAGAACATCGGCCTACAACTATTAAACAAAACGTTCCCACAAGTGACGGAGTCGGTAATTGGGGTAAGAAATGAGGTTTTTAGATTGTTACGGGACTGTTGGACATTACGTAACCCTCGTCCCTTTGACGACGTTACAACACGTTGTCTTATCAATGGCCATAACGATTATGTTCCACAAGACCAAGGATGGGAAGTAATCCTAGTAAAACCAGAATGCATTGTAGTGACCCGGAAATTTCCGATCAAATTTAAACTTTAATCTTTATATGTATCCGACACGATAAGCAAAAATCTGTAATGTTGAGTCTCGAAAAGTTTGAAACTATATTCATGTAATCAATCACCCTTTGACCATGCCTGACGATTCACGAACGATTATATGTAAATAGATATGTATGAATATATACATATGTGTAATTGAATTGGGAAATATTATCAAAACATTTAACGGTTTAGTTAATATGAATATAAGTTATGAGATCTATTTACGACTAGAAGACATTAATGGAATAATGAATGGATATTACTTTACATGAGGGTATTATTTTGATATAAGTTTATTATAATTTTGACAATTGAAAGATAATATCATAAGATTGAATTATTAGATACATTAAATTTTGAGTTTGAGTCTCTATTATGAGATCCACTTTGAATTAGGAAACCCTTACTTTTTAACGGTATTCGGAAATTTAGAAAAGTGAATTACATATAAGAACAAAAGTGTTATCATTGAGGATTAGACACAGGTTAATGAATAATTGAATTGCATAATACTTGATTGATCTATTTTCAAATGTGCAAAAATGATTTTCAATATAACATAACTTGGTTATCAAAATGTCTTTATAACGTAAGTTGGATCATTGGTTGTTAGTAATAAATAACGTGCAATGTGTAATTAAAACGTGTTTAAGTATATTAAATATTTATGATTTCAAATTAGTTATGTAAATGATTGTAACATTTGTTAGTCGATTCAATTGATATTAAGTTATATTAGTTAGAAAGTTTAAGGAAATTAAAATGAACGTTTGTACATAAAAGAATTTTATCAAATTAAGTTTAAAGCATAAAACGTTACATGATATAATATTTCGATTATGTAAACGATCTTAAATTATACTTTGAAATATAATTAGTTTTGAGTAGATAAATATTATTTTATGAGATAAATATTTCAAACATATATATTGTGTATACATTTATAATTCAAAATATATATTTTAACTTAGTTATTAAACGTTTTGATTTAAAATATATTTGGACAAACAACGGGACTTTGATTTTATGAAATAAATGACCAAAACAATTAAAATGATCATGTTACAGTTAGAGTAAAACAGTTGCTATTGATTTGAGTCTTGTCATTCGTAAGGGTACGTTACATAAAATATAAAGTGCTAGTTTTCTTAGCGTACGAAACTTCGTTTGAAAAACCGAAAGTGGTACATGAGTCGAGTGACAACGTACGAGTCATTTTTGTAAAAATTATATTTTTATCACTAATGTAAATATAATATAATATATAATTAATTATATAAATTAAATATAATATATATATAATAATAATAAAGAAAACGTCGGCAGGAATTTTGTGTCAAATGTGAGATGTATATGGAGCTCATGCAACTTGCATGAGAATCTCTCACAAACTCATGCAAGTTGCATGAGGGGGTTAGGTGGTGTTCAATTCCTTTAAAGTTCGAACGGTTTGATGATCCTGATTCATTTTTCACCTATCTCTCTTACTCCGTATTACTTACCTTATTTATTTATTTTAATTATTAATATTAATTATTTAAGATTAGTATTAATCTTATGATCTTAATATTAGTAGTATTAGTATTTTTAAGTGGTGTTGTTAGTAGTATTATACATAAAATATTACGACGAGGTCATGAGCGATTTATTTTCAAAATGGGTTTTTACGAGCGGGATAGAGCTAAGGAAATTATGGGATATAGCTATGGAAGTTATGAGTATGGATCAAGGGTATAGCTCATGAGGTCAACCTAGTGTTTATTGTCTCCGTTGCATCTACGTACCTTTCCTGCAATATTGAATCTCAATATTGATACGTGAGCACTCATAACTTATCTTTTATTTACTAATTGTGTATCCCTGACTAGTGCTCGAGAAAATAGGATTATGCATGCTTGTATATTTGATATTGCCCGTAGATAGGTTATGTTAAATCTTAAAGGTTGTTATACTAGGGATGAAATAAGATATAAGATATGCATGTCCTTAGAAAGCTATCGAAAAATTATGAACTTTTCCTTTAGATGCCAAATGATTTTGACAGATAGATTAGAAGTTATCGTCAAATGAATTTTATTATTTTACACATATATAATGGTATAAATTAATATATAAATTTTAATATAAAACTTATGTATCAACAAATAAATTATATTATTTACTCTATTAAATCTTTTAAAAATATTTTAAAAATACAAAACGACGATATTTAAAATTATATAATAATTATTTTTAAATTTTGGAAATCATTTTGAGTCAAACTAATTTTTGTCGACCTTTGCATATTAGTCTCGAGCATTAGGATTGTGGTACACTATGACTTAACTTAATTTATTAGACAAATATTGACAAATACATAAATATATATAAATAATTTAGGTTCGTGAATCCAAGGCCAACCTTATACCTGTTCAATGATGTTATATGTATTTTTACTACGAAATACAGTATGGTGAGTTTCATTTGATCCCTTTTACTCTTTACATTTTTGGGACTGAGAATACATGCACTGTTTTAATAACTGTTTTACAATATTTATATGCGTGAGTTTTATTTGCTCCCTTTTTAAATGCTTTTGCAATATATATTTTTGGGACTGAGAATACATGCGCTGCTTTTATAAATGCTTTACGAAATAGACACAAGTGATCGAAACTACATTCTATGGTTGGATTATTAAACCGAATATGCCCCTTTTTTAGTCTGGTAATCTAAGAATTAGGGAACAGACACCCTAATTGACGCGAATCCTAAAGATAGATCTATTGGGTCCAACAAGCCCCATCCAAAGTACCGGATGCTTTAGTACTTCGAAATTTATATCATGTCCGAAGGAGGATCCCGGAATGATGGGGATATTCTTATATGCATATTGTTAATGTCGGTTACCAGGTGTTCAATCCATATGAATGATTATTTTTGTCTCTATGCATGGGACGTATATTTATGAGAACTGGAAATGAAATTCTTGTGGTCTATTAAAATGATGGAAATGAATGATTATGATAAACTAATGAACTCACCAACCTTTTGGTTGACACTTTAAAGCATGTTTATTCTCAGGTAGAAAAGAAATCTTCCGCTGTGCATTTGCTTGTTTTAAAGATATTACTTGGAGTATTTCATGGCATATTTCAAAGAACGTTGCATTCGAGTCATTGAGTTCATCAAAGATTACTATTAAGTTAATTTATAATTGGATAGTGGATATTATGAAATGGTATGCAATGCCTGTCAATTTTTGATGTAAAGAAAGTTTGTGTTTTAAAAACGAATGCAATGTTTCTAATATGCATCATATAGAGGTCAAATACCTCGCAATGTAATCAACTATTGTGAATCGTTTATAATGTATATGAACGGGTCCTTTCAGTTGGTATCAGAGCGGTGGTCTTAGCGAACCAGGTCTTGCATTAGTGTGTCTTACTGTTGGTTGTTAAGATGCATTAGTGAGTCTGGACTTCGACCGTGTCTGCATGTCAAAAGTTTTACTTATCATTTTGTGTCGGAAATCATCTACTTATCATCCTTAGGAAATTATCTACTTATCATCTTAAGTCTAGACGCGTTCTCCTGCATTTATTGCATAACAGCGTATAGACGAAATTCACATCTTAGCATATCTGCTAATTAATATCTTAGCGTATTTATTACTGTGAACTTTGACTAACATCTTTCAAAGATTCTCCGAAATCTATGGGATTTTGGTATTATATATACATATGTAAATTATGTATTGAGGAATACCAAATCTAAATTCTACAATCTATTTTATACCAAAATTCTTTCTCTGATCATACGAGATGGATTCCGCATCTAGTTCGAACTCCTCAGATTTCGACAGCTATGTCGATATGGATTTCCATTCGAGCTCCGAAAATAGTGTGACCGGAATGGATCAACCAATCAGTCATCATCTATTCTGGATGAAATGGGGATGGGTTCGTAGCCTCCTCAATTATTGGAGACAAGAAGAAGGTGATCCTTTCCATCCACCAAATTGCCCTATTGGCGATGAACCTGAAGCACTTACCGGCGAACCTGTTCGTGAAACCATTTTCTCTCTCATTTCCAGAGTATCTTGTCACGATTATATATTACATCAAATTCTAAATTTTATTTACCCGCTTGTCCCAACCGACAATCATCCCGGTATACTAGCAGAAGTTAACGAACTTCGTGCTAGCGTGACAGCTTTAGAGCTTATGGTGCAAGGATTACAAACACCATCAGCAGCACCAGCAGCATAATCAGTACCACCAGTAGCATCAACATCGCAAACCTCGATACCCTAAACATCAGCAGCATCACACGCCTCAACATCATAATCTGTATCCCAGATATCAACATCACACACACCATAGATACCAAGGAGTACTAACAACAACAAAGGATGAAGTATTGATTCACAACTTCATCGGAAGAACATTCTACGGCGATTTTGTAATCTCTAAAGTCTTAGAGATTATCTATTTCCACCCTAACCCTAAATCAGATGAGTGAACCAAAATGATTCAAGGAAGAATCAAAACCCTAACAAGGATGGTGCGCGATTTACAAATTAGACTTGTTATACAAGCATCGCTAGCAGTTACCGAAAGTATCATCAGTAGCAACAGTACCGTTAGCATCACCAGTATAGTCAGTAACGTCAGCATCGTCAGAATCAACAACACTTATGACATCACATATTCCGTCAGTTCAAGAATCACGGTGGAAACCATTACGAATTAATAACGAGGATATTGTATCAACGAGTCATGAAGTATTACCTCAGTTTCTCCGAAGAATTTATATGTATATCCTATATATACATATATAAAAATTTTTAACCATAAGAAATCTTTTCGTACTAAGCTATTATGTATGGAACTTAACTATCCGGTTAATTCATATTACTAATATGCTATGATGTACATTCTTCGTTAACAATTTAATCATTGTTAACCACAATCTGTGTTTCAACTCAATGAATTTTATTTCATCAAGTGTATTATTCAATAACATGTTTGATTTTACACTTTAATCTTTGATGCGCTGAAAACTTTCTATATCACATCAATCGTATCTTGCGAAGTTCGCAAGAATTCCACAAGCATCAACATTCTTCACTAAGGAAATATCAATAAGAATAAATATTGAAGTATTGATTACATTAGTGAGATACTCCGCGAAATTTTGTAATTCCTAATGTTTTAGAGATTACTCATTTCTAATTCAAGCCGAAAATCAAATGAATTTAATGTGATTTTAAACTCATTAAATCTGTATTACATCTGGAGAAAATATACTCACATATATTTTCATAAAGACTGAAATGAAAATTCTTGTTCAAAATATTAATTGTGAAATCTTTTAACGGGTAGGTAATACCCGAGAAATATATTAAATTACAATTAATATGTTACGTTCTTCAATTCGGATCCAACAATCATCAACTATACCAATATGCATTCTTCTATAGAAATCAAAACAACCATACTCATTCGAATCTTATTACATGCTCTGATTTTGGGAATTTCAGAATTTAACTCGAGATACATCCGAAATCATTATTCTTAGATCCTTACATTTTTCAAAGCTATACTTTGAATTCAAAACTGTGATAGAACATCACTTTTAATCGTAACACTCAGATGAATATGAAAATCATTCGGGAGTCAGGACAATTTCATCATTTGGATATTGACTATGACAATCTGCATTTAAAACCCTTCGAAATTCCGAAAGACACTTCAAACATTGAACAATCGAGATGATGATCCAACCACACATTACCTGAAGTCTTGTACCTGAAAAGCTCTCGAAACCAAGGTCGTAGTTTGACACGTACCCGCATCCAATTCTTTATCATTTATTAGCAAAAACAACCTTACAATTCCATTTCAAGTAGCCAGTTTTGTCACAGCTTCAGCAGGACAGCTTCGACTGTGCAGCCAGACTAGTCTTATTATAACATCGATAGATAAGTTGCCCGTTCGCCATTGTTATTAGGAAACTTTTCATATCCCACCATATTACCACCAGCGTTTAATCATCTAAAAACACGATTCTTCTGAACCCACCTCGGATTGATAACCAGTGATTTAGATATTATAGCATTAAATGCAGAGGAAACATAAAAATATTAAATGGTTTTAACGGCCAAAAGTTTGATGATAAAAGATAGTGAGTTGGTAAAGCTCAGAAAAAGAAAGGATTTGGTACTGAAAATCGGATTGAGCAAAGTATGAAGGAAGCCGTGGACAAATCACAGAGACTGAATCTGCCTTCAAAGGATCCAAATGATTCCGTGTCTGCTGAACTCGTTAGCAAACACCTTACTTCTCATCCTAAACCTTCACAGACAGATATTCTTCATTATCATCATATCTTAAATATTATAAGATATCTTCGTATCTTCCATTATACATATTCTCCATATCTTTGGAGATATTTTCACAACTATTCTTATCAAGTATCATTTATCTCCCCGTAATATCTGCAACATAAAAGAAACTGTGTTAGTTTCTAAATTCTGAAAATTTGAAGATGAATGTTTTTGAAGTAGTGTTGGGAACTGATGCATGGGTTAGTATAATATAATGAGACCTGATCAATGTCATTATATTACAGTAATTCATGCTAAGTTTCTAATGGAATGTGACGATTCACAGTACCATCATCATGTGCCATTTACACGACTCTTACATTCGATCTAATCCTTAAACATAGCAAGAAAATATTTCTTGATGATTCGGTCTTTTCCAGGATATTCTGATAATTTGACAAGTCAAAATCGTACCATTACGATTTCCTTCTTAGAACATTAACCGTGTTTATTCCAAAATTCATATCTACAAATTCTGGACCATTACTCGCTTGACTCGAGGACGGGAAGAGGAAACGAAAGAATGATACCTCGAAATAGAAATAGGAGCATAAACCGCAGCAAATAAGAGAGAATATTAACTATGGGTGATAATGATTATAGAAGACAGAAGCAGGGACATCAAAGTATAAGGGAAGATATAAAACCCAACAACCACCCAGGAACTACAAACCGTGTATATCAATGCGTATAGCGATATAAAGACACGGGAGAATGAAAAACACTATAACCCCAAGGTAATGGTAGAAGTAAGTAACCTCCTCCGGTGGTAGATGAAAAAGAAGTATGACAGATATAAAAGTTAGTAGTATATCAAGAATCAGAATGGGATGAAGCATATTGATGAGTATTTTAAAAGATGAATCAAGGAAGAAGGAATAGAAAGTGTGAGTTGTGGAAGATAAGGAAACGAAGGGGATGCATTTATAGCAAAATATCAGGCAGAGCAATCGAAACAGATTATCGTATTTAATCAAAGAAAATCCCGATTTCCTAAATCACCGAAGAACCAAATCTTATTATGTAAGATTTTCTTTAAATCCCGAGAATTCCGGAAATCAATCATAACTACGTCATCAGTTAAAACTATAGTTACTCATTTCGATCTTTCACGATGGCTTCATTTATACGCTTCGAGAAATCGAGTTATTTTATCCGTATTTCTTAATCATGATAAAACTCTATGTATCAGCTCATATTCGTCATAATGACATTCTTACTGTTAGCCATGACGACCTCTATCAAATTTCGGGACGAAATTTCTTTTAACGGGTAGGTACTGTAGTGACCCGGAAATTTCCGATCAAATTTAAACTTTAATCTTTATATGTATCCGACACGATAAGCAAAAATCTGTAATGTTGAGTCTCGAAAAGTTTGAAACTATATTCATGTAATCAATCACCCTTTGACCATGCCTGACGATTCACGAACGATTATATGTAAATAGATATGTATGAATATATACATATGTGTAATTGAATTGGGAAATATTATCAAAACATTTAACGGTTTAGTTAATATGAATATAAGTTATGAGATCTATTTACGACTAGAAGACATTAATGGAATAATGAATGGATATTACTTTACATGAGGGTATTATTTTGATATAAGTTTATTATAATTTTGACAAGATTGAAAGATAATATCATAAGATTGAATTATTAGATACATTAAATTTTGAGTTTGAGTCTCTATTATGAGATCCACTTTGAATTAGGAAACCCTTACTTTTTAACGGTATTCGGAAATTTAGAAAAGTGAATTACATATAAGAACAAAAGTGTTATCATTGAGGATTAGACACAGGTTAATGAATAATTGAATTGCATAATACTTGATTGATCTATTTTCAAATGTGCAAAAACGATTTTCAATATAACATAACTTGGTTATCAAAATGTCTTTATAACGTAAGTTGGATCATTGGTTGTTAGTAATAAATAACGTGCAATGTGTAATTAAAATGTGTTTAAGTATATTAAATATTTATGATTTCAAATTAGTTATGTAAATGATTGTAACATTTGTTAGTCGATTCAATTGATATTAAGTTATATTAGTTAGAAAGTTTAAGGAAATTAAAATGAACGTTTGTACATAAAAGAATTTTATCAAATTAAGTTTAAAGCATAAAACGTTACATGATATAATATTTCGATTATGTAAACGATCTTAAATTATACTTTGAAATATAATTAGTTTTGAGTAGATAAATATTATTTTATGAGATAAATATTTCAAACATATATATTGTGTATACATTTATAATTCAAAATATATATTTTAACTTAGTTATTAAACGTTTTGATTTAAAATATATTTGGACAAACAACGGGACTTTGATTTTATGAAATAAATGACCAAAACAATTAAAATGATCATGTTACAGTTAGAGTAAAACAGTTGCTATTGATTTGAGTCTTGTCATTCGTAAGGGTACGTTACATAAAATATAAAGTGCTAGTTTTCTTAGCGTACGAAACTTCGTTTGAAAAACCGAAAGTGGTACATGAGTCGAGTGACAACGTACGAGTCATTTTTGTAAAAATTATATTTTTATCACGAATGTAAATATAATATAATATATAATTAATTATATAAATTAAATATAATATATATATAATAATAATAAAGAAAACGTCGGCAGGAATTTTGTGTCAAATGTGAGATGTATATGGAGCTCATGCAACTTGCATGAGAATCTCTCACAAACTCATGCAAGTTGCATGAGGGGGTTAGGTGGTGTTCAATTCCTTTAAAGTTCGAACGGTTTGATGATCCTGATTCATTTTTCACCTATCTCTCTTACTCCGTATTACTTACCTTATTTATTTATTTTAATTATTAATATTAATTATTTAAGATTAGTATTAATCTTATGATCTTAATATTAGTATTATTAGTATTTTTAAGTGGTGTTGTTAGTAGTATTATACATAAAATATTACGACGAGGTCATGAGCGATTTATTTTCAAAATGGGTTTTTACGAGCGGGATAGAGCTAAGGAAATTATGGGATATAGCTATGGAAGTTATGAGTATGGATCAAGGGTATAGCTCATGAGGTCAACCTAGTGTTTATTGTCTCCGTTGCATCTACGTACCTTTCCTGCAATATTGAATCTCAATATTGATACGTGAGCACTCATAACTTATCTTTTATTTACTAATTGTGTATCCCTGACTAGTGCTCGAGAAAATAGGATTATGCATGCTTGTATATTTGATATTGCCCGTAGATAGGTTATGTTAAATCTTAAAGGTTGTTATACTAGGGATGAAATAAGATATAAGATATGCATGTCCTTAGAAAGCTATCGAAAAATTATGAACTTTTCCTTTAGATGCCAAATGATTTTGACAGATAGATTAGAAGTTATCGTCAAATGAATTTTATTATTTTACACATATATAATGGTATAAATTAATATATAAATTTTAATATAAAACTTATGTATCAACAAATAAATTATATTATTTACTCTATTAAATCTTTTAAAAATATTTTAAAAATACAAAACGACGATATTTATAATTATATAATAATTATTTTTAAATTTTAGAAATCATTTTGAGTCAAACTAATTTTTGTCGACCTTTGCATATTAGTCTCGAGCATTAGGATTGTGGTACACTATGACTTAACTTAATTTATTAGACAAATATTGACAAATACATAAATATATATAAATAATTTAGGTTCGTGAATCCAAGGCCAACCTTATACCTGTTCAATGATGTTATATGTATTTTTACTACGAAATACAGTATGGTGAGTTTCATTTGATCCCTTTTACTCTTTACATTTTTGGGACTGAGAATACATGCACTGTTTTAATAACTGTTTTACAATATTTATATGCGTGAGTTTTATTTGCTCCCTTTTTAAATGCTTTTGCAATATATATTTTTGGGACTGAGAATACATGCGCTGCTTTTATAAATGCTTTACGAAATAGACACAAATGATCGAAACTACATTCTATGGTTGGATTATTAAACCGAATATGCCCCTTTTTTAGTCTGGTAATCTAAGAATTAGGGAACAGACACCCTAATTGACGCGAATCCTAAAGATAGATCTATTGGGTCCAACAAGCCCCATCCAAAGTACCGGATGCTTTAGTACTTCGAAATTTATATCATGTCCGAAGGAGGATCCCGGAATGATGGGGATATTCTTATATGCATATTGTTAATGTCGGTTACCAGGTGTTCAATCCATATGAATGATTATTTTTGTCTCTATGCATGGGACGTATATTTATGAGAACTGGAAATGAAATTCTTGTGGTCTATTAAAATGATGGAAATGAATGATTATGATAAACTAATGAACTCACCAACCTTTTGGTTGACACTTTAAATCATGTTTATTCTCAGGTAGAAAAGAAATCTTCCGCTGTGCATTTGCTTGTTTTAAAGATATTACTTGGAGTATTTCATGGCATATTTCAAAGAACGTTGCATTCGAGTCATTGAGTTCATCAAAGATTACTATTAAGTTAATTTATAATTGGATAGTGGATATTATGAAATGGTATGCAATGCCTGTCAATTTTTGATGTAAAGAAAGTTTGTGTTTTAAAAACGAATGCAATGTTTCTAATATGCATCATATAGAGGTCAAATACCTCGCAATGTAATCAACTATTGTGAATCGTTTATAATGTATATGAACGGGTCCTTTCATGCATGACTTGTTTCTGGACGTATGAACTACGTGTCTTTATTGCCTTTGCTGAACGACTTGTGTACTAGCTAGAATTATCTTCACAACCATCTTGTATCAAATTTATTGTGTGCTATATTTCATGCTATATGTAAAATAAGCGGTATTGTAAGTTTGTAAAATATTGTGTAAAAGTTTGAACGCGAAATATTATTATAATCAGTTTTTCATATAGAATTAGAGTAGTTGAATTGTATATTAGCTACTAAGTATGAACTTAATGAAATGTCCCGTTCTTATTGATTAAAAACGTTCCATATTAATTGATTTCGTTGCGAGGTTTTGACCTCTATATGAGACGTTTTTCAAAGACTGCATTCATTTTTAAAACAAACCATAACCTTTATTTCATCAATAAAGGTTTAAAAAGCTTTACGTAGATTATCAAATAATGATAATCTAAAATATCCTGTTTACACACGACCATTACATAATGGTTTACAATACAAATATGTTACAACAAAATAAGTTTCTTGAATGCAGTTTTTACACAATATCATACAAGCATGGACTCCAAATCTCGTCCTTATTTAAGTATGCGACAGCGGAAGCTCTTAATAATCACCTGAGAATAAACATGCTTAAAACGTCAACAAAAATATTGGTGAGTTATAGGTTTAACCTATATATATCAAATCATAATAATAGACCACAAGATTTCATATTTCAATACACATCCCATACATAGAGATAAAAATCATTCATATGGTGAACATCTGGTAACCGACATTAACAAGATGCATATATAAGAATATCCCCATCATTCCGGGACACCCTTCGGATATGATATAAATTTCGAAGTACTAAAGCATCCGGTACTTTGGATGGGGTTTGTTAGACCCAATAGATCTATCTTTAGGATTCGCGTCAATTAGGGTGTCTATTCCCTAATTCTTAGATTACCAGACTTAATAAAAAGGGGCATATTCGATTTCGATAATTCAACCATAGAATGTAGTTTCACGTACTTGTGTCTATTTTGTAAATCATTTATAAAACCTGCATGTATTCTCATCCCAAAAATATTAGATTTTAAAAGTGGGAAAATAACTCACTTTCACAGATTTTTACTTCGTCGGGAAGTAAGACTTGGCCACTGGTTGATTCACGAACCTATAACAATATATACATATATATCAAAGTATGTTCAAAATATATTTACAACACTTTTAATATATTTTGATGTTTTAAGTTTATTAAGTCAGCTGTCCTCGTTAGTAACCTACAACTAGTTGTCCACAGTTAGATGTACAGAAATAAATCGATAAATATTATCTTGAATCAATCCACGACCCAGTGTATACGTATCTCAGTATTGATCATAACTCAAACTATATATATTTTGGAATCAACCTCAACCCTGTATAGCTAACTCCAACATTCACATATAGAGTGTCTATGGTTGTTCTGAAATATATATAGATGTGTCGACATGATAGGTTGAAACATTGTATACGTGTCTATGGTATCTCAAGATTACATAATATACAATACAAGTTGATTAAGTTATGGTTGGAATAGATTTGTTACCAATTTTCACGTAGCTAAAATGAGAAAAATTATCCAATCTTGTTTTACCCATAACTTCTTCATTTTAAATCCGTTTTGAGTGAATGAAATTGCTATGGTTTCATATTGAACTCTATTTTATGAATCTAAACAGAAAAAGTATAGGTTTATAGTCGGAAAAATAAGTTACAAGTCGTTTTTGTAAAGGTAGTCATTTCAGTCGAAAGAACGACGTCTAGATGACCATTTTAGAAAACATACTTCCACTTTGAGTTTAACCATAATTTTTGGATATAGTTTCATGTTCATAATAAAAATCATTTTCTCAGAATAACAACTTTTAAATCAAAGTTTATCATAGTTTTTAATTAACTAACCCAAAACAGCCCGCGGTGTTACTACGACGGCGTAAATTCGGTTTTACGGTGTTTTTCGTGTTTCCAGGTTTTAAATCATTAAGTTAGAATATCATACAGATATAGAACATGTGTTTAGTTGATTTTAAAAGTCAAGTTAGAAGGATTAACTTTTGTTTGCGAACAAGTTTAGAATTAACTAAACTATGTTCTAGTGATTACAAGTTTAAACCTTCGAATAAGATAGCTTTATATGTATGAATCGAATGATGTTATGAACATCATTACTACCTTAAGTTCCTTGGATAAACCTACTGGAAAAGAGAAAAATAGATCTAGCTTCAATGGATCCTTGGATGGCTCGAAGTTCTTGAAGCAGAATCATGACACGAAAACAAGTTCAAGTAAGATCATCACTTGAAATAAGATTGTTATAGTTATAGAAATTGAACCAAAGTTTGAATATGATTATTACCTTGTATTAGAATGATAACCTACTTTAAGAAACAAAGATTTCTTGAGGTTGGATGATCACCTTACAAGATTGGAAGTGAGCTAGCAAACTTGAAAGTATTCTTGATTTTATGAAACTAGAACTTTTGGAATTTATGAAGAACACATAGAACTTGAAGATAGAACTTGAGAGAGATCAATTAGATGAAGAAAATTGAAGAATAAAAGTGTTTGTAGGTGTTTTTGGTCGTTGGTGTATGGATTAGATATAAAGGATATGTAATTTTGTTTTCATGTAAATAAGTCATGAATGATTACTCATATTTTTGTAATTTTATGAGATATTTCATGCTAGTTGCCAAATGATGGTTCCCACATGTGTTAGGTGACTCACATGGGCTGTTAAGAGCTGATCATTGGAGTGTATATACCAATAGTACATACATCTAAAAGCTGTGTATTGTACGAGTACGAATACGGGTGCATACGAGTAGAATTGTTGATGAAACTAAACGAGGATGTAATTGTAAGCATTTTTGTTAAGTAGAAGTATTTTGATAAGTGTCTTGAAGTCTTTCAAAAGTGTATGAATACATATTAAAACATTACATGTAGATACATTTTAACTGAGTCGTTAAGTCATCGTTAGTCGTTACATGTAAATGTTGTTTTGAAACCTTTAGGTTAACGATCTTGTTAAATGTTGTTAACCCAATGTTTATAATATTAAAAGAGATTTTAAATTATTATATTTTCATGATATTATGATGTACGAATATATCTTAATATGATATATATACATTAAATGTCGTTACAACGATAATCGTTACATATATGTCTCGTTTCAAAATCATTAAGTTAGTAGTCTTGTTTTTACATATGTAGTTCATTGTTAATATAATTAATGATATGTTTACTTATCATAATATCATGTTAACTATATATATAACCATATATATGTCATCATATAGTTTTTACAAGTTTTAACGTTCGTGAATCACCGGTCAACTTGGGTAGTCAATTGTCTACATGAAACCTATTTCAATTAATCAAGTCTTAACAAGTTTGATTGCTTAATATGTTGGAAACATTTAATCATGTAAATATCAATCTCAATTAATATATATAAACATGGAAAAGTTCAGGTCACTACAGTACCTACCCGTTAAATAAATTTCGTCCCGAAATTTTAAGCTGTTGAAGGTGTTGACGAATCTTCTGGAAAGAGATGCGGGTATTTCTTCTTCATCTGATCTTCACGCTCCCAGGTGAACTCGGGTCCTCTACGAGCATTCCATCGAACCTTAACAATTGGTATCTTGTTTTGCTTAAGTCTTTTAACCTCACGATCCATTATTTCGACGGGTTCTTCGATGAATTGAAGTTTTTCGTTGATTTGGATTTCATCTAACGGAATAGTGAGATCTTCTTTAGCAAAACATTTCTTCAAATTCGAGACGTGGAAAGTGTTATGTACAGCCGCGAGTTGTTGAGGTAACTCAAGTCGGTAAGCTACTGGTCCGACACGATCAATAATCTTGAATGGTCCAATATACCTTGGATTTAATTTCCCTCATTTACCAAATCGAACAACGCCTTTCCAAGGTGCAACTTTAAGCATGACCATCTCTCCAATTTCAAATTCTATATCTTTTCTTTTAATGTCAGCGTAGCTCTTTTGTCGACTTTGGGCGGTTTTCAACCGTTGTTGAATTTGGATGATCTTCTCGGTAGTTTCTTGTATAATCTCCGGACCCGTAATCTGTCTATCCCCCACTTCACTCCAACAAATCGGAGACCTGCACTTTCTACCATAAAGTGCTTCAAACGGCGCCATCTCAATGCTTGAATGGTGGCTGTTGTTGTAGGAAAATTCTGCTAACGGTAGATGTCGATCCCAACTGTTTCCGAAATCAATAACACATGCTCGTAGCATGTCTTCAAGCGTTTGTATCGTCCTTTCACTCTGCCCATCAGTTTGTGGATGATAGGCAGTACTCATGTCTAGACGAGTTCCTAATGCTTGCTGTAATGTCTGCCAGAATCTTGAAATAAATCTGCCATCCCTATCAGAGATAATAGAGATTGGTATTCCATGTCTGGAGATGACTTCCTTCAAATACAGTCGTGCTAACTTCTCCATCTTGTCATCTTCTCTTATTGGCAGGAAGTGTGCTGATTTGGTGAGACGATCAACTATTACCCAAATAGTATCAAAACCACTTGCAGTCCTTGGCAATTTAGTGATGAAATCCATGGTAATGTTTTCCCATTTCCATTCTGGGATTTCGGGTTGTTGAAGTAGATCTGATGGTTTCTGATGCTCAGCTTTGACCTTAGAACACGTCAAACATTCTCCTACGTATTTAGCAACATCGGCTTTCATACCCGGCCACCAAAAATGTTTCTTGAGATCCTTGTACATCTTCCCCGTTCCAGGATGTATTGAGTATCTGGTTTTATGAGCTTCTCTAAGTACCATTTCTCTCATATCTCCAAATTTTGGTACCCAAATCCTTTCAGCCCTATACCGGGTTCCGTCTTTCCGAATATTAAGATGCTTCTCCGATCCTTTGGGTATTTCATCCTTTAAATTTCCCTCTTTTAAAACTCCTTGTTGCGCCTCCTTTATTTGAGTAGTAAGGTTATTATGAATCATTATATTCATAGATTTTACTCGAATGGGTTCTCTGTCCTTCCTGCTCAAGGCATCGGCTACCACATTTGCCTTCCCCGGGTGGTAACGAATCTCAAAGTCGTAATCATTCAATAATTCAATCCACCTACGCTGCCTCATATTCAGTTGTTTCTGATTAAATATGTGTTGAAGACTTTTGTGGTCGGTATATATAATACTTTTGACCCCATATAAGTAGTGCCTCCAAGTCTTTAATGCAAAAACAACCGCGCCTAATTCCAAATCATGCGTCGTATAATTTTGTTCGTGAATCTTCAATTGTCTAGACGCATAAGCAATCACCTTCGTTCGTTGCATTAATACACAACCGAGACCTTGCTTTGATGCGTCACAATAAATCACAAAATCATCATTCCCTTCAGGCAATGACAATATAGGTGCCGTAGTTAGCTTTTTCTTCAATAACTGAAACGCTTTCTCTTGTTCATCATTCCATTTAAATTTCTTCCCTTTATGCGTTAATGCAGTCAAGGGTTTTGCTATTCTGGAAAAGTCTTGGATGAACCTTCTGTAGTAACCAGCTAGTCCTAAAAACTGGCGTATGTGTTTCGGAGTTTTCGGGGTTTCCCACTTTTCAACAGTTTCTATCTTTGCCGGATCCACCTTAATACCTTCTTTGTTCACTATGTGACCGAGGAATTGAACTTCTTCCAACCAAAATGCACACTTTGAAAACTTAGCGTACAATTCTTCCTTCCTCAATACTTCTAACACCTTTCTCAAATGTTCACCGTGTTCTTGGTCATTCTTTGAGTAAATAAGTATGTCATCAATGAAAACAATGACAAACTTGTCAAGGTATGGTCCACACACTCGGTTCATAAGGTCCATGAACACAGCTGGTGCATTAGTCAAACCAAATGGCATGACCATAAACTCGTAATGACCGTAACGTGTTCTGAAAGCAGTCTTTGGAATATCATCTTCTTTCACCCGCATTTGATGATACCCGGAACGTAAGTCAATCTTTGAATAAACAGACGAGCCTTGTAGTTGATCAAATAAGTCGTCGATTCTCGGTAGTGGGTAGCGGTTCTTGATGGTAAGTTTGTTCAACTCTCGGTAGTCGATACACAACCTGAATGTACCATCTTTCTTCTTGACAAACAAAACAGGAGCTCCCCACGGTGATGTGCTTGGTCGAATGAAACCACGCTCTAAAAGTTCTTGTAATTGGCTTTGCAGTTCTTTCATCTCGCTGGGTGCGAGTCTGTAAGGAGCACGAGCTATTGGTGCAGCTCCTGGTACAAGATCTATTTGAAATTCATTGGATCGTTGTGGGGGTAATCCCGGTAATTCTTTCGGAAATACATCGAGAAATTCTTTTGCGACGGGAACATCATTGATGCTCTTTTCTTCAGTTTGTACTTTCTCGACGTGTGCTAGAACAGCATAGCAACCTTTTCTTATTAGTTTTTGTGCCTTCAAATTACTAATAAGATGTAGCTTCGTGTTGCCCTTTTCTCCGTACACCATTAAGGGTTTTCCTTTTTCTCGTATAATGCGAATTGCATTTTTGTAACAAACGATCTCTGCTTTCACTTCTTTCAACCAGTCCATACCGATTATCACATGAAAACTCCCTAACTCTACTGGTATCAAATCAATCTTAAATGTTTCACTAACCAGTTTAATTTCTCGATTCCGACATATATTATCTGCTGAAATTAATTTACCATTTGCTAATTCGAGTAAAAATTTACTATCCAAAGGCGTCAATGGACAACTTAATTTAGCACAAAAATCTCTACTCATATAGCTTCTATCCGCACCCGAATCAAATAAAACGTAAGCAGATTTATTGTCAATAAGAAACGTACCCGTAACAAGCTCCGGGACTTCCTGTGCCTCTACCGCATTAATATTGAAAACTCTTCCGCGGCCTTGTCCATTCGTGTTCTCCTGGTTCGGGCAATTTCTAATAATGTGGCCCGGTTTTCCACATTTATAACAAACTACATTGGCATAACTTGCTCCGACACTACTTGCTCCGCCATTACTCGTTCCGACACCATTTGTTCCTTTCGTTCTATTAACCCCTGGTCCGTAGACCTCACACTTCGCCGCGCTATGACCATTTCTTTTACACTTGTTGCAAAATTTGGTGCAGAACCCCGAGTGATTCTTTTCACACCTTTGGCATAGCTGCTTCTGATTGTTGTTGTTGTTGCGGTTATTATTGTTATTAGGATGATTGTTGTAGTTGCTGTTGTTGTTGTTGTTGTTGTTGTTGTTGGGCCGTTTGTTGTAGTTGCGATTGATGTTGCGATTGTTGGGATAATTGTTGCGATTATTGTTGTAATTGCTGTTGTTGTTGTATTGGTGATTCTTATCACCGTTTTCCTCCCACTTTCTTTTGACTTGCTTCACATTGGCCTCTTCAGCAGTCTGTTCTTTAATTCTTTCTTCAATCTGGTTCACTAGTTTGTGAGCCATTCTACATGCCTGTTGTATGGAGGCGGGCTCGTGTGAACTTATATCTTCTTGGATTCTTTCCGGTAATCCTTTCACAAACGCGTCGATCTTCTCTTCCTCATCTTCGAACGCTCCCGGACACAATAGGCACAATTCTGTGAACCGTCTTTCGTACGTGGTAATATCAAATCCTTGGGTTCGTAACCCTCTAAGTTCTGTCTTGAGCTTATTGACCTCGGTTCTGGGACGGTACTTCTCGTTCATCAAGTGCTTGAATGCTGACCACGGTAGTGCGTACGCATCGTCTTGTCCCACTTGCTCTAGATAAGTATTCCACCATGTTAACGCAGAACCTGTGAAGGTATGCGTAGCGTACTTCACTTTGTCCTCTTCAGTACACTTACTTATGGCAAACACCGATTCGACCTTCTCGGTCCACCGTTTCAATCCGATCGGTCCTTCGGTTCCATCAAATTCCAAAGGTTTGCAGGCAGTGAATTCTTTGTAGGTGCATCCTACACGATTTCCTGTACTGCTAGATCCAAGGTTATTGTTGGTATGTAGCGCAGCCTGTACTGCGGCTATGTTTGAAGCTAGAAAAGTACGGAATTCCTCTTCATTCATATTCACGGTGTGTCGAGTAGTCGGTGCCATTTCCTTCAAAATAGTCAAATGGAACAAGTTAATCATACAGAATATTAAGAGTAGTTAATAGTATTTCGTAGCATAATATGAACTCATTTATAAAAGCTTTTTCTTCATATTAGCGTTTTATAAGTTTAAATTCGGGTAGTACCTACCCGTTAAGTTCATACTTAGTAGCTAATATACAATTCAACTACTACAATTCTATATGAAAAACTGATTATAATAATATTTCGCGTTCAAACTTTTATACAATATTTTACAAACTTACAATACCGCTTATTTTACATAAAGCATGAAATATAGCACACAATAACTTTGATACAAGATAGTTGTGAAGATAATTCTAGCTAGTACACAAGTCGTTCAGCAAAGGCAAAAAGACACGTAATTCATACGTCCAGAAACAAGTCATGCATTCTGGTTTTACTAGGACTACTTCCCATCCTTGGTCTTGTGGAACATAACCGTTATGGCCGTTGATAAGACAGCGTGTTGTAACGTCGTCAAAGGGACGAGGGTTACGTAATGTCCAACAGTCCCGTAACAATCTAAAAACCTCATTTCTTACCCCAATTACCGACTCCGTCACTTGTGGAAACATTTTGTTTAATAGTTGTAGCCCGATGTTCTTGTTCTCACTTTGGTGAGAAGCGAACATTACTAATCCGTAAGCATAACATGCTTCTTTATGTTGCATGTTAGCCGCTTTTTCTAAATCACGAAGTCCAATATTCGGATATATTGAGTCAAAATAATTTCTTAACCCGTTGCGTAAAATAGCATTTGGGTTCCCCGCAATATATGCGTCAAAGTAAACACATCGTAACTTATGGGTTTCCCAATGTGCTATCCCCCATCTTTCAAACGAAAGTCTCTTATAAACCAAGACATTCTTGGAACGTTCTTCGAATGTCTTACAAACTGATCTCGCCTTAAATAGTTGTGCCGAGGAATTCTGGCCGACTCTAGACAAGATTTCATCAATCATGTCTCCGGGTAGGTCTCTTAAAATATTGGGTTGTCTATCCATTTTGTGTTTTTAAACTGTAAAATAGACAAGAGTTAGATTCATAAAAAAAATACTTATTAATACAAGCAATTTTTACATATATCATAAAGCATAAGCACACTATATTACATATATTACACCACACGAATACAGCTATCTTATTCCGACTCGCTTGTTTCTTCTTCTTCGGTTTTGGTTCATTTTGCCAAGTTTCTAGGGATATATGATGTTCCCCTAATACGATCCGTCGTTATCCACATTGGTTTAGAAAAACCTGGTGGTTTAGAGGTTCCCGGGTCATTGTTACAACTTAAGGACTTCGGGGGTTGACGATACATATAAAGTTCATCGGGGTTGGAATTAGATTTCTCTATTTTTATGCCCTTTCCCTTATTATTTTCTTTTGCCTTTTTAAATTCAGTTGGGGTAATTTCTATAACATCATCGGAATTCTCGTCGGAATCCGATTCATCGGAGAATTGGTATTCCTCCCAATATTTTGCTTCCTTGGCGGAAACACCATTGACCATAATTAACCTTGGTCGGCTGGTTGAGGATTTTCTTTTACTTAACCGTTTTATTATTTCCCCCACCGGTTCTATTTCTTCATCCGGTTCCGATTCTTCTTCCGGTTCCGATTCTTCTTCCGGTTCCGACTCTTCTTCCGGTTCCTCTTCGGGAACTTGTGAATCAGTCCACGAATCATTCCAATTTACATTTGACTCTTCATTATTATTAGGTGAGTCAATGGGACTTGTTCTAGAGGTAGACATCTATCACATAATATCAAACGCGTTAAGAGATAAATATATCACATAATATTCACATGTTAAAAATATATAGTTTCCAACAAAAATGTTAAGCAATCATTTTTAAAGAAAACACGGTCGAAGTCCAGAATCACTAATGCATCCTAACAAACTCAATAAGACACACTAATGCAAATTTTCTGGTTCTCTAAGACCAACGCTCGGATACCAACTGAAATGTCCCGTTCTTATTGATTAAAAACGTTCCATATTAATTGATTTCGTTGCGAGGTTTTGACCTCTATATGAGACGTTTTTCAAAGACTGCATTCATTTTTAAAACAAACCATAACCTTTATTTCATCAATAAAGGTTTAAAAAGCTTTACGTAGATTATCAAATAATGATAATCTAAAATATCCTGTTTACACACGACCATTACATAATGGTTTACAATACAAATATGTTACAACAAAATAAGTTTCTTGAATGCAGTTTTTACACAATATCATACAAGCATGGACTCCAAATCTCGTCCTTATTTAAGTATGCGACAGCGGAAGCTCTTAATAATCACCTGAGAATAAACATGCTTAAAACGTCAACAAAAATGTTGGTGAGTTATAGGTTTAACGTATATATATCAAATCATAATAATAGACCACAAGATTTCATATTTCAATACACATCCCATACATAGAGATAAAAATCATTCATATGGTGAACACCTGGTAACCGACATTAACAAGATGCATATATAAGAATATCCCCATCATTCTGGGACACCCTTCGGATATGATATAAATTTCGAAGTACTAAAGCATCCGGTACTTTGGATGGGGTTTGTTAGACCCAATAGATCTATCTTTAGGATTCGCGTCAATTAGGGTGTTTGTTCCCTAATTCTTAGATTACCAGACTTAATAAAAAGGGGCATATTCGATTTCGATAATTCAACCATAGAATGTAGTTTCACGTACTTGTGTCTATTTTGTAAATCATTTATAAAACCTGCATGTATTCTCATCCCAAAAATATTAGATTTTAAAAGTGGGACTATAACTCACTTTCACCGATTTTTACTTCATCGGGAAGTAAGACTTGGCCACTGGTTGATTCACGAACCTATAACAATATATACATATATATCAAAGTATGTTCAAAATATATTTACAACACTTTTAATATATTTTGATGTTTTAAGTTTATTAAGTCAGCTGTCCTCGTTAGTAACCTACAACTAGTTGTCCACAGTTAGATGTACAGAAATAAATCGATAAATATTATCTTGAATCAATCCACGACCCAGTGTATACGTATCTCAGTATTGATCACAACTCAAACTATATATATTTTGGAATCAACCTCAACCCTGTATAGCTAACTCCAACATTCACATATAGAGTGTCTATGGTTGTTCCGAAATATATTTAGATGTGTCGACATGATAGGTCGAAACATTGTATACGTGTCTATGGTATCTCAAGATTACATAATATACAATACAAGTTGATTAAGTTATGGTTGGAATAGATTTGTTACCAATTTTCACGTAGCTAAAATGAGAAAAATTATCCAATCTTGTTTTACCCATAACTTCTTCATTTTAAATCCGTTTTGAGTGAATCAAATTGCTATGGTTTCATATTGAACTCTATTTTATGAATCTAAACAGAAAAAGTATAGGTTTATAGTCGGAAAAATAAGTTACAAGTCGTTTTTGTAAAGGTAGTCATTTCAGTCGAAAGAACGACGTCTAGATGACCATTTTAGAAAACATACTTCCACTTTGAGTTTAACCATAATTTTTGGATATAGTTTCATGTTCATAATAAAAATCATTTTCTCAGAATAACAACTTTTAAATCAAAGTTTATCATAGTTTTTAATTAACTAACCCAAAACAGCCCGCGGTGTTACTACGACGGCGTAAATCCGGTTTTACGGTGTTTTTCGTGTTTCCAGGTTTTAAATCATTAAGTTAGCATATCATACAGATATAGAACATGTGTTTAGTTGATTTTAAAAGTCAAGTTAGAAGGATTAACTTTTGTTTGCGAACAAGTTTAGAATTAACTAAACTATGTTCTAGTGATTACAAGTTTAAACCTTCGAATAAGATAGCTTTATATGTATGAATCGAATGATGTTATGAACATCATTACTACCTTAAGTTCCTTGGATAAACCTACTGGAAAAGAGAAAAATAGATCTAGCTTCAATGGATCCTTGGATGGCTCGAAGTTCTTGAAGCAGAATCATGACACGAAAACAAGTTCAAGTAAGATCATCACTTGAAATAAGATTGTTATAGTTATAGAAATTGAACCAAAGTATGAATATGATTATTACCTTGTATTAGAATGATAACCTACTGTAAGAAACAAAGATTTCTTGAGGTTGGATGATCACCTTACAAGATTGGAAGTGAGCTAGCAAACTTGAAAGTATTCTTGATTTTATGAAACTAGAACTTTTGGAATTTATGAAGAACACTTAGAACTTGAAGATAGAACTTGAGAGAGATCAATTAGATGAAGAAAATTGAAGAATGAAAGTGTTTGTAGGTGTTTTTGGTCGTTGGTGTATGGATTAGATATAAAGGATATGTAATTTTGTTTTCATGTAAATAAGTCATGAATGATTACTCATATTTTTGTAATTTTATGAGATATTTCATGCTAGTTGCCAAATGATGGTTCCCACATGTGTTAGGTGACTCACATGGGCTGCTAAGAGCTGATCATTGGAGTGTATATACCAATAGTACATACATCTAAAAGCTGTGTATTGTACGAGTAAGAATACGGGTGCATACGAGTAGAATTGTTGATGAAACTAAACGAGGATGTAATTGTAAGCATTTTTGTTAAGTAGAAGTATTTTGATAAGTGTCTTGAAGTCTTTCAAAAGTGTATGAATACATATTAAAACATTACATGTAGATACATTTTAACTGAGTCGTTAAGTCATCGTTAGTCGTTACATGTAAATGTTGTTTTGAAACCTTTAGGTTAACGATCTTGTTAAATGTTGTTAACCCAATGTTTATAATATCAAAAGAGATTTTAAATTATTATATTTTCATGATATTATGATGTACGAATATATCTTAATATGATATATATACATTAAATGTCGTTACAACGATAATCGTTACATATATGTCTCGTTTCAAAATCATTAAGTTAGTAGTCTTGTTTTTACATATGTAGTTCATTGTTAATATACTTAATGATATGTTTACTTATCATAATATCATGTTAACTATATATATAACCATATATATGTCATCATATAGTTTTTACAAGTTTTAACGTTCGTGAATCACCGGTCAACTTGGGTAGTCAATTGTCTATATGAAACCTATTTCAATTAATCAAGTCTTAACAAGTTTGATTGCTTAATATGTTGGAAACATTTAATCATGTAAATATCAATCTCAATTAATATATATGAACATGGAAAAGTTCGGGTCACTAAACTTAACGGGTAGGTACTACCCGAATTTAAACTTATAAAACGCTAATATGAAGAAAAAGCTTTTATAAATGAGTTCATATTATGCTACGAAATACTATTAACTACTCTTAATATTTTGTATGATTAACTTGTTCCATTTGACTATTTTGAAGGAAATGGCACCGACTACTCGACACACCGTGAATATGAATGAAGAGGAATTTCGTACTTTTCTAGCTTCAAACATAGCTGCAGTACAGGCTGCGCTACATACCAACAATAACCTTAGATCTAGCAGTACAGGAAATCGTGTAGGATGCACCTACAAAGAATTCACTGCCTGCAAACCTTTGGAATTTGATGGAACTGAAGGACCGATCAGATTGAAACGGTGGACCGAGAAGGTCGAATCGGTGTTTGCCATAAGTAAGTGTACTGAAGAGGACAAAGTAAAGTACGCTACGCATACCTTCACATGTTCTGCGTTAACATGGTGGAATACCTATTTAGAGCAAGTGGGACAAGACGATGCATACGCACTACCGTGGTCAGCATTCAAGCACTTGATGAACGAGAAGTATCGTCCCAGAAACGTGGTCAATAAGCTCAAGACAGAACTTAGAGGGTTACGAACCCAAGGATTTGATATTACCACGTACGAAAGACGATTCACAGAATTGTGCCTATTGTGTCCGGGAGCATTCGAAGATGAGGAAGAGAAGATCGACGCGTTTGTGAAAGGATTACCGGAAAGAATCCAAGAAGATATAAGTTCACACGAGCCCGCCTCCATACAACAGGCATGTAGAATGGCTCACAAACTAGTGAACCAGATTGAAGAAAGAATTAAAGAACAGACTGCTGAAGAGGCCAATGTGAAGCAAGTCAAAAGAAAGTGGGAGGAAAACGGTGATAAGAATCACCAATACAACAACAACAGCAATTACAACAATAATCGTAACAATTATCCCAACAATCGCAACATCATTCGCAACTACAACAAACGGCCCAACAACAACAACAACAACAACAACAACAGCAACTACAACAATCATCCCAACAACAATAATAACCGCAACAACAACAACAACAATCAGAAGCAGCTATGCCAAAGGTGTGAAAAGTATCACTCGGGGTTCTGCACCAAATTTTGCAACAAGTGTAAAAGAAATGGTCATAGCGCGGCGAAGTGTGAGGTCTACGGACCAGGGGTTAATAGAACGAAAGGAACAAATGGTGTCGAAACGAGTAATGGTGGAGCAAGTAGTGTCGGAGCAAGTTATGCCAATGTAGTTTGTTATAAATGTGGAAAACCGGGCCACATTATTAGAAATTGCCCGAACCAGGAGAACACGAATGGACAAGGCCGCAGAAGAGTTTTCAATATTAATGCGGCAGAGGCACAGGAAGACCCGGAGCTTGTTACGGGTACGTTTCTTATTGACAATAAATCTGCTTACGTTTTATTTGATTCGGGTGCGGATAGAAGCTATATGAGTAGAGATTTTTGTGCTAAATTAAGTTGTCCATTGACGCCTTTGGATAGTAAATTTTTACTCGAATTAGCAAATGGTAAATTAATTTCAGCAGATAATATATGTCGGAATCGAGAAATTAAACTGGTTAGCGAAACATTTAAGATTGACTTGATACCAGTAGAGTTAGGGAGTTTTGATGTGATAATCGGTATGGACTGGTTGAAAGAAGTGAAAGCAGAGATCGTTTGTTACAAAAATGCAATTCGCATTATACGAGAAAAAGGAAAACCCTTAATGGTGTACGGAGAAAAGGGCAACACGAAGCTACATCTTATTAGTAATTTGAAGGCACAAAAACTAATAAGAAAAGGTTGCTATGCTATTCTAGCACACGTCGAAAAAGTACAAACTGAAGAAAAGAGCATAAATGATGTTCTCGTAGTAAAAGAATTTCCCGATGTATTTCCGAAAGAATTACCGGGATTACCCCCACATCGATACGTTGAATTTCAAATAGATCTTGTACCAGGAGCTGCACCAATAGCTCGTGCTCCTTACAGACTCGCACCCAGCGAGATGAAAGAACTGCAAAGCCAATTACAAGAACTTGTAGAGCATGGTTTCATTCGACCAAGCACATCACCGTGGGGAGCTCCTGTTTTGTTTGTCAAGAAGAAAGATGGTACATTCAGGTTGTGTATCGACTACCGAGAGTTGAACAAGCTTACCATCAAGAACCGCTACCCACTACCGAGAATCGACGACTTATTTGATCAACTACAAGGCTCATCTGTTTATTCAAAGATTGATTTACGTTCCGGGTATCATCAAATGCGGGTGAAAGAAGATGATATTCCAAAGACTGCTTTTAGAACACGTTACGATCATTATGAGTTTATGGTCATGCCGTTTGGTTTAACTAATGCACCAGCTGTGTTCATGGACCTTATGAACCGAGTGTGTGGACCATACCTTGACAAGTTTGTCATTGTTTTCATTGATGACATACTTATTTACTCAAAGAATGACCAAGAACACGGTGAACATTTGAGAAAGGTGTTAGAAGTATTGAGGAACGAAGAATTGTACGCTATGTTTTCAAAGTGTGCATTTTGGTTAGAAGAAGTTCAATTCCTCGGTCACATAGTGAACAAAGAAGGTATTAAGGTGGATCCGGCAAAGATAGAAACTGTTGAAAAGTGGGAAACCCCGAAAACTCCGAAACACATACGCCAGTTTTTAGGACTAGCTGGTTACTACAGAAGGTTCATCCAAGACTTTTCCAGAATAGCAAAACCCTTGACTGCATTAACGCATAAAGGGAAGAAATTTGAATGGAAGGATGAACAAGAGAAAGCGTTTCAGTTATTGAAGAAAAAGCTAACTACGGCACCTATATTGTCATTGCCTGAAGGGAATGATGATTTTGTGATTTATTGTGACGCATCAAAGCAAGGTCTCGGTTGTGTATTAATTCAACGAACGATGGTGATTGCTTATGCGTCTAGACAATTGAAGATTCACGAACAAAATTATACGACAGATGATTTGGAATTAGGCGCGGTTGTTTTTGCATTAAAGACTTGGAGACACTACTTATATGGGGTCAAAAGTATTATATATACCGACCACAAAAGTCTTCAACACATATTTAATCAGAAACAACTGAATATGAGGTAGCGTAGGTGGATTGAATTATTGAATGATTACGACTTTGAGATTCGTTACCACCCGGGGAAGGCAAATGTGGTAGCCGATGCCTTGAGCAGGAAGGACAGAGAACCCATTCGAGTAAAATCTATGAATATAATGATTCATAATAACCTTACTACTCAAATAAAGGAGGCGCAACAAGGAGTTTTAAAAGAGGAAAATTTAAAGGATGAAATACCCAAAGGATTGGAGAAGCATCTTAATATTCGGGAAGACGGAACCCGGTATAGGGCTGAAAGGATTTGGGTACCAAAATTTGGAGATATGAGAGAAATGGTACTTAGAGAAGCTCATAAAACCAGATACTCAATACATCCTGGAACGGGGAAGATGTACAAGGATCTCAAGAAACATTTTTGGTGGCCGGGTATGAAAGCCGATGTTGCTAAATACGTAGGAGAATGTTTGACGTGTTCTAAGGTCAAAGCTGAGCATCAGAAACCATCAGGTCTACTTCAACAACCCGAAATCCCAGAATGGAAATGGGAAAACATTACCATGGATTTCATCACTAAATTGCCAAGGACTGCAAGTGGTTTTGATACTATTTGGGTAATAGTTGATCGTCTCACCAAATCAGCACACTTCCTGCCAATAAGAGAAGATGACAAGATGGAGAAGTTAGCACGACTGTATTTGAAGGAAGTCGTCTCCAGACATGGAATACCAATCTCTATTATCTCTGATAGGGATGGCAGATTTATTTCAAGATTCTGGCAGACATTACAGCAAGCATTAGGAACTCGTCTAGACATGAGTAATGCCTATCATCCACAAACTGATGGGCAGAGCGAAAGGACGATACAAACGCTTGAAGACATGCTATGAGCATGTGTTATTGATTTCGGAAACAGTTGGGATCGACATCTACCGTTAGCAGAATTTTCCTACAACAACAGCTACCATTCAAGCATTGAGATGGCGCCGTTTGAAGCACTTTATGGTAGAAAGTGCAGGTCTCCAATTTGTTGGAGTGAAGTGGGGGATAGACAGATTACGGGTCCGGAGATTATACAAGAAACTACCGAGAAGATCATCCAAATTCAACAACGGTTGAAAACCGCCCAAAGTCGACAAAAGAGCTACGCTGACATTAAAAGAAAAGATATAGAATTTGAAATTGGAGAGATGGTCATGCTTAAAGTTGCACCTTTGAAAGGCGTTGTTTGATTTGGTAAACGAGGGAAATTAAATCCAAGGTATATTGGACCATTCAAGATTATTGATTGTGTCCGACCAGAAGCTTACCGACTTGAGTTACCTCAACAACTCGCGGCTGTACATAACACTTTCCACGTCTCGAATTTGAAGAAATGTTTTGCTAAAGAAGATCTCACTATTCCATTAGATGAAATCCAAATCAACGAAAAACTTCAATTCATCGAAGAACCCGTCGAAATAATGGATCGTGAGGTTAAAAGACTTAAGCAAAACAAGATACCAATTGTTAAGGTTCGATGGAATGCTCGTAGAGGACCCGCGTTCACCTGGGAGCGTGAAGATCAGATGAAGAAGAAATACCCGCATCTATTTCCAGAAGATTCGTCAACACCTTCAACAGCTTAAAATTTCGGGACGAAATTTATTTAACGGGTAGGTACTGTAGTGACCCGAACTTTTCCATGTTTATATATATTAATTGAGATTGATATTTACATGATTAAATGTTTCCAACATGTTAAGCAATCAAACTTGTTAAGACTTGATTAATTGAAATATGTTTCATATAGACAATTGACTACCCAAGTTGACCGGCGATTCACGAACGTTAAAACTTGTAAAAACGACATGACGATATATATATGGATATACATATGGTTAACATGAGATTATGATGAGTAAGTATCTCCATAAGTATATTAACAATGAGTTATATACATATAAACAAGACTACTAACTTAAGGATTTCGAAACGAGACATATATGTAACGATTATCGTTGTAACGACATTTAAATGTATATATATATCATATTAAGATATATTAATATATCATAATATCATGACAATATAATAATTTAACATCTCATTAGATATAATAAACAATGGGTTAACAACATTAATTGAGATCGTTAACTTAAAGGTTTCAAAACAACACTTACATGTAACGACTAACGATGACTTAACGACTCAGTTAAAATGTATATACATGTAGTGTATTTAGATGTATTAAAATACTTTTGGAAGACTTCAAGACATATATCAAAAGACTCATACTTAACGAAAATGGTTACAGTTACTTTCCCATTCTTTTCTTTCATCAAGAATTTTAGTCGTATTCTTACCCGTATTATACACAGCTTCAAAACGTACTTACTATGGGTATATACCAATAGGAACTAGCATGGGATTCCACTCTTGATTATGTCATGTATGACTAATCAATTTTAACTTCTACCATGAGCTAGTCAACTAACTAGAACTCCTTTTAACCCCACTCACCACTCACCAATTACCACTCATCATTCACTCCATTTCACTTCCAATTCTCTTTCTAATTCTCTCTCAACACACACACACACTATTATGAACGTATTTTTCCAGTAGTTAATCATCATCTTCATCAAAAATCACTTCAAGAATCAAGCTATAATCATCATAGGAAGAACACTTCAAGAACACTTCAAAAATCCCTTCAAGTTTACTAATTTACTTCCAAGCTTTCTAATCCATTCCAAGTAATCATCTAATATTAAGAAACCTTTGTTATATATAGTAGGTTATCTTTCTTATTCAAGGTAATATTCATATTCAAACTTTGATTCAATTTCTATAACTATAAACTATCTTAATTCGAGTAAAAATCTTACTTGAACTTGTTTTTGTGTCATGATCCTACTTCAAGAACTTTCAAGCCATCCAAGATCCTTTGAAGCTAGATCATTTCTTGTCACTTCTAGTAGGTTTACCTACTAAACTTGAGGTAGTAATGATGTTCATAACATCATTCGATTCATATATATAAAACTATCTTATTCGAAGGTTTAAACTCGTAATCACTAGAACATAGTTTAGTTAATTCTAAATTTGTTCGCAAACAAAAGTTAATCCTTCTAACTTGACTTTTAAAATTAACTAAACACATGTTCTATATCTATATGATATGCTAACTTAATGATTTAAATCCTGAAAACACGAAAAACACCGTAAAACCGGATTTACGCCGTCGTAGTAACACCGCGAGCTGTTTTGGGTTAGTTAATTAAAAACTATGATAAACTTTGATTTAAAAGTTGTTATTCTGAGAAAATGATTTTTATTATGAACATGAAACTATATCCAAAAATTATGGTTAAACTCAAAGTGGAAGTATGTTTTCTAAAATGGTCATCTAGACGTCGTTCTTTCGACCGAAATGACTACCTTTACAAAAATGACTTGTAACTTATTTTTCTGACTATAAACCTATACTTTTTCTGTTTATATTCATAAAATATAGTTCAATATGAAACCATAGCAATTTGATTCACTCAAAACGGATTTAAAATGAAGAAGTTATGGGTAAAACAAGATTGGATAATTTTTCTCATTTTAGCTACGTGAAAATTGGTAACAAATCTATTCCAACCATAACTTAATCAACTTGTATTGTATATTATGTAATCTTGAGATACCATAGACACGTATACAATGTTTCGACCTATCATGTCGACACATCTATATATATTTCGGAACAACCATAGACACTCTATATGTGAATGTTGGAGTTAGCTATACAGGGTTGAGGTTGATTCCAAAATATATATAGTTTGAGTTGTGATCAATACTGAGATACGTATACACTGGGTCGTGGATTGATTCAAGATAATATTTATCGATTTATTTCTGTACATCTAACTGTGGACAACTTGTTGTAGGTTACTAACGAGGACAGCTGACTTAATAAACTTAAAACATCAAAATATATTAAAAGTGTTGTAAATATATTTTGAACATACTTTAATATATATGTATATATTGTTATAGGTTCGTGAATCAACAGTGGCCAAGTCTTACTTCTCGACGAAGTAAAAATCTGTGAAAGTGAGTTTCATTTACCTTTTTACCCTTTATATTTTTGGACTGGGAATACATGCGCAACTTTTATAACTGTTTTACGAAATAGACACAAGTAATCGAAATTACGTTCTATGGTTAAATGATCGAAACTGAATATGCCCCTTTTTATTAAGTCTGGTAATCTAAGAATTAGGGAACAGACACCCTAATTGACGCGAATCCTAAAGATAGATCTATTGGGCCTAACAAACCCCATCCAAAGTACCGGATGCTTTAGTACTTCGAAATTTATATCATATCCGAAGGGTGACCGGAATGATGGGGATATTCTTATATATGCATCTTGTTAATGTCGGTTACTAGGTGTTCACCATATGAATGATTTTTATCTCTATGTATGGGATGTGTATTGAAATATGAAATCTTGTGCTCTATTATTATGATTTGATATATATAGGTTAAACCTATAACTCACCAACATTTTTGTTGACGTTTTAAGCATGTTTATTCTCAGGTGATTATTAAGAGCTTCCGTTGTCGCATACTTAAATAAGGACGAGATTTGGAGTCCATGCTTGTATGATATTGTGTAAAAACTGCATTCAAGAAACTTATTTTGTTGTAACATATTTGTATTGTAAACCATTATGTAATGGTCGTGTGTAAACAGGATGTTTTAGATTATCATTATTTGATAATCTACGTAAAGCTTTTTAAACCTTTATTGATGAAATAAAGGTTATGGTTTGTTTTAAAATGAATGCAGTCTTTGAAAAACGTCTCATATAGAGGTCAAAACCTCGCAACGAAATCCATTAATATGGAACGTTTTTAATCAATAAGAACGGGACATTTCAGTACGTTCCCCACAAAATCGGGTAAAATTTGGTGCCGAACTTTCCGAATAAATTTCAAATGCAGATTAGGCCCATTCTCGCAAGATAACTAGAAAATGGTGCTACGAGCAAGACTTCCCTAAGTGTTTTCCCCCGTTCGAAGCATTTTAAATTCCAAAAATGATATTTTAATATTTTTAAAGGTGAATTTTGCACTTTTAAATCATAGGATAAGTAATACCCTCACATGTAAATTGTTATGCCTGTTTAAATACCACTATGATAATTTTTTTATTTAATAATGTATTTAGGGATATCGAGAATCATGTTGGGACTACTATTTTTTCACTAGCAACAAACGTTGCTGCTTTTAAAATGTCTTTGTTTTATTGTTCGAGTATGTTTAGCCGATTTTTTATTTTCTAGATTCATAACCTTATTTTTGTTTTTGTTTCTAAATTTCATATTGAATGCGATTATATGAGAGTGTAGTTTCGCTTTATGGATAACTAATGGCCGCAAAACACATATTTGAAGTTAGTACATTCCCCTCAAAATCGGGCAAAATTTTGTGAAAAATTTTCCGAAACATTTTCAATTGCAAATTAGGCCCATTCTCGCAAAATAACTAGAAAATGGTGCTACGAGCAAAACTTTCTTAAGGCTTTCCCCCCGTTCGAAGCAGTTTAGATTCCAAAAATGACATTTTACTATTTTTAAAGGTGAATTTTGCACTTTTAAATCATAGGATAAGTAATACCTTCACATGTGAATTGTTGTGTCTGTTTAAATACCACTATGATATTTGTTTTTATTTAATATTGTATTTAGGTACATCGAGAATCGAAGCAGTTTAGATTCCAGAAATGACATTTTACTATTTTTAAAGGTGAATTTTGCACTTTTAAATCATAGGATAAGTAATACCTTCACATGTGAATTGTTGAGCCTGTTTAAATACTACTATGATATTTGTTTTTATTTAATATTGTATTTAGGTACATCGAGAATCATGTTGGGGCTACTATCTCACCACTAGCTACAAAACGTTGTTGCTTTTATAACGTCTTTGTTTTATTGCTCGAGTATTTTTAGCCGCTTTTTTAGATTCATAACCTTATTTTTTGTTAGGATCCAAAGTTGTATAGTGTTAATGTGAAATAAGCTTAAATGATGGTTCCTTAGAAGAGGGCTATATAAGGAACCTAAGTAGTCCTAATTAGATAGCCATTGTATAGTAACTGAGTTCTATAAGCTGTGGAATGTAAATCTTATTGATTCTCTCTTATACCGAATCTCCTTTACACTTACCGAATCTCATTCTAACTTGTCTTTTCTTCTAATCTCAACATGATCTGACCTATCATGTGGTATCAGAGCTTCTAGGGAGTGATATTACATCACTAGATCGATCCAGAGATTGAAGATTACAGAATCTGAGCACTCTCGATATATTGAATCAGATTCGGTATAATCGAATCTGATAATCTGACGTTCAAATTTTTGTGATAAGTACTGCAAAGGTGTATTAGGTTGATTAGAAAGAATTTCAATCATCATTACAGTTTTTTAACATCAATTATGAAGAATCAACTTGATTTTTAGAGTTCGTGGCTAAAACTCTCGGCATTCATCATTTTCAGCTTGATTCTGAAGTTTAGTAAAGGTTTGAGGTTTCAGTTGTGATCGTGAGGTGTTTAATCACATTTCTGACGGTTTAATTTCATCAATTCTTCAAGTTTTGAAGATTTGATCTACATTCGGTATCGTAACTGCCATACCGAATCTGCTTCAAAGCTATTAATTCTCAATCTGTGTTGCAGATTGTGGTGTGTTTTTGATTCTAACACATTCGGTTTGGTCATACGCAGCTAATTGGTGTGATTTGAGAAAGGATTTGTTTGAATTCTAAGTTTTCATACTTAGACTCGGTATTGTCAACTGCTACAGTTGACATTCGGTATCCTATACATTCGGTATCTTTGATATTTTTTGTGATACTTACTTGTTTCCTTGTGCAGCAAGGTTACAGAATCTAATTCAAAGGAATTGAATTGTGTTTGAATTCAAATTCATACAGAATCTGATTACCGAGTCAGATACCGAATCAGAATCTCGGTATCATTTAAATCATTGGTTTGAAGTGTTCTCAGGCTACAAATCTTGTGGTTACCGAATCTATACTAAATCTGGGTGTATTACTTGTATTTCTGATCAGTTTCTGATACAGAATCTAATTTACCGAATCTGCTACAGTACAGAATCTGTACCGAATCTGCTACAGTACCGAATCAGATACCGTATCTGACATTTTTGTTAGATTGTTGTGATTTTTCATCCTTGATTTGTGTAATACCGAATCTTTACCAAATCTACCTCATTTTCAAGATGTCTACTCAAGATACTTTGATCATTGGATCAGATTCCCGTCCTCCAGTGTTGTTTGATGGCAAGTACACTCAGTGGCTTCACCGAATCACTCAGTACATAGACTATAAGGGTGAGAAAGAAAAGTTCATATGGGCTTCTCTGATAGATGGTCCAGTTGTAGATTATCATTCGGATACTGGTATGCCAATTCCAGTCTATGAACTTTCTGGTGATAAACGTGAGAGAGCTCAGGGTGACATAGAGGCAAAGAACATTGTTATGAAAGCTATCCCGTATGAGTTGTTTGAAAATGTTGATAGCAACACCACTGCAAAAGATATATGGGATGAGATCAAACGACAGCAAGAAGGTTATGACATGTCAGATGTTACTAAACTGAATAAGGCTCTAGGATTTTATGAAGATTTCAAGCAGGAACCTGATGAACCACTCAAGGATATCTAACGTCGTTTCAATGGTGTTCTCAATGAGTTGAAAAGGTGCAAGATCATAAAATTAAATGCTGAAGTCAACATGAAATTTCACAAAAAGTTCAATGTTGATTGGCTTCCTTATGGAACCATTGTTCGATCTACCAAAGAGATTGATAAGTTGACTATTCATGAGCTTATTGGAGTTCTTATGCATTACCAACCTGAAGTGTCTAAACTTCAAGAAGGAAGGAAAGAGTCATCTCCAAGTGGTCCTCTTGCTCTCATTGCCAAAAAGAAGAGCAAATCATTTACGACTTCCAAAAGTTTGTCCAAGAAAGTACTTGTTGAAGAATCAACTGATTCTGAAGAGTTGATTCTTTCTGATGTTGATGATTCTCACCTTGAATTAGTCAAAATGGCAGCCATATTCACAAAATCCTTGAACAAACACAAGTTCAAAGGCAAATCAAGCAATCAACGCAAGAACTAATCATCTTCCTCGTACTACAAGAAAGCTGATCACTCAAAACAACAACAACGTGCTGATGATTCCAAGAAGGATGAATCAATCTATTTCAATTGTTGCAAAGCTGGTCATTACTCTCGTAAGTGCAAGATGTCTAAGAAGAAGGATGCAGCTTACTACAAGAAGAAAATGTTGATGGCTAAGATTGTAGAAACTGGAGGAGAGCTAAAATTGGTTGATGATACTTGGTTTAACTAGACTGACGATTCAGATTTAGAGGTGGAACATGCAAATGTTTGCAAGGTGACTAAGCTCATCAAAGCTAAGGAAGCAATGAAGAATTCTGACTCAGCATCTGATGATGATGAGGTACTATAATCTGAAATTCCACCTGATTTTATAAAAGTGCAAAATGACATGATGAAGAATTTGGTCTCAATGTCAAAAGAAGTCAAAGGTTTAAAATCTGAAAACAAGGTTTTAAAAGATAAAATCAAATTTTCTGAGACCAAACCATCTTCATCTAAATTACAATCGGAATTGCAAAGATTGACTGTCCAACTCAGCTCCACGGAAACTGAGTTGGAAGATCTTAAAAAATCAATTCATCCGATTAAGGTCGAAAGGACAGATTATCGTCTAAAATCGGAACGACTTGCAGAAAAAGTTCAATTTCTAGAAAAAGATCTTTTTGATTTGAAAACTCAACATGAACCCACACTTTCAAAGCTAAACAAGAAAATTATTCAATTGGAAAATATCATAATTGAAAAGAACTCTGAAATCTCTTCGTTGTCAAAAGAGTCTTTTCAAATGAAAGCACAACTTGCTCGATATGAGGAAAAACTCTATCGAACATATCAATCCAAAGCTATCATGAATATGGAACTTTCAAAATAAACGATTTTCATGAATAGACCAAAAACAATTCATGGTGACAAGTGGGGGTTGGGTTATGAAGATCCTAAGATCTTAGATAATGCTTCCATAAAGATTCCAGGATTATATCATTCTGATTACTTTTAAGCTGGTTTACCATCTCATTTTGTGCATGCTTCTGATGCTGATTTTGATGATATTATTGTTAATCGCAAATCTAGGAAATACCATCAAATTAGCTTAATGTATGAGAAAATTAATGCTAAAATGGGTAAATCAAATCCTGATTTCTTGAAGGAACTTGTTGAAACTGAAAAGAATATGCAACGGGAAAATTATGTGCATAAGCGTAGACTGGTTTATATCCCAACACTCATGCTAGAGAAATACATTTTAATGCTTGAGAATGAAGTGTTTAACAAACCTAGTTCTAGCATTACTGCCATAGATGAGGTGCTTAATGAACCAACTTTTGATGTGAAACCAATTCTGTCAGCCTTACCTGCGTGTTCTGATAATGGTTTCTGTGAAGACCTAGCACATGAACTAACTGTCTTCTTTGAGACAGAATCCCTAGGTCAAACTGATTTAGAAGTAAAGGTAGAACCTCGAGATGAACCAACTGTTGAAACCTTGATAGACTTTGACACAACAATTGATCCTTTGAATGAATTTTACGCAAACATACATGTTGTACGAAACTTGAAACGTATATTAGGTATAGTTGAACAGGAAAATGTTGATTTGCAACTTAATTGTCAATCATTAGAACAAATGCTTGCTTTGTGTGATAAGTTGCCTCCACTTCCTAAGAAAGAATGTACTTATGATTTTAAGGAAGGTGAAGTGCTAGTTTCTGCAGAGGAATTAAGTCTTGAGATTAAGATCTTAAAACAAAAAATAATTCAACTGAAACAGGCTAACACACTTAAGCAATCATCTAATGTTAAAACCAATGTGCCCGAATGTGTTGGTGGGATTAATAAGAAAGGGATGGGAACAACAACATCTACGGATGCAAAACCCATTACTATTCTTCAAAACCCACTACATTCTCAATTTGGTAAACATGTTTCAAAAGTTGCACCTTCAACTCAATTTGTTATCAAGAGAGTTCATTCTCAAAATGGTTTCGTGTTAACTGAAAAGATTCCTATAATTCAAATGTCAAATCAATCAAAGGAAAGTCTTTTAACGAAATCAGTCAAGTCAACACAACACACGAGTCTAAAACCTAATTTGAGTGAGTATGATGCAAAGGAACGTAAAATCAAATTGGAAATTTTACAAAATCAATCATCTCATGTGTCAACTGAAATTTTCGGATGTCTAACTAACAGAGGTGTTTTTCGTGTCACAGGTCATAATCCAAATTTGACTTACAAGTCTGTATGGGTTGCTAAGTCCACGACTAAGAAAGTAGCAACCAAACCAAAGCAATCTGCTAGTCGACCTAGGAAATCATCTCATGTCTTTCAATTTTCGTCTGTGAACAAACATCTGCTTGGAATAAGTTGTGTGTTAAGACTTCTGATAATGATATAAAACTTGATATTACGTACGATGCTTCATGTAGTGTGGTTTTAAATGATGCTTAATTGTCTAAATTGCGTGATGCTTTACGTGATTATCTCATTATTGATCAAAAGTTTATCGTTGGTACTAACCGTAGAGGACCCAAGAAACTTTGGGTACCTAAACTCTAGGAAATTAACGTTTTCAGGGTTTCGACGCCTGTGTTTGATATATCGATTCCGGTTGCTCTCGACACATGATGGGCGATAAATCCTTGCTCGTCAATTTCGTTGACAAAGTCCTAGGAATGGTTACTTTTGGAAACGATGAGATTGCAGCAATAACAGGTTATGGAGATTTTGTGAAAAATGGCATAACGATCAAACGGGTATCATATGTTGAGGGTTTGGGATGCAATTTATTTAGTGTCAGCCAATTTTGTGATGGAGATCTCAAGGTTTTGTTTGAACGTCGTCAATGCTCGGTATAATCCACCGATGGAATGAAATGTCCCATTCTTATTGATTAAAAACGTTCCATATTAATTGATTTCGTTGCGAGGTTTTGACCTCTATATGAGACGTTTTTCAAAGACTGCATTCATTTTTAAAACAAACCATAACCTTTATTTCATAAATAAAGGTTTAAAAAGCTTTACGTAGATTATCAAATAATGATAATCTAAAATATCATGTTTACACACGACCATTACATAATGGTTTACAATACAAATATGTTACATCGAAATCAGTTTCTTGAATGCAGTTTTTACACAATATCATACAAACATGGACTCCAAATCTTGTCCTTATTTTAGTATGCAACAGCGGAAGCTCTTAGTATTCACCTGAGAATAAACATACTTTAAACGTCAATAAAAATGTTGGTGAGTTATAGGTTTAACCTATATATATATATATATCAAATCATAACAATAGACCACAAGATTTCATATTTCAATACGCATCCCATACATAGAGATAAAAATCATTCATATGGTGAACACCTGGTAACCGACATTAACAAGATGCATATATAAGAATATCCCCATCATTCCGGGACACCCTTCGGATATGACATAAATTTCGAAGTACTAAAGTATCCGGTACTTTGGATGGGGTTTGTTAGGCCCAATAGATCTATCTGTAGGATTCGCGTCATTTAGGGTGTCTGTTCCCTAATTCTTAGATTACCAAACTTTAATAAAAAGGGGCATATTCGATTTTGATAATTCAACCATAGAATGTAGTTTCACGTACTTGTGTCTATTTTGTAAATCATTTATAAAACCTGCATGTATTCTCATCCCAAAATATTAGATTTTAAAAGTGGGACTATAACTCACTTTCACAGATTTTTAGTTCGTCGGGAAGTAAGACTTGGCCACTGGTTGATTCACGAACCTATAACAATATATACATATATATCAAAGTATGTTCAAAATATATTTACAATACTTTTAATACATTTTGATGTTTTAAGTTTATTAAGTCAGTTGTCCTCGTTAGTAACTTACAACTAGTTGTCCACAGTTAGATGTACAGAAATAAATCGATAAATATTATCTTGAATCAATCCACGACCCAGTGTATACGTATTTCAGTATTTATCACAACTCAAACTATATATATTTTGGAATCAACCTCAACCCTGTATAGCTAACTCCAACATTCACATATAGAGTGTCTATAGTTGTTCCGAAATATATATAGATGTGTCGAAATGATAGGTCGAAACATTGTATACGTGTCTATGGTATCTCAAGATTACATAATATACAATACAATTTGATTAAGTTATGGTTGGAATAGAATTGTTACCAATTTTCACGTAGCTAAAATGAGTAGTTTTTACCAATTTTGTTTTGCTCGCCATTTATTCGTTTCTAATCCGTTTTGAGTGATTTAAGCGGCCACGGTTTCGTATTGAACTTGACTTTATGAAACTAAACAGAAAAGGTATAGGTTTATAGTCGGAAATACAAGTTACAAGTCATTTTTGAAAGAGGTAGTCATTTCCGTCGAAAGAACGACATCTTGATGACTGTTTTGAAAAACATACTTTCACTTTGAGTTTAACCATGATTTTTGGATATGGTTTCATGTTCATAAGAAAAATCATTTTCCCAGAAGTATAGCTTTTAAATCAAAGTTTTTCATAGTTTTAATTATCCAAACCAAAACAGCCCCCGGTTGTAACTACGACGGCGTAAATCCGGTTTTATGGTGTTTATCGTGTTTCCGGGTTTTAAATCATTAAGTTAGCATATCATATAGATATAGATCATGTGTATAGTTGATTTTAAAAGTTTAGTTAGAAGGGTTAACTTTATTTGCGAACAAGTTTAGAATTAACTAAACTATGTTCTAGTGATTACTAGTTTACCACTTCGAATATGACAGCTTTTTATGTATGAATTGAATGATGTTATGAACATCATTACTACCTTAAGTTCATTGGATAAACCTACTGGAAAAGAGAAAAATGGATCTAGCTTCAACGGATCCTTGGATGGCTCGAAGTTCTTGAAGCAGAATCATGACACGAAAACAAGTTCAAGTAAGATCATCACTTGAAATAAGATTGTTATAGTTATAGAAATTGAACCAAAGTTTAAATATAATTATTACCTTGTATTAGAATGATAACCTACTGTAAGAAACAAAGATTTCTTGAGGTTGGATGATCGCCTTACAAGATTGGAAGTGAGCTAACAAACTTGAAAGTATTCTTGATTTTATGAAACTAGAACTTTTGGAATTTATGAAGAACACTTAGAACTTGAAGATAGAACTTGAGAGAGATCAATTAGATGAAGAAAATTAAAGAATGAAGTGTTTGTAGGTGTTTTTGGTCGTTGGTGTATGGATTAGATATAAAGGATATGTAATTTTGTTTTCATGTAAATAAGTCATGAATGATTACTCATATTTTTGTAATTTTATGAGATATTTCATGCTAGTTGCCAAATGATGGTTTCCACATGTGTTAGGTGACTCACATGGGCTACTAAATGCTGATTATTGGAGTGTATATACCAATAGTACATACATCTAAAAGCTGTGTATTGTACGAGTACGAATACGGGTGCATACGAGTAGAATTGTTGATGAAACTGAACGAGGATGTAATTGTAAGCATTTTTGTTAAGTAGAAGTATTTTGATAAGTGTATTGAAGTCTTTCAAAAGTGTAAGAATACATATTAAAACACTACATGTATATACATTTTAACTGAGTCGTTAAGTCATCGTTAGTCGTTACATGTAAGTGTTGTTTTGAAACCTTTAGGTTAACGATCTTGTTAAGTGTTGTTAACCCAATGTTTATAATATCAAATTAGATTTTAAATTAGTATATTATCATGATATTATGATGTATAAATATCTCTTAATATGATATATATACATTAAATTTCGTTACAACGATAATCGTTACATATATGTCTCGTTTCAAAATCATTAAGTTAGTAGTCTTGTTTTTACATATGTAGTTCATTGTTAATATACTTAATGATATGTTTACTTATCATAATATCATGTTAACTATATATATATATATATATATCCATATATATGTCATCATATAGTTTTTACAAGTTTAACGTTCGTGAATCATCGGTCAACTTGGGTGGTCAATTGTCTATATGAAACCTATTTCAATTAATCAAGTCTTAACAAGTTTGATTGCTTAAAATGTTGGAAACACTTAATCATGTAAATAACAATTTCATTTAATATATATATAAACATGGAAAAGTTCGGGTCACTACAGTACCTACCCGTTAAATAAATTTCGTCCCGAAATTTTAAGCAATTGGAGGTGTTGACGTATCTTCTGGAAATAAATGCGGGTATTTCTTCTTCATCTGATCTTCTCGTTCCTAGGTGAACTCGGGTCCTCTACGAGCATTCCATCGAACCTTAACAATTGGTATCTTGTTTTGCTTAAGTCTTTTAACCTCACGATCCATTATTTCGACGGGTTCTTCGATGAATTGAAGTTTTTCGTTTATTTGGATTTCATATAATGGAATAGTGAGATCTTCTTTAGCAAAACATTTCTTCAAATTCGAGACGTGAAAAGTGTTATGTACAGCCGCGAGTTGTTGAGGTAATTCAAGTCGGTAAGCTACTGGTCCGACATGATCAATAATCTTGAATGGTCCAATATTCCTTGGATTTAATTTCCCTCGTTTACCAAATAGAACAACGCCTTTCCAAGGTGCAACTTTAAGCATGACCATCTCTCCAATTTCAAATTCTATATCTTTTCTTTTAATGTCAGCGTAGCTCTTTTGTCGACTTTGGACGGTTTTCAACCGTTGTTGAATTTGAATGATCTTCTCGGTAGTTTCTTGTATTATCTCCGGATCCGTAATCTGTCTATCCCCCACTTCACTCCAACAAATTTAAGACCTGCACTTTCTACCATAAAGTGCTTCAAATGGTGCCATCTCAATGCTTGAATGGTAGCTGTTGTTGTAGGAAAATTATGCTAACGGTAGATGTCGATCCCAACTGTTTCTGAAATCAATAACACATGCTCGTAGTATGTCTTCAAGCATTTGTATTGTCCTTTCGCTCTGCCCATTAGTTTGTGGATGATAGGCAGTACTCATGTTTAGACGAGTTCCTAATGCTTGCTGTAATGTCTGCCAGAATTTTGAAATAAATCTGCCATCCCTATCAGAGATAATAGAGATTGGTATTCCATGTCTGGAGATGACTTCCTTCAAATACAGTCGTGCTAACTTCTCCATCTTGTCATCTTCTCTTATTGGCAGGAAGTGTGCTGATTTGGTGAGACGATCAACTATTACCCAAATAGTATCAAAACCACTTGCAGTCCTTGGCAATTTAGTGATGAAATCCATGGTAATGTTTTCCCATTTCCATTCCGGGATTTCGGGTTGTTGAAGTGGACCTGATGGTTTCTGATGCTCAGCTTTGACCTTAGAACACGTCAAACATTCTCCTACGTATTTAGCAACATCGGTTTTCATACCCGGCCACCAAAAATGTTTCTTGAGATCCTTGTACATCTTCCCGTTCCAGGATGTATTGAGTATCTGGTTTTATGAGCTTCTCTAAGTACCATTTCTCTCATATCTCCAAATTTTGGTACCCAAATTCTTTCAACCCTATACCGGGTTCCGTCTTCCCGAATATTAAGATGCTTCTCCGATCCTTTGGGTATTTCATCATTTAAATTTCCTTCTTTTAAAACTCCTTGTTGCGCCTCCTTTATTTGAGTAGTAAGGTTAGTGTGAATCATTATATTCATAGATTTTACTCGAATGGGTTCTCTGTCCTTTCTGCTCAAGGCGTCGGCTACCACATTTGCCTTCCCCGGGTGGTAACGAATCTCAAAGTCGTAATCATTCAACAATTCAATCCACCTACGCTGCCTCATATTCAGTTGTTTTTGATTAAATATGTGTTGAAGACTTTTGTGGTCGGTATATATAATACTTTTGACCCCATATAAGTAGTGCCTCCAAGTCTTTAATGCAAAAACAACCGCGCCTAATTCCAAATCATGCATCGTATAATTTTGCTCGTGACTCTTCAATTGTCTAGACGCATAAGCAATCACCTTCGTCCGTTGCATTAATACACAACCGAGACCTTGCTTTGATACGTCACAATAAATCACAAAATCATCATTCCCTTCAGGCAATGACAATATAGGTGCCGTATTTAGCTTTTTCTTCAATAACTGAAACGCTTTCTCTTGTTCATCCTCCCATTCAAATTTCTTCCCTTTATGCGTTAATGCAGTCAAGGGTTTTGCTATTCTGGAAAAGTCTTGGATGAACCTTCTGTAGTAACCAGCTAGTCCTAAAAACTGGCGTATGTGTTTCGGAGTTTTCGGGGTTTCCCACTTTTCAACAGTTTCTATCTTTGCCGGATCCACCTTAATACATTCTTTGTCCAACCAAAATGCACACTTTGAAAATTTAGCGTACAATTCTTCCTTCCTCAATACTTCTAACACCTTTCTCAAATGTTCACCGTGTTCTTGGTCATTCTTTGAGTTAATAAGTATGTCATCAATGAAAACAATGATAAACTTGTCAAGGTATGGTCCACACACTCGGTTCATAAGGTCCATGAACACAGCTGGTGCATTAGTTAAACCAAACGACATGACCATAAACTAGTAATGACTGTAACGTGTTTTGAAAGCAGTCTTTGGAATATCATCTTCTTTCACCCGCGTTTGATGATACCCGGAACGTAAGTCAATCTTTGAATAAACAGACGAGCCTTGTAGTTGATCAAATAAGTCGTCGATTCTCGATAGTGGGTAGCGGTTCTTGATGGTAAGTTTGTTCAACTCTCGGTAGTCGATACACAACCTGAATGTACCATCTTTCTTCTTGACAAACAAAACAGGAGCTCCCCACGGTGATGTGCTTGGTCGAATGAAACCACGCTCTAAAAGTTCTTGTAATTGGCTTTGCAGTTCTTTCATCTCGCTGGGTGCGAGTCTGTAAGGAGCACGAGCTATTGGTGCAGCTCCTGGTACAAGATCTATTTAAAATTCAACGGATCGATGTGGGGGTAATCCCGGTAATTCTTTCGGAAATACATCGGGAAATTCTTTTGCGACGGGAACATCATTGATGCTCTTTTCTTCAGTTTGTACTTTCTCGACGTGTGCTAGAACAGCATAGCAACATTTTCTTATTAGTTTTTGTGCCTTCAAATTACTAATAAGATGTAGCTTCGTGTTGCCCTTTTCTCCGTACACCATTAAGAGTTTTCCTTTTTCTCGTATAATGTGAATTGCATTTTTGTAACAAACGATCTCTGCTTTCACTTCTTTCAACCAGTCCATACCGATTATCACATCAAAACTCCCTAACTCTACTGGTATCAAATCAATCTTAAATATTTCGCTACCCAGTTTAATTTCTCGACTCCTGCATATATTATCTGCTGAAATTAATTTACCGTTTGCTAATTCGAGTAAAAATTTACTATCCAATGGCGTCAATGGACAACTTAATTTAGCGCAAAAATCTCTACTCATATAGCTTCTATCCGTACCCGAATCAAATAAAACGTAAGCAGATTTATTGTTAATAAGAAACGTACCCGTAACAAGCTCCGGGTCTTCCTGTGCCTCTGCCGCATTAATATTAAAAACTCTTCCACGGACTTGTCCATTCGTGTTCTCCTGGTTCAGGCAATTTCTAATAATGTAGCCCGGTTTTCCACATTTATAACAAACTACATTGGCATAACTTGCTCTGACACTACTTGCTCCGCCATTACTCGTTCCGACACCATTTGTTCCTTTCGTTCTGTTAACCCCTGGTCCGTAGACCTCACACTTCACCGCGCTATGACCATTTCTTTTACACTTGTTGCAAAATTTGGTGCAGAACCCCGAATGATACTTTTCACACCTTTGGCATAGCTGCTTCTAATTGTTGTTGTTGTTGCGGTTGTTATTGTTATTGGGATGATTGTTGTAGTTGCTGCTGTTGTTGTTGTTGTTGTTGTTGTTGGGCCGTTTGTTGTAGTTGCGATTGATGTTGTGATTGTTGGGATAATTGTTACGATTATTATTGTAATTGCTGTTGTTGTTGTATTGGTGATTCTTATCACCGTTTTCCTCCCACTTTCTTTTGACTTGCTTCACATTGGCCTCTTCAGCCGTCTGTTCTTTAATTCTTTCCGCAATTTGGTTCACTAGTTTGTGAGCCATTCTACATGCCTGTTGTATGGAGGCGGGCTCGTGTGAACTTATATCTTCTTGTATTCTTTCCGGTAATCTTTTACAAACGCGTCGATCTTCTCTTCCTCATCTTCGAACGCTCCCGGACACAATAGGCACAATTCTGTGGTTCGTCTTTCGTACGTGGTAATATCAAATCCTTGGGTTCGTAACCCTCTAAGTTCTGTCTTGAGCTTATTGACCGGTTCTGGGACGGTACTTCTCGTTCATCAAGTGCTTGAATGCTGACCACGGTAGTGCGTACGCATCATCTGGTCCCACTTGCTGTAGATAGGTATTCCACCATGTTAACGCAGAACCTGTGAAGGTATGCGTAGCGTACTTCACTTTATCCTCTTCAGTACACTTACTTATGGCAAACACCGATTCGACCTTCTCGGTCCACCGTTTCAATCCGATCGGCCCTTCGGTTCCATCAAATTCCAAAGGTTTGCAGGCAGTGAATTATTTGTAGGTGCATCCTACACGATTTCCTGTACTGCTAGATCCAAGGTTATTGTTGGTATGTAGCGCAGCCTGTACTGCAGCTATGTTTGAAGCTAGAAAAGTACGGAATTCCTCTTCATTCATATTCACGGTGTGTCGAGTAGTCGGTGCCATTTCCTTCAAAATAGTCAAATGGAACAAGTTAATCATACAGAATATTAAGAGTAGTTAATAGTATTTCGTAGCATAATATGAACTCATTTATAAAAGCCTTTTCTTCATATTAGCATTTTATAAGTTTAAATTCGGGTAGTACCTACCCGTTAAGTTCATACTTAGTAGCTAATATACAATTCAACTACTACAATTCTATATGAAAAACTGATTATAATAATATTTCGCGTTCAAACTTTTATACAATATTTTACAAACTTACAATACCGCTTATTTTACATAAAGCATGAAATATAGCACACAATAACTTTGATACAAGATAGTTGTGAAGATAATTCTAGCTAGTACACAAGTCGTTCAGCAAAGGCAATAAAGACACGTAATTCATACGTCCAGAAACAAGTCATGCATTCTGGTTTTACTAGGACTACTTCCCATTCTTGGTCTTGTGGAATGTAACCGTTATGGCCGTTGATAAGACAGCGTGTTGTAACGTCGTCAAAGGGATGAGGGTTACGTAATGTCCAACAGTCCCGTAACAATCTAAAAACCTTGTTTCTAGCCCCAACTACTGAGTCCGTTACTTGTGGAAATGTTTTGTTTAATAGTTGTAGCACGATGTTCTTGTTATCACTTTGGTGAGAAGCGAACATTACTAACCCGTAAGCATAACATGCTTCTTTATGTTGCATGTTAGCCGCTTTTTCTAAATCATGAAGTCCTATGTTCGGATACATTGAGTCAAAATAATTTCTTAACCCGTTGCGTAAAATAGCACTTGGGTTCCCCGCAATGTATGCGTCAAAGTAAACACATGTAACTTATGGGTTTCCCAATGTGATATCCCCCATCTTTCAAACGAAAGTCTCTTATAAACCAAGGCATTCTTGGAACGTTCTTCGAATGTCTTACAAACTGATTTCACCGTAAATAGTTGTGCCGAAGAATTCTGACCGACTCTAGACAAGATTTCATCAATCATGTCTCCGGGTAGGTCTCTTAAAATATTGGGTTGTCTACCCATTTTGTGTTTTTATACTGTAAAATAGGCAAGAGTTAGATTCATAAAAAAAAATACTTATTAATACAAGCAATTTTTACATATATCATAAAGCATAAGTACACTATATTACATATATTACACCACACGAATAGAACTATCTTATTCCGACTCGCTCATTTCTTCTTCTTCGGTTTTGATTCGTTTTGCCAAGTTTCTAGGGATATATGATGTTCCCCTAATACTAGCTGTCGTTTTCCACAACGGTTTAGAAAAACCTGGTGGTTTAGAGGTTCCCGGGTCATTGTTACAACTTAAGGACTTCGGGGGTTGACGATACATATAAAGTTCATCGGGGTTGGAATTAGATTTCTCTATTTTTATGCCCTTTCCGTTATTATTTTCTTTTGCCTTTTTAAATTCAGTTGGGGTAATTTCTATAACATCATCGGAATTCTCGTCGGAATCCGATTCATCGGAGAATTGGTAATCCTCCCAATATTTTGCTTCCTTGGCGGAAACACCATTGACCATAATTAACCTTGGTCGGTTGGTTGAGGATTTTCTTTTACTTAACTGTTTTATTATTTTCCCCAGCGGTTCTATTTCCTCCTCCGGTTCCTCCTCTTCCGGTTCTGATTCTTCTTTCGGTTCTGATTCTTCTTCCGGTTCTGATTCTTCTTCCGGTTCTGATTCTTCTTCCGGTTCCTCTTCGGGAACTTGTGAATCAGTCCAATATATATTCGACTCTTCGTTATTATTAGGTGAGTCAATGAGATTTGTGCTAGAGGTAGACATCTATCACACAATATCAAACATGTTAAGAGATTAATATATCACATAATATATACATGTTAATAATATATAGTTTCCAACAAAAATGTTAAGCAATCATTTTAAAAGAAAACACGGTCGAAGTCCAGACTCACTAATGCATCCTAACAAACTCGATAAGACACACTAATGCAAATTTTCTGGTTCTCTAAGACCAACGCTCGGATACCAACTGAAATGTCCCGTTCTTATTGATTAAAAACGTTCCATATTAATTGATTTCGTTGCGAGGTTTTGACCTCTATATGAGACGTTTTTCAAAGACTGCATTCATTTTTAAAACAAACCATAACCTTTATTTCATAAATAAAGGTTTAAAAAGCTTTACGTAGATTATCAAATAATGGTAATCTAAAATATCCTGTTTACACACGACCATTACATAATGGTTTACAATACAAATATGTTACATCGAAATCAGTTTCATGAATGCTGTTTTTACACAATATCATACAAACATGGACTCCAAATCTTGTCCTTATTTTAGTATGCAACAGCGGAAGCTCTTAGTATTCACCTGAGAATAAACATGCTTTAAACGTCAACAAAAATGTTGGTGAGTTATAGGTTTAACCTATATATATCAAATCGTAACAATAGACCACAAGATTTCATATTTCAATACACATCCCATACATAGAGATAAAAATCATTCATATGGTGAATACGTGGTAACCGACATTAACAAGATGCATATATAAGAATATCCCCATCATTCCGGGACACCCTTCGGATATGATATAAATTTCGAAGTGCTAAAGCATCCGGTATTTTGGATGGGGTTTGTTAGGCCTAATAAATCTATCTTTAGGATTCGCGTCAATTAGGGTGTATGTTCCCTAATTCTTAGATTACCAGACTTTAATAAAAAGGGGCATATTCTATTTTGATAATTCAACCATAGAATGTAGTTTCACGTACTTGTGTCTATTTTGTAAATCATTTATAAAACCTGCTTGTATTCTCATCCCAAAATATTAGATTTTAAAAGTGGGACTATAACTCACTTTCACAGATTTTTACTTCGTCGGAAAGTAAGACTTGGCCACTGTTTGATTCACGAACCTATAACAATATATACATATATATCAAAGTATGTTCAAAATATATTTACAATACTTTTAATATATTTTGATGTTTTAAGTTTATTAAGTCAGCTGTCCTCGTTAGTAACCTACAACTAGTTGTCCACAGTTAGATGTACAGAAATAAATCGATAAATATTATCTTGAATCAATCCACGACCCAGTGTATACGTATCTCAGTACTGATCACAATTCAAACTATATATATTTTGGAATCAACCTCAACCCTTTATAGCTAACTCCAACATTCACATATAGAGTGTCTATGGTTGTTCTGAAATATATATAGATGTGTCGACATGATAGGTCGAAACATTGTATACGTGTCCATGGTATCTCAAGATTACATAATATACAATACAAGTTGATTAAGTTATGGTTGGAATAGATTTGTTACCAATTTTCACGTAGCTAAAATGAGTAGTTTTTACCAATTTTGTTTTGCTCGCCATTTATTCGTTTCTAATCCGTTTTGAGTGATTTAAGCAGCACGGTTTTGTATTGAACTTGAATTTATGAAACTAAACAGAAAAGGTATAGGTTTATAGTCGGAAATACAAGTTACAAGTTGTTTTTGAAAGAGGTAGTCATTTCCGTCGAAAGAACGACATCTTGATGACTGTTTTGAAAAACATACTTTCACTTTGAGTTTAACCATGATTTTTGGATATGGTTTCATGTTCATAAGAAAAATCATTTTCCCAGAAGTATAGCTTTTAAATCAAAGTTTTTCATAGTTTTAATTATCCAAACCAAAACAGCCCCCGGTTGTAACTACGACGGCGTAAATCCGGTTTTATGGTGTTTATCGTGTTTCCGGGTTTTAAATCGTTAAGTTAGCATATCATATAGATATAGATCATGTGTATAGTTGATTTTAAAAGTGTAGTTAGAAGGATTAACTTTATTTGCGAACAAGTTTAGAATTAACTAAACTATGTTCTAGTGATTACTAGTTTACCACTTCGAATATGATAGCTTTTTATGTATGAATTGAATGATGTTATGAACATCATTACTACCTTAAGTTCCTTGGATAAACCTACTGGAAAAGTGAAAAATGGATCTAGCTTCAACGGATCCTTGGATGGCTCGAAGTTCTTGAAGCAGAATCATGACACGAAAACAAGTTCAAGTAAGATCATCACTTGAAATAAGATTGTTATAGTTATAGAAATTGAACCAAAGTTTGAATATGATTATTACCTTGTATTAGAATGATAACCTACTGTAAGAAACAAAGATTTCTTGAGGTTGGATGATCACCTTACAAGATTGGAAGTGAGCTAACAAACTTGAAAGTATTCTTGATTTTATGAAACTAGAACTTTTGGAATTTATGAAGAACACTTAGAACTTGAAGATAGAACTTGAGAGAGATTAATTAGATGAAGAAAATTGAAGAATGAAAGTGTTTGTAGGTGTTTTTGGTCGTTGGTGTATGGATTAGATATAAAGGATATGTAATTTTGTTTTCATGTAAATAAGTCATGAATGATTACTCATATTTTTGTAATTTTATGAGATATTTCATGCTAGTTGCCAAATGATGGTTCCCACATGTGTTAGGTGACTCACATGAGCTGCTAAGAGCTGATCATTGGAGTGTATATACCAATAGTACATACATCTAAAAGCTGTGTATTGTACGAGTACGAATACGGGTGCATACGAGTAGAATTGTTGATGAAATTGAACGAGGATGTAATTGTAAGCATTTTTGTTAAGTAGAAGTATTTTGATAAGTGTCTTGAAGTCTTTCAAAAGTGTATTAATACATATTAAAACACTACATGCATATACATTTTAACTGAGTCGTTAAGTCATCGTTAGTCGTTACATGTAAGTGTTGTTTTGAAACCTTTAGGTTAACGATCTTGTTAAGTGTTGTTAACCCAATGTTTATAATATCAAATGAGATTTTAAATTATTATATTATCATGATATTATGATGTATAAATATCTCTTAATATGATATATATACATTAAATGTCGTTACAACGATAATCGTTACATATATGTCTCGTTTCAAAATCATTAAGTTAGTAGTCTTGTTTTTACATATGTAGGTCATTGTTAATATACTTAATGATATGTTTACTTATCATAATATCATGTTAACTATATATATATATATATATATCCATATATATATGTCATCATATAGTTTTTACAAGTTTTAACGTTTGTGAATCATCGGTCAACTTGGGTGGTCAATTGTCTATATGAAACCTATTTCAATTAATCAAGTCTTAACAAGTTTGATTGCTTAACATGTTGGAAACACTTAATCATGTAAATAACAATTTCATTTAATATATATATAAACATGGAAAAGTTCGGGTCACTACATGGAAACGATCTCCTTGTTGGTAAACGTTGTGCTTCACTTTATACTATTGACCTCAATGATGCACCCTCACATGCAACTATGTGTTTGGTTACTCGTTCAACAAAGGAAAATTCATGGTTATGGCATCACCGGATGTCACACCTGAATTACAAGGGTATTAATCGATTGGTCTCTAAAGACCTAGTTGATGGTATTCTATGCTTTCAATATGATAAGCATCAAGTGTGTCCATCATGTGCGATGGGTAAGCTGAAACGGACTAATCATTCACTTAAGAAAAACCCCAGTACTTCATCGTCCTTGCCATTATTACATATGGACTTATGTGGACCCATGCGTATTTCTAACCTTGGTGGCCAGAAACATGTGCTTGTCATTGTAGATGACTATACCCGATTTACGTGGATTTTCCTTCTAAGGACTAAGTCAAAAACCCCCGCCATTATCACTGAGTTCATCAAAAAGACTCAATGCTCTTTTAACAAACATGTTAAGAGTATTCGAGCTGATAATGGGACGGAATTTAAGAATGACCAGCTTGATAGTTATTTGAAAGACCAAGGCATTGAACATCAGTTCTCTGCTACACGAACCCCTCAACAGAATGGAGTATTCGAACGACGTAATCATACGTTGTGCGAAGCAGCTCGAACGATACTTGCTTACTCCAAACTACCTCCGAAAATGTGGGGGGAGGCCATTTCCACTGCATGTTATTCTCAAAATCACTGTATCATTAATAAATGTTTTGATAAAACTCCTTATGAGTTATTATATGGTAGACGCCCGAATGTCAAATATTTCCGTGTCTTTAGTTGTATATGCTATCTGCTTAACGATTTTGACAGCCTCGGAAACTTTGATCCTCATGGCGATCAGGCCATATTTCTCGGTTATTCTTCGAACAAAGTTGCCTATCGTGTCTATCACAAACAGACAAAGACGATCAAGGAAAGCATTAATGTAAGGTTCGATGAGTTATCGGGAATAGCTTTTGAACAACTCAGTTCAAAACCCAATCCTAACCTGACTACTTCTTCTTCCGCGCAAAATTCAATTTTCTTGAAGAATGGTGTTCCTACGGTTACAACAGAGGAACTGGATATCTTGTTTGATAGTCTTTATGCTCCTAAAGGGAATTCAAATGTTCAATCCGTACCGGTTACACCATCACAGTCAACTACTGTGGAGACTCAACCAAGTCTTTTCGATGAAGATACAACACCAACTGATTCACCCGTTGCTTCTTCATCCTACCTCCCACCTCCTGATACTAATCTTGAACCAATTCAAGATACATCTGTTAATACTACTCCAGTTGTTTCTCCAGATACTCAACTAAATCCATTGGAAAGTGTTACATCAGATCAAGCGGATCAAGGCTCAACGTCAACAACGGTTGATGTTTCAATGGATACCATTGATCTAAGACCTCTTCCACATAACAATCGATGGACTAAGAGACATCCAATTGATCTTATCATTGGAGATGCATCTGCTCCAGTCTCAACTAGAAGGGCAACTCGGAATATGTGTCTATACACTGCCTTTCTTAGTAAGATTGAACCAACAACGGTTGCTCAAGCTTTACTAGATCCGAACTGGGTGGTAGCAATGCAAGAAGAGATCAATCAATTTGATCGTTTGAAAGTATGGCGATTAGTTCCAAGACCAACGGGTCAACGAGCAATAGGGGTTAAGTGGATTTTTAAGAACAAGAAGGATTCTAATGGAATTGTGGTTCGAAATAAGGCACATCTTGTGGCCAAGGGATATTGACAATAAGAGGATATTGATTATGACGAAACGTTTACTCCGGTTGCTAGGATTAAGGCTATTCATCTTTTCCTTGCATTTGCTTCTCATATAAAGTTCACGGTGTTTCAAATGGATGTCAAAACTGCTTTTCTGAATGGTCATCTTCAAGAGGAAGTTTATGTTGATCAACCAGAAGGCTTTGTCGATCCCATTCATCCAAACCACGTCTATTACTTGGAGAAAGCTTTGTATGGTCTGAAGCAAGCACCGCGTGCATGGTACGAGACCTTAACAAAGTATTTGATGGACAATGGCTTCTCTCGTGGAACGATTGATACAATGCTATTCATCCGTAAAAACCACGATCACATTCTCTTGGTTCAAATTTAATTTGATGACATTATTTTTGGTTACACGTCCCCAGCCTTATGCAAAGAATTTGGTGACCTTATGGCCAACAAATTCGAAATGAGCATGGTTGACCAGTTAAATTTCTTCTTGGGGTTACAAGTAAAACAATTGCCAAATGGAATTTTTATCAGTCAAAGAAAGTATAACAATGATATGCTTAAACATTTTAAAATGACTTCTTTAAAACCAATGACAACCCCAATGAGGACTTTACTGGATACTGATGTTAATGGGGAACCCTCTGATATTATGCTTTATCGAAGCATGGTTGGTTCTTTAATGTATCTGACTGCAAGTAGGCCTGACATTACACTTGCTGTAACTGTCTGTGCCCGCTTTCAGTCAAACCCTAAGAAATCTCACTCCAAAGCGGTTGTTAGGATTTTTCATTACCTTAAAGGTACACCTAACCTTGGGATCTGGTATCCTCATGGATCCGATTTCAATCTCACTGCTTATACTGATGCGGATCATGGCGGTTGCCATGTTGATAGAAAGAGCACATCTGGATCAATTCAGATGTTGGGGAATAGGCTAGTTAGTTGGTCATCCAAAAAGCAGAATTGTGTGTCTTTATCAACAACTGAGTCTGAGTACATTGCTGCAGCTCACTGTTGTTCACAAGTTTTGTGGTTGCAAACTCAACTTTTGGACTCTGGCTTTAAGATTTCTAAGACCCCAATTTACTGTGATTCACAAAGTGCTATAGCAATTACAAGCAACCTGGTCCAGCATTCTAAGACTAAACAAATTGACACACGTTATCATTTCATTAAGGACCATGTAGAAAAAGGAGATGTAGAGTTATACTTTGTGCCTACCAAAGTGCAATTAGATGACTTGTTCACTAAGCCTTTAGATGAATTTAGGCTAAATTTTTTGATCAAAGAGATTGGCATGGTAGAGTATAGTTCTTGACATTCCTTATATCTGTTTGGACTTATACTTGGGATATTGTGTTTATGGAGAGTAGATACTTTCTAGGGGGAGCAACCGATTTCTTATGCTTTTGTTAACATCTTTCAAGGGGGAGCCTTTTTAGGTATGTGTTAACTTCCTGGGATTAAGTTTCAATGGTTACAAAAGGGGGAGGTAACTAATTGATATCATATTTCAAGGGGGAGTTAATTCATTTTCTTGTGAAAATATCAAAATGGTGATTTACTTTCTTGTATATCACATTTTGAGGGGGAGAAAATGAATAGAAAATTATTTTTCAAAAGTGAATTTCATATATTCTTTGTTTATATCTGAGAATGATTCATTAAGGCTTGTATACATCTCAGTATGCAACCCGTTTTAACAATTGGTATCACTGAAGATTTGTACTTTGTACATAATTCAAAATTTTCTAAGTGCAAAATCTTGTTTTATAAAATTCATAAAAATTGGAAAAGATAAAATCCAAAAAGATGTGAATTTTAAATGAATAAATGCTAATTTTAGCATTATACCGAATCTGACAACCAACTGCACAGATTCGGTAAGTTAAAAATTTTCATAAATTGTCTCAGAAATGTTCTTCATAAAAAAATGCGATAGTCTTGAATATTTTTGATAAAGATTTGTCAAAACTTGAAGTGAATTTGTTTGAATTTGAAAATTGGACTGCATTTGGTATTTAAGGCCCATTCGGTAAAGCCCATGTCTTCAAAACATTCGGTATCTATAAATAGCAGGGTCAAAGACAAACTTTCTCTCACTTTACTCTAATTGCATACCGAATCTGAACTAATCTACCAAGTCTACCTAATCTACCGAATCCGTCTCTCTGTATCTTCAAATTTTTGGTATATTTTTGTTTTAATCAAATTTAAGTATCACATGTTGTAGATCTGAGATAATTGAACACTTTTAAACCAGAAAATAATGCAAATAACATTATTGTGACACTTAATTTTGAAAAAGTGTTGATTATACCGAATCTGTGTCGAGTTTCTTATTTCTAAGATTAAACTCATCTGATTTGGTTAATTAACAAAAATTCTTGTCAAATCTATGTTAAATTAGTTGATCTATCAATTGACCGAGTCTGATTACATGTTTAATTGAATATTTGATGGATTCTGTACATACCAAATGTGTTCTTACTCCTGTACCGAGTCTGTTCAAATGATTAACATGCTTTTCTGCTTTGATTGAGTTGTTAATTGATTATGATCATATTTTTGCATGATATAAGACTAAATATGCATTTTTGGGTGATTATTTGTGATTTTTGAAGATACCGAATCTGTTCTTGGTATTTTTACCGAGTCTGTAATTTGGTACTTTCAAAATTTGAGATTTTCAACTTGATAAATCTTGCATGCTTTATTTAAGTCTTTGGTATGAAAACTCAAGCTTATTTGGTTACAGAATCTCAAGTTTTCATGACTACCGAATCTGCTTGATTTGTGCTTAAATATGACTAAGTGTTGTTCTGATTCTTTGTGTTATATAATTGACTTTGCATGATGATTTTATACTGTAATGAATATCATATGAATGTCATGTTTTTTAATTACTTGTTCATATTTGGAATAAATGATTTTTATAACTTAGAAAAACCATAAAAATTATAAAACTTGAAAAATACAAAGGATTTCAAAGGCAAATATGAATAGAGATATGTGCTTTATGTTGAACATCTTGTGGTCTTCTATTTCTTATTTATACAGCTAAATGGCGAACAATCACTTCATCAACTCTGAAACCAACATTCCCTGCAATTACTGGACTGCAATACTAGAGAGGCATATACTGTGGCCTGCTCTAAGCTCAACTGCCAGTGTGCCTGTAACAGATCTGGAGCTACTGAACAGAACTATTAGGTTTGTGGAAGCTACACAACCTACTGCTGCAAATCCAGAGGTTACACAAGCTCGATTTGAGTTTGAGCTAAGAGGAGTACAAGGGATGAGGAGTATCACAAAAGCTGACTTTAGGAGGATCTTTCAGCGTCCTCTTGTACAGAATGCTCCTGCTTTCCCTGCTACTCAGTAGATGATGTCATCAATCTTTGATATTGGTTATGTTGGAGCTACCAATGTTCCACCGGCTAAATTTTAGAAGAAATACTTGCACTCAAGGTGGTATGTGATCTTCTCAATCATCAACAGAAGCTTGTTGATGAAAAGGAGTGGATCAGACAGCTTGATGGTGCCAATGCTGAGGCTGTTCTACTCATTCACAAGAGTAGGGACTCCTAACTATGCAGAACTTCTATGGGATTTGGTTCAAGCCCAAGTTGATAAGCCAAGGGGTTCATACATTCCTTGTGAAAGGTTTTTCTGTATCTTTATTCATGATGCTATCAATGCTTGCAGAAATGCAAATATATTTGTACCAGGTACACATAGATTACAGATGAAAAGATTTGGGGAGCTGAAGATGAATACCCCAATGGTATCTGATAATCAATTCACTGTGCCAATTCCAAATTGGCTTGTGAGGCTAGCTGAACCCCAAGACGCTCGAATGCGTTCATATTTTGAGGCTGTAGGAATACCTCTTCCGAACCTGGTACAACAAGCACAAGTTGAACCCACCGCGGTTCCAGCCCCAGAGGTTGTAGAGGAACCTGTAGTACAACCACCCGGGCCAGCTAATCCTCCACTTAGGGTGAGCCTCAAACGTTCTAGGGTAGCACACCAAGCTTAACCCGTGAGGATCAGGGAACCTAGATCATCTAGGATTGAACCAACCCTTTCAACAACACCCAACGTGAGCAGTGACACTGATTCTTCAGTAACTAAATCATCTCCTAAACATTCTCCTAAGAGAACACAATTTATGCCTGATGAGATGATTCAGACTCCGCCAACCCAACGAGTAACTAGATCTAGGACTTCGACACCCATCGTCTGCTAAACAGTTACTCCAATCATTGGTGATACGGACAAAGACCTAGAGCCGATTAGGTCACCCTCACCCATCTCCGTATCACATCCAATAATAACAGTAAGTCCTACGGTAAATGAATCGCAAGCTTCGGTAGGCAAGAGAGCTAAACGCACGGATGGTAAAAAGACCAATAAGCCCATCCAATCTAAACATGACTTAATAATACATCCTACACAGCAAGATGCTTCGGCATCTAAGGAAGTAAAGTCTTCCTCTCCAGTAAAGTCTGCGTTGACTCAATCGATTGAGGAAACTCAATCATTGAAGTCCAGAACGGCCGAAGGGGAGCCGAAAAGTCTTGAAAAGGTACCCTGCGTATTGGCTGGAAATCCTCCTGTGCCCCAACGTACAACAGGGCCTCGAGGTCCGGCTTATCTTGATGAGGGAGATCTGCCGCGTCCCATGGAAACGAGTCAACATGACAATCCTTCGGGATATTTATCAGACTTCCAGCAGACTGATCCCTTGGTTCATGAAAGTGATCCATTGGTTCAAACCACTTCTCTTTCAGATTCTGAAACTCAGGGTCTGGAGGAAGAGTCGTTAACTGAAAGAGATGTACCACCTCATGGTATATCAATGATTTCAGGAGTCGGAGATAGCAATATCTCTGTGAGATTTAAACCGCCCATGAGACTAAAGTCATGGAGGCGGATGCTTCGAAAGAAACTTCGCCGGTGACAACTCTGGTTGTTGCCCAACCTCCATCAGAAGGGGATATCATGAATCTAACTAGTAGTATGTACAGCCCTACATATAAGAATTATACTTCACGATTATCCTTACCTGCCCTCATGGCAAATCAAACACTTCCCTCGACATCGCCTTCAACCGATGCTGCTGCTGCTGTTCCTATTGTCACTTTACCACTATCACCCTCACGTCCACCAAATTTCTATGATGCTTTGGAGCAAGAATATTTCAGTCGTATGTTTTCTCGAGTTAATCTTGATGTTCTTCGACGCACTTCGCTTCAAGCATTGTTTCGCGCTCGAGTACGATATTCACTTACTTCCTACTCTTCTCCAATAAGTCCTCACCGTGATAATGAGCATGACGATTCTGATCCTCAGAATAGTCATGAGGGGGAGATAGGAGTAGATGGAGATTATCTAACGGTGAACATTTCAACTAAGGGTGGTGGTGTGAGGTCTTCATCAGCTTCTCAAGCTTAACAGGTTCAGACGGAATCAGAAATGATTTCTACTCATGATGAAATTGATGATAAGGAGCCTGAGCAAGTTATTATTCCAATTGTACTTTTAGAGGCTGATGGTGGACTGGTAGATGAGGATTTGAACTTAAGTGATTTTTATCTTGAAGAAACAGATGATGATGAGTTTGTCATTCTAAGCAAATTATCTTCAGTATCTTCAATCTCGAAAAATGTACAGATTGTAGATGAAGGGAATCCTGATCCAGTAACTGAAAGTGATGATGAAATGGATTCTTCTGATGACGATGAAGACAATCTTTATGTTAATCCAAATGATGATGATATCTTTGACCATATTGAAGATGATAATGTTCCAACTGATGATGCGACTAATCCTACTGATCATTCATCGAATTCTACACCTTTATCGAGTTCAAATCTAACAAATGCTAATGAAAGCTCAACTTCTGGTACATCTACATCAAGTGAAACAATGAATTCCAGATTCAAATACAACCATGGTATATTCTGTAAGAATCGGGAACAAAGATTGTTATTGGGAGTTGAACATGATTTCATAACTTTACGAAACACATTCATCGAGGAGAATGCTAACAAGATCTTCCACGTTAATGAAACACCAAGGAGTAAAAGATTTACTTATATAGTTTCAAGATTGCTTCCAGCAAGTGAAAGAAACTGGTATGAGTTTATGTGGAGGAAACACATCAACAAAGATGAAGATGATTTGTGGCTTCAAAGAAAATATCGTATTTCAGAAGTGTTGAATATTACTCGAGTCGGAGTAGAGATAAGCGAGAAAAAAGATGTCATCAGTCAGTTCCATGTTATTAGAGAAGATGAGAAGGAATACAAGTTCACAGAAGCAGATTTTCATAATCTAGATGTGCTTGATATCATTCACATCTACAACTACCTCCGTATCATCACCATTCGACCTTTTGCTAAGGCTCAAGCTTTGGAATCTGTGAAAAGATACATGATGGAGACAATCGAACTGATGAGACGTGAATATTTTCAAATTGGACTCGAAGCGAATAGGAAAAAGATTCGAATAACTTATCCGAATCAATACACAGAGGGACTAAAGGATATGAGAATGTTTCAAATGCAATTCGAACCCGAAGGGTTTGTATTTGTGAATTCTCATAAAGAAAAAGTGTTCATCCGCACTGATGAGTTGAACAAATACTCAGATGGTACACTCAAGGCTGCACTGAAGTATCTTAAAATTCGTCAAAGCAAGTTTGATGACATTGACATGAAAATGGGTCTTGGAGAGTTTATAAAGCATATCAGAGATCATCTGAAGCTCCGGATCTGTACAAGACAGTTTGAGATTCTTCGTGGCCAGAGAAAGATAAGGTATTTCAAAGAAATGGATGAATGTCCATTACATGAGGGAGATCCAAGAAAAGCGTGGGGCGTCTGGAAACCTTCTAAGCAGATTTCAGAAAATCAAGTAGAAGTTTCGAAACCAGATGGCACAAGACGGAAACTAACGTTTGGACCTCTCAAGATTACTTAATAGGATTATATTGTAAAGTTTACATTTAACACTAAGGAGGAGATTGTTAGGACCCCGAAGTTGTATAGTGTTAATGTGAAATAAGCTTAAATGATGGTTCCTTAGAAGAGGACTATATAAGGAACCTAAGTAGTCCTAATTAGATAGCCATTGTATTTTAACTGAGTTCTAGAAGCTGTGGAATGTAAATCTTAATGATTCTCTCTCATACCGAATCTCCTTTACACTTACCGAATCTCATTCTAACTTGTCTTTTCTTCTAATCTCAACATGATCTGACCTATTTTTGTTTTGTTTTTAAATTTCATATTGAATTCGAATTTATGAGAGTGTAGTTTCATTTTGATGATAATTAATGGCTGTAAAACACATATTTGAAGTCACTACATTCTCTACAAAATCGGGAAAAATTTGTGGATAATTTTTCAAAAAAATTCAATTGCGGATTAGGTCCATTTTCGCAAGATAACTAGAAAACGGCGCTACGAGCAACACTTCCTTAAGGCCTTCCCCCGTTCGAAGCAATTTAGATTTCGAAAATGATATTTTATTATTTTTAAAGGTGACTTTTAGATATTAGGATAAGTAATACCTTCACATGTGAATTGTTGTGCCTGTTTAAATACCACAATAATACTTGTTTTTATTTAATATTGTATTTAGGTACATCAAGAATCATGTTGGGGCTACTATCTCACCACTAGGAATTAAACGTTGCTGCTTTTATAACGTCTTAGTTTTATTATTGGAGTAGTTTTAGCCGCTTTTTTATTTCTCTATATTCATAACCTAATTTTTGTTTTTATTTCTAAATACCATATTGAATGCGAATATATGAGAGTGTGGTTTCATTTTAATGATAATTAATGGCTGCAAAACACATATTTGAAGTCATTACATTCTCCACGGAATCGAGCAAAATTTTGTGGAGATTTTTTCGAAAAATTTTTAATTGCAGATTAGGCCCATTTTCGCAAGATAACTAGAAAATGGCAGTACGAGAAAGACTTCCTTAAGGCTTTCCCTCGTTCGAAGAAGTTTAGATTTCGAAAAAGATATTTTACTATTTTTAAAGGTGAATTTTACACTTTTAGATCTTAATATAAGTAATACCTTCACATGTGAATTGTTATACCTGTTTAAATACCACAATGAATAGTTATTTTTATTTAATATTGTATTTTGGGACATCGAGAATCATGTTGGGGCTACTATCTCACCACTAGCTACAAAATGTTGCTGCTTTTATAACGTCTTTGTTTTATTGCTCGAGTATTTTTAGCCGCTTTTTTATTTCTATCAATTCATAACCTTATTTTTGTTTTTGTTTCTAAATTTCATATTGAATGCAAATATATAAGAGTGTAGTTTCATTTTTATGATAATTAATGGCCGCAAAATACATATTTGAAGTCACTACATTTCCACAAAATCAGGCAAAATTTTGTGAATAATTTTTCGAAAAACTTCAATTGCAGATTAGGCCCATTTTCGCAAGATAACTAGAAAACGGTGCTACGAGCAAGATTTCCTTAAGGCCTTCCCCCCTTTCGAAGCAATTTTGATTTCGAAAATGGTATTTTACTATTTTTAAAGGTGTATTTTTCAATTTTAGATCTTAGGATAAGTAATACCTTCACATGTGAATTATTGTGTCTGTTTAAATACCACAATGATACTTATTTTTATTTTATATTGTATTTAGGGACATCGAAAATCATGTTGGGGCTACTATCTCACCACTAGCTACTAAACGTTGCTGTTTTATTACGTCTTTGTTTTTTTGCTTGAGTATTTTTAGCCGCTTTTTTATTTCTCTAGATTCATAATCTTATTTATATTTCTGTTTCTAAATTTCAAATTGAATGTGAATATATGTGAGTGTAGTTTCATTTTGATGATAATTTATGGCCGCAAAACACATATTTGAAGTTAGTACATTTCCCACAAAATCGGGCAAAATTTAGTGGATTATTTTTCAAAAAAATTTCATTTGCAGATTAGGCCCATTTTCGCAAGATAACTAGATAACGGCTCTACGAGCAAGACTTCCTTTAGGCTTTTCCCCGTTCGAAGCAGTTTAGATTCTGAAAATGACATTTTACTATTTTTAATGATGAATTTTGCACTTTTAGATCTTAGGATAAGTAATACCTTCACATATGAATTGTTGTGCCTGTTTAAATACCACATTGATACTAGTTTTTATTTAATATTGTATTTTGGTACATCGAGAATCATGTTGGGGCTACTATCTCACCACTAACTACAAAGCGTTGTTGCTTTTATAACGTCTTGGTTTTATTGTTCGAATATTTTTAGCCGCTTTTTTATTTCTCTAGATTCATAACCTAATTTTTATTTTTATTTCTAAATTTCATATTGAATGCGAATATATGAAAGTGTAGTTTCATTTTGATGATAATTAATGACCGCAAAACACATATTTGAACTCACTACATTCTCCACAAAATGGGGCAAAATTTTGTGGAGAATTTTCCGAAAAATTTTCAATTGTAGATTAGGCCCATTTTCGCAAAATAACTAGAAAACGACGCTACGAGCAAGACTTCCTTAAGGCTTTCCCCCGTTCGAAGCAGTTTAGATTTCGAGAATGACATTTTACTATTTTTAAAGGTGAATTTTGCACTTTTAGATCTTAGGATAAGTAATACCTTCACATGTGAATTCTTGTGCCTGTTTAAATAACACTATGATACTTGTTTTATTTAATATTGTATATAGGTACATCGAGAATCATGTTGGGGCTACTGTCTCACCACTAGCTACAAAATGTTGCTGCTTTTATAACGTCTTGGTTTTATTAGTCGATTATTTTTAGCCGCTTTTTTATTTCTCTAGATTCATAACCTTGTTTTTGTTATTGTTTCTAAATTTCATATTGAATACCAATATATGAGAGTGTAGTTTCATTTTGATGATAATTATTGGTCGCAAAACACATATTTGAAGTCACTACATTCTCCACAAAATCGGGCAAAATTTTGTGGAGAACTTTCCGAAATATTTCAATTGCAGATTAGCCCAATTTTCTTAAGAGAACTAGAAAACAGTGCTACGAGCAAAAATTCCTTAAGGCTTTCCCGTGCTCGAAGCAGTTTAGATTCCGAGAATGTCATTTTACTATTTTTAAAGGTGAATTTTGCACTTTTAAATCTTAGGATAACTAATACCTTCACATGTGAATTGTTGTGCATGTTTAAATACCACTATGACACTTGTTTATATTTAATATTATATATAGGTACATCGAGAATCATGTTGGGACTACTATCTCACCACTATCTACAAAACGTTGCTGCTTTTATAACGTCTTGGTTTTATTATTCAAGTATTTTTAGCCGCTTTTTTATTTCTCTAGATTCATAATCTTGTTTTTGTTTTTGTTTCTAAAATTCATATTGAATGCGAGTATATGAGAGTGTAGTTTCATTTTGATGATAATTAATGGCCGTAAAACTCATATTTGAAGTCACTACATTCTCCACAAAATCGGGCAAAATTTTGTGGAGAATCTTCCGAAATATTTCTATTGCAGATTAGCCCCAATTTCGCAAGATAACTAGAAAACGGCACTACGAGCAAGATTTCCCCTAAGGCTTTCTGCCGTTCGAAGTAGTTTAGATTCTGAAAATGACATTTTACTATTTTTAAAGGTGAATTTTGGACTTTTAGATCTTAGGATAAGTAATACCTTCACATGTGAAAAGTTATGCCTGTTTAGATACCACAATGATACTTATTTTTATTTAATATTGTATTTAGGGACATCGAGAATCATGTTGGGGCTACTATCTAAACACTAGCTACAAAATGTTATTTCTTTTATAACGTCTTTATTTTATTGTTCGAGTATTTTTAGCCGCTTTTTTATTTCTCTAGATTTATAACCTTATATTTTTTTTTCTAAATTTCGTATTGAAAGCGATTATATGAGAGTGTACTTTCATTTTGATGATAATTAATGGCCGCAACACACATTTTGATGTCACTACATTCCCCAAAAAATCGGGCAAAATTTTGTAGAAAATTTTCCAAAAAAATCACAATTGTAGATTAGGTCCATTTTCGCAAGATAACTTGAAAACGGTGCTACGAGCAAGACTTTCTTAAGGCTTACCCCCGTTCAAAACAGTTTAGATTCTGAAAATGACATTTTACTATTTTTAAAGGTGAATTTTGCACTTTTAGATCCTAGGATAAGTAATACCTTCACATGTGAATTGTTGTGCCTATTTAAATATTTCTATGATACTTGTTTTTATTTAATATTGTATCTACGTACATCGAGAATCATGTTGCAGCTACTATCTCATCACTAGCTACAAAACGTTGCAGCTTTTATAGCGTCTTGGTTTTATTGTTCGAGTATTTTTAGCCATTTTTTATTTCTCTAGATTTATAACCTTATTTTTCTTTTGTTTCAAAATTTCATATTGAATGCGAATATATGAGAGTGTAGTTTCATTTTGATGATAATTAATGGCCGCAAAACATATATTTTAAGTCACTACATTATGAATAAAATCAGGCAAAATTTTGTAGAGAATTTTCCGAAGATTAGGCCCATTTTCGCAAGATAACTAGAAAACGACGCTACGAGCAAGATTTACTTAAGGCTTTCCCCCGTTCAAAGCATTTTAGATTCCGAAAATGACGTTTTACTATTTTTAAAGGTGAATTTTGCACTTTTAGATCTTAGGATAAGTAATACTTTCACATGTGAATTGTTGTGTCTGTTTAAATACCACAATGATACTTGTTTTTTTAATATTGTATTAGGGACATTGAGAATAATGTTGGGGCTACTATATCACCACTAGCTACAAAACGTTGCTGCTTTTATAACGTCTTTGCTCGAGTATTTTTAGCCGATTTTTTATTTCTCTAGATTCTTAAGCTTGTTTTAGTTTTTGTTTCTAAATTTCATATTGAATGTGAATATATGAGAGTGTATTTTCGTTTTGATGATAATTAATGGCCGCAAAACACATATTTGAAGTCACTACATTCTCCACAAAATCGGGCAAAATTTTGTGGAGAATTTTTTGAAATATTTCAAATGCAGATTAGCCCCGTTTTCTCAAGATAACTAGAAAATGGCGCTACGAGCAAGATTTCCTTAAGGCTTTCCCCCGTTCGAAGCAGTTTAGATTCTGAAAATGACATTTTACTATTTTTAAAGGTGAATTTTGCACTTTTAGATCTTAGAATAAGTAATACATTCACATGAGAATTGTTGTGTCTATTTAAATACCTCTATGATACTTGTTTTTATTTAACATTGTATCTACTTACATCGGGAATCATGTTGGGGCTACTATCTTCTAACGACATGTCCTAATCCATCTGGACGAATACATTACATTTGGTTACATCGCGAGGTACTTGACCTCTATATGATACATTTTACAAACATTGTATTCGTTTTTAAAAGATAAACTTTCATTTCATCGAAAGTTGACTGCATGCATACCATTTCATAATATATCCAACTATAATTGACTTAATAATAATCTTGATGAACTCGACGACTCGTATACAACGTCTTTTGAAATATATCATGAATGACACCAAGTAATATCTCTAATATGAGCAAATGCACAGCGGAAGATTTCTTTCATACCTGAGAATAAACATGCTTTAAAGTGTCAACCAAAAGGTTGGTGAGTTCATTAGTTTATCGTAATCATTCATTTCCATCATTTTAATAGACCACAAGATTTTCATTTCCATTTCTCATAAATATACGTCCCATGCATAGAGACAAAAATAATCATTCATATGGATTGAACACCTGATAATCGATATTAACAAGATGCATATAGAATATCCCCATCACCCCGGGACACCCATCAGACATGATAAATTTCAAAGTACTAAAGCATTCCAAATTCCAGAATGGGTTTTGTTAGGCCCATAGATCTATCTTTAGGATTCGCGTCAATTAGGGGCCAGTTTCCTAATTCTTAGATTACCAGGCTAAAAGGGGCATATTCGGTTTCGATCCATTCAACCATATAATGTAGTTTCAATTACTTGTGTCTATTTCGTCAAACATTTATAAAAGCGCATGTATTCTCAGTCCCAAAAATATATATTGCAAAAGCATTTAAAAAGGGAGCAAATGAAACTCACGATACAATATTTTGTAGTAAAAATATTTATACGGCTATACTGAACAATGCAGGGTTGGCCTCGGATTCACGAACCTATATCAATTGTATTTCTATTAAAACATATAATAGAAATATCATAATTTCATTTATTAGTATATATTATTTATATATTTTTTGTAGTTATATAAGATTTATACTAGATTCCATTTATAAACTTATACTTTATTTTGTATCTTAAATTATATGTTATATATCTTTATTTTGTATATGTATTTAAAGTGATTAATAGAGTTATATTAATATCTATATATATTTAGTATTATATTAAAAATACCTGATTTGTTGTATGTAAGTTTTTATATAAGTAATGTTAATATGATTTATATATGGAATATTAATATAATTGTAGTATATGTAAATAATATGTTTTATGTACAAAATATTTATTTGTTTAAAATGATAGTTTTGATATTAATGATTTACTAATAATAATGATAACTTTATTAAAAATGATAATATTAATAATAATAATAATGATATTGTTAATAATGATACTTTTGCTTAATAATGATAATAATAGTACTAATAGTTACAAAGGTGATACTAATACTAATATTAATGAGAATAATGATAACTTGTATTATTTTTGTAATAATAATAATAATAATCATAATCCTAATCATAATAATAATAATAATACAGCTATTAGTGATAATAATAATTTTCATACTTGTATTTATAATCATAATAAATGAGAATTTTATCATAATACTTATTTTAGTAATAATAATATTAATAACTAATATTCGTAATACTTAATAATAATAATAATTCCCATACTTAATGATAATAATAACATTAATGATAAATGTAATAATAATAATAATAATCATAATAACAATACTAATAATAATAATAATAATAACAATAATAATAATAATAATAATAATAACAATAATAATAATAATAATAATAATAATAATAATAATAATAATAAATGATAACAATAATTATAATTCTAATAATAATGACATCAATAATAATAAGAAGAAATTTTGATTGAAAAACTACCTCAAAAGAAGCTTTAAAAGAAATTGTTGCGAACCGGACTCGAACCCCGACCTCTCGTACACCCGCAAACACCCTAAACCATGGAACCATTTCTGTTTTTCTAAATATATACTCAACCTATATCTATATCTTTAACATGGCTTTCTGTGTTCATCTTCTACTTCTAAAATCAAACGATCTAAAACCCATTAACCATACAGAGTGTTTTATGATTTGAATTAGGACTTTCCAACAGAATTTAATCGATCTATATCTGACTTTGAACTTCTTGAGAACGAAAAAAACAAAAAAAAACATGGAAACCGCTGCTACTGCAGCCTACGGTCTTCAAAAAAAAATATTGATTGCGATTTTGGAAGCGTTATAGACACAGGTTATAATACGAAATATGTTTCAAATCAATCCTAAAAACTTTCTCAAACATCAATTGAATCAAAAACATAAACATGACTTCGAATTTCTTCAAGAACACAATAGTTTGACTTTTTGAAGATAAACTTTGACTTCAAAATTTGTACACTCGATATTGATAAGTGGAATGTGTAAATTTGCAAATAGTTTGGCTAAACGATTCCAAACAAAATTGTATTTATGGATTTTGAAATGGTTTTCGAATTTGAGTTTTGGCAATAAAGTTACAAGAACATAGTGTTTTCATGTGTTCTTCATATTTTTGATAGAATTTACGAAATTTAAAAGCTTTAATCTTGTATTTGTGATTTAGTGGATAGTGTTAGGTCGACTAGTATCCTTTATTACTAAATTGGATTGTTTATATATATAATTGCTGGTTTACAGAACTAATTTATCAGAAAAATAAAATAATATATAATAAAATTTAGACAATGACATCAAACTGATTTTTGGATTACTATGGTGATTGAATTCGTGATTTGTACTGGGTTTAGATACAGAAATTAATTTAGATAAAGTATGAAAGTTACAGGTAACAAATTTTGTGATGTCTTTACAAGTTTATAATATATTTTTTTATAATTATTATTAATGATTAATAAGTATATTAATAATAATAATAATAATACTAATTAATAATAATTATATTAATACTAATACTGATTAACAAAAATAGAAATTCTAAATATAATAATAATAGAAATACTAATATAAATGATAAAAACAATAGATTCTATTATTTTCTAGTGCTCATAATTATTATAATGATAATAATAATAATTTATAAAAATAATAATAATTCTTAATGAAAATGGTAATAATAATAATATTTAATAATATTACTAATATTAATCATATAACTAAAATTATAACTTTGCTACTAGTTATAATAATAATGATATTAACAAATCAAATGTAACAATTTCGATTTAATAATTTTTGATATTAATATTAATAACAATAATGAATGTAATAATAATCATATAATAATTATAATTAAACTTGTGATTACTTTTAATATATTTATATTACAATTTATATCATATATTATATGAATACATCTATTGAATATTTAATATTTATATATTTTATAAATATTTCAATATAATAGTTATTAATAGAAACATTTTATATTTATAACTATATAGATTTATAATAATATCATATATCTATTTATAACAACTTATTTATTTTATTTATTATTTTACATTTTTAATTCCAATTGATAAAAGGGTATTTTATTTATTCAAAATATTAGATATACGCTTATATTTATATTTATATCTATATATGTATTTACATATTTATTTACATGCAATTGTTCGTGAATCGTCGGGAGTAGTCAAAGGTAATTGGTCATATGAACATAGTTCCGAAACTTTGGAGACTCACCATTACAGACTCTGCTTATCGTGTCGAACTTATATAAAGATTAAGTTTAAATTTGATCGAAAATTTCCGGGTCGTCACATATCTCACCACTAGCTACAAAACGTTGTTGCTTTTATAATGTCTTTGTTTTATTGTTCGAGTATTTTTGGCCGCTTTTTTATTTCTCTAGATTCATAACCTTATTTTTGTTTTTGTTTCTAAATTTCATATTGAATGTGAATATATAAGAGTGTAGTTTAGTTATGATGATAATTAATGGACGAAAAACACATATTTGAAGTCACTACATTCTCCACAAAATCGGGCAAAATTTTGAGAAGAATTTTCCGAAAAATTTTCAATTGCAGATTAGGCCAATTTTCGCAAGATAACTAGAAAACTATGCTACGAGCAAGACTTCCTTAAGGCTTCCCCGCATTTGAAGAAGTTTAGATTCCAAAAAAGACGTTTTACTATTTTTTAAAGTGAATTTTGTACTTTAAGATCTTTTGATATTTAATACATTCACATGTGAATTGTTGTGTCTGTTTAAATACCACTATGATACTTGTTTTTATTTAATATTGTATTTAGGTACATCAAAAATTATGTTGGGGCTACTATCTCACCACTAGCTACAAAGCGTTGCTGCTTTTATTACATTTTGGTTTATTGTTCGAGTATTTTTAGCCGCTTTTTTATTTCTCTAGATTCATAACCTTATTTTAGTTTTTATTTCTAAATTTCATATTGAATGCGAATATATGAGAGTGTAGTTTCATTTTGATGATAATTAATTGTGGCAAAACACATATTTGAAGTCACTACATTCCCCACAAAATCAGGCAAAATTTTGTGAAGAATTTTCTGAAACATTTTCAATTGCAAATTAGGCTCATTCTCGCAAGATAACTAAAAAATGGCGCTACGAGCAAGACTTCCTTAAGGCTTTTCCCCCGTTCGAAGCAGTTTAAATTCCGAAAATGACATTTTACTATTTTCAAAGGTGAATTTTGCACTTTTAAATCATAGGATAAGTAATACATTCACATGTGAATTGTTGTGCCTGTTTAAATATCTCTATGATATTTGTTTTTATTTAATATTGTATTTAGGTACTTCGAGAATCATTTTGGGGCGACTATCTCACCACTAGCAACAAAACGTTGCTGCTTTTATAATGTTTTTGTTTTATTGCTCGAGTATTTTAAGCCGTTTTTTTATTTCTCTAGATTCATAACCTAATTTTTGTTTTTTTCTAAATTTCATAATGAATGCAAATATATGAGAGTGTAGTTTTATTTTGATGATAATTAAAGGCCGCAAAACACATATTTGAAGTCACTGCATTCTCCACAAAATCGGACAAAATTTTGTGGAGAATTTTTCGAAACATTTCAATTGCAGATTAGACTCATTTGCGTAAGATAACTAGAAAATGGCGCTGCGAGCAAAACTTCCTTAAGGCTTCCCCCGTTCGAAGTAGTTTAGATTCCGAAAATGATATTTTACTATTTTTAAAGGTGAATTTTGCAATTTTAGATCGTAGGATAAGTAATACCTTCACATGTGAATTGTTGTGTCTGTTAAAATACCATTATGATACTTGTTTTTATTTAATATTGTATTTACGTATATCGAGAATCATGTTGGGGCTACTATCTCACCTCTAGCTACAAGACGTTGCTGCTTTTATAACGTCTTTGTTTTTTTGTTCGAGTATTTTTAGCCGATTTTTTATTTCTCTAGATTCAAACCTTATTTTTGTTTTTGTTTCTAAATTTTATATTGAATGCGAATATATGAGAGTGTAGTCTCGCTTTGATGATAATTAATGGCAACAAAACACATATTTAAAGTCACACATTCCCCACAAAATTGGGCTAAAATTTGTGGTGAATTTTCCGATAAATTTTCAATTGCAGATTAGGTCAATTTTCGCAAGATAACTAGAAAACGGGGCTACGAGCAAGACTTCCTTAAGGCTTTCCCCCGCTCGAAGCAGCTTAGATTCCGAAAATAACATTTTACTATTTTTAAAGGTGAATTTTGCACTTATAGATCTTAGGATAAGTAATAACTTCACATGTGAATTGTTGTGCCTGTTTAAATACCACTATGATACTTGTTTTTATTTAATATTGTATTTACGTACATCGAGAATCATGGTGGGGCTAGTATCTCACCACTAGTTACAAAACGTTGCTGCTTTTATGACATCTAGATTTTATTGTTCGAGTATTTTTAACCGTTTTTTTATTTCTCTAGATTCATAACCTTATTTTTCTGTTTGTTTCTAAATTTCAGATTGAATGCGAATATATGAGAGTGTAGTTTCATTTTGATGATAACTAATGGCCGCAAAACACATATTTGAAGTTACTACATTTCCCACAAAATTGGGCAACAATTTGTGGAGAATTTTCCAAAAAAATTTCAATTACAGATTAGGCCCATTTTCGAAAGATAACTAGAAAATGGCGCTACAAGCAAGACTTCCTTAAGGCTTTCCCCCGTTCGAAGCAGCTTACATTTCGAATATGACATTTTACTATTTTTAAAGGTGAATTTTTTACTTTTAAATCTTAGGATAAGTAATAATTTCACATGTAAATTGTTGTGCCTGTTTAAATACCACTATGATACTTTTTTTATTTAATAATGTATTTAAGTACATTGAGAATCCTGTTGGGGCTACTATTTCCCAACTAGCTACAAAATTTTGATGCTTTTATAACGTCCTTGTTTTATTATTCGAGTATTTTTAGCCACTTTTTTATTTCTCTAGATTCATAACCTTATTTTTATTTTTATTTCTAAATTTCATATTGAATGTGAATATATGAGAGTGTAGTTTCATTTTGATGATAATTAATGGCCGCAACACACATATTTGAAGTCACTACATTCCCAACAAAATCGGGCAAAATTTTGTAGTGAATTTTTCGAAATATTTTCAATCGTAGATTAGGCCCATTTTCGCAAGATAACTAGAAAACGGCGCTGCGTGCAAGACTAACTTAAGGCTTTCCCCCGTTCGAAGCATTTTAGATTCAGAAAATGACATTTTACTATTTTTAAATGTGAACTTCGCACTTTAGATCTTAGGATAAGTAATATATTCAATTGTGAATTGTTGTGTGTGTTTAAATACCACTATGATAATTGTTTTAAGTTTATATTGTATTTAGGTACATCGAGAATCATGTTAGGGCTACTATCTTACTACTAGCTACAAAACGTTGTTGTTTTTATAACATCTTGGTTTTATTGTTCGAGTATTTTTTGACGCTTTTTTATTTCTCTAGATTCATAACCTTGTTTTTGTTTTTGTTTCTAAATTTCATATTAAATGCGAATATATGAGAGTGTAGTTTCATTTTAAGGATAATTAATGGCCGCAAAACACGTATTTGAAGTCACTACATTCCCCACAAAATTGGGCAAAAAATTGTGGACAATTTTCTGAAAAATTTTCAATTGCCGATTAGGCCCATTTTAGCAAGATAACTAGAAAACGGCGTTACGAACAAGACTTCCTTAAGGCTTTTCCCCGTTCGAAGCAGCTTAGATTCCAAAAATGACATACTATTTACAAAAGTGAATTTTACTCTTTTAGATCGTAGGATAAGTAATAACTTCGCATGTGAATTGGTGTACTGCCAGTTTAAATACCACTATGATACTTTTTTTATTTAATATTGTATTTAGGTACATTAAGAATCATGTTGGGGCTATTATCTCCCCACTAGCTACAAAACGTTGCTGCTTTTATAACGTATTTGTTTTATTGTTCGAGTATTTTTAGCCGCTTTTTTATTTCTCTAGATTCATAACCTTATTTTTGTTTTTGTTTCTAAATTTCATATTGAATGCGAATATATGAGAGTGTAGTTTCGTTTTGATGATAATTAATGGGCGCAAAACACATATTCGAAGTCACTACATTCTTCACAAAATCGGGCAAAATTTTGTGGAGAATTTTTCGAAATATTTCAATTACAGATTAGCCTCATTTTCGCAAGATAACTAGAAAACGGCGCTACGATCAAGACTTCCTTAAGGCTTTCCCCCGTTCGAAGCTGTTTAGATTTCGAAAATGACATTTTACTATTTTTAAAGGTGAATTTTGGACTTTTAGATCTTAGGATAAGTAATAGCTTCACATGTGAAAAGTTGTGCCTGTTTAAATACCACAATGATACTTTTTTTTATTCAATATTGTATTTAGGTACATCGAGAATCATGTTGGGGCTACTATCTTACCACTAGCTACAAAACGTTGCTGCTTTTATAACGTCTTTGTTTTATTGCTCTAGTATTTTTAGCCGCTTTTTTATTTCTCTAGATTTATAACCTTATTTTTATTTTTATTTTTAAATGTCATATTGAATGCGAATATATGAGAGTGTAATTTCATTTTGATGATAATTAATGGCTGCAAAACACATATTTCAAGTCACTACATTCTCCACAAAATCGGGCAAAATGTTGTGGAGAATTTTTTGAAACATTTCAATTGCAGATTAGGCCCATTTTCGCAAGATAACTAGAAAACGACGCTAAAAGCAAAACATCCTTAAGGCTTTCCCCCGTTCGAAGCAGTTTAGATTCTGAAAATATCATTTTACTATTTTTTTAAAGGTGAATTTTGTACTTTTAGATTTTAGGAAATTAATACCTTCACATGTAAATTGTTGTGCCTGTTTAAATACCTCTATGATACTTGTTTTTATTTAATATTGTATCTACGTACATCGAGAATCATGTTGGGGCTACTATCTTACCACTAGCTACAAAACGTTGCTGATTTTATAACGTCTTTGTTTTATTGTTCGAGTTATTTTTTGCCGCTTTTTTATTTCTTTAGATTCATAACCTTATTTTTGTTTTTGTATCTAAATTTCATATTGAATGCAAATATATGAGAGTGTAGTTTCATTTTGATGATAATTAATTCCTAAAACACATATTTGAAGTCACTACATTCCCCACAAAATCGGGCAAAATTTTGTAAAGAATTTTCCAAAAAAAATCTCAATTACATATTAGGCCCATTTTCGCAAGATAACTAGAAAACGGTGATATGAGTAGGATTTCCTTAAGCCTTTCCCCCGTTCGAAACATTTTATATTCTAAAAATAACATTTTACTATTTTTAAAGGTGAAATTTGCACTTGTAGATCTTAGGATAAGTAATAGCTTCACATGTGAAAAGTTGTGCCTGTTTAAATACCACAATGATACTTGTTTTTATTTAATATTGTATTTAGGTAGATCGAGAATCATGTTAGGGCTACTATCTCACCAATAGCTACAAAACGTTGTTGCTTTTATAACTTGGTTTTATTGTTTGAGTATTTTTCGACGCTTTTTTATTTTTCTAGATTCATAAACTTGTTTTTTGTTTTTGTTTCTAAATTTCATATTAAAGGTGAATATATGAGAGTGTAGTTTCATTTTAATAATAATTAATGGCCACAAACACATATTTGAAGTCACTACATTCCCCACAAAATTGGGCAAAAATTTGTGAACAATTTTTCGAAAAATTTTCAATTGCCGATTAGGCCCATTTTCGCAATATAACTAGAAAACGGCGTTACAAGCAAGACTTCCTTAAGGATTTCCCCAGTTCAAAGCAGCTTAGATTTCAAAAATGACATTTTACTATTTTTAAATGTGAATTTTACACTTTTAGATCTTAGGATAAGTAATAACTTCACATGTGAATTGGTGTACTGCCTGTTTAAATACCACTATGATACTTTTTTTTATTTAATATTGTATTTAGGTACATTAAGAATCATGTTGGGGATACTATCTCTCCACTAGCTACAAAACGTTGCTGCTTTTATAACGTATTTGTTTTATTGTTCGAATATTTTTAGCCGCTTTTTTATTTCTCTAGATTCATAACCTTATTTTTATTTTTGTTTCTAAATTTCATATTGAATGCGAATGTATGAGAGTTTAGTTTCATTTTAATGATAATTAATGGCCGCAAAACACATATTTGAAGTCACTACATTCTCCACAAAATCGGGCAAAATTTTGTGGAGAATTTTTCGAAATATTTCAATTCCAAATTATCGCCATTTCGCAAGATAACTAGAAAACGGCGCTACAAGCAAGACTTCCTTAAGGCTTTCCCCCGTTCGAAGCAGTTTAGATTCTGAAAATGACATTTACTATTTTTAAAGGTGAATTTTGGGCTTTTAGATCTTAGGATAAGTAATAGCTTCACATGTGAAAAGTTGTGCCTGTTTAAATACCACAATGATACTTGTTTTTATTTAAAATTGCATTTAGGGACATCGAGAATCATGTTGGGGCTTCTATCTGTGATAACCCGGAAATTTCCGACCAAATTTAAACTTTATCTTTATATGATTCTGACACGATAAGCAAAGTCTGTAATGATGATAAACTATGAACTATGTTCATATAATCAATTACCCTTTGACTGTGCTCGACGATTCACGAACATTTATATGTATAGATATGTATATATAAAATCTAGTTATATTAATTGAAAACGTTAACAAGTATTAGATGTATAATACTTTACATGAACGTATTTGTTTCAATATATGTTTAATATATTTATCGACGGAATTAAAGGATAATATCAAATGATGGAATTATTAGATACATTATGAGATGGTTAAGGGTCTCTATTGTGAGGTCCACATTGATTTAAGAAATCTTCCTTTTTAACAATATTCGGAATAATTGGTAAAGTGATCTACAAGTAAGGACAATAATGTCAATTAACGATAACTGGACAAATGTTAAGAGAAATTCCTGCCGAACTTTTAATGCATGCTTTACTGTGACGCCCCGTACAAAACCATCGTGTACGATTCATCAACAACAGAATCATTACAAGGTTAAACACTATATGTTATTTCAAAATAAGTTTGCATTCATGAATAAAGGTGACGTCTTAACCAACGTCAAATGTTTAACATACGAAATGTGCTCCTACGAATAGAAGGCATTAATAATAGTACGTGACCCATAGGTCGTTACAAATCATAGTTTCAAAAGTAACATAGCATGAATGCAAATAAATGTTCATGCGGAGACATCTCTAAAGCAGCGGGAGTCTACAGCAAGACAACTACAGCGGAAGCAATCAAACCTTAAGCACCTGAGAAAAACATGCTTAAAAATGTCAACATAAAGGTTGGTGAGCTATAGTTTAAGTATAATAGTAATGTAAGGTAGGCCACGAGATTTCAGTGTTTCAAAACAGTATGAAAAGTATATGTTCAACCGTGGGCACTTGGTAACTAACTTAACGCTTATAACCCCCTAAAAGTACACTTGGCGAGTGTGTATATTTACGAAGTATTAAACATCCATTAAATGCTAGCACTACTAGCCCGAGTGGGGATGTCAAACCCTATGGATCCATATCTAAGATTCGCGTTCACCGGTTCAAAGACCAACGACTAAACGTTAACGAGCTAAGGGAAAAGTTTATGCCGTTGTATAACCCACACAAGTAGTAAAAAGGGATGCTATAACTCACAGTGGAAAGTAGTAAAAGTCGTTACGCGGGAATAGTAAGAAAGTGGTTGGTCCGGAAGGTCCTCAACCTAATTCAAAAATTACTAAGTCAGTAAATTGTTCCCAAAGGTTTAAAAGTATGTAAATTAGGTCTTAAGTACCATCATCATTCATCATTAAACAAAAAGTGTAAAGTAAGTTTTAAGTCAAGACTGGGGTTTGAAATAAAGGCTGACTTCGTTCAGTCGCCACGACCTATATACACACTGAAATGGGGTGAGACAAGTGGCCATGGCTCCGTATATGAGTCCCCTAGAGGCTGACCAATTTTCATAACCAAACTCATCTTCTTTTGACCGTGGTGATGGTTTAAGTGCGAGTAGGTCAGAAATTTCAGCATAACGTTAATAGGGTGTAGTGACTTTCGGGAGGCCATAGATCCTAAACCGTAACTCGAATTAAGACGAGGTCTAAATGGAAAATCATCTACTCGAACCGAACTAACTGAGAATCAAATTTCCAGTAGCCCAGGTAGTATGATCAGTTCCAGAAATAGTAAGTAAAGGTGTTCCTGTGGGTTCTTGGTGCTTGATGCTCATCACGGTTCTCATCCTTGATGCGTATAGCTTCAAGTGTACAACTCGTTGATGGGTTTGCATCATCTTAACCAAGGTTTGACCATCATAACACTAGTGTAAGTCTAAGATATGTAGCACAACTCACTTATGAGTTGTATGTAGTTTGATGAACCAAAGTTACATCAAAATCTTAGATCCGACACATACATGAGTTCTACTAGTAATATTAAGCTACAAACTTGAAAGTAAACTAAACGAACAAGATCTTAAGTTGTAGAACTTAGATCTTGGTTAGATCTTAAAGATCCTAGACTAGAAAGTCTAGATCTAGTGTTCTTATGTTAGATCCTAAGTTACAAAACTTGGATCTACACTTTAATGAAACCATAAGTTATGAAACTTATATTTTCAACTTGAAAAATGTATGTAAGCTTGTAAGCTCTTATTTAAAACAAAATTAGAAGACCATAAGTTATATAAACTTAGATCCAATATAAGTATATGAAGTTATAACTAGAAAGTTATACTTCCATGTTCTTGAACTTATAAAGTTAACTTTTAGTTTCAAGAAATATGAGATCAAGATTAACTAGTAATACTTGACCAAATTAACAACATCACAACTTTAAAGTACATAAAATAAAGAGATAAACTAAATCTACAAGTAATAAGTTCATGGTTGTTCATACTTAGAAAGATTCAAGCCAAGGCTTTGATCTTTAAGAAAGTAAACCTTAAGTTTACAAACATGGACACAAGTATGATTTATAAAGCTCTTGAACTTTTCTTTTAACAAGTTTTATGGAGGAATCAAATTATAAAATTGATCCTCCTTGGTTCTTGTTTGTTCTTGTATAAAAAAGATAATATGAAGAACAAACTAGAAAGTTTGATTCTTACAACTAGTAAGTAAACAACAACAACAAAAGAACAAGTAACAAAATAGGCAAATGATGATGATATTTATGTTTAGGTTTCGATTTTCATGAAGGAAAAAGAAAGAACATAAAGCTTGTTACTTATAAAGTAGAGAGAAAATGAGATGAGAGAAAGAAAGTATAAGTTTGTGTGTGTGAAAAGTGAAGTAATACTAGAGAATAAGTAACCAAAAATTGAAACAAAACCACCCTCCCACTCTACCTAAGCCGACGGTTCAAGGAGCCACAAAAGAGGCAAGGTCCAAATCTACTTTCATACATGGGAGAATGGTGTGAGCTTGAAGTGGTATTAAAGTTAAATGGTATGGGAATATGGTGTAAGTATGCATGTAACTAGTCTTTCAACAAGTTGATTAATCTAGTTTTATTTTAATGTAATACTTGCATAATAATGGGCTAATTAGTCCATTAAGAAGTAGGGTGGGCTTCCAAGTCCATGTCCATTAATAAAAGCCCAAGCCCAAGTAAGTAAGCAATTAAATAAGTAAGCCCAAGTAATTAACTACTATCATTAGTTAATTAAAAATGATTAATAATAATTAATCATGAATGTAAATAATATTCAAAATATTATTCGTGCAAAGTACGTGTGTCACAAAGACAAGTCGGGCCATGAAAAGTTAAATACGGTAACAAGTAACACGTATAAGAACCCGTTTATTAAAACGCAAGCATTAATAATAAATTATTAATAATTAAACGTTGGAAAGTCCAGGGTCGTTACATTACCCACCTGTTAAAGAAAATTTCGTCCCGAAATTTTAAGCTGAGGTAGATGGAGAAGTTGGGAAAAGGTGAGGATACTTCTGCATCATTTGATCCTCTCGCTCCCAGGTAAACTCAGGTCCTCGTTTGGCATTCCGTCGGACTCAGATGATCGGAATCCTGTTGTGTTTCAAAGTTTTGACCTCACGGTCCATAATTTCGACAGGTTCTTCCACGAAGTAGAGTTTGTCATCAATCGTAAGTTCCTCCAATGGTATGACATGTTCCGGTTCAGCAAGACACTTCTTCAAATTCGATACATGAAAAGTAGGATGAACTGAGCTCAATTGAGTTGGAAGATCCAAACGGTAGGCAACCGGTCCAACACGTTCTAAGTTTTCAAAAGGACCAATGTACCGCGGGTTGAGTTTCCCACATTTTCCAAAACGAATCACACCTTTCCAAGCTGCGACCTTCAACATTACATGGTCACCCACGTTGAATTCAAAGTCTTTACATTTAAGGTCGGCATAACTCTTTTGGCGAGCACGGGCCGTCTTGAGTCTCGCTTGAATTTGGACAATCTTCTCAGTTGTTTCTTGGACTATCTCGGGTTCGGTGATTTGCATTTCGCCTACTTCGGCCCAAAAAATAGGAGATCAGTATTTGCGGTCATACAACGCTTCAAAAGGTGCGGCATTAATACTCGAATGATAACTGTTGTTGTAAGAGAACTCGGCTAGCGGCAAATGCCTTTCCCAGGCCTTTCCAAAATCAATAACACAAGCACGCAACATGTCCTCCAAAGTCTGAATCTTGCGTTCGCTTTGTCCGTCGGTCTGTGGGTGATACGCAGTACTCATGTCGAGACGGGTTCCCAAGGCTTCTTGCAAAGAACGCCAAAATCTGAAAGCAAAACGGGGATCGCGATCTGAGATGATCGATAAGGGCACACCATGACGAGATACAACCTATTTTATGTATAGTTGAACGATTCTTTCCATCGTATCCGTTTCCTTCATGGCTAAAAAGTGTGCAGATTTGGTAAGACGGTCAACGATAACCCAGATGGTATCGTATCCGCCCACCGTCTTTGGTAACTTCATAATGAAATCCATTGTTATCCTTTCCCACTTCCATTGCGGGATTTCCGGTTGTTGAAATAACCTAGAAGGCTTCTGATGTTTGGCCTTAACTTTCGAGTAAGTCAAACACTTCCCAACATAAGTTGCAACGTCCTTCTTAAGATTAGGCCACCAATACTGTTCTTTGAGATCATGGTACATTTTACCGGCTCCTGGATGAATCAAATATCTCGACTTATGGGCTTCATCTAGTATGAGGCACCGTAGATCTCCGTAACGGGGTACCCAAATTCTTCCGGCATAGCATCGGAGTCCGGTCTCCTTAACTTCGAGTCGAGAAACGAGAATGTTCAAGTACTCATGAGATATATTCTCCTCCTTGAGAGCCTCATCTTGGGCTGCTCGGATCTGGCTATTGAGGTTCGAATGAATGGCGATGTTCAGTGCCCGAACACGAAGAGGTGCCATCCTCTCCTTTCGGCTCAAAGCGTCAGCTACAATGTTGGCCTTGCCAGGATGGTAACGAAGTTCACAATCATAGTCGTTCAGCGTCTCGATCCATCGACGCTGTCTCATATTCAGTTGCTTCTGATTGAAAGATGTGTTGGAGACTTTTATGATCGGTGAAAATAGTGCTCTTAGTTCCATAAAGATAGTGCCTCCACAGTTTTAATGCAAAGACAAAGGCTCTAAGCTCGAGATCGCGAGTAGTGTAATTTCGCTTGTGAATCTTCAGTTGACGAGAGGCGTAAGTGATAACCTTTGTGCGTTGCATCAGTACACAACCAAAACCACTTTTCGAAGCATCGCAATAAACGACGAAATTGTCGCTGCCTTCAGGAAGTGATAAGATAGGTGCGGTGGTTAACTTCTTTTTCAAAGTTTGAAATGCTGATTCCTATTCGGATTCCCAAATGAACTTCTTCCCTTTGTGAGTCATCGCGGTCAAAGGACGCGCAATCAGAGAGAAACCTTCAATAAATCTTCGGTAGTAACCGGTGAGACCTAAAAATTGGCGAATATGAGTTGTAGTAGTGGAGGTTTCCCACTTGCTGATAGCTTCAATCTTTGCGGGATCAACTTTGATACCTTGATCACTCACAACGTGACCCAGAAATTAGACTTCCTTCAACCAAAACTCACACTTGGAGAATTTTGCATAAAGTTGCTCTTGTCTCAAGAGTTCCAACACTAGACGAAGATGTTGTTCATGTTCTTCTTTGCTTTTGGAGTAGATGAGGATATCATCTATGAAGACGATAACAAACTTGTCCAGGTATGGATTGTATACACGATTCATGAGATCCATAAACACGGCAGGTGCGTTGGTTAAACTGAATGGCATCACGAGAAACTCATAATGACCATAGCGAGTTCTGAATGCAGTCTTCATCACATCACTCTCTTTCACCCTCAACTGGTGATAATCGGATCGCAAATTGATCTTAGAGTAAACGCTTGATCCTTGCAGCTGATCGAAAAGATCATCAATTCGGGGAAGAGGATACCGATTCTTGATCGTCAATTTGTTGAGTTCGCAGTAGTCGATACACATGGGGAATGATCTGTCCTTCTTCTTCACAAATAAAATAGGTGCACCCCAAGGCGAGAAACTTGGTTGGATAAATCCACGGTCTAGCAGTTCTTGTAGTTGACTCTGCAACTCTTGCATTTCGGAAGGTGCGAGTCGATAAGGTGCGCGAGCTATAGGTGCAGCTCCTGGCACTAAATCGATCTGAAACTTTATTGCTCTCGGTGGCGGTAATCCAGGCAATTCTTTCGGAAAGACATCAGAAAATTCGTTCACAATTCGTATGTCATCCACGCTCTTCACCTCAGTTTCTAACGTTTTCACATGTGCCAAAACAGTAAGACGTCATTTCTTCATGATCTTTTGCGCTTTCATGCTACTAATGAGATTCAGTTTCGAGCTACATCTCTCTCTGTAAATAATCAATGGCTCACCATCTCCTTGTGGTATACGAAGAGCTTTATCTCCACAGATAATGTCAGCCCTTATCTTGGTTAACTAGTCCATACCGACAATAACATCAAAGCTTCCCAACTTAATGGGTATCAAGTCAATCTCGAAATCCACACCAGCTATGTTGATAATAGCTCCTCGGCTAACTTGGTCAACTTTTTCAAGCTTTCCATTGACTACCTCTACAAGCATACTCTCCTTTAAAGGAACTAACGACCAATTTATCTTAGAGCAAAAGTGTATACATACATAACTTCTATCAGCATCAGTATCAAATAGGACAGAAGCTAATAGGATGTTGATAGTGAAAATACCTGTGACCAAGTCAGGGTTCTCACGGGCATCCCTTGCGTTTACATTGAAAGCTCTGCCACGCGGTGGTCCGCCGTCCTTTCGCTTGTTGGGAAACTCATTTCTGAAATGGCCCATTTGTCTGCATTCATAGCACTTTCTCGGTCCAGTAGGGTTTGTCTTCACATTCAGGGTGGCGATCTTGCAGTCTTTGCCAATATGCCCAGTCCTTTTACATTTTTCGCAGACCACGTTGCAGTACCCGGTGTGATGCTTGTAGCATCTCTTGCACTGCGGCAGACTACCCTTATAGTTAGAGTTCGAGCTAGTGTTCGGGTTGGGGTTGTTTCCCCTGAAACCATCATGTCGCTTAGCCGGGTTTTGATCATAGGTTCTCCCCTTATTGTTGTCCCACTTACGCTTCTCACTGCTAACACCCGATTTGGATTTTTCCATTTCCGGTTCATCGCTGATAATTTGGTTCATTAAGCTGTGCGCCATGCGCATTGCTTCCGGGACATCAGCTGGCTTAGAAGAGGTGACATTTCCCTTAATGGTCTTAGGAAGTCCCTACAAGTACCTTTCCATTCGCTTAAACTCTGAGGTAACCATCGTGGGACACATCAGAGCTAATTCCAGATACCTACGGTTGTAACCATCAAGATCGTTTCCTACCACTTTCAGTCCCCAAAACTCAGTTTCCATCTTCTGTATCTCCGTTCTAGGGCAGTACTCTTCGATCATAGCCCCCTTAAATTCCTCCCACGGGGTAGCATACGCCTCATCAATACCCTTAGCTTGAGCAAGTGTGTTCCACCAGGTTAGTGCGCCGTCCGACAGCATACATGTGGCATACTTTATTTTGTTCGTCTCTGAGCAGTTGCTTACACAGAACACCGATTCTAATATCTCAAACTACCTAGTGAGACCAACTGGCCCCTCAGTACCACTAGATTTGTGGGGCTTGCAGCTTTGGAATTCCTTATAAGTACACCCATTACGAATGGGCTGGTTAACTGGTGGGGCTTGGGGGTTCATTTCCGTTAAAGCTGCGGCTACTCGTTCAGTGATCATTTCTTCGATCTGTGCTGCTGTGGGCATTGATCTTCAGTTGGCCATTGATGTTCTAAACAAAAATTTTGACTCAAGTCAAAATCCAATATTCAAATAATAATAATATAGTATATGGTAACCAACATGGAATCAACACAACACATGTTAATTAAGTAACGCAAATAGATTCAGATACCACAAAATCATCATATAGTAATGTAAATAGAACACCGTACGAAAATTAAACAACGCAAAGTTCCATTCATTAATAAAAAGTTGCATACATTCGCATAAGATTCGTACAATACATGAGTGAAACATGAAACTACAAACAGGATTACATAAGGAAATCTAATACAAAAGCCCTATAGTGACGGTGGGTAAAGGATGTCCATCATGTGGGACACCTGGTCCTCGAGCTCAGTTACCCGAGCACGGAGGATATCCACCTCCCTCGTCAGTTCCTCGACAGAGGGAGAGGCTAATGGAGCAAACGGTTCTGATGGTACAGGTGGAGCTGGTGGTGCAGACGATGCTGGTGGAGCGGATGGTGCAGACTGTCCGGCACCAGAAGTAGATGCTGCATAACGGGGAGCCTTACGCATGAATGGATTAGCAGGGTATGGCACACACCGCTTACGGGCGGTAACCCTAGTCCTCAGTCCACGTGCGTTAACCAACGACCTACCTCCGTTAACCCCTGGAATAACGGTACCGTCGAAACGATACCACTTCTTCGGAGGGGTAGAGGGTGGCTGCACGGGTGCCTCCTCAGGGTCCTCGTCGGAATCATCTTCACTAGAGTCGTCGGATGATGAGTCATCGGGTGGTGAGTCGTCGGAATCATCTGAAGGTGGATGCGCTCAGCCAGTAGTCATAATCCGATATCTGAAAGGCGGAATCGGCACGACACGTCCATAAGGAAGGCATCTAACCCAATGATTCCGCTCATTGCGGAAAGGAACGTCCCCATATTCCTCAGGAATCACAGCACCACCGGAATGGTGCTGTGGCTCTGATGGTCCTAGGATGAGTGGAGCTGGAATCTCCGGTGGATCCTCATGTCCGTCTGAGATGATCACTGGGTCGGGTGTATGGCTGCTGGCTCCAGAAGATGAAGCACCAGAGTCACTGGAGGGTGTCAACGACGGGATCGAGTCGGCAACAATGGTAGGTGAGGTGGCCAATGAATCTGAATCGCTCTCCAAAATGATAACAGGCGGGACATCTGTAACGACCCGACTTTTTCGACTTGCTGTTGTGCCTTGTGTTTTAGGGTAACTGTGTATTTGTGCGTACTGTACTACTTTATACTCTGGAATCTTTATACACATGGCTTACTTTCATTTTTGTGTTAAAACGTGCCTTTAAGTACGTAGGATACTTAACTTGATCACCGGAAACCTTTATGACTGTTAGTGTCACTTGACGTTACGAACAAACTGCGTACTGCGTACACGTTTAACTTTTGTCGTAATCGGAATATTATGACTATGAAATCTTAATTATTATTTTATAATAATAATTACTTGGGTTTATGGATGCTTAATTACGCGTAGTAATTTACTTATGCTTACTAGTTAGTCTTGTTAAACTTTCTACCTTGTTGGGCCTTAGCCTACCCTACACTAGTTAGTGGACTATTTAATTAGCCCAATTATTATTAGCTAGTGACCCATTAATATGTAAGACAAATGCCCATTTATTAGAGGGAACATACTAGCAATTATGTTAAGTATTATCCTTAATGTTGCATGGGATCCCAACATAAGCACCAACTTTAGACAATCATTAACCAAAAAGCAAAAGTTGGTCTCCCTTGTCCCCCACCCATACCTACGGCCACATACCCCCTTCCTCACCCCATCCACCTATAAATACAAGCCTCATTCCATCCATTTTACACTTGCTTTCATTTGTAATTCACACACACTCACTCTCTAATTCTCTCTCTAGTTCTTTCTCTCTCTAAAAAGTGTAAGTATTGATTTTTCTTCTTCTTCTTACTCTCTCTCTCACAAATTCATCATCATCATCATCATGGGTCTAGCTTTTTAGCTTTGATCTTGATTACATCTTGTAGATTCAAACTTAGATTTGAATCCTTCAAGAACATGGATGATTCAAGCTTTCTAGCTTTGAATCTTCACCCACTTTGTAGATCTATATTTTTTTAACTTTAATCTTGCTATTTTGTTATAAAGATTCAAACTTGTATTTGTAATCTTCATGTAACTTAAAGATCCAAGCTTTATGCTTCAAGATCTTCAAGAACAACCAAGATGCAAGCTTTCTAGCTTGAATCTTCATATCTTTTGTTGGATCTATGTTTTCTAACTTATGATCTCATTATTTTGTTATAAAGATCAAAACTTGTGTTTATGGTCTTCATATAACTTAAAGATCTAAGCTTTATGCTTCAAGTTCTTCAAGAACACTAAAGGTTCAAGCTTTCTAGCTTTGTGATCTTATAACTTGTGTGAAAAGGATCCAAGTTCTCTAGCTTAGGGTTCCATCACTTCATTTGACTTAGATTATGTTCATACTTGTTTGATTGAGGTAAAGTTTGTAGCTTTAGTTGTAAATGTAACTTGTAATTGTGTTAAGACTAAGGATATCATGTAACCTTGATTCATCATCCATCTAAGACTCTTAAATGAGTTGTGTTCTTACTTGGTCTTAACATATTGTGGGTTGATGGTAGAATCTTGGTCAAGGTGATGCTAATCCATCAACGAGTTGTACACTTGAAGCTAGAAGCATCAAGGATGAGAACCGTGATGAGCATAAAGCACTAAGAACCCCACTGGAGCACCTTGCTTACTGTTTTCGGGATCTGATCAGACTACCTGGGCTACTGGAAAGTTGATTTTCAGTTATTTCGGTTCGAGTAGATGATTTTCCGTTTAGACCTCATCTTAATCCGAGTTATGGTTTAGAATTTATGGCCTTCCGAAAGTCACTACACCCTATTAACGTTGTGCTGAAATTTCTGACCTACTCGCACTTAATCCGTCGCCACAGTTAAACGAAGACGATTTAGGTTCTGAAAATTTGTCAACGGTTAGGGGACTCATATACGGAGCCATATCCACTGATTACGCATCTTTTTGATTTACGTATAGGTCGTAGCAGCTGACCAAAGTCAGCCTATTGTTTCGATCTCTATTCTTGTCAAAACTTACTTAGCTTTTATGATGATGAACGATGATGATGATGATGACATTTAAACTTATTTTATGCACTATTAGAACTTATGAGGATAACATACTGACCTAGTAACCTTTGACTTAGGTTGACGACCTTTCAGACCGACTTACTACTTACATACTTTCATTATCGACTTTACCGCTCTTATCACTGTGAGTTATAGCATCCCTTTTTACTTTAACTATTTTAGGACTGAGAATACATGCGCTTTTTACGTTTTACATACTAGGCACGAGTACTTAAACTTTATATATGTGTGGGTTATACAACGGCATAAACTTTCCCCTTAGCTCGGTAACGTTTAGTCATTGGTTTTTGAACCGGTGAATGAGAATCTTAGATATGGATCCATAGGGTTTGACATCCCCACTCGGGCTAGTCGCGCTAGCATTTAATGGGTGTTTAATACTTCGTAAACATACACACTTGCCAAGTGTACTTTTAAGGGGTTATAAACGTTAAGTTAGTTACCAAGTGCCCACGGTTAAACATATACTTTTCATACTGTATTGGAACACTGAAATCTCGTGGCCTACCTTACATTACTATTACAACTTAAACTATAGCTCACCAACATTATTGTTGACGTTTTTAAGTATGTTTTCTCAAGTGCTTAGAGGTTTTTTGCTTCCGCTGTTTAGACTTGCTGTCTTGGTGTTTAGACTTGCTGTTAAGGACCTGCTGTGCTAGAATTCCGCTGCATAATCTTAGAGATGTCCCAATCATGGAACTTTTCTTTTGCATTCGTAGTTTATGTTATTTTCAAATAATGGATTTGTAACGACCTTTGTGTCACGTTATCTTTTGTAAACGCTATGTCTTTGAATGCAAAACTGGTTTTCAAATAGCATGTAGTACTTGACTGTGTAAAGATCCTGTTGTTGACGAATCGTACACGATGGTTTTGTACGGGGCATCACATTTGGTATCAGAGCATTAGTTGTAGGAAATTAGGTTACATTAGTAAGTCTAGACCGGACCGAGTAGGATTCACTAATAGGACTAATATACAACTTTCTAGTTTACTTGTTTCTGCGAAACTTACTGCATGCTGCTGCTTACTTCTACTGCTATATGACGTATACTGTGACGACCCTGAAATTTTTGACCAAATTTAAACTTTAATCTTTATATTATTCCAACACGATAAGCAAAGTTTGTTAAGTTAAATCTCAAGAATTTTAAACTGTGTTCATACATTCATTATAACCTCGACCAAATTCCGACGATTCACGAACCGTTATATATAAATAGATATGTATATGTATATATATATTATAACTTGAGAATATTAATAAAGTATTAAACGTATAATACTTTACACGAACGTATTTGTTTCAATATGATTTTTGACGAAATTAAAAAAAATATATTAAATGATTGAATTATCAGAAACATTGAATTATGATTACAAGTCTCTGTTGAGAGGTCCACTATGATTTGAGAAAATCTATTCCTCTTAACGATATTCAGAATAATTTGTAAAGCTATTTATAAATAAAAACAAAAAGTGTCATTTACGAAAGTTAGTGGAGAATTGGTTTCCATAATATTCTATTAATCTATTTTCAAACGTACAAAGACGTTTTCAGTTTAAAAAGAACTTTATTATTAAAACGTATATAACTTTTATAAATATCTAGAATCACTTTTGACAACTCATTACTTAACCAGTATAATAAATATAATGATATTTATATTTTATTTCATTAAATATATATAACGATTTAAATTAATACTATATATATTTATACGCGTATTATACATACGTAGTTTTTATACTTTTACTATACTTTAACTTTACCTTTACTTTACTTTTATTTTACTTTAACTTTAATAATTCACTTTAATAATTCACTTTAATAATTCATACTTTAATAATTCACTTTAATAATTCACTTTAATAATTCATACTTTAATAATTCACTTTAATAATTCACTTTAATAATTCACTTTAATAATTCATACTTTAATAATTCACTTTAATAATTCATACTTTAATAATTCACTTTAATAATTCAAAAATCTATTATAAATAGAATTCAATAGGTTTCATTATTTCATAGAAACTTGAAAATATATTTCTCTAAACTCTCTCAATCGAATTACATATATATATTTTCTTTGTATTATTTCAAGATATTATTAGTATACATAAAATACTACGACGGAGTTATACTCAGACGATTTCAAAATAAGTTTTCAAATGGGATAGAGCTAAGGAAATTATGGGTTATAGCTATGGAGGTTATGGGTATTGATCGAGGGTATTGCTCGTGAGGTCAACCTAACGTTTATCATTTTCGTTGCGTCTACGTACTTTCCTGCAATATTAAATCACAATATTGATACGTTCGTGAATCTGAGACAAACCCTGCACTTGTTCAATGCCGTCATATACATAATTGCTACAAAATACAGTATTGTGAGTTTCATTTGCTCCCTTATATATATTTTTTTGGGACTGAGAATACATGCGCTGTTTTTATAAATGTTTTACGAAATAGGCACAAGTACTAAAACTAATTCTACGTGGGTTTAAACCAGAAATATACCCTTAGATTGGTAACATTAAACTACTTGTCTATGTACGGTAGGCGCGAATCCTAAAGATAGATCTATTGGGCCTGACAAACCCCATCCTGACTATGGGATGCTTTAGTACTTCGAGGTTATTTTAAACACACCTGATCTGGTGTACTTCGGAGGGTAAAACATGAACGTTAAGGCTTGTTACCGGGTGCCTACAACTTATAGAATACTTTTATACACTTGCGAGTGTACATATATTTATAAACAGAAATCTTGTGGTCTATTAATATATTGAAATGATTGTTATGATAAACCTATGAACTCACCAACCTTTTGGTTGACACTTTAAAGCATGTTTATTCTCAGGTATTAAAGAAATCTTCCGTTGTGCATTAGCTCATTTTAAGGATATTACTTGGAGTCATTCATGGCATATTTTGAAAGACGTTGCATTCGAGTCATTGAGTTCATCAAGATTATTATTAAGTCAATTATAGTTGGATGTATTATGAAATGGTGTGCATGCCGTCAACTTTCGTTGTAAAGAAAGTTTGTCTTTTAAAAACGAATGCAATGTTTGTAAAATGTATCATATAGAGGTCAAATACCTCGCGATGTAATCAACTATTGTGAATCGTTTATAATGTATATGAACGGGTCCTTTCAGTTGGTATCAGAGCGGTGGTCTTAGCGAACCAGGTCTGCATTAGTGTGTCTAACTGATAGTCGTTAGGATGCATTAGTGAGTCTGGACTTCGACCGTGTCTGCATGTCAAAAGTTTTGCTCATCATTTTTGTCGAAAATTACCTGCTTATCATTCTTAGTCTAGACACATCTTATTGCATTGATTGCATGAATAGTGTATAGACAAAATTCATATCTTAGCGTATCTGCTAATTCATATCTTAGCGTATCTGTTACTGTAAACTTTGCCTGACATATTCCGTAAATTCCTCCGTAATCTACGAAACTTTTTGCTCTATATAATTAAAATACCACCCGATAGCCGGAAAATCATTTCATATCGAAAAATTCTTTATTCAATTGTACAAAATGGAATTCGTCATTAGTTCAAGTCCCTCGGATTCCGAAATGGAATCCCACTCAAGTTCCGAAAGCAGTGTGACTGAAATGAATCAACCAATTAGTCATCATCTATTCTGGATGAATTGGGGATGGGTTCGTAGCCTCCTTAATCATTGGAGACAAGAAGAAGGTGATCCCTTCCATCCACCACACTGCCCTCTTGGCGAAGAACCTGAAGCACTTACCGGCGAACCTATCCGAAACACCATTTTCTCTCTTATTTCTAGAGTATCTCGTCACGATTACATACTACACCAAATTCTAGATTTTATTTATCCGCTCGTCTAAACCGACAATCACCCCGGTGTAATAGAAGAAGTCAACGAGCTTCGCGCTCGGGTAGTGGCTTTGGAGAATATGGTGCAAAGGTTACAAACACCAGCAGCAGCACCAGCAGCATAAACAGTACCACCATCAGCAACACCAACAGTACCATCACCACCATCAACAACAACATCCACATCCGACACCGCAACATCACAATCTGTATCTCAAACATCAACGTCATACGCCCTGTATATATCCAGGAATATCAACAACAACAAACGATGAAGTATTAATTCATAAACTTCATTGAAGAGATATCTCTGCGGCAGTTATGTAATCTCCAAAATCTTAGAGATTATTTAATTCTGACCGTAAATCGGATGAGTGAACGGAGATGGTAGAGTAGAAACTTTGATCGAAAATGGTGTACGATTTACAAGCTAGAATTGTTTTACCAACAACATCAACAGGACCGTAGCATCATCAACACAGTCAGTGCCGTCAGTATCGTCAGAATCAACAGCACCCGTAACATCACAAACTCTGTCAGTTCAAGATTTATTGTGGACATCATTACGAATCAACAACAAATATATTGTATCAACGAGTTATGAAGTATTAACTCATTTCCAATCGAAAGATTTATATGTATATTTTATATGTATAAATTTTTAAACCATAGTAAATCTTCCCGTACTAAGCTATTATGTGTGAATCTTAACTACTCAGTTAATTCATATTACAAATATGCAATGATGTACGTCCTTCATCCGCAACTTAACCATCGTTAATTACAATCTCTGTCTCAATTCAATAAAAATCCAATTCATAATAAATCAAGTGTATTATTCGAATATATGTTTGATTTTACACTTTCATCATCGATGTACTCGAAACTTTTCAAATAACATCATTCGTACCTTGCGAAGTTCACAAGAATTTCACGAAAACCAACAAATAACAAAGTAATGATTCATAATTTCAATATTATTGAAGAAATACTTATGCAATTTATAAAGTTTTAGGGATTACTCAATTCTAGTTCCAACCATAAAACAAATGAGTTTAATTTAATATTAACTCATTAAATCTATATTACATCTAAAGAAAATATACACATATATTTTCATAAAGACTGTAATAAACTTATTTTGTACAAAATATTAATTGTGAAAAATTTTTAACGGGTAGGTAATATCCGAGAGATATATAAATTCACAATTCATATATTACATTTTTCGAAACTGATTCAGCAATAATCAACTATACTCCCTACTTTCACAACAATATCCATTCTTTCATATAAATCAAAACAATCATACTCATTCAAATTCAATTACATATTCTGATTTTGAAATTGCATAATTCAATTTGAAATATAACCAGTATCATCACTCTTAGATTCCTATATCTTTCAAAGCTATACTTTGACTTCAAAACTGTGTTAGAACATCATATGTATTAACGATTACAATATGTGCTCAAACCCTACGAAATTCCTGAAGACACTTCAACTAAGGAACAATCGAGATGATGATCCAACCACATGTTACCCACAGTTATACACCTGAAAAACTCTCAAAACCCAAGTCATAGTTTGACACGTATCCGTGTTAGACCCTTTGGCATTTACGAGCTAAAATAACTTTTCAATTCCATTTCAAAATAGACAGTTTTGTCACAGCTCCAGCAAGTCAACTTCAACTTCTCAATCAAAACAGTCTTATTATAACCTCGATAGATAGGTTGCCCTTTCACCAACGTTACCGGGGGAATCGTTTATATTCACCACATTAGCAATAAACTTACCCACAACTTCACTGATATTTGACTTTCCAAAAAAAATAATATTATAATTATCGAAACCCTATCATATACTCATTCGTACCTTATAACAAGAATTGCCATACCAATTATTGAGAATCAGCAATCAGTATTTTGAAATCTCGCAGCATGTCTACATCAACAATTACATATACACACAATGTCTACCTCCAAGACTTACATTCTTTGAATGAGAAATTTCTGGAAAACACCCTAAACTGCGAACTAGTTCTCGAAATTTTGAAAAATGCTGATGAAGCAGCAAAAACTGTAAATGACCTTAACAGTAAAAAGTTGGATGATAAAGGATAGTATATTGGCAAAGATCAAAAAAAGAGAAGCTTTGGAACTGGATAACGGATTGAGCAAAGTATGAAGGAGGCTGTGGACAAATCACAAAGGCTGAACCTGCCTTTAAAGAATCCAAATGATTCAGTACTTGCTGAAGTCATTAACAAATACCTTGCTCCTGACTCTAAACCCCTGCGGACAATATCCTTCATCATCCTCTGATATTAGACATTCTAAGATATCATCGTATCTTTCATTATAAATATCATCCATACTTCTGAAGATATTTTTATAATTATTCTTATCTGAAATCACTTACCTCTTCGCGCTATCTATATTATATCATAAAAGAAACTATTTTAGTTTCTAAATTCTGAAACATTCAAGTTTAAAATAGGAATATTCTTGAAGAAGTGTTGGGAGCTGAAGCATGAGTTAGTATAATATAATGACACTTGATCAACGTGATTATATCACAGTAATTCATGCTGAGTTTCTAAATGGAACATGATGATTCACAGATCATAACGTCATCATGTGCTATGTTACACGACTCTTGTATTCTCTTTGATCTCTAAATATCAAGAAAATATTTCTTGATGATTCGGCCTTTTCTGAGGTATTCTGGTAATTTGACAAGTCAAGATCGTGCCATTACAATTTCCTTCCTTGAACATTAACAATGTTCATTCTGAAATTTATATCTGCAAATTCTGGACCATTACAAGCGGTGCTTAATCGCAAGAAGAAGAAACGAAAGGACAAAGCTCCGAACTAGAAATGGGAGTATAAATCATAGCAAATAGAAGAGAGCATTAACTGTGGATGACAATGATTATAGAAGAAGCAAGGACTTTGAAATATTAGGGAAGATATAAAACCCAACAACAACCCAGAAATCACAAACCGTATATATCAATGCATATAGCAATATAAAGACACGGGAGAACTAAAAACACTATAAAACCAAGAGTATAGTAGAAGTAAATAGATTCTTCCAGAGGCAGATGAAAAAGAAGAGCGACAGATATGAAAGTGAGGAGTATATCAAGAATCAGCACTGGATGAAGCATATTGACAAATACTTTAAAATATGAGTTGAGAAGGTGTGAGTTGTAAGAAAACAAATGAGGTGGATTTATAGTGAAATATCCGACAGAGAAATCAAATTGGATTATCGCATTAATTCGAAGAGGATCATAATTTCCTTAATCGCCGAATAATCAAATCCAATATAGATTACAAAGATTTTCTTTTCGGAGATCAATCGTGATGACGTCAAAAGATACGACGAATCACTATTATCTTATTTCATTCATTTACGATAACTTCACTAACACGCTTCGAGTAATCGAATTATTTTATCCATTCTTCTTGAACATGATAAAACTCTATAATCATTATAATAACATTCTCATTGTTAGTCATGACGACCTCTATCAAATTTCGGGGACGAAATTTCTTTAACGGGTAGGTACTGTGACGACCCGGAAATTTTTGACCAAATTTAAACTTTAATCTTTATATTATTCCAACACGATAAGCAAAGTTTGTTAAGGTAAATCTCAAGAATTTTAAACTGTGTTCATACATTCATTATAACCTCGACCAAATTCCGACGATTCACGAACCGTTATATATAAATAGATATGTATATGTATATATATATATATATATATATATATATATATATATATATATTATAACTTGAGAATATTAATAAAGTATTAAACGTATAATACTTTACACGAACGTATTTGTTTCAATATGATTTTTGACGAAATTAAAAAAAATATATTAAATGATTGAATTATCAGAAACATTGAATTATGATTACAAGTCTCTGTTGAGAGGTCCACTATGATTTGAGAAAATCTATTCCTCTTAACGATATTCAGAATAATTTGTAAAGCTATTTATAAATAAAAACAAAAAGTGTCATTTACGAAAGTTAGACAAAAGTTAGTGGAGAATTGGTTTCCATAATATTCTATTAATCTATTTTCAAACGTACAAAGACGTTTTCAGTTTAAAAAGAACTTTATTATTAAAACGTATATAACTTTTATAAATATCTAGAATCACTTTTGACAACTCATTACTTAACCAGTATAATAAATATAATGAAATTTATATTTTATTTCATTAAATATATATAACGATTTAAATTAATATTATATATATATTTATACGCGTATTATACATACGTAGTTTTTATACTTTTACTATACTTTAACTTTACCTTTACTTTACTTTTATTTTACTTTAACTTTAATAATTCACTTTAAAAATTCACTTTAATAATTAATACTTTAATAATTCACTTTAATAATTCACTTTAATAATTCATACTTTAATAATTCACTTTAATAATTCACTTTAATAATTCATACTTTAATAATTCACTTTAATAATTCATACTTTAATAATTCACTTTAATAATTCAAAAATCTATTATAAATAGAATTCAATAGGTTTCATTATTTCATAGAAACTTGAAAATATATTTCTCTAAACTCTCTCAATCGAATTACATATATATTTTTTCTTCGTATTATTTCAAGATATTATTAGTATACATAAAATACTACGACAGAGTTATACTCAGACGATTTCAAAATAAGTTTTCAAATGGGATAGAGCTAAGGAAATTATGGGTTATAGCTATGGAGGTTATGGGTATTGATCGAGGGTATTGCTCGTGAGGTCAACCTAACGTTTATCATTTTCGTTGCGTCTACGTACTTTCCTGCAATATTGAATCACAATATTGATACGTTTGTGAATCTGAGACAAACCCTGCACTTGTTCAATGCCGTCATATACATAATTGCTACGAAATACAGTATTGTGAGTTTCATTTGCTCCCTTATATATATATTTTTGGGACTGAGAATACATGCGCTGTTTTTATAAATGTTTTACGAAATAGGCACAAGTACTAAAACTAATTCTACGTGGGTTTAAACCAGAAATATACTCTTAGCTTGGTAACATTAAACTACTTGTCTATGTACGGTAGGCGCGAATCCTAAAGATAGATCTATTGGGCCTGACAAACCCCATCCTGACTATGGGATGCTTTAGTACTTCGAGGTTATTTTAAACACACCTAATCTGGTGTACTTCAGAGGGTAAAACATGAACGTTAAGGCTTGTTACCGGGTGCTTACAACTTATAAAATACTTTTATACACTTGCGAGTGTACATATATTTATAAACAGAAATCTTGTGGTCTATTAATATATTGAAATGATTGTTATGATAAACCTATGAACTCACCAACCTTTTGGTTGACACTTTAAAGCATGTTTATTCTCAGGTATTAAAGAAATATTTCGCTGTGCATTAGCTCATTTTAAGGATATTACTTGGAGTCATTCATGGCATATTTTGAAAGACGTTGCATTCGAGTCATTGAGTTCATCAAGATTATTATTAAGCCAATTATAGTTGGATGTATTCTGAAATGGTGTGCATGCCGTCAATTTTCGTTGTAAAGAAAGTTTGTCTTTTAAAAACGAATGCAATGTTTGTAAAATGTATCATATAGAGGTCAAATACCTCGTGATGTAATCAACTATTGTGAATCATTTATAATGTATATGAACGGGTCCTTTCATATACTGCTACTTGATTTTCATTACTGCATGCTGCTATCTGCTTTCGATTGCATGATACTTCTGTACGATTTATTGCCATGCTATTTACTGCTATAGGTGATCTAGACTGTCGTAGTTATTTTGCCTAATACGTGCTTGCTTTATGACTTACTGACATGGAAAAAGATATTTTTCCCTGTTCAGATGTCAGATGTCCCGCCCGTTATCATTTTGGAGAGCGACTCAGACTCACCCTCCACCTCGCCTGTCATTGTTGCCGATTCACAGATCCCGTCGTCAACACACTCAAGTGACTCTGGCGCTTCAACCTCTGGAGCCAGTGACCATGCACCCGACCTAGTGATCACCTCAGATAGACACGAGGATCCACCAGAGATTCCAGCTCCACTCATCCTAGGACCCTCAGAGCCACATCACCATTCTGGTGGTGTTGTGATTCCAGGGGAATATGGGGACGTTCCGTTCCATAATGAGCATAACCATTAGTGCAGACGCCTTCCTGATGGACGTGTCGTGCCGATTCCGCCTTTCAGATATCAGATTATGACTACCGGCCGAACAGAGCCACCTCCAGCTGTTTTCGACGACTCATCATCCGACGACTCATCCTCTGATGACTCTAGTGATGAGGATTCCGACGAGGACCCTTAGGAGACGCCCGTGCAGCCATCCTCTACCCCACTGAAGAAGCGGTATCGTTTCGATGGTACCGTTATTCCAGGGGTTAACGGAGGTAGGTTGACCGTTAACGCACATGGACTGGGGACTAGGGTCACCGCCCGCAAGCGGGTTGTGCCGTATCCTGCCGATCCATTCGTGCGTAAGGCTTCCCGTTACGCACCATCTACTTCTGGCGCTGGACCACCTGCACCACCTGTACTGACTGCATCGCCTACCCCACCATCTCCCTTCGTCGAGGAACTAACAAGAGAAGTGGAGATCCTCTGTGCTCGGGTAACTGAGCTCGAGGACCAGATGTCCTACGTAATGGACATCCTTTACCCACCGTCACCATAGGGAATTGTAGTAGAATTCATTATGTAATCTCGTTTATAGTTTCATGTTCTACTCATGTATTGTGCAAACCCATGCGGATGTATGCAACTTATTATTAATGAATGGAACTTAGTGTTGTTTACTTTTTATACGGTGTTCTAATTACGTTACTGTATGGTGATTTTTTGGTATCTGTATCTAGTTGCATTGCTTAGTTAACATGTGTTGCGTTGATTCCATGTTGGTTGCCATATACTATATTATTATTTATTAAATGCTGGATTTTGACTTAAGTCAAAATTTCTGATTAGAAGAGCAATGGCAAACGGAAGAGCAGCGCCCACAGCAGCACAAATTGAGGAAATGATTGCGGAAAGAGTAGCCGCAGCTATTGCGGAAAGAGTATCCGCAAGCTCCACCAGTTAACCCGCCCATCCATAACGGGTGTACATATAAGGAGTTTCAAAGCTGCAAGCCCCACAACTTTAGTGGTACTGAGGGGCCAGTTAGATTGACTAGATGGTTTGAGAAACTAGAAGCTGTGTTCCGTGTAAGTAACTGCTCAGAGACGAACAATATGCACCCTATTAACTCGGGTAACGACATCAATGCAGCCTAATTCCCTACAACCAATGCTCTGATACCAACTGAAACGACCCATCAAAGTACACTTGACGACCATCGTTATTTTGGTCCCACAGCTTGATCATAAATCTATATGAATTTGATAAATAACCTTGCATTCTTTATTTAAAAATGATTTTCTATAAAGGAAACCTTCCAAAAATATGTAAGTTTAGAAAAACCATACATTATTACTTAACCAAAAGTTGATCAAAACAAAGTCAACAACATCCACTATTAAATGTATCAAAATAGAATGCAAGTTAATGTTTAACAAAAGCTGCCATCATAAATATGCAGACTCTCTAAGCACAGCGGAAGCAAGCAATCTATGCATAGAATAATACTCAACATGCATCGGTTTGATCGGAACAGCGTACGGACACACACTTTCTATTTTTAGAAAGTTTCTATTTTTAGCAGGTTTCCATTTTTGGGAAGTTTCTATTTTTGGAAAGTTTCTATTTTTGGAAAGTTTCTATTTTAGGGAAGTTTCTATTTTTTAGAAAGTTTCTATTTTTGGAAAGTTTCTATTTTTGGAAAGTTTCTATATTTAGAAAGTTTCCATATTTAGAAAGTTGCTATTTTTGGAAAGTTTATAAGTTAGGAAAGTTTCCTTAATTAGAAAGTCAACATAAGTCAACTGAAAATCAAAGTCAACCAAAAGTCAACTCAAAAGTCAGCTTTGGTCAAACATAATCAACATTAATTTTAAAAGTGTAAGTTATAATAATAATATAAGTTATAATGTTATTTAAAGTCATATATGTATAATTATGTCATGACATAAGTTTAATTAAATTAGAACGAATTATTAAAGTTAACATAAGTTTAAATGATATAATTAATATAGCATAAGTATTTAATTAATTAATTAATTATTAATCATAATATAAGTATTATTAATTAATAATAAATTTTAATCATATCATAAGTATTATTAATTAATAATGAATTATTAATCATATCATAAGTTTCTAATTATAATCATTAAATCATAAGTATTTAATAATTAAATTATAATTAAATAATAACTAAACCTTATAGTAATTAAATAATTAATTAATCCTTATTATAAGTCTTATTAAAATAATCTCATAATATAAGTTTAATACTTACCATAAGTATTTTTCATTAATAATAAAAGTATTATTAATCATAAGTTTGATTAAAGTCTAATTAATCATAATTAATTACTAAATGATATGATAAATATGTATATCATAAGTCTTCAATTAAAATAATTACTTTTTATATAATAAGTAATTTATTAACAATGAAATTCATTACTTATATCATAAGTCTTATTAAATAACCATAAGTTTTAATTAAAAGTTCATCGGGTCATAAATTGAGCCCCGGGAATCAGTTTTCGGCGAGTCTTATATATATCTTCGCCTAACCGACCCAACCAACACATTAGTGTGCTCAAGAACATCCCAAGAACAGCCACCAAGTTGTGACTTACAGCCATTATTCAACTTGTAGCTTTAATCGTTCAAAAACATGTTTTAGTCATAACGGGTGATCCGTGGCTCGGATTTCGATGACCCGAACATGAATGTTCATCCAATCATCAATCCTAACACACTAGTACACCCTAAAGACTCCAAAAATGATCACAAAGTCGGACCATACCTGTACCAATTCGTTTTCATATTTTAATCTCAACAAAACACCACTTTAATCATAACTTGAGCTCCGGGAATCGAAACGACATGAATCCGGAGTCTAAAATTAATGTCTTGATGAGAGGAACTCATCTAAACACTTTAATTTCACTTTTATATCAGTTATATTTACAGAAAATAACAACCAAACCGCTGTCCCAAAACAATCAAACCGAAAACATGAATTAACGAGCATTTCTACGCATACAATCAACAATACAATAACATATATTCATCATACTATCATTATAACATATAAAAACAGAAAAAAATTAAAGAAAAAAATTGAAAAGCTAGGGTTAGGGTTTATACCCTAATCAAGAATCAAGTGATATGAACGCGTAGAGAACGAAGAGTAGAATCCAGAAATGATAAAAGCCCTTTGATCCAAGCTTGTTTTGATTGAAGATGATGATGAAAATGGTGGAGGTTGGCGATGGATCTAGGGAGGAAAAAAAGGGGAAGAGAGAAAAAAATAAAAGTGTAAATGAGAAAGGCTAGGTCAAAAAAAGAAACAAGTAGTGAAAAATGAAAGTAGTTTGTGAAATGTGCTAAACCACCCTCTATGTAAGATTTTCGGCCAAAAGAGGGTAGGGTGGGCCCCTTAGTGGGCCAATTTGATAAATGGAAGAAGTCTTGTGGCCCGAGTGCCCGAACGAAGCCCGAAACGCGAAAACACCGTTACCCGATTAAATATTCGGAGAGATAACGCGTAGGCGACAAATAAAATATATAAACACCATATAAAAACATATGACATTAAAATATCATATTTAAAATAATTAGGACTTAAAAATCTCAAAAGCTTGACCGTTGGTTTGAAAATCGAAAAGATTCGCCGGATAGAAATTCGCGGAACGTAGAAACGTATAACTTAAAATATGAATACAAATATTCACATGGCACATAATAATTAATATATTATTACAAAAATAATAATATAGGTCATAGAAATGACGTGGCACGAATGACAGTTAACATTCGTTAAATAATTAACGGTAAAAGATAACGGAAAAACTAGGGTCGTTACAGTACCTTCGCGTTACGAAAATTTCGTCCCGAAATTTAAGCAGGTGCAGGGGTTAACTCGCCATCTGAGAACAAATGCGGGTACTTCTGTCTCATCTGATCATCACGTTCCCAAGTGAACTCGGGCTCGCGTTTGGCATTCTATCTAACTCGGACGATAGGAATTTTACTCTGCTTGAGCGTCTTAACTTCTCGATCTATAATTTCAACTGGCTCCTCAATAAAATGGAGTTGTTTATCAACATGAAATTCATTAAGAGGAATGGTTTCATCGGCCTTGGCCAAACACTTCTTCAAATTCGATACCTGAAAAACGTCATGAACATCGCTGAGTTCTTGTGGCAGTTTCAAACGATAAGCCACGGGTCCAACTCTCTCTGTAATCTCAAATGGTCCAACAAAACGAGGATTCAACTTTCCCTTTTTACCAAAATGTACCACACCTTTCCAAGGTGATACCTTCAACATAACACGGTCACCAACTTGAAATTCTATATCCTTCCTTCTCTTATCAGCATAACTCTTTTGCCGACTTCTGGCGGTTCTCATCCTTTCTTTAATCTGTACGATCTTCTCGGTAGTCTCATGAATAATTTTTGGGCCTGTGAGTTAAGCATCCCCAACCTCATTCCAACAGATAGGAGACCTACACTTTCTACCATACAGAGCTTCAAACAGTGCGGCTTTAATACTTGCACGATAGCTGTTATTATAAGAAAATTCAGCTAGCGGCAAATATCTGTCCCACCCATTACCAAAATCAATAACACATGCTCGTAACATGTCTTCCAATGTTTGAATGGTCTTTTCACTCTGACCATCCTTCTGCGGATGATAAGCGGTGCTCATATCTAACTTAGTTCCCAAAGCTTCCTGTAAGGATTGCCAAAACCTCGATATAAATCGACTATCTCGGTCTGAAATAATAGATACATGAACACCATGTCTTGAAACAATCTCCTTCAAATATAAACGAGTAAGCTTCTTCATCGAATCCGTTTCCTTAATCGGTAAGAAATGAGCTGACTTTGTGAGTCGGTCAACAATCACCCAAATGGTATCATAACCACCCACAACTCTCGGTAACTTCGTAATAAAATCCATCGTAATACCTTCCCACTTCCACTCTAGAATTTCGGGTTGTACCAAAAGTCCGGATGCTTTCTGATGTTCAGCTTTAACCTTAGCACAGGTCAAACACTTAGCTACATAAGTAGCCACATCAGCTTTCAAATTAGGCCACCAATATAGCTTCTTAAGATCATGATACATCTTTCCTGAACCAGGATGAATAGAGTACCTAGACTTATGAGCTTCATCTAGAACAAATTTTCGCAAATCACCAAACTTCGGAACCCAAAGACGTCCCGCAGAGTACCTAGTACCATCGGTTCGTACCTCAAACTTCTTACCCATGCCTCTGACCTTCTCGTTTGCAAAATTCTCCTCCTTCAAGGCTTCTTGCTGAGCCGCAAGAATCTGCCTTGCGAGGTTTGTTCGAATTGTCATATTCAAGGCTCTAAATCTACGAGGTTCAATCCTCTCTTTACGACTTAAGGCATCAGCCATAACATTGGCCCTTCCTGGATGATAAAGTAATTCGCAATCATAATCGTTCAACAACTCAACCTATCTGCACTGTCTCATATTCAACTGTTCCTGATCAAGAATATGTTGAAGACTTTTGTGATCAGTGTACACTGTACTTTTGAACCCATATAAATGATGTCTCCAAATCTTGAGTGCAAACACAACAGCTCCCAACTCTAAATCATGGGTTGTATAATTCTGCTCGTGAATCTTCAACTGATGTGACGCGTAAGCAATGACTTTCTTTCGCTTCATCAAAACACAGCCAAAGCCCTGGCGCGAAGCATCACAATAAATGACAAAATCATCATTACCCTCGGGCAGTGACAATATTGGAGCGGTAGTCAACTTCTTCTTCAGAGTTTGAAAAGCAGTCTCTTGTTTATCCTTTCACTCATACTTCTTCCCCTTATGCATTAAAGCAGTCAGAGGTTTCGCTACTAGTGAAAAATCTTGAATGAACCTTCTATAATAGCCTGCCAAACCTAGGAACCAACGAATCTGAGTAGGAGTTTTCGGAATTTCCCACTTCTCAATTGCCTCATTCTTAGCAGGATCGACTTGAATTCCCTTCTTACCAACAACGTGTCCAAGGAATTGAACTTCTTTCAACCAGAAAGCGCACTTAGAGAACTTAGTGTACAGCTCTTCCGTCCTCAACAAATCAAGGACCGACTTCAAATGTTCTTCGTGTTCTTGATCACTCTTGGAATAGATAAGAATATCAACGATGAAAACGATAACGAACTTATACAGATAAGGTCTACACACACGATTCATGAGGTCCATGAACACAGCAGGTGTGTTAGTCAATCCGGACGGCATAACAAGAAATTCGCAGTGACCATAACGGGTACGTAAAGCGGTTTTCGGAATATCTGTTTCTTTAACTCGCAGTTGGTGATAACCGGAACGAAGATTAATCTTAGAATAAACGGACGAACCTTGAAGTTGATCGAACAGATCATAAATTCTCAGAAGAGGGTAATGGTTCTTACCCGTAAGCTTGTTCAACTCGCGATAATCAATACACAATCAAAACGAACCACCTTTAACGAACAAAACAGGAGTTCCCAAAGTGGACGAACCGGGACGAATGAAATATAGTTGCAACAATGAAGGAAAAAATGTATGGAGTAGTCACATCAGTGGCATAGATATATATAAAGCAATTCTCTCAAAGGAGATAATGAGGATCATGGACTTTAAAGTAAATTTTCATTACATTTCCGGAAGGAACACGTACGAAAGGTGTGATATTTCAACGAGAGTGAAATTCCTTGTACAATGATAGGACCCGTTCATATACATTATAAACGATTCACAATAGTTGATTACATCGCGAGGTATTTTGACCTCTATATGATACATTTTACAAACATTGCATTCGTTTTTAAAAGACAAACTTTCTTTACAACGAAAGTTGACGGAATGCACACCATTTCATAATACATCCAACTATAATTGACATAATAATAATCTTGATGAACTCAATGACTCGAATGCAACGTCTTTCAAAATATACCATGAATGACTCCAAGTAATATCCTTAAAATGAGCTAATGCACAGCGGAAGATTTCTTTAATACCTGAGAATAAACATGCTTTAAAGTGTCAACCAAAAGGTTGGTGAGTTCATAGGTTTATCATAATAATCATTTCAATATATTAATAGACCACAAGATTTCCGTTTATAAATATATGTACACTCGCAAGTGTATAAAAGTATTCTATAAATTGTAGGCACCCGGTAACAAGCCTTAACGTTCATGTTTTACCCTCTGAAGTACACCAGATCAGGTGTGTTTAAAATAACCTCGAAGTACTAAAGCATCCCATAGTCAGGATGGGGTTTGTCAGGCCCAATATATCTATCTTTAGGATTCGCGCCTACTGTACATAGACAAGTAGTTTAATGTTACCAAGCTAAGGGTATATTTCGGGTTTAAACCCACATAGAATTAGTTTTAGTACTTGTGCCTATTTCGTAAAACATTTATAAAACAGCGCATGTATTCTCAGCCCAAAATTATATATAAAAGGGGAGTAATGAAACTCACCATACTGTATTTTGTAGTAAAAATACATATAACGTCATTTAACAAGTGCAAGGTTAGCCTCGGATTCACGAACCTATATTAATTATATATATTTATATGTTGGTCAATATTTGTCTAACAATTTTTGGTCAAGTCATAGTGTACCACAATCCTAATGCTCGAGACTAATATGCAAAAGTCAACAAAAGTCAACTTGACCCAAAATGACTTCTAAAATTTATACGTGTTTATTATATAACTTAACTATAGTGGTTTTATATATTTAAATATATTTATTAGATTTTATAATAATAAAAGTCATTTATTAATAAAAATTTATATTAACGTTTATATATGATAAAATATACTTTTATATATCTTAAGTAGTAAAATTTATAAAGTTCACTTAATATCGTAAAATTATAGTGGTAAGTATTATTAATGTAATTATATTACGCGTGGTGAAAAATATCTTTGTATCCCCTATTTATTTGATAAAATAATATTGATCATAATAATAATAAGTAAAAGTTGTATTATTTTGTAATAATAATTATTATTATTCTATAAAAAAATAACAATATTTATATTTACTAAAAATGTTATTATGATAAAATGATAATACTAACATAATAGTAATAATGATATTTTATAATAACAATGATATTTCTATTAAAATAATAACGAGGATAGTAATAATAATCATTTTAACAATAATACTAAAATTCAGTTGACTATAACTTCAAATCCGTTCATCGAAACCATTCGATATCTGAATGAAAAGTTCTTAATTTTTCGCTAGCTTTCCAATGACATGCATATCATATACCCTATCTCAGTAGCATATGTATCTAATTCAGGATTCAACAAACCTATCTAAGGACAATATCGAATGTACAAGCATGCATAATCCTATATACTCGAGCACTAGTCAGGGATACACTATTGATATATAAAAGTTAAGTTATGAGTGCTCACGTATCAATATTGAGATTCAATATTGCAGGAAAGTACGTAGACGCAACGGAGATGATAAACACTAGATTGACCTCACGATCATACCCATGAACCATACCCATCACCTCCATAGTTATAACCTATAATTTCCTTAGCTTCGACTCATTAAAAAAACTATTTTGAAATCACTCGGACATCACTCTGTCGTAATATTTTATGTATACTAATAATATCTTGAAATAATACAGAGCAAATATATATATATATATATATATATATATATATATAAATCGATTGAGAGAGTTTAGAGAAATATATTTTCAAGTTTCTATGAAATAATGAAACCTATTGAATTCTATTTATAATAGATTTTTGAATTATTAAAGTGAATTATTAAAGTATGAATTATTAAAGTGAATTATTAAAGTATGAATTATTAAAGTTAAAGTAAAGTAAAAGTAAAGTAAAGGTAAAGTTAAAGTATAGTAAAAGTATAAAAACTATGTATCTATAATACGCGTATAAATATATATAATATTAATTTAAATCGTTATATATATTTAATGAAATAAAATATAAATATAGTTATATTTATTATACTGGTTAAGTAATGAGTTGTCAAAAGTAATTCTAGATATTTATAAAAGTTATATACGTTTTAATAATAAAGTTCTTTTTAAACTGAAAACATTTTTGTACGTTTGAAAATAGATTAATAGAATATTATGGAAACCAATTCTCCACTAGCTTTTGTCTAACTTTCGTAAATGACGCTTTTTATTTTTATTTATAAATAGCTTTACAAATTATTCCGAATATCGTTAAGAAGAATAGATTTTCTCAAATCATAGTAGACCTCTCAACAGAGACTTTTAATCATAATTCAATGTTTCTGATAATTCAATCATTTAATATATTTTTTTTAATTTCGTCGATAATCATATTGAAAAAAATACGTTCATATAAAGCATTATACGTTTAAATACTTTGTTGACATTTTCAATTTATAACATATACACATATACATACATATTCATATATGTTCATTTAATGGTTCGTGAATCATTGGAATTTGGTCGAGGATTAAATGAATGTATAAACATAGTTTAAAATCCTTGAGATTTAACTTAACAAACATTGCTTATCGTGTCAGAATAATATAAAGATAAAGTTTAAATTTAGTCAGAAATTTCCGGGTCGTCACAGTACCTACCCGTTAAAGAAATTTCGTCCCCGAAATTTGATAGAGGTCGTTATGGCTAACAATGAGAATGTTATTATGACGATTATGAAGTTTTATCATGTCTAAGAAGTATGGATAAAATAATTTGATTACTCAAAGCGTATGAGGGAAGTTATCGTAAATGAAGAAAATAAGATTATAGTGATTCGTCATATCTTTTGACGCCATCACAATTGATCTCCGAATTTAAAGAAAATCTTTGTAATCTATATTGGATTTGATGCTTCGGTGATTAAGGAGATTATGATTCTCTTCGAATTAATACGATAATCCATCTTGATTTCTCTGTCGGGTATTTCACTATAAATCCACCTCCTTCGTTTCCTTACAACTCACACCTTCTATTCTTTCTCCCTCAACTCATATTTTAAAGTATTTGTCAATATGCTTCATCCAGTACTGATTCTCGATATACTCCTCACTTTCATATCTGTCATTCTTCTTTTTCATCTGCCTCCGGAAGAATCTATTTACTTCTATTATACTCTCGGTTTTATAGTGTTTTTAGTTCTTCCGTGTTTTTATATTGCTATATGCATCGATATATACGGTTTATAATTTTTGGGTGGTTGTTGGGTTTTATATCTTCGCTTATATTTCAAAGTCTCTGCTTTTGTCTTCTATAATCATTGACATCCACAGTTAATGCTCCCTTCTATTTGCTGCGATTTATACTCCAATTTCTATTTTGAAGTTTTGTCCTTTCGTTTCTTCTTCTTGCGATTAAGCAACGTTTGTAATGGTCCAGTATTCGCAGATATGAATTTCAGAATGAACATAGTTAATGTTCTAAGAAGGAAATGGTAATGGCACGATCTTAATTTGTTAATTTACCAGAATACCCTGAAAAGACCGAATCATCAAGAAAATATATTCTTGATATTTTTATAGATTAAATAGAATACAAGAGTCGTGTAACATGGAACATGATGACGGCATGGTCTGTGAATCGTCATGTCCCATTAGAAACTCAGCATGACTTACTGTAATATAATCACGTTGATCAAGTGTCATTATATTATACTAACTCATGCTTCAGTTCCCAACACTACTTCAAAACATTCATAATTTAAACTCGAAAGTTTATAGAATATAGAAACTAATAGTTTCTTATATGATGTAACACTGATAGCGCAAAGAGATAAATGACTTCAGATAAGATTAGTTGTGAAAATATCTTCAGAAATATCGCAGATATTTATAATGAAAGATATGATAATATCTTAGAATTTCTAATATTGATGGATGATGATGAAGATTTGTGTGTAAAGGTTTAGAATAAAGAGTAAGGTATTCGTTAATGACTTTAGCAGGCACTGAATCATTTGGATTCTTTGAACGCAGATTTATTCTTTGTGATTTGTCCACAGCCTCCTTCATAGTCTGTTCAATCCGTTTTCCAGTTCCAAACCTTCTCTTTTTCTCAGCTTTACCACCTTACTATTCTTTGTCATCAAACTTTTTACTGTTAAGATCGTTTACAGTTTTTGATGCTTCGTCAGCATTTCAAGAACTAGTTTGCAGTTCAAAATATTTTTCAGAACTTCACATTCAAAGTATGTAAGTCCAGGAGATAGACGTTTTACTTACACATATAACTGTTGGCGTAGACCTGCTGCGATATTTCAAAATACCGGTTACTGTTTTCTGATGATTCGTATGACAATTCTCGTTACAAGATGCGAATGAGTAAATGATGTGATTTCAATAAATATAATGATTTTTCGAAAAGTCAAAGATAATTGAAGTTGTTGGTAAGTTTATTGCTAAGGTGGCGAGATATGAAAGGTCCCCAGTAACGATGACGAAAGGGCAACGTATCTATCTAGGTTATAATAAGACTAGTCCGACTGAAAAGTCGAAGTTGACTTGCTGGAGCTGTGACAAAACTGTCTACTTTGAAAAGGAATTGAAAAGTCATTTTAGCTAATAAATGCCAAAGGGTCTGACACGGATACGCGTCGAACTATGACTTTGGCTTCGAGAGCTTTTTAGGTACATAAATGTGGGTAATATGTGGTTGGATCATCATCTCGATTGTTCATTGTTTGAAGTGTCTTCGAAAACTTCGGAGAGTTTAAACACAGTTTGTAATCGTTAATATACATATGATGTTCTAACACAGTTTTGAAGTCAAAGTATAGCTTTGAAAGATGTAGGAATCTAAGAGTGATGTCTTCTGTTAAATCATGACTTGGATTTTGATTTGTCAAAATCAGAATGCATAATCAAATTTAGGTGAGAATGGTTGTTTTGATTTCTATACAAGAATGTATATTTTTGTGAGATTTTGGGAGTATAGTTGATGATTTGCTTAATCAGATTCGAAAAATGTAACATATTAATTGTGAATTTATATATCTCTCAGGTATTACCTACCCGTTAAAAAAAATTTCACAATTAATATTTTGTACAACAGAATTTTATTACAGTCTTTATGAAAATATATATGTGCATATTTTCTTCAGATGTAACATAGATTTAATGAGTTAATATTAAATTAAAATCATTTGATTTACGGTTGAAACTAGAACTGAATAATCCCTAAAGACTTTAGAAATTACATAACTTTTACGGAGTATTTATTCAATAAAATTGAAATTATGAATTAATACTTCGTTATTTGTTGGTGTTTGTAAACCTTGCACCATATTCTCTAAAGCCACTACTCGAGCGCGAAGCTCGTTGACTTCTTCTATTACACCGGGGTGATTGTCGGTTCGGACGAGCGGATGAATAAAATCTAGAATTTGATGTAGTATATAATCGTGACGAGATACTCTGGAAATGAGAGAGAAAATGGTGTTTCGGACCGGTTCGCCGGTAAGTGCTTCAGGTTCATCGCCAAGAGGGCAATGTGGTGGATGGAAGGGATCACCTTCTTCTTGTCTCCAATTATTGAGGAGGCTACGAACCTATCCCCAATTCATCCAGAATAGATGATGGCTAATTGGTTTATCCATTCCGGTCACGCTGCTTTCGGAGCTTGAGTGGGATTCTATATCGGAATTCGAGTGACTTGAACTAATGACGAATTTCATTTCGTTCGATTGAATAAATGATTTTTTGATATGAAATGATTTTTCGGCTATCGGGTGGTATTCTAATTACATATAATATCTATATATATAGCGCAAAAGATTTCGTAGATTACAGAGGAAGTTACGGGATATGTCAGGCAAAGTTTACAGTAACAGATACTCTAAGATATGGATTAGCAGATACGCTAAGATATGAATTTTGTCTATACACTATTCATGCAATCAATGCAGTAAGACGTGTCTAGACTAAGAATGATAAGCAGGCAATTTTCGACAAAACTGATAAGCAAAACTTTTGACATGCAGACACGGTCGAAGTCCAGGCTCACTAATGCATCCTAACGACTATCAGTTAGACACACTAATGCAGACCTGGTTCGCTAAGACCACCGCTTTGATACCAACTGAAAGGACCCGTTCATATACATTATAAACGATTCACAATAGTTGATTACATCGCGAGGTATTTTGACCTCTATATGATACATTTTACAAACATTGCATTTCTTTTTTAAAAGACAAACTTTATTTACAACGAAAGTTGACGGAATGCACACCATTTCATAATACATCCAACTATAATTGACATAATAATAATCTTGATGAACTCAATGACTCGAATGCAACGTCTTTCAAAATATACCATGAATGACTCCAAGTAATATCCTTAAAATGAGCTAATGCACAGCGGAAGATTTCTTTAATACCTGAGAATAAACATGCTTTAAAGTGTCAACCAAAAGGTTGGTGAGTTCATAGGTTTATCATAATAATCATTTCAATATATTAATAGACCACAAGATTTCCGTTTATAAATATATGTACACTCGCAAGTGTATAAAAGTATTCTATAAATTGTAGGCACCCGGTAACAAGCCTTAACGTTCATGTTTTACCCTCTGAAGTACACCAGATCAGGTGTGTTTAAAATAACCTCGAAGTACTAAAGCATCCCATAGTCAGGATGGGGTTTGTCAGGCCCAATAGATCTATCTTTAGGATTCGCGCCTACTGTACATAGACAAGTAGTTTAATGTTACCAAGCTAAGGGTATATTTCGGGTTTAAACCCACATAGAATTAGTTTTAGTACTTGTGCCTATTTCGTAAAACATTTATAAAACAGCGCATGTATTCTCAGCCCAAAATTATATATAAAAGGGGAGTAATGAAACTCACCATACTGTATTTTGTAGTAAAAATACATATAACGTCATTTAACAAGTGCAAGGTTGGCCTCGGATTCACGAACCTATATTAATTATATATATTTATATGTTGGTCAATATTTGTCTAACAATTTTTGGTCAAGTCATAGTGTACCACAATCCTAATGCTCGAGACTAATATGCAAAAGTCAACAAAAGTCGCCTTGACCCAAAATGACTTCTAAAATTTATACGTGTTTATTATATAACTTAACTATAGTCGTTTTATATATTTAAATATATTTATTAGATTTTATAATAATAAAAGTCATTTATTAATAAAAATTTATATTAACGTTTATATATGATAAAATATACTTTTATATATCTTAAGTAGTAAAATTTATAAAGTTCACTTAATATCGTAAAATTATAGTGGTAAGTATTATTAATGTAATTATATTACGCGTGGTGAAAAATATCTTTGTATCCCCTATTTATTTGATAAAATAATATTGATCATAATAATAATAAGTAAAAGTTGTATTATTTTGTAATAATAATTATTATTATTCTATAAAAAAATAACAATATTTATATTTACTAAAAATGTTATTATGATAAAATGATAATACTAACATAATAGTAATAATGATATTTTATAATAACAATGATATTTCTATTAAAATAATAACGACGATAGTAATAATAATCATTTTAATAATAATACTAAAATTCAGTTGACTATAACTTCAAATCCGTTCATCGAAACCATTCGATATCTGAATGAAAAGTTCTTAATTTTTCGCTAGCTTTCCAATGACATGCATATCATATACCCTATCTCAGTAGCATATGTATCTAATTCAGGATTCAACAAACCTATCTAAGGACAATATCGAATGTACAAGCATGCATAATCCTATATACTCGAGCACTAGTCAGGGATACACTATTGATATATAAAAGTTAAGTTATGAGTGCTCACGTATCAATATTGAGATTCAATATTGCAGGAAAGTACGTAGACGCAACGGAGATGATAAACACTAGATTGACCTCACGAGCATACCCATGAACCATACCCATCACCTCCATAGTTATAACCTATAATTTTCTTAGCTTCGACTCATTAAAAAAACTATTTTGAAATCACTCGGACATCACTCCGTCGTAATATTTTATGTATACTAATAATATCTTGAAATAATACAGAGCAAATATATATATATATATATATATATATATATATATATATATATATATATATATATATATATATATATATATATATATATATATATATATATATATATATATATATATAATCGATTGAGAGAGTTTAGAGAAATATATTTTCAAGTTTCTATGAAATAATGAAACCTATTGAATTCTATTTATAATAGATTTTTGAATTATTAAAGTGAATTATTAAAGTATGAATTATTAAAGTTAAAGTAAAGTAAAAGTAAAGTAAAGGTATAGTAAAAGTATAGTAAAAGTATAAAAACTATGTATGTATAATACGCGTATAAATATATATAATATTAATTTAAATCCTTATATATATTTAATGAAATAAAATATAAATATCGTTATATTTATTATACTGGTTAAGTAATGAGTTGTCAAAAGTAATTCTAGATATTTATAAAAGTTATATACGTTTTAATAATAAAGTTCTTTTTAAACTGAAAACATTTTTGTACGTTTGAAAATAGATTAATAGAATATTATGGAAACCAATTCTCCACTAGCTTTTGTCTAACTTTCGTAAATGACGCTTTTTATTTTTATTTATAAATAGCTTTACAAATTATTCCGAATATCGTTAAGAAGAATAGATTTTCTCAAATCATAGTAGACCTCTCAACAGAGACTTTTAATCATAATTCAATGTTTCTGATAATTCAATCATTTAATATATTTTTTTTTTAATTTCGTCGATAATCATATTGAAACAAATACGTTCATATAAAGCATTATATGTTTAAATACTTTATTGACATTTTAAATTTATAACATATAGACATATACATACATATTCATATATGTTCATTTAATGGTTCGTAAATCATTGGAATTTGGTCGAGGATTAAATGAATGTATAAACATAGTTTAAAATCCTTGAGATTTAACTTAACAAACATTGCTTATCGTGTCAGAATAATATAAAGATAAAGTTTAAATTTAGTCAGAAATTTCCGGGTCGTCACATACAATGAGCGAGGAAATCTAGGATTCATCCATATTCTTAAATTTACGTGCGGATGAAAAGAACGCGAATCATGGGTTATAAAGAATGGCTGACTTCAGGTGTGATGAATCTCCAAAAATAATTTCATGCACCGCAAAGTATTGAATCCTGGGATTTATGTTTACGAGGGTGTTGCGGTTAATCGCGAAAATTGAGAGTAGAAACTCTTCAAGCGATCTAGGGTAATATCTATTTGTTATACTAACTATAACAACGATTGGGGTAAAAACTACCCATCGCCTTTCCTGAGAACAGGGTGACCACTGAACGTACCTCAGAAAGCTAATCTATCGGTCCGTGTTTCGGTCATGTCCAACCATAAGAGAGAAAATTTTATGAGTGCAAAGACTTCCCAACAATTTTATAAAACCGGCATCCAATGTGTTGTAAGAGTTTCTATCAATGAACTTAATGGTAAGTTTCATCCTTAAACAGAGGATGAGAAGAACTGTGATCCAAACACTCTGTAGAGTAATGCAAAAATTTGATAAAATCAATCAAAGGAGTTTTGAAAAAGCTTTAAATGTTTGATATGACAATATAAACGGAACTAAGTTCTTAGTAAATTTAGAAGTATGTACAATGTGTACCATTTTATATAAAACAAATTGACTCAGTCAAACAGCTTAATAAATGAGTGGTTTTAAAATAATTTTGAAGGTATGATTTAGTATATACTAGCCAAAATAGGTAAGGGTAAATTTTTTCATTTGAATCCATACGTACATATATTATTTTATAAATTGTATACGTGACAAAATATTTCATTACTTCTATTCGCCCATAAATCTCGTGAGAACCACCCAATTAAACAAATGTGTAAAACTCCCGATGATAAACAGAGTATCTGTATTTCAGAGGTTACAAGTTGAAGTAAGATCGTGGAAGATCGAGTAAAGGACTTGAATCGTCGTACGAATTTTGACCAACAAATGTTACGAGGTCATGAAACTAATGAGTTAAATGTTGTTTTGACTATGATCAGGACATAAGTCCTTGGGCCAAAACTGTTCCCGAGTGAAGCTGTTGCTAACAAGTGAGTTCTGAAGGATAGGGCATGAGATAGATAATCTGGTTAAAATGAACTTCTCGTATATCAACAAATAAGATAATGAATATTTTCCCTACCCATGTAATACATCGGAATTTCTAAATGAGTAGCGTAAAAATTATCTTTGACTCGCTTTCTATTCCTCATGTCACAATATTGGGACTTCTTTATGAATTAACGTAATATAATCACGTTGGCCTGACGCCATTATATTTCACTAATTCATAGTTCCATTCCAATAGCACTACTTGAGGTCAGGACACGCGAACAACCTCTAATTTCCACACAATTTCTCTAAAAACGATTTCTTAAACAATGTGCTAAGGATAGCACGAGAGACAAAAACATCAAAAGTAATGAATATGAGTAACGATGACATAAAAATGTCTTCAAAGTACCAAGAATCTCTGAAAGTCAAGAATGACGTTTTCCAGTTCAAAAACCAAAGCACATAGGCACAACGGCACAAAGGCACGTAATATAACAAGAATGTTATATACCTAAACATAATAGCTGACATTGAAATGCCGAGCATTTAGAAGTCAAGAATGACATCTCGCGTAATATAACTCAAACGTTATATATATAACCATAATAGATGACATAGAAATGTCGAGAATTTCAGAAGTCAAGAATGACATCCCTCGGTTTCACTACCTGAGGTGTTCTTATAAGGATAAGTTTTCATGAGTCAGATATGGTAAACCCTGTATTCTAAAGTTTGTCCAAGAAACCCTGTTTACGACTTTCAAAAGTTTGTCCAAGAAAGTGCTTGTTGAAGAATCAACTGATTCTGAAGAGTTGATTCTTTCTGATGTTGATGATTCTCACCTTGAATTAGTCAAAATGGCAGTTATATTCACAAAAGCCTTGAACAAACACAAGTTCAAAGGCAAATCAAGCAATCAACGCAAGAACTCATCGTCTTCCTCGTACTACAAGAAAGCTGATCACTCAAAACAACAACAACGTGCTGATGATTCCAAGAAGGATGAATCAATCTGTTTCAATTGTGGCAAAGCTGGTCATTACTCTTGTGAGTACAAGATGTCTAAGAAGAAGGATGCAGCTTACTACAAGAAGAAAATGTTGATGGCTAAGATTGTAGAAACTGGGGGAGAGCTGAAATTAGTTGATGATACTTGGTTTAACTGGACTGACGATTCAGATTTAGAGGTGGAACATGCAAATGTTTGCAAGGTGACTAAGCTCATCAAAGCTAAGGAAGAAATGAAGAATTGTGACTCAGCATCTGATGATGATGAGGTACAATAATCTGAAATTCCACCTGATTTTATAAAAGTGCAAAATGACATGATGAAAAATTTGGTCTCAATGTCAAAAGAAGTCAAAGGTTTAAAATTTGAAAACAAGGTTTTAAAAGATAAAATCAAATTTTCTGAGACCAAACCATCTTCATCTAAATTACAATCGGAATTGCAAAGATTGACTGTCCAACTCAGCTCCACAAAAACTGAGTTGGAAGATCTTAAAAAATCAATTCATCCGATTAAGGTCGAAAGGACATATTATCGTCTAAAATCGGAACGACTTGCAGAAAAAGTTCAATTTCTAGAAAAAGATCTTTCTGATTTGAAAACTCAACATGAACCCACACTTTCAAAGCTAAACAAGAAAATTATTCAATTGGAAAATATCATAATTGAAAAGAACTCTGAAATCTCTTCGTTGTCAAAAGAGTCTTTTCAAATGAAAGCACAACTTGCTCGATATGAGGAAAAACTCTATGGAACATATCAATCCAAAGCTATCATGAATATGGAAGTTTCAAAACAAACGATTTTCATGAATAGACCAAAACCAATTCATGGTGACAAGTGGGGGTTGGGTTATGAAGATCCTAAGATCTTAGATAATGCTTCCAAAAAGATTCCAGGATTATATCATTCTGATTACTTTTAAGCTGGTTTACCATCTCATTTTGTGCATGCTTCTGATGCTAATTTTGATGATATTATTGTTAATCACAAATCTAGGAAATACCATCAAATTAGCTTAATATATGAGAAAATTAATGCTAAAATGGGTAAATCAAATCCTGATTTCTTGAAGGAACTTGTTGAAACTGAAAAGAATATGCAACGGGAAAATTATGTGCCTAAGCGTAGACTGGTTTATATCCTAACACTCATGCTAGAGAAATACATTTTAATGCTTGAGAATGAAGTGTTTAACAAACCTAGTTCTAGCATTATTGCCATAGATGAGGTGCTTAATGAACCAACTTTTGATGTGAAACCAATTCTGTCGGCCTTACCTGCGTGTTCTGATAATGGTTTCTGTGAAGACCTAGCACATGAACTAACTGTCTTCTTTGAGACAAAATCCCTAGGTCAAACTGATTTAGAAGTAAAGGTAGAACCTCGAGATGAACCAACTGTTGAAAACTTGATAGACTTTGACACAACAATTGATCCTTTGAATGAATTTTACGCAAACATACATGTTGTACGAAACTTGAAATGTATATTAGGTATAGTTGAACCGGAAAATGTTGATTTGCAACTTAAGTGTCAATCATTAGAACAAATGCTTGCTTTGTGTGATAAGTTGCCTCCACTTCCTAAGAAAGAATGTACTTATGATTTTAAGGAAGGTGAAGTGCTAGTTTCTGCAGAGGAATTAAGTCTTGAGATTAAGATCTTAAAACAAAAAATAATTCAACTGAAACAGGCTAACACACTTAAGCAATCATCTACTGTTAAAACTAATGTGCCTGAATGTGTTGGTGGGATTAATAAGAAAGGGAAGGGAACAACAACATCTACGGATGCAAAACCCATTACTATTCTTCAAAACCCACTACGTTCTCAATTTGGTAAACATGTTTCAAAAGTTGCACCTTCAACTCAATTTGTTATCAAGAGAGTTCATTCTCAAAATGGTTTCGTGTTAACTGAAAAGATTCCTATGATTCAAATGTCAAATCAATCAAAGGAAAGTCTTTTAACGAAATCAGTCAAGTCAACACAACACACGAGTCCAAAACCTAATTTGAGTGAGTATGATGCAAAGGAACGTAAAATCAAATTGGAAATTTTACAAAATCAATCATCTCATGTGTCAACTGAAAAGTTTGGACGTCTAACTAACAGAGGTGTTTTTCGTGTCACAGGTTATAATCCAAATTTGACTTACAAGTCTGTATGGGTTCCTAAGTCCACGACTAAGAAAGTAGCAACCAAACCAAAGCAATCTGCTAGTCGACCTAGGAAATCATCTCATGTCTTTCAATTTTCGTCTATGAACAAACATCTGCTTGGAATAAGTTGTGTGTTAAGACTTCTGATAATGATATAAAACTTGATATTACGTACGATGCTTCATGTAGTGTGGTTTTAAATGATGCTTTATTGTCTAAATTGCGTGATGCTTTACGTGATTATCTCATTATTGATCCAAAGTTTATTTTTGGTACTAACCGTAGAGGACCCAAGAAACTTTGGGTACCTAAACTCTAGGAAATTAACGTTTTCAGGGTTTTGATGTCTGTGTTTGATATATCGATTCCGGTTGCTCTCGACACATGATGGGCGATAAATCCTTGCTCGTCAATTTCGTTGACAAAGTCCTAGGAACAGTTACTTTTGGAAACGATGAGATTGCAGCAATAACGGGTTATGGAGATTTTGTAAAAATGGCATAATGATCAAACGGGTATCATATGTTGAGGGTTTGGGATGCAGTTTATTTAGTGTCAGCCAAGTTTTTGATGGAGATCTCAACGTTTTGTTTGAACGTCGTCAATGCTCGGTATAATCCACCGATGGAAACAATCTCCTTGTTGGTAAACGTTGTGCTTCACTTTATACTATTGACCTCAATGATGCACCCTCACATGCAACTATGTGTTTGGTTACTCGTTCAACAAAGGAAAATTCATGGTTATGGCATCACCGGATGTCACACCTGAATTACAAGGGTATTAATCGATTGGTCTCTAAAGACCTAGTTGATAGTATTCCATGCTTTCAATATGATAAGCATCAAGTGTGTCCATCATGTGCGATGGGTAAGCTAAAACGGACTAATCATTCGCTTAAGAAAAACCCCAGTACTTCATCGTCCTTGCCATTATTACATATGGACTTATGTGGACCCATGCGTATTTCTAACCTTGGTGGCCGGAAACATGTGCTTGTCATTGTAGATGACTATACCCGATTTACGTGGATTTTACTTCTAAGGACTAAGTCAGAAACCCCCGCCATTATCATTGCGTTCATCAAAAAGACTCAACGCTCTTTTAACAAACATGTTAAGAGTATTCGAACTGATAATGGGACGGAATTTAAGAATGACCTGCTTGATAGTTATTTGAAAGACCAAGGCATTGAACATCAGTTCTCTGGTACACGAACCCCTCAACAGAATGGAGTATTCGAACGACGTAATCGTACGTTGTGTGAAGCAGCTCGAACGATGCTTGCTTACTCCAAACTACCTACAAAAATGTGGGGGGAGGCCATTTCCACTGCATGTTATACTCAAAATCACTGTATCATTCATAAACGTTTTGATAAAACTCCTTATGAGTTATTATATGGTAGACGCCTGAATGTCAAATATTTCCGTGTCTTTGGTTGTATATGCTATCTGCTTAACGATTTTGATAGCCTCGGAAAGTTTGATCCTCATGGCGATCAGGCCATATTTCTCGGTTAGTCTTCGAACAAAGTTGCCTATCGTGTCTATCACAAACGGACAAAGACGATCAAGGAAAGCATTAATGTAAGGTTCAATGAGTTATCGGGAATGGATTTTGAACAACTCAGTTCAAAACCCGATCTGAAAGGACCCATCCTAATCCATCCGGACAAAGTCCACATCGATTACAAACGATTCACAATAGTTGGTTACATCGCGAGGTATTTGACCTCTATATGATACATTTTACAAACATTTCATTCGTTTTGAAAAGATAATCTTTCATTACATCGCAAGTTGACGGCATGCATACCATTTCGTAATATATCTATCTATAACTGACTTAATAATAATCTTGATAAACTCAACGACTTGAATGCAACGTCTTTTGAAATATGTCACGAATGACTCCAAGTAATATCTCTAAAAATGAACAAATGCACAACAGAAGATTTCTTTCGTACCTGAGAATAAACTTGCTTTCAAGTGTCAACCAAAAGGTTGGTGAGTTCATTAGTTTATCATGACTCGAACCAGTGACCTCCCGCTCACACCCCAACACTCCAACCATTGCTCTATCCGTTCCATCCTAATTTATTTGGTACATAAACTCTTTTACTCAATTCGTGTAATAGTTTTGCAGACCCAACAACATAAATATCAACGTGGCCCAACAAACTAAACCAGTCTCCAGCCCAACTACTTAATTGACGAGCCCAAAGAGCATTATGATCAAGCCCTAATGAATTGATTTAGCCCGTTAAGTTGAGGGGTTCGTTTTTCACAGTTTTTTTAATCGGATATAATCAGTAACCTAATCAATTTACAGACCATCGTCACTATGATATCTGTATTATCATCCTCCTTGTTTCATCAATCAAAAAGAAAAAAAATTGAAATTCTTAACTTCGAGTTGATGAAGATCTCCACTCTCTGAATCCGATGTTGCTGCTCGACATCAAACCGTAAGCTCGAATCCTCAAAATCTTCATAATAATTGTCACTACAAATCGATTTAGATAAGGAGTTCCTGATCAGAAACTCGAGATCCTATACCTCATCAGGTTGGATGAACAGCAATTTATTAGGGAATCAAATCGTATTCTTCGTTCTAAATTAAATACGATTTGATCTCTGAATGAATTGATAACGAATTGAAGAAAAGTAAAAGTGTAGATTTGTTCTAAATCTATTCGTGATTGTATCTGTGACTTTTCAAATCCAAACGTGAAGAATTGAATCCGAAATCGAAGGTCAAAGTTTGTAAAAAGAATCAAACAAATTTTGATTCTTCAAAATTGAAAAAGGTATGATTTATCAGATTATGATTCTGTTTATCAAGTATTCTATAGATAATTATGAAGCATATTTCATGTGTAGATTGATGCTAGAAAGTAATTAAAATTATAAGTAAATTTTGAACCTTTTGAAGATAACCGTCGAGTTTTTGATTGTCATTCTTAGAATCATTTCGTAAATTCAGGAGGTTTTGTACTGGTATTGTGTTGATTTTTGAGTAGAGGTATGCCATAATTGATAGTGATAGGGAATGGTTTAACTGCAATGGATTAAGTTGATGATTGAAACTATAAACATAAAATAAGTTTTAATTATGGTGACGATGGTGCAGGTTGTGGACTGAACAGATGGTGACCACACTAGATCGAGTGGCATTTGGAATTGCAGATGATTATATGGTTAGATTGTGGTGGTTTTTCGTTGATGGTTTTGTTAGTGATCGATTGGATCAAGAACCCCTAAAGTCTCGATGGTTTTGTGATGGTGTGTTGTCGATGAGTGGTAAGAAGCAGCACAATAGTTATGTTTGTTGGTTTGATGTTGCAGTCTGAGATTGAAGAGTTGTTATCGACTATTATTAGCAGCAACTTGTAGGTGTTCTTAGGTGTCTTTTTGAGTCGAAAGGTAGCCAGCAAGATGCAGTTTATAATTGACATAAATGATGATAATTGAATGGTTGGTTGTAGTGGATAAGGAAAAGGGTTGATTGGTGTTTTGTAAATAAGTAGGATCGACCAAATCTTTCATCAGTACTATGAAAATATAAAAAAATAAATAAAGCAATTTGTGAAAGGAATGGGTTCGTACAATTTGACATCGATATGTAACAACTTGAGATCAAAAACAAAAATGGGTCACAGTAGATTGGGATATAAAGTTGATTCCTATTTCTATATATATATTTAGTATTTATAAATAAATAAATATAATAATAATAATAATAATGAAAATCATGATAATATTGATAATGATATAATGATAATACTATTTATAATAGTGTTAATATTATTAATGTTAATAATATTGGTGATAATAATACCACAACTAATTATATATAACAAATTTGCATCAATAGTTTATATGTTAATAACATTAATATTAATATTAATACTGAAAGAAATAACAATATTATTATAATATCTATCTATATAGTTAACTCTAATATGTTATTAATTATGTGCTATTTATTTTATATAATATCATAATTGAATATTTAATATTTATATAGTTTATACATGTTAAAATATATTAATTATTAATAGAAATATTATATATATATATATATATATATATATATATATATATATATATATATAGATTCATATTAATATTATATATCTAATTATATATGCTCATTGTAATAATAATTTAATTATTTTATTTGTTATCTTACATTTTTAAGTCAAATTGATTAATGTATACTTATTAGTTTAAATTATTTTATATACTTTTATGCATATACATACATATGTATATATTTACACATTGGTTCATGAATCGTTGGGAATGGTCAAAGGTTAACTGGATATATTAAAACAGTTCAAAATCTTGCGATTCAACATTACAGACTTTGCTTATCGTGTCGGAAACATATAAAGATTAAAGTTTAAATTTGGTCGAAAATTACCGGGTCGTCACAGTACCTACCCGTTAAAGAAATTTCGTCCCAAAATTTGAGTGAGGTGGTCATGACTAACAATAAAAATGTTTTCATGACAAATATGAGTTGATAAATTGAGTTTTATCATTATTGACTAATGTAGATAAAACTATTCGATTAGATGAAGTGTACGAATGAAGCTGTCACAACAGATTGTGATAGAGATTTAACTTTTGACGTAGTCACGGTGGAAACTAGAAAATAAGGTGCGTCTTAGCTTTTGACGTTGTTTTGGTTGAATTTCAGAATTTAAGGGATTTGAAGAAAATCTTCGAAATCTAAAAGATTTGATTCTCCTGCGAATAAGGAAATTTAGATTTCTATAATTAAATGCGGTGATCTGCCTCGATTCCTCTGTCTGATATTTTCACTATAAATTTTACCTTTTCCGTTCCATTAATTTTCACCACTTCAATACTCAATTCCCAAATTCAAAAGATCGTGAAAATGCTTAATCCAGTTCTGATCCTTGTCCTTATCCTGATTATCGCTAGAATCATTCTCCTTTTCCAACTTCCACCGGAGGAATCCGTTTATTTATACTATGATTCAGGGATTATTGTATTTATAATCCTCCCGTGTCTTTATATTGCTATACGCACTGATATCCACGGTTTGTAATTTCGGTGTTGTTGTTGGGCTTTATATTTTCTCTTATATTTTGGAGCTCTTTGCCTTTTTATTATCCTCCCGACCTCTAGTAAAGCGAGTAACGGTCCAGAATTCGTAAGTATGGAATTTCAAATAAACATCGTGTTCTAAATAAGAACTAATGTATTAGCACGATTTGATTTATCAAATTACCAGAATCACTGAGAATAGAACTATCAAGAATATACTTTCTTGATATGTTCAGAAGTTAAGCATAATGAAAGAGTTATGTAACATGTCACATGATGACGTTATAATCTGTGAATCATCATGTTCCATTTAGAAACTCAGCATGACTTACTGTAATATAATCACGTTGATCAATTGTCATTATATTATACTAACTCATGCATCAGTTCCCAACATTACTTCAATAACATTCATATTTTTAAGCTCGAAAGTTTACAGAATATAGAAAGTAACAGTTTCTATATGATGTAACACTGATATCATGATGAGATTGATGATTTCAGATAAGAATAGTTATGAAAATATCTTCAGAAATATGGAGGATATTTATAACGAAAGATACGATGATATCTTGGAATTTCTAATATCGAAGGATGATGAAGAAAATCTGTCCGCAAGAGTTTGAAGTCAGAAGCAGGATATTCGCTAAAGATTTTAGCAGACATTGAATCATTTAGATTCTTTGAAGTCAAACTTATTCTTTGTGATTTGTCCACAGCTTCTTTCATAGTTTCGCATAATCCGCTTTTCGGTACTAAATTTTCTCTTGAATGTTTCCAATATAATGATACACAGAAAGCACGAAGAGGTATATAATTTCGGACGAGAATATTTATGAAAATATCCTCAGAAATATCGAAGATATTGATGATGATATTTTGGAATTTCTAATTTCGATGGTTGATGAAGAAATATTTTCCACAAGATTTTAACATGACTTCGGAGCAAGATATTCTCTAAAGATTTCAACGGATCTAGAATTACCTGAATCCTTTGAATATAGAGTTTGGTCCTTGTATTTGTTCTTGGTCTCCTTCATGGGTAGCTCAATCTGTTTTTCAATACCCAATTTTCTATCGAGCGTTCCTAACACTCCTTTCTTTATCATCAAACTTTTGGTCGTTTAGACCATCTACCTTTTTTTTGTTTCCTCTGCATTTAATGCTATGATATCTGAATCATCGGTTATCAATCCGAGGTGGTTTCCGGAAAATTGTGTTTTTAGATGATTAAACGCTGATGGTAATATGGTGGAATATGATAGGTTCCATGGTAACAATAAAAGAGCACGCGTATATATCAACGTTATAATAAGGTTGTTTCGTACGAAAAGTCAAAGTTGTCTTGTTGGAGCTGTGACAAAACTTTCTATCTTGAGAAGGGATTGTAAAGTTATTTTGGGTAATAATAATGCCAAAGAGGTAACACAGATATGTGTTAAACGTTTACTCGTGTTCCGAGTGTCTTTAGGTGCATAACTATATGCATAAATCTTTCCTCTCGTAGATGAAGTGCGGTTGGTTCCTCCTTTCGATTGAGGTGTTTTCAAGAATCATGAAAGGTTTGAACGTGGATTGTAATCGTCAAGATACAAATGAGGTTTAAGATGCAATCAAGTGGCAAACTTGAAGAAATGTTTAGTTTCATATGTAATAATCAATATTTTAATTCATTTTAATTGTCCAATATTATTAGTCCACAGTCGATAGTCTACATTGACAGTCCAATAATTCATATACAGTTTAATGCATAGTATTCGAATTAATTAATATGTATCGTGACCCGTGTACATGTCTCAGACTCGATCACAACTCAAAGTATATATATTATTTGGGAATCAACCTCAACCCTGTATAGAGAACTCAATCATTGCTGCATATAGAGTGTCTATGGTGATTCCAAATAATATATATAGATGTGTCAATATGATATGTCAAAACCTTGTATACGTGTCCCGATATTTAAAGTGCAAAAAAATAAATAACAGAAATTAAATGACGATAAATAATGTGCGTAAAGTAAATAACAGAAATTAAATGACGATAAATAAAATTGAGAGAATGTAAATTGCGATAATTAAATTGCGATAAATAAAGTATAATCAGTTAGCTAGGAACAATTAGCTAGGAACAGTTAGCGTGGATTCTTAACAAAATTCCTCATAGTTAATTTGTTTGTTTCTAACAAATTTTATCGTGTCAATTATTTTCTTCGTTATGCCACTTGTTGGATTTTGACCTATCAAAATCCAAATATATAATTGGATGAATATGGTTACTCTGTGGTGAACGGATTTGTATATCGGTGGATGTAAGTAGGATAGTATATGATTGTTGAAACCGATTCGAAGAATGTACAATGTAACTTATTAATGTGAAATCTAAATATTCCTCGGGTATTACCTACCCGTTAAAATATTTTCACAATTAACACTTTGTACGAAAGAATTTTTAATTACAATCTTTATGAAAACATATATACATATATATTTTCTTCAGATGTAATCATGGATTCATTGAGTTAATATGATATTAAACTCATTTGGTATACCGTTAGAACTAGAATACATAATCTCTAAAACATTTAGAGATTACTTAATCGTCATGAAGAACGAAGATAATCGATGTAGAACGATACGTAGAACGATGATTATACTCGAGGTACAGAATGAGATGTTGAGGCATGGATTGTTGTTGGTACTGGTGCTGTTACTGATGGTACTGTTGGTGCCGATGATGTTGCTGAAGCTGGTACATTTTGCACTACATTTTCCAAATTGATTACTCGAGCGCGAAGCTCGTTGACTTCTTCTATGGTTCCGGAATGATTGTCGGTCAAAACGAGCGAATGAATAAGGTTTAGAATCTGAGTTATAATATAGTCGTGGCGAGATATTCGGGAAATGAGGGTGAAAATGGTGTTACGAACAGGTTCGCCGGTAAGTGCTTCAGGTTTTTCGCAAAAAGGTGAATTCGGTTAGTGGAAGGGATTGCCTTCTGCGCGTATCCATTAATTAAGTCGACTACGAACCCATCAGATGATCTGATAATGGCTGATTGTTTGATTTATTCTGGTGACACCACTTTCGGAGCTTAGGTGAATATCCATGTCGGAATAGCTATCGGAATAACTATCGGAATAGCTATCGGAATCTGAGGGACTCGAACTGGTTACAGGATTCATCTCGTACGATCAGATGAAGGATTTTCGATATGAAATAGATTATAGGATGTAGATTAGTACCCTGCAATACATAATTTACATATGCATATATAATACAAAAATCCCATAAGTTACGGAGGAATTTACAGAAAATGCCAGGCAAAGTTTACATAACAGATACGCTAAGATATGAATTAGCAGATATGTTAAGATATGAATTTTGTCTATACACTCATCATGTAATTAATACAATAAGATGTGTCTAGACTAAGGATGATAAGCAAGTGATTCTCTAAGAATGATAAGTAGGTAACACGAAAGGATAAGCAAAACTTTTGACATGCATACACGGTCGAAGTCCAGACTCACTAATGCATCCTAATGACTATCAGTTAGACACACTAATGCAAGACCCGGTTCGCTAAGACCACCGCTCTGATACCAACTGAAAGGACCCGTCCTAATCCATCCGGACAAAGTCCACATCGATTACAAACGATTCACAATAGTTGGTTACATCGCGAGGTATTTGACCTCTATATGATACATTTTACAAACATTGCATTCGTTTTGAAAAGACAATCTTTCATTACATCGCAAGTTGACGGCATGCATACCATTTCATAATATATCTATCTATAACTGACTTAATAATAATCTTGATGAACTCAACGACTTGAATGCAATGTCTTTTGAAATATGTCACGAATGACTCCAAGTAATATCTCTAAAAATGAACAAATGCACAGCGGAAGATTTCTTTCGTACCTGAGAATAAACATACTTTCAAGTGTCAACCAAAAGGTTGGTGAGTTCATTAGTTTATCATAAATAATCATTTCATAACTTTTAATAGACCACAAGATTTCATATTTCTATTTCTCGTAAACCTACGTCCCATGCATAGAGACAAAAATATCATTCATATGGATTGAACACCTGGTAACCGACATTCACAATATGCATATAAGAATATCCCCATCATTCCGGGATCCTCCTTCGGACATGATATAAATTTCGAAGTACTAAAGCATCCGGTACTTTGGATGGGGCTTGTTGGGCCCGATAGATCTATCTTTAGAGTTCGCGTCAATTAGGGTGTCTGTTCCCTAATTCTTAGATTACCAGACTTAATAAAAAAGGGCATATTCAGTTTCGATCATTCAACCATAGAACGTAATTTCGATTACTTGTGTCTATTTCGTAAAACAGTTATAAAAGTTGCGCATGTATTCTCACCCCAAAAATATAAAGGGTAAAAAGGTAAATGAAACTCACGCATATAAATATTGTAAAACAGTTAATAAAGCATTTGCATGTATTCTCAGCCCAAAAATGTAAAGAGTAAAAGGGATTTAAATGAACTCACGCATATAATTATTGTAAAACAGTTACTAAAGCATTTGCATGTATTCTCAGCCCCAAAAATGTAAAGAGTAAAAAGGGAATAATGAAACTCACAATACTGTATTTTGTAGTAAAAATACATATGACGACATTGAACAATGCAGGGTTGGCCTCGGATTCATGAACCTATATCAGTTATATATATATTAACACACGTAATCGAAATCGAACAAATTTATGTATTATACTTGGTGATATAATTATTATATTTATTAATTTGTAGGTTTCCTGAATAATTTAGTTAGATATATTTACTTTATTTACATTAGATAGATAATTATTATTTATTATGAAAATACAATATAGTTATATATTAAATCTATTTTGATATAATTAATATTTATTTGTTATAATATTAATAATAGGAATAATATCAACAATAACGATACTTATAATAATAATATTGATAATACTAATAAAAATGTTAATATCGATAAAAATGATATTAATAATAAAATTTATGAAATTTTTAATAATAATAGTAATAATAGTAATAATAATAATAATAATAATAATAATAATAATAATAATAATAATAATAATAATAATAATAATAATAATAATAATAATAATAATAATAATAATAATAATAATAATAATAATAATAATAATAATAATAATAATAGTAATAATAAAAGTAATTGTGTATACCCTTAAAGCTTTGTCAAAAAAAAAATGCTCCAGACATGACTCGAACCAGTGACCTCCCGCTCACACCCCAACACTCCAACCATTGCTCTATCCGTTCCATCCTAATTTATTTGGTACATAAACTCTTTTACTCAATTCGTGTAATAGTTTTGCAGACCCAACAACATAAATATCAACGTGGCCCAACAAACTAAACCAGTCTCCAGCCCAACTACTTAATTGACGAGCCCAAAGAGCATTATGATCAAGCCCTAATGAATTGATTTAGCCCGTTAAGTTGAGGGGTTCGTTTTTCACAGTTTTTTTTAATCGGATATAATCAGTAACCTAATCAATTTGCAGACCATCGTCACTATGATATCTGTATTATCATCCTCCTTGTTTCATCAATCAAAAAGAAAAAAAATTGAAATTCTTAACTTCGAGTTGATGAAGATCTCCACTCTCTGAATCCGATGTTGCTGCTCGACATCAAACCGTAAGCTCGAATCCTCAAAATCTTCATAATAATTGTCACTACAAATCGATTTAGATAAGGAGTTCCTGATCAGAAACTCGAGATCCTATACCTCATCAGGTTGGATGAACAGCAATTTATTGGGGAATCAAATCGTATTCTTCGTTCTAAATTAAATACGATTTGATCTCTGAATGAATTGATAACGAATTGAAGAAAAGTAAAAGTGTAGATTTGTTCTAAATCTATTCGTGATTGTATCTGTGACTTTTCAAATCCAAACGTGAAGAATTGAATCCGAAATCGAAGGTCAAAGTTTGTAAAAAGAATCAAACAAATTTTGATTCTTCAAAATTGAAAAAGGTATGATTTATCAGATTATGATTCTGTTTATCAAGTATTCTATAGATAATTATGAAGCATATTTCATGTGTAGATTGATGCTAGAAAGTAATTAAAATTATAAGTAAATTTTGAACCTTTTGAAGATAACCGTCGAGTTTTTGATTGTCATTCTTAGAATCATTTCGTAAATTCAGGAGGTTTTGTACTGGTATTGTGTTGATTTTTGAGTAGAGGTATGCCACAATTGATAGTGATAGGGAATGGTTTAACTGCAATGGATTAAGTTGATGATTGAAACTATAAACATAAAATAAGTTTTAATTATGGTGACGATGGTGGAGGTTGTGGACTGAACAGATGGTGACCACACTAGATCGAGTGGCATTTGGAATTGCAGATGATTATATGGTTAGATTGTGGTGGTTTTTCGTTGATGGTTTTGTTAGTGATCAATTGGATCAAGAACCCCTAAAGTCTCGATGGTTTTGTGATGGTGTGTTGTCGATGAGTGGTAAGAAGCAGCACAATAGTTATGTTTGTTGGTTTGATGTTGTAGTATGAGATTGAAGAGTTGTTATTGACTGTTATTAGCAGCAACTTGTAGGTGTTCTTAGGTGTCTTTTTGAGTCGAAAGGTAGCCAGCAAGATGCAGTTTATAATTGACATAAATGATGATAATTGAATGGTTGGTTGTAGTGGATAAGGAAAAGGGTTGATTGGTGTTTTGTAAATAAGCAGGATCGACCAAATCTTTCATCAGTACTATGAAAATATAAAAAAATAAATAAAGCAATTTGTGAAAGGAATGGGTTCGTACAATTTGACATCGATATGTAACAACTTGAGATCAAAAACAAAAATGGGTCACATTAGATTGGGATATAAAGTTGATTCCTATTTCTATATATATATATATATTTAGTATTTATAAATAAATAAATATAATAATAATAATAATAATGAAAATCATGATAATATTGATAATGATATAATGATAATACTATTTATAATAGTGTTAATATTATTAATGTTAATAATATTGGTGATAATAATACCACAACTAATTATATATAACAAATTTGCATCAATAGTTTATATGTTAATAACATTAATATTAATATTAATACTGAAAGAAATAACAATATTATTATAATATCTATCTATATAGTTAACTCTAATATGTTATTAATGATGTGCTATTTATTTTATATAATATCATAATTGAATATTTAATATTTATATAGTTTATACATGTTACAATATATTAATTATTAATAGAAATATTATATATATATATATATATATATATATATATATATATATATATATATATATATATTTATATAGATTCATATTAATATTATATATCTAATTATATATGCTCATTGTAATAATAATTTAATTATTTTATTTGTTATCTTACATTTTTAAGTCAAATTGATTAATGTATACTTATTAGTTTAAATTATTTTATATACTTTTATGCATATACATACATATGTATATATTTACACATTGGTTCATGAATCGTTAGGAATGGTCAAAGGTTAACTGGATATATTAAAACAGTTCAAAATCTTGCGATTCAACATTACAGACTTTGCTTATCGTGTCGGAAACATATAAAGATTAAAGTTTAAATTTGGTCAAAAATTCCCGGGTCGTCACACGATCCTAACCTGACTACTTCTTCTTCCGCGCAAAATTCAATTTTCTTGAAGAATGGTGTTCCTACGGTTACAACAGAGGAACTGGATATCTTGTTTGATAGTCTTTATGCTCCTCAAGGGAATTCAAATGTTCAATCCGTACCGGTTACACCATCACAATCAACTACTGTGGAGACTCAACCAAGTCTTTTCGATGAAGATACAACACCAACTGATTCACCCGTTGCTTCTTCATCCTCCCTCCCACCTCCTGATGCTAATCTTGAACCAATTCAAGATACATCTGTTAATACTACTCCAGTTGTTTCTCCAGATACTCAACTAAATCCATTGGAAAGTGTTACATCAGATCAAGCGGATCAAGGCTCAACGTCAACAACGGTTGATGTTTCAATGGATACCATTGATCTACGACCTCTTCCACATAACAATCGATGGACTAAGAGTCATCCAATTGATCTTATCATTGGAGATGCATCTGCTCCAGTCTCAACTAGAAGGGCAACTCGGAATATGTGTCTATACACTGCCTTTCTTAGTAAGATTGAACCAACAACGGTTGCTCAAGCTTTACTAGATCCGAACTGGGTGGTAGCAATGCAAGAAGAGATCAATCAATTTGATCGTTTGAAAGTATGGCGATTAGTTCCAAGACCAACGGGTCAACGACCAATAGGGGTTAAGTGGATTTTTAAGAACAAGAAGGATTCTGATGGAATTGTGGTTCGAAATAAGGCACGTCTTGTGGTCAAGGGATATCAACAATAAGAGGATATTGATTATGACGAAACGTTTACTCCGGTTGCTAGGATTGAGGCTATTCATCTTTTCCTTGCATTTGCTTCTCATATGAAGTTCACAGTGTTTCAAATGGATGTCAAAACTGCTTTTCTGAACGGTCATCTTCAAGAGGAAGTTTATGTTGATCAACTAGAAGGCTTTGTCGATCCCATTCATCCAAATCATGTCTACTACTTGGAGAAAGCTTTGTATGGTCTGAAGCAAGCATCGCGTGCATGGTACGAGACCTTAACAAAGTATTTGATGGACAATGGCTTCTCTCGTGGAACGATTGATACAATGCTATTCATCCGTAAAAACCACGATCACATTCTCTTGGTTTAAATTTAATTTGATGACATTATTTTTGGTTCCACGTCCCCAGCCTTATGCAAAGAATTTGGTGACCTTATTGCCAATAAATTCGAAATGAGCATGCTTGACCAGTTAAATTTCTTCTTGGGGTTACAAGTACAACAATTGCCAAATGGGATTTTTATCAGTCAAAGAAAGTATAACAATGATATGCTTAAACATTTTAAAATGACTTCTTTAAAACCAATGACAACCCCAATGAGGACTTTACTGGATACTGATGTTAATGGGGAACCCTTTGATATTATGCTTTATCGAAGCATAGTTGGTTCTTTAATGTATCTGACTGCAAGTAGGCCTGACATTACACTTGCTGTAACTGTCTGTGCCCGCTTTCAGTCAAACCCTAAGAAATCCCACTCCAAAGCGGTTGTAAGGATTTTTCAGTACCTTAAAGGTACACCTAACCTTGGGATCTGGTATCCTCATGGATCCTGTAGAGATCCATCCTAATCCATCCGGACGAAGTCCATATCGATTATAAATGATTCACAGCAGTTGATTACATCGCGAGGTACTTGACCTCTATATGACACATTTTATAAACATTGCATTCGTTTTTTAAAAAGACAATCTTTTATTACATTGAAAGTTGAAGGCATGCATACCATTTTATAATATATCTAACTATAATTGACTTAATAATAATCTTGATGAACTCAATGACTCGAATGCAACGTCTTTTGAAATATGTCATGAATGACTCCAAGTAATATCTTGAAAATGAGCAAATGCACAGCGGAAGATTTCTTTCATTCCTGAGAATAAACATGCTTTAAAGTGTCAACCAAAAAGTTGGTGAGTTCATTAGTTTATCATAACAATCATTTTAATATTTTAATAGACAACAAGATTTCATATTTCAATACACATCCCATACATAGAGATAAAAATCATTCATATGGTGAACACCTGGTAACCGACATTAACAAGATGCATAAATAAGAATATCCCCTATCATTCCGGGAAATCCATCGGACATGATAAAAATGAATTCGAAGTACTAAAGCATCCGGTACTTTGGATGGGGTTCGTTAGGCCCAATAGATCTATCTTTAGGATTCGCGTCAATTTGGGGGTCTGTTCCCAAATTCTTAGGCTACCAAGCTTTTTAAAGGATGATATCCGGTATAATGATTCAACCATAGAATAGAGTTGCAAGTACTTGTGTCTATTTCGTAAAACAGTTATAAAAACAGCGCATGTATTCTTAGTCCCAAAAATATATATTGCAAAAGCATTTAAAAAGGGAGCAAATGAAACTCACGTAATGTATTTTGTAGTAAAAATACATATGACAAAATTGAACAATGCAGGGTTGGCCTCGGATTCACGAACCTATATCATTTGTTTATTTATTAATACACATAATTTAAATCGAACAAATATATACACATATATATATATATATATATATATATATATATATATATATATATATATATATATATATATATATATATATATATATATATATATATATATATATATATATATATATATATATATATATATATATATATATATATATATTATATTTTATATATAAATATATTTGTCTCATTAATATTATTTTAAGAACACCTACTTTATTATATATGATTATTTATATACAATTTTTTAATACGATTAACACATACCTATATGTAATGTAAATATAACTTTTATTATGTTATATGCACTAAATATCTTTTTATTTACATATATCTTTTGTTTATCAAAACAGTAATTTTGATTATACTAAGTTAATATTGGTAATTATAAAAATGATGATAATATTATTACTAATGTACTTATGTTACTAATAATAGTTCTAATATTTATAAATGGATAATAATACTAATATTTATGAAAATTGTATTATTTTTATAATATTAATAATAATACTAAAAGTAATTGAATTTAGTAATGATACTGCTATTAATAGTTTTGATAATAATACTAATAATAAAAATAGTGTTAGTAATACTAATAATTTTAATGAAAAAATAATAATGATAAGATAGAAATGTTAGTTTTCATAAAAATAATATTTTAAATAATAATGGTACTTTTAATAAAATTAATGATTTTAATAGAAATTTTAATAGTCATATTAATAATAATAATACTATATATTTTAATAATAATAATAATGATAATAAAAATACTACCTCAAAGAATAAGTTCCAAAATAAGTGCCCTTGCCCGGCTCGAACCCGCGACCTCCCGCTAACCCATAACACTCTAAGACCACTCCTCCATTACTTCTTCTCTGATCTAATTTGGATTTTTATTTATTTTAACCCGTTTTTAGTTTTTATTTTCTTCACAAACATCTCATAAAATCATAACATAACCATTGATACTTAATTGATTTCTTATCTTCATCATGTATCATATCATACATAACCATCTAATATCATCATCATTCATTGTGATCACTATGTCTATTCATCATCATTATTTAATCCTTCTTCGCCGGGATAGAAATAGAAAAAGAACTAGCAAGTAGAGTTTTCGGTGTATTATAAAACTCGGTTGGTATTAACACACCCCACCATTCTTTCTTTATCATCAACTTTATCTCCCACTTGATTAATTAGTGGACGCCTAATTAGAATCCTCATAACAAGTTGCCAAAGTGGGTCGTGAATGGAGCTAGGATTCGGAATGCATGGGATATCATAACCAAAAAAAAATACGTATAGTAGCATGAGCATGTTACAGTACGATACCCTGTCTCGTTTGTTTGTACTCTTCCAACTAAATTACATATAGAAAAACTTCGTCCAGCTCATTACTCCACATTACCAACTCCTTTCTTTATTGCCTAAAGTCTTTGTAACCCACTACAACATAAAGGTAAGTGGAGTGGAGGTTGTTGGCATAAAGTCTTGGATTCGTTATAATTAAATCGAAACAGAAACGTACCATATTGGTTTAATGGTTAGTTGGATGGGTTATGTATTCGAAAATTATGAGAGAAGCAGAAATGAAATAAAAAAACATATATGAACGCGTAGGTGTTTTACGGTTTTTGGTTGAAGTTTGTTGATGTTACGGTAATGTTTCAGGTTTCTATCGACTGCATCGGGTAATGGGTTTTGTTGTGATAAATCTTCGAATGGTAGAGGACAGAAGCAAGTAGTAGCAGAATCACAGCATGAATTAAATGGGTTCGATAAAGGTTTTGTTTGGGGTTCGTAAAACAGAAATAAAGAAGAAGGGAAACAAGTTAGAGGTTGATGATGTGTTGGGTTTTGTTCCATTCAAAACGTATTCATCGTCTTCTTCATTATTCATCACGATATCATTGTTAAAACAAAATGGAAACAAAATGTGTTGCAGCAGAAGGTTTAGTGGTGTTCGATCTTTATGTTTTTAATCCTAACAGGAATGGAATTGAACAGAAAAGGAAGGATATGGCAGCGTGTGGTTTTGTAGGTCGTGGTGGAAAACTTGTTAATCTATTTGTGTGTATATGATAATATAAAAAGATAATATGTAAATTGAAAATGAAAAGTAAAAAGAGAAACACAGTAATTTATAATATAATGGTATTGGATTCCTACATTTTGAAATGTCGACCAAATCATTCAACGTAACTGTAGCAGAATTGAAAAGTTTATGTTGTGTAGTGTGGATTAGGTGATATATGATCATATTCGGTGCATGTATAACTAATATAGTATTATTATATTAAAAAGTTAAATAAACGAGACATAATTTTTAGTATTCAATTATGTTGGATCATTCCACCAACAAAACTTCACAAGTTGATATTCCGTGCTTCATTCTTAATCTAATAGAGAAAATACTTAAAAAAAATCTTAAATTTTTATATTAATAATATTTATTTATCTTAATTATTATTTCATATAATCGATCATTAACTATTTAAAATAAAAACTTAAATTAATTATTAGCTCTTACCCCCAAATAGAATATACGAAATGTAAAGATTTAACAAATAGCTCTTTAATACATATTTAATAAGCGTATGAATTATATAACTTATTTTTGAATCATCGTTTATTTCAAGATTATAACAGTTTGAATTTAACTTGCTTAATATTAATCGGAACATTAAACAAGTATTACAATTATTTATTATTCATTATATATATAGATTCATTTTAGAATACAACTTTATTATATATTATTTTATTTTATTTTACATAATTAATTTTAATAACTACAACATATAATATTTCAAATTGTAATTCTAATTACCATTTATATATATATACTATCATTTATATTTACATATATATTTATATATTTATACCTACCTGTTTACATACTCATGTTCGTGAATCATCGGGTATAGTCAAAGGTCAATCTATACAGGAACACAATTCAAAACTTTTTGAGACTATAACATTAAAGACTTTGCTTATCGTGTCGGAATTCTATAGAGATTAAGTTTAAATTTGATCGAAAATTTCCGGGTCGTCACAGTACCTACCCGTTAAAGAAATTTCGTCCCGAAATTTGAGTGAGGTGGTCATGGTTAACAATAAAAATGTTTTCATGACGAATATGAGTTGATAAATAGAGTTTTATTATCATTGAATAATATGGATAAAATGATTCGATTAATCGAAGCGTATGAATGAAGTTATCACAAAAGATCGAGATGAAGAAATGGAGATTTTCCATAACTTTTGACGTATTCGCGATTGAATTCCGGAATTCAAGGGATTTAAAGAAAATCTTCAAAATCTAAGAGATTTGATTCTTCGGCGAATAAGGAGATTAAGATCTCTATAATTAAATACGGTGATCTGCCTCGATTACTATGTCTGATATTTCCATTATAAATTGAGCTCTTCCGTTCCATTATTCTCACAATTCCTATACTTTCTTTCTTAGTTCATACATCCAAAAGATTGTGAAAATGCTTAGTTCCAGTTCTAATCCCTAATATTTTCCTAATTATTATTTCTGTTATCCTTCTTTTCAATCTTCCATCAGAAGAATCTCTTTACTTCTACTATTATTTTCGGGTGATACTATTCTTAATTATACCGTGTCTTTATATTGCTATCCGTATTAATATCTACGGTTTGTAATCTCCGTGTTGTTATTGGGCTTTATATTTTCTCTTATATTTTGGTGTCCCTGCTTCTGTCTCCTATAATCATTGTCATCCACAGTTAATGCTCTCTCTTATTTGCTGCGATTTATACCCCCTTTCTTATTTCGAAGCTTCATGCCTTTGTTTTCTTTTCGCAAGTATTGGTCCAGAATTTGTAGGTATGGAGTTCTGAATGAACTTAATGTTCTAAGCAAGAAAAAAACGTAATAGCACGATTTGATTTGTTAAATTACCAGAATCACTAAGAATAGAACTATCAAGAATACACTTTCTTGATATGTTCAGAAGTTAAGCATAATGAAAGAGTTATGTATCATGACACATGATGATGTTATAATCTGTGAATCATCATGTTCCATTTTAGAAACTCAGCATGACTTACTGTAATATAATCACGTTAATCAAGTGTCATTATATTATACTAACTCGTGCATCAGTTCCCAACATTGCTTCAATAACATTCATATTTTAAGCTCGAAAGTTTACAGAATATAGAAACTAACAGTTTCTATATGTTGTAACACTGATAGCACGAATAGATAAATGATTTCAGATAGTATTAGTTATAAAAATATATTCAGAAATGTCGAGGATATTTACAATGAAAGATACGATAATATCTCAGAATATCTAAGATCAGAGGATGATAGAAACTATTAGCTGCAAGGGTTTATAGTAAGGAGCAAGATATTCACTAAGGACTTTAGCAGACATTGAATCATTTGGATTCTTTGAAGTCAAACTTATTCTTTGTGATTTGTCCACGGCTTTCTTCCCAGTTTCGCATAATCTACTTTTCGGTACTAAATTTTCTATTGAATGTTTCCAATATAATGATATACAGGAAGCATAAGGAGGTATATAATTTCGGACGAGAATATTTATGAAAATATTCTCAGAAATATCGAAGATATTGATGATGATATTTTGGAATTTCTAAGTTCGATGGTTGATGGAGAAAGATTTTCTGCAAGATTTTTAACATGACTTCGGAGCAAGATATTCTCTAAAGATTTCAACGAATCCAGAATTACCTGAATTCTTTGAATATAGGGTTTAATCCTTGTATTTGTCCTTGGTCTCATTCGTGGTTAGCTCAATCCTTTTTCCAGTTCCAACATTTATGAGCTTTTCTAACATATTATTCTTTATTATCAAACTTCCGATGACTAAGGTCATCTACGGTTGCCTACAGTTTCTGTTGCTTCATTCAGCTTTTTCAGCATTCAGAGTATCAATTCGTAAACTGGGTGCCTTTTCCAAAATTTTAGAATGGAAGATCATTATTCTAAGAGATAAATTTTATACATATAACTGTTGATGTAGATATGTTGTGAGTTTTCAAAGTACTGATTGCCGATTCCTCTACATTTACTGTTACCATATCTGAATCAATGGTTATCGATCCGAGGTGATTTCAAGAGAATTGTGTTTTTAGATGATTAAACGTTGACGGTAATATGGTGGAATATAAAAGGTTGCCCGGTAACAATAAAAGAGCATATATATAAATCAAGGTGATAATAAGGTTGTCTCAAACGAAAAGTCGAAGTTGATTTACTGAAGCTGTGACAAAATTTGCTACTTTGAAAAGGGATCGCAAAGTTATTTTTGCTAATAAATGCCAAAGGATCTGACGCGGCTACGTGTTAAACTTTTACTCAGTTGCCGAGAGTTTCTCAGGTGCATAACTATATGCATAAATCTTTCCTTTCATAGATGAAGTGCGGTTGATTCATCCTATCGATTGAGGTGTTTTCAAGAATCATGAAAGGTTTGAACGCAGATTGTAATCATCAAGATACAAATGAGGTTTAAGATGAAATCAAGTGGCAAACTTGAAGAATTATTTAGTTTCATATGTTATAATCAATATTTTAATTCATTTTAATTGTCCAATGTTGGTAGTCCACAGTTGATAATCCACATTTAACAGTTCAATAATTCATATATAGTTTAATATATAATATTCGGATTAATTAATACGTTTCGTGACCCGTATTCGTCTCAGACTCGATCACAACTTAAAGTATATATATTATTATAGAATCAACCTCAACCCTGTATAGAGAACTCGATCATTACTGCATATTGAGTGTCTATGGTGGTTCCAAATAATATATATAGATGCGTCGATATGATATGTCAAAACCTTGTATACGTGTCCCGATATTTAAAGTGCGTAAAATAAATAACAGAAATTAAATAACGATAAATAAAGTGCGTAAAGTAAATAACAGAAATTAAATGACGATAAATAAAATTGTGAGAATGTAAATTGCGATAATTAAATTGCGATAAATAAACTGCTATAAATAAAAATATAATCAGTTAGCTAGGAACAGTTAGCTAGGATCTTGTTAGCGTGGTTTCTTAACAAAATTTCATGTTGTTAATTAGTCTGTTTCTAATCAATTTTTATCGTGTTTATTATTTCTTCATTATGCCACTTGTTCGATTCTGGTAAGTCAAAATCCAAATATGAAATTGAATTTGAATGGAAATGGTTATTCTGTGGTGAACGGATACGTATATCGGTAGATGTAAATAGGATAGTAAATGGATGTTGAATCAGATTCGAAGAATGTACAGTATAACCTATTAAAGTGAAATCTAAATATTCCTCGGGTATTACCTACCCGTTAAAATATTTTCACCATTAACAATTTATACGAAAGAATTTTTAATTACAATCTTTATGAAAATATACTTACAGATATATTTTCTTCAGATGTAATCATAGATTAATGAGTTAATATAATATTAATTTCATTTGATTTACCGTTAGAACTAGAATATATAATCTCTAAAACATTGGAGATTACATAATCGTCATGTCGAACGTAGATAAATGATGTAGAATGATACGTAGAGCGATGATTATACTCGAGGTACAGAATGAGACGTTGAGGCATGGATTGTTGATGGTACTGGTGTTGTTGGTGCTGTTGTTGAAGCTGGTAGGTTTTGCACCACGTTTTCCAAGTTGATTACTCGAGCGCGAAGTTCGTTGACTTCTTCCATTATTCCGGGATGATTGTCGGTTCGGACGAGCGGATGAATAAGATCTAGAATTTTAGATAGAATATAATCGTGGCGAGATACTCTGGAAATGAATATGAGAATGGTGTTTCGAATAGGTTCGCCGGTAAGTGCTTCAGGTTCTTTGCCAAGAGTGCAGGTTGGTGGGTGAAAAGGATCGCCTTTTTTCTCGTCTCCATCGGTTAAGTCGACTACGAACCCATCAGATGAATTAGGGATGGTTGACTGGTTGCTCCATTCCGGTTACACTGCTTTCGGAGTTCGAGTGGAAATCCATATCGGAATAGCTGTCGGAATAACTATCAGAATAGCTATCAGAATCTGAGGGACTCGAACTAGTTGAGGGATTCACCTCGTACGATCAGATGAAGGATTCTCGATAAGAAACAGATTATAGGATGTAGATTAGTACCCTGCAATACATAATTTACATATGCATATATAATACTAAAATCCCATAAGTTACGGAGGAAACTACGGAAGCTATCAGGCAAAGGTAACAATAACATATACGCTAAGATATGAATTTATCTATACACTGTCTATTCAATAGAGGCAGTAAGACGTGTCTAGACTTTAAGATGATAAGCAAGTGATTCCCTAAGAATGGTAAGCAGGTAATTTCCTAAGAATGATAAGCAGATGATTTTCGACAAAAATGATAAGCAAAATTTTTGACATGCAGACACGGTCGAAGTCCAGACTCACTAATGCATCCTAACGTCTATCATTTAGATACACTAATGCAAGACCTGGTTCGCTAAGACCACCGCTCTGATACCAACTGTAGAGACCCGTCCTAATCCATCCGGACGAAGTCCATATCGATTATAAATGATTCACAGCAGTTGATTACATCGCGAGGTACTTGACCTCTATATGACACATTTTACAAACATTGCATTCGTTTTTAAAAAAGACAATCTTTCATTACATTGAAAGTTGAAGGCATGCATACCATTTTATAATATATCTAACTATAATTGACTTAATAATAATCTTGATGAACTCAACAACTCGAATGCAACGTCTTTTGAAATATGTCATGAATGACTCCAAGTAATATCTTGAAAATGAGCAAATGCACAGCGGAAGATTTCTTCCATTCCTGAGAATAAACATGCTTTAAAGTGTCAACCAAAAAGTTGGTGAGTTCATTAGTTTATCATAAAAATCATTTCAATATTTTAATAGACCACAAGATTTCATATTTCAATACACATCCCATACATAGAGATAAAAATCATTCATATGGTGAACACCTGGTAACCGACATTAACAAGATGCATAAATAAGAATATCCCCTATCATTCCGGGAAATCCATCGGACATGATAAAAATGAATTTGAAGTACTAAAGCATCCGGTACTTTGGATGGGGTTCGTTAGGCCCAATAGATCTATCTTTAGGATTCGCGTCAATTTGGGGGTCTGTTCCCAAATTCTTAGGCTACCAAGCTTTTTAAAGGGTGATATATGGTATAATGATTCAACCATAGAATAGAGTTGCAAGTACTTGTGTCTATTTCGTAAAACAGTTATAAAAACAGCGCATGTATTCTCAGTCCCAAAAATATATATTGCAAAAGCATTTAAAAAGGGAGCAAATGAAACTCACCTAATGTATTTTGTAGTAAAAATACATATGACAAAATTGAACAACGCAGGGTTGGCCTCGGATTCACGAACCTATATCATTTGCTTATTTATTAATACACATAATTTAAATCGAATAAATATATACATATATATATATATATATATATATATATATATATATATATATATATATATATATATATATATATATATTATATTTTAAATTATATTTTATATATAAATATATTTGTCTCATTAATATTATATTAAGAACACCTACTTTATTATATATGATTATTTATATACAATTTGTTAATACGATTAACACATACCTATATGTAATGTAAATATAACTTTTATTATGTTATATGCACTAAATATCTTTTTATTTACATATATCTTTTGTTTATCAAAACAGTAATTTTGATTATACTAAGTTAATATTGGTAATTATAAAAATGATGATAATATTATTACTAATGTACTTATGTTACTAATAATAGTTCTAATATTTATAAATGGATAATAATACTAATATTTATGAAATTTGTATTATTTTTATAATATTAATAATAATACTAAAAATAATTGAATTTAGTAATGATACTGCTATTAATAGTTTTGATAATAATACTAATAATAAAAATAGTGTTAGTAATAATAATAATTTTAATGAAAAGATAATAATGATAAGATAGAAATGTTAGTTTTCATAAAAATAATATTTTAAATAATAATGGTACTTTTAATAAAATTAATGATTTTAATAGAAATTTTAATAGTCATATTAATAATAATAATAATACTATATATTTTAATAATAATAATGATGATAACAAAAAATACTACCTCAAAGAATAAGTTCCAAAATAAGTGCCCTTGCCCGGCTCGAACCCGCGACCTCCCGCTAACCCATAACACTCTAAGACCACTCCTCCATTACTTCTTCTCTGATCTAATTTGGATTTTTATTTATTTTAACCCGTTTTTAGTTTTTATTTTCTTCACAAACATCTCATAAAATCATAACATCACCAATGATACTTAATTGATTTCTTATCTTCATCATGTATCATATCATACATAACCATCTAATATCATCATCATTCATTGTGATCACTATGTCTATTCATCATCATTATTTAATCCTTCTTCGCCAGGATAGAAATAGAAAAAGAACTAGCAAGTAGAGTTTTCGGTGTATTATAAAACTCGGTTGGTATTAACACACCCCACCATTCTTTCTTTATCATCAACTTTATCTCCCACTTGATTAATTAGTGGACGCCTAATTAGAATCCTAATAACAAGTTGCCAAAGTGGGTCGTGAATGGAGCTAGGATTCGGAATGCATGGGATTTAATAACCAAAAAAAAATATGTATAGTAGCATGAGCATGTTACAGTACGATACCCTGTCTCGTTTGTTTGTACTCTTCCAACTAAATTACATATAGAAAAACTTCGTCCAGCTCATTACTCCACATTACCAACTTCTTTCTTTATTGCCTAAAGTCTTTGTAACCCACTACAACATAAAGGTAAGTGGAGTGGAGGTTGTTGGCATAAAGTCTTGGATTCGTTATAATTAAATCGAAACAGAAATGTACCATATTGGTTTAATGGTTAGTTGGATGGGTTATGTATTCGAAAATTATGAGAGAAGCAGAAATGAAATAAAAAAATATATATGAACGCGTAGGTGTTTTACGGTTTTTGGTTGAAGTTTGTTGATGTTACGGTAATGTTTCAGGTTGCTATCGACTGCATCGGGCAATGGGTTTGTTGTGATAAATCTTCGAATGGTAGAGGACAGAAGCAAGTAGTAGCAGAATCACAGCATGAATTAAATGGGTTCGATAAAGGTTTTGTTTGGGGTTCATAAAACAGAAATAAAGAAGAAGAGAAACAAGTTAGAGGTTGATGATGTGTTGGATTTTGTTCCATTCAAACGGTATTCATCGTCTTCTTCATTATTCATCACGATATCATTGTTAAAACAAAATGGAAACAAAACGTGTTGCAGCAGAAGGTTTAGTAGTGTTCGATCTTTATGTTTTTAATCCTAACAGGAATGGAATTGAACAGAAAAGGAAGGATATGGCAGCGTGTGGTTTTGTAGGTCGTGGTGGAAAACTTGTTAATCTATTTGTGTGTATATGATAATATAAAAAGATAATATGTAAATTGAAAATGAAAAGTAAAAAGAGAAACACAGTAATTTATAATATAATGGTATTGGATTCCTACATTTTGAAATGTCGACCAAATCATTCAACGTAACTGTAGCAGAATTGAAAAGTTTATGTTGTGTAGTGTGGATTAGGTGATATATGATCATATTCGGTGCATGTATAACTAATATAGTATTATTATATTAAAAAGTTAAATAAACGAGACATAATTTTTAGTATTCAATTATGTTGGATCATTCCACCAACAAAACTTCACAGGTTGATATTCCGTGCTTCATTCTTAATCTAATAGAGAAAATACTTAAAAAAAATCTTAAATTTTTATATTAATAATATTTATTTATCTTAATTATTATTTCATATAATCGATCATTAACTATTTAAAATAAAAACTTAAATTAATTATTAGCTCTTACCCCCAAATAGAATATACGAAATGTAAAGATTTAACAAATAGCTCTTTAATACATATTTAATAAGCGTATGAATTATATAACTTATTTTTGAATCATCGTTTATTTCAAGATTATAACAGTTTGAATTTAACTTGCTTAATATTAATCGGAACATTAAACAAGTATTACAATTATTTATTATTCATTATATATATAGATTCATTTTAGAATACAACTTTATTATATCTTATTTTATTTTATTTTACATAATTAATTTTAATAACTACAACATATAATATTTCAAATTGTAATTCCAATTACCATTTATATATATACTATCATTTATATTTACATATATATTTATATATTTATACCTACAGGTTTACACACTCATGTTCGTGAATCGTCGGGTATAGTCAAAGGTCAATCTATACAGGAACACAATTCAAAACTTTTTGAGACTATAACATTATAGACTTTGCTTATCGTGTCAGAATTCTATAGAAATTAAGTTTAAATTTGATCGAAAATTTCCGGGTCGTCACAGATCCGATTTCAATCTCACTGCTTATACTGATGCGGATCATGATGGTTGCCATGTTGATAGAAAGAGCACATCTGGATCAATTCAGATGTTGGGGAATAGGCTAGTTAGTTGGTCATCCAAAAATCAAAATTGTGTGTCTTTATCAACAGCTGAGTCTGAGTACATTGCTGCAGCTCACTGTTGTTCACAAGTTTTGTGGTTGCAAACTCAACTTTTGGACTATGGCTTTAAGATTTCTAAGACCCCAATTTACTTTGATTTACAAAGTGCTATTACAATTACAAGCAACCCGGTCCAGCATTCTAAGACTAAACAAATTGACATTCGTTATCATTTCATTAAGGACCATGTAGAAAAAGGAGATGTAGAGTTATACTTTGTGCCTACCAAAGTGCAATTAGCTGACATGTTCACTAAGCCTTTAGATGAACTTAGGCTAAATTTTTTGATCAAAGAGATTGGCATGGTAGAGTATAGTGCTTGACATTCCTTAGATCTGTTTGGACTTATACTTGGGATATTGTGTTTATAGGGAGTAGATACTTTCTAGGGGGAGCAACCGATTTCTTATGATTTTGTTAACATCTTTCAAGGGGGAGCCTTTTTAGGTATGTGTTAACTTCCTGGGATTAAGTTTCAATGGTTACAAAAGGGGGAGGTAACTCATTGATATCATATTTCAAGGGGGAGTTAATTCATTTTCTTATGAAAATATCAAAATGGTGATTTACTTTCTTGTATATCACATTTTGAGGGGGAGAAAATGGGAGAAAATGAATAGAAAATTATTTTTCAAAAGTGAATTTCATATATTCTTTGTTTATATCTGAGAATGATTCATTAAGGCTTGTATACATCTCAGTATGCAACCCGTTTTAACAATTGGTATCACTGAAGATTTGTACTTTGTACATAATTCAAAATTTTCTAAGTGCAAAATCTTGTTTTATAAAATTCATAAAAATTGAAAAAGATAAAATCTAAAAAGATGTGAATTTTAAACGAATAAATGCTAATTTTAGCATTATACCGAATCTGACAACCAACTGCACAGATTCGGTAAGTTAAAAATTTTCATAAATTGTCTCAGAAATGCTCTTCATAAAAAAAATGTGATAGTCTTGAATATTTTTGATAAAGATTTGTCAAAATTTGAAGTGAATTTGTTTGAATTTGAAAATTGGACTGCATTCGGTATTTAAGGCCCATTCGGTAAAGCCCATGTCTTCAAAATATTCGGTATCTATAAATAGCAGGGTCAAAGTCAAACTTTCTCTCACTTTACTCTAATTGCATACCGAATCTGAACTAATCTACCGAGTCTACCTAATCTACCGAATCCGTCTCTCTGTATCTTCAAATCTTTGGTATATTCTTGTTTTAATCAAATTTAAGTATCACATGTTGTAGATCTGAGATAATTGAACACTTTTAAACCAGAAAATAATGCAAATTACATTATTGTGACACTTAATTTTGAAAAAGTGTTGATTATACCGAATCTGTGTCGAGTTTCTTATTTCTAAGATTAAACTCATCTGATTTGGTTAATTAACAAAAATTCTTGTCAAATCTATGTTAAATTAGTTGATCTATCAATTGACCGAGTCTGATTACATGTTTAATTGAATATTTGATGGATTCTGTACATACCAAATGTGTTCTTACTACTGTATCGAGTCTGTTCAAATGATTAACATGCTTTTCTGCTTTGATTGAGTTGTTAATTGATTATGATCATATTTTTGCATGATATAAGACTAAATATGCATTTTTGGGTGATTATTTGTGATTTTTGAAGATACCGAATCTGTTCTTGGTATTTTTACCGAGTCTGTAATTTGGTACTTTCAAAATTTGAGATTTTCAACTTGATAAATCTTGCATGCTTTATTTAAGTCTTTGGTATGAAAACTCAAGCTTATTTGGTTACAGAATCTCAAGTTTTCATGACTACCGAATCTGCTTGATTTGTGCTTAAATATGACTAAGTGTCGTTCTGATTCTTTGTGTTATATAATTGACTTTGCATGATAATTTTATACTGTAATGAATATCATATGAATGTCATGTTTGTCAATTACTTATTCATATTTGGAATAAATGATTTTTATAACTTAGAAAAACCATAAAAATTATAAAACTTGAAAAATACAAAGGATTTCAAAGGCAAATAAGAATAGAGATATGTGCTTTATGTTGAACATCTTGTGGTCTTCTATTTCTTATTTATACAGCTAAATGGCGAACAATCACTTCATCAACTCTGAAACCAACATTCCCTGCAATTACTGGACTGCAATACTAGAGAGGCATACACTGTGGCCTACTCTAAGCTCAACTGCCAGTGTGCCTGTAACAGATCTGGAGCCACTGAACAGAACTATTAGGTTTGTGGAAGCTACAAAACCTACTGCTGCAAATCCAGAGGGTACACAAGCTCGATTTGAGTTTGAGCTAAGAGGAGTACAAGGAATGAGGAGTATCACAAAAGCTGACTTCAGGAGGATCTTTCAGCTTCCTCTTGTACAGAATGCTCCTGCTTTCCCTGCTACTCAGCAGATGATGTCATCAATCTTTGATATTGGTTATGTTGGAGCTACCAATGTTCCACCGGCTAAATTTCAGAAGAAATACTTGCACTCAAGGTGGTATGTGATCTTCTCAATCATCAACAGATGCTTGTTGATGACAAGGAGTGGATCAGACAGCTTGACGGTGCCAATGCTGAGGCTGTTCTACTCATTCACAAGAGTAGGGACTCCTGACTATGCAGAACTTCTATGGGATTTGGTTCAAGCCCAAGTTGATAAGCCAAGGGGTTCATACATTCCTTGTGAAAGGTTTTTCTATATCTTTATTCATGACGCTATCAATGCTTGCAGAAATGCAAATATATTTGTACCAGGTACACATGGATTACAGATGAAAAGATTTGGGGAGCTGAAGATGAATACCCCGATGGTATCTGATAATCAATTCACTACGACGATTCCAAATTGGCTTGTGAGGCTAGCTGCACCCCAAGACGCTCGAATGCATTCATATTTTGAGGCTGTAGGAATACCTCTTCCGAACCTGGTACAACAAGCACAAGTTGAACCCGCCGCGGTTCCAGCCCCAGAGGTTGTAAAGGAACCTGTAGTACAACCACCCGGGCCAGCTAATCCTCCACTTAGGGTGAACCTCAAACGTTCTAGGGTAGAACACCAAGCTCAACCCATGAGGATTAGGGAACCTAGATCATCTAAGATTGAACCAACCCTTTCAACAACACCCGAAGTGAGCAGTGACACTGATTCTTCAGTAACTGAATCATCTCCTGAATATTCTCCTAAGAGAACACGATTTATGCCTGATGAGATGATTCAGACTCCGCCAACCCAACGAGTAACTAGATCTAGGACTTCGACACCCATCTTCTGCCAAACAGTTACTCCAATCATTGGTGATACGGACAAAGACCTAGAGCCGATTAGGTCACCCTCACCCATCTCCGTATCACATCCAATAATAACAGTAAGTCCTACGCTAAATGAAGCGCAAGCTTCGGTAGGCAAGAGAGCTAAACGCACGGATGGTAAAAAGACCAATAAGCCCATCCAATCTAAATAGGATTTAATAATAAATCCTACACAGCAAGATGCTTCGGCATCTAAGGAAGTAAAGTCTTCCTCTGCAGTAAAGTCTGCGTTGACTCAATCGATTGAGGAAACTCAATCATTGAAGTCCAGAACGGCCGAAGGGGAGCCGAAAAGTCTTGAAAATGTACCCTGCGTATCGGCTGGAAATCCTCCTGTGCCCCAACGTACAACAGGGCCTCGAGGTCCGGCTTATCTTGATGAGGGAGATCTGCAACGTCCCATGGAAACGAGTCAACATGACAATCCTTCGGGATATTTATCAGACTTCCAGCAGACTGATCCCTTGGTTCATGAAAGTGATCCATTGGTTCAAACCACTTCTCTTTCGGATTCTGAAACTCAGGGTCTGGAGGAAGAGTCGTTAACTGAAAGAGATGTACCACCTCATGGTATATCAATGATTTCAGGAGTCGGAGATAGCAATATCTCTGTGAGATTTAAACCGTCCATGAGACTAAAGTCATGGAGGCGGATGCTTCGAAAGAAACTTCGCCGGCGACAACTCCGGTTGTTGCCCAACCTCCATCAGAAGGGGATATCACGAATCTGACTAGTAGTATGTACAGCCCTACATATAAGAATTATACTGCACGATTATCCTTACCGGCCCTCACGGCAAATCAAACCCTTCCCTTGACATCGCCTCCAACCGATGATGTTGTTGCTGTTCCTATTGTCACTTTACCACTATCACCCTCGCGTCCACCAAATTTCTATGATGCTTTGGAGCAAGAATATTTCAGTCGTATGTTTTCTCGAGTTAATCTTGATGTTCTTCGACGCACTTCGCTTCAAGCATTGTTTCATGCTCGAGTACGATATCCACTTACTTCCTGCTCTTCTCTAATAAGTCCTCACCGTGATAATGAGCATGACGATTCTGATCCTCAGAATAGTCATGAGGGGGAGATAGGAGTAGATGGAGATTATCTAACGGTGAACATTTCAACTAAGGGTGGTGGTGTGAGGTCTTCATCAGCTTCTCAAGCTCAACAGGTTCAGACGGAATCAGAAATGATTTCTACTCATAATGAAATTGATGATAAGGAGCCTGAGCAAGTTATTATTCCAATTGTACTTTTAGAGGCTGATGGTGGACCGGTAGATGAGGATTTGAACTTAAGTGATTTTTATCTTGAAGAAACAGATGATGATGATGAGTTTGTCATTCTAAGCAAATTATATTCAGTATCTTCAATCTCGGAAAATGTACAGATTGTAGATGAAGGGAATCCTGATCCAGTAACTGAAAGTGATGATGAAATGGATTCTTCTGATGACGATGAAGACAATCTTTATGTTAATCCAAATGATGATGATATCTTTGACCATATTGAAGATGATAATGTTCCAACTGATGATGCGACTAATCCTACTGATCATTCATCGAATTCTACACCTTCATCGAGTTTAAATCTAACAAATGCTAATGAAAGCTCAACTTCTGGTACATCTACATCAAGTGAAACAATGAATTCCAGATTCAAATACAACCATGGTATATTCTGTAAGAATCGGGAACAAAGATTGTTATTGGGAGTTGAACATGATTTCATAACTTTACGAAACACATTCATCGAGGAGAATGCTTACAAGATCTTTCGCATTAACGAAACACCAAGGAGTAAAAGATTTACTTATATAGGTTCACGATTGCTTCCAGCAAGTGAAAGAAACTGGTATGAGTTTATGTGGAGGAAACACATCAACAAAGATGAAGATGATTTGTGGCTTCAAAGAAAATATCGTATTTCAAAATTGTTGAATATTACTCGAGTCAGAGCAGAGATAAGCGAGAAAAAAGATGTCATCAGTCAGTTCCATGTTATTAGAGAAGATGAGAAGGAATACAAGTTTACAGAAGCAGATTTTCATAATCTAGATATGCTTGATATCATTCACATCTACAACTACCTCCGTATCATCACCATTCGACCTTTTGCTAAGGCTCAAGCTTTGGAAGCTGTGAAAAGATACATGATGGAGACAATCGAACTGATGAGACATGAAGATTTTCAAATTGGTCTCGAAGCGAATAGGAAAAAGATTCGAATAACTTATCCGAATCAATACACAGAGGGACTAAAGGATATGAGAATGTTTCAAATGCAATTCGAACCCGAAGGGTTTGTATTTGTGAATTCTCATAAAGAAAAAGTGTTCATCCGCACTGATGAGATGAACAAATACTCAGATGGTACACTCAAGGCTGCACTGAAGTATCTTAAAATTCATCAAAGCAAGTTTGATGACATTGACATGAAAATGGGTCTTGGAGAGTTTATAAATCATATTAGAGATCGTCTGAAGCTCCGGATCCGTACAAGACAGTTTGAGATTCTTCGTGGCTAGAGAAAGAGAATGTATTTCAAAGAAATGGATGAATATCCATTACATGAGGGAGTTCCAAGAAAAGCGTGGGGCGTCTGGAAACCTTCTAAGCAGATTTCAGAAAATCAAGTAGAAGTTTCGAAACCAGATGGCACACGATGGAAACTAACGTTTGGACCTCTCAAGATTACTCAATAGGATTATATTGTAAAGTTCACATTTAACACTAAGGGGGAGATTGTTAGGACCCCGAAGTTGTATAGTGTTAATGTGAAATAAGCTTAAATGATGGTTCCTTAGAAGAGGGCTATATAAGGAACCTAAGTAGTCCTAATTAGATAGCCATTGTATTTTAACTGAGTTCTAGAAGCTGTGGAATGTAAATCTTATTGATTCTCTCTCATACCGAATCTCCTTTATACTTACCGAATCTCATTCTAACTTGTCTTTTCTTCTAATCTCAACATGATCTGACCTATCATTTTAGTTTTGTTTTTAAATTTCATATTGAATGCGAATTTATGAGAGTGTAGTTTCATTTTAATGATAATTAATGGCCGTAAAACACATATTTGAAGTCACTACATTCTCCACAAAATCGGGAAAAATTTGTGGATAATTTTTCGAAAAAATTCAATTGCGGATTAGGTCCATTTTCGCAAGATAACTAGAAAACGGCGCTACGAGCAACACTTCCTTAAGGCCTTCCCCCGTTCGAAGCAATTTAAATTTCGAAAATGATATTTTATTATTTTTAAAGGTGAATTTTTCACTTTTAGATATTAGGATAAGTAATACCTTCACATGTGAATTGTTGTGCGTGTTTAAATACCACAATAATACTTGTTTTTATTTAATATTGTATTTAGGTACATCAAAAATCATGTTGGAGCTACTATCTCACCACTAGGAATAAAACGTTGCTGCTTTTATAACGTCTTAGTTTTATTATTGGAGTAGTTTTAGCCGCTTTTTTATTTCTCTATATTCATAACCTAATTTTTGTTTTTATGTCTAAATACCATATTAAATGCGAATATATGAGAGTGTGGTTTCATTTTAATGATAATTAATGGCTGCAAAACACATATTTGAAGTCATTACATTTTCCACGGAATCGGACAATTTTGTGGAGATTTTTCCGAAAAATTTTCAATTGCAGATTAGGCCCATTTTCGCAAGATAACTAGAAAATGGCACTACGAGAAAGACTTCCTTAAGGCTTTCCCCCGTTCAAAGAAGTTTAGATTTCGAAAAGATATTTTACTATTTTTAAAGGTGAATTTTACACTTTTAGATCTTAGGATAAGTAATACCTTCACATGTGAATTGTTGTACCTGTTTAAATACCACAATGAATAGTTATTTTTATTTAATATTGTATTTTGGGACATCGACAATCATGTTGGGGCTACTATCTCACCACTAGCTACAAAATGTTGCTGCTTTTATAACGTCTTTGTTTTATTGCTCGAGTATTTTTAGCCGCTTTTTTATTTCTATCAATTCATAACCTTATTTTTGTTTTTATTTCTAAATTTCATATTGAATGCAAATATATGAGAGTGTAGTTTCATTTTTATGATAATTAATGGCCGCAAAATATATATTTGAAGTCACTACATTTCCACAAAATCGGGCAAAATTTTGTGAATAATTTTTCGAAAAACTTCAATTGCAGATTAGGCCCATTTTCGCAAGATAACTAGAAAACAGTGCTACGAGCAAGATTTCCTTAAGGCCTTCCCCCCTTTCGAAGCAATTTTGATTTCGAAAATGGTATTTTACTATTTTTAAAGGTGTATTTTTCAATTTTAGATCTTAGGATAAGTAATACCTTCACATGTGAATTATTGTGTCTGTTTAAATACCACAATGATACTTATTTTTATTTTATATTGTATTTAGGGACATCGAGAATCATGTTGGGGCTACTATCTCAACACTAGCTACTAAACGTTGCTGCTTTATTACGTCTTTGTTTTTTTGCTTGAGTATTTTTAGCCGCTTTTTTATTTCTCTAGATTCATTACCTTATTTTTGTTTTTGTTTCTAAATTTCAAATTGAATGCGAATATATATGAGTGTAGTTTCATTTTGATGATAATTTATGGCCGCAAAACACATATTTGAAGTTAGTACATTTTCCACAAAATCGGGCAAAATTTAGTGGATTATTTTCCAAAAAAATTTCATTTGCAGATTAGGCCCATTTTCGTAAGATAACTAGATAACGGCTCTACGAGCAAGACTTCCTTTAGGCTTTCCCCCGTTCGAAGCAGTTTAGATTCTGAAAATGACATTTTACTATTTTTAATGATGAATTTTGCACTTTTAGATCTTAGGATAACTAATACCTTCACATATGAATTGTTGTGCCTGTTTAAATACCACATTGATACTAGTTTTTATTTAATATTGTATTTTGGTACATCGAGAATCATGTTGGGGCTACTATCTCACCACTAACTACAAAGCGTTGTTGCTTTTATAACGTCTTGGTTTTATTGTTCGAATATTTTTAGCCGCTTTTTTATTTCTCTAGATTCAGAACCTAATTTTTGTTTTTATTTCTAAATTTCATATTGAATGCGAATATATGAAAGTGTAGTTTCATTTTGATGATAATTAATGGCCGCAAAACACATATTTGAACTCACTACATTCTCCACAAAATCGGGCAAAATTTTGTGGAGAATTTTCTGAAAAATTTTCAATTGTAGATTAGGCCCATTTTCGCAAAATAACTAGAAAACGGCGCTACGAGCAAGACTTCCTTAAGGCTTTCTCCCGTTCGAAGCAGTTTAGATTTCGAGAATGACACTTTACTATTTTTAAAGGTGAATTTTGCACTTTTAGATCTTAGGATAAGTAATACCTTCACATGTGAATTCTTGTGCCTGTTTAAATAACACTATGATACTTGTTTTATTTAATATTGTATATAGGTACATCGAGAATCATGTTGGGGCTACTGTCTCACCACTAGCTATAAAATATTGATGCTTTTATAACGTCTTGGTTTTATTAGTCGAATATTTTTTGTCACTTTTTTATTTCTCTAGATTCATAACCTTGTTTTTGTTATTGTTTCTAAATTTCATATTGAATACGAATATATGAGAGTGTAGTTTCATTTTTATGATAATTAATGGTCGCAAAACACATATTTGAAGTCACTACATTCTCCACAAAATCGGGCAAAATTTTGTGGAGAACTTTCCGAAATATTTCAATTGCAGATTAGCCCAATTTTCTTAAGAGAACTAGAAAACAGTGCTACGATCAAGAATTCCTTAAGGCTTTCCCGTGTTCGAAGCAGTTTAGATTCCGAGAATGACATTTTACTATTTTTAAAGGTGAATTTTGCACTTTTAAATCTTAGGATAACTAATACCTTCACATGTGAATTGTTGTGCATGTTTAAATACCACTATGATACTTGTTTATATTTAATATTATATATAGGTACATCGAGAATCATGTTGGGGCTACTATCTCACCACTATCTACAAAACGTTGCTGCTTTTATAACGTCTTGGTTTTATTATTCAAGTATTTTTAGCCGCTTTTTTATTTCTCTAGATTCATAATCTTGTTTTTGTTTATGTTTCTAAAATTCATATTGAATGCGAGTATATGAGAGTGTAGTTTCATTTTGATGATAATTAATGGCCGTAAAACTCATATTTGAAGTCACTACATTCTCCACAAAATCGGGCAAAATTTTGTGGAGAATCTTCCGAAATATTTCTATTGCAGATTAGCCCTAATTTCGCAAGATAACTAGAAAACGGCACTAGGAGCAAGATTTCCCCTAAGGCTTTCCGCCGTTCAAAGTAGTTTAGATTCTGAAAATGACATTTTACTATTTTTAAAGGTGAATTTTGGACTTTTAGATCTTAGGATAAGTAATACCTTCACATGTGAAAAGTTATGCCTGTTTAGATACCACAATGATACTTGTTTTTATTTAATATTGTATTTAGGGACAACTAGAATCATGTTGGGGCTACTATCTAAACACTAGCTACAAAACGGTGTTTCTTTTATAACGTCTTTATTTTATTGTTCGTGTATTTTTAGCCGCTTTTTTATTTCTCTAGATTCATAACCTTATTTTTTTTTTCTAAATTTCGTATTGAAAGTGAATATATTAGAGTGTACTTTCATTTTGATGATAATTAATGGCCGCAACACACATTTTGATGTCACTACATTCCCCAAAAAATCGGGCAAAATTTTGTAGAAAATTTTCCAAAAAAATCACAATTGTAGATTAGGTCCATTTTCGCAAGATAACTAGAAAACGGTGCTACGAGCAAGACTTCCTTAAGGCTTACCCCCGTTCAAAACAGTTTAGATTTTGAAAATGACATTTTACTATTTTTAAAGGTGAATTTTGCACTTTTAGATCCTAGGATAAGTAATACCTTCACATGTGAATTGTTGTGCCTATTTAAATACTTCTATGATACTTGTTTTTATTTAATATTGTATCTACGTACATCGAGAATCATGTTACAGCTACTATCTCATCACTAGCTACAAAACGTTGCAGCTTTTATAGCGTCTTGGTTTTATTGTTCGAGTATTTTTAGCCATTTTTTATTCCTCTAGATTTATAACCTTATTTTGCTTTTGTTTCTAAATTTCATATTGAATGCGAATATATGAGAGTGTAGTTTCATTTTGACGATAATTAATGGCCGCAAAACATATATTTTAAGTCACTACATTCTGAATAAAATCAGGCAAAATTTTGTGGATAATTTTCCGAAAAATTTTCAGTTGCAGATTAGGCCCATTTTCGCAAGATAACTAGAAAACGACGCTATGAGCAAGACTTACTTAAGGCTTTCCCACGTTCAAAGCATTTTAGATTCCGAAAATGACGTTTTACTATTTTTAAAGGTGAATTTTGCACTTTTAGATCTTAGGATAAGTAATACTTTCACATGTGAATTGTTGTGTCTGTTTAAATACCACAATGATACTTGTTTTTTTAATATTGTATTAGGGACATTGAGAATAATGTTGGGGCTACTATATCACCACTAGCTACAAAACGTTGCTGCTTTTATAACGTCTTTGCTCGAGTATTTTTAGCCGATTTTTTATTTCTCTAGATTCATAAGCTTGTTTTAGTTTTTGTTTCTAAATTTCATATTGAATGCGAATATATGAGAGTGTATATTCATTTTGATGATAATTAATGGCCGCAAAACACATATTTGAAGTCACTACATTCTCCACAAAATCGGGCAAAATTTTGTGGAGAATTTTTCGAAATATTTCAAATGCAGATTAGCCCCGTTTTCTCAAGATAACTAGAAAATGGCTCTACGAGCAAGATTTCCTTAAGGCTTTCCCCCGTTCGAAGCAGTTTAGATTCTGAAAATGACATTTTACTATTTTTAAAGGTGAATTTTTCACTTTTAGATCTTAGGATAAGTAATACATTCACATGCGAATTGTTGTGTCTATTTAAATACCTCTATGATACTTGTTTTTATTTAATATTGTATCTACGTACATCGAGAATCAGGTTAGGGCTACTATCTTTTAACGACCCGTCCTAATCCATCTGGACGAATACATTACATTTGGTTACATCGCGAGGTACTTGACCTCTATATGATACATTTTACAAACATTGTATTCGTTTTTAAGAGATAAACTTTCATTTCATCGAAAGTTGACTACATGCATACCATTTCATAATATATCCAACTATAATTGACTTAATAATAATCTTGATGAACTCGACGACTCGTATACAATGTCTTTTGAAATATGTCATGAATGACTCCAAGTAATATCTCTAATATGAGCAAATGCACAGCGGAAGATTTATTTCATACCTGAGAGTAAACATGCTTTAAAGTGTCAACCAAAAGGTTGGTGAGTTCATTAGTTTATCGTAATCATTCATTTCCATCATTTTAATAGACCACAAGATTTTCATTTCCATTTCTCTTAAATATACGTCTCATGCATAGAGACAAAAATAATCATTCATATGGATTGAACACCTGATAATCGACATTAACAAGATGCATATAGAATATCCCCATCATCCCGGGACACCCATCGGACATGATAAATTTCAAAGTACTAAAGCATTCCAAATTCCAGAATGGGGTTTGTTAGGCCCATAGATCTATCTTTAGGATTCGCGTCAATTAGGGGCCATTTTCCTAATTCTTAGATTACCAGGCTAAAAGGGGCATATTCGGTTTCGATCCATTCAACCATATAATGTAGTTTCAATTACTTGTGTCTATTTCATCAAACATTTATAAAAGCGCATGTATTCTCAGTCCCAAAAATATATATTGCAAAAGCATTTAAAAAGGGAGCAAATGAAACTCACGATACAATATTTTGTAGTAAAAATATTCATACGGCGATACTGAACAATGCAGGGTTGGCCTCGAATTCACGAACCTATATCAATTGTATTTCTATTAAAACATATAATAGAAATATCATAATTTCATTTATTAGTATATATTATTTATATATTTTTTGTAGTTATATAATATTTATACTAGATTCCATTTAAAAACATATACTTTATTTTGTATCTTAAATTATATGTTATATATCTTTATTTTGTATATGTATTTAAAGTGATTAATAGAGTTATATTAATATCTATATATATATTTAGTATTATATTAAAAATACCTGATTTGTTGTATGTAAGTTTTTATATAAGTAATGTTAATATGATTTATATATGGAATTTTAATATAATTGTAGTATATGTAAATAATATGTTTTATTTACAAAATATTTATTTGTTTAAAATGATAGTTTTGATATTAATGATTTACTAATAATAATAATAACTTTATTAAAAATGATAATATTAATAATAATAATAATAATAATATTGTTAATGATGATACTTTTGCTTAATAATAATAATAATAGTACTAATAGTTACAAAGGTGATACTAATACTAATATTAATGAGAATAATGATAACTTGTATTATTTTTGTAATAATAATAATGATAATCATAATCCTAATCATAATAATAATAATAATAATAATAATATAGCTATTAGTGATAATAATAATTTTCATACTTGTATTTATAATCATAATAAATGAGAATTTTATCATAATACTTATTTTAGTAATAATAATATAATATTAATAACTAATATTCGTAATACTTAATAATAATAATAATTCCCATACTTAATGATAATAATAACATTAATGATAAATGTAATAATAACAATAATAATCATAATAACAATACTAATAATAATAATAACAATAATAATAATAATAATAATAATAATAATAATAATAATAATAATAATAATAATAATAATAATAATAATAATAATAATAATAATAATATAATAATAATAACAGTAATAATAATAATAATAATAATAATAATAATAATAATAATAATAATAATAATAATAATAATAATAATAATAATAATAATAATAATAATAATAATAATAATGACATCAATAATAATAAGAAGAAATTTTGATAGAAAAACTACCTCAAAAGAAGCTTTAAAAGAAATTGTTGCGAACCGGACTCGAACCCCGACCTCTCGTACACCCGCAAACACCCTAAACCATGGAACCATTTCTGTTTTTCTAAATATATACTCAACCTATATCTATATCTTTAACATGGCTTTCTGTGTTCATCTTCTACTTCTAAAATCAAACGATCCAAAACCCATTAACCATACAGAGTGTTTTATGATTTGAATTAGGACTTTCCAACAGAATTTAATCGATCTATATCTGACTTTGAACATCTTGAGAACGAAAAAAAAAAAAAAAAAAAAACATGGAAACCGCTGCTACTGCAGCCTACGGTCTTCAAAAAAAATATTGATTGCGATTTTGGAAGCGTTATAGACACAGGTTATAATACGAAATATGTTTCAAATCAATCCTAAAAACTTTCTCAAACATCAATTGAATCAAAAACATAAACATGACTTCGAATTTCTTCAAGAACACAATAGTTTGACTTTTTGAAGATAAACTTTGACTTCAAAATTTGTACTTGATATTGATAATTGGAATGTGTAAATTTGCAAATAGTTTGGCTAAACAATTCCTAACAAAATTGTATTTATGGATTTTGAAATGGTTTTCGAATTTGAGTTTTGGCAATAAAGTTACAAGAACAGAGTGTGTTCATGTGTTCTTCATATTTTTGATAGAATTTACGAAATTTAAAAGCTGTAATCTTGTATTTGTGATTTAGTGGATAGTGTTAGGTCGACTAGTATCCTTTATTACTGAATTGGATTGTTTATATATATAATTGCTGGTTTACAGAACTAATTTATCAGAAAAATAAAATAATATATAACAAAATTTAGACAATGACATCAAACTGATTTTTGGATTACTCTGGTGATTGAATTCGTGATTTGTACTGGGTTTCGATACAGAAATCAATTTAGATAAAGTATGAAAGTTACAGGTAACAAATTTTGTGATGTCTTTACAAGTTTATAATATATTTTTTTATAATTATTATTAATGATTAATAAGTATATTAATATTAATAATAATACTAATTAATAATAATTATATTAATACTAATACTGATTAACAAAAATAGAAAATCTAAATATAATAATAATAATAGAAATACTAATATAAATGATAAAAACAATAGATTGTATTATTTTCTAGTGCTCATAATTATTATAATGATAATAATAATAATTTATAAAAATAATAATAATTCTTAATGAAAATGGTAATAATAATAATATTTAATAATATTACTAATATTAATCATATAACTAAAATTATAACTTTGCTACTAGTTATAATAATAATGATATTAACAAATCAAATGTAACAATTTCGATTTAATAATTTTTGATATTAATATTAATAACAATAATGAATGTAATAATAATCATATAATAATTATAATTAAACTTGTGATTACTTTTAATATATTTATATTACAATTTATATCATATATTATATGAATACATCTATTGAATATTTAATATTTATACATTTTATAAATATTTCAATATAATAGTTATTAATAGAAACCTTTTATATTTATAACTATATAGATTTATAATAATATCATATATCTATTTATAACAACTTATTTATTTTATTTATTATTTTACATTTTTAATTCCAATTGATAAAAGGGTATTTTATTTATTCAAAATATTAGATATACGCTTATATTTATATTTATATCTATATATGTATTTACATATTTATTTACATGCAATTGTTCGTGAATCGTCGGGAGTAGTCAAAGGTAATTGGTCATATGAACATAGTTCTGAAACTTTCGAGACTCACCATTACAGACTCTGCTTATCGTGTCGAACTTATATAAAGATTAAGTTTAAATTTGATCGGAAATTTCTGGGTCGTCACATATCTCACCACTAGCTACATAACGTTGTTGCTTTTATAATGTCTTTATTTTATTGTTCGAGTATTTTTTGCCGCTTTTTTATTTGTCTAGATTCATAACCTTATTTTTGTTTTTGTTTCTAAATTTCATATTGAATGTGAATATATAAGAGTGTAGTTTAGTTATGATGATAATTAATGGACGAAAAACACATATTTGAAGTCACTACATTCTCCACAAAATCGGGCAAAATTTTGTGGAGAACTTTCCGAAATATTTCAATTGCAGATTAGCCCAATTTTCTTAAGAGAACTAGAAAACAATGCTACGAGCAAGAATTCCTTAAGGCTTTCCCGTGTTCGAAGCAGTTTAGATTCCGAGAATGACATTTTACTATTTTTAAAGGTGAATTTTGCACTTTTAAATCTTAGGATAACTAATACCTTCACATGTGAATTGTTGTGCATGTTTAATGTGAAGACCCGTCCTAATCCATCCGGACGAAGTCCATATCGATTATAAACGATTCACAACAGTTGATTACATTGCGAGGTACTTGACCTCTATATGATACATTTTACAAACATTGCATTCGTTTTTGAAAAGACAATCTTTCATTTCATCGAAAGTTGACGACATGCATACCATTTCATAATACATCTAACTATAATTGATTTAATAATAATCTTGATGTACTCAACGACTCGAATGCAACGTCTTTTGAAATATGCCATGAATGACTCCAAGTAATGTCTCTAATATGAGCTAATGCACAGCGGAAGATTTCTTTCATACCTGAGAATAAACAAGCTTTCAAGTGTCAACCAAAAGGTTGGTGAGTTCATTAGTTTAACATAAATAATCATTTTCATCATTTTAATAGACCACAAGATTTCATATTTCATTTCTCATAAACATACGTCCCATGCATAGAGACAAAAATATCATTCATATGGATTGAACACCTGGTAATCGACATTCACAATATGTATATAAGAATATCCCCATCATTCCGGGATCCTCCTTCGGACATGATATAAATTTCGAAGTACTAAAGCATCCGGTACTTTGGATGGGGCTTGTTGGGCCTGATAGATCTATCTTTAGAGTTCGCGTCAATTAGGATGTCTGTTCCCTAATTCTTAGATTACCAGACTATATAAAAAGGGGCATATTCGATTTCGATCATTCAACCATATAATGTAGTTTCAATTACTTGTGTCTATTTCGTAAAAACATTTATAAAAATTGCGCATGTATTCTCAGCCCAAAAATATAAAGGGTAAAAAGGTAAATGAAAATCACGCATATAAATATTGTAAAACAGTTAATAAAGCATTTGCATGTATTCTCAGCTCAAAAATGTAATGAGTAAAAAGGAGCAAATGAAACTCACCATACTGTATTTTGTAGTAAAAATACATATGACGTCATTTAACAAGTGTAGTGTTGACCTCGGATTCACGAACCTATATTATTCATATATTTATTAAAACATATACTTGTAATCGAACAAGATTAGATATTATTATTAAATGTTATTTCAGTAACTTGTATGTTTCATTGGTAATTATATTAAATATATTTATTTTATATACTTTAGATAAGTAATTAGTATTTATTATGAAAATATGAATGTTGTTATGCGATATGATTTAAATACATTCTTATGTAGCTATTTATTTGGTAAAATAATATCAATAATAATAAATAAAAATTTATATCTTTTTATGATAATAATAATAATACTAAAAGTAATTAGATTTAGTAATGATATTGCTATTAATAGTTTTGATAATATTACTAGTAATAAAAGTAATGTTAGTAATAATAATAATTTTAATGAAAAGATAATAATGATAATAAAATTGATTATAGTAATAATTTTATTTCTAATATTGGTAATAATAGTAATTACTTAACAACAATCAATAATAAATAATAATAATAATAATAATAATAATAATAATAAATAAAAATAATGAAATAATAATATTAAGAGTTTTTGTAATAACTACCTCAAAGGAGTAGCCCTTAAACAAAAATGCCCAAGTCCGGGTTTGAACCCGCGACGTCCCGCTAACTCGATAACATCCTTAACCATTCTCCTTTTTCTAAAGAGAATGCCCGCGCCCAAGCTCGAACTCAAGACCTCTCGCTTAACCATTTTCTCCCAAACTACTAACCACTTATAACTTTCTTGTTATAATTCACTCGATTATTTATTTAACATGTAAAAGAACCCGTTATCATCTAACCTCATCATCATATAATCTAAGCATCATCATCAATACCATCATAAATATCAACCTCGTTTATAGTATATACATCTTTTATCACCATCTTAATTCTAATGTCTATCATCTCTTTTCAACGATTACTTCTATCCGTCTTCATCATCATTATAAGAAGTAAAAAATAAAAAATAACCCGATGATAGGTAGTAACGAATCAGATCAGGCCATGATAAATTGTTTCAAGGCCCAACACTTCATATATTCTTACGGCCCAGTAGGCTCAGCAGCCCGTATGTACAAACAAAGAAGAAAAAAAATAATCGTTTGTTAATCAAAAGGCTTACGGCCCACACTAGTTTCCCAAGCCTTCTGTACATAATTTGTGGTTCCCTTTATTTGAAATTTTCACTTTTACACGCATGCATATTGAAGTAGGGCATAATTTAATAGTTAATTCCATTTGTATCACTATCACCATCGAATACTTTAGCAAGTGGGGAAACAAGAATTTGTTAGTCATGAGCTTTTATGAAAACATGTGGTACGTAATGTTTTGGATTCAAGGATAATATCTGTCATAACCCGTCCTTAACCGTAAGAACGTGTTAGATAACGTATGATTTCATTGCGAGGTATTGACCTCTATATGCGACATTTTTAAAAGAAAAACTGCATATATTATACATTACAAACCATGATTCTTATTTTTGATACAAGCTTTGGACGAAATAAAGATGATTATCGTTTAGCGATAATCTTCGACTTACAAACTTTACAAATGATGATAACAACACGATTTCTAGCATATTTTACAACACAAGTTCTTGGATATGCAGTCTTATTTTTGACACAAATATGCGTACGCAAGATCCTGCTCAAATTCAACATAATGCAGCGGAAACTTCTAATTATCACCTGATAATAAACATGTTTAAAACGTCAACATAAAGTTGGTGAGATATAGGTTTAGTGCCGGCAGCAATATATATATAGACCACAAGATTTCGTATATAAACAGTTTAATAAAAATATTCTAAGTGGTTGAGCACTTGGTAACCATACTTAACAATTAATCACGTCGCATATTCCCTTTAATATGAAATCTTACTACACTGTACCAAGTGTAGTCACGAAACGAAGTACTGTGCAACCGTTGAATACTGGTCGTCCAGTCCGGTTGGGGTTGTCAAGCCCGATAGATCTATCAACAGGATTCGCGTTTACAATACCGCTGTAAATATTAGTTACCAAGCTACAGGGAAGTATGCCAGTGGTACAACTCAACGTAGAATATATTTTTCAGTTACTTGTGTCCATAACGTAAAACATAAAATACATGTATTCTCATCCCGAAATATTTAGAGTTTAAAAGTGGGACTATATACTCACTTTCGTCTTGAAGATATATATATTTTGACTTGGTCTCCCGGTTGATATCACGAACCTATCCATATATAATATATCAATACCTTTTCTTTTTAAACAACGTCACATATATATTCTTGTTATACTTTTAATACTTTTTATAATTCCTTAGTCCGTAGTTAGCAGTTCGTTGTTAGTAATTCAATTTTAATGGTTCATATTTAGATGTTTAATAAACCCCCAACGAAATAAATAAAACCCCCAACGTATATGTATTGGTCGAGATTAATCTTGACCCACGGTACCGGTGTTGTCAAATGACGTGTTGCGTACATAAAGTACCGGTGTTGTCAAATGACGTGTTGCGTACAAACATGGGATCTTATGATTAATCTTCTCGTGTTGTTTACGGGTGATCCTGAACCATATAAAATTGAATTATGAGTACATATATATAAAATATCATGTTATCTTAAAAAGATGTGATTTATTTTAATTTTCTCCAATTAATCCCGAAGTTAAACTAGTCTTGGATAGCCAATTTTGTTTCGGTCATAGTTTCTTCGTTACAACTCCGTTTTCGTTGATTCAACTTGCCATCTCCTTGGATCGAGTTCCTCTTTAAGACTATGAACTGTAAATATCTTAGTTTGTATTCAAAATCACACGGCATAGGTGAAACTTTAGTGAAACTTATGAAGTTAAACCTTTTCCTTTATGTAGGCAACCTTAAATGATTATTTTTCTAAAAATACTTATACTTTGAATTAAATCATGAAATTTTTATGTGTTACCATATTCATAGTAAAAATCATTTTTCCAGAACATAAACCTTCAATTCAAAGTTTAAGATGGTTTTTAATTATCCAACCCAAAACAGCCCCCGGTTACACTCCGACGTCGTAAAAACAGTTTTTAAGGTGTTCTTTGAAAAACCAAGTTATACCTTGTTAAATTAGCATATATTTAAGTTATATTACAGGTCTTGAAGTATTTTAAAAGTTAAGTTAGAAGGATCTATTTAGTTTGCAAACAAGTTTGAAAACATTCAAACTATGTTCTTGTTGTTAAAATTGTATACCACAAAATATGATAGCTATATATATATGAATCGAATAAGGTTATGAACATAGATACTACCTCAAGTTCCTTGGACAAGATTTCTGTAAAAGAGGAGTAAGAACCTAGAACCAAAAGGGTGATGGAATTGGATGAAAGATTGGAAGTAAGTTTGTGTTCTTGGAAGGATTTCTTGAAGTGTTTTTGTAAGGTTTTCTTATGAGATTTAAGTGTTGTTTTTGAAGCTAAATGATGGAGAAAATGCTTGGAGATGATCAAGTATGAAGTTAAGAGTATTTTGAGAGAGAAATGGAAGTGTAAATATGAGAAAATGGGGTGAAGAAATGGTGTGCATGCATAAAAACGTTTTTAGGTTATAAAGGAAAAAAAAGATACCTAACTTTGTTTTCTTGCTAAATAATTCATGCTACTTGACAAATGGTTGGTTCCACATGTTTCTTAATCATTTAAGGCTGCTAAGGAGCAGATTTTTTTATTGGTATATACCAATAGTAAATACATCTAGAAGCTGCGTATGATACGAGTACATATACTCTAGATATACGTATAGAAATTTTGTGAAAAATGGAATGAGGATTCAAATATAGCTATCTTTTGTGAATACACTTATATGGTTTTATGTATTTAAGTTCTTAAAAGTGATTAAATTCATTACTTATACGATATATGTATAAACATTATAGGTCATAAGTATTTAAGTCAAATAACGTTGCGTATGGTTATCGTTTTGAAAACTTAAGTTAGTAGTTTCAAAATATACATATAACTTATTGTTATTAATACAAAATGAGATATTAAAACATTCTTAGATCATGTTAAATATGTATATATACATATATATACACAAACGTATAATTATCATATGTTATATAGTTCGTGATATCATCGGTCAAACTAGACGGTCAAACGTTGTGTAAAACTCTTTTCAAAAACATAAATCTTAACAATTTGGATTGCTTATCATGTTGGTAAGGTTTAATTTATGTAAATATTAATCTTACAAGTATAGAATGATCGAAAAAGTGCGGGTCATTACAGTACCTACCCGTTAAATAAATTTCGTCCCGAAATTTTAAAATTGTACCTATTTTGCGTCATCGGGAAACAAGTGTGGATACTTTTGTTTCATTTGATCCTCTCGTTCCCAAGTAAACTCGGGACCCCTTCGAGCATTCCAACGAACCTTAACGATCGGTATGTTGCTCTGCTTGAGCCGTTTAACTTCACGATCCATGATTTCGATTGGTTCTTCGATGAATTGTAGTTTCTCGTCGACATGGATTTCTTCAAGAGGAATGGTGAGGTCTTCCTTTGCAAGACACTTCTTAAGGTTTGAGACGTGAAAGGTATTATGTACTCCGGCGAGTTGTTACGGTAACTCGAGTCGATAAGCTACCGGTCCAATGCGTTCGATGATCTTGAACAGGCCTACATACCTTGGGTTTAGTTTACCCCTTTTTCCAAAACGTATTACACCTTTCCAAGGTGACACCTTTAACATAACCATGTCACCGATCTGAAACTCTAATGGTTTCCTTCGAACATCGGCGTAGCTCTTTTGGCGACTACGGGCTGTTTTCAATCTCTCCTTGATTTGTACTATCTTCTCAGTCGTTTCGTGTATGATCTCGGGACCAGTTAATTGTCGATCTCCTACTTCATTCCAACAAATAGGAGATCTACACTTCCTTCCGTACAATGCTTCGAATGGCGCAGCTTTAATGCTCGCATGATAACTATTATTATACGAGAATTCTGCTAATGGTAGATATTTATCCCATCCGTTTCCAAAATCGATCACACATGCCCTGAGCATGTCTTCAAGAGTCTGAATCGTTCTTTCACTCTGCCCGTCAGTTTGCGGATGATACGCGGTACTCATATCCAAACGAGTTCCTAGGGCCTCCTGTAGTGATTTCCAGAACTTTGATGTAAATCTACTATCACGATCGGATATAATGGAAATAGGTATTCCATGCCTTGAAACAACTTCCTTTATATACAATCGTAATAGTTTCTCCATTCTATCCGTTTCCTTTATAGGCAAGAAGTGTGCAGACTTGGTGAGACGATCAACAATCACCCAAATGGTGTCGTATCCCCAGGCAGTCTTTGGTAACTTCGTGATGAAATCCATGGTAATACCATCCCATTTCCATTCTGGGATTTCTGGTTGTTGAAGTAACCCTGACGGCTTCTGGTGTTCAGCTTTGACTTTGGAACAAGTTAAACATTCCCCAACATATGTTGCAACGTCTGTCTTTAAATTAGGCCACCAATAATGTGTCTTAAGATCTTGGTACATCTTTCCAACTCCAGGATGTATCGAGTATCTTGTCTTATGTGCCTCATTTAATATCAACTTCCTTAATCCACCCAACTTCGGTACCCAAATACGATTTGCAAAATATCGAATTCCATCTTCCCGCATAACGAGTTGCTTCTCATACTTCTTCATTATTTCATTTCCTATATTTTCTTTAGTAAGTGCTTCTCGTTGAACTTCTTTGATTTGTGAGTTGAGATTCATGCGAATTTTTATGTTCATCGCTCGTACTCGAATTGGTTCTTGTTCCTTTCTGCTTAAAGCATCGGCCACCACGTTCGCCTTCCCGGGATGATAACGAATTTCACAATCATAGTCGTTTATTAACTCGACCCACCTACGTTGTCTCATGTTCAGCTGTTTCTGATCAAAAATATGTTGAAGGCTTTTATGATCAGTAAACACAGTGCATTTAACCCCATACAAGTAGTGTCTCCATATCTTCAATGCAAACACGACTGCTCCCAGTTCTAGATCATGCGTCGTATAATTCCGCTCGTGAATCTTCAATTGTCGGGATGCGTATGCAATAACTTTCTTTCGTTGCATAAGAACGCAACCAAAACCTTGTCGCGAAGCGTCACAATATATTTCAAAATCATCGTTCCCTTCTGGTAACGATAAAATAGGCGCCGTAGTTAACTTCTTCTTTAGTAATTGAAATGCACTCTCCTGCTCATAAGTCCATTCATATTTCTTCCCTTTTTGCGTTAACGCTGTCAACGGCTTAGCTATTCGGGAAAAATCTTGAATAAACCTTCTATAATAACCGGCTAAACCCAAAAATTGACGTATCTGCGTTGGTGTCTTAGGAGTCTCCCATTTTTCAATGGCTTCAATTTTTGCTGGATCAACCTGAATTCCTTTGCTACTAACAACGTGGCCAAGAAATTGCACTTCTTTCAACCAGAAAGCACATTTAGAAAATTTAGCATATAGCTGTTCTTTTCTCAACAACTCTAATATCAACCTTAAATGCTGCTCATGCTCATGCTCACTCTTGGAATAGATAAGAATATCATCAATGAAAACGATAACAAACTTATCTAAATATGGACTACAAACTCGATTCATGAGGTCCATGAATACAGCTGGCGCATTTGTCAACCCAAACGGCATGACCAAAAATTCGTAATGACCATAACGTGTCCGAAAAGCAGTTTTCGGAATGTCCTCTTCTTTGACACGTAATTGATGATAGCCCGACCTTAAGTCAATTTTTGAGTACACACATGATCCTTGGAGTTGATCAAATAAGTCGTCAATTCTCGGTAGTGGATACCGATTCTTGATAGTTAACTTATTTAATTCACGATAATCTATACACATCCTAAAAGATCCATCTTTCTTTTTAACAAATAGAATCGGAGCTCCCCACGGTGAAGTACTTGGTCGTATGAATCCATGATCCAGTAATTCTTTTAACTGACTCTGAAGTTCTTTTAACTCGGACGGTGCAAGTCTATATGTAGCACGAGCCACTGGTGCAGCTCCTGGTACTAAATCTATTTGAAATTCTACAGATCTAAATGGAGGTAATCCCGGCAACTTTTCCGGAAAGACTTCAGGAAAATCTCTTGCCACAGGCACGTCATTGATGCTCTTCACTTTTTCCTTTGTTTCGACTTTATTAACATGTGCTAAGATAGCATAGAACCCTTTCTTCAAGCACTTTTGAGCTTTCAAATAACTAATGAGTTTTAGCTTTGAGTTACCCTTCTCTCCATAAATCATTACTGGCGTTTTATCCTTACGAGGAATGTGAATTGCCTTTTTGGCGCACACAACTTCAGCTCCTATTTTGAACATCCAGTCCATGCCGACTATTACATCAAAACTTCCTAATTCTACGGGTATCAAGTCAATTTTAAACGTTTCTCCGGCTAAATTTATTTTACAATCACGGCAAATTTTATCGGCTTTAATTAGTTTACCATTAGCTAACTCAATCATGTACTTAGCATCGAGAGGTAATGATGAACAATTCAATTTAGCGTGAAAGTCTCTACACACGTAACTTCTATCAGCACCAGTATCAAATATAATAGATGCGGATAAGTTATTAATGGTAAACGTACCCGTAACAAGCTCCGGGTCTTCACATGCCTCTTTAGCATTAATAACAAATGCTCTTCCACGTGCAGGTCCGATATTCTTCTCTGGATTCGGGCACTGGCTCTTATAGTGACCTTGTTTTCCACACCCAAAACAAGTAATGGTAGCCAAAGCAGTTCTATTTGCATTGGTGGCAGGAGTCTTGGTACCATTTGTATTTGTAACGAGAGCCCTACAATCTTCAGCAAGATGCCCCTTTCGATTACATTTGTTGCATACCACATTACAGTAACCAGAGTGATGTTTGTGGCATCGGTTGCATAAAGGATTTTGTCCTTTATAACCAAAGCTTAAACCACTACCCGTACCTTGCGTGTTTTCTTGTTTTTTAAAAGATTGTTGTTGGTTACCTCGATCATAATTTCCATTCCACTTTCTTTTGTTACCTGATACCTTCACATCAGTATTGGATACTTTCTTATCCATGATGACCTGATCCATTAGCTCGTTTGCCATGGTTATAGCTTCATGAATTGTCTTAGGTTTCGATGCTGTAACATTTGCCTTGACCTTTTTGGGCAAGCCATCTTTGTACATTTCAATCTTCCGTTCTTCGGTTGGAACCAATTCAGGACATAGCAAAACTAATTCCATGAATCGCTGATTGTAGTTGGTGATTTCAGTACCAATAACCTTCAGACTTCGTAACTCATCTTCCAACTTCCTAACCTCGTTCCTTGGACAATATTCATTGATTAACATTGTTTTGAATTCTTCCCACGGAGTATCATAAGCTACATCTCCTCCTACAGCCTTCACATAATTTTTCCACCACGTGAGTGCACTATCTTGTAAAGTGCACGATGCGTATTTGGTCATGTCCTTTTCAACACAACCACTGATTTTGAACTCAGTTTCCATCTTTTCTATCCACCGGGTTAAACCGATCGGTCCTTCTGTTCCACTGAATGATGAGGGCTTGCAAGCTTGAAAAGTTTTGTAAGTGCACCCCACACGAGGATTTGGGTTAACTGCAGCACCTCTTGCAGCCTCGACCCATAACATTCTGTCGTTCACTCGCTGATTGATGAGTTCCTGGATTTCTTGTTCCGTCATTCGGTTCAATCACGCCATATTCTTCTATAAGAATGAAAAGAAAATAATTATTCACATGGAATATTATAGATGTAGTGTATATTTACAGTACATTATAGCTTATTAATAATATGAACCAGGTATTATTATAAAAGCCTTTTCTTCTTATTAGCGTTTTATAATTATATCTAGGGTAGTACCTACCCGTTAATGTCCATACTTAATAGCTTAGTACAGAATCAATTACTACCATCTAAATAATACTTAACCATGGAAAATTATTGCATTTCACACTTCACTATTTTACATATGCTTATCTTACATCGAACATTAAGCAAACCACACTAATAATATTATACAAAACATTATATGATCCCATGGTTTAATACGGCAGCGCATCGTTTGGTCTACTTTCTAGGACGTTTAGGTTCAAAGAATCGCTTAACGCTTATCCTGGCTGTCTGCCTATATTTTGGCTGTGGGACTGAAGAACTGGATGCCGGGATAGAACGAATAGGAATAGCGGGAATAGGGGTGGTAGTGTCTAGTGGAGTTGGTGCCACATCATCCTTATTAAACTCAGGATTTGAATTTTCTAATTCATTAGCCTTTCGTTTCTTTCCTAGTTCGAACTCTTCTTTTGTAATTTCCTGTATTTCTTCCTCGGGTTCACTTTCCTCCTCGGGTTCACTTTCCTCCTCGGGTTCACTTTCCTCCTCGGGTTCACTTTCCGGGTTCTCTATAGTCGGTTCATCCGGAATTTGTGAGTCTTCCCCAAAGATATTATTTTCGTCATCGGATAGGTTAATGACTGGAACACCATCTGAAGATTCTGGTTCGGAGTCGCTGAATGTGATAACAAGTTTTGAGCCCGACATCTATCACACAACAACTAACCCATTAGTACTACATAATATTTACATATAAATTTTAACCAACAATGATAAGCAATGGTTTTTAAATCAGACCCGATCAAAGTCCAGACTTACTAATGTATCCTAACGACTTATCAGTTAGACACACTAATGCAAACCTGGTTCGCTAAGACCACCGCTCTGATACCACATGTCATAACCCGTCCTTAACCGTAAGAACGTGTTAGATAACGTATGATTTCATTGCGAGGTATTGACCTCTATATGCGACATTTTTAAAAGAAAAACTGCATATATTATACATTACAAACCATGATTCTTATTTTTGATACAAGCTTTGGACGAAATAAAGATGATTATCGTTTAGCGATAATCTTCGACTTACAAACTTTACAAATGATGATAACAACACGATTTCTAGCATATTTTACAACACAAGTTCTTGGATATGCAGTCTTATTTTTGACACAAATATGCGTACGCAAGATCCTGCTCAAATTCAACATAATGCAGCGGAAACTTCTAATTATCACCTGAGAATAAACATGTTTAAAACGTCAACATAAAGTTGGTGAGATATAGGTTTAGTGCCGGCAGCAATATATATATAGACCACAAGATTTCGTATATAAACAGTTTAATAAAAATATTCTAAGTGGTTGAGCACTTGGTAACCATACTTAACAATTAATCACGTCGCATATTCCCTTTAATATGAAATCTTACTACACTGTACCAAGTGTAGTCACGAAACGAAGTACTGTGCAACCGTTGAATACTGGTCGTCCAGTCCGGTTGGGGTTGTCAAGCCCGATAGATCTATCAACAGGATTCGCGTTTACAATACCGCTGTAAATATTAGTTACCAAGCTACAGGGAAGTATGCCAGTGGTACAACTCAACGTAGAATATATTTTTCAGTTACTTGTGTCCATAACGTAAAACATAAAATACATGTATTCTCATCCCGAAATATTTAGAGTTTAAAAGTGGGACTATATACTCACTTTCGTCTTGAAGATATATATATTTTGACTTGGTCTCCCGGTTGATATCACGAACCTATCCATATATAATATATCAATACCTTTTCTTTTTAAACAACGTCACATATATATTCTTGTTATACTTTTAATACTTTTTATAATTCCTTAGTCCGTAGTTAGCAGTTCGTTGTTAGTAATTCAATTTTAATGGTTCATATTTAGATGTTTAATAAACCCCCAACGAAATAAATAAAACCCCCAACGTATATGTATTGGTCGAGATTAATCTTGACCCACGGTACCGGTGTTGTCAAATGACGTGTTGCGTACATAAAGTACCGGTGTTGTCAAATGACGTGTTGCGTACAAACATGGGATCTTATGATTAATCTTCTCGTGTTGTTTACGGGTGATCCTGAACCATATAAAATTGAATTATGAGTACATATATATAAAATATCATGTTATCTTAAAAAGATGTGATTTATTTTAATTTTCTCCAATTAATCCCGAAGTTAAACTAGTCTTGGATAGCCAATTTTGTTTCGGTCATAGTTTCTTCGTTACAACTCCGTTTTCGTTGATTCAACTTGCCATCTCCTTGGATCGAGTTCCTCTTTAAGACTATGAACTGTAAATATCTTAGTTTGTATTCAAAATCACACGGCATAGGTGAAACTTTAGTGAAACTTATGAAGTTAAACCTTTTCCTTTATGTAGGCAACCTTAAATGATTATTTTTATAAAAATACTTATACTTTGAATTAAATCATGAAATTTTTATGTGTTACCATATTCATAGTAAAAATCATTTTTCCAGAACATAAACCTTCAATTCAAAGTTTAAGATGGTTTTTAATTATCCAACCCAAAACAGCCCCCGGTTACACTCCGACGTTGTAAAAACAGTTTTTAAGGTGTTCTTTGAAAAACCAAGTTATACCTTGTTAAATTAGCATATATTTAAGTTATATTACAGGTCTTGAAGTATTTTAAAAGTTAAGTTAGAAGGATCTATTTAGTTTGCAAACAAGTTTGAAAACATTCAAACTATGTTCTTGTTGTTAAAATTGTATACCACAAAATATGATAGCTATATATATATGAATCGAATAAGGTTATGAACATAGATACTACCTCAAGTTCCTTGGACAAGATTTCTGTAAAATAGGAGTAAGAACCTAGAACCAAAAGGGTGATGGAATTGGATGAAAGATTGGAAGTAAGTTTGTGTTCTTGGAAGGATTTCTTGAAGTGTTTTTGTAAGGTTTTCTTATGAGATTTAAGTGTTGTTTTTGAAGCTAAATGATGGAGAAAATGCTTGGAGATGATCAAGTATGAAGTTAAGAGTATTTTGAGAGAGAAATGGAAGTGTAAATATGAGAAAATGGGGTGAAGAAATGGTGTGCATGCATAAAAACGTTTTTAGGTTATAAAGGAATAAAAAGATACCTAACTTTGTTTTCTTGCTAAATAATTCATGCTACTTGACAAATGGTTGGTTCCACATGTTTCTTAATCATTTAAGGCTGCTAAGGAGCAGATTTTTTTATTGGTATATACCAATAGTAAATACATCTAGAAGCTGCGTATGATACGAGTACATATACTCTAGATATACGTATAGAAATTTTGTGAAAAATGGAATGAGGATTCAAATATAGCTATCTTTTGTGAATACACTTATATGGTTTTATGTATTTAAGTTCTTAAAAGTGATTAAATTCATTACTTATACGATATATGTATAAACATTATAGGTCATAAGTATTTAAGTCAAATAACGTTGCGTATGGTTATCGTTTTGAAAACTTAAGTTAGTAGTTTCAAAATATACATATAACTTATTGTTATTAATACAAAATGAGATATTAAAACATTCTTAGATCATGTTAAATATGTATATATACATATATATACACAAACGTATAATTATCATATGTTATATAGTTCGTGATATCATCGGTCAAACTAGACGGTCAAACGTTGTGTAAAACTCTTTTCAAAAACACAAATCTTAACAATTTGGATTGCTTATCATGTTGGTAAGGTTTAATTTATGTAAATATTAATCTTACAAGTATAGAATGATCGAAAAAGTGCGGGTCATTACAATATCCCATGTTCCTTCCTTTAAATTTATAATCGATGGTGGATGTAAAAAGTGTATTATTCGGCGTGCAAGCTGTCCCAATTCCGATCTTTTTCCTTTACTTTCTTCAACTTCAAAATCATCACATTACATTATTTCCAATATATATATATATATATATATATATATATATATATATATATATATATATATATATATATCCGTTCCCCCTTACTCACTTTAGTTTCATCATCCTGTATTCGTAGCAGTAGTAGCAAACTTTCACGTGGGTTTTGGCTTGTGAGTTGTCGCAAAAGAAGTAAGCAGCAGGTGTAGCGAGAGAGGGAAAAAAATAAATAAAGTAATTGTGTTTCGAATAAATAAGAAAGAAAAGAAAGGATAACCGTAGATGGGTTTGGTGGTTCACGTTTGCTTATCAAATAACAAGTGATAGTGATGATCGTGAACCGAATAGTTGGGGAGAAAAACAAAGGTGATGGGAATTTCTCAAGGTGGTGGTCGTGTAATTGGGTCTCATTTGTTGATCGTGCTTAATCGAAGAAAAGAAATAGTATGGGTTGTCGTTGGTGGCTGTGGTGGTTGTTCATGATGGTGAGATCTCGCGATGGTATTTTATTCATGACAATAAACAAGTATAGTAGAAGTAGTAAATAAAAGTGGGTCTTGTTCGATGGTTGTCTTGTGTATTGATAACAACAAAGAAAGAAAAGAAATTTTGATAATCATGATGAGGTGGTTTAGTGTGGTGGTTCGGTGATGTTGGAGATGGTGGCCGTGGTTGGGTGGTTTGTGGTGTCGATAGTGATGGTTGAAGGGATTGTGAAGTGGCTCATTCATTAAATATGTCATGTATCCTAATGTATGCTATGTATATGTATATATATATATATATATATATATATATATATATATATATATATATATATATATATATATATAAGAGGTAGAGATATGAAAAAAAAAAGAAAAATCATTAGTCAAATTAGTAATAGTAGTACACAGTAATAATAATAATTCATAATATGGTGTCTATTCAGTTTACGGAAAGGTTCACCCAAATTGAAAACAGAATTTAATATTATAATAATAATAATAATAATAATAATAAACATGTGAATATCATACTAGCTTTATACTTTGTTTCTTTCTGCCGACAAAATTTTAGGGAATGGATTTCGTCCTCCGTTGTTAAATAGTAGCGGATAAAAGTACTCAGAAAAAAAATCTCATATTTTTAAATTAACTATATTTATTTATTTTAGTTATTATGGTATAAAATTCGATCATTAACTATTAAATAAAAATTACATTAATTATTCTCTCCCAACCCCAAGTAAAATATGAAAAGTTTTAAAATTAATCAAATAACTTCTAAATAGATTATTAATAAGCCTATAACTTATAAAACTCATTTTTGGATAACCGTTTATTTTAAAATCACAAAAGTTCCTTTTTAACTCGTTTACTATCAATTGAATGACAAATGAGTGTTTCCGTCATTTACTAAATAACTTCGAAATTTTCTTATATATATATAACATACTTTATATATTCATTTTTATAATAAATTTTAATATATCTTATATTAATATACATATTTATTTATAACAGATTGTATATTGTATATAATAGTTTATTAATATTCTTATGCATATTTATTTATATTTACTTATTTATATATATTTATCTATTTACAAATATTAGTTCGTGAATCGTCGGAAATGGTCGAAATCAAATGATTTCATAAAACAAAATTCAAAATTTTGAGACTCAATATAACAGACTTTGCTTATCGTGTCAAAATTAAATAAGAATTAAGTTTAAATTTGGTCGGAAATCTCCGGGTCGTCACAGTACCTACCCGTTAAAGAAATTTCGTCCCGAAATTTGAGTGAGGTGGTCATGGCTAACAGTAAAAAGATTTTCATGACATATACGAGTTGATAATTTGGAGTTTTACCATCATTGAGTAATATGGATAAAACAATTCGTTTACTTGAAGCGTATGAGTGAAACTGTCACAAAAGAGTGAAATGAAGTAAATAGAGAATCGTTTTAACTTTTGACGTAGTCACTGTTGAATTCCAGAATTCAAGGAATTTAAGGAAGTCTTCTAATCAAAAGAAAAATGTATTAGCACGAATTATTAATAACTGTTGGAATTACGGAAGAACAGAAATATCAAGGAACTATTTCCGTGATATGCTTAGAGATTAAATAGAATGAAAGAGTCGTGTGACATGGCACATGATGATGTTATGATCTGTGAGTCATCACGTTTCATTAGAAACTCAGCATGACTTACTGTAATATAATCGCGTTGGCCAAGCGCATTATATTATACTAACTCATGCTTCAGTTCCCAACACTTCTCCACAATTCATTCATAATTTATTTTTTTTGAAAAGCAAGAAAGACTTATATTAAACAATCACGAATAGTACATGGTTGACTGGGCAACCTTAACAACACAATACATCACGAAAGAAATAGAGAAAACAAATTACACCGCCCTAAGCTAATTGCAAAGATTGCAACTAACAAAAGAGAGAAACTAAGGTTGTGAGAACCATTGAAGCCAATCCATAATATGACCCTTGAAACGTCGTGAAATCCAATCGTATGAAAGAACTTGAACCTCGCTAAATAAAGATGGGACCGTCTCGAGCTTATTCTTAGACTTTATACTTAGACTTTACAGAAGTTTCCAATATAATGGAATTCAGAAATACAAAGAGGTAGATAATTTTGGACAAGAATATTTATGAAAATCCTCAGAAATATTGAAGATATTTATGATGATATTTTGGAATTTCTAAGTTCGAAGGTTGATAAAGAAAAATTTTCCGCAAGATTTTAACATGACTTTGGATCAAGATATTCGTTGAAGGTTTCATTGGATCCAGAATTACCTGGATTCTTTGAATATAGGGTTTGGTCCTTGTATTTGTCCTTGGTCTCATTCGTGGTTATCTCAATTCGTTTTCCAGTTCCAATTTTTCTGAGCTTTTCCAACGTACTATTCTCTATCATCAAACTTCCGACAATTAAGGTCGTTTACGGTTATCTACAGTTTCTGCTGCTTCATTCAGCTTTTTCAAAGTTCAATATATTAATTCGTAGGCTGGGTGCTTTTCAAAATTTCAGAATGGAAGGTCATTATTCTAAGAGATAAATGTTATACATATAACTGTTGATGTAGATATGCTGTGATTTTTTCAAAGTACTGATTGCCGATTCCTCTATATTTACTGCTACCATATCTGAATCATTGGTTATCGATCCGAGGTGATTTCAAGAGAATTGTGTTTTTAGATGATTAAACGCTGACGGTAATATGGTGTAATATAAAAGGTTCCCCGGTAACAATAAAAGAGCATACATATAAATCAAGGTGATAATAAGGTTGTTTCGAACGAAAATTCGAAGTTGATTTGCTGGAGCTGTGACAAAATTTGCTACTTTGAAAGGAATTACCAAGTTAATTTGGGTAATAATAACACTAAAGGAATTAGCACAACTACATGTTAAACGTTTACTCAGTTTCCGAGAGTTTTTCAGATGCATAACTAAATGCATCAATCTTTTCTCCCGTAGATGAAGTGCGGTTGGTTCAGAATTGTGGATAGAATATAATCTTGTCGAGTTACCCTGGAAATGAGACTGAAAATGGTGTCTCAAACAGGTTCGCCGGTAAACGCTTCAAGTTCATTGTTAAGAGGTGAATTCGGTTGGTGGAAGGGTTTGCCTTTTGCGCATTTCCATTAATTAAGTCGACTCTTAACCCATCAAATGCATTGATAATGGCTTATTGGTCGATTTCTGTCGATGACGCTGTTTTCGGAGCTTAGGTGAACATCTATGTCAGAATAGCTGTCGGAATAACTATCGGAATAGCTATCGGAATCTGGGGGACTCGAACTGGTTGCAGGATTCATCTCGTACGATCAGATGAAGGATTTTTGTTAAGAAATAGATTATATGATGTAGATTAGTACCCTGCAATACATAATTTACAAATGCTTATATAATACTAAAATCCCATAAGTTACGGAGGAATCTACGGAAGTTGTCAGGCAAAGTTACAGTAACAGATAAGCTAAGATATGAAGTAGGAGATACGCTAAGATATGAATTTAGTCTATACACTATTCATGCAGTCAATTCAGTAAAACGTGTCTAGACTAAGAATGATAAGCAAGTGATTCTCTAAGAATGATAAGCAGGTAATTTTTAACACGAAATGATAAGCAAAACTTTTGACATGCAGACACGGTCGAAGTCCAGACTCACTGATGCATCCTAACGACTTATCAGTTAGACACACTAATGCAGACATGGTTCGCTAAGACCACCGCTCTGATACCAACTGTGAATACCCGTCCTAATCCATCCGGACGAAGTCCATATCGATTATAAACGATTCACAACAGTTGATTACATTGCGAGGTACTTGACCTCTATATGATACATTTTACAAACATTGCATTCGTTTTTGAAAAGACAATCTTTCATTTCATCGAAAGTTGACGGCATGCATACCATTTCATAATACATCTAACTATAATTGATTTAATAATAATCTTGATGTACTCAACGACTCGAATACAACGTCTTTTGAAATATGCCATGAATGACTCCAAGTAATGTCTCTAATATGAGCTAATGCACAGCGGAAGATTTCTTTCATACCTTAGAATAAACATGCTTTCAAGTGTCAACCAAAAGGTTGGTGAGTTCATTAGTTTAATATAAATAATCATTTTCATCATTTTAATAGACCACAAGATTTCATATTTCATTTCTCATAAACATACGTCCCATGCATAGAGACAAAAATATCATTCATATGGATTGAACACCTGGTAACCGACATTCACAATATGTATATAAGAATATCCCCATCATTCTGGGATCCTCCTTCGGACATGATATAAATTTCGAAGTACTAAAGCATCCGGTACTTTGGATGGGGCTTGTTGGGCCCGATAGATCTATCTTTAGAGTTCGCGTCAATTAGGGTGTTTGTTCCCTTATTCTTAGATTACCAGACTATATAAAAAGGGGCATATTCGATTTCGATCATTCAACCATATAATGTAGTTTCAATTACTTGTGTCTATTTCGTAAAAACATTTATAAAAATTGCGCATGTATTCTCAGCCCAAAAATATAAAGGGTAAAAAGGTAAATGAAACTCACGCATATAAATATTGTAAAACAGTTAATAAAGCATTTGCATGTATTATCAGCTCAAAAATGTAATGAGTAAAAAGGAGCAAATGAAACTCACCATACTGTATTTTGTAGTAAAAATACATATGACGTCATTTAACAAGTGTAGTGTTGACCTCGGATTCACGAACCTATATTATTCATATATTTATTAAAACATATACTTGTAATCGAACAAGTTTAGATATTATTATTAAATGTTATTTCAGTAACTTGTATGTTTCATTGGTAATTATATTAAATATATTTATTTTATATACTTTAGATAAGTAATTAGTATTTATTATGAAAATATGAATGTTGTTATGCGATATGATTTAAATACATTCTTATGTAGCTATTTATTTGGTAAAATAATATCAATAATAATAAATAAAAATTTATATCTCTTTATGATAATAATAATAATACTAAAAGTAATTAGATTTAGTAATGATACTGCTATTAATAGTTTTGATAATATTACTAGTAATAAAAGTAATGTTAGTAATAATAATAATTTTAATGACAAGATAATAATGATAATAATATTGATTATAGTAATAATTTTATTTCTAATATTGGTAATAATAGTAATTACTTAACAACAATCAATAATAAATAATAATAATAATAATAATAATAATAAATAAATAAATAAATAAAAATAATGAAATAATAATATTAAGAGTTTTTGTAATAACTACCTCAAAGGAGTAGCCCTTAAACAAAAATGCCCAAGTCCGGGTTTGAACCCGCGACGTCCCGCTAACTCGATAACATCCTTAACCATTCTCCTTTTTCTAAAGAGAATGCCCGCGCCCAAGCTCGAACTCAAGACCTCTCGCTTAACCATTTTCTCCCAAACTACTAATCACTTATAACTTTCTTGTTATAATTCACTCGATTATTTATTTAACATGTAAAAGAACCCGTTATCATCTAACCTCATCATCATATAATCTAAGCATCATCATCAATACCATCATAAATATCAACCTTGTTTATAGTATATACATCTTTTATCACCATCTTAATTCTAATGTCTATCATCTCTTTTCAACGATTACTTCTATCCGTCTTCATCATCATTATAAGAAGTAAAAAAAAAAAAACCCGATGATAGGTAGTAACGAATCAGATCAGGCCATGATAAATTGTTTCAAGGCCCAACACTTCATATATTCTTACGGCCCAGTAGGCTCAGCAGCCCTTATGTACAAACAAAGAAGAAAAAAAATAATCGTTTGTTAATCAAAAGGCTTACGGCCCACACTAGTTTCCCAAGCCTTCTGTACATAATTTGTGGTTCCCTTTATTTGAAATTTTCACTTTTACACGCATGCATATTGAAGTAGGGCATAATTTAATAGTTAATTCCATTTGTATCACTATCACCACCGAATACTTTAGCAAGTGGGGAAACAAGAATTTGTTAGTCATGAGCTTTTATGAAAACATGTGGTACATAATGTTTTGGATTCAAGGATAATATCCCATGTTCCTTCCTTTAAATTTATAATCGATGGTGGATGTAAAAAGTGTATTATTCGGCGTGCAAGCTGTCCCAATTCCGATCTTTTTCCTTTACTTTCTTCAACTTCAAAATCATCACATTACATTATTTCCAATATATATATATATATATATATATATATATATATATATATATATATATATATATATATATATATCCGTTCCCCCTTACTCACTTTAGTTTCATCATCCTGTATTCGTAGCAGTAGTTGCAAACTTTCACGTGGGTTTTGGCTTGTGAGTTGTCGCAAAAGAAGTAAGCAGCAGGTGTAGCGAGAGAGGGAAAAAAATAAATAAAGTAATTGTGTTTCGAATAAATAAGAAAGAAAAGAAAGGATAACCGTAGATGGGTTTGGTGGTTCACGGTTGTTTATCAAATAACAAGTGATAGTGATGATCGTGAACCGAATAGTTGAGGAGAAAAACAAAGGTGATGGGAATTTCTCAAGGTGGTGGTCGTGTAATTGGGTCTCATTTGTTGATCGTGCTTAATCGAAGAAAAGAAATAGTATGGGTTGTCGTTGGTGGCTGTGGTGGTTGTTCATGATGGTGAGATCTCGCGATGGTATTTTATTCATGACAATAAACAAGTATAGTAGAAGTAGTAAATAAAAGTGGGTCTTGTTCGATGGTTGTCTTGTGTATTGATAACAACAAAGAAAGAAAAGAAATTTTGATAATCATGATGAGGTGGTTTAGTGTGGTGGTTCGGTGATGTTGGAGATGGTGGCCGTGGTTGGGTGGTTTGTGGTGTCGATAGTGATGGTTGAAGGGATTGTGAAGTGGCTCATTCGTTAAATATGTCATGTATCCTAATGTATGCTATGTATATATATATATATATATATATATATATATATATATATATATATATATATATAAGAGGTAGAGATATGAAAAAAAAAAGAAAAATCATTAGTCAAATTAGTAATAGTAGTACACAGTAATAATAATAATTCATAATATGGTGTCTATTCAGTTTACGGAAAGGTTCACCCAAATTGAAAACAGATTTTAATATTATAATAATAATAATAATAATAATAATAATAATAATAATAATAATAATAATTATAATAATAAACATGTGAATATCATACTAGCTTTATACTTTGTTTCTTTCTGCCGACAAAATTTTAGGGAATGGATTTCGTCCTCCGTTGTTAAATAGTAGCGGATAAAAGTACTCAGAAAAAAAATCTCATATTTTTAAATTAACAATATTTATTTATTTTAGTTATTATGGTATAAAATTTGATCATTAACTATTAAATAAAAATTACATTAATTATTCTCTCCCAACCCCAAGTAAAATATGAAAAGTTTTAAAATTAATCAAATAACTTCTAAATAGATTATTAATAAGCCTATAATTTATAAAACTCATTTTTGGATAACCGTTTATTTTAAAATCACAAAAGTTCCTTTTTAACTCGTTTACTATCAATTGAATGACAAATGAGTGTTTCCGTCGTTTACTAAATAACTTCGAAATTTTCTTATATATATATATAACATACTTTATATATTCATTTTTATAATAAATTTTAATATATCTTATATTAATATACATATTTATTTATAACAGATTGTATATTGTATATAATAGTTTATTAATATTCTTATGCATATTTATTTATATTTACTTATTTATATATATTTATCTATTTACAAATATTAGTTCGTGAATCGTCGGAAATGGTCGAAATCAAATGATTTCATAAAACAAAATTCAAAATTTTGAGACTCAATATAACAGACTTTGCTTATCGTGTCAAAATTAAATAAGAATTAAGTTTAAATTTGGTCGGAAATCTCCGGGTCGTCACATTTAAATACCACTATGATACTTGTTTATATTTAATATTATATATAGGTACATCGAGAATCATGTTGGGGCTACTATCTCACCACTATCTACAAAACGTTGCTGCTTTTATAACGTCTTGGTTTTATTATTCAAGTATTTTTAGCCGCTTTTTTATTTCTCTAGATTCATAATCTTGTTTTTGTTTTTATTTCTAAAATTCATATTGAATGCGAGTATATGAGAGTGTAGTTTCATTTTGATGATAATTAATGGCCGTAAAACTCATATTTGAAGTCACTACATTCTCCACAAAATCGGAAAAAATTTTGTGGAGAATCTTCCGAAATATTTCTATTGCAGATTAGCCCCAATTTTGCAAGATAACTAGAAAACGGCGCTATGAGCAAGATTTCCCCTAAGGATTTCCGCCGTTTGAAGTAGTTTAGATTCTGAAAATGACATTTTACTATTTTTAAAGGTGAATTTTGGGCTTTTAGATCTTAGGATAAGTAATACCTTCACATGTGAAAAGTTATGCCTGTTTAGATACTACAATGATACTTGTTTTTATTTAATATTGTATTTAGGGACATCGAGAATCATGTTGGGGCTACTATCTAAACACTAGCTACAAAACGTTGTTTCTTTTATAACGTCTTTATTTTATTGTTCGAGTATTTTTAGCCGCTTTTTTATTTCTCTAGATTCATAACCTTATATTTTTTTTTCTAAATTTCGTATTGAAAGCGATTATATGAGAGTGTACTTTCATTTTAATGATAATTAATGGCCGCAACACACATTTTGATGTCACTACATTTCCAAAAAAATGGGGCAAAATTTTGTAGAAAATTTTCTAAAAAAATCACAATTGCAGATTAGGTCCATTTTCGCAAGATAACTAGAAAACGGTGCTACGAGCAAGACTTCCTTAAGGCTTACCCCCGTTCAAAACAGTTTAGATTCTGAAAATGATATTTTACTATTTTTAAAGGTGAATTTTGCACTTTTAGATCCTAGGATAAGTAATAGCTTCACATGTGAATTGTTGTGCCTATTTAAATACTTCTATGATACTTGTTTTTATTTAATATTGTATCTACGTACATCGAGAATCATGTTGCAGCTACTATCTCATCACTAGCTACAAAACGTTGCAGCTTTTATAGCGTCTTGGTTTTATTGTTCGAGTATTTTTAGCCATTTTTTATTTCTCTAGATTTATAACCTTATTTTGCTTTTGTTTCTAAATTTCATATTGAATGCGAATATATGAGAGTGTAGTTTCATTTTGATGATAATTAATGGCCGCAAAACATATATTTTAAGTCATTACATTCTGAATAAAATCAGGCAAAATTTTGTGGATAATTTTCCGAAAAATTTTCAGTTGCAGATTAGGCCCATTTTCGCAAGATAACTAGAAAACGACGCTACGAGCAAGACTTACTTAAGGCTTTCCCCCGTTCAAAGCATTTTAGATTCCGAAAATGACGTTTTACTATTTTTAAAGGTGAATTTTGCACTTTTAGATCTAAGGATAAGTAATACTTTCACATGTGAATTGTTGTGTCTGTTTAAATACCACAATGATACTTGTTTTTTTAATATTGTATTAGGGACATTGAGAATAATGTTGGGGCTATTATATCACCACTAGCTACAAAACGTTGCTGCTTTTATAACGTCTTTGCTCGAGTATTTTTAGCCGATTTTTTATTTCTCTAGATTCATAAGCTTGTTTTAGTTTTTGTTTCTAAATTTCATATTGAATGCGAATATATGAGAGTGTATTTTCGTTTTGATGATAATTAATGGCCGCAAAACACATATTTAAAGTCACTACATTCTCCACAAAATCGGGCAAAATTTTGTGGGGAATTTTTCGAAATATTTCAAATGCAGATTAGCCCCGTTTTCTCAAGATAACTAGAAAATGGCGCTACGAGCAAGATTTCCTTAAGGCTTTCCCTCGTTCGAAGCAGTTTAGATTCTGAAAATGACATTTTACTATTTTTAAAGGTGAATTTTTCACTTTTAGATCTTAGGATAAGTAATACATTCACATGCGAATTATTGTGTCTATTTAAATACCTCTATGATACTTGTTTTTATTTAATATTGTATCTACGTACATCGGGAATCATGTTGGGGCTACTATCTTCTAACGACCCGTCCTAATCCATCTGGACGAATACATTACATTTGGTTACATCGCGAGGTACTTGACCTCTATATGATACATTTTACAAACATTGTATTCGTTTTTAAAAGATAAACTTTCATTTCATCGAAAGTTGACTGCATGCATACCATTTCATAATATATCCAACTATAATTGACTTAATAATAATCTTGATGAACTTGACGACTCGTATACAACGTCTTTTGAAATATGTCATGAATGACTCCAAGTAATATCTCTAATATGAGCAAATGTACAGCGAAAGATTTCTTTCATACCTGAGAATAAACATGCTTTAAAGTGTCAACCAAAAGGTTGGTGAGTTCATTAGTTTATCGTAATCATTCATTTCCATCATTTTAATAGACCACAAGATTTTCATTTCCATTTCTCATAAATATACGTCTCATGCATAGAGACAAAAATAATCATTCATATGGATTGAACACCTGATAATCGACATTAACAAGATGCATATAGAATATCCCCATCATCCCGGGACACCCATCGGACATGATAAATTTCAAAGTACTAAAGCATTCTAAATTCCATAATGGTGTTTGTTAGGCCCATAGATCTATCTTTAGGATTCGCGTCAATTAGGGGCCAGTTTCTTAATTCTTGGATTACCAGGCTAAAAGGGGCATATTCGGTTTCGATCCATTAACCATATAATGTAGTTTCAATTACTTGTGTCTTTTTCGTCAAACATTTATAAAAGCGCATGTATTCTCAGTCCCAAAAATATATATTGCAAAAGCATTTAAAAAAGGAGCAAATGAAACTCACGATACAATATTTTGTAGTAAAAATATTCATACGGCGATACTGAATAATGCAGGGTTGGCCTCGGATTCACGAACCTATATCAATTGTATTTCTATTAAAACATATAATAGAAATATCATAATTTCATTTATTAGTATATATTATTTATATATTTTTTGTAGTTATATAAGATTTATACTAGATTCCATTTAAAAACATATACTTTATTTTGTATCTTAAATTATATGTTATATATCTTTATTTTGTATATGTATTTAAAGTGATTAATAGAGTTATATTAATATCTATATATATTTAGTATTATATTAAAAATACCTGATTTGTTGTATGTTAGTTTTTATATAAGTAATGTTAATATGATTTATATATGGAATATTAATATAATTGTAGTATATGTAAATAATATGTTTTATGTACAAAATATTTATTTATTTAAAATGATAGTTTTGATATTAATAATTTACTAATAATAATAATAACTTTATTAAAAATGATAATATTAATAATAATAATAATGATATTGTTAATAATGATACTTTTGCTTAATAATAATAATAATAATAGTACTAATAGTTACAAAGGTGATACTAATACTAATATTAATGAGAATAATGATAACTTGTATTATTTTTGTAATAATAATAATGATAATCATAATCCTAATAATAATAATAATACAGCTATTAGTGATAATAATAATTTTCATACTTGTATTTATAATCATAATAAATGAGAATTTTATCATAATACTTATTTTAGTAATAATAATATTAATAACTAATATTCGTAATACTTAATAATAATAATAATTCCCATACTTAATGATAATAATAACATTAATGATAAATGTAATAATAACAATAATAATCATAATAACAATACTAATAATAATAATAATAATAATAATAATAATAATAATAATAATAATAATAATAATAATAATAATAAAAATAATTATAATAATAAATGATAATAATAATTATAATTCTAATAATAATGACATAAATAATAATAAGAAGAAATTTTGATAGAAAAACTACCTCAAAAGAAGCTTTAAAAGAAATTGTTGCGAACCGGACTCGAACCACGACCTCTCGTACACCCGCAAACACCCTAAACCATGGAACCATTTCTGTTTTTCTAAATATATACTCAACCTATATCTATATCTTTAACATGGCTTTCTGTGTTCATCTTCTACTTCTAAAATCAAACGATCCAAAACCCATTAACCATACAGAGTGTTTTATGATTTGAATTAGGACTTTTCAACAGAATTTAATTGATCTATATCCGACTTTGAACTTCTTGAGAACGAAAAAAACAAAAAAAACATGGAAACCGCTGCTACTGCAGCCTACAGTCTTCAAAAAAAAAATTGATTGCGATTTTGGAAGCGTTATAGACACAGGTTATAATACGAAATATGTTTCAAATCAATCCTAAAAACTTTCTCAAACATCAATTGAATCAAAAACATAAACATGACTTCGAATTTCTTCAAGAACACAATAGTTTGACTTTTTGAAGATAAACTTTGACTTCAAAATTTGTACTCGATATTGATAATTGGAATGTGTAAATTTTCAAATAGTTTGGCTAAACGATTCCTAACAAAATTGTATTTATGGATTTTGAAATGGTTTTCGAATTTGAGTTTTGGCAATAAAGTTACAAGAACAGAGTGTGTTCATGTGTTCTTCATATTTTTGATAGAATTTAGGAAATTTAAAAGCTGTAATCTTGTATTTGTGATTTAGTGGATAGTGTTAGGTCGACTAGTATCCTTTATTACTGAATTGGATTGTTTATATATATAATTGCTGGTTTACAGAACTAATTTATCAGAAAAATAAAATAATATATAACAAAATTTAGATAATGACATCAAATTGATTTTTGCATTACTCTGGTGATTGAATTCGTGATTTGTACTGGGTTTCGATACAGAAATCAATTTAGATAAAGTATGAAAGTTACAGGTAACAAATTTTGTGATGTCTTTACAAGTTTATAATATATTTTTTTATAATTATTATTAATGATTAATAAGTATATTAATAATAATAATAATACTAATTAATAATAATTATATTAATACTAATACTGATTAACAAAAATAGAAATTCTAAATATAATAATAATAGAAATACTATTATAAATGATAAAAACAATAGATTGTATTATTTTCTAGTGCTCATAATTATTATAATGATAATAATAATAATTTATAAAAATAATAATAATTCGTAATGAAAATGGTAATAATAATAATATTTAATAATATTACTAATATTAATCATATAACTAAAATTATAACTTTGCTACTAGTTATAATAATAATGATATTAACAAATCAAATGTAACAATTTCGATTTAATAATTTTTGATATTAATATTAATAGCAATAATGAATGTAATAATAATCATATAATAATTATAATTAAACTTGTGATTACTTTTAATATATTTATATTACAATTTATATCATATATTATATGAATACATCTATTGAATATTTAATATTTATACATTTTATAAATATTTCAATATAATAGTTATTAATAGAAACCTTTTATATTTATAACTATATAGATTTATAATAACATCATATATCTATTTATAACAACTTATTTATTTTATTTATTATTTTACATTTTTAATTTCAATTGATAAAAGGGTATTTTATTTATTCAAAATATTAGATATACGCTTATGATAATGCTAAAAACGAACATATAATTCATAGCATTATTCCTCAAGAAAGACAAGCTTTTAATTGCAATTGTTCTATTTACAAGTGATATTCGTTTAAATAATAAAAGGTGAAGACAAAAGACAGATTCGACGAATTGAAGACGCAAACGACCAAAAAGCTCAAAAGTACAAAAGACAATCAAAAAGGTTCCAATTATTGATAAGAAACGTCTCGAAATTACAAGAGTACAAGATTCAAAACGCAAAGTACAAGATATTAAATTGTACGCAAGGACGTTCGAAAATCCGGAACCGGGACATGAGTCAACTCTCAACGCTCGACGCAACGGACTAAAAATTACAAATCAACTATGCACATAAATATAATATAATATTTAAATAATTCTTATAATTATTTAATATATTATATATATTTATAAATCCGTCGGCAAGAAAGACTCCAAAGTATCTGAGCTGTAATTTCAAACTCCGCGACTCGCGGAGTTTGAAGGCAAAATATGCCGCGAGTCGCGGAGCCCCAAAAGTCGAAAATCCCTATAAAAGCAAACGAATTCTGATCGAAAATCATCATCTTTTTTCTTCTTCTCCTCATACGTAAAATATATATATATATATTTATAATTTATATTTTAATTTTAATTATAATTCTAATAATAAGGGTATGTTAGCGAATGTTGTAAGGGTGTAAGTCGAAATTCTGTCCGTGTAACGCTACGCTATTTTTAATCATTGTAAGTTATGTTCAACCTTTTTACATTAATGTCTCGTAGCTAAGTTATTATTATGCTTATTTAAAACGAAGTAATCATGATGTTGGGCTAATTACTAAAATTGGGTAATTGGGCTTTGTACCATAATTGGGGTTTGGACAAAAGAACGACACTTGTGGAAATTAGACTATGGGCTATTAATGGGCTTTATATTTGTTTAACTAAATGATAGTTTGTTAATGTTAATATAAAGATTTACAATTGGGCGTCCCTATAAATTACCATATACACTCAATCGGACACGATGGGCGGGGTATTTATATGTACGAATAATCGTTCATCTAACCGGACACGGGAATGGATTAATAGCCACTAGAATAATTAAAACAGGGGTGAAATTATGTACAAGGACACTTGGTATAATTGATAACAAAATATTAAAACCTTGGGTTACACTCAGTCGACATCCTGGTGTAATTATTAAACAAAGTATTAAAATCTTGTTACAGTTTAAGTCCCCAATTTGTTGGAATATTTAACTTCGGGTATAAGGATAATTTGACGAGGACACTCGCACTTTATATTTATGACTGATGGACTGTTATGGACAAAAACCAGACGGACATATTAAATAATTCAGGACAAAGGACAATTAACCCATGGGCATAAAACTAAAATCAACACGTCAAACATCATGATTACGGAAGTTTAAATATGCATAATTCTTTTATTTCATATTTAATTTCCTTTATTTTATATTTAATTGCACTTCTAATTATCGCATTTTTATTTATTGTTATTGTATTTAATTGCACTTTTAATTATCGTACTTTTTAATTATCGCAAGTTTATTTTATCGCACTTTTATTATTCGCAATTTCATTATCGTTATTTACTTTATGCTTTAATTTAAGTCTTGTATTTATTTTTAATATTTTACATTTGGTTTTAACTGCGACTAAAGTTTTAAAATCGACAAACCGGTCATTAAACGGTAAAAACCCCCCTTTATAATAATAATATTACTTATATATATATATTTGTATTTTTATAAAAGTAAACTAATATAGCGTTAAGCTTTGTTTAAAAAGATTCCCTGTGGAACGAACCGGACTTACTAAAAACTACACTACTGTACGATTAGGTACACTGCCTATAAGTGTTGTAGCAAGGTTTAAGTATATCCGTTCTCTAAATAAATAAATATCTTGTGTAAAATTGTATCGTGTTTAATAGTATTTTCTGCTAAAATTAATAACTATTTTATACCACTCCGCTACCACATCAAGTATTTTTTGTTTACTTTTATTAAAATTTGCTTTTGTAAAAATACGTTTTGAATATTCGAAAATATAAAAAGAAAAACAAAAATTTATATATTTTTAAGAGTTTGTTAAAAGTTTTATAAGTTTCTTTATTTTTATTTTAGTTTATAAAAATATAAGTTTTATTTAAATATCTTTTATTTATATTAAAACAGAAAATTAGAAAGAAAAAAAAAACGCGTAAATTTCCTGTTCCAGGGTTGAATTTTGGGACCCCGCGACTCGCGGGGTTTGATGTTTGAAATACCGCGACTCGCGGAGCTTTTTCTGACACGCCTGCCAGAAACCCTAACTGCATTTATTACGGAGTAATAATTATTATTATTAATTAATTAAGATTTAGGTTTTAATTAAATTAATATTTAATTTTAATTATTTAGTTATATTAAGTTTTAATTAGTTTTATTTATATATTTAAATTAATACTTTTATAATTAATATAAAAATAATATTTTTATAAAAATTGTACTTTTTACAACTTTTTGTATATTTTTATATTTTGTTCCTTTTTAATTGTTTTAGCGTAATATTTGTATTTTTAGCTCATATTTAGTTTTAATTCATAGTTTTTGCCATAATTATTTTTACTTCTAGATTTTTAGGCTTTGCCGTAAAATCCCTTAAGTGCTTTTTCTTTAGACTAAGATTTAGGTACTCTAGAATTTTGCGACGTCTTTTTAAGTTTTAGTTTCTTTTTAAGATATTTCCATTTGGGATTTAGTTTTTCCTGTAAGCTTTAATATTTTTAGACGACTTTTACCTATGTATCAATTATCATTCCAATTAGTAATTTCAATTTGCGATTATAATTTTAAGTTAGTTGTAGTAATAAGGTTAGGTTAGTCAAGTATTTTCAAGTTTTATAAGTTTCTTTTATTTTTACGTCACCTTTTATTTTTCAACCATTTTTCTTTTTCGACCTTTTTCGACGAACTCTTTTTCTTTCTTATTTCTCGCTATTCTAGTTTTAGGACATAGATTTTTATTCTACTTCTTATCTAAATTTCTTAAAATTACGAAAATTTATTTTGAGTGGTTAAATTGATAGACATCAAAATTTTCTGGTTCGTAGTAATAGTTGGATTTGTACGTGGACCGGGTTATTGGAGCCAAACAGTCCTCAATTATATTGAGACCAAACGAATCCTACCCCTCTGCTGCATCTTTTGGCTATTCGAAACGTGGGCAAAATCAGAAAAGTCTATTGGTTGGATAACTTATTATAATTTTTCTTTCCTTTAAAAACTAATAGGATATTCAGTGAATGCACCGAGCAAGACGATCACCACCTTTTGTACGTTCACCACCTGTAACTAGATCAAGACATTTAGCAAATATTACTGCCGTTGATTTTTCTTTAGAATCGTCATCCAGTCGACCAAGTACTTCAGTTCAAATTTCCGATAATCCATTTTTTGAACCCGACCTCACAATTGAGAATCCGGAGAATATTCAGGAACGGTTCGTAGATCCTGAACCACTAAACTTTCCCCCGGAACCACCAATCATTCAAACAGAGATTGTTGAGGAACGAACCATTAAATCAGAATCCTCTAGTGATTCCGATTCAACAAATTCAATTATGGAGAATCTGGAACCTTTAAGTATGGAAGACCGAATGAGAGCTAAACGCACTGGACAAGGTCACGCAATTACTCATCCAGACATTAATGCGCCAGATTATGAAATCAAAGGACAAATTCTACACATGGTGACTAATCAATGCCAATTTAGTGGTGCGCCGAAGGAAGATCCAAATGAACATCTACGTACCTTTAATAGGATCTGCACACTATTTAAAATCCGAGAAGTGGAGGATGAACAGATATATCTCATGTTATTTCCCTGGACTTTAAAGGGAGAAGCCAAAGATTGGTTGGAATCGTTACCTGAAGGGGCGATCGATACATGGGATGTTTTAGTTGACAAATTTCTTAAACAATTCTTTCCTGCATCTAAAGCCGTAAGACTTCAAGCAGAAATTGTTACGTTTACACAGAAACCGAATGAAACTCTATATGAGGCATGGACAAGATATGGAAAGTTGTTAAGAGGATGTCCGCAACATGGTTTAGACACCTGTCAAATAGTACAAATATTCTACCAAGGATGCGACATCACTACAAGAAAAGACATAGATATAGCAGCTGGTGGTTCTATTATGAAGAAAACCAAAACTGATGCTTACAAAATTATTGATAACACTGCTTCCCACTCACATGAGTGGCACCAAGAAAAAGACATCGTTAGATCATCTAAAGCAGCTAGAGCCGATTCTAGCCATGACTTAGATTCCATTTCCGCAAAGATAGATGCTGTGGAAAGACGAATGGAAAAGATGACTAAGGATATTCACTCAATACGAATTAGTTGTGAGCAGTGTAGAGGACCACATTTGACAAAAGATTGTCTCAGTATTGAATTAACAATGGAACAAAGAGAGAATATTTCATATATAAACCAAAGGCCTGGAAATAATTATCAGAATAATTATCAACCGCCAAGACCGATTTACAATCAAAACCAGAATTATAACCGAAATATTCCATACAACAACCAACAAGGTCCTAGCAATCAACAAGTATCCAATAATACTTACAATCAGCAAAGACCGAATTTTCAAAACAAACCACCACAACAAACCGATGATAAAAAGCCGAATTTAGAAGATATGATGACGAAGCTAGTTGAAACTCAAACGCAGTTTTTCACATCTCAAAAACAAACCAATGAACAAAATGCTCAAGCATTTAGAAATCAACAAGCTTCTATTCAAAATCTGGAACAAGAAGTAAGTAACCTAGCAAGGTTAATAGGTGAAAGAAAACCGGGAAGTCTACCTAGTGATACAAATGCTAACCCCCGGAATGAAACAGCTAAAGCCATTACCACAAGAAGTGGTACAACACTTAAACCACCTGAAATACCTGTAACTTCTGATGAAGCCATTCCTACTCCACAAGAACCACAACCTGATCAAGATAAGGAAAAAGAACCGGTAGTTGAAAAGGTTAATGAAGATAACACAGCTAAGGCTAAACCTTATGTTAAACCATACCAACCACCACTTCCTTACCCGAGTAAAATGAAGAAAGAAAAACTTGAAGCCGAGCAATCCAAATTCTTGGATATGTTTAAACAGATAAATGTAAATCTTCCTTTCATTGATGTGATTTCAGGAATGCCTAGATATGCTAAATTCTTGAAAGATCTAATCTCAAATAGAAAGAAAATGGAAGAACTCTCGGCTGTTACTATGAATGCTAATTGTTCAGCAGTGCTGTTGAATAAGATACCAGAAAAACTATCTGATCCAGGAAGCTTCACAATTCCATGTTTTCTGGGTAGTCTTAGTTCAATAGAAGCATTGGCAGACTTAGGTGCTAGTATAAATCTAATGCCGTATTCACTATACGCTAAACTAGACCTTGGAGAATTAAAACCAACCAGAATAAGCATACAACTAGCCGATAGATCAATAAAATATCCTAGAGGGATAATGGAGAACATGCTAGTTAAAGTTGGTACTTTAGTATTTCCAGTAGATTTTATTGTTCTGGACATGGAAGAAGATTCTCAAGTTCCTCTCATATTAGGAAGACCATTCTTAAACACGGCTAAAGCAATGATAGACGTGTTCGGTAAGAAACTGACCCTAAGTATAGAGGATGAGAGTGTTACCTTTTCAGTTGATAGAGCAATGCAACAACCACAATCTGCAGATGATACATGTTATTATATTCAAACTATAGATGCACATGCAGAATTATTAGAAGAATTTCCAGAATTACAAGGAACAGGAGAATGCTCTTTAGGAGAAGGTAATGAACCAATTGATGAAGCTGAAATGTTAGCTACACTTATAGCTAATGGATATGAACCAACAACAGAAGAAATTCAAATGCTAAATGAAGAAGACAGATATCGATATAAATCATCGATAGAAGAACCTCCGAAATTAGAGCTAAAGCCACTTCCAAACCATTTGGAATACGCTTATTTACATGGTGAATCTGAATTACCTGTAATAATATCGTCTTCTCTTACTGAAAATGAGAAATCACAACTCATTTCTGTGTTGAAAGCTCATAAACCAGCCATTGCATGGAAGATTCATGATATTAAAGGAATAAGTCCTTCGTATTGCACACATAAAATACTTATGGAAGAAGGTCATAAAACGTATGTGCAACGGAAACGAAGAATAAATCCTAATATGCAAGATGTAGTTAAGAAAGAGATTATTAAACTGCTAGATGCAGGTCTAATTTATCCAATCTCTGATAGTCCATGGGTAAGCCCAGTTCAATGCGTACCTAAGAAGGGTGGCATGACTGTCATTACAAATGAGAAAAATGAGCTTATTCCTACTAGGACTGTAACAGGATGGCGTGTGTGTATTGATTATAGAAAATTAAATGACGCCACCAGAAAAGATCATTTTCCCTTACCTTTCATAGATCAAATGTTGGAAAGATTAGCCGGAAATAGTTACTATTGTTTTCTAGATGGATTTTCCGGATATTTTCAAATTCCAATAGCACCCGAGGACCAAGAGAAAACCACATTCACGTGCCCTTATGGTACTTTTGCTTACAAACACATGCCATTTGGACTTTGTAACGCCCCTGCAACCTTTCAAAGGTGTATGATGGCGATTTTTCATGACATGATAGAAGAATGCATGGAAGTTTTCATGGATGACTTTTCAGTCTTCGGTGATACATTTGAATCATGTCTAGTTAATCATGAACGAATGCTTATTAGATGCGAACAATCAAATCTAGTACTTAATTGGGAGAAATGCCATTTCATGGTTAAAGAAGACATCGTTCTTGGACATAAAATTTCAAAAGAAGGAATTGAAGTGGATAGAGCTAAAGTAGATGTAATTGCTAAACTTCCACATCCCACCAATGTTAGAGGAATTAGGAGTTTTCTAGGGCATGCCGGTTTTTACCGACGTTTCATAAAAGATTTTTCTAAAATTGCCACTCCTATGAATAAACTCCTAGAAAAGGATGCTCCATTCATCTTTTCAGATGAGTGTATCAAATCTTTTAATATTCTTAAAGAGAAACTAACTAATGCGCCGATCATGATAACACCAAATTGGAATCTACCATTTGAACTAATGTGCGATGCAAGTGATTTTGCAATGGGAGCCGTTTTAGGACAAAGGATTGAAAAACGATTTCAACCTATATATTATGCTAGTAAGACGTTACAAGGAGCACAAATGAACTATACAACTACTGAAAAAGAACTCCTTGCTATTGTCTTTGCTTTTGACAAATTTCGATCATATCTCGTTCTAGCAAAAACGGTGGTCTATACCGACCATTCTGCTCTTAGATACCTATTTTCGAAACAAGATGCTAAACCAAGATTAATCCGTTGGATCTTACTCTTGCAAGAATTTGATATTGAAATCCGAGATAAAAGAGGAGCAGAAAATCTCGCCGCTGATCATCTTTCTCGTCTTGAAAATCCTGAATTAGAAGTTCTAAATGAATCAGCCATAAAAGACAGCTTTCCTGATGAATATCTATTGAAGATAGATTATAAAGAAATACCATGGTTTGCAGACTATGCAAACTACTTGGTTTGTGGATTCCTTGAAAAAGGATTATCGTACCAAAGACGAAAGAAATTCTTCAGTGATATAAAACACTATTTTTAGGAAGATCCACATCTGTTTAAAAGTTGTCCCGATGGAATAATACGCCGATGTGTATTTGGAGATGAAGCTAGTAAAATATTAAACCATTGTCACACAGGACCAACAGGAGGGCATTATGGGCTTCAACTAACATCAAGAAAAGTTTATGATGCTGGATTCTATTGGCCTACAATTTACAAAGACGCACACCTTCTTTGCAAATCCTGTGATGCATGTCAAAGGGCCGGAAAAATAAGTCAACGTGATGAAATGCCACAAAATGTCATCCAAGTATGTGAAGTATTTGACATTTGGGGTATTGACTTTATGGGTCCATTTCCAAAATCTCATAATAATCTATATATACTCGTAGCCATTGATTATGTATCTAAATGGGCGGAAGCACAAGCTCTCCCAACTAACGATGCACGAGTTGTAGTCAACTTTTTAAAACGTCTTTTTGCAAGGTTTGGAACACCGAAAGCTTTAATAAGTGATCGGGGTACTCATTTCTATAATAATCAACTTGAGAAAGTTCTTAAAAGATATGGAGTAACTCATAAAATCTCCACCGCATATCATCCACAAACAAGTGGACAAGTTGAAAATACCAACCGAGCTTTAAAACGTATTCTAGAGAAAACCGTAGGATCAAATCCGAAGGAATGGTCCATTAAATTGGAGGATGCACTCTGGGCTTTTAGAACAGCCTACAAAACTCCAATTGGAACCACACCTTTTAGACTTGTTTATGGAAAAGCATGTCATCTTCCAGTAGAAATTGAACACAAAGCATTTTGGGCTTTGAAGACATGTAATCTTGATTTACATGAAGCCGGACGTCTACGATTAAGTCAACTAAACGAATTAGAAGAATTAAGACATGAAGCATACGAAAATTCGTTAATCTATAAAGAAAGAACGAAGAAATGGCATGATAAAAGAATCAGAAGTTCAAAAGAATTTAAAGAAGGAGACAGAGTTCTTCTTTTCAATTCACGATTCAAGCTATTTCCTGGAAAATTGAAATCAAGATGGTCTGGACCATTCATAGTCAAAAGAGTTTTCCCATACGGAACGATAGAATTAATAAATTCAAATGGGATTGAATTTAAAGTTAATGGTCACAGAGTTAAACATTACATACATGGTCCGATGGAAGTCGACAACGAAGTTAATCACAATTTCGACACCACAGCTAACTAAGTGTGGGGAGAATCAAGTCTTTAAAGGATAATATGTATTTCTGTTAGAGTTAGATTGTCTGTTTTCGTGTAGTTCTCGAAAATGGAACCCGAATGGTCTTTCCCTAGCAGACCCTAAAGAACTAGTCTTCTCCCCCCATTCTGAATTTTTATTTTTTTTAGGTTTTTACAAAATGAAGACTGCCTGTGAACTAAACCATGGTCTAATGCTACACGCTTTGATCACTAAACGTAATAATGACATACTCCCGAGTGAATTAGTATCAGTAATCAGAGAAAGAATGGACGGAGTTAGAAAAGAATCCAGATGCGAAGATAATAAGTTACAATTTGGTAAAGGAAAATCAAAATCCGCAGCGAAAAGAAGAGCACGACACCTAGAACGATGTCACAAATGCGGAAAATGGTCACATGGAGGTAAATGTTCAAATAATCAAACCTATTCAAATACCGAATTTGTTACTTTATGCAGAGACGGACCGTTCATATGTTTAGAAGAAAAGACACTGAATGCTCGAGGTTACGCCTATGTAGCCATGGAAAACCAATTAAACCGACTATCTTATAAATGGGATAGATCATATAACTAAGAAATCTATTTCACAGGTATGTCTGTACAGTTTTTATTTTTATTTTTATTTTTAACCTTTTGATAATAAACGCTAATTTGTTCGCTAAAAAGTATTAAATTGGTATTGAATAAAATTAGGTTTGGCGACCGAAATTATTGATATCATTCAAAAATTTATTACATCACTGCGAAATTTAACGTTTATTCTTAAGGTATAAATATCTTTAAACAATCAACCCAAAATATTTCAAAAATTCGTCATGATAATATTTGATAATATTTGATTGATTAAAGTGGGATAAAAAGACAAAAAGATTTTTAATTTTATTTTTACCATGTTTTTAAAATTAATATTTAAATCTTAAATTAATATTGTAAACTTTGTAAAAACAATATATTTAAAATTGTAAATATTTGAAAAATTAATATAAGTTTGGTGTGAATTTATAATATGAATTTTTAAATTAAGTTTGGTGTGAATTTTTAAAATATGAATTTTTAATTTTATGCATTTCAAATTTTAAGTTTGGTGTGAATTTTTAATATTAATTTTGAATTTTATATTTAAGTTGTGTGAATTTAAAAACAAAAATTTACTTTATCTCATTAAGTTAAAAATATGATTTTTAAAATTCGTCGTAAGTTGAAGACTAGGTCTTTGAACCGAAATTGCTTTACCCGAGGGAGGGACGAGAACTTTTATTATCATTGTTTTTAATCTTATTGAATTAAAGTATGCCAAAAACATTAAAAAAACCCAAAAATCTTAGCTTTTAAAACAATCGCTACAAAAAGACAAATTTTAAAATTTTGTCGAGGGACGGACTAGGACATCGATCCGAAACGACCTCGTCCTAAATAACAAGGGAAACAAAATTTTAAAATTAAGTACTTAATTGTTTTATGAGTTAATGATTATAAAAAAAAAAAAAATATCAAACTCCGCGACTCGCGGAGTTTGAAGGGTTATTCACCGCGAGTCGCGGAGGGACTAAAAATCAGAAAAAAATATAACCGCAGAACAGATCAGTCCCCAACCCACAAAAACTAAAAACCTGCGAAAATACTGCCGAAAATAAACGAAAAAACACCCCCAAAATCACAATTTTTAACCGTTAATCACCAAATCTTTTACTAAAATCATGTTGAGAAGGATGCTATCTAGGAATTACTCAAGAAAAACGGTAAATTTCTACATCTAAACACCATTTAATCCGAAATTTGGTGTTCTTGAGCAATTTTTTCCCCAATTTAATTTTGATGCTTTTTAGTGTAATTATGCTTAAATTGTTTATGTATTATGCTTGTATAACCTAGATTGATGCTGTTTAACATGATTAGAAGCCTTAAACTTCAAATTTTGAGTAATCTAGGGTTTGTGTTCTTGAGCAAATTTGGGGCTTTTTGATATAAACAGGTTATGGCCGATTTTTGTCATGAATTGTTGCTAAATTAAGTAGTGTAACATGTCTAGGTAGTTAAATGATCCAAACTTTGAGCCTAAACATGATTTTGAGAATTAAAGTGGACTTTTTCAAGTCTAAAATTCATGAACTTGATTTTTGAAAGATAATGCCATTTGAAACTTGTTTAATTGCTAGTAATGATTATTTTGACATGTTATTTGAGTTGAATGCTTATGAACTTGGCGAACATTTTCGTATATGCTTATTTGAAAAAGTGTAGATTTGATAAAAATGTGAAAATGAGCTTAAGTTTGATATAAATTGATCATGTCATTGTAATTATTTTGATTGATTATTTTGCTGACACTAATGCATATTTGGATGCACATAAATTGTGTTTGATGTGTTTTGCAGACTGAAAGGGGTGAATCTTCATCACAAGCCCGCAATGCTCCTGCTGAGAATGCGGAACAACAGGAGGTGGATAACTACTACAAGCAGGATATACCTCATCCAGTTATGACCTTTTCTGATATGCACTTGGAAGAGTTGCACCCGAACCTGAGATTTGACAGACTTTGGATAGATTATCCAAAATATCAAAGGGGTTTGCATACTCTTCATTCTAAGGTTGTTGAGGTACCGAGGGTCATAGAATGGGGACCCTTAGAAGCTGTAGAATTGGTCGGGCCAATTAGGGAATTACTTGTACAGAGGTATGGTAATTCTTCTTTTAATGACTGGGTACGTTTATTCACCATGCGTAGACCTGTATATAAAGTATGGTGTGAAGAATTGTTATGTAGTATAGAGTTGAATGATCGGGTAGCTAGTTTAACCGATCGTTCTTTTATTAGATTTTTATTAGGCGGTTCGATGCGCCACATGTCTTTACTGGACATGGCTCAGGCTTTACGTATATATACGCCTGAGGAGTTAGCATCTGCCGATTGTAGAGGGTTGATACTAAACGGTAGAAAGATAGATGAAAATTTTGATACACACGGTGTGTGGAGTCAAATGACAAGCCATCACCGTTTCAAAGGGGGAAATTACTCTTATTTGGATATAGATAGAGCCGAATTAAGAGTGATTCATAGGTTTTTAGCTAATTCGATTACACAAAGGGGTAAAAACAAGGAAAAGGTAAATGAACAGGATTTGTTTTACCATATGTGTATTCGAGACCCACAAAGCGCTGTAAGTATACCGTATTGTGTGGGTTATTATTTATCAGCTATGGTTCGGGGGATGCGACCGCATAGCATAATAGGAGGTGGTATTTTTATTACTTTGATTGGTGAATATCTCGGTGTGGATATAAGTCGGGGGGGATTATTAGTAGAAGAACCAGAACCCCGTGATACTATGGGTTTAAATGTATACCATGGTGCAAAAGTTTTGAAAAGGCGAAATAACGCCGCAGTACCATACCATGGTAGACATCCACAGGTTGAGAGAAACCAACAGCAAGGTAATGTAGGAGGGGGGAATGAGATGCAAGAAATGCAAAGGTTTATAGCTTCTCAGGAGTACGAAAATGCTAGACAGAGAGCATTTGAAGATTGGCAAGTTCATCAGAACCAAATCATAGCTCATTGCCAACATATAGGTAGAAACTATATTCCTACACCGAAACCCATCTTCCCTCCCTGGTCTATAGAGATGCAGCCACCGTATCCTACGTATGACCCTGCCGAAGCATTCTATAGCACCTATGGTTATGCCTGGAACCCCTATTGGTACCAGTATCATCCCTAGTATACTTAGTTTTATTTATTTTGTAATTTGTAATGATTGATACGTTTAATACTTTTGTTAATATTGTAATAGTTTTTATAATTGTCTAACTTTTATTCTTAGATTTTAATAATTTTTGAATGTGGGGTAATATACCAAACTTCAAAAATATGTATATATGTTTGCAGTTTATCTTATGTACACAACAGGGTAAAACAACGCATTTTCAAAGACTGGCATTAAGTTCAGCAAAAGCAACTAATTTTGACGACAAGATGCAAAATATATGTGAAATAACAACAAGACGGAATGAACAAATGATGTGCACCATTTATCATTCAGCAAACAAACGCCAATATATTTGGAAACTTTGGTAAAAATTTAATCATTTTCACACAAATCACCCTCAATAATTTAAATTATTCCTGATTTCTTGCAAATGAGGGCATTGCAAGATCTTAAGTGTGGGAAGGGGTTAAATTCTTTCGGATTTTAAAATTTTTTTCTTTATACACTTGGTTACCATTAAAAATACTAGTAAAGCAGTAGTTGTATTAGAATCTAGTGCTCTCTGATAATAAAGAACAGCACTGGTCTTATATACTGACTACCCAATTCTAGTAAAATTTTTCAAAATTTTCAATTAAATGAACTCAAAATCATGTTTATACATATTTATGAACGATAAAACTAGGTTTTAACACCGAAATTATTGTTACCTCGGAAAGGACATAAATTGAGAAACAAACCAAAATGTTAAAATTCATTTAAAATGGAATAGAGGACGATAAAAAGGAAAATAAAAGCCAAGTGTGGGAAAATTTACCAAGTTATCTTAAACATATGTCACATATATCTGTAACAAATAACTGAAAATACTTTTGCTTTGGACTAAACTAAACTGTTTTACCCGATGAAAGAAAAGAAGAAATGGATCTACACGATGAATCAATTCCATCATTAAAAGGAAGTAAAGTCTTCCGAAAAAGAAACGCGCTTCTTGATTTAGGTCATGAAGTTGTCGTCCAGACCAGCTGTAGGTTGACGAAAAATCTAGAAAAGTCATCACTAAAATCAGCAGGAAATCCACGGACCTCAGCATTAAACAGAGTCGCCAAGTGGTCAGATTTATCCTAACCATGAGAAGGATTTATCTCGTACAATGGGGGGGCACCATACAAATTAGCTGGATAAGACTAATGAATCAGATCCCCAGAAAGGATAATCTCCTTAAAGATTAAAAATCAGCTTTTAAGACTGATATTACTCAATCCTAGAGATTGACCTTAAAGATTGAGAATTCAAACTCATGGAATTCAATGATATCTAAACTTGAGCTTGAACGAGAAAATATTTTGATCAAAATTACAAACCGATTTGTTTTCTGAAAACCCTATTTTCAATGCGTTCATTACCATTGAACATAAAATCCTAGGAATTCACCTGGAATTCATTAGGTCACCTGAACTAAAACGGGTGTCAACCGTAAGAACGGTGGTTGCATAGTGGTCAAAGATAGGACCTTGTGCCATACCGAAAAATTATAAGGGTGAGCTTTACTATTGCTCCTACCAAGGATAGTAATTGCGTCCGACACATTATAGACCATAATTAAAAGCATGTCAGGGGACATTGCCTTAACAGTTTACCGAAAGGTAATATACGGAACAAGTAAACTGGACGTGTTGCTTTCCAAATACAAGGTTAGCAAGTGGGTGACACAAAACCATAAGTTTTGAGCTAAAATTTTCAAATCTGAAACCCACCAAACCCACAAAAATATTTTGCAAACACCGGTAAAGTGTTATTCCGGAAAACTTATCTAGGGTAAAAACTAGATTTAATTTTCAAAAGATCAAATGTTTTCATAAAGATCCAGTTTCCTTAATGGATCTAAATTTTTATAGTCATGTGGGACTGTAAACCATATCGTTACTACCATTGTTTATACCGCCGTAAAGAAATCACTGATGTACAAAGTGTGAAGAATAAAGAAGTGATTCTAGTATTTCAAGACGATATTGCTTGAGGACAAGCAACGCTCAAGTGTGGGAATATTTGATAATGCTAAAAATGAACATATAATTCATAGCATTATTCCTCAAGAAAGACAAGCTTTTAATTGCAATTGTTCTATTTACAAGTGATATTCGTTTAAATAATAAAAGGTGAAGACAAAAGACAGATTCGACGAATTGAAGACGCAAACGACCAAAAAGCTCAAAAGTACAAAAGACAATCAAAAAGGTTCCAATTATTGATAAGAAACGTCTCGAAATTACAAGAGTACAAGATTCAAAACGCAAAGTACAAGATATTAAATTGTACGCAAGGACGTTCGAAAATCCGGAACCGGGACATGAGTCAACTCTCAACGCTCGACGCAACGGACTAAAAATTACAAATCAACTATGCACATAAATATAATATAATATTTAAATAATTCTTATAATTATTTAATATATTATATATATTTATAAATCCGTCGGCAAGAAAGACTCCAAAGTATCTGAGCTGTAATTTCAAACTCCGCGACTCGCGGAGTTTGATGGCAAAATATGCCGCGAGTCGCGGAGCCCCAAAAGTCGAAAATCCCTATAAAAGCAAACGAATTCTGATCGCAAATCATCATCTTTTTTCTTCTTCTCCTCATACGTAAAATATATATATATATTTATAATTTATATTTTAATTTTAATTATAATTCTAATAATAAGGGTATGTTAGCGAATGTTGTAAGGGTGTAAGTCGAAATTCTGTCCATGTAACGCTACGCTATTTTTAATCATTGTAAGTTATGTTCAACCTTTTTACATTAATGTCTCGTAGCTAAGTTATTATTATGCTTATTTAAAACGAAGTAATCATGATGTTGGGCTAATTACTAAAATTGGGTAATTGGGCTTTGTACCATAATTGGGGTTTGGACAAAAGAACGACACTTGTGGAAATTAGACTATGGGCTATTAATGGGCTTTATATTTGTTTAACTAAATGATAGTTTGTTAATGTTAATATAAAGATTTACAATTGGGCGTCCCTATAAATTACCATATACACTCAATCGGACACGATGGGCGGGGTATTTATATGTACGAATAATCGTTCATCTAACCGGACACGGGAATGGATTAATAGCCACTAGAATAATTAAAACAGGGGTGAAATTATGTACAAGGACACTTGGTATAATTGATAACAAAATATTAAAACCTTGGGTTACACTCAGTCGACATCCTGGTGTAATTATTAAACAAAGTATTAAAATCTTGTTACAGTTTAAGTCCCCAATTAGTTGGAATATTTAACTTCGGGTATAAGGATAATTTGACGAGGACACTCGCACTTTATATTTATGACTGATGGACTGTTATGGAAAAAAACCAGACGGACATATTAAATAATTCAGGACAAAGGACAATTAACCCATGGGCATAAAACTAAAATCAACACGTCAAACATCATGATTACGGAAGTTTAAATAAGCATAATTCTTTTATTTCATATTTAATTTCCTTTATTTTATATTTAATTGCACTTCTAATTATCGCATTTTTATTTATTGTTATTGTATTTAATTGCACTTTTAATTATCGTACTTTTTAATTATCGCAAGTTTATTTTATCGCACTTTTATTATTCGCAATTTCATTATCGTTATTTACTTTATGCTTTAATTTAAGTCTTGTATTTATTTTTAATATTTTACATTTGGTTTTAACTGCGACTAAAGTTTTAAAATCGACAAACCGGTCATTAAACGGTAAAAACCCCCCTTTATAATAATAATATTACTTATATATATATATATATATATTTGTATTTTTATAAAAGTAAACTAATATAGCGTTAAGCTTTGTTTAAAAAGATTCCCTGTGGAACGAACCGGACTTACTAAAAACTACACTACTGTACGATTAGGTACACTGCCTATAAGTGTTGTAGCAAGGTTTAAGTATATCCGTTCTCTAAATAAATAAATATCTTGTGTAAAATTGTATCGTATTTAATAGTATTTTCTGCTAAAATTAATAACTATTTTATACCACTCCGCTACCACATCAGCTTATATTTATATTTATATCTATATATGTATTTACATATTTATTTACATGCAATTGTTCGTGAATCGTCGGGAGTAGTCAAAGGTAATTGGTCATATGAACATAGTTCCGAAACTTTCGAGACTCACCATTACAGACTCTGCTTATCGTGTCGAACTTATATAAAGATTAAGTTTAAATTTGATCGAAAATTTCCGGGTCGTCACATATCTCACCACTAGCTACAAAACGTTGTTGCTTTTATAATGTCTTTGTTTTATTGTTCGAGTATTTTTGACCGCTTTTTTATTTCTCTAGATTCATAACCTTATTTTTGTTTTTGTTTCTAAATTTCATATTGAATGTGAATATATAAGAGTGTAGTTTAGTTATGATGATAATTAATGGACGAAAAACACATATTTGAAGTCACTACATTCTCCACAAAATCGGGCAAAATTTTGAGGAGAATTTTCCGAAAAATTTTCAATTGCAGATTAGGCCTATTTTCGCAAGATAACTAGAAAACTTTGCTACGAGCAAGACTTCCTCAAGGCTTCCCCGCGTTTGAAGAAGTTTAGATTCCAAAAAAGACGTTTTACTATTTTTTTAAAGTGAATTTTGCACTTTAAGATCTTTTGATAAGTAATACATTCACATGTGAATTGTTGTGTCTGTTTAAATACCACTATGATACTTGTTTTTATTTAATATTGTATTTAAGTACATCAAAAATTATGTTGGGGCTACTATCTCACCACTAGCTACAAAGCGTTGCTGCTTTTATTACGTTTTGGTTTATTGTTCGAGTATTTTTAGCCGCTTTTTTATTTCTCTAGATTCATAACCTTATTTTAGTTTTTATTTCTAAATTTCATATTGAATGCGAATATATGAGAGTGTAGTTTCATTTTGATGATAATTAATTGCCGCAAAACACATATTTAAAGTCACTACATTCCCCACAAAATCAGGCAAAATTTTGTGGAGAATTTTCTGAAACATTTTCAATTGCAAATTAGGCTCATTCTCGCAAGATAACTAAATGGCGCTACGAGCAAGACTTCCTTAAGGCTTTTCCCCCGTTCGAATCAGTTTAAATTCCGAAAATGACATTTTACTATTTTCAAAGGTGAATTTTTCACTTTTAAATCATAGGATAAGTAATACATTCACATGTGAATTGTTGTGCCTGTTTAAATATCTCTATGATATTTGTTTTTATTTAATATTGTATTTAGGTACTTCGAGAATCATTTTGGGGCGACTATCTCACCACTAGCTACAAAACGTTGCTGCTTTTATAATGTTTTTATTTTATTGCTCGAGTATTTTAAGCCGTTTTTTTATTTTTTTAGATTCATAACCTAATTTTTGTTTTTTCTAAATTTCATAATGAATGCAAATATATGAGAGTGTAATTTCATTTTGATGATAATTAAAGGCAGCAAAACACATATTTGAAGTCACTGCATTCTCCACAAAATCGGACAAAATTTTGTGGAGAATTTTTTGAAACATTTCAATTGCAGATTAGACTCATTTGCGCAAGATAACTAGAAAATGGCGCTACGAGCAAGACTTCCTTAAGGTTTCCCCCGTTCGAAGCAGTTTAGGTTCCGAAAATGATATTTTACTATTTTTAAAGGTGAATTTTGCAATTTTAGATCGTAGGATAAGTAATACCTTCACATGTGAATTGTTGTGTCTGTTAAAATACCATTATGATACTTGTTTTTATTTAATATTATATTTACGTACATCGAGAATTATGTTGGGGCTACTATCTCACCACTAGCTACAAGATGTTGCTGCTTTTATAACGTCTTTGTTTTTTTGTTCGAGTATTTTTAGCCGATTTTTTATTTCTCTAGATTCATAACCTTATTTTTGTTTTTGTTTCTAAATTTTATATTGAATGCGAATATATGAGAGTGTAGTTTCGCTTTGATGATAATTAATGGCAACAAAACACATATTTAAAGTCACACATTCCCCACCAAATTGGGCCAAAATTTGTGGTGAATTTTCCGAAAAATTTTCAATTGCAGATTAGGTCAATTTTCGCAAGATAACTAGAAAACGGGGCAACGAGCAAGACTTCCTTAAGGCTTTCCCCCGCTCGAAGCAGCTTAGATTTCGAAAATAACATTTTACTATTTTTAAAGGTGAATATTGCACTTTTAGATCTTAGGATAAGTAATAACTTCACATGTGAATTGTTGTGCCTGTTTAAATACCACTATGATACTTGTTTTTATTTAATATTGTATTTACGTACATCGAGAATCATGGTGGGGCTACTATCTCACCACTAGCTACAAAACATTGCTGCTTTTATGACGTCTAGGTTTTATTGTTCGAGTATTTTTAACCGTTTTTTTATTTCTCTAGATTCATAACCTTATTTTTCTGTTTGTTTCTAAATTTCAGATTGAATGCGAATATATGAGAGTGTAGTTTCGTTTTGATGATAACTAATGGCCGCAAAACACATATTTGAAGTCACTACATTCCCCACAAAATTGGGCAACAATTTGTGGAGAATTTTTCGAAAAATTTTCAATTACAGATTAGGCCCATTTTCGAAAGATAACTAGAAAACGGTGCTACAAGCAAGACTTCCTTAAGGCTTTCCTTCGTTTGAAGCAGCTTATATTTCAAATATGACATTTTACTATTTTTAAAGGTGAATTTTGTACTTTTAAATCTTAGGATAAGTAATAATTTCACATGTAAATTGTTGTGCCTGTTTAAATACTACTATGATACTTTTTTTATTTAATAATGTATTTAGGTACATTGAGAATCCTGTTGGGGCTACTATTTCCCAACTAGCTACAAAATTTTGATGCTTTTATAACGTCCTTGTTTTATTATTCGAGTATTTTTAGCCACTTTTTTATTTCTCTAGATTCATAACCTTATTTTTATTTTTATTTCTAAATTACATATTGAATGTGAATATATGAGAGTGTAGTTTCGTTTCGATGATAATTAATGGCCGCAACACATATATTTGAAGTCACTACATTCCCAACAAAATAGGGCAAAATTTTGTAGTGAATTTTTCGAAATATTTTCAATCGTAGATTAGGCCCATTTTCGCAAGATAACTAGAAAACGGCGCTGCATGCAAGACTAACTTAAGGCTTTCCCCCGTTCGAAGCAGTTTAGATTCAGAAAATGACATTTTACTATTTTTAAATGTGAACTTCGCACTTTAGATCTTAGGATAAGTAATATATTCACATGTGAATTGTTGTGTGTGTTTAAATACCACTATGATACTTGTTTTTATTTTATATTGTATTTAGGTACATCGAGAATCATGTTAGGGCTACTATCTCACCACTAGCTACAAAACGTTGTTGTTTTTATAACGTCTTGGTTTTATTGTTCGAGTATTTTTCGACGTTTTTTTATTTCTCTAGATTTATAACCTTGTTTTTGTTTTTGTTTCTAAATTTCATATTAAATGCGAATATATGAGAGTGTAGTTTCATTTTAAGGATAATTAATGGCCGCAAAACACGTATTTGAAGTCACTACATTCCCCACAAAATTGGGCAAAAATTTGTGGACAATTTTCTGAAAAATTTTCAGTTGCCGATTAGGTCCATTTTCGCAAGATAACTAGAAAACGGCGTTACGAACAAGACTTCCTTAAGGCTTTTCCCCGTTCGAAGCAGCTTAGATTCCAAAAATGACATACTATTTTTAAAAGTGAATTTTACACTTTTAGATCGTAGGATAAGTAATAACTTCACATGTGAATTGGTGTACTGCCAGTTTAAATACAACTTTGATACTTTTTTTATTTAATATTGTATTTAGGTACATTAAGAATCATGTTGGGGCTATTATCTCCCCACTAGCTACAAAACGTTGCTGCTTTTATAACGTATTTGTTTTATTGTTCGAGTATTTTTAGCCGCTTTTTTATTTCTCTAGATTCATAACCTTATTTTTGTTTTTGTTTCTAAATTTCATATTGAATGCGAATATATGAGAGTGTAGTTTCATTTTGACGATAATTATTGGGCGCAAAACACATATTCGAAGTCACTACATTCTTCACAAAATCGGGCAAAATTTTGTGGAGAATTTTTCGAAATATTTCAATTACAGATTAGCCTCATTTTCGCAAGATAACTAGAAAACGGCGCTACGATCAAGACTTCCTTAAGGCTTTCCCCCGTTCGAAGCTGTTTAGATTTCAAAAATGACATTTTACTATTTTTAAAGGTGAATTTTGGACTTTTAGATCTTAGGATAAGTAATAGCTTCACATGTGAAAAGTTGTGCCTGTTTAAATACCACAATGATACTTTTTTTATTCAATATTGTATCTAGGTACTTCGAGAATCATGTTGGGGCTACTATCTTACCACTAGCTACAAAATGTTGCTGCTTTTATAACGTCTTTGTTTTATTGCTCTAGTATTTTTAGCCGCTTTTTTATTTCTCTAGATTTATAACCTTATTTTTATTTTTATTTTTAAATGTCATATTGAATGCGAATATATGAGAGTGTAATTTCATTTTGATGATAATTAATGGCTGCAAAACACATATTTCAAGTCACTATATTCTCCACAAAATCGGGCAAAATGTTGTGGAGAATTTTTTGAAACATTTCAATTGCAGATTAGGCCCATTTTCGCAAGATAACTAGAAAACGACGCTAAAAGCAACACTTCCTTAAGGCTTTCCCCTGTTCGAAGCAGTTTAGATTCTAAAAATGTCATTTTACTATTTTTTTTTAAAGGTGAATTTTGCACTTTTAGATTTTAGGAAATTAACACCTTCACATGTAAATTGTTGTGCCTGTTTAAATACCTCTATGATACTTGTTTTTATTTAATATTGTATCTACGTACATCGAGAATCGTGTTGGGGCTACTATCTCACCACTAGCTACAAAACGTTGCTGCTTTTATAACGTCTTTGTTTTATTGTTCGAGTTATTTTTTGCCGCTTTTTTATTTCTTTAGATTCATAACCTTATTTTTGTTTTTGTATCTAAATTTCATATTGAATGCGAATATATGAGAGTGTAGTTTCATTTTGATGATAATTAATTCCTAAAACACATATTTGAAGTCACTACATTCCCCACAAAATCGGGCAAAATTTTGTAGAGAATTTTCCAAAAAAATCTCAATTACATATTAGGCCCATTTTCGCAAGATAACTAGAAAACGGCGATACGAGCAGGACTTCCTTAAGGCTTTCCCCCGTTTGAAACAGTTTATATTCTGAAAATAACATTTTACTATTTTTAAAGGTGAAATTTGCACTTGTAGATCTTAGGATAAGTAATAGCTTCACATGTGAAAAGTTGTGCCTGTTTAAATACCACAATGATACTTGTTTTTATTTAATATTGTATTTAGGTAGATCGAGAATCATGTTAGGGCTACTATCTCACCAATAGCTACAAAACGTTGTTGCTTTTATAACTTGGTTTTATTGTTTGAGTATTTTTCGACGCTTTTTTATTTCTCTAGATTCATAACCTTGTTTTTATTTTTGTTTCTAAATTTCATATTAAAGGTGAATATATGAGAGTGTAGTTTCATTTTAATAATAATTAATGGCCACAAACACATATTTGAAGTCACTACATTCCCCACAAAATTGGGCAAAAATTTGTGAACAATTTTTCGAAAAATTTTCAATTGCTGATTAGGCCCATTTTCGCAATATAACAAGAAAACGGCGTTACAAGCAAGACTTCCTTAAGGTTTTCCCCCGTTCGAAGCAGCTTAGATTTTGAAAATGACATTTTACTATTTTTAAATTTGAATTTTACACTTTTAGATCTTAGGATAAGTAATAACTTCACATGTGAATTGGTGTACTGCCTGTTTAAATACCATTATGATACTTTTTTTTATTTAATATTGTATTTAGGTACATTAAGAATCATGTTGGGGCTACTATCTCTCTACTAGCTACAAAACGTTGCTGCTTTTATAACGTATTTGTTTTATTGTTCGAATATTTTTAGCCGCTTTTTTATTTCTCTAGATTCATAACCTTATTTTTATTTTTGTTTCTAAATTTCATATTGAATGCAAATATATGAGAGTGTAGTTTCATTTTGATGATAATTAATGGCCGCAAAACACATATTTGAAGTCACTACATTCTCCACACAATCGGGCAAAATTTTGTGGAGAATTTTCCGAAATATTTCAATTCCACATTATCGCCATTTCGCAGGATAACTAGAAAACGGCGCTACAAGCAAGACTTCCTTAAGGCTTTCCCCCGTTCGAAGCAGTTTAGATTGCGAAAATGACATTTACTATTTTAAAGGTGAATTTTGGGCTTTTAGATCTTAGGATAAGTAATAGCTTCACATGTGAAAAGTTGTGCCTGTTTAAATACCACAATGATACTTGTTTTTATTTAATATTGCATTTAGGGACATCGAGAATCATGTTGGGGCTTCTATCTGTGACAACCCGGAAATTTCCGACCAAATTTAAACTTTATCTTTATATGATTCTGACACGATAAGCAAAGTCTGTAATGATGATAAACTATAAACTATGTTCATATAATCAATCACCCTTTGACTGTGCTCGATGATTCACGAACATTTATATGTATAGATATGTATATATAAAATCTAGTTATATTAATTGAAAACGTTAACAAAGTATTAGATGTATAATACTTTACATGAACGTATTTGTTTCAATATATGTTTAATATATTTATCGACGGAATTAAAGGATAATATCAAATGATGGAATTATTAGATACATTATGAGATGGTTAAGGGTCTCTATTGTGAGGTCCACATTGATTTAAGAAATCTTCCTTTTTAACAATATTCGGAATAATTGGTAAAGTGATCTACAAGTAAGGACAATAATGTCAATTAACGATAACTGGACTAATGTTAATAGAAATTCCTGCCTAACTTTTAATGCATGCTTTACTGTGACGCCCCGTACAAAACCATCGTGTACGATTCATCAACAACAGGATCATTACAAGGTTAAACACTATATGCTATTTCAAAATAAGTTTGCATTCATGAATAAATGTGACGTCTTAACCAACGTCAAATGTTTAACATACGAAATGTGCTCCTACGAATAGAAGGCATTAATAATAGTACATGACCCATAGGTCATTACAAATCATAGTTTCAAAAGTAACATAGCATGAATGCAAATAAATGTTCATGCGGAGACATCTCTAAAGCAGCGGGAGTCTACAGCAAGACAACTACAGCGGAAGCAATCAAACCTTAAGCACCTGAGAAAAACATGCTTAAAAATGTCAACACAAAGGTTGGTGAGCTATAGTTTAAGTATAACAGTAATGTAAGGTAGGCCACGAGATTTCAGTGTTTCAAAACAGTATGAAAAGTATATGTTCAACCGTGGGCACTTGGTAACTAACTTAACGCTTATAACCCCCTAAAAGTACACTTGGCGAGTGCGTATGTTTACGAAGTATTAAACATCCATTAAATGCTAGCGCTACTAGCCCGAGTGGGGATGTCAAACCCTATGGATCCATATCTAAGATTCGCGTTCACCGGTTCAAAGACCAATGACTAAATGTTAACGAGCTAAGGGAAAAGTTTATGCCGTTGTATAACCCACACATATATAAAGTTTAAGTACTCGTGCCTAGTATTTAAAACGTAAAATGCGCATGTATTCTCAGTTCCCAAAATAGTTAAAGTAAAAAGGGATGCTATAACTCACAGTGGAAAGTAGTAAAAGTCGTTACGCGGGAATAGTAAGCAAGTGGTTGGTCCGAAAGGTCCTCAACCTAAGTCAAAAATTACTAAGTCAGTAAATTGTTCCCAAAGGTTTAAAAGTATGTAAATTAGGTCTTAAGTACCATCATCATTCATCATTAAACAAAAAGTGTAAAGTAAGTTTTAAGTCAAGACTAGGGTTTGAAATAAAGGCTAACTTCGTTTAGTCGCCACGACCTCTATACACACTGAAATGGGGTGAGACCAGTGGCCATGGCTTCGTATATGAGTCCCCTAGAGGCTGACCAATTTCCAGAACCAAAATCGTCTTCATTTGACCGTGGTGACGGTTTAAGTGCGAGTAGGTCAGCAATTTCAGCACAACATTAATAGGGTGTAGTGACTTTCGGGAGGCCATAGATCCTAAACCGTAACTCGGATTAAGATGAGGTCTGAATGGAAAATCATCTACTCGAACCGAACTAATTGAAAATAAACTTTCTAGTAGCCTAGGTAGTATGATCAGTTCCATAAATAGTAAGTAAAGGTGTTTCAGTGGGTTCTTGGTTCTTGATGCTCATCACGGTTCTCATCCTTGATGCGTATAGCTTCAAGTGTACAACTCGTTGATGGGTTTGCATCATCTTAACCAAGGTTTGACCATCATAACACTAGTGTAAGTCTAAGATATGTAGCACAACTCACTTATGAGTTGTATGTAGTTTGATGAACCAAAATTACATCAAAATCTTAGATCCGTCACATACATGAGTTCTACTAGTAATATTAAGCTACAAACTTGAAAGTAAACTAAATGAACAAGATCTTAAGTTGTAAAACTTAGATCTTGGTTAGAACTTAAAGATCCTAGACTAGAAAGTCTAGATCTAGTGTTCTTAAGTTAGATCCTAAGTTACAAAACTTGGATCTACACTTTAATGAAACCATAAGTTATGAATCTTATATTTTCAACTTAAAAAATGTATGTAAGCTTGTAAGCTCTTATTTACAACAAAATTAGAAGACCATAAGTTATATAAACTTAGATCCAACATAAGTATTGATGATGTAGCGTGAGGGTACGAAATAGTATTATTTTTAATACAAAATACTACAAAATATGACACAAGTTTTATTAATTTACGGATGGGATATACCTAAACCTTGCTACAACACTATAGGCAGTGTACCTAATCGTAGAGTAGTGTAGTTTTTAGTAAGTCCGGTTCGTTCCACAGGGAGCTGGTGATACTTACTATATTTTTAACTATATTTATATAAAATATATATAATTATATAAGTAGTAATATTATTATAAAAGGGGGGTTTTACCGTTTAATGACCGGTTTGTCGATTCTATATTTTAAGCGTAAAGATAAATGACGATAATTAAAGTGCGTAAAATAATGACAATAAATAAAATGACAGTAAATAAAATTGCGAGTATTAAAATGACAGTAAATAAAGATACGATGAGAAATACAATAAAAGAATTATGCTTATTTAAACTTCCGTAATCATGATGTTTGACGTGTTGATTTTAATTTATTACCATGGGTTAATTGTCCTTTGTCCTGGTTTATTTGATACGTCTATCTGGTTTTTGTCCATAATAGTCCATCGGTCATAAATATAAAGTGCGAGTATCCTCGTCAAATTACCCTTATACCCGAAGTCAAATATTCCAACTGATTAAGGATTTAAACTGTGACGTAGTTATCACTTCTATCAAAAATTACACCAGTTATCACTGTATGTAATCTACCCCTGTTTTAATTAGTTTATGAATATTAATTCATCCACTTGATCAGAATGAATAATCAATTACCCAACCCAATTGATTAATTAAATGATTATAACAGATTCAATATGAATGTCACTAAATAGGACAACCATAATCATTATTAATTATTAGGTTAATTAATTTGAAGATAGGTTCGACAGACTCCAATGAGTTGTCACTCAATTAGACAATACCCCCCATCTATTAATAGTCAATAGTCCAATTTCCACAAGTGTCGGTCTTTTGCCCAAACCTTAATTATGGTACAAAGTTCAATAACCCCGTCTTAATATTTTAGCCTAACATCACGATTACTTCGGCTCAAATAAGCATAATAATAACTTAGTTACGAGACATTAAATTAAAAAGGAAAGACATAACTTACAGTGGGTATTAATATCGTAGTATTACACGGGCAGAGTCTTGACTTAAAACCCGTAAATCATTTGTTACAATACTAAACTAAATCATAATTATTAAAATTATAATTAAAATTATAATTATTTATTTATGTTATATGTTTACAGAGAAGGAAAAGAAAAAGATGTGTTTGAGTTCGTGCATAAACTGCCTTTTTATAGGCATTTGGCCAGATTTTTACTGCCATGCGACTCGCATGGGTTTATGCCTATTTGCCATGTGACTCGCATGGCCACGCTGGACAGCTCACATATCTTTTGTCTTCTTGTTCGTCGACATATTTATTAAATATATATAAAATATAAATAATTTTAATAATTATTTATATATTATATTATATTTATGTGCATAGTAGACTAGATATTTTTGGTCCATTGCGTCGGGCGTTTCTTCTTGGCTCGGGTCCCGGTTCCGGATTTTCGGACGTCCTTTCGTACTATTTTATATCGTGTACTTTGCGTTCCGCAACTTGTACTCTTGTCATTTTTAGACGTTCTTCATCAATAATTTGAACCTTTTTATTTGTATCTTGTATATTTGAGCTTTTTGGACCTTTGTGTCTTTAATTCGTCGTTTTCGCCTTTTGTCTTCGCACTTATTTAATATAAACGAATATCACTTGAAAATGGAACAATTGCAACTAAAATCTTGTCTTTCTTGGGGGATTTTGCTATGAAATATATGTTCCTTTTTAGCCTTATCAATATCCCCACACTTGAGCGTTTGTTGTCCTCAAGCAATACAGTCTTGAAATAATATAATACATCACACGAATCACTTCTTTATTCTTCACACTTTGTACATCAGTGATTTTGATAGAGCGGTATAAACAATGATATTAACAATAGAACCATGGTTAAAGGTGGGTGTATCATCCACAGTTGCCTTGGGTTTAGGTCAACGACACTTGCAATCAAATAGCCGATTTACTTTCGGTTTCCAAAGCAAAGTGCACATTTAAAAGGCGGTTTTACAGTCCCACATGACTATAAAAATGTAGATCCTTTAGGAAATTGGATCTTTATGAAAACATTTGATCTTTTAAAAATTCAAGCTAGATTTTACCCTAGACAAGTTTTCTGATTTGACCCACCATCGGTGTTGCAAAATATATTTGTGGATCAATATTTTGGCTAAAAACATTTAGGTTCGTGTAATCCACTGCTATCCCTGTATCGGAAAGCACACATCCAATTTACTTGTTCCGTATATTACCTTTCGGTAAACTACCGTCCGGTTGTAAAGGAAAGCGATGAACAAGAAACTGTTAAGGCAATGTCCCATGACATGCAGATGATTATGGTCTTTTGACGTGTCGGATGCTAGTACTATCCTTGGTAGGAGCAATAGTAAAGATCATCCTATGATTTTTCGGTCTGGCACAAGGTCCTGTCTCCGACCATGCTATGCAACCACCGTTCTTACGGTTGACACCCGATTTGGTTCAGGTGACCTAATGAATTCCAGGTGAATTCCTAGGATTTTACGTTCAATGGTGATGAACGCATTGAAAATGGGTTTTCAGAAAACAAATCGGTTTGTATTTTTGATCAAAATATTTTCTCGTTCAAGCTCGAGTTTAGATATCATTGAATTCCATGAGTTTGAATTCTCAATCTTTAAGGTCAATCTCTAGGATTGAGTATTATCAGTCTTAAAAGCTGATTTTTAATCTTTAAGGAGATTATCCTTTTCTGGGGATCTGATTCATTAGTCTTATCAAGCTAATTTGCACGGTGCCTCCCCATTGTACGGGATAAATCCTTCTCATGGTTAGGATAAATCTGACCACTTGGCAACCCTGTTTGATGCTGAGGTTCGTGGATTTCCTGCTGATTTTAGAGATGACTTTTCTAGATTTTTCGTCAACCTACAGCTGGTCTGGACGACAACTTCATGACCTAAATCAAGAAGCGCGTGTCTTTTTCGGAAGACTTTACTTCCTTTTAATGATGGAATTGATTCATCGTGTAGATCCATCTTTCTTTCAAATGTATTACAGTAAACAGGGTAAAACTGATTAGTATCGTCCAAAGCAAAAGTACCTGCAATAATCTTGTACAAAAATATGTGATATATGTTTTAAATTGAATAACTTGGTACATTCTTCCCACACTTAGTTTCTTTCTTTGCCTTTTTATTTTCTTCTATTTCATTTTAAATGAATTCAAGCGTTTTAGGGTGTTTCTCAATTTATGTCCTTTCCGAGGTAACGATAATTTCGGTATTATCACCTAGTTTTCACCGTTCATAAATATGTATAAACATGATTTTGACTTCATTTAATTGAAAATTTTTCAAATTTTCACAAAATTTGGCAAATAAACCAAGTATAAACCTGAGAGAATTTATAACCCTTCCCCACACTTAAGATCATGCAATGCCCTCATTTGCATGAAATCAGACTATAATTTAAATTCATGAGGGTGATTAGCGTAGAAAAGTGATTAAAAATACCGAGTTTGTAATTACAAAGCTCGTCGAATGATAGATGGCGCCTCATCGTTCATTCCTTCATTTGTTATATCATATTTGTTGTTTTGCGTCTTGTCGTCAAAATTAGTACCTTTTGCTTAACTTTAATGACAGTCTTTGAAAGTGCATTGTTTTACCCTGTTTTGTACATAAGATAAAATACAAACATATATATATATATATATATATTTTTGAAGTTTGGTTTATAACCCCACTTTTCAAAAATTTATAAAGTATAATATTTTTGGCATACTTTAAATCAATAAAATTAAAAATAATGATAACAAAATTTGTCGCCCCGCCCTCGGGTAAAGTAATTTCGGCTTAATGACCTAGTCTTCAACTCACGACGAATTTTAGAAATCATTTTTTCAACTTAATGAATTAAAGTAAATTTTGTTTTTAAAAACTTAAATTAAAATGCATATTAATTTCATAAAAAAAACCTACAAAACAAAAATTCAGAATGGAGGGAGAAAACTAGTTCTTTAGTGTCTGCTAGCGGAAAAGACCAATCGGGTTCCATTCTCGGAACTACACGAGAACAGAACAACTAACTCTAGATAGCATTTTCTTTTTAGAACATTTGAATCTCCCCACACTTAGGTAGCCGTGGTGTCAAAATTGTGATTAACTTCATCGTTAATTTCTCTTGGTCCATAATCAATTTGCATATCCGTGACTTTTTCTTTAAGCCATTGGTCGGATTCCTGTGTAATATCCACAATTTCAACTAGTTTCTCCTTTTCTTTAGGTGATAGATTGGATACTAACCGGTTACATAACTTAAAGTTCCCCTTGGTTTTAGCATCGCGAATCCGTTTAATAAGTTTCTTCATTGAACTATTAATAACGGGATCATTTAATTTCGTATCAACAACGGGGTTCTTTGTTATCATGTCATCATTAGGTGTTACTTCATTTTCCCCACACTTAGGCGTTTCATTATTGCTAAGTATTACCGTTGGAGTTGGTAAAAGCACATGGTTCTTACCAATTGTTTTTACTGGTTCAACGGTTTTGGCTGGTGGAGATTTAGACTTTCGAATCATAAAGGTGATCGATTTGTCACCACTTTTAAGTGTCATTCTTCCATTTCCTACATCAAATAACGCCTTGGTGGACGCTAAGAATGGCCGACCTAAAATTAGAGGAATGTTTGGGTCCTCTTCTATGTCAATGACAATAAATTCGACTAGAAAGGTTAAATTGCCTACTTGAACGGGTAGGTTGTCAGCAATTCCAACTGGGTGCTTAATGGTTTGATCAAAGAGTCGAACACTCATATCCGTTGGACTTAACTTACCTACACCTAATCTCTTATATAAGGAAAGAGGCATAACACTTACACTTGCACCTAAATCTGCTAGTGCATCATACATGACACAATCACTAAGTAGACAAGGAACAATAAATTCACCCGGATCACCTAACCTAGGTGGAGGTTTTGATGGAACTGTCTTCACCGGATTTATATTTACGGCTTTTGTTTCTTGCACTTTCTTATTCTTTTTCTTCTTCTTCTTTCCAGAGGTATCACAATCTTTATTACCTATCACTTGCTCATACTCAACTCCTTTTCTTGGAAACGGGATGGGTGGTTTGTATGGTGCCACCACTGGCTTTACATACTCGGGTGGTGGTGGTGTAACTTCTTCATTGTTACTCTCATCTAAAACCTTCCCATCTTCTGGTGCTGGTTTTTCAGAATTCGTTGAAACCATATTAACATTCTCATTCCGAGGATTTACTTCAGTATTACTCGGTAGCTTTCCTTGTTCCCTCTCACTCATCATGCTAGCAAGAGTACCTACGTGTTTTTCTAGATTCAAAATGGAAGCTTGTTGAGTTCTTAATGACTGATCAAATCTCTCGTTTGTTTGGGTTTGAGATGTAATGAATTGTGTTTGAGATTCAATCAGCTTTGCCATCATTTCTTCTAGATTTGGCTTTTTCTCTTCGGGTTGTTGTGGTGGTTTATACAAGCTAGGTCTTTGTTGATTGAAAGTGTTGTTTTGAGTCGGTTGGTTATTCGGACCTTGTTGGTTATACCAGTTATTTTCGGGTCCTTTTGGATTGTAAAGAATGTTTTGATTTCGATTTAAGTTTAGCCTTGGTGGTTGATAATTATTTTGATAATTATTTCCCGGCCTTTGGTTCATATAGGAAACATTCTCTCGTTGTTCCATCGTTGGTTCAATGTGACAATCTTTCAATAAGTGTGGTCCACCGCATTGCTCACAACTGATTCGTATTGCGTGAATATCTTTATTCATCTTTTCCATTCGTCTTTCGAAAGCATCTATTTTTGCGGAAACGGAATCAAAGTCATGGCTAGAATCGGCTCTAGCCACTTTAGATGAACGAAAAATATCTTTTTCTTGGTGCCACTCATGCGAGTGGGAGGCTGTATTATCAATAATTTTGTAAGCTTCAGTTGCGGTTTTCTTCATGATGGAACCACCAGCTGTTATGTCGATGTCTTTTCGTGTAGCAACGTTGACACCTTGGTAGAATATTTGTACTATTTGGTAAGTGTCTAAACCGTGTTGAGGACATCCTCTCAACATCCTTCCGAATCTTGTCCACGCCTCATATAATGTTTCATTTGGCTTTTGCGCGAACGTAACAATTTCTCCTTGAAGTCTCACGGCTTTAGATGCCGGAAAGAATTGTTTAAGAAATTTTTCAACTAAAACATCCCATGTGTCAATCGCCCCTTCAGGTAACGATTCTAACCAATCTTTGGCTTCTCCCTTTAAAGTCTATGGAAACAACATGAGATAGATCTGCTCATCTTCCACTTCTCGTATTTTGAATAGTGTACAAATTCTTTTAAACGTACGAAGGTGTTCGTTAGGATCTTCATTCGGTGCACCACTGAATTGGCATTGGTTAGTTACCATGTGTAGAATTTGTCCTTTGATTTCATAATCTGGCGCATTAACTTCTGGCTTAATAATGGCGTGACCTTGGCCCGTGCGTGTGGCTCTCATTCGATCTTCCATACTTAGAGGTTCCGTTACTTCCATAATTGAATTTGTTGAATACGAATTACTAGAGGATTCTGATTTAATGGTTTGTGGCTCAGGAGGAATAATTAGTGGTTCAAGATCTTGGAATTGTCCTTGAATATGCTCCGGGTTCTTAATTGTGAAGTCGGGTTCAAAAGATGGATTATCGGAAATTTGAGTTGGAGTTCTTGTTCGACTAGATGACGATTCTAAAGAAAAATCAACGGCGACAATATTTGTTAGATGTCTTGATCGAGTTACAGGTGGTGAACGTATGACCGGCGGCGAACGTCTTACTCGGTGCATTCACTGAATATCCTATTAGTTTTTAAAAAGGAAAGAAAAATTATAATAAGTTATCCAATTAATAGACTTTTCTGATTTTGCCCACGTTTCGAATAGCCAAAAGATGCAGCAGAGGGGCAGGATTCGTTTGGTCTCAATATAATTGAGGACTGTTTGGCTCCAATAACCCGGTCCACGTACAAATCCAACTATTACTACGAACCAGAAAATTTTGATGTCTATCAATTTAACCACTTAAAATAAATTTTCGTAATTTTAAGAAATTTAGAGAAGAAGTAGAAAAAATTCTAAGTCCTAAAAACTAGAATGGCGAGAAATAAGAGAGAAAAAGATTGCGTGTCGAAAAGTGTCGAAAAATGAAAAAGACGAAGAGTGGTTTGTAAACACGCGGTTAATCCAACCTTATAACGATCACTATCTTAAAATTAAAGCTACAAATGGAGATCACTAATTGGAATTGTAATTGATACATAGGTAAAAGGCGTTGAAAAATACGAAATAAGAAAATAGCACGAAAAATGGCGTCGCAAAATTTTAAGGCACCTAAATCTTAGTCTAAAGAAAAAGCACTTAAGGGATTTTACGGCAAAACTAAAAATTCTAGAAGTAAAAATAACTATGGCAAAACTAAACTTAATACTAAAAGTTGCGAATATAGTCTAAAAATCTAAAGGTAATAAAACTAAAAAAAAAAATTTTTTTTATAGACAAAATCTTAAAAATATATTTTTTTATAATTTTTTTTTTTTTTTTTTTTTACGTTTTTTTTTTTTTTTACGTTTTTGTTTTTTTTTTTACGTTTTTGTTTTTTTTACGTTTTTGTTTTTTTTTTTTTTTTTTTTGCAAATATAAATTAAAAATATAGCGTTTTAGTGCTCCCCGGCAGCGGCGCCAAAAACTTGATGATGTAGCGTGAGGGTACGAAATAGTATTATTTTTAATACAAAATACTACAAAATATGACACAAGTTTTATTAATTTACGGATGGGATATACCTAAACCTTGCTACAACACTATAGGCAGTGTACCTAATCGTAGAGTAGTGTAGTTTTTAGTAAGTCCGGTTCGTTCCACAGGGAGCTGGTGATACTTACTATATTTTTAACTATATTTATATAAAATATATATAATTATATAAGTAGTAATATTATTATAAAAGGGGGGTTTTACCGTTTAATGACCGGTTTGTCGATTCTATATTTTAAGCGTAAAGATAAATGACGATAATTAAAGTGCGTAAAATAATGACAATAAATAAAATGACAGTAAATAAAATTGCGAGTATTAAAATGACAGTAAATAAAGATACGATGAGAAATACAATAAAAGAATTATGCTTATTTAAACTTCCGTAATCATGATGTTTGACGTGTTGATTTTAATTTATTACCATGGGTTAATTGTCCTTTGTCCTGGTTTATTTGATACGTCTATCTGGTTTTTGTCCATAATAGTCCATCGGTCATAAATATAAAGTGCGAGTATCCTCGTCAAATTACCCTTATACCCGAAGTCAAATATTCCAACTGATTAAGGATTTAAACTGTGACGCAGTTATCACTTCTATCAACAATTACACCAGTTATCACTGTATGTAATCTACCCCTGTTTTAATTAGTTTATGAATATTAATTCATCCACTTGATCAGAATGAATAATCAATTACCCAACCCAATTGATTAATTAAATGATTATAACAGATTCCATATGAATGTCACTAAATAGGACAACCATAATCATTATTAATTATTAGGTTAATTAATTTGAAGATAGGTTCGACAGACTCCAATGAGTTGTCACTCAATTAGACAATACCCCCCATCTATTAATAGTCAATAGTCCAATTTCCACAAGTGTCGGTCTTTTGCCCAAACCTTAATTATGGTACAAAGTTCAATAACCCCGTCTTAATATTTTAGCCTAACATCACGATTACTTCGGCTCAAATAAGCATAATAATAACTTAGTTACGAGACATTAAATTAAAAAGGAAAGACATAACTTACAGTGGGTATTAATATCGTAGTATTACACGGGCAGAGTCTTGACTTAAAACCCGTAAATCATTTGTTACAATACTAAACTAAATCATAATTATTAAAATTATAATTAAAATTATAATTATTTATTTATGTTATATGTTTACAGAGAAGGAAAAGAAAAAGATGTGTTTGAGTTCGTGCATAAACTGCCTTTTTATAGGCATTTGGCCAGATTTTTACTGCCATGCGACTCGCATGGGTTTATGCCTATTTGCCATGCGACTCGCATGGCCACGCTGGACAGCTCACATATCTTTTGTCTTCTTGTTCGTCGACATATTTATTAAATATATATAAAATATAAATAATTTTAATAATTATTTATATATTATATTATATTTATGTGCATAGTAGACTAGATATTTTTGGTCCATTGCGTCGGGCGTTTCTTCTTGGCTCGGGTCCCGGTTCCGGATTTTCGGACGTCCTTTCGTACTATTTTATATCGTGTACTTTGCGTTCCGCAACTTGTACTCTTGTCATTTTTAGACGTTCTTCATCAATAATTTGAACCTTTTTATTTGTATCTTGTATATTTGAGCTTTTTGGACCTTTGTGTCTTTAATTCGTCGTTTTCGCCTTTTGTCTTCGCACTTATTTAATATAAACGAATATCACTTGAAAATGGAACAATTGCAACTAAAATCTTGTCTTTCTTGGGGGATTTTGCTATGAAATATATGTTCCTTTTTAGCCTTATCAAGTATATGAAGTTATAACTACAAAGTTATACTTTCATGTTCTTGAACTTATAAAGTTAACTTTTAGTTTCAAGAAATATGAGATCAAGATTAACTAGTAATACTTGACCAAATTAACAACATCACAACTTTAAAGTACATAAAATGAAGAGATAAACTAAATCTACAAGTAATAAGTTCATGGTTGTTCATACTTAGAAAGATTCAAGCCAAGGCTTTGATCTTTAAGAAAGTAAACCTTAAGTTTACAAACATGGACACAAGTATGATTTATAAAGCTCATGAACTTTTCTTTTAACAAGTTTTATGGAGGAATCAAATTATAAACTTGATCCTCCTTGGTTCTTATTTGTTCTTGTATAAAAAAGATAATATGAAGAACAAACTAGAAAGTTAGATTCTTACAACTTGTAAGTAAACAACAACAACAAAAGAACAAGTAACAAAATAGGCAAATGATGATGATATTTATGTTTAGGTTTAAGTTTTCATGAAAGAAAAAGAAAGAACATAAAGCTTGTTACTTATAAAGTAGAGAGAAAATGAGATGAGAGAAAGAAAGTATAAGTTTGTGTGTGTGAAAAGTGAAGTAATACTAGAGAATAAGTAACCAAAAATTGAAACAAAACCACCCTCCCACTCTACCTAAGCCGACGGTTCAAGGAGCCACAAAAGAGGCAAGGTCCAAATCTACTTTCATACATGGGAGAATGGTGTGAGCTTGAAGTGGTATTAAAGTTAAATGGTATGGGAATATGGTGTAAGTATGCATGTAACTAGTCTTTCAACAAGTTGATTAATCTAGTTTTATTTTAATGTAATACTTGCATAATAATGGGCTAATTAGTCCATTAAGAAAGTAGGGTGGGCTTCCAAGTCCATGTCCATTAATAAAAGCCCAAGTCCAAGTAAGTAAACAATTAAATAAGTAAGCCCAAGTAATTAACTACTATCAATAGTTAATTAAAAATGATTAATAATAATTAATCATGATTGTAAATAATATTCAAAATATTATTCGTGCAAAGTACGTGTGTCACAAAGACAAGTCGGGCCATGAAAAGTTAAATACGGTAACAAGTAACACGTATAAGAACACGTTTATTAAAATGCAAGCATTAATAATAAATTATTAATAATTAAATGTTGGAAAGTCCAGGGTCGTTACATTACCCACCTGTTAAAGAAAATTTCATCCCAAAATTTTAAGCTGGGGTAGATGGAGGAGTTGGGAAAAGGTGAGGATACTTCTGCATCATTTGATCCTCTCGCTCCCAGGTAAACTCAGGTCCTTGTTTGGCATTCCATCGGACTCAGACGATCGGAATTCTGTTGTGTTTCAAAGTTTTGACCTCACGGTCCATAATTTCGACAGGTTCTTCCATGAAGTGGAGTTTGTCATCAATCGTAAGTTCCTCCAATGGTATGACATGTTCTGGTTCAGCAAGACACTTCTTCAAATTCGATACATGAAAAGTAGGATGAACTGAGCTCAATTGAGTTGGAAGATCCAAACGGTAGGCAACGGGTCCAACACGTTCCAAGATTTCAAAAGGACCAATGTACCACAGGTTGAGTTTCCCACGTTTTCCAAAACGAATCACACCTTTCCAAGATGCTACCTTCAACATTACACGGTCACCCATGTTGAATTCAAAGTCTTTACGTTTAAGGTCGGCATAACTCTTTTGGCGATCATGGGCCGTCTTGAGTCTCGCTTGAATTTGGACAATCTTCTCAGTTATTTCGTGGACTATCTCGGGTCCGGTGATTTGCTTTTCGCCTACTTCGGCCCAAAAATAGGAGATCGGTATTTGCGGCCATACAACGCTTCAAAAGGTGTGGCATTAATACTCGAATGATAAGTGTTGTTGTAAGAGAACTCGGCTAGCGGCAAATGCCTTTCCCAGGCATTTCCAAAATCAATAACACAAGCACGAAACATGTCCTCCAAAGTCTGAATCGTGCGTTCACTTTGTCCGTCGATTTGTGGGTGATACGCAGTACTCATGTCGAGATGGGTTCCCAAGGCTTCTTGCAAAGAACGCCAAAATCTGGAAGCAAAATGGGGATCGCGATCTGAGATGATCGATAAGGGCACACCATGACGAGATACAACCTCTTTTATGTATAGTTGAGCGAGTCTTTCCATCGTATCCGTTTCCTTCATGGCTAAAAAGTGTGCAGATTTGGTAAGACGGTCAACGATAACCCAGATGGTATCGTATCCGCCCACCGTCTTTGGTAACTTCATAATGAAATCCATTGTTATCCTTTCCCACTTCCATTGCGGGATTTCCGGTGGTTGAAGTAACCTAGAAGGCTTCTGATGTTCGGCCTTAACTTTCGAGCAAGTCAAACACTTCCCAACATAAGTTGCAACGTCCTTCTTAAGATTAGGCCACCAATACTGTTCCTTGAGATCGTGGTACATTTTACCGGCTCCTGGATGAATCGAATATCTCGACTTGTGGGCTTCATCTAGTATGAGGCTCCGTAGATCTCCGTAACGGGGTACCCAAATTCTTCCGGCATAGCATCGGAGTCCGGTCTCCTTAACTTCGAGTCGAAAAACAAGAATGTTCAAGTACTCATGAGATATATTCTCCTCCTTGAGAGCCTCATCTTGGGCTGTTCGGATCTGGCTATTGAGGTTCGAATGAATGGTGATGTTCAGTGCCCGAACACGAAGAGGTGCCATCCTCTCCTTTCGGCTCAAAGCGTCAGCTAAAATGTTGGCCTTGCCAGGATGGTAATGAAGTTCACAATCATAGTCGTTCAGCGTCTCGATCCATCGACGCTGTCTCATATTCATTTGCTTCTGATCGAAGATGTGTTGGAGACTTTTATGATCGGTGAAAATAGTGCTCTTAGTTCCATAAAGATAGTGCCTCCACAGTTTTAATGCAAAGACAACGGCTCTAAGCTCGAGATCATGAGTAATGTAATTTCGCTTGTGAATCTTCAGTTGACGAGAGGTGTAAGCGATAACCTTTGTGCGTTGCATCAGTACACAACCAAAACCACTTTTCGAAGCATCGCAATAAACGACGAAATCGTCGCTGCCTTCAGGAAGTGATAAGATAGGTGCGGTGGTTAACTTCCTTTTCAATGTTTGAAATGCTGATTCCTATTCGGGTTCCCAAATGAACTTCTTCCCTTTGTGAGTCATCGCGGTCAAAGGACGCGCAATCAAAGAGAAACCTTCAATAAATCTTCGGTAGTAACCTGTGAGACCTAAAAATTGGCGAATATGAGTTGGAGTAGTGGAGGTTTCTCACTTGCTAATAGCTTCAATCTTTGCAGGATCAACTTTGATACCTTGATCACTCACAACGTGACCCAGAAATTAGACTTCCTTCAACCAAAACTCACACTTGGAGAATTTTGCATAAAGTTGCTCTTGTCTCAAGAGTTCCAACACTAGATGAAGATGTTGTTCATGTTCTTCTTCGCTTTTGGAGTAGATGAGGATATCATCTATGAAGACAATAACGAACTTGTCCAGGTATGACTTGTATACACGATTCATGAGATCCATAAACAAGGCAGGTGCGTTGGTTAAACCGAATGGCATCACGAGAAACTCATAATTACCATAGCGAGTTCTGAATGCAGTCTTCATCACATTGTTCTCTTTCACCCTCAACTGGTGATAACCGGATCTCAAATTGATCTTAGAGTAAACGCTTGATCCTTGCAGCTGATCGAAAAGATCGTCAATTCGGGGAAGAGGATACCGATTCTTGATCGTCAATTTGTTGAGTTCACGGTAGTCGATACACATGCGGAATGATCTGTCCTTCTTCTTCATAAATAAAACAAGTGCGCCCCAAGGCGAGAAACTTGGTTGGATAAATGCACAGTCTAGCAGTTCTTTTAGTTGACTCTGCAACTCTTGCATTTTGGAAGGTGCGAGTCGATAAGGTGCGCGAGCTACAGGTGCAGCTCCTGGCACTAAATCGATCTGAAACTCTACTTCTCTCGGTGGCGGTAATCCAGGCAATTCTTTCGGAAAGACATCAGAAAATTCGTTCACAATTCATACGTCATCCACGCTCTTCACCTCAGTTTCTAACATTTTCACATGTGCCAAAACAGTAAGACGTCCTTTCTTCATGATCTTTTGCGCTTTCATGCAACTAATGAGATTCAGTTTCGAGCTACATTTCTCTTCGTAAATAATTAATGGCTCACCATCTCCGTGTGGTATACGAAGAGCTTTATCTCCACATATAATGTCAGCCCTTATCTTGGTCAACCAGTCCATACCGACAATAACATCAAAGCTTCCCAACTTAATGGGTATCAAGTCAATCTCGAAATCCATACCAGCTATGTTGATAATAGCTCCTCGGCTAACTTGGTCAACTTTCGCAAGCTTTCCATTGGCTACCTCTACAAGCATACTCTCCTTTAAAGGAACTAACGACCAATTTATCTTAGAGCAAAAGTGTCTACATACATAACTTCTATCAGCACCAGTATCAAATAGGACAGAAGCTAATAGGTTGTTGATACTGAAAATACCTGTGACCAAGTCGGGGTTCTCACGGGCATACCTTGCATTTACATTGAAAGATCTGCCACGCGGTGGTCCGCCGTCCTTTCGCTTGTTGGGACACTCATTTCTGAAGTGGCCCGTTTGTCTGCATTCATAGCACTTTCTCGGTCCAGTAAGGTTTGTCCTCACATTCAGGGTGGCGATCTTGCAGCCTTTGCCAATATGCCCAGTGATGTGTTGAAACAGTACCTTTATTTATGAACGGATTTGAGTTATTTTGTTACACAAATTATTTTATTGTATATATGGTATTTTAACGAATTTAGGTTGGTTTCAAACATATATAGGCAACTGGTCATATCCGTGTAGTTTAGTTTGTTGGTAAATCCGATTCGTTCCACAGGGAGACAGTGTTCAAATTAATTTTTTATTTTTTTTTAATAGTCTTTGAAGTTAAACTTATTTAAAGGGGGTTTTGGATTAGGAATTGATAATACTACATAATAATAATAAAATATAACTCAATCCTAATTTAATTGAACTACTTATTAATTTATACTAATACATTATTTATAATTATTAAATTAAAAGTGAATTAATTGAAATTATACTAATAAGTTTATTACTAGGTGATAATTAATAAAATAATAACTTTTAATAAAACTAATTGATTAGAAATTTTGTTTTGAGCAATTATAATATAAATTTATTTAAATTAACTAAATAACATGTTTTAACTAAATTAATATAAATTAATAGGAATTATAATAATTAACTAGTTATAAACTAATTACTAATTATAAATTATAATAATTAATACTAATTATAAATTAATAACTTAAATATTATAATAAAATATTTAAAACCCTAAATTTTAACCTAATTCGCTACAGTACTCGTATTAATACTTACGCGTTTCGCGTAATAGTGTACGCGTTCCGCGTATGTTTTAAATCGTACGCGTATCGTGTAGAATTATACGCGATTCGCGTATGATATGATCGATGTGACAAAACAGTAACGAATAAACTGAATTATAAAGTTGTGTAATTTTTTTTTTTAGTTTTACTTTACTGAATAAATAAACGTAAATAATAATAATAATAATAATCAGCAATATAAATGAGAGTGTTTACTTAAATGTGTCACCTCTAGATCCATGGATTGTTTTAAGTTTAAGCTCGTATTAAAATGTTTAGTATAAAACTTATATTTTCCTTTCGAATAAATATAAAGTTTTGGCTAACTAAATTAAATCTAATTTTCATTGGATTATATTTAAATAGTTACTAGTCTTTAAGTATTTAAATTGAAACCCAACCCAGTTTTGACCTTCGCCAAAACCCAAATCATAACGGTTTCCCTTTTTACAATTTCACTATTATATGACTAGTGATATTACCCAAACCACCGAACTTTACTTTTAATTTAGTGTTAGTAAATTATTCGTAAATTCGTCTAGATCACTTTTAATGTTGAAGTTTAATTTATATAAATAAAAATAACTTTCGTTATTTTAATCTAACAAATTAAATGACAAGGGTTAAATATCCAAATACATAATAATGGTTCTTTTAATTAGGCTCAATGTTAAAAATACTAAAGTTACATTTTAATTTTTACAAATGATAACAATCCATTTCACTAGGGGCTCTACATCTAAGCAAACACTAGGGAAATTAGTTACTCATTATACTAAGGTAAACATGAAAATATAAATGTACAAACATAATAATAACGATAAAAATTGATAACGATAATTTTAATGGAATATACTTACGAAAGTCTTCACTCTCATTTACTTTAAACGGTAGAAAATTACAATAACACACCCCTTTAGCGCGTACAATAATACCCTTAATCACGAACAATATACCCTTAAAACTGAAACTATCCTAAAATTTGAACCTTGAAACTAAAATTAATACAGAGTACGAAAGATTACTAGAAAATAATATTGATGTATACTGTGTTGTAAATATGTATGTTATATGGATCTCTTGAACTGTGTACTAACTCCTCTCACTGTATGTATATCTTCTTCTGTGTAAGTAGTACTCGTGTATAACATCTGAGAAGTTGATCAAAAGTAGTAGGTAAATTGAGTGCACACTGCCTTTCTTGCTGTACCACTGAAAAAAGAAGTTATATTAAACTAAAAAGCAGCCGTCCCATTTGTATTTGAATCTGGATCTGGACAGGATCTTACGCGTTTCGTGTAGACACCCACACGATCCACGTAAGACTTAAATACTATGCGTTTCGCCGAGACCTTCACACGTTTCGCGTAGGAGTAGTTTACAGTTTTTTTTTTTTTTGTCGTTTGTTCTATGTTGATCCCGTGTTTACGTATATCGACTTGGAAATTTTCATTTGAACTCTTCTCTTCGATCATCTTGAACTTGCATTCGGGTAAACATTATCTTGATACATATTTGGTTTAAATCCGTCGTTTTATCGTTGTTTTATCAAACTTCAAGCTCGTGTTTACTTTTGTCATTTTTCTCGTGAATAATACATTTGAATGTCTTCGTTTCGGTAAAAGCTGATGAAATATAAATGATATTGCGTCGGAATATATGTATGTTTAAAGCAATATCAAAATACCCCACACTTGAACGTTGCTTGTCCTCAAGCAATTACATCTTCTAAATAGAATCGGAACATTACATATTTTTTCATATCGAACATTAAATCACACAACACACACTACACGAAATGAAACACACGCTATATGGAATAAGTTGGAAACACTACATTGGATCACACGCACACCACACGAAATGAAATTCTGACAACAGAAACAAAGTAGAAATCTCGTGATTAAGGTTTAAAAATTTGGATCCTTAGGGAAAATTGGACCTTATGAAAACGTTTTAAGATTTTATAAAATGGCATGCTAGTTTTTACACTAGACACGTTTTCCGGTTTTAACCTCAAATTCCAGTCGAGGGTAACTGAAAACCGTAGTCTCAGTCGGCGATTAGCAAGCTATCCGCCCCCATAATTGAAGTATCATGGAACTTGAAACCGAATGTCCTAAAAATAGTTTTACACAATATAATTCATAAAATAGCACAAGTTTTAGAGTAAAATTATATCGTGTCCAAATATCATCGGTGAACCATGAGTTTGCACACCTCAATTTGTTATGGCATATGTATGTTGACCGCGGTCAAACATAGATGCGGTTGATCTTTACGGAGATCATCCATCTGGGGATTAGATTCATTAGTCTTAAAAGCTAATTTGCAATGTGCCCCCCCATTGCACGAGACAGATCCATCTCATGGTTAGGATAAGTCTGACCACCAAAAACCCTGTTTGATGCTGAGGTGAGGTGGATTTCCAGCCGATGATAGAGATGACTTTTCAAGATTTTTCGTCAACCTACAGCTGTTCTGGACTACATCTTCTAACATAAGTTAGCAAGTGTGTCATTTTAGAAGAATTTACTTCCTTAAGGGATATTCAGGTTTATACATTCCAAAGCGATGATATCTGCAATAAACTTCATAGAAACATGTGATAAATAGTTCTAAACATATGGGGTTTATAAATTCTGTTATACTTGGTTTTCTTTTATATATTTCAATCAAATAAACTTATGTATTTTTAATGTATGGAGACAATAATTTCGGTTTTTGACACCTAATCTTTAATTGCTCGTTATTACCTTAAAAAATTGATTAGTTATATTTGTTTAAAAATTGTAAAAATTTTCATAAAAACCACTAAATTTTAAGTTCTCGAGAATTTATATACTCCCATCCCACACTTAAGATTATGTAATGCCCTCATTACATAAAATCAGATTAAATGTATAAATTTGAGAGGACAAAAAGTGTAAAGTGTTTAGAAATTCCTTTGTTAAGCAATTGGAGATTGTAAAATGCTTAATGTATGAACATATCCAATCCTTTTTATCACAATAATGCTTTCGTGTTTCGCTATGTCGAATCTTATCATCGTAAGTACCTGTCAACAAATATGTCAAACACAAACGAGATGGGGTTGTACTTTAGTAGTACAAAAATTTTACCCCACACTAAAAGTTTTTGTAGAAATAAAATAAATAAAGGTAAAAGTAAATTAACACACCATAAGAATCATTTTATACAAAAAAAATACAAAATAAATAGTTCTAAAACTAAAAAGAAACTAGAAAAATGACCACGCAGGGCCTCCCTGATCTTCCTGTTCCCGCTCCTGTTGCTGCCGTTGTTCATTTAGGCGTTGTTCCTCGTAAAAACGCCTATAAGCTTCCTGACTTGCGGCTAGGGCAACGTTGGGGTCATAAGGTGGAGGTAGAGGGTCACTGTGTCCTTGCCATTGGGGGTATGAAGGAAAGACTGAGGGTGCGTATTGTTGTGGGTTAGCTGCGTATAAATATGCCTGATGATGCGCCCACTCTAACTGTGCTCCCTGGCCCCTCTGATCATAGCGGATGTTTTCTAACATATTATCCTGAGCCAGTTGGGTATGCCTAATTTCCCCTATTTGCCTAGACAAACTAGTGTATTGTTCTTCTGATCTCCGTCCCCAATTATCATACGAGTTCCTTAAATCTAAACTCAATGATTCAAACGAATTTTGTAGCCTATCGAAATCAGAAAAACCTGCATTAGACGAACTAGCCTCATCTGGCTGTCTTCGTCTTCTCCTAGTTTCCCTAGCGGGTTCCTCATCCTCCTCCATAGGAGCGTGAGCGACAACTTCTTGTCATCTTAAACTAACTACCCCACCCCTCACGTGTATATCCTTTGCCGTCCTATACACATCCAATCCTAAAGCTTTAACAGCTTGATCCACCGGTTGGATTGGAGGTTCTGATTCACTCGGGTCGAGTCTGAACCAGTTTCCTAGACACGTGATGTAGTGACCCCCCGACATGTCACTTGTTCCTCTATCCCCTTTACCAACATGGGCCAAAAAGTAAGCAACTCCATAGGGTATACTAATAAATGTATCCCTATCTCTGATCGCATCTAAGTACCAAAGGTCAATATAATTAATTTTATCTGTATTAGTAAATGACCTTTGGTTTATTGTGTTCGCTATAAACTTATGAATTATTCTAAAGTGAACATCAGTGATCTTCAGGTACGATTCTTGGCCTGGCTCATATGTATTTCTGTTAGTGAAAGATTGCCAGACTGCCGAAGAATCATAATTTCCCGTATATCTAGCCCCTGTAAAAATATACTCCCTAAAACCGGGATCCAACATCTCCTCAACGGTGTAAATCCCTAATGCGTCAGTCTCGTTACTTAGGGACTGATGTTAAAGCTAAGGGGTACGTGATAGTACTATATTTTACTACGAAATACGTTACAAATTATTACACAAGTTTTAATTATTTATTTACAAATGGGATATACCTAAACCTTGCTACAACACTATAGGCAGTGTACCTAATCGTAGAGTAGTATACTTTTTAGGAAGTCCGGTTCATTCCACAGGGAGCGGGCTTATTGCACACTATATTTTTAAACAACTATATTTGTACAAAATATATATAATTATATATAATAATATATAAAAGGGGGTTTACCGTTTAATGACCGGTTTGTCGATTTTATATTTTAAGCGAAGCGTAAAGTAAATGACGATATTTAACCAATATAAAATAAATAACAATAATTAAAATGACAATAAATAAAAGTACGAGGAAATATGAAATAAAATATATTATGCTTATTTAAACTTCCGTAACTATGATGTTTGACGTTTTGATTTTAATTTATTGTCCTGGGTTAATTGTCCTTTGTCCTGGATGTATTTGAAACCTATCTGGTTTTTGTCCACAATAGTTCATCGATCATAATTATAAAATGCTCGGCAAATTTAACCTTATGCCCAAAGTCAAATATTCCAACTAACTGGGGATTCGAACTGTAACAAGGTCTTAATACTTTGTTTAATGAATACACCAGGTTATCGACTGTGTGTAATCCAAAGTTTTAATACTTTACTTTTTAACAATTACACCAATTACCCTTGAATGTAATCCACCCCTGTTTTAATGAGTCCATTGACTATTAATCCATCCCCGTGTCCGGTCAAATGAACAATTATTAGTATCTATAGATATCCCGCCCATCGTGTCCGATCGAGTGTATGTGGTTATTTATATCTACGTCAAATTGTAAATCACTATATTAATTTAATGAGGTATCATTTCGTTAATATAAATCCCGTTAATAGTGTGATGACCCGGGAATTTCTGACCAAATTTTAAACTTAATCTTTATATAATTTCGATACGATAAGCAAAGTATGTATTGTTGAGTCTCAAAATTTGTGAACTATGTTAATAGGATCAATTGACCTTTGACTATTCCCAACTATTCACGAACGATTTTATGTAAACTAATTTGTAAAATATATATATATATACATATATATATATATATATATATATATATATATATATATATATATATATATATATATATATATATATATATATATATATATATAAGTGTATATATATAAATATAAATATAAGTGTATATACAATATTTTAAATTAATAAAGTATATCTTAATTATTTGAATTAAAATGTAAACTAGTAAATAGAATAATTAGGTTACTATCATATGAATGTATATAAATATGTATATGATAATATTGTAAATCTATATATGATTACTATAAATAATTATGATTATATCGTAAGGTATAAATACTAAACATTCAATATATATATATATATATATATATATATATATATATATATATATATATATATATATATATATATATATATATATACATATACATAATATGAGATCATGAAATATCACGTGATTAATAAACTGCAACATTAATATATTTAATTACAAGTTAAAAATATAATGTTATATTAAATGTATCATATTTACTTTCATTATTAATATTAGTATTAAAATTAATGTTAACATTAGTGTATTATTATTAGTTGATATGATATATAGAATTGATACATCAAAAATTGTTATATCTTTATAATTAGTAATAAAATTATAATTTTAAGTTATTACTATTATTATTTCTATTATTATTAATCTGTATTAATAATATAATTATTATTAAATCAGTATTATTATTACTAGAATATTTAATAATTATGATTACTTATATTAAAGAGATAAGGTTAGATATATACGTGTGTGTGCATATAGGTCTTAATCAATCTTCTTTAAATTTTGTTTATTATCTGTAAAAGTCGAATTCGATTTCAGATGCCACTAAAATCGGTTAGTAAATGGAATCACCTTTTTATATTTTTTTTTTCTTATTCTCTGATTGATATTCTGTCTAATTCTTGTCTCTAATTTGTTAGACGTCAAATTCTATCACAACAATACAAAGGTGATCAATTATAACGACTACACTATGTATTCAATCACTTCATATAAGTCTTGGACTGCAGTTTATAAAATTAAAAACAGAAATTTAAAAAAAGAACGAGCTTTATTCTCTGTTCTTGAGTAAAATTAACAACAGCTCAATTTCTCATTTAATTTAAAAATGTAAAAGTGTAGTCTTGTTAAGAATATTTTGTTCAAACTATCTGAGAAATCCCAACGTCCAATTTTACAAAACGAGATCGAATTTCAGAAGTCAAGGTTTCAAGTCAAAAAGTCAAAATAAGTGTTCATCACGAAATTCGTATTTGTGTTAGTGTTTCTGTGGAAATTGATGGTTCCGAAAGATTATATGGTGTATTTAAAACATAATTTGTGTTGTAAGTTCTGTCTAAAACGGTCCAAATTCGAAAAATGGAATTTGAGTTTGTTATATCCTTCGACGTACAGCAGGTCTGTATTTTTATTTTTTTTTTATTTTTTGTTGTTGGTTCGTTTTGTTAAATTGCAAAAAGGTAACCACTATAGATAGTTACAATTATATTTCCAACCTCAATTCAAGTTTGAATCACGCTATCTAAATTGATCAATGGGTCCTGGTTCGAATTGTAAACTGAGAAGAAGAAGATGACAGGATATTTCGATATAAATATAATCGGGTTCTAAATTATTCAGATAAAACCGAAGTAGTTGAGTGGTTAGGCAGTGTGTTACATGAGCGGGAGGTCGAAGGTTCGAGTCCCGGCTGGGCCATTTTTTTTAGAAAAAGGGTATACTCCTTGATTTATTTATTTCTTTATCATCATCATCATCATTATTATTATTATTATTATTATTATTATTATTATTATTATTATTATTATTATTATTATTATTATTATTATTATTATTATGTTTAATAATTATTAGTGTTATTATAACTACTAATGTTGTAATTGTCATTTAATATTGATATATGATTTTAGTTACAATCGTGGTTATTTTTTTTATTATTGATAAGATATTTGTTATTATCACTATCAAAATGCAAATTAACATTTTTATCATTAATAGTATTATTATTATTATTATGAAAACTATTATCTTTAAAATTATTATTATTAGTATTATTAATAATATTATTAACAATATTGTTATGATTATCAAAACTGTAAGAATTTGTTTGTTAGATAAATGTTACGTACATAAAGTATACATAATACATATACCATAATTATATTAACTATATATATCAAACAAATATATATATATTCTTCTTATAAATGCCTTGTATAACAAATTACTAAATTTAAATAATACTAAACATATATATATATATATATATATATATATATATATATATATATATATATATATATATATATATATATATATATATATATGGACATACATATATTAATATAATTGAATGAATAAATATAAATCACTTTAAGATATATAATTATATATATATATATATATACAAAATAAATATATATCACATATAATTTAAGATATAAAATAAGTATATGTTTTAAATAGAATTTAATATAAATCCTATATAAATACAAATATATATAAATAATATATTTCAATAAATAAAAGTTATGTAATTTCCGTTATATGTTTTAATAATTAAACAAATGATATAGGTTCGTGAATCCGAGGCCAACCTTACCTTTGTCCATTGTCGTTATATGTATTTTTACTACAAAATACATTAGGTGAGTTTCATTTGCTCCCTTTTTAAATGCTTTTGCAATATATATTTTTGGGACTGAGAATACATGCGCTGCTTTTACAACTGGTTTACGAAATAGACACAAGTAAATGAAACTACATTCTATGGGTGGATTATTAAATCGAATATGCCCCTTTTTAGTCTGGTAATCTAAGAATTAGGGAACAGACACCCTAATTGACGCGAATCCTAAAGATAGATCTATCGGGCCCAACAAGCTCCATCCAAAGTACCGGATGCTTTAGTACTTCGAAATTTATATCATGTCCGATGGAGGATCCCGGAATGATGGGGATATTCTTATATACATTTTGTGAATGTCGGTTACCAGGTGTTCAATTCATATAAATGATATTTTTGTCTCTATGCATGGGACGTATATTTATGAGAAGTGGAAATATGAAATCTTGTGGTCTATTAAAATTATAAAATAATTATTTATGTTAAACTAATGAACTCACCAACCTTTTGGTTGACACTTGAAAGCATGTTTATTCTCAGGTACGAAAGAAATCTTCCGCTGTGCATTTGTTCATTTTAGAGATATTACTTGGAGTCATTCATGACATATTTCAAAAGACGTTGCATTCGAGTCGTTGAGTTCATCAAGATTATTATTAAGTCTTTCATAGTTAGATATATTACAAATTGGTATGCATGTCGTCAACTTTAGATGTAATGAAAGATTGTCTTTTCAAAATGTTTGTAAAATGTATCATATAGAGGTCAAGTACCTCGCAATGTAACCAACTGTTGTGAATCGTTTATAATCGATATGGACTTCTTCCGGATGGATTAGGACGGGTGTCTACAGTTGGTATCAGAGCAGAGGTCTTAGCGAACCAGGTCTGCATTAGTGTGTCTAACTGATAATTCGTTAGGAGGCATTAGTGAGTCTGGACTTCGACCGTGTCTGCATGTCAAAAGTTTTGCTTATCATTTCGTGTCGAAAATTACCTGCTTATCATTCTTAGAGAATCACTTGCTTAATATCCTTAGTCTAGACACATCTTATTGCATTGATTGCATGACTAGTGTATAGACAAAATTCATATCTTAACATATCTGTTAATTCATATCTTAGCGTATCTGTTATTGTAAACTTTGCCTGACTTTTCTATAGATTCCTCCGTAACTTATGGGATTTTAGTATTATATATGCATATGTAAATTATGTATTGCAAGGTACTAATCTACATCCTACAATCTATTTCTTATCGAAAATCCTTCAACTGATCGTACGAGATGAATCCCTCAACCGATTCGAATTCCTTGGATTCCGACAGCTATTCCGATATGGAGTTTCAACTAAGCTCCGAAAGCAGAGTCACGAGAATGAATCAACCAATTCATTTGATGGGTTCGTAGTCTACTTAATCATTGGAGACAATAAGAAGGTGATACTTGAAATGTCCCGTTCTTATTGATTAAAAACGTTCCATATTAATTGATTTCGTTGCGAGGTTTTGACCTCTATATGAGACGTTTTTCAAAGACTGCATTCATTTTAAAACAAACCATAACCTTTATTTCATCAATAAAGGTTTAAAAAGCTTTACGTAGATTATCAAATAATGATAATCTAAAATATCCTGTTTACACACGACCATTACATAATGGTTTACAATACAAATATGTTACAACAAAATAAGTTTCTTGAATGCAGTTTTTACACAATATCATACAAGCATGGACTCCAAATCTCGTCCTTATTTAAGTATGCGACAGCGGAAGCTCTTAATAATCACCTGAGAATAAACATGCTTAAAACGTTAACAAAAATGTTGGTGAGTTATAGGTTTAACCTATATATATCAAATCATAATAATAGACCACAAGATTTCATATTTAAATACACATCCCATACATAGAGATAAAAATCATTCATATGGTAAACACCTGGTAACCGACATTAACAAGATGCATATATAAGAATATCCCCATCATTCCGGGACACCCTTCGGATATGATATAAATTTCGAAGTACTAAAGCATCCGGTACTTTGGATGGGGCTTGTTGGGCCCAATAGATCTATCTTTAGGATTCGCGTCAATTAGGGTGTCTGTTCCCTAATTCTTAGATTACTAGACTTAATAAAAAGGGGCATATTCGATTTCGATAATTCAACCATAGAATGTAGTTTCACGTACTTGTGTCTATTTTGTAAATCATTTATAAAATCTGCATGTATTCTCATCCCAAAAATATTAGATTTTAAAAGTGGGACTATAACTCACTTTCACAGATTTTTACTTCGTCGGGAAGTAAGACTTGGCCACTGGTTGATTCACGAACCTATAACAATATATACATATATATCAAAGTATGTTCAAAATATATTTACAACACTTTTAATATATTTTGATGTTTTAAATTTATTAAGTCAGCTGTCCTCGTTAGTAACCTACAACTAGTTGTCCACAGTTAGATGTACAGAAATAAATCGATAAATATTATCTTGAATCAATCTACGACCCAGTGTATACGTATCTCAGTATTGATCACAACTCAAACTATATATATTTTGGAATCAACCTCAACCATGTATAGCTAACTCCAACATTCACATATAGAGTGTCTATGGTTGTTCCGAAATATATATAGATGTGTCGACATGATAAGTCGAAAAATTGTATACGTGTCTATGGTATCTCAAGATTACATAATATACAATACAAGTTGATTAAGTTATGGTTGGAATAGATTTGTTACCAATTTTCACGTAGCTAACATAAGAAAAATTATCCAATCTTGTTTTACCCATAACTTCTTCATTTTAAATCCGTTTTGAGTGAATCAAATTGCTATGGTTTTATATTGAACTCTATTTTATGAATCTAAACAGAAAAGTATAGGTTTATAGTGGGAAAAATAAGTTACAAGTCATTTTTGTAAAGGTAGTCATTTCAGTCGAAAGAACGACGTCTAGATGACCATTTTAGAAAACATACTTCCACTTTGAGTTTAATCATAATTTTTGGATATAGTTTCATGTTCATAATAAAAATCATTTTCTCAGAATAACAACTTTAAAATCAAAGTTTATCATAGTTTTTAATTAACTAACCCAAAACAGCCTGCGGTGTTACTACGACGGCGTAAATCCGGTTTTACGGTGTTTTTCGTGTTTCCAGGTTTTAAATCATTAAGTTAGCATATCATATAGATATAGAACATGTGTGTAGTTAATTTTAAAAGTCAAGTTAGAAGGATTAACTTTTGTTTGCGAACAAGTTTAGAATTAACTAAACTATGTTCTAGTGATTACGAGTTTAAACCTTCGAATAAGATAGCTTTATATGTATGAATCGAATGATGTTATGAACATCATTACTACCTTAAGTTCCTTGGATAAACCTACTGGAAAAGAGAAAAATGGATCTAGCTTCAACGGATCCTTGGATGGCTCGAAGTTCTTGAAGCAGAATCATGACACGAAAACAAGTTCAAGTAAGATCATCACTTGAAATAAGATTGTTATAGTTATAGAAATTGAACCAAAGTTTGAATATGATTATTACCTTGTATTAGAATGATAACCTACTGTAATAAACAAAGATTTCTTGAGGTTGGATGATCACCTTACAAGATTGGAAGTGAGCTAGCAAACTTGAAAGTATTCTTGATTTTATGTAACTAGAACTTGTAAAATATATGAAGAACACTTAGAACTTGAAGATAAAACTTGAGAGAGATCAATTAGATGAAGAAAATTGAAGAATGAAAGTGTTTGTAGGTGTTTTTGGTCGTTGGTGTATGGATTAGATATAAAGGATATGTAATTTTGTTTTCATGTAAATAAGTCATGAATGATTACTCATATTTTTGTAATTTTATGAGATATTTCATGCTAGTTGCCAAATGATGGTTCCCACATGTGTTAGGTGACTCACATGGGCTGCTAAGAGCTGATCATTGGAGTGTATATACCAATAGTACATACATCTAAAAGCTGTGTATTGTACGAGTACGAATACGGGTGCATACGAGTAGAATTGTTGATGAAACTGAACGAGGATGTAATTTTAAGCATTTTTGTTAAGTAGAAGTATTTTGATAAGTGTATTGAAGTCTTTCAAAAGTGTATAAATACATATTAAAACACTACATGTATATACATTTTAACTGAGTCGTTAAGTCATCGTTAGTCGTTACATGTAAGTGTTGTTTTGAAACCTTTAGGTTAACGATCTTGTTAAATGTTGTTAACCCAATGTTTATAATATCAAATGTGATTTTAAATTATTATATTATCATGATATTATCATGTATGAATATCTCTTAATATGATATATATACATTAAATGTCTTTACAACGATAATCGTTACATATATGTCTCGTTTAAAAATCATTAAGTTAGTAGTCTTGTTTTTACATATGTAGTTCATTGTTAATATACTTAATGATATGTTTACTTATCATAGTATCATGTTAACTATATATATATATATATCCATATATATGTCATCATATAGTTTTTACAAGTTTTAACGTTCGTGAATCACCGGTCAACTTGGGTGGTCAATTGTCTATATGAAACATATTTCAATTAATCAAGTCTTAACAAGTTTGATTGCTTAACATGTTGGAAACATTTAATTATGTAAATATAAATCTCAATTAATATATATAAACATGGAAAAGTTCGGGTCACTACAGTACCTACCCGTTAAATAAATTTCGTCCCGAAATTTTAAGCTGTTGAAGGTGTTGACGAATCTTCTGGAAATAGATGCGGGTATTTCTTCTTCATCTGATCTTCACGCTCCCAGGTGAACTTGGGTCCTCTACGAGCATTCCATCGAACCTTAACAATTGGTATCTTGTTTTGCTTAAGTCTTTTAACCTCACGATCCATTATTTCGACGGGTTCTTCGATGAATTGGAGTTTTTCGTTGATTTGGATTTCATCTAACGGAATAGTGAGATCTTCTTTAGCAAAACATTTCTTCAAATTCGAGACGTGGAAAGTGTTATGTACATCCGCGAGTTGTTGAGGTAACTCAAGTCGGTAAGCTACTGGTCCGACACGATCAATAATCTTGAATGGTCCAATATACCTTGGATTTAATTTCCCTCGTTTACCAAATCGAACAACGCCTTTCCAAGGTGCAACTTTAAGCATGACCATCTCTCCAATTTCAAATTCTATATCTTTTCTTTTAATGTCAGCGTAGCTCTTTTGTCGACTTTGGGCAGTTTTCAAACGTTGTTGAATTTGGATGATCTTCTCGGTAGTTTCTTGTATAATCTCCGGACCCGTAATCTGTCTATCCCCCACTTCACTCCAACAAATCGGAGACCTGCACTTTCTACCATAAAGTGCTTCAAACGGCGCCATCTCAATGCTTGAATGGTAGCTGTTGTTGTAGGAAAATTCTGCTAACGGTAGATGTCGATCCCAACTGTTTCCGAAATCAATAACACATGCTCGTAGCATGTCTTCAAGCGTTTGTATCGTCCTTTCACTCTGCCCATCAGTTTGTGGATGATAGGCAGTACTCATGTCTAGACGAGTTCCTAATGCTTGCTGTAATGTCTGCCAGAATCTTGAAATAAATCTGCCATCCCTATCAGAGATAATAGAGATTGGTATTCCATGTCTGGAGACGACTTCCTTCAAATACAGTCGTGCTAACTTCTCCATCTTGTCATCTTCTCTTATTGGCAGGAAGTGTGCTGATTTGGTGAGACGATCAACTATTACCCAAATAGTATCAAAACCACTTGCAGTCCTTGGCAATTTAGTGATGAAATCCATGGTAATGTTTTCCCATTTCCATTCTGGGATTTCGGGTTGTTGAAGTAGACCTGATGGTTTCTGATGCTCAGCTTTGACCTTAGAACACGTCAAACATTCTCCTACATATTTAGCAACATCGGCTTTCATACCCGGCCACCAAAAATATTTCCTGAGATCCTTGTACATCTTCCCCGTTCCAGGATGTATTGAGTATCTGGTTTTATGAGCTTCTCTAAGTACCATTTCTCTCATATCTCCAAATTTTGGTACCCAAATCCTTTCAGCCCTATACCGGGTTCCGTCTTCCCGAATATTAAGATGCTTCTCCGATCCTTTGGGTATTTCATCCTTTAAATTTCCCTCTTTTAAAACTCCTTGTTGCGCCTCCTTTATTTGAGTAGTAAGGTTATTATGAATCATTAAATTCATAGATTTTACTCGAATGGGTTCTCTGTCCTTCCTGCTCAAGGCATCGGCTACCACATTTGTAGCGACCCCGACAAATCGTCAAGTGACGGCGTCGGCTACGTGGGTCCCATTACCTGATTATAAGTCTTTAAGATAACGTTTGACCAAAATATGTCGCCTTCATTTCAAAATAAGGATTGTTTCAAAGTTTACAAGAATTGTTCAACCACAAGTTAAGTTACAACGTTATAAGTACGATTGAAATCTAGGCGACACGGTTTAAAGTAAAGTCAAAAGACGCTCCATGAAATGCATGTATACTCGACATCGGATGCAAGTATCAATTAGTAAGCGGAAGCATGTTTCACATATCGTGCATGACCTGAGAAAAACATAGAAATCTGTCAACGAAAACGTTGGTGAAATCATAGGTTTAAGTAAGTAAGTACAAGTGAACCACAAGATTTGCATCAATGAAATAATAGTAATACATTCCAAAAGTTTGTTTCACGAGCACCCAATTATCAAAGCTTAACATTCCTTCCATTGTATACCCCATCACTTAGTGCTAGAACAAACACTGATTCTCGAAAATATATTTCATCCGTAGACGGTAGCGAACCGTCAAGGATGAGGGCTGTCAAACCCATATGGCCATATAACATAAGTTCTCGCTTACACCCGGCAAGTGTAACTAATGATAATCGAATTGAGGATTTTTGTTCTAAACTCGTATGTAGAATGTTTGTTTTCCCGTTCTTGTGTTCACTTAGTTCAAAAGAATCGTTTATGTTTTCTCATCCCAATATAAGTTCAAAAAGAGTAAAAGTGGGACTATGATCTCACCTCGAGTGCACGAGTATCAAGGTACTTCAACAAGTAAACGTGTGCAAAGACAAAGCTAGTCTTGACCTAAACAATAGGTTTGTATCAATAACGGTAAACACAATAGGTCAAAGATGTTCAATTAGTCCTATGGCTCGTTACGACTCAATAATGTAGCATGTGAATCAAGTTGTCATGTTTCATGCAAGATACAAGTATAAAAGCATGTTAGAACGATTGCACAATTATTTGGTTAAGTTTGATTAAAAGTCAACTTGGTCGGGTCAAGTCAACAGAAAAGTCAACGGGGTCGGGTTGGATATCCGACAATTTTTCTAAGTTATATAATCATATATGAGCATGTTGGCCAAGTTTCATGTTAATCGGAGGTCCGTAGCATAGCAAACATTTTCATGTCAAATGACCAAAGCGAACAGCCAGTTTTAGGCAAACGGGACGGCGTCCTGAGAAGCTAGACGGCGTCCTTCTTTTAAGGTTGGGACGGCGTCCCTGAGAGCTAGACGGCGTCCCTCTTTTAAGTTTGGGACGGCGTCCCTGAGAGCTAGACGGCATCCCTCTTTTAAGTTTGGGACGGCGTCCTGCTTTTCTGGACGGCGTCCTGGTTTGTTTCCAGACCCTGTTTGCTGCAACTCTAAGTGCACGAACCAACAATCAAACCAACCCAAATTACAAACCGCAAACAATTAGAACATGTATTTTATATCACCGGAAAGGTAATTTGACGAGGAAAACACCTAGACACATTTCATCAAGCAATTCAACACTTACACATCCCAAAACCGCATTTAAATGTCCATAATCAAAGTTCAAGTTCCAAATATGCATTTCATGATTCGGGCAACCAATTTACATGTATGATATGCCGTTTCGAAGGTAATCATACACACATTGCAACAAAATTCTTATCTACAATATTTCATAGCATTTGGTGCATCAAAAGTTCATCTAAAGCTTATCAAACCCTAATCCAAGTTCACAAAATCACTAATCATGTTCTTGGAATTTCCTTAATCAACCTATACATCAAAACGAAGCTAATGATACTAGGAACACAATTAGAACATGAACTTTTAACATCTAACAACATATGATCATCCAAAATTCAAGAACAACACAACAAAATTCAAGTTCATGCTAGTTACACTAAAACAACGAGATCGAGCATACAAATTATATATTCATGTTAGACTTGAGCCATAGACACTAATTAACACTTTTATAAGTTAAAAACATCAAGAACACAAAATCTAGTGATTTTAGAAAGTTACCCAAATGAGATGAAGTTGGTACCAAAACGAAGAGGATGAAGAGAGGATCACGAATATGTAATTTATTTGGTTGCTAGCTCCCTAATCCGGATTTAGATGATGAATGAATGGATTTGGTTTTTGAGTGTGTGTTCTTGCTAGAGAGAAAGAGAGAGAGATGGAGGTGGAAATGAATGGGTGAAAGGGGTTTGACCCTTTGACCTAGTCAAGGGTTTGATCCCTTGTCAAGTTTAGTCCCTCAACTATGAATCGGGTGCGGGAATTAACCGAACGAATTATTTTAAATTTCACGAGAGTACGGGAGATATTAAATTCCGATAACGAGAATATTTAAAATGTTACTTAACAAAGGATACGAATCTAGATACGAAGGGTATTATTTAAAAAGAAAAAGACGGGCGTTAAAATAATTTAACGGAAAAATGCGGGATGTTACATTATCCACACCTCAAAAGAAATTTCGTCCCGAAATTTAGTTGGAAGTAATAATCGATGCCTCTCACTCGAGACCGGAGATGTCAATGCTATGAATAAGTGAAGGTACGTCCTTGAGTGTTCTCATGAATTTGGATTGTCAGGGTTTTACGTTGCATTAAGGTTCGGTTTTTACGATCCCCGGTTTCAACTGGTTTTCCTATGAAGAGAAGTTTGTCATTGATAGTTGATGTATTCAGCAGGATTGCACGTTCCTGTTCCGCAGGACACGTTTCTAAGTTTGTTACACGAAATGTAGGGTAAACGGAAACTTAATTGCATCGGAAGTTCTAAACGGTAGGAAGCGGTTCCAATACACCCCAAGGTTTCAAAAGGTTCAATGTTGCAGATATAGCCTTTCTCGATTTCCTAAAATGGATTTCACCTTTCCAAGGTGCGGTTTCTCAATATCACGCGATTACACACTGGGATTTGTGGGGTTTTCATCTAAGTTTGGTATAACTCTTCTGGCGACAATGGGTTGCCTCGAGCCCTCCTCGGACTTGAACGATCTCAATTGTTGTTTCTTGATGGAGTTCAGATTCGGCGATTTGCTTGCCGCATGCTTTGGTTAAATGAACAGGGGTATGACATTAGCGGTCATATAGGGTTTTGGAAGTGTTGCGTTAATATACGAGTGATAGCTGTCATCGCAAAAGGAACTACTAAAGGTGACAACACCAGTCTGTAACATGTCTTTCCAAGATTGAATCGTACGTTTGCTCGGTTCGTCGGTTGTGGAAGCTACGCGGTACGTATGTCTAAGTGGGTTTCCAAGGTTTCTTGCAAAACTAGAAGCGATACGAGTATTTTGATCCGAGGTAATTGGCAATGGTACACCGTGTTAGAATAGGATCTCTTAAGATATGTTTGAACAAGTCAGTTAGGGTTCGAAAAAAAATGTTCGTTAGGACTATTCACCCTCGTGGCGAATACTAAGGTAATATGAGGAATTTCTCTATCCATGGAGAAATGTTACAAGGAGTTCCCTTAAACGGAAGTGCGAGCGATAAAGATGGGAGTGAAATGAGGACTTAGAATAGGATGAGTTTACATCTCGAGGTTGCCATAACGTGCCTCTAGTTGTCAATAGTTGAAGTCTGAAAGAGAAACGAGGTAGTACACGTAGTTGTATAGTTCGGGGTTGAATAATAGTTGACCGATTATCAGAAACACAAGGGCATTAAGTCAAAGAAGAGTGAAGTATCGTTAGATTGTGTGCTATCTTAAATTCCAGTAATATCAGACGGTGACGGTGAAATAACAGAGGTATGTAGTGTGGTACGTGATGACGAGAAGATTGATCGGATCCACAATTTAGTATTCGAATTCTTCGTGTAAAATAACGAATTTTAGTTATGTTGATTTTTGACTCGAGAGAGTATGCCTTTCGGCGTTCATGTAGAAATATTTCCATGTTTGAGTTCCATCTGTTGCTATACGATTTTAACTAGAAATGTTGGTGTGAAGAATCACGCTCAAGGTTCGAACACGGAGAGGTTTAGAGTTTTCCTTAGTGAGTTAACGAGTTTAAAAGTCGTGTGACACGAGAAAAGTCGGAAATGAATCTTCGGTAACAATAGACGAGGTCTAAGATTTTACGAATACAAGTCTGAGTTGGGAGAGTTTCCTGATTACATGTGGCTCGATTTCGAGATTGATTGTAATGCCTTGACCATTAACATCATGGTCTAGAAAATTGGACTTCGTTCAACAGAAATTCTCACTCGGAGAATTTGGTATAGAGTTGCTCTTTTCTCAAAAGTTCGAGCTTAAGATGGTGATGTTGTTAGTTTCCCTTCTTTACTTGAATAAGTTAAGATGTCATCTATAAATACGATAACAGATTTGTCTAGATAAGTTGCATACGTGGTTTAGGAGGTTCATGAATACGGACGGAGTCCTAAATAAATCAAACGGTACTAAGAGAGATTTACAACTAATGTTGTGAGTTCGGAAATGGCTTAGGAGACATCGTCTCACTTAACCCCCAATTGATGATAACCGGAACGGAGGTCGTTTTGGAATACACACGGGATTCATGCAAGAAATCATGAGGTCATGGATGCGAGGGAGAGGGTATCGGTTTTCCAACCGAAATTTACTCAGTTCACAATAATCTATACAAGATGATGGGGAAAATTTTTTTTTTTTTTTTTTTTTTTTTTTTAAACGAATACGTTTCGAGCTCCCTAGTTCTATAGGTGTCAAGTCAAAAGTCTTAACGTACATCCTCCAATAAAATTTATAGGCACACAATATTTTCCGTTGGTCACTTAAATCGCCTAAATAGTATCTAAGGGAAAAGATGGAAAGTAATGAGTACAAGTCAAAGTCTCGGTTGTAGAACGTCTAGCGGTAACTGAATCGAATAAGTATGAAATATACGGTTTGTTGTGAAGAAACGTACCCGTGACTAGTCCATCGTCGTCTCGGGCATCCTAGGTGTCGATGTTGAAAGTTCAATGTCGTGCGTTGGGGTTGATTTCTTCTTTGGGCACACATTCCTAAAATGACCCAGTTGGCCACACTCAAAGCATGCACCCGTCCTGTGTGCGTTGGGCACCCTTCGAGCGACGGTAATGGTACCCTTACAGACATGGGCCACATGGCCACTTCTTTGACACTTGACGCAAAATGGTTTGCCACATTCACCAAAATGATGTTTGCGACACTTGTTACAGTGAGGTAGGGTTCCGGCATACCCCTTCTTGCCGCCGGGGGTGAAAGGCTTCTTGGAGATGTTGTTATTGTTGTGGTTGCTTGGTTGCGAGGCTTCCCATTTTCTTTTGTTGTTACCCGGGTGGTTCTCGACCATTCGTACCGATGCTTCCATTTCATTCACCGTTTCTAAAGTTTGGTGGGCCTTTGTTAAAGCCTCTTGTAGGTTAGTGGGTTGGGATGCCATTACCCCGTGTTGAATGCTCTTAGGGAGGCCATCCATGTAAAGTTCGACTCTTAGGGATTCGGGAGTCATGAGATTTGGACACCTTGAGACTAGTTCGGTAAACCGTTGATTATAAGCTCCGAGGTCATTCCCGACCGTTTTTAAATTCCTTAGCCCTTGCTCGAGCCTTCGAGTCTCATCGCGCGGGAAGTATTCGGTGATCATTCTTTCTCTTAATTCGGTCCAAGAGAGTGTAAGGGCTTCATCGATACCCACTGATTGTACATACGTGTTCCACCATGAGAGAGCGATACCGGTAAGAGTGAGGGTGGAAAACTTGACCTTATCTTGGTCTCGACAACCGCTTGTGTTAAAAACGGTCTCCATTTGTTCAAACCATCGGGTGAGAGTAACTGGTCCTCCGGTTCCATCGAAAGTGGGAGGATTGTACTTCATGAAGTTCTTGTAGGAGCAACCTTCGATTGAATTACCGGTTCCATGATTGTTGTTGTTAGAAAAGTGATCGGCCACGGCCGTACCCACGGCGGTGGTTATCATTCGTTGAAGAGCTTGTTCTAGAGTTTCGAGAGGAGTATTGTGTTGACCTTGGTGAGCCATTGTTCCTTCATGACACAAGAATATCGTTGGTTAGTATTTTCAACAATACTAACCGGAGTATGGAATAAGGATAGAGAGGAAATTTTTCCTTGACTCGCCTTAAATTCTTTACGTCATAATGTCGGAACGTCCATGTGAATCACCGTAATATAATCCCGGAAATTATATTACCCTGATTTACATGTGCATTTAACATTACTTTATAAAGTCAAGGTGGCGCGTCAACAAAATTTATCAACGTAAGATCAAGATCGAATACGAGTTAGATATGATAGAAGAGTTCGGGTATAAATGCACAAATAGTCAAGTAATTCCTACTTCAGTCTATATGCCGGTTGTAGTCTAGATTCACCTATGTACCCTATGACTCGGGGTGGACACAAATGAACTCTAAATCCCTACAACCAAGGCTCTGATACCAACTGTAGCGACCCCGACAAATCGTCAAGTGACGGCGTCGGCTACGTGGGTCCCATTACCTGATTATAAGTCTTTAAGATAACGTTTGACCAAAATATGTCGCCTTCATTTCAAAATAAGGATTGTTTCAAAGTTTACAAGAATTGTTCAACCACAAGTTAAGTTACAACGTTATAAGTACGATTGAAATCTAGGCGACACGGTTTAAAGTAAAGTCAAAAGACGCTCCATGAAATGCATGTATACTCGACATCGGATGCAAGTATCAATTAGTAAGCGGAAGCATGTTTCACATATCGTGCATGACCTGAGAAAAACATAGAAATCTGTCAACGAAAACGTTGGTGAAATCATAGGTTTAAGTAAGTAAGTACAAGTGAACCACAAGATTTGCATCAATGAAATAATAGTAATACATTCCAAAAGTTTGTTTCACGAGCACCCAATTATCAAAGCTTAACATTCCTTCCATTGTATACCCCATCACTTAGTGCTAGAACAAACACTGATTCTCGAAAATATATTTCATCCGTAGACGGTAGCGAACCGTCAAGGATGAGGGCTGTCAAACCCATATGGCCATATAACATAAGTTCTCGCTTACACCCGGCAAGTGTAACTAATGATAATCGAATTGAGGATTTTTGTTCTAAACTCGTATGTAGAATGTTTGTTTTCCCGTTCTTGTGTTCACTTAGTTCAAAAGAATCGTTTATGTTTTCTCATCCCAATATAAGTTCAAAAAGAGTAAAAGTGGGACTATGATCTCACCTCGAGTGCACGAGTATCAAGGTACTTCAACAAGTAAACGTGTGCAAAGACAAAGCTAGTCTTGACCTAAACAATAGGTTTGTATCAATAACGGTAAACACAATAGGTCAAAGATGTTCAATTAGTCCTATGGCTCGTTACGACTCAATAATGTAGCATGTGAATCAAGTTGTCATGTTTCATGCAAGATACAAGTATAAAAGCATGTTAGAATGATTGCACAATTATTTGGTTAAGTTTGATTAAAAGTCAACTTGGTCGGGTCAAGTCAACAGAAAAGTCAACGGGGTCGGGTTGGATATCCGACAATTTTTCTAAGTTATATAATCATATATGAGCATGTTGGCCAAGTTTCATGTTAATCGGAGGTCCGTAGCATAGCAAACATTTTCATGTCAAATGACCAAAGCGAACAGCCAGTTTTAGGCAAACGGGACGGCGTCCTGAGAAGCTAGACGGCGTCCTTCTTTTAAGGTTGGGACGGCGTCCCTGAGAGCTAGACGGCGTCCCTCTTTTAAGTTTGGGACGGCGTCCCTGAGAGCTAGACGGCGTCCCTCTTTTAAGTTTGGGACGGCGTCCTGCTTTTCTGGACGGCGTCCTGGTTTGTTTCCAGACCCTGTTTGCTGCAACTCTAAGTGCACGAATCAACAATCAAACCAACCCAAATTACAAACCGCAAACAATTAGAACATGTATTTTATATCACCGGAAAGGTAATTTGACGAGGAAAACACCTAGACACATTTCATCAAGCAATTCAACACTTACACATCCCAAAACCGCATTTAAACGTCCATAATCAAAGTTCAAGTTCTAAATATGCATTTCATGATTCGGGCAACCAATTTACATGTATGATATGCCGTTTCGAAGGTAATCATACACACATTGCAACAAAATTCTTATCTACAATATTTCATAGCATTTGGTGCATCAAAAGTTCATCTAAAGCTTATCAAACCCTAATCCAAGTTCACAAAATCACTAATCATGTTCTTGGAATTTCCTTAATCAACCTATACATCAAAACGAAGCTAATGATACTAGGAACACAATTAGAACATGAACTTTTAACATCTAACAACATATGATCATCCAAAATTCAAGAACAACACAACAAAATTCAAGTTCATGCTAGTTACACTAAAACAACGAGATCGAGCATACAAATTATATATTCATGTTAGACTTGAGCCATAGACACTAATTAACACTTTTATAAGTTAAAAACATCAAGAACACAAAATCTAGTGATTTTAGAAAGTTACCCAAATGAGATGAAGTTGGTACCAAAACGAAGAGGATGAAGAGAGGATCACGAATATGTAATTTATTTGGTTGCTAGCTCCCTAATCCGGATTTAGATGATGAATGAATGGATTTGGTTTTTGAGTGTGTGTTCTTGCTAGAGAGAAAGAGAGAGAGATGGAGGTGGAAATGAATGGGTGAAAGGGGTTTGACCCTTTGACCTAGTCAAGGGTTTGATCCCTTGTCAAGTTTAGTCCCTCAACTATGAATCGGGTGCGGGAATTAACCGAACGAATTATTTTAAATTTCACGAGAGTACGGGAGATATTAAATTCCGATAACGAGAATATTTAAAATGTTACTTAACAAAGGATACGAATCTAGATACGAAGGGTATTATTTAAAAAGAAAAAGACGGGCGTTAAAATAATTTAACGGAAAAATGCGGGATGTTACAACATTTGCCTTCCCCGGGTGGTAACGAATCTCAAAGTCATAATCATTCAACAATTCAATCCACCTACGCTGCCTCATATTCAGTTGTTTCTGATTAAATATGTGTTGAAGACTTTTGTGGTCGGTATATATAATACTTTTGACCCCATATAAGTAGTGCCTCCAAGTCTTTAATGCAAAAACAACCGCGCCTAATTCCAAATCATGCGTCGTATAATTTTGTTCGTGAATCTTCAATTGTCTAGACGCATAAGCAATCACCTTCGTTCGTTGCATTAATATACAACCGAGACCTTGCTTTGATGCGTCACAATAAATCACAAAATCATCATTCCCTTCAGGCAATGACAATATAGGTGCCGTAGTTAGCTTTTTCTTCAATAATTGAAACGCTTTCTCTTGTTCATCATTCCATTCAAATTTCTTCCCTTTATGCGTTAATGCAGTCAAGGGTTTTGCTATTCTGGAAAAGTCTTGGATGAACCTTCTGTAGTAACCAGCTAGTCCTAAAAACTGGCGTATGTGTTTCGGAGTTTTCGGGGTTTCCCACTTTTCAACAGTTTCTATCTTTGCCGGATCCACCTTAATACCTTCTTTGTTCACTATGTGACCGAGGAATTGAACTTCTTCCAACCAAAATGCACACTTTGAAAACTTAGCGTACAATTCTTCCTTCCTCAATACTTCTAACACCTTTCTCAAATGTTCACCGTGTTCTTGGTCATTCTTTGAGTAAATAAGTATGTCATCAATGAAAATAATGACAAACTTGTCAAGGTATGGTCCACACACTCGGTTCATAAGGTCCATGAACACAGCTGGTGCATTAGTTAAACCAAATGGTATGACCATAAACTCGTAATGACCGTAACGTGTTCTGAAAGCAGTCTTTGGAATATCATCTTCTTTCACCCGCATTTGATGATACCCGGAACGTAAGTCAATCTTTGAATAAATAGACGAGCCTTGTAGTTGATCAAATAAGTCGTCGATTCTCGGTAGTGGGTAGCGGTTCTTGATGGTAAGTTTGTTCAACTCTCGGTAGTCGATACACAACCTGAATGTACCATCTTTCTTCTTGACAAACAAACCAGGAGCTCCCCACGGTGATGTGCTTGGTCGAATGAAACCACGCTCTAAAAGTTCTTGTAATTGGCTTTGCAGTTCTTTCATCTCGCTGGGTGCGAGTCTGTAAGGAACACGAGCTATTGGTGCAGCTCCTGGTACAAGATCTATTTGAAATTCAACGGATCGATGTGGGGGTAATCCCGGTAATTCTTCCGGAAATACATCGGGAAATTCTTTTGCAATGGGAACATCATTGATGCTCTTTTCTTCAGTTTGTACTTTCTCGACGTGTGCTAGAACAGTATAGCAACCTTTTCTTATTAGTTTTTGTGCCTTCAAATTACTAATAAGATGTAGCTTCGTGTTGCCCTTTTCTCCGTACACCATTAAGGGTTTTCCTTTTTCTCGTATAATGCGAATTGCATTTTTGTAACAGACGATCTCTGCTTTCACTTCTTTCAACCAGTCCATACCGATTATCACATCAAAAATCCCTAACTCTACTGGTATCAAATCAATCTTAAATGTTTCGCTAACCAGTTTAATTTCTCGATTCCGACATATATTATCTGCTGAAATTAATTTACCATTTGCTAATTCGAGTAAAAATTTACTATCCAAAGGCGTCAATGGACAACTTAATTTAGCACAAAAATCTCTACTCATATAGCTTCTATCCGCACCCGAATCAAATAAAACGTAAGCAGATTTATTGTCAATAAGAAACGTACCCGTAACAAGCTCCGGGTCTTCCTGTGCCTCTGCCGCATTAATATTGAAAACTCTTCCGCGGCCTTGTCCATTCGTGTTCTCCTGGTTCGGGCAATTTCTAATAATGTGGCCCGGTTTTCCACATTTATAACAAACTACATTGGCATAACTTGCTCCGACACTACTTGCTCCGCCATTACTCGTTCCGACACCATTTGTTCCTTTCGTTCTATTAACTCCTGGTCCGTAGACCTCACACTTCGCCGCGCTATGACCATTTCTTTTACACTTGTTGCAAAATTTGGTGCAGAACCCCGAGTGATACTTTTCACACCTTTGGCATAGCTGCTTCTGATTGTTGTTGTTGTTGCGGTTATTATTGTTGTTGGGATGATTGTTGTAGTTGATGTTGCTGTTGTTGTTATTGTTATTGTTGGGCCGTTTGTTGTAGTTGCGATTGATGTTGCGATTGTTGGGATAATTGTTGCGATTATTGTTGTAATTGCTGTTGTTGTTGTTGTTGTTGTATTGGTGATTCTTATCACCGTTTTCCTCCCACTTTCTTTTGACTTGCTTCACATTGGCCTCTTCAGCAGTCTGTTCTTTAATTCTTACTTCAATCTGGTTCACTAGTTTGTGAGCCATTCTACATGCCTGTTGTATAGAGGCGGGCTCGTGTGAACTTATATCTTCTTGGATTCTTTCCGGTAATCCTTTCACAAATGCGTCGATCTTCTCTTCCTCATCTTCGAATGCTCCCGGACACAATAGGCACAATTCTGTGAATCGTCTTTCGTACGTGGTAATATCAAATCCTTGGGTTCGTAACCCTCTAAGTTCTATCTTGAGCTTATTGACCTCGGTTCTGGGACGGTACTTCTCGTTCATCAAGTGCTTGAATGCTGACCACGGTAGTGCGTACGCATCGTCTTGTCCCACTTGTTCTAGATAGGTATTCCACCATGTTAACGCAGAACCTGTGAAGGTATGCGTAGCGTACTTCACTTTGTCCTCTTCAGTACACTTACTTATGGCAAACACCGATTCGACCTTCTCGGTCTACCGTTTCAATCCGATCGGTCCTTCGGTTCCATCAAATTCCAAAGGTTTGCAGGCAGTGAATTCTTTGTAGGTGCATCCTACACGATTTCCTGTACTGCTAGATCCAAGGTTATTGTTGGTATGTAGCGCAGCCTGTACTGCGGCTATGTTTGAAGCTAGAAAAGTACGGAATTCCTCTTCATTCATATTCACGGTGTGTCGAGTAGTCGGTGCCATTTCCTTCAAAATAGTCAAATGGAACAAGTTAATCATACAGAATATTAAGAGTAGTTAATAGTATTTCGTAGCATAATATGAACTCATTTATAAAAGCTTTTTCTTCATATTAGTGTTTTATAAGTTTAAATTCGGGTAGTACCTACCCGTTAAGTTCATACTTAGTAGCTAATATACAATTCAACTACTACAATTCTATATGAAAAACTGATTATAATAATATTTCGCGTTCAAACTTTTATACAATATTTTACAAACTTACAATACCGCTTATTTTACATAAAGCATGAAATATAGCACACAATAACTTTGATACAAGATAGTTGTGAAGATAATTCTAGCTAGTACACAAGTCGTTCAGCAAAGGCAATAAAGACACGTAATTCATACGTCCAGAAACAAGTCATGCATTCTGGTTTTACTAGGACTACTTCCCATCCTTGGTCTTGTGCAACATAACCGTTATGGTCGTTGATAAGACAGCGTGTTGTAACGTCGTCAAAGGGACGAGGGTTACGTAATGTCCAACAGTCTCGTAATAATCTAAAAACCTCATTTCTTACCCCAATTACCGACTCCGTCACTTGTGGAAACGTTTTTTTTAATAGTTGTAGCCCGATGTTCTTGTTCTCACTTTGGTGAGAAGCGAACATTACTAATCCGTAAGCATAACATGCTTCTTTATGTTGCATGTTAGCCGCTTTTTCTAAATCAAGAAGTCCAATATTCGGATATATTGAGTCAAAATAATTTCTTAACCCGTTGCGTAAAATAGCATTTGGGTTCCCCGCAATATATGCGTCAAAGTAAACACATCGTAACTTATGGGTTTCCCAATGTGATATCCCCCATCTTTCAAACGAAAGTCTCTTATAAACCAAGACATTCTTGGAACGTTCTTCGAATGTCTTACAAACTGATCTCGCCTTAAATAGTTGTGCCGAGGAATTCTGGCCGACTCTAGACAAGATTTCATCAATCATGTCTCCGGGTAGGTCTCTTAAAATATTGGGTTGTCTATCCATTTTGTGTTTTTAAACTGTAAAATAGACAAGAGTTAGATTCATAAAAAAATACTTATTAATACAAGCAATTTTTACATATATTATAAAGCATAAGAACACTATATTACATATATTACACCACACGAATACAACTATCTTATTCCGACTCGCTCGTTTCTTCTTCTTCTTCGGTTTTGGTTCGTTTTGCCAAGTTTCTAGGGATATATGATGTTCCCCTAATACGAGCCGTCGTTGTCCACATTGGTTTAGAAAAACCTGGTGGTTTAGAGGTTCCCGGGTCATTGTTACAACTTAAGAACTTCGGGGGTTGACGATACATATAAAGTTCATCGGGGTTGGAATTAGATTTCTCTATTTTTATGCCCTTTCCCTTATTATTTTCTTTTGCCTTTTTAAATTCAGTTGGGGTAATTTTTATAACATCATTGGAATTCTCGTCGGAATCCGATTCATCGGAGAATTGGTAATCCTCCCAATATTTTGCTTCCTTGGCGGAAACACCATTGACCATAATTAACCTTGGTCGGTTGGTTGAGGATTCTCTTTTACTTAACCGTTTTATTATTTCTCCCACCGGTTCTATTTCTTCATCCGGTTCTGATTCTTCTTCCGGTTCCGATTCTTCTTCCGGTTCCGACTCTTCTTCCGGTTCCTCTTCGGGAACTTGTGAATCAGTCCACGAATCATTCCAATTTACATTTGACTCTTCATTATTATTAGGTGAGTCAATGAGACTTGTTCTAGAGGTAGACATCTATCACATAATATCAAACGCGTTAAGAGATTAATATATCACATAATATTCACATGTTAAAAATATATAGTTTCCAGCAAAATTTGTTAAGCAATCATTTTTCAAGTAAACACGGTCGAAGTCCAGACTCACTAATGCATCCTAATAAACTCGATAAGACACACTAATGCAAAATTCTGGTTCTCTAAGACCAACGCTCGGATACCAACTGAAATGTCCCGTTCTTATTGATTAAAAACGTTCCATATTAATTGATTTCGTTGCGAGGTTTTGACCTCTATATGAGACGTTTTTCAAAGACTGCATTCATTTTAAAACAAACCATAACCTTTATTTCATCAATAAAGTTTTAAAAAGCTTTACGTAGATTATCAAATAATGATAATCTAAAATATCCTGTTTACACACGACCATTACATAATGGTTTAAAATACAAATATGTTACAACAAAATAAGTTTCTTGAATGCAGTTTTTACACAATATCATACAAGCATGGACTCCAAATCTCGTCCTTATTTAAGTATGCGACAGCGGAAGCTCTTAATAATCACCTGAGAATAAACATGCTTAAAACGTCAACAAAAATGTTGGTGAGTTATAGGTTTAACCTATATATATCAAATCATAATAATAGACCACAAGATTTCATATTTCAATACACATCCCATACATAGAGATAAAAATCATTCATATGGTGAACACCTGGTAACCGACATTAACAAGATGCATATATAAGAATATCCCCATCATTCCGGGACACCCTTCGGATATGATATAAATTTCGAAGTACTAAAGCATCCGGTACTTTGGATGGGGCTTGTTGGGCCCAATAGATCTATCTTTAGGATTCGCATCAATTAGGGTGTCTGTTCCCTAATTCTTAGATTACCAGACTTAATAAAAAGGGGCATATTCGATTTCGATAATTCAACCATAGAATGTAGTTTCACGTACTTGTGTCTATTTTGTAAATCATTTATAAAATCTGCATGTATTCTCATCCCAAAAATATTAGATTTTAAAAGTGGGACTATAACTCACTTTCACAGATTTTTACTTCGTCGGGAAGTAAGACTTGGCCACTGGTTGATTCACGAACCTATAACAATATATACATATATATCAAAGTATGTTCAAAATATATTTACAACACTTTTAATATATTTTGATGTTTTAAGTTTATTAAGTCAGATGTCCTCGTTAGTAACCTACAACTAGTTGTCCACAGTTATATGTACAGAAATAAATCGATAAATATTATCTTGAATCAATCCACGACCCAGTGTATACGTATCTCAGTATTGATCACAACTCAAACTATATATATTTTGGAATCAACCTCAACCCTGTATAGCTAACTCCAACATTCACATATAGAGTGTCTATGGTTGTTCCGAAATATATATAGATGTGTCGACATGATAGGTCGAAACATTGTATACGTGTCTATGGTATCTCAAGATTACATAATGTAACATCCCGCGTTTTTCCGTTAAATTTATTTTTAACACCGTCTTTTTCTTTTAAATAATACCTTTCGTTATTTAAATTCGTAGTTTCCGTTGACTAACGTTCATAATAATTCCGTCATTTAATTATAACATCTCTCGTTAACTTGCGTTTTAAAAATATTCGATCGGTTAAATCCCGCACCCGCTTTGAAACTCGAGGGACCGGAGTTGCCAAATGGGTAAACTAGTTGACTAGGTCAACTAGTCAACCCATTTCATCCATTCCATCATCTCCCTCATCCCTTTTCTCTCCATCTCAAGAACACACACACAAACCCATTCCATTCATTCATCATCTAAATTCAATCTTGGAAGCTCACAACAAATCCGATTACATATTTGGAATCCTCTCTTCATCCTCTACAATTTGATACCAACTTCATCTCGTTTGGGTAACATTTCTAAAACTCTAGATTTCTCTAAATTCGTGTTTTTGATTTGAAATGGTGTTAGTTAGTGTCTATGGCTCGAGTCTAACATGAATATATGTTTGGTTTGCTCGATTTGTTGTTTTTGGAGTAACTAGCATGAACTTGAAATGGGTGTGCTTAATCCTTGATTTTGGATGAGTTAATGTTGTTAGATTGTTAAAGTGCATGTTTTAATTGTGTTACTAGTATCACTAGCTTCGTTTTGATGCGTAGGTTGATTAAGAAAACTTCAAAAACATGAATATTGATTTTGTGATGTTTGACTAGGGTTTGATAGTTCTTGACATGAACTTTTGATGCTTGAATGCCATGGAATGTTAATTGTTAGTGATTAGTTGTAATGTATGCTTAATTACCTTCGAAACGGCATATCGTATGTGTAAATTGGATTCCCGAATCATAAAATACGTTTTACGAACTTGAAACTTTGAAAATAAACCTTTCTTGACAATTGACGAGTTTTCGGTTATTGTAAATGATGTTTTTGATTGATGAGATGTGGTTAGTTGTATTCCTCGTCAAAATACATTTTCGACGATATATGATAGGCATTATAAGTGTTTGCGGGTCAAGAATTGGGTTGGAAAAGGTTTTGGTTCGTGCACACTTGGAAAAACTGACCAGAATTCTCTGCCCAGGTAGTGGCGCGGCGCGCCACATCCCCGCGCGGCGCGCAGAATCGCCTGGCCAGATTCTGCTCACTTTGTCACATTTCACGCGAAATGTTTGACTAGCTACCGACCTCCGATTCACATGAAACTTGTTTTAATATACTTGTATATGAATATTTAGCATAGAAAAATAGTCCGGGACCCGACCCGAACGCGTTGACTTTTTCGTTGACTTTGACCAAGTTTGACTTTTAGTCAAACTTAACCAAACTTTCATACAATCGTTCTAACATGCTTTTGTACGTGATTCTTGCATGAAACTTGACAACGTGATTCACATGCTATACTATTCAAGTCGTATTGAGCCATAGGACTAATTGAACACATTTCACCCGACCTTGTGTCGTAACCGGTTAATTGATACAACTTATTTGTTTAGGTCAAGGCTAAGCAACATTCATGCACACGTTTACTTTGTGAAGTACATTTATACTCGTGCAATCAAAGGTGAGATCATAGTCCCACTTTTACTCTTTTTGAACTTATATTTGGGATGAGAAAACATAAACGATTCTTTTGAACTAAGTGAACACAAGAACGGGAAAACAAACATTCTACATACGAGTTTAGAACAAAAATCCTGAATTCGATTATCATTAGTTACACTTGCCGGGTGTAAGCGAGAACTTATGTTATATGGCCATATGGGTTGACAACCCTCATCCTTGACGGTTCGCTACCGTCTACGGATGAAATATATTTTCGAGAATCAGTGTTTGTTCTAGCACTATGGATGGGGTATACAATGGAAGGAATGTTAAGCTTTGATAATTGGGTGCTCGTGAAACAAACTTTTGGAATGTATTACTATTATTTCATTGATGCAAATCTTGTGGTTCACTTGTACTTACTTACTTAAACCTATGATTTCACCAACGTTTTCGTTGACAGATTTCTATGTTTTTCTCAGGTCTTGCACGATATGTGAAACATGCTTCCGCTTACTATTTGATACTTGCATCCGATGTCGAGTATACATGCATTTCATGGAGCGTCTTTTGACTTTACTTTAAACCGTGTCGCCTAGATTTCAATCGTATCTATAACGTTGTAACTTAACTTTTGGTTGAACAATTCTTGTAAACTTTGAAACAATCTTTATTTTGAAATGAAGGCGACATATTTTGGTCAAACGTTATCTTAAAGACTTATAATCAGGTAATGGGACCCACGTAGCCGACGCCGTCACTTGACGATTTGTCGGGGTCGCTACAGGTGGTATCAGAGCCTTGGTTGTAGGGATTTAGAGTTCATTTGTGTTCACCCCGAGTCATAGGGTACATAGGTGAATCTAGACTACAACCGGCATATAGACTGAAGTAGGAATTATTTGACTAATTGTGCATTTATACTCGAACTCTTCTATCATATCTAACTCGTATTCGATCTTGATCTTACGTTGATAAATTTTGTTGGTGCGCCACCTTGACTTTATGAAGTAATGTTAAATGCACATGAGAATCAGGGTAATATAATTTCCGGGATTATATTACGGTGATTCACATGGACGTTCCGACATTATGACATAGAGAATTTAAGGCGAGTCAAGGAAAAATTTTCTCTCTATCCTTATTCCATGCCACGGTTAGTATTGTTGAAAATACTAACCAACGATATTCTTGTCTCATGAAGGAACAATGGCTCACCAAGGTCAACACAATACTCCTCTCGAAACTCTAGAACAAGCTCTTCAACGAATGATAACCACCGCCGTGGGTACGGCCGTGGCCGATCACTTTTCTAACAACAACAATCATGGAGCCGGTAATTCAATCGAAGGTTGCTCCTACAAGAACTTCATGAAGTACAATCCTCCCACTTTCGATGGAACCGGGGGACCGGTTACTCTCACCCGATGGTTTGAACAAATGGAGACCGTTTTTAACACAAGCGGTTGTCGAGACCAAGATAAGGTCAAGTTTTCCACCCTCACTTTCACCGGTATTGCTCTCTCATGGTGGAACACGTATGTACAATTAGTGGGAAGCGATGAAGCCCACACACTCTCTTGGACCGAATTAAGAGAAAGAATGATCACCGAATACTTCCCGCGCGACGAGACTTGAAGGCTCGAACAGGGTCTAAGGAATTTAAAAATGGCCGGAAATGACCTCAAGGCTTATAATCAACGGTTTACCGAACTAGTCTCGATGTGTCCAATTCTCATGACTCCCGAATCCCTAAGAGTCGAACTTTACATGGATGGCCTCCCTAAGAGCATTCAACACAAGGTAATGACATCTCAACCCACTAACCTACAAGAGGCTTTAACAATGGCCCGCCAAGCCTTAGAAACGGTGAATGAAATGGAAGCACCGACACCAATGGTCGAGAACCACCCGAGTAACAACAAAAGAACATGGGAAGCCTCTCAATCAAGCAACCACAACAATAACAACAACCCCGCCAAGAAGCCTTTTACCTCCAACGACAAGAAAGGCTATGCCGGAAAACTGCCTTTTTGTGACGAATGCCACAAGCATCACTTTGAAGGATGTGGCAGGTTTCGCCACCGGCGCCAAGGACCCGTCGCTCGAAAGATGCCCAACGCACACAGAACGGGTGCTTGCTTCGAATGTGGCCAACTGGGTCATTTTAGGAATGTGTGCCCAAATAAGAAAATCAACCCCAACGCACGCCGTTGAACCTTCGACATCGACACCAAGGATGCCCGGAACGACGATGGACTAGTAACGGGTACGTTTCTTCACAACAAACCGTATATTTCATACTTGTTCGATTCGATTACCGCTAGACGTTTTATAACCAAGGATTTGACTCATGCTCTTTATATTCCACCTCTTTCCCCCAGATACTACTTAGACGATTTAAGTGACCGACGGAAAAATATTGTGTGCCTATAAATTTTATTGGAGGAAATACGTTAAGACTTTTGACTTGACACCTATAGAACTAGGGAGCTAGGAACCTATTAGTAAAAAAAAAAAAAAAAAAAAAAAAAAAAAAAAAAAAAAAAATTTAAAAAAAAAAAAAAAAAAATGTTTCCCCATCATCTTGTATAGATTATTGTGAACTGAGTAATTTTCGGTTGGAAACCGATACCCTCTCCCTCGCATCCATGACCTCATGATTATTTGCACGAATCCCGTATGTTCCAAATCGACCTCTGTTCCGGTTATCATCAATTGGGGGTTAAGTGAGACGATGTCTCCTAAGCCACTTTCCGAACTCGCAACGTTAGTTGTAAATCTCTCTTAGTACCGCTTGATTTATTTAGGGCTCGCCCGTATCCATAAACCTCTTGAACCGCGTATGCAAATTCATATAGACTAATCTGTTATCGTATTTATAGATGACATCTTAACTTATTTAAGTAAAGAAGGAAAACGAACAACATCACCATCTTACGCTCGAACTTTTGAGAAAAGAGCAACTTTATACCAAATTCTCCGAGTGAGAATTTCTGTTGAACGAAGTCCAATTTTCTGGACCATGAAGTTAATGGTCAAGGAATTACAATCAATCTCGAAATCAAGCCACATGTAATCAGGAAACTCTCCCAACTCAGACTTGTATTCGTAAAAATCTTAGATCTCACCGGTTGTTACCGAAGATTCATTTCTGACTTTTCTCGTATTACACGACTTTAATCTCTCCGCGATCGAACCTTGAGCGTGATTCTTCACACCAACATTTCTAGCTAAATTCGTACAACACCAGATGGGACTCAAATATGGAAATATTTCTACTTGGACGACGAAAGGCATACTCCCTCGACTCGAAATCAACGGGACGGAAATTCGTTATTTTGCACGAAGAATTCGAATACTAAATTGTGGATCCGATCAATATTCTTGTCATCACGTACCACACTACATACCTCTGTTATTTCACCGTTACCGTCTGATATTACTGGAAATTAAGATAACACACAATCCAACGATACTTCACTCTTCTTTGACTTAACGCCCTTGTGTTTCTGATAATCGGTCAACTATTATTCAACCCCGAACTATACAACTACGTGTACTACCTCGTTTCTCTTTCAGACTTCAACTTTTGACAACTAGAGGCACGTTATAGCAACCTCGAGATGTAAACTCATCCTATTCTAAGTCCTCATTTCACTACTATCTTTACCGTTCGCATTTCTGTTTAAAGAAACTCCTTGTAACATTTCTCCATTGATAGAGAAACTCCTCATATTACATAAGTATTCGCCACGAGGGTGAATAGTACTAACGAACATTTTTCGAACCCTAACTAACTTGTTCAAACGTATCTTAAGAGATTCTTTTCCAACACGGTGTATCTTTGTCAATTATTCTGTATCGAAATACTCGTTTCACTTCTAGTTTTACAAGAAACCTTGGGAACCTGCTTAGACATGAGTACCGCGTACCACCCACAAACTGACGAACCGAGCAAACGAACGATTTACGTCTTGGAAAGACATCTCACAAACTCGTATTGTCACCTTTAGTAGATCACTCTTACAACAGTAGTTACCACTCGTGTGTTCACGCGCACTTTTCGAAACCTTATATGACCGCTAATGTCATACCCCTGTTCATTTAACCAAAGCATCAACCACCGAAATCTGAACTCCATCAAGAAACAACAATTGAGATCGTTCAAGTCCGAGAAGGGCTCGAGACAACCCATTGTCGCCAGAAGAGTTATACCAAACTTAGAGGAGAACCTCACAAATCCCAGTGTGTAACCGCGTAATATTGAGAACCCGCACCTTGGAAGGGTGTAATCCGTTTCGGGAATCAGGGAAAGTTAAACCCGCGACATGTTAACCCTTTTGAAACCTTGGGGCGTATTGGAACCGCTCCCTACCGTTTAGAACTTCCGACTCAATTAAGTTTCCGTTTACCCTATATTTCGTGTAACAAACTTAGAAACGTGTCCTGCGGAACAGGAACGTGCAATCCTGCTGGATACATCAACTATCGATGACAAATTTCTCTTCATAGGAAAACCAGTTGAAACTAGGGATCGTAAAAACCGAACCTTAATGCAACGTAAAACCCTGACTATCCAAATTCATGAGAACCCTCAAGAACGTACTTTCACTTATTCATAGCATTGACAACGTAAAGTCTCGAGTAAGAGATATCGACTACTACTTCCAACTAAATTTCGGGACGAAATTTCTTTTGAGTTGTGGATAATGTAACATCCCGCGTTTTTCCGTTAAATTTATTTTTAACACCGTCTTTTTCTTTTAAATAATACCTTTCGTTATTTAAATTCGTAGTTTCCGTTGACTAACGTTCATAATAATTCCGTCATTTAATTATAACATCTCTCGTTAACTTGCGTTTTAAAAATATTCGATCGGTTAAATCCCGCACCCGCTTTGAAACTCGAGGGACCGGAGTTGCCAAATGGGCAAACTAGTTGACTAGGTCAACTAGTCAACCCATTTCATCCATTCCATCATCTCCCTCATCCCTTTTCTCTCCATCTCAAGAACACACACACAAACCCATTCCATTCATTCATCATCTAAATTCAATCTTGGAAGCTCACAACAAATCCGATTACATATTTGGAATCCTCTCTTCATCCTCTACAATTTGATACCAACTTCATCTCGTTTGGGTAACATTTCTAAAACTCTAGATTTCTCTAAATTCGTGTTTTTGATTTGAAATGGTGTTAGTTAGTGTCTATGGCTCGAGTCTAACATGAATATATGTTTGGTTTGCTCGATTTGTTGTTTTTAGAGTAACTAGCATGAACTTGAAATGGGTGTGCTTAATCCTTGATTTTGGATGAGTTAATGTTGTTAGATTGTTAAAGTGCATGTTTTAATTGTGTTACTAGTATCACTAGCTTCGTTTTGATGCGTAGGTTGATTAAGAAAACTTCAAAAACATGAATATTGATTTTGTGATGTTTGACTAGGGTTTGATAGTTCTTGACATGAACTTTTGATGCTTGAATGCCATGGAATGTTAATTGTTAGTGATTAGTTGTAATGTATGCTTAATTACCTTCGAAACGGCATATCGTATGTGTAAATTGGATTCCCGAATCATAAAATACGTTTTACGAACTTGAAACTTTGAAAATAAACCTTTCTTGATCAATTGACGAGTTTTCGGTTATTGTAAATGATGTTTTTGATTGATGAGATGTGGTTAGTTGTATTCCTCGTCAAAATACCTTTTCGACGATATATGATAGGCATTATAAGTGTTTGCGGGTCAAGAATTGGGTTGGAAAAGGTTTTGGTTCGTGCACACTTGGAAAAACTGACCAGAATTCTCTGCCCAGGTAGTGGCGCGGCGCGCCACATCCCCGCGCGGCGCGCAGAATCGCCTGGCCAGATTCTGCTCACTTTGTCACATTTCACGCGAAATGTTTGACTAGCTACCGACCTCCGATTCACATGAAACTTGTTTTAATATACTTGTATATGAATATTTAGCATAGAAAAATAGTCCGGGACCCGACCCGAACGCGTTGACTTTTTCGTTGACTTTGACCAAGTTTGACTTTTAGTCAAACTTAACCAAACTTTCATACAATCGTTCTAACATGCTTTTGTACGTGATTCTTGCATGAAACTTGACAACGTGATTCACATGCTATACTATTCAAGTCGTATTGAGCCATAGGACTAATTGAACACATTTCACCCGACCTTGTGTCGTAACCGGTTAATTGATACAACTTATTTGTTTAGGTCAAGGCTAAGCAACATTCATGCACACGTTTACTTTGTGAAGTACATTTATACTCGTGCAATCAAAGGTGAGATCATAGTCCCACTTTTACTCTTTTTAAACTTATATTTGGGATGAGAAAACATAAACGATTCTTTTGAACTAAGTGAACACAAGAACGGGAAAACAAACATTCTACATACGAGTTTAGAACAAAAATCCTCAATTCGATTATCATTAGTTACACTTGCCGGGTGTAAGCGAGAACTTATGTTATATGGCCATATGGGTTGACAACCCTCATCCTTGACGGTTCGCTACCGTCTACGGATGAAATATATTTTCGAGAATCAGTGTTTGTTCTAGCACTATGGATGGGGTATACAATGGAAGGAATGTTAAGCTTTGATAATTGGGTGCTCGTGAAACAAACTTTTGGAATGTATTACTATTATTTCATTGATGCAAATCTTGTGGTTCACTTGTACTTACTTACTTAAACCTATGATTTCACCAACGTTTTCGTTGACAGATTTCTATGTTTTTCTCAGGTCTTGCACGATATGTGAAACATGCTTCCGCTTACTATTTGATACTTGCATCCGATGTCGAGTATACATGCATTTCATGGAGCGTCTTTTGACTTTACTTTAAACCGTGTCGCCTAGATTTCAATCGTATCTATAACGTTGTAACTTAACTTTTGGTTGAACAATTCTTGTAAACTTTGAAACAATCTTTATTTTGAAATGAAGGCGACATATTTTGGTCAAACGTTATCTTAAAGACTTATAATCAGGTAATGGGACCCACATAGCCGACGCCGTCACTTGACGATTTGTCGGGGTCGCTACACATAATATACAATACAAGTTGATTAAGTTATGGTTGGAATAGATTTGTTACCAATTTTCACGTAGCTAACATAAGAAAAATTATCCAATCTTGTTTTACCCATAACTTCTTCATTTTAAATCCGTTTTGAGTGAATCAAATTGCTATGGTTTTATATTGAACTCTATTTTATGAATCTAAAAAGAAAAGTATAGGTTTATAGTCGGAAAAATAAGTTACAAGTCGTTTTTGTAAAGGTAGTCATTTCAGTCGAAAGAACGACGTCTAGATGACCATTTTAGAAAACATACTTCCACTTTGAGTTTAATCATAATTTTTGGATATAGTTTCATGTTCATAATAAAAATCATTTTCTCAGAATAACAACTTTAAAATCAAAGTTTATCATAGTTTTTAATTAACTAACCCAAAACAGCCCGCGGTGTTACTACGACGGCGTAAATCCGGTTTTACGGTGTTTTTCGTGTTTCCAGGTTTTAAATCATTAAGTTAGCATATCATATAGATATAGAACATGTGTGTAGTTAATTTTAAAAGTCAAGTTAGAAGGATTAACTTTTGTTTGCGAACAAGTTTAGAATTAACTAAACTATGTTCTAGTGATTACGAGTTTAAACCTTCGAATAAGATAGCTTTATATGTATGAATCGAATGATGTTATGAACATCATTACTACCTTAAGTTCCTTGGATAAACCTACTGGAAAAGAGAAAAATGGATCTAGCTTCAACGGATCCTTGGATGGCTCGAAGTTCTTGAAGCAGAATCATGACACGAAAATAAGTTCAAGTAAGATCATCACTTGAAATAAGATTGTTATAGTTATAGAAATTGAACCAAAGTTTGAATATGATTATTACCTTGTATTAGAATGATAACCTACTGTAAGAAACAAAGATTTCTTGAGGTTGGATGATCACCTTACAAGATTGGAAGTGAGCTAGCAAACTTGAAAGTAATCTTAATTTTATGTAACTAGAACTTGTAAAATATATGAAGAACACTTAGAACTTGAAGATAGAACTTGAGAGAGATCAATTAGATGAAGAAAATTAAAGAATGAAAGTGTTTGTAGGTGTTTTTGGTCGTTGGTGTATGGATTAGATATAAAGGATATGTAATTTTGTTTTCATGTAAATAAGTCATGAATGATTACTCATATTTTTGTAATTTTATGAGATATTTCATGCTAGTTGCCAAATGATGGTTCCCACATGTGTTAGGTGACTCACATGGGCTGCTAAGAGCTGATCATTGGAGTGTATATACCAATAGTACATACATCTAAAAGCTGTGTATTGTACGAGTACGAATACGGGTGCATACGAGTAGAATTGTTGATGAAACTGAACGAGGATGTAATTGTAAGCATTTTTGTTAAGTAGAAGTATTTTGATAAGTGTATTGAAGTCTTTCAAAAGTGTATAAATACATATTAAAACACTACATGTATATACATTTTAACTGAGTCGTTAAGTCATCGTTAGTCGTTACATGTAAGTGTTGTTTTGAAACCTTTAGGTTAACGATCTTGTTAAATATTGTTAACCCAATGTTTATAATATCAAATGTGATTTTAAATTATTATATTATCATGATATTATCATGTATGAATATCTCTTAATATGATATATATACATTAAATGTCTTTACAACGATAATCGTTACATATATGTCTCGTTTAAAAATCATTAAGTTAGTAGTCTTGTTTTTACATATGTAGTTCATTGTTAATATACTTAATGATATGTTTACTTATCATAGTATCATGTTAACTATATATATATATCCATATATATGTCATCATATAGTTTTTACAAGTTTTAACGTTCGTGAATCACCGGTCAACTTGGGTGGTCAATTGTCTATATGAAACATATTTCAATTAATCAAGTCTTAACAAGTTTGATTGCTTAACATGTTGGAAACATTTAATTATGTAAATATCAATCTCAATTAATATATATAAACATGGAAAAGTTCGGGTCACTACAATACTTTCCGTCAACTGAATTCACCTCTTGGCAAAGAACCTGAAACACTTACCGGCGAACCTATTCGAAGCACCATTTTCAGCCTCATTTCCAGAGTATCTCGTCACGATTATATACTATCTCAGAATCTAAACCTCATTCATCCGCTCGTCCGAACCGACAATCATCCTGGTATAATAGAAGAATTCAACCAGCTTCGCGCCCGAGTTGTAGCCTTGTAAAATATGGTGCAAAACATACCAGCTTCAGCAACATCACCGACACCAACAGTACCATCAATAACAACACCCGTACCATCAACAACACACGCCTCAACATTTCATTCTGTACCTCGATTATAATCATCATACTACATATCGTTCTACATCAATTATCTTCGTTCGACATGGCGATTATGTAATCTTTAATGTTTTAGAAATTCTATATTCTTGTTCAAACGGTAAATCAAATGAGATTAATATCATATTAACTCATTAAATCCATGATTACATCTGAAGAGAATATATATGTAAGTATATTTTCATAAAGATTGTAATTAAAAAAAATTCTTTCGTACAAACTGTTAATGGTGAAAATATTTTAACGGGTAGGTAATACCCGAGGAATATTTAGATTTCACATTAATAAGTTAAACTGTACATTCTTCGAATTTGATTCAACAGTCATTTACTATCCTACTTACAACCATCGATATACAATTCCGTTCACCACAGAATAACCATATTCATCCAATTACATATTTGGATTTTGATCTATCAGAATCCATCAAGTGGCATAACGAAGAAATAATAGACACAATAAAAATTGATTAGAAACAGATTAATTAACAATATGAAATTCTATTAAGAATCCACGCTAACAAAATCCTAGCTAACTGTTCCTAGCTAACTGTTAATTCCGTATTACATTTTATTTATCGCAATTTAATTATCGCAATTTATTTATCGCAATTTAATTCTCGTAATTTTAATTATTGTTATTTAATTTCTGTTATTTACCTTACGCACTTTATTTATCGTCATTTATTTTTTGTTATTCATTTTACGCACTTTAAATATCGGGACACGTATACAAGGTTTTGACATATCATATCGACCCATCTATATATATATATATATATTGGAACAACCATAGGCACTCTATATGCAAATGTTGGAGTTAGCTATACAGGGTTGAGGTTGATTCCAAAATATATATATAGTTTAAGTTGTGATCGAGTCTGAGACCGGTATACGAGTCACGATACGTATTAATTAATTCGAATATTATATAATAAACTATATATGAATTATTATTTGTACACTGCTAACTGTGGACTATCAATAGAGGACTATCAACATTGGACAATTAAAATGAATTAAAATATTGATTATAACATATGAAACTAAACAATTCTTCAAGTTTGCCACTTGATTTCATTCTAAACTTCATTAGTATCTTGACGATTACAATCTGCGTTCAAACCTTTCATGATTCTTGAAAACACCTCAATTGAGAGGATGAACCAACCGCACTTCATCAACGAAAGAAAAGATTGATGCATATAGTTATGCACCTGGAAACACTCAGAACATGAGTAAACGTTTAACACGTATCTGTGCAAGCTCCTTTGTCGTTGTTACTACCGAAAATAACTTTACAATTCCTTTCCCAATTAGCCAATTTTGTCATAGCTCCAGCAAATCAACTTTGATTTTCATTCGGATTAAACTTATTATAACTTGATTTATAAGCCCACTTTTCATCATCGATACCGGGGAACTGTTTATATTTCACCACATTAACAGAAACTTATCAGCAACTTCATTACTCATCGACTTAATGAATCATTATATTTATTCATTGAAAACCCATCTTGTATTCATCTACACACTGTAACAATAATTGCCATAACAATTACCGGGAATCAGCAATCAGTACTTTGAAAACTCACAGCATATCTACATTAACAGTTATATATATGACATCTATCTCTTAGAATTATGATCTCTCATTCTGAAATTCTGAAAAGCACTCAGTCACAAATCAATACTCTGAATGTTGAAAAAGCTGAATGAAGCAGCAGAAACTGTAGATAACCGTAAACGATCATAATCATCGAAAGTTTGATGATAAAGATTAGTATATTGGAAAAGCTCAGAAAAGTTGGAACTGGAAAACGGATTGAGTTAACCATAAAGGAAACCAAGGAGAAATACAAGTAACATACCCTAAATTCATAGAACCCAGATAAATCTAGATCCGTTGAAATCTTTAGAGAATATTTTGCTCCGAAGTCATGTTAAAATCTTGCGGAAAAATCTTTCTCCATCAACCATCGAACTTAGAAATTCCAAAATATCATCATCAATATCTTCGATATTTCAGAGGATATTTTCATAAATATTCTCGTCCGAGATTATATACCTCTTCGTACTTCCTGTGTATTATTATATTGGAAACATTCAATAGGATATTTAGTACTGAAAAGCAGATTATGCGAAACTATGAAGAAACCCGTGGACAAATCACAAAGAATAAGTTTGACTTCAAAGAATCCAAATGATTCAATGTCTACTAAAGTCTTTAGTGAATATCTTGCTCCTTACTATAAACCCTTGCAGACAATAGTCTCCATCATTCTCTGATCTTAGATATTCAAAGATATTATCTTATCTTTCATTATAAATATCCTCCATATTTCTGAAGATATTTTCATAACTATTCTTATCTGAAATTATTAATCTCTTCCTGATATCAGTGTTACATCATATAGAAACTGTTAGTTTCTATATTCTGTAAACTTTCAAGCTTAAAAACATGAACGTTATTGAAGTAATGTTGGTAACGGATGCATGAGTTAGTATAATATAATGACACTTGATCAACGTGATTATATTACAGTAAGTCATGCTGAGTTTCTAAATGGAACATGATGATTCACATATTATAACGTCATCATGTGACATGTTACATAACTCTTTCATTCTGATTAACTTCTGAACATATCAAGAAAATATATTCTTGATAGTTCTATTCTCAGTGACTCTGGTAATTTGACAAATCAAATCATGTTATTACGTTCTTTCTTGTTTAGAACATTATATTCATTCGAAACTCTATACTTACGAATTCTGGACCATTACAAGAGGTGTCCAATCGTAAAAAGAAGAAACGAAGGGACAAAGCTCCAAAAGAAATAGAAATTGGAGTATAAATCGCAGCAAAGAGGAGGGAGTATTAACTGTGGATGACAATGATTATAGAAAACAGATATAGAGACATTGAAATATAAGGAAAGATATAAAGCCCGATAACAACACCTAAATTACAAACCGTGTATATCAATGTTTATTACAACATAAAGACACGGGAGAATTATAAGTACTATAACCCCAAGGGCAAAGTAGAAGTAAGGAGATTCCTTTGGTGGAAGTTGGAAAAGAAGAATAATTGTTGCGATAATAAGGATGAGGACAAGGATCAGAACCGGATTAAACATTATTATAATCTTTTGGATATATGAACTGAGAAAGAAGGCATAGAAGTGGTGGAAACTAATGGAACGGAAAAGGTAAATTTATAAGGGAAATATCAGACGAAGAAATCGAGGCAGATCACCGTATTTAATTATAGAGATCTTAATTTTCTTACTCGCCGAAGAATCAAATCTTTTAGATTTCGGAGATTTTCTTTAAATCCCTTGAATTCCGGGATTCAACCAAGGCAATGTCGAAAGTTAAGACGCGTCTTATTTTCTAAATTCAAACCTGTCTACGTCAAAAGTTAAAAACAAATCTTTGTTTCTCATTTCATTCTTTTGTGAATAGCTTCATTCGTACTCTTCGATTAATCGAATTATTTTATCCATATTACTCAATAATGATAAAACCCTATATATCAACTCATATTCGTCAGAAAACATATTTATTGTTAGCCATGACGACCTCACTCAAATTTCGGGATGAAATTTCTTTAACGGGTAGGTACTGTGATGACCCGGGAATTTCTGACCAAATTTTAAACTTAATCTTTATATGATTTCGATACGATAAGCAAAGTATGTATTGTTGAGTCTCAAAATTTGTGAACTATGTTAATAGGATCAATTGACCTTTGACTATTCCCAACAATTCACGAACGATTGTATGTAAACTAATTTGTAAATATATATATATATATATATATATATATATATATATATATATATATATATATATATATATATATATATATATAAGTGTATATATATAAATATAAATATAAGTGTATATACAATATTTTAAATTAATAAAGTATATCTTAATTATTTGAATTAAAATGTAAATTAGTAAATAGAATAATTAGGTTACTATCATATGAATGTATATAAATATGTATATGATAATATTGTAAATCTATATATGATTACTATAAATAATTATGATTATATCGTAAGGTATAAATACTAAACATTCAATATATATATATATATATATATATATATATATATATATATATATATATATATATATATATATATATATATATATATATATATATATATATATATATATATATATATATACATATATATAATATGAGATCATGAAATATCACGTGATTAATAAACTGCAACATTAATATATTTAATTACAAGTTAAAAATATAATGTTATATTAAATGTATCATATTTACTTTCATTATTAATATTAGTATTAAAATTAATGTTAACATTAGTGTATTATTATTAGTTGATATGATATATAGAATTGATACATCAAAAATTGTTATATCTTTATAATTAGTAATAAAATTATAATTTTAAGTTATTACTATTATTATTTCTATTATTATTAATCTGTATTAATAATATAATTATTATTAAATCAGTATTATTATTACTAGAATATTTAATAATTATGATTACTTATATTAAAGAGATAAGGTTAGATATATACGTGTATGTGCATATAGGTCTCAATCAATCTTCTTTAAATTTTGTTTATTATCTGTAAAAGTCGAATTCGATTTCAGATGCCACCAAAATCGGTTAGTAAATGGAATCACCTTTTTATATTTTTTTTTTCTTATTCTCTGATTGATATTCTGTCTAATTCTTGTCTCTAATTTGTTAGACGTCAAATTCTCTCACAACAATACAAAGGTGATCAATTATAACGACTACACTATGTATTCAATCACTTCATATAAGTCTTGGACTGCAGTTTATAAAATTAAAAACAGAAATTTAAAAAAAGAACGAGCTTTATTCTCTGTTCTTGAGTAAAATTAACAACAGCTCGATTTCTCATTTAATTTAAAAATGTAAAAGTGTAGTCTTGTTAAGAATATTTGGTTCAAACTATCTGAGAAATCCCAACGTCCAATTTTACAAAACGAGATTGAATTTCAGAAGTCAAGGTTTCAAGTCAAAAAGTCAAAATAAGTGTTCATCACAAAATTCGTATTTGTGTTAGTGTTTATGTGGAAATTGATGATTCCGAAAGATTATATGGTGTATTTAAAACATAATTTGTGTTGTAAGTTCTGTCTAAAATGGTCCAAATTCGAAAAATGGAATTCGAGTTTGTTATATCCTTCGACGTACAGCAGGTCTGTATTTTTATTTTATTTTTTATTTTTTGTTGTTGGTTCGTTTTGTTAAATTGCAAAAAGGTAACCACTACAGATAGTTACAATTATATTTCCAACCTCAATTCAAGTTTGAATCACGCTATCTAAATTGATCAATGGGTCCTGGTTCGAATTGTAAACTGAGAAGAAGAAGATGACAGGATATTTCGATATAAATATAATCGGGTTCTAAATTATTCAGATAAAACCGAAGTAGATGAGTGGTTAGGCAGTGTGTTACATGAGCGGGAGGTCGAAGGTTCGAGTCCCGGCTGGGCCATTTTTTTTAGAAAAAGGGTATACTCATTGATTTATTTATTTCTTTATCATTATTATTATTATTATTATTATTATTATTATTATTATTATTATTATTATTATTATTATTATTATTATTATTATTATTATTATTATTATTATTATTATTATTATGTTTAATAATTATTAGTGTTATTATAACTACTAATGTTGTAATTGTCATTTAATATTGATATATGATTTTAGTTACAATCGTGGTTTTTTTTTTATTATTGATAAGATATTTATTATTATCACTATCAAAATGCAAATTAACATTTTTATCATTAATAGTAGTATTATTATTATTATGAAAACTATTATCTTTAAAATTATTATTATTAGTATTATTATTAATATTATTAACAATATTGTTATGATTATCAAAACTGTAAGAATTTGTTTGTTAGATAAATGTTACGTACATAAAGTATACATAATACATATACCATAATTATATTAACTATATATATCAAACAAATATATATATATTCTTCTTATAAATACCTTGTATAACAAATTACTAAATTTAAATAATACTAAACATATATATATAAATATATGGACATACATATATTAATATAATTGAATGAATAAATATAAATCACTTTAAGATATATAATTATATATATATATATATACAAAATAAATATATATCACATATAATTTAAGATATAAAATAGGTATATGTTTTAAATAGAATTTAATATAAATCCTATATAAATATAAATATATATAAATAATATATTTCAATAAATAAAAGTTATGTAATTTCCGTTATATGTTTTAATAATTAAACAAATGATATAGGTTCGTGAATCCGAGGCCAACCTTACCTTTGTCCATTGTCGTTATATGTATTTTTACTACAAAATACATTAGGTGAGTTTCATTTGCTCCCTTTTTACATGCTTTTGCAATATATATTTTTGGGACTGAGAATACATGTGCTGCTTTTACAATTGGTTTACGAAATAGACACAAGTAAATGAAACTACATTCTATGGCTGGATTATTAAATCGAATATGCCCTTTTTTAGTCTGGTAATCTAAGAATTAGGGAACAGACACCCTAATTGACGCGAATCCTAAAGATAGATCTATCGGGCCCAACAAGCCCCATCCAAAGTACCGGATGCTTTAGTACTTCGAAATTTATATCATGTCCGATGGAGGATCCCGGAATGATGGGGATATTCTTATATACATTTTGTGAATGTCGGTTACCAGGTATTCAATTCATATAAATGATATTTTTGTCTCTATGCATGGGACGTATATTTATGAGAAGTGGAAATATGAAATCTTGTGGTCTATTAAAATTATAAAATAATTATTTATGTTTAACTAATAAACTCACCAACCTTTTGGTTGACACTTGAAAGCATGTTTATTCTCAGGTACGAAAGAAATCTTCCGCTGTGCATTTGTTCATTTTAGAGATATTACTTGGAGTCATTCATGACATATTTCAAAAGACGTTGCATTCGAGTCGTTGAGTTCATCAAGATTATTCTTAAGTCTTTCATAGTTAGATATTTTACAAATTGGTATGCATGTCGTCAACTTTAGATGTAATGAAAGATTGTCTTTTCAAAAACGAATGTAATGTTTGTAAAATGTATCATATAGAGGTCAAGTACCTGGCAATGTAACCAACTGTTGTGAATCATTTATAATCGATATGGACTTCGTCCAGATGGATTAGGACGGGTCTCTACAAATAGCCCATAGTCTAATTTCCACAAGTGTCGTTCTTTTGTCCAAACCCCAATTATGGTACAAAGCCCAATTACCCAATTTTAATATTTTTAGCCCAACATCATGATTACTTCAGTATTAAATAAGCATAATAATAACTTAGGTACGAAACATTAATTTAAAAAGGAGAACATAACTTACATTGAGTATTTATCGCGTAGTGTTACACGGACAGAATTTCGACTTCAAAAACCCGTAAAATAACCTTTACATAACCCAAACTAATCTAATATAAAACTAACCTATACTATATATATATATATATATATATATATATATATATATATATATATATATATATATATATATATATATATCTATCTATATATTATATATTTATTATATATTACAGAGTATTATTATTATTATGTATATATATTTTTTTTAAAACTACAGAAGCTCGTGGCCTTTTATAGGCATTTTGGAATCTGGCTGCTTCGCGAGTCGTGGAGTTTTTGGCCTTCAAACTCCGCGAGTCATGGAGTTTGATTTTTCAGCTCACAATTTTTTGGATCTTAGCTTGTCGACGTAATTAAATAATAATATAATATATAAATAATTTTAAGAATTATTTAAATATTATATTTTATTTATGTGCATAGTTGACTTGTAATTTTTGCACCGTTGCGTCGCGCGTTGAGAGTTGACTCATGTTCCGGTTCCGAATTTTTTAACGTCCTTTCGTATAATTTAATATCTTGTACTTTGCGTTCCGCAACTTGCACTCTTGTCATTTTTAGACGTTTCTCATCAATAAATTGTACCTTTTGAATTATATCTTGTACATTTGAGCTTTTTGGACGTTTGTGTCTTCAAATCTTCGTTTTCGCCTTTTGTCTTCGCACTTATTTAATATAAACGATTACAACTTACAATAGGAAAATTACAACTAAATAATTTACATATTGGGAGGATATTGCTACTAAATATATGTTCATATGGAGCACTATCAAATATCCCCACACTTGAACGTTGCTTGTCCTCAAGCAATACAGAACTTGAAATTAAATCACACGAATCACTTCTTTATTCTTCACACTTTATACATCAGTGATTTTGATACGGCGGTATAAACAATGATAGTAACGATGTGGTTTACAGTCCCACATGACTATGAAAATGTAGATCCTTAAGGAAACATTTGATCTTTTTGAAAATTTAATCTAGCTTTTACCCTAGATAAATTTTTCGGAATAACCCTTCACCGGTGTTGCAAAATATTTTTGTGGGTTTTGTGGGTTTCAGATTTGAAAATTTTAGCTCAAAACTTATGGTTTTGTGTCACCCACTTGCTAACCTTGTATTAGGAAAGCAACACGTCCAGTTTACTTGTCCCGTATATTACCTTTCGGTAAACTACCGTCCGGTTGTAAAGGAAAGCGATGAACAAGCAACTGTTAAGGCAATGTCCCGTGACTTGCTTTTGATTATGGTCTATAACGTGTCGGACGCAATTACTATCCTTTGTAGGAGCAATAGTAAAGATCATCCTATGATTTTTTCGGTCTGGCACAAGGTCCTGTGTTCGACCATGCTATGCAACCACCATTCTTACGGTTGACACCCGATTTGGTTCAGGTGACCTAATGAATTCCAGGTGAATTCCTAGGATTTTACGTTTAATGGTAATGAACGCATTGAAAATAGGTTTTCAGAAAACAAATCGGTTTGTAATTTTGATCAAAATATTTTCTCGTTCAAGCTCAAGTCTAGATATCATTGAATTCCATGAGTTTGTAATTCTCAATCTTTAAGGTCAATCTCAATGATTGAGTAATATCAGGCTTAAAAGCTGATTTTTAATCTTTAAGGAGATTATCCTTTCTGGGGGTCTGATTCATTAGTCTTATCAAGCTAATTTGCACGGCGCCCTCCCCATTTTACGAGATAAATACTTCTCATGGTTAGGATAAATCTGACCACTTGGCGACCCTGTTTGATGCTGAGGTCCGTGGATTTCCTGCTGATTTTAGAGATGACTTTTCTATATTTTTCGTCAACCTACAGCTGGTCTGGACGACAACTTCTTGACCTAAATCAAGAAGCGTGTGTCTTTTTCGGAAGACTTTACTTCCTTTTAATGATGGAATTGATTCATCGTGTAGATTCATCTTTTCTTTTCATCGGGTAAAATAGTTAATTTAGTCCAAAACAAAAGCACCTGCAATAAACTTTACAGAAACATGTGCTAGATAGTTTTTAATTGAATAACTAGGTACATTCTCCCCACACTTAGTTTCTTTCTTTGCCTTTTTATTCTCCTTTATTCTATTTTAAATGAATTCAAGCGTTTTAGGGTGTTTCTCCATTTATGTCCTTTCCGAGGTAACGATAATTTCGGTATTAACACCTAGTTTTCATCGTTCATAAATATGTATAAACATGATTTTGAATTCATTTAGTTGAAACTTTTTCAAATTTTCACAAAATTTGGCAAATAAAACCAAGTGTAAACCCGAGAGAATTTATAACTCTTCCCCACACTTGAGATCATGCAATGCCCTCATTTGCATGAAATCAGACTCTAATTATAAATTCATGAGGGTGATTAGTGTAGAAAAGTGATTGAAAATACCCAGTTTGTAATTACAAAGCTCGCCGAATGATAGATGGCGCGCCTCATCGTTCATTCCTTCTTGTTTTATCACACATGCTTTTTTTTCAAAAATGGCTGCTTTTCTGAACTGTTTACTAATATTTGAAAAAACGTCTTTTACCCTAATTTATTATGCATGTTTATTAACGAGTTATGCACTAATCTCGAACCCCTAATTTAACGTTAAGTGGGGTTAAACTTCCCCACACTTAGCTGACGACATGTGAAGTCGGTAGAATAAGTTCCACGAATTAAAATAGTGAGCCACTTATTTACATCTCGGGTGGTATAAAATATATCAATGGGTTTAAAGTTTAGACTCTCCCGATCGTCACTACTTAATTCTTTTTTAAGTGTAGCTTTTAGTAAATGGATATGTCTCTTTTCTGGTTCTTGGTCAAATGGATCGATATACATCGACATACATATTATAGGGCGGACAATTCCTAACATTTCCTTCCGTTCATTCTCGGGATCAAAGGTTTCAACTCTATTACCCAATTGGGTGAAATTCGAGGTGTCATTATCTATTACAGCTCGTAGTTCATTTCCGTGGATGACTCGTCTATTGAGAATATTGGGTTGGAAAGTTGTGGAATAGTGAATTTCAGGATCGAAGCAAATTTTTCTTCATTAATGGTACTTATTGGTCTCACCATTTTAGTCTCGGGGGTAAAATTTTCAACGTTATCGTTTTCCCAAGAGTACCAATTTGTCACCCTTACTTCTTCTTCATTCATTGATGGATCGATGATTTCGTCGGTTGAGGCTAATGTGTCGATATGTTGTGAAATTGCTAAAGCTGAATAAAAAGTATCATCGGGATAATTGGTGATTTCGAAGCTCTCGAATTCATCAAAATTCGATGATATGAGATTTTTTTGCACACGACTCCTCAGATCAACAGGTGTGTAATCTGATAGAGTTTCAGCTTGCCGATTTACAAACTCTCTCATTTGTTCATTTTGAGCATCAAGTTCTTCGAGTTTGATTTTCATATAATCTAAAGAATTTTCAGGTACATAATTTACCTCGTCTTCTGGTTGTTGAGTTTGGATATATTCTTGGAAATAATCCTAGTTAGAATTGTATTCCTCATAATCGTTCCATTCAGGTTCCATGGGTGCGTAATTTTCCATAGGAACGTAATAATAACATTCCCATGTTGAGTGATAATCTCCACAGATTTCACAACCAGTTATTGTTTCGTCATTCGTGATCCAAGATTGACCGAACGAATTGTCATCAACACCCGTTTGAGAGTATTGATTTAATTGATTTTGGATATCAAAAAGAGTTTCCATAGCCTCGTTTTCAAAATTTTCTATTTTATTGCGATGGCCAAATTTTAGCTACAATGTGGTGCATTTACTAATTATCCTATTAGTTATAAAAATAGAAAAACTTATATAAGTTGTCCAATTAATAGACTTTTCTGCTTTTGCCCACGTTTCGAATAGCCAAAAGATGCAGCAGGGAGCCAGAACCCTTTAAATCGGAAGCTCACAACTCAGCCACTAACAAATCCAACTATTACTACGAAGCAGAAAATTGTCAACGTCCATTAATTTAACCACTTAAATAATTTTTCTTTCCGTTTGAGATAGTAGATAAGAAATAGAGAAAATTTCTAAGTCCTAAAAACTAAAGCGTCGAGAAATAAGAAAGAAAAAGAATGCGCGTCGAAAAATGTCGAAAAATAAAAATAAGAAAGTAGCGAGTCGTGACTTAAAAGGCACTAAAATTTTAAAATCGTCGCAAAATTCTAAAGCACCTAAATCTTAGTCTAAAGAAATAGCACTTAAGGGATTTTACGGCAAAGCCTAAGAATCTATACATATAAAATAACTACGGAAAAACTAATTTTAAAACTAATTGCGAACGAAAAATATATAAAATATTACGATTACACTAAATAAAAGGATACAAATTATAAAAAGTGATAAAATTACTTATTTTTATAAAAAATATTATTTTTATATTTTTATTTTTATATTTTATAAAAGTATTAATTTTTTATATATTAAAACTAAATATAATTAATTATAACTAATTAATTTAAAAACTTAAACTAAATAATAATAATAATAATAATAAAGTAATTAGGGTTAAATAATAATAATAATTAATAATACCCCGTAATTAATGCGAAATAGGGTTTCTGGTCAGGCTGGTTAGGGCGGCTCCGCGAGTCGTGGAGTTTTAAGCCTGCAAACTCCGCGAGTCGTGGATTTTTTTTTTAATTTTATATTGTTTTTCTAAAAATATATATAAATATATTTATACAAAAATAAATTAAAAATATAGCGTTTCACCGAGTCCCCGGCAGCGGCGCCAAAAACTTGATGTTAAAGCTAAGGGGTACGTGATAGTACTATATTTTACTACTTAATACGTTACAAATTATTACACAAGTTTTAATTATTTATTTACAAATGGGATATACCTAAACCTTGCTACAACACTATAGGCAGTGTACCTAATCGTAGAGTAGTATAGTTTTTAGGAAGTCCGGTTCGTTCCACAGGGAGTGGGCTTATTGCACACTATATTTTAAACAACTATATTTGTACAAAATATATATAATTATATATAATAATATATAAAAGGGGGTTTACCGTTTAATGATCGGTTTGTCGATTTTATATTTTAAGCGAAGCGTAAAGTAAATGACGATATTTAACCAATATAAAATAAATAACAATAATTAAAATGACAATAAATAAAAGTACGAGGAAATATGAAATAAAATATATTATGCTTATTTAAACTTCCGTAACTATGATGTTTGACGTTTTGATTTTAATTTATTGTCCTGGGTTAATTGTCCTTTGTCCTGGATGTATTTGAAACCTATCTGGTTTTTGTCCACAATAGTTCATCGATCATAATTATAAAATGCTCGGCAAATTTAACCTTATGCCCGAAGTCAAATATTCCAACTAACTGGGGATTCGAACTGTAACAAGATCTTAATACTTTGTTTAATCAATACACCAGGTTATCGACTGTGTGTAATCCAAGGTTTTAATACTTTGTTAACAATTACACCAATTACCCTTGAATGTAATCCACCCCTGTTTTAATGAGTCCATTGACTATTAATCCATCCCCGTGTTCGGTCAAATGAACAATTATTAGTATTTATAGATATCCCGCCCATCGTGTCCGATCGAGCGTATGTGGTTATTTATATCTACGTCAAATTAAAAATCTCTACATTAATTTAATGAGGTATCATTTAGTTAATATAAATCCCATTAATAGCCCATAGTCTAATTTCCACAAGTGTCGTTCTTTTGTCCAAACCCCAATTATGGTACAAAGCCCAATTACCCAATTTTAATATTTTTAGCCCAACATCATGATTACTTCGGTATTAAATAAGCATAATAATAACTTAGTTACGAGACATTAATTTAAAAAGGAGAACATAACTTACATTGAGTATTTATCGCGTAGTGTTACGCGGACAGAATTTCGACTTCAAAAACCCGTAAAATAACCTTTACATAACTCAAACTAATCTAATATAAAACTAACCTATATATATATATATATATATATATATATATATATATATATATATATATATTATATATTACAGAGTATTATTATTATTATGTATATATATATTTTTTTAAAACTACAGAAGCTCGTGGCCTTTTATAGGCATTTTGGAATCTGGCTGCTTCGCGAGTCGTGGAGTTTTTGGCCTTCAAACTCAGCGAGTCGTGGAGTTTGATTTTTCAGCTCACAATTTTTTGGATCTTAGCTTGTCGACGTAATTAAATAATAATATAATATATAAATAATTTTAAGAATTATTTAAATATTATATTTTATTTATGTGCATAGTTGACTTGTAATTTTTGCACCGTTGCGTCGCGCGTTGAGAGTTGACTCATGTCCCGGTTCCGAATTTTTGAACGTCCTTTCGTATAATTTAATATCTTGTACTTTGCGTTCCGCAACTTGTACTCTTGTCATTTTTAGACGTTTCTCATCAATAAATTGAACCTTTTGAATTGTATCTTGTACATTTGAGCTTTTTGGACGTTTGTGTCTTCAAATCTTCGTTTTCGCCTTTTGTCTTCGCACTTATTTAATATAAACGATTACAACTTACAATAGGAAAATTACAACTAAATAATTTACATATTGGGAGGATATTGCTACTAAATATATGTTCATTTGGAGCACTATCAGGGACATACTTCTATCTACCCCACCCAGTCGAAATTGTAGAAAATTTGGGTCATTGATAGTTTCTGGGTGTAAACTCATTCTAACGGTAGAATAGAACTCTAAACACCATTCTCTATATACAGGGCTATTTAAACTAAACAATCTCTCAAAATCATTAAAAATCAAAGTCATTCCAAATTCGTTTGTAAAACTTTGGTTTAAAATTCCCCTTATTTGTTCATCTAAGTTGACTGGGTGTCCTAAAGGAGCCCAATCCACAACGTATACTGGAGAGATGTTTCTATTGACCAGAGAAAGTAAGTCCTTAACCTTTTGCAATCGGTTAGGTAAATCATAAGGAAATCTCAGGTTCGGGTGTAGATTCTGAAGTTGTTGTTCCATTTCCGGTGTTACTTGTTCTTCCCCTTGCTGTTGGTTAACAGCTCTCATTCTAAATAATCCCTGCATAACATTTTAAAACAAGAGAATCGTCCCAATTGGGTATGTTAATATTAGCAAAGAATTCATCCTTGACAAACAAGTTTGTTTCAACAACACAGGAATCAATATTTCAACAACAATTTACTTCTAAAAATTAAAACAAACAACAATAAAACAAAATTCATAAGCATAAATCAAGTTTCAAAAACAAAGTTTAATTCACAAGTGGAAATACGCAATGAGGTAAGCATATATAATCAAATTCAATCACATTGCGTGTATTCCAGCTCCTAATCATCATTACAATTCATACTTGATTCATGACAATTAAAAAAAAAATATCAAATTTAGACAAAAATTAAAATCACAAATTCGAACAATCAAACTTATATTCAAAACTTCTACTACTATCAAAACATCTAAAAACATCTAATTAGACCCAAAATAACACAATTCAATAGCAATTCTTCAATTTCCCCAATTTACATAAACCCTAACTTTTCAAAAATCAATTAAACATCAAATTCTTATGCTAATCGAGTTTAACATCACACTAACAACATAGATATAGCATTAATCAAGCCAAATTCAACAATATCATGCATTAATTCGGATTAAAGCCATAAAAATAATAAATGAAAAAAATTGAAAAACAAGTGGTAAAAACGGGTTTAGGACCCTTACCAATCTCGGCATGTTGAAAGGTACATGAATTGGAGGAGATTGATAGTGTTAATTTAGTGTTTGGGTGTGATTTTTGGGGTTTTTGTGCTTCTTCTTCGTCCACAGAGAGCAAAAACAATAATAAGAGAGTGTGGAGGAAAAGCTGGGCGATCAGTTATCTGGACTGATTTTAAACTCTACGCGTTTCGCGTAGTACTACGCGTTTCGCGTAGCTTTTAAATCTATGCGTTTCGTGTGGATATCCCACGATCCGCGTAAGTATTCGGCTCTTTTTTTTTTTCAAATTTATAATTAAACAAACTTATAAAATTTCTTTTATAAATTTATAATTGTAGCTACAGAAATTTCAGTTGTTATACCTAGTCTTTATCCGTTTATAAAATTTAAAAATTAATTTATAAAATTTAATAATTTAAAAGTTAAGGTTTTTAATATTTTACGAAAATAAAAATAAAAATAAAACAAAAACTTTCTATTTATTTATTTATTTATTATTATTATATATATATATATATTTTTATTTATAAGTATTTAAATTTCAAAATATCAATTTTAAATTTATATTTGATGTAACGTAAATTTCGGTTGGTATACCTATTCTTTATCCATTTATAAATTTTTAATTTCAATTTATAACTTAATACTTTAAAAGTTAAAGTTTTAATATTTTTCAAGAACAACTTAAAAACAAAACACTCTATATTTTTTTTCTATTTAAATTTTAAAATTAAAAGAAAATCAATATTTAAAATTAAAAACAAGTACATGAAAAATAAAAATTAAATGAATTTAAAATACACTCTATTTTTTTTTATATTTTTAAATTTTAAAATATACTTTTAAATCAACTAATTTTCAAACTTAAAACTTTGTTTCCTATCAACTAGGTAGAGGTACTCTCGGTTGTTACACCTATCATTACCCACGACAAAAGTTTACATGTTATATATCTTTACGGTTATTGATAAAAAAAAGTAAATTTTTTTAGTAGTTCTAATTTTTCTTCTGTTTTTGTGGTTTACTATTTAAAAGATATATTATGAATCCAACAATTAATTTCATGCAATTTGAAGAACGACAATTCAGTTACTACACTTAGCATTATCGTTTTCAATGAAAACAGGTTAAACTCAAGGTTTATCAATTTCAAATGGTAGACCCTTTTTAATAAAAACACAACAAACAATTACAAACTAAAACACACCAAAACATAAACACACAAAAATTCAAAAACACAAAAATGCACAAAAACACAATTGGAGAGAAAAATAATTAGATTGTGAAACCGCGTCGACTTGCCTCATAATGGAGTCGTACCATTTCGCCCCCCATGGCTTCGTAGGCATAACCTCGTTGGTTTAAAAGGTTTTCCTTTGAACATTTAAAAGGCCCTTCCCGGCATAAGGTTACGTACTCGAAATTAGAGTCCGTTTGGTTCTTTGGACAATTTCCATAATGAGCTGGTTTTCCACATTTTACACATTTGCCCAAATGACGCGCTCGACGTTTCTTAGCTGATTTTGATTTTCCTTTGGCATAATTTTTCTCGTTAAGTTCTTGCCTTATTTCTTTACTCGCCTGATCGCATCTTCTCTTTATATCTAACACCACATCTCTTGGTAAAATTTTATCGCACATCAAAAAGAAGTGGGTTTAGACATATTGATTGCGCATCTTGTAAATAAACAATAAATAAAAACGAAAAGAAAATAAAAATAAAAGGTAGAATGGAGGGAAAAGACTAGTTCTTTAGTGTCTGCTAGGAAAAGACCGAACAAACCCCACTCTTAAAGATGAAAATAAAGTTTGAGAATGGAGTTAAAAAAAAACTTAAAGTTACCCTGAATTTACTTGTCCTTAGGGTAGAATGTGATCTCGTCTCTTTCCGTAGTATTGATTCCTTCAAAGTATAATTTGAGTCGATGACCGTTCACTTTGAAAGTTCCACTGTCTTTGCTATATAACTCTGCATATCCAGATGGAAAAACTTGTTTTATTATATATGGTCCAGTCCATCGGGATCTAAGTTTCCCAGGTGAAAACTTAAAACATGATTGGAATACTAATACTTTATCCCCTTGTTCAAATTCTTTCTTTTCTTTTAACCGTGCATCGTGCCATCTTTTAGTTTTCTCCTTGTATATTTTAGAGTTTTCATACGCTTGTAGTCTTAATTCATCTAATTCATTAAGTTGTAAGAATCGGTTTTCTCCGGCTTTTACAAGGTCGGTATTACATTCTCTCAGAGCCCAGTATGCCTTGTGTTCAACTTCGACAGGTAGATGACACGCCTTACCGTAAATCAATCAGAAAGGTGTAGTACCGATGGGCGTTTTGAATGCAGTTCTAAATGCCCAAAGTGCATCATCTAGCTTTCGATGCCAGATTTTTGGATTATTTTTAACCGTTCTTTCTAAAATCCGTTTAAGACCTCTGTTTGTGTTTTCAACTTGGCCACTCGTTTAAGGGTGGTAAGAAGTTGAAAAACGATGATTAACTCCGTACTTTTTAAGCACTTTCTCGAGTAGTTGATTTGTAAAATGAGTTCCACGATCACTGATTAATGCTTTTGGAATCCCAAAACGCGAGAAAAGATTTTTAAGAAAGTTGACAACAACTCGGGCATCGTTAGTGGGTAGGGCTTTTGCTTCAGCCCATTTAGAAACGTAATCGACTTCCACGAGAATGTATTTGCATTTGTTAGAAGCGGGGAATGGACCCATGAAGTCAATACCCCAAATGTCGAATACTTCGCATACTAGGATGCTTTGTTGTGGCATTTCGTCTCTCTTAGAGATATTTCCAGATCTTTGACAAGAATCACAAGTTTTTACCATATTGTATGCATCTTTAAAAATTGTAGGCCAGTAAAAACCTGAGTTAAAAACCTTTTTGGCTGTATAGCTTGGTCCGAAATGTCCACCAGCCGGTCATTCATGACAGTGCTCTAGAATTTGTTGCGCTTCTTTGCCGTATACACATCGACGTATAACTTGGTCAGCCCCTATACGAAAGAGGTTAGGGCTTTCCCAAAAGTAAAACTTCAGATCAGCAAAGAATTTCTTCTTTTGCTGATAAGTTTGATTTTTAACGAGAATTCCTGCGGCTAGATAATTAGCATAGCCCGCAAACCATGGAATTTCTTCTTCTATTTCAATTCTCATAAGGAACTCGTCCGGAAAAGTATCGTGAATAACAAATTCGTCGAGTGTTTCTAAGTTATGATTTTCAAGACGGGATAAGTGATCTGCAGCGAGATTTTCAGCTCCTTTTTTATCTTTAATTTCAATGTCGAATTCTTGTAGGAGAAGAATCCAACGAATCAGTCTAGGTTTAGCATCTTGCTTTTTGAATAAGTACATTAAAGCTGAATGATCAGTATAAACAATTTTTTTAGATAACACTAAGTAGGATCTAAACTTATCGAAAGAAAAAACTACTGTAAGAAGCTCCTTCTCAGTAGTCGTGTAATTCAACTGAGCTCCTGTAAGTGTTTTACTTGCGTAATAGATTGGTTGAAATTTGTTATCTTGACGTTGACCTAAAACAGCTCCCATCGCGAAATCACTAGCATCACACATTAGTTCAAAAGGTTTGGACCAGTCGGGTGATACCATAATGGGTGCATTCGTAAGTTTATTTTTTAGAATGGAGAAAGCTTGTAAGCAATCGTCATTGAAGTCGAATGTACTGTCTTTCTCGAGAAGTTTAGTCATGGGTCGAGCAATTTTGGAAAAATCCTTTATGAATCGTCGATAGAATCCCGCATGACCTAAGAAACTACGAATTCCTTTAACGTTAGTTGGAGGAGGAAGCTTTGAGATTACATCGATCTTAGCTTTGTCTACTTCCATACCATCTCGAGAAATCTTGTGTCCTAAAACAATGCCTTCCTTCACCCTGAAGTGGCATTTTTCCCAATTTAAAACAAGATTTAATTCCTCACAACGAATTAACATTCGCTCGAGGTTGGAAAGGCATGAATCGAAGGAGTCTCCAAAAACAGAGAAATCGTCCATAAAGACTTCCATACTTCCTTCTATCATGTCATGAAATATTTCCATCATACACCTTTGAAAGGTGCCTGGCGCGTTGCATAATCCGAAGGACATTCGTCGGTATGCGAATGTACCAAATGGACAAGTAAATGTTGTCTTGTCTTGGTCTTTTGGATCAATGGGAATTTGAAAATAACCGGATAATCCATCAAGGAAACAATAGTATTCTTTTCCCACTAAACGTTCTAGCATTTGGTCAATATAAGGAATTGGGAAATGATCTTTCCTTGTGGCGTCGTTTAAACGACGGTAGTCTATACAGACTCTCCAGCCAGTGACTGTTCTTGTAGTAACATGTTCATTATCATCATTAAGAACGACAGTTGTACCTCCTTTCTTGGGTACTACTTGTACAGGACTAACCCATGGGCTATCGGATATAGGGTATATTAACCCGGCATCAAGTAACTTGATAACCTCCTTCTTGACAACTTCTTTCATGTTAGGGTTTAACCTTCGTTGTCTTTGTACCACGGGTTTAAAATCTTCTTCCATTAGAATCTTATGAGTACAATAAGCGGGGTTAATCCCTGGAATATCGATTGTTTTCCAAGCAATTGCTTTCTTATGAGTTTTTAGAACGGACATTAACCTACTCTTTTCGTTATCGGAAAGTTTTGATGAAATTATAACGGGTAATTGTGATGTACCTTGGAGATAAGCATACTCCAAATGTTCCGGGAGTTCTTTAAGCTCCAAGGTTGGCGGTTCTTCCAAGGAAGATTTTATTCGGAACCTGTTACCATCGGTAATTTCTTCAAAGATTTCATCTTCCTTGAGAATTTCTTCCTCACAGCAATCTTCATCGATTACTACTTTCAATAATTCGTCAAGTTCAAGTTCTACATCGAATTCATCACCTTCACTCATTGAGGTGAAGTTCGAGGTGTCGACATTTAGTAATTCTTGTAATTCTTTTTCGACATAACAATCAACAATATCTACCTTATAACATTCGTCATCGGAAGAGATAGGTTGTTGCATAGCTTTATCTATGTTTAGGGTAACTCTATCTGAAAGGACCCGTTCATATACATTATAAACGATTCACAATAGTTGATTACATTGAGAGGTATTTGACCTCTATATTATACATTTTACAAACATTGCATTCGTTTTCAAAAGACAAACTTTCTTTACATTGAAAATTGACAGGCATGCATACCATTTCATAATATCCACTATCCAACTATAAATTGATTTAATAATAATCTTTGATGAACTCAATGACTCGAATGCAACGTTCTTCGAAATATGCTATGAAAGACTCCAAGTAATATCTTTAAAATGAGCAAATGCACAGCGGAAGATTTCTTTAACACCTGAGAATAAACATGCTTTAAAGTGTCAACCAAAAGGTTGGTGAGTTCATTAGTTTATCATAATCATTTATTTCCATCATTTTAATAGACCACAAGAATTTCATTTCCAGTTCTCATAAATATACGTCCCATGCATAGAGACAAAAATAATCATTCATATGGTGAACACCTGGTAACCGACATTAACTAGATACATATAAGAATATCCCCTATCATTCCGGGATCCTCCTTCGGATATGATATAAATTTTGAAGTACTAAAGCATCCGGTACTTTGGATGGGGTTTGTTAGGCCCAATAGATCTATCTTTAGGATTCGCGTCAATTAGGGTGTCTGTTCCCTAATTCTTAGATTACCAGACTTTAATAAAAAGGGGCATATTCGATTTCGATAATTCAACCATAGAATGTAGTTTCAATTACTTGTGTCTATTTCGTCAAACATTTATAAAAGCGCATGTATTCTCAGTCCCAAAAATATAAAGGGTAAAAAGGCAAATGAAACTCACCATACTGTATTTCGTAGTAAAAATACATATAACGTCATTGATCAAGTGCAAGGTTGGCCTCGGATTCACGAACCTAAATTAATTATATATAATTATGTGTTGGTCAATATTTGTCTAACAAATTAGGTCAAGTCATAGTGTACCGCAATCCTAATGCTCGAGACTAATATGCAAAAGTCAACAAAAGTAAATTTGACTCAAAATAATTTCCAAAAATTTATACATGATTAATATATAGTTTAAATATCGTCGTTTTATATTTTTAAATATTTTTAAAAGATTTATTAGAGTAATAATATAATTTATTTATTAATAAATAAAATTTTATATTAAATTTATGTAATAAATATACTTTTATATATATTAAGTAATAAAATTTATAGGGTTCATTTAATATCATAAAGATAATATGATAGGTATTATTAAAGTAAGTTATTATACGTAGTAAAATATGTTTGTATCACATATTTATTTGATAAAATAATATCTATAATGATAGTAAGTAAAAGTTGTATTATTTTGTAATAATAATTATTATTATAAAAATATCAATATTTATAATTACTAAGATGACATTATGATAAAACGATAAGTCTAATTATGATAACTTTAATATTTACGATAATTTTTAATATTATCTTTAAAATAATAATTTAAAATAATAATAATAATGATATTTTATAGTAACAATGACATTTCTATTAAAATGATAATTTTTGTTAAAATGATAGTTTTAATACTAACGATACTTTTAATAATAATAGTAATGATAAAAATAATAAGAACGATAATTTTATCTAAATCAATATCTTATAATATTTTAATTTCATCATGATACTCTTACTCATTATTTCCTAGTCGTTTCGTTTAATAGCTTTTAATCGTCTTTTATATCGTGTTCATAATAATGATAATAATAGTAATCAAAATAATTAGGTGTTACAAATATTTGTTTTAATTACACTTATATTAATAATGATAGTTACTATAACATTATTAACGATAATACTAATAATTATCTTAATGATAATATAGTAATAATAATAATAACAATAACAATAACCATTTTTAAATAATGATATATATATATATATTAATAATGATAATAATAATAATAATAATAATAATAATAATAATAATAATAATAATAATAATAATAATAATAATAATAATAATAATAATTGGATAATAATAATAATACTAATTATAACTTTAACGATAATAACGATAGTAATAATAAAAAATAATAATAATTTTTAATGATAAATCCCTTTTATTGATAAAGATAATAATAATGATAATAATAAGATAAAACTAGAACGACGATAAAAAACGACGATAATAATAATCATTTTTAATAAAAATATCGAAAATTCAATTGATTATAACTTCTAATCCGTTCATCGAAACCATTCGATATCTAAAGGAAAAGTTCTTAATTTTTCGCTAGCTTTCCAAGGACATGCATATCTTATACCTTATCTCAACTGCAAGTGTAACTAATTCAATATTCAACCTAACCTGTCTAAGGGCAATATCAAAAGTACAAGCATGCATAATCCTAAATACTCGAGCACTAGTCAGGGATACACTATTAGTATGTAAAAGTTAAATTATGAGTACTCACGTATCAATATTGAGATTCAATATTGTAGGAAAGGTACGTAGACGCAACGAAAATGATAAACACTATATTGACCTCACGAGCATACCCATGAACCATACTCAATCACCTCCATAGCTATAACTCATAATTTCCTTAATCCTATCCTACTCAAAAAACAATTTCAAAATCACTCGGACAGCACTCCGTCGTAATATTTTATGTATACTAATAATATCTTGAAATAATACGGAGTAAATATATATGTAAATCGATTGAGAGAGTTTAGAGAAAAATATTTTCAAGTTTCTATGAAATAATGAAACCTATTGAATTCTATTTATAATAGATTTTTGAATTATTAAAGTGAATTATTAAAGTATGAATTATTAAAGTGAATTATTAAAGTATGAATTATTAAAGTGAATTATTAAAGTATGAATTATTAAAGTGAATTATTAAAGTATGAATTATTAAAGTGAATTATTAAAGTTAAATTAAAGTAAAAATAAAGTAAAGGTAAAGTTTAAGTATAGTAAAAGTATAAAACTATGTACGTATAATACGCGTATAAATATATATAATATTAATTTAAATCGTTATATATATTTAATAAAATAAAATATAAATATCGTTATCTTTATCATACTAGTTAAGTAATGAGTTGTCAAAAGTGGTTATAGATATTTATAAAAGTTATATACGTTTTAATAATAAAGTTCTTTTTAAACTGAAAACGTTTTTGTACGTTTGAAACTAAATAGATCAATCGAGTCTTTATTAGATTCAATCTTCCACTATCCTTTGTCTAGTTCTCAATGATTGACAATTTGTTCTTATTTATAAATCACTTTACCATTTTCCGAATATTGTTAAAATGGAAAGATTTCTCAAATCAACGTGGGCCTTTCAACAGAGACTTGTAATCATAATTCAATATATCTTAATTCAATCATTTGATCTTATCTTCTAATTCCATTGATAAACATTTTGAAACAGATACAATCATATAAAGTATTTAATATAATATTTTGTTTACGTTTCAAATTATAATATATATACACATATACATATATAATCATATTCGTTTAATGGTTCGTGAATCGTTGGAACTTGGTCGAGGTTGAATGAATGTATGAACATAGTTTAAAATTCTTGCAATTTAACTTAACGAATATTGCTTATCGTGTCGGAAACATATAAAGATTAAAGTTTAAATTTGGTTGGAAATTTCCGGGTTGTCACAGTACCTACCTTTTAAATAAATTTCGTCCCGAAATTTGATTGGAAAGGTCGTGAATGATAATAAGTATGTTTTCATGATGCATACGGGCTGAAAATTAGAGTTTTATCATCAACGAATAATTTGGATAAACAATCCATTTATATGAAGAGTACGAATGAAACTAACATAGAAGAGTGAAATGAGTAAGTGTAGATTCATCTTATCATTTGACGTAGATATGATTGATTCCCAGATTTCAAGGGATTTGAAGAAAATCTTCTTAATAAGATTTGACTCTCCGGTAATCAAGGGAATTAGGATTCGCTTTAAATGCGATTGTCCATTTTAATTGTTCTATCGGAGATTTTCTTATAAATTCACCTCCTTCGTTTCCTTACAACTCACACCTTCTGTTGATGCATTTTATGCAACTCCCTAGACATCTACCCACGTCCATTGCAGGTACAACAGTTTACAGGCCACCATGATTGCTCGTTATTATCCTATCCGTGTTTGTATGTGGTTACAGGAACTGCAGGAACAAGATTTAGATGTTTGACTATGTTAGACTTAGTCAGACGTACGAGTGAAGCCTCACTAGTACGGCTGACAGGCTCATATGCACGGTTGATGCTGAGCTAAGTCACAATTACAACCTAAATGAGAAGACACGAGTGAGTGATCACCCGTACGGCTGATGAAGCCAACTCATACGTGTGATGAATGAATCGTATGGGTGAGTTAACAGCAGGGGTATATAAAGTCTTATGTTCTTCATTTTAGGTTAAGCCTCTCATTTGTTACACACACTCAGATCTAGTGAGCTCCTCCGATTCTCTCTCAGTCCAAATCACCCAGGTGGTGAATAATAGCTCTAGGTGTTGATCTAATCACACTTGATTTAGTTGTGGTTTGACTAAATTAATCAAAAAAAAAACTTAACATATTCACTAGAGGGTTTGATTCACTTATGCCGCCATTGTGTGAGTTAAATCTGTTGATTTCTAAGTTCCTAGTCATGTTTCATCACCTTCTATTCTTTCCCCCTCAACTCATATTTTAAAGTATTCATCAATATGCTCCATCCAATTCTGATTCTCGATATACTTCTAACTTTCATATCGATCATTATTCTTTTTCATCTACTGCCAGAAGAATCTATTTACTTCTACTATACTCTTGGGTTTATAGTGTTTCTAGTTCTCCCGTGTCTTTATATTGCTATATGCATCGATATATATGGTTTATAATTTCTGGTTTGTCGTTGGGATTTATATGTTCCCTTATATTTCAAAGTCTCTGCTTCTGTCTTCTATAATCAATATCATTCACAGTTAATGCTCTCTTTTATTTGCTGCAATTTATACCCCAATTTCTATTTTGGAGTTTTGTCCTTTTGTTTCTTCTTCTTGCGATTAAGCACCGCTTGTAATGGTCCAGAATTCACAGATATGAATTTCGGAATGAACATTGTTAATGTTCTAGGAAGGAAATTGTGATGGCACGATCTTGACTTGTCAAATTACTAGAATACCTTGGAAAAGGCCGAATCATCAAGAAATATTTTCTTGATATTTTAGAGGTTAAATAGAATACAAGAGTCGTATAACATGGCACATGATGATGTTATGATCTGTGAATCATAACGTTCCATTTAGAAACTCAGCAGGACTTACTGTAATATAATCACATTGATCAAGTGTCATTATATTATACTAATTCATGCTTCAGTTCCCAACATTACTTCAAAATATTTCTATTTTAAACTTGAATGTTTCAGAATTTAGAAACTAAAATAGTTTCTTTTATGATGTAATACAGATAGCGCGAAGAGGTAAATGATTTCAAATAAGAAAAATTAAGAAAATATCTTCAGAAATATGGAGGGTATTTATAATGAAAGATATGATGATATTTTAGAATTTCTAATATCAGAGGATGATGAAGAATATTGTCCGCAGGGGTTTAGAGTCAGGAGCAAGGTATTCGTTAATGACTTCAGCAGGTACTGAATCATTTGGATCCTTTGAAGTCAGGTTCAGTCTTTGTAATTTGTCCACAGCCTCCTTCCTACTTTGCTCAATCCGTTTTCCAGTTCCAAAACTTCTCTTTTTCTGCGCTTTGCCAGTACACTTCATCATTATAATCCAGCTTTTACCGTTTAAAGTTGTTTATAGTTTTCGCTGCTTCATCAGCATTTTTTTTTCCATTTTCGGAGAACCATTTCGTAGTTCGGAGTGTTTTTCAGAAACTTCACATTCAAATTAAGTCCAGAAGATAGATGTTATATATACACATATAACTGTTGGGGTAGACATCCTGCGAGATTTCAAAATACTGATTGCTAATTCCCAATGATTCGTATGGCAATTCTCATTACAAGATGCGAATGAGTAAATGATGGGGTTTCAATGAATAATTATAATGACTTTTTGGAGAGGCTAAAGTCAAAAGGTAATGAAGTTGTTGGTACATCTGCTAATAATGTGGTGGAATGTAAAAGGTTCCCTGGTAACGATGGTGTATATCTCAAGGTTATAATAAGGTTAGTCTGACTGAAAAGTCGAAGTTGACTTGCTGGAGCTGTGACAAAACTGGCTACTTTGAATAGGAGTCGCAAAGTTATTTTTGCTAATAAATGCCAAAGAATCTGACGCGAATACGTTGTTTAAACTTTTACTTTGGTTTCAAGAGTTTTTTGGGTACATAACTGTGGGTAACATGTGGTTGGATCATCATCTCGATTTCTCATCATTCGAAGTGTCTTCAGAAATTTTTGAAAGGTTTGAACACAGATTGTAATCGTTAACATACATTTGATGTTCTAATACGGTTTTGAAGTCAACATATAGCTTGTGAAAGATGTAAGGATCTAAGAGTGATGATTTTGGTCATATCTCAAGTTGAATTTTGAGATTTCAAAATCAGAATATGTAATTAAATTTTGAATGAGTATGGTTGTTTTGATTTCTATAAAAGAATGTATATTGTTGTGAAAGTAGGGAGTATAATGGATGATTTGCTGAATCAGATTCGAAGAATGTAACATATTAATTGTGAATTTATATATCTCTCAGGGATTACCTACCCGTTAAAAAAAAATTTCACAATTAATATTTTGTACAAAAGAATTTTATTACAGTCTTTATGAAAATATATATATATGTATATTTTCTTCAGATGTAACATAGATTTAATGAGTTAATGTTAAATTAAACTCATTTGATTTACGGTTGAAACTAGAATTGAATAATCCCTAAAGGCTTTAAAAAGTACATAACTTTTACGCAGTATTTCTTTAATGACATTGAAATTATGAATCAATACTTCGTTATTTGTTGATGTATGATGTTCGGTTCGTGGAATTCTTGTGAATTTCGAAAAGTACGAATGATGTTATCTGAAAAGTTTCGGGTACATCGATGATGAAAGTGTAAAATCAAATATATACTTGATTTATTATGAATTGGAATTTGTTGAATTGTGACAGAGATTGTAGTTAACGCTGGTTAAGTTACGGCCGAAGGACATACATTATTGCATATTTGTAATATGAATTAACCGAGTAGTTAAGATTCACACACAATAACTTAGCACAGAAAGATTTATTTCAAAATATATATATATATATATATATATATAATATACATATAATTTCTTCAGAGGGAATGAGTTAATTCTTCATAACTCGTTGATACACGATTCGTAATGATGTCCACAGTGATTCTTGAACTGACGGAGTTTGTGATGTTATCGGTGTTGTTGATTCGGATGTTGACTGTACTGACGATGCTGGTAACGCTGACGGTACTGTTGATGCTGTTGGTAAAGCAAGTTTAGCTTGTTAATCACACACCATTTTTGTCAGGGTTTCTACTCTTCCTTCTATCATTTTGGTTCGTTTAACTGATTTATGGTTAGGGCTAGATTAGATAATCTCTAAGACTTTAGAGATTACATAATCGCCGCGGAATGTTTCTCCAATAAAGTTATGAATTAATACTTCGTCAGTTATTGTTGTTGGTACTCCTTGGTATCTATGGTGCGTATGACGTTGATACTTCGTCAGTTATTGTTGTTGGTACTCCTTGAGGTTTACGCTCGGATACCAACTGAAATGTCCCGTTCTTATTGATTAAAAACGTTCCATATTAATTAATTTCGTTGCGAGGTTTTGACCTCTATATGAGACGTTTTTCAAATACTGCATTCATTTTTAAAACAAACCATAACCTTTATTTCATAAATAAAGGTTTAAAAAGTTTTACCTAGATTATCAAATAATGATAATCTAAAATATCCTGTTTACACACGACCATTACATAATGGTTTACAATACAAATATGTTACATCGAAATCAGTTTCTTGAATGCAGTTTTTACACAATATCGTATAAACATGGACTCCAAATCTTGTCCTTATTTTAGTATGCAACAGCGGAAGCTCTTAATATTCACCTGAGAATAAACATGCTTTAAACGTCAACAAAAATGTTAGTGAGTTATAGGTTTAACCTATATATATCAAATCGTAACAATAGACCACAAGATTTCATATTTCAATACACATCCCATACATAGAGATAAAAATCATTCATATGGTGAACACCTGGTAACCAACATTAACAAGATGCATATATAATAATATCCCCATCATTCCGGGACACCCTTCGGATATGATATAAATTTCGAAGTACTAAAGCATCCGGTACTTTGGATGGGGTTTGTTAGGCCCAATAGATCTATCTTTAGGATTCGCGTCAATTAGGGTGTCTGTTCCCTAATTCTTAGATTACCAGACTTAATAAAAAGGGGCATATTCGATTTCGATAATTCAACCATAGAATGTAGTTTCACGTACTTGTGTCTATTTTGTAAATCATTTATAAAACCTGCATGTATTCTCATCCCAAAAATATTAGATTTTAAAAGTGGGACTATAACTCACTTTCACAAATTTTTACTTCGTCGAGAAGTAAGACTTGGTCACTGTTGATTCACGAACCTATAACAATATATACATATATATTAAAGTATGTTCAAAATATATTTACAACACTTTTAATATATTTTGATGTTTTAAGTTTATTAAGTCAGCTGTCCTCGTTAGTAACCTACAACTAGTTGTCCACAGTTAGATGTACAGAAATAAATCAATAAATATTATCTTGAATCAATCCACGACCCAGTGTATACGTATCTCAGTATTGATCACAACTCAAACTATATATATATTTTGGAATCAACCTCAACCCTGTATAGCTAACTCCAACATTCACATATAGAGTGTCTATGGTTGTTCCGAAATATATATAGATGTGTCGACATGATAGGTCGAAACATTGTATACGTGTCTATGGTATCTCAAGATTACATAATATACAATACAAGTTGATTAAGTTATGGTTGGAATAGATTTGTTACCAATTTTCACGTAGCTAAAATGAGAAAAATTATCCAATCTTGTTTTACCCATAACTTCTTCATTTTAAATCCGTTTTGAATGAATCAAATTGCTATGGTTTCATATTGAACTGTATTTTATGAATCTAAATAGAAAAAGTATAGGTTTATAGTCGGAAAAATAAGTTACAAGTCGTTTTTGTAAAGGTAGTCATTTCAGTCGAAAGAACGACGTCTAGATGACCATTTTAGAAAACATACTTCCACTTTGAGTTTAACCATAATTTTTGGATATAGTTTCATGTTCATAATAAAAATCATTTTCTCAGAATAACAACTTTTAAATCAAAGTTTATCATAGTTTTTAATTAACTAACCCAAAACAGCCCGCGGTGTTACTACGACGGCGTAAATCCGGTTTTACGGTGTTTTTCGTGTTTCCAGGTTTTAAATCATTAAGTTAGCATATCATATAGATATAGAACATGTGTTTAGTTAATTTTAAAAGTCAAGTTAGAAGGATTAACTTTTGTTTGCGAACAAGTTTAGAATTAACTAAACTATGTTCTAGTGATTACGAGTTTAAACCTTCGAATAAGATAGTTTTATATATGTGAATCGAATGATGTTATGAACATCATTACTACCTCAAGTTTAGTAGGTAAACCTACTGGAAGTGACAAGAAATGATCTAGCTTCAAAGGATCTTGGATGGCTTGAAAGTTCTTGAAGTAGGATCATGACACAAAAACAAGTTCAAGTAAGATTTTTGCTCGAATTAAGATAGTTTATAGTTATAGAAATTGAATCAAAGTTTGAATATGAATATTACCTTGAATAAGAAAGATAACCTACTGTATATAACAAAGGTTTCTTGATCTTAGATGATTACTTGGAATGGATTAGAAAGCTTGGAAGTAAATTAGTAAACTTGAAGGGATTTTTGAAGTATTCTTGAAGTGTTCTTCCTATGATGATTATAGCTTGATTCTTGAAGTGATTTTTGATGAAGATGATGATTAACTACTGGAAAAATACGTTCATAATAGTGTGGGTGTGTTGAGAGAGAATTAGAAAGAGAATTGGAAGTGAAATGGAGTGAATGATGAGTGTTAATTGGTGAGTGGTGAGTGGGGTTAAAAGGAGTTCTAGTTAGTTGACTAGCTCATGGTAGAAGTTAAAATTGATTAGTCATACATGACATAATCAAGAGTGGAATCCCATGCTAGTTCCTATTGGTATATACCCATAGTAAGTACGTTTTGAAGCTGTGTATAATACGGGTAAGAATACGACTAGAATTCTTGATGAAAGAAAAGAATGGGAAAGTAACTGTAACCATTTTCGTTAAGTATGAGTGTTTTGATATATGTCTTGAAGTCTTCCAAAAGTATTTTAATACATCTAAATACACTACATGTATATACATTTTAACGGAGTCGTTAAGTCATCGTTAGTCGTTACATGTAAGTGTTGTTTTGAAACCTTTAAGTTAACGATCTCAATTAATATTGTTAACCCATTGTTTATTATATCTAATGAGATGTTAAATTATTATATTATCATGATATTATGATATATTAATATATCTTAATATGATATATATACATTTAAATGTCGTTACAACGATAATCATTACATATATGTCTCGTTTCGAAATCCTTAAGTTAGTAGTCTTGTTTATATGTATATAACTCATTGTTAATATACTTATGGAGATACTTACTTATCATAATCTCATGTTAACCATATGTATATCCATATATATATCATCATGTCGTTTTTACAAGTTTTAACGTTCGTGAATCGCCGGTCAACTTGGGTGGTCAATTGTCTATATGAAACATATTTCAATTAATCAAGTCTTAAGAAGTTTGATTGCTTAACATGTTGGAAACATTTAATCATGTAAATATCAATCTCAATTAATATATATAAACATGGAAAAGTTCGGGTCACTATAGTACCTACCCGTTAAATAAATTTCGTCCCGAAATTTTAAGCTGTTGAAGGTGTTGACGAATCTTCTGGAAATAGATGCGGGTATTTCTTCTTCATCTGATCTTCACGCTCCCAGGTGAACTCGAGTCCTCTACGAGCATTCCATCGAACCTTAACAATTGGTATCTTGTTTTGCTTAAGTCTTTTAACCTCACGATCCATTATTTCGACGGGTTCTTCGATGAATTGGAGTTTTTCATTGATTTGGATTTCATCTAACGGAATAGTGAGATCTTCTTTAGCAAAACATTTCTTCAAATTCGAGACGTGGAAAGTGTTATGTACAGCCGCGAGTTGTTGAGGTAACTCAAGTCGGTAAGCTACTGGTCCGACACGATCAATAATCTTGAATGGTCCAATATACCTTGGATTTAATTTCCCTCGTTTACCAAATCGAATAACGCCTTTCCAAGGTGCAACTTTAAGCATGACCATCTCTCCAATTTCAAATTCTATATCTTTTCTTTTAATGTCAGCGTAGCTCTTTTGTCGACTTTGGGCGGTTTTCAACCGTTGTTGAATTTGGATGATCTTCTCGGTAGTTTCTTGTATAATCTCTGGACCCGTAATCTGTCTATCCCCCACTTCACTCCAACAAATCGGAGACCTACACTTTCTACCATAAAGTGCTTCAAACGGCGCCATCTCAATGCTTGAATGGTAGCTGTTGTTGTAGGAAAATTCTGCTAACGGTAGATGTCGATCCCAACTGTTTCCGAAATCAATAACACATGCTCGTAGCATGTATTCAAGCGTTTGTATCGTCCTTTCGCTCTGCCCATCAGTTTGTGGATGATAGGCAGTACTCATGTCTAGACGAGTTCCTAATGCTTGCTGTAATGTCTGCCAGAATCTTGAAATAAATCTGCCATCCCTATCAGAGATAATAGAGATTGGTATTCCATGTCTGGAGACGACTTCCTTCAAATACAGTCGTGCTAACTTCTCCATCTTGTCATCTTCTCTTATTGGCAGAAAGTGTGCTGATTTGGTGAGACGATCAACTATTACCCAAATAGTATCAAAACCACTTGCCGTCCTTGGCAATTTAGTGATGAAATCCATGGTAATGTTTTCCCATTTCCATTCTGGGATTTCGGGTTGTTGAAGTAGGCCTGATGGTTTCTGATGCTCAGCTTTGACCTTAGAACACGTCAAACATTCTCCTACATATTTAGCAACATCGGCTTTCATACCCGGCCACCAAAAATGTTTCTTGAGATCCTTGTACATCTTCCCCGTTCCAGGATGTATTGAGTATCTGGTTTTATGAGCTTCTCTAAGTACCATTTCTCTCATATCTCCAAATTTTGGTACCCAAATCCTTTCAGCCCTATACCGGGTTCCGTCTTCCCGAATATTAAGATGCTTCTCCGATCCTTTGGGTATTTCATCCTTTAAATTTTCTTCTTTTAAAACTCCTTGTTGCGCCTCCTTTATTTGAGTAGTAAGGTTATTATGAATCATTATATTCATAGATTTTACTCGAATGGGTTCTCTGTCCTTCCTGCTCAAGGCATCGGCTACCACATTTGCCTTTCCCGGGTGGTAACGAATCTCAAAGTCGTAATCATTCAATAATTCAATCCACCTATGCTGCCTCATATTCAGTTGTTTCTGATTAAATATGTGTTGAAGACTTTTGTGGTCAGTATATATAATACTTTTGACCCCATATAAGTAGTGCCTCCAAGTCTTTAATGCAAAAACAACCGCGCCTAATTCCAAATCATGCGTCGTATAATTTTGTTCGTGAATCTTCAATTGTCTAGACGCATAAGCAATCACCTTCGTTCGTTGCATTAATACACAACCGAGACCTTGCTTTGAAGCGTCACAATAAATCACAAAATCATCATTCCCTTCAGGCAATGACAATATAGGTGCCGTAGTTAGCTTTTTCTTCAATAATTGAAACGCTTTCTCTTGTTCATCATTCCATTCAAATTTCTTCCCTTTATGCGTTAATGCAGTCAAGGGTTTTGCTATTCTGGAAAAGTCTTGGATGAACCTTCTGTAGTAACCAGCTAGTCCTAAAAACTGGCGTATGTGTTTCGGAGTTTTCGGGGTTTCCCACTTTTCAACAGTTTCTATCTTTGCCGGATCCACCTTAATACCTTCTTTGTTCACTATGTGACCGAGGAAATGAACTTCTTCTAACCAAAATGCACACTTTGAAAACTTAGCGTACAATTCTTCCTTCCTCAATACTTCTAACACCTTTCTCAAATGTTCACCGTGTTCTTGGTCATTCTTTGAGTAAATAAGTATGTCATCAATGAAAACAATGACAAACTTGTCAAGGTATGGTCCACACACTCGGTTCATAAGGTCCATGAACACAGCTGGTGCATTAGTTAAACCAAACGGCATGACCATAAACTCGTAATGACCGTAACGTGTTCTAAAAGCAGTCTTTGGAATATCATCTTCTTTCACCCGCATTTGATGATACCCGGAACGTAAGTCAATCTTTGAATAAACAGACGAGCCTTGTAGTTGATCAAATAAGTCGTCAATTCTCGGTAGTGGGTAGCGGTTCTTGATGGTAAGTTTGTTCAACTCTCGGTAGTCGATACACAACCTGAATGTACCATCTTTCTTCTTGACAAACAAAACAGGAGCTCCCCACGGTGATGTGCTTGGTCGAATGAAACCATGCTCTAAAAGTTCTTGTAATTGGCTTTGCAATTCTTTCATCTCGCTGGGTGCGAGTCTGTAAGGAGCACGAGCTATTGGTGCAGCTCCTGGTACAAGATCTATTTGAAATTCAACGGATCGATGTGGGGGTAATCCCGGTAATTCTTTCGGAAATACATCGGGAAATTCTTTTGCGACGGGAACATCATTGATGCTCTTTTCTTCAGTTTGTACTTTCTCGACGTGTGCTAGAACAGCATAGCAACCTTTTCTTATTAGTTTTTGTGCCTTCAAATTACTAATAAGATGTAGCTTCGTGTTGCCCTTTTCTCCGTACACCATTAAGGGTTTTCCTTTTTCTCGTATAATGCGAATTGCATTTTTGTAACAAACGATCTCTGCTTTCACTTCTTTCAACCAGTCCATACCGATTATCACATCAAAACTCCCTAACTCTACTGGTATCAAATCAATCTTAAATGTTTCGCTAACCAGTTTAATTTCTCGATTCCGACATATATTATCTGCTGAAATTAATTTACCATTTGCTAATTCGAGTAAAAATTTACTATCCAAAGGCGTCAATGGACAACTTAATTTAGCACAAAAATCTCTACTCATATAGCTTCTATCCGCACCCGAATCAAATAAAACGTAAGCAGATTTATTGTCAATAAGAAACGTACCCGTAACAAGCTCCGGGTCTTCCTGTGCCTCTGCCAAATTAATATTGAAAACTCTTCCGCGGCCTTGTCCATTCGTGTTCTCCTGGTTCGGGCAATTTCTAATAATGTGGCCCGGTTTTCCACATTTATAACAAACTACATTGGCATAACTTGCTCCGACACTACTTGCTCCGCCATTACTCATTCCGACACCATTTGTTCCTTTCGTTCTATTAACCCCTGGTCCGTAGACCTCACACTTCACCGCGCTATGACCATTTCTTTTACACTTGTTGCAAAATTTGGTGCAGAACCCCGAGTGATACTTTTCACACCTTTGGCATAGCTGCTTCTGATTGTTGTTGTTGCGGTTATTATTGTTGTTGGGATGATTGTTGTAGTTGCTGTTGTTGTTGTTGTTGTTGTTGTTGTTGGGCCGTCTGTTGTAGTTGCGATTGATGTTGCGATTGTTGGGATAATTGTTGCGATTATTGTTGTAATTGCTGTTGTTGTTGTATTGGTGATTCTTATCACCATTTTCCTCCCACTTTCTTTTGACTTGTTTCACATTGGCCTCTTCAGCAGTCTGTTCTTTAATTCTTTCTTCAATCTGGTTCACTAGTTTGTGAGCCATTCTACATGCCTGTTGTATGGAGGCGGGCTCGTGTGAACTTATATCTTCTTGGATTCTTTCCGGTAATCCTTTCACAAACACGTCGATCTTCTCTTCCTCATCTTCGAATGCTCCCGGACACAATAGGCACAATTCTGTGAATCGTCTTTCGTACGTGGTAATATCAAATCCTTGGGTTCGTAACCCTCTAAGTTCTGTCTTGAGCTTATTGACCTCGGTTCTGGGACGGTACTTCTCGTTCATCAAGTGCTTGAATGCTGACCACGGTAGTGCGTACGCATCGTCTTGTCCCACTTGCTCTAGATAGGTATTCCACCATGTTAACGCAGAACCTGTGAAGGTATGCGTAGCGTACTTTACTTTGTCCTCTTCAGTACACTTACTTATGGCAAACACCGATTCGACCTTCTCGGTCCACCGTTTCAATCCGATCGGTCCTTCGGTTCCATCAAATTCCAAAGGTTTGCAGGCAGTGAATTCTTTGTAGGTGCATCCTACACGATTTCCTGTACTGCTAGATCCAAGGTTATTGTTGGTATGTAGCGCAGCCTGTACTGCGGCTATGTTTGAAGCTAGAAAAGTACGGAATTCCTCTTCATTCATATTCACGGTGTGTCGAGTAGTCGGTGCCATTTCCTTCAAAATAGTCAAATGGAACAAGTTAATCATACAGAATATTAAGAGTAGTTAATAGTATTTCGTAGCATAATATGAACTCGTTTATAAAAGCTTTTTATTCATATTAGCGTTTTATAAGTTTAAATTCGGGTAGTACCTACCCGTTAAGTTCATACTTAGTAGCTAATATACAATTCAACTACTACAATTCTATATGAAAAACTGATTATAATTATATTTCGCGTTCAAACTTTTATACAATATTTTACAAACTTACAATACCACTTATTTTACATAAAGCATGAAATATAGCAGACAATAACTTTGATACAAGATAGTTGTGAAGATAATTCTAGCTAGTACACAAGTTGTTCAGCAAAGGCAATAAAGACACGTAATTCATACGTCCAGAAACAAGTCATGCATTCTGGGTTTACTAGGACTACTTCCCATCCTTGGTCTTGTGGAACATAACCGTTATGGCCGTTGATAAGACAGCGTGTTGTAACGTCGTCAAAGGGACGAGGGTTACGTAATGTCCAACAGTCCCGTAACAATCTAAAAACCTCATTTCTTACCCCAATTACCGACTCCGTCACTTGTGGAAACGTTTTGTTTAATAGTTGTAGCCCGATGTTCTTGTTCTCACTTTGGTGAGAAGCGAACATTACTAATCCGTAAGCATAACATGCTTCTTTATGTTGCATGTTAGCCGCTTTTTCTAAATCACGAAGTCCAATATTCGGATATATTGAGTCAAAATAATTTCTTAACCCATTGCGTAAAATAGCATTTGGGTTCCCCGCAATATATGCGTCAAAGTAAACACATCGTAACTTATGGATTTCCCAATGTGATATCCCCCATCTTTCGAACGAAAGCCTTTTATAAACCAAGGTATTCTTGGAACGTTCTTCGAATGTCTTACAAACTGATCTTGCCTTAAATAGTTGTGCCGAAGAATTCTGACCAACTCTAGACAAGATTTCATCAATCATGTCTCCGGGTAGGTCTCTTAAAATATTGGGTTGTCTATCCATTTTGTGTTTTTATACTGTAAAATAGACAAGAGTTAGATTCATAAAAAAATACTTATTAATACAAGCAATTTTTACATATATCATAAAGCATAAGCACACTATATTACATATATTACACCACACGAATACAACTATCTTATTCCGACTCGCTTGTTTCTTCTTCTTTGGTTTTGGTTTCGTTTTCCCAAGTTTCTAGGGATATATGATGTTCCCCTAATACGAGCCGTTATTTTCCACATTGGTTTAGAAAAACATGATGGTTTAGAGGTTCCCGGGTCATTGTTACAACTTAAGGACTTCGGGGGTTGACGATACATATAAAGTTCATCGGGGTTGGAATTAGATTTCTCTATTTTTATGCCCTTTCCCTTATTATTTTCTTTTGCCTTTTTAAATTCAGTTGGGGTAATTTCTATAACATCATCGGAATTCTCGTCGGAATCCGATTCATCGGAGAATTGGTAATCCTCCCAATATTTTGCTTCCTTAGCGGAAACACCATTGACCATAATTAACCTTGGTCGGTTGGTTGAGGATTTTCTTTTACTTAACCGTTTTATTATTTCCCCCACCGGTTCTATTTCTTCATCCGGTTCCGATTCTTCTTCCGGTTCCGATTCTTCTCCTGGTTCCGACTCTTCTTCCGGTTCCTCTTCGGGAACTTGTGAATCAGTCCACGAATCATTCCAATTTACATTTGACTCTTCATTATTATTAGGTGAGTCAATGGGACTTGTTCTAGAGGTAGACATCTATCACATAATATCAAACGCGTTAAGAGATTAATATATCACATAATATTCACATGTTAAAAATATATAGTTTCCAACAAAATTTGTTAAGCAATCATTTTTCAAGTAAACACGGTCGAAGTCCAGACTCACTAATGCATCCTAACAAGCTAGATAAGACACACTAATGCAAAATTCTGGTTCTCTAAGACCAACGCTCGGATACCAACTGAAATGTCCCGTTCTTATTGATTAAAAACGTTCCATATTAATTAATTTCGTTGCGAGGTTTTGACCTCTATATGAGACGTTTTTCAAATACTGCATTCATTTTTAAAACAAACCATAACCTTTATTTCATAAATAAAGGTTTAAAAAGTTTTACCTAGATTATCAAATAATGATAATCTAAAATATCCTGTTTACACACGACCATTACATAATGGTTTACAATACAAATATGTTACATCGAAATCAGTTTCTTGAATGCAGTTTTTACACAATATCGTATAAACATAGACTCCAAATCTTGTCCTTATTTTAGTATGCAACAGCGGAAGCTCTTAATATTCACCTGAGAATAAACATGCTTTAAACGTCAACAAAAATGTTGGTGAGTTATAGGTTTAACCTATATATATCAAATCGTAACAATAGACCACAAGATTTCATATTTCAATACACATCCCATACATAGAGATAAAAATCATTCATATGGTGAACACCTGGTAACCAACATTAACAAGATGCATATATAATAATATCCCCATCATTCCGGGACACCCTTCGGATATGATATAAATTTCGAAGTACTAAAGCATCCGGTACTTTGGATGGGGTTTGTTAGGCCCAATAGATCTATCTTTAGGATTCGCGTCAATTAGGGTGTCTGTTCCCTAATTCTTAGATTACCAGACTTAATAAAAAGGGGCATATTCGATTTCGATAATTCAACCATAGAATGTAGTTTCACGTACTTGTGTCTATTTTGTAAATCATTTATAAAACCTGCATGTATTCTCATCCCAAAAATATTAGATTTTAAAAGTGGGACTATAACTCACTTTCACAAATTTTTACTTCGTCGAGAAGTAAGACTTGGTCACTGTTGATTCACGAACCTATAACAATATATACATATATATTAAAGTATGTTCAAAATATATTTACAACACTTTTAATATATTTTGATGTTTTAAGTTTATTAAGTCAGCTGTCCTCGTTAGTAACCTACAACTAGTTGTCCACAGTTAGATGTACAGAAATAAATCAATAAATATTATCTTGAATCAATCCACGACCCAGTGTATACGTATCTCAGTATTGATCACAACTCAAACTATATATATTTTGGAATCAACCTCAACCCTGTATAGCTAACTCCAACATTCACATATAGAGTGTCTATGGTTGTTCCGAAATATATATAGATGTGTCGACATGATAGGTCGAAACATTGTATACGTGTCTATGGTATCTCAAGATTACATAATATACAATACAAGTTGATTAAGTTATGGTTGGAATAGATTTGTTACCAATTTTCACGTAGCTAAAATGAGAAAAATTATCCAATCTTGTTTTACCCATAACTTCTTCATTTTAAATCCGTTTTGAATGAATCAAATTGCTATGGTTTCATATTGAACTGTATTTTATGAATCTAAATAGAAAAAGTATAGGTTTATAGTCGGAAAAATAAGTTACAAGTCGTTTTTGTAAAGGTAGTCATTTCAGTCGAAAGAACGACGTCTAGATGACCATTTTAGAAAACATACTTCCACTTTGAGTTTAACCATAATTTTTGGATATAGTTTCATGTTCATAATAAAAATCATTTTCTCAGAATAACAACTTTTAAATCAAAGTTTATCATAGTTTTTAATTAACTAACCCAAAACAGCCCGCGGTGTTACTACGACGGCGTAAATCCGGTTTTACGGTGTTTTTCGTGTTTCCAGGTTTTAAATCATTAAGTTAGCATATCATATAGATATAGAACATGTGTTTAGTTAATTTTAAAAGTCAAGTTAGAAGGATTAACTTTTGTTTGCGAACAAGTTTAGAATTAACTAAACTATGTTCTAGTGATTACGAGTTTAAACCTTCGAATAAGATAGTTTTATATATGTGAATCGAATGATGTTATGAACATCATTACTACCTCAAGTTTAGTAGGTAAACCTACTGGAAGTGACAAGAAATGATCTAGCTTCAAAGGATCTTGGATGGCTTGAAAGTTCTTGAAGTAGGATCATGACACAAAAACAAGTTCAAGTAAGATTTTTGCTCGAATTAAGATAGTTTATAGTTATAGAAATTGAATCAAAGTTTGAATATGAATATTACCTTGAATAAGAAAGATAACCTACTGTATATAACAAAGGTTTCTTGATCTTAGATGATTACTTGGAATGGATTAGAAAGCTTGGAAGTAAATTAGTAAACTTGAAGGGATTTTTGAAGTATTCTTGAAGTGTTCTTCCTATGATGATTATAGCTTGATTCTTGAAGTGATTTTTGATGAAGATGATGATTAACTACTGGAAAAATACGTTCATAATAGTGTGGGTGTGTTGAGAGAGAATTAGAAAGAGAATTGGAAGTGAAATGGAGTGAATGATGAGTGTTAATTGGTGAGTGGTGAGTGGGGTTAAAAGGAGTTCTAGTTAGTTGACTAGCTCATGGTAGAAGTTAAAATTGATTAGTCATACATGACATAATCAAGAGTGGAATCCCATGCTAGTTCCTATTGGTATATACCCATAGTAAGTACGTTTTGAAGCTGTGTATAATACGGGTAAGAATACGACTAGAATTCTTGATGAAAGAAAAGAATGGGAAAGTAACTGTAACCATTTTCGTTAAGTATGAGTGTTTTGATATATGTCTTGAAGTCTTCCAAAAGTATTTTAATACATCTAAATACACTACATGTATATACATTTTAACGGAGTCGTTAAGTCATCGTTAGTCGTTACATGTAAGTGTTGTTTTGAAACCTTTAAGTTAACGATCTCAATTAATATTGTTAACCCATTGTTTATTATATCTAATGAGATGTTAAATTATTATATTATCATGATATTATGATATATTAATATATCTTAATATGATATATATACATTTAAATGTCGTTACAACGATAATCGTTACATATATGTCTCGTTTCGAAATCCTTAAGTTAGTAGTCTTGTTTATATGTATATAACTCATTGTTAATATACTTATGGAGATACTTACTTATCATAATCTCATGTTAACCATATGTATATCCATATATATATCATCATGTCGTTTTTACAAGTTTTAACGTTCGTGAATCGCCGGTCAACTTGGGTGGTCAATTGTCTATATGAAACATATTTCAATTAATCAAGTCTTAAGAAGTTTGATTGCTTAACATGTTGGAAACATTTAATCATGTAAATATCAATCTCAATTAATATATATAAACATGGAAAAGTTCGGGTCACTACACACTACCTGAGCGCGAAGCTCGTTGACTTCTTCTATTATACCGGGGTGATTGTCTGTTCGGACGAGCGGATAAATATAATCTAGAATTTGATGTAGTATATAATCGTGACGAGATATGAAATGTCCCGTTCTTATTGATTAAAAACGTTTCATATTAATTGATTTCGTTGCGAGGTTTTGACCTCTATATGAGACGTTTTTCAAAGACTGCATTCATTTTAAAACAAACCATAACCTTTATTTCATCAGTAAAGGTTTAAAAAGCTTTACGTAGATTATCAAATAATGATAATCTAAAATATCCTGTTTACACACGACCATTACATAATGGTTTACAATACAAATATGTTACAACAAAATAAGTTTCTTGAATGCAGTTTTTACACAATATCATACAAGCATGGACTCCAAATCTCGTCCTTATTTAAGTATGCGACAGCGGAAGCTCTTAATAATCACCTGAGAATAAACATGCTTAAAACGTGAACAAAAATGTTGGTGAGTTATAGGTTTAACCTATATATATCAAATCATAATAATAGACCACAAGATTTCATATTTCAATACACATCCCATACATAGAGATAAAAATCATTCATATGGTGAACACCTGGTAACCGACATTAACAAGATGCATATATATAAGAATATCCCCATCATTCCGGGACACCCTTCGGATATGATATAAATTTCGAAGTACTAAAGCATCCGGTACTTTGGATGGGGTTTGTTAGGCCCAATAGATCTATCTTTAGGATTCGCGTCAATTAGGGTGTCTGTTTCCTAATTCTTAGATTACCAGACTTAATAAAAAGGGGCATATTCGATTTCGATAATTCAACCATAGAATGTAGTTTCATGTACTTGTGTCTATTTTGTAAATCATTTATAAAACCTGCATGTATTCTCATCCCAAAAATATTAGATTTTAAAAGTGGGACTATAAATCACTTTCACAGATTTTTACTTCGTCGGGAAGTAAGACTTGGCCACTGGTTGATTCACGAACCTATAACAATATATACATATATATCAAAGTATGTTCAAAATATATTTACAACACTTTTAATATATTTTGATGTTTTAAGTTTATTAAGTCAGCTGTCCTCGTTAGTAACCTACAACTAGTTGTCCACAGTTAGATGTACAGAAATAAATCGATAAATATTATCTTGAATCAATCCACGACCCAGTGTATACGTATCTCAGTATTGATCACAACTCAAACTATATATATTTTGGAATCAACCTCAACCCTGTATAGCTAACTCCAACATTCACATATAGAGTGTCTATGGTTGTTCCGAAATATATATAGATGTGTCGACATGATAGGTCGAAACATTGTATACGTGTCTATGGTATCTCAAGATTACATAATATACAATACAAGTTGATTAAGTTATGGTTGGAATAGATTTGTTACCAATTTTCACGTAGCTAAAATGAGAAAAATTATCCAATCTTGTTTTACCCATAACTTCTTCATTTTAAATCCGTTTTGAGTGAATCAAATTGCTATGGTTTCATATTGAACTTTATTTTATGAATCTAAATAGAAAAGGTATAGGTTTATAGTCGGAAAAATAAGTTACAAGTCGTTTTTGTAAAGGTAGTCATTTCAGTCGAAAGAACAACGTCTAGATGACCATTTTAGAAAACATACTTCCACTTTGAGTTTAACCATAATTTTTGGATATAGTTTCATGTTTATAATAAAAATCATTTTCCCAGAATAACAACTTTTAAATCAAAGTTTATCATAGTTTTTAATTAACTAACCCAAAACAGCCCGCGGTGTTACTACGACGGCGTAAATCCGGTTTTACGGTGTTTTTCGTGTCTCCAGGTTTTAAATCATTAAGTTAGCATATCATATAGATATAGAACATGTGTTTAGTTGATTTTAAAAGTCAAGTTATAAGGATTAACTTTTGTTTGCGAACAAGTTTAGAATTAACTAAACTATGTTCTAGTGATTACAAGTTTAAACCTTCGAATAAGATAGCTTTATATGTATGAATCGAATAATGTTATGAACATCATTACTACCTTAAGTTCCTTGGATAAACCTACTGGAAAAGAGAAAAAATGGATCTAGCTTCAACGGATCCTTGGATGGCTCGAAGTTCTTGAAGCAGAATCATGACACGAAAACAAGTTCAAGTAAGATCATCACTTGAAATAAGATTGTTATAGTTATAGAAATTGAACCAAAGTTTGAATATGATTATTACCTTGTATTAGAATGATAACCTACTGTAAGAAACAAAGATTTCTTGAGGTTGGATGATCACCTTACAAGATTGGAAGTGAGCTAGCAAACTTGAAAGTATTCTTGATTTTATGTAACTAGAACTTGTAGAATATATGAAGAACACTTAGAACTTGAAGATAGAACTTGAGAGAGATCAATTAGATGAAGAAAATTGAAGAATGAAAGTGTTTGTAGGTGTTTTTGGTCGTTGGTGTATGGATTAGATATAAAGGATATGTAATTTTGTTTTCATGTAAATAAGTCATGAATGATTACTCATATTTTTGAAATTTTATGAGATATTTCATGCTAGTTGCCAAATGATGGTTCCCACATGTGTTAGGTGACTCACATGGGCTGCTAAGAGCTGATCATTGGAGTGTATATACCAATAGTACATACATCTAAAAGCTGTGTATTGTACGAGTACGAATACGGGTGCATACGAGTAGAATTGTTGATGAAACTGAACGAGGATGTAATTGTAAGAATTTTCGTTAAGTAGAAGTATTTTGATAAGTGTATTGAAGTCTTTCGAAAGTGTATAAATACATATTAAAACACTACATGTATATACATTTTAACTGAGTCGTTAAGTCATCGTTAGTCGTTACATGTAAGTGTTGTTTTGAAACCTTTAAGTTAACGATCTTGTTAAATGTTGTTAACCCAATGTTTATAATATCAAATGAGATTTTAAATTATTATATTATCATGATATTATCATGTATGAATATCTCTTAATATGATATATATACATAAAATGTCTTTACAACGATAATCGTTACATATATGTCTCGTTTAAAAATCATTAAGTTAGTAGTCTTGTTTTTACATATGTAGTTCATTGTTAATATACTTAATGATATGTTTACTTATCATAGTATCATGTTAACTATATATATATCCATATATATATATGTCATCATATAGTTTTTACAAGTTTTAACGTTCGTGAATCACCGGTCAACTTGGGTGGTCAATTGTCTATATGAAACATATTTCAATTAATCAAGTCTTAACAAGTTTGATTGCTTAACATGTTAGAAACATTTAATCATGTAAATATCAATCTCAATTAATATATATAAACATGGAAAAGTTCGGGTCACTACAGTACCTACCCGTTAAATAAATTTCGTCCCGAAATTTTAAGCTGTTGAAGGTGTTGACGAATCTTCTGGAAATAGATGCGGGTATTTCTTCTTCATCTGATCTTCACGCTCCCAGGTGAACTCGGGTCCTCTAAGAGCATTCCATCGAACCTTAACAATTGGTATCTTGTTTTGCTTAAGTCTTTTAACCTCACGATCCATTATTTCGACGGGTTCTTCGATGAATTGAAGTTTTTCGTTGATTTGGATTTCATCTAACGGAATAGTGAGATCTTCTTTAGCAAAAAATTTCTTCAAATTCGAGACGTGGAAAGTGTTATGTACAGCCGCGATTTGTTGAGGTAACTCAAGTCGGTAAGCTACTGGTCCGACACGATCAATAATCTTGAATGGTCCAATATACCTTTTATTTAATTTCCCTCGTTTACCAAATCGAACAACGCCTTTCCAAGGTGCAACTTTAAGCATGACCATCTCTCCAATTTCAAATTCTATATCTTTTCTTTTAATGTCAGCGTAGCTCTTTTGTCGACTTTGGATGGTTTTCAACCGTTGTTGAATTTGGATGATCTTCTCGGTAGTTTCTTGTATAATCTCCGGACCCGTAATCTGTCTATCCCCCACTTCACTCCAACAAATTGGAGACCTGCACTTTCTACCATAAAGTGCTTCAAACGGCGCCATCTCAATGCTTGAATGGTAGCTGTTGTTGTAGGAAAATTCTGCTAACGGTAGATGTTGATCCCAACTGTTTCCGAAATCAATGACACATGCTCGTAGCATGTCTTCAAGCGTTTGTATCGTCCTTTCGCTCTGCCCATCAGTTTGTGGATGATAGGCAGTACTCATGTCTAGACGAGTTCCTAATGCTTGCTGTAATGTCTGCCAGAATCTTGAAATAAATCTGCCATCCCTATCAGAGATAATAGAGATTGGTATTCCAAGTCTGGAGACGACTTCCTTCAAATACAGTCGTGCTAACTTATCCATCTTGTCATCTTCTCTTATTGGTAGGAAGTGTGCTGATTTGGTGAGACGATCAACTATTACCCAAATAGTATCAAAACCACTTGCAGTCCTTGGTAATTTAGTGATGAAATCCATGGTAATGTTTTCCCATTTCCATTCCGGGATTTCGGGTTGTTGAAGTAGACCTGATGGTTTCTGATGCTCAGCTTTGACCTTAGTACACGTTAAACATTCTCCTACGTATTTAGCAACATCGGCTTTCATACCCGGCCACCAAAAATGTTTCTTGAGATCCTTGTACATCTTCCCCGTTCCAGGATGTATTGAGTATCTGGTTTTATGAGCTTCTCTACGTACCATTTCTCTCATATCTCCAAATTTTGGTACCCAAATCCTTTCAGCCCTATACCGGGTTCCGTCTTCTCGAATATTAAGATGCTTCTCCGATCCTTTGGGTATTTCATCCTTTAAATTTCCCTCTTTTAAAACTCCTTGTTGCACCGCCTTTATTTAAGTAGTAAGGTTATTATGAATCATTATATTCATAGATTTTACTCGAATGGGTTCTCTGTCCTTCCTGCTCAAGGCATCGGCTACCACATTTGCCTTCCCCGGGTGGTAACGAATCTCAAAGTCGTAATCATTCAATAATTCAATCCACCTACGCTGCCTCATATTCAGTTGTTTCTGATTAAATATGTGTTGAAGACTTTTGTGGTCGGTATATATAATACTTTTGACCCCATATAAGTAGTGCCTCCAAGTCTTTAATGCAAAAACAACCGCGCCTAATTCCAAATCATGCGTCGTATAATTTTGTTCGTGAATCTTCAATTGTCTAGACGCATAAGCAATCACCTTCGTTCGTTACATTAATACACAACCGAGACATTGCTTTGATGCGTCACAATAAATCACAAAATCATCATTCCCTTCAGGCAATGACAATATAGGTGCCGTAGTTAGCTTTTTCTTCAATAACTGAAACGCTTTCTCTTGTTCATCATTCCATTCAAATTTCTTCCCTTTATGCGTTAATGCAGTCAAGGGTTTTGCTATTCTGGAAAAGTATTGGATGAACCTTCTGTAGTAACCAGCTAGTCCTAAAAACTGGCGTATGTGTTTCGGAGTTTTCGGGGTTTCCCACTTTTCAACAGTTTCTATCTTTGCCGGATCCACCTTAATACCTTCTTTGTTCACTATGTGACCGAAGAATTGAACTTCTTCCAACCAAAATGCACACTTTGAAAACTTAGCGTACAATTCTTCCTTCCTCAATACTTCTAACACCTTTCTCAAATGTTCACCATGTTCTTGGTCATTCTTTGAGTAAATAAGTATGTCATCAATGAAAACAATGACAAACTTGTCAAGGTATGGTCCACACACTCGGTTCATAAGGTCCATGAACACAGCTGGTGCATTAGTTAAACCAAATGGCATGACCATAAACTCGTAATGACCGTAACGTGTTCTGAAAGCAGTCTTTGGAATATCATCTTCTTTCACCCGCATTTGATGATACCCGGAACGTAAGTCAATCTTTGAATAAACAGACGAGCCTTGTAGTTGATCAAATAAGTCGTCGATTCTCGATAATGGGTAGCGGTTCTTGATGGTAAGTTTGTTCAACTCTCGGTAGTCGATACATAACCTGAATGTACCATCTTTCTTCTTGACAAACAAAACAGGAGCTCCCCACGGTGATGTGCTTGGTCGAATGAAACCACGCTCTAAAAGTTCTTGTAATTGGCTTTGCAGTTCTTTCATCTCGCTGGGTGCGAGTCTGTAAGGAGCACGAGCTATTGGTGCAGCTCCTGGTACAAGATCTATTTGAAATTCAACGGATCGATGTGGGGGTAATCCCGGTAATTCTTTCGGAAATACATCGGGAAATTCTTTTGCGACGGGAACATCATTGATGCTCTTTTCTTCAGTTTGTACTTTCTCGACGTGTGCTAGAACAGCATAGCAACCTTTTCTTATTAGTTTTTGTGCCTTCAAATTACTAATAAGATGTAGCTTCGTGTTGCCCTTTTCTCCGTACACCATTAAGGGTTTTCCTTTTTCTCGTATAATGCGAATTGCATTTTTATAACAAACGATCTCTGCTTTCACTTCTTTCAACCAGTCCATACCGATTATCACATTAAAACTCCCTAACTCTACTGGTATCAAGTCAATCTTAAATGTTTCGCTAACCAGTTTAATTTCTCGATTCCGACATATATTATCTGCTGAAATTAATTTACCATTTGCTAATTCGAGTAAAAATTTACTATCCAAAGGCGTCAATGGACAACTTAATTTAGCACAAAAATCTCTACTCATATAGCTTCTATCCGCACCCGAATCAAATAAAACGTAAGCAGATTTATTGTCAATAAGAAACGTACCCGTAACAAGCTCCGGGTCTTCCTGTGCCTCTGCCGCATTAATATTGAAAACTCTTCCGCGACCTTGTCCATTCGTGTTCTCCTGGTTCGGGCAATTTCTAATAATGTGGCCCGGTTTTCCACATTTATAACAAACTACATTAGCATAACTTGCTCCGACACTACTTGCTCCGCCATTACTCGTTCCGACACCATTTGTTCCTTTCGTTCTATTAACCCCTGGTCCGTAGACCTCACACTTCGCCGCACTATGACCATTTCTTTTACACTTGTTGCAAAATTTGGTGCAGAACCCCGAGTGATACTTTTCACACCTTTGGCATAGTTGCTTCTGATTGTTGTTGTTGTTGTTGCGGTTATTATTGTTGTTGCGATGATTGTTGTAGTTGCTGTTGTTGTTGTTGTTGTTGTTGTTGTTATTGGGTCGTTTGTTGTAGTTGCGATTGATGTTGCGATTGTTGGGATAATTGTTGCGATTATTGTTGTAATTGCTGTTGTTGTTGTATTGGTGATTCTTATCACCGTTTTCCTCCCACTTTCTTTTGACTTGCTTCACATTGGCCTCTTCAGCAGTCTGTTCTTTAATTCTTTCTTCAATCTGGTTCACTAGTTTGTGAGCCATTCTACATGCCTGTTGTATGGAGGCGGGCTCGTGTGAACTTATATCTTCTTGGATTCTTTCCGGTAATCCTTTCACAAACGCGTCGATCTTCTCTTCCTCATCTTCGAATGCTCCCGGACACAATAGGCACAATTCTGTGAATCGTCTTTCGTACGTGGTAATATCAAATCCTTGGGTTCGTAACCCTCTAAGTTCTGTCTTGAGCTTATTGACCTCGGTTCTGGGACGGTACTTCTCGTTCATCAAGTGCTTGAATGCTGACCACAGTAGTGCGTACGCATCGTCTTGTCCCACTTGCTCTAGATAGGTATTCCACCATGTTAACGCAGAACCTGTGAAGGTATGCGTAGCGTACTTTACTTTGTCCTCTTCAGTACACTTACTTATGGCAAACACCGATTCGACCTTCTCGGTCCACCGTTTCAATCCGATCGGTCCTTCGGTTCCATCAAATTCCAAAGGTTTGCAGGCAGTGAATTCTTTGTAGGTGCATCCTACACGATTTCCTGTACTGCTAGATCCAAGATTATTGTTGGTATGTAGCGCAGCCTGTACTGCGGCTATGTTTGAAGCTAGAAAAGTACGGAATTCCTCTTCATTCATATTCACGGTGTGTCGAGTAGTCGGTGCCATTTCCTTCAAAATAGTCAAATGGAACAAGTTAATCATACAGAATATTAAGAGTAGTTAATAGTATTTTGTAGCATAATATGAACTCATTTATAAAAGCTTTTTCTTCATATTAGCGTTTTATAAGTTTAAATTCGGGTAGTACCTACCCGTTAAGTTCATACTTAGTAGCTAATATACAATTCAACTACTACAATTCTATATGAAAAACTGATTATAATAATATTTCGCGTTCAAAATTTTATACAATATTTTACAAACTTACAATACCGCTTATTTTACATAAAGCATGAAATATAGCACACAATAACTTTGATACAAGATAGTTGTGAAAATAATTCTAGCTAGTACACAAGTCGTTCAGCAAAGGCAATAAAGACACGTAATTCATACATCCAGAAACAAGTCATGCATTCTGGTTTTACTAGGATTACTTCCCATCCTTGGTCTTGTGGAACATAACCGTTATGGCCGTTGATAAGACAGCGTGTTGTAACGTCGTCAAAGGGACGAGGGTTACGTAATGTCCAACAGTCCCGTAACAATCTAAAAACCTCATTTCTTACCCCAATTACCGACTCCGTCACTTGTGGGAACGTTTTGTTTAATAGTTGTAGCCCGATGTTCTTGTTCTCACTTTGGTGAGAAGCGAACATTACTAATCCGTAAGCATAACATGCTTCTTTATGTTGCATGTTAGCCGCTTTTTCTAAATCACGAAGTCCAATATTCGGATATATTGAGTCAAAATAATTTCTTAACCCATTGCGTAAAATAGCATTTGGGTTCCCCGCAATATATGCGTCAAAGTAAACACATCGTAACTTATGGATTTCCCAATGTGATATCCCCCATCTTTCGAACGAAAGCCTTTTATAAACCAAGGCATTCTTGGAACGTTCTTCGAATGTCTTACAAACTGATCTTGCCTTAAATAGTTGTGCCGAAGAATTCTGACCGACTCTAGACAAGATTTCATCAATCATGTCTCCGGGTAGGTCTCTTAAAATATTGGGTTGTCTATCCATTTTGTGTTTTTATACTGTAAAATAGACAAGAGTTAGATTCATAAATAAAAAAAATACTTATTAATACAAGCAATTTTTACATATATCATAAAGCATAAGCACACTATATTACATATATTACACCACACGAATACAACTATCTTATTTCGACTCGCTTGTTTCTTCTTCTTCGGTTTTGGTTCGTTTTGCCAAGTTTCTAGGGATATATGATGTTCCCCTAATACGAGCCGTCGTTATCCACATTGGTTTAGAAAAACCTGGTGGTTTAGAGGTTCCCGGGTCATTATTACAACTTAAGGACTTCGGGGGTTGACGATACATATAAAGTTCATCGGGGTTGGAATTAGATTTTTCTATTTTTATGCCCTTTCCCTTATTATTTTCTTTTGCCTTTTTAAATTCAGTTGGGGTAATTTCTATAACATCATCGGAATTCTCGTCGGAATCCGATTCATCGGAGAATTGGTAATCCTCCCAATATTTTTCTTCCTTGGCGGAAACACCATTGACCATAATTAACCTTGGTCGGTTGGTTGAGGATTTTCTTTTACTTAACCGTTTTATTATTTTCCCCACCGGTTCTATTTCTTCATCCGGTTCCGATTCTTCTTCCGGTTCTGATTCTTCTTCCGGTTCCGACTCTTCTTCCGGTTCCTCTTCGGGAATTTGTGAATCAGTCCATGAATCATTCCTATTTACATTTGACTCTTCATTATTATTAGGTGAGTTAATGGGACTTGTTCTAGAGGTAGACATCTATCACATAATATCAAACGCGTCAAGAGATTAATATATCACATAATATTCACATGTTAAAAATATATAGTTTCCAACAAAATTTGTTAAGCAATCATTTTTCAAGTAAACACGGTCGAAGTCCAGACTCACTAATGCATCCTAAAAAACTCGACAAGACACACTAATGTAAAATTCTGGTTCTCTAAGACCAACGCTCTGATACCAACTGAAATGTCCCGTTCTTATTGATTAAAAACGTTCCATATTAATTGATTTCGTTGCGAGGTTTTGACCTCTATATGAGACGTTTTTCAAAGACTGCATTCATTTTAAAATAAACCATAACCTTTATTTCATCAATAAAGGTTTAAAAAGCTTTACGTAGATTATCAAATAATGATAATCTAAAATATCCTGTTTACACACGACCATTACATAATGGTTTACAATACAAATATGTTACAACAAAATAAGTTTCTTGAATGCAGTTTTTACACAATATCATACAAGCATGGACTCCAAATCTCGTCCTTATTTAAGTATGCGACAGCGGAAGCTCTTAATAATCACCTGAGAATAAACATGCTTAAAACATCAATAAAAATGTTGGTGAGTTATAGGTTTAACCTATATATATCAAATCATAATAATAGACCACAAGATTTCATATTTCAATACACATCCCATACATAGAGATAAAAATCATTCATATGGTGAACACCTGGTAACCGATATTAACAAGATGCATATATATAATAATATCCCCATCATTCCGGGACACCCTTCGGATATGATATAAATTTTGAAGTACTAAAGCATCCGGTACTTTGGATGGGGTTTGTTAGGCCCAATAGATCTATCTTTAGGATTCGCGTCAATTAGGGTGTCTGTTCCCTAATTCTTAGATTACCAGACTTAATAAAAAGGGGCATATTCGATTTCGATAATTCAACCATAGAATGTAGTTTCATGTACTTGTGTCTATTTTGTAAATCATTTATAAAACCTGCATGTATTCTCATCCCAAAAATATTAGATTTTAAAAGTGGGACTATAACTCACTTTCACAGATTTTTACTTCGTCGGGAAGTAAGACTTGGCCACTGGTTGATTCACGAACCTATAACAATATATACATATATATCAAAGTATGTTCAAAATATATTTACAACACTTTTAATATATTTTGATGTTTTAAGTTTATTAAGTCAGCTGTCCTCGTTAGTAACCTACAACTAGTTGTCCACAGTTAGATGTACAGAAATAAATCGATAAATATTATCTTGAATCAATCCACGACCCAGTGTATACATATCTCAGTATTGATCACAACTCAAACTATATATATTTTGGAATCAACCTCAATCCTGTATAGCTAACTCCAACATTCACATATAGAGTGTCTATGGTTGTTCTGAAATATATATAGATGTGTCGACATGATAGGTCGAAACATTGTATACGTGTCTATGGTATCTCAAGATTACATAATATACAATACAAGTTGATTAAGTTATGGTTGGAATAGATTTGTTACCAATTTTCACGTAGCTAAAATGATAAAAATTATCCAATCTTGTTTTACCCATAACTTCTTCATTTTAAATCCGTTTTGAGTGAATCAAATTGCTATGGTTTCATATTGAACTCTATTTTATGAATCTAAACAGAAAAGTTATAGGTTTATAGTCATAAAAATAAGTTACAAGTTGTTTTTGTAAAGGTAGTCATTTCAGTCGAAAGAACGACGTCTAGATGACCATTTTAGAAAACATACTTCCACTTTGAGTTTAACCATAATTTTTGGATATAGTTTCATGTTCATAATAAAAATCATTTTCCCAGAATAACAACTTTTAAATCAAAGTTTATCATAGTTTTTAATTAACTAACCCAAAACAGCCCGCGGTGTTACTACGACGGCGTAAATCCGGTTTTACGGTGTTTTTCGTGTCTCCAGGTTTTAAATCATTAAGTTAGCATATCATATAGATATAGAACATGTGTTTATTTGATTTTAAAAGTCAAGTTAGAAGGATTAACTTTTGTTTGCGAACAAGTTTAGAATTAACTAAACTATGTTCTAGTGATTACAAGTTTAAACCTTCGAATAAGATAGCTTTATATGTATGAATCGAATGATGTTATGAACATCATTACTACCTTAAGTTCCTTGGATAAACCTACTGGAAAAGAGAAAAAATGGATCTAGCTTCAACGGATCCTTGGATGGCTCGAAGTTCGTGAAGCAGAATCATGACACGAAAACAAGTTCAAGTAAGATCATCACTTGAAATAAGATTGTTATAGTTATAGAAATTGAACCAAAGTTTGAATATGATTATTACCTTATATTAGAATGATAACCTACTGTAAGAAACAAAGATTTCTTGAGGTTGGATGATCACCTTACAAGATTGGAAGTGAGCTAGCAAACTTGAAAGTATTCTTGATTTTATGTAACTAGAACTTGTAGAATATATGAAGAACACTTAGAACTTGAAGATAGAACTTGAGAGAGATCAATTAGATGAAGAAAATTGAAGAATGAAAGTGTTTGTAGGTGTTTTTGGTCGTTGGTGTATGGATTAGATATAAAGGATATGTAATTTTGTTTTCATGTAAATAAGTCATGAAAGATTACTCATATTTTTGAAATTTTATGAGATATTTCATGCTAGTTGCCAAATGATGGTTCCCACATGTGTTAGGTGACTCACATGGGCTGCTAAGAGCTTATCATTGGAGTGTATATACCAATAGTACATACATCTAAAAGCTGTGTATTGTACGAGTACGAATACGGGTGCATACGAGTAGAATTGTTGATGAAACTGAACGAGGATGTAATTGTAAGCATTTTCGTTAAGTAGAAGTATTTTGATAAGTGTATTTAAGTCTTTCAAAAGTGTATAAATACATATTAAAACACTACATGTATATGAGTCGTTAAGTCATCGTTAGTCGTTACATGTAAGTGTTGTTTTGAAACCTTTAAGTTAACGATCTTGTTAAATGTTGTTAACCCAATGTTTATAATATCAAATGAGATTTTAAATTATTATATTATCATGATATTATCATGTATGAATATCTCTTAATATGATATATATACATTAAATGTCTTTACAACGATAATCGTTACATATATGTCTCGTTTAAAAATCATTAAGTTAGTAGTCTTGTTTTTACATATGTAGTTCATTGTTAATATACTTAATGATATGTTTACTTATCATAGTATCATGTTAACTATATATATATCCATATATATATATATATATATATATATATATATATATATATATATATATATATATATATATATATATATATATATATATATATATGTCATCATATAGTTTTTACAAGTTTTAACGTTCGTGAATCACCGGTCCACTTGGGTGGTCAATTGTCTATATGAAACATATTTCAATTAATCAAGTCTTAACAAGTTTGATTGCTTAACATGTTGGAAACATTTAATCATGTAAATATCAATCTCAATTAATATATATAAACATGGAAAAGTTCGGGTCACTACAAGATACTCTGGAAATGAGAGAGAAAATGGTGTTTCGGATTGGTTCGCCGGTAAGTGCTTCAGGTTCTTCGTTAAGAGGGCAATGGGGTGGATGGAAGGGATCACCTTCTTCTTGTCTCCAATGATTGAGGAGGCTACGAACCCATCCCCAATTCATCCATAATAGATGATGGCTGATTGGTTGATCCATTCTGGTCACACTGCTTTCTGAGCTGGAGTGGGATTCCATTTCGGAATCCGAGGAACTTGAATTAATGATGAATTCCATTTCGTACGATTGAATAAGGATTTTTTTCGATATGAAATGATTTTCGGTTATCGGATGGTATTCTAATTACATAGAATATCCATAGATATAGAACAAAAGATTTCGTAGATTACGGAGGAATTTGCGGAATATGTCAGGTAAAGTTTAAAGTAACAGATACGATAAGATATGATTTAGCAGATACGCTAAGATATGAATTTTGTCTATACACTACTCATGCAATTAATGTAGCAAGACGTGTCTAGACTAGTAATGATAAGCACGTAATTTCCTAAGAATGATAAGCAGATGATTTCCGACTAAAAATGATAAGCAAAACTTTTGACTTGCAGACACGGTCGAAGTCCAGACTCACTAATGCATCCTAACGACCTATCAGTTAGACACACTAATGCAGACATGGTTCGCTAAGACCACCGCTCTGATACCAACTGAAAGGACCCGTTCATATACATTATAAACGATTCACAATAGTTGATTACATTGCTAGGTATTTGACCTCTATATGATACATTTTACAAACATTGCATTCGTTTTTAAAAGACAAACTTTCTTTACATTGAAAATTGATAGGCATGCATACCATTTCATAATATCCACTATCCAACTATAAATTGATTTAATAATAATCTTTGATGAACTCAATGACTCGAATGCAACGTTCTTCGAAATATGCTATGAAAGACTCCAAGTAATATCTTTAAAATGAGCAAATGCACAACGGAAGATTTCTTTAACACCTGAGAATAAACATGCTTTAAAGTGTCAACCAAAAGGTTGGTGAGTTCATTAGTTTATCATAATCATTTATTTCCATCATTTTAATAGACCACAAGAATTTCATTTCCAGTTCTCATAAATATACGTCCCATGCATAGAGACAAAAATAATCATTCATATGGTGAACACCTGGTAACCGACATTAACTAGATACATATAAGAATATCCCCTATCATTCCGGGATCCTCCTTCGGACATGATATAAATTTCGAAGTACTAAAGCATCCGGTGCTTTGGATGGGGTTTGTTAGGCCCAATAGATCTATCTTTAGGATTCGCGTCAATTAGGGTGTCTGTTCCCTAATTCTTAGATTACCAGACTTTAATGAAAAGGGGCATATTCGATTTTGATAATTCAACCATAGAATGTAGTTTCAATTACTTGTGTCTATTTCGTCAAACATTTATAAAAGCGCATGTATTCTCAGTCCCAAAAATATAAAGGGTAAAAAGGCAAATGAAACTCACCATACTGTATTTCGTAGTAAAAATACATATAACGTCATTGATCAAGTGCAAGGTTGGCCTCAGATTCACGAACCTAAATTAATTATATATAATTATGTGTTGGTCAATATTTGTCTAACAAATTAGGTCAAGTCATAGTGTACCACAATCCTAATGCTCGAGACTAATATGCAAAAGTCAACAAAAGTAAATTTGACTCAAAATAATTTCCAAAAATCTATACATGATTAATATATAGTTTAAATATCGTCGTTTTATATTTTTAAATATTTTTAAAAGATTTATTAGAGTAATAATATAATTTATTTATTAATAAATAAAATTTTATATTAAATTTATGTAATAAATATACTTTTATATATATTAAGTAATAAAATTTATAGGGTTCATTTAATATCATAAAGATAATATGATAGGTATTATTAAAGTAAGTTATTACACGTAGTAAAATATGTTTGTATCACATATTTATTTGATAAAATAATATCTATAATGATAGTAAGTAAAAGTTGTATTATTTTGTAATAATAATTATTATTATAAAAATATCAATATTTATAATTACTAAGATGACATTATGATAAAACGATAAGTCTAATTATGATAACTTTAATATTTACGATAATTTTTAATATTATCTTTAAAATAATAATTCTATTTAAAATAATAATAATAATGATATTTTATAGTAACAATGACATTTCTATTAAAATGATAATTTTTGTTAAAATGATAGTTTTAATACTAACGATACTTTTAATAATAATAGTAATGATAAAAATAATAAGAACGATAATTTTATCTAAATCAATATCTTATAATATTTTAATTTCATCATGATACTCTTACTCATTATTTCCTAATCGTTTCGTTTAATAGCTTTTAATCGTCTTTTATATCGTGTTCATAATAATGATAATAATAGTAATCAAAATAATTAGGTGTTACAAATATTTGTTTTAATTACACTTATATTAATAATGATAGTTACTATAACATTATTAACGATAATACTAATAATTATCTTAATGATAATATAGTAATAATAATAATAACAATAACAATAACCATTTTTAAATAATGATATATATATATTAATAATGATAATAATAATAATAATACTAATAATAATAATAATAATAATAATAATAATAATAATAATAATAATAATTGGATAATAATAATAATACTAATTATAACTTTAACGATAATAACGATAGTAATAATAAAAAAATAATAATTTTTAATGATAAATCCCTTTTATTGATAAAGATAATAATAATGATAATAATAAGATAAAACTAGAACGACGATAAAAAACGACGATAATAATAATCATTTTTAATAAAAATATCGAAAATTCAATTGATTATAACTTCTAATCCGTTCATCGAAACCATTCGATATCTAAAGGAAAAGTTCTTAATTTTTCGCTAGCTTTCCAAGGATATGCATATCTTATACCTTATCTCAACTGCAAGTGTAACAAATTCAATATTCAACCTAACCTGTCTAAGGGCAATATCAAAAGTACAAGCATGCATAATCCTAAATACTCGAGCACTAGTCAGGGATACACTATTAGTATGTAAAAGTTAAATTATGAGTACTCACGTATCAATATTGAGATTCCATATTGCAGGAAAGGTACGTAGACGCAACGAAAATGATAAACACTATATTGACCTCACGATCATACCCATGAACCATACTCAATCACCTCCATAGCTATAACCCATAATTTCCTTAATCCTATCCTACTCAAAAAACAATTTCGAAATCACTCGGACAGTACTCCGTCGTAATATTTTATGTATACTAATAATATCTTGAAATAATACGGAGTAAATATATATGTAAATCGATTGAGAGAGTTTAGAGAAAAATATTTTCAAGTTTCTATGAAATAATGAAACCTATTGAATTCTATTTATAATAGATTTTTGAATTATTAAAGTGAATTATTAAAGTATGAATTATTAAAGTGAATTATTAAAGTATGAATTATTAAAGTGAATTATTAAAGTATGAATTATTAAAGTGAATTATTAAAGTATGAATTATTAAAGTGAATTATTAAAGTTAAATTAAAGTAAAAATAAAGTAAAGGTAAAGTTTAAGTATAGTAAAAGTATAAAACTATGTACTTATAATACGCGTATAAATATATATAATATTAATTTAAATCGTTATATATATTTAATAAAATAAAATATAAATATCGTTATCTTTATCATACTAGTTAAGTAATGAGTTGTCAAAAGTGGTTCTAGATATTTATAAAAGTTATATACGTTTTAATAATAAAGTTCTTTTTAAACTGAAAACGTTTTTGTACGTTTGAAACTAAATAGATCAATCGAGTCTTTATTAGATTCAATCTTCCACTATCCTTTGTCTAGTTCTCAATGATTGACAATTTGTTCTTATTTATAAATCACTTTACCATTTTCTGAATATTGTTAAAATAGAAAGATTTCTCAAATCAACGTGGGCCTTTCAACAGAGACTTGTAATCATAATTCAATATATCTTAATTCAATCATTTGATCTTATCTTCTAATTCTATTGATAAACATTTTGAAACAGATACAATCATATAAAGTATTTAATCTAATATTTTGTTTACGTTTCAAGTTATAATATATATATACACATATACATATATAATCATATTCGTTTAATGGTTCGTGAATCGTTGGAACTTTGTCGAGGTTGAATGAATGTATGAACATAGTTTAAAATTCTTGCAATTTAACTTAATGAATATTGCTTATCGTGTCGGAAACATATAAAGATTAAAGTTTAAATTTGGTTGGAAATTTCCGGGTTGTCACACTATCTTCCCCTACACCTAGACTAAGCTTTTTGTCTTTAACACGCACAATTGCGTCGGCGGTATTTAGAAATGGTTGCCCTAGAATTAGGGGAACCTTGCTATCTTCTTCCATTTCGAGGACAACGAAGTCGGCAGGAAAGATTAAATGATTAACTTTAACTGGTAAGTTTTTGGCAATACCAATAGGATAGTTAAAAGTTCTATCTGCTAGGCGTATACACATCCTAGTTGGTTTTAGATCACCTAGGTTTAGTTTTAAGTATAAGGAGTGTGGCATAAGATTGATACTTGCGCCTAAGTCAGCTAATGCATCGTACATTACTGAATCTCCCATCAGACACGGAATAATGAAACTATCAGGATCTCCAAGTTTCGATGGCATCTTTTGCTTTTGCAAAATTGTTGAGCATTCCTCATTGAGGAATGTGGTTGAAACTTCTTCATATTTACCTTTATCGGCTATGAGATCCTTAATAAACCTTCCATAATTTGGCATACTCCTAAGAACTTCCGCGAGTGGCATGTTAATGCTAATTTGTTTGATCATATCTGCAAATTTTTGATATTGGCTCGCGAGTTTGTCTTTCTTTAATGCCTTCGGGTATGGAATAGGTGCTTTATGCACCTTCAATGGTGGTTCTTCAATTTTCTTCGATATGATCTCAGGTGGATCATCTTTTCCTTGTTCTTTCTCAACATGTTCATCTACATCAACAGGTTCTTGCAAAATAGGAGGAGATAAAGGAACTTCTGAGGTCTTACTAGTTCCTGGGTTAACAGTTAAACCACTTCTAGTAGTTATAGCATTTACATGCTCATTCCTTGTTTGATTGTTGTTGGGATTCACTTGAGTATTTTAGGGGAGAGCGCCTGGTGGCCTCTCTGATAGTAACTGTGAGATCCTTCCAACATCTCTTTCTAAATTCTGAATTGTAGCTTGTTGATTTCGAATTTGTTGAGTTTGAATTTTCGCAGTTTGCTCGTGCTTAACCATAAAATCTCTTAAGAGATCTTCTAAACCGGATTTCTTCTCGGGTTGTGGTTGTATAAGTGCTTGTGGTTGTGGTTGTGGTTGATTGTGTTGGAAATTATTTTGATAAATTCGTTGAGGTTGATTTCGGTTGTTTAGGTTATTGTAACCTGGTGGTGCATTTCTTTGATTTTGATTTTGATTTTGGAAATTTCGGTTATTTTGGTAAACCGGATTTCCTCCTTGATAGTTATTATTATTTAAACTTGAAGGTCCTCCTGTTTGATAGTTGTTAATTTGAGGATATTTTCGGTTATTTGCTTCTATCGCTGGAAATCGTTGAAATTTATTTCACCTTTTCGCAAGTAACATAGGAAATTTGCTTGCTCTTCCATCGTTGTTTTATCACAATCTCTAGTAAGATGGGGGCCTTGGCACATTTCACATCCTACCCTGATAGCATGCATTTCCTTGGTTACTTTCTCAATTTGTCTTGCTTGATTTGCCATTTGTACTTTTAAAGAAGTAATTTCATCATTGCTTTCGATATTAGCAACGGTTGATGATCTAGAGAATTCTATCTCTTGATGCCAATTATGCAAATGTACTGCTATATCGGCAATGATTGTGTGAGCGTCTTCCGGTGTTTTCTTCATTATCGAACCACCAGCTGCAACATCGATATCTTTTCTAGTAGCAACATTTACTCCTTTATAAAATATTTGGACTTTTTAAAATGTATTCAACCCGTGTTGAGGACATACCCTAAGCATTTTGTTGAATCGGGTCCAAGCTTCATAAAGGGTTTCGTTAAACTTTTGCTTGAAGTGATTTATATCACTTTGCAATTTTGCTGCTTTTGAAGCAGGGAAGAATTCTGACAAAAATTTGTCCATCATGTCATTCCAGTTTTCGATATAACCTTCTGGTAATGAGTCTAGCCAATCTCTTGCATCGTCCTTTAAGGACCATGGAAAGATTTTCAAACATGCGACTTCATCGGAGACATCCTTAATTTTGAATAGTTTGCAAATGCTTACAAACTTACGAAGATGCTCGTTAGCATCCTCATTTGGAGCTCCACTAAATTAGCATGTATTAGTCACCATGTGAAGGAATTGACCTTTTATTTCAAAGCCGTCAGTCATCGTAGGTTGGATAATTGCGTGGCCTTGACCTGTTCTTGTCGCCTTCATTAATGCTTCCATCGTTTGATTTGTAACAGCCATATCTGGTTCTATGATTTGTTGAATATCTGGTTCAGAGTTAGAATCTAATGAAAGTGATTCTAAATCCTCGGCGAAAGACTCTACTTCTTGAGCTCTTAAGCGTTCGTGAAATTCTCTTTCAGGTTCAGGATATGGAGAAGTTAATTCAGTGTTGGAGGAACGTAAATTCATGCATTAATTTCTATCATAACATTAAAAGCTTTTCTAGGAATGAATTCCTATAAAAGGATCGAATAAACTAAAGTCTATTAAAATCTTTTAAACGTAACTGTTCCCCGGCAGCGGCGCCAAAAAGTTGATGTGTTGAAACAGTACCTTTATTTATGAACGAATTTGAGTTATTTTGTTACACGAATTATTTTATTGTATATATGGTTTTTTAACGAATTTAGGTTGGTTTCAAACATATATAGGCAACTGGTCCTATCCGTGTAGTTTAGTTTGTTGGTAAATCCGGTTCGTTCCACAGGGAGACAGTGTTCAAATTAATTTTTTTTTTTTAATAGTCTTTGAAGTTAAACTTATTTAAAGGGGATTTTGGATTAGGAATTGATAATACTACATAATAATAATAAAATATAACTTAATCCTAATTTAATTGAACTACTTATTAATTTATACGAATACATTATTTATAATTATTAACTTAAAAGTGAATTAATTGAAATTATACTAATAAGTTTATTACTAGGTGATAATTAATAAAATAATAACTTTTAATAAAACTAATTGATTAGAAATTTTGTTTTGAGCAATTATAATATAAATTTATTTAAATTAACTAAATAACATGTTTTAACTAAATTAATATAAATTAATAGGAATCATAATAATTAACTAGTTATAAACTAATTACTAATTATAAATTATAATAATTAATACTAATTATAAATTAATAACTTAAATATAATAATAAAATATTTAAAACCCTAAATTTTAACCTAATTCGCTACAGTACTCGTATTAATACTTACGCGTTTCGCGTAATAGTGTACGCCTTCAAAGTATGCTTTAAATCGTACGCGTATCGTGTAGAATTATACGCGATTCGCGTATGATATGATCGATGTGACAAAACAGTAACGAATAAACTGAATTATAAAGTTGTGTAATTTTTTTTTAGTTTTACTTTACTGAATAAATAAACGTAAATAATAATAATAATAATAATAATAATAATAATAATAATAATAATAATAATAATAATAATAATAATAATAATAATAATAATAATAATAATAATAATAATAATAATAATAATAATAATAATAATAATAATAATAATAATCAGCAATATAAATGAGAGTGTTTACTTAAATGTGTCACCTCTAGATCCATGGATTGTTTTAAGTTTAAGCTCGTATTAAAATGTTTAGTATAAAACTGTAATGACCCGGAATTTTCTGACCAAATTATACTTATGAGATTAATATTTACATAAATTAAACCATACCAACATGATAAGCAATCCAAATTGTTGAGACTTGTGTTTTTGAAAAGAGTTTTACACAACGTTTGACCGTCCAATATGACCGATGATATCACGAACTATATAACATACGATAATTATACGTTTGTGTATATATATGTATTTATATATATTTAACATGATCTAAGGATGGTTTAACATCTCATTGTGTACTAATGACAATGAGTTATAAGTATATTTTGAAATTACTAACTTAAGTTTTCAAAACGATAACTATACGTAACATTCTTTGATATATATACTTATAATCTATAATGCTTATACATGTATCGTATATATAATGTATTTAATCACTTTTTAAGGACTTAAATACATAAAACAATATAAGTATATTCACAAAAGATAGCTATATTTGAATTCTTGTTCCGTTTCCTCAAGATTTCTATACGTATATCTAGGGTATATGTACCCGTATCATACCCAGCTTCTACACGAATTTACTATTGGTATATACACATCAAATCAACATCCTAATCAACATTATTACTGCCCTAGATATGAGGTAACTAGAATTTGTCAAGTAGTATGAATTATTAGTAAGAAAACAAAATTAGGAATCCTTTTCTTTCTTTATAAACTAAAAGCGTTTTTATAAATGAACACCATTTCTTCACTCCATTTTCTCATACCTACACCCTCATTTCTCTCTCAAAATACTCCTAACTTCATACTTGATCATCTCCAAGCATTTTACCCATCATTTAGCTTCAATTACAAGCCTTAAACACCATAATAAAACTCTTTCAAGAACACATCAAAATAACCACCCATTTGAAGAAGTTTACTTCCAACCTTTTGATCTAACTCCACCACTCTTTGATTCCAAGATTATTTCTTATCTTTTGCAGTAACTTTGTCCAAGTAACTTGAGGTAGTAACCTTGTTCATAATCTTATTCAATTCATATTCATATAGTTATCTTATTTTGTGATATAAAATTTTAAAAACAAGAACATAGTTTGAATGATTTCAAACTTGTTCGCAAACTAAATAGATCCTTCTAACTTGACTTTTAAAACACTTCAAGACCTGTAATATATCATAATGATATGCTAACCTAACAAGATATAACTTGGTTTTACAAAGAACATCTTAAAAACTGAATCTACGTCGTCGGAGTGCAACCGGGGGCTGTTTTTGGTTGGATAATTAAAAACCATCTTGAACTTTGAATTGGAAGTTCATGTTCTGGAAAAATGATATTTCTTATGAATATGTTAACACATAAAAATTTCATGGTTTAACTCAAAGTGTAAGTATTTTTAGAAAAATGATCATTAAATGTTGTTTTTATGATGGAAAATGATCACTTTCATAAGTTTCACCAAAGTTTGACCTATAACCTATGATTTCGAATACAAACTAAGGTATTTTCAGTTCATATTCTTAAAATTTGACTCGATCCAAGGAAGTGGCAAGTTGAACCAACAAAAACGGAGTTGTAATGAAGAAACTATGACTAAAACAAGATTGTGTATTCGAAGCTAGTTTAGCGACGAAAATATTTGGAGAAAAAGTAAATTAATCATATCTTTTCTAATTAATATGATATTTTATATATAATTACTTATGATTTGATTTTATATATTTCAGGACCACCCGTAAACAACACGAGAAGATTAATCATAAGACCTCATGATTGTACGCAACACGTCATTTGACAACACGGTACTTTATGTACGCAACACGTCATTTGACAACATGGTACCATGGGCCGAGATTAATTCTGATCAATACAAATACGATGGGGTCTTTATTTACTTTATTTAAACAACTAATTGTGGACTACTAACATCGGACTGCTAACTACGGACTAAGAAAATATTAAAAGTATTAAAAGTATATATATATATATATATATATATATATATATATATATATATATATATATATATATATATATATATATATATATATATATATATATATATATATATATATATATATATATATATGTAACGATTACTTAAAAAGAAAATATGTTGATATATTATATATATGGTTAGGTTCGTGATATCTATCGGAGACCAAGTCGAATTAAATACCTTCAAGGCAAAATGTGAGTTTCATTTGCTCCCTTTTTAATTGCTTTTGCAATATATATTTTTGGGCTGAGAATACATGCGCTGCTTTTATAAATGTTTACAAAATAGACACAAGTACTTAAAAATATATTCTACGTTGAGTTGTACCACTGGCATATTTCCCTGTAGCTTGGTAACTACTATTTACATGGGTATTATAAACGCGAATCCTGTTGATAGATCTATCGGGCCTGACAACCCCAACCGGACTGGACGACCAGTATTCAACGGTTGCACAGTACTTCGTTTTGGTGACTACACTTGGTACGGTGTAGTGAGATTTCATAATAAAGGGAATATGCGACGTTGATTAAATGTTAAGTATGGTTACCAAGTGCTCAACCACTTAGAATGCTTTACATACACTTGCGAGTGTATTATGTTTATGATTATGAAATCTTGTGGTCTATTAACATATTGAAATGATTGTTATGATAAACCTATGAACTCACCAACCTTTTGTGAAAGGACCCGTTCATATACATTATAAACGATTCACAATAGTTGATTACATTGCGAGGTATTTGACCTCTATATGATACATTTTACAAACATTGCATTCGTTTTTAAAAGACAAACTTTCTTTACATTGAAAATTGACAGGTATGCATACCATTTCATAATATCCACTATCCAACTATAAATTGATTTAATAATAATCTTTGATGAACTCAATGACTCGAATGCAACGTTCTTCGAAATATGCTATGAAAGACTCCAAGTAATATCTTTAAAATGAGCAAATGTACAACGGAAGATTTCTTTAACACCTGAGAATAAACATGCTTTAAAGTGTCAACCAAAAGGTTGGTGAGTTCATTAGTTTATCATAATCATTTATTTTCATCATTTTAATAGACCACAAGAATTTCATTCCCAGTTCTCATAAATATACGTCCCATGCATAGAGACAAAAATAATCATTCATATGGTGAACACCTGGTAACCGACATTAACTAGATACATATAAGAATATCCCCTATCATTCCGGGATCCTCCTTCGGACATGATATAAATTTCGAAGTACTAAAGCATCCGGTACTTTGGATGGGGTTTGTTAGGCCCAATAGATCTATCTTTAGGATTCGCGTCAATTAGGGTGTCTGTTCCCTAATTCTTAGATTACCAGACTTTAATAAAAAGGGACATATTCGATTTTGATAATTCAACCATAGAATGTAGTTTCAATTACTTGTGTCTATTTCGTCAAACATTTATAAAAGCACATGTATTCTCAGTCCCAAAAATATAAAGGGTAAAAAGGCAAATGAAACTCACGCATATAATTATTGTAAAACAGTTATTAAAACAGTGCATGTATTCTCAGCCCAAAAATGTAATGAGTAAAAGGGAGCAAATGAAACTCACGCATATAAATATTGTAAAACAGTTAATAAAGCATTTGCATGTATTCTCAGCCCAAAAAATAAAGAGTAAAAGGGGCAAATGAAACTCACCATACTGTATTTCGTAGTAAAAATACATATAACGTCATTGAACAAGTGAAAGGTTGGCCTCGGATTCACGAACCTAAATTAATTATATATAATTATGTGTTGGTCAATATTTGTCTAACAAATTAGGTCAAGTCATAGTGTACCACAATCCTAATGCTCGAGACTAATATGCAAAAGTCAACAAAAGTAAATTTGACTCAAAATAATTTCCAAAAATCTATACATGATTAATATATAGTTTAAATATCGTCGTTTTATATTTTTAAATATTTTTAAAAGATTTATTAGAGTAATAATATAATTTATTTATTAATAAATAAAATTTTATATTAAATTTATGTAATAAAATATACTTTTATATATATTAAGTAATAAAATTTATAGGGTTCATTTAGTATCATAAAGATAATATGATAGGTATTATTAAAGTAAGTTATTACACATAGTAAAATATGTTTGTATCACATATTTATTTGATAAAATAATATCTATAATGATAGTAAGTAAAAGTTGTATTATTTTGTAATAATAATTATTATTATAAAAAATATATTATTATAAAAATATCAATATTTATAATTACTAAGATGACATTATGATAAAACGATAATTCTAATTATGATAACTTTAATATTTACGATAATTTTTAATATTATCTTTAAAATAATAATTCTATTTAAAATTATAATAATAATGATATTTTATAGTAACAATGACATTTCTATTAAAATGATAATTTTTGTTAAAATGATAGTTTTAATACTAACGATACTTTTAATAATAATAGTAATGATAAAAATAATAAGAACGATAATTTTACCTAAATCAATATCGTATAATATTTTAATTTCATCATGATACTCTTACTCATTATTTCCTAATCGTTTCGTTTAATAGCTTTTAATCATCTTTTATATCGTGTTTATAATAATGATAATAATAGTAATCAAAATAATTAGGTGTTACCAATATTTGTTTTAATTACACTTATATTAATAATGATAGTTACTGTAACATTATTAACGATAATACTAATAATTATCTTAATGATAATATAGTAATAATAATAATAATAACAATAACAATAACCATTTTTAAATAATGATATATATATTAATAATGATAATAATAATAATAATAATAATAATAATAATAATAATAATAATTGGATAATAATAATAATACTAATTATAACTTTAACGATAATAACGATAGTAATAATAAAAAAAAATAACAATTTTTAATGATAAATCCCTTTTATTGATAAAGATAATAATAATGATAATAATAAGATAAAACTAGAACGACGATAAAAAAACGACGATAATAATAATCATTTTTAATAAAAATATCAAAAATTCAATTGATTATAACTTCTAATCCGTTCATCGAAACCATTCGATATCTAAAGGAAAAAATCTTAATTTTTCGCTAGCTTTCCAAGGACATGCATATCTTATACCTTATCTCAACCGCAAGTGTAACTAATTCAATATTCAACCTAACCTGTCTAAGGGCAATATCAAAAATACAAGCATGCATAATCCTAAATACTCGAGCACTAGTCAGGGATACACTATTAGTATGTAAAAGTTAAATTATGAGTACTCACGTATCAATATTGAGATTCAATATTGCAGGAAAGGTACGTAGACGCAACGGAAATGATAAACACTATATTGACCTCACGAGCATACCCATGAACCATACTCAATCACCTCCATAGCTATAACCCATAATTTCCTTAATCCTATCCTACTCGAAAAACAATTTCGAAATCACTCGGACAGCACTCCGTCGTAATATTTTATGTATACTAATAATATTTTGAAATAATACGGAGTAAATATATATGTACATCGATTGAGAGAGTTTATAGAAAAATATTTTCAAGTTTCTATGAAATAATGAAACCTATTGAATTCTATTTATAATAGATTTTTGAATTATTAAAGTGAATTATTAAAGTGAATTATTAAAGTATGAATTATTAAAGTGAATTATTAAAGTATGAATTATTAAAGTGAATTATTAAAGTTAAAGTAAAGTAAAAATAAAGTAAAGGTAAAGTTTAAGTATAGTAAAAGTATAAAATTATGTACGTATAATACGCGTATAAATATATATAATATTAATTTAAATTATTATATATATTTAATAAAATAAAATATAAATATCGTTATCTTTATCATACTAGTTAAGTAATGAGTTGTAAAAAGTGATTCTAGATATTTATAAAAGTTATATACGTTTTAATAATAAAGTTATTTTTAAATTGAAAACGTTTTTGTACGTTTGAAACTAAATAGATCAATCGAGTCTTTATGAGATTCAATCTTCCACTATCCTTTGTCTAGTTCTCAATGATTGACAATTTATTCTTATTTATAAATCACTTTACCATTTTTCGAATATTGTTAAAATGGAAAGATTTCTCAAATCAACGTGGGCCTTTCAACAGAGACTTGTAATCATAATTCAATATATCTGATAATTCAATCATTTGATCTTATCTTCTAATTCCATTGATAAACATTTTGAAACAGATACAATCATATAAAGTATTTAATCTAATATTTTGTTTACGTTTCAAGTTATAATATATATACACATATACATATATAATCATATTCGTTTAATGGTTCGTGAATCGTTGGAACTTGGTCGAGGTTGAATGAATGTATGAACATAGTTTAAAATTCTTGCAATTTAACTTAACAAATATTGCTTATCGTGTCGGAAACATATAAAGATTAAAGTTTAAATTTGGTTGGAAATTTCCGGGTTGTCACAGTACCTACCCGTTAAAGAAATTTCGTCCCGAAATTTGAGTGGAAAGGTCGTGAATGATAATAAGTAAGTTTTCATGATGCATACGGGCTGAAAATTAGAGTTTTCTCATCAGCGAATAATTTGGATAAACAATCCATTTATATGAAGAGTACGAATGAAGCTAAAATAGAAGAGTGAAATGAGTAAGTGTAGATTCATCTTATCATTTGACGTAGATATGATTGATTCCCAGATTTCAAGGGATTTGAAGAAAATCTTCTTAATAAGATTTGACTCTCCGGTAATCAAGGAAATTAGGATCCGCTTTAAATGCGATCGTCCATTTTAATTGTTCTGTCGGAGATTTTCTTATAAATTCACCTCCTTCGTTTCCTTACAACTCACACCTTCTGTTGATGCATTTTATGCAACTCCCTAGACATCTACCCACGTCCATTGCAGGTACAACAGTTTACAGGCCACCATGATTGCTCGTTATTATCCTATCCGTGTTTGTATGTGGTTACAGGAACTGCAGGAACGAGATTTAGATGTTTGACTATGTTAGACTTAGTCAGACGTATGAGTGAAGCCTCACTAGTACGGCTGACAGGCTCATATGCACAATTGATGCTGAGCTAAGTCACAATTACAACCTAAATGAGAAGACACGAGTGAGTGATCACCCGTACGACTGATGAAGCCAACTCGTACGTGTGATGAATGAATCGTATGGGTGAGTCAACAGCAGGGGTATATAAAGTCTTATGTTCTTCATTTTAGGTTAAGCCTCTCATTTGTTACACACACTCAGATCTAGTGAGCTCCTCCGATTCTCTCTCAGTCCAAATCACCCAGGTGGTGAATAATAGCTCTAGGTGTTGATCTAATCACACTTGATTTAGTTGTGGTTTGACTAAATTAATCAAAAAAAAAACTTAACCTATTCACTAGAGGGTTTGATTCACTTATTCCGCCATTGTGTGAGTTAAATCTGTTGATTTCTAAGTTCCTAGTCATGTTTCATCACCTTCTATTCTTTCCCCCTCAACTCATATTTTAAAGTATTCATCAATATGCTCCATTCATTTCTGATTCTCGATATACTTCTAACTTTTATATCGGTCATTCTTCTTTTTCATCTACCGCCGGAAGAATCTATTTACTTCTACTATACTCTTGGGTTTATAGTGTTTCTAGTTCTCTCGTGTCTTTATATTGCTATATGCATCGATATATATGATTTATAATTTCTGGTTTGTCGTTGGGATTTATATGTTCCCTTATATTTCAAAGTCTCTGCTTCTGTCTTCTATAATCATTATCATTCACAGTTAATGCTCTCTTTTATTTGTTGCAATTTATACCCCAATTTCTATTTCGAAGTTTTGTCCTTTCGTTTCTTCTTCTTGCGATTAAGCACCGCTTGTAATGGTCCAGAATTCACAGATATGAATTTCGGAATGAACATTGTTAATGTTCGAGGAAGAAAATTGTGATGGCACGATCTTGACTATTCAAATTACTAGAATACCTTGAAAAAGGCCGAATCATCAAGAAATATTTTCTTGATATTTTAGAGGTTAAATAGAATACAAGAGTCGTATAACATGGCACATGATGATGTTATGATCTGTGAATCATCACGTTCCATTTAGAAACTCAGCATGACTTACTGTAATATAATCACATTGATCAAGTGTTATTATATTATACTAATTCATGCTTCAGTTCCCAACATTACTTCAAAATATTCCTATTTTAAACTTGAATGTTTCAGAATTTAGAAACAAAAATAGTTTCTTTTATGATGTAATACAGATAGCGCGAAGAGGTAAATGATTTCAAATAAGATAAATTAAGAAAATATCTTCAGAAATATGGAGGATATTTATAATGAAAGATATGATGATATTTTAGAATTTCTAATATCAGAGGATGATGAAGAATATTGTCCGCAGGGATTTAGAGTCAGGAGCAAGGTATTCGTTAATGACTTCAGCAGGTACTAAATCATTTGGATCCTTTCAAGTCAGGTCCAGTCTTTGTAATTTGTCCACAGCCTCCTTCCTACTTTGCTCAATCCGTTTTCCAGTTCCAAAACATCTCTTTTTCTGCGCTTTTCCAGCACACTTCATCATTATAATCCAGCTTTTATCCTTTAAATTCGTTTATAGTTTTCGCTGCTTCATCAGCATTTTTTTTCTCCATTTTCGGAGAACCAATTCGTAGTTCGGAGTGTTTTTCAGAAACTTCACATTCAAATTAAGTCCAGAAGATAGACGTTATATATACACATATAACTGTTGGCATAAACATCCTGCGAGATTTCAAAATACTGATTGCTAATTCCCAATGATTCGTATGGCAATTCTCATTACAAGATGCGAATGAGTAAATGATGGGGTTTCAATGAATAATTATAATAACTTTTTGGAGAGGCTAAAGTCAAAGGGTAATGAAGTTGTTGGTACATCTGCTAATAATGTGGTGGAATGTAAAAGGTTCCCTGGTAACGATGGTGTATATCTCAAGGTTATAATAAGGTTAGTCTGACTAAAAAGTCGAAGTTGACTTGCTGGAGCTGTGACAAAACTGGCTACTTTGAATAGGAGTCGCAAAGTTATTTTTGCTAATAAATGCCAAAGAATCTGACGCGGATACGCTGTTTAAACTTTTACTTTGGTTTCAAGAGTTTTTCGGGTACATAACTGTGGGTAACATGTGGTTGGATCATCATCTCGATTGCTCATCATTCGAAGTGTCTTCAGAAATTTTCGAAGGGTTTGAACACAGATTGTAATCGTTAACATACATTTGATGTTCTAACACAGTTTTGAAGTCAAAATATAGCTTGTGAAAGATGTAAGGATCTAAGAGTGATGATTTTGGTCTTATCTCAAGTTGAATTTTGAGATTTCAAAATCAGAATATGTAATTAAATTTTGAATGAGTATGGTTGTTTTGATTTCTATAAAAGAATGTATATTGTTGTGAAAGTAGGGAGTATAATGGATGATTTGCTGAATCAGATTCGAAGAATGTAACATATTAATTGTGAATTTATATATCTCTCGGGTATTACCTACCCGTTAAAAAAAAAATTTCACAATTAATATTTTGTACAAAAGAATTTTATTACAGTCTTTATGAAAATATATATATGTATATTTTCTTCAGATGTAATATAGATTTAATGAGTTAATGTTAAATTAAACTCATTTGATTTACGGTTGAAACTAGAATTGAATAATCCCTAAAGGCTTTAAAAAGTACATAACTTTTACGCAGTATTTCTTTAATGACATTGAAATTATGAATCAATACTTCGTTATTTGTTGATGTATGATGTTCGGTTCGTGGAATTCTTGTGAATTTCGCAAAGTACGAATGATGTTATCTGAAAAGTTTTGAGTACATCGATGATGAAAGTGTACAATCAAATATATACTTGATTTATTATGAATTGGAATTTGTTGAATTGCGACAGAGATTGTAGTTAACGCTGGTTAAGTTGCGGCCGAAGGACGTACATTATTGCATATTTGTAATATGAATTAACCGAGTAGTTAAGATTCACACACAATAGCTTAGCACGGAAAGATTTATTTCAAAATATATATATATATATATATATATATATATATATATATATATATATATATATATATATATATATATATATATATATATATATATATATATATATATATATAATATACATATAATTTCTTCAGAGGGAATGAGTTAATTCTTCATAACTCGTTGATACAATATACACGTTATTGATTCGTAATAATGTCCACAGTGATTCTTGAATTGACGGAGTTTGTGATGTTATCGGTGTTGTTGATTCGGATGTTGACTGTACTGACGATGCTGGTAACGCTAACGGTACTGTTGATGCTGTTGGTAAAGCAAGTTTAGCTTGTTAATCACACACCATTTTTGTCAGGGTTTCTACTCTTCCTTCTATCATTTTGATTCGTTTAACTAATTTATGGTTAGGGCTAGATTAGATAATCTCTAAGACTTTAGAGATTACAAAATCGCCGCGGAATGTTTCTCCAATGAAGTTATGAATTAATACTTCATCAGTTATTGTTGTTGGTACTCCTTGGTATCTATGGTGCGTATGACGTTGATGCTCATGGGACAGATTGTGAAGTTGAGGTTTACGACGCAGTTGTGGTTGGAGGTGGTAATGGTACTGTTGGCGTTGATGATGGTGGTACTGGTTATGCTGCTGGTGCTGCTGCTGGTGTTTGTAATCTTTGCACCATATTCTCCAAAGCCACTACCCGAGCGCGAAGCTCGTTGACTTCTTCTATTATACCGGGGTGATTGTCGGTTCGGACGAGCGGATAAATATAATCTAGAATTTGATGTAGTATATAATCGTGACGAGATACTCTGGAAATGAGAGAGAAAATGGTGTTTCGGATTGGTTCGCCGGTAAGTTCTTCAGGTTCTTCGTTAAGAGGGCAATGGGGTGGATGGAAGGGATTACCTTCTTCTTGTCTCCAATGATTGAGGAGGCTACGAACCCATCCCCAATTCATCCAGAATAGATGATGGCTGATTGGTTGATCCATTCCGGTCACACTGCTTTCAGAGCTGGAGTGAGATTCCATTTCGGAATCCGAGGAACTTGAATTAATGATGAATTCCATTTCGTACGATTGAATAAGGATTTTTTTCGATATGAAATGATTTTCGGTTATCGGATGGTATTCTAATTACATAGAATATCAATAGATATAGAACAAAAGATTTCGTAGATTACGGAGGAATTTACGGGATATGTCAGGTAAAGTTTAAAGTAACAGATACGATAAGATATGATTTAGCAGATACGCTAAGATATGAATTTTTTCTATACACTACTCATGCAATTAATGTAGCAAGACGTGTCTAAACTAGTAATGATAAGCAGGTAATTTCCTAAGAATGATAAGCAGATGATTTCCGACTAAAAATGATAAGAAAAACTTTTGACATGCAGACACGGTCGAAGTCCAGACTCACTAATGCATCCTAACGACTTATCAGTTAGACACACTAATGCAGACATGGTTCGCTAAGACCACCGCTCTGATACCAACTGAAAGGACCCGTTCATATACATTATAAACGATTCACAATATTTGATTACATTGCGAGGTATTTGACCTCTATATGATACATTTTACAAACATTGCATTCGTTTTTAAAAGACAAACTTTCTTTACATTGAAAATTGACAGGCATGCATACCATTTCATAATATCCACTATCCAACTATAAATTGATTTAATAATAATCTTTGATGAACTCTGATGTTATGCGAGGTGTATATAAAATAGCTTTATATTTTACTAGGAAAAACTATTAAATACGATACAATTTTACACAAGATATTTATTTATTTATAGAATGGATATACTTAAACCTTGCTACAACACTTATAGGCAGTGTACCTAATCGTACAGTAGTGTAGTTTTTAGTAAGTCCGGTTCGTTCCACAGGGAAATCTTTAAACAAAGCGTAACGCTATATTAGTTTACTTTTATAAAAATACAAACATATATATAAGTAATATTATTATTATAAAGGGGGGTTTTTACCGTTTAATGACCGGTTTGTCGATTTTAAGACTTTAGTCGCAGTTAAAACCTAATGTAAAATATTAAATAAATAAAAGACTTAATTTAAAGCGTAAAGTAAATAACGATAATGAAATTGCGAATAATAAAAGTGCGATAAAATAAACTTACGATAATTAAAAAGTACGATAATTAAAAGTGCGATTAAATAACAATAAATAAAAGTGCGATAATTAGAAGTGCAATTAAATATAAAATGAAGGAAATTAAATATGAAATAAAAGAATTATGCTTATTTAAACTTCCATAATCATGATGTTTGACGTGTTTATTTTAGTTTTATGCCCATGGGTTAATTGTCCTTTGTCCTGGATTATTTAATCTGTCCGTCTGGTTTTTGTCCATAACAGTCCATCAGTCATAAATATAAAGTGCGAGTGTCCTCGTCAAATTATTATTATACCCGAAGTTAAATATTCCAACTAATTGGGGATTCGAATTGTAACAAGGTTTTAATACTTTGTTTAATGAATACACCAGGTTATCAACTGCGTGTAAACCAAGGTTTTACTACTTTGTTAACAATTACACCAATTACCCTTGAATGTAATTTCACCCCTGTTTTAATTATTCTAGTGGCTATTAATCCATTCCCGTGTCCGGTTAAATGAACGATTATTCGTACATATAAATACCCCGCCCATCGTGTCCGATTGAGTGTATATGGTAATTTATAGGGACGCCCAATTGTAAATCTTTATATTAACATTAACAAACTTTCATTTAGTTAAACAAATATAAAGCCCATTAATAGCCCATAGTCTAATTTCCACAAGTGTCGTTCTTTTGTCCAAACCCCAATTATGGTACAAAGCCCAATTACCCAATTTTAGTAATTAGCCCAACATCATGATTACTTCGTTTTAAATAAGCATAATAATAACTTAGCTACGAGACATTAATGTAAAAAGGTTGAACATAACTTACAATGATTAAAAATAGCGTAGCGTTACACGGACAGAATTTCGACTTACACCCTTACAACATTCGCTAACATACCCTTATTATTAGAATTATAATTAAAATTAAAATTAAAATATAAATTATATATATATATTTTACGTATATATGAGAGAAGAGAGAAATAGAATATGAAAAATGATCAGAATTCGGTTTGCTTTATAGGCAGAGTTGATTTTTGGGGCTCCGCGACTCGCGGTAAAATCCTCTTCAAACTCCGCGAGTCGCGGAGAATGAATTTACAGCTCACACCCTTGGAGTCTTTCTCTGCCGACGGTTTTATAATTTATATATAATATATATATAATTAATTATATATTATATTATATTTATATACATAGTTAACTTGTAATTTTTAGTCCGTTGCGTCGAGCGTTAAGAGTTGACTCTGGTCCCGGTTCCGGATTTTCGAACGTCCTTGCGTACAATTTTATATTTTGTACTTTGCGTTTTGAATCTTGTACTCTTGTAATTTCGAGACGTTTCTTATCAATAATTGGAACCTTTTTGATTGTCTTTTGTACTTTTGAGCTTTTTGGTCGTTTGCGTCTTCAATTCGTCGAATCTGTCTTTTGTCTTCACCTTTTATTATTTAAACGAATATTACTTGTAAATAGAACAATTGCAACTAAAAGCTTGTCTTTCTTGAGGAATAATGCTATGAAATATATGTTCGTTTTTAGCATTATCAAATATTCCCACACTTGAGCGTTGCTTGTCCTCAAGCAATATCGTCTTGAAATACTAGAATCACTTCTTTATTCTTCACACTTTGTACATCAGTGATTTCTATACGGCGGTATAAACAATGGTAGTAACGATATGGTTTACAGTCCCACATGACTATAAAAATTTAGATCCATTAAGGAAATTGGATCTTTATGAAAACATTTGATCTTTTGAAAATTAAATCTAGTTTTTACCCTAGATAAGTTTTCCGGGATAACCCTTTACCGGTGTTTGCAAAATATTTTTGTGGGTTTGGTGGGTTTCAGATTTGAAAATTTTAGCTCAAACTTGCGGTTTTGTGTCACCCACTTGCTAACCTTGTATTTGGAAAGCAACACGTCCAGTTTACTTGTTCCGTATATTACCTTTCGGCAAACTACCGTCCGGTTGTAAAGGAAAGCGTTGAACAAGCAACTGTTAAGGCAATGTCCTCTGACATGCTTTTAATTATGGTCTATAACGTGTCGGACTCAATTACTATCCTTGGTAGGAGCAATAGTAAAGCTCACCCTTATAATTTTTTTCGGTCTGGCACAAGGTCCTGTCTTTGACCACTATGCAACCACCGTTCTTACGGTTGACACCCGATTTAGTTCAGGTGACCTAATGAATTCCAGGTGAATTCCTAGGATTTTACGTTCAATGGTAATGAACGCATTGAAAATGGGTTTTCAGAAAACAAATCGGTTTGTAATTTTGATCAAAATATTTTCTCGTTTAAGCTCGAGTTTAGATATCATCGAATTCCATGAGTTTGTAATTCTCAATCTTTAAGGCCAATCTCTAGGATTGAGTAATATCAGTCTTAAAAGCTGATTTTTAATCTTTAAGGAGATTATCCTTTCTGGGGATCTGATTCATTAGTCTTATCCAGCTAATTTGCATGGTGCCCCCCATTGTACGAGATAAATCCTTCTCATGGTTAGGATAAATCTGACCACATGGCGACCCTGTTTAATGCTGAGGTCCGTGGATTTCCTGCTGATTTTAGTGATGACTTTTCTAGATTTTTCGTCAACCTACAGCTGGTCTGGACGACAACTTCATGACCTAGATCAAGAAGCGCGTTTCTTTTTCGGAAGACTTTACTTCCTTTTAATGATGGAATTGATTCATCGTGTAGATCCATCTCTTCTTTTCTTTCATTGGGTAAAAACAGTTTAGTTTAGTTCAAAGCAAAAGTATTTTCAGTTATTTGTTACAGATATATGCGACATATGTTTAAAATAACTTGGTAAATTTTCCCACACTTGGCTTTTATTTTCCTTTTTATCGTCCTCTATTCCATTTTAAATGAATTTTAACATTTTAGTTTGTTTCTCAATTTATGTCCTTTCCGAGGTAACAATAATTTCGGTGTTAAAACCTAGTTTTATCGTTCATAAATATGTATAAACATAATTTGAATTCATTTAATTGAAAATTTTGAAAAATTTTACTAGAATTGGGTAGTCAGTATATAAGACTAGGGCTGTTCTTTTTTTATCAGAGAGCACTAGATTCTAATACAACTACTGCTTTACTAGTATTTTTAATGGTAACCAAGTGTTTAAGATAAAAATTTTAAAATCCGAAAGAATTTAACCCCTTCCCACACTTAAGATCTTGCAATGCCCTCATTTGCAAGAAATCAGTAACAATTTAAATTATTGAGGGTGATTTGTGTGAAAATGATTAAATTTTTACCAAAGTTTCCAAATATATTGGCGTTTGTTTGCTGAATGATAAATGGTGCACATCATTTGTTCATTCCGTCTTGTTGTTATTTCACATATATTTTGCATCTTGTCGTCAAAATTAGTTGCTTTTGCTGAACTTAATGCCAGTCTTTGAAAATGCGTTGTTTTACCCTGTTGTGTACATAAGATAAACTGCAAACATATATACATATTTTTGAAGTTTGGTATATTACCCCACATTCAAAAATTATTAAAATCTAAGAATAAAAGTTAGATAATTATAAAAATGATTACAATATTAACAAAAGTATTAAACGTATCAATAATTACAAATTACAAAATAATAAAAAATAATAAGTAAACTAAGGATGATATTGGTACCAATAGGGGTTCCAGGCATAACCATAGGTGCTATAGAATGCTTCGGCAGGGTCATACGTAGGATATGGTGGCTGCATCTCTATAGACCAAGGAGGGAAGATGGGTTTCGGTGTAGGAATATAGTTTCTACCTATATGTTGGCAATGAGCTATGATTTGGTTCTGATGAACTTGCCAATCTTCAAATGCTCTCTGTCTAGCATTTTCGTATTCCTGAGAAGCTATAAACCTATGCATTTCTTGCATCTCATTCCCCCCTCCTACATTACCTTGCTGCTGGTTTCTCTCCACCTGTGGATGTCTACCATGGTATCATACTGCGGCGTTATTTCGCCTCTTCAAAACTTTCGCACCATGGTATACATTTAAACCTATAGTATCGCGGGGTTCCGGCTCTTCTAGTAATAATCCCCCCCGACTTATATCCACACCGAGATATTCACCAATCAAAGTAATAAAAATACCACCTCCTATTATGCTATGTGGTCGCATCCCCCGAACCATAGCTGATAAATAATAACCCACACAATATGGTACACTTACAGCGCTCTGTGGGTCTCGAATACACATATGGTAAAACAAATCCTGTTCATTTACTTTTTCTTTGTTCTTACCCCTTTGTGTAATCGAATTAGCTAAAAACCTATGTATCACTCTTAATTCGGCTCTATCTATATCCAAATAAGAGTAATTTCCCCCTTTGAAACGGTGATGGCTTGTCATTTGACTCCACACACCGTGTGTATCAAAATTTTCATCTATCTTTCTACCGTTTAGTATCAATCCTCTACAATCGGCAGACGCTAACTCCTCAGGCGTATATATACGTAAAGCCTGAGCCATGTCCAGTAAATACATGTGGCGCATCGAACCGCCTAACAAAAATCTAATAAAAGAACGATCGGTTAAACTAGCTACCCGATCATTCAACTCTATACTACATAACAATTCTTCACACCATACTTTATATACAGGTCTACGTATGGTGAATAAACATATCCAGTCATTAAAAGAAGAATTACCATACCTCTGTACAAGTAATTCCCTAATTGGCCCGACCAATTCTACAGCTTCTAAGGGTCCCCATTCTATGACCCTCGGTACCTCAACAACCTTGGAATGAAGAGTATGCAAACCCCGTTGATATTTTGGATAATCTATCCAAAGTCTGTCAAATCTCAGGTTCGGGTGCAACTCTTCCAAGTGCATATCAGAAAAGGTCATGACTGGATGAGGTATATCCTGCTTGTAGTAGTTATCCACCTCCTGTTGTTCCAAATTCTCAGCAGGAGCATTGCGGGCTTGGGATGAAGATTCACCCCTTTCATTCTGCAAAACACATCAGACACAATTTTTGTGCATCCAAATATGCATTAGTGTCAGCAAAATCATCAATCAAAATAATTACAATGACATTATCAATTTATATCAAACTTAAGCTTATTTTCACATTTTTATCAAATCTACACTTTTTCAAATAAGCATATACGAAAATGTTCGCCAAGTTCATAAGCATTCAACTCAAATAACATGTCAAAATAATCATTACTAGCAATTAAACAAGTCTCAAATGGCATTATCTTTCAAAAATCAAGTTCATGAATTTTAGACTTGAAAAAGTCCACTTTAATTCTCAAAATCATGTTTAGGCTCAAAGTTTGGATCATTTAACTACCTAGACATGTTACACTACTCAATTTAGCAACAATTCATGACAAAAATCGGCCATAACCTGTTTATATCAAAAAGCCTCAAATTTGCTCAAGAACACAAACCCTAGATTACTCAAAATTTGAAGTTTAAGGCTTCTAATCATGTTAAACAGCATCAATCTAGGTTATACAAGCATAATACATAAACAATTTAAGCCTAATTACACTAAAAAACATCAAAATCAAATTGGGGAAAAATTTGCTCAAGAACATCAAATTTCGAATTAAATGGTGTTTAGGTGTAGAAATTTACCGTTTTTCTTGAGTAATTCTTAGATAGCATCCTTCTCAACATGATTTTAGCAAAAAATTTGGTGATTAACGGTTAAAAATTGGGATTTTTGGGGTGTTTTTGGGTGGTTTTTCGGGGTTATGTTCGCAGTATTTTTGGGTGGGGGAGTGAAACTGAGCTGTTGCAGCTCTTATTTTTTTTTTGTAATCCGGTCTCTCCGCGAGTCGCGGGGATTTACCCTCCAAACTCCGCGACTCGCGGAGTGTGGTATATATATATATATATATTTTTTTTTATAATCATTAACTTATTAAAACAATTAAGTAATTAATTTTAAAATTTTGTTTCCCTTGTTATTTAGGACGAGGTCGTTTCGGATCGATGTCCTAGTCCGTCCTTCGACAAAATTTTAAAATTTGTCTTTTTGTAGCGATTGTTTTAAAAGCTAAGATTTTTTTTTGGGTTTTTTCAATGTTTTTGGCATACTTTAATTCAATAAGATTAAAAATAATGATAATAAAAGTTCTCGTCCCTCCCTCGGGTAAAGCAATTTCGGTTCAAAGACCTAGTCTTCAACTTACGACGAATTTTAAAAATCATATTCTTAACTTAATGAGATAAAGTAAATTTTTGTTTTTAAATTCACACAACTTAAATATAAAATTCAAAATTAAAAATTCACACCAAACTTAAAATTTGAAATGCATAAAATTAAAAATTCATATTTTAAAAATTAAAAGTTCACACCAATCTTAATTTAAAAATTCATATTATAAATTCACACCAAACTTATATTAATTTTTCAAATATTTACAATTTTTAATATATTGTTTTTACAAAGTTTACAATATTAATTTAAGATTTAAATATTAATTTTAAAAACATGGTAAAAATAAAATTTAAAATCTTTTTGGCTTTTTATCCCACTTTAATCAATCAAATATTATCAAAAATATGCGCCCCTCTTTTCGGTAAAGTAATTTCGGTTCCAAGACCTAATTTAACTCATGACGAATTTTTGAAATATTTTGGTTTGATTGATTAAAGATATTTATACCTTAAGAATAAACGTTAAATTTCGCAGTGATGTAATAAATTTTTGAATGATATCAATTATTTCGGTCGCCAAACCTAATTTTATTCAATACCAATTTAATACTTTTTAGCGAACAAATTAGCGTTTATTATCAAAAGGTTAAAAATAAAAATAAAAATAAAAATAAAAACTGTACAGACATACCTGTGGAATAAATTTCTTAGTTATATGATCTATCCCATTCATAAGATAGTCGGTTTAATTGGTTTTCCATGGCTACATAGGCGTAACCTCGAGCATTCAGTGTCTTTTCTTCTAAACATATGAACGGTCCGTCTCTGCATAAAGTAACAAATTCGGTATTTGAATAGGTTTGATTATTGGAACATTTACCTCCATGTGACCATTTTCCGCATTTGTGACATCTTTCTAGGTGTCGTGCTCTTCTTTTCGCTGCGGATTTTGATTTTCCTTTACCAAATTGTGACTTATTATCTTCGCATCTGGATTCTTTTCTAACTCCGTCCATTCTTTCTCTGATTACTGATACTATTTCACTCGGTAGTATGTCATTATTTCTTTTAGTGATCAAAGCGTGTAGCATTAGACCATGGTTTAGTTCACAGGCAGTCTTCATTTTGTAAAAACCTAAAAAAAATAAAAATTCAGAATGGGGGAAGAAGACTAGTTCTTTAGGGTCTGCTAGGGAAAGACCATTCGGGTTCCATTTTCGAGAACTACACGAAAACAGACAATCTAACTCTAACATAAATACATATTATCCTTTAAAGACTTGATTCTCCCCACACTTAGTTAGCTGTGGTGTCGAAATTGTGATTAACTTCGTTGTCGACTTCCATCGGACCATGTATGTAATGTTTAACTCTGTGACCATTAACTTTAAATTCAATCCCATTTGAATTTATCAATTCTATCGTTCCGTATGGGAAAACTCTTTTGACTATGAATGGTCCAGACCATCTTGATTTCAATTTTCCAGGAAATAGCTTGAATCGTGAATTGAAAAGAAGAACTCTGTCTCCTTCTTTAAATTCTTTTGAACTTCTGATTCTTTTATCATGCCATTTCTTCGTTCTTTCTTTATAGATTAACGAATTTTAGTATGCTTTATGTCTTAATTCTTCTAATTCGTTTAGTTGACTTAATCGTAGACGTCCGGCTTCATGTAAATCAAGATTACATGTCTTCAAAGCCCAAAATGCTTTGTGTTCAATTTCTACTGGAAGATGACATGCTTTTCCATAAACAAGTCTAAAAGGTGTGGTTCCAATTGGAGTTTTGTAGGCTGTTCTAAAAGCCCAGAGTGCATCCTCCAATTTAATGGACCATTCCTTCGGATTTGATCCTACGGTTTTCTCTAGAATACGTTTTAAAGCTCGGTTGGTATTTTCAACTTGTCCACTTGTTTGTGGATGATATGCGGTGGAGATTTTATGAGTTACTCCATATCTTTTAAGAACTTTCTCAAGTTGATTATTACAGAAATGAGTACCCCGATCACTTATTAAAGCTTTCGGTGTTCCAAACCTTGCAAAAAGACGTTTTAAAAAGTTGACTACAACTCGTGCATCGTTAGTTGGGAGAGCTTGTGCTTCCACCCATTTAGATACATAATCAATGGCTACGAGTATATATAGATTATTATGAGATTTTGGAAATTGACCCATAAAGTCAATACCCCAAATGTCAAATACTTCACATACTTGGATGACATTTTGTGGCATTTCATCACGTTGACTTATTTTTCCGGCCCTTTGACATGCATCACAGGATTTGCAAAGAAGGTGTGCGTCTTTGTAAATTGTAGGCCAATAGAATCCAGCTTCATAAACTTTTATTGCTGTTAGTTGAGGCCCATAATGCCCTCCTGTTGGTCCTGTGTGACAATGGTTTAATATTTTACTAGCTTCATCTCCAAATACACATCGGCGTATTATTCCATCGGGATAACTTTTAAACAGATGTGGATCTTCCCAGAAATAGTGTTTTATATCACTGAAGAATTTCTTTCGTCTTTGGTACGATAATCCTTTTTCAAGGAATCCACAAACTAAGTAGTTTGTATAGTCTGCAAACCATGGGATTTCATTATAATCTATCTTCAATAGATATTCATCAGGAAAGTTGTCTTGTATGGCCGATTCATTTAGAACTTCTAACTCAGGATTTTCAAGACGAGAAAGATGATCAGCGGCGAGATTTTCTGCTCCTCTTTTATCTCGGATTTCAATAGCAAACTCTTGTAAGAGTAAGATCCAACGGATTAATCTTGGTTTAGCATCTTGTTTTGAAAATAGGTATCTAAGAGCAGAATGGTCGGTATAGACCACCGTTTTTGCTAGAACGAGATATGATCGAAATTTGTCAAAAGCAAAGACAATAGCAAGGAGTTCTTTTTCAGTAGTTGTATAGTTTGTTTGTGCTCCTTGTAATGTCTTACTAGCATAATATATAGGTTGAAATCGTTTTTCAATCCTTTGTCCTAAAACGGCTCCCATTGCAAAATCACTTGCATCGCACATTAGTTCAAATGGTAGATTCCAATTTGGTGTTATCATGATCGGTGCATTAGTGAGTTTTTCTTTAAGAATATTAAAAGATTTGATACACTCATCTGAAAAGATGAATGGCGCATCCTTTTCTAGGAGTTTATTCATAGGAGTGGCAATTTTAGAAAAATCTTTTATGAAACGTCGGTAAAAACCGGCATGCCCTAGAAAACTCCTAACTCCTCTAACATTGGTGGGATGTGGAAGTTTAGCAATTACATCTACTTTAGCTCTATCCACTTCAATTCCTTCTTTTGAAATTTTATGTCCAAGAACGATGCCTTCTTTAACCATGAAATGGCATTTCTCCCAATTAAGTACTAGATTTGATTTTTCGCATCTAATTAGCATTCGTTCCAGATTAACTAGACATGATTTAAATGTATCACCGAAGACTGAAAAGTCATCCATGAATACTTCCATGCATTCTTCTATCATGTCGTGAAAAATCGCCATCATACACCTTTGAAAGGTTGCAGGGGCGTTCCAATGTCCAAATGGCATGCGTTTGTAAGCAAAAGTACCATAAGGGCACGTGAATGTTGTTTTCTCTTGATCCTCGGGTGCTATTGGAATTTGAAAATATCCGGAAAATCCATCTAGAAAACAATAGTAGCTATTTCCGGCTAATCTTTCCAACATTTGATCTATGAAAGGTAAGGGAAAGTGATCTTTTCTGGTGGCGTCATTTAATTTTCTATAATCAATACATACACGCCATCCTGTTACAGTCCTAGTAGGAATAAGCTCATTTTTCTCATTTGTAATGACAGTCATGCCACCCTTCTTAGGTACGCATTGAACTGGGCTTACCCATGGACTATCAGAGATTGGATATATCAAACCTGCATCTAGCAGTTTAATAATCTCTTTCTTAACTACATCTTGCATATTAGGATTTAGTCTTCGTTGGCGTTGCACATACGTTTTATGACCTTCTTCCATAAGGATTTTATGTGTGCAATACGAAGGACTTATTCCTTTAATATCATGAATCTTCCATGCAATGGCTGGTTTATGAGCTTTCAACACAGAAATGAGTTGTGATTTCTCATTTTCAGTAAGAGAAGACGATATTATTACAGGTAATTCAGATTCACCATGTAAATAAGCGTATTCCAAATGGTTTGGAAGTGGCTTTAACTCTAATTTCGGAGGTTCTTCTATCGATGATTTGTATCGATATCTGTCTTCTTCTTTTAGCATTTGAATTTCTTCTGTTGTTGGTTCATATCCATTAGCTATAAGTGTAGCTAACATTTCAGCTTCATCAATTGGTTCATTACCTTCTCCTAAAGAACATTCTCCTGTTCCTTGTAATTCTGGAAATTCTTCTAATAATTCTGCATGTGCATCTATAGTTTGAATATAATAACATGTATCATCTGCAGATTGTGGTTATTGCATTGCTCTATCAACTGAAAAGGTAACACTCTCATCCTCTATACTTAGGGTCAGTTTCTTACCGAACACGTCTATCATTGCTTTAGCCGTGTTTAAGAATGGTCTTCCTAATATGAGAGGAACTTGAGAATCTTCTTCCATGTCCAAAACAACAAAATCTACTGGAAATACTAAAGTACCAACTTTAACTAGCATGTTCTCCATTATCCCTCTAGGATATTTTATTGATCTATCGGCTAATTGTATGTTTATTCTGGTTGGTTTCAATTCTCCAAGGTCTAGTTTAGCGTATAGTGAATACGGCATTAGATTTATACTAGCACCTAAGTCTGCCAATGCTTCTATTGAACTAAGACTACCCAGAAAAGATGGAATTGTGAAACTTCCTGGATCAGATAGTTTTTCTGTTATCTTATTCAACAGCACTGCTGAACAATTAGCATTCATAGTAACAGCCGAGAGTTCTTCCATTTTCTTTCTATTTGAGATTAGATCTTTCAAGAATTTAGCATATCTTGGCATTCCTGAAATCACATCAATGAAAGGAAGATTTACATTTATCTGTTTAAACATATCCAAGAATTTGGATTGCTCGGCTTCAAGTTTTTCTTTCTTCATTTTACTCGGGTAAGGAAGTGGTGGTTGGTATGGTTTAACATAAGGTTTATCCTTAACTGTGTTATTTTCATTAACCTTTTCAACTACCGGTTCTTTTTCCTTATCTTGATCAGGTTGTGGTTCTTGTGGAGTAGGAATAGTTTCATCAGAAGTTACAGGTATTTCAGGTGGTTTAAGTGTTGTACCACTTCTTGTGGTAATGGCTTTAGCTGTTTCATTCTGGGGGTTAGCATTTGTATCACTAGGTAGACTTCCCGGTTTTCTTTCACCTATTAACCTTGCTAGGTTGCTCACTTCTTGTTCCAAATTTTGAATCGAAGCTTGTTGATTTCTAAATGCTTGAGCATTTTGTTCATTAGTTTGTTTCTGAGATGTGAAAAACTGTGTTTGAGACTCAACTAGCTTTGATATCATATCTTCTAAATTTGGCTTTTTCTCGTCGGTTTGTGGTGGTTTAATCGGAAAAATAGGTCTTTGCTGATTGTAAGTATTGTTAGATACTTGTTGATTGCTAGGACCTTGTTGGTTGTTGTATGGAATATTTCGGTTATAATTCTGGTTTTGATTGTAAATCGGTCTTGGCGGTTGATAATTATTCTGATAATTATTTCCAGGCCTTTGGTTTATGTATGAAATATTCTCTCTTTGTTCCATTGTTAATTCAATACTGAGACAATCTTTTGTCAAATGTGGTCCTCTACACTGCTCACAACTAATTCGTATTGAGTGAATATCCTTAGTCATCTTTTCCATTCGTCTCTCCACAGCATCTATCTTTGCGGAAATGGAATCTAAGTCATGACTAGAATCGGCTCTAGCTGCTTTAGATGATCTAATGATATCTTTTTCTTGGTGCCACTCATGTGAGTGGGAAGCAGTGTTATCAATAATTTTGTAAGCATCAGTTTCGGTTTTCTTCATAATAGAACCACCAGCTGCTATATCTATGTCTTTTCTTGTAGTGATGTCGCATCCTTGGTAGAATATTTGTACTATTTGACAGGTGTCTAAACCATGTTGCGGACATCCTCTTAATAACTTTCCATATCTTGTCCATGCCTCATATAGAGTTTCATTTGGTTTCTGTGTAAACGTAACAATTTCTGCTTGAAGTCTTACGGCTTTAGATGCAGGAAAGAATTGTTTAAGAAATTTGTCAACTAAAACGTCCCATGTATCGATCGCCCCTTCAGGTAACGATTCCAACCAATCTTTGGCTTCTCCCTTTAAAGTCCAGGGAAATAACATGAGATATATCTGTTCATCCTCCACTTCTCGGATTTTAAATAGTGTGCAGATCCTATTAAAGGTACGTAGATGTTCATTTGGATCTTCCTTCGGCGCACCACTAAATTGGCATTGATTAGTCACCATGTGTAGAATTTGTCCTTTGATTTCATAATCTGGCGCATTAATGTCTGGATGAGTAATTGCGTGACCTTGGCCAGTGCGTTTAGCTCTCATTCGGTCTTCCAAACTTAAAGGTTCCAGATTCTCCATAATTGAATTTGTTGAATCGGTATTACTAGATGATTCTGATTTAATGGTTCGTTCCTCAACAATCTCTGTTTGAATGATTGGTGGTTCCGGAGGAAAGTTTAATGGTTCAGGATCTACGAACCGTTCCTGAATATTCTCTGGATTCTCAATTGTGAGGTTGGGTTCAAAAAATGGATTATCGGAAATTTGAACTGAAGTACTTGGTCGACTGGATGACGATTCTAAAGAAAAATCAACGGCGGTTATATTTGCTAAATGTCTTGATCTAGTTACAGGTGGTGAACGTACAAAAGGTGATGAACGTCTTGCTCGGTGCATTCACTGAATATCCTATTAGTTTTTTAAAAAGGAAAGAAAAATTATAATAAGTTATCCAATCAATAGACTTTTCTGATTTTGCCCACGTTTTGAATAGCCAAAAGATGCAGCAGAGGGGCAGGATTCGTTTGGTCTCAATATAATTGAGGACTGTTTGGCTCCAATAACCCGGTCCACGTACAAATCCAACTATTACTACGAACCAGAAAATTTTGATGTCTATTAATTTAACCACTCAAAATAAATTTTCGTAATTTTAAGAAATTTAGATAAGAAGTAGAAAAAATTCTAAGTCCTAAAAACTAGAATGGCGAGAAATAAGAAAGAAAAAGAGTTCGTCGCAAAAGGTCGAAAAAGAAAAAATGGTTGAAAAATAAAAGGTGACGGAAAAATAAAAGAAACTTATAAAAACTTAAAAATACTTGACTAACCTAACCTTATTACTACAACTAACTTAAAATTATAATCGCAAATTGATATTACTAATTGGAATGATAATTGATACATAGTAAAAGGTGTCTAAAAATATTAAAGCTTACAGGAAAAACTAAATCCCAAATGGAAATAACTTAAAAAGAAACTAAAACTTAAAAAGGCGTCGCAAAATTCTAAAGCACCTAAATCTTAGTCTAAAGAAAAAGCACTTAAGGAATTCTACGGCAAAGCCTAAAAATATAGGAGTAAAAATGACTATGGCAAAAACTAAGTTTAAAATTAAATATGAGCTAAAAATACAAATATTACGCTACAACGATTAAAAAGGGACAAAATATAAAAATATACAAAAAGTTGTAAAAATTACAATTTTTATAAAAATATTATTTTTATATTATTTATTTTATTAAACTATTAATTTTACAATTTAATTAAACTTAATAAACTAAAATATAAATTAAATAAAACTTAAATTAAAATAAAACTTAATTATAATATTAATAATAATTAGGGTTAATAATAATAATAATAATTAATAATCCGTAATAAATGCTGAATTAGGGTTCTGTCTCATGTCAGAGCATCTCCGCGACTTGCGGTATTTAATGCTTCAAACCCCGCGACTCGCGGGGTTCAGAAATTCAGTTGACAGATTTAAATATTCGACGCGTTTTTTTTTTCTTTATTTTTTTTTTATTTTCTGTTTTCTGTTTTTAAATAAATAAAAGATATTAAAATAAAACTTATATTTTTATAAACTAAAATAAGAATAAAGAAACTTATAAAACTTAAATATTTAAAAAAAAAAAATACTTATATTTTTGTTTTTCTTTTTATATTTTCGAATATTTAAAACGTATTTTTACAAAAACGAATTTTAATAAAAGTTAACTAAAAATCTTTTTTTTTTTTTATATATTAGCGTTCCGCTTCCGGCTTTTAAGATAAGTTCCCCGGCAGCGGCGCCAAAAATACTTGATGTTATGCGAGGTGTATATAAAATAGCTTTATATTTTACTAGGAAAAACTATTAAATACGATACAATTTTACACAAGATATTTATTTATTTATAGAATGGATATACTTAAACCTTACTACAACACTTATAGGCAGTGTACCTAATCGTACAGTAGTGTAGTTTTTAGTAAGTCCAGTTCGTTCCACAGGGAAATCTTTAAAGAAAGCGTAACGCTATATTAGTTTACTTTTATAAAAATACAAACATATATATAAGTAATATTATTATTATAAAGGGGGGTTTTTACCGTTTAATGACCGGTTTGTCGATTTTAAGACTTTAGTCGCAGTTAAAACCTAATGTAAAATATTAAATAAATAAAAGACTTAATTTAAAGTGTAAAGTAAATAACGATAATGAAATTGCGAATAATAAAAGTGCGATAAAATAAACTTACGATAATTAAAAAGTACGATAATTAAAAGTGCGATTAAATAACAATAAATAAAAGTGCGATAATTAGAAGTGCAATTAAATATAAAATGAAGGAAATTAAATATGAAATAAAAGAATTATGCTTATTTAAACTTCCGTAATCATGATGTTTGACGTGTTTATTTTAGTTTTATGCCCATGGGTTAATTGTCCTTTGTCCTGGATTATTTAATCTGTCCGTCTGGTTTTTGTCCATAACAGTCCATTAGTCATAAATATAAAGTGCGAGTGTCCTCGTCAAATTATTATTATACCCGAAGTTAAATATTCCAACTAATTGGGGATTCGAATTGTAACAAGGTTTTAATACTTTGTTTAATGAATACACCAGGTTATCAACTGCGTGTAAACCAAGGTTTTACTACTTTGTTAACAATTACACCAATTACCCTTGAATGTAATTTCACCCCTGTTTTAATTATTCTAGTGGCTATTAATCCATTCCCGTGTCCGGTTAAATGAACGATTATTCGTACATATAAATACCCCGCCCATCGTGTCCGATTGAGTGTATATGGTAATTTATAGGGACGCCCAATTGTAAATCTTTATATTAACATTAACAAACTTTCATTTAGTTAAACAAATATAAAGCCCATTAATAGCCCATAGTCTAATTTCCACAAGTGTCGTTCTTTTGTCCAAACCCCAATTATGGTACAAAGCCCAATTACCCAATTTTAGTAATTAGCCCAACATCATGATTACTTCGTTTTAAATAAGCATAATAATAACTTAGCTACGAGACATTAATGTAAAAAGGTTGAACATAACTTACAATGATTAAAAATAGCGTAGTGTTACACGGACAGAATTTCGACTTACACCCTTACAACATTCGCTAACATACCCTTATTATTAGAATTATAATTAAAATTAAAATTAAAATATAAATTATATATATATATATATATTTTACGTATATATGAGAGAAGAGAGAAATAGAATATGAAAAATGATCAGAATTCGGTTTGCTTTATAGGCAGAGTTGATTTTTGGGGCTCCGCGACTCGCGGTAAAATCCTCTTCAAACTCCGCGAGTCGCGGAGAATGAATTTACAGCTCACACCCTTGGAGTCTTTCTCTACCGACGGTTTTATAATTTATATATAATATATATATAATTAATATAATTAATTATATATTATATTATATTTATATACATAGTTAACTTGTAATTTTTAGTCCGTTGCGTCGAGCGTTAAGAGTTGACTCTGGTCCCGGTTCCGGATTTTTGAACGTCCTTGCGTACAATTTTATATTTTGTACTTTGCGTTTTGAATCTTGTACTCTTGTAATTTCGAGACGTTTCTTATCAATAATTGGAACCTTTTTGATTGTCTTTTGTACTTTTGAGCTTTTTGGTCGTTTGCGTCTTCAATTCGTCGAATCTGTCTTTTGTCTTCACCTTTTATTATTTAAACGAATATTACTTGTAAATAGAACAATTGCAACTAAAAGCTTGTCTTTCTTGAGGAATAATGCTATGAAATATATGTTCATTTTTAGCAATATCAAACTCAATGACTCGAATGCAACGTTCTTCGAAATGTGCTATGAAAGACTCCAAGTAATATCTTTAAAATGAGCAAATGCACAACGGAAGATTTCTTTAACACCTGAGAATAAACATGCTTTAAAGTGTCAACCAAAAGGTTGGTGAGTTCATTAGTTTATCATAATCATTTATTTTCATCATTTTAATAGACCACAAGAATTTCATTCCCAGTTCTCATAAATATACGTCCCATGCATAGAGACAAAAATAATCATTCATATGGTGAACACCTGGTAACTGACATTAACTAGATACATATAAGAATATCCCCTATCATTCCTGGATCCTCCTTCGGACATGATATAAATTTCAAAGTACTAAAGCATCCGGTACTTTGAATGGGGTTTGTTAGGCCCAATAGATCTATCTTTAGGATTCGCGTCAATTAGGGTGTCTGTTCCCTAATTCTTAGATTACCAGACTTTAATAAAAAGGGGCATATTCGATTTTGATAATTCAACCATAGAATGTAGTTTCAATTACTTGTGTCTATTTCGCCAAACATTTATAAAAGCGCATGTATTCTCAGTCCCAAAAATATAAAGGGTAAAAAGGCAAATGAAACTCACGCATATAATTATTGTAAAACAGTTATTAAAACAGTGCATGTATTCTCAGCCCAAAAATGTAATGAGTAAAAGGGAGCAAATGAAACTCACACATATAAATATTGTAAAACAGTTAATAAAGCATTTGCATGTATTCTCAGCCCAAAAACATAAAGAGTAAAAGGGGCAAATGAAACTCACCATACTGTATTTCGTAGTAAAAATACATATAACATCATTGAACAAGTGCAAGGTTGGCCTCGGATTCACGAACCTAAATTAATTATATATAATTATGTGTTGGTCAATATTTGTCTAACAAATTAGGTCAAGTCATAGTGTACCACAATCCTAATGCTCGAGACTAATATGCAAAAGTCAACAAAAGTAAATTTGACTCAAAATAATTTCCAAAAATCTATACATGATTAATATATAGTTTAAATATCGTCGTTTTATATTTTTAAATATTTTTAAAAGATTTATTAGAGTAATAATATAATTTATTTATTAATAAATAAAATTTTATATTAAATTTATGTAATAAAATATACTTTTATATATATTAAGTAATAAAATTTATAGGGTTCATTTAGTATCAAAAAGATAATATGATAGGTATTATTAAAGTAAGTAATTACACGTAGTAAAATATGTTTGTATCACATATTTATTTGATAAAATAATATCTATAATGATAGTAAGTAAAAGTTGTATTATTTTGTAATAAAAATTATTATTATAAAAAATATATTATTATAAAAATATCAATATTTATAATTACTAAGATGACATTATGATAAAACGATAATTCTAATTATGATAACTTTAATATTTACGATAATTTTTAATATTATCTTTAAAATAATAATTCTATTTAAAATAATAATAATAATGATATTTTATAGTAACAATGACATTTCTATTAAAATGATAATTTTTGTTAAAATGATAGTTTTAATACTAACGATACTTTTAATAATAATAGTAATGATAAAAATAATAAGAACGATAATTTTACCGAAATCAATATCTTATAATATTTTAATTTCATCATGATACTCTTACTCATTATTTCCTAATCGTTTCGTTTAATAGCTTTTAATCGTCTTTTATATCGTGTTTATAATAATGATAATAATAGTAATCAAAATAATTAGGTGTTACCAATATTTGTTTTAATTACACTTATATTAATAATGATAGTTACTATAACATTATTAACGATAATACTAATAATTATCTTAATGATAATATAGTAATAATAATAATAATAACAATAACAATAACCATTTTTAAATAATGATATATATATTAATAATGATAATAATAATAATAATACTAATAATAATAATAATAATAATTGGATAATAATAATAATACTAATTATAACTTTAACGATAATAACGATAGTAATAATAAAAAAAAATAACAATTTTTAATGATAAATCCCTTTTATTGATAAAGATAATAATAATGATAATAATAAGATAAAACTAGAACGACGATAAAAAAACGACGATAATAATAATCATTTTTAATAAAAATATAGAAAATTCAATTGATTATAACTTCTAATCCGTTCATCGAAACCATTCGATATCTAAAGGAAAAGTTCTTAATTTTTCGCTAGCTTTCCAAGGACATGCATATCTTATACCTTATCTCAACCGCAAGTGTAACTAATTCAATATTCAACCTAACCTGTCTAAGGGCAATATCAAAAATACAAGCATGCATAATCCTAAATACTCGAGCACTAGTCAGGGATACACTATTAGTATGTAAAAGTTAAATTATGAGTACTCACGTATCAATATTGAGATTCAATATTGCAGGAAAGGTATGTAGACGCAACGGAAATGATAAACACTATATTGACCTCACGAGCATACCCATGAACCATACTCAATCACCTCCATAGCTATAACCCATAATTTCCTTAATCCTATCCTACTCGAAAAACAATTTCGAAATCACTCGGACAGCACTCCGTCGTAATATTTTATATATACTAATAATATCTTGAAATAATACGGAGTAAATATATATGTACATCGATTGAGAGAGTTTAGAGAAAAATATTTTCAAGTTTCTATGAAATAATGAAACCTATTGAATTCTATTTATAATAGATTTTTGAATTATTAAAGTGAATTATTAAAGTATGAATTATTAAAGTGAATTATTAAAGTATGAATTATTAAAGTGAATTATTAAAGTATGAATTATTAAAGTGAATTATTAAAGTATGAATTATTAAAGTGAATTATTAAAGTTAAAGTAAAGTAAAAATAAAGTAAAGGTAAAGTTTAAGTATAGTAAAAGTATAAAATTATGTACGTATAATACGCGTATAAATATATATAATATTAATTTAAATTGTTATATATATTTAATAAAATAAAATATAAATATCGTTATCTTTATCATACTAGTTAAGTAATGAGTTGTAAAAAGAGATTCTAGATATTTATAAAAGTTATATACGTTTTAATAATAAAGTTATTTTTAAATTGAAAACGTTTTTGTACGTTTGAAACTAAATAGATCAATCGAGTCTTTATGAGATTCAATCTTCCACTATCCTTTGTCTAGTTCTCAATGATTGACAATTTATTCTTATTTATAAATCACTTTACCATTTTTCGAATATTGTTAAAATGGAAAGATTTCTCAAATCAACGTGGGCCTTTCAACAGAGACTTGTAATCATAATTCAATATATCTGATAATTCAATCATTTGATCTTATCTTCTAATTCCATTGATAAACATTTTGAAACATATACAATCATATAAAGTATTTAATCTAATATTTTGTTTACGTTTCAAGTTATAATATATATACACATATACATATATAATCATATTCGTTTAATGGTTCGTGAATCGTTGGAACGTGGTCGAGGTTGAATGAATGTATGAACATAGTTTAAAATTCTTGAAATTTAACTTAACAAATATTGCTTATCGTGTCGGAAACATATAAAGATTAAAGTTTAAATTTGGTTGGAAATTTCCGGGTTGTCACATTTTGGTTGACACTTTAAAGCATGTTTATTCTCAGGTACGAATTAAGTCTTCCGCTGTGCATTTGCTCAATATAAGGACATTACTTGGAGCCGATCATCGCAATGGGACCAAATGTTGATGACTTCGTCCAGGTGGATTAGGACGGGTCATTTCAGTTGGTATCAGAGCGGTGGTCGTAGCGAACCAGGTCTTGCATTAGTGTGTCTAACTAGTAGTTGTTAGGATGCATTAATGAGTCTGGACTTCGACCGTGTCTACATGTCAAAAGTTTTGCTTATCATTTCTAGTCAGAAATCATCTGCTTATCATCCTTAGGAAATTACCTGCTTATCATTCATAAGTCTAGACACGTTTTACTACATTTACTGCATTGATAGTGTATAGACGAATTCTTATCTTAGCATATCTGTTATTACGAACTTTGACTGATATCTTTTCAAAGATTCTCCGTAATTTACGGGATTTTGGTATTATATATACATATGTAAATTATGTATTGAAGAGAACCAAATCTAACTCCTATAATCTATTCCATACCATAAATTCATTTTTTTCCATTATACAAGATGGATTCCGCATCTAGTTCGAATTCTTCAGATTCCGACAGTTATGCCGATATGGATTTCCATTCGAGCTCCGAAAGCAGCGTCACCGGAATGGATCAACCAATTTCCCATCATCTATTCTGGATGAATTGGGGATGGGTTCGTAATATACTAAATCACTGGAGACAAGAAGAAGGTGATCCATTCCATCCACCAAATTGCCCTCTTGGCGATGAACCTGAAGCACTTACCGGCGAACCTATTCGAAACACCATTTTCTCTCTCATTTCTAGAGTATCTCGTCACGATTATATACTATCCCATATTACAAATCTTGTTCATTCGCTCGCTCCAACCGCCAATCATCCCGGTGTACTAGCAGAAGTTAACGAACTTCGCGCTCGCGTGACGGCTTTGGAGAACATGGTGCGAAGGTTGCAAACACCAGCAGCAGCACCAGCAGCATAATCAGCACCACCATCAATAATACCATCATCACCACTAACAAACAACATCCGCATCACATGTCTCGACATCATAATCTGTCCCACAAACATCAACATCATACGCACCATAGATACCAAGGAGTACCAACAATAATGAACGATGAAGTATTGATCCATAACTTCATTGATATTCTGTGAAGAATATGTGGTTTCAAAAAGTTTTAGAGATTTCTTATTCTAGCTCAAACCGAAAAGCAAATGAGATTAATATCATATTAACTCATTAAATTCATGATTTCATCTGAAGAAAATATATATGTATATATGTTTTCATAAAGATTGTAATTAAAAGTTCTTTTGTACAAAATAATAATGGTGAAAAAAATTTTTTAACTGGTAGGTAATACCCGAGGAATAATTAGATTTCATCTTAATAAGTTACATTGTATATTCGTCGAAGCTAATTCAACAGTCATTTACTATCCTACTTACAACCACCGATATACGTATCCGTTCACCGCAGAATAACCATTTTAATTCAATTTCATATTTGGATTTTGACTTCCCAGAATCCAACAAGTGGCATAAGAAGAAAACATATGACAAAATAAAATCTGTTAGAAACAAACAAATTAACTATGAAAATTTTTGTTAAGAATCCACGCTAACTGTTCCAGCTAACTGTTCCTAGCTAACTGATTACATTTTATTTATCGCAATTTAATTATAGCACTTTTATTTATCATCATTTAATTTCTGTAATTATTGTACACACTTTAAATATCGGGAAACGTATACAATGTTTTGACATATCATATCGACGCATCTATATATATTATTTGGAATCACCATAGACACTCTATATGCAGTAATGATCGAGTTCTCTATACATGGTTGAGGTTGATTCTACAATAATATATATAGTTTGAGTCGTGATCGAGTCTGAGATGTATACGGGTCACGACACGTATTAATTAATTCGTATATTATATATTAAACTATATATGAATTATTGGACTGTTACTGTGGACTATCGACTGTGGACTAATGATATTGGACAATTAAAATGAATTAAAATATTAATTATAACATATGAAACTAAACATTTCTTCAAGATTGCCACTTGATTTCATCTTAAACCTCATTGTATCTCGACGATTACAATCAGCGTTCAAATCTATCATGAATCTTAAAAATACCTCAATCGAAAGGATAAACCAACCGCACTTCATCTACGGAAGAAAAGATTGATGCATATAGTTATGCACCTGAAAAACCCTCGGAAACTGAGTAAACGTTTGACACGTATCTGTTCTAGTTCCTTTGACATTGTTATTACCGAAGATCATTTTGCAATCCCTTTCCAAAGTAGCTAATTTTGTCACAGCTCCAGCAAGTCAACTCTGACTTTTCATCCGAAACAACTTTATTATAACCGCGATATATATGCGTACTCTTTATTGTTACTGGGGAACCTTTTATATTCCACAATATTACCATCAGCGATAAATCATTCTAAAAAAAACACAATTCTCCTGAAACTACCTCGATTTGATAACCGATGACTCAGATCAGTTAACTTTGAAAACGCTGATGAAGCAGCATGTTGTAGATGATCTTAATGGACAAAAGTTTGATGATAAAGAAAGGAGTGTTAGGAACGCTCGATAGAAAATTTAGTACCGAAAAGCGGATTATGCGAAACTATGAAGAAAGCCGTGGATAAATCACAAAGAATAAGTTTGCCTTCAAAGAATCCAAATGATTCTGTGCCTGCTGAAATCGTTAGCAAACATCTTATTTCTCATTCTAAACCTTCACAGACACATCTTCTTCATCATCCATTGATATTAGAAATTCTAAGATATTCTCGTATGTTCTATTATAAATATCCTCCATATTTTTGGCGATATTTTCACAACTATTCTTATCTGAGATCATTTATCTCTCCGTAATATTTGCAACATAAAAGAAACTGTGTTAGTTTCTAAATTCTAAAACCTTCGAGTTTAAAATATGAATGTTTTGAAGTAGTGTTGGGAACTGAAGCATGGATTAGTATAATATAATGACACTTGATCAACGTCATTATATTACAGTAAGTCATGCTGAGTTTCTAATGAAGCATGATGATTCACAGTACCATCATCATGTGCCATTTACACGACTCTTACATTCTATCTAATCTCTAAACATATCAAGAGAATATTTTTCTGGTCTTCTCCAGGGTATTCTGGTAATTTAACAAATCAAAATCGTTCTATTACCATTTTCTTCTTAGAGCATTAGCTATGTTCATTCTGAATTTCATATCTACGAATTCCGGACCATTACTCGCTTGACTCGAAGTCGGGAAGAGAAAACGAAAGCATGAAGCTCCGAAAAATAATGAAGAATATAAACTTCGATAATAACCCCGAAATTACAAACCGTGTATATCGATGCAGATAGCAATATAGAGACACGGGAGAATTAGAAACACTATAAACACAAGAGTATAGTAGAAGTAAATAGAATCTTCTGGTGGTAGATGAAAAAGAAGAATGACAGATATAAAAGTTAGGAGTATATCAAGAATCAGGACTGGATGGAGCATATTGATGAATGCTTTAAAGTAAGAATCAAGGGAGAAAGAATAGAAGGTGTGAGTCGTGGAAAATAAGGAAACGAAGGGGTGAATTTATAGTGAAATATCCGACAGAGCAATCGAAACAGATTATTGCATATAATCAAAGAAGATCCTGATTTCCTTAATCACCAAAGAACCAAATCTTATTACGTAAGATTCTCTTTAAATCCCTTAAATCCCGAAAATCAATCATAACTACGTCATCGGTTAAGACGAATATATTTTACTCATCTCACTCTTTTACGATAGTCTCATTTATATTCTTCGCATAATCGAATCGTTTTATCTACATTACTCAATGATGATAAAACTCCATTATCACCTTATATTTATCATGAAAACCATCTTATTGTTATCCATAACAACCTCTATCAAATTTCGGGGACGAAATTTCTTTAACGGGTAGGTACTGTAATGACCCGGAATTTTCCGACCAAATTATACTTATGAGATTAATATTTACATAAATTAAACCATACCAACATGATAAGCAATCCAAATTGTTGAGACTTGTGTTTTTAAAAAGAGTTTTACACAACGTTTGACCGTCCAATATGACCGATGATATCACGAACTATATAACATACGATAATTATACGTTTGTGTATATATATGTATTTATATATATTTAACATGATCTAAGGATGGTTTAACATCTCATTGTGTACTAATGACAATGAGATATAAGTATATTTTGAAATTACTAACTTAAGTTTTCAAAACGATAACTATACATTCTTTGATATATATACTTATAATCTATAATGCTTATACATGTATCGTATATATAATGTATTTAATCACTTTTTAAGGACTTAAATACATAAAACAATATAAGTATATTCACAAAAGATAGCTATATTTGAATTCTTGTTCCGTTTCCTCAAGATTTCTATACGTATATGTAGGGTATATGTACCCGTATCATACCCAGCTTCTACACGAATTTACTATTGGTATATACACATCAAATCAACATCCTAATCAACATTATTACTGCCCTATATATGAGGTAACTAGAATTTGTCAAGTAGTATGAATTATTAGTAAGAAAACAAAATTAGGAATCCTTTTCTTTCTTTATAAACTAAAAACGTTTTTATAAATGAACACCATTTCTTCACTCCATTTTCTCATACCTACACCCTCATTTCTCTCTCAAAATACTCCTAACTTCATACTTGATCATCTCTAAGCATTTTACCCATCATTTAGCTTCAATTACAAGCCTTAAACACCATAATAAAACTCTTTCAAGAACACATCAAAATAACCACCCATTTGAAGAAGTTTACTTCCAACCTTTTGATCTAACTCCACCACTCTTTGATTCCAAGATTATTTCTTATCTTTTGCAGTAACTTTGTCCAAGTAACTTGAGGTAGTAACCTTGTTCATAATCTTATTCAATTCATATTCATATAGTTATCTTATTTTGTGATATAAAATTTTAAAAACAAGAACATAGTTTGAATGATTTCAAACTTGTTCGCAAACTAAATAGATCCTTCTAACTTGACTTTTAAAACACTTCAAGACCTGTAATATATCATAATGATATGCTAACCTAACAAGATATAACTTGGTTTTACAAAGAACATCTTAAAAACAGAATCTACGTCGTCGGAGTGCAACCGGGGGCTGTTTTTGGTTGGATAATTAAAAACCATCTTGAACTTTGAATTGGAAGTTCATGTTCTGGAAAAATGATATTTCTTATGAATATGTTAACACATAAAAATTTCATGGTTTAACTCAAAGTGTAAGTATTTTTAGAAAAATGATCATTAAATGTTGTTTTTATGATGGAAAATGATCACTTTCATAAGTTTCACCAAAGTTTGACCTATAACCTATGATTTCGAATACAAACTAAGGTATTTTCAGTTCATATTCTTAAAATTTGACTCGATCCAAGGAAGTGGCAAGTTGAACCAACAAAAACGGAGTTGTAATGAAGAAACTACGACTAAAACAAGATTGGGTATTCGAAGCTAGTTTAGCGACGAAAATATTTGGAGAAAAAGTAAATTAATCATATCTTTTCTAATTAATATGATATTTTATATATAATTACTTATGATTTGATTTTATATATTTCAGGACCACCCGTAAACAACACGAGAAGATTAATCATAAGACCTCATGATTGTACGCAACACGTCATTTGACAACACGGTACTTTATGTACGCAACACGTCATTTGACAACATGGTACCATGGGTCGAGATTAATTCTGATCAATACGAATACGATGGGGTCTTTATTTATTTTATTTAAACAACTAATTGTGGACCACTAACATCGGACTGCTAACTACGGACTAAGAAAATATTAAAAGTATTAAAAGTATATATATATATATATATATATATGTAACGATTACTTAAAAAGAAAATATGTTGATATATTATATATATGGTTAGGTTCGTGATATCTATCGGAGACCAAGTCGAATTAAATACCTTCAAGGCAAAATGTGAGTTTCATTTGCTCCCTTTTTAATTGCTTTTGCAATATATATTTTTGGGCTGAGAATACATGCGCTGCTTTTATAAATGTTTACAAAATAGACACAAGTACTTAAAAATATATTCTACGTTGAGTTGTACCACTGGCATATTTCCCTGTAGCTTGGTAACTACTATTTACATGGGTATTGTAAATGCGAATCCTGTTGATAGATCTATCGGGCCTGACAACCCCAACCGGACTGGACGACCAGTATTCAACGGTTGCACAGTACTTCGTTTTGGTGACTACACTTGGTACGGTGTAGTGAGATTTCATAATAAAGGGAATATGCGACGTTGATTAAATGTTAAGTATGGTTACCAAGTGCTCAACCACTTAGAATGCTTTACATACACTTGCGAGTGTATTATGTTTATGATTATGAAATCTTGTGGTCTATTAACATATTGAAATGATTGTTATGATGAACCTATGAACTCACCAACTTTTTGGTTGACACTTTAAAGCATGTTTATTCTCAGGTACGAATTAAGTCTTCCGCTGTGCATTTGCTCAATATAAGGACATTACTTGGAGCCGATCATCGCAATGGGACCAAATGTTGATGACTTCGTCCAGGTGGATTAGGACGGGTCATTTCAAAAACTTATATTTTCCTTTCGAATAAATATAAAGTTTTGGCTAACTAAATTAAATCTAATTTTCATTGGATTATATTTAAATTGTTACTAGTCTTTAAGTATTTAAATTGAAACCCAACCCAGTTTTGACCTTCGCCAAAACCCAAATCATAACGGTTTCCCTTTTTACAATTTCACTATTATATGACTAGTGATATTACCCAAACCACCAAACTTTACTTTTAATTTAGTGTTAGTAAATTATTCGTAAATTCATCTAGATCACTTTTAATGTTGAAGTTTAATTTATATAAATAAAAATAACTTTCGTTATTTTAATCTTACAAATTAAGTGACAGGGGTTAAATATCCAAATACATAATAATGGTTCTTTTAATTAGGCTCAATGTTAAAAATACTAAAGTTACATTTTAATTTTTACAAATGATAACAATCCATTTCACTTGGGGCTCTACATCTAAGCAAACACTAGGGAAATTAGTTACTCATTATACTAAGGTAAACATGAAAATATAAATGTACAAACATAATAATAACGATAAAAATTGATAACGATAATTTTAATGGAATATACTTACGAAAGTCTTCACTCTCATTTACTTTAAATGGTAGAAAATTACAATAACACACCCTTTTAGCGCGTACAATAATACCCTTAATCACGAACAATACACCCTTAAAACTGAAACTATCCTAAAATTTGAACCTTGAAACTAAAATTAATACAGAGTACAAAAGATTACTAGAAAATAATATTGATGTATACTGTGTTGTAAATATGTATGTTATATGGATCTCTTGAACTGTGTACTAACTCCTCTCACTGTATGTATATCTTCTTCTGTGTAAGTAGTACTCGTATATAACATCTGAGAAGTTGATCAAAAGTAGTAGGTAAATTGAGTGCACACTGCCTTTCTTGCTGTACCACTGAAAAAAGAAGTTATATTAAACTAAAAAGCAGCCGTCCCATTTGTATTTGAATCTGGATCTGGACAGGATCTTACGCGTTTTGTGTAGACGCCCACACGATCCGCGTAAGACTTAAATACTACGCGTTTCGCGTAGACATTCACACGTTTCGCGTAGGAGTAGTTTACAGTTTTCTTATTTTTTTTTTATTTTTTTGTCGTTTGTTCTATGTTGATCCCATATTTACGTATATCGACTTGGAACTTTTCATTTGAACTCTTCTCTTCTATCATCTTGAACTTGCATTCGGGTAAACATTATCTTGATACATATTTGGTTTAAATCCGTCATTTTATCGTTGTTTTATCAAACTTCAAGCTCGTGTTTACTTTTGTCATTTTTCTCGTGAATAATACATTTGAATGTCTTCGTTTCGGTAAAAGCTGATGAAATATAAATGATATTGCGTCAGAATATATGTAAGTTTAACGCAATATCACCCAGTCCTTTTACATTTTTCGCAGACCACGTTGCAGTACCCAGTGTGATGCTTGTAGCATCTCTTGCACTGCGGCAGACTACCCTTGTAGTTAGAGTTCGAGTTAGTGTTCGGGTTGGGGTTGTTTCCCCTGAAACCTTCATGTCACTTAGCCGAGTTTTGATCATAGGTTCTCCCCTTATTGTTGTCCCACTTACGCTTCTCACTGCTAACCCCCGATTCGGATTTTGCCTTTTCCGGTTCATCGCTGATAATTTAGTTCATTAAGGTGTGCGCCATGCGCATTGCTTCCGGGACATCAGCTGGCTTAGAAGAGGTGACATTTCCCTTAATGGTCTTAGGAAGTCCCTACAAGTACCTTTCCATTCACTTAAACTCTGGGGTAACCATCGTGGGACACATCAGAGCTAATTCCAAATACCTGCGGTTGTAACCATCAAGATCGTTTCCTACCACTTTCAGTCCCCAAAACTCAGTTTCCATCTTCTGTATCTCCGTTCTGGGGCAGTACTCTTCGATCATAGCCCCCTTAAATTCCTCCCACGGGGTAGCATACGCCTCATCAATACCCTTAGCTTGAGCAAGTATGTTCCACCAGGTTAGTGCGCCGTCCGACAGCATACATGAGGCATACTTTATTTTGTTCGTCTCTGAGCAGTTGCATACACGGAACACCGATGCTAATTTCTCAAACCACCTAGTGAGACCAACTGGCCCCTCAGTACCACTAAAGTTGTGGGGCTTGCAGCTTTGGAATTCCTTATAAGTACACCCATTACGAATGGGCTGGTTAACTGGTGGGGCTTGGGGGTTCATTTCCGCTAAAGCTGCGGCTACTCGTTCAGTGATCATTTCTTCGATCTGTGCTGCTGTGGGCGTTGATCTTCCGTTGGCCATTGATGTTCTAAACAAAAATTTTGACTCAAGTTAAAATCCAATATTCAAATAATAATAATATAGTATATGGTAACCAACATGGAATCAACACAACACATGTTAATTAAGTAATGCAAATAGATTCAGATACCACAAAATCATCATACAGTAATGTAAATAGAACACCGTACGAAAATTAAACAACGCAAAGTTCCATTCATTAATAAAAAGTTGCATACATTCGCATAAGATTCGTACAATACATGAGTGAAACATGAAACTACAAACGGGATTACATAAGGAAATCTAATACAAAAGCCCTATAGTGACGGTGGGTAAAGGATGTCCATCATGTGGGACACCTGGTCCTCGAGCTCAGTTACCCGAGCACGGAGGATATCTACCTCCCTCGTCAGTTCCTCGACAGAGGGAGAGGCTGATGGAGCAGGCGGTGCTGATGGTACAGGTGGAGCTGGTGGCGCAGACGATGCTGGTGGAGCAGGTGGTGCAGACTGTCCGGCACCAAAAGTAGATGCTGCATAACGGGGAGTCTTAAGTATGAATGGATCAGCAGGGTACGGTACAAGCCACTTACGGGCGGTAACCCTAGTCCTCAGTCCACATGCGTTAACCAACGACCTACCTCCGTTAACCCCTGGAATAACGGTACCGTCGACACGATACCACTTATTTGGCGGGGTAGAGGGTGGCTGCACGGGTGCCTCCTCAGGGTCCTCGTCGGAATCATCGCCACTAGAGTCGTCGGATGATGAGTCGTCGGGTGGTGAGTCGTCGGAATCATCTGAAGGTGGATGCGCTCGGCCAGTAGTCATAATCCGATATCTGAAAGGCGGAATCGGCACGACACGTCCATAAGGAAGGCGTCTGACCCAATGATTTCGCTCATTGCGGAAAGGAATGTCCCCATATTCCTCAGGAATCACAGCACCACCGGAATGGTGTTGTGGCTCTGAGGGTCCTGGGATGAGTGGAGCTGAATCTCCAGTGGATCCTCCTGTCCGTCTGAGATGATCACTGGGTCGGGTGTATAGCAGCTGGCTCCAGAAGACGAAGCACCAGAGTCACTGGAGGGTGTCGATGATGGGATCGAGTTGGCAATAATGGTAGATGAGGTGGCCGATGAATCTGAATCGCTCTCCAAAATGATAACAGGCGGGACATCTGTACCGACCCGACTTTTTCGACTTGCTGTTTTGCCTTGTGTTTTAGCGAAACTGCGTATTTGTGCGTACTGTGCTACTTTATACTCTGTAATCTTTATACACATGGCTTACTTTCATTTATGTGTTAAAACGTGCCTTTAAGTACGTAGGATACTTGACTTGATCACCGGAAACCTTTATGACTGTTAGTGTCACTTGACGTTACGAACAAACTGTGTACTGCGTACACGTTTAACTTTTGTCATAATCGGAATATTATGACTACGAAATCTTAATTATTATTTTATAATAATAATTACTTGAGTTTATGGATGCTTAATTACGCGTAGTAATTTACTTATGCTTACTAGTTAGTCTTGTTGAACTTTCTACCTTGTTGGGCCTTAGCCTACCCTACACTAGTTAGTGGACTATTTAATTAGCCCAATTATTATTAGCTAGTGACCCATTAATATGTAAGACAAATGACCATTTATTAGAGGGAACATACTAGCATTTATGTCAAGTATTATCCTTAATGTTGCATGGGATCCCAACATAAGCACCAACTTTAGACAACCATTAACCAAAAAGTAAAAGTTGGTCTCCCTTGTCCCCCCACCCATACCCACGGCCACATACCCCCTCCCTTACCCCATCCACCTATAAATACAAGCCTCATTCCATCCATTTTATACTTGCTTTCATTTGTAATTCACACACACTCACTCTCTAATTCTCTCTCTAGTTCTTTCTCTCTCTAAAAAGTGTAAGTATTGATTTTTCTTCTTCTTCTTACTCTCTCTCTCTCACAAATTCATCATCATCATCATCATCATCATGGGTCTAGCTTTTTAGCTTTGATCTTGATTACATCTTGTATATTCAAACTTAGATTTGAATCCTTCAAGAACATAGAAGATTCAAGCTTTCTAGCTTTGAATCTTCACCCACTTTGTAGATCTATATTTTTTTAACTTTAATCTTGCTATTTTGTTATAGAGATTCAAACTTGTATTTGTAATCTTCATGTAACTTAAAGATCCAAGCTTTATGCTTCAAGATCTTCAAGAACAACCAAGATGCAAGCTGTAACGACCCGGATTTTTCCGATCGTTTTACACTTATAAGATTAATATTTACATAAATTAAACCTTACCAACATGATAAGCAATCTAAATTGTTGAGATTTATGATTTTGAAAAGAATTTTACACAACGTTTGACCGTTTATTTTGATCGATGATATCACGAACTATACAATATATGATAATTATACGTTTGTGTATATATATGTATTTATTTATATTTAACATGATTTATGGATGTTTTAATATCTCATTTTGTATTAATAACAATAAGTTATAAGTATATTTTGAAACTACTAACTTAAGTTTTCAAAACGATAACCATACGTAACGTTATTTGACATAAATACTTATAACCTATAATGTTTATACATATATCGTATATGTAATGTATTTAATCACTTTTTAAGGATTTAAATACATAAAACAATATAAGTGTATTCACAAAAGATAGCTATATTTGAATCCTCATTCCATTTTTCACAAGATTTCTATACGTATATCTAGAGTATATATACTCGTATCATACCTAGCTTCTATACGTATTTACTATTGGTATATACACATCAAATCACCACCAACCAGCCCTTGTTCATGCCTTATGTATAAGGTAACTACTTTTGTTATCTAGTATGACAATTTCACATGATTAAAAGATTTTTTCACAAAATTACAAACTTATACACCTTTTACACCACCATTTATACTCCATCCATTTTCAATTTTTGATTCATTTTTTACCTCAAACCTCTAGCTAAAAACACACACACTTTTAAGAGCCTTAAACTCCATAACCATTCAGCTAATATCCATGAGGATCTAGCCATAAAAACATCACTTAATCACCATAAGAAAACTCTTACAACAACACTTCAAGAATCCTTCCAAGAACACAAACTTACTTCCAATCTTTCATCCAATTCCATCACTCTTTTTGTTCTAGGTTTTTACTCCTCTTTTACAGCAATCTTGTCCAAGTAACTTGAGGTAGTAACTTTGTTCATAACCTTATTCGATTCATATATATATAGCTATCTTATTTTGTGGTATAAAATTTTAACAACAAGAACATAGTTTGAATGTTTTCAAACTTGTTTGCAAACTAAATAGATCCTTCTAACTTAACTTTTAAAATACTTCAAGACCTGTAATATAACATAAATATATGCTAATTTAACAAGGTATAACTTGGTTTTTCAAAGAACAACTTAAAAACTGTTTTTACGACGTCGGAGTGCAACCGGGGACTGTTTTGGGTTGGATAATTAAAAACCATCTTAAACTTTGAATTGGAGGTTTATTTTCTGGAAAAATGATTTTTACTATGAATATGATAACACATAAAAATTTCATGATTTAATTCAAAGTATAAGTATTTTTAGAAAAATGGTCATTAAATGATATTTTTGTAACAAAAATGATTAACTTCATAAGTTTCACCAAAGTTTCACCTATGACCTGTGTTTTCGAATACAAACTAAGGTATTTACAGTTCATAGTCTTAAAGAGGAACTCGATCCAAGGAGATGGCAAGTTGAATCAACGAAAACGGAGTTGTAACGAAGAAACTATGACCGAAACAAAATCGGATATCCAAGACTAGTTTAGCCACGAAAATAATTGGGAAAAATTAAATAAATCACATCTTTTTAAGATAACATGATATTTTATATATATGTACTTATAATTCAATTTTATATGGTTCAGGATCACCCGTAAACAACACGAGAAGATTAATCATAAGATCCCATGATTGTACGCAACACGTCATTTGACAACACCGGTACTTTATGTACGCAACACGTCATTTGACAACACCGGTACCGTGGGTCAAGATTAATCTCGACCAATACATATACGATGGGGGTTTTATTTATTACATTGGGGGTTTATTAAACACCTAAAAATGAACCATTAAAATTGAATTACTAACATCGGACTGCTAACTACGGACTAAGGAATTATTCAAAGTATTAAAAGTATTATAAGTATATATATGTGACATTTGTTTAAAAAGAAAAGGTATTGATATATTATATATGGATAGGTTCGTGATATCAATCGGAGACCGAGTCGAAATTACATATCTTCAAGGCAAAGTGAGTATATAGTCCCATTTTTAAACTCTAAATATTTCGGGATGAGAATACATGTATTTTATGTTTTACGTTATGGACACAAGTAACTGAAAAATATATTCTACGTTGAGTTGTACCACTGGCATACTTCCCTGTAGCTTGGTAACTATTATTTACAGCGGTATTGTAAACGCGAATCCTGTTGATAGATCTATCGGGCCTGACAACCCCAACCGGACTGGACGACCAGTATTCAACGGTTGCACAGTACTTCGTTTTGCGACTACACTTGGTACGGTGTAGTAAGATTTCATAATAAAGGGAATATGCGACGTGATTAAATGTTAAGTATGGTTACCAAGTGCTCAACCACTTAGAATATTTTTATTAAAATGTTTATATATGAAATCTTGTGTTCCATTGTTATAACGCTGCTAGCATCAAACCTATATATCTCACCAACTTTATGTTGACGTTTTAAAGCATGTTATTCTCAGGTATGAATTAAGTCCTCCGCTGTGCATTAGCTCATGTTAAGGATACTACTTGGGACCTTTTAAGCCATGATACAAAGACGTTGCATTCGAGTCATTGGAGTTCAATAGAGAATATTAATAAGTAAATGACAGATTAGGTCATTTGGATATTATGAAATGTTAGACGAAAATGTCAAATATTGATGTAATGATAGTTTTCCTTTTAAGAATAAATGCAACGTTTGTAAAATGTATCATATAGAGGTCAAGTACCTCGCAATGTTATCATATGTTATTGTATTCTTCCCTATGGATTGGGTCGGGTCGTCTCATGTGGTATCAGAGCGTTGGTCTTAGCGAACCAGGCCTTGCATTAGTGTGTCTAACTGGTAGTTGTTAGGATGCATTAGTGAGTCTGGACTTTGACCGTGTGTACATGTCAAAAGTTTTGCTTATCATATCTAGTCGAAAATCATCTGCTTATCATCCTTAGGAATTGCCTGCTTAGTATTCTTAAGTCTAGACACGTCTTACTGCATTTAGTGCATCGATAGTGTATAGACAAAATTCGTATCCAAGCGTATCTGTTGCTATAGACATTGCCTGACGAATTTCAAAGATTCTCTGTAATTCACGGGATTTTGAGTATTATAAATACATATGTAAATTATGTATTGAAGAATACCAAACCCAACTCCTATAATCTATTCCAAACCAAAAATCCATTTCCCCGACTATACAAGATGAACTCCGCGTCCAGTTCGAATTCTTCCGACTCCGACAGCTACGCTGATATGGATTTCCATTCGGGCTCCGAAGGCAGCGTCACTGGAATGGATCAACCAATTTCTCATCATCTATTCTGGATGAATTGGGGATGGGTTCGAAGTATACTAAATTATTGGAGACAAGAAGAAGGTGATCCCTTTCACCCACCGAATTGCCCCATTGGCGACGAACCTGAAGCACTTACCGGCGAACCTGTTCGAGAAACCATTTTCTCTCTCATTTCTCGAGTATCTCGTCACGATTATATCCTATCCCATATTTCGGATCTTGTTCATTCGCTCACTCCAACCGCCAATCATCCTGGTGTACTAGCAGAAATTAACGAACTTCGCGCTCGTGTGACGGCTTTGGAGAACACGGTGCGAAGGTTACAAACACCAGCAGCAGCACCAGCAGCTTAACCAGTACCGTTAACAACATCAACCTCGCAATCTGTAGTACCAGTAGCATCATCGACGTCAACGGCATCATCAGCATCAACACCAACCGTATCATTACCACCACCAACAATCACATCCGCACCACGTACCTCAACATCATCATCTGAACTTCGAATATGATCTTTGTTCTACATATCATTCTACACCGATTACCTCTTCTTTACGTATCGTTCTTCGTTCGACATGACGATTATGTAATCTCTAATGTTTTGGAGATTATGTAATCTAGTAATAACGATAAATCAAATGAGTTGAATATTTTATTGACTCATTAAATTCATAGTTACATCCGAAGAAAATATATATGCAAATATATTTTCATAAAGATTGTAATTAAAAATTTCTTTCGTACAAACTGTTAATGATGAAAATATTTTAATGGGTGGGTAGTACCCAAGGAATATTTAGAATTCACATTAACAAGTTACACTGTACATTCTTCGAATCTGATTCAACGATCATTTATTATCCTACTTACAATTACCGATATACGTATCCGTTCACCCCAGATTAACCATTTCCATTTAAATTTCATATTTGGATTTTTACCTATCGGAATCCAACAAGTGGCATAATGAAGAAACATTGGCAAAATAAAAATTGTTAGAAACAGATTGTGATAGGATTACACGCTAACTGTTCCGGCTAACTGTTCCCAGCTAACTGATTAATATTTAATTTATCGCAATTTACATTCTTGCAATTTTAATTTCTGTACTTTACATACCGTCGGGACACATGTACAACAACACGTCGGATTAATTCTGAGACAACACGTTGTATAATGGGTCATGATATATATTTATTTATTTTACACATTTTAAATAACGGGACACGTATACAAGGTTTCAACTTATCATATTGACCCATCTGTATATATATTTCGGAACAACCATAGACACTCTATATGTGAAGGTGGGAGTTGTTTATACAGGGTCGGAGTTGATTCCAAAATATATATATACTTTGAGTTGTGATCGACACCGAGACCGGTACACGGGTCACGATACGTATTAAGTAATTCGAATATTATATATTTAGTTCATATATGAATTTATTGAACCATTGGACAATCGGACTATTGGACTGCTAACTTTGGACAATTAAAAATGAGTTAAAATGATGATTATTACATATGAAACTAAACAATCCTTCAAGTATGCCACTTGATTCTATTTTAAACCTCATTTGTATCTTGACGATTACAATTCGCATTCATAACTTTTCATGATTCTTGAAAACATCTCGATCGAGAAGTTGAACCAGCCGCACCTCGTCTACGGAAGATAGATTTATGCATACAATTATGCACCTGAAAATTTTCGAACTCGAAGTTATAGTTAAAACGTATCCGCATCGAATTCCTTGTCATCCATTAGCAAAAACAATCACGCGATTCCTTTTCAATTAACTAATTTTGTCACAGCTCCACTTCGATATCTCAGTAAGACTACTCTTATTACAATATCGATATATATATACGTTGTTCTTTCGCCATCGTTACCGGAGAACCTTTTATATTCCATCATATTACCATCAGCGTTTAATCATCTAAAAATACAATTCTCCTTAAACCATCTTGGTTTGATAACCAATGACCCAGATCCGATAACTTTGAAAATACTGACGAAGCAGCATGTTGTAGAAGGTCTTAATGACCAAAAGTTGATGATAAAAGAAGGAAGTGTTAGGAACGCTCGATAGAAAATTGGTACTGAAAACCGGATTGAGCAAACCATGAAGGAGACTCTGAACAAGTTACAAGGACTAAACTTGTACATAAAGAATTATGACGATTCTATAGCAAACACCTTGCTTCTGAATCTAAACTCTTACGGGTCAATCTTCATCATCATCCTTCGACATTAGAAATTCCAAGATATTATCATATCTTTCATTATAAATATCCTCAATATTTCTGAAGATATTTTCACCACTATCCTTATCTGAAATCATTTATCTCTCTGTAATATCTGCGTTACAATATAAAGGAAACTGTGTTAGTTTCTAAATCCTTCAAGTTTAAAATAGGAATGTTCTGAAGCAGTGTTGGGAACTGATGCATGAATTAGTATAATATAATGAAACTTGATTAACTTCATTATATTACAGTAAGTCATGTTAAGTTTCTAATGGAATGTGATGATTCACAGTACCGTCATCATGTGCCATGTTACACGGCTTTTACATTCTATCCAATTCCGAAACGTATTAAGAACAAATCATCTTGATAGTTCTATTTTCCTGGATATTCTGGTAATTTGACAAATCAAAATCGTGCCCTTACCATTCCTTTCTTAGAGCGTTAGCTATGTTCATTCCGAATTTTATACCTACGAATTTCGAACTATTGATCGCTTGAGTCAAGGACGGGAAGAAGAAACGAAGGGACAAAGTCCCAAAATAGAAAGTGGGGTATAGATCACAGCAAATAGAAGAGAGTATTAACTATGGATGACAATGATTATGGAAAACAGAAGCAGGAGCATTGAAATATAAGGAAAGATATCAAACCCAATAACCACCCAAAAACTACAAACCGTTTATATCAATACGTATGGCGACGTAGAGACACGGGAGAATTAGAAACATTATAATTCCAAGAAAATCATAAAAGTGAATAGATTCTTCTAGCGGTAGATGAAAGAGAAGAATGAAAGATATGAAAGTTTGAAGTATAACAAAAATCAGAACGGGATGAAGCATTTTAAAGGATACCTTAAGGTATGAATTAGAGGAGGAAGAGTAAGAGATGTGAGGTATGGAAGTAAGAAAGGGAAGGAGGTGGATTTATAGTGAAATATCCGACAAAGAAATCGAAACAGATTATCGCATTAAATCAAAGGAGATTCTGTTTTCTAAATCATCGAAGAACCAAATCTTATTACATAAGATTTTCTTTAAATCCCTTAAATTCTGGAAATCAATCCTAATCTCGACATCAGTTAAAACAATTCCATATTCACTCATTTCATTCTTTTGTGATAGCTTCACTCGTGCGTTTCACATGATCGAATCGTTTTATCCATATCTTCCAACGTTCCTATTGTTATTTATGACAACCTCTACCAAATGATAAGCAATCTAAATTGTTGAGATTTATGATTTTGAAAAGAATTTTACACAACGTTTGACCGTTTATTTTGATCGATGATATCACGAACTATACAATATATGATAATTATACGTTTGTGTATATATATGTATTTATTTATATTTAACATGATTTATGGATGTTTTAATATCTCATTTTGTATTAATAACAATAAGTTATAAGTATATTTTGAAACTACTAACTTAAGTTTTCAAAACGATAACCATACGTAACGTTATTTGACATAAATACTTATAACCTATAATGTTTATACATATATCGTATATGTAATGTATTTAATCACTTTTTAAGGATTTAAATACATAAAACAATATAAGTGTATTCACAAAAGATAGCTATATTTGAATCCTCATTCCATTTTTCACAAGATTTCTATACGTATATCTAGAGTATATATACTCGTATCATACCTAGCTTCTATACGTATTTACTATTGGTATATACACATCAAATCACCACCAACCAGCCCTTGTTCATGCCTTATGTATAAGGTAACTACTTTTGTTATCTAGTATGACAATTTCACATGATTAAAAGATTTTTTCACAAAATTACAAACTTATACACCTTTTACACCACCATTTATACTCCATCCATTTTCAATTTTTGATTCATTTTTTACCTCAAACCTCTAGCTAAAAACACACACACTTTTAAGAGCCTTAAACTCCATAACCATTCAGCTAATATCCATGAGGATCTAGCCATAAAAACATCACTTAATCACCATAAGAAAACTCTTACAACAACACTTCAAGAATCCTTCCAAGAACACAAACTTACTTCCAATCTTTCATCCAATTCCATCACTCTTTTTGTTCTAGGTTTTTACTCCTCTTTTACAGCAATCTTGTCCAAGTAACTTGAGGTAGTAACTTTGTTCATAACCTTATTCGATTCATATATATATAGCTATCTTATTTTGTGGTATAAAATTTTAACAACAAGAACATAGTTTGAATGTTTTCAAACTTGTTTGCAAACTAAATAGATCCTTCTAACTTAACTTTTAAAATACTTCAAGACCTGTAATATAACATAAATATATGCTAATTTAACAAGGTATAACTTGGTTTTTCAAAGAACAACTTAAAAACTGTTTTTACGACGTCGGAGTGCAACCGGGGACTGTTTTGGGTTGGATAATTAAAAACCATCTTAAACTTTGAATTGGAGGTTTATTTTCTGGAAAAATGATTTTTACTATGAATATGATAACACATAAAAATTTCATGATTTAATTCAAAGTATAAGTATTTTTAGAAAAATGGTCATTAAATGATATTTTTGTAACAAAAATGATTAACTTCATAAGTTTCACCAAAGTTTCACCTATGACCTGTGTTTTCGAATACAAACTAAGGTATTTACAGTTCATAGTCTTAAAGAGGAACTCGATCCAAGGAGATGGCAAGTTGAATCGACGAAAACGGAGTTGTAACGAAGAAACTATGACCGAAACAAAATCGGATATCCAAGACTAGTTTAGCCACGAAAATAATTGGGAAAAATTAAATAAATCACATCTTTTTAAGATAACATGATATTTTATATATATGTACTTATAATTCAATTTTATATGGTTCAGGATCACCCGTAAACAACACGAGAAGATTAATCATAAGATCCCATGATTGTACGCAACACGTCATTTGACAACACCGGTACTTTATGTACGCAACACGTCATTTGACAACACCGGTACCGTGGGTCAAGATTAATCTCGACCAATACATATACGATGGGGGTTTTATTTATTACATTGGGGGTTTATTAAACACCTAAAAATGAACCATTAAAATTGAATTACTAACATCGGACTGCTAACTACGGACTAAGGAATTATTCAAAGTATTAAAAGTATTATAAGTATATATATGTGACATTTGTTTAAAAAGAAAAGGTATTGATATATTATATATGGATAGGTTCGTGATATCAATCGGAGACCGAGTCGAAATTACATATCTTCAAGGCAAAGTGAGTATATAGTCCCATTTTTAAACTCTAAATATTTCGGGATGAGAATACATGTATTTTATGTTTTACGTTATGGACACAAGTAACTGAAAAATATATTCTACGTTGAGTTGTACCACTGGCATACTTCCCTGTAGCTTGGTAACTATTATTTACAGCGGTATTGTAAACGCGAATCCTGTTGATAGATCTATCGGGCCTGACAACCCCAACCGGACTGGACGACCAGTATTCAACGGTTGCACAGTACTTCGTTTTGCGACTACACTTGGTACGGTGTAGTAAGATTTCATAATAAAGGGAATATGCGACGTGATTAAATGTTAAGTATGGTTACCAAGTGCTCAACCACTTAGAATATTTTTATTAAAATGTTTATATATGAAATCTTGTGTTCCATTGTTATAACGCTGCTAGCATCAAACCTATATATCTCACCAACTTTATGTTGACGTTTTAAAGCATGTTATTCTCAGGTATGAATTAAGTCCTCCGCTGTGCATTAGCTCATGTTAAGGATACTACTTGGGACCTTTTAAGCCATGATACAAAGACGTTGCATTCGAGTCATTGGAGTTCAATAGAGAATATTAATAAGTAAATGACAGATTAGGTCATTTGGATATTATGAAATGTTAGACGAAAATGTCAAATATTGATGTAATGATAGTTTTCCTTTTAAGAATAAATGCAACGTTTGTAAAATGTATCATATAGAGGTCAAGTACCTCGCAATGTTATCATATGTTATTGTATTCTTCCCTATGGATTGGGTCGGGTCGTCTCACAAGCTTTCTAGCTTGAATCTTCATATCTTTTGTTGGATCTATGTTTTCTAACTTATGATCTCATTATTTTGTTATAAAGATCAAAACTTGTGTTTATGGTCTTCATATAACTTAAAGATCTAAGCTTTATGGTTCAAGTTCTTCAAGAACACTAAAGGTTCAAGCTTTCTAGCTTTGTGACCTTATAACTTGTGTGAAATGTGACGACCCGGAAATCTCCGACCAAATTTAAACTAAATCTTCATATGATTTCCACATGATAAGCAAAGCTTGTAATATTGAGTCTCAAAATTTTTGAACTACTTTCATGCATGCATTGACCTTCGACTAGTTCCGACGATTCACGAACAACTAATTGTAAATTTATATGAATATATATATAGATACATTTTTATTGTAACTTGAGAAGTCATTAAATAATAGTAATACTCAATTGTTAATCGATTGATATTAAATGAAGTTAAAAACGAATACTTAAAAATATAAATTTGTAAATTGTTTCTATACATAATTAAATATATTGAAATATAAGTAATTTGTAAACAATATATATGTAGAAATTTATAATATTTCATTTCATAGGAATAGGTATGTAGTAATATCTGTGTTGTATTAAAAATTATTATTATTAAATATTAGCATTATTATTATTGTTTTATTTTATTTTTACCATTATTATAATTAATAAAATTATTATTTCTATTAAAATTATTATAAGTATTATTATTATTAAGATATTATTAATATATCTATTCTTTTTAATCAACATATCAATCAAATATTACAGAATCAATTTTATATCAACATCAGCCTTTATGAAGTTTGTTCCTGTCTCTGATTGTGTTAATATATCGAATTCAATTCAGTATACAAACAAATTCCGTTTGAAGTCATTTTCCACTTTTGATATTTTTTGTTCTTTCTCCCTTGGTTTGATTCTACCTGTCTACACCCAATTATTAGATAACAAATCGATCATTGATAAAATCATTCAACAACTGTTATCATTATTGTGTTCAAATTCTATTTTGCTCAACACTTATATCTTCATGTCCAGTGTAAACCATTTAACGAACCATCTTCAATTCTGCGATTCTAGTTCAAACCAAGAACCCATTTCGTTTACTTGTGAAACCTAAATCAAACCAACCATGATCATCACTCCCATTTGCATATTTTTATTTCTTGACTACCATCACATTACTTGTTTCCTTTCTCCTTCTTTTATGACTTCGGCAACCACCACTTGAGACTACCATCGGTTACTCTTACACCACCTTTAACCTACCACCGCCACCTCCAACCTCACGACAACCACTTTAAATAACTACCACGATCATCATCACTTTCATCACCCTCACTGTTTCAAAGCAAACCTATTTAAAATATGCTGCTAATCAATTAGAGCTGCTGTTGTACCGCTACTGCTGCAGCTTTGTTTATGTTTTCTCGATCTAACACCACTATTGAATCACCATTGTTTCATCATCATAAATGACCACCCTCTTGTATCATCGAACACCACCTACATCATGAAACCGCCACATTCATGCTACTACTAAGTTATATTTTTTTTTTCTCTCTTGCCTATACTGTAAACCAACACAAAGCCACCATTACTGCCACAAATGCAAACAGCCTTTATTTATCACATAAAAGTCTCTACGTTTCTCTCTGGTCAACCTTCATGAATCCGTTAAAAAAAAGAAATGAAACTATGATCTATTATAGAAGCATGCTAGTGGAATTATGGGTCCAAGAGGGGGCCTTTGTTTTCATTACCATATATACGTGAGTGGGGATGGCCGACATAGGGAACAAGCATTAGGACGTGCCAAGTTTTCTTATTTGAGGAAGCCTATGAAATTAGGGAACCCCACTTCCAGCTCACTACCTTGTTTGACGTTCAATTTATAAGGAATCCAAGAAAGAAATTGTTTGATTATGAAAATGGAAAATGATGTATTGATGATGTCAAGAGTAGAAGAAGAAGAAACGAAATAAAATAAGTTATAAGAGTTTTAGGAGATATTTAAAACATAACATCGAGTAGTAGACGAATGGTTAATGAAGTGGGTGTTTAACCGAGAGGTCATACGTTCGAAACTAGGTCTAGGCAATGCTCATTTTTTTTTTCTTTTCAAGGGAAGCTGAACTATTGCCAAAAGGAAGTGTTGGGCTGTATTTTTCCATTGGGCCGTGGACTTTGTTTAAGATGTTGGGCCGATACCTAGCTCTTCTGTTGGGCCGAAAAGTTTTAATAAATAATGATGATGGAAATGAAATATATGGTTAAATAGATTTAGGCTGTGATATAAATCAAAAATGAACAAGTAGGAGAATGGTTTAAGGGGTTGATGGTTAGCTAGAGGTCTCGGGTTCGAGCCCCGTCTGTGACAAAATTTTTTTTTTTTTGAGAAGCTTACACTTGAGGTAGTTATTAAATTTTTATTATCACTTCCTTACAATAATTATTATTATTATTATTAATTATTATTATTATTATTATGATTAATTGTTATTATCCCTAATATTAATAACATGACTATTATTATCACTAATATTAGGATTACTATCACTTTTATAAATATTATTATCATTATTATGACTATAATTAACATGTGTATTATTATTGATAATACCATTACTATTATTAATATGATTAACATTAATAAGTATTGTTATCATTAAGAATTATTATCATTATTATCACTTTTACAAAAATTATCATTATTATTATTATTATTATTATTAGAATTATTATTATTATTATCATTTCTATTAATAGTATCATTATAATTACATTTATCAAATCTATCATTTTTATTAAAACTATATTTTTATTAAAACCTAACATTTTTAGTAAAGTTATTATCTTTATAAAAATTATCATTTTTAAAATGAACATTTATATTATTATTATTATTATCATTAGCATTATTATTATTAATCAAATACACTTTTTATTTATATTTATTAATATTATTTTACCAAATAAATATTTGTGATATAAAAATATATATTTAAATACATATGACATAACTATAGTAATATTTTTATAATAAATACTAATTATGTATCTAAAGTATATAGAATAAAAATAGTTAATTAAGTTATTAATGAAACATATAATTTATTAAAATAATAAGAAAATATATAAACTGTTCGATTACAATTATGTATATTAATATATATAAATATATATATAAAATAGGTTCGTGAATCCGAGGCCAACCCTGCATTGTTCAGTCTCGTCATATGAATATTTTTACTACAAAATATTGGATGTGAGTTTCATTTGATTCCCTTTTTACTCTTTACATTTTTGGGACTGAGAATACATGCGCTTTTATAAATGTTTGACGCAATAGACACAAGTACCGTTACTGCATTCTATCATAGAATTATCTGGGATTGGGGTTGATTGTTATGACAGGCATTAGTCCCCAGTTTCCGTTAGAGAGTATGAGCTCCCGAGCCAGGTGGATGGTTTATTATTTATGACATTTTGGCACCGGTGTCCTATATTTTATAAACATGTGTTCAGCCGTGGGGTGTAAAGACCGGCACAGAGGTTCTATATTTTGAAGGCACATGTATTCAGCCGTGGGGTGAAAGACCGGCACAGATGGTTACTATTATATTTTAAATCCTCACCAGGTGTTCTTCATATGAAAGATATTTTTTTGTGCAGTTGGAATGGGACTTCTGCACGTTTTATAATATTAAAAATCTTGTGGTCTATTAAAATGATGAAAATGAAATGATTATGATAAACTAATGAACTCACCAACCTTTTGGTTGACACTTGAAAGCATGTTTATTCTCAGGTACGAAAGAAATCTTCCGCTGTGCATTTGCTCATATTACATGGAGTCGTTCATGGCATATAGAGGTCAGAACCTCGCAATGGGACCAACTGTTGAAGACTTCGTCCAGATGGATTAGGACGGGGCATTTTAGTTGGTATCAGAGTGGTGGTCTTAGTGAACCAGGTCCTGCATTAGTGTGTCTAACTAGTAGTTGTTTAGATGCATTAGTGAATCTGGACTTCGACCGTGTCTGCATGTCAAAAGTTTTGCTTATCATTTAGGGTCAAAAATTAATTGCTTATCATCCTTAAAGTCTAGACACGTCTTACTGCCTCTATTGCATAGACAGTGTATAGATAAATTCATATCTTAGCGTATCTATTATTGTTGCCTTTGTCTGACTGTTTCCGTAGATTTCTCCATAACTTATGGGATTTTAGTATTATATATGCATAAGTAAATTATGTATTGCAGGGTACTAATCTACATCCTATAATCTATTTCTTATCGAAATTCCATCATCTGATTGTACGAGATAAATCCCTCAACCAGTTCGAGTCCCTTAGATTCCGATAGCTATTCTGATAGTTATTCCGACAGCTATTCCGATATGGATTTCCACTCGAACTCTGAAAGCAGTGTGACCGGAATGGATCAACCAATCAGCCATCCCTAATTCATCTGATGGGTTTGTGATCGACTTAATCAATGGAGATGCGAAGAAGGCGATCCCTTCCACCAGCCGAACTTACCTCTTGGCGATGAACATGAATCACTTACTGGCGAACCTATCCGAAACACCATTTTCAGCCTCATTTCCATGGTAGCTCATCACGATTATATTCTATCCACTATTCTAAACCTTACTCAGCCGCTCGTTCCGACCGACAATCATTCTGGAATAATGGAAGAAGTCAACCGGCTTCGCGCCCGAGTTGTAGCCTTGGAAAATATGGTGCAAAATTTACCAGCTTCAGCAACATCATCGGCACCAACAGTACCATCAGTAACAGCACCGGTACCATCAACCATCCATGCCTCAACATCTCATTCTGTACCTCGGGTATAATCATCGTTCTACGTATCGTTCTACATCAATTATCTTCGTACTTCATGGAAATTAAGTAATCTCTAAATGTTTTAGAGATTACGTATTCTAGTTCTAACGGTAAACCAAATGAGTTTAATATCATATTAACTCAATGAATCCATGATTACATCTAAAGAAAATATATATGTATATATGTTTTCATAAAGATTGTAATTAAAAATTCTTTCGTAAAAAAGTGTTAATTGTGAAAATATTTTAACGGGTAGGTAATACCCGAGGAATATTTATATTTCACATTAATAAGTTACACTGTACATTCTTCGAAGCTGATTCAACAGTCGTTTACTATCCTACTTACATCCATCGATATACAAATCCGTTCACCACAGAATAATTATATTCATCCAATTTCATATTGGGATTTTGATTTATCAGAATCCAACAAGTGGCATAATGAAGAAAACATTTGACAAAATAAAATTTGTTAGAAACAAACAAATTAACTATGAGAAATTTTGTTAAGAATCCACGCTAACTATTCCTAGCTAATTGTTCCTAGCTAACTGATTACATTTTATTTATCGCAATTTACATTCTCGCAATTTTATTTATCGTCATTTAATTTCTGTTATTTACTCTACGCACTTTGTTTATCGTCATTTAATTTCTGTTATTTATTTTTATGCACTTTAAATATCGGGATACGTATACAAGGTTTTGACATATCATATCGACGCATATATATATATATATATATATATATATATATATATATATATATATATATATATATATATATATATATATATATATATATATATATATATATATATATATATATATATATATATATATATATATATATATATATATATATATTATTTGGAATAACCATAGACACTCTATATGCAGTAATGATCGAGTTCTCTATACAGGGTTGAGGTTGATTCTATAATAATATATATACTTTGAGTTGTGATCGAGTCTGAGACATGTATACGGGTCACGATACGTATTAATTAATTCGAATATTATATATTAAACTATATATGAATTATTGGACTGTTAACTGTGGACTACCGACTGTGGACTAATAACATTGGACAATTAAAAAGAATTAAAATATTGATTATAACATATGAAACTAAACAATTCTTCAAGTTTGCCACTTGATTTCATCTTAAACCTCATTTGTATCTTGACGATTACAATCCGCGTTCAAATCTTTCGTGATTCTTGAAAACACCTCAATCGAGAGAATGAACCAACCGCACTTCATCTACGAAAGAAAAGTTTGATTCATATAGTTATGCACCTGAAAACACTCGGAACCTGAGCAAACACTTAACATGTATCTATACTATCTCCTTTAATATTATTATTACCGAAAATAACCTTGCAACTCCTATTCGAGATAGACAGTTTTATCACAGTTCCAGCAAGTCAACTTCGACGTTTCATTCGAAACAACCCTATTATAACCTTGATTTATATGCGTGCTCTTTTATTGTTACCGGGAAACCTTTTATATTCCACCATATTACCATCAGCGTTTAATCATCTAAAAACAAAATTCTCTTGAAAACCACCTCGGATTGATAACCGATACTTTAGATATGGTAGCATTAAACGCAGAGGAAACAGCAAAATCGTAGATGGTCTAAACGGTCAAAAGTTTGATAATAAAGAATGGAATGTTGGGAACGCTCGATAGAAAATTTGGTACTGAAAAATAGATTGAGCTAACCATGAAGGAGACCAAGGACAAATACAAAGACCAAACCCTAAATTCAAAGAATCCAGGTAATTCTGGATCCGTTGAAATCTTTAGAGAATATCTTACCCCGAAGTCATGTTAAAATCTTGCGGAAAATTTTTCTTCATCAACCTTCGAACTTAGAAATTCCAAAAATATCATCATAAATATCTTCGATATTTCTGAAGATATTTTCATAAATATTCTCGTCCAAAATTATTTATCTCTTCGTGCTATCTATATTACATCATAAAGGAAACTACTTTAGTTTCTAAATTTCTTTAAAAATTCGAGTTTGAATAATGAATGATTTTGAAGTAGTGTTGAAAATTGATGCATGAGTTAGTATAATATAATGACACTTGATCAACGTGATTATATTACAGTAAGTCATGCTGAGTTTCTATTTGAACGTGATGATTCACAGATCATAAAGTCATCATGTGCCATGTTACATAACTCTTTCATTCTGCTTAACTTCTGAACATATCAAGAACATATTATCTTGATAGTTCTATCTTTTCTCCTGAACTCTGGTAATTTAACCAATTAAGATCGTGCTATTACAATTTCTCTCTTAGAACATTAGTCATGTTCATTTGAAACTTCATACCTACGAATTCTGGACCATTATTCGCTTTATTTAAAGTCGGGAAGAGAAAACAAGAGCATGAAGCTCTGATATATAAGGGAAAATATAAAGCCCAACAACAACACCGAAATTACAAACTGTGGATATAGTGCGTATAGAAATATAAAGACACGAGAGGATTATAAATAAGATAATCCCTAGAGCATAGTAGAAATAAAAAGATTCTTCCGGTGGGAGTTGGAAAAGAAGAACGATCATTGCGATAGTCAGAATAAGAACAAGGATTAGAACCGGATTAAGCATTATTATAATCTTTTGGATATATGAACTGAGAAAGAAGGTATAGAAGTGGTGGAAACTAATGGAACGGAAGAGGTAAATTTATAGCGAAATATCAGACAGAGTAATCGAGGCAGATCATCGCATTTAATTAAAGAGATCTTAATTTCCATAAATCCCGAAGAAATCAAATCTTATAGATTTCGAAGATTTTCTGTAAATCCCTTGAATTCCGGAATTCAACCAAGACAACGTCAAAGGTAAAGACGCACCTTATTTTCTAAATTCAACCCTGACTACGTCAAAAGTCAAGAAGAACCTTATTTTTCCCCAATTCACTATTTTGTGATAGCTTCACTCGTACTATTCGAATAATCGAACTATCTTACCTATATTACGCAAAGGTGATAAAATTTTATTTTATCAATTCATATGCGTCATGAAAACATTCTTATCATTAACCATGATGACCTCACTCAAATTTCGGGATAAAATTTCTTTAATGGGTAGGTACTGTGACGACCCGGAAATCTCCGACCAAATTTAAACTTAATCTTCATATGATTTCCACATGATAAGCAAAGCCTATAATATTAAGTCTCAAATTTTTTGAACTACTTTCATGAATGCATTGACCTTCGACTAGTTCCGACGATTCACGAACAACTAATTGTAAATTTATATGAATATATATATATATAGATACATTTTTATTGTAACTTGAGAAGTCATTAAACAATAGTAATACTCAATTGTTAAACGATTGATATTAAATGAAGTTAAAAACGAATACTTAAAAATATAAATTTGTAAATTATTTCTATACATAATTAAATATATTGAAATATAAGTAATTTGTAAACAATATATATATATATAGAAATTTATAATATTTCATTTCATAGGAATAGGTATGTAGTAATATTTGTGTTGTATTAAAAATTATTATTATTAAATATTAGCATTATTATTATTGTTTTATTTTATTTTTACCATTATTATAATTAATAAAATTATTATTTCTATTAAAATTATTATAAGTATTATTATTATTAAGATATTATTAATATATCTATTCTTTTTAATCAACATATCAATCAAATATTACAGAATCAATTTTATATCAACATTAGCCTTTATGAAGTTTGTTCCTGTCTCTGATTGTGTTAATATATCGAATTCAATTCAGTATACAAACAAATTCCGTTTGAAGTCATTTTCCACTTTTGATATTTTTTGTTCTTTCTCCCTTGGTTTGATTCTACCTGTCTACACCCAATTATTAGATAACAAATCGATCATTGATAAAATCATTCAACAACTGTTATCATTATTGTGTTCAAATTCTATTTTGCTCAACACTTATATCTTCATGTCCAGTGTAAACCACTTAACGAACCATCTTCAATTCTGCGATTCTAGTTCAAACCAAGAACCCATTTCGTTTACTTATGAAACCTAAACCAAACCAACCATGATCATCACTCCCATTTGCATATTTTTATTTCTTGACTACCATCACATTACTTGTTTCCTTTCTTCTTCTTTTATGACTTCGGCAACCACCACTTGAGACTACCATCGGTTACTCTTACACCACCTTTAACCTACCACCGCCACCTCCAACCTCACGACAACCACTTTAAATAACTACCACGATCATCATCACTTTCATCACCCTCACTGTTTCAAAGCAAACCTATTTAAAATATGCTGCTAATCAATTAGAGCTGATGTTGTACCGCTACTGCTGCAGCTTTGTTTATGTTTTCTCGATCTAACACCACTATTGAATCACCATTGTTTCATCATCATAAATGACCACCCTCTTGTATCATCGAACACCACCTACATCATGAAACTGCCACATTCATGCTACTACTAAGTTATATTTTTTTTTCTCTCTTGCCTATACTGTAAACCAACACAAAGCCACCATTACTGCCACAAATGCAAACCGCCTTTATTTATCACATAAAAGTCTCTATGTTTCTCTCTGATCAACCTTCATGAATCCGTTAAAAAAAAGAAATGAAACCATGATCTATTATAGAAGCATGCTAGTGGAATTATGGGTCCAAGAGGGGGCCTTTGTTTTCATTACCATATATACGTGAGTGGGGATGGCCAACATAGGGAACAAGCATTAGGACGTGCCAAGTTTTCTTATTTGAGGAAGCCTACGAAATTAGGGAACCCCACTTCCAGCTCACTACCTTGTTTGACGTTCAATTTATAAGGAATCCAAGAAAGAAATTGTTTGATTATGAAAATGGAAAATGATGTATTGATGATGTCAAGAGTAGAAGAAGAAGAAATGAAATAAAATAAGTTATAAGAGTTTTAGGAGATATTTAAAACATAACATCGAGTAGTAGACGAATGGTTAATGAAGTGGGTGTTTAACCGAGAGGTCATACGTTCGAAACTAGGTCTAGGCGATGCTCATTTTTTTTTTCTTTTCAAGGGAAGCTGAACTATTGCCAAAAGGAAGTATTGGGCCGTATTTTTCCATTGGGCCGTGGACTTTGTTTAAGATGTTGGGCCGATACCTAGCTCTTCTGTTGGGTCGAAAAATTTGAATAAATAATGATGATGGAAACGAAATATATGGTTAAATAGATTTAGGCTGTGATATAAATCAAAAATGAACAAGTAGGAGAATGGTTTAAGGGGTTGATGGTTAGCGAGAGGTCTCGGGTTCGAGCCCCGTCTGTGACAAATTTTTTTTTTGAGAAGCTTACACTTGAGGTAGTTATTAAATTTTTATTATCACTTCCTTACAATAATTATTATTATTATTATTAATTATTATTATTATTATTATGATTAATTGTTATTATCCCTAATGTTAATAACATGACTATTATTATCACTAATATTAGGATTACTATCACTTTTATAAATATTATTATCATTATTATGACTATAATTAACATGTGTATTATTATTGATAATACTATTACTATTATTAATATGATTAACATTAATAAGTATTGTTATCATTAAGAATTATTATAATTATTATCACTTTTACAAAAATTATCATTATTATTATTATTATTATTAGAATTATTATTATTATTATTATCATTTCTATTAATAGTATCATAATAATTACATTTATCAAATCTATCATTTTTATTAAAACTATATTTTTATTAAAACCTAACATTTTTAGTAAAGTTATTATCTTTATAAAAAATTATCATTTTTAAAATGAACATTTATATTATTATTATTATTATCATTAGTATTATTATTATTAATCAAATACACTTTTTATTTATATTTATTAATATTATTTTACCAAATAAATATTTGTGATATAAAAATATATATTTAAATACATATGACATAACTATGGTAATCTTTTTATAATAAATACTAATTGTGTATCTAAAGTATATAGAATAAAAATAGTTAATTAAGTTATTAATGAAACATATAATTTATTAACATAATAAGAAAATATATAAACTGTTCGATTACAATTATGTATATTAATATATATAAATATATATATGAAATAGGTTCATGAATCCGAGGCCAACCCTGCATTGTTCAGTCTCGTCATATGAATATTTTTACTACAAAATATTGGATGTGAGTTTCATTTGATTCCCTTTTTACTCTTTACATTTTTGGGACTGAGAATACATGCGCTTTTATAAATGATTGACGCAATAGACACAAGTACCTTAACTGCATTCTATGATAGAATTATCTGGGATTGGGGTTGATTGTTATGACACGCATTAGTCCCCGATTTCCGTTAGAGCGTATGAGCTCCCGAGCCCGGTGGATGGTTTATTATTTATGACATTTTGGCACCGGTTGTCCTATATTTTATAAACATGTGTTCAGCTGTGGGGTGTAAAGACCGGCACAGAGGTTCTATATTTTGAAGGCACATGTATTCATCTGTGAGGTGAAAGACTGACACAGATGGTTACTATTATATTTTGAATCCTCACCAGGTGTTCTTCATATGAAAGATACTTTTTTTGTGCAGTTGGAATGGGACTTCTGCACATTTTATAATATTAAAAATCTTGTGGTCTATTAAAATGATGAAAATGAAATGATTATGATAAACTAATGAACTCACTAACCTTTTGGTTGACACTTGAAAGCATGTTTATTCTCAGGTACGAAAGAAATCTTTCGCTGTGCATTTGCTCATATTACATGGAGTCGTTCATGGCATATAGAGGTCAGAACCTCGCAATGGGACCAACTTTTGAAGACTTCGTCCAGATGGATTAGGATGGGGCATTTCATGAAAATGATCCAAGTTCTCTAGCTTAGGGTTCCATCACTTCATTTGACTTAGATTATGTTCATACTTGTTTGATTGAGGTAAAGTTTGTAGCTTTAGTTGTAAATGTAACTTGTAATTGTGTTAAGACTAAGGATATCATGTAACCTTGGTTCATCATCCATCTAAGACTCTTAAATGAGTTGTGTTCTTACTTGATCTTAACATATTGTGGGTTGATGTTAGAATCTTGGTCAAGGTGATGCTAACCCATCAACGAGTTGTACACTTGAAGCTAGAAGCATCAAGGATGAGAACCGTGATGAGCATCAAGCACTAAGAACCCCACCGGAGCACCTTGCTTACTGTTTTCGGGATCTTATCAGACCACCTGGGCTACTGGAAAGTTGATTTTCAGTTATTTCGGTTCGAGTAGATGATTTTCCTTTTAGACCTCATCTTAATCCGAGTTACGGTTTAGGATTTATGGCCTTCCGAAAGTCACTACACCCTATTAACGTTGTGCTGAAATTTCTGACCTACTCACACTTAAACCGTCGCCACGGTCAAACGAAGACGATTTAGGTTCTGAAAACTGGTCAGCGGTTAGGGGACTCATATACGGAGCCATAGCCACTAATTATGCGTCTTTTCGATTTACGTAGAGGTCGTAGCAGCTGACCAAAATCAGCCTATTGTTTCGATCTCTATTCTTGTCAAAACTTACTTAGCTTTTATGATGATGAACGATGATGATGATGACACTTAAACTTATTTTATGCACTATTAGAACTTATGAGGATAACATACTGACCTAGTAACCTTTGACTTAGGTTGACGACCTTTCAGACCAACTTACTACTTGCATACTTTCATTATCGACTTTACCGCTCTTATCACTGTGAGTTATAGCATCCCTTTTTACTTTAACTATTTTGGGACTGAGAATACATGCGCTTTTTACGTTTTACATACTAGGCACGAGTACTTAAACTTTATATATGTGTGGGTATACAATGGCATAAACTTTCCCCTTAGCTCGGTAACGTTTAGTCATTGGTTTTTGAACCGGTGAACGAGAATCTTAGATATGGATCCATAGGGTTTGACATCCCCACTCGGGCTAGTCGCGCTAGCATTTAATGGGTGTTTAATACTTCGTAAACATACACACTCGCCAAGTGTACTTTTAGGGGGTTATAAACGTTAAGTTAGTTACCAAGTGCCCACGGTTAAACATATACTTTTCATACTATATTGGAACACTGAAATCTCGTGGCCTACCTTACATTACTATTACAACTTAAACTATAGCTCACCAACATTATTGTTGACGTTTTTAAGTATGTTTTCTCAGGTGCTTAGAGGTTTTTTGCTTCCGCTGTTTAGACTTGCTGTCTTGGTGTTTAGACTTGCTGTTAAGGACCTGCTGTGCTAGAATTCCGCTGCATAATCTTAGAGATGTCGCAATCATGGAACTTTTCTTTTGCATTCGTAGTTTATGTTATTTTCAAATAATGGCTTTGTAACGACCTTTGTGTCATGTTATCTTTTGTAAACGCTATGTCTTTTATGAATGCAAAACTGGTTTTCAAATAGCATGTAGTACTTGACTGTGTAAAGATCCTGTTGTTGACGAATCGTACACGATGGTTTTGTACGGGGCATCACATTTGGTATCAGAGCATTGGTTGTAGGGAATTAGGTTGCATTAGTGAGTCTAGACCGGACCGAGTAGGATTCACTAATAGGACTAATCTACAACTTTCTAGTTTACTTGTTTCTGCGAAACTTACTGCATGATGCTGCTTACTTCTACTGCTATATGACGTATACTGCTACTTGATTTTCATTACTGCATGCTGCTATCTGCTTTCGATTGCATGATACTTCTGTACAATTTATTTCCATGCTATTTACTGCTATAGGTGATCTAGACTGTCGTAGTTATTTTGCCTAATACATGCTTGCTTTATGACTTACTGACATGGAAAAAGATATTTTTCCCTGTTCAGATGTCGGATGTCCCGCCCGTTATCATTTTGGAGAGCGACTCAGACTCACCCTCCACCTCGCCTGTCATTGTTGCCGATTCACAGATCCCGTCGTCAACACACTCCAGTGACTCTGGCGCTTCGACCTCTGGAGCCAGTGGCCATGCACCCGACCCAGTGATCACCTCAGACAGACACGAGGATCCACCAGAGATTCCAGCTCCACTCATCCCAGGACCCTCAGAGCCACATCACCATTCTGGTGGTGTTGTGATTCCAGGGGAATATGGGGACGTTCCGTTCCATAATGAGCATAACCATTAGTGCAGACGCCTTCCTGATGGACGTGTCGTGCCGATTCCGCCTTTCAGATATCGGATTATGACTACCGGCCGAGCAGAGCTACCTCCAGCTGTTTTCGACGACTCATTATCCGACGACTCATCCTCTGATGACTCCAGTGACGAGGATTCCGACGAGGACCAGAGGAAACGCCCGTGCAGCCACCCTCTACCCCGCTGAAGAAGTGGTATCGTTTCGATGGTACCGTTATTCCAGGGGTTAACGGAGGTAGGTTGACCGTTAACGCACATGGACTGAGGACTAGGGTCACCGCCTGCAAGCGGGTTGTGCCGTATCCTGCCGATCCATTCGTGCGTAAGGCTTACCGTTACGCACCATCTACTTCTGGCGCTGGACCACCTGCACCACCTGTACCGACTACATCGCCTGCCCCACCATCTCCCTTCGTCGAGGAACTGACAAGAGAAGTGGAGATCCTCTGTGCTCGGGTAATTGAGCTCGAGGACCAGATGTCCCACGTAATGGACATCCTTTACCCACCGTCACCATAGGGCATTGTAGTAGAATTCATTATGTAATCTCGTTTATAGTTTCATGTTCTACTCATGTATTGTGTAAACCCATGCGGATATATGCAACTTATTATTAATGAATGGAACTTAGTGTTGTTTACTTTTTATACGGTGTTCTAATTACGTTAATGTATGGTGATTTTGTGGTATCTGTATCTAGTTGCATTGCTTAGTTAACATGTGTTGCGTTGATTCCATGTTGGTTGCCATATACTATATTATTATTTATTAAATGCTGGATTTTGACTTAAGTCAAAATTTCTGATTAGAAGAGCAATGGCAAACGGAAGAGCAGCGCCCACAGCAGCACAAATTGAGGAAATGATTGCGAAAAGAGTAGCCGCAGCTATTGCGGAAATCAACCCCCAAGCTCCACCAGTTAACCCGCCCATCCATAACGGGTGTACATATAAGGAGTTTCAAAGCTGCAAACCCCACAACTTTAGTGGTACTGAGGGGCCAGTTAGATTGACTAGATGGTTTGAGAAACTAGAAGCTGTGTTCCGTGTAAGCAACTGCTCAGAGACGAACAAAACCAAGTATGCCTCCTGTACGCTGTCGGACGGCGCCCTAACCTGGTGGAACACACTTGCTCAGGCCAAAGGTATTGACGAGGCTTATGCTACTCCTTGGGAAGAATTTAAGAGAGCCATGATCGAAGAGTACTGCCCCAGCACAGAGATACAGAAAATGGAGGCTGAGTTCTAGGAGTTGAAGGTTGTGGGAAACGATCTTGATGGTTACAACCGTAGGTATCTGAAATTAGCGCTGATGTGTCCCTCGATGGTTACCCTGGAGTTTAAGAGAATGGAATGATACTTGTGGGTACTTCCCAAGTCCATTCATGGAAATGTGTAACAACCCGTCAAAGTACACTTGACGACCATCGTTATTTTGGTCCCACAGCTTGATCATAAATCTATATGAATTTGATAAATAACCTTGCATTCTTTATTTAAAAATGATTTCCTATAAAGGAAACCTTCCAAAAATATGTAAGTTTAGAAAAATCATACATTATTACTTAACAAAAAGTTGATCAAAACAAAGTCAACAACATCCACTATTAAATGTATCAAAATAGAATGCAAGTTAATATTTAACAAAAGCTGCCATCATAAATATGCAGACTCTCTAAGCACAGCGGAAGCAATCAATCATGAACCTGAGAATAAAACATGCGAGTAACTGTCAACAAAAATGTTGAGTGAATTATAGGTTTAATATTGCAAACAATATTTAAAGTTAAACCATAAAAATTTATGCTTGAAAACATAAAAACTCCTTTTTGGACCACAAAATTATATGCTAGAAAACATATAAAAATATTATTCCATTTTCCGTGAGCCACCTGGTAACTACTTAATCATTTATTTACCCTTGCCAAACACAATAAATAATATACACCGAACAAGTGTATCTTCAACTAAATACGAAGTACTAAACATTCCGATTATAAATTGCTAGCGCGACTAGCTCGAAATGGGGTTGTTAAACCCGATAGATCTATCCATAGGATTCGCGTTCACCAGTAGAAACCAGTGATTACAGTTACCAGACTAGGGAATATTTTTGTTCAACTCACAATGAATAATTTAAACCAACCTCCACTTAAGTCTAAAATATAAAATATATTACATGTATTCTCATCCCAAAAGATTTAAATAGAAAAAGGGGACTATAACTCACCTTAAAACAAAAGAAGTAACCACACAAAAATGCGAACAGCAAATGAAGTAAGTGATCAAGAATGATCACAATGCCGACCTATAAATAAAGTAGGTCGATATAAATAACTAACTTACGTCAAGTCTTAGTATGATAGCTATTGTACATGTTGCAAGTAAGCATAGAACAATACTCAACATGCATCGGTTTGATCGGAACAGCGTACGGGCACACACATTCTATTTTTAGCAGGTTTCCATTTTTGGGAACTTTCTATTTTTGGAAAGTTTCTATTTTTGGAAAGTTTCTATTTTAGGGAAGTTTCAATTTTTTAGAAAGTTTCTATTTTTGGAAAGTTTCTATTTTTGGAAAGTTTCTATATTTAGAAAGTTTCCATATTTAGAAAGTTGCTATTTTTGGAAAGTTTATAAGTTAGGAAAGTTTCCTTAATTAGAAAGTCAACATAAGTCAACTGAAAATCAAAGTCAATCGAAAGTCAACTCAGGTCAAACATAGTCAACATTAATTTTAAAAGTGTAAGTTATAATAATAATATAAGTTATAATATTATTTAAAGTCATATATGTATAATTATGTCATGACATAAGTTTAATTAAATTAGAACGAATTATTAAAGTTAACATAAGTTTAAATGATGTAATTAATATAGCATAAGTATTTAATTAATTAATTAAATATTAATCATAATATAAGTATTATTAATTAATAATAAATTTTAATCATATCATAAGTATTATTAATTAATAATGAATTATTAATCATATCATAAGTTTCTAATTATAATCATTAAATCATAAGTATTTAATAATTAAATTATAATTAAATAATAACTAAACCTTATAATAATTAAATAATTAATTAATCCTTATTATAAGTCTGATAATGCTAAAAACGAACATATATTTCATAGCATTATTCCTCAAGAAAGACAAGCTTTTAGTTGCAATTGTTCTATTTACAAGTGATATTCGTTTAAATAATAAAAGGTGAAGACAAAAGACAAATTCGACGAATTGAAGATGCAAACGACCAAAAAAGCTCAAAAGTACAAAAGACAATCAAAGAGGTTCCAATTATTGATAAGAAACGTCTCGAAATTACAAGAGTACAAGATTCAAAACGCAAAGTACAAAATATAAAATTGTACGCAAGGACGTTCGAAAATCCGGAATCGGGACATGAGTCAACTCTCAACGCTCAACGCAACGGACTAAAAATTACAAGTCAACTATGCACATAAATATAATATAATATTTAAATAATTCTTATAATTATTTAATATATTATATTTATTTATAAAACCGTCGGTAAACAAAGAGCCAAACTCGTGTGAGCTGTAAAAGCAAAATCCGCGACCCGGGGAGTTTGAAGGCCAAAAGGGCCGCGAGTCGCGGAGCCCCAAGTTTTGAAAATCCCTATAAAAGCAAACGAATTCTGATCGCAAAAATCACCAAACATATCCATCTCTCTATCTATATCGTATATATTTATATTTATATTTTAATTTTAATTTTAATTTTAATTTTAAATCTAATAATAAGGGTATGTTAGCGAATGTTGTAAGGGTGTAAGTCGAAATTCTGTCCGTGTAACGCTACGCTATTTTTAATCATTGTAAGTTATGTTCAACCTTTTTATATTAATGTCTCGTAGCTAAGTTATTATTATGCTTATTTAATCCAAAGTAATCATGATGCTGGGCTAATTACTAAAATTGGGTAATTGGGCTTTGTACCATAATTGGGGTTTGGACAAAAGAACGACACTTGTGGAAATTAGACTATGGGTTATTAATGGGTTTTATATTAACTAAACAATACCTTGTTAATTTAATATACAAACTTATAATTCGACGTATTTATATATAACCACATACGCTTGACTGGGTACGGTGGGCGGGATATCTATAAATACCAATAATTATTCATTTTACCGGATACGGAACTGAATTAATAGTTAATAGACTTGTTGAAACAGGGGTGAATTACATTCAAGGGTAATTGGTGTAATTGTTAACAAAGTAGTAAAACCTTGGTTTACACGCAGTCGATAACCTGGTGTATTCATTAAACAAAGTATTAAAACCTTGTTACAATTCGAATCCCCAATTAGTTGGAATATTTGACTTCGGGAATAAGAATAATTTGACGAAGGCTTTCGCTCTTTATATTTATGACTGATGGACTATTATGGACAAATCCGTATGGACATATTAAATAATCCAGGACAAAGGACAATTAATCCATGGGCATAAAACTAAAATCAACACGTCAAATATCATGATTACGGAAGTTTAAATAAGCATAATTCTTTTATTTCATATTTAATTTCCTTTATTTTATATTTAATTGCACTTCTAATTATCGCATTTTTATTGTTATTGTATTTAATTGCACTTTCAATTATCGTACTTTTTAATTATCGCAAGTTTATTTCATCGCACTTTTATTATTCGCAATTTCATTATCGTTATTTACTTTATGCTTTAATTTAAGTCTTGTATTTATTTTTAATATTTTACATTTAGTTTTAACTGCGACTAAAGTTTTAAAATCGACAAACCGGTCATTAAACGGTAAAAACCCCCCTTTATAATAATAATATTACTTATATATATATATTTGTATTTTTATAAAAGTAAACTAATATAGCATTAAGCTTTGTTTAAAAAGATTCCCTGTGGAATGAACCGGACTTACTAAAAACTACACTACTGTACGATTAGGTACACTGCCTATAAGTGTTGTAGCAAGGTTTAAGTATATCCATTCTATAAATAAATAAATATCTTGTGTAAAATTGTATCGTATTTAATAGTATTTCCTGTAAAAATTAATAGCTATTTTATATACACCTCGCGAAACATCAAGTATTTTTGGCGCCGCTGCCGGGGAGCTCTTAAACGCCGGAAGCAACGCTAATATAAAAAAAAAAGATTTTTAGTTTACTTTTATTAAATTTCGTTTTCATAAAAATATGTTTTAAATATTCGAAAATATAGAAAGAAAAACAAAAATTTATATATTTTTAAGAGTTTGTTAGAAGTTTTATAAGTTTCTTTATTTTTATTTAAGTTTATAAAAATATAAGTTTTATTTAAATATCTTTTATTTATATAAAAACAGAAAAAAATATAAAAAGAAAAAAGAAAAACGCGTAAAATTTCAAACTGCTCCAGAGTTGAATTTTGGAACCCCGCGACTCGCGGGGTTTGCTGCATTGAATACCGCGACTCGCGGAGTAATTCTGACACGCGACAGAAACCCTAAACTGCATTTATTACGGATAATTATTAATTATAATTATTATTAACCCTAATTATTATTATTATTATAATTAGTTTTATTTTAATTTAAGTTTTATTTAATTTATATTTTAGTTTATTAAGTTTAATTAAATTGTAAAATTAATAGTTTTAATAAATAATTAATATAAAAATAATATTTTTATAAAAATTGTAATTTTTACAACTTTTTGTATATTTTTATATTTTGTCCCTTTTTAATCGTTTTAGCGTAATATTTGTATTTTTAGCTCATATTTAGTTTTAAACTTAGTTTTTGCCAAAGTTATTTTTACTTCTAGATTTTTAGGCTTTGCCGTAAAATCCCTTAAGTGCTTTTTCTTTAGACTAAGATTTAGGTACTTTAGAACTTTGCGACGCCTTTTTAAGTTTTAGTTTCTTTTTAAGTTATTTCCATTTTGGATTTAGTTTTTCCTGTAAGCTTTAATATTTTTAGACGACTTTTACCTATGTATCAATTATCATTCCAATTAGTAATCTCAATTTGCGATTATAATTTTAAGTTAGTTGTATTAATAAGGTTAGGTTAGTCAAGTGTTTTTAAGTTTTATAAGTTTCTTTTATTTTTCCGTCACCTTTTATTTTTCAACCATTTTTCTTTTTCGATCTTTTTCCGACGAACTCTTTTTCTTTCTTATTTCTCGCTATTCTAGTTTTAGGACATAGATTTTTATTCTACTTCTTATCTAAATTTCTTAAAATTACGAAAATTTATTGTAAGTGGTTAAATTGATAGACATAAAAATTTTCTGGTTCGTAGTAATAGTTGGATTTGTACGTGGACCGGGTTATTGGAGCCAAACAGTCCTCAATTATATTGAGACCAAACGAATCCTGCCCCTCTGCTGCATCTTTTAGCTATTCGAAACGTGGGCAAAATCAGAAAAGTCTATTGATTGGATAACTTATTATAATTTTTCTTTCCTTTTAAAAACTAATAGGATATTCAGTGAATGCACCGAGCAAGACGTTCACCACCTTTTGTACGTTCACCACCTGTAACTAGATCAAGACATTTAGCAAATATAACCGTCGTTGATTTTTCTTTAGAATCGTCATCCAGTCGACCAAGTACTTCAGTTCAAATTTCCGATAATCCATTTTTTGAAACCGACATCACAATTGAGAATCCGGAGAATATTCAGGAACGATTTGTAGATCCTGAACCACTAAACTTTCCTCCGAAACCACCAATCATTCAAACAGAGATTGTTGAGGAACGAACCATTAAATCAGAATCCTCTAGTGATTCCGATTCAACAAATTCAATTATGGAGAATCTGGAACCTTTAAGTATGGAAGACCGAATGAGAGCTAAACGCACTGGTCAAGGACACGCAATTACTCATCCAGACATTAATGCGCCAGATTATGAAATCAAAGGACAAATTCTACACATGGTGACTAATCAATGCCAATTTAGTGGTGCACCGAAGGAAGATCCAAATGTACATCTACGTACCTTTAATAGGATCTGCACACTATTTAAAATCCGAGAAGTGGAGGATGAACAGATATATCTCATGTTATTTCCCTGGACTTTAAAGGGAGAAGCCAAAGATTGGTTGGAATCGTTACCTGAAGGGGCGATTGATACATGGGATGTTTTAGTTGACAAATTTCTTAAACAATTCTTTCCTGCATCTAAAGTCGTAAGACTTCAAGCAGAAATTATTACGTTTACATAGAAGCCGAATGAAACTCTATATGAGGCGTGGACTAGATATGGAAAGTTATTAAGAGGATGTCCACAACATGGTTTAGACACCTGTCAAATAGTACAAATATTCTACCAAGGATGCGACATCACTACAAGAAAAGACATAGATATAGCAGCTGGTGGTTCTATTATGAAGAAAACCGAAACTGATGCTTACAAAATTATTGATAACACTGCTTCCCACTCACATGAGTGACACCAAGAAAAAGATATCGTTAGATCATCTAAAGCAGCTAGAGCAGATTCTAGCCATGACTTAGATTCCATTTCCGCAAAGATAGATGCTGTGGAGAGACGAATGGAAAAGATGACTAAAGATATTCACTCAATACGAATTAGTTGCGAGCAGTGTGGAGGACCACATTTGACAAAAGATTGTCTCAGTATTGAATTAACAATGGAACAAAGAGAGAATATTTCATACATAAACCAAAGGCCTGGAAATAATTATCAGAATAATTATCAACCGCCAAGACCGATTTACAATCAAAACCAGAATTATAACCGAAATATTCCATACAACAACCAACAAGGTCCTAGCAATCAACAAGTATCCAATAATACTTACAACCAGCAAAGACCTAATTTTCAAAACAGACCACCGCAACAAACCGATGATAAAAAGCCGAATTTAGAAGATATGATGACTAAGCTAGTTGAAACTCAAACGCAGTTTTTCACATCTCAAAAACAAACCAATGAACAAAATGCTCAAGCATTTAGAAATCAACAAGCTTCCATTCAAAATCTGGAACAAGAAGTAAGTAACCTAGCAAGGTTAATTGGTGAAAGAAAACTGGGAAGTCTACCTAGTGATACAAATGCTAACCCCCGGAATGAAACAGCTAAAGCCATTACCACAAGAAGTGGTACAACACTTAAACCACCTGAAATACCTGTAACTTCTGATGAAGCTATTCCTACTCCACAAGAACCATAACCTGATCAAGATAAGGAAAAAGAACCGGTAGTTGAAAAGGTTAATGAAGATAACACAGTTAAGGCTAAACCTTATGTTAAACCATACCAACCACCACTTCCTTACCCGAGTAAAATGAAGAAAGAGAAACTTGAAGCCGAGCAATCCAAATTCTTGGATATGTTTAAACAGATAAATGTAAATCTTCCTTTCATTGATGTGATTTCAGGAATTCCTAGATATGCTAAATTCTTGAAAGATCTAATCTCAAATAGAAATAAAATGGAAGAACTCTCGGCTGTTACTATGAATGCTAATTGTTCAGCAGTGCTGTTGAATAAGATACCAGAAAAACTATCTGATCCAGGAAGTTTCACAATTCCATGTTTTCTGGGTAGTCTTAGTTCAATAGAAGCATTGGCAGACTTAGGTGCTAGTATAAATCTAATGCCGTATTCACTATACGCTAAACTAGACCTTGGAGAATTGAAACCAACCAGAATAAGCATACAACTAGCCGATAGATCAATAAAATATCCTAGAGGGATAATGGAGAACATGCTAGTTAAAGTTGGTACTTTAGTATTTCCAGTAGATTTTTTTGTTTTGGACATGGAAGAAGATTCTCAAGTTCCTCTCATATTAGGAAGACCATTCTTAAACACGGCTAAAGCAATGATAGAAGTGTTCGGTAAGAAACTGACCCTAAGTATAGAGGATGAGAGTGTTACCTTTTCAGTTGATAGAGCAATGCAACAACCGCAATCTGCAGATGATACATGTTATTATATTCAAACTATAGATGCACATGCAGAATTATTAGAAGAATTTTCAGAATTACAAGGAACAGGAGAATGTGCTTTAGGAGAAGGTAATGAACCAATTGATGAAGCTGAAATGTTAGCTACACTTATAGCTAATGGATATGAACCAACAACAGAAGAAATTCAAATGCTAAAAGAAGAAGACAGATATCGATATAAACCATCGATAGAAGAACCACCGAAATTAGAGTTAAAGCCACTTCCAAACCATTTGGAATATGTTTATTTACATGGTGAATCTAAATTACCTGTAATAATATCGTCTTCTCTTACTGAAAATGAGAAATCACAACTCATTTCTGTGTTGAAAGCTCATAAACCAGCCATTGCATGGAAGATTCATGATATTAAAGGAATAAGTCCTTCGTATTGCACACATAAAATCCTTATGGAAGAAGGTCATAAAACGTATGTGCAACGCCAACGAAGACTAAATCCTAATATGCAAGATGTAGTTAAGAAAGAGATTATTAAACTGCTAGATGCAGGTCTAATTTATCCAATCTCTGATAGTCCATGGGTAAGCCCAGTTCAATGCGTGCCTAAGAAGGGTGGCATGACTGTCATTACAAATGAGAAAAATGGGCTTATTCCAACTAGGACTATAACAGGATGGCGTGTATGTATTGATTATAGAAAATTAAATGACGCCACCAGAAAAGATCACTTTCCTTTACCTTTCATTGATCAAATGTTGGAAAGATTAGCCGGAAATAGTTACTATTGTTTTCTAGATGGATTTTCCGGATATTTTCAAATTCCAATAGCACTCGAGGACCAAGAGAAAACCACATTCACGTGCCCTTATGGTACTTTTGCTTACAAACGCATGCCATTTGGACTTTGCAACGCCCCTGCAACCTTTCAAAGGTGTATGATGGCGATTTTTCACGACATGATAGAAGAATGCATGGAAGTATTCATGGATGACTTTTCAGTCTTCGGTGATACATTTGAATCATGTCTAGTTAATCTGGAACGAATGCTTATTAGATGCGAACAATCAAATCTAGTACTTAATTGGGAGAAATGCCATTTCATGGTTAAAGAAGGCATCGTTCTTGGACATAAAATTTCAAAAGAAGGAATTGAAGTGGATAGAGCTAAAGTAGATGTAATTGCTAAACTTCCACATCCCACTAATGTTAGAGGAGTTAGGAGTTTTCTAGGGCATGCCGGTTTTTACCGACGTTTCATAAAAGATTTTTCTAAAATTGCCACTCCTATGAATAAACTCCTAGAAAAGGATGCTCCATTCATCTTTTCAGATGAGTGTATCAAATCTTTTAATATTCTTAAAGAAAAACTCACTAATGCGCCGATCATGATAACACCAAATTGGAATCTACCATTTGAACTAATGTGCGATGCAAGTGATTTTGCAATGGGAGCCGTTTTAGGACAAAGGATTGAAAAAAGATTTCAACCTATATATTATGCTAGTAAGACGTTACAAGGAGCACAAACGAACTATACAACTACTAAAAAAGAACTCCTTGCTATTGTCTTTGCTTTTGACAAATTTCGATCATATCTCGTTCTAGCAAAAACAGTGGTCTATACCGACCATTCTGCTCTTAGATACCTATTTTCAAAACAAGATGCTAAACCAAGATTAATCCGTTGGATCTTACTCTTACAAGAGTTTGATATTGAAATCCGAGATAAAAGAGGAGCAGAAAATCTCGCTGCTGATCATCTTTCTCATCTTGAAAATCCCGAATTAGAAGTTCTAAATGAATCGGCCATACAAGACAACTTTCCTGATGAATATCTATTGAAGATAGATTATAAAGAAATTCCATGGTTTGCAGACTATGCAAACTACTTAGTTTGTGGATTCCTTGAAAAAGGATTATCGTACCAAAGACGAAAGAAATTCTTCAGTGATATAAAACACTATTTTTGGGAAGATCCACATCTGTTTAAAAGTTGTCCCGATGGAATAATACGCCGATGTGTATTTCGAGATGAAGCTAGTAAAATATTAAACCATTGTCACACAGGACCAACAGGAGGGCATTATGGGCCTTAACTAACAGCGAGAAAAGTTTATGATGCTGGATTCTATTGGCCTACAATTTACAAAGACGCACACCTTCTTTGCAATTCCTGTGATGCTTGTCAAAGGGCCGGAAAAATAAGTCAACGTGATGAAATGTCACAAAATGTCATCCAAGTATGTGAAGTATTTGACATTTGGGGTATTGACTTTATGGGTCCATTTCCAAAATCTCATAATAATCTATATATACTCGTAGCCATTGATTATGTATCTAAATGGGCGAAAGCACAAGCTCTCCCAACTAACGATGCACGAGTTGTAGTCAATTTTTTAAAACGTCTTTTTGCAAGGTTTGGAACACCGAAAGCTTTAATAAGTGATCGGGGTACTCATTTTTGTAATAATCAACTTGGGAAAGTTCTTAAAAGATATGGAGTAACTCATAAAATCTCCACCGCATATCATCCACAAACAAGTGGACAAGTTGAAAATACCAACCGAGCTTTAAAATGTATTCTAGAGAAAACCGTAGGATCAAATCCGAAGGAATGGTCCATTAAATTGGAGGATGCACTCTGGGCTTTTAGAACAGCCTACAAAACTCCAATTGGAACCACACCTTTTAGACTTGTTTATGGAAAAGCATGTCATCTTCCAGTAGAAATTGAACACAAAGCATTTTGGGCTTTGAAGACATGTAATCTTGATTTACATGAAGCCGGACGTCTACGATTAAATCAATTAAACGAATTAGAAGAATTAAGACATGAAGCATACGAAAATTCGTTAATCTATAAGGAAAAAACGAAGAAATGGCATGATAAAAGAATCAGAAGTTCAAAAGAATTTAAAGAAGGAGACAGAGTTCTTCTTTTCAATTCACGATTCAAGCTATTTCCTGGAAAATTGAAATCAAGATGGTCTGGACCATTCATAGTCAAAAGAGTTTTCCCATACGGAACGATAGAATTGATAAATTCAAATGGGATTGAATTAAGAGTTAATGGTCACAGAGTTAAACATTACATACATGGTCCGATGGAAGTCGACAACGAAGTTAATCACAATTTCGACACCACAGCTAACTAAGTGTGGGGAGAATCAAGTCTTTAAAGGATAATATGTATTTCTGTTAGAGTTAGATTGTCTGTTTTCGTGTAGTTCTCGAAAATGGAACCCAAATGGTCTTTCCCTAGCAGACCCTAAAGAACTAGTCTTCTCCCCCCATTCTGAATTTTTATTTTTTTAGGTTTTTACAAAATGAAGACTGCCTGTGAACTAAACCATGGTCTAATGCTACACGCTTTGATCACTAAACGTAATAATGACATACTACCGAGTGAAATAGTATCAGTAATCAGAGAAAGAATGGACGGAGTTAGAAAAGAATCCAGATGCGAAGATAATAAGTTACAATTTGGTAAAGGAAAATCAAAATCCGCAGCGAAAAGAAGAGCACGACACCTAGAACGATGTCACAAATGCGGAAAATGGTCACATGGAGGTAAATGTTCAAATAATCAAACCTATTCAAATACCGAATTTGTTACTTTATGCAGAGACGGACCGTTCATATGTTTAGAAGAAAAGACACTAAATGCTCGAGGTTACGCCTATGTAGCTATGGAAAACCAATTAAACCGACTATCTTATGAATGGGATAGATCATATAACTAAGAAATCTATTTCACAGGTATGTTTGTACAGTTTTTATTTTTTTATTTTTTTTTAACCTTTTGATAATACACGCTAATTTGTTCGCTATAAAGTATTAAATTGGTATTGAATAAAATTAGGTTTGGCGACCGAAATTATTGATATCATTCAAAAATTTATTACATCACTGCGAAATTTAACGTTTATTCTTAAGGTATAAATATCTTTAATCAATCAACTCAAAATATTTCAAAAATTCGTCATGAGTTAAATTAGGTCTTGGAACCGAAATTACTTTACCGAAAAGAGGGGCGCATATTTTTGATAATATTTGATTGATTAAAGTGGGATAAAAAGACAAAAAGATTTTTAATTTTATTTTTACCATGTTTTTAAAATTAATATTTAAATCTTAAATTAATATTGTAAACTTTGTAAAAACAATATATTTAAAATTGTAAATATTTGAAAAATTAATATAAGTTTGGTGTGAATTTATAATATGAATTTTTAAATTAAGTTTGATGTGAATTTTTTATTTTTAAAAAAAAAATATGAATTTTTAATTTTATGCATTTCAAATTTTAAGTTTAGTGTGAATTTTTAATATTAATTTTGAATTTTATATTTAAATTGTGTGAATTTAAAAACAAAAATTTACTTTATATCATTAAGTTAAAAATATGATTTTTAAAATTCGTCGTAAGTTGAAGACTAGGTCTTTGAACCGAAATTGCTTTACCCAAGGGAGGGACGAGAACTTTTATTATCATTATTTTTAATCTTATTGATTTAAAGTATGCCAAAAACATTAAAAAAAACCCAAAAATCTTAGCTTTTAAAACAATCGCTACAAAAAGACAAATTTTAAAATTTTGTCGAGGGACGGACTAGGACATCGATCCGAAACGACCTCGTCCTAAATAACAAGGGAAACAAAATTTTAAAATTAAGTACTTAATTGTTTTATAAGTTAATGATTATAAAAAAAAAAAATACCAAACTCCGCGACTCGCGGAGTTTGAAGGGTAATTCACCGCGAGTCGCGAAGGGACCAAAATACAGAAAAAAAATATAAACGCATAACAGATCAGTCCCAACCCAAAACAAAAACATACTGCGAAAAACTGCACGAAAAAAAACCGAAAAAACACCCCAAAAATCACAATTTTTAACCGTTAATCACCAAATCTTTTACTAAAATCATGTTGAGAAGGATGCTATCTAGGAATTACTCAAGAAAAACAGTAAATTTCTACACCTAAACACCATTTAATCCGAAATTAGTGTTCTTGAGCAATTTTTTTCCCCAATTTGATTTTAATGCTTTTTAGTGTAATTAGGCTTAAATTGTTTATGTATTATGCTTGTATAACCTAGATTGATGCTGTTTAACATGATTAGAAGCCTTAAACTTCAAATTTTGAGTAATCTAGGGTTTGTGTTCTTGAGCAAATTTGGGGCTTTTTGATATAAACAGGTTATGGCCGATTTTTGTCATGAATTGTTGCTAAATTAAGTAGTGTAACATGTTTAGGTAGTTAAATGATCCAAACCTTGAGCCTAAACATGATTTTGAGAATTAAAGTGGACTTTTTCAAATCTAAAATTCATGAACTTGATTTTTGAGAGATAATGCCATTTGAAACTTGTTTAATTGCTAGTAATGATTATTTTGACATGTTATTTGAGTTGAATGCTTATTAACTTGACGAACATTTTCATATATGCTTATTTGAAAAAGTGTAGATTTGATAAAAATGTGAAAATGAGCTTAAGTTTGATATAAATTGATCATGTCATTATAATTATTTTGATTGATGATTTTGCTAACACTAATGCATATTTGGATGCACAAAAAAATTGTGTTTGATGTGTTTTGCAGACTGAAAGGGGTGAATCTTCATCCCAAGCTCGCAATGCTCCTGCTGAGAATGCGGAACAACAGGAGGTGGATAACTACTACAAGCAGGATATACCTCATCCATTCATGACATTTTCTGATATGCACTTGGAAGATTTGCATCCGAACCTGAGATTTGACAGACTTTGGATAGATTATCCAAAGTATCAAAGGGGGTTGCATACGCTTCATTCTAAAGTTGTTGAGGTACCTAGGGTCATAGAATGGGGACCCTTAGAAGCTGTAGAATTGGCCGGGCCAATTAGGGAATTACTTGTACAGAGGTATGGTAATTCTACTTTTAATGACTGGGTACGTTTATTCACCATGCTTAGACCTGTATATAAAGTATGGTGTGAAGAATTGTTGTGTAGTATAGAGTTGAATGATCGGGTAGCTAGTTTAACCGATCGTTCTTTTATTAGATTTTTGTTAGGCGGTTCGATGCGCCACATGTCTTTACTAGACATGGCTCAGGCTTTACGTATATATACGCCTGAGGAGTTAGCATCTGCCGATTGTAGAGGGTTGATACTAAATGGTAGAAAGATAGATGAAAATTTTGATACACACGATGTGTGGAGTCAAATGACAAGCCATCACCGTTTCAAAGGGGGAAATTACTCTTATTTGGATATAGATAGAGCTGAATTAAGAGTAATTCATAGGTTTTTAGCTAATTCGATTACACAAAGTAGTAAGAACAAGGAAAAGGTAAATGAACAGGATTTGTTTTACCATATGTGTATTCGAGACCCACAAAGCGCTGTAAGTATACCGTATTGTGTGGGTTATTATTTATCAGCTATGGTTCGGGGGATGAGACCGCATAGCATAATAGGAGGTGGTATTTTTATTACTTTGATTGCTGAATATCTCGGTGTGGATATAAGTCGGGGGGATTATTAGTCAAAGAACCAGAACCCCGCGATACTATAGGTTTAAATGTATACCATGGTGCGAAAGTTTTGAAGAGGCGAAATAACGCCGCAGTACCATACCATGGTAGACATCCACAGGTTGAGAGAAACCAACAGCAAGGTAATGTAGGAGGGGGAAATGAGATGCAAGAAATGCAAAGGTTTATAGCTTCACAGGAGTACGAAAATGCTAGACAGAGAGCATTTGAAGATTGGCAAGTTCATCAGAACCAAATCATAGCTCATTGCCAACATATAGGTAGAAACTATATTCCTACACCGAAACCCATCTTCCCTCCCTGGTCTATAGAGATGCAACCACCGTATCCTACGTATAACCCTGCCGAAGCATTCTATAGCACCTATGGTTATGCTTGGAACCCCTATTGGTACCAGTATCATCCCTAGTCTACTTAGTTTTATTTATTTTGTAATTTGTAATATTGATACGTTTAATACTTATGTTAATATTGTAATAGCTTTTATAATTTTCTAACTTTTATTCTTAGATTTTTATAATTTTTGAATGTGGGGTAATATACCAAACTTCAAAAATATGTATATATGTTTGCAGTTTATCTTATGTACACAACAGGGTAAAACAACGCATTTTCAAAGACTGGCATTAAGTTCAGCAAAAGCAACTAATTTTGACGACAAGATGCAAAATATATGTGAAAAAACAACAAGACGGAATGAACAAATGATGTGCACCATTTATCATTCAGCAAACAAACGCCAATATGTTTGGAAACTTTGGAAAAATTTAATCAATTTCACACAAATCACCCTCAATAATTTAAATTGTTACTGATTTCCTGCAAATGAGGGCATTGCAAGATCTTAAGTGTGGGAAGGGGTTAAATTCTTTCGGATTTTAAAATTTTTTACTTTATACACTTGGTTACCATTAAAAAAAAAAACTAGTAAAGCAGTAGTTGTATTAGAATCTAGTGCTCTCTGATAATAAAGAACAGCCCTAGTCTTATATACTGACTACCCAATTCTAGTAAAATTTTTAAAAAAATTTCAATTAAATGAACTCAAAATCATGTTTAAACATATTTATGAACGATAAAACTAGGTTTTAACACCAAAATTATTGTTACCTCGAAAAGGACATAAATTGATAAACAAACCAAAATGTTAAAATTCATTTAATATGGAATAGAGGACGATAAAAAGGAAAATAAAAGCCAAGTGTGGGAAAATTTACCAAGTTATTCAAAACATATGTCACATATTTTTATACAAATAACTGAAAATACTTTTGCTTTGAACTAAATTAACCGTTTTACCTGATTTACTGTAAGAAAGATGGATCTACACGATGAATCAATTCCATCATTAAAAGGAAGTAAAGTCTTCCGAAAAAGACACGCGCTTCTTGATTTAGGTCACGAAGTTGTCGTACAGACCAGCTGTAGGTTGACGAAAAATCTAGAAAAGTCATCACTAAAATCAGCATGAAATCCACGGACCTCGGCATTAAACAGGGTCGCCAAGTGGTCAGATTTATCCTAACCATGAGAAGGATTTATCTCGTACAATGGGGGGGCACCGTGCAAATTAGCTTGATAAGACTAATGAATCAGATCCCCAGAAAGGATAATCTCCTTAAAAGATCAAAAATCAGCTTTTAAGCCTGATATTACTCAATCCTTGAGATTGACCTTAAAGATTGAGAATTACAAACTCATGGAATTCAATGATATCTAAACTCGAGCTTGAACAAGAAAATATTTTGATCAAAATTACAAACCGATTTGTTTTTTGAAAACCCTATTTTCAATGCGTTCATTACCATTGAACGTAAAATCCTAGGAATTCAACTGGAATTCATTAGGTCACCTGAACTAAATCGGGTGTCAACCGTAAGAACGGTGGTTGCATAATGGTCAAGGACAGGACCTTGTGCCAGAACGAAAAATTATAAGGGTGAGATTTACTATTGCTCCTACCAAGGATAGTAATTGCGTCCGACACGTTATAGACCATAATTAAAAGCATGTCAGGGGACATTGCCTTAACAGTTCCTTGTTCAACGCTTTCCTTTACAACCGGACGGTAGTTTACCGAAAGGTTATATACGGGACAAGTAAACTGGACGTGTTGCTTTCTAAATACAAGGTTAGCAAGTGGGTGACACAAAACCATAAGTTTTGAGCTAAAATTTTCAAATCTGAAACCCACCAAACCCACAAAAATATTTTGCAAACACCGGTGAAGGGTTATCCGGAAAACTTATCTAGGGTAAAAACTAGATTTAATTTTCAAAAGATCAAATGTTTTCATAAAGATCCAATTTCCTTAATGGATCTAAATTTTTATAGTCATGTGGGACTGTAAACCATATCGTTACTACCATTGTTTATACCACCGTATAAAAATCACTGATGTACAAAGTGTGAAGAATAAAGAAGTGATTCTAGTATTTCAAGACGATATTGCTTGAGGACAAGCAACGCTCAAGTGTGGGAATATTTGATAATGCTAAAAACGAACATATATTTCATAGCATTATTCCTCAAGAAAGACAAGCTTTTAGTTGCAATTGTTCTATTTACAAGTGATATTCGTTTAAATAATAAAAGGTGAAGACAAAAGACAGATTCGACGAATTGAAGACGCAAACGACCAAAAAAGCTCAAAAGTACAAAAGACAATCAAAGAGGTTCCAATTATTGATAAGAAACGTCTCGAAATTACAAGAGTACAAGATTCAAAATGCAAAGTACAAAATATAAAATTGTACGCAAGGACGTTCGAAAATCCGGAACCGGGACATGAGTCAACTCTCAACGCTCAACGCAACGGACTAAAAATTACAAGTCAACTATGCACATAAATATAATATAATATTTAAATAATTCTTATAATTATTTAATATATTATATTTATTTATAAAACCGTCGAGAAACAAAGAGCCAAACTCGTGTGAGCTGTAAAAGCAAACTCCGCGACTCGCGGAGTTTGAAGGCCAAAAGGGCCGCGAGTCGCGGAGCCCCAAGTTTTGAAAATCCCTATAAAAGCAAACGAATTCTGATCGCAAAAATCACCAAATATATCCATCTCTCTATCTATATCGTATATATTTATATTTATATTTTAATTTTAATTTTAATTTTAATTTTAATTTTAATTTTAATTTTAATTTTAATTCTAATAATAAGGGTATGTTAGCGAATGTTGTAAGGGTGTAAGTCAAAATTCTGTCCGTGTAACGCTACGTTATTTTTAATCATTGTAAGTTATGTTCAACCTTTTTATATTAATGTCTCGTAGCTAAGTTATTATTATGCTTATTTAATCCAAAGTAATCATGATGTTGGGCTAATTACTAAAATTGGGTAATTGGGCTTTGTACCATAATTGGGGTTTGGACAAAAGAACGACACTTGTGGAAATTAGACTATGGGTTATTAATGGGTTTTATATTAACTAAACAATACCTTGTTAATTTAATATACAAACTTATAATTTGACGTATTTATATATAACCACATACGCTTGACTGGGTACGGTGGGCGGGATATCTATAAATACCAATAATTATTCATTTTACCGGATACAGAACTGAATTAATAGTTAATAGACTTGTTGAAACAGGGGTGAATTACATTCAAGGGTAATTGGTGTAATTGTTAACAAAGTAGTAAAACCTTGGTTTACACGCAGTCGATAACCTGATGTATTCATTAAACAAAGTATTAAAACCTTGTTACAATTCGAATCCCCAATTAGTTGGAATATTTGACTTCGGGAATAAGAATAATTTGACGAAGGCTTTCGCTCTTTATATTTATGACTGATGGACTATTATGGACAAATCCGTATGGACATATTAAATAATCCAGGACAAAGGACAATTAACCCATGGGCATAAAACTAAAATCAACACGTCAAACATCATGATTACGGAAGTTTAAATAAGCATAATTCTTTTATTTCATATTTAATTTCCTTTATTTTATATTTAATTGCACTTCTAATTATCGCATTTTTATTGTTATTGTATTTAATTGCACTTTCAATTATGGTACTTTTTAATTATCGCAAGTTTATTTCATCGCACTTTTATTATTTGCAATTTCATTATCGTTATTTACTTTATGCTTTAATTTAAGTCTTGTATTTATTTTTAATATTTTACATTTGGTTTTAACTGCGACTAAAGTTTTAAAATCGATAAACCGGTCATTAAACGGTAAAAACCCCCCTTTATAATAATAATATTACTTATATATATATATATATTTGTATTTTTATAAAAGTAAACTAATATAGCGTTAAGCTTTGTTTAAAAAGATTCCCTGTGGAACGAACCGGACTTACTAAAAACTACACTACTGTACGATTAGGTACACTGCCTATAAGTGTTGTAGCAAGGTTTAAGTATATCCATTCTATAAATAAATAAATATCTTGTGTAAAATTGTATCGTAATTAATAGTATTTCCTGTAAAAATTAATAGCTATTTTATATACACCTCGCGAAACATCAAAGTCTTATTAAAATAATCTCATAATATAAGTTTAATACTTACCATAAGTATTTTTCATTAATAATAAAAGTATTATTAATCATAAGTTTGATTAAAGTCTAATTAATCATAATTAATTACTAAATGATATGATAAATATGTATATCATAAGTCTTCAATTAAAATAATTACTTTTTATATCATAAGTAATTTATTAATAATGAAATTCATTACTTATATCTTAAGTCTTATTAAATAACCATAAGTTTTAATTAAAAGTTCATCGGGTCATAACTTGAGTCCCGAGAATCAGTTTTCGGCGAGTCTTATATATATCTTCGCCTAACTGACCCAACCGACACATTAGTGTGCTCAAGAAAATCCTAAGAACAGCCACCAAGTTGTGACTTACAGCCATTATTCAACTTGTAGCATTAATCGTTCAAAAACATGTTTTAGTCATAACGGGTGATCCGTGGCTCGGATTTCGATGACCCGAACATGAATGTTCATCCAATCATCAATCCTAACACACTAGTACACCCTAAAGACTCTAAAAATGATCACAAAGTTGGACCATACCGGTACCAATTCGTTTTCATATTTTAATCTCAACAAAACACCACTTTAATCATAACTAGAGCTCTGGGAATCGAAACGACATGAATCCGGAGTCTAAAATTAATTTCTTGATGAGAGGAACTCATCTAAACACTTTAATTTCACTTTTATATTAGTTATATTTACAGAAAATAACAACCAAACCGCTGTCCCAAAACAATCAAACCGAAAACATGAATTAACGAGCATTTCTACGCATACAATCAACAATACAATAACATATATTCATCATACTATCATTATAACATATAAAAACAGAAAAAATTAAAGAAAAAAATTGAAAATCTAGGGTTAGAGTTTATACCCTAATCAAGAATCAAGTGATATGAACGCGTAGAGAACGAAGAGTAGAATCCGGAAATGATAAAAGCCCTTTGATCCAAGCTTGTTTTGATTGAAGATGATGATGAAAAAGGTGGAGGTTGGCAACAGCTCTAGGGAGGAAAAAGAGGGGAAGAGATAAAAAAATAAAAGTGTAAATGAGAAAGGCTATGTCAAAAAAAGAAATAAGTAGTGAAAAATGAAAGTAGTTTGTGAAATGTGCTAACCCACCCTCTATGTGAGATTTTCAGCCAAAAGAGGGTAGGGTGGCCCCTTAGTGGGCCAATTTGATAAATGGAAGAAGTCTTGTGGCCCGAGTGCCCGAACGAAGCCCGAAACGCGAAAACACCGTTACGCGATTAAATATTCGGAGAGATAACGCGTAGGCGACAAATAAAATATATAAACACCATATAAAAACATATGACATTAAAATATCATATTTAAAATAATTAGGACTTAAAAATCCCAAAAGCTTGACCGTTGGTTTGAAAACCGAAAAGATTCGCCGGGTAGAAATTCGCGAAACGTAGAAACGTATAACTTAAAATATGAATACAAATATTCACTTGGCACATAATAATTAATATATTATTACAAAAATAATAATATAGGTCATAGAAATGACGTGGCACGAATGACAGTTAACGGTCGTTAAATAATTAACGGTAAAAGATAACGAAAAAAGTAGGGTCGTTACAGTACCTTCCCGTTACGGAAATTTCGTCCCGAAATTTAAGCATGTGCAGGGGTTGACTCGCCATCTGAGAACAAATGCGGGTACTTCTGCCTCATCTGATCATCACGTTCCCAAGTGAACTCGGGCCCGCGTTTGGCATTCTATCTAACTCGGACGATAGGAATTTTACTCTGCTTGAGCGTCTTAACTTCTCGATCCATAATTTCAACTGGCTCCTCAATAAAATGGAGTTATTTATCAACATGAAATTCATTAAGAGGAATGGTTTCATCGGCCTCGGCCAAACACTTCTTCAAATTCGATACCTGAAAAACGTCATGAACATCGCTGAGTTCTTGTGACAGTTTCAAACGATAAGCCACGGGTCCAACTCTCTCTGTAATCTCAAATGGTCCAACAAAACGAGGATTCAACTTTCCCCTTTTACCAAAATGTACCACACCTTTCCAAGGTGATACCTTCAACATAACAAGGTCACCAACTTGAAATTCTATATCCTTCCTTCTCTTATCGGCATAACTCTTTTGCCGACTTCTGGCGGTTCTCATCCTTTCTTTAATCTGTACGATCTTCTCGGTAGTCTCATGAATAATTTCTGGGCCTGTGAGTTGAGCATCCCCAACCTCATTCCAACAGATAGGAGACCTACACTTTCTACCATACAGAGCTTCAAACAGTGCGGCTTTAATACTTGCACAATAGCTGTTATTATAAGAAAATTCAGCTAGCGGCAAATATCTGTCCCACCCATTACCAAAATCAATAACACATGCTCGTAACATGTCTTCCAACGTTTGAATGGTCTTTTCACTCTGACCATCCTTTTACGGATGATAAGAGGTGCTCATATCTAACTTAGTTCCCAAAGCTTCCTGTAAGGATTGCCAAAACCTCGATATAAATCGACTGTCTTGGTCTAAAATAATAGATACATGAACACCATGTCTTGAAACAATCTCCTTCAAATACAAACGAGTAAGCTTCTCCATCGAATCCGTTTCCTTAATCGGTAAGAAATGAGCTGACTTTGTGAGTCGGTCAACAATCACTCAAATGGTATCATAACCACCCACAACTCTCGGTAACTTCGTAATAAAATCCATCGTAATACCTTCCCACTTCCACTCTGGAATTTCGGGTTGTACCAAAAGTCCGGACGCTTTCTGATGTTCAGCTTTAACCTTAGCACAGGTCAAACACTTAGCCACATAAGTAGCCACATCAGCTTTCAAATTAGGCCACCAATATAGCTCCTTAAGATCATGATACATCTTTCCTGAACCAGGATTAATAGAGTACCTAGACTTATGAGCTTCATCTAGAACAAATTTTCGCAAATCACCAAACTTCGGAACCCAAAGACGTCCCGCAGAGTACCTAGTACCATCGGTTCGTTCCTCAAACTTCTTACCCATGCATCTGACCTTCTCGTTTGCAAAATTCTCCTCCTTCAAGGCTTCTTGCTGAGCCGCAAGAATCTGCCTTGCGAGGTTTGTTCGAATTGTCATATTCAAGGCTCTAAATCTACGAGGTTCAATCCTCTCTTTACGACTTAAGGCATCAGCCATAACATTGGCCCTTCCTGGATGATAAGGAATTCGCAATCATAATCGTTCAACAACTCAACCCATCTGCGCTGTCTCATATTCAACTGTTCCTGATCAAGGATATGTTGAAGACTTTTGTGATCAGTGTACACTGTACTTTTGAACCCATATAAATGATGTCTCCAAATCTTGATTGCAAACACAACAGCTCCCAACTCTAAATCATGGGTTGTATAATTCTGCTCGTGAATCTTCAACTGACGTGATGCGTAAGCAATGACTTTCTTTCGCTGCATCAAAACACAGCCAAAGCCCTGGCGCGAAGTATCATAATAAACAACAAAATCATCATTACCCTCGGGCAGTGACAATATCGGAGCGGTAGTCAACTTCTTCTTCAGAGTTTGAAAAGCAGTCTCTTGTTTATCCTTCCACTCATACTTCTTCCCCTCATGCATTAAAGCAGTCAGAGGTTTCGCTACTAGTGAAAAATCTTGAATGCACCTTCTATAATAGCCTACCAAACCTAGGAACCGACGAATCTGAGTAGGAGTTTTCAGAATTTCCCACTTCTCAATTGCCTCATTCTTAGCAGGATCGACTTGAATTCCCTTCTTACCAACAACGTGTCCAAGGAATTGAACTTCTTTCAACCAGAAAGTGCACTTAGAGAACTTAGCGTACAGCTTTTCCGTCCTCAACAAATCAAGGACCGACTTCAAATGTTCTTCATGTTCTTGATCACTCTTGGAATAGATAAGAATATCACCGATGAAAACGATAACGAACTTGTCCAGATAAGATCTACACACACGATTCATGAGGTCCATGAACACAGCAGGTGCGTTAGTCAATCCGGACGACATAACAAGAAATTCGCAGTGACCATAATGGGTACGTAAAGCGGTTTTCAGAATATCAGTTTCTTTAACTCGCAGTTGGTGATACCCGGAATGAAGATTAATCTTAGAATAAACGGACGAACCTTGAAGTTGATCGAACAGATCATAAATTCTCGGAAGAGGGTAATGGTTCTTACCCGTAAGCTTGTTCAACTCGCGATAATCAATACACAATCGAAATGAACCACCTTTAACGAACAAAACAGGAGTTCCCCAAATGGACGAACCGGGACGAATGAAATATAGTTGCAACAATGAAGGAAGAAATATATGGAGTAGTCACATCGGTAGCATAGATATATATAAATCAATTCTCTCAAAGGAGATAACGAGGATCATGGACTTCAAAGTAAATTTTCATTACATTTCCGGAAGGAAGACGTATGAAAGGTGTGATATTTCAACGAGAGTGAAATTCCTTGTACAATGAGCGAGGAAATCTAGGATTCATCCATATTCTTAAATTTACGTGCGGATGAAAAGAAGCGAATCATGGGTTATAAAGAATGGCTAACTTCAGGTGTGATGAATCTCCAAAAATAATTTCATGCACCTCAAAGTATTGAATCCTAGGATTTATGTTTACGAGGGTGTTGCGGTTAATCACGAAAATTGAGAGTAGAAACTCTTCAAGCGATCTAGGGTAATATCTATTTGTGATACCAACTATAACAACGATTGGGGTAAGAACCCACCCAGCGCCTTCCTGAGAATAGGGTGACCACTGAACGTACCTCAGAAAGCTGATCTATCGGTCCGCCTTTCGGTCATGTCCAACCATAAGAGAGAAAATTTTATGAGTGCAAAGACTTCCCAACAATTTTATAAAACCGGCATCCAATGTGTTGTAAGAGTTTCTATCAATGAACTTAATGGTAAGTTTCATCCTTAAACAGAGGATGAGAAGAACTGTGATCCAAACACTCTGTAGAGTAATGCGAAAATTTGATAAAATCAATCAAAGGAGTTTTGAAAAAGCTTTAAATGTTTGATATGACAATATAAACGGAACTAAGTTCTTAGTAAATTTAGAAGTATGTACAATGTGTACCATTTTATATAAAATAAATTGACTCAGTCAAACAGCTTAATAAATGAGTGGTTTTAAAATAATTTTGAAGGTATGATTTAGTATATACTAGCCAAAATAGGTAAGGGTAAATTTTTTCATTTGAATCCATACGTACATATATGATTTTATAAATTGTATACATAACAAAATATTTCATTACTTCTATTCGCCCATAAATCTCGTGAGAACCACCCAATTAAACAAATGTGTAAAACTCCCGATGATAAACAGAGTATCTGTATTTCAGAGGTTACAAGTTGAAGTAAGATTGTGGAAGATCGAGTAAAGGACTTGAATCGTCGTACGACGTTTGACCAACAAATGTGACGAGGTCATGAAACTAATGAGTTAAATGTTGTTTTGACTATGATCAGGACATAAGTCCTTGGGCCAAAACTGTTCCCGAGCGAAGCTGTTGCTAACAAGCGAGTTATGAAGGATAGGGCATGAGATAGATAATCTGGTTAAAACAAACTTCTCGTATATCAACAAATAAGATAATGAATATTTTCCCTACCCATGTAATACATCGGAATTTCTAAATGAGTAGCGTAAAAATTTTCTTTGACTCGCTTTCTATTCCTCATGTCACAATATTGGGACTTCTTTATGAATTAACGTAATATAATCACGTTGGCCTGACGCCATTATATTTCACTAATTCATAGTTCCATTCCAATAGCACTACATGAGGTCAGGACACGCGATCAACCTCGAATTTCCACACAATTTCTCTAAAAACGATTTCTTAAACAATGTGCTAAGGATAGCACGAGAGACAAAAACATCAAAAGTAATGAATATGAGTAACGATGACATAAAAATGTCTTTGAAGTACCAAGAATCTCTGAAAGTCAAGAATGACGTTTTCTGGTTCAAAAACGAAAGCACATAGGCACAACGGCACAAAGGCACGTAATATAACAAGAATGTTATATACCTAAACATAATAGCTGACATTGAAATGCCGAGCATTTAGAAGTCAAGAATGACATCTCGCGTAATATAACTCAAAACGTTATATACATAACCATAATAGATGACATAGAAATGTCGAGAATTTCAGAAGTCAAGAATGACATCCCTCGGTTTCACTACCTGAGGTGTTCTTATAAGGATAAGTTCGCATGAGTCGGAGAATACGTTTAAATCGAAATGGGAGTTCCTCCCGGATTCAGAACATAATCGAGATGTATGTATGATTCCAATATACATACCAATACGATACAAATAATCATATATAATAATATATTATAGGTCGGGCTGTAGACTAGACTCACTAATGCACCCTATTGACTCGGGTAACGACATCAATGCAGCCTAATTTCCTACAACCAATGCTCTGATACCAACTGAAATGACCCATCAAAGTACACTTGACGACCATCGTTATTTTAGTCCCACAGCTTGATCATAAATCTATATGAATTTGATAAATAACCTTGCATTCTTTATTTAAAAATGATTTTCTATAAAGGAAACCTTCCAAAAATATGTAAGTTTAGAAAAACCATACATTATTACTTAACCAAAAGTTGATCAAAACAAAGTCAACAACATCCACTATTAAATGTATCAAAATAGAATGCAAGTTAATGTTTAACAAAAGCTGCCATCATAAATATGCAGACTCTCTAAGCACAGCGGAAGCAATCAATCATGAACCTGAGAATAAAACATGCGAGTAACTGTCAACAAAAATGTTGAGTGAATTATAGGTTTAATATTGCAAACAATATTTAAAGTTAAACCATCAAAATTTATGCTTGAAAACATAAAAACTCCTTTTTGGACCACAAAATTATATGCTAGAAAACGTATAAAAATGTTATTCCATTTTCCGTGAGCCACCTGGTAACCACTTAACCATTTATTTACCCTTGCCAAACACAATAAATAATATACACCGAACAAGTGTATCTTCAACTAAATACGAAGTACTAAACATTCCGATTATAAATTGCTAGCGCGACTAGCTCGAAATGGGGTTGTCAAACCCGATAGATCTATCCGTAGGATTCGCATTCCCCAGTAGAAACCAGTGATTACAGTTACCAAACTAGGGAATATTTTTGTTCAACTCACAATGAATAATTTAAACCAACCTCCACTTGAGTCCAAAATATAAAATAAATTGCATGTATTCTCATCCCAAAAGATTTAAATAGAAAAAGGGGACTATAACTCACCTTAAAGCAAAAGAAGTAACCACACAAAAATGCGAACAGCAAATGAAGTAAGTGATCAAGAATGATCACAATGCCGACCTATAAATAAAGTAGGTCGATATAAATAACTAACTTAGGTCAAGTCTTAGTATGATAGCTATTGTACATGTTGCAAGTAGGCATAGAACAATACTCAACATGCATCGATTTGATCAGAACAGCGTACGGACACACACTTTCTATTTTTAGAAAGTTTCTATTTTTAGCAGGTTTCCATTTTTGGGAAGTTTCTATTTTTGGAAAGTTTCTATTTTTGAAAAGTTTCTATTTTAGGAAAGTTTCTATTTTTTAGAAAGTTTCTATTTTTGGAAAGTTTCTATTTTTGGAAAGTTTCTATATTTAGAAAGTTTCCATATTTAGAAAGTTGCTATTTTGGAAAGTTTATAAGTTAGGAAAGTTTCCTTAATTAGAAAGCCAACATAAGTCAACTAAAAATCAAAGTCAATCGAAAGTCAACTCAAAAGTCAGCTTTGGTCAAACATAGTCAACATTAATTTTAAAAGTGTAAGTTATAATAATAATATATGTTATAATGTTATTTAAAGTCATATATGTATAATTATGTCATGACATAAGTTTAATTAAATTAGAACGAATTATTAAAGTTAACATAAGTTTAAATGATATAATGAATATAGCATAAGTATTTAATTAATTAATTAAATATTAATCATAATATAAGTATTATTAATTAATAATAAATTTTAATCCTATCATAAGTATTATTAATTAATAATGAATTATTAATCATATCAAAAGTTTCTAATTATAATCACTAAATCATAAGTATTTAATAATTAAATTATAATTAAATAATAACTAAACCTTATAATAATTAAATAATTAATTAATCCTTATTATAAGTCTTATTAAAATAATCTCATAATATAAGTTTAGAAGTTTAATACTTACCATAAGTATTTTTCATTAATAATAAAAGTATTATTAATCATAAGTTTGATTAAAGTCTAATTAATCATAATTAATTACTAAATGATATGATAAGTATGTATATTGATGTTATGCGAGGTGTATATAAAATAGTTATTAATTTTAGCAGAAAACACTATTAAATACGATACAATTTTACACAAGATATTTATTTATTTATAGAATGGATATACTTAAACCTTGCTACAACACTTATAGGCAGTGTACCTAATCGTACAGTAGTGTAGTTTTTAGTAAGTCCGGTTCGTTCCACAGGGAAATCTTTAAACAAAGCTCAACGCTATATTAGTTTACTTTTATAAAAATACAAACATATATATAAGTAATATTATTATTATAAAGGGGGGTTTTTACCGTTTAAGGACCGGTTTGTCGATTTTAAGACTTTAGTCGCAGTTAAAACCTAATGTAAAATATTAAATAAATAAAAGACTTAATTTAAAGCGTAAAGTAAATAACGATAATGAAATTGCGAATAATAAAAGTGCGATAAAATAAAAAGTACGATAATTAAAAGTGCGATTAAATAACAATAAATAAAAGTGCGATAATTAGAAGTGCAATTAAATATAAAATAAAGGAAATTAAATATGAAATAAAAGAATTATGCTTATTTAAACTTCCGTAATCATGATGTTTGACGTGTTGATTTTAGTTTTATGCCCATGGGTTAATTGTCCTTTGTCCTGGATTATTTAATATGTCCGTCTGGTTTTTGTCCATAACAGTCCATCAGTCATAAATATAAAGTGCGAGTGTCCTCATCAAATTATTCTTATACCCGAAGTTAAATATTCCAACTAATTGGGGATTCGAATTGTAACAAGGTTTTAATACTTTGTTTAATGAATACACCAGGTTATCGACTGCGTGTAAACCAAGGTTTTACTACTTTGTTAACAATTACACCAATTACCCTTGAATGTAATTTCACCCCTGTTTTAATTATTCTAGTGGCTATTAATCCATTCCCGTGTCCGGTTAAATGAACGATTATTCGTACATATAAATACCCCGCCCATCGTGTCCGATCGAGTGTATATGGTAATTTATAGGGACGCCCAATTGTAAATCTTTATATTAACATTAACAAACTTTCATTTAGTTAAACAAATATAAAGCCCATTAATAGCCCATAGTCTAATTTCCACAAGTGTCGTTCTTTTATCCAAACCCCAATTATGGTACAAAGCCCAATTACCTAATTTTAGTAATTAGCCCAACATCATGATTACTTCGTTTTAAATAAGCATAATAATAACTTAGCTACGAGACATTAATATAAAAAGGTTGAACATAACTTACAATGATTAAAAATAGCGTAGCGTTACACGGACAGAATTTCGACTTACACCCTTACAATATTTGCTAACATACCCTTATTATTATAATTATAATTAAAATTAAAATATAAATTATAAATATAAATATAAATTTTACGTATGAATGAGGAAGAAAAAGATGATGATTTTGATCAGAATTCGGTTGGCTTTATAGGCAGTTTTCAATTTTGGGGCTCCGCGACTCGCGGTGAAAACCTCTTCAAACTCCGCGAGTCGCGGAGGTTACTTTTACAGCTCAGTCCTTGGAGTTTTTCTCTGCCGACAGTTTTTTATTTATAAATATAATATATATATAATTAATATAATTAATTATATATTATATTATATTTATATACATAGTTAACTTGTAATTTTTAGTCCGTTGCGTCGAGCGTTAAGAGTTGACTCTGGTCCCGGTTCCGGATTTTCGAACGTCCTCGCGTACAATTTAATATCTTGTACTTTGCGTTTTGAATCTTGTACTTTTGTAATTTCGAGACGTTTCTTATCAATAATTGGAACCTTTTTGATTGTCTTTTGTACTTTTGAGCTTTTTGGTCGTTTGCGTCTAAAATTCGTCGAATCTGTCTTTTGTCTTCACCTTTTATTATACAAACGAATATCACTTGTAAATAGAACAATTGCAACTAAAAGCTTGTCTTTCTTGAGGAATAATGCTATGAAATATATGTTCATTTTTAGCATTATCAAATATTCCCACACTTGAGCGTTGCTTGTCCTCAAGCAATATTGTCTTGAAATACTAGAATCACTTCTTTATTCTTCACACTTTGTACATCAGTGATTTCTATACGGCGGTATAAACAATGGTAGTAACGATATGGTTTACAGTCCCACATGACTATAAAAATTTAGATCCATTAAGGAAATTGGATCTTTATGAAAACATTTGATTTTTTTGAAATCTAGTTTTTACCCTAGATAAGTTTTCCGGAATAACCCTTTACCGGTGTTTGCAAAATATTTTTGTGGGTTTGGTGGGTTTCAGATTTGAAAATTTTAGCTCAAAACTTGCGGTTTTGTGTCACCCACTTGCTAACCTTGTATTTGGAAAGCAACACGTCCAGTTTACTTGTCCCGTATATTACCTTTCGGTAAACTACCGTCCGGTTGAAAGGAAAGCGTTGAACAAGCAACTGTTAAGGCAATGTCCCGTGACATGCTTTTGATTATGGTCTATAACGTGTCGGACGCAATTACTATCCTTGGTAGGAGCAATAGTAAAGCTCACCCTTATAATTTTTCGGTATGGCACAAGGTCCTGTCTTTGACCACTATGCAACCACCGTTCTTACGGTTGACACCCGATTTGGTTCAGGTGACCTAATGAATTCCAGGTGAATTCCTAGGATTTTACGTTCAATGGTAATGAACGCATTGAAAATAGGGTTTTCAGAAAACAAATCGGTTTATAATTTTAATCAAAATATTTTCTCGTTCAAGCTCGAGTTTAGATATCATTGAATTCCATGAGTTTGTAATTCTCAATCTTTAAGGTCAATCTCTAGGATTGAGTAATATCAGTCTTAAAAGCTGATTTTTAATCTTTAAGGAGATTATCCTTTCTGGGGATCTGATTCATTAGTCTTATCCAGCTAATTTGCATGGTGCCCCCCCCATTGTACGAGATAAATCCTTCTCATGGTTAGGATAAATCTGACCACTTGGCGACCCTGTTTAATGCTGAGGTCCGTGGATTTCCTGCTGATTTTAGTGATGACTTTTCTAGATTTTTCGTCAACCTACAGCTGGTCTGGACGACAACTTCATGACCTAAATCAAGAAGCGCGTGTCTTTTTCGGAAGACTTTACTTCCTTTTAATGATGGAATTGATTCATCGTGTAGATCCATCTCTTCTTTTCTTTCATCGGGTAAAACAGTTTAGTTTAGTCCAAAGCAAAAGTATTTTCAGTTATTTGTTACAGATATATGTGACATATGTTTAAAATAACTTGGTAAATTTTCCCACACTTGGCTTTTATTTTCCTTTTTATCGTCCTCTATTCCATTTTAAATGAATTTTAACATTTTAGTTTGTTTCTTAATTTATGTCCTTTCCGAGGTAACAATAATTTCGGTGTTAAAACCTAGTTTTATCGTTCATAAATATGTATAAACATGATTTTGAATTCATTTAATTGAAAATTTTGAAAAATTTTACTAGAATTGGGTAGTCAGTATATAAGACTAGGGCTGTTCTTTTTTATCAGAGAGCACTAGATTCTAATACAACTACTGCTTTACTAGTATTTTTAATGGTAACCAAGTGTTTAATATAAAAATTTTAAAATCCGAAAGAATTTAACCCCTTCCCACACTTAAGATCTTGCAATGCCCTCATTTGCAAGAAATCAGTAACAATTTAAATTATTGAGGGTGATTTGTGTGAAATTGATTAAATTTTTCCAAAGTTTCCAAACATATTGGCGTTTGTTTGCTGAATGATAAATGGTGCACATCATTTGTTCATTCCGTCTTGTTGTTTTTTCACATATATTTTGCATCTTGTCGTCAAAATTAGTTGCTTTTGCTGAACTTAATGCCAGTCTTTGAAAATGCGTTGTTTTACCCTGTTGTGTACATAAGATAAACTGCAAACATATATACATATTTTTGAAGTTTGGTATATTACCCCACATTCAAAAATTATTAAAGTCTAAGAATAAAAGTTAGATAATTATAAAAATGATTACAATATTAACAAAAGTATTAAACGTATCAATAATTACAAATTATAAAATAATAAAAAATAATAAGTAAACTAAGGATGATATTGGTACCAATAGGGGTTCCAGGCATAACCATAAGTGCTATAGAATGCTTCGGCAGGGTCATACGTAGGATATGGTGGCTGCATCTCTATCGACCAAGGAGGGAAGATGGGTTTCGGTGTAGGAATATAGTTTCTACCTATATGTTGGCAATGAGCTATGATCTGGTTCTGATGAACTTGCCAATCTTCAAATGCTCTCTGTCTAGCATTTTCGTATTCCTGAGAAGCTATAAACCTATGCATTTCTTGCATCTCATTCCCCCCTCCTACATTACCTTGCTGCTGGTTTCTCTCCACCTGTGGATGTCTACCATGGTATCGTACTGCGGCGTTATTTCGCCTCTTCAAAACTTTCGCACCATGGTATACATTTAAACCTATAGTATCGCGGGGTTCCGGCTCTTCTAGTAATAATCCCCCCCGACTTATATCCACACCGAGATATTCACCAATCAAAGTAATAAAAATACCACCTCCTATTATGCTATGTGGTCGCATCCCCCGAACCATAGCTGATAAATAATAACCCACACAATATGGTATACTTACAACGCTTTGTGGGTCTCGAATACACATATGGTAAAACAAATCTTGTTCATTTACTTTTTCCTTGTTTTTACCCCTTTGTGTAATCGAATTAGCTAAAAACCTATGTATCACTCTTAACTCGGCTCTATCTATATCCAAATAAGAGTAATTTCCCCCTTTGAAACGGTGATGGCTTGTCATTTGACTCCACACACCGTGTGTATCAAAATTCTCATCTATCTTTCTACCGTTTAGTATCAATCCTCTACAATCGGCAGACGCTAACTCCTCAGGCGTATATATACGTAAAGCCTGAGCCATGTCCAGTAAAGACATGTGGCACATCGAACCGCCTAACAAAAATCTAATAAAAGAACGATCGGTTAAACTAGCTACCCGATCATTCAACTCTATACTACATAACAATTCTTCACACCATACTTTATATACAGGTCTACGTATGGTGAATAAACATATCCAGTCATTAAAAGAAGAATTACCATACCTCTGTACAAGTAATTCCCTAATTGGCCCGGCCAATTCTACAGCTTCTAAGGGTCCCCATTCTATGACCCTCGGTACCTCAACAACCTTGGAATGAAGAGTATGCAAACCCCGTTGATATTTTGGATAATCTATCCAAAGTCTGTCAAATCTCAGGTTCGGGTGCAACTCTTCCAAGTGCATATCGGAAAAAGTCATGACTGGATGAGGTACATCCTGCTTGTAGTAGTTATCCACCTCCTGTTGTTCCAAATTCTCAGCAGGAGCATTGCGGGCTTGGGATGAAGATTCACCCCTTTCATTCTGCAAAACACATCAAACACAAATTTTGTGCATCCAAATATGCATTAGTGTCAGCAAAATCATCAATCAAAATAATTACAATGACATTATCAATTTATATCAAACTTAAGCTCATTTTCATATTTTCATCAAATCTACACTTTTTCAAATAAGCATATACGAAAATGTTCGCCAAGTTCATAAGCATTCAACTCAAATAACATTTCAAAATAATCATTACTAGCAATTAAACAAGTCTCAAATGGCATTATCTTTCAAAAATCAAGTTCATAAATTTTAGACTTGAAAAAGTCCACTTTAATTCTCAAAATCATGTTTAGGCTCAAAGTTTGGATCATTTAACTACCTAAACATGTTACACTACTTAATTTAGCAACAATTCATGACAAAAATCGGCCAAAACCTGTTTATATCAAAAAGCCCCAAATTTGCTCAAGAACACAAACCCTAGATTACTCAAAATTTGAAGTTTAAGGCTTCTAATCATGTTAAACAGCATCAATCTAGGTTATACAAGCATAATACATAAACAATTTTAGTCTAATTACACTAAAAAGCATCAAAATCAAATTGGGGAAAAAAATTGCTCAAGAACATCAAATTTCGAATTAAATGGTGTTTAGGTGTAGAAATTTACCGTTTTTCTTGAGTAATTCTTAGATAGCATCCTTCTCAACATGATTTTAGAAAAAAAATTTGGTGATTAACGGTTAAAAATTGGGATTTTTGGGGGTGTTTTTCGGGTTTTTCGGGTCTATTTTCGAAGCTATTTTTGAGTTTTTGGGTTGGGGACTGAAACTGATCGTGCAGCTCTTTTTATTTTTTTTCTGTAATCCGGCCCCTCCGCGAGTCGCGGCGAAATGCACTTCAAACTCCGCGACTCGCGGAGTTTTTTTTTTTTTTTTTTTTTATAATCATTAACTTTTGAAAACAATTAAGAAATTAATTTTAAAATTTTGTTTCCCTTGTTATTTAGGACGAGGTCGTTTCGGATCGATGTCCTAGTCCGTCTCTCGACAAAATTTTAAAATTTTTCTTTTTGTAGCGATTGTTTTAAAAGCTAAGATTTTTGGGTTTTTTAATGTTTTTGGCATACTTTAAATTAATAAGATTAAAAATAATGATAATAAAAGTTCTCGTCCCTCCCTTGGGTAAAGCAATTTCGGTTCAAAGACCTAGTCTTCAACTTACGACGAATTTTAAAAATCATATTTTTAACTTAATGAGATAAAGTAAATTTTTGTTTTTAAATTCACACAACTTAAATATAAAATTCAAAATTAATATTAAAAATTCACACCAAACTCAAAATTTAAAATGCATAAAATTAAAATTTTATATTTTAAAAATTAAAAATTCACACCAAACTTAAAATTTGAAATGCATAAAATTAAAAATTTATATTAATTTTTCAAATATTTTAAATATATTGTTTTTACAAAGTTTACAATATTAATTTAAGATTTAAATATTAATTTTAAAAACATGGTAAAAATAAATTTAAAAATCTTTTTGTCTTTTTATCCCACTTTAATCAATCAAATATTATCAAAAATATGCGCCCCTCTTTTCGGTAAAGTAATTTCGGTTCCAAGACCTAATTTAACTCATGACGAATTTTTGAAATATTTTGGGTTGATTGTTTAAAGATATTTATACCTTATAATAAACGTTAAATTGCGCAGTGATGTAATAAATTTTTGAATGATATCAATAATTTCGGTCGCCAAACCTAATTTTATTCAATATCAATTTAATACTTTTTAGCGAACAAATTAGCGTTTATTATCAAAAGGTTAAAAATAAAAATAAAAATAAAAACTGTACAGACATACCTGTGGAATAGATTTCTTAGTTATATGATCTATCCCATTCATAAGATAGTCGGTTTAATTGATTTTCCATGGCTACATAGGCGTAACCTCGAGCATTCAGTGTCTTTTCTTCTAAACATATGAACGGTCCGTCTCTGCATAAAGTAACAAATTCGGTATTTGAATAGGTTTGATTATTTGAACATTTACCTCCATGTGACCATTTTCCGCATTTGTGACATCTTTCTAGGTGTCGTGCTCTTCTTTTCGCTGCGGATTTTGATTTTCCTTTACCAAATTGTAACTTATTATCTTCGCATCTGGATTCTTTTCTAACTCCGTCCATTCTTTCTCTGATTACTGATACTATTTCACTCGGTAGTATGTCATTATTACGTTTAGTGATCAAAGCGTGTAGCATTAGACCATGGTTTAGTTCACAGGCAGTCTTCATTTCGTAAAAACCTAAAAAAAATAAAAATTCAGAATGGGGGGAGAAGACTAGTTCTTTAGGGTCTGCTAGGGAAAGACCATTCGGGTTCCATTTTCGAGAACTACACGAAAACAGACAATCTAACTCTAACAGAAATACATATTATCCTTTAAAGACTTGATTCTCCCCACACTTAGTTAGCTGTGGTGTCGAAATTGTGATTAACTTCGTTGTCGACTTCCATCGGACCATGTATGTAATGTTTAACTCTGTGACCATTAACTTTAAATTCTATCCCATTTGAATTTATTAATTCTATCGTTCCGTATGGGAAAACTCTTTTGACTATGAATGGTCCAGACCATCTTGATTTCAATTTTCCAGGAAATAGCTTGAATCGTGAATTGAAAAGAAGAACTCTGTCTCCTTCTTTAAATTCTTTTGAACTTCTGATTCTTTTATCATGCCATTTCTTCGTTCTTTCTTTATAGATTAACGAATTTTCGTATGCTTCATGTCTTAATTCTTCTAATTCGTTTAGTTGACTTAATCGTAGACGTCCGGCTTCATGTAAATCAAGATTACATGTCTTCAAAGCCCAAAATGCTTTGTGTTCAATTTCTACTGGAAGATGACATGCTTTTCCATAAACAAGTCTAAAAGGTGTGGTTCCAATTGGAGTTTTGTAGGCTGTTCTAAAAGCCCAGAGTGCATCCTCTAATTTAATGGACCATTCCTTCGGATTTGATCCTACGGTTTTCTCTAGAATACGTTTTAAAGCTCGGTTGGTATTTTCAACTTGTCCACTTGTTTGTGGATGATATGCGGTGGAGATTTTATGAGTTACTCCATATCTTTTAAGAACTTTCTCAAGTTGATTATTACAGAAATGAGTACCCCGATCACTTATTAAAGCTTTCGGTGTTCCAAACCTTGCAAAAAGACGTTTTAAAAAGTTGACTACAACTCGTGCATCGTTAGTTGGGAGAGCTTGTGCTTCCGCCCATTTAGATACATAATCAATGGCTACGAGTATATATAGATTATTATGAGATTTTGGAAATGGACCCATAAAGTCAATACCCCAAATGTCAAATACTTCACATACTTGGATGACATTTTGTGCCATTTCATCACGTTGACTTATTTTTCCGGCCCTTTGACATGCATCACAAGATTTGCAAAGAAGGTGTGCGTCTTTGTAAATTGTAGGCCAATAGAATCCAGCTTCATAAACTTTTCTTGCTGTTAGTTGAGGCCCATAATGCCCTCCTGTTGGTCCTGTGTGACAATGGTTTAAAATTTTACTAGCTTCATCTCCAAATACACATCGGCGTATTATTCCATCGGGACAACTTTTAAACAGAAGTGGATCTTCCCAGAAATAGTGTTTTATATCACTGAAGAATTTCTTTCGTCTTTGGTACGATAATCCTTTTTCAAGGAATCCACAAACTAAGTAGTTTGCATAGTCTGCAAACCATGGGATTTCTTTATAATCTATCTTCAATAGATATTCATCAGGAAAGTTGTCTTGTATGGCCGATTCATTCAGAACTTCTAATTCGGGATTTTCAAGACGAGAAAGATGATCAGCGGCGAGATTTTCTGCTCCTCTTTTATCTCGGATTTCAATATCAAACTCTTGTAAGAGTAAGATCCAACGGATTAATCTTGGTTTAGCATCTTGTTTTGAAAATAGGTATCTAAGAGCAGAATGGTCGGTATAGACCACCGTTTTTGCTAGAACGAGATATGATCGAAATTTGTCAAAAGCAAAGACAATAGCAAGGAGTTCTTTTTCAGTAGTTGTATAGTTCGTTTATGCTCCTTGTAATGTCTTACTAGCATAATATATAGGTTGAAATCGTTTTTCAATCCTTTGTCCTAAAACGGCTCCCATTGCAAAATCACTTGCATCGCACATTAGTTCAAATGGTAGATTCCAATTTGGTGTTATCATGATCGGTGCATTAGTGAGTTTTTCTTTAAGAATATTAAAAGATTTGATACATTCATCTGAAAAGATGAATGGCGCATCCTTTTCTAGGAGTTTATTCATAGGAGTGGCAATTTTAGAAAAATCTTTTATGAAACGTCGGTAAAAACCGGCATGCCCTAGAAAACTCCTAACTCCTCTAACATTGGTGGGATGTAGAAGTTTAGCAATTACATCTACTTTAGCTCTATCCACTTCAATTCCTTCTTTTGAAATTTTATGTCCAAGAACGATGCCTTCTTTAACCATGAAATGGCATTTCTCCCAATTAAGTACTAGATTTGATTTTTCGCATCTAATTAGCATTCGTTCCAGATTAACTAGACATGATTTAAATGTATCACCGAAGACTGAAAAGTCATCCATGAAAACTTCCATGCATTCTTCTATCATGTCATGAAAAATCGCCATCATACACCTTTGAAAGGTTGCAGGGGCGTTACAAAGTCCAAATGGCATGCGTTTGTAAGCAAAAGTACCATAAGGGCACGTGAATGTGGTTTTCTCTTGATCTTCGGGTGCTATTGGAATTTGAAAATATCCGGAAAATCCATCTAGAAAACAATAGTAACTATTTCCGGCTAATCTTTCCAACATTTGATCTATGAAAGGTAAGGGAAAGTGATCTTTTCTGGTGGCGTCATTTAATTTTCTATAATCAATACATACACGCCATCCTGTTACAGTCCTAGTAGGAATAAGCTCATTTTTCTCATTTGTAATGACAGTCATGCCACCCTTCTTAGGCACGCATTGAACTGGGCTTACCCATGGACTATCAGAGATTGGATAAATTAAACCTGCATCTAGCAGTTTAATAATCTCTTTCTTAACTACATCTTGCATATTAGGATTTAGTCTTCGTTGGCGTTGCACATACGTTTTATGACCTTCTTCCATAAGGATTTTATGTGTGCAATACGAAGGACTTATTCCTTTAATATCATGAATCTTCCATGCAATGGCTGGTTTATGAGCTTTCAACACAGAAATGAGTTGTGATTTCTCATTTTCAGTAAGAGAAGACGATATTATTACAGGTAATTCAGATTCACCATGTAAATAAGCGTATTCCAAATGGTTTGGAAATGGCTTTAACTCTAATTTCGGAGGTTCTTCTATCGATGATTTATATCGATATCTGTGTTCTTCTTTTAGCATTTGAATTTCTTCTGTTGTTGGTTCATATCCATTAGCTATAAGTGTAGCTAACATTTCAGCTTCATCAATTGGTTCATTACCTTCTCCTAAAGAACATTCTCCTGTTCCTTGTAATTCTGGAAATTCTTCTAATAATTCTGCATGTGCATCTATAGTTTGAATATAATAACATGTATCATCTGCAGATTGTGGCTGTTGCATTGCTCTATCAACTGAAAAGGTAACACTCTCATCCTCTATACTTAGGGTCAGTTTCTTACCGAATACGTCTATCATTGCTTTAGCCGTGTTTAAGAATGGTCTTCCTAATATGAGAGGAACTTGAGAATCTTCTTCCATGTCCAAAACAACAAAATCTACTGGAAATACTAAAGTACCAACTTTAACTAGCATGTTCTCCATTATCCCTCTAGGATATTTTATTGATCTATCGGCTAGTTGTATGCTTATTCTGGTTGGTTTCAATTCTCCAAGGTCTAGTTTAGTGTATAGTGAATACGGCATTAGATTTATACTAGCACCTAAGTCTGCCAATGCTTCTATTGAACTAAGACTACCCAGAAAACATGGAATTGTGAAACTTCCTGGATCAGATAGTTTTTCTGGTATCTTATTCAACAGCACTGCTGAACAATTAGCATTCATAGTAACAGCCGAGAGTTCTTCCATTTTCTTTCTATTTGAGATTAGATCTTTCAAGAATTTAGCATATCTAGGCATTCCTGAAATCACATCCATGAAAGGAAGATTTACATTTATCTATTTAAACATATCCAAGAATTTGGATTGCTCGGCTTCAAGTTTCTCTTTCTTCATTTTACTCGGATAAGGAAGTGGTGGTTGGTATGGTTTAACATAAGGTTTATCCTTAACTGTGTTATCTTCATTAACCTTTTCAACTACCGGTTCTTTTTCCTTATCTTGATCAGGTTGTGGTTCTTGTGGAGTAGGAATAGTTTCATCAGAAGTTACAGGTATTTCAGGTGGTTTAAGTGTTGTACCACTTCTTGTGGTAATAGCTTTAGCTGTTTCATTCCGGGGGTTAGCGTTTGTATCACTAGGTAGACTTCCCGGTTTTCTTTCACCTATTAACCTTGCTAGGTTACTTACTTCTTGTTCCAGATTTTGAATAGAAGCTTGTTGATTTCTAAATGCTTGAGCATTTTGTTCATTGGTTTGTTTCTGAGATGTGAAAAACTGTGTTTGAGTTTCAACTAGCTTCGTCATCATATCTTCTAAATTCGGCTTTTTATCATCGGTTTGTTGTGGTGGTTTGTTTTGAAAATTCGGTCTTTGCTGATTGTAAGTATTATTGGATACTTGTTGATTGCTAGGACCTTGTTGGTTGTTGTATGGAATATTTCGGTTATAATTCTGGTTTTGATTGTAAATTGGTCTTGGCGGTTGATAATTATTCTGATAATTATTTCCAGGCCTTTGGTTTATGTATGAAATATTCTCTCTTTGTTCCATTGTTAATTCAATACTGAGACAATCTTTTGTCAAATGTGGTCCTCCACACTGCTCACAACTAATTCGTATTGAGTGAATATCCTTAGTCATCTTTTCCATTCGTCTCTCCACAGCATCTATCTTTGCGGAAATGGAATCTAAGTCATGACTAGAATCGGCTCTAGCTGCTTTAGATGATCTAATGATATCTTTTTCTTGGTGCCACTCATGTGAGTGGGAAGCAGTATTATCAATAATTTTGTAAGCATCAGTTTCGGTTTTCTTCATAATAGAACCACCAGCTGCTATATCTATGTCTTTCCTTGTAGTGATGTCGCATCCTTGGTAGAATATTTGTACTATTTGACAGGTGTCTAAACCATGTTGCGGACATCCTCTTAATAACTTTCCATATCTTGTCCACGCCTCATATAGAGTTTCATTTGGTTTCTGTGTGAACGTAACAATTTCTGCTTGAAGTCTTACGGCTTTAGATGCAGGAAAGAATTGTTTAAGAAATTTGTCAACTAAAACATCCCATGTATCAATCGCCCCTTCAGGTAACGATTCCAACCAATCTTTGGCTTCTCCCTTTAAAGTCCAGGGAAATAACATGAGATATATCTGTTCATCCTCCACTTCTCGGATTTTAAATAGTGTGCAGATCCTATTAAAGGTACGTAGATGTTCATTTGGATCTTCCTTCGGCGCACCACTAAATTGGCATTGATTAGTCACCATGTGTAGAATTTGTCCTTTGATTTCATAATCTGGCGCATTAATGTCTGGATGAGTAATTGCGTGACCTTGGCCAGTGCGTTTAGCTCTCATTCGGTCTTCCATACTTAAAGGTTCCAGATTCTCCATAATTGAATTTGTTGAATCGGTATCACTAGATGATTCTGATTTAATGGTTCGTTCCTCAACAATCTCTGTTTGAATGATTGGTGGTTCCGGAGGAAAGTTTAGTGGTTCAGGATCTACGAACCGTTCCTGAATATTTTCCGGATTCTCAATTGTGATGTTGGGTTCAAAAAATGGATTATCGGAAATTTGAACTGAAGTACTTGGTCGACTGGATGACGATTCTAAAGAAAAATCAACGGCGGTTATATTTGTTAAACGATGTCTTGATCGAGTTACAGGTGGTGAACGTACAAAAGGTGATGAACGTCTTGCTCGGTGCATTCACTGAATATCCTATTAGTTTTTAAAAGGAAAGAAAAATTATAATAAGTTATCCAATCAATAGACTTTTCTGATTTTGCCCACGTTTCGAATAGCCAAAAGATGCAGCAGAGGGGCAGGATTCGTTTGGTCTCAATATAATTGAGGACTGTTTGGCTCCAATAACCCGGTCCACGTACAAATCCAACTATTACTACGAACCAGAAAATTTTGATGTCTATCAATTTAACCACTTAAAATAAATTTTCGTAATTTTAAGAAATTTAGATAAGAAGTAGAAAAAAATTCTAAGTCCTAAAAACTAGAATAGCGAGAAATAAGAGAGAAAAAGAGTTCGTCGCAAAAGGTAGACAAAAAAATGGTTGAAAAATAAAAGGTGACGGAAAAATAAAAGAAACTTATAAAAACTTAAAAATACTTGACTAACCTAACCTTATTACTACAACTAACTTAAAATTATAATCGCAAATTGAGATTACTAATTGGAATGATAATTGATACATAGTAAAAGGTCTAAAATTATTAAAGCTTACAAGGAAAAACTAAATCCCAAATGGAAATAACTTAAAAAGAAACTAAAACTTAAAAAGGCGTCGCAAAATTCTAAAGCACCTAAATCTTAGTCTAAAGAAAAAGCACTTAAGGAATTCTACGGCAAAGCCTAAAAATCTAGGAGTAAAAATAACTATAGCAAAAACTAAGTTTAAAATTAAATATGAGCTAAAAATACAAAAGTTATGCTACAACGATTAAAAAGGGACAAAATATAAAAATTTACAAAAAGTTGTAAAAAGTACAATTTTTATAAAAATATTATTTTTATATTATTTTTTTAATAAAACTACTAATTTTACAATTTAATAAAACTAATTAATACTAAATACATAAATTAAATAAAAAGTAAAAATAAAAATAAAACTAATAATAATAATAATAATAATTAGGTTTAAATAATAATTATAATTAATAATAACCCGTAATTAATGCAGGATTAGGGTTTTTTGTCGCCTGTCAGAAAGGCTCCGCGAGTTGCGGTAATTAATACATCAAACCCCGCGACTCGCGGGGTTCAGAAATTCAGTTGACATATTTAAATTCGACGCGTTTTCTTTATTTATTTTTTTTTTCTGTTTTTAATTTTTTTCTATAAATAAAAGATAGTTAATAAAACTTATATTTTTATAAACTAAAATAGAAATAAAGAAACTTATAAAACTTAAATATTTAACAAAATCTTAAAAAATACTTATATTTTTGTTTTTCTTTTTATATTTTTGAATAATTAAAACGTATTTTTACAAAAACGAATTTTTAATAGAAGTAAGCTAAAAATCTTTTTTTTTTTTATATTAGCGTTGCGCTTCCGGCTTTTAAGATAATCCCCGGCAGCGGCGCCAAAAATACTTGATGTTATGCGAGGTGTATATAAAATAGTTATTAATTTTAGCAGAAAACACTATTAAATACGATACAATTTTACACAAGATATTTATTTATTTATAGAATGGATATACTTAAACCTTGCTACAACACTTATAGGCAGTGTACCTAATCGTACAGTAGTGTAGTTTTTAGTAAGTCCGGTTCGTTCCACAGGGAAATCTTTAAACAAAGCTCAACGCTATATTAGTTTACTTTTATAAAAATACAAACATATATATAAGTAATATTATTATTATAAAGGGGGGTTTTTACCGTTTAAGGACCGGTTTGTCAATTTTAAGACTTTAGTCGCAGTTAAAACCTAATGTAAAATATTAAATAAATAAAAGACTTAATTTAAAGCGTAAAGTAAATAACGATAATGAAATTGCGAATAATAAAAGTGCGATAAAATAAAAAGTACGATAATTAAAAGTGCGATTAAATAACAATAAATAAAAGTGCGATAATTAGAAGTGCAATTAAATATAAAATAAAGGAAATTAAATATGAAATAAAAGAATTATGCTTATTTAAACTTCCGTAATCATGATGTTTGACGTGTTGATTTTAGTTTTATGCCCATGGGTTAATTGTCCTTTGTCCTGGATTATTTAATATATCCGTCTGGTTTTTGTCCATAACAGTCCATCAGTCATAAATATAAAGTGCGAGTGTCCTCATCAAATTATTCTTATACCCGAAGTTAAATATTCCAACTAATTGGGGATTCGAATTGTAACAAGGTTTTAATACTTTGTTTAATGAATACACCAGGTTATCGACTGCGTGTAAACCAAGGTTTTACTACTTTGTTAACAATTACACCAATTACCCTTGAATGTAATTTCACCCCTGTTTTAATTATTCTAGTGGCTATTAATCCATTCCCGTGTCCGGTTAAATGAACGATTATTCGTACATATAAATACCCCGCCCATCGTGTCCGATCGAGTGTATATGGTAATTTATAGGGACGCCCAATTGTAAATCTTTATATTAACATTAACAAACTTTCATTTAGTTAAACAAATATAAAGCCCATTAATAGCCCATAGTCTAATTTCCACAAGTGTCGTTCTTTTATCCAAACCCCAATTATGGTACAAAGCCCAATTACCCAATTTTAGTAATTAGCCCAACATCATGATTACTTCGTTTTAAATAAGCATAATAATAACTTAGCTACGAGACATTAATATAAAAAGGTTGAACATAACTTACAATGATTAAAAATAGCGTAGCGTTACACGGACAGAATTTCGACTTACACCCTTAAAATATTTGCTAACATACCCTTATTATTAGAATTATAATTAAAATTAAAATATAAATTATAAATATAAATATAAATTTTACGTATGAATGAGGAAGAGAAAGATGATGATTTTGATCAGAATTCGGTTGGCTTTATAGGCAGTTTTCAATTTTGGGGCTCCGCGACTCGCGGTGAAAACCTCTTCAAACTCCGCGAGTCGCGGAGGTTACTTTTACAGCTCAGTCCTTGGAGTTTTTCTCTGCCGACGGTTTTTTATTTATAAATATAATATATATATAATTAATATAATTAATTATATATTATATTATATTTATATACATAGTTAACTTGTAATTTTTAGTCCGTTGCGTCGAGCGTTAAGAGTTGACTCTGGTCCCGGTTCCGGATTTTCGAACGTCCTCGCGTACAATTTAATATCTTGTACTTTGCGTTTTGAATCTTGTACTTTTGTAATTTCGAGACGTTTCTTATCAATAATTGGAACCTTTTTGATTGTCTTTTGTGCTTTTGAGCTTTTTGGCCGTTTGCATCTAAAATTCGTCGAATCTGTCTTTTGTCTTCACCTTTTATTATACAAACGAATATCACTTGTAAATAGAACAATTGCAACTAAAAGCTTGTCTTTCTTGAGGAATAATGCTATGAAATATATGTTCGTTTTTAGCATTATCATATATCATAAGTCTTCAATTAAAATAATTACTTTTTATATCATAAGTAATTTATTAATAATGAAATTCATTACTTATATCATAAGTCTTATTAAATAACCATAAGTTTTAATTAAAAGTTCATCGGGTCATAACTTGAGCCCCGGGAATCGGTTTTCGGCGAGTCTTATATATATCTTCACCTAACCGACCCAACCGACACATTAGTGTGCTCAATAACATCCCAAGAACAGCCACCAAGTCATGACTTACAGCCATTATTCAACTTGTAGCTTTAATCGTTCAAAAACATGTTTTAGTCATAACGGGTGATCCGTGGCTCGGATTTCGATGACCCGAACATGAATGTTCATCCAATCATCAATCCCAACACACTAGTACACCCTAAAGACTCCAAAAATGATCACAAAGTCGGACCATACCGGTACCAATTCGTTTTCATATTTTAATCTCAACAAAACACCACTTTAATCATAAATAGAGCTCCGGGAATCGAAACGACATGAATCCGGAGTCTAAAATTAATGTCTTGATAAGAGGAACTCATCTAAACACTTTAATTTCACTTTTATATCAGTTATAATTACAGAAAATAGCAACCAAACCGCTGTCCCAAAACAATCAAACCGAAAACATGAATTAACGAGCATTTCTACGCATACAATCAACAATACAATAACATATATTCATCATACTATCATTATAACATATAAAAACAGAAAAAATTAAAGAAAAAAAATTGAAAAGCTAGGGTTAGGGTTTATACCCTAATCAAGAATCAAGTGATATGAACGCGTAGAGAACGAAGAGTAGAATCCGGAAATGATAAAAGCCCTTTGATCCAAGCTTGTTTTGATTGAAGATGATGATGAAAATGGTGGAGGTTGGCGATGGCTCTAGGGAGGAAAAAGAGGGGAAGAGAGAAAAAAATAAAAGTGTAAATGAGAAAGGCTAGGTCAAAAAAAGAAACAAGTAGTGAAAAATGAAAGTAGTTTGTGAAATGTGCTAAACCACCCCCTATGTGAGATTTTCGGCCAAAAGAGGGTAGGGTGGGCCCTTTAGTGGGCCAATTTGATCAATGGAAGAAGTCTTGTGGCCCGAGTGCCTGAACAAAGCCCGAAACGCGAAAACACCGTTACGCGATTAAATATTCGGAGAGATAACGCGTAGGCGACAAATAAAATATATAAACACCATATAAAAACATATGACATTAAAATATCATATTTAAAATAATTAGGACCTAAAAATCCCAAAAGCTTGACCGTTGGTTTGAAAATCGAAAAGATTCGCCCGATAGAAATTCGCGAAACGTAGAAACGTATAACTTAAAATATGTATACAAATATTCACATGGCACATAATAATTAATATATTATTACAAAAATAATAATATAGGTCATAGAAATGACGTGGCACGAATGACAGTTAACGGTCGTTAAATAATTAACGGTAAAAGATAACGGAAAAAGTAGGGTAGTTACAAAATGTCACCTCTTCGAAGCCACCCAACGTCCCGGAAGCTATGCGCATGGTGCACACCCTGATGAACCAGATCACCCGCAAGGAACCTGAGAAAGCGAAATCAGAATCGGGGACTAGTCATGAGAAGCGTAAGTGGGATGGAAACAAGGGAAAGGTCTTTGATCAAAACCCAGCTAAGAGGCATGAGGGTTTCAAGGGAAGCAACGACTGGAGGAACCCCAACCCTACCCCTAGCTCGAACCCTAACTACAATGGTACTCTACCGCAGTGCAAGAGGTTCTACAAGCACCATACTGGGTACTGTAATGTGGTCTGTGAAAAGTGCAAAAGGACCAGGCATACTGGTAAGGGCTGCAAGATTCCCACCCCAACGGTGAAGACAAACCCTACTGGACCAAGGCAGTGCTACGAGTGCGGACAACAGGGCCACTTTAGGAATGAATGTCCCAACAAGCGAAAGGACGGCGGACCACCACGTGGAAGAGCTTTCAATGTAAACGCAAGGGATGCCCGTGAGAACCCCGACTTGGTTACAGGTATATTCACTATCAACAATCTATTAGCTTCTGTCCTATTTGATACTGGTGCCGATAGGAGCTATGTTTATAGACACTTTTGCTCTAAGATAGATTGGTCGTTAGTTCCTTTAAAGGAGAGTATGCTTGTTGAGGTAGCCAATGGAAAACTTGAGTAAGTTGACCAAATTGGCCGAGGAGCTATTATCAACATAGCTGGTGTAGATTTCGAGATTCACTTGATACCCATCAAATTGGGAAGCTTTGATGTGATTGTCGGTATGGACTGGTTGACCAAAGTAAGGGCCGACGTTATCTGTGGAGATAAAACTCTTCGTAAACCCCACGGAGATGGTGAGCCACTGATTATTTATGGAGAGAGATGTAGTTCGAAGCTGAACCTCATTAGTTGCATGAAAGCACAAAAGATCATGATGAAAGGGCATCTTGCTGTTTTAGCAGATGTGAAAACGTTAGAAGCCGAGGTGAAGAGTGTGAATGATGTACGAATTGTGAACGAATTTCCCGATGTCTTTCCGGAAGAATTGCCTGGATTACTGCCACCGAGAGCAGTGGAGTTCCAGATCGATCTAGTGCCGGGAGCTGCACCTGTAGCTCGCGCACCTTATCGAGTAGCACCTTCCGAACTGCAAGAGTTGCAGAGTCAACTGCAGGAATTGCTTGACCGTGGATTTATCCAACCGAGTTCATCGCCTTGGGGCGCACCTGTTTTATTCGTGAAGAAGAAGGACGGATCTTTCCGCATGTGTATCGATTATCGTGAACTGAACAAGTTGACGATTAAGAATCGGTATCCCCTTCCCAGAATTGACGATCTTTTCGATCAGCTGCAAGGATCCAGCGTTTACTCCAAGATCGATTTGCGATCAGTTTATCACTAATTGAGGGTGAAGGAGAGTGATGTGATGAAGACTGCGTTCAGAACCCGTTATGGTCACTATGAGTTTCTAGTGATGCCATTCGGTTTAACCAACGCACCTGCCGTATTTATGGATCTCATGAATTGAGTATGCAAGCCATATCTGGACAAGTTTGTCATCGTTTTCATAGATGATATCCTCATCTATTCCCGAAGTGAAGAAGAACATGAACATCATCTTCGACTACTGTTGGAACTCTTAAGACAAGAGCAACTTTATGCCAAATTCTCCAAGTGTGAATTTTGGTTGAAGGAAGTCCAATTTCTGGGTCATATTGTGAGTAATCAAGGTATCAAAGTTGATCCCGCGAAGATCGAAGCTATCAGCAAGTGGGAAACCCCCACTACTCCGACTCACATCCGCCAATTTCTAGGTCTTGCCGGTTACTACTGAAGATTTATTGAAGGTTTCTCTCTGATTTCGCGTCCTTTGACCGCGCTGACTCACAAAGGGAAGAAGTTCGTTTGGGAAAAAGAACACGAATCAGCATTTCAAACCCTGAAGCAGAAGTTAACCACCGCACCTATCTTATCTCTTCCTGAAGGTAGTGATGATTTCGTCGTATATTGTGATGCCTCGAAAAATGGTTTTGGTTGCGTATTGATGCAAAGATCGAAGGTTATTGCCTATGCTTCTCGTCAACTAAAGATTCACGAGCAAAACTACACAACGCACGATCTCGAGCTTGGAGCCGTTGTCTTTGCGCTCAAATTGTGGAGACACTATCTTTATGGAACTAAAAGTACCATCTTCACCGACCACAAAAGCCTCCAGCACATATTCAATCAGAAACAACTGAACATGAGGCAGCGATGATGGATCGAGACGCTGAACGACTATGATTGTGAACTTCGTTACCATCCTAGAAAGGCAAATGTTGTAGCCGATGCCTTGAGCCGAAAGGAGAGAACGGTACCTCTTCGTGTCCGCGCCTTGAACATCATCATTCATTCAAATCTCAATAGTCAGATCCGAGTAGCCCAAGATGAGGCTCTCAAAGAGGAGAATATTTCTCAAGAACACTTGAACATTCTCGTTTCACTATTCGAGGTTAAGGAGACTGGACTCCGATGCTTTGCCGAAAGGATTTGGGTACCTAGTTTTGGAGATCTACGGAGCCTTATACTAGATGAAGCCCACAAGTCGAGATATTCGATTCATTCAGGAGCCGGTAAAATGTACCACGATCTCAAGGAATAGTATTGGTGGCCTAACCTTAAGATGGATGTTGCAAATTACGTTGGTAAGTGTTTGACTTGCTCAAAAGTTAAGGCCAAACATCAAAGGCCATCTAGATTACTTCAACAACCAAAAATCCTGCAATGGAAGTGGGAAAGGATAACGATGGACTTCATCACAAAACTACCGAAGACGGTAGGCGGTTATGATACCATATGGGTTATCGTTGACCGACTTACCAAATCAGCACACTTCTTAGCCATGAAGGAAACGGATACAATGGAGAGACTCACTCAACTATACATTAAAGAGGTTGTATCCCGTCATGGTGTGCCCTTATCGATTATCTCAGATCGCGATACCCGTTTTGTTCAAGGTTTTGGCATTCTTTGCAAGAAGCCTTGGGAACTCGTCTCGACATGAGCACCGCGTATCACCCGCAGACCGATGGACAAAGCGAACGCACTATTCAGACTTCGGAAGACATGTTGTGTGCCTGTGTTATTGACTTCGGAAAGGCTTGGGAGAGAAATTTGCCGCTAGCTGAATTCTCTTACAACAACAGTTATCATTCGAGTATTAATGCCGCACTTTTTGAAGCGTTGTATGGCCGCAAATGCCGTTCTCCTATTTGTTGGGCCGAAGTAGGTGAAAATCAAATCACCGGACCAGAGGTAGTCCATGAAACAACCGAGAAGATTTTCCAAATTCAAGCGAGACTTAAGGCAGCCCGTGATCGCCAAAAGAGTTATGCCGACCTTAAACGTAAAGACTTCGAATTCAACGTGGATGACCGTGTAATGTTGAAGGTCGCACCTTGGAAAGGTGTGATCCATTTTGGAAAGCGTGAAAAATTAAACCCGCGATATATTGGTCCTTTTGAAATCTTGGAGCGTGTTGGACCCGTTGCTTACCGTTTGGATCTTCTGACTCAGTTGAGCGCAGTTCACCCTATTTTTCACGTGTCGAATCTGAAGAAATGTCTTTCCGAACCAGAACTTGTCATCCCTCTCGATGAACTTATGATTGATGACAAACTCTACTTTGTGGAAGAACCTGTCAAAAACATGGACCGTGAGGTTAAGACTTTGAAGCACAATAAGATTCCAATTGTCTGAGTCCGATGGAATGTCAAACGTGGACCCGAGTTTACCTGGGAACGAGAGGATCAAATGATGCAGAAGTATCCTCACCTTTTCCCGACTTCAACACCTGCCTCAGCTTAAATTTCGGGACGAAATTTTCATTAACAGGTGGGTAATGTAGCGACCCAACTTTTTTGACTTGCTTTTGTGCCTTGTGTTTTATCGAAACTGCGTATTTGTGCGTACTGTGCTACTTTATACTCTAGAATCTTTATACACGTGGCTTACTTTCATTTATGTGTTAAAACGTGCCTTTAAGTACGTAGGATACTTAACTTGATCACCGAAAACCTTTATGACTGTTAGTGTCACTTGACGTTACGAACAAACTGCGTACTGCGTACACGTTTAACTTTTGTCGTAATCAGAATATTATGACTACAAAATCTTAATTATTATTTTATAATAATAATTACTTGGGTTTATGGATTCTTAATTACGCGTAGTAATTTACTTATGCTTACTAGTTAGTCTTGTTGAACTTTCTACCTTGTTGGGCCTTAGCCCACCCTACACTAGTTAGAGGACTATTTAATTAGCCCAATTATTATTTTCTAGTGACCCATTAATATGTAAGACAAATGCCCATTTATTAGAGGGAACATACAAGCATTTATGTCAAGTATTATCCTTAATGTTGCATGGGATCCCAACATAAGCACCAACTTTAGACAACCATTAACCAAAAAGCAAAAGTTGGTCTCCCTTGTCCCCCCACCCATACCCACGGCCACATACCCCCTCCCTCACCCCATCCACCTATAAATACAAGCCTCATTCCATCCATTTTACACTTGCTTTCATTTGTAATTCATACACACTCACTCTCTAATTCTCTCTCTAGTTCTTTCTCTCTCTAAAAAGTGTAAGTATTGATTTTTCTTCTTCTTCTTCCTCTCTCTCTCTCTCACTCACAAATTCATCTTCATCATCATGGGTCTAACTTTTTATCTTTGATCTTGATTACATCTTGTAGATTCAAACTTAAATTTGAATCCTTCAAGAACATGGAAGATTCAAGCTTTCTAGCTTTGAATCTTCACCCACTTTGTAGATCTATATTTTTTTAACTTTAATCTTGCTATTTTGTTATAAAGATTCAAACTTGTGTTTGTAATCTTCATGTAACTTAAAGATCCAATCTTTATGCTTCAAGATCTTCAAGAACAACTAAGATGCAAACTTTCTAGCTTGAATCTTCATATCTTTTGTTGGATCTAAGTTTTCTAACTTATGATCTCATTATTTTGTTATAAAGATCAAAACTTGTGTTTATGGTCTTCATATAACTTAAAGATCTAAGCTTTATGCTTCAAGTTCTTCAAGAACACTAAAAGTTCAAGCTTTCTAGCTTTGTGACCTTATAACTTATGTGAAAAGGATCCAAGCTCTCTAGCTTAGGGTTCCATCACTTCATTTGACTTAGATTATGTTCATACTTGTTTGATTGAGGTAAAGTTTGTAGCTTTAGTTGTAAATGTAACTTGTAATTGTGTTAAGACTAAGGATATGATGTAACCTTGGTTCATCATCCATCTAAGACTCTTAAATGAGTTGTGTTCTTACTTGGTCTTAAAATATTGTGTGTTGATGGTAGAATCTTGGTCAAGGTGATGCTAACCCATCAACGAGTTGTACACTTGAAGCTACAAGCATCAAGGATGAGAACCGAGATGAGCATCAAGCACTAAGAACCCCACCGGATCACATTGCTTACTGTTTTAGGGATCTTATCAAACTACCTCGGCTACTGGAAAGTTGATTTTCAGTTATTTCAGTTCGATTATATGATTTTCCATTTAGACCTCATCTTAATCCGAGTTACGGTTTAGGATTTATGGCCTTCCGAAAGTCACTACACCCTATTAACGTTGTGCTGAAATTTCTGACCTACTCGTACTTAAACCGTCGCCACGGTCAAACTAAGACGAACTAGGTTCTGAAAATTGGTCAGCGGTTAGGGGACTCATATACGGAGCCATAGCCACTGATTATGCGTCTTTTTGATTTACTTAGAGGTCGTAGCAGCTGACCGAATTCAGCCTATTGTTTCGATCTCTATTCATGTCAAAACTTACTTAGCTTTTATGATGATGAACGATGATGATGATGACACTTAAACTTATTTTCTGCACTATTAGAACTTATGAGGATAACATACTGACCTAGTAACCTTTGACTTAGGTTGACGACCTTTCGGACCAACTTACTACTTGCATACTTTCATTATCGACTTTACCGCTCTTATCACTGTGAGTTATAGCATCCCTTTTTACTTTAACTATTTTAGGACTGAGAATACATGCGCTTTTTACATTTTACATACTAGGCACGAGTACTTAAACTTTATAAATGTGTTGGTTATACAATGACATAAACTTTCCCCTTAGCTCGGTAACGTTTAGTCATTGGTTTTTGAACCGGTGAACGCGAATCTTAGATATGGATCCATAGGGTTTGACATCCCCACTCGGGCTAGTCGCGCTAGCATTTAACGGGTGTTTAATACTTCGTAAACATACGCACTCACCAAGTGTACTTTTAGGGGGTTATAAACGTTAAGTTAGTTACCAAGTGCCCACGGTTAAACATATACTTTTCATACTGTATTGGAACACTGAAATCTCGTGGCCTACCTTACATTACTATTACAACTTAAACTATAACTCACCAACATTATTGTTGACGTTTTTAAGCATGTTTTCTCATGTGCTTAGAGGTTTGTTGCTTCCACTGTTTAGACTTGTTGTCTTGGTGTTTAGACTTGCTGTTAAGGACCTGCTGTGCTAGAATTCCGCTGCATAATCTTAGAGATGTCCCAATCATGGAACTTTTCTTTTGCATTCGTAGTTTATGTTATTTTCAAATAATAGCTTTGTAATGACCTTTGTGTCACGTTATCTTCTGTAAACGCTATGTCTTTTATGAATGCAAAACTGGTTTTCAAATAGCATGTAGTACTTGACCGTGTAAAGATCCTGTTGTTGATGAATCGTACACGATGGTTTTGTACGGGACGTCACAACATCCGACATCTGAACAAGGAAAAATAACTTTTTCCATGTCAGTAAGTCATAAAGCAAGCACGTATTAGGCAAAGTAACTACGACAGTCTAGATCATCTATAGCGGTAAGTAGCATGGCAATAACGACAAGTATCATGCAATCGAAAGCAGATAATAGCATGCAGTAGTGAAAGCAAGTAACAGCATACGGCATATAGCAGTAAAAGTAAGCAGCAGCATGTGGCAAGCTCCACAGAAACAAGTAAACTAGCAAGTTGTAGATTAGTCCTAATAGTGAATCCTACTCGGTCCGGTCTAGACTCACTAATGCTCCCTACAACCAATGCTCTGATACCAAATGTGACGCCTCGTACAAAACCATCATGTACAATTCATCAACAACAGGATCATTACAAGGTCAAACACTATATGCTATTTCAAAATAAGTTTGCATTCAAGAATAAAGGTGACGTCTTAACCAACGTCAAATGTTTAACATACGAAATGTGCTCCTACGAATAGAAGGCATTAATAATAGTACGTGACCCATAGGTCGTTACAAATCATAGTTTCAAAAGTAACATAGCATGAATGCAAATAAATGTTCATGCGGAGACATCTCTAAAGCAGCGGGAGTCTACAGCAAGACAACTACAGCGGAAGCAATCAAACCTTAAGCACCTGAGAAAAACATGCTTAAAAATGTCAACACAAAGGTTCGTGAGCTATAGTTTAAGTATAACAGTAATGTAAGGTAGGCCACGAGATTTCAGTGTTTCAAAACAGTATGAAAAGTACATGTTCAACCGTGGGCACTTGGTAACTAACTTAACGCTTATAACCCCCTAAAAGTACACTTGGTGAGTGCGTATGTTTACGAAGTATTAAACACCGTTAAATGCTAGCGCTACTAGCCCGAGTGGGGATGTCAAACCCTATAGATCCATATCTAAGATTCGCGTTTACCGGTTCAAAGACCAATGACTAAACGTTACCGAGCTAAGGGGAGAGTTTATGCCGTTGTATAACCCACACATATATAAAGTTTAAGTACTCATGCCTAGTATATAAAACGTAAAATGCGCATGTATTCTCAGTTACCAAAATAGTTAAAGTAAAAAAGGGATGCTATAACTCACAGTGGAAAGTAGTAAAAGTCGTTACGCGGGAATAGTAAGCAAGTGGTTGGTCCGGAAGGTCCTCAACCTAAGTCAAAAATTACTAAGTCAGTAAATCGTTCCCAAAGGTTTAAAAGTATGTAAATTAGGTCTTAAGTACCATCATCATTCATCATTAAACAAAAAGTGTAAAGTAAGTTTTAAGTCAAGACTAGGGTTTGAAATAAAGGCTGACTTCGTTCAGTCGCCACGACCTCTATACAAACTAAAATGGGGTGAGACCAGTGGCCATGGCTCCGTATATGAGTCCCCTAGAGGATGACCAATTTCCAGAACCAAAATCATCTTCGTTTGACCGTGGTGACGGTTTAAGTGCAAGTAGGTCAGAAATTTCAGCACAACGTTAATAGGGTGTAGTGACTTTCGGGAGGCCATAGATCCTAAACCGTAACTCGGATTAAGACGAGGTCTAAATAGAAAATCATCTAATCGAACCGAACTAACTGAAAATCAAATTTTAAGTAAAGTTGTTCCCGTGGGTTCTTGGTGCTTGATGCTCATCACGGTTCTCGTCCTTGATGCGTATAGCTTCAAGTGTACAACTCGTTGATGGGTTTGCATCATCTTAACCAAGGTTTGACCATCATAACACTAGTGTAAGTCTAAGATATGTAGCACAACTCACTTATGAGTTGTATGTAGTTTGATGAACCAAAGTTACATCAAAATCTTAGATCCGACACATATATGAGTTCTACTAGTAATATTAAGCTACAAACTTAAAAGTAAACTAAATGAACAAGATCTTAAGTTGTAGAACTTAGATCTTGGTTAGATCTTAAAGATCCTAGATTATAAAGTCTAGATCTAGTGTTCTTAAGTTAGATCCTAAGTTACAAAACTTGGATCTACACTTTAATGAAACCATAAGTTATGAAACTTAGATTTTCAACTTGAAAAATGTATGTAAGCTTATAAGCTCTTATTTACAACAAAATTAGAAGACCATAAGTTATATAAACTTAGATCCAACATAAGTATATGAAGTTATAACTAGAAAGTTATACTTCCATGTTCTTGAACTTATAAAGTTAACTTTTAGTTTCAAGAAATATGAGATCAAGATTAACTAGTAATACTTGACCAAATTAACAACGTCACAACTTTAAAGTACATAAAATGAAGAGATAAACTAAATCTACAAGTAATAAGTTCATGGTTGTTCATACTTAGAAAGATTCAAGCCAAGGCTTTGATCTTTAAGAAAGTAAACCTTAAGTTTACAAACATGGCACAAGTATGATTTATAAAGCTCATGAACTTTTCTTTTAACAAGTTTTATGGAGAAATCAAATTATAAACTTGATCCTCCTTGGTTCTTGTTTGTTCTTGTATAAACAAGATAATATGAAGAACAAACTAGAAAGTTTGATTCTTACAACTAGTAAGTAAACAACAACAACAAAAGAACAAGTAACAAAACAAGCAAATGATGATGATATTTATGTTTAGGTTTCGGTTTTCATGAAGGAATGAGAAAGAACATAAAGCTTGTTACTTACAAAGTAGAGAGAAAATGAGATGAGAGAAAGAAAGTATAAGTTTGTGTGTGTGAAAAGTGCAGTAATACTAGAGAATAAGTTACCAAAAATTGAAACAAAACCTCCCTCCCACTCTACCTAAGTCGACAGTTCAAGGAGCCACAAAAGAGGCAAGGTCCAAATCTACTTTCATACATGGGAGAATGGTGTGAGCTTGAAGTGGTATTAAAGTTAAATGGTATGGGAATATGGTGTAAGTATGCATGTAACTAGTCTTTCAACAAGTTGGTTAATCTAGTTTTATTTTAATGTAATACTTGCATAATAATGGGCTAATTAGTCCATTAAGAAAGTAGGGTGGGCTTCCAAGTCCATGTCCATTAATAAAAGCCCAAGTCCAAGTAAGTAAGCAATTAAATAAATAAGCCCAAGTAATTAACTACTATCATTAGTTAATTAAAAATGATTAATAATAATTAATCATGAATGTAAATAATATTCAAAATATTATTCGTGCAAAGTACGTGTGTCACAAAGACAAGTCGGGCCATGAAAAGTTAAATACGGTAACAAGTAACACGTATAAGAACACGTTTATTAAAACGCAAGCATTAATAATAAATTATTAATAATTAAACGTTGGAAAATCCAGGGTCGTTACATTTACAACGATTGCCTCGTGTCTCTTGATAAATTAATTATTTAGTTTTAATAATATTTAAAACGTGTTTACGAATATTGAATATATATATGATTTCTATACCTAATTAATATTATATGTATATTGTAATATATATAAAATATATAAATGTTAAATATTCAAATATGTTATTATATAAAATAAGTATTACATAATTAATGAAAGGTTAGGTTAATATATTATATGTAATTACAAATTAAAATATAAATGTTATATTAGTATTATGATCATAACTTTCTTTATTATTATTATTATTAATATTAATATTAATATTAATATCAATATTATTAATATTATTATTTATTATAGATATGAAAATTCGATACCTGTAATTTGTTATATTAATATTTTTATTACTAATATTATTATCATCATTAAAAATATTATTATCATTATTAATAAAAGTATTATTATAAAAATTAATAAAAGTATTAATATTGTTATTACTATTATTATCATTATTATAATTATTATCATAGTTATTATTATTATTATTATTTTTATAAGTATTATTACCATTATTATCATTTATTATTATTATTAATTAATATAATTATTGTTATTATTATTATTATTATTATTATTATAAATATATTTATTAATTATATTATATAAATCAGATAAATACGCGTGATATCTATATCCCTATCATCTCTATTATTTATTTTTTTCTGCTTTTCCCTTCCTGCTCGTGAACCTCTGTCGGCCAAATCATCATCACAAATCAACACTCGATCAATATTTGTTATTGCATCAATCATACTTGCACGCTATCAATGCTCTACTACTATTCGAAGAATCAGGGAGGAGTTTAGAGATTTTTATTTTATTTTTATTTTATTTTCCATGAATCGTTTTAGTCAAGAATTAGAAATTCAAATCAATCCTCAAATTAATAATACCGAGTTCATTAGATTCATTTTAGGAATCCATACGTAAAGTTTCAGGTCTCAATTCAATGAATTAAATTCGAATTCATGAAGTCAAACTGTAAATTTAAAAAGTTAAAATTTGTTCTTGGATCAAATTCGCGTTCGTGTTTCTGTTTCTAATCAAATTAATGATTCAAAAAGTTTTTATGAACGATTTAATAAATTTTTCATGTTGTATTTATAATCTAAAAGTGTCTGGATTTTAAAAACATGATTTGAGTTCATACTCCCCAAACCGAGGCCTGCTACTGCTGTATAATTTTTTTTCCCTGTCAATCAAGATCACCCACAATCCGAGTGTTTCTGTTTCTGTTACAAACACGCTGCTATCTTCTATTTTAATTCGGATACTCGATGAAACCATGACCGATTACTATCTGATGTATGGATGTCGATGGGTACACAAGGAATATCGAGACAGATTGATAGCAGACCTTTAATTTTTTGGGGGCTTAGGTTCTCTTTTATTTTACTAAGGCCCAACAAATCATTACATAAAGTGGACTTCTTTTATTTAGTTATTGGATTAGGCAATTGGAATGATGTATTGGGCCGAGAATTTGCAGGCTATCGTTTCTGTTTACGGGTACCTGTCAACGACAACACAAACACACTTATTTAAGGTATAAATATAAAAATTATTATTATTAGTATGATTATTATTATTATTATGATAATTATTGTTATTATTAATATGGTTCATGATAAATAAAATATTAGGTTATAAACATGAAAATGACTACAAATATGTAAGTATAACTATTAGTATTATCATTATTACTATTATGATTAACGTTATTAATGTGTTAAGATTATGGTTAAAATGACAATGATAAGGGTTTGAATAGGATGTTCGAAGATTGTTATGGTTAAAATGATGATGATTTCGTAATAAAACTTAGGATGATGATGAATGATAGATAACTAAAACGATGATAACGATGAACGGATTTGATGATGATGATGTGATGATTTCATGATGATAACCCGTTGATTAAGATGATGATTATGGTATAAAATTCATTATTATCATTATTTAATTATTATTACAAGTATTATCATCTAAATATTATTATTATCGTTATTATTATTATTATAATTATTATTATTATTGTTATTATTACTATTATTATTATTATTATTATTATTATTATTATTATTATTATTATTATTGTTGTTGTTGTTGTTGTTGTTGTTGTTATTATTATTGTTAATTAATATTAACTATTATTATAACATATAAACATTTTTTTTTACATATAGATATCAACATAATTATGTATGAAAGTATTAATTTTACTACATAATAGATAAAGAGAAAAACATTAATAAATATATTTATAATACTATTAAATTATAATAAATAATATATATTATACTAATTATAAACAAATATTTATTAACACATTTAATAAGTATATAATATGTTAATATTGATACTTATCATAATAATTAAGTGATAAATATTAATATATTTAATATAACCTAAAATTTAATTATTCTATCATGATTATATGTTTTAATATATATATATATATATATATATATATATATATATATATATATATATATATATATATATATATATATATATATATATATAACTGATATAGGTTCGTGAATTCGAGGCCAACCCTGCCTTGTTCAATATCGTCATATGTATTTTTACTACAAAATACAGTATCGTGAGTTTCATTTGCTCCCTTTTTAAATGCTTTTGCAATATATATTTTTGGGACTGAGAATACATGCGCTGCTTTATAAATGTTTGATCAAAATAGATACAAGTACTTAAAACTACATTATATGGCTAGATTATTAAACCGAATATGCCCCTTTTTAGTCTGGTAATCTAAGAATTAGGGAACAGACACCCTAATTGACGTGAATCCTAAAGATAGATCTATTGGGCCCAACAAGCCCCATCCAAAGTACCGGATGCTTTAGTACTTCGAATTTATCATGTTCAAACCGAGTCCCGGAATGATGGGGATATTCTATATGCATCTTGTTAAGGTCGGTTACCAGGTGTTCACCATATGAATGATTTTTATCTCTATACAGTTTGCGAAATGCCTGATATGAGATGTATATTTATGGAAAAATGAAATCATTGTTTATGATAAACCTATGAACTCACCAACCTTTTGGTTGACACTTTTAAGCATGTTTATTCTCAGATATGAAAGAAAACTTCCGCTGTGCATTTGCTCATTAGAGATATTACTTGGAGTCATTCATGACATATTTCAAAAGACGTTGCATCCGAGTCGTTGAGTTCATCAAGAATATTATTAAGTCATTTATAGTAGGATATATTATGAAATGGTATGCATGCCATCAACTTTCGATGTGATGAAAGTTTGTCTTTTAAAAATGAATGCAATGTTTGTAAAATGTATCATATAGAGGTCAGAACCTTGCAATGTAACCATATGTTATTGTATTCGTCCTTATGGATTAGGATGGGTCGCTTCATGTGGTATCAGAGTGATGGTCTTAGCGAACCAGGTCTTGCATTAGTGTGTCTAACTGATAGTTGATAAGATGCATTAGTGAGTCTGGACTTCGATCGTGTCTGCATATCAAAAGTTTTGCTTATCAATTTTGTCGGAAATAACATGCTTACCATTCTTAGTCTAGACACATCTTATTGCATTGATTGCATGAATAGTGTATAGACAAAAATTCAAATCTTAGCGTATCTGCTAATTCATATCTTAGCATATCTGTTACTGTAAACTTTGTCTGGCATATTCCGTAAATTCCTCCGTAATCTACGAAATCTTTTACTCTATTTATATATAGATATTCTATGTAATTAGAATACCACCCGATAACCGAAAAAATCATTTCATATCAAAAAATCCTTTATTCAATCGTACGAAATGGAATTCGTCATTAGTTCAAGTCCCTCGGATTCCGAAATGGAATTCCACTCAAGCTCAGAAAGCAATGTGACTGGAATCGATCAACCAATCAGCCATCATCTATTCTAGATGAATTAGGGATGGGTTCGTAGCATCCTTAATCATTGGAGACAAGAAGAAGGCGATCCTTTCCATCCACCACATTGCCCTCTTGGCGAAGAACCTGAAGCACTTACCGGCGAACCTGTCCGAAACACCATTTTCTCTCTCATTTCCAGAGTATCTCATCACGATTATATACTATACCAAATTCTAGATCATATTTATCCGCTCGTTCAAACCGACAACCACCCTGGTGTAATAGAAGAAGTCAATGAGCTTCGCGCTCGGGTAGTGGTTTTGGATAATATGGTGCAAAGATTACAAGCACCAGCAGCAGCACCGGCAACAACAGTACCACCATCTGCAACACCAACAGTACCATTACCACCACCCAACAACAACATCCGCATCCCACACCTCAACATCACAATCTATACCTCGAACATCAACATCATACGCACTGTAAATACCAAGGAGTACCAACAACACCAAACGATGAAGTATTGATTCATAACTTCATCGAGGAAATATTCTGCAGAGAATATGTAATTTCTAAAAGTTTTAGAAATTATTTATTCTAGTGCTAATTGTAAACCAGATGAGTGAGCGAAATGATGAAATGAAACCCTGACTGGAATGATGCACGATTTACAAACTAGACTTGTTTTACCAGCAGTACCATCAGCATTACCAGCACCGTCAGTGCCGTCAATATCGTCAGCACCAGCAGTACCTATAACATCACAAGTTCAATCAGATCTATAATCACCGCGAACATCATCACTAATCTACAACGCGTATATTGTATCAACGAGTTAAGAAGTATTAACTCATTCCCCTTAAAGAAATTATATGTATATTTTATATATATATGAATTTTGAGATAAAAATAAATCTTTTCGTACTAAGCTATTACGTGTGAATCTTAACCAGTAGGTACTACTCGGTTAGTTCATGTTACTGATATGCTATAATGTATATCTTTCATTAACAACTTAACCATCGTTAAATACAATATCTGTTTCAACTCAATGAATTCCATTTCATAATAAATCAAGTGTATTATTCAATTACATATTTGATTTTACACATTCATTTTCGATGTACTCGAAAATTCCTAGAAATCATCATTCGTGTCTTGCGTAGTTCACAAGAATTTCCACAAACACCCAACATCATTCATCAAAGAAATATCAATAGATGAATAATGAAGTGGTAATTTATAATTTCATTCAAATCGAAGAAATACTCAGTGAAGATTACGTAATTTCTGAAGTTTTAGGGATTTCTCAATCATAATTTCAACCATAAACCAAATGAGTTTAATGAAATATTAACTTATTAAATCTGTATTACATCTGAATAGGATATACATATATTTTCATAAAGAATGTAATGCAAATTCTCCTGTACAAAATATTAACTTGTGAAACTTTTAACGGGTAGGTAATACCCGAGAGATATATAAATTCACAATTAATATGTTACATTCTTCGATTCTGATTCAGCAATCATACTCACTACCTTCACAACGATACACATTCATTCATAGAAATCAAAACAACCATTTCATCCAAACTCGATTACATATTCTGATTTTAACAGATCAGAATCCAAGTTAAGATATAACCGATACCTTTACTCTTAAATCTCTATATCTTTCAAAGTTATACTTTGACTTCAAAATTATGCTAGAACATCACTTCTACCTAGAAAAATATTCGTATCATTCAAAATTCCAGAACATCATATGTATATTAACAATTACAAACTGTGTTCGAACCCTTCGAAATTCCTGAAGACACTTCAAATAATGAACAATTGAGATGATGATCCAACTACATGTTACCCACAGTCATGCACCTGAAAAACTCTCGAAACCAAAGTCGTAGTTTAACACGTACCTGCGTCAGATCCTTTGGCATCTATTAGCAAAAATAACTTTATGATTCCTTTTCAAAGTAGCAAATTTTGTCACAGCTCCAGCAAGCCAACTTCGACTTTTCAGTCGGACTAAACTTATTATAACCTCGATATATACGATTGCCATCGTTACTAGGGAATCTTTTATTCCACCATATTATCAACAGATGTACCAGCAACTTCGACTTTAGTCTCTCTAAAAAAAATCTATATTATTCCTGAAAACCCATCATGTACTCATCTGCATCTTGTAATGGTAGTTACCATACCAAAAAGCTTGAATCATTATTCTCGAATTTCGCAGCAATTCTACACCAACAGTTATATATATACATATAACGTCTACCTCCAAGACTTACATACTACAAATGTGAAGTTTCAGAAAATACCCTAAACCGCGAAACAGTTCCCTGAATTTTGGAAAAATGCTGATAAAGCAGCAGAAACTGTAGACAACCGTAACAGTCAAAAGTTTGATGATAAAAAATAGTGTGTTGGCAAAGCTCAGAAAAAGAGAAGGTTTGGAACTAGAAAATGGATTAAGCAAAGTATGAAGGAGGCTGTGGACAAATCACCAAGACTAAATCTGCCTTCAAAGAATCCAAATGATTCAGTGTCTGCTGAAGTCTTTAGCGAATACCTTGTTCCTTACTCTAAAACTCTTGCGGACAATATTCTTCATCATCCTCTTATATTAAATATTCTAAGATATCATCGTATCTTTCATTATAAATATCATCGATATTTCTGGAGATATATTCATAACTATTCTCATCTGATATTATTTATCTCTTCGCGCTATCTGTGTTACATCATAAAAGAAACTATTTTAGGTTCTAAATTCTGAAATCTTCGAGTTTAAAATATGAATGTTTTGAAGTAGTGTTGGGAACTGAAGCATGATTTAGTATAATATAATGACACTTGATCAACGTGATTATATTACAGTAAGTCATGCTGATTTTTTATATGGAACGTGATGATTCACAGATCATAACGTCATCATGTGCCATATTTTTTTTTTTTTTTGGATAAAGATCATGTGCCATGTTACATGACTCTTGTATTCTACTTAACCTCTAAACATATCAAGAAAATATTTTTCTTGATGACTCGGTCTTTTCTGAGGTATTCTAGTAATTTGATAAATCAATATCGTGCTATTACAATTCCCTTATTAGAACATTAACTATCCATACTTACGAATTCTGGACCATTATTCGCTTGACTTGAAGTTGGGAAGAGGAGACAAAAGTATGGAACTTTTAAATATAAAAGAAAATATGAAGCTCGACAACAACACATAAATTACAAACCGTGCATATCAATACGTATTGCAACGTAAAGGCACGGGAGAATTAAAATTACTATAACCCCAAGGTAATAGTAGAAATAAACAAAATCCTCAGGTGGTAGATGAAATAAAAAAATGACAGATATGAAAGTTAGGAGTATATCCATAATCAGTACTGGATGGAGCATACTGATGAATGCTTTAAAATATGAGTTGAGGGGGAAAGAATAGAAGGTGTAAGTTGTAAGAAAACGAAGGGGGTGGATTTATAGTAAAATATTCGACAAAGCAATCAAAACAGATGATCGCATTTAAAGCGAATCCTAATTCTCTTGATTACCGAAGAAACAAATTTTATTATGAATATTTTCTCCAAATCTCTTGAACTTGGAAAACAATCCTATCTATGTCAAAAGATATGTCGAATCTACACCTACTCATTTCACTCTTTTGTGATAACTTCACTCATACTCTTTACATAAACGGATTGTTTTATCCATATTACTCAATGATGATAAAACTCTATTTATCAACTCATAATTGTCATGAAAACATTCTTATTGTTAGCCATAACAACCTCGATCAAATTTCAGGGACGAAATTTCTTTAACGGGTAGGTACTGTGACAACCCGAAAATTTTCGATCAAATTTAAACTTTATCTTTATATGATTCCGACACGATAAGCAAAGTCTGTAATGATGATAAAATTTGAACTATGTTCATATAATCAATTACCCTTTAACTGTGCTCGACGATTCACGAACATTTATATGTATAGATATGTATATATAAAATCTAGTTATATTAATTGAAAACGTTAACAAAGTATTAGATTTATAATAATTTACATGAATGTATTTGTTTCAATATATGTTTAATATATTTATCGACGAAATTAAAGGATAATACCAAATGTTGGAATTATTAGATACATTATGAGATGGTTAAGGGTCTCTATTGTGAGGTCCACATTGATTTAAGAAATCTCCCTTTTTAACAATATTCGAAATAATTGGTAAAGTGATCTACAAGTAAGAACAATAATGTCAATTAACGATAACTGGACAAATGTTAATAGAAATTCCTGCCTAACTTTCAATGCATGCTTTACAACGATTGCCTCTTGTCTCTTGATAAATTAATTATTTAGTTTTAATAATATTTAAAACGTGTTTATGAATACTGAATATATATATATATATATATATATATATATATATATATATATATATATATATATATATATATATATATATATATATATATATATATATATATATATATATATATATATATATATGATTTCTATACCTAATTAATATTATATGTATATTGTAATATATATATATATAATATAAATATTAAATATTCAAATATGTTATTATATAAAATAAGTATTACATAATTAATGAAAGGTAAGGTTAATATATTAAATGTAATTACAATTTAAAATATAAATGTTATATTAGTATTATGATCATAACTTTCTTTATTATTATTAATATTAATATTAATATTAATTTCAATATTATTAATATTATTATTTATTATAGATATGAAAATTCGATACCTGTAATTTGTTATATTAATATTGTTATTACTAATATTATTATCATCATTAAAAATATTATTATCATTATTAATAAAAGTATTATTATAAAAATTATCATTTACTATTAATATTGTTATTACTATTATTATCATTATTATAATTATGATCTTAGTTATTATTATTATTATTATTATTTTTATAAGTATTATTACCATTATTATCATTTATTATTATTATTAATTAATATAATTATTGTTATTATTATTATTAGTATTATTATTATTATTAATATATTTATTAATTATTAATATTTATTAATTATATTATATAAATCAGAGAAATACGCGTGATATATATATCCCTATCATCTCTATTATTTTTATTTCTGCTTTTCCCTTCCTGCTCATGAACCTCTATCGGCCAAATCATCATCACAAATCAACACTCGATCAATATTTGTTGGTGCATCAATCATACTTGCACGCTATTAATGCTCTACTGCTATTCGAAGAATCAGGGAGGAGTTTAGAGATTTTTATTTTATTTTCCATGAATCGTTTTAGTCAAGAATTAGAAATTCAACTCAATCCTCAAATTAATAATACCGAGTTCATTAGATTCATTTTAGGAATCCATACGTAAAGTTTCAGGTCTCAATTCAATGAATTGAATTCGAATTCATGAAGTCAAACTGTAAATTTAAAAAGTCAAAATTTGTTCTTGGATCAAATTCGCGTTCGTGTTTCTGTTTCTGATCAAATTGATGATTCAAAAAGTTTTTATGAACGATTTAATACATTTTTCATGTTGTATTTATAATCTAAAAGTGTCTGGATTTTGAAAACATGATTTAAGTTCATACTCCCCAAACCGAAGCCTGCTACTGCCGTATAATTTTTTTTCCTGTCAATCAAGATCACCCACAATCCGAGTGTTTCTGTTTTTGTTACAAATACGCTGCTATCTTCTATTTTAATTCGGATACTCGATGAAACCATGACCGATTACTATCTGATGTATGGATGTCGACGGGTACACCAGGAAGATCGAGACAGATTGATAGCAGACCTTTAATTTTTTTGGGCTTAGGTTCTCTTTTATTTTACTAAGGCCCAACAAATCATTACATAAAGTGGACTTCTTTTATTTAGTTATTGGATTAGGCAATTGGAATGATGTATTGGGCCGAGAATTTGCAGTCTATCGTTTCTGTTTACGGCTACCTGTCAACGACAACACAAACACACTTATTTAAGGTATAAATATAAAAAATATTATGATTAGTATGATTATTATTATTATGATAATAATTATTGATATTATTAATATGGTTCATGATAAAGAAAATATTAGGTTATAAACATGAAAATGACTACAAATATGTAAGTATAATTATTAGTATTATCATTATTACTATTATGATTAACGTTATTAATGTGTTAAGATTATGGTTAAAATGGCAATGATAAGGGTTTGAATAGGATGTTCGAAGATTGTTATGGTTAAAATGATGATGATGTCGTAATAAAACTTAGGATGATGATGAATGATAGATAACTAAAACGATGATAACGATGAACGAATTTAATGATGATGATGTGATGATTTCATGATGATAACCCGTTGATTAAGATGATGATTATGGTATAAAATTCATTATTATTATTATTTAATTATTATTACAAGTATTATCATCTAAATATTATTATTATCGTTATTATTATTATTATTATTATTATTATTTTTATTATTTTTATTATTACTATTATTATTATTATTATTATTATTATTATTATATTTATTATTATTATTATTATTATTATTATTATTATTATTATTATTGTTATTGTTGTTATTATTATTGTTAATTAATATTAACTATTATTATAACATATAAACATTTTTTTTTACAGATAGATATCAACATAATTTTGTATGAAAGTATTAATTTTAATACATAATAGATAAAGAGAAAAACATTAATAAATATATAGATAATACTATTAAATTATAATAAATAATATATATTATACTAATTATAAACAAATATTTATTAAAACATTTAATAAGTATATAATATGTTAATATTGATACTTATCATAATAATTAAGTGATAAATATTAATATATTTAATATAACCTAATTTAATTGTTCTATCATGATTATATGTTTTAATATATATAACTGATATAGGTTCGTGAATCCGAGGCTAACCCTGCATTGTTCAATATCGTCATATGTATTTTTACTACAAAATACAGTATCGTGAGTTTCATTTGCTTCCTTTTTAAATGCTTTTGCAATATATATTTTTGAGACTGAGAATACATGCGCTGCTTTATAAATGTTTGACAAAATAGACACAAGTACTTAAAACTACATTCTATGGCTGGATTGTTAAACCGAATATGCCCCTTTTTAGTCTGGTAATCTAAGAATTAGGGAACAGACACCCTAATTGACGCGAATCCTAAAGATAGATCTATTGGTCCCAACAAGCCCCATCCAAAGTACCGGATGCTTTAGTACTTCGAATTTATCATGTCCGAAGGGAGTCACGGAATGATGGGGATATTCTATATGCATCTTGTTAAGGTCGGTTACCAGGTGTTCACCATATGAATGATTTTTATCTCTATGCAGTATGCGAAATGCCTGATATGAGATGTATATTTATGAAAAAATGAAATCTTGTGGTCTATTAAAATAATGGAAATGATTGTTTATGATAAACCTATGAACTCACCAACCTTTTAGTTGACACTTTTAAGCATGTTTATTCTCAGGTATGAAAGAAAACTTCGGCTGTGCATTTACTCATTTTAGAGATATTACTTGGAGTCATTCATGACATATTTCAAAAGACGTTGCATTCGAGTCGTTGATTTCATCAAGAATATTATTAAGTCATTTATAGTTGGATATATTATGAAATGGTATGCATGCCGTCAACTTTCGATGTGATGAAAGTTTGTCTTTTAAAAACGAATGCAATGTTTGTAAAATGTATCATATAGAGGTCAGAACCTCCCAATGTAACCATATGTTATTGTATTCGTCCTTATGGATTAGGATGGGTCGCCTCACTATCTAACCACTAGCTACAAAATGTTGCTGCTTTTATAACGTCTTCATTTTATTGCTCTAGTATTTTTAGCCGCTTTTTTATTTCTCTAGATTTATAACCTTATTTTTGTTTTTATTTCTAAATTTCATATTGAATGTGAATATATGAGAATGTAGTTTCATTTTGATGATAATTAATTGTAACATCTCAGGTAACACGTTCCCCGTAGCATGATATTATCCGCTTTACCCGTAGGCGCACGGATTTTTCTTGGCAACCACACACGATGAGCACTTTCCAAGGAGGTCACCCATCCTGGTAGTGCCCTTGTGGTCCTAAAACGCGTCATGCTAGGAAAGGTCTCCACACCCTTATAAGGCATGCTTCGTTCCCCTCTTCAACCGATGTGGGACGGATGTAACACGGATGTTACAATCCTCCCCCCTAATGGGACACAGCGTCCTCGCTGTGCACGTTTGGTCCAGGGCCTGGCTCTGATACCATTTGTAACATCCAAGGTAACACGTTCCCCGTAGCATGATATTGTTCGCTTTGCCCGTAGGCGCACAGATTTTTCTTGGCAACCACACACAATGAGGACTTTCCCAGGAGGTCACTAATCCTGGTAGTGCCCTTGCATGAGCACACTTAACTGCTGAGTTCTCATGGGATCTGCTGCGCTTGTGGTCCCAAAACGCGTCATGCTAGGAAAGGTCTCCACACCCTTATAAGGCATGTTTCGTTCCCTCTCCAACCGATGTGGGACGAATGTAACACGGATGTTACATTAATAGCCGCAAAACACATATTTCAAGTCAATACATTCTCCACAAAATTGGGCAAAATATTGTGAAGAATTTTTCGAAACATTTCAATTGCAGATTAGGCCCATTTTCGCAAGATAACTAGACAACGGTGCTACGAACAAGACTTCCTTACGGCTTTCCCCCGTTTGAAGCAGTTTATATTCTGAAAATGACATTTTACTATTTTTAAAGGTGGATTTTGCACTTTTAGATCTTAGGATAAGTAATACCTTCACATGTAAATTGTTGTGCCTGTTTAAATACCTCTATGATACTTGTTTTTATTTAATATTTTATCTACGTACATCGAGAATCATATTGGGGCTACTATCTCACCACTAGCTACAAAACGTTGCTGCTTTTATAACGTCTTTGTTTTATTGTTCGAGTTATTTTTTGCCGCTTTTTTATTTCTTTAGATTCATAACCTTATTTTTGTTTTTGTATCTAAATTTCATATTGAATACGAATATATGATAGTGTAGTTTCATTTTTATGATAATTAATAGCCTAAAACACATATTTGAAGTCACTACATTCCCCCACAAAATAGGGCAAAATTTTGTAGAGAATTTTCCAAAAAAATCTCAATTGCAGATTAGGCCCATTTTCGCAAGATAACTAGAAAACGGCGATACGAGCAAGACTTCCTTAAGGCTTTCCCCCGTTCGAAACAGTTTATATTCTGAAAATGACATTTTACTATTTTTAAAGGTGAATTTTGCACTTTTAGATCTTAGGATAAGTAATAGCTTCACATGTGAAAAGTTTTGCCTGTTTAAATACCACAATGATAATTGTTTTTATTTAATATTGTATTTAGGTACATCGAGAATCATGTAAGGGCTACTATCTCACCACTAGCTACAAAACGTTGTTGCTTTTATAACGTCTTGATTTTATTGTTCGAGTATTTTTCAACGCTTTTTTATTTCTCTAGATTCATAACCTTGTTTTTGTTTTTGTTTCTAAATTTCATATTAAATGCGAATATATGAGAGTATAGTTTCGTTTTAATGATAATTAATGGCCGCAAAACACATATTTGAAGTCACTACGCTCCCCACAAAATTGGGCAAAAATTTGTGGACAGTTTTCCGAAAAATTTTCAATTGCCAATTAGGCCCATTTTCGCAAGATAACTAGAAAACGGCATTACGAGCAAGAATTCCTTAAGGCTTTCCCCCGTTCGAAGCAGCTTAGATTCCGAAAATGACATTTTACTATTTTTAAAGGTGAATTTTACACTTTTAGATCTTAGGATAAGTAATAACTTCACATGTGAATTGGTGTACTGCCTGTTAAAATACCACTATGATACTTTTTTTTATTTAATAATGTATTTAGGTACATTAAGAATCATGTTGGGGCTACTATCTCCCCACTAGCTACAAAACGTTGCTGCTTTTATAACGTATTTGTTTTATTGTTCGAGTATTTTTAGCCGCTTTTTTATTTCTCTAGATTCATAACCTTATTTTTGTTTTTGTTTCTAAATTTCATATTGAATGCGAATATATGAGAGTGTAGTTTTGTTTTGATGATAATTAATGGCCGCAAAACACATATTTGAAGTCACTACATTCTCCACAAAATCATGCAAAAATTTTGTGGAGAATTTTTCGTAATATTTCAATTGCAGATTAGCCCATTTTCGTAAGATAACTAGAAAACGGCGCTACGAGTAAGACTTCTTTAAGGCTTTCCCCCGTTCGAAGTAGTTTAGATTCCGAAAATGACATTTTACTATTTTTAAATGTGAATTTTGGATTTTAGATCTTAGGATAAGTAATTGCTTCACATGTGAAAAGTTGTGCATGTTTAAATACCACAATGATACTTATTTTTCTTTAATATTGTATTTAGGGACATCGAGAATCATGTTGGGGATACTATAAAGACACGTCCTAATCCATAAGAACGAATACAATAACATATGATTTCATTGTGAGGTATTTGACCTCTATATGGTACATTTTACAAACATTGCATTCGTTTTAAAAGACAAACTCTCCTTACATCGAAAGTTGACAGGCATGCATATCATTTCATAATATCCAACTATAAATGATCTAATCTGTCATTTACTTAATCATAATCTTTACTGAACTCAACGACTTGAATGCAACGTCTTTTGAAATATGCCATGAATGACTCCAAGTAATATCTTTAAATTGAGCAAATGCACAGCGGAAGATTTCTTTCAATCCTGAGAATAAACAAGCTTTAAAGTGTCAACCAAAAGGTTGGTGAGTTCATTAGTTTATCGTAATCAATCATTTCCATAATTTTAATAGACCACAAGATTTTCATTTTCATTTCTCATAAATATACATCTCATATCAGGCATTTCGCAAACTGCATAGAGATAAAAATCATTCATATGGTGAACACCTGGTAACCGACATAATAGCTTAGTACGAGAAGATTTATGATGGTTTCAAAATTTATATATATAAGATATACGTATAAACTCTTCAGAGGAATTGAGTTAATACTTCATAATTCATTGATACAATATACTTCGTCGTTGATTTATCCACGGTGATTCTTGAACTGGCGAAGCTTGTGATATTATAGATGTTGTTGGTACTGACGGTGCTGGTGATGTTGACGATACTGTTGATGATGTTGGTAAAACGAGTCTAGCTTGTAAATCGTGCACCATTCCGGTCATGGTTTCTACTCTACTGTCTCTGTTCACTCATCTGATTTGTAATCAGAATCAGAATAATCTCTAAGATTTTGAAGATTACATAATCACCGCAAAATCTTTCTTCAATGAAGTTATGAATCAATACCTCATCGTTTATTGTTGTTGGTATTCCTTAGTATCTACAAGGCGTATGTCGTCGATGTTCGTGGGACAGTTTATGATGTCAAAGCATGGAATGTGGATGTTGTTGATGGTGGTAATGATTCTGTTGACGTTGATGATTGTGGTACTATTGATGCTGGTGTTGCTGCTGGTGCCTGTAACCTTTGCACCATATTCTCCAAAGCCACTACTCGAGCGCGAAGCTCGTTGGTTTCTTCTACTATACCGGGATGATTGGCGGTTCGGACGAGCGAATGAATAAGATCTAGAATCTGGGATAGTATATAATCATGACGGGATACTCTAGAAATGAGAGAAAAAATGGTGTCTCGAACAGGTTCGCCAGTAAGTGCTTCAAGTTCTTCGCCAAGAGGACAATGTGGTGGATGGAAAGGATCGCCTTCTTCTTGTCTTCAATGATTAAGGAGGCTATGAACCCACCCCCAATTTATCCAGAATAGATGATGGCTGATTGGTTGGACCATTCTGGTCACACTGCTTTCGGAGCTTGAGTGAAACTCCATATCGGAATTCGAGGGACTTGAACTAGTGGAGAGTTCCATTTCGTACGATTGAATAAAAGATTTTTCGATATGAAATGATTCCTGGCTATTGGATGGTATTCTATTTACATGGAATATCTATATATATAGAATAAAAGATTTCATAGATTACGGAGGAATTTACAGAATATGTCAGGCAAAGTTTACAGTAACAGATACGCTAAGATATGAATTAGCAGATACGCTAAGATATGAATTTTGTCTATACACTATTCATGTAATCAATGCAGTAAGATGTGTCTAGACTTAAGAATGATAAACAGGTAATTTCCGATAAGAAATGATAAGCAAAAACTTTTGACATGCAACTAAGGTCGAAGTCCAGACTCACTAATGCATCCTAACAACTATCAGTTAAACATACTATTGCAGACCTGGTTCGCTAAGACCACCTCTCTGATACCACATGTAAAGACCCGTCCTAATCCATAAGAACAAATACAATAACATATGATTTCATTGCGAGGTATTTGACCTCTATATGATACATTTTACAAACATTGCATTCGTTTTAAAAGACAAACTTTCCTTACATCGAAAGTTGACAGGAATGCATACCATTTCATAATATCCAACTATAAATGATCTAATCTGTCATTTACTTAACCATAATCTTTATAGAATTCAATGACTTGAATGCAACGTCTTTTGAAATATGCCATGAATGACTCCAAGTAATATCTTTAAATTGAGCAAATGCACAGCGGAAGATTTCTTTCAATCCTGAGAATAAACATGCTTTAAAGTGTCAACCAAAAGGTTGGTGAGTTCATAAGTTTATCGTAATCAATCATTTCCATAATTTTAATAGACCACAAGATTTTCATTTTCATTTCTCATAAATATACATCTCATATCAGGCATTTAGCAAACTACATAGAGATAAAAATCATTCATATGGTGAACACCTGGTAACCGACATTAACAAGATGCATATAGAATATCCCCAAAACAGAATCCTCTCGTCTGTATAATAATAAATCGAAGTACTAAAGCATCCGTACCTCGGGTGGGGTTTGTTAGGCCCATAGATCTATCTTTAGGATTCGCGTCAATTAGGGGTACTGTTCCCTAATTCTTAGGCTACCAAGCTAAAAGGGTGATATTCGATTTCGATAATCCAACCATAGAATGTAGTTTTGAGTATTTGTGTCTATTTCGTCAAACATTTATAAAAACAGTGCATCTCAGTCCCAAAAATATATATTGCAAAAGCATTTAAAAAAAGGGAGTAATGAAACTCACAATACTGTATTTCGTAGTAAAAATACATATGACGGCATTGAACAAGTGCAAGGTTGGCCTCGGATTCACGAACCTATATTAAGTATATATATATTTATATAACGGTCAATACCTGTCTATCAAATTAGGTCAAGTCATAGTGTACCACAATCCTAATGCTCGAGATTTATCATGCAAAAGTTAACAAAAGTCAATCTGACTAAAATGATTTCCAAAATCTATACATGATTATTATATAACTTAAATATACTCGTTTTATATATTTAAATATTTTTAACAGATTTTATTAAAGTAAATAATATAATTCATAACATTTTGTATTAAAATAAAAATATAGTTTTATATATTTTTAGTAATAAAATTTATAAAGTTCATTTAATATCATAAAAATATAATGATAGTTATTATTAATGTAATTATATTACATGTAGTAAAATATCTTTGTATCACATATTTATTTAATAAAATAATATCGATAATAATAATAATAAGTAAAGTTGCATTATTTTATAATAAAAATAATATTAATTATTTTTAATAATAAAATAATAATAATAATAATAATAATAATAATAATAATAATAATAATAATAATAATAACAATATTTATATTTACTAATGATGATATTAATTATGATCAAATGGTAATTCTAATCATGATAACGATACTTTTAATATTAACTGTAATAATAATGATATTTTATAAAAGTAATAATTCTATTCAAAATGATAAATTTTTAATAATGATAATACTAAAATGATAATAATAATGATATTTTATATTAACAATGATATTTCTATTAAAAATGATAATTTTAATAAAAATGATGGTTTTAATATTAATGGTACTTTTAACAATAATAATGACGATAAAAATAATAAAATGATATTTGATAAAAATATTAATTATTTTAACAATATTACTAATAATAATAATAATCATAATCATAATAATAATAATAATAGTAACGATAATAACGACGATAACGATAATGATAACGATAACGATAATGATAACAATAATCATTTTAACAATAATACTTTTAAAATTATAGATAATTCAATTGACGATATCTTTTAATCCGTTCATCAAAACCATACGATATCTAAATGAAAAGTTTATAGTTTTTCGCCAGCTTTCCAACGACATGCATATTATATACCTTATCTCAATCGCATAAGTATCAAATTCATAATTTATCATAAGTTATCTAACGACAAAGTTAAAAATACAAGCATGCATAATCATATATACTCGAGCACTAATCAGGGATACACTATCAATATATAAAAGTTAAGTTATGAGTGCTTACGTATCAATATTGAGATTCATCACTAGATTTACCTCACGAGCATACCCATGAACCATACCCATCACCTCCATAGCTATAACCTATAATTTCCTTAGCCCTATCCTACTCGAAAAACTCATTTTGAAATCACGCGAGCAGAACCTCGTCGTAGTATTTTATGTATAATAATACTAATAATAATATTACTAATACTTCTAATAATGATATTATTACTAATAATATTAATCTTAATAATATAAATAATTTTATATATATGTATAGAGATCGAGAGAGATTGAGTGATGAGAATGAATCAAACATGAAGAAATTATGGGTTTCATGTTAGGCCACCAGTAGAATTATAAAAAATAATAATTAACTTTGTGTAATAAATGACAAGTTAATAAAAGATAAAAATAATGAGCTTATTAATTTTCGTGAACAAAATAAATAACCTTAAACCTTGTACACTTAAATAATTAAACTTGGATAATTAAGGAACTATTTAAGCTAATTTAAAGTACAAGGACTAAAACGAAAAAGTTCCAAACCCTAATAACCTAAACCCTAGCCAATTTTTAAAGGGAAAATTACCCTTTTACCCCTCTAAAATTTCTGCCAAATCAACCCTAATCACCTCCTCATTAACCTAACTTATTCCCTAAGTAATTCCTAATTAAACCCTAATTCTAGAATCCTCCAATCCCTCCTATAAATAGAGACCTAAGCTAGAGCTAATCTTGTACCAAAACACATTCACAAAAATCTCTCTCAAATCTCTCTCCCTCTCCCTATTTTCGGCCAAGAACTGAAAACCACCACCACCCCCATCGAAAATCATCAACATCATCAAGATCTTCAAGTGATCTTCAAGTTGTTTATCGTGTTCTTCGCATTCTTCAAAGATCTTCAAGGTGTTCTTCGATCATCAAGGGTTTTGATCTTCATCTTCAAGTGTTCATCAACTTTTTCTTATTAGTCTTCATTAATCTTCATCAAGGTAAAAATCCTAGATCCAAAACTCTTAAATCTTACTTTTGATTCATGTTTATAATCATAATTACTCATGCATGATCTTAACATCTATATTGTTTATGTAAAAAAAAAATTATGCATATACATATACATACATACGGCTACATGTATAAAAAAAGGGGGGTTTGTTTAGATCTTAAAAACCCAAAGGATTCACTAAGATTGTGTTAGGGTAGTTATATTTGGAAAGTAGATACACATTACATATATATGTATTTACTAATAATATATATATATATATATATACATATATATACACGATTACATATATATAAAAAATAATAAAAATACTAATGATAACTACTTATAGTACAATACACGATTACAATAGTCAATCACGATAACTTATGATTACTCGAACGTCAATGCTACTTAAGGCCTAGGGTGATCCTTGGTACCACTATGGGACGCTTGTGGATTACTAATGCTAAACTTAGATTTTGGTCAAGAAATCCTGGGCCAACCGGTAACAATTGGTCATTCTGGTGACTCGGCGGTGAAATAGATGTTTGGGTATGATGCACAATGTCAAACCCGACTATAGTAATCATACACTTAGTTATCTCCACACTTAATAGGTGGTAGACTTATTAAGAACAACTCACTAGTGTTCAACGCTAACTTACTAAAAGTGGAAACTTACTAAAAGTGAAAACATACTAAGAATGGAAACTTAGTAAAATGAATTATACTTAAAACACTTGCATACTTAAACTTAAATTTGGGAAAAACACTTAACTATTCTTAAATGTCATTAGGTTGACTTTCTGCTCATCCATCCAAACTTCCTATTCTGAGGAATAACGATCTTTCTCCTACCTACTAAGGTGAACTCATAGCCCCACTCTTTATTGCTAGCAACTTATTTAACTTTTTGGGGTGAGACACATGCTATTTTTACTTTTTATGATTTAGATACAAGTACCAACTATTAAACTATGCTATACCCGGCTATGTCCGACTAAGTTCCTACAGTGATATTTTTAATTGCTCGTTAAATGCATTCTTAATTATTGGGGGTAGGCCTATTGGGAGTAACGTCCCTGATACATTTGACCAAGTCATTGTATTACTTAATAATGAAATTAAACCGACAAGTATAGACACAACTTGTCATTGGGGTAAACTTTGAACGTTTAGTCTAAATATCACGAATTGGTATAACTTTTTATTCCCTGCGAGATCAACTTTATAAACTAAATCTTGTGGTCTAAAACAACGGTCAAACTTATTTGTTAAACCTATGAACTACACTCAACCTTTTTGGTTTACACTTTAGCATGTGTGTCTCAGGTGCTGATTGATCAAGCTTATTTACTTACTGCTTATGTGATGCTACTTGGACTTAGGATTAAGAGATATCGCATTTATTATTCTTACATTTGAAACAATTACTTTATTGTAATTTCCATTATTGTAACGACATTCATTTTCCGCTGCGTACTCAATAAAGTTTTGTTTTTATCATTTAGTATTGTTCTCGTATATTATAATATGTTGGTTTATTTGATATTAATGTCACATTCACCCAGACCCTAATTGGGGGTGTGATACACACCCAGCGTAATTGCATCCCTCCTCACCGGATCCTTCATCTCGAGGCAACCATCTCCGGCGAAACCACCTTCTGGCGACTACCCGATTTAACCTTAGGGTTTTGATTATCGTGGCTTTTTGTTAACCCTAGAGGTTTTTGATTTCGTGGCAGCAACTGTCATGTAACCCTGGGGTTTTAGATATCGTCGTTTATGTTACTAGTCGCGTTTTCATCATGCCGTTAAAGTTGTTGAACGCCGGCAACTTCACGACTGTGGACCTAATGACTACGATTACTACATTCATCACACCAAGTTCATCACACCAAGTAAATCTTTCTTACATTTGATTTCAAGTTTACAAATTTCTGTTGGCTTTCAATTTTATTTATGTTTATACCTAGGGTTTATTAATTAGGGCCATTTTGAAAGAGTAAGTTAGGGTTTTAAAATGCGTAAGTATGTTAACCTAATACTTTTTCTTAATTTATTGCAATTTCAATTTTGGTTTATTTGTGATTTTGAATTTTATTGATAGGTACTGGACACCATAAATGTGTTGTTGATATAAATATTAGGCAATTATGTGTTGCTAAGGCCTAACGTAAACGTTGAAAATTAGTGTTTGGTAAACATAACAATGTTTATGAATCTCTTATAACAACAAAGATAGCGACACAATGCAATTATTTCGTTAATTGAACTTTTATCAGATTCGTTTGTTTTGTCAGGTTGATGAACTTTCGTCAAAGGGAGTACATATGAATTTCCACGACAGCCTGGTATGATTTTTATTTCCAATTTTATATAAAAATTAGAATTACCTTAATATGCATATGCCAAGTTAAGTATTCTTCAACTTATCTATTGTGACAAATGTATTTAATAATTTGTGCTACAGAGGAAAAAGAAGCATGGATTAATATAATCAGGTATGTTTTAATTTTGTTAGCTATCATGTCAATTTCAATAGTGGTTTAGATTGAGTAGCTGTTTTCCTCTAATCATTAATCAGTTAGTTGTTACCCCCTGCACAATTGTAGGTTAATAAAGAATTAGAGAATGAAAGCTCAGGGAATCAGGCTAAGCTAGGTGAATATCAATACTTTTTCGAAAGGTCTCTGTGTGGAGGTACGAAAATTCTGTCCGTAAGTACGAAGAGATTAAAAAAGGCGATTATTGCAACACATTTTGCTATTTGTGAAAATCATGTTTACCCTTCTACTTTTTCCTTCATTTCTCCTTTTAAATATTTGAATGCCAACAGCCAAGTGGTCATCACTTTGGAGGTTTATTGAAAGGACCCGTCCTAATCCATCCGGACAAAGTCCATATCGATTATAAATGATTCACAACAGTTGATTACATCGCGAGGTACTTGTCCTCTATATGATACATTTTACAAACATTGCATTCGTTTTTGAAAAGACAATCTTTCATTACATCGAAAGTTGACAGACATGCATACCATTTTATAATATATCCAACTATAATTGACTTAATAATAATCTTGATGAACTCGACGACTAGAATGCAACGTCTTTTGAAATATGCCATGAATGACTCCAAGTAATATCTATAAAGCGAGCAAATGCACAGCGGAAGTTTTCTTTCGTACATGAGAATAAACATGCTTTAAAGTGTCAACCAAAAGGTTGGTGAGTTCATTAGTTTAACATAAATAATCATTTCATAATTTTAATAGACCACAAGATTTCATATTTCTATTTCTCATAAACATACGTCCCATGCATAGAGACAAAATATCATTCATATGGATTGAACACCTGGTAACCGACATTCACAATATTCATATAAGAATATCCCCATCATTCCGGGATCCTTCTTCGGACATGATATAAATTTCGAAGTACTAAAGCATCCGGTACTTTGGATGGGGCTTGTTGGGCCCGATAGATCTATCTTTAGGGTTCGCGTCAATTAGGGTGTCTGTTCCCAAATTCTTAGATTACCAGACTAAAAGGGGCATATTCAGTTTCGATCATTCAACCATAGAACGTAATTTCGTATACTTGTGTCTATTTAGTAAAACAGTTATAAAAGCAGCACATGTATTCTCAGCCCAAAAATATAAAAGGTAAAAAGGCAAATGAAACTCACGCATATAAATATTGTAAAACAGTTAATAAAGCATTTGCATGTATTCTCAGGCCAAAAATGTAAAGAGTAAAAAAAGGCGAATAAAACTCACCTAGTGTATTTTGTAGTAAAAATACATATGACAAAACTGAACAATGCAGGGTTGGCCTCGGATTCACGAACCTATATCATTTATATATTTATTAATACACATAATCGTAATTGAACAAATTTATTTATTATATCTTTATTTTGTATATTTAGTTTTGTGTATATATTTAAAATGGTTAATATTCATATAGTTATATTAATATATCTATATTTATATATGTGATTTATTAAATGTCATACTTAAAAATCGATAGTTTTGTTATTTGTGTGTATTTATGTAACTAGTATTAATAAATTTGATATATGTAGTTATATGAAATTTTAATATAATTTTAGTATAGGTAATAAGTATATGTTAGGCACAAAATATTTATCTGTTTAAAAAAAATGATAATTTTGATACTAAATAATTTACTAATAATATTAATAATAACTTATTAAAATGGTAATATTAATAATAATAATGATATTGTTAATAACGATACTTTTGTTTAATAATAATAATAATTATACTAATAGTTACAAAAAATGATACTAATACTAAAATAATGATAACTTGTATTACTTTTCATATTACTAATTCTAATCGTAATGATAATAATAATAATACAACTATTAATGATAATAATATTAATAATAATAGTAACCAATATATTTATAACACTTAATAATAATATTAATACTTATAAGATGATGTTAATATTTCTATTAATGAAATTAATAATAACTTGTGTTACCTTTCATAATAACACTAATAATAACACTCATAATAATGATAATAATACATTCCATTAATAATAACACTCTTTAATAATAATAATAACAATAATAATAATAACAATCCTAATAATAATAATAATAATAATAATAATAATAATAATAATAATAACAATAATAATAATAATAATAATAATAATAATAATAATAATAATAATAATAATAATAATAATAATAATAATAATAATAATAATAATAATAATAATAATAAAAGTTGTATACCCTTTAAATAGCCCTCCTAAAAAGAATTGCTCGAGACCGGGTTCGAACCCATGACCCCTCGATAACCTGAAAGCACTCACAACCCTGGCTCTGCTGCTGCTTTTCTGATTATTCTATCACCAAAATATATTAAACCCGTTCTGATGTTTCTGTCCCTTAATCTTCTTCTTTAACAACACATTCAATCAAAGATCAACTATCCTTTCGGTTTGGATCTAATAATTACTATTAAATAAATTTATAAACGTATTGTGATATCAAAATAATCAAACGCGAATGTAAAAAAAAAAAAAAATACAACCGAGACTTTATAGCAGTCGCTGTATAAAAAAAAAATATATATAAACTCAAATACTGATTCATCTAATTGGACGTTTTTAGGGAATGGTTATAACATAAGAATGATTCTAAACTGCTTCTATAAACTTCCTGGATCCTCAATTTGTTCAGAAACATTGGATTGAATCCGAATTTTTGTGAAGAACAAACTCTTTGACTTTTTATTCTTAAACTTTGACTCAGAAATTAAAGCTTGTTATAACGAATTGATATATGAAATTTTACAGCAAGGTCGTTTAAGATATTACTAACAAAACTACATTTAAGGTTTTTAAAATTTGTTACAAAAATAAAGCTTTTGGAGATGGAAGTAGAAACAGGGCAGTCGATAAATATAAAAAAAAAACAAAATCGAATTTCTACCTTTTCTTTCAAATTGTGTTATTAGAAGATTATCTGGAGGTTAAGTGATGTTATTATGACTTAATTGAATCAATGTTCGTGTGTTTTGTAGCAGTGAGAAGTCGACAGGATTATAATCAAGTAAACAGAAAAGAAAATAAAAACAGAAAAAAATAAAAAGGTTGAAGTGGACAGCTAACAAATTTTTGTTTGTGTCCTGTGGATTGATTTGTTTGGTACCAGCTTAGTGACAGCAGATCAATTTTCCTATAGTATGATGGGTATATATAAAACTGATTCTTATCCTATTTTATATTTAGTTTTAATATTTAATAAAAAATTAGATTAATAATAATAATACTATTAATGTTATATTGTTAATAATAATAATAAAAAAATAATATTAATAATATTAGTAAAAGTAATACTAATATTAATGATAACCATAATAATTTGTATTATTAGTTTTATAATAATAATAATAATAATAATAATATTGATATCTTTAATAATAATGATAATGATAATTCTTAATAATAATAGTAAAAATGATAATGATACTAATAATAATATCAATATCAATTATAATGATATTGGTAATAATAATAAAAATACTATGACATTATACATATATATATATATATATATATATATATATATATATATATATATATATATATATATATATATATATATATGTTCATCTTCATATCTATATGTCATGTATTCAAAATAATAATTTTAATAATACTAATATAGATGTTAATATTGAATGTCATAATAATATTACCATAGTAACTATAATTTAACTTATTATATTAATAGTATATTTATTAATTAAGTATTATATATAATAACGTGCATTGAATATTTAATATTATAATATTTAGAAATCGTAGATATATTTATTTTAATAACAATTTAATTATTCTATATATTATTTTACATTTTTTTTTTAATCCAAATGATTAATTTGTATTTTATTATTTAAATTTATAATATACATTTATATTTATATTTATATTTATATACATATTTATCTTCAAACAATTGTTCGCGAATCGTAGGGAATAGTCGAAAGGTAAATGATTACATGAAAATAGTTCAAACATTATGAGACTCAGTTTAATAGACTTTGCTTATCGTGTCGAAATCATATAAGATTAAGTTTAAATTTGTTTGGAAATTCCCGGGTCATCACAGTACCTACCCGTTAAAGAAATTTCGTCCCGAAATTTGAGTGGGGTCGTCATAACTAACAATAAGAATGTTTTCATGACGAATATGAGTTAATAAATAGAGTTTTATCATTTTCGAGTTATATAGATTAAACGATTTGGTTACTTGAAGCGTATGAGTGAAGCTATCTCAAAAGACTGAAATAGGAAAGGTAAAGATTCGTCTTGACTTTTGACAGAGTTAGGATTGAATTTAGAAAATATGGTGCGTCTTGACATTTGACGTGGTCACGCTTGAATTCCGGAATTCAAGAGATTTAAAAGAAATCTTCGAAATCTAAAAGATTTGATCCTTCGGCGAGAAAGGAAATTAAGATCTCTGTAATTAAATGCGATGATCTGTCTCGATTACTCTGTCTGATATTTCCACTATAAATTAAGCTCTTCCGTTCCATTTGTTTTCACCACTTCTATACTCAATTCCCAAATTCAAAAGATTTATGAAAATGATTAACCCTGTTTTGATCCTTGTTCTTATTCTAACTATCGCAATGATCGTTCTTCTTTTCCAACTCCCACCTGAAGAATCTGTTTATTTCTTTTATGCTCTAGGGATTATTGTATTCATAATCCTCCAGTGTCTTTATATTGCTATACGCACTGATATCCACAGTTTGTAATTTCGGTGTTGTTGTTGGGCTTTATATTTTCCCTTATATATCGGAGCTTCTTGTTCTTGTTTTCTCTTCCCGACTTTAAATCAAGCGAATAACGGTCCAGAATTCGTAGGTATAGAATTTTAGAATGAACATTATTAATGTTCTAAATAAGAAGGAACGTAATAGTACGATTTGATTTGTCAAATTACCAGATTCACTGAGAATAGAACTATCAAGAATATACTTTCTTGATATATTCAGAAGTTAAGCAGAATGAAAGAGTTATGTAACATGGCACATGATGACGTTATGATCTGTGAATCACCACGTCCCATTTAGAGACTCAGCATGACTTACTGTAATATAATCACGTTGATCAAGTGTCATTATATTATACTAACTCATGCATCAATTTCCAACACTACTTCAATAACATTCATATTTTAAGCCCGGAAGTTTACAGAATATAGAAACTAACAGTTTCTATATGATGTAACACTGATAGCATGAAGAGATTAATGATTTCAGATAAGAATAGTTATGAAAATATCTTCAGAAATATGAAGGATATTTATAATGAAAGATACGATGATATCTTGGAATTTCTAATATCGATGGATAATGAAGAAGATTTATCCGTAAAGGTTTAGATTCGGAAGCAAGGTATTCGCTAAAGATTTTATCAGAAACAGAATCATTTGGATTCTTTGAAGTCAAACTTATTCTTTGCGATTTAGCCACGGCGTTCTTCATAGTTTCGCATAATCTGCTTTTCGGTACTAAATTTTCTATTGAATGTTTTCCAATATAATGATACACAGGAAGCACGAAGAGGTATATAATTTCGGACGAGAATATTTATGAAAATATTCTCAGAAATATCGAAGATATTGATGATGATATTTTGGAATTTCTAAGTTCGATGGTTGATGGAGAAAGATTTTTCGCAAGATTTTAACATGACTTCGGAGCAAGATATTCTCTAAAGATTTCAACGGATCTAGATTTATCTGGGTTCTATGAATTTAGGGTATGTTACTTATATTTCTCCTTGGTTTCCTTTATGGTTAGCTCAATCCGCTTTCCAGTTCAAACTTTTCTGAGCTTTTCCAACATACTAATCTTTATCATCAAACTCTCGATGATTATGGTCATTTACGGTTATCTACAGTTTCTGCTGCTTCATTCAGCTTTTTCAACATTCAGAGTATTGATTTGTGACTGAGTGCTTTTCAGAATTTCAGAATGAGAGATCATAATTCTAAGAGATAAATGTCATATATATAACTGTTGATGTAGATATGCTGTGAGTTTTCAAAGTACTGATTGCTGATTCCCGGTAATTGTTATGGCAGTTCTCGTTATAAGATGCGGATGAGTATATGATAGGGTTTCAATGAATAAATATAATGATTTATCAGAGAGATTTAAGCCAACAAACAACGAGGTTGCTGGTACGTCTGCTGGTAATATGGTGAAATATAAAAGAATCCTCTGGTATCAAAAGGGTAATTGTATATATCAGGATTATAGTAAGGCTACTTCGAATAAAAGTCGAAGTTGACTTGCTGGAGCTGTGACAAAATTGGCTACTTTAAAAAGGGATCGCAAAGTTATTTTTGCTAATAAATGTCAAAGGATCTGACGCGGATACGTGTTAAACTTTTACTCAGTTGCCGAGAGTTTCTCAGGTGCATAACTATATGCATACATCTTTCCTTCCGTTAATGAAGTGCGGTTGATTCATCCTATCGATTGAGGTGTTTTCAAGAATCATGAAAGGTTTGAACGCAGATTGTAATCGTCAAGATACAAATGAGGTTTAAGATGAAATCAAGTGGCAAACTTGAAGAATTGTTTAGTTTCATATGTTTTAATCAATATTTTAATTCCTTTTAATTGTCCAATGTTATTAGTCCACAGTTGATAGTCCAAAATTTCATATATAGTTTAATATATAATATTCGAATTAATTAATACGTGTCGTGACCCGTATATGTCTCAGACTCGATCACAACTCAAAGTATATATATTATTGTAGAATCAACCTCAACCCTGTATAGAGAACTCGATCATTACTGCATATAGAGTGTCTATGGTGATTCCAAATAATATATATAGATGCGTCGATATGATATGTCAAAACCTTGTATACGTGTCCCGATATTTAAAGTGCGTAAAATAAATAACGGAAATTAAATGACGATAAATAAAGTGCGTAAAGTAAATAACAGAAATTAAATGACGATAATTAAAATTGCGATAATTAAATTGCGATAAAATGTAATATGGAATTAACAGTTAGCTAGGAACAGTTAGCTAGGATTTTGTTAGCGTGGTTTCTTAACAAAATTTCTTATTGTCAATTAGTCTGTTTCTAATCAATTTTTATTGTGTCCATTATTTCTTCATTATGCCACTTGTTGGATTCTGATAAATCAAAATCCAAATGTGAAATTGGATGAATATGGTTATTCTGTGGTGAACGGATTTGTATATCAGTGGATGTAAGTAGGATAGTAAACGACTGTTGAATCAGCTTCGAAGAATGTACAGTGTAATTTATTAATGTGAAATCTAAATATTCTTCGGGTATTACCTACCCGTTAAAATATTTTCACCATTAACAGTTTATACAAGAGAATTTTTAATTACAATCTTTATGAAAACATATATACATATATATTTTCTTCAGATGTATTCATGGATTTAATGAGTTAATATGATATTAAACTCATTTGCTTTTCGGTTGGAACTAGAATAAATAATCTCTAAAACTTTAGAGATTACATATTCGCCATGTCGAACGAAGATAAATGAGGTAGAACGATACGTAGAACGAAGATCATACTCAAATTACAGATGATGATATTGAAGCATGGATTGTTGATGGTACTGGTACTGTTATTGATGGTACTGTTGGTGCCGATGTTGTTGCTGAAGCTGGTACATTTTGCACCATATTCTCCGAATTGATTATTCGAGCGCGAAGTTCGTTGACTTATTACTCCAGAATGATTGTCGGTCGGAACGAGCAGATGAATAAGGTTAAAAATTGTGGATAGAATATAATCTTGTCGAGTTACCCTAGAAATGAGACTGAAAATGGTGTCTCGAACAGGTTCGCCGATAAACGCTTCAGGTTCATTGTCAAGAGATGAATTCGGTTAGTGGAAGGGATTGCTTTCTGCGCATTTCCATTAATTAAGTCGTCTACGATCCCATCAGATGAATTGATAATGGCTGATTGGTTGATTCATGCCGATGACGCTGTTTTCGGAGCTTAGGTGAACATCTATGTCGGAATAGCTATCGGAATAACTATCGAAATAGCTATCGGAATCTGAGGGACTCGAACTGGTTGCAGGATTCATATCGTACGATCAGATGAAGGATTTTCGATAAGAATTAGATTATAGGATGTAGATTAGTACCCTGCAATACATAATTTACATATGCATATATTACTAAAATCCCTTAAGTTACGAAGGAATCTACGGAAGCTGTCAGGCAAAGATAACAATAATATATATGCTAAGATATGAATTAGCAGATACGCTAAGATACGAATTTTGTCTATACACTATTCATGCAATCATTGCAGTAAGATGTGTCTAGACTAAGAATGATAAGCAGGTAATTTCCTAAGTATGATAAACAGATGATTTTCGACAAAAATGATAAGCAAAATTTTTGACATGCAGACACGGTCGAAGTCAAGACTCACTAATGCATCCTAACAACTTATCAGTTAGACACACTAATGCAGACCTGGTTCGCTAAGACCACCGCTCTGATACCAACTGAAAGGACCCGTCCTAATCCATCCGGACAAAGTCCATATCGATTATAAACGATTCACAACAGTTGATTACATCGCGAGGTACTTGTCCTCTATATGATATATTTTACAAACATTGCATTCGTTTTTGAAAAGACAATATTTCATTACATCGAAAGTTGACAGACATGCATACCATTTTATAATATATCCAACTATAATTGACTTAATAATAATCTTGATGAACTCGACGACTAGAATGCAACGTCTTTTGAAATATGCCATGAATGACTCCAAGTAATATCTATAAAGCGAGCAAATGCACAGCGAAAGTTTTCTTTCGTACCTGAGAATAAACATGCTTCAAAGTGTCAACCAAAAGGTTGGTGAGTTCATTAGTTTAACATAAATAATCATTTCATAATTTTAATAGACCACAAGATTTCATATTTCTATTTCTCATAAACATACGTCCCATGCATAGAGACAAAATATCATTCATATGGATTGAACACCTGGTAACCGACATTCACAATATTCATATAAGAATATCCCCATCATTCCGGGATCCTTCTTCGGACATGATATAAATTTCGAAGTACTAAAGCATCCGGTACTTTGGATGGGGCTTGTTGGGCCCGATAGATCTATCTTTAGGGTTCGCGTCAATTAGGGTGTCTGTTCCCTAATTCTTAGATTACCAGACTAAAAGGGGCATATTCAGTTTCGATCATTCAACCATAGAACGTAATTTCGTATACTTGTGTCTATTTCGTAAAACAGTTATAAAAGCAGCACATGTATTCTCAGCCCAAAAATATAAAAGGTAAAAAGGCAAATGAAACTCACGCATATAAATATTGTAAAACAGTTAATAAAGCATTTGCATGTATTCTCAGGCCAAAAATGTAAAGAGTAAAAAAAGGCGAATGAAACTCACCTAATGTATTTTGTAGTAAAAATACATATGACAAAACTGAACAATGCAGGGTTGGCCTCGGATTCACGAACCTATATCATTTATATATTTATTAATACACATAATCGTAATTGAATAAATTTATTTATTATATCTTTATTTTGTATATTTAGTTTTGTGTATATATTTAAAATGGTTAATATTCATATAGTTATATTAATATATCTATATTTATATATGTGATTGATTAAATGTCATACTTAAAAATCGATAGTTTTGTTATTTGTATGTATTTATGTAACTAGTATTAATAAATTTGATATATGTAGTTATATGAAATTTTAATATAATTTTAGTATAGGTAATAAGTATATGTTAGGCACAAAATATTTATCTGTTTAAAAAAATGATAATTTTGATACTAAATAATTTACTAATAATATTAATAATAACTTATTAAAATGGTAATATTAATAATAATAATGATATTGTTAATAACGATACTTTTGTTTAATAATAATAATAATTATACTAATAGTTACAAAAAATGATACTAATACTAAAATAATGATAACTTGTATTACTTTTCATATTACTAATTCTAATCATAATGATAATAATAATAATACAACTATTAATGATAATAATATTAATAATAATAGTAACCAATATATTTACAACACTTAATAATAATATTAATACTTATAAGATGATGTTAATATTTCTATTAATGAAATTAATAATAACTTGTGTTACCTTTCATAATAACACTAATAATAACAGTCATAATAATGATAATAATACATTCCATTAATAATAACACTCTTTAATAATAATAATAACAATAATAATAATAACAATCCTAATAATAATAATAATAATAATAATAATAATAATAATAATAATAATAATAACAATAATAATAATAATAATAATAATAATAATAATAATAATAATAATAATAATAATAAAAGTTGTATACCCTTTAAATAGCCCTCCTAAAAAGAATTGCTCGAGACCGGGTTCGAACCCATGACCCCTCGATAACCCGAAAGCACTCACAACCCTGGCTCTGCTGCTGCTTTTCTGATTATTCTATCACCAAAATATATTAAACCCGTTCTGATGTTTCTGTCCCTTAATCTTCTTCTTTAACAACACATTCAATCAAAGATCAACTATCCTTTCGGTTTGGATCTAATAATTACTATTAAATAAATTTATAAACGTATTGTGATATCAAAATAATCAAACGCGAATGTACAAAAAAAATACAACCGAGACTTTACAGCAGTCGCTGTATGAAAAAAAAAATATATAAACTCAAATACTGATTCATCTAATTGGACGTTTTTAGGGAATGGTTATAACATAAGAATGATTCTAAACTGCTTCTATAAACTTCCTGGATCCTCAATTTGTTCAGAAACATTGGATTGAATCCGAATTTTTGTGAAGAACAAACTCTTTGACTTTTTATTCTTAAACTTTGACTCAGAAATTAAAGCTTGTTATAACAAATTGATATATGAAATTTTGCAGCAAGGTCGTTTAAGATATTACTAACAAAACTACATTTAAGGTTTTTAAAATTTGTTACAAAAATAAAGCTTTTGGAGATGGAAGTAGAAACAGGACAGTCGATAAATATAAAAAAAAAACGAAATCGAATTTCTACCTTTTCTTTCAAATTGTGTTATTAGAAGATTATCTGGAGGTTAAGTGATGTTATTATGACTTAATTGAATCAATGTTCGTGTGTTTTGTAGCAGTGAGAAGTCGACAGGATTATAATCAAGTAAACAGAAAAGAAAATAAAAACAGAAAAAAATAAAAATGTTGAAGTGGACTGCTAACAAATTTTTGTTTGTGTCCTGTGGATTGATTCGTTTGGTACCAGCTTAGTGACAGCAGATCAATTTTCCTATAGTATGATGGGTATATATAAAACTGATTCTTATCCTATTTTATATTTAGTTTTAATATTTAATAAAAAATTAGATTAATAATAATAATAATACTATTAATGTTATATTGTTAATAATAATAATAAAAAAAATATTAATAATATTAGTAAAAGTAATACTAATATTAATGATAACCATAATAATTTGTATTATTAGTTTTATAATAATAATAATAATAATAATATTGATATCTATAATAATAATGATAATGATAATTCTTAATAATAATAGTAAAAATGATAATGATACTAATAATAATATCAATTATAATGATATTGGTAATAATAATAAAAATACTATGACATTATATATATATATATATATATATATATATATATATATATATATATATATATATTCATCTTCATATCTATATGTCATGTATTCAAAATAATAATTTTAATAATACTAATATAGATGTTAATATTGAATGTCATAATAATATTACCATAGTAACTATAATTTAACTTATTATATTAATATTATATTTATTAATTAAGTATTATATATAATAACGTACATTGAATATTTAATATTATAATATTTAGAAATCGTAGATATATTTATTTTAATAACAATTTAATTATTCTATATATTATTTTACATTTTTTTAATCCAAATGATTAATTTGTATTTTATTATTTAAATTTATAATATACATTTATATTTATATTTATATTTATATACATATTTATCTTCAAACAATTGTTCGTGAATCGTCGGGAATAGTCGAAAGGTAAATGATTACATGAAAATAGTTCAAACATTATGAGACTCAGTTTAATAGACTTTGCTTATCGTGTCGAAATCATATAAGATTAAGTTTAAATTTGTTTGAAAATTCCCGGGTCATCACATTTATTATGTTCAATTGCTTATGTTTTAAACTTAACCCGTGTTTAGTGATTACCCACCCTGCCCAATTTGTTATGCGTGGGCACGTGACCACAAAAGCTAAACAAGGTATGTTTCTTCAATCTTTACACATATACTTGGACTATTTTAATGTATTTTTGGGTGATTATGATTTCCAATTGTGATGCAGGAAAGTTAATAGGTGTACTCACAACATGGTAAGCTTACGACTATCATGTCATTGTTTTCCCATCTGATGGGTTTAAATTTGGTTTAGATAAGGAGTACGAGATGCGTAAACTGATGTGGATATAGTACCGTAAAAGAACCTGAATATTCGTTGTTTATGATTCATAAATCTTTTTCAATTATATTGTTTTGTCAACTAAGCATAAAATATTTTATATTCATTTTTTTGTTATTTTATATTCATTATCGATAAAATCACAAGTTTTATTGATTTTAGTTATTTTAGTTATCTTTGTGATTTTCGTGATATGTTAAAGTGGCAAATTTACTTTATGACGTCTAAAAGCTATATGTTAGAGTTAAATATGGAATACTTAATATTTATTTTTTTATGCAGACTGTGCCAATGACGTAAGAGTTCTTCAATTATCGATAATGGATTGATACATAAGGTAAACATTCTGATTATCATATTTGAAGCCTGCCTAGGATCAGTGCATGCTGTCGTCGTAATTGTAGTAGGGTGTTATTCCTGCATTGTGGCAAAATCGACAGGTAAAACAGATTGAGGCGTTAAAAACAAACATCGTGAACTATACTTTTATCAGTCTGCCAATTTCTTTTTGGCAAAATGGATATCTCTGTTTCTTATGTTAACTGTTACTTTTCTCAACATACATAGGCTACCACATTGTATCTACCTGCTACTGCTAATGGTTTTGCAGCTGCTCCTGAGGGTAGAGGTATTAGTTTTTTGTTTTGTTATCGTCACGAATTCGCTGCATCCTCTACTTGACAGCTACTTCTTGCTAAATGAAATGGTTTCGTTACTTTTATTTCCATTTGTCTTTTAACTTTCAGTTTACAGTGACCAATCTTACCATATTCCAAGTGCAAACAGAACAATAACATCAACCTCTCAGTATATGCTACTCTATGTAAGAAGCATGTAAACTCCGCAGCAACGCGCGGACCACAATACTAGTTTTAGTAATTTAACAAATCACACTTTTCTATAGATTAATAATAAAAATAAAATTTGTTTGATACCTATCAAATGTAATTATGATTTAGTTGTTAGTTTGGTTTCTCCTTGAGGGTTCAACTCCTAAGCACTATTTTTGTTCTTTTTTCATGTTAAAGCCATTTTTATTTTAAATTCGTCCACTCCCTATTTTTTTTTTTCAGTTTTGATCCTTATACTCTGTTACTTCTTTTATTTTTTTATTTTTTAACATTCATACTTTTTTCTTATAATACAACAATATTTCTTTTCTTTATAATTTTTTATTTTCTTTTTCCACTTTACTACGATGTATTAATTAACTAGAGTATTCAAATTATGTAGATTTTAATTCAAATTAGTTAATTTTTGAAAATTAAATTAGGTGGATTTAATTTATTAACGAGCTCATTTACGGTAAAATATTTTAGTAAAAAACATATAAATAAATATAACGAAAACCTGCTCGCCAGTAGCGAAGCGAGGTTGACTATATGCGTGTTATTCTCATTAAGAGAAATTACTATTACTATTTATTTTTTAATTTTATTGTCAAAATAGTAATAAACGAATATAAATGATTTACTAATAATTAATTATGAACTAACAAATCTTAAGGAATTGATGTATCGGTGATGACTTACTTCTCATAAGAAAGGTCAGTGATCGATCCCATGAGTTGCAACAATTTTCCCTTCAGGTTACCCGCTTATTTCATGGGCCTCGGATGTTGCGGACGTCTTGCCTTACCCTTAGGCGATTTTACCACACGCGAAGCCCGTATGAATTCGTTGTGTAGGTTTTCTTCTGAGGGGTGGTATGAGTGTAATGTTCGTCTTAGGAAATGATTGAGCGTTTGAGTTCCGACATTGCATTTCGGACCCCCGTCAACTCCTAACTGCCGTTAAATATAATGATTATGAACTAACAATATCAAAGTAACTCATTAAAAAAATTTAGGACCGTAAGTTCAAAATCATCACAAGATAGCCGGTAGTTGGGGCCATGAGTTTTTTGCAACAGGCCTCAGGTTCGAATCTTGTATAGGACGAATATTTTTTTATGGCTAGTGAAGGGTTGAAAACAACCAGAGAGTAATCCTGCTAGGTTGCGTCATTTTTTGATGGCTAGGGAAGGGTTGAAAACAACCAGAGAGTAATCCTGCTGGGTTGCGTTGAAAAAATAACGTTTAAGAGTAGTCCCAACAGTTATGTCCTCCCTCTCGCCCAACTTTCAGCCCACCTGGACGTCAATGGCATCAAAGCGTCCAGGCCCCCGCCCAGCTAGCCGCCCACCAGTTCGTCCGTTTCAATGTCTTTTTCTAGCAGATTTGTGGACAGTTGAATGTGCAAAAAGGTCATCATGACTTGTATTTGTTCCATTATATTTACGACATAATATTTAATTAATATAGTGAGTCTCAATTTATTTAAGGAAGTATGTCATTGTTAGTAGTGTTTAGTTCATGATTAATAATGAGAAGGAAGTGATGATATGACTCTGATATATCAGCTAGTCGTGACAATAAAGTAACAAAGGATGTAACTATTGGTAGAACTCTAACCTAAGAAAATTGAAATGAAACTCTTCATAATTTCATAATAAGTGTGCCACCAACTAAAAATATTCAATAGACATCTACTTATCATGTGATAGTTAAAGTTAACAAGTACAACTTCAAAATCAGGGGTTTATATGACGATTTATTCGAGGTTGAGATAGCTAGGGCATCGGATTCATCGCTGATACCTTTCACAACCGTTAGATCATATAAATCCAACGGCTCTTTTACTTCCACTAATAAAACCTCTGTTTTCACCTCACTTCTCCCCTTCTTCATTTTCTTCCAACTAATCTGGAAAAAGCTCTTCTTTAAATTCTCTCTTAAGGTCAGTCCGATTTTTCAGTTTAATTCTAAAAACTAGCATGTTTGTATCTATGCTCGTGTGGATATGTTTATGTTATAGCTATCTATGAATGTTTTTGATGCTAGATGATTCTTTTTTCAATCTTAATACATCGTGTGTTTTTTTTTTTTTTTTTTTTTTTTTTTTTTTTTTTTTTTTTGGATTTTGTTAATGTAAGTGTTGTTTATATCATTACACTGCTTAGGCATTGTTAATTAATTATGAATTTTGTGTTTTACTGATGGAATTTGGCAATTTGCTATATTAATTTGATTCTTGAATGTATTGTAATGATTTCATGTTAGAGTACTAAAATTTGAAAACCATTGTCATGAGATTGCATATTTGCAAACATAATTACTGTATATGCCCTAATTAGCTCGAAGCATTATGTAATGAAGCTGAGGAACATAGCAATATCATGTATGTTACCTACCACTATAAATTGTTTTAATCTTTTTGTGTGTGTGTTCATATAATACTCAACACTATGGTATAGGTGAAAGTAGATACAACACAACAACAACAACAACAACAACAACAACACCACCCAATCCCACAGAAGTAGGGTATGGGGAAGGTAGGGTGTAGACAATCATTCCCCGTACCCTAGATTAGAAGGAAGTCACTACTCGAACCCGCGACTAGATCAGGTCTTCCCTCCCTCTACTCTAGAAGCAAAAGAGATTGCTTCCTAAAGGACCTCCGGCCAGAAATACTCATACAAACAAAAAAGTGAGGGCAAATGATACGTACCTGTAAGAGTTAAGTGCGCCTAGGAAGATGCAACCATACAAAGTAGCCATAAAAAGAGGACACATATAGCAAGTAAAGCATAACAATAGGACAAATAGCATGGATAATATAGTGCGCAGAGCCATGTAATTTCAAGTAGGCCCACAAACAAGCAGAATAAACACCCACCCTCCCGCCCGCACACCCACACACCCAGACACACACATACACATACACAATTAGCTTCGAAGTAATGACTTATTGTTATTATTATCAATTTTTTTAAGGTATCTCATATACTCTTTGCTATAATTAAGAAGCCAATGGAACATACTAGTACTCTTTTGGAAGTGTTAGATTGAACTGTGATTGAATTTTTCTTTTTGACCACACAATTCATTTCTTGATGTAAACATATGAATGTTCAAGTAATCATTTCAATAAAACATTTCCTGCATAGAGACGTTTGATATTAAAACCTTTTAATCCAAGGTCTTTTAAACTGATAGCTCTTTCATAGCATAATACAGTATTACTTTACCATTGGCCTTGTGATACTCCTTTTTATCTTTATTAGTTAGTTAAGATGCATTTATTTGATTTTTCCCGTGCCCTCTTCCATCAGTAAGTTTTCGTATATTTGCTGTTTCTGTGTGGATGTAGTATTATTCCTTATGATTATGAAATATATCTATCTGTATATTGATTTAGCTTACTTTGCCCCTGCTCTTCATAATGAATTTTTAATTAGTGAGGTTATCAATTCTCCTTTTGGATCTATATATTAAAGTAGGTCACATGGTAATTAGTTTGAAAATAGTTAAAACAACTGCTTTTCTTACTTGCTAGCTTCCTCTCAATCGGTGGATGGGCGTCAGCGTTGTTTAATTAATTATTAATTGTTTAATTAAAATCACATTTAAAAAAAAAAAAAAAAAAAAAGATGATGCTTGTAATAAGATCCATCCGCTCAGTTAGGCGGTTGGATCTGCAACGAATGTCCTACTCCTCGGCTGCAGCAGCAGAAGCAGAACGAACCATTCGAGATGGTCCCAGAAACGATTGGAAAAAACCAGAAATCAAAGCCATTTATGATTCTCCTCTTCTCGATCTTCTTTTTCATGGGGTCAGTACTCACTCCTTTCAATTCTGATTTTTTTTTGTAGATCTCTTATTTTTCTTATACGTTGTTATTAATAAGGTTTTTTTTTTAATTTTAATTTAATAATAGGCTCAAGTTCATAGACATGCTCAAAATTTTAGGGAAGTTCAGCAGTGTACACTTTTATCAATTAAGACTGGCGGATGCAGTGAAGATTGTTCTTATTGTCCTCAGTCTTCTAGATATGATACCGGAGTCAAAGCCCAAAAACTCATGACTAAAGATGCTGTTATTGAAGCTGCACTCAAGGTATTTTTTTTTTTTTTTTTTTTTTTTTCTTTTTCTTTTTTTTTTTTTTTTTTTTTTGAAAGGAAATCTTATTCGCTATTAACACCATTATCATTTATCATTCCTCTATTTTGCTGTCCTGGTTTTAATGGTAATCGTAGTTGTTGAATTTTTTTTCTTTTTTTTTTTTTTTTTTGTACGTGCAGGCTAAAGAAGCGGGTAGCACTCGGTTTTGCATGGGTGCAGCATGGAGGGACACCTTAGGGCGCAAGACTACTTTCAATCAGATCCTTGAATATGTCAAAGAGATAAGGTACTTCTTTTAATTACATTTTTAATTTTAAATATCTTTTTAACAAAAAATTTAAATGAATAGATATATGATTGTTAATTATGTGCAGGGGAATGGGAATGGAGGTTTGCTGTACTTTGGGAATGATAGAAAAGCAACAAGCTGAGCAACTTAAGAAAGCAGGGCTTACAGCTTACAATCATAATCTTGATACCTCAAGAGAATATTACCCTAATGTTATTACTACCAGAACATATGATGAACGCCTTGAAACCATCAAACATGTTCGTGAAGCAGGGATTAATGTTTGTTCAGGTAACCTCACTCAAAATTTAGCTATAAACAAAATAGGTTTTGCAACTAATTTGGAATTCGACATATATAGTTTGGGCATAGAACATAATCGAGAGTTTACCATTTTTTTTTTTTTTTTTTGCTGGTGATAGGCGGAATAATAGGACTTGGTGAAGCAGAAGAGGACAGAGTTGGTTTGTTGCATACGTTAGCAACACTACCTTCACATCCTGAGAGTGTTCCCATCAACGCACTTCTTGCTGTCAAAGGCACACCTTTGCAAGATCAAAAGGTAATTTTTTCCTTTTTTTTTTTTTGTAACAACTTCTGAAGTATTTATGAACTTATAGTATTTTCACAGAATTCAATTATTAATATTTGAGGTTAATAAAAGTTGAAATATGCAGGAAGTTGAAATATGGGAGATGATACGAATGATTGCTACCGCACGCATCATAATGCCAAAAGCAATGGTGAGACTGTCTGCGGGACGAGTCAAATTTTCAGTGCCAGAGCAAGCACTATGTTTTCTTGCCGGTGCAAACTCAATATTCACTGGTGAAAAGCTGTTAACGACTCCCAACAATGATTTCGATGCTGACCAGTCCATGTTTAAACTGCTCGGTTTAATTCCGAAACCCCCAAGCTTCTCAGATGATGCAAGTGAGCCTGAACCTCGTGAAGAAGAAGCTGTTTCTATCTCTGCCTGATACCTGTAACAACTTGTATTTTGTGCGTTGACTTTGTCAATGCTCAAATTTGGGATCATGTAGGATTAGAGATTTGATCAGGTAGGTCTTATCTATTTGTCTTCAGATTGGTTTAGTAGATTGAGTATGTAGTAGACAATGGCATTCGGCTTAACTTGGTTGTAAGACAAATGTAAGAGGAAGCATAAAATTTATGATCTATTTCAATTTTTTTGTGCTTACTTCACTCTAAATATTCATACAAGTTTCATAACCTAAATTATTTCAATATAATTATCCATACAAGTCTCTGTTGGAAGCTTCGACGAGCCCAACACACCCACTATAGAGGACCTAGGTTATACTCACTCACTAGACCAACACTTTGACGTTGATTAGCCTTTAATTTTATGAATTCTTAGTGCACAATGTACTTAGGCGACAGTGTCAACCATATATCTTTAGGCGGTATAACCGACCATGTATTACTTAGGCGGCAGAGCCGACCATATAATAAATACAAGTGCACTAAGAACTTAAACACAAACCGAGGCTTAACCTGGAAACTTAACAAAGAACACTTTTATTAATACAAAGAAACAATTACAATATTATGGACTCAACTCACACTCTTACTTCTTCACAACTTCTACTTCCAACTCTTCTTCACTTCTTAGTTCTTCTCTACTTCACACTTCACTTACTCACACCTTACACAAATGAACTACTCATCACCCATATTTATACTACCCCATGGAACATTCTAGAAACTATATATTTTCATGGATAAATATCTAGATATTTTCTACACATACAAATATCTAGATTTTTCCTATCAAATATTTCTAGATTTTTTCTACCATATTCTAAATTCTAGATATTTTCTTATACATATTAATATCTAGATATTTTACATATATACATCTACTAATACCAAATTTGCATTGTATTTTAACACTCCCCCTCAATGCAAATTTTCTTCCAACGATGTCTTGCAGACCATTCCAAGTGCTTCTCTGAATTTTGTAAACTTCGGTTTACTTAGGCTCTTGGTGAATATATCTGCAACCTGTTCATCTGTCTTTGTTGGCATCATCTTGATTTTCCCTTCAAGGACCTTCTCGCGAATATAATGATAGTGCACTTCTATATGTTTTGTTCTTACATGAAAGACTGGATTCTCTGCTAGTCGTATAGCTGATAGGTTTTCGCAAAGAAGATTTACTTGATAATCTGTTGATTGATGAAGATCTTCCATTAGTTGCTTCAACCACATAATTTCTTGTGTTGTTGATGCTGCCGATCGATATTCTGCTTCAGTGCTTGACAAGGATACTGTTGGTTGTCTCTTACTGCACCATGATATTACTCCCGATCCAAGACTAAATATGTATCCAGTTGTTGACCGTCGTGTATCATAGTCTCCAGCGTAATCGGCGTCACAATATCCAGTCACGTGACATTCTTTTGTTTTCTTGTATAAAATACGAAAGTTGATAGTGCCTTTAACATACCTTAAGATGCGTCGTACAACATCAAGGTGAGGCTTCTTCGGATTGCTCACGTATCGACTAACCACTCCAACTGCATAAGATATGTCTGGCCGGCTTAGTGTGAGATAAATAAGACTTCCGACCATCTTTCGATACATGGTAACATCTTGAAGACTTTTTCCTTCATCTGCTCGTAGTTTTGTATTCGGATCCATCGGAGTTGAGATAGGTTTGCAATTAAGCATTCCGTACTTTTGTAAAAGATCTCGCGCATATTTCTGTTATCCCAGAAATAATCCTTCTCTTTTCTGCTCTATTTCGAATCCAAGAAAATGTTTGAGTTCTCCAAGCTCCTTCATATGAAATCTGATAGACAGATTCTCTCTTGTTCTTTGGATCTCCTCATAGTGATCCCCCGTGATGATTAAGTCATCCACATATACTAGCACTATGGCTAGTTTTCCTTGATCTTGTTTCACAAATAAACTAGAATCTGAAGGAGCAACTGTAAAACCACTTTGTACCAAGAACTCACCAATTTTCCCGTACCAAGCTCTTGGAGCCTGCTTCAAGCCATATAGTGCCTTCTTTAATTTGCAGACATGCTCAGGATGGATCTTGTTCTCAAAGCTTCTTGGTTGCTCCATATAAATGCTTTTGTCAATTTCTCCATGTAAGAAAGCATTCTTGACATCCATCTGCCACAGCTTCCAAGATTTGCTAGCGGCTAAAGCTAGTAGAGCTCGAATTGTTGTGATCTTCGCCACTGGACTAAACGTTTCTTCATAATCCAGCCCATATTGTTGAGAAAAACCTCTAGCAACAAGTCGAGCTTTATACCTTTCAATGGAGCCATCTGATCGAGTCTTCACCTTGTAAACCCATTTACAAGATATTGGTTTTACATCTTTTGGCTTTGGAACTAAACTCCATGTCTGGTTTTCTTTTAGTGCATTAATTTCTTCTTCCATCGCTTTCTGCCATTCTCGACTTTGCGCTGCTTCTTCATAAGTAGAAGGCTCAATAGGTATTGATTCATCCACATGAGCAGCATTGGCATACCTTGGATTAGGTTGTCTCGGCCTTGCTGACCTCCTTAATTCTTGTGCATGCTCCTCGACTTCCTTTTGGATTGGACGAACCTCCTCGGATATAGATTGATGTACACCAGTTTTCCATGGACTCTTTTCCTTAGAGTACGACCCTTCTCCTTCTTTTATTGGATCCAATACCTGCCCTTTAGGCTCTTCTTTTTCTTCTGGAACTTCTTCTAATCCATGAGATTCTGGAAGCTCTATCTTTTGAGGTGGCCACCATGAAGAAGCTTCATCAAATACCACATTTCTTGAAGTATGACACTTTCCAGTATTTGGATCACAACATCTCCATCCTTTTCTTGATTCATCATAACCGACAAAAATGCACCGAATTGCATTCTTATCAAATTTGCTTCTTAGATGATCTGGCACGAAGACGTAGTATACACATCCAAAAACCTTGAGATGATTGACGGTCGGCTTGATCTTCCATAATCTTTCATATGGTGAAATATATCCCAACTTGGTTTGTGGAAGCCTATTAATCACGTATGATGCCGTTCTCATACATTCGGCCCAAAATCTTCCTGGTACATTCTTACCATGAAGCATACTTCGACAAGTTTCAACAAGGTGAAGATTCTTGCGTTCTGCCACTCCGTTTTGTTGTGGAGTATTGGGGCAAGTTAATTGCCTTCTGATCTTGTGCTTCTCAAGATAGATATTGAACTCGGTCGATAAATATTCTCTTCCATTATCTGTGCGTAAGCACTGAATCTTATAATTGAGCTCACTTTCTATCTTCTTCTTGAACTCTTTAAACTTCAGAAAAGTCTCCGACTTTTCCTTCATGAAGTAAACCCACACATACCTTGAGAAGTCATCAATGAACGTCACCATATATTTCATTCCTCCAAGTGATGTTTGTTTCACTGGGCCAAAGACATCTGAGTGTATGAGCTCTAGTGGTGTCTTGGACTGGTGCTCTGACCCCTTGAATGGCAATTGGTGAGCTTTGCCAAATTGATATCCAGCACATATTGTATCTGTTCGGATATCAATTTGAGGAAGCCCATTTACTATGCGTTTCACTGTAACATCCCGCATTTTTCCGTTAAATTATTTTAACGCCCGTCTTTTATTTTAATAATATCCTCAGTATCTCGATTCGTATCCTCCATTAGCTTACATTCTTAAAATATTTTTGTCATTTGAATTATAACATCTCTCGTTCTCTTGTGTAATTTAAAAATATTCATTCGGTTAATTTCCCGCACCCGATTACAAACTTGAGGGACTAAACTTGCCAAAGTGTCAAAGATTTGACTATGTCAAAGGAGTCAAACACCACCTCCTCCATTCATTATTTTCATTTTCATTTTCATTTTCTTCTCGTACTTTCACATTTTCTCTAAATTCTCTAAACAAAGAATTCATCATCCATTCATGATCTAGCAAGTGTTTCACAAAACAAATTACATATTTGGAATCCTCCCTTCATCCTCTTCGACTTGATACCAATTTCATCTCATTTGGGTAACTTTCTAAAATTACTAGATTTTGTGTTCTTGATGTTTTTGAATTATAAAAGTGTTAATTAGTGTCTATGGCTCGTGTATAACATGAATATATGTTTTGTTTGTTCGATTTGTTGATTTGAGTAACTAGTTTGAACACTTGAAAATGGGTTTGCTTAATCTTTGATTTTGGAAGATTAAATGTTGTTAAATTGTTAAAGTTCATGTTTTAATTGTGTTACTAGTATCACTAGCTTCGTTATGATGCGTAGGTTGATTAAGAAAACTTCAAATACATGATTTGTGATTTTTGTGAATTTTGATTAGGGTTTGATGAACTTGAAATGAACTTTTGATACTTTGGATGCCATGAAATGTTGTTAGTAAGTGTTTAGTTGTATTGCATGAGTAATTACCTTCGAAACGGCATAGCATATGTGTGGATTGGATTCCCGAATCATGTAATGCATTTCAAGAACTTGAAACTTTGAAAATGGACCTTGAATGACCACTTGGCGAGAAATCGGTTATTGTAAATGATGTTTTCGCTTGATGAAAAGTAGTTAGTTGTGTTCCTTGTCAAAATACCTTTTCGATGATATAAGATACATGTTTTGGTTGTTTGCGGGTCATAAATGGTGATTGTTTGAAGTTAGGTTCGTGCATAAAACTTAAAAACTGCCAGATTTCTCTGCACAGGTAATGGCGCGGCGCGCCATATACCCGCGCGGCGCGCCAAAGTAGGCTGTCCAACTTTGTCCATTTTTGGAAAATGTTTGCTATGCTACGCACCTCCGATTCACATGAGACTTGTTCTAACATGCTTATACATGAATAAAAACCTCAGAAAAATAGTTCGGGACCCGACCCGAACGTGTTGAGTTTTTCGTTGACTTTGACCGACCAAAGTTTAACTTTTTGTCAAACTTAACCAAATGATTATGCAATCTTTCTAACATGATTCTATACTTATATCTTACATGAAACTTGACTATTTGAATCACATGCTACATAATCGAGTCGTAACGAGCCATAGGACTAATTGAACACCTTTGACCTATCGTGTTTACCGTTATTGATACAACCTATATGTTTAGGTCAAGACTAGCTTTGTCTTTGCACGCGTTTACTTGTTGAAGTACTTTATTAACTCTTGCACTCAAGGTGAGATCATAGTCCCACTTTTACTCTTTTTGAACTTATATTTGGGATGAGAAAACAAAAACGATTCTTTTAAACTAAGTGAACACAAGTACAGGAAAACAAATATTCTACATACGAGTTTAGAACAAAAATCCTCAATTCGATTATCATTAGTTACATTTGCAGTGTGTAAGTGTAGGCGTGAACTTATGTTGTATGGCCATATGGGTTTGACAAACCCTCATCTAGGACGGTTCGCTACCGTCTACGGATGAAATATATTTTCGAGAAACAGTGTTGTTCTAGCACTATGAATGGGGTATCAACGGACGGAACGTTAAGCCTTGATAATTGGGTGCTCGTGAATAGTAACTTTTAGAATGTACTACTACTTTATCAATGTTGCAAATCTTGTGGTTCGACTTACTTTTACTCACTTACTTATTTAAACATATGATTTCACCAACGTTTTCGTTGACAGATTTTCTATGTTTTTCTCAGGTCTGCACGATATGTGAAACATGCTTCCGCTCATTATTTGATACTTGCATTGGATGTCGAGTATACATGCATTTCATGAAGCGTCTTTTGACTTTATTTGAAACCGTGTCGCCTAGATTTCATTTGTACTAATAACTTTGTAACTTAACTTTTGGATGAACAATTCTTGTAAACTTGGGAAAAATCTTTACTTTAGAAATGAAGGCGACATATTTTGGTCAAACGTTGTCTTAAAGACTTATGACCATGTAATGGGACCTACGTAGACGATGCCGTCACTTGACGATTTGTCGGGGTTGCTACAAGTGGTATCAGAGCTTTGGTTGTAGGGATTTAGAGTTCATTAGTGTCAACCCCGAGTCATAGGGTACATTAGTGAATCTAGACTACAACCGGCATATAGACTGAAGTAGGAATTACTTGATTATTTGTGCATTATACTCGAACTCTTTTATCATATCTAACTCGTATTCGATCTTGATCTTACGTTGATAAATTTTGTTGACGCGCCACCTTGACTTTATAAAGTAATGTTAAATGCACATGTGAATCAGGGTAATATAATTTCCGGGATTATATTACGGTGATTCACAAGAACGTTCCGACACTATGACATAAAGAATTTAAGGCGAGTCAAGGAAAAATTTTCTCTCTATCCTTTTTCCGTATCACGGTTAGTATTGTTGAAAATACTAATCAACGATATTCTTGTGTCATGAAGGAACAATGACTCACCAAGGTCAACACAATACTCCTCTCGAAACTCTAGAACAAGCTCTTCAACAAATGATAGCCACCGCCGTGGGTGAGGCCGTGGCCGATCACTTTTCCAACAACAATAATCAGGGAGCCGGTAATTCAAACGAGGGGTGCTCCTACAAAAGCTTCATGAAGTACAACCCTCCCACTTTCGATGGAACCGGGGGACCAGTTGCTCTCACCCGATGGTTTGACCAAACGGAATCCATTTTTAGCATAAGCGGTTGTCGAGACCGAGATAAGGTCAAATTCTCCACCCTCACTTTCACCGGTGTTGCTCTCTCACGGTGGAACACGTATGTACAATCGGTGGGTATCGATGAAGCCCACACACTCCCTTGCACCGAATTAAGAGAAAGAATGATCACCGAATATTTCCCGCGTGATGAGACTCGAAGGCTCGAACAGGGACTAAGAAATTTAAAAACGGTCGGGAATGACCTCAAAGCTTATAATCAACGGTTTGCCGAACTAGCCTTAAGTTGTCCGAATCTCATGACTCCCGAGTCCCTAAGAGTTGAACTTTACATGGATGGCCTCCCTAAGAGCATTCAACACGGGGTAATGACATCCCAACCCACTAACCTACAAGAGGCTTTAACAATGGCCAGCCAAACTTTAGAAACGGTGAATGAAATGGAAGTGCCGGCACCAGTGGTCGAGAACCAATCGAGCGGCAATAAAAGAACATGGGAAGCCTCTCAATCAAGCAACCACAACAATAACAACTTCACCAAAGAGCCCATTTCCCCCGGCGGCAAGAAAGGGTATTCCGGAAGTCTACCATCTTGCAACAAGTTCCACAAACATCATTATGGCGAATGTAGCAAACCATTTTGCAACAAATGCCGCAACCGTCATTATGGTGAATGTGGTAAGTTAATTTGCCACCGGTGCCAAGGAAGGGGTCATATGGCCAAACATTGTGGAAGTGCCACCCCCGTCACTCAAAAGGGACCCAACACACAAAAGTCGGTCACTTGCTACGCATGTGGCCAAACGGGTCATTTTAGGAATGAATGCCCAAATAAGAAAATCAACCCCAACGCACGCCGTTGAACTTTCAACATCGACACCTAGGATGCCCGAGACGACGATGGACTAGTCACGGGTACGTTTCTTCACCACAAATCGTATATTTCATACTTATTCGATTCGGTTACCGCTAGACGTTTTATAACCAAGGCTTTGACTCGTGCTCTTTGCACTCCAACTTTTTCCCTAGGTACTACCTACGCCATTTAAGTGACCAACGAAAATTTTTTGTGTATCGATAAATTTTATCGGAGGATATACGTTAAACTTATTGGGTGGATAATTTGAATTGTGACTTGACACCTATAGAACTAAGGAGCTCAAAACCTATTCGTTAAGGAGAAATTGTTTCCCTACAATTATGTATAGATTATTATTGTGAACTAAGTAATTTTTGGTTGGAAACCGATACCCTCTTCCTCGTATCCATGACCTCATGATTATTTGCATGAATCCCGTGTGTATTCCAAAACGACCTCCGTTCCGGTTATCATCAATTGGGGGTTAAGGGAGACGATGTCTCCTAAGCCATTTTCCGAACTCGCAACGTTAGTTGTAAATCTCTCTTAGTACCATTCGATTTATCTAGGGCTCCGTCCGTATCCATAAACCTCCGGAACCGCGTATGCAAACTTATCTAGACAAATCCGTTATCGTATTTATAGATGATATCTTAACCTATTCAAGTAAAGAAGGAAAACGAACAACATCTCCGTCTTACGCTCGAACTCTTGAGAAAAGAGCAACTCTATACCGAATTCTCCAAGTGAGAATTTTGAATAAACGAAGTCAAATTTCTAGACCATGTTGTTAGTGGTCAAGGCATTACAACACATCTCGCAATTGGAACCACAAGTAATCGGGAAACCCTCACGACTCTGACTTGTACTCGTAAAATCTTAGATCTCGCCGATTATTACCGCAGATTCATTTTCGACTTTTTCTCGTGTTACTCGTCCTTTAACCCCGTTAACTCCCCAGGAGAGGACTAAACCTCTCCGTGTCTGAACTTTTAACGCGATTATTCACACCAACCTTACTAGCTAAATTCATGTAACACAATGAAATTCAAATATGGAAATATTTCTACTTGAACGCCCGAAGGGTATACTCTCTCGACTCAAAATCAAGGAAACTGAAATTCGTTATTTTTGCACGAATGATTCGAATACTTAATTATGGATTCGATCAATCTTCTCATCACCACGTACCACGTTACATAACACTGTTATTTCACTATGACCGTCTGATATTACTGGGACCCAAGATAACACACAATCCAAGGATACTTCCTTTCTCTTTGACTTATCGTCCTCATGCTCCTGATACGGACAACTACTACTCGACCTCGAACTATACAACTACGTGTTCTATCTCGTTTTCCCACCAGGTCTCAACATTTGACCACTAGATGCGCAATATGGCTACCTCAGGATGTGAGCTCATCCTATTCTAAGTTCTCATTCCACTCCTGTCCTTTCGCTTGTACTTTTGTATAAGGAAACCTTTTATATACTTTCTCAATGGAGAGAGAGACTCATCATGTATTACTAGTATTCACCACGAGGGTGAATAGCCCTGGAAAACGTTCTCTGTAGCCGGTAAGGAACTTGTTCCAACGAACATTTTCAAACCCTAACTAGCTTGTTCAAACATATCTTAATTCTATTCCAACACGGTGTACCATTGTCGATTATCTCGGATCACAATACTCGTTTCACTTCTAGTGTTACAAGAAGCCTTAGAGACACGTTTAAACATGAGTACCACGTATCATCCACAACCAACGGACCAAACAAACGTACGTTTCACATCTTGGAAAGACATGTTACAAACTTGTATTGTTGCCTTTAGTTGTCTCCTCTCACACAGCAGTTACCATTCGTGTATTAACGCCGCACTTCCGAAACCCTATATGACCGCAAATATCATACCCCTATTCGTTGGACCAAAGCATGTGGCAAGCAAATCACCGGATCCGAACTCATTCAAGAAATAACAGTTGAGATCGTACAAGTTCGAGAAGGACTCAAGACGACCCGTAGTCGCCAAAAGGGCTATACCGATATTCGACGTAAACCTCTCGAATCCCAAGTCAGTAACCGTGTAATATTGAGAACTCGCACCTTGGGAAGGTGTAATCCGTTTCGGGAATCAGGGAAAGTTAAAACCGCGATATATTAATCCTTTTGAAACCTTGGAGCGTATTGGAACCGCTCCTACCGTTTAGAACTTTCGACTCAATTAAGTTTCCGTTTACCCTACGTTCCATGCAACAAACTTAGAGACGTGTCCTACGGAACAGGAACGTGCTACTCTCCTAGATAAACTTACTATTGATGGCAAACTCCCCTTCATGGGAAACTGGTTGAAATTGTGGATCGTAAAACCAAGTCTTAATACAAACTGAGATCTCGACTGTCAAAATTGGTGGGAATGCCCAAGGACGTATCTTCACTTATTCACAGCATTGACAACACTAGGTCTCGAGTAAGAAACAACGACTATTGCTTCCAACTAAATTTCGGGACGAAATTTCTTTTAAGGTGTGGGTAATGTAACATCCCGTATTTTTCCGTTAAATTATTTTAACGCCCGTCTTTTATTTTAATAATATCCTCAGTATCTCGATTCGTATCCTCCATTAGCTTACATTCTTAAAATATTTTTGTCATTTGGATTATAACATCTCTCGTTCTCTTGTGTAATTTAAAAATATTCATTCGGTTAATTTCTCGCTCCCGATTACAAACTTGAGGGACTAAACTTGCCAAAGTGTCAAAGATTTGACTAGGTCAAAGGAGTCAAACACCACCTCCTCCATTCATTATTTTCATTTTCATTTTCATTTTCATTTTCTTCTCATACTTTCACATTTTCTCTAAATTCTCTAAACAAAGAATTCATCATCCATTCATGATCTAGCAAGTGTTTCACAAAACAAATTACATATTTGGAATCCTCCCTTCATCCTCTTCGACTTGATACCAATTTCATCTCATTTGGGTAACTTTCTAAAATTACTAGATTTTGTGTTCTTGATGTTTTTGAATTATAAAAGTGTTAATTAGTGTCTATGGCTCGTGTATAACATGAATATATGTTTTGTTTGTTCGATTTGTTGATTTGAGTAACTAGTTTGAACACTTGAAAATGGGTTTGCTTAATCTTTGATTTTGGAAGATTAAATGTTGTTAAATTGTTAAAGTTCATGTTTTAATTGTGTTACTAGTATCACTAGCTTCGTTATGATGCGTAGGTTGATTAAGAAAACTTCAAATACATGATTTGTGATTTTTGTGAATTTTGATTAGGGTTTGATGAACTTGAAATGAACTTTTGATACTTTGGATGCCATGAAATGTTGTTAGTAAGTGTTTAGTTGTATTGCATGAGTAATTACCTTCGAAACGGCATATCATATGTGTGGATTGGATTCCCGAATCATGTAATGCATTTCAAGAACTTGAAACTTTGAAAATGGACCTTGAATGACCACTTGGCGAGAAATCGGTTATTGTAAATGATGTTTTCGCTTGATGAAAAGTAGTTAGTTGTGTTCCTTGTCAAAATACCTTTCCGATGATATAAGATACATGTTTTGGTTGTTTGCGGGTCATAAATGGTGATTGTTTGAAGTTAGGTTCGTGCATAAAACTTAAAAACTGCCAGATTTCTCTGCACAGGTAATGGCGCGGCGCGCCATATACCCGCGCGGCGCGCCAAAGTAGGCTGTCCAACTTTGTCCATTTTTGGAAAATGTTTGCTATGCTACGCACCTCCGATTCACATGAGACTTGTTCTAACATGCTTATACATGAATAAAAACCTCAGAAAAATAGTTCGGGACCCGACCCGAACGTGTTGATTTTTTCGTTGACTTTGACCGACCAAAGTTTGACTTTTTGTCAAACTTAACCAAATGATTATGCAATCTTTCTAACATGATTCTATACTTATATCTTGCATGAAACTTGACTATTTGAATCACATGCTACATAATCGAGTCGTAACGAGCCATATGACTAATTGAACACCTTTGACCTATCGTGTTTACCGTTATTGATACAACCTATATGTTTAGGTCAAGACTAGCTTTGTCTTTGCACGCGTTTACTTGTTGAAGTACTTTATTAACTCTTGCACTCAAGGTGAGATCATAGTCCCACTTTTACTCTTTTTGAACTTATATTTGGGATGAGAAAACATAAACGATTCTTTTAAACTAAGTGAACACAAGTACAGGAAAACAAACATTCTACATACAAGTTTAGAACAAAAATCTTCAATTCGATTATCATTAGTTACATTTGCAGTGTGTAAGTGTAGGCGTGAACTTATGTTGTATGGCCATATGGGTTTGACAAACCCTCATCTAGGACGGTTCGCTACCGTCTACGGATGAAATATATTTTCGAGAAACAGTGTTGTTCTAGCACTATGAATGGGGTATCAACGGACGGAACGTTAAGCCTTGATAATTGGGTGCTCGTGAATAGTAACTTTTAGAATGTACTACTACTTTATCAATGTTGCAAATCTTGTGGTTTGACTTACTTTTACTCACTTACTTATTTAAACCTATGATTTCACCAACGTTTTCGTTGACAGATTTTCTATGTTTTTCTCAGGTCTGCACGATATGTGAAACATGCTTCCCCTCATTATTTGATACTTGCATTGGATGTCGAGTATACATGCATTTCATGAAGCGTCTTTTGACTTTATTTGAAACCGTGTCGCCAAGATTTCATTTGTACTAATAACTTTGTAACTTAACTTTTGGATGAACAATTCTTGTAAACTTGGGAAAAATCTTTACTTTAGAAATGAAGGCGACATATTTTGGTCAAACATTGTCTTAAAGACTTATGACCATGTAATGGGACCTACGTAGACGATGCCGTCACTTGATGATTTGTCGGGGTTGCTACATTCACCATCATCTCCTTTAACTTATTGTAGCCCACATGCCCAAGACGTTCATGCCACAGATCAACCGTCTCATTCTTTCGAGTCTTATCCACGTAAGCTGTTTCAGCAGATTGCCAACCACCTTAATGATTGCCAACCACCTTTACTCTCTTGAATACGGACACATCTTCTGGTCCAAAGAGCACATAATTCCCTTCTGCTGTCAATTGTGGTACTGACAGTAAATTCTTCTTTAGGCCAGGGACAAGATACACCTTCTCGAGTTGGAGCTTTTGAGAGTCGCCTTAATTTGGAATTATTGTCTTTCCAATGTGAGAAATAGACAACCTTGAATTGTTGGCTGTCAACACGACTCTCTTTCCTTTGTAATCCTCCATTTCTTGCAGCTTTGTCCCATCGTTGGTCATATGATTTGAGCACCCAGAATCGATGATCCAATCATCTTTGTAGTTTATTTTTGACTTTAAAGTTGTTGTAAGAGCTTGATCATTTATGTCAGCTTCAACAGAGAGTCCAGCTTTTGCATCCCATGTTTCCTCATTAATGGTTGCTTCGAATGTGACATCTTTCTTCTCATCTCTTGCGGCGGACACATTTCCTTCGAAAGTTCGCCTTCTGGGGAATCTACAATCTCGAGCAAAATGACCCTTCTTGCCACAATTGAAGCATTCACCATTCTTTCTCTTATCATTTTCTCCGTATTGTTGGCGATGATCTCTTCTTCCTTGTTGAGCTCCCCCTGAAGCGTTGCCTTTTGATTTTGGGTGACCCTTCCACCCATATGTCTTACTTTCTTTCATCGCCTCTTGTCTTCAAGATGTTGCTTTCTTCTTATTGGTGAAGAGTGCATCTTCTCCATCTTTTATGGTTACTTCATTCATCTGCTTGGCTAATGCCTCTTGGTTAGCCAATAAATTCTCCAACTCTATTAATGATGGTTGAGTAGGCCATCCTCTCACAGCGGCTATAAATCCATTATACTCGGATCTTAAGCCATGGATGATAATTCTCTTCATCCTTGCATCACTCACTTTCTCTTCAGGAGCAAGTTGAGATATTGATGTTTCGCGAGGTGTATATTAATTTAGCTTATATTTTTACAGAAAATACTATTAAATACGATACAATTTTACACAAGATATTTATTTATTTATAGAATAGATATACTTAAACCTTGCTACAACACTTATAGGCAGTGTACCTAATCGTACAGTAGTGTAGTTTTTAGTAAGTCCGGTTCGTTCCACAGGGAATCTTTTTAAACAAAGCTTAACGCTATATTAGTTTACTTTTATAAAAATACAAATATATATATATAAGTAATATTATTATTATAAATGGGGGGTTTTTACCGTTTAATGACCGGTTTGTCGATTTTAAAACTTTAGTCGCAGTTAAAACCAAATGTAAAATATTAAAAATAAATACAAGACTTAAATTAAAGCATAAAGTAAATAACGATAATGAAATTGTGAATAATAAAAGTGCGATAAAATAAACGTGCGATAATTAAAAAGTACGATAATTAAAAGTGCAATACAATAACAATAAAAATGCGATAATTAGAAGTGCAATTAAATATAAAATAAAGGAAATTAAATATGAAATAAAAGAATTATACTTATTTAAACTTCCGTAATCATGATGTTTGACGTGTTGATTTTAGTTTTATGCCCATGGGTTAATTGTCCTTTGTCCTGGATTATTTAATATGTCCGTCTAGTTTTTGTCCATAACAGTCCATCAGTCATAAATATAAAGTGCGAGTGTCCTCGTCAAATTATCCTTATACCCGAAGTTAAATATTCCAACTAATTGGGGACTTCAACTGTAACAAGATTTTAATACTTTGTTTAATAATTACACCAGGATGTCGACTGAGTGTAACCCAAGGTTTTAATATTTTGTTATCAATTATACCAAGTGTCCTTGTACATAATTTCACCCCTGTTTTAATTATTCTAGTGACTATTAATCCATTCCCGTGTCCGGTTAAATGAACGATTATTCGTACATATAAATACCCCGCCCATCGTGTCCGATTGAGTGTATATGGTAAATTATAGGGACGCCCAATTGTAAATCTTTATATTAACATTAACAAACTATCATTTAGTTAAACAAATATAAAGCCCATTAATAGCCCATAGTCTAATTTCCACAAGTGTCGTTCTTTTGTCCAAACCCCAATTATGGTACAAAGCCCAATTACCCAATTTTAGTAATTAGCCCAACATCATGATTACTTCATTTTAAATAAGCATAATAATAACTTAGCTACGAGACATTAATGTAAAAAGGTTGAACATAACTTACAATGATTAAAAATAGCGTAGCGTTACACGGACAGAATTTCGACTTACACCCTTACAATATTCGCTAACATACCCTTATTATTAGAATTATAATTAAAATTAAAATTAAAATATAAATTATAAATATATATTTTACGTATATATGGAGAAAAGAGAAAGATAGATTGAATTTTTGGTGCACCAAAGCTCGATTTTTATAGGCATGTGGGCTGGAACTGGGGCTCATGCGATCGCATGGATTTATGCCTTCCAGGCCATGCGATCGCATGGCCAGCTGGGGAGGCTCATTTTTGGTTGTTTTCTTCTGCCGACGGTTTTATAAATAATATAATATATTAAATAATTATAAGAATTATTTAAATATTATATTATATTTATGTGCATAGTTGACTTGTAATTTTTAGTCCGTTTCGTCGAGCGTTGAGAGTTGACTCTGGTCCCGGTTCCGGATTTTCGAACGTCCTTGCGTACAATTTAATATCTTGTACTTTGCGTTTTGAATCTTGTACTCTTGTAATTTCGAGACGTTTCTTATCAATAATTGGAACCTCTTTGATTGTATTTTGTACTTTTGAGCTTTTTGGTCGTTTGCGTCTTCAATTCGTCGAATCTGTCTTTTGTCTTCACCTTTTATTATTTAAACGAATATCACTTGTAAATAGAACAATTGCAACTAAAAGCTTGTCTTTCTTGAGGAATAATGCTATGAAATATATGTTCGTTTTTAGCATTATCAAATATTCCCACACTTGAGCGTTGCTTGTCCTCAAGCAATATCGTCTTGAAATACTAGAATCACTTCTTTATTCTTCACACTTTGTACATCAGTGATTTCTATACGGCGGTATAAACAATGATAGTAACGATAGAACCATGGTTAAAGGTGGGTGTGTCATCCACAGTTGCCTCGGGTTTAGGTCAACGACACTTGCAATCAAATAGCCGATTTACTTTTGGTTTCCAAAGCAAAGTGCACATTTGAAAGGCGGTTTACAGTCCCACATGACTATGAAAATGTAGATCCTTAAGGAAATTGGATCTTTATGAAAATATTTGATCTTTTGAAAATTCAATCTAGCTTTTACCCTAGATAAGTTTTCCGGAATAACCCTTCACCGGTGTTTGCAAAATATTTTTGTGGGTTTGGTGGGTTTTAGATTTGAAAATTTTAGCTCAAAACTTGCGGTTTTGTGTCACCCACTTGCTAACCTTGTATTTGGAAAGCAACACGTCCAGTTTACTTGTCCCGTATATTACCTTTCGATAAACTACCGTCCGGTTGTAAAGGAAAGCGTTGAACAAGCAACCGTTAAGGCAATGTCCCCTGACATACTTTTAATTATGGTCTATAACGTGTCGGACGCAATTACTATCCTTGGTAGGAGCAATAGTAAAGCTCACCCTTATGATTTTTTGGTCTGGCACAAGGTCCTGTCTTTGACCATGCTATGCAACCACCGTTCTTACGGTTGACACCCGATTTGGTTCAGGTGACCTAATGAATTCCAGGTGAATTTCTAGGATTTTACGTTCAATGGTAATGAACGCATTGAAAATAGGGTTTTCAGAAAACAAATCGGTTTGTAATTTTGATCAAAATATTTTCTCGTTCAAGCTCGAGTTTAGATATCATTGAATTCCAAGAGTTTGAATTCTCAATCTTTAAGGTCAATCTCTAGGATTGAGTATTATCAGTCTTAAAAGCTGATTTTTAATCTTTAAGGAGATTATCCTTTCTGGGGATCTGATTCATTAGTCTTATCCAGCTAATTTGCATGGTGCCCCTTCATTGTACGCGATAAATCCTTCTCATGGTTAGGATAATTCTGACCACTTGGCGACCCTGTTTAATGCTGAGGTCCGTGGATTTCCTGCTGATTTTAGTGATGACTTTTCTAGATTTTTCGTCAACCTACAGCTGGTCTGGACGACAACTTCTTGACCTAAATCAAGAAGCGCGTGTCTTTTTCGGAAGACTTTACTTCCTTTTAATGATGGAATTGATTCATCGTGTAGATCCATCTCTTCTTTTCTTTCATCGGGTAAAACAGTTTAGTTTAGTCCAAAGCAAAAGTATTTTCAGTTATTTGTACAAAAATATGTGATATATGTTTTGAATAACTTGGAGAATTTTCCCACACTTGGCTTTTATTTTCCTTTTTATCGTCCTCTATTCCATTTTAAATGAATTTTAACATTTTGGTTTGTTTCTCAATTTATGTCCTTTCCGAGGTAACAATAATTTCGGTGTTAAAACCTAGTTTTATCGTTCATAAATATGTATAAACATGATTTTGAGTTCATTTAATTGAAAATTTTGAAAAATTTTACTAGAATTGGGTAGTCAGTATATAAGACTAGGGCTGTTCTTTATTATCAGAGAGCACTAGATTCTAATACAACTACTGCTTTACTAGTATTTTTAATGGTAACCAAGTGTTTAAGATAAAAATTTTAAAATCCGAAAGAATTTAACCCCTTCCCACACTTAAGATCTTGCAATGCCCTCATTTGCAAGAAATCAGTACAATTTAAATTATTAAGGGTGATTAGCGTAGAAATGATTAAATTTTACCAAAGTTTCCAAACATATTGGCGTTTGTTTGCTGAATGATAAATGGTGCATATCATTTGTTCATTTCGTCTTTTGTTACATCACATTTATTTGTCATCTTGTCGTCAAAATTAGTAGCTTTTGCTGAACTTAATGCCAGTCTTTGAAAATGCGCTGTTTTACCCTGTTTTGTACAATCGACAATATACATACATACAAATATAATCATGCATGGCAATTTGAAATGGGACTTAATATCCCACTTTCAAATTCTAAATATGAAATATTAGTACACAATAATAATATAATAATAAAAATTACACAAATATATCCAATAACATAAGTTTAAACATGAAAAAGTCAAAATATAAAAACATAAAAATCATAAAAATAACCAAATGGAACTAAATCAGTCTGGATAGGGGTTCCAGTTCATCTCATCGGGTGGGTTCCATTGTTGGTTATAGGTGTTCTGATAGGCTTGGTTATAGTCATACCGGTTAAAGGGTGGTCGGATATCGGGGCTATGTGGCGGAAAATGAGCAGGTCGAGTAGGTACATAGTTATTTGGTACCTGATATGATAGCTGGCTCATGATTTGGTGCTGATGAACTAACCAGCAATCGTGTTGGTGTCGCCTATAATCCTCGTATACTCGCTCGGAGTTCCACTGCTCATACATACTATGTCTGGCCGCGTTCGTCATTGCTTCCTCATCTATACGAAAGTGGACGTCAAGAATAGCATCTCGAAAGACATCCCTAATGTCTTCCGCCTCCTCCATTTCCTCGTCTGAGCCTCTCTCTACCTGAGGATGAGATCCCTCATAGGGTACTGCCTGGTTACGTCTACTTTTCAATACCTTAGCACCCACATAAACTTTCAATCCTAAGGGCTCAACCTGTTCTCTACAAATCTGTAATGGACCCCCTTGGTTCCTATCAACACCTAAATACTCTCCAATGAGAGTAACAAAAATACCTCCTCCTATTATACTCCCGTCCTGCAATCCCTCTAACATTTTAGATAAATAAAAAGCAACACAGTAAGGGATATTGACAAAGCTTCTAGGATCCCGAATACACTTTAGGTAGAATAAATCATATAAGGTAATTTTTTCTTTATTATGACCTCTTTGTGTAATCGAGTTAGCCAAAAATCTATGAATAATACGAAGCTCGGCTCTGTCAATATGTGTATAGGAGTGTCCTCCTGCTCGTGTAAAAACATCAAAATGTGACATACGCCTCCAAATGGCGTCAGCGTCAAAGTTACTATCTACCCGTTCACCATAATGAATCAAGTTTGTACAATCGAGTAATAGCAACTCACCAGGAGTATATATCTGTAAGGCCCTGGCCATGTCCAGCATGGACATTCTGTACATCCTACTGCCAAGGATAAACGTAAGAAATCTTCTATCATCTATTCTAACTATATTTGTATCAAGTGATACAGTACTCATCAACTCAACACACCATTCCTTATATACAGGTCTACGAATGGTGAAAAGACGTTCCCAATCTGTAAAAGAAGAACTGCCATACCTTTGAACTAAAAGCTGTCTAACACGGTCAGCTAGATGGACCGTTTCCAAAGGGGCCCAATCGATTACCCTTGGCACCTCTACATTTTTTGTTACCAATTTAAATTTGTTCCTTTGATATGTCTCGTAATCTCTCCATATTCTATCAAATCTCAGATTAGGATGTAGAGTGTGCTCAGGAATCGTTGGGAATTCTACTGGCAGCCTCATTGGGAATACTATGAATTCATCAACAAACTGTACCGGATCATAATAAGGTATGTGCTGATCAGGCTGTTGTTGTTCCTGTTGCGGTTCTTGTTCGTGTTGCATTTCTGGTTCTGGTTCTGGTGCTGGTGCTGGTCGTCTAGATGATGATGCTCCTGAACCTCCAGTGTCGGCTCTCTGTAAAATACATTAAACATAAAATTTGTGCATCCAAATATGCATTAGTGTTAGCAAAATAACAACTTAAAACAATCACTATAACATGTTAAATCAAAATTAAACTTATACACATTTTCACAATTTTTCACAATTCTACATTTTTCAAATAAGCACATATGAAAATGTATACAAAATTCATAAGCATTTAACTCAAATAACATGTCAAAATATTCATTACTAATAATTTAACAAGTCTCAATTGGCAAATATATCAAATAAATCAAGTTCATGAATTTTGGACTTAAAAAGTCCACTTTAATCTCCAAAAATCATGTTTAGGATCATTGTTTGGATCATTTAACTATCTAAACATGTTACACTACTCAATTTAGCAATAATTCATGACAAAAATCGGCCATAACCTGTTTATATCAAAAAGCCCCAAATTGCTGAAGAACACAAACCCTAGATTTCTAAAATTTTTGAAGTTTTTGGCTTCAAATCATGTTAAATAGCATCAATCTAGGTTATACATGCATAAAATACTAACAATTTAACACTAATTACACTAAAAATTAACAAAATTGCATTAGGTAAAAAATTGGTAATTATCACAAAAACTAGGAATTTATAGAGTTTAGGGGTGTAATTTTTACCAATTTGCTGAAGAATGAGAATCTAGGCATGATTAGAGCAAGAAAAATGACGAATTACGGTGGAAAAATGGCGAAAATTGGTGAATTTTTGGGTGAGTTTCGTGAATGTGTGTGTGTTGTGGTGAGGAAGGCAGAACAGGCTGCTGTATGTATCAGGCCTGGATTTCAGCTCCATGCGATCGCATGGAGTTGAAGTGTAAAACCCATGCGATCGCATGGGGGTCCGGGTACAGTGTTTTCAGCTTTTTTTTTTTATATAAAACCTTATACTTTATAAAACTTATAATTAATTAAATTTTAAAAATTTTGTTTCCTTTAGGAGCGAGGGCGTTTCGGATCGTTGTCTTAGTCTGTCCCTCGACAAAATTTTAAAATTTGTCAAATCAAAGCGCGGTTTTTTAAAAGTAAAGATTTTTGGGTTTTTTTTAAATGTTTTTGGCATACTTTAATTCAATAAGATTAAAAATAATGATAATAAAAGTTCTCGTCCCTCCCTCGGGTAAAGCAATTTCAGTTTAAAGACCTAGTCTTCAACTTACGACGAATTTTAAAAATCATATATTTTTAACTTAATGAGATAAAGTAAATTTTTGTTTTTAAATGCACACAACTTAAATATAAAATTCAAAATTAATATTAAAAATTCACACCAAACTTAAAATTTGAAATGCATGAAATTAAAAATTCATATTTTAAAAATTAAAAATTCACACCAAACTTAATTTAAAAATTCAAATATTTACAATTTTAAAAATATTGTTTTTACAAAGTTTACAATATTAATTTAAGATTTAAATATTAATTTTAAAAACATGGTAAAAATAAAATTAAAAATCTTTTTGGCTTTTTATCCCACTTTAATCAATCAAATATTATCAAAAATATGCGCCCCTCTTTTCGGTAAAGTAATTTCGGTTCCAAGACCTAATTTAACTCATGACGAATTTTTGAAATATTTTGGGTTGATTGTTTAAAGATATTTATACCTTAAGAATAAACGTTAAATTTTGCAGTGATGTAATAAATTTTTGTATGATATCAATAATTTCGGTCGCCAAACCTAATTTTATTTAATACCAATTTAATACTTTTTAGCGAACAAATTAGCGTTTATTATCAAAAGGTTAAAAATAAAATAAAATAAAAACTGTACAGACTTACCTGTGAGATAGATTTCTTAGTTATATGATCTATCCCATTCATAAGATAGTCGGTTTAATTAGTTTTCCATAGCTACATAGGCGTAACCTCGAGCATTCAGTGTCTTTTCTTCTAAACATATGAACGGTCCGTCTCTGCATAAAGTAACAAATTCGGTATTTGAATAGGTTTGATTATTTGAACATTTACCTCCATGTGACCATTTTCCGCATTTGTGACATCTTTCTAGGTGTCGTGCTCTTCTTTTCGCTACGGATTTTGATTTTCCTTTACCAAATTGTAACTTATTATCTTCGCATCTGGATTCTTTTCTAACTCCGTCCATTCTTTCTCTGATTACTGATACTAGTTCGCTCGGTAGTATGTCATTATTACATTTAGTGATCAAAGCGTGTAGCATTAGACCATGGTTTAGTTCACAGGCAGTCTTCATTTCGTAAAAACCTAAAAAAAATAAAAATTCAGAATGGGGGGAGAAGACTAGTTCTTTAGGGTCTGCTAGGAAAAGACCATTCGGGTTCCATTTTCGAGAACTACACGAAAACAGACAATCTAACTCTAACAGAAATACATATTATCCTTTAAAGACTTGATTCTCCCCACACTTAGTTAGCTGTGGTGTCGAAATTGTGATTAACTTCGTTGTCGACTTCCATCGGACCATGTACGTAATGTTTAACTCTGTGACCATTAACTTTAAATTCAATCCCATTTGAATTTATTAATTCTATCGTTCCGTATGGAAAAACTCTTTTGACTATGAATGGTCCAGACCATCTTGATTTCAATTTTCCAGGAAATAGCTTGAATCGTGAATTGAAAAGAAGAACTCTGTCTCCTTCTTTAAATTCTTTTGAACTTCTGATTCTTTTATCATGCCATTTCTTCGTTCTTTCTTTATAGATTAACGAATTTTCGTATGCTTCATGTCTTAATTCTTCTAATTCGTTTAGTTGACTTAATCGTAGACGTCCAACTACATGTAAATCAAGATTACATGTTTTCAAAGCCCAAAATGCTTTGTGTTCAATTTCTACTGGAAGATGACATGCTTTTCCATAAACAAGTCTAAAAGGTGTGGTTCCAATTGGAGTTTTGTAGGCTGTTCTAAAAGCCCAGAGTGCATCCTCCAATTTAATGGACCATTCCTTTGGATTTGATCCTACGATTTTCTCTAGAATACGTTTTAAAGCTCGGTTGGTATTTTCAACTTGTCCACTTGTTTGTGGATGATATGCGGTGGAGATTTTATGAGTTACTCCATATCTTTTAAGAACTTTCTCAAGTTGATTATTACAGAAATGAGTACCCCGATCACTTATCAAAGCTTTCGGTGTTCCAAACCTTGCAAAAAGACGTTTTAAAAAATTGACTACAACTCGTGCATCGTTAGTTGGGAGAGCTTGTGCTTCCGCCCATTTAGATACATAATCAATGGCTACGAGTATATATAGATTATTATGAGATTTTGGAAATGGACCCATAAAGTCAATACCCCAAATGTCAAATACTTCACATACTTGGATGACATTTTGTGGCATTTCATCACATTGACTTATTTTTCCGGCTCTTTGACAAGCATCACAGGATTTGCAAAGAAGGTGTGCGTCTTTGTAAATTGTAGGCCAATAGAATCCAGCATCATAAACTTTTTTTGCTGTTAGTTGAGGCCCATAATGCCCTCCTGTTGGTCCTGTGTGACAATGATTTAATATTTTACTAGCTTCATCTCCAAATACACATCGGCGTATTATTCCATCGGGACAACTTTTAAACAAATGTGGATCTTCCCAGAAATAGTGTTTTATATCACTGAAGAATTTCTTTCGTTTTTGGTACGATAATCCTTTCTCAAGGAATCCACAAACTAAGTAGTTTGCATAGTCTGCAAACCATGGGATTTCTTTATAATCTATCTTCAATAGATATTCATCAGGAAAGTTGTCTTGTATGGCCGATTCATTTAGAACTTCTAACTCAGGATTTTCAAGACGAGAAAGATGATCAGCGGCGAGATTTTCTGCTCCTATTTTATCTCGGATTTCAATATCAAACTCTTGTAAGAGTAAGATCCAACGGATTAATCTTGGTTTAGCATCTTGTTTTGAAAATAGGTATCTAAGAGCAGAATGGTCGGTATAGACCACCGTTTTTGCTAGAACGAGATATGATCGAAATTTGTCAAAAGCAAAGACAATAGCAAGGAGTTCTTTTTCAGTAGTTGTATAGTTCGTTTGTGCTCCTTGTAACGTCTTACTAGCATAATATATAGGTTGAAATCGTTTTTCAATCCTTTGTCCTAAAACGGCTCCCATTGCAAAATTACTTGCATCGCACATTAGTTCAAATGGTAGATTCCAATTTGGTGTTATCATGATCGGTGCATTAGTTAGTTTTTCTTTAAGAATATTAAAAGATTTGATACACTCATCTGAAAAGATGAATGGAGCATCCTTTTCTAGGAGTTTATTCATAGGAGTGGCAATTTTAGAAAAATCTTTTATGAAACGTCGGTAAAAACCGGCATGCCCTAGAAAACTCCTAATTCCTCTAACATTGGTGGGATGTGGAAGTTTAGCAATTACATCTACTTTAGCTCTATCCACTTCAATTCCTTCTTTTGAAATTTTATGACCAAGAACGATGCCTTCTTTAACCATGAAATGGCATTTCTCCCAATTAAGTACTAGATTTGATTGTTCGCATCTAAGAAGCATTCGTTCCAGATTAACTAGACATGATTCAAATGTATCACCGAAGACTGAAAAGTCATCCATGAAAACTTCCATGCATTCTTCTATCATGTCGTGAAAAATCGCCATCATACACCTTTGAAAGGTTGCAGGGGCGTTGCAAAGTCCAAATGGCATGCGTTTGTAAGCAAAAGTACCATAAGGGCACGTGAATGTGGTTTTCTCTTGGTCCTCGGGTGCTATTGGAATTTGAAAATATCCGGAAAATCCATCTAGAAAACAATAGTAACTATTTCCGGCTAATCTTTCCAACATTTGATCTATGAAAGGTAAGGGAAAGTGATCTTTTCTGGTGGCGTCATTTAATTTTCTATAATCAATACACACGCCATCCTGTTACAGTCCTAGTAGGAATAAGCTCATTTTTCTCATTTGTAATGACAGTCATGCCACCCTTCTTAGGTACGCATTGAACTGGGCTTACCCATGGACTATCAGAAATTGGATAAATTAGACCTGCGTCTAGCAGTTTAATAATCTCTTTCTTAACTACATCTTGCATATTAGGATTTAGTCTTCGTTGGCGTTGCACATACGTTTTATGACCTTCTTCCATAAGGATTTTATGTGTGCAATACGAAGGACTTATTCCTTTAATATCATGAATCTTCCATGCAATGGCTGGTTTATGAGCTTTCAACACAGAAATGAGTTGTGATTTCTCATTTTCAGTAAGAGAAGACGATATTATTACAGGTAATTCAGATTCACCATGTAAATAAGCGTATTCCAAATGGTTTGGAAGTGGCTTTAACTCTAATTTCGGAGGTTCTTCTATCGATGATTTGTATCGATATCTGTCTTCTTCTTTTAGCATTTGAATTTCTTCTGTTGTTGGTTCATATCCATTAGCTATAAGTGTAGCTAACATTTCAGCTTCATCAATTGGTTCATTACCTTCTCCTAAAGAACATTCTCCTGTTCCTTGTAATTCTGGAAATTCTTCTAATAATTCTGCATGTGCATCTATAGTTTGAATATAATAACATGTATCATCTGCAGATTGCGGTTGTTGTATTGCTCTATCAACTGAAAAGGTAACACTCTCATCCTCTATACTAAGGGTCAATTTCTTACCGAACACGTCTATCATTGCTTTAGCCGTGTTTAAGAATGGTCTTCCTAATATGAGAGGAACTTGAGAATCTTCTTCCATGTCCAAAACAACAAAATCTACTGGAAATACTAAAGTACCAACTTTAACTAGCATGTTCTCCATTATCCCTCTAGGATATTTTATTGATCTATCGGCTAGTTGTATGCTTATTCTGGTTGGTTTCAATTCTCCAAGGTCTAGTTTAGCGTATAGTGAATACGGCATTAAATTTATACTAGCACCTAAGTCTGCCAATGCTTCTATTGAACTTAGACTACCCAGAAAACATGGAATTGTGAAACTTCCTGGATCAGATAGTTTTTCTGGTATCTTATTCAACAGCACTGCTGAACAATTAGCATTCATAGTAACAGCCGAGAGTTCTTCCATTTTCTTTCTATTTGAAATTAGATCTTTCAAGAATTTAGCATATCTAGGCATTCCTGAAATCACATCAATGAAAGGAAGATTTACATTTATCTGTTTAAACATATCCAAAAATTTGGATTGCTCGGCTTCAAGTTTCTCTTTCTTCATTTTACTCGGGTAAGGAAGTGGTGGTTGGTATGGTTTAACATAAGGTTTATCCTTAACTGTGTTATCTTCATTAACCTTTTCAACTACCGGTTCTTTTTCCTTATCTTGATCAGGTTGTGGTTCTTGTGGAGTAGGAATAGCTTCATCAGAAGTTACAGGTATTTCAGGTGGTTTAAGTGTTGTACCACTTCTTGTGGTAATGGCTTTAGCTGTTTCATTCCGGGGGTTAGCATTTGTATCACTAGGTAGACTTCCCGGTTTTCTTTCACCTATTAACCTTGCTAGGTTACTTACTTCTTGTTCCAGATTTTGAATAGATGCTTGTTGATTTCTAAATGCTTGAGCATTTTGTTCATTAGTTTGTTTCTGAGATGTGAAAAACTGCGTTTGAGTTTCAACTAGCTTCGTCATCATATCTTCTAAATTCGGCTTTTTATCATCGGTTTGTTGTGGTGGTTTGTTTTGAAAATTAGGTCTTTGCTAATTGTAAGTATTATTGGATACTTGTTGATTGCTAGGACCTTGTTGGTTGTTGTATGGAATATTTCGGTTATAATTCTGGTTTTGATTGTAAATCGGTCTTGGCGGTTGATAATTATTCTGATAATTATTTCCAGGCCTTTGGTTTATGTATGAAATATTCTCTCTTTGTTCCATTGTTAATTCAATACTGAGACAATCTTTTGTCAAATGTGGTCCTCCACACTGCTCACAACTAATTCGTATTGAGTGAATATCCTTAGTCATCTTTTCCATTCGTCTCTCCACAGCATCTATCTTTGCGGAAATGGAATCTAAGTCATGGCTAGAATCGGCTCTAGTTGATTTAGATGATCTAATGATATCTTTTTCTTGGTGCCACTCATGTGAGTGGGAAGCAGTGTTATCAATAATTTTGTAAGCATCAGTTTCGGTTTTCTTCATAATAGAACCACCAGCTGCTATATCTATGTCTTTCCTTGTAGTGATGTCGCATCCTTGGTAGAATATTTGTACTATTTGACAGGTGTCTAAACCATGTTGCGGACATCCTCTTAATAACTTTCCATATCTAGTCCATGCCTCATATAGAGTTTCATTTGATTTCTGTGTAAACGTAACAATTTCTTCTTGAAGTCTTACGGCTTTAGATGCAGGAAAGAATTGTTTAAGAAATTTTTCAACTAAAACATCCCATGTATCAATCGCCCCTTCAGGTAACGATTCCAACCAATCTTTGGCTTCTCCCTTTAAAGTCCAGGGAAATAACATGAGATATATCTGTTCATCCTCCACTTCTCGGATTTTAAATAGTGTGCAGATCCTATTAAAGGTACGTAGATGTTCATTTGGATCTTCCTTCGGCGCACCACTAAATTGGCATTGATTAGTCACCATGTGTAGAATTTGTCCTTTGATTTCATAATCTGGCGCATTAATGTCTGGATGAGTAATTGCGTGACCTTGGCCAGTGCGTTTAGCTCTCATTCGGTCTTCCATACTTAAAGGTTCCAGATTCTCCATAATTGAATTTGTTGAATCGGAATCACTAGAGGATTCTGATTTAATGGTTCGTTCCTCAACAATCTCTGTTTGAATGATTGGTGGTTCCGGAGGAAAGTTTAATGGTTCAGGATCTACGAACCGTTCCTGAATATTCTCCGGATTCTCAATTGTGAGGTCGGGTTCAAAAAATGGATTATTGGAAATTTGAACTGAAGTACTTGGTCGACTGGATGACGTTTCTAAAGAAAAATCAACGGTGGTAATATTTGCTAAATGTCTTGATCTAGTTACAGGTGGTGAACGTACAAAAGGTGGTGAACGTCTTGCTCGGTGCATTCACTGAATATCCTATTAGTTTTTAAAAGGAAAGAAAAATTATAATAAGTTATCCAATCAATAGACTTTTCTGATTTTGCCCACGTTTCGAATAGCCAAAAGATGCAGCAGAGGGGCAGGATTCGTTTGGTCTCAATATAATTGAGGACTGTTTGGCTCCAATAACCCGGTCCACGTACAAATCCAACTATTACTACGAACCAGAAAATTTTGATGTCTATTAATTTAACCACTTAAAATAAATTTTCGTAATTTTAAGAAATTTAGATAAGAAGTAGAATAAAAATCTATGTCCTAAAACTAGAATAGCGAGAAATAAGAAAGAAAAAGAGTTCGTCGGAAAAGGTCGAAAAAGAAAAATGGTTGAAAAATAAAAGGTGACGGAAAAATAAAAGAAACTTATAAAACTTAAAACACTTGACTAACCTAACCTTATTACTACAACTAACTTAAAATTATAATCGCAAATTGAGATTACTAATTGGAATGATAATTGATACATAGTAAAAGGTGTCTAAAAATATTAAAGCTTACAGGAAAAACTAAATCCCAAATGGAAATAACTTAAAAAGAAACTAAAACTTAAAAAGGCGTCGCAAAATTCTAAAGCACTTAAATCTTAGTCTAAAGAAAAAGCACTTAAGGAATTCTACGACAAAGCCTAAAAATCTAGAAGTAAAAATAACTATGGCAAAAACTAAGTTTAAAACTAAATATGAGCGAAAAATACAAATATTACGCTAAAACCAATAAAAAGTTACAAAATATAAAAATAAACTTAAAGTTGTAAAAAGTAAAAATTTTTATAAAAATATTATATTATTTATTTTTAAAGGTATCAATTTTATAATTTATTAAAACAAAATAAAATTAATTAAAACTAAAAAAGAATACAAAATAAACTAAATAATAACATAACAATACCCTAATTAGGGTTAATTAATAATAATTATAATTAATTTAAACCCTAAACTGGTCGGACTAGGTTACCAGACCTGTCAACTCACCTCATGCGATCGCATGAGGTGTTAGTTGTTTTACCATGCGATCGCATGGCTTGCGAATTCGGGCCACACTTTGGGCTGCAACAGTGATCGGGCCGAGTGGTTTTTTACTACTTTTTTTTTTTTTAATTTCTGTTTTAATATTTATAAAAAGTACTTATATAAATTAAATAAAACTTATCTAAAAAAAACTAAGATAAAAATAAAATACTTTATGATTTTATAAATAACAATCTAAAAAAAATAGATTTATATATAATTATTTTTTTTTTATATATATTAGCGTTGCGCTTCCGGCTTTTAAGCGAGATCCCCGGCAGCGGCGCCAAAAATACTTGATGTTTCGCGAGGTGTATATTAATTTAGCTTATATTTTTACAGAAAATACTATTAAATACGATACAATTTTACACAAGATATTTATTTATTTATAGAATGGATATACTTAAACCTTGCTACAACACTTATAGGCAGTGTACCTAATCGTACAGTAGTGTAGTTTTTAGTAAGTCCGGTTCGTTCCACAGGGAATCTTTTTAAACAAAGCTTAACGCTATATTAGTTTACTTTTATAAAAATACAAATATATATATATATAAGTAATATTATTATTATAAATGGGGGGTTTTTACCGTTTAATGACCGGTTTGTCGATTTTAAAACTTTAGTCGCAGTTAAAACCAAATGTAAAATATTAAAAATAAATACAAGACTTAAATTAAAGCATAAAGTAAATAACGATAATGAAATTGCGAATAATAAAAGTGCGATAAAATAAACTTGCGATAATTAAAAAGTACGATAATTAAAAGTGCAATACAATAACAATAAAAATGCGATAATTAGAAGTGCAATTAAATATAAAATAAAGGAAATTAAATATGAAATAAAAGAATTATGCTTATTTAAACTTCCGTAATCATGATGTTTGACGTGTTTATTTTAGTTTTAAGCCCATGGGTTAATTGTCCTTTGTCCTGGATTATTTAATATGTCCGTCTAGTTTTTGTCCATAACAGTCCATCAGTCATAAATATAAAGTGCGAGTGTCCTCGTCAAATTATCCTTATACCCGAAGTTAAATATTCCAACTAATTGGGGACTTCAACTGTAACAAGATTTTAATACTTTGTTTAATAATTACACCAGGATGTCGACTGAGTGTAACCCAAGGCTTTAATATTTTGTTATCAATTATACCAAGTGTCCTTGTACATAATTTCACCCCTGTTTTAATTATTCTAGTGACTATTAATCCATTCCCGTGTCCGGTTAAATGAACGATTATTCGTACATATAAATACCCCGCCCATCGTGTCCGATTGAGTGTATATGGTAAATTATAGGGACGCCCAATTGTAAATCTTTATATTAACATTAACAAACTATCATTTAGTTAAACAAATATAAAGCCCATTAATAGCCCATAGTCTAATTTCCACAAGTGTCGTTCTTTTGTCCAAACCCCAATTATGGTACAAAGCCCAATTACCCAATTTTAGTAATTAGCCCAACATCATGATTACTTCGTTTTAAATAAGCATAATAATAACTTAGCTACGAGACATTAATGTAAAAAGGTTGAACATAACTTACAATGATTAAAAATAGCGTAGCGTTACACGGACAGAATTTCGACTTACACCCTTACAATATTCGCTAACATACCCTTATTATTAGAATTATAATTAAAATTAAAATTAAAATATAAATTATAAATATATATTTTACGTATATATGGAGAAAAGAGAAAGATAGATTGAATTTTTGGTGCACCAAAGCTCGATTTTTATAGGCATGTGGGCTGGAACTGGGGCTCATGCGATCGCATGGATTTATGCCTTCCAGGCCATGCGATCGCATGGCCAGCTGGGGAGGCTCATTTTTGGTTGTTTTCTTCTGCCGACGGTTTTATAAATAATATAATATATTAAATAATTATAAGAATTATTTAAATATTATATTATATTTATGTGCATAGTTGACTTGTAATTTTTAGTCCGTTGCGTCGAGCGTTGAGAGTTGACTCTGGTCCCGGTTCCGGATTTTCGAACGTCCTTGCGTACAATTTAATATCTTGTACTTTGCGTTTTGAATCTTGTACTCTTGTAATTTCGAGACGTTTCTTATCAATAATTGGAACCTCTTTGATTGTATTTTATACTTTTGAGCTTTTTGGTCGTTTGCGTCTTCAATTCGTCGAATCTGTCTTTTGTCTTCACCTTTTATTATTTAAACGAATATCACTTGTAAATAGAACAATTGCAACTAAAAGCTTGTCTTTCTTGAGGAATAATGCTATGAAATATATGTTTGTTTTTAGCATTATCAGATATCTCACGACAAATAGATTTCACCTTGGTGAAATACTGAGAAATGGATAGACTTCCTTGTGAGATACCTGCGAGCTCATTTTCCAAGAGTTGGAGGCGTGCTTCATTCTTCTTTGAAAATAATTTTTCAAAAGTTTCCCAAGCGGCCTTTGGTGTTTTCTCGTCACGGATGTGCTCCAATAGACCCTCCTCGATTGTAGTCTTCAATTTAAATAAAGCCTTCCCGGCCTTGATGTTCCATTTTCTCAAGGCTTCGGCATTTTCTTTCGGTGGAGGCGTTGTGTCACTGCCACCAACTATTTCCCATAAATCCTGTCCTTGTAGGTAGGATTCTATACAGGTCCGCCAATAACCATAGTTGTGGTTATTGAGACTCTTAATTCCACTGCTCGTACTTGCAAGATCTGCCATCATGACGTCCAACGTCCAATAAGCTTGGTCCCTGACCGATGAGCTTTCACAGTTCCTAACTGTGCTCCGACAGAATCTCCCTTAGAGCCTTGGTGAAAACAAGTCGATGTAAACGTCCAACGTTTACCGATTTCCTCCACTAGAAATGGTCCCGAACGACCCGCTCTGATACCAATTGTTGGAAGCTTCGACGAGCCCAACACACCCACTATAGAGGACCTAGGTTATACTCACTCACTAGACCAACACTTTGACGTTGATTAGCCTTTAATTTTATGAATTCTTAGTGCACAATGTACTTAGGCGACAGTGTCAACCATATATCTTTAGGCGGAATAACCGACCATGTATTACTTAGGCGGCAGAGCCGACCATATAATAAATACAACACAAGTGCACTAAGAACTTAAACACAAACCGAGGCTTAACCTGGAAACTTAACAAAGAACACTTTTATTAATACAAAGAAACAATTACAATATTATGGACTCAACTCACACTCTTACTTATTCACAACTTCTACTTCCAACTCTTCTTCACTTCTTACTTCTTCTCTACTTCACACTTCACTTACTCACACCTTACACAAATGAACTACTCATCACCCATATTTATACTACTTCATGGAACATTCTAGAAACTATATATTTTCATGGATAAATATCTAGATATTTTCTACACATACAAATATCTAGATTTTTCCTATCAAATATTTCTAGATTTTTCCTACCATATTCTAAATTCTAGATATTTTCTTATACATATTAATATCTAGATATTTTACATATATACATCTACTAATACCAAATTTGCATTGTATTTTAACAGTCTCACATGGAGGAACATAACCGGATTTCATCATGCTAACGTTAACTATTTTGTCCTGTAGTGATTTTTTTCTTTTTAGAAAATCGTTTTTCCGGCCCAACGGAGTGGGCTCTGGGCCTTCTACTAGTTCAAAATATAAACATAACAAAAGCTCATGATCACTTTGGACCACTCAAAAAACATGTTTCATTATCATATGAATGCTTCATCTTGTTGTCAGTGACTTCTAGATCAAATAAGAAAAACTGGTACTCATCAGTAACCTCAGTGGTGGATTAATCGTCGAGAGTTTCAACGATTATGTTGGTAGAAGAATGTGGAAAGAGATAATGAAAAGATGAGAGTGAGATGAGTTGTGATTGATTTTGAGTATGTATAATTTCAGATTGTTGACAGTAGATAAATTAATATAGAGGCGTCCGCGTGCATCAGTTAAAAAAGGTAATGTTAATTGGAGGCGGCAAGCAGTGCTAAGTTGTGGATACTATATTTAAATTGATTATGTTATATATTACGAAATAAATTTTAAATGACAGCAATTTAATAATTAACTTTATTTTTAATTTATTACATCATTTGAAGCGTCATATAATGACATATGTGTATATGTGTATATGTGTATGTGTATCATATAAGATTATGTTAGTATAGCGAGATTGAGCTCGCCAATGGCTTGTGATGAGTTCGCCAAACCATCACATCACACTGACGGCACGATCATCACCAATCACGTACCCTTGTGTCGCTACCTCTCCAACCGGATGCTACTTCCTTTCCGGTGATCGACTTGTGATTTTCAAATTTTTTCAGTTGGCGGTGATTTGAGGTTTTTAATGATTTTTGGCATCCGTTTGGTTTGTGTTACTTTTATGGCGGCTACATATTTACTGCGGTCGGGTTCCCTCTTAGTTGTGTGCAACTGATTTTATTTGGATTGCGATGGTGCTCTGGTTATTTTAGGTGTAGTGTGGGTGACACCTTATCCATTCTTTTGGATGGGGTTTGCGGTGGTTTTGTCGTTATGCTTAAGTCATCTTTGTTGATGGATATCAGGTTTGGTGAAGATAGGAGTGGGGGCCTTGTCAGGAGGGTTTCACGATACGGTGTAATCAAAATCGTTGTATCGTTTGTATGATGTTGTATTAGCTCGTTTTGATTTGTACAATGTTGTATTTGTGTACGGAGTATTTGGTAATTGTAATAGGACAAGGAATGTCAGAAAGATAGTTGGATCTTTTCAATTTAGATGCAGTAGGCTCTCACACAATTGTAACACTTCTAGATCTTCCCAATCTATTTTAGTTTATATTAATGTTTTTCACCGAAAAAATTCAGTGCTCGCCAATTACTTCGTGAATAAATAGTATTTTTTATGGTGAGTTCTAGCGAATAAAATGTTTGTACATTTAGCTCCATGGTTAGTACATTGGAATGTTTAATTAATAGAATGGGTTTATATGATGTGAAGTGTTACATATAGCGGTGAATATGTGATGAGAAAGTAAATATTAACATATCGTTGATGTGGTAGTCTATTAATTTGAAAAATGTGTTATAGATACCAGTAGTCTAAGAGTCCTTCCATCGGTACCGCCCTGGGGGCCACCCAGCCAACCGCCCTCCTAGGCGCCGATGGCAGCGAGTCGCCCAGAGGTCCACCCAGCAACCCGCCCAGGTAATCGTGCTCCGTTTCGTGTTTTTTGGTCAGAATTCAGGACGCAAAAAATGGGATTTTCACCCGTTAGAAGAAAAAAAATTCCAACAGCTATTTTTGATTTTTTTTTCCTTTTTTTTTTTCACTCTATATATACACATTCATTTTTCACTTTTGATTCATACATTCATCAATATTTTTCATATTCAATATCAAACTATCATCTCAAATTATCAATCTTTTTCCAAAATAAAATGAATTCAAATAACCAAAATTTCGATCCCGATCTAAATGTGGTATTAACGATCATGAATACCACTAATAATCGATCACTCGAAGCACTTGATCAATTGGATGAGTTAAGTGATAATGAAGAAGTTGAACCCGTACCAAAAGCACCTAGAAGATATTTATATAGAGATCGTGAAGCCGCGCAAAAGCATTATGGAATGATTATTTTTTCACACTTGTACGTTTCCAAAAGGATTATTTTCGTAGACGTTATCGAATATGCAGACCTTTGTTTCTTCGTATATGTCAAGGTATATTGAATTTTTCTCAAACTCCGATTTCCGAGTATTTTACTTATTTTCGTCAAAGACGTGATGCTACCGGATTACTTGGTTTTAATATTGTTCAAAAAGTAACATCTGCCATACGTCAACTAGCTTATGATGCGTCGGCCGATCTTTTTGATGAGTATTTGCATATGGCTGAACAAACCTCATACGATTGTTTAAACAAATTTTGCAAATGTGTTTTTCACTTGTACGCAACCGAATATTCGAGAAAATCAACTACACAAGATGTGCAACGTTTGACCGCTAAGAAATGGTTGAAGCGCATATGCGGGTGGACGTGGTAATAAGAGATGTGAGCATTCATCGACTACTACGAGATATGTTTGTCGAACATGTATTCAGTCTTCCACCTAATTATCGTATTCGACATGATCCGACAATAAATTCAAACAATCAAGACGAGACAGGACCTTCACACGTTCACGAAGACGTAGACGAAGACGAAGACGAATAATTTTTAAATTTTTATGTAATTTTATTTTTAACTCTATGTTTTAATTTTAATTATTGTAATGTTTTTAATGTTTAATAAAAGTTTAGTTTTATTTAAATAAGTATTTAATTTTCAGAAATAATTAAAAAAAATGGAAGGAAGGAGTGTCACTATTCGGAGTGTTTAGTCATGGAAAGGAAGTGCTGATGTGGTTCTGATGTGGCACCCACGACTAAGAAGAGATGAACTACTCCATTTGGAGCACTCTAACATGTAGATAGATTTAAGAAAAACACATAATGCAACCCATAATTCTTAGTACACTATGAATTGAATGTCCACGCATTTTTTGTGTGGAAACAACTAGAACTCCGTACAATCTAAAGGTATTTCATCAAAAAATAAGACCTAAACAAATACAAAGAACTGCACAGCAAACGGATGGTCGTGGTTGCTTGTGAAGAAACTGGCTGTCTAGTGAAGACAGGTTGTGGAACACAACATTAGGGGTAATTTAGGAAATTTTGGTATATCGAATACAAGGTGGAAATGTCAATTCTTAAAAATAAAATAGTATAGTAGGAGGTTGGTGGCTGGGGGTTGGTAAGGAAGAACTCGATTTTAAATACGCTCAAATCAAATTGAAGCAAACAAATGTATGTTTAATTATTAGTGTGTTAGGTTTATAATTCGGTCTCTTTAACATTCAATTCAACTTCGCTTTCATCCAAATCTTCGATACCAGCTCCAATTAGGTATTCATTCATTATTCCACAATTATTCTTTATACATTAGCTAATATTTATGATTTATAATTTATATCTGTACGTAATTCGTTGTTTGTATCATCTCAAAACCCCCAATCCATTACAATTCAGCTGCTTTATATATATTTATAGTTCTGTAAGACTTAGGACTATGGATTATGTATATCACTGTATATATTTTTAAAAATAGTTCTTTTGTTTTTTGCGGTTTCTGTTTTTAGGGAATATTCGTTGTGAGATTATGTGTATTTTATATTGAAATGAATTATTGATCTGTATTCGATAGAAATGTGTTTTTAAATCTGCATAACCTTGCCTTCCATATATACCTTTCATTCGCTTTCAAGACTGATTTTTGTGACATGTTCTTGAAATAGGATGATGATGGTATTTGATGATTCACAACATTATTGATTCCTAAGTTATGTTTGAAGGGTACCGGCTGATATCGAAAACTTAAAAAAGTAGACTTTTTCTAAGAGACACGACTAAATTATACAGTATGTAATTGTGTACGATATTGTTTTAATTAAACAAATGGGGCCTTACTGTTGTTAAACGTGCATGTCGTAGGGATAACAGAATTATAACTTATGACCAAATTGGAATAATCCAGATATTAAGTTTGAATTCTCAATCCTTATTGGTTATGTATGAATGCTTGACAATATTTAGATGTCTTACTTGTTTTTGGTGGTTCAGTGTCTCGAATATTACATGATATGAAGTAATGCCATTGTCATTCAGTTCTCAATCTTTGTTACTAGTTGGTTATGATAGATGATGGGTCTTATAATTGATCATTTGGGAAAAAAATTAGGCTTTGGCATGACAATCATGTTAATGGTTTGGTAAAATTGCTACTCGATATTTGTCTTAACGTTTAAAGTAGTTATAATAATTTTATAGATGTTTTGACACAACTGTGATTAATTGGTACTCTGGAGACTTTCATACCACTGATTCAGAGTTTAAATGATTTAGTGGTTTCTTTCTATTTGTACTTATCTTGATTACATGAATGTTTTTCAGTAAAAAAAATAAAAAAAAAATAATCTTTTTCTAAGTATAGATGAATGATATATCTAATTCTTTAGTTTGGTTTCCCATAATAATAATAATATTATTTTTTCTTTTTTGTATGAAGTCTTGATGTTGTCTTCACTTAATTTTTTGAGGCTATTCGTTTAGCTAATCGAACTTGTTCTATAGTTTGTTTCTTTTTTTTTTTTTTTTTTTTTTTTTTTTATTGTTAAGTTTCTGGTCTTGATTGTTTTATCATATACAGACCCATATCTATAGAGATCTTTCAAAAGTTATTTTGAAGAAAATGAAAATCCAACCTGTAAAATGGTCCATATTTTACCATGTAAATCAACTGAATCTGAAATCTGAATTGCTTTATTTTTTGTTATCATCTCACAAAGTTCCTTTGTTGTGCACACACTTGATCCTTGTACCAATGGAATAGTTGTATGCATAGACCATCTAGATTTATATATAGTTTGAATAAATTAAAAAAATTTGTTTGGTAAATGTCAGTGAGTTGTATATACACCTAGTAATGCAACATATTCTTTGTTGATACTCCCCAAATAAAAAGATATAGGTTGGTTTTGTATCAAATCTATTGGCAGTTATGTGTTATAAAACTATTTAGTTTGTCTTTTCGTGTGGGGAAGAGGGGGATCAATTGTAGTTATCTTTGATACGTTTGATGAACCAAGCCTGGTGAAAGTTTTTAGTCAATGTTTGTTTAAAAAGATATGTTATGGTTGTCAAAATGACACATAATATGTGTCTTATTGTTATAAAGTGGAACACGGGTCTATATGGTTCATGTCTTCCGTGTGGTATGTATCTGGAGAGCAATATGTTTCTTGCGTCTTTTATTGAATCATACGGTTCATGTATTAATCAGACTATGTTTCTGTTGTTTCTTCTTATTCTTGTTCAGACTATGTTGTCTATATATGTCTCTTATCTGTCTTTAATATCATATGTTTGTTTTTGTTAGAATATGTTTTCTGATTTTCTTCTATTCAATTTGAGTGTAAATCTAAAATTTACAATTCATTTAGAAAATCGAGTTTTCTGTAAAAATGTTACAGAGTTGGTTTTCATATCTGTTGTGAATGTTCGTAGGATTCTTATGTCTTATTAAACTGTGAGATTCGATTTCTTAGCCAGTATTTCTCAAGTCTATTCAAATGTTTTTTTCTATCTCTTATTTCTTATTCCTTCTAGATTGATTGTTGATTGTTGATGCTTTTATAAGTAATCAAATGTCTTATCTTGTTCTGTTTTTTTCTTTTTTTTTTTTGTAGTAGATTTAATGTCTATTGCTTAAAATAGTAGTTGTGTCTTTGTTTGGGATAAGTGTATAGAATGATGATTTGTTGTTAGGTTGTATCTGTGATTTAAAAGACTGTTGATTGGTGTTTTATCATCCTCCCTAACTTGGTTGAGTTTTTGTCGAATACAACAACAATAATTTAGTTTTAAAATCTCGAAAATAGTATTAAATGGATGTATGGTGCATGATATGCTTATGTTTTGTTTCTCATATTGGTTGTTAATGTTTAATAAGTTGCCTAACAATCTAACATCGTGTCTTACAGTTTTTTGGTAATGGATTCAAACTTCATTCTTTGGCATAGCCCAACGGTTCACTCCATGTACTTCGTGTCATGGGATAGGGAGAGGTCATGGGTTCGATCCTTAGGGATGGCATGATTTTCTTTAAAACAATTGAACACCAATGATGGTGGTATAATATTGACCCTATAGGGAGGTTTTACCGGATTCGTTCACGGACCTCTACCCAGGAACACTACCCGCATGGATGTGTTCCCGGGTACCGTCGATCGGGTTTGGGTTTCCGCCCGAACGTGTGTAATACGTGCAAATGATGAGGGTCGTTGAAATAAATGATCTACTGATGCCAAAAAATCGCCGTTCAAAAAATAAAATAAAAAATAAAGCTTTAAAGTTGAGTTTGATTGCTAAAATGGTATCTTGTTTATAAATTGTTAATAGTTGATTTCAGTGTTGTGTTACAATAGTAACACTACATTAATGTATCATTTGTTCTGCATATTGCTCATGATGTGAAATTCGATAAAAAAAAGATTCTTAATACTCTATGCTCTCTGCTTATCTGATTATTAAATGTCTAGTTGAATTTGATATATCTTGAAGGACATGAATTGTTTTGAAAATCTGACATGTACCAAGTCAAGATTGAGTGGGAGTGTTGAAATATAACTTGAAATTATTGTTAATCTTGATTTGTTACGTGTATGCTTATGTGTGTGTTAATTGTGAAACTTGGCTGTTACTGTATTAAGTTAGATCATTTATGTTTTTGATCAAGTTTAATGTTGTGAGAAAGTTAATGATGATGGAATATGTGATAATTTGCTTTTTTAGGCAACTTTAAGGACCGATTCGTTTTGGTTACAAGACTTCAAAACTCATCACAAATAAAAGAAATCTTGACTTGTCGATTAGCAAGGTGCATAAATAATGGAGGCCAAAGTAGCCCAGAGTTTAAACTTGACACCATGGTTGAATTCTGATTATACGGTTCCAACAATGAAAAACTCCATGAGGTTAAACTCAAGGTTCGAGAAAAACAAATGGGTTCATGTGCCGATTAAATGCAATTATTCTTTAACTATAAAACCAGCGATGGGGCGTAGATCAGTGGGTTTAAAGCTTTCATGTACTTCTCAGAATTCAAAAGGTATTTCTTCTTAGCCCAAAACATAAGTCAATATTTGAAAGTATATAAAAAATAAAAATTCCATGGTCTAAGAATCATTCTGTAACTTATATACTCTATGCTTGTGGGCCCGTTGAAATTTATTCGGGGTGATAAACATTAAGCAGTGAAAACAAAGCTGAAGTGGTAACATTTCATATCTGACCTGGTTTCCACCACGTGACTTAATACATGGTTATTTTACATAATAAACAACAACAACAATACCCAATCCCGCACATGCGAGGTATGTGGGAGGTGAGATGTAATAAAGTGAGTAATTTTTTGGTGCTAATTTTTTTTTTCGTTTTTGTAGCTTCAGTACTCGAATCTGGAACTGTTACTTCCGAGGAAGATTTGATACTAAAGGTATTTGATTTCTTATATTGGATGCACATAACAAAACTTAATAACTAAAAGTTCTTTTTGTCTGAACTATATGCGGTTTAATATTTATAGTCATAGAAATAATTGATAGGCCGAGCCGTAAGTCTATGATAATTAAGCTGTGAATCACATAACACGGAATGCACAAGATGTTATCTTCTATACATTCATGAAATAATTGTGTGCTTGCCAGATTTTCGAGTTTAATTTCCAAATCGAAAAATGTCATGTTACAAACTTCATTAAGCTTTCTTATTTATTTTTTATTTGCAGAAAAAGTCTGAGGAGATCGAGCCGTGTTTGAGTGGAAGATGTATTTATCTTGTCGGTCAGTTCTAACCGCATTTCACGTCTTTGACGTTTTTCAAATATTTAATATCTTTTATTATTTAATTTTTTTGTCGCCTTTAAAAACAGTTATGTTATATTTTTATATTACATAAATGCAGGAATGATGGGATCCGGGAAAACAACAATTGGCCAGATCTTGTCTCAAGTTCTTAATTATTCTTTTTTCGACAGGTTTGTGGCCCGGTTGCTTGATTATATCTTATTTTAAACTCCATATCAAGTTCAAGAATATAAATTAGAGGTGGTAATTTTGACCCATTTATGTGCCTATGAATCCGTACTTTAATAACTCTGATGACCATGCATTATGTTACCAATGAATCAGATAATATTCATGTGTTAGATACGTGCAGTGACAAATTAATAGAGAAAGCTACTAGAGGAACTGCAGTTGCCGACATCTTTAAATTACACGGCGAGAAGATTTTCAGAGATAACGAGGTAGGTCCCATCTATGGTCACGTTTTTTTTTATATAGCTATATATATATATATATATATATATATATATATATATATATGTCTATTTCGTGTTTCGTTTGTACATGTAATTTTAAATTTTATTTGTTCTATTATGTTTTCAGACTGAGGTCTTGCATAAGTTATCATCGATGCGTCGACTTGTTATTTCTACAGGTGGGGGTGCTGTTATTCGACCTGTCAATTGGTATGGCATCGGGCTTATTATTTTATTTTTCTTTTGTTTGCTTAATAATTTCAACAAAATAGCATGAAAATATGACTGTTGACAGGAAATACATGCACAAGGGTATAAGCGTCTTTATAGATGTACCTTTGGATGCATTAGCACAAAGAATAACTGCAATTGGTACTGCTTCTCGCCCGCTTTTACATCATGGATCTTGTGATGACGCCTACACACAAGTATGTATCTTTTGTTTGGTACTATATATAAAGTTTGGAAAGAAAAAAAAGTAAAACAATATTTTGAGCTTGTGTATGATATTGTTCACATTTTGTATTTGTAGACTATTAACAAACTATCTAAGCTTTGGGAAGAAAGAAGTGAAGCTTACACCAACGCCCATGTGAAGGTCTCGTTGGAAGGTACGTATATATACTTTAATACGTTTCTTTTTTTATTTTAAAGAAATCTTTGTTTATATTTTTTCGCGCTGTAAAATTGTATAATTTTCAATGATTAGAATATTGGACATATTGCCATGTAGGTATTGCGTCCAAGTTGGGACACGAAGATGTATGCTGCGTTAATCCAACACAAATTGCAATTGAGGTTCGATCTCTCACGCACACTTACACACACATACACACACACAAACAATTTAGTACTAGTAGTATACATGCACATCATTCACATGCCAAGTTCGTTATGCATTTTTGTAGACACTCATACAAATCGAGGACTACCTGAAGAAATAAAGTGATAATTGTGGGTTAAACTTGAGGTAGAAAATATACCAGAAGATGAAGAGGGTTAACTGCAAACACGGGTCCCTGTTGTTGTTGAATGGTTCCTTGCGTTTGGAGTACTCGGGATCTTCTTAGTTTAAACTTGAGCTAGAAAATTATACGATGTCTGTTTTACCATTTGTGGAAAAAAATTATTTTCATTGTACTATTTGTTTTTGTTATTTGTATAACAATAAAAGAACAATTCACATTTTTTTTTTTTTTCCCAGTTTGTTCAGTACTACCATAGGACATTTCTGTAAGCCTAATTGTGCATTAAACTACTTTTTTTGTTCAAACTTATAGTTACCAACTAATTTTTTAATGTTTGTTCTACAAAAGACTGTCTTAAAGAAGCAAAATTATAGGTCCACGTCTCAATATTTGGGATTTGAGAATTGTTTTTCGGAGTCTTTTGGCACTTAATCGGGATTTCATCTTAACCTGATCGGGACCTCTACCACTCGTCTTGCTTGTGTGCACCTATATCATTATTCATTATGAATATATGTAATATCAATTTAAAACAATAGTTTATTTCACAATAGTACAAAGAGACTATTTTAAACATTGCTTTTGTGCTGCATTTCTCAATAACCTTGTTGAATTATAGAGTAGGGAGAGAAGTTGGTAAAAGATGGCAAAAATTACAAATAATGAAAATCACATTCGCTACAATCTGTTTAGTGTGTAAAGACGAAGTCGTGAGTTATGAAAGAACATAGTGATACGACTTAAAAAGGTTGCGGGCGACTTTCTTTAGGGGTGGAAGTGAAGACTCTAAATCGATGAACCGGGTTAAATGGCAGTGCATATTGGCTTCTTTTGATAAAGGTGGACCGGGTGTTGGTAGATTGTTTGTATGTAACTTGGCGTTAATATTCAAATGGGTGTGGTGTTTGGTCTCTAATTCGGATGCTTTGTGGACTATTGTCATTAAAGCTATACATGGTCCTCGGGCGAGGAGGGATTATATGGTAAAATAATTCGGTTCTGTTATAATTCAGTAGGCTTATAACTACCTTTAGTGGTTATAAGAACAAAGAGAGAAAAAAGAGAGAAGAAAGAGAGAAGAAATATTGATATTGATATTTCAAGAGAAATGGTACACCTTAAATGGCTACCATACATGTCTATTTATAGTGTAAAATATTACTATGCAAGCTATACAAAGTTGACTAAAATTTATCATCCATATGACTTTTTGTACTCATATTATAACACTCCCCCTTGGATGATCAATTTTATTAGAGTGCAACTAGTACTGTCTCATTAAAAACCTTGCTTAAAGAAAAACCCAGTGGGATAAAAACTTTAGTCAAGGAAAAAAGAGTGCAGTATAGAGTTGACTCCCCCTCAAGTAGATATCGCTGAGTCGTCACATATTTTGAACTTGCTTCATGCCAATATTGTGAACGTGTGTTCTGAAAACGGCGATTGACAGTGCTTTGGTATAAAGATCAGCAGAGTTGTTGATTGAACGTATCTCATTTTAATCTGGTTGTCTTATATGAGAAGAATCTGAGGTTTTTATCTGAAACTTTATCATCTAAATCTTTTATGTACAAGTTTAGCCCCTCTGTTTTGTCTACAGTCTCCTTCATGGTTTGCTTAAACCCTTATTTCAATTCCTATTTCCTTTTAGTCTTTTCTGAGCCTTATCAACATACCATTCTTTTCCATCAAACTTATGACCGTTAAGACCGTCTATGGCTTTGGCGCCTCGTCAGTATTTATATTTTGTTCAGTCACTTTTGATACTCTTCTTTCATTTGTATGATGCAAGCTGCATTATCTTCATATATAGTTGTTGGTGAAGATAGTTGTTAGTCTTTTATAGCGTTCTAGTCCACAAGAATCAATAATGATTTGTGTCATTAATCTCAACCAAACACATTTTCGAGTAGTTTCATATAATGCAATCACTTCGTCATGATTTGATGATGTTGCAACAAGTGTTTATTTTAAGAACGCCATGATTTTGTGGTACTTCCATTTAGGAATACATACTGAGTTTGAGATTTATCTTTATGAGGATTTAATGAATGACCTGCATATACATAATTAACCAAATCTTGTTTTTAAGCGTTAGAATAAAATAATTTTAAATCAGCAGTTCCTCAAGGGTATCAAAATATTTGCTTGATCCCATTTCAATGTCTTTTTATAGAAGTTGAGCTGAATCTTGCCAACAAATTAACTGCAAGAGAAATGTCAGGTCTTGTATAATTTATAAGATACATAAGAACCTCAATTGCACTAAAATATGGAACTTCCGATCTGTTAAGATTTTCATGATCTTCGCAGGGATGAAATAGATCAGTGTCAATATTGAGTGATCTAACAACAATGAGTTTTTTTTTTAAAAAAAATGTTTTAAAATCTTTTGGTATAAGTTGTTTGATGTACAAGTTAACCATTAGGCATATTCTTAATTTGCAATCCAAGGTAATACTTGGTTTTTTCAAGATCTTTCATTTTAAAATAATTCTTTAGAAGTTGAATGATTTCATAGATCTCTTTATTTGTTCATATGATGTTAAGAACATTGACATAAATAACTACGATATATATCCGATCATTGTTTTTCATAATAAAAACAAATGTGCAAATAAGTTTATATGTATACACTTTTCTTATCAAGTAATCACTTAATCAGTTATATCACATACGTCCCAATTGTATAGACCCATATAAAAATCTTTGTGATTTAATAGAATACATTCCCTTAGATTTTGCATTAGATGCTTATGATACCTTAAACCCTTCAGGTATATTCATGTATATCACTATCAAGTGATCCATACAGATAAGTAGTTACAACATCCATAAAATGCATTTAAGTAACTACTAGGTTGATTAAGTATCTAATAAGTAATTGTATCCATTACAGGAGGATAAGTTTTTCTCATAATTCATTTTCGGTCTTTGTGGGAAATTTTGAGTTACAAGTCTAGTTTTGCCTTGTAACTTCATTTGCACATTTCTTTTTCGGATAAAAATTCATTTGTATCCCATACGTTTCACATCTTTAAAAGTGATAACGATTAATCCGAAAACTTTTCTTTTATTGAGCGATTCTAATTCAGCTCGTATTTCTCCTTTCCATTGAGCTCAATCATGTCTATTTTGATATTAAATGACAGATTTTGGTTCTAGATCATCATCTTTATTCATGATGTCATTGTAATATTATATGAAAATATCTCATCAAGATTTTTCATTTCATTTCGGTTCCATAATATTGCATAATTTATCGCAATTTATGTATTTACATTTATCAATATCCTCTGCAGAAGGAGTATTGAAATTTGGTTCTTCTTGAACACTTTCTTTTATCTCATTATCAGCTGATTTTCTTTTTCGAGAATTTTTATCTTTGGAACCAATTGGTCTACCACGTTTCTGGCGTGTCAACGACTCATGAGTGACATTATTTCTAGCTTTTGGAATTTAAATTCTAGCTGAAGCATTACTGCTGGTATATATGATTTAGTCACTCCTTTTTGTATCTGTAAATGCATCAGGTAATTTATTTGCAAGTTCTTGCATATGCATTATTTTTTTTTAACTTTCTTTTCGCATTCTTTTGTGCGATGATCAAGATACATTAATTTATATTTACACCATGAAACATCTTTTTCTTTATTTTTCATTTCTCCCCCTAATCTAGGGAACAATGACAATTAGCAAAACGCGCTGTAAAAACATCACCCGTCATGGGTTCAATATATCTTATAATTAAATATGTTTTATATCCAACATATATTCCCATCCTCCTTTGAGGACTCATTTTAGTGCGTTGTGGTTGTGCTGAAATGTCCCGTTCTTATTGATTAAAAACGTTCCATATTAATTGATTTCGTTGCGAGGTTTTGACCTCTATATGAGACATTTTTCAAAGACTGCATTCATTTTTAAAACAAACCATAACCTTTATTTCATAAATAAAGGTTTAAAAAGCTTTACGTAGATTATCAAATAATGATAATCTAAAATATCCTGTTTACACACGACCATTACATAATGGTTTACAATACAAATATGTTACATCGAAATCAGTTTCTTGAATGCAGTTTTTACACAATATCATACAAACATGGACTCCAAATCTTGTCCTTATTTTAGTATGCAACAGCGGAAGCTCTTAATATTCACCTGAGAATAAACATGCTTTAAACGTCAACAAAAATGTTGGTGAGTTATAGGTTTAACCTATATATATCAAATCGTAACAATAGACCACAAGATTTCATATTTCAATACACATCCCATACATAGAGATAAAAATCATTCATATGGTGAACACCTGGTAACCGACATTAACAAGATGCATATATAAGAATATCCCCATCATTCCGGGACACCCTTCGGATATGATATAAATTTCGAAGTACTAAAGCATCCGGTACTTTGGATGGGGCTTGTTGGGCCCGATAGATCTATCTTTAGGATTCGCGTCAATTAGGGTGTCTGTTCCCTAATTCTTAGATTACCAGACTTAATAAAAAGGGGCATATTCGATTTCGATAATTCAACCATAGAATGTAGTTTCACGTACTTGTGTCTATTTTGTAAATCATTTATAAAACCTGCATGTATTCTCATCCCAAAAATATTAGATTTTAAAAGTGGGACTATAACTCACTTTCACAGATTTTTACTTCGTCGGGAAGTAAGACTTGGCCACTGGTTGATTCACGAACCTATAACAATATATACATATATATCAAAGTATGTTCAAAATATATTTACAACACTTTTAATATATTTTGATGTTTTAAGTTTATTAAGTCAGCTGTCCTCGTTAGTAACCTACAACTAGTTGTCCACAGTTAGATGTACAGAAATAATTCGATAAATATTATCTTGAATCAATCTACGACCCAGTGTATACGTATCTCAGTATTGATCACAACTCAAACTATATATATTTTGGAATCAACCTCAACCCTGTATAGCTAACTCCAACATTCACATATAGAGTGTCTATGGTTGTTCCGAAATATATATAGATGTGTCGACATGATAGGTCGAAACATTGTATACGTGTCTATGGTATCTCAAGATTACATAATATACAATACAAGTTGATTAAGTTATGGTTGGAATAGATTTGTTACCAATTTTCACGTAGCTAAAATGAGAAAAATTATCCAATCTTGTTTTACCCATAACTTCTTCATTTTAAATCCGTTTTGAGTGAATCAAATTGCTATGGTTTCATATTGAACTCTATTTTATGAATCTAAACAGAAAAGTATAGGTTTATAGTCGGAAAAATAAGTTACAAGTCGTTTTTGTAAAGGTAGTCATTTCAGTCAAAAGAACGACGTCTAGATGACCATTTTAGAAAACATACTTCCACTTTGAGTTTAATCATAATTTTTGGATATAGTTTCATGTTCATAATAAAAATTATTTTCTCAGAATAACAACTTTAAAATCAAAGTTTATCATAGTTTTTAATTAACTAACCCAAAACAGCCCGCGGTGTTACTACGACGGCGTAAATCCGGTTTTACGGTGTTTTTCGTGTTTCCAGGTTTTAAATCATTAAGTTAGCATATCATATAGATATAGAATATGTGTTTAGTTGATTTTAAAAGTCAAGTTAGAAGGATTAACTTTTGTTTGCGAACAAGTTTAGAATTAACTAAACTATGTTCTAGTGATTACAAGTTTAAACCTTCGAATAAGATAGCTTTATATGTATGAATCGAATGATGTTATGAACATCATTACTACCTTAAGTTCCTTGGATAAACCTACTGGAAAAGAGAAAAATGGATCTAGCTTCAATGGATCCTTGGATGGCTCGAAGTTCTTGAAGCAGAATCATGACACGAAAACAAGTTCAAGTAAGATCATCACTTGAAATAAGATTGTTATAGTTATAGAAATTGAACCAAAGTTTGAATATGATTATTACCTTGAATTAGAATGATAACCTACTGTAAGAAACAAAGATTTCTTGAGGTTGGATGATCACCTTACAAGATTGGAAGTGAGCTAGCAAACTTGAAAGTATTCTTGATTTTATGAAACTAGAACTTTTGGAATTTATGAAGAACACTTAGAACTTGAAGATAGAACTTGAGAGAGATCAATTAGATGAATAAAATTGAAGAATGAAAGTGTTTGTAGGTGTTTTTGGTCGTTGGTGTATGGATTAGATATAAAGGATATGTAATTTTGTTTTCATGTAAATAAGTCATGAATGATTACTCATATTTTTGTAATTTTATGAGATATTTCATGCTAGTTGCCAAATGATGGTTCCCACATGTGTTAGGTGACTCACATGGGCTGCTAAGAGCTGATCATTGGAGTGTATATACCAATAGTACATACATCTAAAAGCTGTGTATTGTACGAGTACGAATACGGGTGCATACGAGTAGAATTGTTGATGGAACTGAACGAGGATGTAATTGTAAGCATTTTTGTTAAGTAGAAGTATTTTGATAAGTGTATTTAAGTCTTTCAAAAGTGTATAAATACATATTAAAACACTACATGTATATACATTTTAACTGAGTCGTTAAGTCATCGTTAGTCGTTACATGTAAGTGTTGTTTTGAAACCTTTAGGTTAACGATCTTGTTAAATGTTGTTAACCCAATGTTTATAATATCAAATGAGATTTTAAATTATTATATTATCATGATATTATCATGTATGAATATCTCTTAATATGATATATATACATTAAATGTCTTTACAACGATAATCGTTACATATATGTCTCGTTTAAAAATCATTAAGTTAGTAGTCTTGTTTTTACATATGTAGTTCATTGTTAATATACTTAATGATATGTTTACTTATCATAGTATCATGTTAACTATATATATATCCATATATATGTCATCATATAGTTTTTACAAGTTTTAACGTTCGTGAATCACCGGTCAACTTGGGTGGTCAATTGTCTATATGAAACATATTTCAATTAATCAAGTCTTAACAAGTTTGATTGCTTAACATGTTGGAAACATTTAATTATGTAAATATCAATCTCAATTGATATATATAAACATGGAAAAGTTCTGGTCACTACAGTACCTACCCGTTAAATAAATTTCGTCCCGAAATTTTAAGCTGTTGAAGGTGTTGACGAATCTTCTGGAAATAGATGCGGGTATTTCTTCTTCATCTGATCTTCACGCTCCCAGGTGAACTCGGGTCCTCTACGAGCATTCCATCGAACCTTAACAATTGGTATCTTGTTTTGCTTAAGTCTTTTAACCTCACGATCCATTATTTCGACGGGTTCTTCGATGAATTGAAGTTTTTCGTTGATTTGGATTTCATCTAACGGAATAGTGAGATATTCTTTAGCAAAACATTTCTTTAAATTCGAGACGTGGAAAGTGTTATGTACAGCCGCGAGTTGTTGAGGTAACTCTAGTCGGTAAGCTACTGGTCCGACACGATCAATAATCTTGAATGGTCCAATATACCTTGGATTTAATTTCCCTCGTTTACCAAATCGAACAACGCCTTTCCAAGGTGCAACTTTAAGCATGACCATCTTTCCAATTTCAAATTCTATATCTTTTCTTTTAATGTCAGCGTAGCTCTTTTGTCGACTTTGGGCGGTTTTCAACCGTTGTTGAATTTGGATGATCTTCTCGGTAGTTTCTTGTATAATCTCCGGACCCGTAATCTGTCTATCCCCCACTTCACTCCAACAAATCGGAGACCTGCACTTTCTACCATAAAGTGCTTCAAACGGCGCCATCTCAATGCTTGAATGGTAGCTGTTGTTGTAGGAAAATTCTGCTAACGGTAGATGTCGATCCCAACTGTTTCCGAAATCAATAACACATGCTCGTAGCATGTCTTCAAGCGTTTGTATCGTCCTTTCACTCTGCCCATCAGTTTGTGGATGATAGGCAGTACTCATGTCTAGACGAGTTCCTAATGCTTGCTGTAATGTCTGCCAGAATCTTGAAATAAATTTGCCATCCCTATCAGAGATAATAGAGATTGGTATTCCATGTCTGGAGACGACTTCCTTCAAATACAGTCGTGCTAACTTCTCCATCTTGTCATCTTCTCTTATTGGCAGGAAGTGTGCTGATTTGGTGAGACGATCAACTATTACCCAAATAGTATCAAAACCACTTGCAGTCCTTAGCAATTTAGTGATGAAATCCATGGTAATGTTTTCCCATTTCCATTCCGGGATTTCGGGTTGTTGAAGTAGACATGATGGTTTCTGATGCTCAGCTTTGACCTTAGAACACGTCAAACATTCTCCTACGTATTTAGCAACATCGGCTTTCATACCCGGCCACCAAAAATGTTTCTTGAGATCCTTGTACATCTTCCCCGTTCCAGGATGTATTGAGTATCTGGTTTTATGAGCTTCTCTAAGTACCATTTCTCTCATATCTCCAAATTTTGGTACCCAAATCCTTTCAGCCCTATACCGGGTTCCGTCTTCCAGAATATTAAGATGCTTCTCCGATCCTTTGGGTATTTCATCCTTTAAATTTCCCTCTTTTAAAACTCCTTGTTGTGTAGTGACCCGAACTTTTCCATGTTTATATATATTAATTGAGATTGATATTTACATGATTAAATGTTTCCAACATGTTAAGCAATCAAACTTGTTAAGACTTGATTAATTGAAATATGTTTCATATAGACAATTGACCACCCAAGTTGACCGGTGATTCACGAACGTTAAAACTTGTAAAAACTATATGATGACATATATATGGATATATATATATATATAGTTAACATGATACTATGATAAGTAAACATATCATTAAGTATATTAACAATGAACTACATATGTAAAAACAAGACTACTAACTTAATGATTTCGAAACGAGACATATATGTAACGATTATCGTTGTAACGACATTTAACTGTATATACATCATACTAAGATATATTATATATCATAATATCATGATAATATAATAATTTAAAATCTCATTTGTTATAATAAACAATGGGTTAACAACATTCAACAAGATCGTTAACCTAAAGGTTTCAAAACAACATTTACATGTAACGACTAACGATGACTTAACGACTCAGTTAAAATATATATACATGTAGTGTTTTAATATGTATTCATACACTTTTTAAAGACTTCAAGACACTTATCAAAATACTTCTACTTAACAAAAATGCTTACAATTACATCCTCGTTCAGTTTCATCAACAATTCTACTCGTATGCACCCGTATTCGTACTCGTACAATACACAGCTTTTAGATGTATGTACTATTGGTATATACACTCCAATGATCAGCTCTTAGCAGCCCATGTGAGTCACCTAACACATGTGGGAACCATCATTTGGCAACTAGCATGAAATATCTCATAAAATTACAAAAATATGAGTAATCATTCATGACTTATTTACGTGAAAACAAAATTACATATCCTTTATATCTAATCCATACACCAACGACCAAAAACACCTACAAACACTTTCATTCTTCAATTTTCTTCATCTAATTGATCTCTCTCAAGTTCTATCTTCAAGTTCTAAGTGTTCTTCATATATTTTACAAGTTCTAGTTACATAAAATCAAGAATACTTTCAAGTTTGCTAGCTCACTTCCAATATTGTAAGGTGATCATCCAACCTCAAGAAATCTTTGTTTATTACAGTAGGTTATCATTCTAATACAAGGTAATAATCATATTCAAACTTTGGTTCAATTTCTATAACTATAACAATCTTATTTCAAGTGATGGTCTTACTTGAACTTGTTTTCGTGTCATGATTCTGCTTCAAGAACTTCGAGCCATCCAAGGATCCGTTGAAGCTAGATCTATTTTTCTCTTTTCCAGTAGGTTTATCCAAGGAACTTAAGGTAGTAATGATGTTCATAACATCATTCGATTCATACATATAAAGCTATCTTATTCGAAGGTTTAAACTTGTAATCACTAGAACATAGTTTAGTTAATTCTAAACTTGTTCGCAAACAAAAGTTAATCCTTCTAACTTGATTTTTAAAATCAACTAAACACATGTTCTATATCTATATGATATGCTAACTTAATGATTTAAAACCTGGAAACACGAAAAACATCGTAAAACCGGATTTACGCCGTCGTAGTAACACCGCGGGCTGTTTTGGGTTAGTTAATTAAAAACTATGATAAACTTTGATTTAAAAGTTGTTATTCTGAGAAGATGATTTTTATTATGAACATGAAACTATATCCAAAAATTATGGTTAAACTCAAAGTGGAAGTATGTTTTCTAAAATGGTCATCTAGACGTCGTTCTTTCGACTGAAATGACTACCTTTACAAAAACGACTTGTAACTTATTTTTCCGACTATAAACCTATACTTTTTCTGTTTAGATTCATAAAATAGAGTTCAATATGAAACCATAGCAATTTGATTCACTCAAAACGGATTTAAAATGAAGAAGTTATGGGTAAAACAAGATTGGATAATTTTTCTCATTTTAGCTACGTGAAAATTGGTAACAAATCTATTCCAACCATAACTTAATTAACTTGTATTGTATATTATGTAATCTTGAGATACCATAGACACGTATACAATGTTTCGACCTATCATATCGACACATCTATATATATTTCGGAACAACCATAGACACTCTATATGTGAATGTTGGAGTTAGCTATACAGGGTTGAGGTTGATTCCAAAATATATATAGTTTGAGTTGTGATCAATACTGAGATACGTATACACTGGGTCATGGATTGATTCAAGATAATATTTATCGATTTATTTCTGTACATCTAACTGTGGACAACTAGTTGTAGGTTACTAACGAGGACAGCTGACTTAATAAACTTAAAACATCAAAATATATTAAAAGTGTTGTAAATATATTTTGAACATACTTTGATATATATGTATATATTGTTATAGGTTCGTGAATCAACCAGTGGCCAAGTCTTACTTCCCGACGAAGTAAAAATCTGTGAAAGTGAGTTATAGTCCCACTTTTAAAATCTAATATTTTTGGGATGAGAATACATGCAGGTTTTATAAATGATTTACAAAATAGACACAAGTACGTGAAACTACATTCTATGGTTGAATTATCGAAATCGAATATGCCCCTTTTTATTAAGTCTGGTAATCTAAGAATTAGGGAACAGACACCCTAATTGACGCGAATCCTAAAGATAGATCTATTGGGCCTAACAAACCCCATCCAAAGTACCGGATGCTTTAGTACTTCGAAATTTATATCATATCCGAAGGGTGTCCCGGAATGATGGGGATATTCTTATATATGTATCTTGTTAATGTCGGTTACCAGGTGTTCACCATATGAATGATTTTTATCTCTATGTATGGGATGTGTATTGAAATATGAAATCTTGTGGTCTATTATTATGATTTGATATATATAGGTTAAACCTATAACTCACCAACATTTTTGTTGACGTTTTAAGCATGTTTATTCTCAGGTGATTATTAAGAGCTTCCGCTGTCGTATACTTAAATAAGGACGAGATTTGGAGTCCATGCTTGTATGATATTGTGTAAAAACTGCATTCAAGAAACCTATTTTGTTGTAACATATTTGTATTGTAAACCATTATGTAATGGTCGTGTGTAAACAGGATATTTTAGATTATCATTAATTGATAATCTACGTAAAGCTTATTAAACCTTTATTTATGAAATAAAGGTTATGGTTTGTTTTAAAAATGAATGCAGTCTTTGAAAAACATCTCATATAGAGGTCAAAACCTCGCAACGAAATCAATTAATATGGAACGTTTTTAATCAATAAGAACGGGACATTTCAGTTGGTATCCGAGCGTTGGTCTTAGAGAACCAGAATTTTGCATTAGTGTGTCTTATCGAGTTTGTTAGGATGCATTAGTAAGTCTGGACTTCGACCATGTTTACTTGAAAAATGATTGCTTAACAAATTTTGTTGGAAACTATATATTTTTAACATGTGAATATTATGTGATATATTAATCTCTTAACGTGTTTGATATTATGTGATAGATGTCTACCTCTAGAACAAGTCCCATTGACTCACCTAATAATAATGAAGAGTCAAATGTAAATTGGAATGATTCGTGGACTAATTCACAAGTTCCCGAAGAGGAACCGGAAGAAGAGTCAGAACCGGAAGAAGAATCGGAACCGGAAGAAGAATCGGAACCGGATGAAGAAATAGAACTGGTGGAGGAAATAATAAAACGGTTAAGTAAAAGAAAATCCTCAACCAACCGACCAAGGCTAATTATGGTCAATGGTGTTTCCGCCAAGGAAGCAAAATATTGGGAGGATTATCAATTCTCCGATGAATCGGATTCCGACGAGAATTCCGATGATGTTATAGAAATTACCCCAACTGAATTTAAAAAGGCAAAAGAAAATAATAAGGGAAAGGGCATAAAAATAGAGAAATCTAATTCCAACCCCGATGAACTTTATATGTATCGTCAACCCCCGAAGTCCTTAAGTTGTAACAATGACCCGGGAACCTCTAAACCACCAGGTTTTTCTAAACCAATGTGGACAACGACGGCTCGTATTAGGGGAACATCATATATCCCTAGAAACTTGGCAAAACGAACCAAAACCGAAGAAGAAGAAACGAGCGAGTCGGAATGAGATAGTTGTATTCGTGTGGTGTAATATATGTAATATAGTGTTCTTATGCTTTATGATATATGTAAAAATTGCTTGTATTAATAAGTATTTTTTTATGAAACTAACTCTTGTCTATTTTACAGTTTAAAAACACAAAATGGATAGACAACCCAATATTTTAAGAGACCTACCCGGAGACATGATTGATGAAATCTTGTCTAAAGTCGGTCAGAATTCTTCGGCACAACTATTTAAGGCGAGATCAGTTTGTAAGACATTCGAAGAACGTTCCAAGAATGCCTTAGTTTATAAAAGGCTTTCGTTCGAAAGATGGGGGATATCACATTGGGAAATCCATAAGTTACGATGTGTTTACTTTGACGCATATATTGCGGGGAACCCAAATGCTATTTTACGCAATGGGTTAAGAAATTATTTTGACTCAATATATCCGAATATTGGACTTCGTGATTTAGAAAAAGCGGTTAACATGCAACATAAAGAAGCATGTTATGCTTACGGATTAGTAATGTTCGCTTCTCACCAAAGTGAGAACAAGAACATCGGGCTACAACTATTAAACAAAACGTTCCCACAAGTGACGGAGTCGGTAATTGGGGTAAGAAATGAGGTTTTTATATTGTTACGGGACTGTTGGACATTACGTAACCCTCGTCCCTTTGACGACGTTACAACACGATGTCTTATCAACGGCCATAACGGTTATGTTCCACAAGACCAAGGATGGGAAGTAATCCTAGTAAAACCAGAATGCATGACTTGTTTCTGGACGTATGAATTACGTGTCTTTATTGCCTTTGCTGAACGACTTGTGTACTAGCTAGAATTATCTTCACAACCATCTTGTATCAAATTTATTGTATGCTATATTTCATGCTATATGTAAAATAAGCGGTATTGTAAGTTTGTAAAATATTGTGTAAAAGTTTGAACGCGAAATATTATTATAATCAGTTTTTTATATAGAATTGTAGTAGTTGAATTGTATTATAGCTACTAAGTATGAACTTAACGGGTAGGTACTACCCGAATTTAAACTTATAAAAAGCTAATATGAAGAAAAAGCTTTTATAAATGAGTTCATATTATGCTACGAAATACTATTAACTACTCTTAATATTCTGTATGATTAACTTGTTCCATTTAACTATTTTGAAGGAAATGGCACCGACTACTCGACACACCGTGAATATGAATGAAGAGGAATTCCGTACTTTTCTAGCTTCAAACATAGCCGCAGTACAGGCTGCTCTACATACCAACAATAACCTTGGATCTAGCAGTATAGGAAATCGTGTAGGATGCACCTACAAAGAATTCACTGCCTGCAAACCTTTGGAATTTGATGGAACCGAAGGACCGATCGGATTGAAACGGTGGACCGAGAAGGTTGAATCGGTGTTTGCCATAAGTAAGTGTACTGAAGAGGACAAAGTGAAGTACGCTACGCATACCTTCATAGGTTCTGCGTTAACATGGTGGAATACCTATCTAGAGCAAGTGGGACAAGACGATGCGTACGCACTACCGTGGTCATCATTCAAGCACTTGATGAACGAGAAGTACCGTCCCAGAACCGAGGTCAATAAGCTCAAGACAGAACTTAGAGGGTTACGAACCCAAGGATTTGATATTACCACGTACGAAAGACGATTCACAGAATTGTGCCTATTGTGTCCGGGAGCATTCGAAGATGAGGAAGAGAAGATCGACGCGTTTGTGAAAGGATTACCGGAAAGAATCCAAGAAGATATAAGTTCACACGAGCCTGCCTCCATACAACAGGCATGTAGAATGGCTCACAAACTAGTGAACCAGATTGAAGAAAGAATTAAAGAACAGACTGCTGAAGAGGCCAATGTGAAGCAAGTCAAAAGAAAGTGGGAGGAAAACGGTGATAAGAATCACCAATACAACAACAACAACAACAATTACAACAATAATCGCAACAATTATCCCAACAATCGCAACATCAATCGCAACTACAACAAACGGCCCAACAACAACAACAACAACAACAACAACAACAACAGCAACTACAACAATCATCCCAACAACAATAATAACCGCAACAACAACAACAACAATCAGAAGCAGCTATGCCAAAGGTGTGAAAAGTATCACTCGGGGTTCTGCACCAAATTTTGCAACAAGTGTAAAAGAAATGGTCATAGCGCGGCGAAGTGTGAGGTCTACGGACCAGGGTTAATAGAACGAAAGGAACAAATGGTGTCGGAACGAGTAATGGTGGAGCAAGTAGTGTCGGAGCAAGTTATGCCAATGTAGTTTGTTATAAATGTGGAAAACCGGGCCACATTATTAGAAATTGCCCGAACCAGGAGAACACGAATGGACAAGGCCGTGGAAGAGTTTTCAATATTAATGCGGCAGAGGCACAGGAAGACCCGGAGCTTGTTACGGGTACGTTTCTTATTGACAATAAATCTGCTTACGTTTTATTTGATTCGGGTGCGGATAGAAGCTATATGAGTAGAGATTTTTGTGCTAAATTAAGTTGTCCATTGACGCCTTTGGATAGTAAATTTTTACTCGAATTAGCAAATGGTAAATTAATTTCAGCAGATAATATATGTCGGAATCGAGAAATTAAACTGGTTAGCGAAACATTTAAGATTGATTTGATACCAGTAGAGTTAGGGAGTTTTGATGTGATAATCGGTATGGACTGGTTGAAAGAAGTGAAAGCAGAGATCGTTTGTTACAAAAATGCAATTCGCATTATACGAGAAAAAGGAAAACCCTTAATGGTGTACGGAGAAAAGGGCAACACGAAGCTACATCTTATTAGTAATTTGAAGGCACAAAAACTAATAAGAAAAGGTTGCTATGCTGTTCTAGCACACGTCGAGAAAGTACAAACTGAAGAAAAGAGCATCAATGATGTTCCCATTGCAAAAGAATTTCCCGATGTATTTCCGAAAGAATTACCGGGATTACCCCCACATCGATCCGTTGAATTTCAAATAGATCTTGTACCAGGAGCTGCACCAATAGCTCGTGCTCCTTACAGACTCGCACCCAGCGAGATGAAAGAACTACAAAGCCAATTACAAGAACTTTTAGAGCGTGGTTTCATTCGACCAAGCACATCACCGTGGGGAGCTCCTGTTTTGTTTGTCAAGAAGAAAGATGGTACATTCAGGTTGTGTATCGACTACCGAGAGTTGAACAAACTTACCATCAAGAACCGCTACCCACTACCGAGAATCGATGACTTATTTGATCAACTACAAGGCTCGTCTGTTTATTCAAAGATTGACTTACGTTCCGGGTATCATCAAATGCGGGTGAAAGAAGATGATATTCCAAAGACTGCTTTCAGAACACGTTACGGTCATTACGAGTTTATGGTCATGCCGTTTGGTTTAACTAATGCACCAGCTGTGTTCATGGACCTTATGAACCGAGTGTGTGGACCATACCTTGACAAGTTTGTCATTGTTTTCATTGATGACATACTTATTTACTCAAAGAATGACCAAGAACACGGTGAACATTTGAGAAAGGTGTTAGAAGTATTGAGGAAGGAAGAATTGTACGCTAAGTTTTCAAAGTGTGCATTTTGGTTGGAAGAAGTTCAATTCCTCGGTCACATAGTGAACAAAGAAGGTATTAAGGTGGATCCGGCAAAGATAGAAACTGTTGAAAAGTGGGAAACCCCGAAAACTCCGAAACACATACGCCAGTTTTTAGGACTAGCTGGTTACTACAGAAGGTTCATCCAAGACTTTTCTAGAATAGCAAAACCCTTGACTGCATTAACGCATAAAGGGAAGAAATTTGAATGGAATGATGAACAAGAGAAAGCGTTTCAGTTATTGAAGAAAAAGCTATAACTACGGCACCTATATTGTCATTGCCTGAAGGGAATGATGATTTTGTGATTTATTGTGATGCATCAAAGCAAGGTCTCGGTTGTGTATTAATGCAACGAACGAAGGTGATTGCTTATGCGTCTAGACAATTGAAGATTCACGAACAAAATTATACGACGCATGATTTGGAATTAGGCGCGGTTGTTTTTGCATTAAAGACTTGGAGGCACTACTTATATGGGGTCAAAAGTATTATATATACCGACCACAAAAGTCTTCAACACATATTTAATCAGAAACAACTGAATATGAGGCAGCGTAGGTGGATTGAATTATTGAATGATTACGACTTTGAGATTCGTTACCACCCGGGGAAGGCAAATGTGGTAGCCGATGCCTTGAGCAGGAAGGACAGAGAACCCATTCGAGTAAAATCTATGAATATAATGATTCATAATAACATTACTACTCAAATAAAGGAGGCGCAACAAGGAGTTTTAAAAGAGGGAAATTTAAAGGATGAAATACCCAAAGGATCGGAGAAGCATCTTAATATTCGGGAAGACGGAACCCGGTATAGGGCTGAAAGGATTTGGGTACCAAAATTTGGAGATATGAGAGAAATGGTACTTAGAGAAGCTCATAAAACTAGATACTCAATACATCCTGGAACGGGGAAGATGTACAAGGATCTCAAGAAACATTTTTGGTGGCCGGGTATGAAAGCCGATGTTGCTAAATACGTAGGAGAATGTTTGACGTGTTCTAAGGTCAAAGCTGAGCATCAGAAACCATCAGGTCTACTTCAACAACCCGAAATCCCGGAATGGAAATGGGAAAACATTACCATGGATTTCATCACTAAATTGCCAAGGACTGCAAGTGGTTTTGATACTATTTGGGTAATAGTTGATCGTCTCACCAAATCAGCACACTTCCTGCCAATAAGAGAAGATGACAAGATGGAGAAGTTAGCACGACTGTATTTGAAGGAAGTCGTCTCCAGACATGGAATACCAATCTCTATTATCTCTGATAGGGATGGTAGATTTATTTCAAGATTCTGGCAGACATTACAGCAAGCATTAGGAACTCGTCTAGACATGAGTACTGCCTATCATCCACAAACTGATGGGCAGAGCGAAAGGACGATACAAACGCTTGAAGACATGCTACGAGCATGTGTTATTGATTTCGGAAACAGTTGGGATCGACATCTACCGTTATCAGAATTTTCCTACAACAACAGCTACCATTCAAACATTGAGATGGCGCAGTTTGAAGCACTTTATTGTAGAAAGTGTAGGTCTACGATTTGTTGGAGTGAAGTGGGGGATAGACAGATTACGGGTCCGAAGATTATACAAGAAACTACCGAGAAGATCATCCAAATTCAACAACGGTTGAAAACCGCCCAAAGTCGACAAAAGAGCTACGCTGACATTAAAAGAAAAGATATAGAATTTGAAATTGGAGAGATGGTCATGCTTAAAGTTGCACCTTGGAAAGGCGTTGTTCGATTTGGTAAACGAGGGAAATTAAATCCAAGGTATATTGGACCATTCAAGATTATTGATCGTGTCGGACCAGTAGCTTACCGACTAGAGTTACCTCAACAACTCGCGGCTGTACATAACACTTTCCACGTCTCGAATTTGAAGAAATGTTTTGCTAAAGAAGATCTCACTATTCCGTTAGATGAAATCCAAATCAACGAAAAACTTCAAATCATCGAAGAACCCGTCGAAATAATGGATCGTGAGGTTAAAAGACTTAAGCAAAACAAGATACCAATTGTTAAGGTTCGATGGAATGCTCGTAGAGGACCCGAGTTCACCTGGGAGCGTGAAGATCAGATGAAAAAGAAATACCCGCATCTATTTCCAGAAGATTCGTCAACACCTTCAACAGCTTAAAATTTCGGGACGAAATTTATTTAACGGGTAGGTACTGTAGTGACCCGAACTTTTCCATGTTTATATATATTAATTGAGATTGATATTTACATGATTAAATGTTTCCAACATGTTAAGCAATCAAACTTGTTAAGACTTGATTAATTGAAATATGTTTCATATAGACAATTGACCACCCAAGTTGACCGGTGATTCACGAACGTTAAAACTTGTAAAAACTATATGATGACATATATATGGATATATATATATATATATAGTTAACATGATACTATGATAAGTAAACATATCATTAAGTATATTAACAATGAACTACATATGTAAAAACAAGACTACTAACTTAATGATTTCGAAACGAGACATATATGTAACGATTATCGTTGTAACGACATTTAACTGTATATACATCATACTAAGATATATTATATATCATAATATCATGATAATATAATAATTTAAAATCTCATTTGTTATAATAAACAATGGGTTAACAACATTCAACAAGATCGTTAACCTAAAGGTTTCAAAACAACATTTACATGTAACGACTAACGATGACTTAACGACTCAGTTAAAATGTATATACATGTAGTGTTTTAATATGTATTCATACAATTTTTAAAGACTTCAAGACACTGATCAAAATACTTCTACTTAACAAAAATGCTTACAATTACATCCTCGTTCAGTTTCATCAACAATTCTACTCGTATGCACCCGTATTCGTACTCGTACAATACACAGCTTTTAGATGTATGTACTATTGGTATATACACTCCAATGATCAGCTCTTAGCAGCCCATGTGAGTCACCTAACACATGTGGGAACCATCATTTGGCAACTAGCATGAAATATCTCATAAAATTACAAAAATATGAGTAATCATTCATGACTTATTTACATGAAAACAAAATTACATATCCTTTATATCTAATCCATACACCAACGACCAAAAACACCTACAAACACTTTCATTCTTCAATTTTCTTCATCTAATTGATCTCTCCCAAGTTCTATCTTCAAGTTCTAAGTGTTCTTCATATATTTTACAAGTTCTAGTTACATAAAATCAAGAATACTTTCAAGTTTGCTAGCTCACTTCCAATCTTGTAAGGTGATCATCCAACCTCAAGAAATCTTTGTTTCTTACAGTAGGTTATCATTCTAATACAAGGTAATAATCATATTCAAACTTTGGTTCAATTTCTATAACTATAACAATCTTATTTCAAGTGATGGTCTTACTTGAACTTGTTTTCGTGTCATGATTCTGCTTCAAGAACTTCGAGCCATCCAAGGATCCGTTGAAGCTAGATCTATTTTTCTCTTTTCCAGTAGGTTTATCCAAGGAACTTAAGGTAGTAATGATGTTCATAACATCATTCGATTCATACATATAAAGCTATCTTATTCGAAGGTTTAAACTTGTAATCACTAGAACATAGTTTAGTTAATTCTAAACTTGTTCGCAAACAAAAGTTAATCCTTCTAACTTGATTTTTAAAATCAACTAAACACATGTTCTATATCTATATGATATGCTAACTTAATGATTTAAAACCTGGAAACACGAAAAACATCGTAAAACCGGATTTACGCCGTCGTAGTAACACCGCGGGCTGTTTTGGGTTAGTTAATTAAAAACTATGATAAACTTTGATTTAAAAGTTGTTATTCTGAGAAGATGATTTTTATTATGAACATGAAACTATATCCAAAAATTATGGTTAAACTCAAAGTGGAAGTATGTTTTCTAAAATGGTCATCTAGACGTCGTTCTTTCGACTGAAATGACTACCTTTACAAAAACGACTTGTAACTTATTTTTCCGACTATAAACCTATACTTTTTCTGTTTAGATTCATAAAATAGAGTTCAATATGAAACCATAGCAATTTGATTCACTCAAAACGGATTTAAAATGAAGAAGTTATGGGTAAAACAAGATTGGATAATTTTTCTCATTTTAGCTACGTGAAAATTGGTAACAAATCTATTCCAACCATAACTTAATTAACTTGTATTGTATATTATGTAATCTTGAGATACCATAGACACGTATACAATGTTTCGACCTATCATATCGACACATCTATATATATTTCGGAACAACCATAGACACTCTATATGTGAATGTTGGAGTTAGCTATACAGGGTTGAGGTTGATTCCAAAATATATATAGTTTGAGTTGTGATCAATACTGAGATACGTATACACTGGGTCATGGATTGATTCAAGATAATATTTATCGATTTATTTCTGTACATCTAACTGTGGACAACTAGTTGTAGGTTACTAACGAGGACAGCTGACTTAATAAACTTAAAACATCAAAATATATTAAAAGTGTTGTAAATATATTTTGAACATACTTTGATATATATGTATATATTGTTATAGGTTCGTGAATCAACCAGTGGCCAAGTCTTACTTCCCGACGAAGTAAAAATCTGTGAAAGTGAGTTATAGTCCCACTTTTAAAATCTAATATTTTTGGGATGAGAATACATGCAGGTTTTATAAATGATTTACAAAATAGACACAAGTACGTGAAACTACATTCTATGGTTGAATTATCGAAATCGAATATGCCCCTTTTTATTAAGTCTGGTAATCTAAGAATTAGGGAACAGACACCCTAATTGACGCGAATCCTAAAGATAGATCTATTGGGCCTAACAAACCCCATCCAAAGTACCGGATGCTTTAGTACTTCGAAATTTATATCATATCCGAAGGGTGTCCCGGAATGATGGGGATATTCTTATATATGTATCTTGTTAATGTCGGTTACCAGGTGTTCACCATATGAATGATTTTTATCTCTATGTATGGGATGTGTATTGAAATATGAAATCTTGTGGTCTATTATTATGATTTGATATATATAGGTTAAACCTATAACTCACCAACATTTTTGTTGACGTTTTAAGCATGTTTATTCTCAGGTGATTATTAAGAGCTTCCGCTGTCGTATACTTAAATAAGGACGAGATTTGGAGTCCATGCTTGTATGATATTGTGTAAAAACTGCATTCAAGAAACCTATTTTGTTGTAACATATTTGTATTGTAAACCATTATGTAATGGTCGTGTGTAAACAGGATATTTTAGATTATCATTAATTGATAATCTACGTAAAGCTTATTAAACCTTTATTTATGAAATAAAGGTTATGGTTTGTTTTAAAAATGAATGCAGTCTTTGAAAAACATCTCATATAGAGGTCAAAACCTCGCAACGAAATCAATTAATATGGAACGTTTTTAATCAATAAGAACGGAACATTTCATGTTGCGCCTCCTTTATTTGAGTAGTAATGTTATTATGAATCATTATATTCATAGATTTTACTCGAATGGGTTCTCTGTCCTTCCTGCTCAAGGCATCGGCTACCACATTTGCCTTCCCCGGGTGGTAACGAATCTCAAAGTCGTAATCATTCAATAATTCAATCCACCTACGCTGCCTCATATTCAGTTGTTTCTGATTAAATATGTGTTGAAGACTTTTGTGGTCGGTATATATAATACTTTTGACCCCATATAAGTAGTGCCTCCAAGTCTTTAATGCAAAAACAACCTCGCCTAATTCCAAATCATGCGTCGTATAATTTTGTTCGTGAATCTTCAATTGTCTAGACGCATAAGCAATCACCTTCGTTCGTTGCATTAATACACAACCGAGACCTTGCTTTGATGCATCACAATAAATCACAAAATCATCATTCCCTTCAGGCAATGACAATATAGGTGCCGTAGTTAGCTTTTTCTTCAATAACTGAAACGCTTTCTCTTGTTCATCATTCCATTCAAATTTCTTCCCTTTATGCGTTAATGCAGTCAAGGGTTTTGCTATTCTGGAAAAGTCTTGGATGAACCTTCTGTAGTAACCAGCTAGTCCTAAAAACTGGCGTATGTGTTTTGGAGTTTTCGGGGTTTCCCACTTTTCAACAGTTTCTATCTTTGCCGGATCCACCTTAATACCTTCTTTGTTCACTATGTGACCGAGGAATTGAACTTCTTCCAACCAAAATGCACACTTTGAAAACTTAGCGTACAATTCTTCCTTCCTCAATACTTCTAACACCTTTCTCAAATGTTCACCGTGTTCTTGGTCATTCTTTGAGTAAATAAGTATGTCATCAATGAAAACAATGACAAACTTGTCAAGGTATGGTCCACACACTCGGTTCATAAGGTCCATGAACACAGCTGGTGCATTAGTTAAACCAAACGGCATGACCATAAACTCGTAATGACCGTAACGTGTTCTGAAAGCAGTCTTTGGAATATCATCTTCTTTCGCCCGCATTTGATGATACCCGGAACGTAAGTCAATCTTTGAATAAACAGACGAGTCTTGTAGTTGATCAAATAAGTCATCGATTCTCGGTAGTGGGTAGCGGTTCTTGATGGTAAGTTTGTTCAACTCTCGGTAGTCGATACACAACCTGAATGTACCATCTTTCTTCTTGACAAACAAAACAGGAGCTCCCCACGGTGATGTGCTTGGTCGAATGAAACCACGCTCTAAAAGTTCTTGTAATTGGCTTTGCAGTTCTTTCATCTCGCTGGGTGCGAGTCTGTAAGGAGCACGAGCTATTGGTGCAGCTCCTGGTACAAGATCTATTTGAAATTCAACGGATCGATGTGGGGGTAATCCCGGTAATTCTTTAGGAAATACATCGGGAAATTCTTTTGCGACGGGAACATCATTGATGCTCTTTTCTTCAGTTTGTACTTTCTCGACGTGTGCTAGAACAGCATAGCAACCTTTTCTTATTAGTTTTTGTGCCTTCAAATTACTAATAAGGTGTAGCTTCGTGTTGCCCTTTTCTCCGTACACCATTAAGGGTTTTCCTTTTTCTCGTATAATGCGAATTGCATTTTTGTAACAAACGATCTCTGCTTTCACTTCTTTCAACCAGTCCATACCGATTATCACATTAAAACTCCCTAACTCTACTGGTATCAAATCAATCTTAAATGTTTCGCTAACCAGTTTAATTTCTCGATTCCGACATATATTATCTGCTGAAATTAATTTACCATTTGCTAATTCGAGTAAAAATTTACTATCCAAAGGTGTCAATGGACAACTTAATTTAGCACAAAAATCTCTACTCATATAGCTTCTATCCGCACCCGAATCAAATAAAACGTAAGCAGATTTATTGTCAATAAGAAACGTACCCGTAACAAGCTCCGGGTCTTCCTGTGCCTCTGCCGCATTAATATTGAAAACTCTTCCACGGCCTTGTCCATTCGTGTTCTCCTGGTTCGGGCAATTTCTAATAATGTGGCCCGGTTTTCCACATTTATAACAAACTACATTGGCATAACTTGCTCCGACACTACTTGCTCCGCCATTACTCGTTCCGACACCATTTGTTCCTTTCGTTCTATTAACCCCTGGTCCGTAGACCTCACACTTCGCCGCGCTATGACCATTTCTTTTACATTTGTTGCAAAATTTGGTGCAGAACCCCGAGTGATTCTTTTCACACCTTTGGCATAGCTGCTTCTGATTGTTGTTGTTGTTGCGGTTATTATTGTTGTTGGGATGATTGTTGTAGTTGCTGTTGTTGTTGTTGTTGTTGTTGTTGTTGGGCCGTTTGTTGTAGTTGCGATTGATGTTGCAATTGTTGGGATAATTGTTGCGATTATTGTTGTAATTGCTGTTGTTGTTGTATTGGTGATTCTTATCACCGTTTTCCTCCCACTTTCTTTTGACTTGCTTCACATTGGCCTCTTCAGCAGTCTGTTCTTTAATTCTTTCTTCAATTTGGTTCACGAGTTTGTGAGCCATTCTACATGCCTGTTGTATGGAGGCGGGCTCGTGTGAACTTATATCTTCTTGGATTCTTTCCGGTAATCCTTTCACAAACGCGTCGATCTTCTCTTCCTCATCTTCGAATGCTCCCGGACACAATAGGCACAATTCTGTGAATCGTCTTTCGTACGTGGTAATATCAAATCCTTGGGTTCGTAACCCTCTAAGTTCTGTCTTGAGCTTATTGACCTCGGTTCTGGGATGGTACTTCTCGTTCATCAAGTGCTTGAATGCTGACCACGGTAGTGCGTACGCATCGTCTTGTCCCACTTGCTCTAGATAGGTATTCCACCATGTTAACGCAGAACCTGTGAAGGTATGCATAGCGTACTTTACTTTGTCCTCTTCAGTACACTTACTTATGGCAAACACCGATTCGACCTTCTCGGTCCACCGTTTCAATCCGATCGGTCCTTCGGTTCCATCAAATTCCAAAGGTTTGCAGGCAGTGAATTCTTTGTAGGTGCATCCTACACGATTTCCTGTACTGCTAGGTCCAAGGTTATTGTTGGTATGTAGCGCAGCCTGTACTGCGGCTATGTTTGAAGCTAGAAAAGTACGGAATTCCTCTTCATTCATATTCACGGTGTGTCGAGTAGTCGGTGCCATTTCCTTCAAAATAGTTAAATGGAACAAGTTAATCATACAGAATATTAAGAGTAGTTAATAGTATTTCGTAGCATAATATGAACTCATTTATAAAAGCTTTTTCTTCATATTAGCGTTTTATAAGTTTAAATTCGGGTAGTACCTACCCGTTAAGTTCATACTTAGTAGCTAATATACAATTCAACTACTACAATTCTATATGAAAACTGATTATAATAATATTTCGCGTTCAAACTTTTATACAATATTTTACAAACTTACAATACCGCTTATTTTACATAAAGCATGAAATATAGCACACAATAACTTTGATACAAGATAGTTGTGAAGATAATTCTAGCTAGTACACAAGTCGTTCAGCAAAGGCAATAAAGACACGTAATTCATACGTCCAGAAACAAGTCATGCATTCTGGTTTTACTAGGACTACTTCCCATCCTTGGTCTTGTGCAACATAACCGTTATGGCCGTTGATAAGACAGCGTGTTGTAACGTCGTCAAAGGGACGAGGGTTACGTAATGTCCAACAGTCCCGTAATAATCTAAAAACCTCATTTCTTACCCCAATTACCGACTCCGTCACTTGTGGGAACGTTTTGTTTAATAGTTGTAGCCCGATGTTCTTGTTCTCACTTTGGTGAGAAGCGAGCATTACTAATCCGTAAGCATAACATGCTTCTTTATGTTGCATGTTAGCCACTTTTTCTAAATCACGAAGTCCAATATTCGGATATATTGAGTCAAAATAATTTCTTAACCCATTGCGTAAAATAGCATTTGGGTTCCCCGCAATATATGCGTCAAAGTAAACACATCGTAACTTATGGATTTCCCAATGTGATATCCCCCATCTTTAGAACGAAAGCCTTTTATAAACCAAGGCATTCTTGGAACGTTCTTCGAATGTCTTACAAACTGATCTCGCCTTAAATAGTTGTGCCGAAGAATTCTGACCGACTCTAGACAAGATTTCATCAATCATGTCTCCGGGTAGGTCTCTTAAAATATTAGGTTGTCTATCCATTTTGTGTTTTTATACTGTAAAATAGACAAGAGTTAGATTCATAAAAAAAATACTTATTAATCGAAGCAATTTTTACATATATCATAAAGCATAAGCACACTATATTACATATATTACACCACATGAATACAACTATCTTATTCCAACTCGCTTGTTTCTTCTTCTTCGGTTTTGGTTCGTTTTGCCAAGTTTCTAGGGATATATGATGTTCCCCTAATACGAGCCGTCGTAATCCACATTGGTTTAGAAAAACCTGGTGGTTTAGAGGTTCCCGGGTCATTGTTACAACTTAAGGACTTCGGGGGTTGACGATACATATATAGTTCATCGGGGTTGGAATTAGATTTCTCTATTTTTATGCCCTTTCCCTTATTATTTTCTTTTGCCTTTTTAAATTCAGTTGGGGTAATTTCTATAACATCATCGGAATTCTCGTCGGAATCCGATTCATCGGAGAATTGGTAATCCTCCCAATATTTTGCTTCCTTGGCGGAAACACCATTGACCATAATTAACCTTGGTCGGTTGGTTGAGGATTTTCTTTTACTTAACCGTTTTATTATTTCCCCCACCGGTTCTATTTCTTCATCCGGTTCCGATTCTTCTTCCGGTTCTGATTCTTCTTCCGGTTCCGACTCTTCTTCCGGTTCCTCTTCGGGAACTTGTGAATCAGTCCACGAATCATTCCAATTTACATTTGACTCTTCATTATTATTAGGTGAGTCAATGGGACTTGTTCTAGAGGTAGACATCTATCACATAATATCAAACGCGTTAAGAGATTAATATATCACATAATATTCACATGTTAAAAATATATAGTTTCCAACAAAATTTGTTAAGCAATCATTTTTCAAGTAAACACGGTCGAAGTCCAGACTCACTAATGTATCCTAACAAACTCGATAAGACACACTAATGAAAAATTCTGGTTCTCTAAGACCAACGCTCGGATACCAACTGAAATGTCCCGTTCTTATTGATTAAAAACGTTCCATATTAATTGATTTCGTTGCGAGGTTTTGACCTCTATATGAGACATTTTTCAAAGACTGCATTCATTTTTAAAACAAACCATAACCTTTATTTCATAAATAAAGGTTTAAAAAGCTTTACGTAGATTATCAAATAATGATAATCTAAAATATCCTGTTTACACACGACCATTACATAATGGTTTACAATACAAATATGTTACATCGAAATCAGTTTCTTGAATGCAGTTTTTACACAATATCATACAAACATGGACTCCAAATCTTGTCCTTATTTTAGTATGCAACAGCGGAAGCTCTTAATATTCACCTGAGAATAAACATGCTTTAAACGTCAACAAAAATGTTGGTGAGTTATAGGTTTAACCTATATATATCAAATCGTAACAATAGACCACAAGATTTCATATTTCAATACACATCCCATACATAGAGATAAAAATCATTCATATGGTGAACACCTGGTAACCGACATTAACAAGATGCATATATAAGAATATCCCCATCATTCCGGGACACCCTTCGGATATGATATAAATTTCGAAGTACTAAAGCATCCGGTACTTTGGATGGGGCTTGTTGGGCCCGATAGATCTATCTTTAGGATTCGCGTCAATTAGGGTGTCTGTTCCCTAATTCTTAGATTACCAGACTTAATAAAAAGGGGCATATTCAATTTCGATAATTCAACCATAGAATGTAGTTTCACGTACTTGTGTCTATTTTGTAAATCATTTATAAAACCTGCATGTATTCTCATCCCAAAAATATTAGATTTTAAAAGTGGGACTATAACTCACTTTCACAGATTTTTACTTCGTCGGGAAGTAAGACTTGGCCACTGGTTGATTCACGAACCTATAACAATATATACATATATATCAAAGTATGTTCAAAATATATTTACAACACTTTTAATATATTTTGATGTTTTAAGTTTATTAAGTCAGCTGTCCTCGTTAGTAACCTACAACTAGTTGTCCACAGTTAGATGTACAGAAATAATTCGATAAATATTATCTTGAATCAATCCACGACCCAGTGTATACGTATCTCAGTATTGATCACAACTCAAACTATATATATTTTGGAATCAACCTCAACCCTGTATAGCTAACTCCAACATTCACATATAGAGTGTCTATGGTTGTTCCGAAATATATATAGATGTGTCGACATGATAGGTCGAAACATTGTATACGTTTCTATGGTATCTCAAGATTACATAATATACAATACAAGTTGATTAAGTTATGGTTGGAATAGATTTGTTACCAATTTTCACGTAGCTAAAATGAGAAAAATTATCCAATCTTGTTTTACCCATAACTTCTTCATTTTAAATCCGTTTTGAGTGAATCAAATTGCTATGGTTTCATATTGAACTCTATTTTATGAATCTAAACAGAAAAGTATAGGTTTATAGTCGGAAAAATAAGTTACAAGTCTTTTTTGTAAAGGTAGTCATTTCAGTCGAAAGAACGACGTCTAGATGACCATTTTAGAAAACATACTTCCACTTTGAGTTTAATCATAATTTTTGGATATAGTTTCATGTTCATAATAAAAATCATTTTCTCAGAATAACAACTTTAAAATCAAAGTTTATCATAGTTTTTAATTAACTAACCCAAAACAGCCCGCGGTGTTACTACGACGGCGTAAATCCGGTTTTACGGTGTTTTTCGTGTTTCCAGGTTTTAAATCATTAAGTTAGCATATCATATAGATATAGAACATGTGTTTAGTTGATTTTAAAAGTCAAGTTAGAAGGATTAACTTTTGTTTGCGAACAAGTTTAGAATTAACTAAACTATGTTCTAGTGATTACAAGTTTAAACCTTCGAATAAGATAGCTTTATATGTATGAATCGAATGATGTTATGAACATCATTACTACCTTAAGTTCCTTGGATAAACCTACTGGAAAAGAGAAAAATGGATCTAGCTTCAATGGATCCTTGGATGGCTCGAAGTTCTTGAAGCAGAATCATGACACGAAAACAAGTTCAAGTAAGATCATCACTTGAAATAAGATTGTTATAGTTATAGAAATTGAACCAAAGTTTGAATATGATTATTACCTTGAATTAGAATGATAACCTACTGTAAGAAACAAAGATTTCTTGAGGTTGGATGATCACCTTACAAGATTGGAAGTGAGCTAGCAAACTTGAAAGTATTCTTGATTTTATGAAACTAGAACTTTTGGAATTTATGAAGAACACTTAGAACTTGAAGATAGAACTTGAGAGAGATCAATTAGATGAATAAAATTGAAGAATGAAAGTGTTTGTAGGTGTTTTTGGTCGTTGGTGTATGGATTAGATATAAAGGATATGTAATTTTGTTTTCATGTAAATAAGTCATGAATGATTACTCATATTTTTGTAATTTTATGAGATATTTCATGCTAGTTGCCAAATGATGGTTCCCACATGTGTTAGGTGACTCACATGGGCTGCTAAGAGCTGATCATTGGAGTGTATATACCAATAGTACATACATCTAAAAGCTGTGTATTGTACGAGTACGAATACGGGTGCATACGAGTAGAATTGTTGATGGAACTGAACGAGGATGTAATTGTAAGCATTTTTGTTAAGTAGAAGTATTTTGATAAGTGTATTTAAGTCTTTCAAAAGTGTATAAATACATATTAAAACACTACATGTATATACATTTTAACTGAGTCGTTAAGTCATCGTTAGTCGTTACATGTAAGTGTTGTTTTGAAACCTTTAGGTTAACGATCTTGTTAAATGTTGTTAACCCAATGTTTATAATATCAAATGAGATTTTAAATTATTATATTATCATGATATTATCATGTATGAATATCTCTTAATATGATATATATACATTAAATGTCTTTACAACGATAATCGTTACATATATGTCTCGTTTAAAAATCATTAAGTTAGTAGTCTTGTTTTTACATATGTAGTTCATTGTTAATATACTTAATGATATGTTTACTTATCATAGTATCATGTTAACTATATATATATATATCCATATATATGTCATCATATAGTTTTTACAAGTTTTAACGTTCGTGAATCACCGGTCAACTTGGGTGGTCAATTGTCTATATGAAACATATTTCAATTAATCAAGTCTTAACAAGTTTGATTGCTTAACATGTTGGAAACATTTAATTATGTAAATATCAATCTCAATTAATATATATAAACATGGAAAAGTTCGGGTCACTACATGTGCAACTAGAACATACACTGCACAATCAAATGTCTTAATGGTGTGAAATATTTGGCTCTTGGCCAAGATCAAGTTGTAGAGGAGAATATTTATGACTTGCACTTGATCTAATGCGAATTAATGTCGCAGCATGTGAATTTGCATGACTCCATATAAATATTGGGAGTTTTGTACTCATTATCAATTGTCTAGCTAATAGTTGAAAGCGTTTAATCATTGATTCAGCTAAACCAATTTTTATTTTTACTTTTTATGCACAAGAGTCACTGGATGTTCAACAACAATCCCTATAGATATATAATAATCATTAAATGCTTGAGATGTTAACTCACCAGCATTATCAAGTCTCACCCTTTTAGTGGTGTAATCGGAAAATTGCTCTTAATTAAATAATTTGAGCAAGAAACTTTCCTAATGTCACATTTCGATTTGATAATAAACAAATATGAGACCATCTGTTAGATGCGTCTATTAGAACCATGAAATGTCTAAATGGTCCACATGGTGGATAAATCTATCCACATATCTCACCTTGAATTCTTTAACATTTGTGATTCCTTTTCTCAATATACTTTTCATTAATCACCATATGTGCTTTCCATTAATCACCATATGTGTTTTTTCATCATATATCCTTTTTACCATATGCGTTTTTAATCATATGCGCTATGTTTTTTTTTCACCATATGCGCTTTTAATCATATGCGCTTTTCATCATATGCGCTGCGCTTTTCATCATATTCGCTTTTTATCATATGCGCTTATCATATGCGTTGCGCTTTTCATCACATGCGCTTTTCATCATATGCGCTTTTATAATATGCGTTTTTTATCATATGCGTCTTTTATGTGAATAGTAAATTAATTAATTTCGTTTTACTATTCATATGAATTAATTTTGATTTACTATTTTGTTAATTGAGTAATATATATACATCATATATATATTTTATTTGGTGTATATGTGTGTGACTCCGAAGGCTCAAATGAATTTGACCATATAGTTATATGTTGTACCTTGCACATTAATTTTCAGTAGAAGCTTTAGATGCATATTTTTTTTTTATCAAAAGCATCTTCGGTATACTATGATCTCATATTTCTTCAAGAATCTGTCATAATTTAAATAACATATGTATGACTGTTTATTTTTGGGAAATTGTTTCAGGTATTTTTTATCTTGCTAATAATGCACTCTCAAATTTGTCTACCCCTTCTAATTTGATATTTTTTTTTTCATTATTGAATTATTTATATATCAACTTTCTGGTGCTCCAAATTTCATTTTCGTTTCACAAAAAAGTAAATAATAAATTCCTTCAGTTGTTTATGTCCATGATAGAAGAGGGGAAATAGTAAATATAAGTTTTTAAGTAAATAAGAGCCTGAATTAATTCGACAATGTCTAAATGTTTTCATCACTTGATGAACAATTCTATTGAATCAAATGGCACACTTCATCAACTCATATTCACATGTACGTAACATATAATGTATTTAGCTTCCGACTCTTGTGAAAAAGTAAAAATTAAAAGATTAGTTAATAGTATACCATACAGAGTATATCACATTATCTAAGAAGATATAACATGATCAGCCCTACTTCAATTGTTTATTAATTTATATTAATTAATATTTGATCAATAATTATACTCCAATAATTTATAATCTATAATTTAATTAACTTGAACGACATAAGAGCTAGCCGGCCTTATCCGGTCGTGTAACGCCAAAAACTTTGTTCACCGTTTTCAAATGATCCTATTTACTGTTACCATTACTAGATAGCAATATGAATAAGTAATTATTACTTTCTCCATTAATTAACATACAACTTTTCATTTAATATTATTATTTCCCCCAATTATTATAATATTATATATATATTTAAATTATCAATTTTTAAGAAAAATAATTACTCCATACGGAGTAAAAAAATAAATGACACCACAATTCAGCCTCATCTAATACATTCGATATTTTGATCAATTATTTTGTAAAAACTCTCTAGTCTGTTGGAGGTTGAATTGAGATTTCGTGTAGGGTAAAATAATCGATAGCCGGATAAATCACTGAATCGTGGTATCATTTTCCGAAAGTAATTATTCGACCCTTATTGCCTGGGTTACACGAATATCACTTTGGGATAAGACAGAGATTAGTTATTGTTATTGGCAGTAAACAAGAATTATTTTGCATAAGAGTATTAAGGTGTTTTTCGTATTGATCGGAATTAATCTCGACCCATGGTACCGTGTTATCAAATGACGTGTTGCGTACATAAAGTACTGTGTTGTCAAATGACGTGTTGTGTACAATCATGAGGTCTTATTAACATAAATATAAATGTTAGTGAAGTTAATAAGAGTTAGATTACAGAAAATATAATTCAGGCGGTATAACCGACCATATATAACTTAAATAACATAAATATAAATGTTAGTGAAGTTAATAAGAGTTAGATTACAGAAAATATAATTCAGGCGGTATAACCGGCCATATATAACTTAAATAACATAAATATAAATGTTAGTTATGATGATAATAATATTTATCTTAGTAATAAATAATAGAAGATATTGTTAAAGAATTTTTTTTTTTTTTTACCTTGATTAGTATAGGTTTAAGAAAGAAGTAGAAATAAATAAAATGAAATCATGTTCAGGTTGTAGATCGGAGACCGATCTATTCAAATATGCGATTTTAATTTGAAGAAATTGAAACAATTTGAGTAGATCTGCTCTAAGGACGAATTTCGAAGCTTTGTCCGTTATTGGCAAGCTTAGGTTCGAAGCTTTTCCATAAGATCTCCTCAATTTTTTTTATGGAATTGATTTGTTGGACAGTTTTTTTGCAAACAAGCTACTAAACATAATCTTCTTATATTTGAAGCAAATTTTATATACTATACAAGATTTTCAATGTTTTTCTTTACTTTATACATTATTTGAAATCTTGAAGGAAAGATGTTTTTACCTTGATTAGTGACTTGCTTGCTTAGATAAACCTTAATTATACGGAGCACTTCGTGCTGATAACGTGTTATAATTCAGTAGGCTTATAACTACCTTTAGTGGTTATAAGAACAAAGAGAGAAAAAAAGAGAGAAGAAAGAGAGAAGAAATATTGATATTGATATTTCAAGATAAATGGTACACCTTAAATGGCTACCATACATGTCTATTTATAGTGTAAAATATTACTATGCAAGCTATACAAAGTTGACTAAAATTTATCATCCATATGACTTTTTGTACTCATATTATAACAGGTTCAAGGGTATATGGGCTAACATTGTTTCTTCTTTCCAAAGTGCGAAGGATCGGGGTTTGATCAAAATTGACATTTTATGAATGAAAGTTGGCTCCAAAAGTAGTATCTGTTGTTGAAGGACAACTGGCGTGGTGATTGATTATTAAAGGACAAGTACATCAGATTGTTCCATTTGGATGCTAATGAGGATTGCCTTGTTGCTGATCGATGTATAAACGAAGAATTGGTTTGATGTTTGAAGAGACCTCATATTGGTTACATAGCTCTTAGCTTGGTTCATCAACTCACATCGGAGTTGGGCCATTTGGTTTCTCATGATGCACCCGACTCTTGGCAATGGAAATTTAATGAAGACGGATGATTCACGGTAAGCGGCATTAGATCATATGTAGATGACCTCATGTTACCTTCTACCAGCCACATCACACAGTGTTCTAATCTCGTTCCACGTAAGATTAACATCTTCATTTGGAGGTCTTTTGGAGGTTAGCTTTTGACCGGTTGTCAACTTATTCTTTCCAAAAAAGGTTTAGGGATGGAGTCTTTTAGTCACGTATTGTTTGATTGTGATGTAGCTGTCGACTCGTAGCTATGCCAAACGTGCATACATGGGCCGATTGGCTAAATTGGTACAAAGAGTGGTGGGTTGCGCTAGAGATGAAGAACAAATTAAATTGTATGTTATTGTTGAATCTACATCTACATTATGGCATATATGGATGTCTATTTACTTTTCACTTAATTATCTATTTCTGAAAATTGTTATTTTTTGTCATTTAAATTAAAAATTCATCAGTTTTTAGGAAACATAGAATTAAACACCTATTTTATTCAAGATAGTGATATTTTCAAATTCACTTTTGATAGATCCACACTTGTTTCACATTATTTTTCAATAATACCCTTAAATAAATTCAAACATAAAAATTGTGCAACCCATTATTTAGGGGTATATTAGTATTTCTTGTGGATCTATCAATTTGATGAGTGGATATATTATCAACCTTCCATTAAAAGTCAAATAAAAACAGGGTCAAATTCAGAAAAAAGTAAACAAACCTTTAAATAAATTCTTAAGCTAAATATATAATCGTCACATACAAATTTAATGATTAAATTCTCAACTTACCTCCATTTTTTTGAAACCATAAAACAAAAAGTTATCCAACCCAGATGTTTTGTTTGTAATGCTTTTGTTTTTATTATTCGAAGATTACGTGGATAGTCCCTATATATTTTGATTTTTGTAGTTTAATTAGTAGATAATTACGTGGATAGTCCTTGTAAATATTTTTAACGAACTCAATTAATCTTTGTTAGGGTGAGGGATGAAATTGGGACTTTAAAATGGTTTTAATGATAAAAAAATGCAGAAAATAAAATACAGGGATGAAACGGAAAAAAGTGAAAAATACATGGACTAAATGGGTTGTCATAAATATATATTTTTTTATGTGAGCGGGACGCCAATATTTACCCTGTCAAAACCACAAATCTCATTTTTCAAATCTCTTCTCAAACGGTTTCCTCTTCATTCAGTCGCAATTATAATCTAGGGTTTTGTAAAATTAGGGCAAATTAATACAGAGATACATAAGCAGAATAGAATCATGAGCGCTGTAAATCTAACAAATGTTACCGTGTTAAGCAATCCAGCACCTTTTCTTAGTCCTTTTCAGTTCGAAATCTCATACGAGTGCTTGCTTCCCCTCAAAGACGGTAACTTTTTATTCTTCTACGTAACTTTTATTTACTAATTAGCTTCACTGGTGGATTATTATGTTGTTTTGTGCTTCTGAATTGTTTAATTTTATCTTATTTTGCGGTTAATGTCTTGCTTATGTGCATATTTGTGACTAATTAAGCTAGAACTGATTAATGACGTATTGATATGATGATTAGAGCTAAATGTAACTTCTGTTAATATAAGATCTGTGTTTAATGTGCTCTATATTGTTACAAAGATGTATTTTGTATTATTTCTGTAAATAAATTTATATGTTTGATATGTATTTTGTTTAACATAATGTATATAATAGCTAATTTCTAAGAATAATTGTTGAAATAGAACCATTTTTTTGATGAACTACATACTTTTTAAAATTATGTGTCTTGTATGCAGTAAAGTTTTTAAAGAAGATTTTGTGTGAAAATTTGCGGACCATGTTTGTAGAAAATATGTGGCCTAAAGGTTTGTATGGTGAATAGTGAAGACTATTTGTTTTTATGTTTGAAAAATAACTTAATCCTGTCCGCAACAAAGCATTTTTCTAAGTATGCGAGTTTGCAGACAAAATAAGACATTATTTTATCAAATGTCTTCAAAAAAAACAAACAGTTTGCAGTTTACGGGTGCGCAGACAAAAGACATAATAAGATATGCGTACTGAAAAACAAACCACACCTCAGTTACTTATTTTATTTCATGTGTTTTTTTTTTTTTTTTTTTTCTTCTTCTTGGGCTTGCAGATTTGGAATGGAAACTGACTTATGTGGGATCTGCTGAGGACGAGACCTACGATCAAGTTCTTGAAAGTGTGTTTGTTGGACCTATTAATGTTGGCAACTATCGTTTTATCTTTGAGGTAACCTTCAAGATTTTATAGTTTCCATTTCTTATTCGTGGTTGATATTGTTGTATATTATGAATCATATGTAAAAATTCCCGTGTTGGCTTTTTTAGGCAGACCCTCCAGATGCATTGAAAATCCGTGAAGAGGACATAATTGGAGTTACGGTTCTGCTATTGACATGCTCGTATATGGGTCAAGAATTTGTTCGAGTCGGATATTATGTAAACAATGATTATGAAGATGAACATTTGAGAGAGGAACCTCCTCAGAAAGTATTAATAGACAAAATTCAAAGAAATATTTTGGCTGATAAGCCTCGAGTCACGAAGTTCCCTATTAATTTTCACCCGGAGAATAATGTTGACCAATCAGAACAGCAGCCTGATCATACGCCCGAAATCACAACCGAGCAACCATTTGAAAGTTTGTTGACTGAAGAAGTGAATCTTGCTAAATGTGAAACCAAAAGTAACGATGGAGAAGAAAGATCTAATGTGCCAGATCAAGTGCCTGCTCTATTGTCTACTTGAAGGTTAAATATGATGGTTAAGTTTTTTTTTTCGTATGTGTTTTCTTATCAAGAACAAAACATGTCATAGTTATGATGGTGATGATGAATTTTTATATTTACAGTCTTAATGGTATGAGTTGTGATTTTTTCTTATAGTGCATTTGCAAATATGTCAGATGTCATCCCATACAGACTATGTGATTGTTATGAACCATCATCTACATGTTTAAGTCGTTGAGTTTTGATATCCTCACAAGATGTTAATTGCAACCATGCTATTATTGACGTAGTCCCTATGTTATTATTAGTGCTGTTAATGTCGTTTTTGTGACTAAAATGTTGTGCATAGGGTACTAGGGAAGTTATTCTTCAAGATTGATAGAGTTCTTCAATTGTTTTGCACTTTGTTCCTTAACTGCTGATGTATATTTTATCTCGTACATCAGGATAAATCATGGAGGTTATGAACAATGATAAGTGATATTTGAAAAATAAATGGTTATGACTTATGAGTAAAACATGAGGTTAAGTTGGGCTCTTAATGATATTTTGTAGTTATATTTGTGTGACAATAACTTTGAGACAAAAATAGTAAGATGCACATTTTTTATGGGATGAGAGAGTATATTACTATCTACCGGGGAGCTTTATGAGGGCAAAGAGTGGCCCTCGACCCTCCTAAAATTTGAGAAACTAGTGATATTTATAGTTCTTTAAGTTACAGATGTTTGGACTTTTGAACTAACTTAAACTGGAGTACATATGAAAAAATTCACATCCAAAATGTTGAAGGGTTGTAGAATTCGCATTATTAACAATTAATTGCACAAGTTCCATTAAATCACCTGGTTACATTATATTATTATATTATTATATTATATTATACCTACATACTAAAAGGCGTTGCGGATTCCGTCGTTTCAGTTATATCAGATTGTCGTTTTGAGTTTGCGTTCACACTACAACCGGTCCCTCAACTTCGGCTTCATTTACACAATTATATTATTATACCTACATACTAAAAGGCGTTGCGGATTCCGTCGTTTCAGTTATATCAGATTGTCGTTTTGAGTTTGCGCTCACACTACAACCGGTCCCTCAACTTCGGCTTCATTTACACACCGCCTCCTCGAGTTTACACTTTTTCAAGGGTAAAAAGCGTAAATATATAATTTTATTACAATAAAAGAAACTAATTTCACCCTAATTTTTAACGGGCCCTATCTTCTCGCTCGGTACGAGTTAAATTTTTCCGAGACCACCGTTCAACTTGAAAAAAATATGACGAACTCAACGGGACTAACTACGCGCGAAATGTACATCGTTAAAAAAATACTAAATATTTCGGGCTATATTTCATATCGCTTGGTGCGAGTTAAATTTTTCCGAAATCATCGTTCAACTCGAAAAAATCTAACGAACACAACGGGACTAACTACGCGCGAAACGGACATCGTTAAAAAAAAACTAAATATTTCGGGACATATTTCATACATATACATATACATACACGTACAAAAAACAACTCAACCTATTAAATATATTAGGTACCAAACAACATATATCCAAATTCGACCGCGCGTTATATCAGATTGTCGTTTTGAGTTTGCGTTCACACTACAACCGGTCCCTCAACTTCGGCTTCATTTACACACCGCCTCCTCGAGTTTACACTTTTTCAAAGGTAAAAAGCGTAAATATATAATTTTATTACAATAAAAGAAACTAATTTCACCCTAATTTTTAACGGGCCCTATCTTCTCGCTCGGTGCGAGTTAAAATTTTCCGAGACCACCGTTCAACTTGAAAAAAATATGACGAACTCAACGGGACTAACTACGCGCGAAATGTACATCGTTAAAAAAATACTAAATATTTCGGGCTATATTTCATATCGCTCGGTGCGAGTTAAATTTTTACGAAATCATCGTTCAACTCGAAAAAATCTAACGAACACAACGGGACTAACTACGCGCGAAACGGACATCGTTAAAAAAAACTAAATATTTCGGGACATATTTCATACGTATACATATACATACACGTACAAAAAACAACTCAACCTATTAGATATATTAGGTACCAAACAACATATATCCAAATTCAACCGCGCGTTGAATACAACCGCAGCAACGCGCGGTCGAATTTTTTTCTAGTTATGTACATTTGAGTAAAAATACTATCTTTATGAGTTCATGGACTATAGTTATCTTTCATTTTGACTTCTGCAAATATCCAAATATAGTTTTCAAAATCAAGATATTATAACACTTTTTAATACCTACAACAAATTGCTGAAAAGTTCTTGAAATGGCACACTTGTTGGTCTCATTGATTTCATTCATAAGGTTGGTTTAGACTATATGCATTTTGTCAAATGTTAATTTGGTTTTAAATTAATTTTCCTAAAATTGTTAAGTATGTTAAATAACAGCTGAGACTCTGAGCTATAGATCTCAATGCAGACATGCTTCTTGGTTGCAACAAAACAAATCCGGCTAACACCATGAAGGTCAATGGTATAGGTCAAGTGGGTTTAGGGTGAGCAACATGGGTCAAGCGGAACAAACAATTGGTTGATAATGGTGATCGTGTTATGTACCAATAACAAATAATAATTTTATATTCTAAAAACACCATCATTGTACATCTATATGAAGTTTATCTCATTCTATGGCTACACAAATTGGTGTGCACCCAAGGATCAATCTGGGCTCGACCCACTTACTTACCAATGAGCTTAACGGTCCACGCACCACCAAAGTAAAGACCCAAGAGGGGTCCCGCCAGAAGCATCTGAGTTAAAGGATCAGTTGATGGAGTTACAATAGCAGCTGCAACAACTGCACCAACTACTACGTATCTCCATACCGATAACATTTGATTACCTGTCACTAATCCAACTTGTCCTAGTAGAAGTTGTATCACTGGCACCTAAATACATAAAATAAATAAATAAAACAAAAATAAGAAGAAGAAAAAAATAAGAAGAGAACAATGTAACAATTGTCTAGTTACATTTTGACCTTTGAGGTCAAAACTATTATAGTATGAACAAATTGATTCTATATGATCTTGTTAGAAGTTATAGGAGCAATCTTTATGTTCTTGTACTACTCATAAACTCTTCCATCCCAAAATAATCATTTTGACTTTTGAAGTCTTTTTTTTTCAACCTTGACTTTAAATATTTTTGTTTGTGTTATATAATACTTGATGAAAAATATATCAATGAATTCGTGTTTAAAATCCAGTCCATTCATGCAAATTTCATCAAATAATATATAACACAAACAAAAATAATTTAAGTCAAAGTTAAAAAAGACAAACTTTCAAAAGTCAAATGGGAGGATTATTTTGGGACGGAGTGAGTAATATGTTTGGTTCTATCATACTATTTCCAATATCACACGAATTTTTATTTCAAGGATGAACATTAGTCTATTTGAGGTGAAGATTTTGACATTGAGGTCAAATCAACTGTATTCATATGCATTGCTCAAACTTACAAATGTAACGTAGAATTATAAACGCACACCAAAGATATAACTAAACAGTTCAAAAATTCATTGAAACTGGTATGTCTGATTTCATAACTCACACCAACAATAACCTGAAATAAATAAAAGTAATACCTGGAAAGACAATCCTGTACTGAACATGAGTACCAAAATGAACTCGAAGTATTGATCAATCGACCACAACGATTCAACAACACCTTCTGCATAGTTAACAAAGAAATTTAAAGCAGCCGGAGTAAGAACGATGTACGAAAACACGATCCCGGTGTAGAAAAGTATTGACGATCCAAGAACAATTGGAGCTAAAAACTTTCTTTCTGATCTTGTTAATCCAGGTAGAACAAAAGCTATGATCTCATATAGAATAACTGGGCTACCCAAAAGAAGTCCACAATACCCCGATACCTGCATACCGAAACATATAATTATTCTTGATACATATTTCGATTCACACATGTAGTAAAAAGCTAAAGAACTACAAGACTAAGCATATGTCTTAAATTTGTGTCTTGGTTTGAAATGTAGATGTATATATTTTGCAATATATTTAAGTCAAGGTTTGAACTTTTTTTGTTCCCTTTCGGGCCCGAGTTTTTGACTCCTTTGCGAGCAGACTAATCTCGAGGCGACAACCTGCTAAAGATGTACACGAATAAGCATGTATCTTGAATTTGTATCTTGGATTGAATTGAAAGGTAGATGTATATATTTGCAATAAATTTAAGTCAAGGTTTGAACTTTTTTCGGTTCCCTTATGAGTCCGAGTTTCCGACTCACTTTGCGAGCAGACTAATCAACATGTTTATGATACAACGAGAATTTAAGTCAAGTTGAGATTGAGACATGTATGTTGAGGCAAGTGAATAAGGGGTTGAATAGTAACCTTTATAGTGGTAAAGAAAAACTCGCCGGGAGCTAATTGTAGGAACCGGACACCTTGAGTTCTAACAGGAGCTTCAAGAATCATTATAAGATCCTTCGAGTACACAAAACATCCTAAAATGGCAGCCCCAACTGCCATAACCGACACAAAAATCCTCTCTCGTAATTCTTCAAGATGATCAAATATTGTCATTTCTTTGTCTTCAGGTAAAAGCTCTTTATCCGGGTATAAAAAATTATAAAGAGCACTTCCGTTAGCTGAATCGTTATCCGCGAATGCATCTTCTTGGATGTTATCAGCAACTTCTGAGTGTAAAACAATAAAAAATTAGTTAAGTTTAATATGAAGGAACGAAGTTGACACAATCCCATTTCTTTCCATTGGTCACATAAGTTATATGGTTAGGATCCTAATAACCATCCATGACTACAAAGTAACTTATGAATACAAACTAACTGTAACAGTTGTGTTCTTAAATGTCATGACTCATGAGTCATGACCTTATAGAACTAGCACTTTTTTTGTAATAAAATAAACCATATAAATAGCATAATTCAAGATAATAAGCTTACATAACACCATTCAAACTACCTATTGTCTAATACATAAGCCTACCATCAAATCATGATAAGATAAGATTATAGTATATACCAATATCATTAGAATAAGCTGAAATGAAGATTCCCTTACAAATCATGCCAAGTACAACAATTCATAAACCGAATTCATTAAATAAGAACAAAAAAAGCATAATTTAAAGTGATTGCAACTTATAAAAGTATATTATAAGAATTGGGTTATGCAACTTACCAGGCCTATCTTCAACAACAGCTCCTGAACCTCCAATTCCAAGCCTATTTTGCATATCCCTTACATCTTCAAGAGCAAAGCAAACAACTTTACTAAACTTTGTTTGCCTTTTACTTGTGAGATTAAAAGGGTTTTTTCTTTGATTGATTTGCAAAGAAGGTGTGTAATTTGTTCTTGAATTTACACAATTAAAGCAGCTGTTTGTGCTGAGATTAAGATTGTAGATGAGGGTGTTAGTGCTCCCCATTTTTCTTGATTCAGTTCTAAAAATTAGTAATTTTTTTTTTGGGGGGTTTACTGAATTCCTTGAAATGATTCAGAGGAGATTGACTGGTCCTTAATTTTACACCTTTTATTTATAAATTTGATTTGATGATTTGATTTGATACTGATATTTTGGAGGTAGGAAAAGCCTATGGTGTATGTTAGCACAACAACCATTCTGTTCTTAGCGTGCGCTATGAAATTCTCTCTATAAAAACTGTTTATACACCAACCCCTTATGTTCAAAATATTAGGATTCTTACCCCGTGTACTTTCATAAAAGTTCTTACCACTACCTCCAAGATTAGCCATTTATTTAACGACAGTATCAGCATCACTCAGAGAGGACTTAACCACTTTGTTAAAAGGTTAGTTTTATTTAAATAATAATAATTTAATTACAATTGAAGAACAAATATTTATTAATAAAACACTTTAGGAGGATTTTTTTTTTTTTGAAAAGCAAGATAATATAAATGTTATCTTGCTTTTCAAAAAAAAAAAACACTTTTTTGTATTAAAAAAATTAAAATATTTATTAATAAAACACTTTTTTGTATTAAAAAGATAAAATATTTAACATCTATAATGGCCTATTTTTATTTCTTATGGGCCTTCTAAATTGTTTGAGACGACCTTAAGTTTTTTTTGTCTTGCTTGTTGACCAATTTCATCCAAATATCTCGGACACGCAACATGCACGACACTCCTTGCTTGTTGCGTGTATTATGTTGAACCCTATCTGATAAGATTTCATAATAATCCTTACATCACATTTAAGTGACATATTTTGACTTTTAATAGTTTTATTTGTTTTATATAATATCTGATGAAAATAGTATGCATCAATTGAGTTTTAAATCTGCTTCTTGGGTATAATATTCATCAAATATTATATAACGAGTGCATGGTTACCCGTGCGTTGCTGCAGGTGAAGTGAAAATCGTTGTACAAAAGTATATGTTTCCCTTTAAAATATTTTATCCGTACTGTGCTTAACAAAAACTAAAAAAAATAAAAAATCAGTTAAACCTATCACATCCGCATAATATAATCTTTTTATAATTTAACATATTAAACTCACATAATTTAATTGTTTAAACGTAATATAAAAATAAACAATACTCCTTTTAGAAACAATTTAGTTATATAAAATCAGCTCATGTGTGTGAATACCATGTGTAGACGTAGTATAAAAATAAACAATTTCCCTTTTAAAAACATTACCTATATACATGAAACATAGTATCAACGAGGATAAAGAACCGCGCTTTGCTGCGAGGTGGTTTTGATTGGTTAACGGTCGTTGAACTTCACGTTTTAAAAACGGTTATAAGTCGTTTGGAAGATTTTGGTCGGTTAACAGTCAGTTAATTTAACATTTAAAAAATAGTTAACGCTCGAGTAGCTAAATGTTTAAAAGAGTGAAAAGAAAAGGGGGATGATATCGGCTAAAAAGTCATGTTTTTCACCCCGGTATTAAGGCCCAAAAACAAGAAAGATTCGAACTTTATCGGAAAAATACCCACTTCGTCAGTTAGAATTGAAGAACAAGTAATTATGAAGACGGTGCAAAAAGAATCAAGAGAATCGGAGCTAAAACGAATATTTTAGAGCGAAAACGGTGAAAGACAAGAAATCAAGTTACGATCTAGGGAATCAGCTGTAATGACCCGAACTTTTCCATGTTTATATATATTAAATGAAATTTATATTTATATGATTAAGTATTTCCAACATATTAAGCAATCAAACTTGTTAAGACTTGATTAATTGAAATAGGTTTCATATAGACAATTGACCACCCAAGTTGACCGGTGATTCACGAACGTTAATAATTGTAAAAACTATATGATGACATATATATATATATATATATATATATATATATATATATATATATATATATATATATATATATATATATATATATATATATATATAGTTAACATGATATTATGATAAGTAAATATATCAATAAGTATATTAACAATGAACTACATATGTAAAAACAAGACTACTAACTTAAGGATTTCGAAACGAGACATACAGGTAACGATTATCGTTGTAACAACATTTAAATGTATATATATATATATATATATATCATATTAACATATATTAATACATCATTATATCATGATAATGTAATGATTTAATATCTCATTAGTTATAATAAACAATGGGTTAACAACATTTAACAAGATCGTTAACTTAAAGGTTTCAAAACAACACTTACATGTAACGACTAACGATGACTTAACGACTCAGTTAAAATGTATATACATGTAGTATTTTAATATGTATTCATACACTTTTGAAAGACTTCAAGACACTTATCAAAGTACTTCTACTTAACAAAAATGCTTACAATTACATCCTCGTTCATTTTCATCAACAATTCCACTCGTATGCACTCGTATTTGTACTCGTACAATACACAGCTTCTAAATGTATTTACTATTGGTACATACACTCCAATGATCAGCTCTTAGCAGCCCATGTGAGTCACCTAACCATGTGAGAACCATTATTTAACATCTAGCATGAAATATCTCACAAAATTACAAACTAATGGAGCCTATATTGCTACTCCATATTCACGTGAATGTTAGGTACCACACACACATACACTTTGCAATTTTCTTGAATCAAATTACTCTCTCTAAAGTGTTCTTTGTTTGTTCTAAGTATTCTTCATTATCTTCAACAAAATCTAGCTCAATCTAGTTCATAAATCCATACATAAACCAAGTTATAAAACAACTACTCAAGAACACACCAACAACACTTCCAAGTTTGCTAGCTTACTTCCAATCTTGCAAATCCACTTTGAGTGATCATCCAACCTCAAGAAATCTTTCTTATTTACAGTAAGATATCTTTATAATACAAGGTAATACTCATATTCAAACTTTGATTCAATTTCTATAACTTTAACAATCTTATTTCGAGTGGAAATCTTACTTGAACTTGTTTTCGTGTCATGATTCTACTTCAAGAACTTTCAAGCCATCCAAGGATCCTTTGAAGCTAGATCTATTTTTCTCAATATTTCTAGTAGGTTTATCCACAAAACCTGAGGTATTAATGATGTTCATAACATCATTCAATTCATATATATAAAGCTACCTTATTCGAAGGTTTAAACTTGTAATCACTAGAACATAGTTTAGTTAATTCTAAACTTGTTCGCAAACAAAAGTTAATCCTTCTAACTTGACTTTTAAAATCAACTAAACACATGTTCTATATCTATATGATATGCTAACTTAATGATTTAAAACCTGAAAACACGAAAAACACCGTAAAACCGGATATACGCCGTCGTAGTAACACCGCGGGCTGTTTTGGGTTAGTTAATTAAAAACTATGATAAACTTTGATTTAAAAGTGGTTCTTCTGGGAAAATGATTTTTATTATGAACATGAAACTATATCCAAAAATCATGGTTAAACTCAAAGTGGAAGTATGTTTTCCAAAATGGTCATCTAGACGTCGTTCTTTCGACTGAAATGACTACCTTTACAAAAATGACTTGTAACCTGTATTTCCGACTATAAACTTATACTTTTTCTGTTTATATTCATAAACTTAAGTTCAATATGAAACCATAGCAACTTGAATCACTCAAAACGGATTTAAAACGAAGAAGTTATGGGTAAAACAAGATTGGATAATTTTGCTTGTTGTAGCTACGTGAAAATTGGTAACAAATCTATATTAATAATATCCTAGCTAACTCATATTGTATTATACATGTATTCTAATATATTATGTAATCTTGGGATACCATAGACACGAATACAATGTTTTGACATATCATATCGACCCATCTATATATATATATATTTCGGAACAACCATAGACACTCTATATGCAGTAATGTTGGAGTTAGCTATACAGGATTGAGGTTGATTCCAAAATATTATATATACTTTGAGTTGTGATCTAGCCTGAGGCTTGTATACACGAGGTCGTGGATTGATTAGAGATAACATATATTGCTTTATTTCCTGTACATCTAACTGTGGACAACTAGTTGTAGGTTACTAACGAGGACAGCTGACTTAATAAACTTAAAACAGTAAAACGTATTAAGAATGTTGTAAATATATTTTGAAAATACCTTAATATATATGTACATATTTGTTATAGGTTCATGAATCGACCAGTGACCAAGTCTTACTTCCCGACGAAGTAAAAATCTGTGAAAGTGAGTTATAGTCCCACTTTTAAAATCTAATATTTTTGAGATGAGAATAAATGCAATTTTATAAATGTTTTACGAAATAGACACAAGTAAATGAAATTACATTATATGGGTGAATGATCGAAGCCGAATATGCCCCTTTTTAGCTTGGTAGCCTAAGAATTTGAGAACAGACCCCCAAATTGACGCGAATCCTAAAGATAGATCTATCGGGCCCAATAAGCCCCATTCTGGAATTTGGAATGCTTTAGTACTTCGAAATTATCATGTCCGATGGGTGTCCCGGAATGATGGGGATATTCTATATGCATCTTGTTAATGTCGGTTACCAGGTGTTCACCATATGTATGATTTTTATCTCTATGTATGGGATGTATATTGAAATATGAAATATTGTGGTCTATTATTACGATTTGATAAATATATAGGTTAAACCTATAACTCACCAACATTTTTGTTGACGTTTAAAGCATGTTTATTCTCAGGCAATTATTAAGAGCTTCCGCTGTTGCATGCTAAAATATGGACAAGATTTGGTGTCAGCATGTTTGTATAATATTGTTTTAAAACTGCATTCGAAATTTACTTTGTTGTAACATATTAATATTGTAAACCAATATGTATTGGTAGTGTGTAAGTGTGATATTTTTAGATTATCATTTCTGGATAATCTAGGTGGTGTCCTTTTAACCTTGTCGATAAAAATAAAGGTTATGGTTTGTTTTAAAAACGAATGCAGTCTTTGAAAAACGTCTCATATAGAGGTCAAAACCTCGCAACGAAATCAATTAATATGGAACGTTTATAATCAATATGAACGGGACATTTCAGTTGGTATCCGAGCGTTGGTCTTAGAGAACCAGAAATTTGCATTAGTGTGTCTTATCGATTTTGTTAGGATACATTAATGAGTCTGGACTATGACCATGTTTTCTTTAAAAACGATTGCTTAACACTTTTGTTGGAAACTATATATTATTAACATGTAAATATTATGTGATATATTAACCTCTTAATGTGTTTGATATTGTGTGATAGATGTCTACCACTAGTACAAATCCCATCGACTCACCTAATAATAATGAAGAGTCGAATATATTTTGGGAAGATTTACAAATTCCTGAAGAAGAACCGGAAGAGGAGGAATCGGAAGAGGAGGAACCGGAAGAGGAAGAACCAGAAGAAGAAGAAGAAGAGGTTCCGGAGGAGGAAATATTGATACCTACAGTAAATCGATTAAATAAAAGAAAATCCTCAACCAACGGACCAAAGTTAAAAATGGTCAATGGTGTTTCCGTCGAGGAAGCAAAATATTGGGAAGATTACCAATTTTCCGATGAATCGGATCCCAATGAGGATTCCGATGATGTTATAGAAATTACCTCGATCCAATTTAATATAGCAAAAGAAAATAATAAGGGAAAAGGTGTAAAAATAGAGAAACCTGATTCCAACCCCTATGAACTTTATATGTATCGGCAACGTCCGTATTTCCTAAATTGTAACAATAACCCGGGAACCTCTAAACCATTGTGGAAAACGATGGCTCGTATTAGAGGAACACCATACATCCCTAGAAAATTAGGAAAACGAACCAAGTCCGAAGAAGAAGAAACCAGTAATTCAGATTAGAGGGTTGTAATCATGTTGTGTATTATATGTATTGTAGCGTGCTTGTACTTTTATGTTCTATGTAAAATTGCTTGTATTGTTTGTTAATTATCTTTTACGAATCTAATCCTTGTCTATTTTACAGTATAAAAATAAAATGGACGTTAAGGGTAGACAACCGAATATTTTAGAAGACCTACCAGAGGATATGATTGAGGAAATCTTGTCTAGAGTCGGTCGGAATTCATCAGCACATTTAGTTATGGCGAAATTAACTTGTCAAACATTTGAAAGACTTTCCAAAAATGCCTTAGTTTATAAAAGACTTTCCTTTGATAGGTGGGGTATATCACATTGGGGAGACCGTAGGTTACGCCGTGTTTTTTTAAAGCGTTAAATGCGGGGAACCCAAATGCAATTTTACGCTACGGGTTAAGAACCTATTTTGACTCAACATATCCCAACATAGGATTTCGTGAGTTAGAAAGAGCTTCTAACATGCAACATAAAGAAGCATGTTATACTTACGAGTTAGTGATGTTCGCTTCTTACCAAAGTGAGAAGAAGAACATCGGATTACAACATTTAAATAAAACCTTCCCACAAGTGACGGATTCAGTAATTGGGGTGAGAAACAAGGTTTTTAGATTATTACGGGGCTGTTGGACATTACGAAACCCTCGTCCTTTTGACGACATTACAACATGCTGCCTAGCCAATGGTCATAATGGTTACTTTCCACAAGACCAAGGATGGGAAGTCGTCTTAGTAATACCAGAATGCATGACTTGTTTCTGGACTTATGAATTACGTGTCTTTATTTCTTTTGCTGAACAACTTGCGTATTAAATAGAATTGCCTTTATAGCCGCCAAGTAGCAAAGTTATTATGTGTTATATTTCATCCTATATGTATAATAGTGGTATTGTAAGTTTGTAATTTTGTATAAAATTTGAACGCGATATTTTATTATAATCAGTTTTTTCATATAGAATTGTAGTAGTTGAATTGCATATTAGCTACTAAGTATGAACTTAACAGGTAGGTACTACCCGAATTAAAAATATAAAACGCTAATATGAAGAAAAAGCTTTTATAAATGAGTTCATACTATGGTACGAAATACTATTGACTACTCTTAAAATTCTATATGATTAACTTATTTCTTTTGGGCTATTTTTGAAGGAAATGGCACCTTCAACTCGTCAGAATTTGAACATGAGTGAGGAAGACTTCCGTGTTTTCCTTGCAGCAAACATAGCCGCAGTACAGGCTGCGATGCAAAATAACAATAACTCTGGATCTAGCAGTGGAACTAATTTCACAAGAAATCGTGTAGGATGCTCCTACAAAGAATTCACTGCCTGCAAACCTTTGGAATTTAATGGAACCGAAGAACCAATTGGATTGAAACGGTGGACCGAGAAAATCGAATCAGTGTTTGCCATAAGTAAGTGTACTGAAGAAGACAATGTTAAGTACGCTACGCATACCTTCATAGGTACTGCGTTAACATGGTGGAACACCTATCTTGAACAGGTAGGACAAAATGCTGCTTACGCACTACCGTGGTCGGTATTCAAGCAATTGATGAACGAGCAGTACCTTCCTAGAAACGAAGTCAATAAGCTCAAGGTAGAGCTTAGAGAGTTACGAACACAAGGGTTCGACATTACCACATATGAACGACGATTCACAGAGTTGTGCCTATTGTGTCCGGGAACGTTCGAAGATGAAGAAGAGAAGATCGACGCATTTATAAAAGGGTTACCAGTAAGGATTCAAGAAGATGTGAGTTCACACGAGCCCGCTTCCATACAAAAGGCAAGTCGAATGGCTCATAAACTCATAAATCAGATTGAGGAAAGAATTAAAGAGCAGGCGGCCGAAGAAGCCAACACGAAACAACTCAAGAGAAAGTGGGAGGAAAACAGTGACAAGAATCACCAGTACAACAACAATAACAATTACAACCACAATCGCAACAACTATCCCAACAACCGCAACAATAATCGTAACAACAATCGCAACAATAACCGCAATCCTAACAATAACTACAACAAACATCCCAACAACAACAACAACTACAACAACCGTTCCAACAACAATAACAATCCCAACAACAACCTCAATAACAACAACGGTAACAAAAACCAAAAATGACAAAGGTGTGAAGAATACCACCAGAATGAGTTCTGCAAGACATTTTGCACCAAGTGTAAAAGAACTGGCCATGGTGCGAAAAAGTGTGAGGTCTACGGACCAAAGTTTAACAGAACTAAAGGGACAAATAGTGCTGAAACAAGTAATGCCGCCTTTGTTTGTTATGGATGTGGAAAACCGGGCCACATTCGAAGTAATTGCCCGAATCAGGGGAATACTAATGGGCAGGGCCGCGGAAGAGTTTTCAATATTAATACGGCAGAAGCGCAGGAAGACCCAGAGCTTGTTACGGGTACGTTTCTTATTGACAATAAATCTGCTTATGTTTTATTTGATTCGGGTGCGGATAGAAGCTATATGAGTAGAGATTTTTGTGCTAAATTAAGTTGCCCATTGACGCCTTTGGATAGTAGATTTTTACTCGAATTAGCAAACGGTAAATTAATTTCAGCAGATAATATATGTCGGGATAGAGAAATTAAATTGGGGGATGAAACGTTTAAAATTGATTTAATACCAGTCGAGTTTGGGAGTTTTGATGTAATAATTGGCATGGACTGGTTGAAAAAGGTGAGTGCAGAGGTCGTTTTTTACAAAAATGCGATTCGCATTATGTGTGACGATCGCTCCAAATCCATATGGACGAACATGTCATTCATTGATTTCATTGCGAGGTATTTGATCTCTATATGATACATTTTGTAAACATTGCATTCTTTTGAAAAGGCACACCATAAATGAATATTTAAATCAAAGGTTTTCGACATATGATGATTTCTACATATAGACAATCACCATAAATAATAGTTTACAACAGTATTTCCGTTGACAATGCAGTCAAAATAAGATACATGGTGATGATTTGGTGAATGCAACGTCTCCTTGAAAAATATGTCATGTAAGACTCCATGCACATAGCTTGTTTAACATCTAAGCAAACAGCGGAAGACTCCTAGAAAACTTGAGAATAAACATGCTAACAAGTGTCAACACAAAGGTTAGTGAGTTCATAGTTTTAATGTTGCACATAATCTGTATATAAAGGTGGATCACAAGATTTCAGTTGTTTCATCCAGAAACGTTTATCAAAATATTCTACGAAATTGAGCACCCTGGTAACTAAACTTAACGTATATATAATTTGTACTCTTTGTATAATCATCTTAATAATACACGCAAACCAACGTGTACGCTTCTCAAATAGCATACGTCCGTTAAAAGGCTAGTGCTCTAGCTCGAACGGGGATATCAAGCCCTATGGATCCATATACTACTACTCGCGCCCACAAGTTCTTATAACTGGCAGTTACTAGTTACCAAAGCTAAGGGATTTTCGGTTTAAACTCTGTGTAGAATTTAGTATGTACTTGTATCCATTGCGTTTAAAATAAAGTGCATGTATTCTCAGCCCAAAAATATAGATTGCAAAAGTATTTAAAAAGGGAGCAAATGAAACTCACCTTGGCGGCATATAAAGTCGTTCACCAAAATGTGATCGAAACACGGATTACCAAATAACCGTAGATCTCAACATATCAATATTGAGATTCAATATTGTAGAAAAGTACGTAGACATAACGGAGATGATAACACTAGGTTTGACTTGCAAATAATACCCATGAATATTACCCATAACCTCCTTAGCAATAACCCATAATTTCCTTAGCTTTATCCCGCTCATAAAACTATTTTGAAAGTGACACGCTCATGACCTCGTCGTAGTATTTTATGTATAATACTAATAATAATACAAATACTACTAATAATAATAAGATTAATAATAATATTAATCTTAATAATAATAATAATAATAATAATAATAATAATAATAATAATAATAATAATAATATAATTAATAAATATAATACGGAGAAATTTTTAAATTAAAACAGAGGCAGATATCTCGAGCTTTATAGGTGTGGCCTGTCCAGGACTGCCATGCGATCACATGGCCTCCAAGACCATTTCCCATGCGATCGCATGGGATGGATTTCCAGCTCATGATCTTTTAACTTCTAGTTTGTCGACATATTTTTTAACTATTAATATAATATATTTAATTTATATGATTAATTATATATTATATTAAATTCACATGCATAGTTGACTTGTAATTTTTGTTCCGATAAGTCGTGCGTCGTCACTCGACTTATGTCCCGGTTCCGGTTTTTCAAACGTCCTATCGTATACTGAGAAAACTTGTACTTTACGTTTCGTGAATCGTACCTTTGTCAAAATATAGTATTAAATCATCCATAAACTATACCACTGTAGCAAATAGTGATTTTCAAAAACATTGTAGCATTTTGGGTACTGTAGCAATTTGAAAATGTTACTATCGTTTACTAAATAACTTGAAATTATATATATGTATATAGCTTTTTTAATATACATAAATCAGTTTTTAAATACACATTGGAAGTTATTTATAAACAAATTTTAATAATAAATATTTCAACTTATCATATATATTCAAATAGATATTTAAACCAATAAGTTTAATGTACGGTATCAAATAATTAATACATTGTTACCTTTTCAAGTTATAGTATATATGTATCTATTTACATATAATTGTTCGCGAATCGTCGAAAACAACCGAAGGGTATTTAAATATATAAAAGTAGTTCAAAAATTTTGAGATTCAGTTTTACAGACTTTGCTTATCGTGTCGGAAATGTTAATCATACAAAGATTAAGTTTAAATTTGGTCAGAAATTTCCGGGTCATCACATTATGCGTGAAAAAGGAAAATCTTTAATGGTGTACGGAGAAAAGAACAACGCGAAATTAAATCTTATTAGTAGTTTGAAGGCGCAAAAACTAATAAGAAAAGGTTGTTACGTCATTCTAGCACACATCAAGGAAGTTAAACCTGAAGAAAAGAACATCAGTGATGTTCCCGTCGCAAAAGAATTTCTCGATGTATTTCCAAAAGAATTACCAGGATTACCCCCACATCGATCCGTTGAATTTTAAATAGACCTTGTACCAGGAGCTGCACCAATAGCTCGTGCTCCATACAGACTCGCACCCAGCGAAATGAAAGAATTACAAAGTCAGTTACAGGAACTTTTAGAGCGTAGTTTCATTCGACCAAGTTCATCACCGTGGGGAGCTCCTGTTTTATTTGTCAAGAAGAAGGATGGTACATTTAGGTTGTGTATCGACTACCGAGAGTTGAAAAAACTTACCATCAAGAACCGCTACCCACTACCGAGAATCGATGACTTATTTGATCAACTACAAGGCTCGTCGGTTTATTCGAAGATTGATTTACGGGTGAAGGAGGATGATATTCCAAATACTACTTTTAGGACACGTTACGGTCATTACGAGTTTATGGTTATGCCGTTTGGGTTGACTAACGCACTAGCTGTGTTCATGGACCTAATGAACCGAGTGTGTTGACCATACCTTGACAAGTTTGTCATTGTTTTCATCGATGACATACTTATTTACTCAAAGAATGACCAAGAGCACGAAGAACATTTGAGAAAAGTGCTAGAGTTGTTAAGGAAAGAAAAATTGTACGCTAAGTTTTCAAAGTGTGCATTTTAGTTAGAAGAAGTTCAATTCCTCGGTCATATAGTGAACAAAGAAGGTATTCAGGTGGATCTAGCAAAGATTGAAACCGTTGAAAAGTGGAAAACCCCAAAAACTCCGAAGCATATACGCCAATTTTTAGGACTGGCTGGTTACTACAGAAGGTTCATCCAAGATTTTTCAAAAATAGCAAAACCTTTGACTGCATTAACGCATAAAGGGAAGAAATTTTAATGGAAGGATGAGCAGGAGAAAGCGTTTCAATTGTTGAAGAAAAAGTTAACTAGGGCACCTATATTGTCATTGCCTGAAGGGAATGATGATTTTGTGATATATTGTGACGCCTCAAAGCAAGGTCTCGGTTATGTATTAATGCAACGAACGAAAGTAATTGCTTATGCGTCTAGACAATTGAAGATTCACGAGCAGAATTATACGACGCATGATTTGGAATTAGGCGCGGTTATTTTTGCATTAAAAACTTGGAGGCACTACTTATATGGGGTCAAAAGTATTATATATACCGACCACAAAAGTCTTCAACACATATTTAATCAGAAACAACTGAACATGAGGCAGTGCAGATGGATTGAATTATTGAATGATTACGACTTTGAGATTCATTACCACCCGGGAAAGGCAAATGTGGTAGCCGACGCCTTGAGCAGAAAGGACAGAGAACCCATTCGAGTAAAAGCTATGAATTTAATGATTCGCACTAACCTTACTACTCAAATAAAGGAGGCGCAACAAGGAGTTTTAAAAGAGGGAAATTTAAAGGATGAAATACCCAAAGGATCGGAGAAGCATCTTAATATTCGGGAAGACGGAACCCGGTATAGGGCTGAAAGGATTTGGGTACCAAAATTTGGAGATATGAGAGAAATGGTACTTAGAGAAGCTCATAAAACCAGATACTCAATACATCCTGGAACGGGGAAGATGTACAAGGATCTCAAGAAACATTTTTGGTGGCCGGGTATGAAAGCTGATGTTGCTAAATACGTAGGAGAATGTTTGACGTGTTCTAAGGTCAAAGCAGAGCATCAGAAACCATCAGGTCTACTTCAACAACCCGAAATCCCGGAATGGAAATGGGAAAACATTACCATGGATTTCATCACTAAATTACCAAGGACTGCAAGTGGTTTTGATACTATTTGGGTAATAGTTGATCGTCTCACCAAATCAGCACACTTCCTGCCAATAAGAGAAGATGACAAGATGGAGAAGTTAGCACGACTGTATTTGAAGGAAGTCATCTCCAGACATGGAATACCAATCTCTATTATCTCTGATAGGGATGGCAGATTTATTTCAAGATTCTGGCAGACATTACAGCAAGTATTAGGAACTCGTCTAGACATGAGTACTACCTATCATCCACAAACTGATGGGCAGAGAGAAAGAACGATACAAACGCTTGAAGACATGCTACTAGCATGTGTTATTGATTTCGGAAACAGTTGGGATCGACATCTACCGTTAGCATAATTTTCCTACAACAACAGCTATCATTCAAGCATTGAGATGGCGCCGTTTGAAGCACTTTATGGTAGAAAGTGCAGGTCTCCGATTTGTTGGAGTGAAGTGGGGGATAGACAGATTACGGGTCCGGAGATAATACAAGAAACTACCGAGAAGATCATCCAAATTCAACAACGGTTGAAAACCGCCCAAAGTCGACAAAAGAGCTACGCCGACATTAAAAGAAAAGATATAGAATTTGAAATTGGAGAGATGGTCATGCTTAAGGTTGCACCTTGGAAAGGTGTTGTTCGATTTGGTAAACGAGGGAAATTAAATCCAAGGTATATTGGACCATTCAAGATTATTGATCGTGTCAGACCAGTACCTTACCGACTTGAGTTACCTCAACAACTTGCGAATGTACATAACACTTTCCACGTCTCGAATTTGTGTTGGGGTAATTTCTATAGCATCATCGGAATCCTTGTCGGGATCCGATTCATCAGAGAATTGGTAATCCTCCCAATACTTTGCTTCCTTGGCGGAAACACCATTGACCATAATTAACTTTTGTCGGTTGGTTGAGGATTTTCTTCTACTTAACCGTTTTATTATTTCCCCCACTGGTTCTATTTCTTCTTCCGGTTCTGATTCTTCTTCTGGTTCCGATTCTTCTTCCGGTTCCGACTCTTCTTCCGGTTCCTCTTCGGGAACTTGTGAATCAGTCCACGAATCATTCCAATTTACATTTGACTCTTCATTATTATTAGGTGAGTCAATGGGACTTGTTCTAGAGGTAGACATCTATCACATAATATCAAACGCGTTAAGAGATTAATATATTACATAATATTCACATGTTAAAAACATATAGTTTCCAACAAAATTTGTTAAGCAATCATTTTTCAAGTAAACACGGTCGAAGTCCAGACTCACTAATGCATCCTAACAAACTCGATAAGACACACTAATGCAAAATTCTAGTTCTCTAAGACCAACGCTCGGATACCAACTGAAATGTCCCGTTCATATTGATTATAAACGTTCCATATTAGTTGATTTCGTTGCGAGGTTTTGACCTCTATATGAGACGTTTTTCAAAGAGTGCATTCATTTTTAAAACAACCATAACCTTTATTTTATCAATAAAGGTTTCAAAAGCATTACGTAGATTATCAAATAATGATAATCTAAAATATACTGTTTACACACGACCATTACATAATGGTTTACAATAGAAATGTATTACATCGACATATGTTTCTTGAATGCAGTTTTTACATAATATCATACAAACATGGACTCCAAGTCTTGTCCTTATTTTAGTATGCAACAGCGGAAGCTCTTAATATTCACCTGAGAATAAACATGCTTTAAACGTCAACAAAAATGTTGGTGAGTTATAGGTTTAACCTATATATATCAAATCGTAACAATAGACCACAAGATTTCATATTTCAATATACATCCCATACATAGAGATAAAAATCATTCATTTGGTGAACACCTGGTAACCGACATTAACAAGATGCATATATAAGAATATCCCCATCATTCCGGGACACCCTTCGGATATGATATAAATTTCGAAGTACTAAAGCATCCAGTACTTTGGATGGGGTTTGTTAGACCCAATAGATCTATCTTTAGGATTCGCGTTAATTAGGGTGTCTGTTCCCTAATTCTTAGATTACTAGACTTAATAAAAAGGGGCATATTCGATTTCGATAATTCAACCATAGAATGTAGTTTCACATACTTGTGTCTATTTTGTAAATAATTTATAAAACCTGCATGTATTCTCATCCCAAAAATATTAGATTTTAAAAGTGGGACTATAACTCACTTTCACAGATTTTTACTTCGTCGGGAAGTAAGACTTGGCCACTGGTCGATTCACGAACCTATAACAAATATGTACATATATATCAAAGTATATTCAAAATATATTTACAACACTTTTAATATATTTTGATGTTTTAAGTTTATTAAGTCAGCTGTCCTCGTTAGTAACCTACAACTAGTTGTCCAATGTTAGATGTACAGAAAAAAATTGATATGTATTATCTTGAATCAATCCACGACCCAGTGTATACACGTCTCAGGCTAGATCACAACTCAAAGTATATATATTTTTGGAATCAACCTCAACCCTGCATAGCTAACTCCCACATTACTGCATATAGAGTGTCTATGGTTGTTCCAAATAATATATACACATGGGTCGATATGATATGTCAAAACATTTGCATACGTGTCTATGGTATCCCAAGATTACATAATATATTAGAATACATGTATAATACAATATAAGTTAGCTAGGATATGATTAATATAGATTTGTTACCAATTTTCACGTTGCTACAACAAGAAAAATTATCCTATCTTGTTTTACCCATAACTTCTTCATTTTAAATCCGTTTTGAGTGAATCAAATTGCTATGGTTTCATATTGAACTCTATTTTATGAATATAAACAGAAAAAGTATAGGTTTATAGTCAGAAATATAAGTTACAAGTCGTTTTTGTAAAGGGAGTCATTTCAGTTGAAAGAACGACGTCTAGATGACCATTTTAGAAAACATACTTCCACTTTGAGTTTAACCATGATTTTTGGATATAGTTTCATGTTCATAAGAAAAATCATTTTTCCAGAAGAACAACTTTTAAATCAAAGTTTATCATAGTGTTTAATTAACTAATCCAAAATAGCCCGCGGTGTTACTACGACGGCGTAAATCCGGTTTTACGATGTTTTTCGTGTTTCCAGGTTTTAAATCATTAAGTTAGCATATCATATAGATATAGAACATGTGTTTAGTTGATTTTAAAATTCAAGTTAGAAGGATTAACTTTTGTTTACGAACAAGTTTAGAATTAACTAAACTATGTTCTAGTGATTACAAGTTTAAACCTTTGAATAAGATAGCTTTATATGTATGAATCGAATGATGTTATGAACATCATTACTACCTCAAGTTTTCTGGATAAAGTTACTGGAAATGAGAAAAATGGATCTAGCTTCAAAGGATCCTTGAATGGCTTGAAAGTTCTTGAAGCAGAATCATGACACGAAAAACAAGTTCAAGTAAGATTTCCACTCGAAATATGATTGTTATAGTTATAGAAATTAAATCAAAGTTTGAATATAAGTATTAACTTGTATTAGAAAGATATCTTACTATAAATAAGAAAGATTTCTTGAGGTTGGATGATAAGCTAGCAAACTTGGAAGTATTCTTGATTTTATGAAACTAGAACTTGTAGAATTTATGAAGAACACTTAGAACTTGAAGATAGAACTTGAGAGAGATCAATTAGATGAATAAAATTGAAGAATGAAAGTGTTTGTAGGTGTTTTTGGTCGTTGGTGTATGGATTAGATATAAAGGATATGTAATTTTGTTTTCATGTAAATAAGTCATGAATGATTACTCATATTTTTGTAATTTTATGAGATATTTCAAGCTAGTTGCCAAATGATGGTTCCCACATGTGTTAGGTAACTCACATGGGATGCTAAGAGCTGATCATTGGAGTGTATATACTAATAGTACATACATATAAAAGCTGTGTATTGTACGAGTACGAATACGGGTGCATACGAGTAGAATTGTTGATGAAACTGAACAAGGATGTAATTGTAAGCATTTTTGTTAAGTAGAATTATTTTGATAAGTGTCTTGAAGTCTTTAAAAAAAAGTGTATGAATACATATTAAAACACTACATGTATATACATTTTAACTGAGTCGTTAAGTCATCGTTAGACGTTACATGTAAGTGTTGTTTTGAAACCTTTAGGTTAACGATCTTGTTAAATGTTGTTAACCCAATGTTTATAATATCAAATGAGATTTTAAATTATTATATTATCATGATAATATGATGTATGAATATCTCTTAATATGATATATATATACATTAAATGTCGTTACAACGATAATCGTTACATATATGTCTCGTTTCAAAATCATTAAGTTAGTAGTCTTGCTTTTACATATGTAATTCATTGTTAATATACTTAATGATATGTTTACTTATCATAATATCATGTTAACTATATATATATATATATATATCCATATATATGTCATCATATAGTTTTTACAAGTTTTAACGTTCGTGAATCACCAGTCAACTTGGGTGGTCAATTGTCTATATGAAACCTATTTCAATTAATCAAGTCTTAACAAGTTTGATTGCTTAACATGTTGGAAACACTTAATCATGTAAATAATAATTTCATTTAATATATATATATAAACATGGAAAAGTTCGGGTCACTACAGTACCTACCCGTTAAATAAATTTCGTCCCGAAATTTTAAGCAGTTGGAGGTGTTGACGTATCTTCTGGAAATAAATGCGGGTATTTCTTCTTCATCTGATATTCACGCTCCCTGGTGAACTCGGGTCCTCTACGAGCATTTCATCGAACCTTAACAATCGGTATCTTGTTTTGTTTAAGTCTCTTAACCTCACGATCCATTATTTCGACGGGTTCTTCAATGAATTGAAGTTTTTAATTGATTTGGATTTCGTCCAATGGAATAGTGAGATCTTCTTTAGCAAAACATTTCTTCAAATTCGAGACGTGGAAAGTGTTATGTACATTCGCAAGTTGTTGAGGTAACTCAAGTCGGTAAGCTACCGGTCTGACACGATCAATAATCTTGAATGGTCCAATATACCTTGGATTTAATTTCCCTCGTTTACCAAATCGAACAACACCTTTCCAAGGTGCAACCTTAAGCATGACCATCTATTCAATTTCAAATTCTATGTCTTTTCTTTTAATGTCGGCGTAGCTCTTTTGTCGACTTTGGGCGGTTTTCAACCGTTGTTGAATTTGGATGATCTTCTCGGTAGTTTCTTGTATTATCTTTGGACCCGTAATCTGTCTATCCAATACTTCACTCCAACAAATCGGAGACCTGCACTTTCTACCATAAAGTGCTTCAAACAGCGCCATCTCAATGCTTGAATGATAGCTGTTGTTGTAGGAAAACTCTGCTAACGGTAGATGTTGATCCCAACTGTTTCCGAAATCAATAACATATGCTCGTAGCATGTCTTCAAGCGTTTGTATCGTTCTTTCGCTCTGCCCATCAGTTTGTGGATGATAGGCAGTACTCATGTCTAGACGAGTTCCTAATGCTTGCTGTAATGTCTGCCAGAATCTTGAAATAAATCTGCCATCCCTATCAGAGATAATAGAGATTGGTATTCCATGTCTGGAGACGACTTCCTTCAAATACAGTCGTGCTAACTTCTCCATCTTGTCATCTTCTCTTATTGGCAGGAAGTGTGCTGATTTGGTGAGACGATCAACTATTACCCAAATAGTATCAAAACCACTTGCAGTCCTTGGCAATTTAGTGATGAAATCCATGGTAATGTTTTCCCATTTCCATTCCAGGATTTCGGGTTGTTGAAGTAGACCTGATGGTTTCTGATGCTCAGCTTTGACCTTAGAACACATCAAACATTCTCCTACGTATTTAGCAACATCCGCTTTCATACCCAGCCACCAAAAATGTTTCTTGAGATCCTTGTACATCTTCCCCGTTCCAGGATGTATTGAGTATCTGGTTTTATGAGCTTCTCTAAGTACCATTTCTCTCATATCTCCAAATTTTGGTACCCAAATCCTTTCAGCCCTATACCGGGTTTCGTCTTCCCGAATATTAAGATGATTCTCCGATCCTTTGGGTATTTCATCCTTTAAATTTCCCTCTTTTAAAACTCCTTGTTGCGCCTCCTTTATTTGACTAGTAAGGTTATTGTGAATCATTATATTCATAGATTTTACTCGAATGGGTTCTCTGTCCTTCCTGCTCAAGGCGTCGGCTACCACATTTGCCTTCCCTGGGTGGTAACGAATCTCAAAGTCGTAATCATTCAACAATTCAATCCACCTACGCTGCCTCATATTCAGTTGTTTCTGATTAAATATGTGTTGAAGACTTTTGTGGTCGGTATATATAATACTTTTGACCCCATATAAGTAGTTCCTCCAAGTCTTTAATGCAAAAACAACCGTGCCTAATTCCAAATCATGCGTCATATAATTTTGTTCGTGAATCTTCAATTGTCTAGATGCATAAGCAATCACCTTCATTCGTTGCATTAATACACAACCGAGACCTTGCTTTGATGCGTCACAATAAATCACAAAATCATCATTCCCTTCAGGCAATGACAATATAGGTGCCGTAGTTAGCTTTTTCTTCAATAACTGAAACGCTTTCTCTTGTTTATCCTTCCATTCAAATTTCTTCCCTTTATGCGTTAATACAGTCAAGGGTTTTGCTATTCTGGAAGAGTCTTGGATGAACCTTCTGTAGTAACTAGCTAGTCCTAAAAACCGGCGTATGTGTTTCGGAGTTTTTGGGGTTTTCCACTTTTCAACAGTTTCTATCTTTGCCGGATCCACCTTAATACCTTCTTTGTTCACTATGTGACCGAGGAATTGAACTTCTTCCAACCAAAATGCACACTTTGAAAACTTAGCGTACAATTCTTCCTTCCTCAATACTTCTAACACCTTTCTTAAATGTTCACCGTGTTCTTGGTCATTCTTTGAGTAAATAAGTATGTCATCAATGAAAACAATGACAAACTTGTCAAGGTATGGTCCACACACTCGGTTCATAAGGTCCATGAACACAGCTGGTGCATTAGTTAAACCAAACGGCATGATCATAAACTCGTAATGACAGTAACGTGTTCTGAAAGCAGTCTTTGGAATATCATCTTCTTTCACCCGCATTTGATGATACCCGGAACGTAAGTCAATCTTTGAATAAACAGACGAGCCTTGTAGTTGATCAAATAAGTCGTCGATTCTCGGTAGTGGGTAGCGGTTCTTGATGGTAAGTTTGTTCAACTCTCGGTAGTCGATACACAACCTGAATGTACCATCTTTCTTCTTGACAAACAAAACAGGAGCTCCCCATGGTGATGTGCTTGGTCGAATGAAACCACGCTCTAAAAGTTCTTGTAATTGGGTTTGCAGTTCTTTCATCTCGCTGGGTGCGAGTCTGTAAGGAGCACGAGCTATTGGTGCAGCTCCTGGTACAAGATCTATTTGAAATTCAACGGATCGATGTGGGGGTAATCCCGGTAATTCTTTAGGAAATACATCGGGAAATTCTTTTGCGACGGGAACATCATTGATGCTCTTTTCTTCAGTTTGTACTTTCTTGACGTGTGCTAGAACAGCATAGCAACCTTTTCTTATTAGTTTTTGTGCCTTCAAATTACTAATAAGGTGTAGCTTCGTGTTGCCCTTTTCTCCGTACACCATTAAGGGTTTTCCTTTTTCTCGTATAATGCGAATTGCATTTTTGTAACAAACGATCTCTGCTTTCACTTCTTTCAACCGGTCCATACCAATTATCACATCAAAACTCCCTAACTCTACTGGTATCAAGTCAATCTTAAATGTTTCGCTAACCAGTTTAATTTCTCGATTCCGACATATATTATCTGCTGAAATTAATTTACCATTTGCTAATTCGAGTAAAAATTTAATATCCAAAGGTGTCAATGGACAACTTAATTTAGCACAAAAATCTCTACTCATATAGCTTCTATCCGCACCCGAATCAAATAAAACGTAAAAAGATTTATTGTCAATAAGAAACGTACCCGTAACAAGCTCCGGGTATTCCTGTGCCTCTGCCGCATTAATATGGAAAACTCTTCCGCGGCCTTGTCCATTCGTGTTCTCCTGGTTCGGGCAATTTCTAATAATGTGGCCCGGTTTTCCACATTTATAACAAACTACATTGGCATAACTTGCTCCGACACTACTTGCTCCGCCATTACTCGTTCCGACACCATTTGTTCCTTTCGTTCTGTTAACCCCTAGTCCGTAGACCTCACACTTTGCCGCGCTATGACCATTTCTTTTACACTTGTTGCAAAATTTGGTGCAGAACCCCGAGTGATACTTTTCACACCTTTGGCATAGCTGCTTCTGATTGTTGTTGTTGTTGCGGTTATTATTGTTGTTGGGATGATTGTTGTAGTTGTTGTTGTTGTTGTTGTTGTTGTTGTTGTTGGGCCGTTTGTTGTAGTTGCGATTGATGTTGCGATTGTTGGGATAGTTGTTGCGATTATTGTTGTTGAAATGTCCCGTTCTTATTGATTAAAAACGTTCCATATTAATTGATTTCGTTGCTTGGTTTTGACCTCTATATGAGACGTTTTTCAAAGACTGCATTCATTTTAAAACAAACCATAACCTTTATTTCATCAATAAAGGTTTAAAAAGCTTTACGTAGATTATCAAATAATGATAATCTAAAATATCCTGTTTACACACGACCATTACATAATGGTTTACAATACAAATATGTTACAACAAAATAAGTTTCTTGAATGCAGTTTTTACACAATATCATACAAGCATGGACTCCAAATCTCGTCCTTATTTAAGTATGCGACAGCGGAAGCTCTTAATAATCACCTGAGAATAAACATGCTTAAAACGTCAACAAAAATGTTGGTGAGTTATAGGTTTAACCTATATATATCAAATCATAATAATAGACCACAAGATTTCATATTTCAATACACATCCCATACATAGAGATAAAAATCATTCATATGGTGAACACCTGGTAACCGACATTAACAAGATGCATATATAAGAATATCCCCATCATTCCGGGACACCCTTCGGATATGATATAAATTTCGAAGTACTAAAGCATTCGGTTCATTGGATGGGGTTTGTTAGGCCCAATAGATCTATCTTTAGGATTCGCGTCAATTAGGGTGTCTGTTCCCTAATTCTTAGATTACTAGACTTAATAAAAAGGGGCATATTCGATTTCGATAATTCAACCATAGAATGTAGTTTCACGTACTTGTGTCTACTTTGTAAATCATTTATAAAACCTGCATGTATTCTCATCCCAAAAATATTAGATTTTAAAAGTGGGACTATAACTCACTTTCACAGATTTTTACTTCGTCGGGAAGTAAGACTTGACCACCGGTTGATTCACGAATCTATAACAATATATACATATATATCAAAGTATGTTTAAAATATATTTACAACACTTTTAATATATTTTGATGTTTTAAGTTTATTAAGTCAGCTGTCCTCGTTAGTAACCTACAACTAGTTGTCCACAGTTAGATGTACAGAAATAAATCGATAAATATTATCTTGAATCAATCCACGACCCAGTGTATACGTATCTCAGTATTGATCACAACTCAAACTATATATATTTTGGAATCAACCTCAACCCTGTATAGCTAACTCCAACATTCACATATAGAGTGTCTATGGTTGTTCCGAAATATATATAGATGTGTCGACATGATAGGTCGAAACATTGTATACGTGTCTATGGTATCTCAAGATTACATAATATACAATACAAGTTGATTAAGTTATGGTTGGAATAGATTTGTTACCAATTTTCACGTACCTAAAATGAGAAAAATTATCCAATCTTGTTTTACCCATAACTTCTTCATTTTAAATCCGTTTTAAGTGAATCAAATTGCTATGGTTTCATATTGAACTCTATTTTATGAATCTAAACAGAAAAGTATAGGTTTATAGTCGGAGAAATAAGTTACAAGTCGTTTTTGTAAAGGTAGTCATTTCAGTCGAAAGAACGACGTCTAGATGACCATTTTAGAAAACATACTTCCACTTTGAGTTTAACCATAATTTTTGGATATAGTTTCATGTTCATAATAAAAATCATTTTCTCAGAATAACAACTTTTAAATCAAAGTTTATCATAGTTTTTAATTAACTAACCCAAAACAGCCCGCGGTGTTACTACGACGGCGTAAATCCGGTTTTACGGTGTTTTTCGTGTTTTCAGGTTTTAAATCATTAAGTTAGCATATCATATAGATATAGAACATGTGTTTAGTTGATTTTAAAAGTCAAGTTATAAGGATTAACTTTTGTTTGCGAACAAGTTTAGAATTAACTAAACTATGTTCTAGTGATTACAAGTTTAAACCTTCGAATAAGATAGCTTTATATGTATGAATCGAATGATGTTATGAACATCATTACTACCTTAAGTTCCTTGGATAAACCTACTGGAAAAGAGAAAAATGGATCTAGCTTCAACGGATCCTTGGATGGCTCGAAGTTCTTGAAGCAGAATCATGACACGAAAACAAGTTCAAGTAAGATCATCACTTGAAATAAGATTGTTATAGTTATAGAAATTGAACCAAAGTTTGAATATGATTATTACCTTGTATTAGAATGATAACCTACTGTAAGAAATAAAGATTTCTTGAGGTTGGATGATCACCTTACAAGATTGGAAGTGAGCTAGCAAACTTGAAAGTATTCTTGATTTTATGAAACTAGAACTTTTGGAATTTATGAAGAACACTTAGAACTTGAAGATAGAACTTGAGAGAGATCAATTAGATGAAGAAAATTGAAGAATGAAAGTGTTTGTAGGTGTTTTTGGTCGTTGGTGTATGGATTAGATATAAAGGATATGAAATTTTGTTTTCATGTAAATAAGTCATGAATGATTACTCATATTTTTGTAATTTTATGAGATATTTCATGCTAGTTGCCAAATGATGGTTCCCACATGTGTTAGGTGACTCACATGGGCTGCTAAGAGCTGATCATTGGAGTGTATATACCAATAGTACATACATCTAAAAGCTGTGTATTGTACGAGTACGAATACGGGTGCATACGAGTAGAATTGTTGATGAAACTGAACGAGGATGTAATTGTAAGCATTTTTGTTAAGTAGAAGTATTTTGATAAGTGTCTTGAAGTCTTTCAAAAGAGTATGAATACATATTAAAACACTACATGTATATACATTTTAACTGAGTCGTTAAGTCATCGTTAGTCGTTACATGTAAATGTTGTTTTGAAACCTTTAGGTTAACGATCTTGTTAAATGTTGTTAACCCAATGTTTATAATATCAAAAGAGATTTTAAATTATTATATTATCATGATATTATGATGTACAAATATCTCTTAATATGATATATATACATTAAATGTCGTTACAACGATAATCGTTACATATATGTCTCGTTTCAAAATCATTAAGTTAGTAGTCTTGTTTTTACATATGTAGTTCATTGTTAATATACTTAATGATATGTTTACTTATCATAATATCATGTTAACTATATATATAACCATATATATGTCATCATATAGTTTTTACAAGTTTTAACGTTCGTGAATCACCGGTCAACTTGGGTAGTCAATTGTCTATATGAAACCTATTTCAATTAATCAAGTCTTAACAAGTTTGATTACTTAATATGTTGGAAACATTTAATCATGTAAATATCAATCTCAATTAATATATATAAACATGGAAAAGTTCGGGTCACTACAGTACCTACCCGTTAAATAAATTTCGTCCCTAAATTTTAAGCTGTTGAAGGTGTTGACGAATCTTCTGGAAAGAGATGCGGGTATTTCTTCTTCATCTGATCTTCACGCTCCCAGGTGAACTCGGGTCCTCTACGAGCATTCCATCGAACCTTAACAATTGGTATCTTGTTTTGCTTAAGTCTTTTAACCTCACGATCCATTATTTCGACGGGTTCTTCGATGAATTGAAGTTTTTCGTTGATTTGGATTTCATCTAACGGAATAGTGAGATCTTCTTTAGCAAAATATTTCTTCAAATTCGAGACGTGGAAAGTGTTATGTACAGCCGCGAGTTGTTGAGGTAACTCAAGTCGGTAAGCTACTGGTCCGACACGATCAATAATCTTGAATGGTCCAATATACCTTGGATTTAATTTCCCTCGTTTACCAAATCGAACAACGCCTTTCCAAGGTGCAACTTTAAGCATGACCATCTCTCCAATTTCAAATTCTATATCTTTTCTTTTAATGTCAGCGTAGCTCTTTTGTCGACTTTGGGCAGTTTTCAACCGTTGTTGAATTTGGATGATCTTCTCGGTAGTTTCTTGTATAATCTCCGGACCCGTAATCTGTCTATCCCCCACTTCACTCCAACAAATCGGAGACCTGCACTTTCTACCATAAAGTGCTTCAAACGGCACCATCTCAATGCTTGAATGGTAGCTGTTGTTGTAGGAAAATTCTGCTAACGGTAGATGTCGATCCCAACTATTTCCGAAATCAATAACACATGCTCGTAGCATGTCTTCAAGCGTTTGTATCGGCCTTTCGCTCTGCCCATCGGTTTGTGGATGATAGGCAGTACTCATGTCTAGACGAGTTCCTAATGCTTGCTGTAATGTCTGCCAGAATCTTGAAATAAATCTGCCATCCCTATCAGAGATAATAGAGATTGGTATTCCATGTCTGGAGACGACTTCCTTCAAATACAGTCGTGCTAACTTCTCCATCTTGTCATCTTCTCTTATTGGCAGGAAGTGTGCTGATTTGGTGAGACGATCAACTATTACCCAAATAGTATCAAAACCACTTGCAGTCCTTGGCAATTTAGTGATGAAATCCATGGTAATGTTTTCCCATTTCCATTCCGGGATTTCGGGTTGTTGAAGTAGACCTGATGGTTTCTGATGCTCAGCTTTGACCTTAGAACACGTCAAACATTCTCCTACATATTTAGCAACATCGGCTTTCATACTCGGCCACCAAAAATGTTTCTTGAGATCCTTGTACATCTTCCCCGTTCCAGGATGTATTGAGTATCTGGTTTTATGAGCTTCTCTAAGTACCATTTCTCTCATATCTCCAAATTTTGGTACCCAAATCCTTTCAGCCCTATACCGGGTTCCGTCTTCCCGAATATTAAGATGCTTCTCCGATCCTTTGGGTATTTCATCCTTTAAATTTCCCTCTTTTAAAACTCCTTGTTGCGCCTCCTTTATTTGAGTAGTAAGGTTATTATGAATCATTATATTCATAGATTTTACTCGAATGGGTTCTCTGTCCTTCCTGCTCAAGGCATCGGCTACCACATTTGCCTTCCCCGGGTGGTAACGAATCTCAAAGTCGTAATCATTCAATAATTCAATCCACCTACGCTGCCTCATATTCAGTTGTTTCTGATTAAATATGTGTTGAAGACTTTTGTGGTCGGTATATATAATACTTTTGACCCCATATAAGTAGTACCTCCAAGTCTTTAATGCAAAAACAACCGCGCCTAATTCCAAATCATGCGTCGTATAATTTTGTTCGTGAATCTTCAATTGTCTAGACGCATAAGCAATCACCTTCGTTCGTTGCATTAATACACAACCGAGACCTTGCTTTGATGCGTCACAATAAATCACAAAATCATCATTCCCTTCAGGCAATGACAATATAGGTGCCGTAGTTAGCTTTTTCTTCAATAACTGAAACGCTTTCTCTTGTTCATCATTCCATTCAAATTTCTTCCCTTTATGCGTTAATGCAGTTAAGGGTTTTGCTATTCTAGAAAAGTCTTGGATGAACCTTCTGTAGTAACCAGCTAGTCCTAAAAACTGGCGTACGTGTTTCGGAGTTTTCGGGGTTTCCCACTTTTCAACAGTTTCTATCTTTGCTGGATCCACCTTAATACCTTCTTTGTTCACTATGTGATCGAGGAATTGAACTTCTTCCAACCAAAATGCACACTTTGAAAACTTAGCGTACAATTCTTCCTTCCTCAATACTTCTAACACCTTTCTCAAATGTTCACCGTGTTCTTGGTCATTCTTTGAGTAAATAAGTATGTCATCAATGAAAACAATGACAAACTTGTCAAGGTATGGTCCACACACTCGGTTCATAAGGTCCATGAACACAGCTGGTGCATTAGTTAAACCAAACGGCATGACCATAAACTCGTAATGACCGTAACGTGTTCTGAAAGCAGTCTTTGGAATATCATCTTCTTTCACCCGCATTTGATGATACCCGGAACGTAAGTCAATCTTTGAATAAACAGACGAGCCTTGTAGTTGATCAAATAAGTCGTCGATTCTCGGTAGTGGGTAGCGGTTCTTGATGGTAAGTTTGTTCAACTCTCGGTAGTCGATACACAACCTGAATGTACCATCTTTCTTCTTGACAAACAAAACAGGAGCTCCCCACGGTGATGTGCTTGGTCGAATGAAACCACGCTCTAAAAGTTCTTGTAATTGGCTTTACAGTTCTTTCATCTCGCTGGGTGCAAGTCTGTAAGGAGCATGAGCTATTGGTGCAGCTCCTGGTACAAGATCTATTTGAAATTCAACGGATCGATGTGGGGGTAATCCCGGTAATTCTTTCGGAAATACATCGGGAAATTCTTTTGCAATGGGAACATCATTGATGCTCTTTTCTTCAGTTTGTACTTTCTTGACGTGTGCTAGAATAGCATAGCAACCTTTTCTTATTAGTTTTTGTGCCTTCAAATTACTAATAAGATGTAGCTTCGTGTTGCCCTTTTCTCCGTACACCATTAAGGGTTTTCCTTTTTCTCGTATAATGCGAATTGCATTTTTGTAACAGACGATCTCTGCTTTCACTTCTTTCAACCAGTCCATACCGATTATCACATCAAAACTCCCTAACTCTACTGGTATCAAATCAATCTTAAATGTTTCGCTAACCAGTTTAATTTCTCAATTCCGACATATATTATCTGCTGAAATTAATTTACCATTTGCTAATTCGAGTAAAAATTTACTATCCAAAGGCGTCAATGGACAACTTAATTTAGCACAAAAATCTCTACTCATATAGCTTCTATCCGCACCCGAATCAAATAAAACGTAAGCAGATTTATTGTCAATAAGAAACGTACCCGTAACAAGCTCCGGGTCTTCCTGTGCCTCTGCCGCATTAATATTGAAAACTCTTCCGCGGCCTTGTCCATTCGTGTTCTCCTGGTTCGGGCAATTTCTAATAATGTGGCCCGGTTTTCCACATTTATAACAAACTACATTGGCATAACTTGCTCCGACACTACTTGCTCCGCCATTACTCGTTCTGACACCATTTGTTCCTTTCGTTCTATTAACCCCTGGTCCGTAAACCTCACACTTCGCCGCGCTATGACCATTTCTTTTACACTTGTTGCAAAATTTGGTGCAGAACCCCGAGTGATACTTTTCACACCTTTGGCATAGCTGCTTCTGATTGTTGTTGTTGTTGCGGTTATTATTGTTGTTGGGATGATTGTTGTAGTTGCTGTTGCTGTTGTTGTTGTTGTTGTTGGGCCGTTTGTTGTAGTTGCGATTGATGTTGCGATTGTTGGGATAATTGTTGCGATTATTGTTGTAATTGCTGTTGTTGTTGTATTGGTGATTCTTATCACCGTTATCCTCCCACTTTCTTTTGACTTGCTTCACATTGGCCTCTTCAGCAGTCTGTTCTTTAATTCTTTCTTCAATCTGGTTCACTAGTTTGTGAGCCATTCTACATGCCTGTTGTATAGAGGAGGGCTCGTGTGAACTTATATCTTCTTGAATTCTTTCCGGTAATCCTTTCACAAATGCGTCGATCTTCTCTTCCTCATCTTCGAATGCTCCCGGACACAATAGGCACAATTCTGTGAATCGTCTTTCGTACATGGTAATATCAAATCCTTGGGTTCGTAACCCTCTAAGTTCTGTCTTGAGCTTATTGACCTCGGTTCTGGGACGGTACTTCTCGTTCATCAAGTGCTTGAATGCTGACCACGGTAGTGCGTACGCATCATCTTGTCCCACTTGCTCTAGATAGGTATTCCACCATGTTAACGCAGAACCTGTGAAGGTATGCGTAGCGTACTTCACTTTGTCCTCTTCAGTACACTTACTTATGGCAAACACCGATTCGACCTTCTCGGTCCACCGTTTCAATCCGATCGGTCCTTCGGTTCCATCAAATTCTAAAGGTTTGCAGGCAGTGAATTCTTTGTAGGTGCATCCTACACGATTTCCTGTACTACTAGATCCAAGGTTATTGTTGGTATGTAGCGCAGCCTGTACTGCGGCTATGTTTGAAGCTAGAAAAGTACGGAATTCCTCTTCATTCATATTCACGGTGTGTCGAGTAGTCGGTGCCATTTCCTTCAAAATAGTCAAATGGAACAAGTTAATCATACAGAATATTAAGAGTAGTTAATAGTATTTCGTAGCATAATATGAACTCATTTATAAAAGCTTTTTCTTCATATTAGCGTTTTATAAGTTTAAATTCGGGTAGTACCTACCCGTTAAGTTCATACTTAGTAGCTAATATACAATTCAACTACTACAATTCTATATGAAAAACTGATTATAATAATATTTCGCGTTCAAACTTTTATACAATATTTTACAAACTTACAATACCGCTTATTTTACATAAAGCATGAAATATAGCACACAATAACTTTGATACAAGATAGTTGTGAAGATAATTCTAGCTAGTACACAAGTCGTTCAGCAAAGACAATAAAGACACGTAATTCATACGTCCAGAAACAAGTCATGCATTCTGGTTTTACTAGGATTACTTCCCATCCTTGGTCTTGTGGAACATAACCGTTATGTCCGTTGATAAGACAGCGTGTTGTAACATCGTCAAAAGGACGAGGGTTACGTAATGTCCAACAGTCCCGTAACAATCTAAAAACCTCATTTCTTACCCCAATTACCGACTCCGTCACTTGTGGAAATGTTTTGTTTAATAGTTGTAGCCCGATGTTCTTGTTCTCACTTTGGTGAGAAGCGAACATTACTAATCCGTAAGCATAACATGCTTCTTTATGTTGCATGTTAGCCGCTTTTTCTAAATCACGAAGTCCAATATTCGGATATATTGAGTCAAAATAATTTCTTAACCCGTTGCGTAAAATAGCATTTGGGTTCCCCGCAATATATGCGTCAAAGTAAACACATCGTAACTTATGGGTTTCCCAATGTGCTATCCCCCATCTTTCAAACGAAAGTCTCTTATAAACCAAGACATTCTTGGAACGTTCTTCGAATGTCTTACAAACTGATCTCGCCTTAAATAGTTGTGCCGAGGAATTCTGGCCGACTCTAGACAAGATTTCATCAATCATGTCTCCGGGTAGGTCTCTTAAAATATTGGGTTGTCTATCCATTTTGTGTTTTTAAACTGTAAAATAGACAAGAGTTAGATTCATAAAAAAATACTTATTAATACAAGCAATTTTTACATATATCATAAAGCATAAGAACACTATATTACATATATTACACCACACGAATACAACTATCTTATTCCGACTCGCTCGTTTCTTCTTCTTCGGTTTTGGTTCGTTTTGCCAAGTTTCTAGGGATATATGATGTTCCCCTAATACGAGCCGTCGTTGTCCACATTGGTTTAGAAAAACCTGGTGGTTTAGAGGTTCCCGGGTCATTGTTACAACTTAAGGACTTCGGGGGTTGACGATACATATAAAGTTCATCGGGGTTGGAATTAGATTTCTCTATTTTTATGCCCTTTCCCTTATTATTTTCTTTTGCCTTTTTAAATTCAGTTGGGGTAATTTCTATAACATCATTGGAATTCTCGTCGGAATCCGATTCATCGGAGAATTGGTAATCCTCCCAATATTTTGCTTCCTTGGAGGAAACACCATTGACCATAATTAACCTTGGTCGGTTGGTTGAGGATTCTCTTTTACTTAACCGTTTTATTATTTCCCCCACCGGTTCCGATTCTTCTTCCGGTTCCGATTCTTCTTCCGGTTCCGACTCTTCTTCCGGTTCCTCTTCGGGAACTTGTGAATCAGTCCACGAATCATTCCAATTTACATTTGACTCTTCATTATTATTAGGTGAGTCAATGGGACTTGTTCTAGAGGTAGACATCTATCACATAATATCAAACACGTTAAGAGATTAATATATCACATAATATTCATATGTTAAAAATATATAGTTTCCAACAAAAATGTTAAGCAATCATTTTTAAAGAAAACACGGTCGAAGTCCAGAATCACTAATGCATCCTAACAAACTCGATAAGACACACTAATGCAAATTTTCTGGTTCTCTAAGACCAACGCTCGGATACCAACTGAAATGTCCCGTTCTTATTGATTAAAAACGTTCCATATTAATTGATTTCGTTGCTTGGTTTTGACCTCTATATGAGACGTTTTTCAAAGACTGCATTCATTTTAAAACAAACCATAACCTTTATTTCATCAATAAAGGTTTAAAAAGCTTTACGTAGATTATCAAATAATGATAATCTAAAATATCCTGTTTACACACGACCATTACATAATGGTTTACAATACAAATATGTTACAACAAAATAAGTTTCTTGAATGCAGTTTTTACACAATATCATACAAGCATGGACTCCAAATCTCGTCCTTATTTAAGTATGCGACAGCAGAAGCTCTTAATAATCACCTGAGAATAAACATGCTTAAAACGTCAACAAAAATGTTGGTGAGTTATAGGTTTAACCTATATATATCAAATCATAATAATAGACCACAAGATTTCATATTTCAATACACATCCCATACATAGAGATAAAAATCATTCATATGGTGAACACCTGGTAACCGACATTAACAAGATGCATATATAAGAATATCCCCATCATTCCGGGACACCCTTCGGATATGATATAAATTTCGAAGTACTAAAGCATCTGGTTCTTTGGATGGGGTTTGTTAGGCCCAATAGATCTATCTTTAGGATTCGCGTCAATTAGGGTGTCTGTTCCCTAATTCTTAGATTACCAGACTTAATAAAAAGGGGCATATTCGATTTCGATAATTCAACCATAGAATGTAGTTTCACGTACTTGTGTCTACTTTGTAAATCATTTATAAAACCTGCATGTATTCTCATCCCAAAAATATTAGATTTTAAAAGTGGGACTATAACTCACTTTCACAGATTTTTACTTCGTCGGAAAGTAAGACTTGACCACCGGTTGATTCACGAACCTATAACAATATATACATATATATCAAAGTATGTTTAAAATATATTTACAACACTTTTAATATATTTTGATGTTTTAAGTTTATTAAGTCAGCTGTCCTCGTTAGTAACCTACAACTAGTTGTCCACAGTTAGATGTACAGAAATAAATCGATAAATATTATCTTGAATCAATCCACGACCCAGTGTATACGTATCTCAGTATTGATCACAACTCAAACTATATATATTTTGGAATCAACCTCAACCCTGTATAGCTAACTCCAACATTCACATATAGAGTGTCTATGGTTGTTCCGAAATATATATAGATGTGTCGACATGATAGGTCGAAACATTGTATACGTGTCTATGGTATCTCAAGATTACATAATATACAATACAAGTTGATTAAGTTATGGTTGGAATAGATTTGTTACCAATTTTCACGTACCTAAAATGAGAAAAATTATCCAATCTTGTTTTACCCATAACTTCTTCATTTTAAATCCGTTTTGAGTGAATCAAATTGCTATGGTTTCATATTGAACTCTATTTTATGAATCTAAACAGAAAAGTATAGGTTTATAGTCGGAGAAATAAGTTACAAGTCGTTTTTGTAAAGGTAGTCATTTCAGTCGAAAGAACGACGTCTAGATGACCATTTTAGAAAACATACTTCCACTTTGAGTTTAACCATAATTTTTGGATATAGTTTCATGTTCATAATAAAAATCATTTTCTCAGAATAACAACTTTTAAATCAAAGTTTATCATAGTTTTTAATTAACTAACCCAAAACAGCCCGCGGTGTTACTACGACGGCGTAAATCCGGTTTTACGGTGTTTTTCGTGTTTTCAGGTTTTAAATCATTAAGTTAGCATATCATATAGATATAGAACATGTGTTTAGTTGATTTTAAAAGTCAAGTTAGAAGGATTAACTTTTGTTTGCGAACAAGTTTAGAATTAACTAAACTATGTTCTAGTGATTACAAGTTTAAACCTTCGAATAAGATAGCTTTATATGTATGAATTGAATGATGTTATGAACATCATTACTACCTTAAGTTCCTTGGATAAACCTACTGGAAAAGAGAAAAATGGATCTAGCTTCAACGGATCCTTGGATGGCTCGAAGTTCTTGAAGCAGAATCATGACACGAAAACAAGTTCAAGTAAGATCATCACTTGAAATAAGATTGTTATAGTTATAGAAATTGAACCAAAGTTTGAATATGATTATTACCTTGTATTAGAATGATAACCTACTGTAAGAAACAAAGATTTCTTGAGGTTGGATGATCACCTTACAAGATTGGAAGTGAGCTAGCAAACTTGAAAGTATTCTTGATTTTATGAAACTAGAACTTTTGGAATTTATGAAGAACACTTAGAACTTGAAGATAGAACTTGAGAGAGATCAATTAGATGAAGAAAATTGAAGAATGAAAGTGTTTGTAGGTGTTTTTGGTCGTTGGTGTATGGATTAGATATAAAGGATATGAAATTTTGTTTTCATGTAAATAAGTCATGAATGATTACTCATATTTTTGTAATTTTATGAGATATTTCATGCTAGTTGCCAAATGATGGTTCCCACATGTGTTAGGTGACTCACATGGGCTGCTAAGAGCTGATCATTGGAGTGTATATACCAATAGTACATACATCTAAAAGCTGTGTATTGTACGAGTACGAATACGGGTGCATACGAGTAGAATTGTTGATGAAACTGAACGAGGATGTAATTGTAAGCATTTTTGTTAAGTAGAAGTATTTTGATAAGTGTCTTGAAGTCTTTCAAAAGAGTATGAATACATATTAAAACACTACATGTATATACATTTTAACTGAGTCGTTAAGTCATCGTTAGTCGTTACATGTAAATGTTGTTTTGAAACCTTTAGGTTAACGATCTTGTTAAATGTTGTTAACCCAATGTTTATAATATCAAAAGAGATTTTAAATTATTATATTATCATGATATTATGATGTACAAATATCTCTTAATATGATATATATACATTAAATGTCGTTACAACGATAATCGTTACATATATGTCTCGTTTCAAAATCATTAAGTTAGTAGTCTTGTTTTTACATATGTAGTTCATTGTTAATATACTTAATGATATGTTTACTTATCATAATATCATGTTAACTATATATATAACCATATATATGTCATCATATAGTTTTTACAAGTTTTAACGTTCGTGAATCACCGGTCAACTTGGGTAGTCAATTGTCTATATGAAACCTATTTCAATTAATCAAGTCTTAACAAGTTTGATTACTTAATATGTTGGAAACATTTAATCATGTAAATATCAATCTCAATTAATATATATAAACATGGAAAAGTTCGGGTCACTACAGTTGTAATTGCTGTTGTTGTTGTATTGGTGATTCTTATCACCGTTTTCCTCTCACTTTCTTTTGACTTGCTTCACATTGGCCTCTTCAGCAGTCTGTTCTTTAATTCTTTCTTCAATCTGGTTCACTAGTTTGTGAGCCATTCTACATGCCTGTTGTATGGAGGCGGGCTCGTGTGAAATTATATCTTCTTGGATTCTTTCCGGTAATCCTTTCACAAACGCGTCGATCTTCTCTTCCTCATCTTCGAACGCTCCCGGACACAATAGGCATAATTCTGTGAATCGTCTTTTGTACGTGGTAATATCAAATCCTTGGGTTCGTAACCCTCTAAGTTCTGTCTTGAGCTTATTGACCTCGGTTCTGGGACGGTACTTCTCGTTCATCAAGTGCTTGAATGCTGACCACGGTAGTGCGTAAGCATCATCTTGTCCCACTTGCTCTAGATAGGTATTCCACCATGTTAACGCAGAACCTGTGAAGGTATGCGTAGCGTACTTCACTTTGTCCTCTTCAGTACACTTACTTATGGCAAACACCGATTCGACCTTCTCGGTCCACCGTTTCAATCCGATCGGTCCTTCGGTTCCATCAAATTCCAAAGGTTTGCAGGCAGTGAATTCTTTGTAGGTGCATCCTACACGATTTCCTGTACTGCTAGATCCAAGGTTATTGTTGGTATGTAGCGCAGCCTATACTGCAGCTATGTTTGAAGCAAGAAAGGCACGGAATTCCTCTTCGTTCATATTCAAGGTGTGTCGAGTAGTCGGTGCCATTTCCTTCAAAATAGTCAAATGAAACGAGTTAATCATATAGAATATCAAGAGTAGTCAATAGTATTTCGTAGCGTATATGAACTTATTTATAAAAGCTCTTTCTTCATATTAGCATTTTATACTCTTTAATTCGGGTAGTACCTACCCGTTAAGTTCATACTTAGTAGCTAACATACCATTTCAACTACTACAATTCTATATGAAAAACTAATCACAAAAAAAAAAAAAAAAAAATCATATTCAAACCTTTATACAATAACTTGCAAACTTACAATACCGTTTTTTTTTTACATATAGCATGAAATATAGCACATAAAACTTTGATACAAAGTAGTTGCGAAGATAATTCTAGTTAATAAATAAGGCGTTCAGCAAAGGCAATAAAGACACGTAATTCATATGTCCAGAAACAAGTCATGCATTCTGGTTTTACTAATACCACTTCCCATCCTTGATTTTGTGGAACATAACCGTTGTGACCGATAGTAAGACAATGTGTTGTAACGTCGTCAAAAGGATGAAGGTTACGTAATGTCCAACAGTCTCGTAATAACCTAAAAACCTCATTTCTTACCCCAATTACCGACTCCATCGCTTGTGGGAACGTTTTGTTTAATAGTTGTAGCCCGATGTTCTTGTTCTCACTTTGGTGAGAAGCGAACATTACTAACCCGTAAGCATAACATTCTTCTTTATGTTGCATGTTAGCCGCTTTTTCTAAATCACGAAGTCCTATATTCGGATATATTGAGTCAAAATAATTTCTTAACCCGTTGCGTAAAATAGCATTTGGGTTCCCCGCAATATATGCGTCAAAGTAAACACATCGTAACTTATGGATTTCCCAATGTGATATCCCCCATCTTTCGAACGAAAGCCTTTTATAAATCAAGGCATTCTTGGAACGTTCTTCAAATGTCTTACAAACTGATCTCGCCTTAAATAGTTGTGCTGAGGAATTCTGACCGTCTCTAGATAAGATTTCATCAATCATGTCTCCGGGTAGGTCTCTTAAAATATTGGGTTGTCTATCCATTTTGTGTTTTTATACTGTAAAATAGACAAGAGTTAGATTCATAAAAAAAATACTTATTAATACAAGCAATTTTTACATATATCATAAAGCATAAACACACTATATTACATATATTACACCACACGAATACAACTATCTTATTCCGACTCGCTCGTTTCTTCTTCTTCGGTTTTGGTTCGTTTTGCCAAGTTTCTAGGGATATATGATGTTCCCCTAATACGAGCCGTCATTTTCCACATTGGTTTTGAAAAACCTGGTGGTTTAGAGGTTCCCGGGTTATTGTCACAACTTAAGCAATACGGGTGTTGACGATACATATAAAGTTCATCGGGTTTGGAATCAAATTTCTCTATTTTTATGCCCTTTCCCTTATTGTTCTCTTTTGCCTAATTAAATTGTGTTGGGGTAATTTCTATAGCATCATCGGAATCCTTGTCGGGATCCGATTCATCAGAGAATTGGTAATCCTCCCAATACTTTACTTCCTTGGCGGAAACACCATTGACCATAATTAACTTTGGTCGGTTGGTTGAGAATTTTCTTCTACTTAACCGTTTTATTATTTCCCCCACTGGTTCTATTTCTTCTTCCGGTTCTGATTCTTCTTCCGGTTTCGATTCTTCTTCCGGTTCCGACTCTTCTTCCGGTTCCGACTCTTCTTCCGGTTCCTCTTCGGGAACTTGTGAATCAGTCCACGAATCATTCCAATTTACATTTGACTCTTCATTATTATTAGGTGAGTCAATGGGACTTGTTCTAGAGGTAGACATCTATCACATAATATCAAACGCGTTAAGAGATTAATATATCACATAATATTCACATGTTAAAAATATATAGTTTCCAACAAAATTTGTTAAGCAATCATTTTTCAAGTAAACACGGTCGAAGTCCACACTCACTAATGCATCCTAACAAATTCGATAAGACACACTAATGCAAAATTCTGGTTCTCTAAGACCAACGCTCGGATACTAACTGAAATGTCCCGTTCATATTGATTATAAACGTTCCATATTAATTGATTTTGTTGCGAGGTTTTGACCTCTATATGAGACGTTTTTCAAAGACTGCATTCATTTTTAAAACAACCATAACCTTTATTTTATCAATAAAGGTTTCAAAAGCATTACGTAGATTATCAAATAATGATAATCTAAAATATACTGTTTACACACGACCATTACATAATGGTTTACAATAGAAATATATTACATCGACATATGTTTCTTGAATGCAGTTTTTACATAATATCATACAAACATGGACTCCAAGTCTTGTCCTTATTTTAGTATGCAATAGCGGAAGCTCTTAATATTCACCTGAGAATAAACATGCTTTAAACGTCAACAAAAATGTTGGTGAGTTATAGGTTTAACCTATATATATCAAATCGTAACAATAGACCACAAGATTTCATATTTCAATATACATCCCATACATAGAGATAAAAATCATTCATTTGGTGAACACCTGGTAACCGACATTAACAAGATGCATATATAAGAATATCCCCATCATTCCGGGACACCCTTCGGATATGATATAAATTTCGAAGTACTAAAGCATCTGGTACTTTGGATGGGGTTTGTTAGGCCCAATAGATCTATCTTTAAGATTCGCGTCAATTAGGGTGTCTGTTCCCTAATTCTTAGATTACCAGACTTAATAAAAAGGGGCATATTCGATTTCGATAATTCAACCATAGAATGTAGTTTCACGTACTTGTGTCTATTTTGTAAATCATTTATAAAACCTGCATGTATTCTCATCCCAAAAATATTAGATTTTAAAAGTGGGACTATAACTCACTTTCACAGATTTTTACTTCGTCGGGAAGTAAGACTTGGCCACTGGTCGATTCACGAACCTATAACAAATATGTACATATATATCAAAGTATATTCAAAATATATTTACAACACTTTTAATACATTTTGATGTTTTAAGTTTATTAAGTCAGCTGTCCTCGTTAGTAACCTACAACTAGTTGTCCAACGTTAGATGTACAGAAAAAAATTGATATATATTATCTTAAATCAATCCACGACCTAGTGTATACACGTCTCAGGCTAGATCACAACTCAAAGTATATATATTTTTGGAATCAACCTCAACCCTGCATAGCTAACTCCCACATTACTGCATATAGAGTGTCTATGGTTGTTCCAAATAATATATACACATGGGTCGATATGATATGTCAAAACATTTGCATACGTGTCTATGGTATCCCAAGATTACATAATATATTAGAATACATGTATAATATAATATAAGTTAGCTAGGATATGATTAATATAGATTTGTTACCAATTTTCACGTTGCTACAACAAGAAAAATTATCCTATCTTGTTTTACCCATAACTTCTTCATTTTAAATCCGTTTTGAGTGAATCAAATTGCTATGGTTTCATATTGAACTCTATTTTATAAATCTAAACAGAAAAAGTATAGGTTTATAGTCAGAAATATAAGTTACAAGTTGTTTTTGTAAAGGTAGTCATTTCAGTCGAAAGAACGACGTCTAGATGACCATTTTAGAAAACATACTTCCACTTTGAGTTTAACCATGATTTTTGGATATAGTTTCATGTTCATAAGAAAAATAATTTTCCTAGAAGAACAACTTTTAAATCAAAGTTTATCATAGTTTTTAATTAACTAACCCAAAACAGCCCGCGGTGTTACTACGACGGCGTAAATCCGGTTTTACGGTGTTTTTCGTGTTTCTAGGTTTTAAATCATTAAGTTAGCATATCATATAGATATAGAACATGTGTTTAGTTGATTTTAAAAGTCAAGTTAGAAGGATTAACTTTTGTTTGCGAACAAGTTTAGAATTAACTAAACTATGTTCTAGTGATTACAAGTTTAAACCTTTGAATAAGATAGCTTTATATGTATGAATCGAATGATGTTATGAACATCATTACTACCTCAAGTTTTCTGGATAAAGCTACTGGAAATGAGAAAAATGGATTTAGCTTCAAAGGATCCTTGGATGGCTTGAAAGTTCTTGAAGCAGAATCATGACACGAAAAACAAGTTCAAGTAAGATTTCCTCTCGAAATAAGATTGTTATAGTTATAGAAATTGAATCAAAGTTTGAATATGAGTATTACCTTGTATTAGAAAGATATCTTACTATAAATAAGAAAGATTTCTTGAGGTTGGATGATCACTCTACAAGATTGGAAGTAAGCTAGCAAACTTGGAAGTATTCTTTATTTTATGAAACTAGAACTTGTAGAATTTATGAAGAACACTTAGAACTTGAAGATAGAACTTGAGAGAGATCAATTAGATGAAGAAAAATGAAGAATGAAAGTGTTTGTAGGTGTTTTTGGTCGTTGGTGTATGGATTATATATAAAGGATATGTAATTTTGTTTTCATGTAAATAAGTCATGAATGATTACTCATATTTTTGTAATTTTATGAGATATTTCATGCTAGTTGCCAAATGATGGTTCCCACATGTGTTAGGTGACTCACATGGGCTGCTAAGAACTGATCATTGGAGTGTATATACCAATAGTACATACATCTAAAAGTTGTGTATTGTACGAGTACGAATACGGGTGCATACGAGTAGAATTGTTGATGAAACTGAACGAGGATGTAATTGTAAGCATTTTTGTTAAGTAGAAGTATTTTGATAAGTGTCTTGAAGTCTTTCAAAAGTGTATGAATACATATTAAAACACTACATGTATATACATTTTAACTGAGTCGTTAAGTCATCGTTAGTCGTTACATGTAAGTGTTGTTTTGAAACCTTTAGGTTAACGATCTTGTTAAATGTTGTTAACCCAATGTTTATAATATCAAATGAGATTTTAAATTATTATATTATCATGATAATATGATGTATAAATATCTCTTAATATGATATATATACATTAAATGTCGTTACAACGATAATCGTTACATATATGTCTCGTTTCAAAATCATTAAGTTAGTAGTCTTGCTTTTACATATGTAGTTCATTGTTAATATACTTAATGATATGTTTACTTATCATAATATCATGTTAACTATATATATATATATCCATATATATATGTCATCATATAGTTTTTACAAGTTTTAACGTTCGTGAATCACCGGTCAACTTGGGTGGTCAATTGTCTATATGAAACCTATTTCAATTAATCAAGTCTTAACAAGTTTTATTGCTTAACATGTTGGAAACACTTAATCATGTAAATAACAATTTCATTTAATATATATATAAACATGGAAAAGTTCGGGTCACTACAGTGTAGGACCAGTAGCTTACCGACTTGAATTACCTCAACAACTCGCGGCTGTACATAACACTTTCCACGTCTTAAATTTGAAGAAATGTTTTGCTAAATAAGATCTCACTATTCCGTTAGACAAAATCCAAATCAACAAAAAACTTCAATTCATCGAAGAACCCATCGAAATAATGGATCGTGAGGTTAAAAGACTTAAGCAAAACAAGATATCAATTGTTAAGGTTCGATGGAATGCTCGTAGAGGACCCGAGTTCACCTGGGAATGAGAAGATCAGATGAAAAGAAATACCCGCACTTATTTCCAGAAGATACGTCAACACCTCCAACTGCTTGAAATTTCGGGACGAAATTTATTTAACGGGTAGGTACTGTAATGACCCGAACTTTTCCATGTTTATATATATTAAATGAAATTGATATTTATATGATTAAGTATTTCCAACATGTTAAGCAATCAAACTTGTTAAGACTTGATTAATTGAAATAGGTTTCATATAGACAATTGACCACCCAAGTTGACCGGTGATTCACGAACGTTAATATTTGTAAAAACTATATGATGACATATATATGGATATATATATATAGTTAACATGATATTATGATAATTAAATATATCATTAAGTATATTAACAATGAACTACATATGTAAAAACAAGACTACTAACTTAAGGATTTCGAAACGAGACATACAGGTAACGATTATCGTTGTAACAACATTTAAATGTATATGTATATCATATTAAGATATATTAATACATCATTATATCATGATAATGTAATGATTTAATATCTCATTAGTTATAATAAACAATGGGTTAACAACATTAAACAAGATCGTTAACTTAAAGGTTTCAAAACAACACTTACATGTAACGACTAACGATGACCTAACGACTCAGTTAAAATGTATATACATGTAGTATTTTAATATGTATTCATACACTTTTTAAAGACTTCAAGACACCTATCAAAGTACTTCTACTTAACAAAAATACTTACAATTACATCCTCGTTCATTTTCATTAACAATTCCACTCGTATGCAATTGTATTTGTACTCGTACAATACACAGCTTCTAAATGTATTTACTATTGGTATATACACTCCAATGATCAGCTCTTAGTAGCCCATGTGAGTCACCTAACCATGTGGGAACCATCATTTAACATCTAGCATGAAATATCTCACAAAATTACAAACTAATGAAGCCTATATTGCTACTCAATATTCACGTGAATGTTAGGTACCACAAACACATTCACTTTGCAATTTTCTTGAATCAAATTACTCTCTCTCAAGTGTTCTTTGTTTGTTCTAAGTGTTCTTCATCATCTTCAACAAAATCTAGCTCAATCTAGTTCATAAATCCATACATAAACCAAGTTATAAAAAAACTACTCAAGAACACACCAACAACACTTCCAAGTTTGCTAGCTTACTTCCAATCTTGCAAATCCACTTTGAGTGATCATCAAACCTCAAGAAATCTTTCTTATTTACAGTATGATATCTTTCTAATACAAGGTAATACTCATATTCAAACTTTGATTCAATTTCTATAACTTTAACAATCTTATTTCGAGTGGAAATCTTACTTGAACTTGTTTTCGTGTCATGATCCTACTTCAAGAACTTTCAAGCCATTCAAGGATCCTTTGAAGCTAGATCTAAATTTCTCATTTCCAACAGGTTTATCCACAAAACCTGAGGTAGTAATGATGTTCATAACATCATTCAATTCATATATATAAAGCTACCTTATTCGAAGGTTTAAACTTGTAATCACTAGAACATAGTTTAGTTAATTCTAAACTTGTTCGTAAACAAAAGTGAATCCTTCTAACTTGACTTTTAAAATCAACTAAACACATGTTCTATATCTATATGATATGCTAACTTAATGATTTAAAACCTAAAAACACGAAAAACACTGTAAAACCGGATATACGCCGTCGTAGTAAAACCGCGGGCTGTTTTGGGTTAGTTAATTAAAAACTGTGATAAATTTTGATTTAAAAGTTGTTCTTTTGGGAAAATAATTTTTCTTATGAACATGAAACTATATCCAAAAATTATGGTTAAACTCAAAGTGGAAGTATGTTTTCCAAAATGGTCATCTAGACGTCGTTCTTTCGACTGAAATGACTACCTTTATAAAAACGACTTGTAACCTGTATTTCTGACTATAAACTTATACTTTTTCTGTTTAGATTCATAAACTTAAGTTCAATATGAAACCATAGAAACTTGAATCACTCAAAATGGATTTAAAACGAAGAAGTTATGGGTAAAACAAGATTGGATAATTTTGCTTGTTGTAGCTACGTGAAAATTGGTAACAAATGTATATTAATCATATCCTAGCTAACTCATATTGTATTATACATGTATTCTAATATATTATGTAATCTTAGGATACCATAGACACGAATACAATATTTTGACATATCATATCGACCCATCTATATATATATATATCGGAACAACTATAGACACTCTATATGCAGTAATGTTGGAGTTAGCTATATAGGGTTGAGGTTGATTCCAAAATATTATATATACTTTGAGTTGGGATCTAGCCTGAGGCTTGTATACACGAGGTCGTGGATTGATTCGAGATAATATATATTGCTTTATTTCTTGTACATCTAACTGTGGACAACTAGTTGTAGGTTACTAACGAGGACAGCTGACTTAATAAACTTAAAACAGTAAAACGTATTAAAAATGTTGTAAATATATTTTGAACATACCTTAATATATATGTACATATTTGTTATAGGTTCGTGAATCGACCAGTGGCCAAGTCTTACTTCCCGACGAAGTAAAAATCTGTGAAAGTGAGTTATAGGCCCACTTTTAAAATCTAATATTTTTGGGATGAGAATACATGCAATTTTATAAATGTTTTACGAAATAGACACAAGTAAATGAAACTACATTATATGGGTGAATGATCGAAGCCGAATATGCCCCTTTGTAGCTTGGTAGCCTAAGAATTTGGGAACAGACTCCCAAATTGACGCAAATCCTAAAGATAGATCTATCGGGCCCAACAAGCCCCATTCTGGAATTCGGAATGCTTTAGTACTTCGAAATTATCATGTCCGATGGGTGTTCCGGAATGATGGGGGTATTCTATATGCATCTTGTTAATGTTGGTTACCAGGTGTTCACCATATGAATGATTTTTATCTTATATATGGGATGTATATTGAAATATGAAATTTTGTGGTCTATTATTACGATTTGATAAATATATAGGTTAAACCTATAATTCACCAACATTTTTGTTGACGTTTAAAGCATATTTATTCTCAGGTGATTATTAAGAGCTTCCGCTGTTGCATGCTAAAATATGGACAAGATTTAGTGTCAGCATGTTTGTATAATATTGTTTTAAAACTGCATTCAAAATTTACTTTGTTGTAACATATTAATATTGTAAACCAATATGTATTGGTAGTGTGTAAGTGTGATATTTTTAGATTATCATTTCTGGATAATCTAGGTGGTGTCCTTTTAACCTTGTCGATAAAAATAAAGGTTATAGTTTGTTTTAAAAACGAATGCAGTCTTTGAAAAACATCTCATATAGAGGTCAAAACCTCACAACGAAATCAATTAATATGGAACGTTTATAATCAATATGAATGGGACATTTCATCAGCAAGCTAAACGGCTTGCCAAACGGCCTGCCTGGCTTACAAACGGCCTGCAACACGCCCAAGTTAAACGGCCCCTGCAAACGGCTTGGTCTGGCAAACGACCCCTACAAACGGCCTGCCAAACGGCTTGCCAAACGGCCTGCTAGCCGTTTGCAGGAAAATTTCTTTCTTATTTAAAGGGTCTTGGTCATTCATTCCAACACACACTTCAATTCACTTCTTTCTCTCTCTTGTACAATATTAGTCATACTTTCAAGGTCTTCGCCTCCGTGCGGGAAACCTAGTACCCAGAGAAGAACGCCGAAGATTGTATTAGGAGCGGTATGGAGTTTGAAGTTGTCACTTTTGTATTCGAAACTCGTTTAATCTACTAGTACTTCTATCCTTTATCTTTATATAATGTCTTCTATCATTATGTTCTGTGATGTTGTTGCCATGATTAGCGAGTAGTTATCTTTAGTGTATGCTATGATGTAATCAGTTATAATACCGAAATAATGTTATGGTTTGTGTATGTTGTTGAAATGCTTTCCGATTACGCTTTAAACTCAATCGCTTTTCCAACTAATAGAACGCAGTTATTGGCTCTGTTATTGGGAAGTCGCGAACCCCGATTCAGAGTACACTATCTGTGTCACCCCTTGGTAAGAGAAGTCTATCGGATACAACTTAAGATCAACTGAGGCACACCAGTTGTAGTAAGTCTATCAAGCTTTGAATTCTGAATGAGGACTCTTTCGTAGTGAAACATCTGACTAGACCCTTAGTACATTGTCGGTCCCAGACCATGCTAGTGTAGTCACCAAGCATATAAACTTCGTACGTGCATGCTGAAGCACAGCGGTTGTTGTAACCTGTACCTCTGCTAAGTAAAGCCATGGAACACGGTCAGTGTTGACTAGTACACTGCACCATAACGCGGTCTCAAGCATTGCACCCTGCTTAAGGGATTCTTAGTTAATTAAGGAACTGTTTGTTTAAACACATAAAGGATTGGACCATTAGGATAACCGAACGTCTTCATGGAAGTCAACCTGACTTGGCCATGGTGTTCTTTAAGGTTGACAGTTTAATCATTCGTTTCAAGAAGAAGATTGACAAGGTTGAGGTTAAAGTTATAGAAATTGACCCTGCAAGTATCAAAGTGGAGATCAGAATACTAAAGAAACCCGTTCATCAGACGAATCCCCAGAAGAACATTATACCGATGATGACGAGGAAGAGCAACATGAAGACATTCTGGATAATTCACACTCTCCAACCGAACCGAGTCAGACTCTTCTTCAGATCGGATTCCGGTCATATCTACACAAGAAGACATGATAACCTTCATCAATAATACCGATGAATTTGATGAGATTCTCGAAGCCATCCGTAAATCAACAATTGATTTCACACTACGCTTAACGGAACAAATTATGGCTATCCAAGAAGAATACAACCTCTATCTCCAAATAGAAAACAATGATGTTGAAATCCTAGAAGAACGCATTCAAGACTTTATTAACACTCTTCACGATCATATCTACCAATAAGAAAGGCAACGAGAGCACAATTCAGCTGTTCTCACTCTTCTGGAGACAAGATTCTGTCGAGATCAGAAGATCATTTACTCTAAGGTTTACAATGCCTTAGCCAGATCTGCACTTCCATTCTCAGCAAACCAACGAGCACTACTGACTCTCATCCGGAAGCACATGGATCTTTCCACCGAACGCCCGACTTATCACACCGATTTGCAAATGATCGAGAATTCACAGCTTTTTCGCTCTTCCATGGAAAGAGATAATTTCGAAAGCACACCAGACAGGCTAGTAATTTACGTAACAATTGATCACCATGCTGATCTGATTATCAAAGTGTTACGAGATGCAGTTACAGAGGAAGTAAGGCGCAACAATCCGTTCTCTCATCTTGAACCAGATCGAGTCAACATCGCCACCTACGTTACGAAGCAGATATCACGTATCTTCCACGAATCCATAGATCCAAGTTTCACATTTAAAGATGGATGTCGGGAGATATACTCAAAGACGGTGACGTTGATGCTCAGGTCAGGATTGCTGTTCACTTCTTTTCAGCTTCGTCTTTTAACTAATCTATGCAAAGCTAAAGACTCTTACTGTGGGGATCATCATTTTGAAGATTTCGAGATACTAAAGATACAGTTTCTAACATTGTTTGAAGACCTCCGAAATGAGCATCCCATCAGAGAGATAATCACCACTAGCACTGCCTCTATGATTGACATTCATGGGTCAACCAGTAGAGTCGTGGATCATATTCTCATCGGACTTCAAGATTTATCACGAGCCGAAACAGCGCACTACTTATCTTTCAGAAGATCTTCAAGAGAAGTACCGGATCTTCTACCACTATTGGTCCGACACTTTCTCAGGATTTACCCACCAAGGCTCACATTCCCTCGAGAAGACCAAGATTACAACCATCAGCGAAAAATGTTTACTTTCTAAGGCATCACTACGGTCGAGCCAATGACCTTAAACAAAATCGCTTCTCGGGAGGCAACCCGTGCAATAAAGTAGAGTAGAAGAATAAAGGATGACAAATGAGCCGATCAATAAAGAACGCAAGGATTGAAAGCTAGCCAGTATCGTCACAAGCAACATCTGCTAGGGGTACTTCTTTCTTCCCGCAACTAGCTAAAAATTTAATTATGCCACATCCTAGCTTATCACTAAGTGTGGGATCCCAACCCAATTAAACACTAGACAAATATTACCAAATATTCAACTAAAACTCCTAAGTGTGGGATACACTAGGAACATTGAGGACAATGTTTGTCTAAGTGTGGGATGTTGGTATAATCATTTTATGTTGTATTAAAATAACCCATTACAAAGATCCCAACTTCTTAAGACAAATTTCAAAAAATTTAACAAGAGAAAGCCTTTTCGAAAAAGTATTTTTGAAAATATGAAATGTTTGTAAATAAAAGTAAGGCTTAAGTAGGGTGGAAATCTTGTTAGGTTGAACCAAATCTCTAATAGAGCATTGCATTACTAAGGCATTATCGACCTAAATTGATTATGGTGAGGCACCCAAATAAGACCAGCATTCATCTTTAATGCTTCACTATTTTCTGTTGAGAGTGCCGATGTCTGTGCTCGGAATCAGAACTTGCTTTAGATCTACATTTCTAAAGCAGCGAAACGTGATTCGGTTATAATCAGAAGAGCTAGCCATTTGTCAAAAATAAGCCTTCCGCACCTCCACTACTTCTACTTCACCGCCACATTCACATCATCTTTACTCTCAAAAAATCCAGAAAATGAGATTCCTTCCGAAAACCGGATGTTATAAACCTCTCAAGTATCATGGCAAAGGTCTTGAAAAAGTTTACCGGCAAAAAGTTCCTCAAGATGAAATCTCGTATATATATATATATATATATATATATATATATATATATATATATATATATATATATATATATATATATATATATATATATATATATATATATATATATATATATATATATATATATTTCAAAGTTCTGAAAAAGGAGCAGAACTTATAAAAGAGAAACGCCGAAGAAAACTTGACCGAAAATGATTATTAAATGAAGAAAAGTTCAAAAGTGCTTCTCAAAATTTCAGCACTCCTATATATCCGAATAAAAGTCTGCCTAAAGACTGTACTACACTTTTTTCTAATCCCTCAAAAACAACTTCACTACCACTCCAAAATTCCTTTCCATCATTGACAAATGACCTAGAAGCTAAGATTACTACCGTTCTCACATTAGTAGTAAGGATTTGAGTCTTTATCAATCCTATGACGATGGGTGCAGCATGACTGGCTATGAGTGAATTCATTTCTTAGATCTATAGGAAACCCTAAACACTTGTGTGATTTGAGTGACCCGTGAAAGCTAGTCTATGTCATGTAACCTCCTCGCATGCTTGCAGAGATAGTTTCAATCATAACATAGGTGACTCACCTTATCTTTCACTCTTATAATAAAAGGCAAACCGCTTAGGCTATTAGAAAAGAAACTCCAAAAAGATTTCTTAAGGTAAAATGAGAGTTTTCTTGAGGACAAGCTAAGTCTAAGTCTGGGATATTTGATATCGGCTAAAAAGTCACGTTTTCACCCCGGTATTAAGGCCCAAAAACAAGAAAGATTCAAACTTTATCGGAAAAATACCCACTTCGTCGGTTAAAATTGAAGAACAAGTAATTACGAAGAAGGTGCAAAAAGAATCAAGAGAATCAGAGCTAAAACGAAGATTCTAGAGCGAAAAAGGTGAAAGACAAGAAATCAAGTTACGATCCAGGGAATCAGCTTGCCAAACGGCCTGCCAAACGGCTTGCCTGGCTCATAAACAGCCTGCCACATGCCCAAGTTAAACGGCCCCTACAAACGGCTTGGTCTGGTAAACGGCCCCTGCAAACGGCTTGCCAAACGGCCTGCCAGCCGTTTGCAGGCAAATTTCTTGCTTATTTAAAGGGTCTTTGTCATTCATTCTAATACACACTTCAATTCACTTCTTTCTCTCTCTTGTACAATATTTAGTCATACTTTCAAGGTCTTCGACTCCGTGCGGGAAACCTAGTACCCGGAAAAGAACGCCGAAGATTTTATTAGGAGCGATCTGGAGTTTGAAGTTGTCACTTTTGTATTCGAAACTCGTTTAATCTACTGGTACTTCTATCCTTTATCTTTATATAATGTCTTCTATCATTATGTTCTGTGATGTTGTTGCCATGATTAGCGAGTAGTTATCTTTAATGTATGCTATGATGTAAGCAGTTATAATGCAAATAATGTTATGGTTTGTGTATGTTGTTGAAATGCTTTCCGATTATGCTTTAGACTCAATCACTTTTCTAACTAATAGAACGTAGTTATTGGCTCTATTATTGGGAAGACGCGAACCCCAATTCATAGTACACTATCTGTGTCACCCCTTGGTAAGAGAAGTCTATCGGATACAACGTAAGATCGACTGAAGCACACCGGTTGTAGTAAGTTTATCAAGCTTTGGATTTCGACTGACGACTCTTTCGTAGTGAAACGTCTGACTAGATCCTTAGTACATTGTCGGTCCCAGACCATGCTAGTATAGTCACCAAGCATATAAACTTCGTACGTGCATACTGAAGCACAACGGTTGTTGTAAGCTGTACCTCTGCTAAGTAAGGCCATGGAACACGGTCAGTGTTGACTAGTACACTGCACCATAACGCGGTCTCAAGCATTGCACCCCGCTTGAGGGATTCTTAGTTAATTAAGGAACTGTTTGTTTAAACACATAAAGGATTGGACCGTTAGGATAACTGAACGTGTTCATGGAAGTCAACCTAACTTGGCCATGGTGTTCTTTAAGGTTGAACTTTTTTAAGGGCCTAACTATCTTTTAAAACCAATCATTAACGAAAGCATTGAAACACATCACGTTTCTCGAATATGGTAAACCCTGTATTCTATTATGCTTAAGAAAGTTTAGACCTTTGTGAAATGTTAATATGTCACCCAACCGAGTCGCTCAATTGGATGAGCCGTCTGAACGTGTATGCCTGTAGTCAGACTGCACGGGCGTCGGGGGTACGGGACGTTGCTGTCTATTCAGAATCTTCAAGCCTATCGCATTACCTAGTGACATGTCTTACAACAGGGGAGTTTAGGACCAGTGTAATGAATACAATGTCTCTGCCTATTCATGGCCAGCATTCCATAATCTCGGAAGAATAACTGATGAAATCATAGTATGCACTTGCTTTAACCTTATATGAATTACGAATTTTATCGCATTTACTTTATCTGTCTTATAAACTAGAAAATCCCAAAAATTAGGTAACCACTACTCCTTCATAACTATCTTAAGCTTTAATATAGGTTCGATTCTACTAATATCTTAAAAATACGACTCTAGGTCATACTTCCCTTACTCATAATAAGGAGTAGTACGATTTAGGCCCCGCTAAATATAAATCTAAAACAGTAGCCCCCCTCTTGGTGGTTGATTCTGACGTGTTGCGACCTAACGACACCGCACAAATAAAATCGTCCGTTTCGGCCATATCAGGGGAAAATGAAGTTAAAAAAAGTTGTTAAAAAAATGATGGGGATTTTTTTTTAAAGTTAAAAAAATAGTTAACGCTCGAGTAGCTAAATGTTTAAATGAGTGAAAAGAAAGGGGGGAATGAAGTTAAAAAAAAGTTGTTTAAAAAATGATGGGGAAAAAGTTTTTTTTGTTATAATATATCTATCTATCTATCTATCTATCTATCTATCTATCTATCTATCTATCTATATCTATCTATACTATACATTAAAAGAAAAGAAAAATTGAGATACATTTATTCAATAACTTTGAATCTGGACCATTAAATCAAAAAAATGACATCCATTACCCCTAATTCACAACCATTAGATCAAACCATAACCTTATAACCCATCCTTAATCACTTTTATCCCCTTAATACCCCTAAAAAAACACGGGAGAATAAAACCTCAATAAAACAAAACGTATGCACACTTTCTTCTCTCTATTCTAGCCTCATCCCTACCATCGCCTTCAGTCTAAGAATTACAGAATTCAAATCAAGAAATCATATGTTCATAATCACGGGTGAGTTATCCTGACTTTATGCTTCGATCAATAGCGTTTTCATGTATCGGGTGTTTTGTTTTTTGTTTCAAAGATCAGTTTTTCTGTACTTAGGTTTAAAATTGAGAGTTCTAAATTCTCAAAGATCGTATCAGGTATTCATAATTCGCAATTCGTTATTCATTATACAATTACTTTAACTCAATCAATTTTAAAATTACAGATTGAAGATCGATGTAGCTATCATGACTCCAATTTCTTCATCATCAAGATCGGGTTTGGAAACTATCAATTAATTCTTTTGATTTGTGAAATTGTTTTAATTCCTGATTTGAATCTGAATAAGGTTTGTCAAAATGGGTACTTTATATGGTAGATTCTATTGATATGAATTAGCTTCTTCAGTTTCGGATGACAATTCCATCCTTAACTAACTGGAGATTTGAAGATCATATTTCTGATGAATATTTGTGAAGAAAATATGGTCAGAAGCCTATTAAGGGTACTCCACATCCAATTTACTTTTGTTTTGATTGTAATTAATTTTTTAAACCTTTATATGCTAACAATTAGTGGATTATTCTGTTCAATTTACTTGAATTTTTTTATAGAAAAATAAATTATTAGGTCAGTTTTGTTATATATTCATTTTCTAATTTTGAGGTATACTATACATTTACTTATACACTGATTTGTGGGTTTTTTAGTTTTGTGGTTTAATTTCGGTAGGCTTGGTTTTATAGGTTACGAATGAAGTAATGCTATCATAATATGAGTCTCTTTGATTTGCTGTGGTATATTTTTAATTTGTACATACATTTGGTAGGGTTGTTAATTAACAAAAAATCAGGTTGCTTTTTGATAAACTAATGTGCTTCACTTGGATAGTTTTTTTAGAGTCATTCAATCAGTGTGGGAAAATGAAAATCGGGATAGCTATGGTTGTTTGATCTAAAATTATTATTTATTATACTATATATGCAGGTCCAGGCTGAATTTTTCGGAATGAGTCATTGGTTTTGTTTTTGTTTTGAGGAGCTTTGCGCATATTTTGGAAGATTAGGTAGACTTTGTTTAATTGTAATGGTACTAACAAAAGAAAGTTCATACCATGTTTATAATTCTCGGCTTGTGCAAAGACCGTGACGTTATGCACATATGCGTAGAATGAATAGTGTAATTTCTTTGAAGAAATAGCACATGAATTTTGATATGACAGTATATAATAGACATATATATTGCATAAGGTATACTAACATTTAACTTTGTGCTGAGTTTCAAATTAGTTTTCTAAACATCGGGTGGTATTTGTTTCATTTTTTGTAAATGGTGATTTGTGAGTGTGCACTGATCACCTGCTTTTTCTTTGATTAAGTAATAATTTCTTTGTGACCATACTTGTAAGAAGTAATTTACTTGAAGGATATGTTTCGAGCAGCAACCTTATAACAATACAACACCTCATTCTTAAAACGATTCCATCTCTGAATGTTGTAGTTTATGTAGTTTTATTTCCCTTGCATCTTGGTTTAATTGATTTCATTAATAAAATCTGGTAGTTAACGGTTTGATTTGCTATCTCTTGTACTGGTTTTTATTTGGAAAATATTCATCAGGGAACTGCTTTGACACAGCTTCAATGGCGTGCAAAGAATCCAGATTTCTCACCAATTTCAGGTCATCGGATTGGACCACGCACATCAGGTCACATAATTTTAGCGCTCAGTGTGGTGTAAATATATTATAGACATGTTATGAATTATGTGAACCTATTTTTTTTTTTTTTTTAGCTTTTAAACATGTTTATGCGTCATTGATGTTTTATTCTGCAGGGCGAAAAATTGAATTTCAAGGATAAAAAGGAGATGGGAGGAATTAGACGTTGACATTTCTATAGCGAATCAATTTTAGGTATTACTATGTAAGACAATATTTCTTAAATTAAATTTTAACTGTTATGATATACGGAGTATATGCTTTTGATTGTTGGTACTATAGTGGAGCTTAGAGTTTCTCAAATTGAAATTAAACCATCTGTACATGTACATACAGAAAAAGGTAATAGTTTAAATATCCTTATATTAATTTTTTTCTCCTAATTGAGACCCACTCAAATTTAGACCTGTTGTATTATGTCAACTAATAAGGAGTATAAATTTCAACTGCAATATGCTCAAAGGAACATGGATAAAGCTCCTTTTGTACATGTTTTTTGCTCTGTACTAAAGCTTTTTGCTAAGGTAATCAATTCTGTTACTTTGTATTAACGCCCCCAATTCTGTTATTTACATGTGAAACAAGACTTCTGAGTTTAAGATCTGTTGTTAACTTTATTTGCACCACAATATCACTTACAATATTCATTAACGGGTCAATTAAATTTCATTTTTCCAGGTTGTATCGAAATCTATATTTGTACTTTCAGTGTGCAATGACGCTATTACAAAAGATATTTGAAATGGTTTTGCCATGACGCTATTACAAATCCAATATGCAAAGACGCGATTACAAAAGACTATCAACCAACGAGCCTCATGGGAAGTGACCAATAGAGTTCTGCACAGCTTTTAGAATAGATTTTAAGTATGCTTTTCCCTAATAGTTGAAAATAAAACCAATAGTTACGATAAAAATGAGTTAAGTTTTTGTTAGGACCCCGAAGTTGTATAGTGTTAATGTGAAAATAAGCTTAAATGAAGGTTCCTTAGAAGAGGGCTATATAAGGAACCTAAGTAGTCCTAATTAGATAGCCATTGCATTATAACTGAGTTCTAGAAGCTGTGGAATGTAATTGTACCGATTCTCTCTAATACCGAGTCTCATTCCTATATACCGAATCTCTCTTTATCTTATCATTTCTCTCAATCTCAACATGATCTGACCTATCATTTGGTATCAGAGCCAGACCTAGCACATGAACTAACTGTCTTCTTTGAGACAGATTCTCTAGGTCAAAATTCTTTAGATGAAAAAGTAGAACCTCAGGATGACCCGAACATTGAACCTTTGATAGATTTTGAAAGTCAACTTCATCCTTTGCATGATTATTACTTGCATTTGCCTGCTGTACGTAATTTGAATCGTATAGTAGCTCAACTTGAACAGGAGAATATTGACTTGCAACTTAAGTGCCAATCATTAGAACAAATGCTTGCTTTGTGTGATAAATTGCCTTCACTGCCTAAGAAAGAATGTACTTATGCTTTTAAGGAGGGTGAAGTGATAGTTTCTGCTGAAGAATTATGTCTTGAGATTAAAAGCTTAAAACAAAAGATAATTCAAATGAAACAGGCTGACACACTTAAGCAAACGTCTAATGTTGCAACCAATGTGCTTGAATGTACTGATGAGATTACTAAGAAGGAGAAGGGAACAACAACATCTAAGGATGTAAAACCCATTACTATTCTTAAAAATCCTCTACGTTCTCAATTTGGCAATCATGGTTCGAAAGTTGTTTCTACAACTCAATATTTTGTTAAAAAGGTTCATTCTCCAAATGGTTCTGTGTTAACTGAAAGGATTCCTATGATTCCTATGTTAAAAACTTCAAAAGAGAGTCTTTTAAAGAAATCAGTTAAGTCCACAACACACACAAGTTCTAAACCTGATTTAAGTGAGTATGCTACAAAAGAACGTACAATCAAATTGAAAATTCTGCAAAATCAGTCATCTCATGTGTCAACTGAAAAGTTTGGACGTCTAACTAACAACGGTGTTTTTCGTATCACAGGTCATAATTCAAACTTGAATTACAAATCTGTATGGGTTCCTAAGTCCACGACTAAGAAAGTAGCAACCAAACCAAAGCAAATTGCTAGTCGACCTAGGAAATCCTCTCATGTTTTTCAATTTTCGTCTGTGAACAAAACATCTACTTGGAATAAATTGTGTGTTAAGACTTCTGATAACGATGTAAAGATTGATATTGCATATGATGCTTCATGTAATGTGGTTTTAAATGATGTTTTATTGTCTAAACTGCATGATGCTTTACGTGATTATTTCACCATTGATCCAAAGTTTGTTGTTAATCCAAAGTTTATTGTTGGTACTAACCGCAAAGGACCCAAAAAACTTTGGGTACCTAAACTCTAGGAAATTCACATTTACAGGGTTTCGACGTCTGTGTTTGGTATATCGATTCCGGTTGTTCTCGACACATGACGGGCTATAAATCCTTGCTTGTCAACTTCATTGACAAATTCCTAGGAACGGTTACATTCGGAAACGATGAGAATGCAACAATAACGGGTTACGGAGATTTTGTGCAAAATGGCATAACAATCAAACGGGTTTCATATGTTGAGGGTTTGGGGTGCAGTTTATTTAGTGTGAGCCAATTCTGCGATGGAGATCTCCAAGTTCTGTTTGAACGTCGATAATGCTCGGTGCAATCCACCGAAGGGAATGATCTTCTTGTTGGTAAACGTTGTGCTTCACTATATACTATTGACCTCAATGATGCACCATCACATGCAACTATATGTTTGGCCACTCGTTCTACCAAAGAAAATTCATGGTTATGGCATCATCGGATGTCACACCTGAATTACAAGGGTATCAATCGACAAGTCTCTAAAGATTTAGTTGATGGTATTCCAACCTTTCAATATGATAAGCATCATGTGTGCCCATCATGTGCGATGGGTAAGCTGAAACAGACTAATCATCCGCTTAACCAAAACTCCAATACTTCATCGTCTTTGCAATTATTGCATATGGACTTATGTGGGCCCATGCGTATTTCTAGCCTCGGTGGCAAGAAACATGTGCTTGTCATTGTTGATGACTATACCCAGTTTTGAACAAGTTATTATATGGTAGACGCCCGAATGTCAAATATTTTCGTGTTTTTGGTTGTATATGCTATGTGCTTAACGACTTTGACAGCCTCGGAAAGTTTGATCCTCATGGCGATCAGGCCATATTTCTTGGTTATTCCTCGAACAAAGTTGCTTATCGTGTTTATCATAAGCGGACAAAGATGATTAAAGAGAGCATCAACGTCAAGTTCGATGAATTTTCGGGAATGGCTTTTAAACAACTCAGTTCAAAACCTGATCCTAACCTGGCTACTACTTCTTCCGCGCAAAACTCAATTTTCTCGAAGAAGGGTGTTCCTACGGTTACTTCAGAGGAACTGGATATCATGTTTGATTGTCTTTATACTCCTCAACGGGATTCAAATGTTCAAGCCGTACCGGTTACACCATCACAGTCAACTACTGTGGAGACTCTTCAAAGTCTTTTTGATGAAGATTCAACACCAACTGATACACCTATTGCTTCTTCATCCTCCCTCCAACCTCCTGTTACTGATAATCTTGACCCAATTCAAGATTCATCAGTTGATACAACTCCAGCTGTTTCTCCAGATACTCTATTGAATCCATTCGATAATGTTACATCAGATCAAGTGGATCAAGGCTCAACGTCAACAACGGTTGATGTTTCAATGGATACCACTGATGTACAACCTCTTCCACACACCCGATGGACTAAAAGTCATCTAATAGATCTTATTATTGGTGACGCATCTGCTCCAGTGTCAACTTGAAGGGCTACTCAGAATATGTGTCTATTCACAGCCTTTCTTAGTAAGATTGAACCAACAACGGTTGCTCAAGCTTTACTAGATCCATACTGGGTAGTTGCAATGCAAGACGAGATCAATCAATTTGAACGATTGAAAGTATGGCGATTAGTTGCAAGACCAACAGGTCAACGACCAATAGGGGTAAAGTGGATTTTCAAGAACAAGAAAGATTCTGATGGAATTGTGGTTCGAAATAAGGCACGTCTTGTGGCCAAAGGATATCGACAACAAGAAGGCATTGATTATGATGAAACGTTTGCTCCGGTTGCTAGGATTGAGGCAATTCATCTTTTCCTCGCATTTGCTTCTCATATGAAGTTCACGGTGTTTCAAATGGATGTCAAAACTGCTTTTCTGAATGGTTATCTTCAAGAGGAAGTCTATGTTGATCAACCAGAGGGCTTTGTCGATCCCATTCATCCAAACCACGTCTACTACTTGGAGAAAGCTTTATACGGTCTGAAGCAAGCACCGCGTGCATGGTACGAGACCTTAACAAAGTATTTGCTGGACAATGGCTTCTCTCGTGGAACGATTGATACAACGCTATTCATCCGTAAAAACCTCGGTCACATTCTCTTGGTTCAAATTTACGTTGATGATATTATTTTTGGTTCCACGTCCCCGGCCTTATGCAAAGAATTTGGTGACCTTATGGCCAACAAATTTGAAATTAGCATGCTTGACCAATTAACTTTCTTCTTGGGGTTACAAGTAAAACAATTACCAAATGGGATTTTTATCAGTCAAACTAAGTATATCAATGATATGCTAAAACGTTTTAAAATGACTGCTTTAAAACCAATGTCAACCCCAATGAGAACTTTACTGGATGCTGATACTAATGGGGAACCCTTTGATATTACGCTTTATCGAAGCATGGTTGGTTCTTTAATGTATCTGACTGCAAGTCGACCAGACATTACACTTGCCGTAACTGTCTGTGCTCGCTTTCAGTCCAACCCAAAGAAATCTCACTCCAAAGCGGTTGTTAGGATTTTTCAATACCTTAAAGGTACACCTAACCTTGGGATCTGGTATCCTCATGGATCCGATTTCAATCTCACTGCTTATACTGATGCGGATCATGGTGGTTGCCATGTTGATAGAAAAATCACATCTGGATCAATTCAGATGTTGGGGAATAGGCTAGTTGGTTGGTCATCCAAAATGCAGAACTGTGTGTCTTTATCAACAGCTGAGTCTGAGTACATTGCTGCAGCTTACTGTTGTTCACAAGTTTTGTGGATGCAAACTCAACTCTTGGACTATGGCTTTAAGATTTCTCAGACCCCGATCTATTGTGATTCACAAAGTGCTATTGCAATAACAAGCAACCCGGTTCAGCATTCTAAAACTATACACATAGATATTTGTTATCATTTCATTAAGGACCATGTAGAGAAAGGGGATGTAGAATTATACTTTGTGCCTACTAAAGTGCAATTAGCTGACATGTTCACTAAACCTTTAGATGAACTTAGGCTAAAATTCTTGATCAAAGAGATTGGCATGGTAGAGTATAGTGCTTGATATTCCTTAGATCTGTTGGGACTTATTTTTGGGATCTTGTATTTAGGGGGAGTAGATACTTTCTAGGGGGAGCAACTAAGTTTCAGTGCTTTAGATAATTTTTCTTTAAGGGACTGCCTTTAGATTAATGATAACTTCCTAGGTACATTTGTTCAATGGTTACGCAAGGAGGAGGTAACTCATTGATATCCTATTTCAAGGGGGAGTTAATTCATTTTCTTGGGAACATAATCAAAATGCTGATTTACTTTCTTGTATATCACATTTTGAGGGGGAGAAAAAGGGAGAAAATGAGAAAATTATTCAAAAATATTATTTTTTTTCAAAAAGTGAATTAAAAATTTCTTTATTTTTATCTGAAATAATTCACTATGGCTTGTATACATCTCAGTATGCAACCCGTGTTAACAATTGGTATCACTGAAGATTTGTACTTTGTATAAAATTCAAAGCTCTTTTGAGTACAAATCTTATTTTGAAAAATTCATAAAAATTGGAAAGGATAAAATCCAAAAATATTTAAATTTTACTGAATAAATGCTATTTTTAGCATTTTACCGAGTCTGACAACCAACTGCACAGATTCGGTAAGTTCAAAGTTTTCAAAAAAATTGTCTCAGAATTGTTTTTCATGAAAAGATTAAAATGGATTTCAAGAGAAAAAATCAATTTGTCAAGATTTGGAGTTAAATTGTTAATATTTTGAAAAATTGGACTGAATTCGGTATATTAGGCCCATTCTGTAAAGCCCATTCGGTATTTTACCTTCGGTATCTATAAAAGGAGAGTCAAAGTCAAACATTACTCTTACTGTTATTAATTACCTACCGAGTCTGTTGGTTATACCGAATCTGCCTAATTCTACCGAGTCCGTCATTCTGTTTCTTCAAATTCTTGGTAATTGTTCATTTTAATCAATGTTTAAGATATATAATTGTAGATCTGAGATAATTATGTTTTTATCAACCAGAAAAGTTCAAAATAACTGGATTATGACCTTTAATTTTTGAAATCTTGTTGATTATACCGAGTCTGAGTCGAGTTCAATTAATCTTTGATTAAACTCAATTAATTTTGAAAATCAACATGAAATCTTGTCTAATCTGAGTTAAATTGACTGATCTATCATTTGACCGAGCCTGATTACATGTTTAATTGCTTATTTGATGGATTCTGTATCTACCGAATGTGTTCTTATCCTGATACCGAATTTGTTCATACAATTAACATGTTAATATGCTTATAATTGAATGGTTGATTGATCATGGTTGTGAAATTACATGATATATGATAGAATATACATGTTTGAGTGACTTTCTGTTAATTGTTGAAGATACCGAATCTGGTTTTCCTTCTTGATACCGAGTCTGAAACTTGGTACCTTGAAAGTTTCTAATTTATATCTTCAAACTCTTAACATGTTTATTCTATATTTTTCTGATATGAAAACTCAAGCTTATTTGGTTACAGAATCTAAAGTTTTTATAACTACCGAATCTGCTTGAATTGTGCTGAAATTGACTAAGTGTTATATAATTGACTTTGCATGATGATTTTGTACTAAGATGAATATCATATTAATGTCATGGTTGTCAATTATTTGTTCATATTTGAGAATAAAAGTCTTTTATATTTTTGAAAAATCATAAAAATCTTAAAATTTAAAAAATATAAAAAGGATTTCAAAGGCAAATAAGAATAGAGATATATGCTTTTTGTTAAATATCTTGTGGTCTTCTATTTCTTATCTTTACAGCTAAAATGGCGAACAATCACTTTATCAACTCTGAAACCAATATTCTCTGCAAATATTGGACTGCAATTCTAGAGAGGCATACTTTATGGCCTGCTCTGAGCTCCAAAACAGACTTGGATATTCTTAACAGATCAATCAGATTTGTGGAGGCCACACAACCAAATGCTACTAATCCATAGGGCGAACCAGCCAGATTTGAATTTAGGCTGAGGGGAGTACAAGGATTCAGGAGTTTTACAAAAGCTGACTTCAGGAGGATATTCAGACTTCCTCTTGTACAGAATGCTCCTGCTTTTCCTGCTACTCAGCAAATGATGACTTCTGTCTTTGATCTTGGTTATGTTGGAGCTACCAATGTTCCACCAGCTAAGTTTCAGAAGAAATATCTGCATTCAAGGTGGTATGTGATCTTCTCAATCATCAACAGATGCTTGTTGATGACAAGAAGTGGATCTGATAGCTTAACTGTGCCGATGCTCAAACTTTTCTACTCATTCACAAGAGTAGAGAATCCTGATTATGCAGAACTTATATGGGATTTGGTTCAGGCACAGTTTGAAAAGCCAAGGGGTTCATACATCCCTTGCGAAGGTTTTTCTGTATCTTTATCCATGATGCTATCAATGCTTGCAGAAATGCAAATATCTTTGTACCAGGTACACATGGATTACAGATGAAAAGGTTTGGAGAGCTGAAGATGAACACCCCTATGGTGTCTGATAATCAATTCACTGCGCCAATTCCATATTGGCTAGTGAGGCTAGCTGAACCCCAAGACGCTCGTATGTGTTCTTATTTTCAGGCTGTAGGAATACCTCTTCCGAACCCGGTACAACAAGAACAAGTTGAACCTGCCGTGGTTCCAGCCCCAGAGGTTGTAGGGGAACCTGTAGTTCAACCACCCGGGCTAGCTAATCCTCCACTTAGAGTAAACCTCAAACGATCTAGGGTAGCACACCAAGCTCAACCCGTGAGGATCAGGGAACCTAGTTGTAACGTCCTCCCAATAGGGTCTGGAAGAAACGTTACTAATATCAAATAAACCAACATATTATAATACGAGAACAATACTAAATGAGAAAATTTAACTTTATTGAGTACGCAGCGGAAAATGAAATGTCGTTACAATAATGGAAATAACGATAAAGTAATTGTTCATATGCAGAAGTAATAAATGCGATATCTCTTGATCCTAAGTCCAAGTAGCATCACATAAGTAGTAGATAAGAAAGCTTGAATCAAACAGCACCTGAGACAAAACATGCTAAAGTGTCAACCAAAAAGGTTGAGTGAAGTTCATAGGTTTAACAAAAGTAGTTATCGTTGTTTTTAGACCACAAGATTTAGTTGTAAAGTTGATCTCCCGCAGGATCAAAAAGTAGATCTCGCAGATCCAAAAGTTATGCCAGTGCGTGATATTTAGACTAAACGTTCAAGTTTGCCCCATGACAAGTTGTGTCTGTCCTTGTCGGTTTAAATTTCATTATCAAGTAATACAAAGACTGAGTCAAATGTATTGGGGACGTTACTCCCGATAGGCCTACCCCCAATAAATAAGCATGCCGCAGCACTTAAAAATATCACTGTAGGGACTTAGTCGGACATAGCCGGGTATAGCATAGTTTTAATAGTTGGTACTGATATTTAGACTAGACTTTCAAGTTTACCCCGTGTCAAGTTATCGTTTATACTTGTCGGTTGGGGGCTTGCTGGTCATAGCCCAACATATCACAGTTTAATAGTAGATACGTGTAAGTACTGATATTTAGACTAGACTTTCAAGTTTACCCCGTAACAAGTTATCGTTTATACTTATCGGTTGGGGGCTTGCTGGTCATAGTCCAACATATCACAGTTTAATAGTTAATACGTGTAAAACAGTTATAAAAGTTGTGCATGTATTCTCACCCCAAAAGTTATAAAACAGTTATGAAACAGTAAAAAGTGGGGCTATGAATTCACGTATATAAATATTGTAAAACTGTTATTAAAATATTGCATGTTAAAAATTTAAAAGCAAGCATGTGTCTCACCCCATAGTTTCAAAACAGTAATGAAATAGTAAAAAGTGGGGCTATGAAATTCACGTATATAAATATTGTAAAACAGTTATTAAAATATTGCATGTTAAAAATTTAAAAGCAAGCATGTGTCTCACCCCATAGTTTCAAAACAGTAATGAAATAGTAAAAAGTGGGGCTATGAAATTCACGTATATAAATATTGTAAAACAGTTATTAAAATATTGCATGTTAAAAATTTAAAAGCAAGCATGTGTCTCACCCCATAGTTTCAAAACAGTAATGAAATAGTAAAAAGTGGGGCTATGAAATTCACCTTAGTAAGTAGAGAGAGTTATTCCTCGGAATAAAGAGTTGAACGAGTGAGCAGGAAAGTCAACCTATTGACATTTAAGAGTAGTTAAGTGTTTTGCCCATGTTTAAGTTTAAGTATGTGTTTAAGTATATTTTGTTTTACTAAGTTTCTATTCCTAGTAAGTTACTATTTTTATAAAGTTTCTATTTTTAGAAAGTTTCTTATTTTACTAAGTTTCTATGACTAGAGAGTTTCTACTTTTATGAGTGTTTCCATTTTAGGATACTTGCCGTATTAGATAAGCTTCCAATCACCCCTTTCCCTTCGAATGGCTAATTTAGATCTAGGGGCTTGAGCCATAGGACCCTTTAAATCGGAAATCCAAACCCTCTGCCTAGAATCTCGTAGAAACCATTCGTCAAGAAAGTTCGAAGATCTATACATCTCTAATACATATCCCAAAATGTTTTTGTGCTACAATATAATTAGTAGGTTATATGTGCTAGTAATAGTAATAGTGTATACATGTTAAGTACTAGTATAAGTAGTATTAGGGTTTCATTAATTAGGGTTAGTTAATTAAAGTAGTAATTAATAACTAAAGTTTAGTAATTAATGTCCTAGGGTTTCATAAATGTTTAGAGTTTAATTAATTAGGGTTTAAGAATTATAGTTTAGGTGTAATTAGGGTTTAAGGTTTTAATATGTATATGTATATATAATTCGTATATATATGTATATATATATATATATATAAAAATATTTTTTTTTACATGTATATATGTATATATAAATCTAGATGTGTTTATGTATATACTTATGAATAACAAGTTTATAATATGAATATGAATTATCAAAGATCAAAGTTTATGTAAATAGTTTAGGGTTTATGTTATACCTTTGAAGATTCAAGATAATTAACAAAGAAAAGATGAACACGATGAAGATGGAAGATCAAAGCCTTGAAAATCTTGAAGAACTCCTTGAAGATTCTTGAAGAACACGAAGAACAAGCTTGAAGATCCGAATACCACAAGAGAGGGAGAGGGAGAGATTGTTTTTGAGAGAGGATTTTGGTGTGATTTGTGAATGAGAAACTAGGTGTTTATATAGTGCAAGTATTAGAGTGTTAGTCAACATAAGGATGTTCTAATTAATGATTTTTATTTTGTTTTATAATTTTTAGTCAACAATAGGTGGTACTAGTTTATAATTAGTCAACATAAGGATGTACTAGTTTACACTTTATTTTTAGTCAACATAAGGATGTAAGATTTTTTTAGTCTCATTATTATTACTATTATTATTATTATTATTATTTTTACATTTACTACATGATAAGTATTATTTTCTTTTTACTAATTCATGACTTGTATATATTTAGTTCCCAATTGTTTTATTATTTATATAAATGTCACTTTTTATTTATTACTTATAGGTTATTAGTTATAATATTACATAAATGCATAAATTTTAATTAGCAGTGAGTGTCGACTAACAGTTTATTATTTTCATCTTTTATTAACTTGTCAATTTTTGTACAAAGTTAATTAATATGTTTTCTAACTCTTAACACTTAACAATTGTTGATTAAAGTTTAATCATTAAGTTTTAATTATATTGTTTAGGCTTTTAATATTGGAAAAATATAGAATGGAAAAATGAGGGTCGTTATAGTACCTCCCCGTTATTGAAAACTTCGTCCCGAAGTTTTTAGGTAGTTTCCTCGTTTGCATCGGCAGTTGAGAAGAGATGGGGATATTTTCGTTTCATATGGTCTTTGCGTTCCCAGGTATATTCGGGGCCTCTACGCGAATTCCAACGGACTTTAACGATAGGTATATTGCTTTTACGCGTTTGTTTGACCTCTCCTTCCATGATTTCTATAGGTTATTCAACGAAGTGCATTTTATCATTAATGCGAATATCATTCAAAATGATGATGTTATACAAGTCATTTCAGTAAATTGGATACATGAAATGTGTTATGAATAGTACTGAGCTCATTTAAAACCTTGAGCATTTTATGCCACAATATTAGGGCAGACAAACAAAGAGGAGTTCGTGAAAATCACAGTCATGAAATTTGATAGAGATCTTCATTGTTTACAACAAGAATATTTTAATGATGAATATAAGTTGAAAAATAAAGTTTTATCACTATTGAATAATATGGATAAAACGATTCGTTTATAGGAAGAGTATAAATGAAGCTATCATAAAAGAGTGAAATGAGAAAATTAAATGTTCGCCTTAACTTTTGACGTAGTCACGATTGATTTCCGGAATTCAAGGAATTAAAGGAAATCTTCGTAATCTATAAGATTTGATTCTCCGGTATTTACGAAATTTTGAGATTTGTTTGATTAAATGCGGTGATTTGCCTCGATTGATGTGTTTGGAATTTTGCTATAAATTAGCTTCCTTCGTTTCATTATCTTCACCACTTCTATACTTTCTTTCTCAATTCAAACTTCCAAAAGATTAAGAAAATGCTTAATCCAGTTCTGATCCTGGTTATTATATTGACCATCTATGCAGTCATTCTTCTTTTTCTTTTACCGCCAGAGGAATCTATTTACTTCTACTATGCTCTTGGGGTTATAGTGTTTTTAATTATCCCGTGTCTTTATATTGCTATACGCATTGATATACACGGTTTGTAATTTCGGAGTCGTTATCGGGCTTTATATTTTCCCTTATATGTCGGAGCTTTATGCTTTTGTTTCTTCTTCCCGACTTCAAGTCAAGCGAGTAATGGTCCAGAATTCATAGGTATGAAGTTTCGAATGATCATAATATATAAAGTAGAAAGGAAATGTAATAGCACGATTTGATTTGTCATATTACCAGAATATCCGGAAAAGACCGAATCATCAAGAAAAATATGTTCTTGATATATTTAGAGGTTAAATAGAATGTAAGAGTCGTGTAACATGGAAAATGATGATTATAAAATCTATGAATCATCATCTTCCATTAAAAACTTAGCATGACTTACTGTAATATAATCACGTTGGCCTGACGTCATTATATTATACTAACTCATGCTTCAATTCCCAACACTTCTTCAAAGCATTTATAATTTAAACTCGAATTTTACAGAATATAGAAACTAAAACAGTTTCCTTTATAAAGATATCGCAAAGAGATACTTAATTGCGGACATGAATCGTTATGAAGATATCTTTCGAAATATAGAGGATATTTATGATGATATTTTGGAATTTCTAAGTTCGAAAGTTGATGAAGAAAAATTTTCCGCAAGCTTTTAACATGACTTCGGAGCAAGATATTCTCTAAAGATTTCACCGGATCCAAAATTACCTGGATTCTTTGAATATAGGGTTTGGCCCTTGTGTTTGTCCTTGGTCTCCTCCATGGTTAGCTCAATCCGTTTTTCAGTTCCAAATTTTCTTTTGAGCTTTTCCAACGTACCATTCTTTATTATCAAACTGTTGGCCCTTAAGACCATCTACAATTTTTCTGTTTCCTCTGCATTTAATGCAGCCATATTTGAATCATCGGTTATCAATCCGAGATGGTTTCAAGAAATTTCGTTTTTAGATGATTAAACGCTAATTATGATCGTCAAGATTCAAAGGATGTTTTTAAGAATTTTGAATTTGAAGTGTTTAAGTGTAAGATGCATCTATCAATGGATCTAACGGTTGACGAAGAAATGTTGTGATTTTCAAAAGTAAGGAATGGTAAGTTCGGTGGTTTGATGTGATAATTCATCATAGAATACGAATGAATATAATTCATGAATGTAGTGATCTTTAGGAAGATAACACTTGCTAAAGCTTTACTTAAGTTCCGATATGTCAAAATCAGAATATGTAACTGAATTTGTATGAAAATGGTTTTTCTTTGGTGAACATATACATATATCATGCGAATGTAAGTAGTATAGTTAACAACTGCTGAATCAGAATGGAAGAATGTACAATGTAACATATTTATATGAGATATGAATATCTCTCGGGTTTTACCTACCCGTTAAAATATTTTTTACAATTAACAGTTTGTACAAAAGAGAAGATATACGTTCATATATGTATTCTTCAGATGTAATCATGGTTTTAATGAGCTAATATAATATTAAACTCATTTGATTTGCTGTTGAAACGAGAATAAATAATCTCCAAAACCTTAGAGATTTCATAATTGTCGTGAAATATTTCGCTAATGAAGTTATGAATTAATACTTCATCGTTCATTGTTATTGATATACTTCGGTATATGATGTTGGTGCTCTTGGAATTCTTGTGAAATTCATAAGGCACTAATGATATTTTCTAGAAAGTTTCGAGTACATCGAAAATTAAAGTATACAATCAATCATGTATTTGAGTAATACACTTGGTTTATTACGAAATGGAGTTTATTGTATTGAAGCAATGATTAATGATTGTTAAGTTATTAACAAAAGATGTACATCATAGCATATTGTGATATGAATTAACCATGTAGTACATACTAGTTAAGATTCACACGTAATAGCTTAGTACGAAAAGATTTATTATTGTTCCAATCCATATATATAAAGTATACATATGTAATTCTTCAGGAAGAATGAGTCAATACATCTTAACTCATTATTAATAATATTCCTTGGTATTTATGGGGCGTATGATGTTGATGTTTGAGGTACTGAGTGTGATGTTGAGGCGTGGAATGCGGATGTTGTCGTTGGTGAAGCTGGTGATGTTGGTGGTGATGTTGGTGGTGATGCGAATGGTACTGGTGGTACTGGTTATGCTGCTGGTGCTACTGTTGGTGTTCGTAGGTTTCGCACCATATTCTCTAGAGCCACTACTCGAGCGCGAAGCTCGTTGACTTCTTCTATTATTCCGGGATGATTGGCGGTTCGGACAAGTGGATGAATAAGATCTAAAATTTTAGATATTATATATTCGTGACTGGATATCCTGGAAATGAGGGTGAAAATAGTGTTCCGAACGGGTTCGCCAGTAAGTGCTTCAGGTTCTTCACCAAGAGGTGAATTCGGTTGGTGGAAGGGATCACCTTCTTCTTGTCTCCATTGATTAAGTTTACTACGAACCCATCCCCAATTCATCCAAAATAGATGATGGCTGATTGGTTGGTTCATTCCAGTTACGCTGCCATTGGAGCTCGAAGAGTTCGAGGAATCCATATTATGTGTTTGGAATTAGGGTTTTTGATATGAGATTAGTGTTGAATACTGGATGATATATTCGTCTCCTCGAATACGTGTATATAGCAAAAAGATTTCCGTAATTTACGGAGGGAATTTAGGAAAAGTGTTAGACAAAATCTATTGGGATAGATACGATAAGATATAATAAGATATGATGTGTCTATACTTTAATAATGGCAGTATGACGTGTCGAGATCATAAAGTGATAAGTATGTAATCTAATAATCTTTTGATTAAAGACTTTCAATTCGTATACTGTGATAACCCAATGACATTTTTCGATTCATAAACCGATGCATAAAGGCATAAGGCATATAGGTACGTGATATAACAGGGAGTTATATACGTTTGTGTGTGAGTAGTAACAATTATAAGAGTTTCAAAATCATGGATAATATTTCATGTAATACATATGTAATACACATAACCATGATAGATGACTTATGAATGTCAAGAATTTCTGAAATCATTGTGTCGCATTTAGATGCGGTGGTGTAATTGGATAGTACTCAGGAAAGTGAGCAGAGTTCTTAGATTAGCTCGTCATTCTAAGATAAGTAAAGTTTATAAAGTATAGTGTAGCATTTAACAGTTAAAGGCAACAATTAAAGGCACTATGGTCAAGAAAAGTTGTAGTCCTACATTAGGAAAGAGACTTTGATTAGAATCTTTAAGTCAAGTTTGGTAAAGCATGATTGTTAAGATTATAAGGCAATCCTAAGTGCTTTAAGTGTAAGGCAGGAAAGGTTATAGTTTCCTAGATTGCTAAGGCACCCTAGCTAGCAAGTAAGGCACACATAAAAATGCAATCCTGGTTCTCTATAACAGCCTGGTTATGCTCTGATACCAATCTGTAACGTCCTCCCAATAGGGTCTGGAAGAAACGTTACTAATATCAAATAAACCAACATATTATAATACGAGAACAATACTAAATGAGAAAATTTAACTTTATTGAGTACGCAGCGGAAAATGAAATGTCGTTACAATAATGGAAATAACGATAAAGTAATTGTTCATATGCAGAAGTAATAAATGCGATATCTCTTGATCCTAAGTCCAAGTAGCATCACATAAGTAGTAGATAAGAAAGCTTGAATCAAACAGCACCTGAGACAAAACATGCTAAAGTGTCAACCAAAAAGGTTGAGTGAAGTTCATAGGTTTAACAAAAGTAGTTATCGTTGTTTTTAGACCACAAGATTTAGTTGTAAAGTTGATCTCCCGCAGGATCAAAAAGTAGATCTCGCAGATCCAAAAGTTATGCCAGTGCGTGATATTTAGACTAAACGTTCAAGTTTGCCCCATGACAAGTTGTGTCTGTCCTTGTCGGTTTAAATTTCATTATCAAGTAATACAAAGACTGAGTCAAATGTATTGGGGACGTTACTCCCGATAGGCCTACCCCCAATAAATAAGCATGCCGCAGCACTTAAAAATATCACTGTAGGGACTTAGTCGGACATAGCCGGGTATAGCATAGTTTTAATAGTTGGTACTGATATTTAGACTAGACTTTCAAGTTTACCCCGTGTCAAGTTATCGTTTATACTTGTCGGTTGGGGGCTTGCTGGTCATAGCCCAACATATCACAGTTTAATAGTAGATACGTGTAAGTACTGATATTTAGACTAGACTTTCAAGTTTACCCCGTAACAAGTTATCGTTTATACTTATCGGTTGGGGGCTTGCTGGTCATAGTCCAACATATCACAGTTTAATAGTTAATACGTGTAAAACAGTTATAAAAGTTGTGCATGTATTCTCACCCCAAAAGTTATAAAACAGTTATGAAACAGTAAAAAGTGGGGCTATGAATTCACGTATATAAATATTGTAAAACTGTTATTAAAATATTGCATGTTAAAAATTTAAAAGCAAGCATGTGTCTCACCCCATAGTTTCAAAACAGTAATGAAATAGTAAAAAGTGGGGCTATGAAATTCACGTATATAAATATTGTAAAACAGTTATTAAAATATTGCATGTTAAAAATTTAAAAGCAAGCATGTGTCTCACCCCATAGTTTCAAAACAGTAATGAAATAGTAAAAAGTGGGGCTATGAAATTCACGTATATAAATATTGTAAAACAGTTATTAAAATATTGCATGTTAAAAATTTAAAAGCAAGCATGTGTCTCACCCCATAGTTTCAAAACAGTAATGAAATAGTAAAAAGTGGGGCTATGAAATTCACCTTAGTAAGTAGAGAGAGTTATTCCTCGGAATAAAGAGTTGAACGAGTGAGCAGGAAAGTCAACCTATTGACATTTAAGAGTAGTTAAGTGTTTTGCCCATGTTTAAGTTTAAGTATGTGTTTAAGTATATTTTGTTTTACTAAGTTTCTATTCCTAGTAAGTTACTATTTTTATAAAGTTTCTATTTTTAGAAAGTTTCTTATTTTACTAAGTTTCTATGACTAGAGAGTTTCTACTTTTATGAGTGTTTCCATTTTAGGATACTTGCCGTATTAGATAAGCTTCCAATCACCCCTTTCCCTTCGAATGGCTAATTTAGATCTAGGGGCTTGAGCCATAGGACCCTTTAAATCGGAAATCCAAACCCTCTGCCTAGAATCTCGTAGAAACCATTCGTCAAGAAAGTTCGAAGATCTATACATCTCTAATACATATCCCAAAATGTTTTTGTGCTACAATATAATTAGTAGGTTATATGTGCTAGTAATAGTAATAGTGTATACATGTTAAGTACTAGTATAAGTAGTATTAGGGTTTCATTAATTAGGGTTAGTTAATTAAAGTAGTAATTAATAACTAAAGTTTAGTAATTAATGTCCTAGGGTTTCATAAATGTTTAGAGTTTAATTAATTAGGGTTTAAGAATTATAGTTTAGGTGTAATTAGGGTTTAAGGTTTTAATATGTATATGTATATATAATTCGTATATATATGTATATATATATATATATAAAAATATTTTTTTTTACATGTATATATGTATATATAAATCTAGATGTGTTTATGTATATACTTATGAATAACAAGTTTATAATATGAATATGAATTATCAAAGATCAAAGTTTATGTAAATAGTTTAGGGTTTATGTTATACCTTTGAAGATTCAAGATAATTAACAAAGAAAAGATGAACACGATGAAGATGGAAGATCAAAGCCTTGAAAATCTTGAAGAACTCCTTGAAGATTCTTGAAGAACACGAAGAACAAGCTTGAAGATCCGAATACCACAAGAGAGGGAGAGGGAGAGATTGTTTTTGAGAGAGGATTTTGGTGTGATTTGTGAATGAGAAACTAGGTGTTTATATAGTGCAAGTATTAGAGTGTTAGTCAACATAAGGATGTTCTAATTAATGATTTTTATTTTGTTTTATAATTTTTAGTCAACAATAGGTGGTACTAGTTTATAATTAGTCAACATAAGGATGTACTAGTTTACACTTTATTTTTAGTCAACATAAGGATGTAAGATTTTTTTAGTCTCATTATTATTACTATTATTATTATTATTATTATTTTTACATTTACTACATGATAAGTATTATTTTCTTTTTACTAATTCATGACTTGTATATATTTAGTTCCCAATTGTTTTATTATTTATATAAATGTCACTTTTTATTTATTACTTATAGGTTATTAGTTATAATATTACATAAATGCATAAATTTTAATTAGCAGTGAGTGTCGACTAACAGTTTATTATTTTCATCTTTTATTAACTTGTCAATTTTTGTACAAAGTTAATTAATATGTTTTCTAACTCTTAACACTTAACAATTGTTGATTAAAGTTTAATCATTAAGTTTTAATTATATTGTTTAGGCTTTTAATATTGGAAAAATATAGAATGGAAAAATGAGGGTCGTTATACTAGTCCAACTAGGATTGAACCAACCCTTTCCACAACACCCGAAGTAAGCAGTGACACTTCAGCAACAGCATCTGAATCATCTCCTGAACATTCTCCTAAGAGAACTCGATACATGCCTGATGAGATGATTCAGACTCCACCAACCCAACGAGTAAGTAGATCTAGGACTTCGACACCCATCGTCCACCAAACAGTTACTCCAACCAGTGGTGATACGGACCAAGACCTAGAACCAATTAGGTCACCCTCACCCATCTTCGTATCACATTCAAGAATAACAGTAAGCCCTACGCTAAATGAAGCGCAAGCTTGGGTAGGTAAGAGATCTAAACGCACGGATGGTAAAATGACCACTAAGTCCATCCAATCTAAACAGGACTTAATAATAAATCCTACAAAGCAAGGTGCTTCGGCATCTAAGGAAATAAAGTCTTCCTCTGCAGTAAAGTCTGCGTTGACTCAATTGATTGAGGAAACTCAATCATTGAAGTCCAGAACGGCCGAAGGGGAGCCAAAAAATCTTAAAAAGGCACCCTGCGTATCGGCTGGAAATACTCCTGTACCTCAACGTACAACAGGGTCTCGAGGTCCGGCTTATCTTGATGAGGAAGATCTGCCGCGTCCCATGGAAACGAGTCAACATGACAATCCTTCGGGATATTTATCAGACTTCCAGCAGACTATTCCCTTGGTTCATGAAAGTGATCCATTGGTTCAAACCACTTCTCTTCCGGATTCTGAATCTCAGGGTCTGGAGGAAGAGTCTTTAACTGAAAGAGATGTGCCACCTCATGGTATATCAATGATTTCAGGAGTCGGGGATAGCAATATCTCTGCGAGAACTAAATAGACGGGTAGTTCTACTACTTTGTCAGAGTCTCATGAGACCAAAGTCATGGAGGTGGATGCTTCGAAAGAAACTTCGCCGGTGACAACTCCGGTTGTTACCCAACCTCCATCAGAAGGAGATAACACGAATCTGACTAGTAGTACGTACAGCCCTACATATAAGAATAACACCGCACAATCATCCTTACCTGCCCTCACGGCAACTCAAACACTTCCACCGACATCACCTTCAACAGTTGCTGCTTCTGGTGTTCCTATTGTTACTTTTCCACCATCACCTTCTCGTTTACCACATTTCTATGATTCTTTGGAGCAAGAATATTTCAACCGTATGTTTTCTAGAGTCAATCTAGATGTTCTTCAACGCACTTCGCTTCAAGCATTGTTTCGTGCTCGTGTTCGATATCCACTTAATTCGTGCTCTTCTCCGTTGAGTCCTCACCGTGATGATGAACATGACGATTCTGATCCTCAGGATAGTCATGAGGGGGAGATAGGAGTAGATGGAGAATATCTAACGGTAAACATTTCAACTAAGGGTGGTGGTGTAAGGTCTACATCAGCTTCACAAACTCAACAAGTTTAGATGGAATCAGAAATGGTTTCTACACATGATGAAATTGATGATAAGGAGCCTGAACAAGTTATAATTCCAGTTTTTCATAATGAGGCTGACAGTGGACTGATAGATGAGGATTTGAACTTGAGTGATTTCTATCTTGAAGAAACGGATGACGATGGATTTGTCATTCTAAGCAAGTTATCATCAGTATCTTCAATTCCGGAAGATGTAGAGATTGTAGATGAAGAGAATCCTGAACCTGTAATAGAAAGTGATGATGAAATGGATTCTTCTGATGACGATGAAGACAATCTTTATGTTAATCCAAATGAAGATGAGATATTTGATCATATTGAAGATGATGATGATCCAAATAATGATGCAACAAATCCTACTGGTCATTCATCAAATTCTACACCCTCATTGAGTTCAAATCCAACAAATGCTAATGAAAGTTCAACTTCTGGTACACCTACATCAAGAGAAATAGTGAATTCCAGATTCAAATACAATCATGGAATATTCTTTAAGAATCAGGAGCAAAGATTATTGTTGGGAGTAGAACATGATTTTATAACGTTACGAAACACATTCATCGAGGAAAATGCTTACAAGATCTTCCGCATCAATGAATTACCAAGGAGTAAAAGGTTTACTTATATAGGTTCACGATTACTTCCAGCAAGTGAAAGGAATTGGTATGAATTTATGTGGAGGAAACATATCAACAAAGATGAAGATGATTTGTGGCTTCAAAGAAAATATCGTATTTCAGAAGTGTTGAATATTACTCAAGTCGGAGTAGAGATAAGTGAAAAGAAAGACGTCATCAGTCAGTTCCATGTTATTAGAAAAGATGAGAAAGAGTACAAGTTCACAGAAGCAGACTTTCATAATCTTGACATGCTTGACATCATTCACATCTACAACTACCTCAGTATCATCACCATTCGACCTTTTGCTAAGGCTCAAGCTTTGGAAGCTGTAAAAAGATACATGATGGAGACAATTGAACTGATGAGATGTGAAGATTTTCAAATATGTCTTGAAGCAAAAAGAAAAAAGATTCGAATTACGTGTCCGAATCAATTTACAGAGGGACTGAAGGATATGAGGATGTTTCAAATGCAATTCGAACCCGAAGGGTTTGTTTTTGTAAATTCTCAAAAAGAAAAGGTGTTCATTCGTACTGAAGAGCTGAACAAATATTCAGATGGAACACTTAAGGCTGCACTGAAGTATCTTAAGATTCATCAAAGCAAGTTCCATGACATTGACATGGTAATGGGTCTTGGAGAATTCATAAAGCATATAAGAGATTGTCTGAAACTCCGAGTTCGTACAAGACAGTTTGAGATACTTTGTGGACAGAGAAAGAGAAGATATTTCAAAGAAATGGATGAATATCCATTATATGAGGGAGATCCAAGAAAAGCGTGGGGTGTCTGGAAACCTTCTAAGCAAGTTTCAGAAAATCAAGTAGAAGTTTCGAAACCAGATGGCACACGATGGAAACTAACGTTTGGACCTCTCAAGATTACAAAATAGGATTATGTTGTAAAGTTCACATTTAACACTAAGGGGGAGATTGTTAGGACCCCGAAGTTGTATAGTGTTAATGTGAAAATAAGCTTAAATGAAGGTTCCTTAGAAGAGGGCTATATAAGGAACCTAAGTAGTCCTAATTAGATAGCCATTGCATTGTAACTGAGTTTTAGAAGCTGTGGAATGTAATTGTACCGATTCTCTCTAATACCGAGTCTTATTCCTATCTACCGAATCTCTCTTTATCTTATCATTTCTCTCAATCTCAACATGATCTGACCTATCAGTTTTGAAAATAAAACTAATAGTTAAGAGGGAAATATGATTTTTTGAATAAATGTTTTGCTAACTGAATGTTGTATTATGCACGACTGTTTTTTTGTTCTTGGTTTTCAAAGCGATACAATGCTAGCTTGAGATTGTATAAAATGATGTGTTGAGTTAATTTACAGCTAGGCTCAAATCGTATCAAAAATAGTTTATCTTGAGCAAGGCTTCTGTTTTTAAACTGAATAATATGTGTGATATGATGGATATGATGGAGGTAAAGCTTATGTTTTTATTTCGTGTTCAGTTTGTCTTGAGGTTGTGACAGGTAATGTAGATAAAGTTGTGGGCGAAGCTTCAATGTGGTCATAAATTTTATCTAGGTAAGTATATTTTCTTGTTATTATAGATTGATGACTTAATTGATTTCGATTGATTTTAGTGTAATTTATATTACCGAGACCTTGTTTCATTTGATTAACTAATATTTGACCATATTATGGACCCTACCTTACATCTAACTATTTCGTGCAGGTTCTTAACTTTGATAAACTATTATCATTGTATAAGAACATGGTATGTGTGCGTACTTTATAAAGAGTTGATGTTAATATGTGACTGTCCAGTTACACCTTTAATATAAATTAATCAAATATATCAAACAAGCAAGCACCGAGAACAAATAGCATTACATAAGCTTACACTCCTAATGTTATAGTCCTGATTTATGATACATTAGCTGTTATATAGTTCACAGAATGTTACAAAGATGAGTGGGTTGAAACCATATATTGTATTGTAATAAATACCTTTACAAAGATGAGTGGGTTGGGCAATGTGTCAAACTGGGCAGGTTAAAAATCGGTGCAAGTAAAAGCATTCATATATTGTATTGATTTATTTATCCCAATCACTCAGCGTGTTACAAAGATGAATGGGTTGGGAAATGTGTCAATTTGGGTCGGTTTAACCCGTCAACATTTCTTTATATCAATAGTGGTCTAAATATCTGACTTTTTCTACTTATTATTATGTGTACTTTCATTTAAAATTTTTGATATCAGCTTTAGTGTTATTATAACTTTGTGCCTAAAACGCATTCCAGATGCTAAAGTGGCAAATTATCAGTTTCGAGAGACATAAGTGTCGATTACTATCAATGCAGCTATAAAGGTATCAGCTTATCCCGAGTTATGTAAATTTGGTTCATTATTATTGTGATCTGTTAAATGTGTGGTGTTGTTATAACTATAACTATACAACATTATGTAAAATTCATTCATACATATTATAACTATAACTATACAACATTAGAGTTAAAGTAATATGATTTTGATGTCATCATATTTAACTCGCATTTTATAAAATATGGACAAAAGTGTTCGAGAACATAAAATTGAAGTATCCTATTAGAAATACGCATCATTAACTATGTTAATGATATTGTCATTTGAAATTTTCGACTATTATTTTTTATTCTAGACGTATCAATTACACGACATGACTACATAGAGTACTAATTATGTATTTTTGTACATAGTTAATAATATTTCAGGTTATGCCTGTTTTTATTTTGATTGTTGAAGTATATTTTGATACACATTTTGTAGAGGCAACTACTCTTTGTCTCACACACTCGGCTAGAAGAAGTCCTACAATGAGCCGGGTACTAAATATGATCCTATCACTCCTACTATATCATTTGGCAATCTAAACAACCCATATACTTTATCGGGTCGACTTGGGTCTGTTTTTATGTTTAATGTTTCAATAAGTGAAGTTGAAAAACTTAATTGAAAATGAACTGGTCGATTCGGGTAAGTCGATTCGGGTCCTCCTAATGTTTGTACGTGTATCTTTATTCTACTACAAGTCCTACAAGATGTCTTTTCTTATTAGCACAAATCAATAAATCAATAGAAGTATCTCAAATCTACAAACATGAATGTTACTTTTTTCTTATTAGCACCATATACTTCTTCCTTATACAGAACTACCTCGTGAGATTACTACCTAGCGAGATTAGTAAGAGATTAATGCCGTTAGTCATCTATTCATTATCAAATTGTTAGATCCGAGTTGTATTGCAATGTTTCATGTCATTAAGGGTTGTGTAATATTCAAACCTATGTATAAATTTAGTAATTTCATTTATTAACCTTCTACTTACCTGAAATTTTGTTTGGTAAAGTACAACAATATATTCAACTTGGTGTTACAATTTATATCTTTTAAACTAGTTGAACTATACTTGTATTTAATGTTTGCATTCTACTTATTTTATATCTAATATTTTGTTTAACTATAATTTTTTCTTCATTTGTCTATTATACAAATTTGGTGGTGAATTTTTACATAACCTAACACATAATTTATTATATATAAAATCTATTGTCGAAACCCGCGAATCCGCGGGTCTTAAGCTAGTAGAATATAAATATAATAGAGTAGATAGTCAATTTTGATACACAAAATTAATGTTATTGTATTACCTAAAGTACTTGAATTCTTGCTATAAATAGACCTTCAAGCAAGCATAATACTTGCTCATTGTTACAAGAAAATTTCTCTCTTTACTCATATACTTTTATTCATAAGATTTTCAAAGTCTATATTCAAGAACCAATCCACTAAAGGTAGTTATAAGCCTACTGAATTATAACACACACTAAAGGTAGTTATAAGCCTACTGAATTATAACACGTTATCAGCACGAAGTGCTCCGTATAATCAAGGTTTATCTAAGTAAGTACAAGTCACTAATCAAGGTAAGTGTTCAAGTCCGGTAGTACGCTGCTTCAGACCGGTGTACCCTGGGAACAGACGTCAAACCTGTTTAAGGGAATTGTGTCAAACACAAGCCCGATTCAACATTCAATTCGGTTAGATCGTTCCATCTTTTCGTTCTTATTATAATTATGTGTTATACATGATTATTTTGTTTGTGATAATATGCATAATTGTTTCAGTTTCGTATACAATTTTCCTACAAACTTAAACAGATCTATGTTCCATTCCAGACTACGAAACTGAGTTTTATAATCTTAAATCGATTTTCTTAAAAGAAACGATTTTACAATTTATAATCTCTTTGTTGAAACTTTCATTCTATTAATTGCATGTCACATGGATTAATACGTGGTATTACAAACTGGATATAAGAGGCTAAATATAGATCTTATATGGTGTTTATATGTATGTATGCTATCACCGTATATTCTACTAACCGAATAACAAGTCTTGTCATGTTTGTGTTATAGAAAATTATTATTCGGTATTAAATAAATCGATTATTAAAGCGGAATATAATCTCATATGATGTTATTATGTTTTAAAGAGTGTATACAATACTATTTTTGGTATTAATTGATTACACCACTATTGTTATTTAGTAATGATTTAATTATGATTATAGATCATAAGCATACAAACATATGTAATTTGGTTGCGATAAATTCTTATGTTTAGCTGACCTTTATTATTATGTTGACCTTGGACTTTAGTGACGTATACTTGATATCTTAGAGTTAATTTCCCTTTGCTTCAAGAAGTACCTATCACCCTATAGAATATGGATTGCTTGTTGTGATCATATATGTTTAGTATGATCATATATATCGGAATCTAACTTGATAATTTTGGGGGTTTTAAATTTATTCTGAAAAAATATTTTTGTATATAATCGATGTGCTATACGATTATAGTACACAAATATTGTTTTATGAACTGTTGTTGAAAGTCTGATCTTTAATATGGTCAAAACGTTTTCTTATATTATATAACATCCATCTACTATGATTGTATGATCAAAATAGTCGATCTTTAAAATACTATTTTTGTGATTATAATATAGTAGCTATGACAATTATATAGATATTGATAATGATAGCCATCCACTTTGATCAATAATACATCCTTTTTGATTGTAAAGATAAGAAAGTGGATTAGGTGGTGAGTGGTGACAAAGATAAACATATAAATAAACATATATTAAAAGATCGGTTGAACTATTATATTCGAAAAATATCTTGATTATATATTTTTGTCTATTAACTGTATCCGAGTATAAATTTTCTATCGTAAGAGCCTGTTTGGTAAATCAAATGTATATGTGTTGATACATAACGAGATATTGGTTGTACACATGTAACTAAGGTTAAAATCATGAACCAAATTTCCCCTTTTGATGACCGAGTAGATGGATATCTAGAATTTTGTGGTACAATTGTTGCGTGATTTCAATCTACCACCGCTGTCGAATGCAGGTATTTCTCATGTTGAGAAATATGAAAATTTTACTAGTGTGAACTTTAAACGTTGATAGTAAAAGATGTTCTTTTACCTGATTACGTTGAAACTTGCGAGGTTCTTGGTTGAACCGCTCCCCAAGTTAATGAAAGGGAAGATGATGCTCAAATTGTGAGAGCAATTAAAGTTTGGAATCATTTGAATTCCTTGTGCGTAACTATTTCTTGAATACATGAACATCTTATTTAGCTCTATAAATAAGTCCAAAAAGAAAAGAAAATGAGAGTGAATCTGTTGAAAAATCTTGATTAAATAAACCCTGAGCTACCTTGAGACTTGAATAGTTTGAATTTTCTAAGATGCCTAGCTTGTTAAGTATCACTCATAAATAAATGGTTTTAGACCATAACACATATGTTTATCAAGTGTTATCTTTTATAAACTTAAGATTGTAACTTGTTTGCAGGTAATATAATTTGATTATCTTGCTAAAATATAACTCATTATTTATTATCTTATTTGAAGTTTTAGTATGAATCCTGCTGAAATACAACATCAATTAAATGGTAAAGACCTATGTATTGCAGATAGTAGTAACATACACACTATGATAAAAGGCGCATATGATGAAAAGCGCAGCGCATATGATTAAAAGTGCATATGATAAAAGGTGCATATGATGAAAAACGCAACACATATGATTAAAAAGCGCATATGATGAAAATCTCATATGATAAAAAGCGCAGCGCATATGATTAAAAGCGCATATGATGAAAAGTGCATATGATGAAAAGCGCAGCGCATATGATGAAAAGCGCAGTGCATATGATTAAAAGCGCATATAATGAAAAGCACATATGGTGATTAATGAAAATCACATATGGTGATTAATGAAAAAGCACATATGGTGATTAATGAAAAGCACATATGGTGATTAATGAAAAAGCACGTATGGCGATTAATGAAAAGCACATATGGTGATTAATGAAAAAGCACATATGGTAATTAATGAAAAAAACACATATGGTGATTAATGAAAAGTACATATGGTGATTAATGAAAAAAACATTGAGTAAGAATCACCAATGTTTCTTTAAAGAATTCAAGGTGATATATATGAGGACATAAAAATTTACATGCTGCGATATTATTTCACATTAGACAAAGTGCAACTCATAAATATTCTCCCCTACAACTTGATTTTGGACGAGAGCCAAATATTTCTCACCATAAGAACATTTGATTGTGTATGTTCTAGTTGCACAACCACAACGCACTAAAATGGGTCCTCAAAGGAGGATGGGGATATATATGTAACGACCCTGGTTTTTCCAACGTTTATTTATTAATAATAATTATTATTAATACGTGTGATTAAACGAATGTATGTTATTACATTTACTTGATGCCATGATTAACCGTACTTGACTTTAATTGCCCGAAACGTCTTTGTGACACACGAAACTTACACGAATAATATTTTCAAGTATTATTTACATTCATGATTGATTTTATCAATCATTTTAATTAACTATGGTGATTAGTTAGTTACTTGGGCTTTTAATTGGATTTATTTGTTAAATACTTGAACTTGGGCTTGACTAGTGTAATGGACTCATGACTTTGGGCTTATAAGCCCACCCTACTTCCTATATGGACTTAACTAGCCCAACGTTACATGTAAGTATCACTTTCAAGAGTAACTAGTTAGTTTAAGCACATGGAATCTAGTTACCTTACAATCCCCATGAACTAACACTAAATATCCAACTTTTGTAAGACTTTACAAGCTAGTAACCAACAAACAACTCCCTTCCCCTTTGCTAGCTCAAACCGTCGGCCTTCCTTGGCATAAGGGGAGGTTTGTTTTCATTTTTCATCACTTCATTCTCTTGATTTTCTCTCATTTTCAAAACACACACAAAACACTTACAACTTTTCTCTCATTTGCTCTCTACATTGTGAGTTCTTTCAAGGCTTTCTCTTCTTCTTTTTCTCTTGACAAAACCGAATACAAACACCCCTTTATATCATCATCATCATTTGTTGTTGCTACTTGTTCTTGTTTAATGTTTGATTACTTGTAGTTACTAGTTGTTGTTACTTACTTACTAGCTTTCAAGAAGCAAACTTATTAGTTTGATTCTTCATCTAACTTGTTCTTACAAGGCATACAAGAACATAAAGTTTCTAGCTTATGTTCTTCATTTATTGTTTCAAAAGTTTGTAAGTTCATGGTTGTAAAACTCATACTTGTAATTCATGTTAGTAAACTTTAAAGTATACTTTCTTAAAGATCAAACTTTGGTTTGAATCTTTAAAGTATGAACAACCCATGAACTAGTTGTTTTACTTAGTTTATTTCCTTACATCATGCACTTTAATTTCATGTAGTTGGTTTAAATGGTCAAGTACTACAAGTTAGTCTTGGTCCCATACTATCTTGAACTAAAAGTTAACTTGAAAGTTCAAGAACACATAAGTAGGCTTCTTTAAACTATAACTTTGTACACTTATGCTTGATCTAGGCTTTTGAGTCTTGGATCTTCAAAGATCTAACTAAGAACTATGTTCTACTACTTAAGATCTTGATTTCATAAGTTTACTTTCAAGTTTGTAATTTATTATTAGTTTTAAAGTTCATGTATGTGTTAGATCTAAGACTTTGATGTAACTTTGGTTCATCAAACTTCATACAACTCTTAAGTGAGTTGTGCTTCATGTCTTAGACTTGCACTTGGGTTATGATGGTCAAACCTTGGTGTAAATGATGCAAACACATCAACGAGTTGTACACTTGAAGCTACATGCATCAAGGATGAGAACCGTGATAAGCATCGAACACCAAGAACCACCGAAACCTACTGACCTGTCTATTTTCTGTATTCTGGGTCTGATCAGTAAGACCTGGGCTGTTATGATTATGATTTTCAAATATCTCTGTTCGAGTAGATAACTTTTCATATAGGACTCGTCTTAATCCGAGTTACGGTTTAGGATTTATGGCCCTCCGATCGTCACTATGTCCTTTTAACGTTGTGCAGAAATTTCTGACCTACTCGCACTTAGACCGTTGCCACGGTCAAACGAAGATGAGTTTGCTTCTGTAAATTTACCACACTTAAAGGACTCATATACAGAGCCATGGCCACTGGTCTCACCTTAATTCAGTAAGGGTAGAGGCCGTGGTGACTGATCGAAGTCAGCTTTTGTTTTAAACTACTATCATGAACGAAATTTACTTTACGCCTTTTGTTAAATGATGAATGATGATGACCCTTAAGACCTTATTTACATACTTTTAAACCTATTCGGGCGATTTACTAACTTAGTACTATTTGACTTAGGTTGAGAACCCGTTTGGACAACCTTCATTACTTGCTTACTTTCCGAGTCATACTGTACCGCTACTTTATCATTGTGAGTTATAGCATTCCCTTTTTACTTTAACTTATTTTGGGAACTGAGAATACATGCGGATTTTATGTTTTACATACTAGGCACGAGTACTTAAACTTATATATGTGTAGGTTATACAACGGCATAAACATTCCCTTTAGCTCGGTAACGTTTAATCATTGGTTTTTGAACCGTGAACGCGAATCTTAGATATGGATCCATAGGGTTTGACATCCCCACTCGGGCTAGTAGCGCTAGCATTTAACGAGTGTTTAATACTTCGTATACATACGCACTTGCCAAGTGTACTTTCAGGGGGTATAAACGTTAAGTTAGTTACCAAGTGCCCACGGTTAACATATACTTTATCATACTGTTTTGAAACGCTCTTTGTAGCACTGAAATCTCGTGGCCTACCATACATACTGTTATACTTAAACTATAGCTCACCAACCTTTGTGTTGACATTTTTAAGCATGTTTTTCTCAGGTGCTTAAGGTTGCTTCCGCTGTGTACTATTCTTGCCGTAGACACCCGCTGCTCTAGTGTTATCACCGCATGAACTGTTTATCTTGCATTCAAACTTTAATACTTTTGAAACTATGTTTTGTAACGACCTAAGGGTCACATACATTTATTCATGCTTGCTATTCGTAGAAGCATACTGTTGGTGTAAAATAATTGTCGGTTATGACGTCATCTTTTTATCGTGAATGCAACTTCTTTTATTACAGCATATAGTACTTAACCTTGTAATGATCCTGTTGATGATTCGTACACGATGGTTTTGTACGGGGCATCACAATATATATATATATATATATATATATATATATATATATATATATATATATATATATATATATATATATATATTAAATATGAAATATCTTCAATTATAAGATATATTGAACCTATAACGGGTGATGTTTTTACAGCACGTTTTGCTGATTATCATTGTTCCCTAGATTAGGGGGAGAAATGAAAAAATAAAATAAAGAAAAAGATGTTTTATGGTGTGAACATAAATTAATGTATCTTGATCATCGCACAAAAGAATGCAAAAAGAAAGTTAAAAAATAATGCATATGCAAGAACTTGCAAATAAATTACCTGATTCATTTACAGATATAAAAAGGAGTGACTAAATCTTATATACCAGCAGTAAATGCTTCAGCTAGAATTGAAATTCTAAAAGCTGGCAATAATGTCACTCATGAGTATTTGCCACGTCTAAAACGTGGAAGATCAATTGGTTCCAAAGATAAAAATCCTCGAAAAGAAAAATCAGCTGATAATGAGGTAAAAGAAAGTGTCCAAGAAGAACCATAAATCAATATTCCTTCTGCAGAGGATATTGATAAATGTAAATACATAAATTGCAATAAATTATGCAATAATATGAAATCGAAATGGAATAACAAATATTGATGAGAATTTTTCATATAATGACATCATGAATAAAGATGATGAGCTGGAACCAAAATCTGTCATTAAATGTCAAAATAGACATGACTATATACGAGCTGAATTAGAATTGCTCAATAAAAGAAAAGTTTTCGGATAAATCATTTTCACTTTTAAAGATGTGAAACGTATGGGACACAAATGAATTTTTACCCGAAAAGGAAATGAGAAAAATGAAGTTACAAGGAAAAGCTATACTTGTAACTCAAGACTTCTCTCAAAGACCAGAAATTGATTATGAGGAAACTTATTCTCCTGTTATGGATGAAATTACTTAATCTGCCTGGCAATTTCTAAAAATTTAAAAATACATCTAATGGATGTTGTTACTGCTTATCTATATGGATCACTTGATAGTAATATATATATGAAGATCCCTGGAGGGTTTAAGGTATCAGAAGCATCTAATGCAAAACACAAGGAAATGTATTCCATTAAATCACAAAGATTTTTATATGGGTTGATACAGTGGTATAACCGATTAAGTGATTACTTGATAAGAAAAAAAGGTATAAAAATAATCTTATTTGCACATGTGTTCTTATTAAGAAAACAATGTTCGGATATGTGATTGTAAACTGTTTATGTCAATGATCTTAACATCATAGGTACAATTAAAGAGATCCATGAAACCATTCAACTTCTAAAGAAAAAATTTGAAATGAAAGATCCCGGAAAAACCAAGTATTGCCTTGGTTTGCTGATTGAGCATATGCCTAATGGTTTACTTGTACATCAAACAAACTATACCGAAAAGTTTTTAAAACATTTTTAAAGACAAAACCATTGGTTGATATATCACTCAATATTGACACTGATCCATTTCATCCCATTAAAGATCATGAAGATCTTTACTGATCAAAAGTTCCATATCTTATTGCAATTGGGGTTATTATGTATTTTACAAATTGTACAAGGCCTGACATTTCTTTGCAGTTAATTTGTTGACAAGGTTCAATTCAACCCCTACAAAAGGACATTGAAATGGGATCAAGCAGATATTTTGATACCCTTGAGGAACTGCTAATTTAAAATTATTTTATGCTAACGCTTCAAAACAAGATTTGGTTGATTATGTATGTGCAGGTCATTCATCAAATCTTCATAAAGATAAATCTCAAACTCGATATGTATTCCTAAATAAAGGTACCACAAAATCATGGTGTTCTTAAAACAAATACTTGTTGCAACATCATCAAATCATGCCGAAGTGATTGCATTACATGAAGCCACTCAGGAATGTTTTTGGTTGAGATCAATGACACAACTCATTACTGATTCTTGTGGACTAGAACGCGATAAAAGTACAACAACTATCTATGAAGATAATGCAGCTCGCATAGCACAGATGAAAGAAGGGTATATCAAAAGTGACCGAACAAAACACATACCTCCTAGATTCTTCTCATACACTCAAGATCTCATTAAGGACAATTATATTGAAATGAGATATGTTCAATCCAGTAAAACTCCGTTGTCTTTTCACCAAAGGACTTTCAACTGCTATTTTCAGAACGCATGTTCACAATATTGGCATGAGGCATGTTCAAAAGATGTAACAGCTCAGCAATGTCTACTTGAGGGGGAGACAACTCTATACTGCACTCTTTTTTCCTTAGCTAAAGTTTTTTCCCACTGGGTTTTCTTTAGAAATGTTTTTAACGAGGTAGTACTAGTTTATTTCTAATGAAGCAAAATTGCTATCCAAGGGGAGTGTTATAATATATAGAATATAAATATAATAGAGTGGATAGTCAATTTTGATACACACAATTAATGTTATTGTATTACTTAAAGTACTTGAATTCTTGCTATAAATAGACCTTCAAGCAAGCATAATACTTGCTCATTCTTACAAGAAAATTTCTCTCTTTACTCATATACTCTTATTCATAAGATTTTCAAAGTCTATATTCAAGAACCAATCCACTAAAGGTAGTTATAAGCCTACTGAATTATAACACACACTAAAGGTAGTTATAAGCCTACTGAATTATAACATTTTAAAAAAAAAAAAGTTAAATACATGTTTACCAAAATACCCCAAAGTTGGGGGTATTTACACTTGTGCCATGGTAAATAGTAAAAGCCTGACCACTATTAGTATTAGTTATAACTAGAAAAAAATTCGACCGCGCGTTGCTGCGGTTGTATTCAACGCGCGGTCGAATTTGGATATACGTTGTTGGTACCTAATATATCTAGTAGGTTGGGTTGCTTGTTGGACATGTATGAATATGTATGAAATACAACCTAAAATATTTAATATTTTTTTAACTATGTCCGTTTCGCATATAGTTAGTCTCGTTGTGTTCCTACAATTATTTCGAGTTGAATGGTGGTCTCGGAATAATTTAACTCGCACCGAGCGAGAATATAGGGCCCGTTATTTAGTGTTTTTTAACAATGTCCGTTTCGTGTATAGTTATCGCGTTGTGTTCATCAGATTTTTTCGAGTTGAACGGTGGTGTCGGAAAAATTTAACTCGCACCGAGCGAGAAGATCGGGCCCGTTAAAAATTCGGGTGGAATTAGTTTCTTTTATTTTAATAACATTATATAATTACGTTTTCTACCCCCAAAAAAGTGAAAAGTCGAGGGGTCGTTGTGTAAAGTAAGTCGAAGTTGAGGGATCGATCGTAGTGTGAACGCAAACTCAAAACGACAATTCGATATAACTGAAACGACGAATATGGCCACACATTTTAGCATTTTAGTATATAGGGATAATAATTATAATGTTATTTTTCGTTGACGTCATCATATTTTTGTAAAAGAGAGGTTAAACTTTTGTACATCTCACGGGTGAGTGTGGATAGAGTAAAAAATAATCATAAGATTGACTCGATTAATGAGGATACATCTAAAGATATTATATTATATTATATTATATTATATTATTTTTGAGTCAACAGCAAGCGTCGATTTATTGGCGTCTTGATTGCCGCTTAGAGCCTAAATTGAATTCCAGGCAGGATTTAAAACCCATGAAAATTTGATTCTACCATTTTCATGGCGTCTCAATTTTTTATTTTTTATTTTATTTTACTATTTTTTTAAAAAAAATTTCCTACTTATTGGCCGGAGGTCCACTCGGAAGCAATCTCTTTATCCGTCGAATAAAGAGAGGGATGACTTTCTCTACTTTTGAGAGTGTTTTCACTCTTGATGGAGAAATGACTTGTTTATATTCTCGGATAGAGGAAGGATTGTCTACATCTCACCTCCCCCATACATCACTTATGTGGTATTGAGTTTTTTGTTGTTGTTGTTGTTGTTGTTGTTGTTGTATATTATATTATATTATATTATATTATGTTATATAAAAAGTAGGAATTGGTGTCATTTCCACTCATTTTTTTTTGTCGTTCACCCCCTCCATTTCACATTGTGATTTTTCACTTTACCCCCTCAACTTTCTTCGCTGTTAAATTCTGCAGGAGTTAAAAGCGTAACTTCAATTTTTAATTTAGATAAAAAAGAAAACTCACCATAAACTTCAACGGATCCTATCTGAATTAATTTTCACCACTACTACCATTAAACTTAAAATAATTTTACAAACAAAACGAGACTAACTACGTCCGAAACGGATACCTTTTTAAAAACGCTAACCACACCGACATCTAAACGGGTCTTAATACATAGGTCATTTCTCTCTCTGTATATACACAACGCTACGTTAAATACGAACATGCTGGCCGAAAGTTCCCGCCGCATCGCGCGGGCCGCTCCGGACTAGTTATCCCTAAATCTAATTCATCTACCGTTTTAGTGTGTAAAAAATTTTGGTCAAATTTTATCAAAAAATATATAAATATTATAGAGAGATCATATTAAAGTTAGTATTTATGTATGAATATAAAGTTACTACTTATTAGACGTATGCTTATGGCTCGCTGTTAGCCTTTTAGTTGTTTTAATATTCTAAGTCTCTTTTGAAAAGATCTCTTCAAACTTTTGAAGGTTGATTTACATATGTCAACGACATACCATCCACAAACTGATGGACAAACTGAAATTGTGAATAAGGGCTAGAATGCTATATACGTTGTATGGCGGGAGAATCATCAAAGAATTAGACTAAATGGTTCCCGTTAGCAGAATATTGGTATAATAGCAATTATCACTCTTTCGACAACTGTACACCTTTCGAGGTCCTTTATGGTCAAAAACCTCCTATCCTTATTGCATATGTTTAAGGGAATAGCAATGTGGTTACAGTGGATCGTTCTTTAAATGCTGGAGAAGAAGCTCTATCCTTGATGAAATTTGAAGAGAGCTCAAAATCGTATGAAGAGTTTTGTTGATAGGAAACGATTTGATCGGGTGTTCAATGTTGACGACTGGGTTTATGTTAAATTTCAACCCCATCGTCAAGTGACCGTACGGGAAGGAAAGCAGATGTGACAACCCAAACTTTTTTCGATTAGGTTTTCTAACCTAACTTGTTTAAATTAAAATCTAGGCATGATAAACAAGTAGATATTTTTGAGTCTCTAATTTTTCTTACGATTTATGCATTCATACATAAGCATACATGTATTCATATATTCACATATACCCTTACACATATACATATACATAATAGGCCTTAATTATATAAGTTTTATGTATTATACATGAATACACATAATATACTTATATATTAAATATAAAAGCTTTGCATACATTTAAATATACATCAATATTTAACAATTAAGGATTATACACTTGTAATAAAAAACTTATACATATATATTATTGATGTGTGCGAGGTGTAGTACGAAATACTATTAATTTTATTATGAAATAATATTAAATACGATACAATTTTACACAAGTTATTTATTTATTTATAGAATGGATATACCTAAACCTTGCTACAACACTTATAGGCAGTGTACCTAATCGTAGAGTAGTGTAGTTTTTAGTAAGTCCGGTTCGTTCCACAGGGAGTCAGCAGAGTTTAACGCTATATTTATTTTAAACTATATTTGTATCAATATATATATCTAAGTAATATTATTATTATTATTATAAAAGGGGGTTTTACCTTTTAATGACCAGTTTATCGATTTTATGTCTTAAGTTACAATTAAAACCTAATGTAAAATATTAAATATAAATATAACTTAATTTAAAGCGTAAAGTAAATGACGATAAATAAAAATGCGATAATTAAAAGTACGATAATTAAAATGACGGTAAATAAAATTGCGATAATTAAAAGTACGATAAATTAAAGTACGATAAATAAAATGACGGTAAATAAAATTGCGATGAGATATAAATTAAAAGAATTACGCTTATTTAAACTTCCTTAATCATGATGTTTGACGTGTTGATTTTAATTTATTACCAAGGGTTAATTGTCCTTTGTCCTGGATTATTCGATATGTCCATCTGGTTTGTCCATAATATTCCATCGGTCATAATTATAAAGTGCGAGAGTCTTCGCCAAATTAACCTTATACCCGAAGTCAAATATTCCAACTAATTGGGGATTCAAACTGTAACAAGGTCTTAATACTTTGTTTAATGAATACACCAGGTTATCGACTGCGTGTAATCCAAGGTTTTAATACTTTGTTAACAATTACACCAATTACCCTTGAATGTAATCCACCCCTGTTTTAATGAGTCCATTGACTATTAATCCATCCCCGTGTCCGGTCAAATGAATAATTATTAGTATTTATAGATATCTCGCCCACCATACCCAGTCAAGCGTATGTGGTTATAAATAAATACGTCAAATTGTAAATCTTTATATTAAATCAATGAGATATCATTTAATTAATATAAAGCCCATTAATAGCCCATAGTCCAATTTTCATAAGTGTCGGTCTTTTGTCCAAACCCCAATTATGGTCCAAAGCCCAATAACCCCGTCTTAATATTTAGTCCAACATCACGATTACTTCGGCTTAAATAAGCATAATAATAACTTAGCTACGAGACATTAAATTAAAAAGGTTGAACATAACTTACAATGAGTATTAATCGCGTAGTGTTACACGGACTGAGTTTCGACTTACAAATTTAAAACATTCGCCACTATAACCTTATTATTATTAAACTTAAATTAAAATTACACGGACCCGTCCTAATCCATCTGGACGAAGTCTTCAACAGTTGGTCCCATTGCGAGGTTCTGACCTCTATATGCCATGAACGACTCCATGTAATATGAGCAAATGCACAGCGGAAGATTTCTTTCATACCTGAGAATAAACATGCTTTAAAGTGTCAACCAAAAGGTTGGTGAGTTCATTAGTTTATCATAACAATCATTTCAATAGTTTAATAGACCACAAGATTTCATATTTCAATACACATCCCATACATAGAGATAAAAATCATTCATATGGATTGAACACCTGGTAACCGGCATTCACAATATACATATAAGAATATCCCCATCATTCCGGGATCCTCCTTCGGACATGATATAAATTTCGAAGTACTAAAGCATCCGGTACTTTGGATGGGGCTTGTTGGGCCCGATAGATCTATCTTTAGGATTCGCGTCAATTAGGGTGTCTGTTCCCCAATTCTTAGATTACCATACTTAATAAAAAGGGGCATATTCGATTAGATAATCCAACCATAGAATGTAATTTCGATTACTTGTGTCTATTCCGTAAAACATTTATAAAAGCAGCCCATGTATTCTCAGTCCCAAAAATATATATAAAAAGGGAGTAATGAAACTCACGCATATAAATATTGTAAAACAATTGATAAAGCATTTTGCATGTATTCTCAGCCCCAAAATGTATATAAAAAGGGAATAATGAAACTCACACATATAAATATTGAAAAACAATTGATAAAGCATTTTGCATGTATTCTCAGCCCCAAAATGTATATAAAAAGGGAATAATGAAACTCACCATACTGTATTTTGTAGTAAAAATACATATGACTATATTGAACAATGCAGGGTTGGTCTCGGATTCACGAACCTATATCATTTATATATGTTTATTAACACGTATAATGGTAATCGAACAAATTTATATATTATTATATTTATTATTTCAATTGGTTATATTTTACATGTATATATACTTTTATATATGTTTTATATAAGTATTTACAAATAAATTTTATTGTAATGTTAATACTAACTATAATATTTATAAAATTAATCATAATAATATTATTCATAAAAATAATAATAATATTTATAAAAATAATAATAATTCTAATAATAATAATACTAGTGATTCTAATGATAATACTAATATTAATCTAAATGGTAATATTTATAGTAATAATAATAATCTAATTAATTATATCAATATTACTGATAACAACATTGATAACTTTAATAATAAATGCAATCTTATTAGAAATGATAATTTTAATACAAATGATAATTTTAATACAAATGATAATTTTTGATACTTTTAGTAATAACAGTAGTTTTTAGTAAAAAAATAAGTTTAATAATAATGATAATGAAAATAAAATTTTTGATAATAATCCTTAATACTTAATACTTAATAATAAAAATAATAATAATAATAATAATAATAAAGTATAATTTTTGGAATATACCCTTTGAAGAAAACAAGTCTCTAAAAAAAATACGCCACCGCCCGGGCTTGAACCCACGACCTCTCGCTCACCCACAACACCCCTTAACCATAGCTCCAATTCTGTTTTTTTTCTAATTTATATCGATACCCATATATATTTAACTTAATTTTCTTCTGTCTTCAAAACCCACAGATATTTTCATCATCATTATCCTTCCTCTTTATCATCAATCATGATCTCATCAATTTCCTTTATCATAATCACAATCATATGCTTAACATCTTTATGATTAGTTTAAACTATCATCATCTTAATTGTTTCCTATGTTTATCATCATTCTAATCATAAGCACTCTCAGTTAACATCATCATCATAATAAACAATTTTCCTTAATCATGATCATAACCGTAATCATCTTTAACATTATCATTATCATCATCGTGACCCATCTCCATTTAATCACCATTCATATTATCATTATCATACAAGCAGTGTCTTAAAAGAACAAATATGTGGGGCTTCAAAGAATCAACCATAGCACCAAACTTAGCCAATGTGCTTACTTCACTGGCTCGAATAATACGGCTGCAGTTTGGATTGTTAAGAGAATGGGCCAGAGTTGGGCTCTTGTTCATGTATAGGCCTGACATATTTATGAGCCTAAAAGTAGCAGCCCAAATATATATTTAGTCAAGCCCACTTACTAGTTGAAATGAACTGGACGATAGGTTCTGTCCAGAAACAGAAATTATAATCGGAGGTAGCGGCATACAGTAATGGTTTGTGGGACAACACACATGATCAATTAAAATAAACAAGTCCCACTCATGCATTAGGTTTAACTAAAATGATTCTTTTGGTGGGTTTGTCTGGCAATAGAAACAACAATTGCATCCTCATCTTGGCTCGTGATCATTTATCATAATCTTTATCATCATCAAAATCATAACCCTAACCATATCATCATCATACTAACACCTTTTATCATGATCATTATTATCATATTCCTAATCCATCGTCATTATCATCCTAACTATCATAATTATCACAGACAGATTGCTAGGATCCAAATAATAATACTTTGTATAGCTAAATAAACAATTAAGTATTATCTTAAGTATCGCCTTTCTATCCTACCATCATCGATCGTCTCCACCACTTAACAAATGACATCTTATCAGCTCTTTTACTCTTCTTTTGAAATAGAATATAATTTGGGGTGGGTCTTGCTTGATGAGTGCTTGTCGGCCAAAAAAAAAAACACAAGAAGGATACCCACCTTATAATATCACTTGATATATTTATTAGCAAGTGGGTTTTTTTGGCATAAAAGCAAAACAAAATGGCGGGTTATAAAAGAAAACATAAGTCAGTTCGAGATATAGCAGTAGGTCTTTAATGGTTTCTTTTACGAGGGTGGTTTGGTGGAGAGTTGGTTGCAAACATAAATAATCGAATAAGGCCTTGGTTGGGCTGTGAATTGAAAACAGAATCAGCAAGATATAAAATCGATGGTGGTTGTTGGTTGGGTTGGTGACATAAGGTGATGGTATTAAGTGATCGATGAAGATATGGTTTGATGATAGTGGTGTCTGGGAGGCTGTTGAACCCGACACAATAACAGGTTAGTGTTGGTAGTGTGGTGTTTGTCGAGTACCAAGGAGATGGTTGTGGTTGTGTGATTGTTGAAGACAAAAGCAATAGAGGTGCTCGATGGATATCTTGGTGGTTCGAAGGAATAGAGTGGTGAATGTTCGGTTGCAGTTGATCGAATGTGAATGAGATGATTTTGGGTTTCTCTTTCTTTTTAATTCATGGAGCCGATACATACATATATATGTGTCTATATAGGATTATGTAAGTAGTGGAGTGGAATCAAAAGCGTACAGTAATCTTAATTAGTAATAATTCACATCGTTCACGGATTCATTTAATTATTAGTGTGTCGACATTATGAATCAATCAGGAGGAGAAGACAGGGAAGAAAAACAAAACACATATTGACTCTGAATAGATTCGTATAATTAATTTGATGAGATGTCTAACAGATTTGTTCATATCTGAATTATTATGTTAGTATTACTAATTAGTAAATATAAGTATGTTAATAATGAAATGCTATAAATAATAATAACAATACTAATAATAATAAGAATAGCAATAACAATAATACTAATATTAATATAACTATATTTTAATTAATACATACATATATATTAATATTATAATTTATTAATTATGTAATATCTAATAATAACATGTATATATTCATTTAATCGCAACTTAATTATTCTGTATTATTTTACATTTTTAATTCTAATGATTGAATTGTATTTTATGATTTCAAATTATTAGATATTCTTATATTTATATATATACATATTTGTTTACAATCAATTGTTCGTGAATCGTCGGGAATGGTCGAAGGGTACATGAATATAGTTTCAAACTTTTTGAGACTCAACATTACAGATTTTGCTTATCGTGTAGGAAACATATAAAGATTAGAGTTTAAATTTGATCGGAAATTTCCGGGTCATCACAATATATATATATATATATATATATATATATATATATATATATATATATATATATATATATATATATATATATATATATATATATATATATATATATATATATATATATATATATATATATATATATATATATATATATATATATATATATATATATATTACGTAGATAGAAAGAAAGAAAAAGGGATGATGAATCGAGCAGAATGCGCGGCCTTTTATAGGCCCATTTTGAACTGTACAGCTCCGCGAGTGCGGTACTTTTCTTCTTCACAGCTCCGCAGTCGCGGAGCTTTGGATTCCAGCTCACCAAATGAATTAAACGTGGGCTGCTGATTATTTATAATATATAATATTATATATAATTAATTATATATTATATTATATTCTTGTGCATAGTTGACTTGTATTTTTAGCTCCGCTGAGTCGCACGTTGATAGTTGGTTCATGTCTCGGTTCCGGATTTTCGAACGCCTTTTAGTATAATTTAATATCTTGTACTTTGCATTTTGCGGCTTGTACTCTTGTAATTTTGAGACATTTCTCATCAATAAATTGAACCACTTGGATTGTACTTTGTACTTTTTAGCTTTTTGGTCGTTTGCATCTTCAAATCGTCGATTCTGTCTTTTGTCTTCACTTTTTATTTTTTAAACGAATATTACTTGTAATTAGAACAATTGCAACTAAAAGCTTGTCTTTCTTGAAGGATAATGCTATGAAATATATGTTCATTTTTAGTATTATTAAATATTCCCACACTTGAGCGTTGCTTGTCCTCAAGCAATATAAAACTTGAAATAAACTTTACTAGAATCACTTCTTTATTCTTCACTCTTTGTACATCAGTGATTTTGATATGACGGTATGAACAATGGTAGTAACGTTGTGGTTTACAGTCCCACATGACTATGAAAATTTAGATCCTTAAGGAAATTGGATCTTTATGAAAATATTTGATCTTTTGAAAATATATGCTAGATTTTACCCTAGACAAGTTTTCCGGAATAACCCTTCACCGGTGTTCGCAAATTATTTTTGTGGGTTTTGTGGGTTTCAGATTTGAAAATTTTAGCTCAAAACTTACGATTTTGTGTCACCCACTTGCTAACCTTGTATTAGGAAAGCAACACGTCCAGTATACTTGCTCCGTATATTACCTTTCGATAAACTACCGTCCGGTTGTAAAGGAAAGCGTTGAACAAGCAACTGTTAAGGCACTGTCTAATGACATACTTTTGATTATGGTCTATATCGTGTCAGATGCAATTACTGTCCTTTGTAGGAGAAATTGTAAAGATCACCATATAGTTTTTCGGTCTGGCACAAGGTCCTGTCTTCGACCATGCTATGCAACCACCGTTCTTACGGTTGACACCCGATTTAGTTCAGGTGACCTAATGAATTCCGGTGATATCTTAGGATTTTACGTTCAATGGTAATGAACGCATTGAAAATAGGGTTTCAGGAAATAAATCGGTTTATAATTTTGATCAAAATATTTTCTCGTTCAAGCTCGAGTTTAGATATCATCGAATTTCATGAGTTTGAATTCTCAATCTTTAAGGTCAATCTCAAGGATTGAGTAATATCAGGCTTAAATGCTGATTTTTAATCTTTTAAGGAGATTATCCTTTATGGGGACCTGATTTATTAGTCTTATAAGCTAATTTGCACGGTGCCCCCATTGTACAAGACAGATCCTCTCATGGTTAGGATAAGTCTGACCACTTGGCGACCCTGTTTGATGCCGAGGTCAGTGGATTTCCAGCTGATTTTCGAGAAAAATTTTCAAGATTTTTCGTAGACTCTACAACTTGTCTGGACGACAATTTCCTGACCTAAATCAAGAAGTGCGTGTCTTTTTCTCGGAAGACTTTACTTCCTTTTAAATCAAGTGGCACATTTCTTTCAAATATATTATAAGAAATCGGCTAAAACTGATTAAAATCGTCCAAAACAAAAGTACCTTCAATTATTTGTACAAAAATATGTGATATATGATTTAAATAACTTGGTAAATTTTTTTCACACTTGGCTTTTATATTTCTTTCTTTGCCTTTTTATTCTCTTCTATTCTATTTTAAATGAATTCAAGCGTTTTGGGTTGTTTCTCAATTTATGTCCTTTCCGAGGTAACAATAATTTCGGTGTTAACACCTAGTTTTATCGTTCATAAATATGTATAAACGAGATTTTGAATTCATTTATTTGAAAATTTTTAAATTTTTTACTAGAAGTGGGTAGTCAGTATATAAGACTAGGGCTGTTCTTTATTAGCAGAGATCACTAGATTCTAATACAACTACTGCGTTACTAGTATTTTAACGGTGGCTATTAAACCAAGTGTATAAGTCAAATGTTTAAAACCGAAAGAATTTAATCCCTTCCCTCACTTAAGATCTTGCAATGCCCTCATTTGCAAAAAATCAGTAACAATTTAAATTATTGAGGGTGATTAGCGTAGAAAAATGATTAAATTTTACCAAAGTTTCCAAACATATTGTTGTTTGTTTGAATGATAAATGTTGCACATCATTTGTTCATTCTTGCAGTTGTTATATCACATTTATTTTGCATCTTGTCGTTAAAATTAGTTGCTTTTACTGAACTTAATGCCAGTCTTTGAAAGTGTGCTGTTTTACTCTGTTTTGTACATGAGATAAACTACAAACATATATATACATATTTTTGAAGTTGGGTATATCACCCCACATTCAAAAATTATTAAAATCTAATAATAAAAGTTAGAAAATTATAAAAACTATTACAGTATCAAAAGAAGTATTAAAAGTATAAAATTACAAGATATAAAATAAATAAAAATAGGAATAAAAGAAAATTACGGTTGATGAGGATGGTTCCAGTAGGGATTCCATTCATAACCGTAAGTGCTGTAGAATGCTTGAGCTGGGTTATATGTAGGGAACGGTGGTCGGGTCTGTATAGTCCAGGGAGGAAATATGGCCGGTTGAGTAGGAATGTAGTTTGTGTTTATGTAGGCACAATGGATTATGATTTGGCTTTGATGATATTGCCAATCTGCAAATGCTCGTTGTCTAGCCATTTCATACTCATTTTGGGCCAATAAAATTTGCATTTCTGTCATCTGATTCCCTCCTCCCGCATTACCTTGCTCCTGATCTCTCTCTACCTGTGGATATGTGCCATCATATGGATCAGCAGCGTTATGTCGTTTCTTTAAAACCTTTGCACCATGATATACTTGCAAACTAATTCTATCACGGGGTTCTGGTACTGGAATTAATAATCCCCCTGACTTCTATCCACATTGAGATACTCAGCAATTAAAGTAATAAAGATACCACCTCCTATTATACTATTAGGCCGCATACCCCTAACCATTACCGATAAATAATAACCCACACAATAAGGTATGTTCACAACGCTCTGTGGGTCTCTAATACACATGAGGTAAAATAGATCATTTTCATTTACCTTCTCTTTATTCCTACCTCGTTGTGTAATAGAGTTTGCTAAAAATCTATGGATCACTCTTAGCTCAGCTCTTTTAATATCTGTATAAGAGTGAGTTCCCCCACGAAATCGATTATGGCTAGTCATTCTACTCCATATTCCATTCATATCAAAATTTTCATCAACCCTTCTACCATTACTTATTAACCTCTGACAATCAGTAGATGCTAATTCCTCAGGTGTATATATACACAAAGCCTGAGCCATATCTAGTAGAGACATATGGCGCATCACACCTCCTAACAAAAATCTAATAAAACTCTGATCGGTTAAGCTAGCTACCCGATCATTTATTTCAACACTACATAATAATTCCACACACCATTCTCTATATACAGGCCTACGTATATTGAATAATCGTTCCCAATCATTAAAAGTAGAATTACCATACCTTTGTGTAAGTAATTATCTGATTGGCTCGGCCAATCCCACTGTTTCTAACGGTTCCCAATCTATTACCTTGGGTACTTCAACATTATTTGACTGAAGGGTGTGTAAGTTCCTATGATATTTTGGATAATCTATCCAATGTCTGTCAAATCTTAAATTAGGGTTTAAATCTGCCAATTGTATATTTGAATATGAAATGAATTGATGCGGTAGATTTTGTCTGTATTGGTCGTTAATCTCCTGTTCGTCTGCATTCTCAAAAGGAGCATTGTGAGCCTGGGATGCGAATGAAGATTCACCCCTTTCAGTCTGCAAAACACATTAAACACAATTTTTGTGCATCTAAATATGCATTAGTGTTAGCAAAATCATAACTTAAAATAACCATAATGACATGTTTTAACAATAATAACTTATACACATTTTCATAATATTCACAATTCTACACTTTTTCAAATAAACATATATGAAAATTTATACAATGTTCCTTAGCATTCATCTTCTAAAACATGTCAAAAATAATCATTATAGCAATTAAACAAGTTCCAAATGGCATTCATGTCAATTAAATCAAGTTCAAGCATTTTTGACACAAAAAGTCAACAATCTTGCTCAAAAATCATGTTTATGATCAAGGTTTTGATCATTTAGCAACCTAAACATGTTACACTACTTAATTAAGCATGAACTAACAACAAAATTTGGCCATAACCCGTTTATATCAAAAAGCCCCAATTTTGTTCAAGAACACAAACCCTAGATTACTCAAAATTTGAAGTTTAAGGCTTCTAATCATGTTAAATAGCATCAATCTAGGTTATACAAGCATAATATACAAACAATTTAAGCACAATTAGACTAGAAATATCAAAATCAAATTAGGTATAATTTTGCTCAAGAACACTAAAAATCCGGATTAAAGAGTGTTTAGATGTAGAAATTACCGATCTCTTTGAAAAACTTCTTGGTAGGATTCTTCTCAACATGATTTTAGCAAAAAATTTGATGATTAATGGTGAAAAATCGTGATTTTGAGAGTGTTTTGTGTGTGTTTTTCGCAGAAATATTGGGTATGTGTGTGTTGGGGGACTGGTCTGTCGACCAGTTAAGGTGTTCTGGGTTTTGGAAGCTCCGCGAGTGCGGATGTTGTACCCCAAAAAGCTCCGCGAGTGCGGTAACTTTTTTTTTTATATATAAAACCTTTATTCATAAAATAATTAATTGATTAATTTTTATAATTTTGTTTCCTTTTTATTTAGGCAGAGGTTGTTTCGGTACGTTTACCTAGTCCGTCCCTCGACAAAATTTAAAATTTGTCATTTTAAAGCGTTTGTTTTAAAAGCAAAGATTTTTGGGTTTTTTTTAATGTTTTTGGCATACTTTAATAATTAAAAATAATGATAACAAAATTTCTCGTCCCGCCCTCGGGTAAAGCAATTTCGGTTCAACGACCTAGTCTTCAACTCACGACGAATTTTAGAAATCAATTTTTTTAACTTAATGAAATAAAGTAAATTTTGTTTTTAAATTCGCACCAAACTTAAATTTAAAATGCATAAAATTTCATATAAATATTAATAATATTTATATACATTAATTTTGCAATCTTGCATTTGAAAATAATATAGTTATATATTTTAAAAACAAGGTAAAAATGAAATAAAAATCTTTTTGGTCTTTTATCCCACTTTAATCAATCAAATATAAACAAAAATATACGCCCCTCTTTTGAGTAAAGTAATTTCGGCTATTTTACCTAGTTTTACTCATGACGAATTTTTGAAATATTTTGGATTGATTGATTAAAGATATTTATACCTTATGAATAAATAGTAAATTTTGCAGTGATGTAATAAATTTTTGTATGGTATCAATAATTTCGGTTTATTATACCTAATTTTATTGAATATCAATTTAATACTTTATAGCGAACGATTCAGCGTTTATTATCAAAAGGTTAAAAGCAATAAATAAAAATAAAATAAAAACTGTACATACTTACATGTGAGATAGAATTCTCAGAGACCTGCTTTAGTCGACTCATAGGAGAATCGTTCGATATGGTTTTCCATTGCTACATAAGCGTAACATCGATTCTTCAATAACTTTTCTTCTAAACATACGAACGGTCCTTCTCTGCATAAAGTAACGAACTCAGAATTGGAATGTGTTTGATTGTTCGAACATTTACCTTCGTGTGACCATTTTCTGCATTTATGACATCTTTCAAGGTGTCGTGCTTTTCTTTTTGTTGCGGATTTTGATTTTCCTTTACCAAAATGTATCTTATGTTGATCTTTCCTGAGTTCTTTTCTCACTTCGTCCATTTTGCCTCTTATGAATGATACCAGTTCACTTGGGAAGATGTTATTATTACGTTTAGTAATCATAGCATGTAGTAGTAGACCATGGTTCAGATCAAAGGAATTCTTCATCTCGTAAAACCTAAAAACACAAAAATTCAGAATGGAGGGAGAAGACTAGTTCTTTAGGGTTTGCTAGGAAAAGACCATGCGGATTTCATTCTCGAGAACTACACGAAAACAGAAAATCTAACTCTAGACATCATTATATTATCCTTTAAAACATTTGAATCACCCCACACTTAGTTAGCTGTGGTATCGAAATTGTGATTAACTTCATTATTAACATCAATTAGAACATCAACAACTTGCATATCTCTAACTTTTGCTTCAAGCCATTTGTTGATTTCCTCTGTAACATTCACAAATTCAATTAACATCGCCTTTTCTTTAGGCGACAAATTGGATACTAATCTGTTACATAACTTAAAGTTCCCCTTAATCCTAGCATCTTGAATCCGTTTATAAAGTTTTTTCGTTGAACTGTTAAAAACGGGTCCATCTAATGTTGTATCAACAACGGGGTTCTTTGTTATCAGGTCATCATTAGGTGTTTCTTCATCTTCCCCACACTTAGGCATTTTTATTGGTTCAACATTTTTGGTTGGTGGAGATCTAAACTTTCGGTTCACAAAGGTGACCGATATATCACCATCCCTAAGTGTCATTCTACCTTCTCTTACATCAAAGAATGCCTCGGTGGTTGCTAAAAATGGGCGACCTAAAATTAGAGGAATATCAAGGTCTTCCTCCATATTAATAACTATGAAGTTTGCAACAAAGGTCAAACTTCCCACTTTAACAAGTAAATTATTGGCTATTCCAACCGGGTGTTTAATGGTTTGATCAAATAATTGAACACCTATTCTGGTTGGTCTTAATTTACCCACACCTAATCTTTTGTATAAGGAAAGAGGCATAACGTTTGTACTTGCTCCTAAATCTGAGAGCCCATTATACATAGCACCATCATTAAGCAAGCAAGAAATGATAAATTCACCTGAGTCTCCTACTTTAGTAAGTAGAGTTGGTTTTTTAACCTTTTCTGGGTGATCTTTTCTTGGTTCTTTCACTTCTACTTGAACTTCTTGTTCACATTTTACCCCTTTTCTTGGAATGGGAGGTTTATATAGAAATTCTTCTTCATCGCTCCAATTTGAAGCCTCTCTGTCTTCCAATTTTGGTTTTTCATATGTCGTTGACAACATATTTATGTTTTCATTCTGAGGGTTTTCTTGGGTGGTGAAATTATGATTAACTTCATTATCAACTTCCATCGGATCATGTATGTAATGTTTAACTCTGTGACCATTAACTTTAAATTCAATCACATTTGAATTTATTAACTCTATTGTTCCGTATGGGAAAACTCTTTTGACTATGAATGGTCCAGACCATCTTGATTTCAACTTTCCAGGAAATAGCTTGAATCGTGAATTGAAAAGAAGAACTCTGTCTCCTTCCTTAAATTCTTTTGAATTTCTGATTCTTTTATCATGCCATTTCTTCGTTCTTTCCTTATAGATTAACGAATTTTCATATGCATCATGTCTTAATTCTTCTAATTCGTTTAGTTGACTTAACCGTAGACGTCCGGCTTCACGTAAATCAAGATTACATGTCTTCAAAGCCCAAAATGCTTTGTGCTCAATTTCTACTGAAAGATGACATGCTTTTCCGTAAATAAGTTTAAAAGGTGTGGTTCCAATTGGAGTTTTGTAGGCTGTTCTAAAAGCCCAGAGTGCATCCTCCAATTTCATGGACCATTCCTTCGGATTTGACCCTACAGTTTTCTCTAGAATACGTTTTAATGCTCGGTTGGTATTTTCAAATTGTCCACTTGTTTGTGGATGATAAGCGGTTGAGATTTTATGAGTTACTCCATATCTTTTGAGAACTTTCTCAAGTTGATTATTATAAAAATGAGTACCCCGATCACTTATTAAAGCTTTTGGTGTTCCGAACCTAGCAAAAAGACGTTTTAGGAAGTTGACTACAACTCGTGCATCGTTAGTTGGGAGAGCTTGTGCTTCTGCCCATTTAGATACATAATCAATGGCAACGAGAATGTAGAGATTATTATGAGATTTTGGAAATGGACCCATAAAGTCAATACCTCAAACGTCAAATATTTCACATACTTGAATGACATTTTGTGGCATTTCATCACGTTGACTTATTTTTCCGGCCCTTTGACAAGCATCACAGGATTTACAAAGAAGGTATGCGTCTTTGAAAATTGTAGGCCAATAGAATCTAGCGTCGTAGACTTTTCTTGCCGTGAGTTGAGGCCCATAATGCCCTCCTGTTGGTCCTGTGTGACAATGGTTTAAGATTTGACTAGCTTCATCTCCGAATACGCATCGGCGTATTATTCCATCAGGACAACTTTTAAATAAATGTGGATATTCCCAAAAATAGTGTTTTATATCACTAAAGAATTTCTTTCGTTTTTGGTACGACAACCCTTTTTCAAGGAATCCACATACTAAGTAGTTTGAATAGTCTGCAAACCATGGAATTTCACTATAATCGATCTTCAAAAGATATTCATCAGGAAAGTTATCTTGTAAAGCCGATTCATTTAGAACTTCTAATTCAGGATTTTCAAGACGAGAAAGATGATCAGCTGCGAGATTTTCTGCTCCCTTTTTGTCTCGGATTTCAATATCGAACTCTTGTAAGAGTAAGATCCAACGGATTAATCTTGGTTTGGCATCTTATTTTGAAAATAGGTATCTAAGAGCAGAGTGGTCGGTATAGACCACCGTTTTTGCTAGAACGAGATATGAACGAAATTTGTCAAAAGCAAAGACAATAGCAAGGAGTTCTTTTTCAGTAGTTGTGTAATTCGTTTGTGCTCCTTGTAACATCTTACTAGTGTAATAGATAAATTGAAATCGTTTTTCAATCCTTTGTCCTAAAACGGCTCCCATTACAAAATCACTTGCATCGCACATGAGTTCAAATGGCAGATTCCAATTTGGAGTTATCATGATCGGCGCATTAGTGAGTTTTTCTTTAAGAATATTAAAAGATTTGATGCATTCATCCGAAAAGATGAATGGAGCATCCTTTTTTGGGAGTTTATTCATAGGAGTGGCAATTTTAGAAAAGTCTTTTATGAAACGTCGGTAAAAACCGGCATGCCCTAGAAAACTCCTAACTCCTCTAACATTGGTGGGATGTGGAAGTTTAGCAATTACATCTACTTTAGCTCTATCCACTTCAATTCCTTTCTTTAAAATTTTATGACCAAGAACGATGCCTTCTTTAACCATGAAATGGCATTTCTCCCAATTAAGTACTAGATTTGATTGCTCGCATCTAATAAGCATTCGTTCAAGATTAACTAGACATGTTTCAAAAGTATCACCGAAGACTGAAAAGTCATCCATGAAAACTTCCATGCATTCTTCTATCATATCGTGAAAAATCGCCATCATGCACCTTTGAAAGGTTGCAGGGGCGTTGCAAAGTCCAAATGGCATGCGTTTGTAAGTAAAAGTACCATAAGGGCACGTGAATGTGGTTTTCTCTTGGTCCTCGGGTGCGATTGGAATTTGAAAGTATCCGGAGAAACCGTCAAGAAAACAATAGTAACTATTCCCGGCTAACCTTTCCAACATTTGATCAATGAAAGGTAAGGGAAAGTGATCTTTTCTGGCGGCGTCATTTAATTTTCTATAATCAATACAAACACGCCATCCTGTTACAGTCCTAGTAGGAATAAGCTCATCTTTTTCATTTGTGATGACATTCATGCCACCCTTCTTAGGTACGCATTAAACTGGGCTTACCCATGGACTATCAGAGATTGGATAAATTAAACCTGCATCTAGCAATTTAATAATTTCTTTTTTAACAACATCTTGCATATTAGGATTTAGTCTTCATTGGCGTTGCACATAGGTTTTATGACCTTCTTCCATAAGGATTTTATGTGTGCAATACGAAGGACTTCTACCTTTAATGTCATGAATGTTCCATGCAATAGCTGGTTTATGAGCTTTTATCACAAAAATGAGTTGAGATTTTTCATTTTCAGTAAGAGAAGACGATATTATTACAGGTAATTCAGATTCACCATGTAAATAAGCGTATTCCAAATGGTTTGGAAGTGAATTTAACTCTAATATCGGTGGTTCTTCTATCGATGACTTGTATCGATATCTGTCTTCCTCTTTCAGCATTTGAAAATCTTCTGTTGTTGGTTCGTATTCATTGGCCATGAGTGTAGCTAACATTTCAGCTTCATCAATTGGTTCAATTCCTTCTCCTAAAGAACATTCTCCTGTTCCTTGTAATTCTGGAAATTCTTGTAACAATTCTGCATGTGACTCTATAGTTTGAATATAATAACATGTATCATCTGCAGATTGCGGTTGTTGTATGGCTCTATCAACAGAAAAAGTAACAATCTCGTCCTCTATACTTAGGGTCAGTTTCTTACGAAACACGTCAATTATTGCTTTAGCCGTGTTTATGAATGGTCTTCCTAATATAAGAGGAACTCGAGAATCTTCTTCCATGTCCAAAAGAACAAAGTCTACTGGAAATACTAAAGTACCAACTTTAACTAGCATGTTCTCCATTATCCCTCTAGGATATTTTACTGATCGATCGGCTAGTTGTATACTTATTCGTGTTGGTTTCAATTCTCCGAGGTCTAGTTTAGCGTATAGTGAATACGACATTAAATTTATACAAGCACCTAAGTCTGTCAATGCTTCTATTGAACTAAGACTACCCAGAAAATATGGAATTGTGAAACTTCCTGGATTAGAGAGTTTTTCTGGTAGTTTATTTAACAGCACTGCAGAACAATTAGCATTCATTGTAACAGCCTAGAGTTCTTTCATTTTCTTTCTATTTGTGATTAGATCTTTCAAGAATTTAGCATATCTTGGCATTCCTGAAATCACATCAATGAAAGGAAGATTGACATTTATTTGTTTAAACATATCCAAAAATTTGGATTGCTCGGCTTCAATTCTTTCTTTTCTCATTTTACTCGGGTAAGGAAGCGGTGGTTGGTATGGTTTAACATAAGGTTTCGCCTTAACTGTGTTATCTTCATTAACCTTTTCAACTACCGGTTCTTTTTCCTTATCTTGCTCAGGCTGTGGTACCTGTGTAGTAGTAATAGTGTCATCAGAAATTACAGGTATTTCAAGTGGTTTAAGTGTAATACCACTTCTTGTGGTAATGGCTTTAGCTGTTTCATTTCGGGGGTTAGCATTTGTATCGCTAGGTAAACTCCCCGATTTTCTTTCACCTATCAACCTTGCTAGGTTGCTTACTTCTTGTTCAAGATTTTGAATAGAAGCTTGTTGATTTCTAAATGCTTGAGCATTTTGTTCATTAGTTTGTTTCTGAGATGTGAAAAACTTCGCTTGAGATTCAACTAGCTTCGAAATCATGTCTTCTAAATTTGGCTTTTTATCATCAGTTTGTGGTGGTTTATTTGGAAAAATAGGTCTTTGCTGGTTATAAGTATTATTAGATACTTGTTGATTGCTAGGACCTTATTGATTGTTGTATGGAACATTTCGGTTATAATTCTGATTTTGATTGTAGTTTGGTCTTGGCGGTTGATAATTATTTTGATAATTATTTTCAGGCCTTTGGTTCATGTATGAAACATTCTCTCTTTGTTCCATTGTTTGTTCAATACTGAGACAATCTTTTGTCAAATGTGGTCCTCCACACTGCTCACAACTAATTCGTATTGCGTGAATATCTTTAGTCATCTTTTCCATTCCTCTCTCGAAAGCATCTAACTTTGCAGAAATGGAATCAAAGTCATGGCTAGAATCGGCTCTAGCCGCTTTAGATGATCTAACGATGTCTTTTTCTTGATGCCACTCATGTGAGTGGGAGGCTGTGTTATCAATAATTTTGTAAGCTTCAGTTGCGGTTTTCTTCATAATGGAACCACCGGCTGCTATGTCGATGTCTTTTCTTGTAGTAATGTCGCATCCTTGGTAGAATATTTGTACTATTTGATTAGTGTCTAAACCATGTTGAGGACATCCTCTCAACAACTTTCCAAATGTTGTCCACGCTTCATATAAAGTTTCATTTGGCTTCTGCGTGAACGTAACAATTTCTCTTTGAAGTCTCACGGCTTTAGATGCCGGAAAGAATCTTTTAAGAAATTTCTCAACTAAGACATCCCATGTGTCAATCGCCCCTTCAGGTAACGATTCTAACCAATCTTTGGCTTCTCCCTTTAAAGTTCAGGGAAATAACATGAGATACATCTGTTCATCCTCAACTTCTCTGATTTTAAATAGAGTACAGATCCTATTAAAGGTTCGAAGATGTTCGTTTGGATCTTCTTTTGGCGTACCACTAAATTGGCATTGATTAGTTATCATGTGTAGGATTAGTCCCTTGATTTCATAATCTGGCGCATTAATGTCTGGTTGAGTAATGGCATGACCTTGGCCAGTGCGTAGCTCTCATTCGGTCTTCCATACTTAGAGGTTCTTGATTTTCCATGATTGAATTTGTTGAATCTGAATCACTCGAGGATTTTGATTTACTGGTTTCTTCCTCGACAATCTCTGGATGAGTAATTTGTGGTTCAGGAAGAATGATTAGTGGTTCAGGATCTTTGAATTGTCCTTGAATATCCTCCGGATTCTCAATTGTGAGGTCGGGTTCAAAAAATAGATTATCGGAAATTTGAATTAGGGTACTTGGTCGACTTGATGATGATTCTAAAGAAAAATCAACGTCGACAATATTGGCTAGATGCCTTGATCGAGTTACATGAGGTGAACGTATGAAAGGTGGTGAACTTTTTGCTCGGTGCATTCACTGAATATCCTATTAGTTATAAAGATAAAAATTATATAAGTTATCAAATTAATAGACTTTTCTGATTTTGCCCACGTTTCGAATAGCCAATAGATGCAGCAGGTAGCCAGGACCCTTTAAAACGGAAGCCCACAACTCGCCACTAACAAATCCAACTATTACTACGAACCAGAAAATTTTGGATGTCTATCAATTTAACCGCTTAAAATAATTTTTCGTCGAAATTTTTGAAGATAAAATCTATGTCCTAAAAACTAGAGCGTAGAAATGAGAAAGAAAAAGAGTGCGTCGAAAAGAGTCAAAAAATAAAAGGTCGAAAAACAATAATAAGAAAGTAGAGCGTCGAAACTTAAAAGTCTAAAAACTAAATACTTAAAACTTGCGTCTAAAGGTATTAAAGCTTAAAGAAATTCTATATCCAAACGGCAATAACTTAATTAGGCACTAAAATTATTTATTTAAAACTAGAGCGATAAGCGACGTCGTAAATTTCTAAAGCGCCTAAGTCTTAATCTAAAGAAAAAGCACTTAAGGGATTTTTACGGCAAAGCATAAAAATCTAGAAATAAAATAACTACGGCAAGAACTAAGTTTAAAACTAATTACGAACGAAAAATATACAAATTACGAATAAACGATAAAAATATAAAATTTATAAAAAGAAACAAAAAATGATAAAATTACTTATTTTTATAAAAATATTATTTTTATATTATTATTTTATAAAAGTATTAATTTATATAATTAATAATAATATTAAAACTTAATATTACTAATTATAAATTAAAACTAAATACTAAATACTAATTAAATAAATAAAAATCTAATTAGGTTAATAATAATAATAATAATAATTAATTAAAACCCTAAATACGTAATTAATGCGTACAAGGTTACAGATGTCAGACAGCTCCGCGAGTGCGAATGCTTGATGCCCAAAAATCTCCGCGAGTGCGGAGTAATGCAGGTTCAAATGATTTCAGGTTCAAATTCGCAGTTTCAGAATTTTTTATTTCTTTTTTTTATTTTCTGTTTTTAATTTATAATAAAACTTATATTTTTAAAAACTTAAATTAGAAATAAATTTATAAACTAAATATTAAAAATATAACTTATATATATATATAAAATATTTTTTAAAAAATAGATTAAAACTTAATAAATTTTTTTTATAGCGTTTTATGGCGATCCCCGGCAGCGACGCCAAAAATACTTGATGTGTGCGAGGTGTAGTATGAAATACTATTAATTTTATTATGAAATAATATTAAATACGATACAATTTTACACAAGTTATTTATTTATTTATAGAATGGATATACCTAAACCTTGCTACAACACTTATAAGTAGTGTACCTAATCGTAGAGTAGTGTAGTTTTTAGTAAGTCCGGTTCGTTCTACAGGGAGTCAGCTGAGTTTAACGCTATATTTATTTTAAACTATATTTGTATCAATATATATCTAAGTAATATTATTATTATTATTATAAAAGGGGGGGTTTTACCGTTTAATGACCGGTTTGTCGATTTTATGTATTAAGTTACAATTAAAACCTAATGTAAAATATTAAATATAAATATAACTTAATTTAAAGCGTAAAGTAAATGACGATAAATAAAAATGCGATAATTAAAAGTACGATAATTAAAATGACGGTAAATAAAATTGCGATAATTAAAAGTACGATAAATTAAAGTACGATAAATAAAATGACGGTAAATAAAATTGCGATGAGATATAAATCAAAAGAATTATGCTTATTTAAACTTCCGTAATCATGATGTTTGACGTGTTGATTTTAATTTATTACCAAGGGTTAATTGTCCTTTGTCCTGAATTATTCGATATGTCCATCTGGTTTGTCCATAATAGTCCATCGGTCATAATTATAAAGTGCGAGAGTCTTCGCCAAATTAACCTTATATCCGAAGTCAAATATTTCAACTAATTGGGGATTCGAACTGTAACAAGGTCTTAATACTTTGTTTAATGAATACACCAGGTTATCGACTGCGTGTAATCCAAGGTTTTAATATGTTGTTAACAATTACACCAATTACCCTTGAATGTAATCCACCCCTGTTTTAATGAGTCCATTGACTATTAATCCATCCCCGTGTCCGGTCAAATGAATAATTATTAGTATTTATAGATATCCCGCCCATCGTACCCAGTCAAGCGTATGTGGTTATATATAAATACGTCAAATTGTAAATCTTTATATTAAATCAACGAGATATCATTTAATTAATATAAAGCCCATTAATAGCCCATAGTCCAATTTCCACAAGTGTCGGTCTTTTGTCCAAACCCCAATTATGGTCCAAAGCCCAATAACCTCGTCTTAATATTTAGTCCAACATCACGATTACTTCGGATTAAATAAGCATAATAATAACTTAGCTACGAGACATTAAATTAAAAAGGTTGAACATAACTTACAATGAGTATTAATCGCGTAGTGTTACACGGACAGAGTTTCGACTTACAAACTTAAAATATTCGCCACTATAATCTTATTATTATTAAACTTAAATTAAAATTAAAATTAAAATTAAAATTATATTTATATATATATATATATATATATATATATATATATATATATATATATATATATATATATATATATATATATATTTTACGTAGATAGAAAGAAAGAAAAAGGGATGATGAATCGCGCAAAATGCACGGCCTTTTTTAGGCCCATTTTGAACTGTACAGCTCCGCGAGTGCGGTACTTTTCTTCTTCAGAGATCCGCAGTCGCGGAGCTTTGGATTCCAGCTCACCAAATGAATTAAACGTGGGCTGCTGATTATTAATAATATATAATATTATATATAATTAATTATATATTATATTATATTCTTGTGTATAGTTGACTTGTATTTTTAGCTCCGTTGAGTCGCACGTTGATAGTTGGTTCATGTCTCGGTTTCGAATTTTCGAACGCCTTTTCGTATAATTTTGCGTTTTGCGGCTTGTACTATTGTAATTTTGAGACGTTTCTCATCAATAAATTGAACCACTTGGATTGTACTTTGTACTTTTTAGCTTTTTGGTCGTTTGCGTCTTCAAATCGTCGATTCTGTCTTTTGTCTTCACCTTTTATTTTTTAAACGAATATTACTTGTAAATAGAACAATTGCAACTAAAAACTTGTCTTTCTTGAAGGATAATGCTATGAAATATATGTTCGTTTTTAGCATTATCAATTATACATTAAATACTAGACTTATGCATACTACAAAATACCAAATACGTAATACATGTATGAATACATAAATACATGTATTCCATCAATTAGAAATACATGTATATAGTCACCTCATATGCATGCATGACCATACAAAAGTGTCCACCACTTCTTTCTTTTTCTTTAAATATCACTCATATTCTCATTCACTCTTTCATTCTTTCAATCTCGCTATTTTCTCTAAAATATATCTCTATATCTCAACACCTTCAAGCATACATTCAAAGTGTTTTTCTTTATCTTCATCGTCAGGTATAACACTCTTATTCTTCTCTCATTTTATTTATGGCTCTCTTGCAAAATTAAAAGATGTAAAAGCTAGAACACAGTGTGTCTTAACATACAAGGATTATTCAAGGCCTATTCTTGATCTTGGAAGTATGAATCTATAAACTTTACGTAAATATTTTATAATACACATAACTTATATCAAGAATTGCTAACTTGAAAATATGTAAAACTTTTTAAAACACCATATGTAATCTTAACTAAAATTAGTCTAGATTTTTAGTCACAAATACGCGACTTAAAAACCATGTTAAATAATTTTTCTAAAACTATCCCTTTACCACATGTTAATATATATATTTAACAACTTCTTAAAAAATTTCATATTAATTTTCTAATTGTTATATTATATATGTGTTATTCTAGAGGGTTCTATATTATTTATGTCTGGGGATCCTTTCCTTTATTATATCAATCTTGGAGTCTATATATCCAAAAGGATTTCTCACAATTGACAGATATCGTATCAAGGTATTATTTCTCTCTGATCTTCATCTCTCATTACATGTTAACAGATCTAGGGTTTTGAAAATTGTACCCTGTGAGTACAATACGGCTGTTCAACCAAATCACCCACGGAGAGTGATTTTCGTGTCTCACCACCATCACCAATCGTCTCAGAAGGCCTCGATTAGCGTACCCTGTGAGTGCGCAACTTTTCCGACCACCAAAAGCCACCCCACGCGCCGCCTTCTTCCGCCATCTGCCGATCACGCGCCGATGCGTGAGGGCACGTGAGCCACTATCTGCTACCTTTTTTTCGGTGATCTCGACTGCTAATTCCGACCATACCCTTGGTGAGTATTGGTCCATCTGAAAAAAACTTTTAATTTGATTTTTGGTGACCGTTATTTGGTAAAAAGGCTGTGAAACTGTATTCCGTCTTTTTCCATTAAATTATTCTTTATTAGTTTAATCTCTTGTTATAATGGGTGATGCAAAGAAAACATATGGTAGTTTGACACCTGAAATTATTTCGATTGCCGCTCGATTAACCGACAATAAATTAAATGGCTCTAATTATTTTGAGTGGTGTAAAACCATCCGTGTGTATCTTAGAAGTTGAAACGACCCAACCCATCGTATTTCCGGCCCATAAATAGTTTTCCTTTTTAATATAATAATATATACAACATTAGTCCATTTATGTTTCCGAAAACATCATCATTACAATATTAAGTTTAAACATCTTTAAAACATACAATACATAAATTAAGTTTACAAAATGGGAATACAACCCGGGACCCATTTGACGTATCCAAAAGATAGATCATGACCCGAATCGTTTACTTTACAACCAAAACCGAGCATGGTGATTGGGAACGCTACCCAATCCTAATCAAAAGTCTAAGCAATCCGTAAAGCACTAGTCCCCAAGCAAACCCAAGCCGCCACTTGGAACCTATAAAAATATAAACAACGAGAGGGTAAGCTAATTGCTTAGTGAATGCAATACTTATACATATACATACTTATACATATACATATATAGTTTACCTACACGCATCCACTTACAAAATACCATGTAAACAATGCATAACAATCTAGCATCACCAAACATACAACTAGCAACAACATTAGTATAGATCACCACAATAATATACCTAAACATAACAATGCATAACATATCAATCATTCCCCGCTATGGCACTACCGACTTGTAGACGACCAATAACATCGAGTCTCACTCGTATGATGTCACCGGCTTGTGAATCATCATAAGGTGTCACCGACTTGTGAATCACCAAAGGGTGTCACCGACTTGTGAATCACCCACCAATACATATGGGTCACCGACTTGTGAAGCGCCATTAAGTGTCACCGACTTGTGAAGCACTATAGGGTGTCACCGACTTGTGAATCACCCGCCACTACAAAAGGGGTCACCGACTCATGAACCACCATGAGGTATCACCGACTTGTGAATTACCTATCAATACACTACCGACCCGTAGTTCTCATCACCCATATCATCAACAAGTTACCGCCTCGTGACATAACGCCAATACTCACAATGTGGCACCTAAGGCCCACATTGTGTACGAGTAAATAAACTACATACATACATGTATAAATATTCCACTCACCTTAGCGCCTCGATGAATGCAACCGAAAAGTCCGCAACTCGCCAACAGAATGTGCATATTCCATTTATCACATAATAGACAACACAATTAGGGTGGATTACAAATCAACCCAAATTGACACTTAGTGCAATTTCAACCCAAAAGCACTTCCAAGCACAAACCGTGCCCAAACTAACCGATAATTACTAACATTGGTGAAAATGGTCCTAATACACCAATTAAACCAAATCGTAAGTGTTAAACACTTGTCTTACCCAATTTGACACATAAACCTTAATTTTGACCAATTTCAAAATTAGTCAACCAAATACACCCAATTGGGTTTCAATACATCCATAATCACTAAACCTAGTGATTATGGATGTAATCCATTTTGCAAGCCTTAAACTTGACCAAAACATCAACCAACCCAAAATCCACCAACACACTATAAAACCTAATTACTAGCATCAATAAACTCACTTTATGAGTTTAAATGGGTTTCTCAACAAATCAAGTTCAAACCCTAACTTTGAATATCAAATCAAATAATTAAATTCGGAGTACCAACACTACCAAAACGTAGCTAGGAGCGAGATGAAAAACTTTAACACTTGAGCTTTCACCCGAATCAACCTTCTTCTTTCCCAAATCGAGCTCTCTCTCTCTCTCTCTAAAATTGGGTTTATCTCTCTAAAAATGGTTGGGAGTGTTTGTATGCGTGAGATATGAGTTAGAAATAAGCTTTAGAACTGATCTCAAGCATATAACCCGTTCCCCTAAGTGAAAAGACACAAATACCCCCAATTTAAACCCAAAAACTAGTTCAAAATGGAATTCTGCACAAATGTCGCGTTTCGCGACACCCCAAACGCGATACACCTGCCTAAAATGCGACGAAGTGATCAGGACTCAAGATTTAAGACCGTCTCATTTTGGTCATGTCTGTCGTGTTCCGCGACAGACCGGAACGCGATAAACTCACTTGAAACGCGATGCTACCAGTTCTCAGAAGTTCAGGGACTGAAGTTGTCTGATTCTGATTCTGATGTAAAATCTGAAAATGCATAAGTGTTAGGTAGACTTTCAGTGACATTTTCTGATGCACACTTTTACTGGCATTTTCTACTGACACTTTCTGGTGACACTTTCTGATGTATTAAAAATTCAGGGTGTTACAACTCTTCCCCACTTAAACTAGATCGCGTCCTCGTGATCTAAACCTTATCTAGAACAAGGAGAGTACGCCTTCATCAAATTTTCGAGTTCTCACACAACCCTGGACCCTTCGTTGCCGCCATTGCATCCTATAAGTCCCAATTCTTTAATACATAACGTTCCAACCACACATCAAATCCTTCGCAATTACTTGGCACACTTCAACTCACACCTTAGAGTATTGTCACCAATCCGACAATTTACTCCGGCCATCCGCACCACGCACACGGTGATGGAATCCCCATGCGCTCTCCGGTAACTCCAACCGACACAAAATCTTTCTCCATTCACCACTCGTCCACCATTACCCTGTAAACATCATTTCGACCGCCCATTAAGGATGATCTTGTCGCTTCTCGCACATACAAGTCCTCAATACTCTAAAGAGCTCGCTCTTGAACGTGTACTACACTAACGTATCTCTACACGAGACAGTCAAGAATCAACACTTTACGTCCCGAGTTCGCTCACCGGACGGGACGACTTCCAACAAACCGCTCGAACACGCCCACCAAACCAAGGAATTACCGTACCCTCTGGTTACATACTCCCCCACTTAGGGCTTTAACCCCATACTTTCACCGCTAAGATGATAACACCTCGCGGAATTTTCGACATTCCACAACGCACATGACCGGTCTCGACGTTGGTCATACTCAACAATTCTTCGCGGACTTACAACAAGGTACTCGAACCTCGACCTTTCAAATCGGTCAAAGGTTAACACCCGCTCAACACCACCATAAACCACAGTTGTACCTTCTGGTTTCTCATCGGTACCAAAGTACAAGGTAACCACACCATCGGAATGAAACATTCCACTAGCAGGTATACGAAGGCACCTGACGAAGTGTTATGCAACTCTCATTACTACCACTGAGTCTCAAGAACTATACCCTTACGGGGTCTATCCTCGGTGTCACACGTCACCTGACTACTCGAAGTCACACTAATCCAACGAACCTTACGACTCATCGTCCACAACTTTCTAGCGACACCCGCTAGTCACTAACTACCTAGGCTGCATAGCTAGCCTATTTACCTTTCAACTCAACACTAAGGAGACGCTTGGAACACCAAGATATACACCCTAACACGCACCGTCGCAAACGTTAACATGGTCACTTACACACATCAAATATAATCAATAACCATGACTCTACTCGCACACATACGTGGTTAACGTAAACGCCTCTCGAACCGCATACCATTCCTACGCTAACACTTAATGGAGAGCAACAGAAGTACCCATCTAATCACATCACGGTTACACCCGACTGGGTTAAGTCCCCAACACCAAATGATTAACCCGACTTGGTTAGTCAAACATGCCCGGTCAACCTACCTCGGTCAAACCCTAATATCACTTAATTAACCCGACTTGGTTAAGTCAAACACACTTGGTCAACCCGACTCGGTCAACACCTAACATCTAATTGATTAACTCGACTTGGTTAAGTCAAACACACTTGGTCAACCCGACTCAGTTAAACCATAACAACAATTGATTAACCCGAGTTGGTTAAGTCAAACACACTTGGTCAACCCGACTCGGTTAAACCCTAACAACAATTGATTAACCCGACTTGGTTAAGTTAAACACACTTGGTCAACCCGACTCGGTTAAACCCTAACAACAATTGATTAACCCGACTTGGTTAAGTCAAACACACTTGGTCAACCCGACTCGGTTAAACCCTAACAACAATTGATTAACCCGACTTGGTTAAGTCAAACTCACTTGGTCAACCCGACTTGGTCAAACCCCTAACAATAGTTGATTAACCCAACTTGGTTAGTCAAATGCACTTGGTCAACCCGACTGGGTAAACCCCTAACAACAATTGATTAACCCGACTTGGTTAGTCAAATGCACTTGGTCAACCCGACTAGGTAAAACCTCTAACAACAATTGATTAACCCGACTTGGTTAGTCAAATGTACTTAGTCAACCCGACTAGGTAAAACCCCTAACAATAATTGATTAACCCAACTCAGTTAGTCAAATGTACTTGGTCAACCCACCCTAGTCAACACCTAACATCTAATTGGTTAACCCGACATGGCTAACCAAACCGCAATGGACTAACCCGACCTAGCTAGTCACTACATCACATGGATAAACCCACTTATTACCCAAAAGTCACCCACATAAAGATAGTACCAAAATGAATAGTACCTGAATCAAGCGTCGTTAGACCTTCGCGCTCCGTCACTATTTCACTCGGGACACTCCGAATTTCGGTGTCCCTCCTTCCGGCACTTAAAACATGTGACCTTACCCGACGGACATTCATGAGACTTATGTCCCGTTTGCCCACAATTATAACACTTGAATTTAGAACCACCCGTGCCACTCATCTTCACGCTTCCGACACCTTCGGTAGCACTCTTACTTTTCTTGTTCGAAAAAAACGTCGCTTCGAACTTCCGCTTACTAACATCAAAACCGCTTGCCTTTGAGACAAGCGTCTCAAAACCCTTCGCAACATTAAACAACTCATCAAAGGATGTCACCGAACCCCTACTAATCTTCTCCTGATAGTTGTCATTTAAAGTTCGATAGAAATCTTCCATTAGCATATGATCATTGCCGGTATACTCCGGACAAAATTGGGTCTTCGACAAGAAAGTGGACTTGAGAGTATTCAAATCCATTGCCCCTTGCTTTAACACACGCAACTCGTCTTTGAGCCTCGAAAGATCGGGCGAAGTTCGGTATTCTTTGAAAAATTATGCCTTGAATTCATCCCACGTGAATACATTGTTCCTCACCATAAAGCCGAATCTTTTCGTCCCACCACATCTTGGCATCACCCCTTAACATGCTACACCCATACCTCATCTTCTTATCGAGAGAGCATTCACAAGTACAGAAAGCCCCCGCCTTATCGAAGATCCAACGATTGCTCTTTAGTAGGTCCCGTTCACCATCAAAAGTGGGAGTTTGAGCATCCTTGAAATTCTTGTAGTAGAAGTCTCGCCTTCCCACATTATCTTCGTGAAGAACAATCTTCACTTGTTCCTTGACTAGATCGACTACTTGCTCATCAATTGAATCTAGGAACATCTTCCTAACATCCTCTAGAAAGGCCGTATGATGCCTCTTCGATATGGCCTCTACCTTGGCCGTGAAATCGCTCTTGTCGACTTGGTCTTCGTTAACTTGTTTGTTCCTAGTCGTCATTCTAAGAAATGAACTCGGTTAGGAACGCAACATGAATAAATTACATACACCACCACGATCTATATTCACAAACATATAAATATACCACCATTCGTACACCCAATCTAGTTCAATACTTGTTGTACATCACTTGCTTGACTTGGCTTGCAACCGTAATAATGGCCGAAAATCATTATTACGCTCACACGCCATGCTGAGCTCATAAATACAACAACAATCTCGCTAGATGTTCAACACAAAACAACATGATTAGTAGCAACATAATCAACACATAGCTAGTTCACCTATTCTCTAAGGCACTAACTAAAACCCGAATCGACCCGTAATCCTACAAGTTCCACAACAATTAAGCACACACGAAAGTCTAAGTCTAGGCGCCTATCTCAAGTCACCTAAATCCCTTAGACCATGCTCTGATACCACTTGAAACGACCCAACCCTTCGTATTTCCGGCCCATAAATTTTTTTCCTATTTAATATAATAATATATACAACATTAGTCCATTTATGTTTACGAAAACATCATCATTACAATATTAAGTTTAAACATCTTTAAAACATACAATACATAAATTAAGTTTACAAAATGGGAATACAACCTGGGACCCATTTGATGTATCCAAAAGATAGATCATGACCCGACTCGTTTACTTTACAACCAAAACCGAGCATGGTGATTGGGAACGCTACCCAATCCTAATAAAAAGTCTAAGCAATCCGTAAAGCACTAGTCCCCAAGCAAACCCAAGCCACCACTTGCAATCTATAAAAATATAAACAACGAGAGGGTAAGCTAATTGCTTAGTGAATGCAATACTTATACATATACATATATAGTTTACCTACACGCATCCACTTACAAAATACCATGCAAACAATGCATAACGAGCTAGCATCACCAAACATACAACTAGCAACAACATTAGTATAGATCACCACAATAATATACCTAAACATAACATTGCATAACATATCAACCATTCCCCGCTATGGCACTACTGACTTGTAGATGACCAATAACGTCGAGTCTCACTCGTATGATGTCACCGGCTTTTGAATCATCATAAGGTGTCACCGACTTGTGAATCACCAAAGGGTGTCACCGACTTGTGAATCACCCAATAATACATATGGGTCACCGACTTGTGAACGCCATGTGGCATCACCGACTTGTGAAGCTCCATTAAGTGTGACCGACTTGTGAAGCACTATAGGGTGTCACCGACTTGTGAATCACCCGCCACTACAAAAGGGGTCACCGACTCGTGAACCACCATGAGGTATCACCAACTTGTGAATTACCTATCAATACACTACCGACCCGTAGTTCTCATCACCCATATCATCAACAAGTCACCGCCTTGTGACATAATGCCAATACTCACAATGTAGCACCTAAGGCCCACATTATGTATGAGTAAATAAACTACATATATACATGTATAAATATTCCACTCACCTTAGCGCCTCGATGAATGCAACCGAAAAGTTCGCAACTCGCCAACAGAATGTACTTATTCCATTTATCACATAATACACAACACAATTAGGGTGGATTACAAATCAACCCAAATTGACACTTAGTGCAATTTCGACCCAAAAGCACTTCCAAGCACAAACCGTGCCCAAACTAACCAATAATCACTAACACTAGTGAAAATGGTCCTAATACACCAATTAGGCCAAATCGTAAGTGTTAAACACTTGTCTTACCCAATTTGATACATAAACCCTAATTTTGACCCATTTCAAAATTAGTTAATTAAATACACCCAAATGGGTTTCAATACATCCATAATCACTAAACCTAGTGATTTAACCATTTTGCAAGCCTTAAACTTGACCAAAACATCAACCAACCCAAAATTCATCAACGACACTATAAAACCCGAATACTAGCATCAATAAACTCACTTCATGAGTTTAAATGGGTTTATCAACAAATCAAGTTCAAACCCTAACTTTGAATATCAAATCAAATAATGAAATTCGGAGTTAGAACTTACCAATACTACTGATAGTGCTCCAAATGAACATATATTTAGTCACAATATCATCTCAATATGTAAAGTTTTTAATTGTAATTATTGTATTTTTAAGTTGTAATCGTTTAAATAAATAAATATGAAGACGAAGCATGAAGATTAAAGAATTGAAGAAAAAGTGCCACTAAAGCCTGAAAAGTGCCACTAAAGCCATAGTACACTCAAAAGTGCCACTAAAAGTGAGTTAAAGACTTGCGCGGATTTTGGGAGTTAAGGAAAATAATTTTTTTTGTGCAAATTACAAATTGCAAAACGCAAAGTACAAGATATCTACGCTTACGAAAGGACGTTCGAAAATCCGGAACCGAGACATAAACCGAGCATCAACGCACGAGATAACGGACCTAAAATTACAAGTCAACATTGCACAAGAATATAATATAATATATATATAATTATATAAAATTATATATATTATATTATATATTAATTTAATCAAAGCCGCCCACATTTTAAACTCAAAGTGAGTTGTCATAGCTGGCCATGCGATCGCATGGCCAGGAAGAAGGAAAAGCATGCAATCGCATGAGCCTTAGAGGCTGGCCACATCTATAAATTGGAACGTTTTCTGGCCGAAATACACACACACTTCACATTATTTTCTTTCTTTCCTCTGTAATATTTATAATTATATTTATAATTATAATTAAGTTTAAGTAAGATTAATAATAAATTATGGTTTAGTTGGGTTATTGTAAGCAATGTTTTACGAGTTTTAAAGTCGGAATTCTGTCCGTGTAACGCTACGCGATAAATCATTACTGTAAGCTACGTTCTTCCTTTTTTGATTAATGTATCGTAACTAAGTTATTATTATGCTTATTTAAGTCGAAGTAATCGTGATGTTGGACTAAATATTAAGACAGGGTTATTGGATTTTGTACCATAATTAGGGTTTGGACAAAAGACCGACAATTGTGAACATTGGATTATGGACTATTAATAGGTGGGGGTATTGTCTAATTGAATGACAACTCATTGGAACCTGTCGAACCTATCTTCAAATTAGTTAATCTAATAATTATTAAATTGATTACGAATGTCCTATTTAGTGATGTTTATACTACATCGTTTACAATCATTTAATTAATCAATTGGATTGGGTAATTGATTATTCATTATGGCCAAGTGAATAAATTAATGTATCATGGACTAATTAAAACAGGGGTGGATTACATACAAGGATAATTGGTGTAATTGTTAACAAAGTATTAAAACCTTGGATTACACGCAGTCGATAACCTGGTGTAATTATTAACAAGTATTAAAACCTTGTTACAGTTCGAATCCCTAATTAGTTGGAATATTTGACTTGGGAATAAGGTTAATTTGACGAGCATTTTATAATTATGACCGATGGACTATTATGGACAAAAACCAAATAGGTATCAAATAATCCAGGACAAAGGACAATTAACCCAGGGTAATAAATTAAAATCAAAACGTCAAACATCATGATTACGGAAGTTTAAATAAGCATAATTCTTTTATTGTATTTCTCATCGTACTTTTATTTACTGTCATTTTATTGTCATTTTAATATTGTTATTTATTTTACACACTTTATTTATTGTCATTTATCTTTACGCTTAAAAATATAAAATCGACAAACTGGTCATTAAACGGTAAAACCCCCTTTTATATAATAATATTACTATATATAATTATATATATTTTATATAAATATAGTTGTTAAAAATATAGTACGTAATCACTAGCTCCCTGTGGAACGAACCGGACTTACTAAAAACTACACTACTCTACGATTAGGTACACTGCCTATAGTGTTGTAGCAATGTTTAGGTATATATCCCATCTATATAAATAAATAAAACTTGTATCATATTTCGCCGTATTTCATATTAAAAATAATACTATTTCGTACACCTCCGCTCGCACATCAAGTTTTTGGCGCCATTGCCGGGGACTCGGTGAAAAACGCTATATTTATTAAAACTATATTTTTGTAAAAAAAAAATTTATTTCTTATTTCGTAAAAATATTTTATTTTTTTAAATGTTAAAAAATAAAAAAATATATTTATATATATATATATATATATATATATATATATATATATATATATATATATATATATATATATATATATATATATATATATATATATATATTTTAAGAACTTTATTTATAAAATTAAAAAGTACTTTTATTTTTAAGATTTTAAACTATAAGTTTATTATATTCTATAAATATTTTGTAAAATAAAAACAGAAAAATAAATAAATAAATAAACTGGGCCGAAACTGATCTAAGCCCGAAATCATTTCTGGTTTACTGGGCCATGCGATCGCATGAGCCCAACACCTTAAAACCATGCGATCACATTCTGATCCTTAAACTCATTAATTACGCTAGGGTTTTTATTATAATTATAATTATTTAATCTAATTAGGGTTCTTAATTTAATTAATATATTTATATCTTTAGTTTAATTATAATTTGTAATATTAAGTTTTAATATTATTATTAAATATTTAGATTAATACTTTTATATAAATAATATAAAAATAATATTTTTATAAAATTGTATTTTTATAACTTTAATTTATTTTTATATTTTGTATTTTGTATATTTATCGTTCGTTATATAGTTTTAAGTATAGTATTTTGCCGTAGTTACTTTTATATTTCTAGATTTTTAGGCTTTGCCTTAAAATTCCTTAAGTGCTTTTTCTTTAGATTAAGATTTAGGCGCTTTAGAATTTTGTGACGCAGTTTATAAATTTTAGTTCCTTTTTAAGTTATTGCCGTTTTGGATTTAGAATTCCTTTAAGCTTTAATACCTTTAGACACAAGTTTTAATTTTTAGTTTTTAGATTTGTAAGTTTCGACGCTTTACTTTCTAATTATTATTTTTCGATTTTTTATTTTTCGACCTCTTATTTTTCGACGCTCTTTTTCTTTCTCATTTCTACGCTCTAGTTTTTAGGACATAGATTTTTAATTCAAAATATCGACGAAAAATTATTTTAAGCAATTAAATTAATAGACATCCAAATTTTCTGGTTCGTAGTAATAGCTGGATTTGTTAGTGGCGAGTTGTGGGCTTCCGATTTAAAGGGTCCTGGCTACCTGCTGCATCTTTCGGCTATTTGAAACGTGGGCAAAATCAGAAAAGTCTATTAATTTGATAACTTATATATTTTTTTATCTTTATAACTAATAGGATATTCTGTGAGTGCACCGAGCAAAACGTTCACCACCTTTCATACGTTCACCTCCTGTAACTCGATCAAGGAATCTAGCCAATATTGTCGCCGTTGATTTTTCTTTAGAATCATCATCTAATCAAACAAGTACTCCAATTCAAGTTTCCGATAATCCATTTTTTAAACCCGACTTCACAATTGAGAAACCGGAGGATATTCAAGGATAATTCCAAGATCCTGAACCACTAATCATTCCTCCTGAACCACAAACCGTTAAATCAGAATCCTCTAGTGATTGGTATTCAACAAATTCAATTATGGAAGTAACAGAACCTCAAAGTATGGAAGACCGAATGAGAGCCACACGCACGGGCCAAGGTCACGCCATTATTAAGCCAGATGTTAATGTGCCAGATTATGAAATCAAAGGACAAATTCTACACATGGTAACTAATCAATGCCAATATAGTGGTACGCCAAAAGAAGATCCAAACGAACATCTTCGAACATTTAATAGGATCTGTACTCTATTTAAAATCAGAGAAGTTGAGGATGAACAGATCTATCTCATGCTGTTTCCCTGGACTTTAAAGGGAGAAGCCAAAGATTGGTTAGAATCATTACCTGAAGGAGCGATTGACACATGGGATGTCTTAGTTAAAAAATTTCTTAAAAGATTCTTTCCGGCATCTAAAGCCGTAAGACTTCAAGGAAAAATTGTTACGTTCGCTCAAAAGCCAAATGAAACATTATATGATGCATGGACAAGATTCGAAAAGTTGTTAAGAGGATGTCCTCAGTATGGTTTAGACACTTATCAAATAGTACAAATATTCTACCAATGTGTCGACGTTGCTACACGAAAAGACATCGACACAGCAGCTGGTGGTTCCATTATGAAGAAAACTGCAATCGAAGCTCACAAGATTATTGATAACACAGCTTCCCACTCGCATGAGTGGCATTAAGAAAAAGATATTTTTCATTCATCTAAAGCGGCTAGAGCCGATTCTAGCCATGACTTTGATTCCGTTTCCACAAAAATAGATGCTTTCGAGAGACGAATGGAAAAGATGAATAAAGATATTCATGCAATACAAATCAGTTGTGAGCAATGCGGTGGACCACACTTAACGAAAGATTGTCATATTGAACAAACTATGGAACAACGTGAGAATGTTTCCTACATGAACCAAAGGCCGGGAAATAATTATCAAAATAATTATCCACCGCCAAGGCCAAACTTCAATCGAAATCAAAACATTCTTTACAATCCAAATGGACCCAATAATAACTCGTATAACCAAAAAGGTTCGAATAACCAACCAACTCAAAACAACACTTTCATTCAACAAAGACCTAGCTTGTATAAACCACCACAACAAACCGAAGAGAAAAAGTCAAATCTGGAAGAAATGATGGCAAAGCTAATGGAATCTCAAACACAATTTATTGCATCTCAAACCAAAACGAATGAGAGGTTTGATCAGTCATTTAGAACTCAACAAGCTTCCATTTTGAATCTAGAAAAAATCATAGGTGCTCTTGCTAGCATGATGAGTGAGAGGGAACAAGGAAAGCTACCGAGTAATACTGAAGTAAATCCTCGGAATGAGAATGTTAATATGGTGTCAACAAATTCTGAAAAACCAGCACCAGAAGATGGAAAGGTTTTAAATGTGAGTAACAATGAAGAAGTTATAACACCGCCACTGCGACGACCCGGAAATTTCTGACCAAATTTAAACTTAATCTTCATATGTTTCCAACACGATAAGCAAAGTCTATTAAACTGAGTCTCAAAATTTTGAACTGTTTCATATATGCATTTGACTTTCGACCGTTCTTGACGATTCATGAACAACTAATTGTAAATAGTTATGTGTTTATATGTACATATATATATATATATATATATATATATATATATATATATATATATATATATATATATATATATATATATGGAAATTGGAAAAATAATTTGAAACATTATATGTTGTCGTATTTAAAATTAATTATGTAAAATAAAAAAAAATAAGATATTATAATAGTTATTATTTAAAGCATAACTATATATAAATAAACTATATTAAAAATAAATATTAAATGATTGTAATACTCGGTTGACGTTTCGACTAATATTAAACAAGTAAAATGCGAGCTTGTGAGTATATTAAAATAAATATTAGACAAACTTTTTGATTATGTGTTACACAATTATGACATAAATAACAACTAGAATGATAGACCTCATCAACATTTTGGACAAGTTTATCACCATAGTGAAGAAGGCAAAAGGCGGGGCATGAGTTTACAAGTTCACGGGCTGGATGTTAATTTATTACTTTATTTTTCTATTAATATTAGAGTTATAATTTAATGTTTTAATAAGTAGTAGTCAGCTATTTAAGGAGTCCCAGAGTTTGAAATTATTTACGAGGTCGATTGGGAGATCAACCAAACTTATGAGCTAGCCATCTTGGAAAATGGGCATGATCCACTCATAAACTTATTCATCATGCACAACTGTATTTTTAACATATTAACAATTTTACATCCTTTTGATCAGTAAATCCACCTTTATGTATCTTTTTCCTTTCTGAATCACATGGCCACAATACAAATCCACTACCACTTGTCTTCAATTAATTTCTTCTTCCTTTTTCCAATTAACGAATCAAAACACCAACTATTAATCTATAGACACTTATAATAATACTTTTTCTGTTTTCTGATTCAATCAATGAATATTATTATTCTTTAGTTTTGTTTTCTGTTAAACTTATCTATCAAACTATCTACTTTACCTACATATAATATAATATATAAACAAATGATAAGCACACACATACAACTAAAACAAATAAGTTTCACGGATTGTAATAGGGTTATTGTGCTTCTTTTTGAAATCACCATAAAACAATTGATATAGATGTAATACACATATACATATATGATATAAGTACATAAACATCTCATTCCCTTTGATAATTTTAGAACATCACCACCCTTATTTGAGAAGCTCGACAACCATGCCACCTTTTTCCACCCCAACCACCGGACCACTTGCTTACTGTTTTTCGGGGTCTGATCAAACTCCTGGGACTTCTGGAAAGTTGATTTTCAGATAGTTCATTTCGATTAGATGACTTTTCATTTAAGACTCGCCTAAATCCGATATACGGTTTAGGATTTATAGTCTTTCGAAAATCACTACGCCACTGTAACGACGTGCTTAAAATTCTGACCTACTCGCGCTTGAACCGTCGCTATGGTCAAACAACATCGAGTTAGGGTCTGAAAATTGGAAAGCAGTACGACGACTCACATACAGAGCCTTGGCCACTGACCATGCATCTTTTCAGTTTGTACGACGACTCACATCTCTTTAAGACCATCATAAACATCACCCATAATCGAACACCATTTTGTGATACTGCTGTTTGTTATCACCAAACCAAACACCCTTATTGTCGTGAGCTATTTTCTGGCCAAGCATCACCACCTGAACATATTATTCAGCTGCAAATTGACTTCTATCTGCAATCTTGTTGCACCTTATTCGAACACCCTCAACCTTAAATACATCATCCTCTACATATCGACAACTGTTCTGCTCAATACCATAACCTCATGAACAAATCAACTTACTGCTATAATTTTTCCTCAAACAATACCAAAACCAAACCAAACCAAACCCAACCCAACCCATTTGACTGTTTATTACTGCTGCCACCACCTTGAACCCATCACCTCCATTTGATCACCACCTGCGTTTTCTTCTTACCTGCTTCTTCCTGTTCTTTCTTCTTGAACCATAACCCGCCACCATCAATATATTAGGAAATAGAATTATGGAACAATAACAACAACATAACGGTCACCAATCATCAGAAATTATAAACAATTACAGATTTATAATTAAATGATTCATGATCATCTTCGTTTGAACATTCAAGATTTTTTTGATCTCAGAAGTAAAACAATGATTTCAGAATAAATTACACTCAGATTACGATTCCTCCTCATTCATTCAAGATATGTGATGCTTTAACCAGATCTAAAATTAATCAAAGTATTCAGATTTCAAAGTAAATAAATAAAACTTTTCGATCAATTTTTCAATTCATAAACTGAAACGATTATGAGTTCTCTATGAAAGATCCTAAACACTTTTCGTGAAGAAATTTATACCTGATACGCTTGGAGTTCAATTTCTGAATTTCAATTTCATCATCACCATCGCCTCGGTTCATAACAAAAATTGAGTTGTTGTTGTTCTGGATCTTGATTCCCTTCACAGAAATTTCCTAAACTTAAGTCTAGGAAACGAATCCAGTTGAATCGGTGACATGGATTTATGGAGGTTGATCTTGGGGAAAATTTAGGGATCGAGTGAATTGGGGAAAATGAATTGAGCCGAGAAACATAATAGAACCGGATGATTTAAGGATGCCATTGAACTGTTTACGGGCTGAAATTCTTTAAGGCCCAACAAATTGGTAACTAATGGACTATACTAACCGAATTCTGTTTTGGGCTTAACAACTCGGGCCTTGACATGAAAATCCAACGGGTTCTGTTCCTGGTTCGATATCCATACAAAAACACACAAATTATTTAAGGTATAAATATTAATATTGTTATTCTTATCATTTTTATGATTAAATGTTATTAAAAGTGTTAAGATAAAGATTAATATATGAAGATAATACTAAATTATGATTTTAAATATGATTAAGTTTAAAAATGGTATGATTTTATGATATATAATTATGATTATAAGGATGATAATGATCATGATAATATGGTAATATGATGATAATAAATTGATAATGATGATTGGAAAGATGATGATGATAGTTTAAGTTAAGGATAGATATATGATGAAGGAAACTGTTTCATATGTTAAATAATTAATTGAATGATTTAAAACAAAAACAAAAACAAACTAGTGGTTTGGGCAAGTGTATCGGGTTAGCGGGAGGTCGCGGGTTCAAACCCGAGCTTGGGCATTCTTTTATTTTAAGGGCTACTTCTTTGAGGTAGTTAATTATTTATTTATTTAATTATTATTATTATTATCATTATTATTATTACAACTATATTCTTATTATTAATAATATTATTATTATTATTATTATTATTAATATTATTAATATTAATATTATTATTATTATTATTATTATTATTATTATTATTATTATTATTATTATTATTATTATTACTAGTACTACTACTAATATCATTATTATTATTATTATCCTTAAATTAGTATTATTACAATTATTAATTTTTGCAAACATAAGATATTTATATAAAAATATATTTATGTATACTAAAATTACATAATATTATGTTTTAACTAATATAATATTATTTATATTGATATAACGTTAATTAAATCATACATCAAATAAGCATTATGATATAGTATAGATATTAATAAAATTATATATGAATATTAATCTTAATACATAACTAAATATATATAAAGTTGTCCGATTACCATTATATGTGTTAACATATATACAAATGATATATGTTCGTGAATCCGAGGCCAACCCTGCATTGTTCAGTTTCGTCGTATGAATATTTTTACTACAAAATATCGTATCGTGAGTTTCATTTGCTCCCTTTTTAAATGCTTTTGCAATATATATTTTTGGGACTGAGAATACATGCGCTGTTTTTATAAATGTTTGACAAAATAGACACAAGTACTCAAAAATTACATTTTATGGTTGGATTATCGAAATCGAATATCACCCCTTTTTAGCTTGGTAGTCTAAGAATTAGGGAAAAGTATCTCTAATTGACGCGAATCCTAAAGATAGATCTATGGGCCTAATGATAGTGCTCCAAACGAACATATAGGGTGTCAACCGTAAGAACGGTGGTTAGCATGGTCGAAGACAGGACCTTGTGCCAGACCGAAAAATTATAGGGTGATCTTTACTATTGCTCCTGCAAAGGATAGTAATTGCATCCGACACGTTGTAGACCATGAACATCTGCATGTCATTAGACATCGCCTTAACAGTTGCTTGTTCAACGTTTTCCTCTACAACCGGACGGTAGTTTACCGAAAGGTAATATACGGAGCAAGTGTACTGGACGTGTTGCTTTCCTAATACAAGGTTAGCAAGTGGATGACACAAAACCATAAGTTTTGAGCTAAAATTTTCAAATCTGAAACCCACCAAACCCACAAAAACATTTTGCAAACACCGGCGAAGGGTTATTCCGGAAAACTTATCTATGGTAAAAGCTAGAATGAATTTTCAAAAGATCAAATGTTTTCATAAAGATCCAATTTCCTTAAGGATCTAAATTTTTATAGTCATGTGGGACTGTAAACCACATCGTTACTATCATTATTTATACCGCTGTATCAAAATCACTAATGTATAAAGTGTGAAGAATAAAGAAGTGATTCGTGTGATTTAATTTCAAGTTCTGTATTGCTTGAGGACAAGCAACGCTCAAGTGTGGGGATATCTGATAGTGCTCCAAACGAACATATATTTAGTCGCAATATCATCCCAATATGTAAAGTTTTTAGTTGTAATTATTCTATTTTTAAGTTGTAATCGTTTAAATAAATAAATGTGAAGACAAAGCACGAAGATTAAAGAATTGAAGAAAAAGTGCCACTAAAGCCTGAAAAGTGCCACTAAAGCCATAGTGCACTCAAAAGTGCCACTAAAAGTGAGTTAAAGACTTGCGCGGATTTTGGGAGTTAAGGAAAATAATTTTTTGTGCAAATTACAAATTGCAAAACGCAAAGTACAAGATATTAAATAGTACGAAAGGACATTCGAAAATCCGGAACCGGGACCTGAGCAAACTATCAACGCGCGATGCAACGGACCTAAAATTACAAGTCTACTATGCACAAGAATATAATATAATATATATATAATTATATAAATTATATATATATATTATATATATTTATTAAATTATGTCGACAAGCTAGAAACAAAGCAAAACAGCTGGATCCAGGGTGGCCATGCGATCGCATGGATGAAAATTCCAGGCCAGGTCCTATAAATGCAACGAATTCTGGCCGAGTTCTTTACACAATATCAATATCTCTCTGTATCTTAATATATATATTATATATATATATATATATATATATATATATATATATATATATATATATATATATATTTATAATATATATTAGTTTAGTTTTATATTAGGTTAGTTTGGGTTATGTAAAAGTTATTATACGGGTTTTAAAGTCGAAGTTCTGTCTGTGTAAAGCTACGTGATAAATACTCAATGTAAGTTATGTTCTCCTTTTTAAATTAATTTCTTGTAACTAAGTTATTTTTATGCTTATTTAAATCGAAGTAATCATGATGTTGGGCTAAATATTAAAGATGGGGTAATTGGGCTTTGTACCATAATTGGGGTTTGGACAAAAGAACGACACTTGTGGAAATTAGACTATGGGCTATTAATGGACTTTATATTTGTTTAATTGAATGATAGTTCGTTAATTTAATATAAAGATTTACAATTATACGTACCTATAAATAACCACATACACTCGATCGGACACGATGGGCGAGATATTTATAAGTACTAATAATCGTTCATTTGACCGGACACGGGAATGGATTAATAGTTAATGGACTTATTAAAATAGGGGTGAATTACATACAAGAAAAATTGGTGTAATTATAGTTTAAGTCCCCAATTAGTTGGAATATTTGACTTCGGATATAAGGATAATTTGACGAGGACACTCGCACTTTATATTTATGACTGATGACTGTTATGGACAAAAGCCAGATGGACATATCGAATAATCCAGGACAAAGGACAATTAACCCAGGGTAATAAATTAAAATCAACACGTCGAACATCATGATTACGGAAGTTTAAATAAGCATAATATTTTTATTTCATATTTCATCGTACCTTTATTTACTGTCATTTTAATTACTGCAATTTACTTTGTCGCAATTTAAATTCTGTCATTTATATTATCGTCATTTATCTTTACGCTTTATTTAAAATCGACAAACCGGTCATTAAACGATAAAACCCCCTTTTTATAATAATAATAACACTACTATATTACTAATATATATATATATATATATATATATATATATATATATATATATATATATATATATATATATATTTATACAAATATAATTGTTTAAAAATATAGTGTACGCAATAAGCCGTCTCCCTGTGGAATGAACTGACTTACTAAAAACTATACTACTCTACGATTAGGGACACTGCCTATAGTGTTGTAGCAAGGTTTAGGTATATCCCATCTGTAAATAAATATATAAAACTTGTGTAATTTGTAACGTATTTCGTACCCCTCTGCTATCACATCAAGTTTTTGGCGCCGCTGCCGGGGACTCGGTGAAAAACGCTATATTTTTTTAGTACTATATTTTTGTAAATATATATTATTTCTTATTTCGTAAAATATTTTGTATTTATAATAAGTAAAAATTTTAAAAAGAAAAAGAAAAAAAATTATATATATATATTTTTAAGATTTTGTCTTTAAAAAGTATTTTTATTTTAAGTTTTTTAAAAAAAAAGTTTATTTTTATAAATTTTCTTTATACTATTATTTGTATAATTAAAATCAAAAATCAATAATTAAAAATTAAATTGGGCCGAAACTGGTTCCAGCCCGAGAACATTTCTGGTTTACTGGGCCATGCGATCGCATGACCCTATCACCATATAACCATGCAGTCACATGGTTTGTGCTGAGAGACCTAACCTCAGATGTAATTAATACGAATTAGGTTAAATTAATTATTAATATTTAAATCAATTAGGGTTTAATTAAATTATTAATTAGTTTAGTTTTAGTTTTTAATTTGTAATTTAAGTTTTATTAGTTTTATTAATTATATAAATTTAATCCTTTTATATAAATAAATATAAAAATAATATTTTTATAAAAATTGTATTTTTATAACTTTAGTTTTATTTTTATATTCTGTACTTTTTATTCGTTTAAATTCGTAATTTTTATATTTGTCATTCGTATTTAGTTTTAAGTTTAGTTTTGCCGTAGTTATTTTTATTTCTAGATTTTTAGGCTTTGACGTAAAATCCCTTAAGTGCTTTTTCTTTAGACTAAGATTTAGGTGCTTTAGAATTTTGCGACGCCATTTTAAAATTTCAGTACTTTTTAAGTTATTTCCGTTTTGGATATAAAATTCCTTTTATGCTTTAATACCTTTAGACATAACTTTTAATATTTAGTTTTTAGAATACTAAGTTTCGACGCTTTATTTTTTTATTTTTATTTTTCGACTGTTTGTTTTTCGACATTTATTTTTCGACCTTTTATTTTTCGACGTTTTTCGACGCGTTCTTTTTCTTTCTTATTTCTCTTCGCTCTAGTTTTAGGACATAGAATTTTCTATTTCTTCTTTAAAATTTCAAAATTTCGACAAAAAATTATTTTAAGTGGTTAAATTGATAGACATCCAAAATTTTCTGGTTCGTAGTAATAGTTGGATTTGTTAGTGGCGAGTTGTGAGCTTCCGATTTAAAGGGTCCTGGCTACCTGCTGCATCTATTGGCTATTCGAAACGTGGACAAAATCAAAAAAGTCTATTAATTTGATAACTTATATAATTTTTTTTATTTTATAACTAATAGGATAATTAATAAATGCACCACATTGTAGCTAAAATTTGGTAATAAGTGTAGTATGGAAAATCTCGAAAATATCTTGGGAACTCTTTATGACATCCGAAATCAATTTAATCAATACTCTCAAACTGGTGTTGATGACAATTCGTTCAGTCAATCTTGGATCACGAATGATGAAACAATAACTGGTTGTGAAATCTGTGGAGATTATCACTCAACATGGTAATGTTTTTATTACGTTCCTATGAAAAATTATGCACCCATAGAACCTGAATGGAATGATTATGAAGAATACAATTCAAATTGGGATAATTCCCAAGAATATATCCAAACTCAACAACCAGAAGACGAAGAACATTATCTGTCTGAAAATCTTTTAGACAATATGAAAATCAAACTCGAAGAACTCGGTGCTCAAAATGAACAAATGAGAGAGTTTGTAAATCGGCAAGCTGAAACTCTATCAGATTACACACCTGTTGATCTGAGGAGTATTATGCAAGAAAATCTCATATCATCGAATTTTGATGAATTCGAGAGCTCCGAAATCACCAATTATCCCGATGATACTTTTTATTCAGATTTACCAATTTCACAACATATCGACACATTAGCCTCTACCGACGAAATCATCGATCCATCAATGGATGAAGAAGAAGTAAGGGTGACAAATTGGTACTCTTGGGAAAATGATAACGTTGAAAATTTTACCCCCGAGACGAAAATGGTGGGACCGATAAGTACCATTAATAAAGAAGAATTTGCTTCGATCCCGAAATTCACCATTCCACAACCTTCCAACCCAATATTCTCAATAGACGAGTCATCTACCAAAGATGAACTACAAGCTGTAATAGATATTGACACCTCAAATTTCACCCAATTGGGTAATAGAGGTGAAAACTTTGATCCCGAGAATGAACGAAAGAAAATGTTAGGAATTGTTCACCCTATAGAAATATGTATGTCGGTGTATATCGATCCATTTGACCAAGAACTAGAAAAGAGACATATCCATTTACTAAAAGTTACACTTAAAAAAGAATTAAGTAGTGACGATCGGGTGGGTCTAAACTTTAAACCCATTGATATATTTTATACCACCTGAGATGTAAATAACTGGCTCACTATTTTAATTCGTGGAACTTATTCTACCGACTTCACATGTCTTCAGCTAAGTATGGGGAAGTCTAACCCCACTTAACGTTAAATTCGGGGTTCAGGTTAGTACATAACTCGTTAATAAACATGCATAATAAGTTAGAGTAAAAGACGCATTTTCAAAGATTAGCAAACAGTTCAGAAAAGCAACCGTTTTTGAAGAAAAACATGTGTGATAAAACAAGAAGGAATGAACGATGAGGCGCGCCATCTATCATTCAACGAGCTTTGTAATTACAAACTGGGTATTTTTAATCACTTTTATACACTTATCACCCTCGTGAATTTATAATTATAGTCTGATTTCATGCAAATGAGGGCATTGCATGATCTCAAGTATGGGGAAGGGTTATAAATTCTCTCGAGTTTGCACTTGGTTTATTTGCTAAATTTTGTGAAAATTTTAAAAATTTTCAAATAAATGAATTCAAAATCATGTTTATACATATTTATGAACGATGAAAACTAGGTGTTAATACCGAAATTATCGTTACCTCAGAAAGGACATAAATTAAGAAACACCCTAAAACACTTGAATTCATTTAAAATGGAATAAAGGAGAATAAAAAGGCAAAGAAAGAAACTAAGTGTGGGGAGAATGTACCAAGTTATTCAATTAAAAAACTATCTATCACATGTTTATGTAAAGTTATTGCAGTTGCTTTTGTTTTGGACTAAATTGACTGTTTTACCCGCAATATTATAATAAAGATAAAAGAAAAGATGGATCTACACGATGAATCAATTCCATCATTAAAAGAAAGTAAAGTCTTCTGAAAAAGACACGCGATTCTTGATTTAGGTCAAGAAGTTGTCGTCCAGACCAGCTGTAGGTTGACGAAAAATCTAGAAAAGTCATCTCTAAAATCAGCAGGAAATCCACGGACCTCAGCATCAAACAGGGTTGCCAAGTGGTCAGACTTATCCTAACCATGAGAGGATTTGTCTCATAAAATGGGGAGGGCGCCGTGCAAATTAGCTTGACAAGACTAATGAATCAGACCCCCAGAAAGGATAATCTCCTTAAAGATAAAAAAATCAGCTTTTAAGACTAATATTACTCAATCCTTGAGATTGACTTTAAAGATTGAGAATTACAAACTCGTGGAATTCAATGATATCTAAACTCGAGCTTGAACGAGAAAAATATTTTGATCAAATTAAAATCGATTTATTTTCTGAAAACCTATTTTCAATGCGTTCATTACCATTGAACGTAAAATCCTAGGAATTCATCTGGAATTCATTAGGTCACTTGAACCAAATCGGGTGTTAACCGTAAGAACGGTGGTTGCATAGCATGGTCGAAGACAGGACCTTGTGCCAGACCGAAAAATTATAGGGTGATCTTTACTATTGCTCCTATAAAGGATAGTAATTGCATCCGACATGTTGTAGACCATGAACATCTGCATGTCATTAGACATCGCCTTAACAGTTGCTTGTTCAACGCTTTCCTTTACAACCGGACGGTAGTTTACCGAAAGTTAATATACGGAGCAAGTGTACTGGACGTGTTGCTTTCCTAATACAAGGTTAGCAAGTGGGTGACACAAAATCATAAGTTTTGAGCTAAAATTTTCAAATCTGAAACCCACCAAACCCACAAAAACATTTTGTAAACACCGGTGAAGGGTTATTCCGGAAAACTTATCTAGGGTAAAAGCTAGAATGAATTTTTAAAAGATCAAATGTTTTCATAAAGATCCAATTTCCTTAAGGATCTAAATTTTTATTGTCATGTGGAACTGTAAACCACATCGTTACTATCATTATTTATATCGCTGTATCAAAATCACTAATGTATAAAGTGTGAAGAATAAAGAAGTGATTCATGAGATTTAATTTCAAGTTCTGTATTGCTTGAGGACAAGCAACGCTTAAGTGTAGGGATATCTGATAGTGCTCCAAACGAACATATATTTAGTCGCAATATCATCCCAATATGTAAAGTTTTTAGTTGTAATTATTCTATTTTTAAGTTGTAATCGTTTAAATAAATAAATGTGAAGACAAAGCACGAAGATTAAAGAATTGAAGAAAAAGTGCCACTAAAGCCTGAAAAGTGCCACTAAAGCCTGAAAAGTGCCACTAAAGCCATAGTGCACTCAAAAGTGCCACTAAAAGTGAGTTAAAGACTTGCGCGGATTTTGGGAGTTAAGGAAAATAATTTTTTGTGCAAATTACAAATTGCAAAACGCAAATTACAAGATATTAAATAGTACGAAAGGACGTTCGAAAATTCAGAACCGGGACCTGAGCAAACTATCAATGCGCGATGCAACGGACCTAAAATTACAAGTCTACTATGCACAAGAATATAATATAATATATATAATTATATAAATTATTTATATATATATGTATATATATATATATATATGTATATATATATATATATATATATATATATATATATATATATTATATATTTATTAAATTATGCCGACAAGCTAGAAACAAAGCAAAACAGCTGGATCCAGGGTGGCCATGCGATAGCATGGCCAGAAGGCAGAAATTCCATGCGATCGCATGGATGAAAATTCCAGGCCAGGTCCTATAAATGCAACGAATTATGGCCGAGTTCTTTACACAATATCAATATCTCTCTGTATCTTAATATATATATGTTATATATATATATATATATATATATATATATATATATATATATATATAATATATATTAGTTTAGTTTTATATTAGGTTAGTTTGGGTTATGTAAAGGTTATTATACGGGTTTTAAAGTCGAAGTTCTGTCTGTGTAAAGCTACGCGATAAATACTCAATGTAAGTTATGTTCTCCTTTTGAAATTAATTTCTTATAACTAAGTTATTATTATGCTTATTTAAAACGAAGTAATCATGATGTTGGGCTAAATATTAAAGATGGGGTAATTGGGCTTTGTACCATAATTGGGGTTTGGACAAAAGAACGACACTTGTGGAAATTAGATTATGGGCTATTAATGGGCTTTATATTTATTTAATTAAATGATAGTTCGTTAATTTAATATAAAGATTTACAATTAGACGTACCTATAAATAACCACATACACTCGATCGGACACGATGGATGGGATATTTATAAGTACTAATAATCGTTCATTTGACCGGACACGGAATTGGATTAATAGTTAATGGACTTATTAAAATATGGGTGAATTACATACAAGGAAAATTGGTGTAATTATAGTTTAAGTCCCCAATTAGTTGGAATATTTGACTTCGGATATAAGGATAATTTGACGAGGACACTCGCACTTTATATTTATGACTGATGGACTGTTATGGACAAAAACTAGATGGACATATCGAATAATCCAGGATAAAGGACAATTAACCCAGGGTAATAAATTAAAATCAACACGTCGAACATCATGATTACGGAAGTTTAAATAAGCATAATATTTTTGTTTCATATTTCATCGTACCTTTATTTACTGTCATTTTAATTACTGCAATTTACTTTATCGCAATTTAAATTCTGTCATTTATATTATCGTCATTTATCTTTACGCTTTATTTAAAATCGACAAACCGGTCATTAAACGGTAAAACCCCCTTTTATAATAATAATAATACTACTATATTACTAATATATATATATATATATATATATATATATATATATATATATATATATATATATATATATATATATATACAAATATAATTGTTTAAAAATATAGTGTACGCAATAAGCCGTCACCCTGTGGAACGAACCGGACTTACTAAAACTATACTACTCTACGATTAGGTACACTGCCTATAGTGTTGTAGCAATGTTTAGGTATATCCCATCTATAAATAAATATATAAAACTTGTGTAATTTGTAACGTATTTCGTAATAAAAATAATAGTATTTCGTACCCCTCTGCTATCACATCACCTAACAAACCCCATCCGAGGTACGGATGCTTTAGTACTTCGACTATTATTATACAGACAAGAGGATTCTATTTTGGGGATATTCTATATGCATCTTGTTAAGGTCTGTTACCAGGTGTTCACCATATGAATGATTTTACCTTTATGCAGACGAGAGGATTCTGCTATTGGAATTGTGTTTATAAATATGAAAATCTTGTGGTCTATTATATTATTGGAAATGATTAATTATGATAAACTAATGAACTCACCAACCTTTTGGTTGACACTTTAAAGCATGTTTATTCTCAGGTATGAAAGAAATCTTCCGCTGTGCATTTGCTCATTTTAGAGATATTACTTGGAGTCATTCATGACATATTTCAAAAGACGTTGCATTCGAGTCATTGAGTTCATCAAGATTATTATGTAGCCATTGATATTTTGATATATTATGAAATGGTATGCATGCCTGTCAACTTTCGATGTAAATGGAAGTTTGTCTTTTAAAAACGAATGCAATGTTTGTAAAATGTATCATATAGAGGTCAAATACCTCGCAATGAAATCAACTATTTAGAATCATTTATAATCTATATGAACGGGTCCTTTCAGTTGGTATCAGAGCGGTGGTCTTAGCGAACCAAGTCTTGCATTAGTGTGTCTAACTGATAGTTGTTTAGATGCATTAGTGGCTCTGGACTTCGACCGAGTCTGCATGTCAAAAGTTTTGCTTATCATTTTGTGTCAAAAATTACCTACTTATCATTCTTAGGGAATCACTTGCTTATCATTCTTAGTCTAGACGCATCTTACTGTATTGATTGCAAGAATAGTGTATAGACAAAATTCATATCTTAGCGTATATGCTAATTCATATCTTAGCATATCTGTTACTATAAACTTTGTCTGACATATTCCGTAAATTCCTCTATAATCTACGAAATATTTTGTTCTATATATATATATATATATATATATATATATATATATATATATATATATATATATATATATATATATATATATATATATATATATATATATATATATATATTCTATGTAATTAGAATACCATCTGATAGCCGAAAATCATTTCATATCAAAAATCCTTTATTCAATCGTACGAAATGGAACTCGTCACTAGTTTAAGTTCTTCGGAGTCCGATAGCTATTCCGACAAGGATGTTCATCTAAGCTCCGAAAGCAGCGTCACCGGAATGAATCAACCAATTAGCCATCATCTATTCTAGATAAATTGAGGATGGGTTCGTAGTCGACTTAATCAATGGAGACAAGAAGAAGGTGATCCCTTCCACCCATCTTATTGCCCTCTTGGCGATGAATCTGAAGCACTTACAGGCGAACCTGTTCGAGACACTATTTTTCTCTCATTCCCAGAGTATCTCGTCACGATTATAAACTATCTCAAATTCTATATCTTATTCATCCGCTCGTTCCGACCGACAATCATTACGGAATAATAGAAGAAGTCAACGAACTTTGAGCTCGAGTTGTAGCCTTGGAAATATGGTGCAAAACATACCAGCTTTAGCAACATCACCAACATCAATACCAATACTACCAACAACCCAAGTTTCAATATCACATGCCTCAACATCTCATTCTGTACCTCGAGTATAATCATCGTTCTACATGACATTCTACATCTTCGTTCTTCATGATGATTATGTAATCTCTAATGTTTTAGAGATTATGTATTCTAGATCTAACGGTAAATCAAATGAGTTTAATATCATATTAACTCATTAAATTCATGATTACATCTGAAGAGAATATATAATGTATATATGTTTTCATAAAGATTATAATTAAAAATTCTTTTGTACAAACCGTTAATGGTGAAAATATTTTAACGGGTAGGTAATACCCGAGGAATATTTAGATTTCACATTAATAAGTTACACTGTACATTCTTCCAATCTGATTCAACAGTCATTTACTATCCTATTTACATTCACAGATATATGTATCCATTCACCACAGAATAACCATTTTCATTCAATTTCATATTTGGATTTTGACCTATCAGAATCTAACAAGTGGCGTAATGAAGAAAACATTTGACAAAATAAAATTTGTTAGAAACAAACAAATTAACTATGAGAAATTTTATTAAGAATCCACGCTAACAAAATCCTAGCTAATTATTCCTAGCTAACTGTTAATTCCTTATTACATTTATTTATCGCAATTTATTTATCGCAATTTTAATTCTCGCAATTTTATTTATCGTCATTTAATTTCTGTTATTTATTTTACGCACTTTAAATAATGGGGCACGTATACAATGTTTTGACATATTATATTTACGGAGTTGTAATCACTTGCATCCATAAATTTGCTTGAAAACAAAGGGACCAATGAGAACGCGACATGTGGCGCGAAAATCACATGTGATTGAGAAAAAAAAAATTCGAAAATTTTTTTTTTTTGAAATTTTTTTTCGAAATTTTTTTTTTCAAAATTTTTTTTTCGATTTTTTTTTTAAAATCATATGTGATTATGCATGTCAATCACATGTGATTGTAAACCCAATCACATGTGATTATGCATGGCAAATCCAATCACATGTGATTGGGTTTACAATCACATGTGATGTGATTGACATGCATAATTAAATTTCGAAAAAAAAATTAAAAAGTTTTTTTTTTCGAAAAAAAATTTTTGAATTTTTTTTTCAATCACATGCGATTTTCGCGACACTTGTCGCGCTCTCATTGGTCCTTTGAATCTCAACTTAATTTATGGACTCAAATGAATATTCCTCTATATTTACGTCATCTATATATATATTATTTGAAATAACCATAGACACTCTATATGCAGTAATGCTCGAGTTAGCTATACAGGGTTGAAGTTGATTCTCAAATAATATATATACTTTGAGTTGTGATCGAGTCTGAGACATGTATACAATGGGTCACGACACGTATTAATTAATTCAAATATTATATATTAAACTATATATGAATTATTGAATTACTAACTGTGGACTACTAACGTTGGACAATTAAAATGAATTAAAATATTGATTATAACATATGAAACAAAACATTTCTTCAAGTTTGCCACTTGATTTCATCTTAAACCTCATTTGTATCTTGACGATTACAATCTGCGTTCGAACCTTTCATGATTCTTGAAAACACCTCAATCGATAGGATGAACCAATCGCACTTCATCTACAGAAGGAAAGATTTATGCATATAGTTATGCATATAGTTTAACACATAGCTGTGCTAATTCCTTTAGCGTTATTATTACCGAAAATAACTTTGCAACTCCAGTTCGAAATAGCCAATTTTGTCACAGCTCCAGCAAGTCAACTTTGACTTTTCATTCGAAACAACCTTATTATTATAACCTTGATATATATGCGTGCGCTTTTATTGTTACCGGAGAACCTTTTATATTCCACCATATTATCAGCAGACGTACCAGCAACCTTGTTGCTCTCTGGCTTAGATCTCTCCGATAAATCACTATAGTTCTATTGAAGTCTTATCATGAACTCATCGGCATCTTGTAAAAATAATTACCATACCAAATACCGGGAGGCATCAATCGATAATCTCGAATTTCTCAGCGATTTTACGACAGTAATTATATATATATATATATATATATATATATATATATATATATATATATATATATATATATATATATATATATATATATATATATATATATAGTGGTAGGATCAAGAGGGAAGTAACCATTCGGGGGGAAGCAAAAACTTTTTTTTTTCGTTTTTTGAAAAAACTTTGTTCACGAACATTATAGTAGAGATGAAAACATGAATTTTAGTAGAGACACTTTGTGATAAATGTATTTTATTTTGGCGGGAAAATGCTCGAAGAAGTAATATATAACAATTATCGTATTTTTCGAGCATATGTTGAGGTTTTAGCTATTGGGGTTTAGATATTAGGGTTTATAGGGTTTAGATATTAGGGTTTAGAAATTTAGGGTTTAGGGTTTAGATTTAGGGTTTAGATTTAGGATTTAGATTGAGTTTTTAACACGAACGGTTTAGAGTTTAGGGTTTAGGGTTTGGTGTTTTGGGTTTATGGAATAAACCCAAAACACCAAACCCTAAACCCTAAACCCTAAACTCTAAATCGGGATAAATTTTACTTCACAAAACATGAAAAAAAAAACGTTCATATTCTTCCCGAACAATATTATCTTGAATGTTATTTTTATCGATCGTTTTTCCGCCTAAATAATAACATTCATCACGAAGTGTCTTTTCTAAATGTTCATATTTTTGTGTGATCTTTATGCCGGAAAAAAAATTCAAAAAAAACAAATTTTTTTTTTTTGCTTCCCCCTGCTTCCCCCCGATTGGTTACTTCTCCATTGATCATGCCCCTATATATATATATATATATATATATATATATATATATATATATATATATATATATATATATATATATATATATATATATATATATATAACTTCTATCTTCTGGATTTACGAATTTCAATTCTGAATTCCTGAAAAGCACTCCAGCTTACGAATCAGATCTCTGAGTTCTGAAAAAGCTGATGAAGCAGCGAAAACTGAAGACTGTTTAAATAGTCAAAAGTTTGATAATAAAGATGCGACATACTGAAAAAGCTCAAAAGTTTTGATACTGAAAAATGGATTGAGCTAACCATGAAGGAGACCAAGGATACATACAAGGACCAAACCCTATATTCAAAGAATCCAGATAATTCTGTATCCGATGAAATCTTTAGAGAATATCTTGCTCCGAAGTCATGTTAAAATCTTGCGGAAAAACTTTCTTCATCAACCTTCAAACTTAGAAATTCCAAAATATCATCATAAATATCTTCGATATTTCTGAGAATATCTTCATAAATATTCTTGTCCGATATTATTCATCTCTCCGAGCTATCTGTGTTACAAAAGAAACTGTTTTAGTTTCTAAAATTCTGAAAAATTAGAGTTTGAATTATGAATGATTTTGAAGTAGTGTTGGGAACTGAAGCATGAGTTAGTATAATATAATGATACTTGATCAACGTGATTATATTACAGTAAGTCATGCTGAGTTTCTAATGAAATGTGATGATTCACAGACCATAACGTCATCATGTGTCATGTTACACGACTCTTACATTCTATCTAATTTATAAACATATCAAGAACATATTTCCTTGATAGTTCTATCTTTTCCCTTGAATTCTGGTAATTTAACCAATCAAGATCATGCTATTATAATCTCTCTCTTAGAACATTAGTCATGTTCAATCGAAACTTCATATCTACGAATTCTGGACCATTACTTGCGGAGAGAAAATAAAAGGATGGAACTCCAAAATATAAAGGAAATGAAGAGGATGGATTTATAGTGAAATATCAGACAAATCAATCGAAACAAATCATCGCATTTAATCAAAGAAGATCCTAATTTCCTTAATTACCGAAAAATAAAATCTTATTACGAAGATTTCCTCTAAATCCCTTGAATTTCGGAAATCAACCGTGACTATGTCACCGGATAAGACAAACCTGCATTTACTCTTTTCACTCTTTTGTGATAGCTTCACTCGTACTCTTCACAAAATCAAATTGTTTTATCCATACTACTCACGGATGATAAAACTCTAATTTCCAACTCTTATGCGTCATGAAAACATACTTATTGTCAACCATGACCATCCCAATCAAATTTCGAGACGAAATTTCTTTAACGGGTAGGTACTGTGATGACCCAGAAATTTCCGACCAAATTTAAACTTAATCTTCATATGTTTCCGATACGATAAGCAAAGTCTATTAAACCGAGTCTCAAAATTTTGAACTGTTTCATATATGCATTTGACTTTCGACCATTCTCAACGATTCACGAACAATTAATTGTAAATAGTTATGTGTTTATATGTACATATATATAAATGGAAATTGGAAAAATAATTTGAAACATTATATGTTATTGTATTTAAAATTAATTATGTAAAATAAAAAAAATAAGATATTATAATAGTTATTATTTAAAGCATAACTATATATAAATAAACTATATTAAAAATAAATATTAAATAATTGTAATACTCGGTTGACGTTTCGACTAATATTAAACAAGTAAAATGCGAGCTTGTGAGTATATTAAAATAAATATTAGACAAACTTTTTGATTATGTGTTTCACAATTATGACATAAATAACAACTAGAATGATAGACCTCATCAACATTTTGGACAAGTGTAAGACCCGAATATTGATTGTACATGGTGTATTAATGATGTACGTTTAGTGGGTGAAGCGTAGTGCAAATTAAAAGATCAGAAACTGCCCAGACCATTAGGAGAGCGCGCCGCGCACCTTGTCAGCGACAGTTTTCTGTCTTTTTCTATTTTTAAGTTTAATGAAGGGCATTTTGGTCATTTCACTTGGGGTCGGATCTAAAGCCACATCAGCTGGGTTGGATCCAATTTTGGATCACTTTCACATCCATTCATCACTCTCATCTTCAAACCCTAGAGTGAGAAGAGTTTTAGAGAGAGGAAGCTTCATTTGGAGAAGAAGGAGTTGGATTCTCACCAAAGCTCAGGTTTTAAAGTTGTTCATCTCGTTCACGGCTACGTTGTGGTAGTATTGGTACATTCCATCGGCGAGTTGCGGATTATTCGGTTGCATTCATCAAAGACGACAAGGTGAGTGTTAATATCCTATGTGCATATGTATGTGTAGAATGGGTGCGGGTCAGGTGAAGTGATTCTCGGCTATAGAGCTCACTTCACATAGATGAGGATTTGATGGACTTGTGTATAGGTCCAATTAGCACGGTTGTGCATTTTGGTTGACCGCTTGGGCGAGGTGCACACTTTGTGTGTACGATATCACATAGTCTTGTGATATGGATAATCCCGATGGGTGGGATTTAGTATTTGAGATTTGGTTGAGTAACGTATTTATTTATGAACGAATATGTGTTGTCCGAGTTAGTGATATATGTCGTTGTACACTAACAGATTTATGAACGGATATGTGTTGTCCGAGTTAGTGATATATGTCGTTGTACGCTAACGAATTTATGAACGGATATGTGTTGTCCAAGTTAGTGATATATGTCGTTGTACACTAACGGTTTGTGAACGGATATGTGTTGTCGTTCCACCAAAGGGTTAGTGATATATGTTGTTGTACACTAACGGTTGTTACGAACACCGATGGGAAATTCGAGTACCATTCCTTTGTACGATTGGTTAACCTTGGGCGGTTTACGCTTTGTTATATATATATATATATATATATATATATATATATATATATATATATATATATATATATATATATATATATATATATATATATATATATATATATATATATATATTAATGTATTGTTGTGATGTAGCTAACCCTCCGGGTGTAGCTTATTGGCGTTGTTCGCATCGTCATTGGTGAACTTACTTTATTGTTGATGTTGTTAGCTTGTTGCTTAGTGATCGTACGGTATGCTTAGATTAGCTTGCCTTTATGCTTGGATGCTCTGGTATGTGTTATTTGATTAATATTGTGTGGCGTGTCCATTCTATGCATATATATGTATGTAGTATATTCTCACTCACTAAGCATTAGCTTACCCTCTCGTTGTTTACTTTTTTTTTTTTTTAGATTTGCATGGAGGCGGTGGCTCGGGTAAGCGTGGGAACTAGTGGACTCGCGTAATCTTGCTTTCGAATTGATTAGGATTGGGTAGCGTATCCCCAATCGCCATGCTCGGTCTTTATTTTGTGTTATTAATCATGTGGTCAGACACTTGTACTTTGTACGAAAGTCGTAAAACGGCCGATGTGGGCCCGGTGTCGTAAAACTCATTTTATTATTGAAACGTGTTTGTTTTAACTATTATTGAATGTTGGGAAAACCATTTCGTCTAAAAGTGTCGGGAAGTGATAGATCTTTAACGCAAAAAATGTAAAACCCGGACAGAAGCTGAATGGCCTTGTGCGCGCCGCGCACAAGGAGGGTTGCGCGCCGCGCACATTACCTGTATAAAAAAAAATTTAAATTTATTCCGCGTTTTTGGTTGGACAACGGGTTGGGTTGTTACAAGTGGTATCAGAGCATGGTCTAAGGGATTTAGGTGACTTGAGATAGGTGCCTAGACTTAGAATTTTGTGTGTGCTTATTTGTTGCGGGACTTGTAGGTGTACGGGTCGGAATGGGAACTTGGTTAGTGCCTTAGCGTGTAGGTGAACTAACTAGGGTATTGGCTTGTGTTGTGACCTTATTCTTGCGTAATAAGGACTTGCAAACCTTATTACGGTGCAAATCGTGTCTAACGAGTGATGTACGACGAGTGTTGAGTAAGATGGGGCGGTGTTGTACGTGTGGTTTTATACGTTCGCGGACTAATAGTTTTTGCTTTCTTTAGAATGACGACGCGAAACGAGATCGAGACGAATGATGAAGAGTTTAACGCTAGAGTTGCGGCCGCCGTTGCGGAGCAAATGGGTGCGTTTCGAGAAGAAATGGATAGGAAGTATTCCGAATTTCGGAGTAGTAGTGAAATGGAGCGTTGTCCTAAGAGCTTCATGAGAACTAAAACTCCGATGTATGACGGGAAACCAGATCCTTTGGTAAGCACAACATGGATCTCGAATGTCGAAGGGTGTTTTCGCACTATTGAATGCCCTCCCGAGAAGATGACAAGACTCGCTACTAGCTTGTTGCGGGGTAGGGCGAAGGATTGGTTGGATGGTAAAATTGATCTTGTCGGTGGAGAAGCGTTTATGGGGTTATCGTGGGACGATTTTAAGAAGGAATTCTTCGAGGAGTTCCAGACTTCAATCAATTTATCAGAAATGCATAATGAGTTACGAAATTTACAACAAGGATTTATGGACTTGAATACTCTCAAGACGACCTTTATGACAAAGGCTCGTTTTTGCCTGGAGTATATTGGGAATGATCGTATGTTGATGGAAGATTTCTATCGAACCTTGAATGATGACTTGCAGGGCAAAGATTAGTGTTGGTCAAGTGAACTCGTTTGCAGAGTTATTCAACATGGCTAGGGGTTTCGAGTCATATTCGCGATCGAAGATTTGCGAACCTTCAAGTGAGAGAAGGGTTGTTTCATATGGTGCTCCAAGTAAGAGGACTAAGGGTCCAAGTGTGAGCACGGGTGATACACGGACGAGTATATCGGACTCTAGTGCGTCTAGGTGTTACAATTGTGGGTTGAGGGGTCACAAGTCTTGGAAATGTTCGGTGCCAAAGGGTGATGGCACGGTGTGCTTCAATTGCCAAGATGAAGGACATCGTAAGTCGAAATGTCCTGAGTTAGTGGGGACGGGTGCGGAAAGGATACGTTAAGGTACGTTTCATTTTAATAAATATGTCCTTTGATTATTATTATGTGCCGTTGAGTTCTGGTTTGTTAAATGCATTGTGTTGTGCATGTTAATGTTATGGGTGACGTTCCTAATGGAATTACCCTATGGTGACGTTTTGGTTGTCGGTCGAAGGGCGTAAGACTTGGTGCAACCAAGCATTACTTAGTGTTGGGAAATGTTTCTACCAAGCCATGGTTATGGGCTTTGGTGTTCGGTTGTTAGCGCGTGTTCGCTTTTGTGTTGAAATTAATGAACCATGGGGTTCGACGGGTGGATAGAACCCTTGAGATTGAGCGTTTTGGGTCTCGATGTATGTTGATAATGGAGTCTACGTGAAGTGATGTTAGGTACCTCTTTCATACCTACTAGCGTGGTGTTTGACTCCGATTGTGTTGCGGTTACATTGTACTTCGAGTGCCGGAGAGAAACCCTTAGGTACATGAGTGACTAGGTGGGAAATTTGATAAGCTATAGCAATTGGATGATTGTGAGAGTAAAGTTTGTGTAATTGGTGGTAAACTTTTCGTTCGAAGTGTTTAAGGATAGGTTAAAATCCTTCGGGTGCTCAAGATTGGAGCAAGATGTGGTGATGGGTCGTGTGAACCCAATTGTTAGTAAAGTCTACCCTTGGTAGCATTGTACGGTTGTACAAGGTGCGGTTATGGAACGTAGTTCCAAGTGGGGGAGTTACACTCCCGCACGAGGAGGTTTTAGTGTGAGATTTCGGATGATGCTCTTAGTAGATCCGGAATTTGTGATGAGACCTAGATTTGGTCGATTTGTGGTAGAGTACAATTTCGGTTGAATTGTACTTATGGTTTTGATTGAGTTACCACCAAGGTGGTAATGGGGTGAATCTCGTTGAGAGATAATGGACGTGTGTGACGAGCAAGTGAGATCCCTCGGTTAAGGGATGTGCGTGTCGGATTCTCTTTAAGAGAATTATTGTTGTGTGCCTATGTGCGATATAGGTGGTTCTTGCTCGATTGTGTTGGCGTTGTGTACGTGTACGTATGTATTCGTGTGCTATGGTATGAACCACGGCGCCGGTAGTGCCATAGTATGTACGGGTGAAGTATGGTGTGAACCACGGAGCCGGTATCACCATGATGCGGGTATGGTTATTGTTTTCCGTTAGGATTCACTATAGTGTAGCAGTGTGCGATGTTACGCTACTCGTTGACCGAGGCCAAAAGAGGGTGTGTGATGGGAGTAGTGTTATATCGGCATGGTATAACATTATCGGGAAATGCGAGTACCAGTGGGAAATACGAGTACCATTCCTGTGTTGAGATTTGGGAGGTGGATCTCGTGTGGATGTGGATTCACAAATGACTCGTGTGGATGCGGTCATTATATTGTGGAAGTGAGTCTCGTGTAGTTCGGATTCACAATGACACGTGTGGATGTGGTCATTATATTGTGGAAGTGAGTCTCGTGTAGTTCGGATTCACAATGACACGTGTGGATGCGGTCATTATATTGAGGAAGTGAGTCTCGTGTAGTTCGGATTCACAATGACACGTGTGGATGCGCTCATTCTTTTGGGATAGTGATTCTCGTGTAGTTCGGATTCACTAGGGCGCGTGTAGTTCGGCCAATCCCGATTGTTGTTCGGTGGAGGTAATGAGTCGCGTGTGGTGCGGATTCACTAAGGCGCGTGTAGTTTTCGGCCAGCCTTCATGTTGTGTGGTGATCTAATGGTTGTTTTATACGCCGATGGTGGTGTCGTAAGGACCATGTTGTGTGATTAGTGATGCGATAGCCGTGTTTCGCTCACATGTTGTTACGGGTGTGACACTAGTCGATTTTGTACACCTTGGGATTTGCGTTGCCATAGTCGTTTGGGGCGCTAGCGGATTTAGTCGTTTGCTTACGACTTTATGATAGTTGCGTATTGGTCGTGTTGCGCATTACAAGTGATGTTTAGTGTTAAGTGATATCCGTAAGGATTCATTTTTGTTGGGTCTTCATCGTTCGGATTGTTGACCTTAGGTTGAGACTTGGTTGCTTTTAGCGTTGTACTTGGTAAGGGTACGTTAAGGGATTGATATCTCGGTAAGAGATTGGTTGAGTTTTTCCCGATGTGAGGGATTGAGAAAGTTTTAGTGCTCGGATTTGCGGATTGATAAATCGCGGATGACAATTTAGTGTTGAAGGCGATTCATTGAGAAGAATTGCCCAGAGAAGTTGGAAGGAAACTTGATGTTTCCGCGTATGTTAAGCGATTGTGATAGATTTCGGGTGTTGTGTGCATTGCATGTTTCGGAATACGTGCATGTGTGTAACGGGTATATGGAATAGTCTTCGAGTTTACGATAATTGTGGTATAAGTCAGATTGGAACGTATGTTTAAGGACCATTGAGTGTGGGTCCGATTGGTTAAGTGACGAGGATCATGAGGACGTGACCTGTTCTAAGTGAGGGAGAGTTGTAAGACCCTAATATGGATTGTACATGGTGTATTAATGATGTACGTTTAGTGGGTGAAGCGTAGTGCAAATTAAAAGATCAGAAACTGCCCAGACCAGTGTGCGTGCCGCGCACCCATAGGTGAGCGCGCCGCGCACCTTGCCAGCGACAATTTTCTGTCTTTTTCTATTTTTGAGTTTAATGAAGGGCATTTTGGTTATTTCACTTGGGGTCGGATCTGAAGCCATATCAGCTGGGTTGGATCCAATTTTGGATCACTTTCACATCCATTCATCACTCTCATCTTAAAACCCTAGAGAGAGAAGAGTTTTAGAGAGAGGAAGCTTCATTTGGAGAAGAAGGAGTTGGATTCTCACCAAAGCTCAGGTTTTAAAGTTGTTCATATCGTTCACGGCTACGTTGTGGTAGTATTGGTACATTCCATCGGCGAGTTGCGAATTATTCGGTTGCATTCATCAAAGACGAAAAGGTGAGTGTTAATATCTTATGTGCATATGTATGTGTAGGATGGGTGCGGGTCGGGTGAAGTGATTCTCGGCTATAGAGCTCACTTCACATATATGAGGATTTGATGGACTTGTGTATAGGTCCAATTGGCACAGTTGTGAGTTTTTGGTTGACCGTTTGGGTGAGGTGCACACTTTATGTGCACGATATCACATAGTCTTGTGATATGGATAATCCCGATGGGTGGAATTTGGTATTTGAGATGTGGTTGAGTAACGTATTTATTTATGAACGGATATGTTTTGTTCGAGTTAGTGATATATGTCGTTGTACATTAATGGATTTATGAACGGATATGTGTTGTCCGAGTTAGTGATATATGTCGTTGTACACTAACGGATTTATGAACGGATATGTGTTGTCCAAGTTAGTGATATATGTCGTTGTACACTAACGGTTTGTGAACGGATATGTGTTGTCGTTCCGCCAAAGGGTTAGTGATATATGTTGTTGTACACTAACGGTTGTTACGAACACCGATGGGAAATTCGAGTACCATTCCTTTGTACGATTGGTTAACCTTGGGCTGTTTACGCTTTGTTATATATATATATATATATATATATATATATATATATATATATATATATTAATGTATTGTTGTGATGTAGCTAACCCTCCGGGTGTAGCTTATTGGCATTGTTCACATCGTCGTTAGTGAACTTACTTTATTGTTGATGTTGCTAGCTTGTTGTTTAGTGATCGTACGGTATGCTTAGATTAGCTTGCCTTTATGCTTGGATGCTCCGGTATGTGTTATTTGATTAATATTGTGTGGCGTGTCCATTCTATGCATATATATGTATGTAGTATATTCTCACTCACTAAGCATTAGCTTACCCTCTCGTTGTTTACTTTTTTTATATATTTTCATGGAGGCGGTGGCTCGGGTAAGTGTGGGAACTAGTGGACTCGCGTAATCTTTCTTTCGAATTGATTAGGATTGGGTAGCGTATCCCTAATCGCCATGCTCGGTCTTTATTTTGTGTTAAAAATCATGTGGTCGTGTGATGCCCCGTACAGAACCATCGTGTACGAATCATCAACAACAGGATCATTACAAGGTTAAGTACTATATGCTGTAATTAAAGAAGTTGCATTCACGATAAAAAGGTGATGTCATAATCGACATCAAATGTTTTACATTTCAAAAGTATGCTTCACTAAGTAGAAGCAAATAAATAAGTGTACGTGACCCCAAAGGTCGTTACATAACATAGTTTCAAAAGTAAATAAGTTTGAATGCAAGATAAGTAGTCATGCGATAACAACTCTAAGCAGCGGGTTCTACAGCACGACAAGTAAGACAGCGGAAGCAACCTCAAGCACCTGAGAAATACATGCTTAAAAACGTCAACACAAAGGTAGGTGAGCTATAGTTTAAGTATAACAGTAAGTAAGGTAGGCCACGAGATTTCAGTGCTACAAAGAGCGTTTCAAAACAGTATGATAAAGTATATGTTAACCGTGGGCACTTCGTAACTAACTTAACGTTTATACCCCCTGAAAGTACACTTAGCGAGTGCGTATGTTTACGAAGTATTAAACACTCGTTGACTGCTAGCGCGACTAGCCCGAGTGGGGATGTCAAACCCTATGGATCCATATCTAAGATTCGCGTTCACCGGTTCATAAACCAATGATTAAACGTTACCGAGCTAAAGGGAATGTTTCTGCCGTTATATAACCCACACATATATAAGTTTAAGTACTCGTGCCTAGTATGTAAAACATAAAATCCGCATGTATTCTCAGTTCCCAAAATAAGTTAAAGTAAAAAGGGAATGCTATAACTCACAATGATATGTAGCGGTAAAGTAGTAGTCGGGAAAGGTGTGCAAGTAAATGGTCCGAAGTCCTCAACCTAAGTCAAATAGTACTAAGTCAGTAAATCATCTTAATAGGTTTAAAAGTACGTAATTAAGGTCTTAAGGGTCATCATCATTCATCATCAAACAAAAGGCGTAAAGTAAGTTTCGTTTATGAAAGTAGTTTAAAACAAAGTCTGAATTCAGTCAGTCACCACGGCCTCTACCCTTACTAAATTAAGGTGAGACCAGTTTCCATGGCTCCGTCTATGAGTCCCTTAAGTGTGGTAAAATTTACAGAAGCAAACTCGTCTTGGTTTGACCGTGGCGATGGTCTAAGTGCGAGTAGGTCAGAAATTTCTGCACAACGTTAAAGGACATAGTGACGATCGGAGGGCCATAAATCCTAAACCGTAACTTGGATTAAGACGAGTCCTATATGAAAAGTTATCTACACGAACTGAGCTATCTGAAAATCAAGGTTACAGTAGCACAGGTGTACTAGTCTGTTACAGAAACCAGAAAAACAGAAACTGTACACAGAAAACAGAAAAGTAAATGGACATAGTGACGCTCGGAGGGCCGTAGACTCTAAACCGTAACTCGGATTAAGACGACTCTTATATGAAAAGTTATCTACTCGAAAAGTTCTATCTAAAAATCAAGGTTAGAACAGCCCAGGTCTACTGGTATGTTCCAGAATCATCAGGTCAGTAGGTTTTGGACAGAACAGTGAGTTTAAAAGGGTTCCGGTGGTCTTGGTGCTTGATGTTCATCATGGTTCTCATCCTTGATGCATATAGCTTCAAGTGTACAACTCATTGATGTATCTACATCATCTTAACCAAGTCTTGACCATCATAACCCATGTGCAAGTCTAAGACATGAAGCACAACTCACTTAAGAGTTGTATGAAGTTTGATGAACCAAAGTTACATCAAAGTCTTAGATCTAACACATACATGAACTATAAACTTGAAAGTTAACTAACTAATCAAGATCATAAGTAGTAGAATATAGTTCTTAGTTTGATCTTGAAGATCCAAGACTCAAAAGTCTAGATCCAAAGTTATATTTAAAGAAAACTAGTTTGTGTGTTCTTGAACTTTCAAAGTTAACTTAATTTGTTCAAGACATATGAGATCAAGACTAACTTGTAGTACTTGACCATATAAACTAACTACATGAAATTAAAGTGTATAAAATAAAGAAACAAGTTAATTAAACAAGTAATTAGTTCAAGGGTTGCTCATACTTTAAAGATTCAACCAAAGTTGATCTTTAAGTAAAGTAAACTTTAAGTTTACTTCCATGACTTACAAGTATGATTTCAACAACAAGAACTTTATAATCTTTGAAACTTTATATGTAGAACCTAAACTAGAGAGTTTAGTTCTTGATTGTTCTTATTAAAACAAGATAAAAGATGAATCAAACTAGAAAGTTAGATTCTTGAAACATGTAAGTAAATAACAACAATTAACAAGACAAGTAACATTAACAACAAAGAACAACAAATGATGATGATGATTTGCATGTATGTATAAGGTTTTAAGAAGAAAAGAAGAAGAGAAAAAGATGTTCAAAATACTTACAAGAAAGAGAGAAAAGAGAGAAAATGGTTGAGAGAAAATGAGAAGTATGTGTGTGTTTGAAATGAGAAGAGTAATGCAAGTAAACAAGTAATGTAAAAAAAAGATTTGAACTCCTTTGGTGCCCTCTAGGCCACGGTTTGCTGCAGTATTTTGGGGGGGGGGGGAGTTTGTTTGTTGGTTACTAGAATGTAAAGATGACAAAAGTTGGATATTAAGGGTGCATGCATGGGGAAGGTGTGCAACTAGATTCCAAGTCTCCTTTAACTAACTAGTTCATGAACTAATTGATACTTACAAGTGAAAGAGTGGGCTAAAGGGTCCATTAATAATGTAGGGTGGGCTTGGAAGTCCAATAACATGAGTCCATTACACTAACAAAGCCCAAGTTCAAATAAATCACAAGTTAAACCAATTAAAGCCCAAGTAACTAACTAATACCCTTAGTTAATTAAAATGATTAATAAATTTAATCATGAATGTAAATAATATCTAAAAATATTATTCGTGAAAGTTCCGGGTGTCACAAAGACGTTTCGGGCTCTTAAAAGTCAAGTACGGGCAATCAAGGCAACATGTAAATGTAATAACATACATTCGTTTAATCATACGTATTAATAATAGTAATTATTAATAAATAAATGTTGGAAATTCTAGGGTCGTTACATTACCCACCTGTTAAAGAAAATTTCGTCCCGAAATTTAAGCTGAGGTAGATGGAGGAGTCGGGAAAAGATGAGGATACTTCCGCATCATTTGATCCTCTCGTTCCCAAGTAAACTCAGGTCCTCGTTTGGCATTCCATCGTACTCGAACGATTAGAATCTTGTTGCGTTTCAAAGTTTTGATCTCACGATCCATAATCTCAACTGGTTCTTCCACAAAGTAGAGTTTGTCGTCAATCGTAAGTTCCTCAAGTGGTATGATAAGTTCAGGTGCAGCAAGACACTTCTTCAAGTTTGACACATGGAAGGTAGGATGAACTGAGCTCAATTGTGCTGGTAGATCTAATCGGTAAGCAACGGGTCCAACACGTTCCAAGATCTCAAAAGGACCAATGTATCGTGGGTTCAACTTCCCACGTTTTCTAAAACGGATCACACCTTTCCAAGGTGCAACCTTTAACATTACACGATCACCAACGTTGAATTCAAAGTCCTTACGTTTAAGATCGGCATAACTCTTTTGGCGATCACGGGCAGTCTTAAGTCTAGCTTGAATCTGAGCAATCTTCTCCGTGGTTTCGTGGACTACCTCGGGTCCGGTGATTTGCTTTTCGCCTACTTCGGCCCAACAAATAGGAGATCGGCACTTACGGCCATACAATGCTTCAAAAGGTGCAGCATTAATGCTAGAGTGATAACTGTTGTTGTACGAGAATTCGGCGAGTGGCAAATGTCTTTCCCAGGCCTTTCCAAAATCAATGACACATGCACGCAGCATGTCCTCCAAGGTCTGAATCGTTCGTTCACTTTGCCCGCCAGTCTGAGGATGATAAGCAGTGCTCATGTCGAGACGAGTTCCCATGGCTTCTTGCAAAGAACGCCAAAATCTAGAAGCAAAACGGGGATCGCGATCGGAGATGATCGATAAAGGTACACCATGTCGTGATACAACCTCTTTGATGTATAACTGAGCAAGTCTTTCCATTGTATCAGTTTCCTTCATCGCTAGAAAGTGTGCAGATTTGGTAAGGCGGTCAACAATAACCCAAATAGTATCGTATTCGCCCACCGTCTTTGGTAGCTTAGTAATGAAATCCATTGTGATCCTTTCCCACTTCCATTATGGGATTTCCGGCTGTTGAAGTAACCCAGAAGGTCTCTGATGTTCGGCCTTAACTTTCGAACAAGTCAAACACTTCCCAACATAAGTTGCAACGTCCTTCTTAAGATTCGGCCACCAATACTGTTCTTTAAGGTCGTGGTACATTTTACCCGCTCCAGGATGAATCGAATATCTCGATTTGTGTGCTTCATCAAGTATCAGGTTTCGTAGATCTCCATAACAAGGTACCCAAATTCTTCCGGCATAACATCGGAGTCCAGACTCCCTAACCTCGAATCGAGAGACAAGTATGTTCAAATGTTCGTGAGATATATTCTCCTCCTTGAGAGCCTCAACTTTGGCTACTCTGATCTGGCTGTTGAGGTTCGAATGGATGGTGATGTTTAGAGCCCTAACACGAAGAGGTGCCGTCCTCTCCTTTCGGCTTAAAGCGTCAGCTACAACATTGGCCTTGCCAGGGTGATAACGGAGTTCACAATCGTAGTCGTTGAGCGTCTCGATCCATCGACGCTGTCTCATATTCAGTTGCTTTTGATCAAAGATGTGCTGGAGACTCTTGTGATCGGTGAAGATAGTGCTCTTAGTTCCATACAAATAATGTCTCCACAATTTGAGCGCAAAGACAACGGCTCCAAGTTCAAGATCATGCGTAGTGTAGTTCCGCTCGTGAATCTTCAATTGGCGGGAGGCATAGGCAATAACCTTTGATCGTTGCATCAGTACACAACCAAAACCACTCTTCGATGCATCACAATAAACAACGAAATCATCACTGCCTTCGGGAAGCGATAGAATAGGTGCGGAGGTTAACTTCTTCTTCAAAGTTTGGAATGCTGATTCGTGCGTGGGTTCCCAAATGAACTTCTTGCCCTTGTGAGTCAGCGCGGTCAAAGGACGCGCAATCAGAGAAAATCCTTCGATGAATCTTCGGTAATAACCGGCGAGTCCTAGGAATTGGAGAATATGCGTCGGAGTAGTGGGGGTCTCCCACTTGCTGATGGCTTCAATCTTGGTGGGATCAACTTTGATACCCTGGTCGCTCACAACATGACCCAAAAACTGTACTTCCTTCAACCAAAATTCGCACTTGGAGAATTTAGCGTAAAGTTTCTCTTGTCTTAAGAGTTCAAGCACTAATCGGAGGTGTTGCTCATGTTCTTCTTCGCTCTTAGAGTAGATGAGGATATCATCTATGAAGACGATAACAAACTTGTCCAAGTAAGGCTTGCAGACACGATTCATGAGGTCCATGAACACGGCAGGTGCATTTGTCAAACCGAATGGCATCACGAGGAACTCATAATGACCATAACGGGTTCTGAATGCAGTCTTCATCACGTCACTTTCCTTCACCCTCAACTGGTGATAGCCGGATCACAAATCGATCTTTGAATAAATGCTCGATCCTTGTAGTTGATCAAAAAGATCATCAATTCGCAGAAGAGGATACCGATTCTTGATTGTCAATTTGTTGAGCTCACGGTAGTCGATACACATACGAAAGGATCCATCCTTATTTTTCACAAACAGAACAGGTGCGCCCCAAGGCGAGAAACTTGGTTGGATAAACCCTCGATCTAACAGCTCTTGTAGTTGACTCTGTAATTCTTGCATCTCGGAAGGTGCGAGTCTATAAGGTGCGCGAGCTACAGGTGCAGCTCCTGGCACTAAATCAATCTAAAATTCTACGGCTCTCAGCGGTGGTAATCCAGGCAATTCCTCTGGGAAGACATCGGAAAATTCGTTCACAATTCGAACGTCGTTCACGCTCTTCACCTCAGTTTCTACCGCTTTCACATGTGCTAGGACAGCAAAGCATCCCTTCTTCATAATCTTTTGCGCTTTCACGCAACTAATGAGGTTCAACTTCGAGGTACATCTCTCTCCATAGATAACCGGTGGTTCGCCATCTCCTTATGGTATGCGAAGTGCTTTATCTCCACAGATAACATCGGCCTTTATCTTGCTCAACCAATCCATACCGACGATCACGTCAAAACTTCCCAGTTTGATAGGTATCAAATCAATTTCGAAATCTGCACCAGCTATGTTGATAATAGCTCCACAACTAATATGGTCAACCTTTTCAAGTTTTCCATTGGCGACCTCGACAAGCATACTTTCTTTTAACGGGACTAATGACCAATTAATCTTATCGCAAAAATGTCTACATACATAACTTCTATCCGCACCAGTATCAAACAAGACAGAAGCTAAAATATTGTTGATTTTTGAATATACCTGTCACCAAGTCGGGGTTATCGCGTGCATCCCTTGCATTAACATTAAAAGCTCTAGCACGCGGTGGTCTGCCATCCTTTCATTTGTTCGGGCACTCGTTTCTGAAATGGCCCGTCTGCCCGCATTCGTAACACTTTTTCGGCCCGTTGGTGTTCGGCCTCCCTGTCATCGTGGTAGTCTTGCAGTCTCTACCGATGTGCCCGCTCTTCTTGCACTTCTCACAAACAGCATTACAATACCCGGTGTGGTGCTTGTAGCACCTCTTGCATTGTGGTAGCGTGCCTTTGTAGTTCGGGTTGGAGTTATTGTTGTTGGGGTTGGGGTTGTTGTTGTTTTGCCTGAACCCTTCATGTCGCTTCGCCGGGTTATGGTCATAGTTTCTACCCCTGTTGTTGTTATTGTTGTTGTGGTTGTTGTGGTTGTTATCCCATTTCCTCTTTTCGCTACTACCAGCTTCAAACTTAGCCTTCTCAGGCTCATCAATAAGGATCTGATTCATGAGAGTATGCGCCATGCGCATTGCTTCGGGAACATTCGGTGGTTTGGATGAGGTGACATTTCCTTTGATGGACTTAGGGAGTCCCGAGAAGTATTTCTCCATGCGCTTGAATTCGGGGGTGACCATGGTCGGACACATAAGTGCCAACTCCAAAAACCTACGGTTGTAACTGTTAAGGTCGTTCCCTACGGCCTTTAACTGCATAAATTCGATTTCCATCTTCTGAATTTCGGTTCTTAGACAATACTCATCAATCATAGCACACTTAAACTCTTCCCAAGGCGTAGCATACGCCTCATCAATCCCTTTTGCTTGAGCTAACGTGTTCCACCACGTTTGCGGGCCGTCTGATAGCGTGCAAGATGCAAACTTCGTCTTATTGTCCTCCGAACAGTTGCTAACTCGGAATACTGATTCAAGTTTTTCGAACCATCTGGTGAGACCAACTGGTCCCTCGGTGCCGCTGAAGTTATGCGGTTTGCAGCTCTGGAATTCCTTGTATGTACACCCATTTTGAACGGGTGGGATAACTGGTGGTGGTGGCGGTGGAGCTTGGAGATTTCTTTCTGCTTGGGCTGCAGCGACCCGTTCGCTGATCATGTCCTCAATCTAGGGGGCGGTAGGTGTGGTTCTTCCATTAGCCATGGTATTCTAAACAAAAATTTTGACCCAAGTCAAAATCCAGCATGCAAGTAGTAGTAATACAGTATATAGTGACTAACATGGAATCAAAACATCACATGTTATTAAATAATGCATCTAGGTACAAATACCACAGAATCATCGTACAGCAATGTAAATAGAACATCGTGCAAGAATTAAATAACGCAAAGTTCCATTCATTAATAATAATAAGTTTCATACATCTGAATAAGTTCGTACAATACATATGAAATACATGAAACTATATCTAGATTACATCATGAAATCTAAATACAAAGTCCTACGGTGAAGGCGGGTGAACTGCTCCTCGAGCCAACTGCTCCTCGAGCTCAGTGACTCGAGCTCGGAGAGTCTCAACCTCCCTTATCAGTTCCTCGTTAGAGGGAGCTGGTGGGGCAGGCGGTGCAGGTGGGGCGGGTGGTGCGGGTGGTGCCGGTGGTGCTGATGTAGATGGTCCGGCTCCGGATGTAGACGGTACGTCCCTAGATGTAAGTGGTGCGTATCTGAATCTAGGTGGTACGGTTCCAGGAATAGTCAATACATAACGGGGAACCTTACGTATCTGTGGGTCGACAGGGTATGGCAGAACTCGTTTACGAGCAGTAACCCTACGTCGATCGCCAAAAGCATCAGTAAAAGCACGACCTCCATTCACCCCTGGAATGACGGTGCCGTCGGAACGGTACCGCTTCTTCAACGGGGTGGAGGGTGCCTGAATAGGTCTATCAGCAGGATCCTCATCATCACTGGAGTCGTCTGATGATGAAGAATCGGCGGATGATGAGTCATCCGAATCGTGTGGCGGTGACACTAGTGGCTGAGCTGGTAATCCAAAGCGTCCGAAGGCGGCCAACATCTGTCTGTGTCTGTCTGGAGGAATCACGACTAAACGTCCGTCGGGAGTGCGTCGGCAAGGCGTGCGCATGTGGTTACGAAACGGCCCTTCCCCGAACTCTGCGGGGATCTCAATACCACCAATGCGGGGCTGTGACCTCGAGGGTCCGGGAGCAGACACTGGGGCAGGTGCACTAGTACCAGCTCCGGAAGTAGAAGCGCCGGGATCACTAGTGGGTGTCGGGGCTGGTGTATCGGCAGTAGCAGCAGCAGGTGTAGCAGTAGGTAGGGCGACGGGGTCTGAGTCTGTACTGCCCGAAATGCCAGCAGGTGGAACATCCGACATCTGAACAAGGAAAAATAAATTTTCCATGTCAGTATGTCATAAAGCAAGCAAATAATAGGCCAACAGTTTAAATCATGTATAACAGTAACTAGCATGGCAATAACAGTAATTCGTATGAAAGTAGCATGCAATCGAAAGCAAGTAGCATCATGCAGTAGTGAAATCATGTAATAGCATATGGCATATAGCAGTAACAGTAAGCAGCAGCATGCAGCAAGTTCAGCAGAAACACGTAAACTAGCAAGTTGTAGATTAGTCCTATTAGTGAATCCTACTCGGGTCGGTCTTAGACTCACTAATGCAACCTAATTCCCTACAACCAATGCTCTGATACCAAATGTAATGCCCCGTACAGAACCATCGTGTACGAATCATCAACAACAGGATCATTACAAGGTTAAGTACTATATGCTGTAATTAAAGAAGTTGCATTCACGATAAAAAGGTGATGTCATAACCGACATCAAATGTTTTACATTTCAAAAGTATGCTTCACTAAGTAGAAGCAAATAAATAAGTGTACGTGACCCCAAAGGTCGTTACATAACATAGTTTCAAAAGTAAATAAGTTTGAATGCAAGATAAGTAGTCATGCGATAACAACTCTAAGCAGCGGGTTCTACAGCACGACAAGTAAGACAGCGGAAGCAACCTCAAGCACCTGAGAAATACATGCTTAAAAACATCAACACAAAGGTTGGTGAGCTATAGTTTAAGTATAACAGTAAGTAAGGTAGGCCACGAGATTTCAGTGCTACAAAGAGCGTTTCAAAACAGTATGATAAAGTATATGTTAACCGTGGGCACTTGGTAACTAACTTAACGTTTATACCCCCTGAAAGTACACTTAGCGAGTGCGTATGTTTACGAAGTATTAAACACTCGTTGACTGCTAGCGTGACTAGCCCGAGTGGGGATGTCAAACCCTATGGATCCATATCTAAGATTCGCGTTCACCGGTTCATAAACCAATGATTAAACGTTACCGAGCTAAAGGGAATGTTTCTGCCGTTATATAACCCACACATATATAAGTTTAAGTACTCGTGCCTAGTATGTAAAACATAAAATCCGCATGTATTCTCAGTTCCCAAAATAAGTTAAAGTAAAAAGGGAATGCTATAACTCACAATGATATGTAGCGGTAAAGTAGTAGTCGGGAAAGGTGTGCAAGTAAATGGTCCGAAGTCCTCAACCTAAGTCAAATAGTACTAAGTCAGTAAATCGTCTTAATAGGTTTAAAATTATGTAATTAAGGTCTTAAGGGTCATCATCATTCATCATCAAACAAAAGGCGTAAAGTAAGTTTCGTTTATGAAAGTAGTTTAAAACAAAGTCTGACTTCAGTCAGTCACCACGGCCTCTACCCTTACTGAATTAAGGTGAGACCAGTGGCCATGGCTCCGTATATGAGTCCCTTAAGTGTGGTAAAATTTACAGAAGCAAACTCGTCTTGGTTTGACCATGGCGACGGTCTAAGTGCGAGTAGGTCAGAAATTTCTGCACAACGTTAAAGGACATAGTGACGATCGGAGGGCCATAAATCCTAAACCGTAACTCGGATTAAGACGAGTCCTATATGAAAAGTTATCTACACGAACTGAGCTATCTGAAAATCAAGGTTACAGTAGCCCAGGTGTACTGGTCTGTTACAGAAACCAGAAAAACAGAAACTGTACACAGAAAACAGAAAAGTAAATGGACATAGTGACGCTCGGAGGGCCGTAGACTCTAAACCGTAACTCGGATTAAGACGAGTCTTATATGAAAAGTTATCTACTCGAAAATTTCTATCTAAAAATCAAGGTTAGAACAGCCCAGGTCTACTGGTCTGTTCCAGAATCATCAGGTCAGTAGGTTTTGGACAGAACAGTGAGTTTAAAAGGGTTCCGGTGGTCTTGGTGCTTGATGTTCATCATGGTTCTCATCCTTGATGCATATAGCTTCAAGTGTACAACTCATTGATGTATCTACATCATGTTAACCAAGTCTTGACCATCATAACCCATGTGCAAGTCTAAGACATGCAGCACAACTCACTTAAGAGTTGTATGAAGTTTGATGAACCAAAGTTACATCAAAGTCTTAGATCTAACACATACATGAACTATAAACTTGAAATTTAACTGACTAATCAAGATCATAAGTAGTAGAACATAGTTCTTAGTTTGATCTTGAAGATCCAAGACTCAAAAGTCTAGATCCAAAGTTATATTTAAAGAAAACTAGTTTGTGTGTTCTTGAACTTTCAAAGTTAACTTAATTTGTTCAAGAGATATGAGATCAAGACTAACTTGTAGTACTTGACCATATAAAATAACTACATGAAATTAAAGTGTATAAAATAAAGAAACAAGTTAATTAAACAAGTAATTAGTTCAAGGGTTGCTCATACTTTAAAGATTTAACCAAAGTTGATCTTTAAGTAAAGTAAACTTTAAGTTTACTTCCATGACTTACAAGTATGATTTCAACAACAAGAACTTTATAATCTTTGAAACTTTATATGTAGAACCTAAACTAGAGAGTTTAGTTCTTGATTGTTCTTGTTAAAACAAGATAAAAGATGAATCAAACTAGAAAGTTAGATTCTTGAAACATGTAAGTAAATAACAACAATTAACAAGACAAGTAACATTAACAACAAAGAACAACAAATGATGATGATGATTTGCATGTATGTATAAGGTTTTAAGAAGAAAAGAAGAAGAGAAAACGATGTTCAAAATACTTACAAGAAAGAGAGAAAAGAGAGAAAATGGTTGAGAGAAAATGAGAAGTATGTGTGTGTTTGAAATGAGAAGAGTAATGCAAGTAAACAAGTAATGTAAAAAAAAGATTTGAACTCCTTTGGTGCCCCTCTAGGCCACGGTTTGCTGCAGTATTTTGGGGGGGGGGGGGGGGAGTTTGTTTTTTGGTTACTAGAATGTAAAGATGACAAAAGTTGGATATTAAGGGTGCATGCATGGGGAAGGTGTGCAACTAGATTCCAAGTCTCCTTTAACTAACTAGTTCATGAACTAATTGATACTTACAAGTGAAAGAGTGGGCTAAAGGGTCCATTAATAATGTAGGGTGGGCTTGGAAGTCCAATAACATGAGTCCATTACACTAACAAAGCCCAAGTTCAAATAAATCACAAGTTAAACCAATTAAAGCCCAAGTAACTAACTAATACCCTTAGTTAATTAAAATGATTAATAAATTTAATCATGAATGTAAATAATATCTAAAAATATTATTCGTGAAAGTTCCGGGTGTCACAAAGACGTTTCGGGCTCTTAAAAGTCAAGTACGGGCAATCAAGGCAACATGTAAATGTAATAACATACATTCGTTTAATCATACGTATTAATAATAGTAATTATTAATAAATAAATGTTGGAAATTCTAGGGTCGTTACAGGTCGAAAACTTGTACTTTGTACAAAAGTCGTAAAACAGCCGATGTGGGCCCGGTGTCGTAAAACTCATTTTATTATTGAAACGTGTTAGTTTTAACTATTATTAAATGTTGGGAAAACCGTTTCGTCTAAAAGTGTCGGGAAGTGATAGATCTTTAACGCAAAAAACGTAAAACCCGGACAGAAGCTGAATGGCCTTGTGCGCGCCGCGCACAAGGAGGGTTGCGCGCCGCGCACCTTACCTGTATAAAAAAAAAATTAAATTTATTCCGCATTTTTGGTTGGACAACGGGTTGGGTTGTTACAACAAGTTTATCACCATAGTGAAGAAGGCAAAAGGCAGGGCATGAGTTTACAAGTTCACGGACTGGATGTTAATTTATTATTTTATTTTGCTATTAATATTAGAGTTCTAATTTAATGTTTTAATAAGTAGTAGTCAGTTATTTAAGGAGTCCCAGAGTTTGAAATTATTTACAAGGTCGATTGGGAGATCAACCAAACTTATGAGCTAGCCATCTTGGAAAATGGGATTGATCCACTCATAAACTTATTCATCATGCACAACTATGTTTTTAACATATTAACAATGTTACATCCTTTTGATCAGTAAATCCACCTTTATGTATCTTTCTCCTTTCTGAATCACATGGCCACAATACAAATCCACTACCACTTGTCTTCAATTAATTTATTCTTCCTTTTTCCAATTAACGAATCAAAACACCAACTATTAATCTATAGACACTTATAATAATACTTTTTCTATTTTCTGATTCAATCAATGAATATTATTATTATTTAGTTTTGTTTTCTGTTAAACTTATCTATCAAACTATCTACTTTACCTATATATAATATAATATATAAACAAATGATAAGCACACACATACAACAAAAACAAATAAGTTTCACGGATTGTAATAGGGTTACTGTGCTTCTTTTTGACTTCACCATAAAACAATTGATATAGATGTAATATATATATACATATACGATATGAGTACATAAACATCTCATTCCCTTTGATAATTTCACAACATCACCACCCTTATTTGAGAAGCTCGACAACCATGCCACCTTTGGCCACCCCAACCATTACATCTCTTTAAGACCATCATAAACATCACCTATGATCGAACACCATTATGTGATACTGCTGTTTGTCATCACCAAACTAAACACCCTTATTGTAGTGAGCTATTTTTAGGCCAAGCATCACCACCTGAACATATTATTCTGCTACAAATCGACTTCTATCTGCAACCTTGTTGCTCCTTATTCGAACACCCTCAACCTTAAATACATCATCCTCTACATATCGTCAACTGTTCTGCTCAATACCATAACCTCATGAACAAATCAACTTACTGCTATAATTTTTCCTCAAACAATACCAAAACCAAACCAAACCCAACCCAACCCATTTGACTGTTTGTTACTGCTGCCACCACCTTGAACCCATTACCTCCATTTGATCACCACCTGCGTTTTTTTCTTACCTGCTTCTTCCTGTTCTTTCTTCTTGAACCATAACCCGCCACCATCAATATATTAGGAAATCGAATTCTGGAACAATAACAACAACATAACTGTCACCAATCATCAGAAATTATAAACAATAACAGATTTATAATTAAATGATTCATGATCATCTTCGTTTAAACATTCAAGATTTTTTTGATCTCAGAAGTAAAACAATGATTTCAGAATAAATTACACTCAGATTACGATTCCTCCTCATTCATTCAAGCTATGTGATGCTTTAACCCGATCTGAAATTAATCAAAGTTTTCAGATTTCAAAGTAAATAAATAAAACTTTTCGGTCAATTTTTCAATTCATAAACTGAAACGATTATGAGTGCTCTATGAAAGATCCTAAACACTTTTCGTGAAGAAATTTATACCAGATACGCTTGGAGTTCAATTTTTGAATTTCAATTTCATCATCACCATCGCCTCGGTTCATAACAAAAATTGAGTTGTTGTTGTTCTGGATCTTGATTCCCTTCACAGAAATTTCTTAAACTTAAGTTTAGGAAATGAATCCAGTTGAATAGGTGACATGGATTTCTGGAGGTTGATCTTGGGGAAAATTTAGGGATCAAGTGAATTGGGGAAAATGAATTGTGCCGAGAAACATAATAGAACCAGATGATTTAAGGATGCCATTGAACTGTTTACGGGCTGAAACTCTTTAAGGCCCAACAAATTGGTAACTAATGGACTATACTAACTGAATACTATTTTGGGCTTAACAACTCGGGCCTTGACATGAAAATCCAACGGGTTCTGTTCCTGGTTCGATATCCATACAAAAACACACAAATTATTTAAGGTATAAATATTAATATTGTTATTCTTATCATTTTTATGATTAAATGTTATTAAAAGTGTTAAGATAAAGATTAAGATATGAAGATAAGACTAAATTATGATTTTAAATATGATTAAGTTTAAAAATGGTATGATTTTATGATATATGATTATGATTATGAGGATGATAATGATCATGATAATATGGTAATATGATGATGATAAATTGATAATGATGATTGGAAATATGATGATGATAGTTTAAGTTAAGGATATATATGATGAAGGAAACTGTTTCATATGTTAAATAATCGAATGATTTAAAACAAAAACAAACTAGTGGTTTGGGCAAGTGTATCGGGTTAGCGGGAGGTCGCGGGTTCAAACCCGGGCTTGGGCATTCTTTTATTTTAAGGGCTACATCTTTGTGGTAGTTAATTATTTATTTATTTAATTATTATTATTATTATCATTATTATTATTATTATTACAACTATTTATTATTATTATTATTATTATTATTATTATTATTATTATTATTATTATTATTATTATTATTATTTTATTATTATTATTATTACTACTACTACTAATATCATTATTATTATTATTATTATTATTATTATTATTATTATTATTATTATTATTATTATTATTATTATTATTATTATTATCCTTAACTTAGTATTATTACAATTATTAATTTTTGCAAACATAAGATATTTATATAAAAATATATTTATGTATACTAAAATTACATAATATTATGTTTTAACTAATATAATCTTATTTATATTGATATAACGTTAATTAAAGCATACATCAAATAAGCATTATGATATAGTATAGATATTAATAAAATTATATATGAATATTAATCTTAATACATAACTAAATATATATAAAGTTGTTCGATTACCATTATATGTGTTAACATATATACAATTGATATAGGTTCGTGAATTCGAGGCCAACCCTGCATTGTTCAGTTTCATCGTATGAATATTTTTACTACAAAATATCGTATCGTGAGTTTCATTTGCTCCTTTTTTAAATGCTTTTACAATATATATTTTTGGGACTGAGAATACATGCGCTGTTTTTATAAATGTTTGATGAAATAGACACAAGTACTCAAAAATTACATTCTATGGTTGGATTATCGAAATCGAATATCACACCTTTTTAGCTTGGTAGCCTAAGAATTAGGGAACAGTATCCCTAATTGACGCGAATTCTAAAGATAGATCTATGGGCCTAACAAACCCCATCCGAGGTACGGATGCTTTAGTACTTCGACTTTTATTATACAGGCGAGAGGATTCTGTTTTGGGGATATTCTATATGCATCTTATTAAGGTCTGTTACCAGGTGTTCACCATATGAATGATTTTACCTTTATGTAGACGAGAGGATTCTGCTATTGGAATTATGTTTATAAATATGAAAATATTGTGGTATATTATATTATTGGAAATGATTAATTATGATAAACTAATGAACTCACCAACCTTTTTGTTGACACTTTAAAGCATGTTTATTCTCAGGTATGAAAGAAATCTTCCGTTGTGCATTTGCTCATTTTAGAGATATTACTTGGAGTCATTCATGACATATTTCAAAAGATGTTGCATTCGAGTCATTGAGTTCATCAAGATTATTATGTAGTCATTGATAGTTTGATATATTATGAAATGGTATGCATGCCTGTCAACTTTTGATGTAAATAGAAGTTTACCTTTTAAAAACGAATGCAATATTTGTAAAATGTATCATATAGAGGTCAAATACCTCGTAATGAAATTAACTATTGAGAATCGTTTATAATCTATATGAACGGGTCCTTTCAGTTGGTATCAGGGCGGTGGTCTTAGCGAACCAGGTCTTGCATTAGTGTGTCTAACTGATAGTTGTTTAGATGCATTAGTGGGTCTGGACTTCGACCGAGTCTGCATGTCAAAAGTTTTGCTTATCATTTTGTGTCGAAAATTACCTACTTATCATTCTTAGGAAATCACTTGCTTATCATTCTTAGTCTAGACGCATCTTACTGCATTGATTGCATGAATAGTGTATAGACAAAATTCATATCTTAGCGTATATGCTAATTCATATCTTAGCGTATCTGTTACTGTAAAGTTTGCCTGACATATTCCGTAAATTCCTCCATAATCTACGAAATCTTTTGTTCTATATATATAGATATTCTATGTAATTAGAATACCATCTGATAGCCGAAAATCATTTCATATCAAAAATCCTTTATTCAATCGTACGAAATGGAACTCGTCACTATTTTAAGTTCTTCGGAATCCGATAGCTATTCCGATAAGGATGTTCATCTAAGCTCCGAAAGCAGCGTCACCGGAATGAATCAACCAATTAGCCATCATCTATTCTGGATAAATTGGGGATGGGTTCGTAGTCGACTTAATCAACGGAGACAAGAAGAAGGTGATCCCTTCCACCCATCTTATTGCCCTCTTGGCAATGAATCTTTATTGAACTCAACGACTTGAATGCAACGTCTTTTGAAATATTCCATGAATGATTCCAAGTAATATCTTTAAAATGAGCAAATGTACAGCGGAAGATTTCTTTCAATCCTGAGAATAAACATGCTTTAAATTGTCAACCAAAAGGTTGGTGAGTTCATTTGTTTATCGTAATCAATCATTTTCCACAATTTTAATAGACCACAAGATTTCATTTTCATATTACACATAACCTGTGTAATAAAATAGTATGCATAACCTGCGAATTAAATTTCATTCATATGGTGAACACCTGGTAACCGACATTAACAAATGCATCTAGAATATCCCCAAATATACAGGTACACTCATCTGTATATAAAATCGAAGTACTAAAGCATCCATAACCTGGATGGGGTTTGTTAGGCCCAATAGATCTATCTTTAGGATTCGCGTCAATTTGGGGGCCTGTTCCCAAATTCTTAGGCTACCAAGCTAAAAAGGGTGATAACCGGTATAATAATTCAACCATAGAATATAGTTTCAAGTACTCGTGTCTATTTCGTAAAACAGTTATAAAAGCAGCGCATGTATTCTCGGTCCCCAAATATATATTGCAAAAGCATTTAAAAAGGGAGCAAATGAAACTCACAATACTGTATTTCGTAGCAGTTGTGCATATGATGGCACTGACAAGTATAGGGTTGACCTCGGATTCACGAACCTATATTAAGTATATATATATATATATATATATATATATATATATATATATATATATATATATATATATATATATATATATATATATATATATATATATATATATATATATATATATATATATATATATATATATTCATAGATTGGTCAATATCTGTCTAACAATTTAGGTCAGGTTATAGTGTATCACAATCCTAATGCTCGAGATTATCATGCACAAGTCAACAAAAGTCAACTTGACCCAAAATGACTTTCAAAATCTATGCATGATTATTATATAGTTTAAACATAGTCGTTTTATATATTTAAATATTTTTAACAAATTTTATTAGAGTAAATAATATAATTCATTTATTAAAAATAAAATTTTATATTAAAAATATACTTTTATATATCTTAAGTAATAAAATTTATAAAGTTCATTTAATATCATAAAAATAATATGATAGGTATTATTAATGTAATTATATCACACATAGTAAAATATCTTTGTATCACATATTTATTTGATAAATAATATCGATAATAACAATAGTAAGTAAAAGTTGTATTATTTTGTAATAATAATTATTATTATTAATAAAAATAACAATATTTATATTTACTAAAAATGATATCATGATAAAATGATAATTAATAATAATACTAAAATGATATAAATAATGATATTTTATAATAACAATGATATTTAAAAAAAAAATTTTAGTAAAAATGATAGTTTCAATATTAGTAATACTTTTAATAATAATAATAATATTGATAAAAATAATGAAAATGATATTTTTATCTAAATCAATAACTTATAATATTTTAATTTTATCATGATACTTATACTCGTTATTTCCTAATCGATTCGTTTAATAGCTTTTAGTACTCTTTTATATCGCATTCACAATAATGATAATAGTAGTAATCATAATAATTAGATGTTACTAATATTAGTTTTATTTATAATAATACTAATAATAATAAATATTATAATAATATTAATGATAATACTAATAACTATTTTAATGATAATAATAATACTAATTATAATTCTTAACGATGATAGTAATAATAATAACAATTTTAATGATAATACCTTTTATTAATAACGATAATGATAATGATAATAATAATAATAATAATAATAATAATAATAATAATAATAATAATAATAATAATAATAATAATAATAATAATAATAATAATAATAATAATAATAATAATAATAATATTAATAATTAGATTATAACGACGATAATAACGATGATAGTAATAATAATAATATTCATTTTAACAATAATACATAAAATCAATAATACATAAAATCGTAGATAATCTAATTGACTATAACTTCTAATCCGTCCATCGAAATCATTCGATATCTAAATGAAAAGTTCTTAATTTTTCGTTAGCTTTCCAACGACATACATATCATATACCTTATCTCAGTAGCATGTGTATCTAATTCAGGATTCAACATAACATATCTAACGACAATATCAAACGTACAAGCATGCATAATCCTATATACTCGAACACTAGTCAGGGATACACTATCAATATATAAAAGTTAAGTTATGAATGCTCACGTATCAATATTGAGATTCAATATTGCAGGAAAAATGTAGACGCAACGGAGATGATAAACACTAGGTTGACCTCACGAGCATACCCTCGAACATTACCCATAACCTCCAAAGCTATAACCCATAATTTCCATAGCCCTATCCCGCTCATAAAATCCGTTTTGAAAACACGCGAGCAGAACCTCGTCGTAGTATTTTATGTATAATACTAATAATATCACTCCTAATACTACTAATACTAATAATAATAAGATTAATATTAATAATCTTAATATTAATAATAATAATATACATAATAATAATAGCATAAGTATATTACAGAGAGATAGATGAATGATGATTTATGTGTGTGTGCGTACAGAATGAACTCGATCGAAATTTAAGGACTTGGCCTCACCTCACTAGCCATGCGATCGCATGGTTTATGTGCCTTGGGGCCATGCGATCGCATGGTCTCCTTGGCCAGCTCATGATTCCCCAATTAAAACTGCCGACACTTGTTTTTAATTTTATATATATATATATATATATATATATATATATATATATATATATATATATATATATATATATATATATATATATATATATATATATATATATATATATATATATATATAATCTAGGTAATTATTTATATAATATATTATATTTACGAGCATGGTAAAAATGTAATTTTTATGCTAATGACATGGACGTTGTCACTCGACTCGTGTCATGATTTCAGTTTCTCAAACGGCTTTTCGTACACTCAGAAAACTAGTCCTTTATGTTACGCAACGTGTACCTATTATCAATAACTAGACTTAATCATCTATAATCTATATTATCCAAAGTATAATCTCTTCATCTGAGTGTTGTGGTCATTTGCTTCTATAAATCAATGTTTCGTTGTTTATTAAAATACGTTTACTAATATCAAAACGTTTTATATTTAAATTATACATTAACGCATTGTAATATATATATATATATATATATATATATATATATATATATTCTTATAAAAAATATAATTTTTTATATCTTATATATAATTGAAATATCTATCTAATTATATTTCAAAGTTCAAAACGTGTAAGTAATAGAAAAAATATTATGTCGTATCACGTTTACGTTTTTGAAAATATATATATATATATATATATATATATATATATATATATATATATATATATATATATATATATATATATATATATATATATATATATATATATATATATATATAATTTATGATACAAAGCTTTAATTAAGTTCTTTAAAACTTATGAACAAATTATCTTATAAAACGTTATACTAATAAAGTTTTTTTTAAACCAAAAAAATGTTTTTGTACGTTTGAAACAATATTAAATAAATATTAAACCTTTGTTTTCCAAAACTAGGTATATTTAAGAATCATTTTACTAAAAAGGTTATAATAGAAGAAGTTGTTATATCGTAAACCGTTTTAGAAAAGTAAGATTAAATATACTCTTAATAGGTTTCAAGTTTTTAAATTAACGTTTATTGATGAAACGTGAAATAAAATCCAAAGGTTAAATAAACATATGAAATCATCTTAATGTAAAATGTCGATATCCAACGTCTAAGTTATTTACACTCCACGTTCCAACTTTAAGATGAAAGTTAAAATAGTTATCTTATTAAAATCACGAGGAAAATGTTGTAAAGCATAAATTGAAAATCAAATAGGAATCTCCACTAACTCTTGTCTAGTTCCCGTTAATTGATACTTTTGTTCTTACTTGCAATTCACTTTACCAATTATTCCGAATACCGTTAAAAGGAAAATTTTCCTAAATCAAAGTGGACCTCTCAACAGAGACTCTTAATCATAATTCAATGTATATGATAATTCAATCATTTGATATTATCTTCTAATTCCATCAATAAACATATTAAAACAAAAACGTTCATGTAAAGTTTTATACGTTTAATACTTTGTTAACGTTTTCCAATTTATATAACTATATATTATAATACATATCTATACACATAATAGTTCGTGAATCGTCGAGCATAGTCAATGGGTAATTGAATACATAAACATAGTTCAAAGTTTTTGAGATTCCAACATTATAGATTTTGCTTATCGTGTCGAAATAATATAAAGATAAAGTTTAAATTTGGTCGAAAATTTCCGGGTTGTCACAGTAGATCCTCCTGGTGAGTCACCCTCAGAATCACCCCCAATTGCTCCTAGTGATAGTCCTGTTCCCCAACCTATTGAGTCTGATCCCGATTCTGATTCTGATTTACCCATTGTTCTTCCAAAAGGTAAACGACTTATCATATTGCTTCTTTTGTCTCTTATGATAATTTGTCTGTGGCCTCCCGTTCCCTGGTTGCTACCTTTGATTCCATCTCTATTCCAAAGACCATTGGAGAAGCATTGGCTCATTCTGGGTGGCGTATCGCTATGATCGAGGAAATAAATGCTACTGATCGTAATGGCACATGGACATTAGTAGATCTACCAGTTTCTAAAAAGGCAATTGGGTGTACGTGGGTCTTCACAGTGAAGGTAAATCCAGATGGATCCTTGGCACGCTTGAAAGCTCGATTAGTGGCCAAAGGCTATGCTCAAACATATGGGTTAGATTATTCTAAGACATTTTCTCCTGTTGCTAAACTCACATCTGTCAGATTATTTGTTTCTTTAGCAGCTATGTATCAGTGGACTCACATAGTTGTATATTTGCAATCTATATTTTCGATAATATTTTACTCGTATTTGTTTATAGTGTACATATATAAGGATATGTAAATGTAAACACATATATTTAAGTAAATATGTATATATGTATTTCGGGTGGTAAATGGATATATCCATGGATGAAAAATTATCATCCATACCCGATCCACTAATTTTTCACATCATTCATCTCCATATCCATATCCATTTAGATGGATATCCGATGGATCAGACATCAATTGTCATCCTTAGTCTTAATGTTTGTGCAAAAAATTTGAAAAAAAAACGAAAAAAACAATTTACTTCTCCTTTCCCAAAAAAGGGCATCCCTCTTGATTATGAGCGCGCGCGCGCACACACACACACACACATACATATATATATATGTATATATATATATATATATATATATATATATATATATATATATATATATATGTATATATATATATGTGTATATATATATATATATGTGTATGTATATATATATATATATATATATATATATATATATATATATATATATATATATAGGGGCATGATCAATGGGGAAGTAACCAATCGGGGGGAAGCAAATATTTTTTTTCGTTTTTTTTGAAATTTTTTTTTCCGGCATCAAGATCACACGAAAATATGAACATTTAGAAGAGACACTTCGTGATGAATTTTATTATTTAGGCGGGAAAACGATCGACAAAAATAACATTCAAGATAATATTGTTCGTGAAGAATATGAACGTTTTTTTTTCCATGTTTTGTGAAGTAAAATTTAGCCCGATTTAGAGTTTAGGGTTTAGGGTTTAGGGTTTAGGGTTTGGTGTTTTGGGTTTATTCCATAAATCCAAAACACCAAACCCTAAACCCTAAACTCTAAACCATTCGTGTTAAAAACTCAATCTAAATCCTAAATCTAAACCCTAAATATAAACCCTAAACCCTAAATTTCTAAACCCTAATATCTAAACCCTATAAACCCTAATATCTAAACCCCAATAGCTAAAACCTCAACATACGCTCGAAAAACACGATAATTGTTATATATTACTTCTTCGAGCGTTTTCCCGCCAAAATAAAAACATTTATCACAAAGTGTCTCTACTAAATGTTCATATTTTCATCCCATCTATAATGTTCGTGAACAAAGTTTTTTCAAAAAACGAAAAGAAAAAAAAGGTTTTGCTTCCCCCCGCTTCCCCCCGATTGGTTATTTCCCTCTTGATCCTACCACTATATATATATATATATATATATATATATATATATATATATATATATATATATATATATATACAACAACAACGATACACAATCTCGCATATGCGAGGTATGGGGGAGGTGACATGTAGACAATCCTTCCTCTACCTTAGAACAACTTATCTTCTATTCTAGGGTAGAGGAAAGATTGTCTACATCTCACCTCCCCATATCTTACATCCTCATATCTCGCATATGCGGGATTGAGTATTGGTGTTGTATATTTATATAGGTATATGTATGCGTGTGTGTATATATATATATATATATATATATATATATATATATATATATATATATATATATATATATATATAGTCATGATCAAGAGGGAATCATTTTTTTAGGGGGAATGGGGAAGTAAATTTTTTATTTTTATTTTTTGGTTTTTTTTTTCAAACGTTTAGATCACATGAAATTATGAACATTTAAAAAAGATACTTTGTGATAAATGTTATTATTTTGGAGGAAAAACGTTCGAAGAAATAAATGATAACCTGCATCATGGGTAATGTTTTAATTAGAGTTTTTTTTCATCGTTTTTTTCATCTTATATGAAGTTTTTTTTTTCTTCAAAATTTAGCTCGATTTAGAGTTTAGGGTTTAGTGGCAGACAAGGGCCCTAGTCCCTCCAAAAGTTTCAATAAGTAATGGTATAAATGGTATTTGTAGCCTTTGAGTTACAGACGTTTGAGATTTTGAATCAACTAAATCAGAGTTCGTAAGAAGAAGATATGACGAAAATGGTGAAGTCGCGCAGATTATTGTTTTCATCAACAATATAGTTCATTTTTTCATATCTCTCGACCGTTTTTACCTTGAAATCAATTTTAAACTAAAGTTTAAGAAGTTAACTTAGATGATGTACAATTAGGATCGATATTGTCGCCTAAATGTGTATAAAATATGCAATTTGGTCCACAAAAGTTAACGTTTTTTTCTCTGTTTAAATTTGGTCGGAAATTTCCGGGTCGTCACAGTACCTACCCGTTAAACAAATTTCGTCCCGAAATTTGATCGAGTTCGTCATGGCTAACAATAATATCACACATTAAATAAAATATGGCCCCTAATGTTTAAGTTCGCTTACGGTGACATCTAAAAGTGGGGTGGGGACAAACGCCCCATTAAATATGATCGGAACTTTCATTAAAAAATTCTACATCAATACAACCCGAGGCGAAAGCCTTATTTAGTGATATCGAGATTAGTCTAATGATGCAACTTTTCAAACTAATGAATCCAAAAGATGCAATGCTCCAATCAAATATCAACAATTCACAGTCAAAAGTTAACATATAATAATCAACTAATACGATTTTCAAATTTCCATTACAAATTACAACCTACAGTTAAACCACGACATAATATCAGAGCTCACATAAAAACCCCAAATCGCCATGAAACTTATTTAATTTTAATTATTTATTAAACCCTAAAAAGGCTAAAAACGTAAAATAAGTTAAACTAGCCTGTAATCGCACCCACACTTCTTACAATGCACCAGACGAACCACCATTCGACATCATCTTCTTAAACTCTTCAAAATTAACAAAACCATCACCATCGGAATCAACAGACTTAATCATCTTCATACAATCATCAACCGTACACTTCTCACCCAATTTAGTCAAGATCTGATGCAACTCAGTCGACGAAATCAATCCGTTTTTGTTCAAATCGTAATGATCAAACGCATCATGAAGCTCCTTCATTCCACCATCTTCATCGCCGTTGTCGGATTTACAGAATCCGGTGAACTCCTCTAGGTTAATGAAACCGTCACGATCAGTATCAATGTTCGACATCATTTGTTTGATTTGTTCGTCGGAAATTTCATCGGATCCTAGCGCTTTCATGACGTGGACTAACTCGTCGCCGGAGATCTTTCCGTCTCCGTTTGCGTCGAAACGGTTGAATACTTTTTTGATTTCGTCGGAGTTAGTTAAGCAGACGGATGGTGACGTCATATTGGTGGTGTTGCTGGGGGTATGTGACGTCATATTTTTGGATTTGGATAAAATTAATTGAATTGGATGAGTGAAAAGGGGAAAGAAGGAAGATATAGAAGATGAAGACGCGTAATACGACGCGTTGGGGAATATTAATGACTTTGATTTGAAGTTTGGTCTTTCTTTTTTTGTAATTTATACATCTTATTTTAAATTTTTTTTTTTTTTTTTTAAATAAGGAGTATCATCATCATCATCATCATCATTTAGTTAAAAACACGAGAGGTAAATACCTATAAAAGAATTGACGGTATAGTTTCAAAGCAAAGCTAAGAGAAATAAAAAGGGATGTGATACTCATATACCAGTTTTTGATTTATACATATTTTTTTTCTTAAATTTATCTAAGGACTTGCACTTCTATTATTGTAAGCAGAGTGTTGTAAATCTCCCGAGATCTCGTTTTTAAAAGGCAACTGAGACGAGATGTTCTTCTCCCGTGATTTCTCGGTCAACGGGGTCAAATTTAGTCAAAGCCACGATTTCTCGAATTTTTTTGCTAATTTGTAAGTTTTTCCTGTAAATTCGTAATTTCTAACATTTTCTCGCTCATTTCTCTAATATTTTTGTAAGATCTCGTAAAAACGTATATAAATATACATATATTTATGTTTTTATGTATATTTTTATTAAAAAAACTATAAAATCAACGTAAGTCAACGTCCGAGATCTCCCCGAGATTATTCCGAGATGCCGAGATCTCCCTAAAAAAGTCCAAACGAAATCTCCCCGAGATCCGAATTCTCCAACCTTGATTGTAAGTAAGGACATAATAGTTAATTAGGTGTGTATGGATCAATATTGAGTGTGTGAGTATCATTCCCTAAGTAAAAAAGCTTCGTTAGCCCCTTTTGAAGGTGTGATTGATTTTTTTGCTTTTAGAGCTCGTTTTGATTTTATTTTTTGTTTCGGTGGTTATTGTGTTGCTTTTTATGTTAGACAATGAAACTTCGTAACAATCACTTTATTATTATTCAATATTTATAGAGTACAGAAATTCTAACACTACGTAGAAACCCTAGCAGATCGTAAGCCCATAATACATATTGAATTCGGGCCAAATAGATTTGCTAATACTCCCCTACAGTCTGAATAGCACGAAATCGCTAAAAGTTCGAATTGAAAGCAGGGGCGGATCCATATAGGGTCAACCGGGGGGAGTTGAATCCAATGGCCCTATTATATTTAACGTTAATACTTAGCTATTAGACGTTATAGCACTGGCCCAAGAAGCAAAATGCTCCCAGGGGCCCAAGCAAAGTCATAACTTATAACAACGATTAATTCCAACTGTATTAATTAATTCCAATTGGAAATCATAACTTTGTAATTGTCTCTTAGCGTCTTACTAGGGACCGTTTTTTATATATAATCATTCTTTGGCTGTGTTAAAAAAAAAATATATGGAGTTGGAAATAGGGAGGAAAATATACGAAACTGTCGATGTGGCCTGTGGGACTAAGGTCCCTATCTATCTCAAAAACTTCATTAATATTATCTCAATTTTCTTAAAGACCATGTGTTTTTTACTTGGATTAGTTTTTCCAAACCAAAACTTTTATTAACATTGATCAATTATTCTTTGACCCATCCTCACTCATTCTCTCTTTTAATGTTAACCAACATCGATCAATTAATTATTAAACCACACTCACTCATTTCTATTTTAGTTGTCAATTTTAACCTCTTCCGAACGAGAATAAACATAAAATAAGAAAATATGATACTAAAAGTGACATATTAATATATACATTCAACATTTAGATGTTCAATTGTGATTGATTTTGAAAGTACTACACTAACATTTAACATTGATGTATACATAGTATAACAAATAGTTGTTTAGATGTAAACTTAAAAAATAAAAATGAAAGAAGAATATGATCGATTAACATAAAACACATTCATTATACATTAAAGTTTATTAATGGACATCATTTTTTATGATTTCGACATAACCTAATCCGTTTTATCATACATAGCCCGACTCGTTTTGTCATTGGCGTTAAGCAAAGTAATGCCCCCAGTGATAGTATTCTCTGGATCCGCCACTGACTGGAAGAGAACTTTAAATACAAAATAAGGAAATAAAAATTTCTTCTTCTTTTTTTTCTCTTGTTTGATGCACCGAATAGGCAGATATTCGCGAATGTGGTTGCATAATGTTTGACTGCGTATTCCTTTTCCATAGCGTTATTTCTTTTCTTTTACGCCGTTGCTTGCTTTGCCTAAGGATTGAGCAGGGCTTGAGCATAGAACTTTAGTCGACGATAACAGTCATCTTCAACGCTGCAAAAGAGAGTTTATTTTTTTTATTTTTTTTTTTATATTCCTCTTTTTTCGAAGTTTGAAACCAACTCAAGATAGGCGACTCATCCCCACGCCGATTAATTATTTTTCTAATTATCTTAACATTTAACAATTAATTATTAAATTAAACAATATACTAAAAGTAAACTAAAAGTAATAAGTAAATAGAAATCCAGGGTGTAGGAGAAGGTGCAGTGGATAATAGATTGCTAAGATAGCCTTTTAATTTTCTTAGATTTACGGGTATTGATGGTTGAGAGTAGTGAGGCAAAAAGAAAGAAAATAGAAAGATGACCACTTGAAGTCACGTGGTTATGCGGCTGTGATGTTAACAAAGAAAGAGGATATTAAAAATAAAATAAAATCAAGAGCAATAGGTGGATGCAACTAACAAGAATGTTCCGATGCTTTTTTATTCGATGAAAGATAGTGAGACTAAAAAGGAGATGATGATAGGGAGATGACGGGTGGTATAGAATCAGCGGCTCAAGGCGGTCTATTAGGTCTCAAGATCATACCTCTCTGATACCATGTTAGATATTGGCTAATATTTTGGTGCATTGTTTTGTGCTTAGTTTGGCCCATCGTTTGGCTTGCGTAGTTGTTTGCTTTATGATTCGTCAGTTTGGTTAGGTGGTTGGTTTTTGTCATGGTCAGATTCTGTGTTCCCAGTTTATTTAGGTTGGTTCGGTGAGGCTCGCCTGTAGACATCCTATAGGCTTGGTAGGTTTTAGCTTAGCTATATAGTTACGAGCTTGTCGTTTCCTATTCTTTGTAGCTTTTATTGGTTTTTTCAATCGTTGATGAAAATTCCTTTGTCATACATGTTTGTTTTTTTTTTTTTTTTTTACCTTAAAAAAACCACGATTCTTAATCAATACAATTACAATTTACCCTTACACTGAAATCATGAGTTTTGTAAAACGAAAGGAAATGATAACAAATGAAATAAACAATTAATTGGTCAGCCCGCTACGTTGAGCTCAATTACTTTATCAACTGACATAGCTTTTAAAAAAAGAATAAAGCCCTCATGAATCAAACTTGGGACACTTAATTGTCAAAGATGGATTTCGATCACTCAGCCAACTGCGCTTTTGTTATATTATGGAAGCTAATTGTATTTATCCACTTAAAAAGAGAAAGCGGAAGTTAAGGTTGATTAGAAAGGAAGATAAACTAAGTGTATGATGACGAAGATTGTGATGATGGTGATGATGGTGATGATGATGATGAATGTGTGTTTATAGGAGAAGTATATGATGAAGAGGAAGAGGGATCCTTTGTCGAAGGACAAGGAAAAGAGGTCTATCATAAGTTGGATTCCTGGAAATTATCTAGAAGAATGTAGGATACACTACTGAAGGAGAGTTTTGTCAAGCTGGTATGATATATTTATTTAAAAAATGATAATTGACTTTTTGGAAAGCTAGCTACTATTTATATGATCACATCATATGATATCCACGATTTAACTGCTTTATATAAATTTATTTGCAAAAGTATGTCAAATTAGAAGATATAGATAACTCAAAAAGATGTTAAAAATATAAGCTAAAGTGTCATGAATATTATTCTTATTGGTTAAAGAATTTTCATTGTTGAATCTAAGTGTATTGTTTTGTCATCATCAAATATGAAGAAATTGTTATTTTTTTCTACTAAAAATACGAAAACTGTTTGAAATTGAGACATTTTCAAAAAGAAAATGTCGTCAAACAAGAGTTACAAATGCAAAAAAATGGATTAAAGCTCGTACCTAGAAAACTATAGTTTATTTGTATTAACATGCACACAACCTTAGCTTATTAGTAAAAAACGGGAGTGGTGGTGCTTCGTGTTGCTCGAAAGAGGAAAAGAAGGTCGGAAAAAGCAGAAAGATAAAAATCGAGGAAGTCAAATTATTTAAAGATATGTATCACTGTATGTATATACTCATTCAAGATTTAGGTGCTACTTATTTTTTAAGATGTTTTTGTTTGAAGTCTACAAATCACACTTGTAAAAGATGTGGTCTGAAGATCTATAGAGTAAACATCAAGGTTGTAAAAGTCGCGAGTCGGGGACGCATCGGTCGAAACCTAAAAAGGACGCGTCGGCCGAGTCGGGGACGCGTCGGGGACGCATCGGTCGTTGACCAACGTTGACTTTATTAATAATTTCTTAAATATATATTTATATATGTATAAAATAGTTGATTCTGTACCATAAATTTCTTAAATAAGAACTTGAATTTAAATACAATCAAACTTAAAACTCAATTAATGTTACCGAGTACATAATCAGTAAGGACACAGAGAAAAGAGCGGCCCAAAAAATGAAAACAAACCCTAATTTTAAAACATATCACATCTTGACGAAAATTTGACTGATTTTTGACCGTTTTTGACCAACTTTGGCCGTCTTTGACATACTTTGACCGAACTTTTAGCTTTGACCGTCTTTTGAGTCGTTTTCAGAAAAAACAGGACGGAGAACCTAAAAAAACGACGCATCGGCCGACGCATCGGCCGACGCGTCGGCCAAGTCGGCCGACTTTTACAACACTGGTAAACATTGAACACCGTTTGTTTTCTAATCTGCCAAATACAAGTATTATACATAATAAATAGATTATACATTATTTCATTATTCATCTGTTTCACTAGGAAAAAAAGCACTAATAAGAATTATAACTGCACAAATACATATCGTACAAAAGATGCATCAAAAACTAAAACAAGAAATCTAACAAAATAACACAACCAAATATTCAATAAGCTTAACCATTTCTAAAGCACGAAGAACCATTTATGTATTTCATTGGTTCCAAATAACCTCAAATTTACAAAATCATGAATTTATATATATACTAAATCCCGTAAAAGAAACTGCAACCTCATTGGCTACAAGGCCCTCCAATCACTGTTATACTGTTGCAACCTTTTGTTTTTCCTTTTTTTTTTCTCCTCTGCTTCCTGAAGATTCTCTCATGAAATCAGTTCAAAACATATCAACGGGTTTCATTCAGATTCAACTTTTAAATTCATATACCTTCAAACAAACAAACATAATTCAACAACGAGCCAACTATCAAATTCATCAAAAATCGATTGCACTTTTGGGGAGAATATTAGGGTTTGAGGGCCCCCGATTTCTCATCGCCCCTTCCTGTATGAAACCCCACTTTCAATTTGATGTCCTCAACTTTTCTCCTACTTGCATTTATGGATTTAAAACCTACTTGACATCTACAACGACCGACTCTTCTTAAGAAACCCTAATTTATTTGTCATCTCCATATTTGGATTTTGTGGAGAAATTTAATTTCATTTTAGGGTTTATGTTTTTGTGGCATCGTATTTCAATTTAACCGAACGGTTTTGGATACGTTTCTGTCTGTGCGATTATCATTTACCTCTAGGGTTTTTAATTTCATGCCAGTGATTCGGGATTTGGAAGAGAAAGTTCCAAACTCTCGCAATTGTTATCTCCGTCGATTGTGCTATCTAAGGTATAATTATTTTTTTAACAGTATTCTGTACTTGCATGCTTGATGATTTGTTGCAACCGATGTTAGGGTGCGTTTGTTTGCCTCTTAATCGAATGGTTCAGTGCTGAATGCTGAACTATTCAGCATTCAGTGCGCTTGTTTCTGACCTCTGAATGACATATGGTGCTGAATGGTTCAAAATTCAGTGCTGAACCATTCAGAGATGAAACACTCTCTTAACCATTAAGAGCCTAAATTGTCTGTAATTTTCTCCTCAAAACCTATTCTGAACACTTAACTAACAAATATATTGAATATTTTATTCATGTTACACTTTGATAAGGTAATTTTACTCAATTTATATCGTTCATTCTAAAAGATTATCAAACAGCTTATTTTCATACAGAACAAACTTTATTTAGAGACTTTGAATCATTCAGATTCTGAACTATATGCGTAACCATTGCAACATATGTACGCTAATTTAATATACAATAATCGATGAACAACAGATGTACGCTAATTTAATATACAATAATCGATGAAACAGATTATGGAAAACATGTTCCTCTAAGTTAAATTATCATAAAGTAATTGTTGTAGTATACAAGATTGGTTAAATTTAATTCTGTTTGAAGTTAGGATTGAAACCAACCAGCGTAAGCAACAGTAAGAGTTACAAGAACACAATTTTATAAGCCTAAGCATATGAAAAGTAGGTACACTTCAGTGTTTAATATTATTTTAGCAATTGGAATTGCTAGAGTATATCAATTTTTATGGTAAGCTCAGTTAAAATACAAAAAGCTAACTCAAGGTAGCCAAAATGCCCATCTCAAAACAAAATATGATTGGAGATAGTAGGAGACATTCTTGATTTATATATATAGTTTTTTCCTTTCACAATGCAAACAAAGATAGGAACCAGAGAACTTTAAAATTTTTTAATTAGCGTCCTAGATGAGAGACTTTGGCCTTAATGGTTAGGTGTAGATAATTTGGGGGAATTTTCAGGCCGTTGAGACATTACTATTGGCTGCTTGCGGGCTATGCAACTCTATTTGGAACCAAAATTATGTTATTTGAGTTTGATTGTTTTTGCACGCATTTCCCTTTGTTCATAATCGTTTTTGCTATCAACTTAATGTGATTTATATCCAAACTGAGCTACGTGCTAATATTTTGTTTGTTGCATTTTGACAGCTGACTAAGGGTTGTGATGGTGAAATACGTGTGCTCCCGGTCATTTATTGGCAGAGCAACATGTTAGTTGCAGCTATGGTGACTGATTACATATTTCTGATGCGAATTCCGTACTTACGATAACATTTTTGGAAATCCCAGCTGCTACACGTGGTTTGGTTGCCGTCCTAAGACGTGGTAGCCTCTTTGTTGCTAAATGATTGAAGCAAACAAATATAGCCATGATTCGCAACACCATTGTTGACTTAGGATTTGCATCAACGACAACGTTTTTTACTACTCACAACTCAAGAAGGTTTAATAAAATAGGATGTGATGATAAATATATGGGGAGTTGGGTTGAGCAATGAGAAAAAATGAGTTCGTATTTTGGCGAGGCAATCTACGAATTGCAGCCATGGCGATTCATCTTCTCTTGTTTGATTTTAAACACATATATGAGCCTATGTTTTTTCCTTTTCCCTATTAAAGTTTTGTTATTATTGGTAATTAAATTTATCCCCAGTTTCGTGTTTAAAATGTGCAGATCACGATGAATATGGTAAGAATAAGTATAACTAATTCATTATCAATATATGTAAACAATCTCATGTTTTGCAGTTATTGATTTAAAAAATAAGTGAGGTTACAACGCAAGGAACACACCAACAATAATAATGCATGAGATAAGTTTGCCATATTTTATTTTGTTTAACATTTTTTGTTGTACGCAAGTGGTTTATCTTAAGTGTTGTATGTTTTGTTTATAGTATAATTGAATTGTGATAGTAATATTGCTGCTGCTACATTTTTGGTTACAAAATTTGGTCAAAGTAGGTTGTTTTTCATACCATGTTAGTTGAATTGTATAGATGTTCCTAGAATTATATACTGCTATTATTGTTGTTATTGTTGCTGCTAATGCTATTATTGTTGATTAATTCAAATTGTCAGCTTCTAATACTACCCATGTAAGTAGATATCTAATTTGGACGTTGCATTACGTGTTTTTCAGTCGGTTAAATCCACGTGTGAGAGGGGGTCATCGAGCGACTGGGACAACACAAAAGTTGGTTCTATGAAGCCTGCGAAGACAGTTACAAGAAGGTCATGGACTACTCAACCAACTTTGAATGCATTGATTATAGAAAATAATCGACGTACAGTCTCACGTAAGCATTACCTGATATCACATTACAGTTCAACCAAATCAATAAACTTAAACTATGTACATTGTTTGCAGGTACTGTTTTAAGGCTTTCTCTCGATATACATCATCAACTGCATTTTCACCTTTTCATCTGCAGTTAACAAGGTTGTTCGCCACACATGTAAAGATCTGGTGACAATCCAGAATTTATCATACTTGAGGAGGCAACGGCGCCGATAGCTGCAATTGCTGCACCGCCGGACGCTCCAGCAGATGAAGCATGTTACAAAATAGTTTCTCGAACAACATTTTATGTTTAACTATTACTGCTATTTAGCGTAGCTTATTACTACATATACTCCAGCCATTGGTTTATGTCTAGCATCTTGCTTGATACATGTTTACATAAAGTTACTATATGAGATGTAATTTGGAGTGATAATTTAGGGAAAGACTTCTATTTGTGTAACCAATGATGATTACATGACCAAAATTTCATTTTATTATAATGACCCATCCTAAACCATCTGGACGAATACATTACATTTGATTACATCGCGAGGTAATTGACCTCTATATGATACATTTTACAAACATTGCATTCGTTTTTAAAAGACAAACTTTCATTACATCGAAAGTTGACGGCATGCATACCATTTCATAATATATCCAACTATAATTGACTTAATATTAATCTTGATGAACTCGACGACTCGAATACAACGTCTTTTGAAATATGTCATGAATGACTCCAAGTAATATCTCTAAAATGAGCAAATGCACAGCGGAAGATTTCTTTCATACCTGAGAATAAACATGCTTTCAAGTGTCAACCAAAAGGTTGGTGAATTCATAGGTTTATCATAAACAATAAAATTCATCATTTTGATAGACCACTAGATTTAAATGATGCATGGTACAAATGGGCCCGAATCCTATACCCACCTGTAATGTACATGCGATATCTTTTAAATACAGTACACCTTTCTCGTGTACGAAATTCTTTTTCATAAATCTTAGTAACCGTACACATATCTCGTGTACAAAATATAATACACATAACCTGTGTATAAAAATCATTCTCTCGATACATAACATTCACATCAATTGATGGCAATTATCATGTCCACATAATTCAAGGTGGCAAATATCATGTCCACATAATTCAATGGTGGCAATTATCATATCCACATAATTCAATGGTTGCAATTATCATGTCCACATAATTCAATGGTGTCAATTATCATGTCCACATAATTCAATAATAATTCGCAGAACTTCTGTCTGCACAATAATTCATTCGAGGAATGTTTTGCTTGTGTCTATCTCGTCAAACATTTATAAAAGTATTTCATGTATTCGCAGTTCAAAATATATTTCAAAAGCATTTAATAAAGCAGTTGTAAAAAAAAGCACATGTATTCTCAGTCCCAAAAATGTAAAGAGTAAAAGGGAATCAAATGAACTCACAATACTGTATTTTGTAGTAAAAATACACATGACGATATTGAACAATGCAGGGTTGGCCTTGGATTCACGAACTTATATCATTTATATATATATATATTAAAACATATACTTGTAATCGAATAAATATATATATTATTATTAGTGATGTAATTTATATATTTAATATTTTTTATAAGTTTCATTATTTATTTATATATTTTCATTTTATATATAAAAATGTTAATATAGTTAAGTTATGTGTACTACATATATATTTATATATATGATCTTTATTTTTATACTTATAACCTTAATAACGTCATTAAAACTTTTATTTTTAGTAAACATAATTATTTTAATAATAATATAGATAATACTGATAATAACAATAATGATAGTTTTAATGATAGTAAAATAATAATTTTTAATAAAAATGATAACAATGATAACAATTTTTAGTAGTAGTAGTAGTAGTAGTAGTAGTAGTAGTAGTAGTAGTAGTAGTAGTAGTAGTAGTAGTAGTAGTTCAAACTTTTACACAATATTTTACAAACTGATTATAATAATATTTCGCGTTCAAACTTTTACACAATATTTTACAAACTTACAATACCGCTTATTTTACATATAGCATGAAATATAGCACACAATAAATTTGATACAAGATGGTTGTGAAGATAATTCTAGCTAGTACACAAGTCGTTCAGCAAAGGCAATAAAGACACGTAATTCATACGTCCAGAAATAAGTCATGCATTCTGGTTTTACTAGGATTACTTCCCATCCTTGGTCTTGTGGAACATAACCGTTATGGCCGTTGATAAGACAGCGTGTTGTAACGTCGTCAAAGGGACGAGGGTTACGTAATGTCCAACAGTCCCGTAACAATCTAAAAACCTCATTTCTTACCCCAATTACCGACTCCGTCACTTGTGGGAACGTTTTGTTTAATAGTTGTAGCCCAATGTTCTTGTTCTCACTTTGGTGAGAAGCGAACATTACTAATCCGTAAGCATAACATGCTTCTTTATGTTGCATGTTAGCCGCTTTTTCTAAATCACGAAGTCCAATATTCGGATATATTGAGTCAAAATAATTTCTTAACCCATTGCGTAAAATAGCATTTGGGTTCCCCGCAATATATGCGTCAAAGTAAACACATCGTAACTTATGGATTTCCCAATGTGATATCCCCCATCTTTCGAACGAAAGCCTTTTATAAACCAAGGCATTCTTGGAACGTTCTTCGAATGTCTTACAAACTGATCTCGCCTTAAATAGTTGTGCCGAAGAATTCTGACCGACTCTAGACAAGATTTCATCAATCATGTCTCCGGGTAGGTCTCTTAAAATATTGGGTTGTCTATCCATTTTGTGTTTTTATACTGTAAAATAGACAAGAGTTAGATTCATAAAAAAAATACTTATTAATACAAGCAATTTTTACATATATCATAAAGCATAAGCACACTATATTACATATATTACACCACACGAATACAACTATCTTATTCCGACTCGCTTGTTTCTTCTTCTTCGGTTTTGGTTCGTTTTGCCAAGTTTCTAGGGATATATGATGTTCCCCTAATACGAGCAGTCGTTTTCCACATTGGTTTAGAAAAACCTGGTGGTTTAGAGGTTCCCGGGTCATTGTTACAACTTAAGGACTTCGGGGGTTGACGATACATATAAAGTTCATCGGGGTTGGAATTAGATTTCTCTATTTTTATGCCCTTTCCCTTATTATTTTCTTTTGCCTTTTTAAATTCAGTTGGGGTAATTTCTATAACATCATCGGAATTCTCGTCGGAATCCGATTCATCGGAGAATTGGTAATCCTCCCAATATTTTGCTTCCTTGGCGGAAACACCATTGACCATAATTAACCTTGGTCGGTTGGTTGAGGATTTTCTTTTACTTAACCGTTTTATTATTTCCCCCACCGGTTCCGATTCTTCTTCCGGTTCCGATTCTTCTTCCGGTTCCGACTCTTCTTCCGGTTCCTCTTCGGGAACTTGTGAATCAGTCCACGAATCATTCCAATTTACATTTGACTCTTCATTATTATTAGGTGAGTCAATGGGACTTGTTCTAGAGGTAGACATCTATCACATAATATCAAACGCGTTAAGAGATTAATATATCACATAATATTCACATGTTAAAAATATATAGTTTCCAACAAAATTTGTTAAGCAATCATTTTTCAAGTAAACACGGTCGAAGTCCAGACTCACTAATACATCCTAACAAACTCGATAAGACACACTAATGCAAATTTCTGGTTCTCTAAGACCAACGCTCGGATACCAACTGAAATGTCCCGTTCTTATTGATTAAAAACGTTCCATAATAATTGATTTCGTTGCGAGGTTTTGACCTCTATATGAGACGTTTTTCAAAGACTGCATTCATTTTAAAACAAACCATAACCTTTATTTCATCAATAAAGGTTTAAAAAGCTTTACGTAGATTATCAAATAATGATAATCTAAAATATCCTGTTTACACACGACCATTACATAATGGTTTACAATACAAATATGTTACAACAAAATAAGTTTCTTGAATGCAGTTTTTACACAATATCATACAAGCATGGACTCCAAATCTCGTCCTTATTTAAGTATGCGACAGCGGAAGCTCTTAATAATCACCTGAGAATAAACATGCTTAAAACGTCAACAAAAATGTTGGTGAGTTATAGGTTTAACCTATATATATCAAATCATAATAATAGACCACAAGATTTCATATTTCAATACACATCCCATACATAGAGATAAAAATCATTTATATGGTGAACACCTGGTAACCGACATTAACAAGATGCATATATAAGAATATCCCCATCATTCCGGGACACCCTTCAGATATGATATAAATTTCGAAGTACTAAAGCATCCGGTACTTTGGATGGGGTTTGTTAGGCCCAATAGATCTATCTTTAGGATTCGCGTCAATTAGGGTGTCTGTTCCCTAATTCTTAGATTACCAGACTTAATAAAAAGGGGCATATTCGATTTCGATAATTCAACCATAGAATGTAGTTTCACGTACTTGTGTCTATTTTGTAAATCATTTATAAAACCTGCATGTATTCTCATCCCAAAAATATTAGATTTTAAAAGTGGGACTATAACTCACTTTCACAGATTTTTACTTCGTCAGGAAGTAAGACTTGGCCACTGGTTGATTCACGAACCTATAACAATATATACATATATATCAAAGTATGTTCAAGATATATTTACAACACTTTTAATATATTTTGATGTTTTAAGTTTATTAAGTCAGCTGTCCTCGTTAGTAACCTACAACTAGTTGTCCACAGTTAGATGTACAGAAATAAATCGATAAATATTATCTTGAATCAATCCACGACCCAGTGTATACGTATCTCAGTATTGATCACAACTCAAACTATATATATTTTGGAATCAACCTCAACCCTGTATAGCTAACTCCAACATTCACATATAGAGTGTCTATGGTTGTTCCGAAATATATATAGATGTGTCGGCATGATAGGTCGAAACATTGTATACGTGTCTATGGTATCTCAAGATTACATAATATACAATACAAGTTGATTAAGTTATGGTTGGAATAGATTTGTTACCAATTTTCACGTAGCTAAAATGAGAAAAATTTTCCAATCTTGTTTTACCCATAACTTCTTCATTTTAAATCCGTTTTGAGTGAATCAAATTGCCATGGTTTTATATTGAACTCTATTTTATGAATCTAAACAGAAAAATTATAGGTTTATAGTCGGAAAAATAAGTTACAAGTCGTTTTTGTAAAGGTAGTCATTTCAGTCGAAAGAACGACGTCTAGATGACCATTTTAGAAAACATACTTCCACTTTGAGTTTAACCATAATTTTTGGATATAGTTTCATGTTCATAATAAAAATCATTTTCTCAGAATAACAACTTTTAAATCAAAGTTTATCATAGTTTTTAATTAACTAACCCAAAACAGCCCGCGGTGTTACTACGACGGCGTAAATCTGGTTTTACGGTGTTTTTCGTGTTTCCAGGTTTTAAATCATTAAGTTAGCATATCATATAGATATAGAACATGTGTTTAGTTGATTTTAAAAGTCAAGTTAGAAGGATTAACTTTTGTTTGCGAACAAGTTTAGAATTAACTAAACTATGTTCTAGTGATTACAAGTTTAAACCTTCGAATAAGATAGCTTTATATGTATGAATCGAATGATGTTATGAACATCATTACTACCTTAAGTTCCTTGGATAAACCTACTGGAAAATAGAAAAATGGATCTAGCTTCAACGGATCCTTGGATGGCTCGAAGTTCTTGAAGCAGAATCATGACACGAAAACAAGTTCAAGTAAGATCATCACTTGAAATAAGATTGTTATAGTTATAGAAATTGAACCAAAGTTTGAATATGATTATTACCTTGTATTAGAATGATAACCTACTGTAAGAAACAAAGATTTCTTGAGGTTGGATGATCACCTTACAAGATTGGAATTGAGCTAGCAAACTTGAAAGTATTCTTGATTTTATGTAACTAGAACTTGTAGAATTTATGAAGAACACTTAGAACTTGAAGATAGAACTTGAGAGAGATCAATTAGATGAAGAAAATTGAAGAATGAAAGTGTTTTTAGGTGTTTTTGGTCGTTGGTGTATGGATTAGATATAAAGGATATGTAATTTTGTTTTCATGTAAATAAGTCATGAATGATTACTCATATTTTTGTAATTTTATGAGATATTTCATGCTAGTTGCCAAATGATGGTTCCCACATGTGTTAGGTGACTCACATGGGCTGCTAAGAGCTGATCATTGGAGTGTATATACCAATAGTACATACATCTAAAAGCTGTGTATTGTACGAGTACGAATACGGGTGCATACGAGTAGAATTGTTGATGAAACTGAACGAGGATGTAATTGTAAGCATTTTTGTTAAGTAGAAGTATTTTGATAAGTGTATTGAAGTCTTTCAAAAGTGTATAAATACATATTAAAAAACTACATGTATATACATTTTAACTGAGTCGTTAAGTCATCGTTAGTCGTTACATGTAAGTGTTGTTTTGAAACCTTTAGGTTAACGATCTTGTTATATGTTGTTAACCCAATGTTTATAATATCAAATGAGATTTTAAATTATTATATTATCATGATATTATCATGTATGAATATCTCTTAATATGATATATATACATTAAATGTCTTTACAACGATAATCGTTACATATATGTCTCGTTTAAAAATCATTAAGTTAGTAGTCTTGTTTTTACATATGTAGTTCATTGTTAATATACTTAATGATATGTTTACTTATCATAGTATCTTGTTAAATATATATATATATATCCATATATATGTCATCATATAGTTTTTACAAGTTTTAACGTTCGTGAATCACCGGTCAACTTGGGTGGTCAATTGTCTATATGAAACATATTTCAATTAATCAAGTCTTAACAAGTTTGATTGCTTAACATGTTGGAAACATTTAATCATGTAAATATCAATCTCAATTAATATATATAAACATGGAAAAGTTCGGGTCACTACAGTACCTACCCGTTAAATAAATTTCGTCCCGAAATTTTAAGGTGTTTAAGGTGTTGACGGATCTTCTGGAAATAGATGCGGGTATTTCTTCTTCATCTGATCTTCACGCTCCCAGGTGAACTCGGGTCCTCTACGAGCATTCCATCGAACCTTAACAATTGGTATCTTGTTTTGCTTAAGTCTTTTAACCTCACGATCCATTATTTCGACGGGTTCTTCGATGAATTGAAGTTTTTCGTTGATTTGGATTTCATCTAACGGAATAGTGAGATCTTCTTTAGCAAAACATTTCTTCAAATTCGAGACGTGGAAAGTGTTATGTACAGCCGCGAGTTGTTGAGGTAACTCAAGTCGGTAAGCTACTGGTCCGACACGATCAATAATCTTGAATGGTCCAATATACCTTGGATTTAATTTCCCTCGTTTACCAAATCGAACAACGCCTTTCCAAGGTGAAACTTTAAGCATGACCATCTCTCCAATTTCAAATTCTATATCTTTTCTTTTAATGTCAGCGTAGCTCTTTTGTCGACTTTGGGCGGTTTTCAACCGTTGTTGAATTTGGATGATCTTCTCGGTAGTTTCTTGTATAATCTCCGGACCCGTAATCTGTCTATCCCCCACTTCACTCCAACAAATCGGAGACCTGCACTTTCTACCATAAAGTGCTTCAAACGGCGCCATCTCAATGCTTGAATGGTAGCTGTTGTTGTTGTTGTTGGGCCGTTTGTTGTAGTTGCGATTGATGTTGCGATTGTTGGGATAATTGTTGCGATTATTGTTGTAATTGCTGTTGTTGTTGTATTGGTGATTCTTATCACCGTTTTCCTCCCACTTTCTTTTGACTTGCTTCACATTGGCCTCTTCAGCAGTCTGTTCTTTAATTCTTTCTTCAATCTGGTTCACTAGTTTGTGAGCCATTCTACATGCCTGTTGTATGGAGGCGGGCTCGTGTGAACTTATATCTTCTTGGATTCTTTCCGGTAATCCTTTCACAAACGCGTCGATCTTCTCTTCCTCATCTTCGAATGCTCCCGGACACAATAGGCACAATTCTGTGAATCGTCTTTCGTACGTGGTAATATCAAATCCTTGGGTTCGTAACCCTCTAAGTTCTGTCTTGAGCTTATTGACCTCGGTTCTGGGACGGTACTTCTCGTTCATCAAGTGCTTGAATGCTGACCACGGTAGTGCGTACGCATCGTCTTGTCCCACTTGCTCTAGATAGGTATTCCACCATGTTAACGCAGAACCTGTGAAGGTATGCGTAGCATACTTCACTTTGTCCTCTTCAGTACACTTACTTATGGCAAACACCGATTCGACCTTCTCGGTCCACCGTTTCAATCCGATCGGTCCTTCGGTTCCATCAAATTCTAAAGGTTTGCAGGCAGTGAATTCTTTGTAGGTGCATCCTACACGATTTCCTGTACTGCTAGATCCAAGGTTATTGTTGGTATGTAGCGCAGCCTGTACTGCTGCTATGTTTGAAGCTAGAAAAGTACGGAATTCCTCTTCATTCATATTCACAGTGTGTCGAGTAGTCGGTGCCATTTCCTTCAAAATAGTCAAATGAAACAAGTTAATCATACAGAATATTAAGAGTAGTTAATAGTATTTCGTAGCATAATATGAACTCATTTATAAAAGCTTTTTCTTCATATTAGCGTTTTATAAGTTTAAATTCGGGTAGTACCTACCCGTTAAGTTCATACTTAGTAGCTAATATACAATTCAACTACTACAATTCTATATGAAAAACTGATTATAATAATATTTCGCGTTCAAACTTTTACACAATATTTTACAAACTTACAATACCGCTTATTTTACATATAGCATGAAATATAGCACACAATAAATTTGATACAAGATGGTTGTGAAGATAATTCTAGCTAGTACACAAGTCGTTCAGCAAAGGCAATAAAGACACGTAATTCATACGTCCAGAAACAAGTCATGCATTCTGGTTTTACTAGGATTACTTCCCATCCTTGGTCTTGTGGAACATAACCGTTATGGCTGTTGATAAGACAGCGTGTTGTAACATCGTCAAAGGGACGAGGGTTACGTAATGTCCAACAGTCCCGTAACAATCTAAAAACCTCATTTCTTACCCCAATTACCGACTCCGTCACTTGTGGGAACGTTTTGTTTAATAGTTGTAGCCCAATGTTCTTGTTCTCACTTTGGTGAGAAGCGAACATTACTAATCCGTAAGCATAACATGCTTCTTTATATTGCATGTTAGCTGCTTTTTCTAAATCACGAAGTCCAATATTCGGATATATTGAGTCAAAATAATTTCTTAACCCATTGCGTAAAATAGCATTTGGGTTCCCCGCAATATATGCGTCAAAGTAAACACATCGTAACTTATGGATTTCCCAATGTGATATCCCCCATCTTTCGAACGAAAGCCTTTTATAAACCAAGGCATTCTTGGAACGTTCTTCGAATGTCTTACAAACTGATCTCGCCTTAAATAGTTGTGCCGAAGAATTCTGACCGACTCTAGACAAGATTTCATCAATCATGTCTCCGGGTAGGTCTCTTAAAATATTGGGTTGTCTATCCATTTTGTGTTTTTATACTGTAAAATAGACAAGAGTTAGATTCATAAAAAAATACTTATTAATACAAGCAATTTTTACATATATCATAAAGCATAAGCACACTATATTACATATATTACACCACACGAATACAACTATCTTATTCCGACTCGCTTGTTTCTTCTTCTTCGGTTTTGGTTCGTTTTGCCAAGTTTCTAGGGATATATGATGTTCCCCTAATACGAGCAGTCGTTTTCCACGTTGGTTTAGAAAAACCTGGTGGTTTAGAGGTTCCCGGGTCATTGTTACAACTTAAGGACTTCGGGGGTTGACGATACATATAAAGTTCATCGGGGTTGGAATTAGATTTCTCTATTTTTATGCCCTTTCCCTTATTATTTTCTTTTGCCTTTTTAAATTCAGTTGGGGTAATTTCTATAACATCATCGGAATTCTCGTCGGAATCCGATTCATCGGAGAATTGGTAATCCTCCCAATATTTTGCTTCCTTGGCGGAAACACCATTGACCATAATTAACCTTGGTCGGTTGGTTGAGGATTTTCTTTTACTTAACCGTTTTATTATTTCCCCCACCGGTTCTATTTCTTCATCCGGTTCCGATTCTTCTTCCGGTTCCGATTCTTCTTCCGGTTCCGACTCTTCTTCCAGTTCCTCTTCGGGAACTTGTGAATCAGTCCACGAATCATTCCAATTTACATTTGACTCTTCATTATTATTAGGTGAGTCAATGGGACTTGTTCTAGAGGTAGACATCTATCACATAATATCAAACGCGTTAAGAGATTAATATATCACATAATATTCACATGTTAAAAATATATAGTTTCCAACAAAATTTGTTAAGCAATCATTTTTCAAGTAAACACGATCGAAGTCCAGACTCACTAATACATCCTAACAAACTCGATAAGACACACTAATGCAAAATTCTGGTTCTCTAAGACCAACGCTCGGATACCAACTGAAATGTCCCGTTCTTATTGATTAAAAACGTTCCATAATAATTGATTTCGTTGCGAGGTTTTGACCTCTATATGAGACGTTTTTCAAAGACTGCATTCATTTTAAAACAAACCATAACCTTTATTTCATCAATAAAGGTTTAAAAATCTTTACGTAGATTATCAAATAATGATAATCTAAAATATCCTGTTTACACACGACCATTACATAATGGTTTACAATACAAATATGTTACAACAAAATAAGTTTCTTGAATGCAGTTTTTACACAATATCATACAAGCATGGACTCCAAATCTCGTCCTTATTTAAGTATGCGACAGCGGAAGCTCTTAATAATCACCTGAGAATAAACATGCTTAAAACGTCAACAAAAATGTTGGTGAGTTATAGGTTTAACCTATATATATCAAATCATAATAATAGACCACAAGATTTCATATTTCAATACACATCCCATACATAGAGATAAAAATCATTCATATGGTGAACACCTGGTAACCGACATTAACAAGATGCATATATAAGAATATCCCCATCATTCCGGGACACCCTTCAGATATGATATAAATTTCGAAGTACTAAAGCATCCGGTACTTTGGATGGGGTTTGTTAGGCCCAATAGATCTATCTTTAGGATTCGCGTCAATTAGGGTGTCTGTTCCCTAATTCTTAGATTACCAGACTTAATAAAAAGGGGCATATTCGATTTCAATAATTCAACCATAGAATGTAGTTTCACGTACTTGTGTCTATTTTGTAAATCATTTATAAAACCTGCATGTATTCTCATCCCAAAAATATTAGATTTTAAAAGTGGGACTATAACTCACTTTCACAGATTTTTACTTCGTTGGGAAGTAAGACTTGGCCACTGGTTGATTCACGAACCTATAACAATATATACATATATATCAAAGTATGTTCAAGATATATTTACAACACTTTTAATATATTTTGATGTTTTAAGTTTATTAAGTCAGCTGTCCTCGTTAGTAACCTACAACTAGTTGTCCACAGTTAGATGTACAGAAATAAATCGATAAATATTATCTTGAATCAATCCACGACCCAGTGTATACGTATCTCAGTATTGATCACAACTCAAACTATATATATTTTGGAATCAACCTCAACCCTGTATAGCTAACTCCAACATTCACATATAGAGTGTCTATGGTTGTTCCGAAATATATATAGATGTGTCAGCATGATAGGTCGAAACATTGTATACGTGTCTATGGTATCTCAAGATTACATAATATACAATACAAGTTGATTAAGTTATGGTTGGAATAGATTTGTTACCAATTTTCACGTAGCTAAAATGAGAAAAATTATCCAATCTTGTTTTACCCATAACTTCTTCATTTTAAATCCGTTTTGAGTGAATCAAATTGCTATGGTTTCATATTGAACTCTATTTTATGAATCTAAACAGAAAAAGTATAGGTTTATAGTCGAAAAAATAAGTTACAAGTCATTTTTCTAAAGGTAGTCATTTCAGTCGAAAGAACGACGTCTAGATGACCATTTTAGAAAACATACTTCCACTTTGAGTTTAACCATAATTTTTGGATATAGTTTCATGTTCATAATAAAAATCATTTTCTCAGAATAACAACTTTTAAATCAAAGTTTATCATAGTTTTTAATTAACTAACCCAAAACAGCCCGCGGTGTTACTACGACGGCGTAAATCCGGTTTTACGGTGTTTTTCGTGTTTCCAGATTTTAAATCCTTAAGTTAGCATATCATATAGATATAGAACATGTGTTTAGTTGATTTTAAAAGTCAAGTTAGAAGGATTAACTTTTGTTTGCGAACAAGTTTAGAATTAACTAAACTATGTTCTAGTGATTACAAGTTTAAACCTTCGAATAAGATAGCTTTATATGTATGAATCGAATGATGTTATGAACATCATTACTACCTTAAGTTCCTTGGATAAATCTACTGGAAAAGAGAAAAATGGATCTAGCTTCAATGGATCCTTGGATGGCTCGAAGTTCTTGAAGCAGAATCATGACACGAAAACAAGTTCAAGTAAGATCATCACTTGAAATAAGATTGTTATAGTTATAGAAATTGAACCAAAGTTTAAATATGATTATTACCTTGTATTAGAATGATAACCTACTGTAAGAAACAAAGATTTCTTGAGGTTGGATGATCACCTTACAAGATTGGAAGTGAGCTACCAAACTTGAAAGTATTCTTGATTTTATGTAACTAGAACTTGCAGAATTTATGAAGAACACTTAGAACTTGAAGATAGAACTTGAGAGAGATCAATTAGATGAAGAAAATTGAAGAATGAAAGTGTTTGTAGGTGTTTTTGGTCGTTGGTGTATGGATTAGATATAAAGGATATGTAATTTTGTTTTCATGTAAATAAGTCATGAATGATTACTCATATTTTTGTAATTTTATGAGATATTTCATGCTAGTTGCCAAATGATGGTTCCCACATGTGTTAGGTGACTCACATGGGCTGCTAAGAGCTGATCATTGGAGTGTATATACCAATAGTACATACATCTAAAAGCTGTGTATTGTACGAGTACGAATACGGGTGCATACGAGTAGAATTGTTGATGAAACTGAACGAGGATGTAATTGTAAGCATTTTTGTTAAGTAGAAGTATTTTGATAAGTGTATTGAAGTCTTTCAAAAGTGTATAAATACATATTAAAACACTACATGTATATACATTTTAACTGAGTCGTTAAGTCATCGTTAGTCGTTACATGTAAGTGTTGTTTTGAAACCTTTAGGTTAACGATCTTGTTAAATGTTGTTAACCCAATGTTTATAATATCAAATGAGATTTTAAATTATTATATTATCATGATATTATCATGTATGAATATCTCTTAATATGATATATATACATTAAATGTCTTTACAACGATAATCGTTACATATATGTCTCGTTTAAAAATCATTAAGTTAGTAGTCTTGTTTTTACATATGTAGTTCATTGTTAATATACTTAATGATATGTTTACTTATCATAGTATCATGTTAACTATATATATATATCCATATATATGTCATCATATAGTTTTTACAAGTTTTAACGTTCGTGAATCACCGGTCAACTTGGGTGGTCAATTGTCTATATGAAACATATTTCAATTAATCAAGTCTTAACAAGTTTGATTGCTTAACATGTTGGAAACATTTAATCATGTAAATATCAATCTCAATTAATATATATAAACATGGAAAAGTTCGGGTCACTACAGTAGTAGTAGTAGTAGTAGTAGTAGTAGAGTAGTAGTAGTAGTAGTAGTAGTAGTAGTAGTAGTAGTAGTAGTAGTAGTAGTAGTAGTAGTAGTAGTAGTAGTAGTAGTAGTAGTAGTAGTAGTAGTAGTAGTAGTAGTAGTAGTAGTAGTAGTAGTAGTAGTAGTAGTAGTAGTAGTAGTAGTAGTAGTAGTAGTAGTAGTAGTAGTAGTAGTAGTAGTAGTAGTAGTAGTAGTGATCATAATTATAATAAAGTTACAATAATAAAAGATGTGTTATACATATACAATCCATAAACTTATTTAGATTTCATACGTATTCATAATATTATTTGTTGTCAATACCGATAATTTCATCTCTATTTATATCATACACATCGTACCCATGTTCATGATAATAATAATAATATAATGGTATTAATAATAATAATATTTCTTTTTAAGTCATTACTCAATTATAAGTATCATCATCTTTGTAATTGTTTTTGTATTTATAATCTCTATATGTATATATATAATTATAGCCTTAACTAATAATTTTACTTATTTATAACCATAATCATGATCATAGTAATGATAATAATAATACTTATAATACTAATAATAACAATAATAATAATCATAATAATCATAATAACAATAATAATAATAATAAATAAAAAAAAATAGAAACTACCTCAAAATAATCAAATTAAAAAAAATGCCTTCTGCCGGGCTCGAACCCGAGACCTCACGCTCATCCACTAACAACCTCAACCACTCGTCCATTTTAGTATTTCTGAAATTATGCCCACCACTTTAAATTTAACCCATATTACTTTTGTTTCCTAATTCATCTTCTTCAACAAATTTCAATCCACCAAAAAATGAATTAATCAAAACAAACAATCTTGGTTCTATAATTAAAATTGAAAAACAACTTGGAATCGTGAATTACTAGACTCAACAAAAAAAAAAGAGCTACTCGTCGTGGTTTAAAAAAAAATTTAAATCTTCGATTTTAAAAACGTTTGGGACAATTTTTATAACATGAAATATATTGTATATCCTCCATATAAACATTCCAACTCCTAATTTTAACTTGAATCACAACAACAAACTTGAATTTGAATGAAGAACAAAAGTTGACTTTATATTTTAAAAACTTTGACCAGTAAATTCTCACTCAATTTAATGAATTGGAACCTCTAATTTTGTAGAAAGATCGTTTATAGTAATCATAACACAACTACATTTATAGATTTTTAAATGAAATACGAATTCGAGTTTTTGTTTTTTCAAAATACAAGAACATGAACTCAAAATCAAATATCGAATTCGTGACTGTTTTGGACAAACATTATAACATGAATTAGGTAGTAAAACATACCTAGAAGCTTTCTGGATCCTTAATTGATCCTAAAACATCAAAATGAAATCGAATTTTTGGATGAACAAAACAGTTGACTTTTTGTAAAATAACTTTGACTTCGAAATTCGTACCTGATTTGATGAATTAAAGAACGAGAATTTACAGATAGATTAAATGGATGATTCCTAAGACATCTGCATTCTTAGTTTTCGAAGTTTGATTCGTTTTCGAAGCTTTTAAAAATGAACCCAAGAACAGAGAACGAGCTTCTCTTTTTAATTATTTTCAGTTTGATTTGATTACCAGATGAAGTGTATCAATTATATAATATGGAAATTGCTGTTTTTAATTGTGATTGAATACGACTGGTAACAAGATTAATAGAAATAAAAATTTATCACAGTTAGGATATGTACATGAAACAAATTGGTGTACTTTTCTTTATTTTATAATTTTCATATTTATTAATAATAAATAAGTAAATATATATTAGTAATATTATTATTAATTAATAATTATATTAAGAATACTAAATTATAATAATAGAAATTCTAATAACAATAATAATAATAATAATAATAATAATAATAATAATAATAATAATAGAAATTATAATACTAACATTAATGATAATTACTAAAATTTATAATAATGATTATTTCAATGATAAATACTAAACTTTATAATAATAATTATTACTGATAATAATAATAGATTCTATGAATTTCTAATAATAAATATTATAATAATAATATTGATAAATAATTATTAATAATAACTATAATTGTAATTTTACTACTAATTATGATATAAATAATAATAATGATAATACTAATAGTAATAACCATTATATAATAAATCAATTGTATCAATTTCATATTTACATAATAATAATAATAACATTGATATTAATCTTAAATAATTATTCTATTAATGAAAGTAATAATGATGATATTAGTAAAGATGACAAATTTTATACGTTATATTTCATGTCTATATTAATATAACTAATACTGATATTAATATTAATATTAATAATAGTATTTGTAATAATACTGAAAGTAATAATAGTCTTATTATTAGTATATCTTAATTTGTTATTAATATATTAGATACTATTTAATAATAACTTTATTTGATTCTTTATAATGTTATATATATATTATAATATACATATAATAATTATACATGGAAATCATGTATCTTTATATATAGATTCATTTTAAATTACGCTAAATTATTTTTATATCTTATTTTACATATTTACTTTTAATGTTTAAATTATATATATTTTTTAATATCAAGTTATTATACATATTACATTTATGTATATATACATATTTATTTACAAATAATTGTTCGTGAATCGTCGGAAATGGTCAAAGGTTAAATGAGTCCATGTAAACAGTTCAAAAACTTTGAGACTCAACATTACAGATTTTGCTTATCGTGTCGAAATTATGTAAAGTTTAAGTTTAAATTTGATCAAAAATTTCCGGGTCGTCACAGTACCTACCCGTTAAAGAAATTTCGTCCCAAAATTTGAGTGAGGTTGTCATGGCTAACAATAAGAATGTTTTCATGACGATATGAGTTGATAAATAGAGTTTTATCATCATTGAGTAATATAGATAAAACAATTCGATTATGTGAAGCGTACTAGTGAAGCTGTCACAAAAGATTGAGGTAGAGATTTAACTTTTGACTTAGATACGGTGGATTTCTGGAATTCAAGGAATTTAAAGATAATCTTTGTAATAAGATTTGGTTCCTCGGTAATTAAGGAAATTAGAATCCTCCTTGGTTAAATGCGATGATCTGTTTCAATTGCTCTGTCGGATATTTCACTATAAATCTACTCCCTTCGTTTCCTTTATATTTTGGAGTTCCATGCTTTTGTTTTCTTTTTTCCTACTTTAAATCAAGCGAATAATGGTCCAGAATTCATAGGTATGGAGTTTTGAATAATCCTAATGTTCTAAGTAGAAAGGAACAAAATAGCACGATCTTGATTGGTTAAATTACCAGAATTCAAGATAAAAGACAGAACTATTAAGGGAATATGTTATTGACATGTTTATAGATTAGATTGAATATAAGAGTCGTGTAACATGGCACATGATGACGTTATAATATGTGAATCATCACGTTCCATTAGAAACTCAACATGACTTACTGTAATATAATCACGTTGATCAAGTGTCATTATATTATACTAACTCATGCTTCAGTTCCCAACACTACTTCAAAAACATTCATAATTTAAACTTGAAGGTTTACAAAATATAGAAACTAAACAGTTTCCTTTCTGATGTAACACTGGCATCGCGAAGAGATAAATGATTTCAGATAAGAATAGTTATGAAAATATCTTCAGAAATATATAGGATATTTATAATGAAAGGTACGATGATATCTTAGATTTCTAATATCGATGGATAATGAAGAAAATTTATCAGTATGAGTTTAGAGTCAGGAGTAAGGTATTCGTTAATGACTTCAGCAGATACTGAATCATTTGGATTCTTTGAAGGCAGGTTTAGTTTTTTGTGATTTGTCCACTGTCTCCTTCATGGTTTGCTCAATCCATTTTCCAGTTTCAAACTTTTTTTTTGAGCTTTACCAAAATACTATTCTTTATCATCAAACTTTCGTCTGTTAAAGTCGTTTACGGTTGTCTACCGTTTGTAATACCCCGTCCTAATCCATCTGGATGAAGTCTTCAACAGTTGGTCCCATTGCGAGGTTCTGACCTCTATATGCCATGAACGACTCTATGTAATATGAGCAAATGCACAGCCGAAGATTTCTTTCATATCTGAGAATAAACATGCTTTAAAGTGTCAACCAAAAGGTTGGTGAGTTCATAAGTTTATCATAAAACAATAAAATTCATCATTTTGATAGACCACAAGATTTAAATCCTGCATGGTACAAATGTGCCCGAATCCTATACCCACCTGTAATGTACATGCGATATCTTTAAAATACAGTACACATTTCTCGTGTACGAAATCCATTTTTCCTAAATCATAGTAACTGTCCACATATTCCGTACACAAAAATAACATACACATAACCTGTGTATAAAATCATTCTCTCGATACATAACTTTCATATCAATTGGTGGAAATTATCATGTCCACTGATGTGTGCGAGGTGTACTAGGAAATAGTTATATTTTTACTAGGAAATACTATTAAATACGATACAATTTTACACAAGTGATTTATTTATTTATAGAGTGGATATACCTAAACCTTGCTACAACACTTAAAGGCAGTGTACCTAATCGTACAGTAGTGTAGTTTTTAGTAAGTCCGGTTCGTTCCACAGGGATCTTTAAACAAGCCTAACGCTATATTTTCAACTTATATTTGTAAAAATACAAAAATATATATAAGTAGTATTACTATTATAAAAAGGGGGTTTTTACCGTTTAATGACCGGTTTGTCGATTTTAAAACTTTAGTCGCAGTTAAAACTTAATGTAAAATATTAAAAATAAATATAACTTAATTTAAAGCGTAAAGTAAATTACGATAATGAAATTGCTAAAGCGTAAAGTAAATTACGATAATGAAATTGCGATAAATAAAAGTGCGATAAAATAAAATTGCGATAATTAAAGAGTACGATAATTAAAAATGCAATTAAATAGAATGACAATAAATAAAAGTGCGATAATTAAAAGTGCAATTAAATATGAAATATAAAGAATTATGCTTATTTAAACTTCCGTAATCATGATGTTCAACGTGTTGTTTTTAGTTTATTCCCATGGGTTAATTATCCTTTGTCCTGGATTATTCGATATGTCCATACGGATTTGTCCATAATAGTTCATCAGTCATAATCATAAAGTGCAAAAGTCTTCGTCAAATTATTCTTATTCCCGAAGTCAAATATTCCAACTAATTGGGGATTCGAATTGTAACAAGGTCTTAATACTTTGTTTAATGAATACACCAGGTTATCGACTGCGTAAACCAAGGTTTTACTACTTTGTTAACAATTACACCAATTACCCTTGAATGTAATCCACCCCTATTTCAACAAGTCTATTAACTATTAATCCAGTTCCGTGTCCGGTAAAATGAATAATTATTGGTATTTATAGATATCCCGCCCACCGTACCCAGTCAAGCGTATGTGGTTATATATAAATACGTCAAATTATAAGTCTATATATTAAATTAACGAGGTATCATTTAGTTAATATAAAGCCCATTAATAGCCTATAGTCTAATTTTTACAAGTGTCGTTCTTTTGTCCAAGCCCCAATTATGGTACAAAGCCCAATTACCCAATTTTAATATTTAGTCTAACATCACGATTACTTCGGCTTAAATAAGCATAATAATAACTTAGCTACGAGACATTAATGAAAATAATTTAAACATAAATTACAATAATTTATTAATAGCGTAGTGTTACACGGACAGAATTTCTACTTACACCCTTACAACATTCGCTAACATACCCTTATTATTAGAATTAAAATTAAAATTAAAATTAAAATTAATATATATATATATATATATATATATATATATATATATATATATATATATATATATATATATATATATATATATATATATATATATATCTTTACGTATGATGAAAAGAAAAAGAAGTGTAAAATATCGATCGAATGCGTTGCCTTTTATAGGCCCCATTTCAGTTTTGGTGTGCTCCGCGATCTCGAAGGGTTTCTCCTTCACATCTCCGTGATCGCAGAGTAGTGGATTACAGCTCATCCAAGTTTGGCTCCTAGCTTGCCGACGAATTTTTTAATAAATAAATATAATATATATATAATTTTAAGAATTATTTATATATTATATTATATTTATATGCATAGTTGACTTGTAATTTTCGCTCCGTTGCGTCGTGCATTGAAAGTTGACTTAGGTCCCGGTTCCGGATTTTCGAACGTCCTTGCGTACAATTTAATATCTTGTACTTTTCTTTTGTAACTTGCACTTTTGTCATTTCTAGACGCTTCTCATCAATAAATTGAACCTCTTGGATCGTACTTTGTACTTTTGAGCTTTTTGGTCGTTTGCGTCTTTAAATCGTCGAATCTGCCTTTTGTCTTCACCTTTTAATATTTAAACGAATATCACTTGTAAATAGAACAATTGCAACTAAAAGCTTGTCTTTCTTGAGGAATAATGCTATGAATTATGTGTTCGTTTTTAGCATTATCATCCACATAATTCAACGGTGGCAATTATCATGTCCACATAATTCAACGGTGGCAATTATCATGTCCACATAATTCAACAATAATCCGCAGAACTTCTGTCTGCATAATAATTCATTCGAGGAATGTTTTGCTTGTGTCTATCTCGTCAAACATTTTTAAAAGCATTTCATGTATTCACAGTTCAAAATATATTTCAAAAGCATTTAATAAAGCAGTTGTAAAAACAGTGCATGTATTCTCAGTCCCAAAAATATAAGGAGTAAAAGGGAGCAAATGAACTTACCATACTGTATTTTGTAGAAAAAACACATATGACTATATTGAACAATGCAGGGTTGACCTTGGATTCACGAACCTATATCATTTATATTTATATTAACACACATAATTGTAATCGAACAAATTTATATAAATTTATTAGTTATATCATTTTTATATTAATAACCTATATGTTTCATATATTTATTTATATATTTAAAATAAATAAAACTATTAATTTTGTTATGTTATATGTAGTTAATACATTTTGTATATATATGTATATATATCTTTTGTTTGTTAAAATTATATTAATACTAAAATAATATTAGAATTTATAAAAATAATAATAATGATAATAGAGTTAAAAATGATACTTTTAATATAAATGATAAAATGATAACTTTCCTGAAAATGAATATTTTAATAATAATGAATCCTAATAATAACTATAAAAATAATAATTTTACTAATAATAATAATAATTCTAACATTTATGTTAATAACTATAACTATAATGATAATAATACTACTAATAATAATACTAATACTTATGATAATATATATATATATATATATATATATATATATATATATATATATATATATATATATATATATAATATAACAAAAATTAATAATAATAATAATAATAATAATAATAATAAGTAACTACCTCAAAATAGGCAAACAAAATAAATAAACTGCCCACGATAAGACTCGAACCCGCAACCCCTCGCTTCCTGACAACAACCTCAACCATCCATCCGATTCCTGTTTTTCTGTGAATATTCCCACCCCAAATATATTTAACCTGTTCTTTTCTGTTATCCTTTATCTTCTTCTTATTCATAAACTAAACCCAAACTATTCAATCCTCATTTCAGAGTCATCATCATCATCATAGTAATTGCCAGCATCATTTTCGAATCATCATCATCGAGCATCATTTTCGTTCATCATGCTCATCATTCTTCTTTATCGTAATACATCATCACCTAATCCTCATACCATCTCCGTTTACCCTCGCCATCACCAAATCATTCACAGTTTTATCATCTCTTCTTCCTTATTAATATAAACACTACCATCATCACCTCTATCATCTACGGTTATCACGTAATGTCGATCATGTAATCACCTAATCCAACCATCATCTCAGTTACCATCACGATCATCACTTTATTAATATACTAGTGTTGATCGACCCAATACAAGGGAATCTAATAACTACAGAGTAATGAATGTTCACAATAATATAAAACTGGTTCTGTAACAATAGCAAGCTGATTATAATGGTTGCTAATTTCTTGGCTTCACTATCGACATGGAACTAGAAAACACGTACAGTACAGGACAAGCAGTAGCTTCGAATAGTGGTTGTGGATTTTGTTGATGTTCGATAGTGGAGTGGAAAAAGGAAAATTCACGGGTCTACATGTCTCCCACTTGAAAGGTTGTGGTCGGAAAGATTCCAAAGAGTAGAGAGGATAAATAAATTCAAAAAGATAAAATTAGTCACCTTAGTTGTTGGTGTGTCGTGAACAAACAAACCCCAAGGGATCCCCATTCTTCTTTTTCTATTTCTCTCAACAGAAACTCATCATCTTCATTATTTATTTTCTTTATAAAAACCAAAAAGAATTTGTAGTAGCAGCACATTAACATGTTGTAGTTTTCGAGGGTTTTTTTGCGGTTCAAAACAGAAAGAAAATGCAGCAAGTATAATAGTACAATAGTAGGTGTAGTTCGTTGTTGAGAGTTCTGGACTGAAAGCAGGAACCGTAAGAAAGAAGGAAAAGAAAGTGATGTAGTGGTGTTTTGTTGGGTGATTTTTGAATAACATACAAACAAGGGGGTTCATCGCGTTTGGAGATGGAGATGGTGAAAGTGAGTTCACGAGGGTAGCGTTTTGAGGGATTTAACAAAGAAGAGAGGCATAGAGATATAAAGAGTGGTTTGAATGGTGTCTCTTGATCGACTAAACAGAAAAAAAAAATAGGAAATTAACAAAGGTTTGTAATGAAAACATGAAATATGTTGGGTGTAATTCGATGGTGTGTTTTGTTGCTTGACAAAACATAGTTAAACGGAAAAGATAATGTGTGGGTGTTCAAGTTTGGTTGGCTCAAACCGAAATCAAGACAAGATTTGTTGCAGTTTTTATGGCTTTGGATGTAGTTATTTACGGTGTTAAAGCAAAGATGGTGGTGATCGTGGTTGTAGGTGGCAGTTTAGGTGATGGGATTGATGGTAGCCATAGATGAGGATAATTGGTGATGTTATGGTGACCCATGGTAATGAGGGTGATTGGTGGTGTTGCTTATTGTGGTTCTTCGGTTCGGTCAGAAAAAGGAATAGATGAAGATCGTGAGCAGGTGGTTAATTGGGTTTTAAAGTGATTATAGGGTGATAGTGAAGAAAAGTTGTATTGATCATATAGCAGAGAAGAGATTGATAGAGTTCATATTGGTGTTGGTGGGTTTCTATATGAATCCATATGTATATTTTATATAGATCCTAGTAGTTTTGTTTGATCGAGTGAGAAAAGGATTTGAAACAGAATAGAAACTCAAGTAGGTTTGTGTGGATGGGTAGAATATCTATATAACCCGGATGTATGTGTATATGTATATGTTAGATGGAAAACAAAAGAAACAAACACAGTCTATTCAATTATATTTCTATTAGGTATAGTAATAAATCATGTAATATGTCCTACTCTACCGACACCTTGATTGATATTGATATCTTTACTTATTTCTAAATTATATGTTTTAATTTAAATTGAGAATTTTAAGTTTGTCTCATGTAATTGTTTATTTAATTAATTTGTACATTCTATTTAATAGATATTAATTAATTATGATTATATATATATGCTTTATGATAAATTTAATTATATTGTAAGTTATTTTACATAATAATTAAATCATATAATAGTTTATTAATTAATATATATATACATATCTAATTACAAACAATTGTTCGTGAATCGTCAGAAATAGTCGAAGGTCAAATGGTTTCATGTAAACAGTTCACAAATTTTAAGACTCAACATTACAGTCTTTACTTATCGTATCGAAATCATATAAAGATCAAGTTTAAATTTGATCGAAAATCTCCGGGTCGTCACAGTACCTACCCGTTAAAGAAATTTTGTCCCGAAATTTGAGTGAGGTGGTCATGGCTAACACTAAAAATGTTTTCATGACGAATATGAGTTGATAACTAGAGTTTTACCACCGTTGTGTAATATGAGTAAACAATTCGATTATTCGAAGAGTACGAATGAAGCTATCACAAAAGAGTGAAAATGAGTAAATGAAGATTTGACTTAATCGGTGAAGTAGTCAAAGTTGTTTTTCCGGAATTTAAGGGATTTAAAAGAAAATCTTGGAAATCTAAATAAGATAGGATTCATCGGTAAATGAGGAAATTAGGATCTCTCTAATTAAATATGGAGATCTGCCTTGATTACTCTATCTGGTATTTCCATTATAAATTAAACTCTTCCGTTCCATTATTCTCACTATTCTTATACTTTCTTTCTTAGTTCATACACCCAAAAGATTATGAAAATGTTTAATCCAGTTCTAATCCTTGATATTTTCCTAATTATCATTTCTGTCATCATTCTTTTCAATCTACCACCATAAAAATCTGTTTACTTCTACTTCGCCCTTGGGGTTATAGTGTTTTTAATTCTCCCGTGTCTTTATGTTGCAATAAACTTTGATATACACGGTTTGTAATTGATGTGTTGTTATCGGGTTTTATATCTTTCCTTATGTTTCGAAGCTCTTTGCCTTTTTCTTCTCTTCTCGACCTTTAGTAAGCGAGTAACGGTCCAGAATTCGTATGTATGGAGTTTCGAATGAACTTAATGTTCTAATCCAGAAGAACGTAATAGCACGATTTGATTTGTCAAATTACCAGAATTACAGAAGATATAACTATCAAGAATATATTTTTCTTGATATGTTCGGAGGTTAAGTAGAATGAAAGAGTTGTGTAACATGACACATGATGATGGTATGATCTACTGTGAACCATCATTACGTTTCATTAGAAACTCAGCATGACTTACTGTAATATAATCACGTTGGCCGGGCGTCATTATATTATACTAACCTATGCTTCAATTCCCAACACTTCTCCACAATTCATTCATAATTTATACTTAGATTTTACGAAAGTTTTCAGTATAATGGAATACAGAAAACACGGAGAGATAGATAATTTCGGACAAGAATATTTATAAAAATATCCTCAGAAATATTAAAGATGTTTATGATGATATTTTGGAATTTCTAAGTTCGAAGGTTGATGAAGAAAAATTTTTCGCAAGATTTTAGCATGACTTTGGAGCAAGATATTCTCTAAAGATTTCATCGGATCCAAAATTACCTGGATTCTTTGAATATAGGGTTTTGTCCTTGTATTTGTCCTTGGTCTCCTTCATGGTTAGCTAAATCCATTTTTCAGTACCAAATTTTCTATCGAGCGTTCCCAACACTCCCTTCTTTATTGTCAAACTTTTGGCCGTTTAGACCATCTACAATTTTTCTGTTTCCTCTGCATTTAATGCTACGATATCTGAATCTTCGGTTATCAATCCGAGGTGGTTTCAAGAGAATTGTGTTTTTAGATGATTAAATGCTGATGGTATTATGGTGGAATATAAAAGGTTTTCCGGTAACAATAAAAGAGTACGCATATATATATCAAGGTTATAATATGGTTGTTTCGAACGTAAAGTCGAAGTTGTCTTGTTGGAGCTGTGACAAAATTTGCTACTTTGAAAGGAATTATCAAGTTATTTTGGGTAATAATAACACTAAGGAATTAGCACAACTACGTGTTAAACGTTTACTCAGGTTCCAAGAGTTTTTCAGGTGCATAACTATATGCATCAATCTCTTCTTACATAGATGAAGTGCGGTTGGTTCATCCTCTCGATTGAGGTGTTTTCAAGAGTTACGAAAAGTTTGAACGCAGATTGTAATCATCAAGATACAATTGAGGTTTAAGATGAAATCAAGTGGCAAACTTGAAGAATTGTTTAGTTTCATATGTTATAATCAATATTTTTAATTCATTTTAATTCTCGTAATTTTATTTATCGTCATTTAATTTCTGTTATTTATTTTACGCACTTTAAATATCGGGACACGTATACAATGTTTTGACATATCATATCGACGCATATATATATATTATTTGGAATAACCATAGACACTCTATATGCAGTAATGCTGGAGTTAGCTATACAGGGTTGAGGTTGATTCTATAATAATATATATACTTTGAGTTGTGATCGAGTCTGAGACATGTACACGGGTCACGATACGTATTAATTAATTCGAATATTGTATATTAAACTATATATGAATTATTGGACTGTCAACTGTTTAATATCAACAACATATAATATTTTAAATTATATTTTCAATTATTATTTAAAACATATGTATAAATATAAATAGAGTATATTAAATATATATTTTGTAATTTCGAATCTATTTAGTAAACGACGGTAACACTCAATTGTCATTTGACGGATATTAAACAAGTTTAATACAAACTTATGTGATTTTAAAATAAACGGTGATCCGAAAATGGGTTTTATAAATTATAGGCTTAGTAAAAATGTATTTAGGAACTATTTGTTAAATTTAAAACTTTTTATATTTTACTTGGGGCTAGGAGTGAATAATTAATGTAATTTTTATTTAATAGTTAATGACCTAATTTTATACCATAATGACCGAAATAAATAAAGGTATTTAAATTAAAAATATGGAATTTTTCTGAGAACTTTTATTCGCCACTGACTAACAACGGAGTACGAAATACTATCCTTAATAAATCTGTAGTCACATCATGCTAATTCATCCGACTGCTTTACTATTTTTAAATCTCATTTCAATTGCCTGCACGTTTCTAAATCTTTGATTATTATTAATATTATTATATTATTATTATTAATTATTAGTGTTAAAGTTATAGATATGTTTATATCGGTGTCATACGGAATCAAACAAATTGACTTGTTCTTTTGTTATCCACTCAAACCCACTTGAGCATCTTTCTATTTTCTTTCCAATCATGCTTGAATTATATAATAAGTATTATGTTCTTACTATTGATTATTATATAATTACGTTATATAATAATTTGCATCTTTCTATTTTCTGGGGATCTGATTCATTAGTCTTATCAAGCTAATTTGCACGGCGCCCTCACCATTTTACGAGACAGATCCTCTCATGGTTAGGATAAGTCTGACCACTTGGTGACCCTGTTTGATGCTGAGGTCCGTGGATTTCCTGCTGATTTTAGAGATGACTTTTCTAGATTTTTCGTCAACCTACAGCTGGTCTGGATGACAACTTCATGACCTAAATCAAGAAGCGCGTGTCTTTTTCGTAAGACTTTACTTCCTTTTAATAATGGAATTGATTCATTGTGTAGATCCATCTTTCTTTCAAATATATTACAATTTACCGGGTAAAACGGTTAATTTTGTACAAAACAAAAGTATCTTCAATTATTTGTACAAAAATATGTGATATATGTTTTAAATAACTTGGTAAATTTTCTCACACTTGGCTTTTATTTTCTTTTATTTTCCTTTTTATTGTCCTCTATTCCATTTTAAATGAATTCTAACATTTTGGGTTGTTTCTCAATTTATGTCCTTTCCGAGGTAACAATAATTTCGGTGTTAACACCTAGTTTTATCGTTCATAAATATGTATAAACATGATTTTGAATTCATTTATTTGAAAATTTTGAAAAATTTTACTAGAATTGGGTAGTCAGTATATAAGACTAGGGCTGTTCTTTATTATCAGAGAGCACTAGATTCTAATACAACTACTGCGTTACTAGTATTTTTAATAGTAACCAAGTGTATAAGTCAAAAAAAAAAAAAAAAATTTAAAAATCCGAAAGAATTTAACCCCTTCCCACACTTAAGATCTTGCAATGCCCTCATTTGCAAGAAATCAGTAACAATTTAAATTATTGAGCGTGATTAGCGTAGAAAAATGATTAAATTTTACCAAAGTTTCCAAACTTATTGGCGTTTGTTTGTTGAATGATAAATGGTGCACATCATTTGTTCATTCCGTTTATTGTTTCATCACATTTATTTTGCATCTTGTCGTCAAAATTAGTAGCTTTTGCTGAACTTAATGCCAGTCTTTGAAAATGCATTGTTTTACCCTGTTGTGTACATAAGATAAACTGCAAACATATATACATATTTTTGAAGTTTGGTATATTACCCCACATTCAAAAATTATTAAAATATAATAATAAAAGTTAGAAAATTATAAAAACTAATACAATACCAACATAAGTATTAAATATAGCAACATTACAAATAAATAAGATAAATAAGACTAAGTAAACTATGGTTGATTCTGAAACCAGTAGGGGTTCCATGGTTCATTGTATTTATCTTGATATGCTTGAAATGGGTCATAGGTAGGAAAAGGTGGTCTCGTGTCCTCGGTCCACGGAGGAAAATGGACTAGCTCAGTAGGAATGTAGGTCCTACCTTGGGAGGCTAAATAGACTTTGATATATTCTTGATGATATTGCCAAGCCTGATACTCTTGTTGCATAGCCCGTTGGTATTCAGTTTGGGACATTATTCTTTGTATATCGGTCATTTGGTTTCCTCCTCCCACATTACCTTGTTGTTGACCTCTTTCTACCTGTGGATGATTCCCTTGATATGGAAGTGCAACATTATTTCTTTTCAACAAAACCTTTGCACCAGCATATACCCGCATATCAATCCGATCACGAGGAATGGGTACTTGTACTAACTCCCTTCCCCAAGTAATATCCACACCGAGGTACTCGGCAATTAAAGTCACAAAAATACCACCTCCTATAATACTATTGTTTCGCATTCCCTTTATCATATCCGACAAATAATAGCCCACACAATAAGGAATATTTACAAAGCTCAGTGGGTCTCTAATACACATCAGATAAAATAAATCATCTTCAGTCACTTTATCTTTATTTCTACCCCTTTGTGTAATAGAGTTGGAAATGAATCTATGGATTACCCTAAGCTCAGCTCTATGTATATCAGTATAAGAATAATGACCTCCACGAAAACGATTATGGCTAGTCATTATACTCCACAACTCATTCTTATCAAAATCATAATCAACCCTTCTACCATTACTTATCAACTGTCTACAATCATTAGTTAATAATTCTTCAGCCGTATAAATACACAAAGCTTCAGTCATATCTAATAAAGACATACGGCGCATCACACCTCCTAATAGAAATCTAATAAAACTTCTATCCGTTAAAGTAGTTACTTCATCATTTAGTTCAATAGTACTTACTAACTCAACGCACCATTCCTTATACACAGGTATACGTATAGTGAATAGATTAATCCAATCATTGAAAGTAGAATTACCATACCTTTGTGTAAGTAATTCTCTTATTGGCTCGGCCAATCCCACTGTTTCTAATGGTGCCCAATCTATCACCCTGGACACTTCAACATCTTTAGGATAAAGAATGCTCAAGTTCCTCTGATATTTTGGATAGTCTATCCAAAATCCGTCAAATCGTAAGTTAGGGTGTAGATTTGCTTCAACTGATCGCGACAATGAAATTAAAGGATGCGGTTGATTCTGTTTGTATTGTTCACTGAGATCTTGATCCTCGTCACTTTCATTATAAGTATTCAAATTTTGTGGCGCGGATGAAGATTCACCTCGTTCATTCTGCTAAACACATTAAACAAAAAGGAATTGTGCATTCAAAAATGCATTGGTATTAGCAAAATAACAATTAAAAATAACTAACATGACATGTTTAATCCATATTAAACTCATGCTCATTTTCATATTTTTAATAATTCTACAATTTTTCAAATAAGCATATATGAAAATGTTTACCAAGTTTATAAGCATTCTACTCAAATAACATATCAAAATAATCATTACTAGCAATTAAACAAGTTTTAAATGGCTTTTATATCAAATTAATCAAGTTCATGAATTTTAACTTAAAAAGTCCACTTTAATTCTCAAAAATCATGTTTAGGATCAAAGTATTGATCATTTAGCTACCTAATCATGTTACACTACTTAATTTAGCAATAATTCATGACAAAAATCGGCCATAACCTGTTTATATCAAAAAGCCCCAAATTGCTCAAGAACACAAACCCTAGATTCCTAAAAATTTTGAAGTTTTTGGCTTCAAATCATGTTAAATAGCATCAATCTAGGTTATACATGCATAATATATCAACAATTTAACACTAATTACATTAAAAATTAACAAAAATCAAATTAAAAAAAATAGCTCAAGAACACAAAAAAAAAAATTCCAATTTAAGAGTGTTAGGGGTGTAGAAATTACCATTCTTCTTGAAAGGGATCTAGGTAGGAATCTCCACATCAATTTTTAGCAACAAATTTGATGAAAAATGGTGCAAAATGGCAATTTTGGGGTGCTTTTTTCGTGAATTTTTCGCACAATATGTGTGGTGTGTGTGTGAAGAAACTGGTCTGTCGACCAGTTTATCCTTTCTGGATTTCTGTTACTCCGCGATCTCGAAGGGGGATAGCCTCCTGGCTCCGTGAACTCGAAGTTCCCTTTTTTTTCCGGCTTAAATAAAAAAAATCTTATACTAATAAAACATATAATTAATTAAAAATTAAAATTTTGTTTCTTTTTAGGATGAGGGCGTTTCGGATCGTTGTCCTAGTCCGTCCCTCGACAAAATTTAAAATTTGTCAATTCAAAGCTCAGTTTTAAAAACAAAGATTTTTGGGTTTTTTAATGTTTTTGGCATACTTTAATTCAACAAGATTAAAAATAATGATAATAAAAATTCTCGTCCCTCCCTTGGGTAGAGCAATTTCGGTTCAACGACCTAGTCTTCAACTCACGACGAATTTTTAGAAATCAATTTTTAACTTAGCGAAATAAAGTAAATTTTTGTTTTTAAATTCACACCAAACTTAAATTTAAAATGCATAAAATTAAAAATTCATATTATTAAAATTTTAAAAAAAATTCACACCAAATTTAAATTATAATTTTGTTTTTATGCATAGAAACTTATAAAAAATATTAATTTTTTCAAATATTTATAAACTTAAATCTATTGATTTTAAAAGTTTTACAATATTAATTTAATATTTATATATTAAATTTAAAAACATAGTAAAATTAAAAATTAAAAATCTTTTTGGTCTTTTATCCCACTTGAATCAATCAAATATTATCAAAAATATACGCCTCTCTTTTCGGTAAAGTAATTTCGGCTATATTACCTAGTTTTACTCCTGACGAATTTTTAAAATATTTTGGGTTGATTGATTAAAGATATTTATACCTTAAGAATAAACGGTAAATTTTGCAGTGATGTAATAAATTTTTGTATGATATCAATAATTTCGGTCACAAAACCTAATTTTATTGAATACCAATTTAATACTTTATAGCGAACAATTTAGCGTTTAATATCAAAAGGTTAAAAGCAATAAAATAAAAATAAAAACTGTACATACTTACCTGTGAAATGAAATTCTCAGTGACCTGTTTTAGCCCACTCATAAGATAGTCGGTTTAATTGGTTTTCCATAGCTACATAGGCATAACCTCGAGCATTCAACGTTTTTTCTTCGAAACATATGAACGGTCCATCTCTGCATAAAGTAACGAATTCGGTATTGGAATATGTCTGATTCGTCGAACATTTTCCTTCGTGTGACCATTTTCCGCATTTGTGACATCTTTCAAGGTGTCGAGCTCTTCTTTTCGCTGCGGATTTTGATTTTCCTTTACCAAAATGTAACTTATTATTTTCGTTCCTGGATTCTTTTCTTACTCCGTCCAATTTACCTCTGATTAATGATACCAATTCACTTGGAAGGGTGTCATTATTATGTTTAGTGATCAAAGCGTGTAGCATTAGACCATGGTTTAATTCACATGAAGTCTTCATCTCGTAAAACCTAAAAAAAATAAAAATTCAGAATGGGGGGAGAAGACTAGTTCTTTAGGGTCTGCTAGGGAAATACCATTCGGATTCCATTCTCGAGAACTACACGAAAACAGAAAATCTAACTCTAACAGAAATACATATTACCCTAAAAAGATTCGAACCTCCCCTCACTTAGTTGAAATTGTGATTAACGTTATTTTCAATTGGATCATCAACAACTTGAATATCTTTGACTTTTACTTCAATCCATTTATTGATTTCCTCCGTAACTTTCACAAATTCAACTAACATCGCCTTTTCTTTTGGTGATAAATTGGATATTAATCGGTTACATAACTTAAAGTTTCCCTTAATCTTAGCATCGTGAATCCGTTTATAAAGTTTCTTCGTTGAACTGTTAAAAACGGGTTCATCTAATTTCTTATTATCAACGGGGTTCTTTGTGATCGGATCATCATTAAGTGTTTCTTCATCTTCCCCACACTTATGCGTTTTTATTGGTTTAACAGTTTTGGTTGGTGGAGATCTAAACTTTCGGTTCACAAAGGTGATCGATGTATTACCATCCCTAAGTGTCATTCTACCTTCTCTTACATCAATGAATGCCTCGGTGGTTGCTAAAAATGGGCGACCAAAAATTAGAGGAATATCAAGGTTTTCCTCCATATTAATCACTATGAAGTTTGTAACAAAGGTCAAACTTCCCACGTTAACAAGTAAATTATTTGCTATTCCAACCGGGTGTTTAATGGTTAGGTCAAATGATTGAACACATATTTTGGTTGGTTTTAATTTACCCATACCTAATCTTTTGTATAAGGAAAGAGGCATAATATTTGCACTTGCTCCTAAATCTGCGAGTCCATTATATACAGCACCATCATTAAGCAAGCAAGAAATGATAAATTCACCCGGGTCTCCTGCTTTAGTAAGTCGAGTTGGTTTGTAAACATTTTTCGGGTGTTCTTTTCTTGGTTCTTTCACTTCTATTTGAACTTCTTATTCACATTTTTCTTCATTTTTTGGAATGGGAGGTTTGTATAAGGATTCTTCTTCATCACTCAAATTTGAATCCTCCCTATTTTCCAATTTTGATTTTTCATATGTTGTTGATACCATATTTATGTTTTCATTTTGAAGGTTTTCTTGGGTGGTGAAATTATGATTGACTTCATTGTCAACTTCCATCGGACCACGTATGTAATGTTTAACTCTGTGACCATTAACTTTAAATTCAATCCCATTTGAATTTATTAACTCTATTGTTCCGTATGGGAAAACTCTTTTGACTATGAATGGTCCAGACCATCTTGATTTCAATTTTCCAGGAAATAGCTTGAATCGTGAATTGAAAAGAAGAACTCTGTCTCCTTCTTTAAATTCTTTTGAACTTCTGATTCTTTTATCATTCCATTTCTTCGTTCTTTCTTTATAGATTAACGAATTTTCGTATGCCTCAAGTCTTAATTCTTCTAATTCATTTAGTTGACTTAATCGTAGACGTCCGGCTTCATGTAAATCAAGATTACATGTCTTCAAAGCCCAAAATGCTTTGTGTTCAATTTCTACTGGAAGATGACATGCTTTTCCGTAAATGAGTTTAAAAGGTGTGGTTCCAATTGGAGTTTTGTAGGCTGTTCTAAAAGCCCAGAGTGCATCCTCCAATTTCATGGACCATTTCTTCAGATTTGATCCTACGGTTTTCTCTAGAATACGTTTTAAAGCTCGGTTGGTATTTTCAACTTGTCCACTTGTTTGTGGATGATAAGCGGTGGAGATTTTATGAGTTACTCCATATCTTTTAAGAACTTTCTCAAGTTGATTGTTACAAAAATGAGTATCCCGATCACTTATTAAAGTTTTCGGTGTTCCAAACCTAGCAAAAAGACGTTTTAAAAAGTTGACTACAACTCGTGCATCGTTAGTCGGGAGAGTTTGTGCTTCCGTCCATTTAGATACATAATCAATGGCAACGAGAATATAGAGATTATTATGAGATTTTGGAAATGGACCCATAAAGTCAATACCCCAAATGTCAAATACTTCACATACTTGAATGACATTTTATGGCATTTCATCACGTTGACTTATTTTTCCAACCCTTTGACAAGCATCACAGGATTTACAAAGAAGGTGTGCGTCTTTGAAAATTGTAGGCCAATAGAATCCAGTATCGTAAACTTTTCTTGCTGTTAGTTGAGGCACATAATGCCCTCCTGTTGGTCCTGTGTGACAATGGTTTAAGATTTGACTAACTTCATCTCCAAATACACATCGGCGTATTATTCCATCGGGACAACTTTTAAACAAATGTGGATCTTTCCAGAAATAGTGTTTTATATCCCTAAAGAATTTCTTTCATTTTTGGTACGACAATCCTTTTTCAAGGAATCCACATACTAAATAGTTTACATAGTCTGCAAACCATGGAATTTCATTATAATCTATCTTCAATAGATATTCATCAGGAAAGTTGTCTTGTATGGCCGATTCATTTAGAACTTCTAATTCAGGATTTTCAAGACGAGAAAGATGATCAGCGGCGAGATTTTCTGCTCCCTTTTTGTCTCGAATTTCAATATCTAACTCTTGTAAGAGTAAGATCCAACGGATTAATCTTGGTTTGGCATATTGTTTTGAAAATTGGTATCTAAGAGCAGAATGGTCGGTATAGACCACCGTTTTTGCTAGAACGAGATATGAACGAAATTTGTCAAAAGCAAAGACAATAGCAAGGAGTTCTTTTTTAGTAGTTGTGTAATTCGTTTGTGCTCCTTGTAACGTCTTACTAGTGTAATAGATAGGTTGAAATCATTTTTCAATCCTTTGTCCTAAAACGGCTCCCATTGCAAAATCACTTGCATCGCACATGAGTTCAAATGGCAGATTCCAATTTAGAGTTATCATGATCGGCGCATTAGTGAGTTTCTCTTTAAGAATATTAAAAGATTTGATGCATTCATCCGAAAAGATGAATGGAGCATCCTTTTCTAGGAGTTTATTCATAGGAGTGGCAATTTTAGAAAAATCTTTTATGAAACATCGATAAAAACTGGCATGCCCTAGAAAACTCCTAACTCCTCTAACATTGGTGGGATGTGAAAGTTTAGCAATTACATCTACTTTAGCTCTATCCACTTCAATTCCTTCCTTTGAAATTTTATGACCAAGAACGATGCCTTCTTTAACCATGAAATGACATTTCTCCCAATTAAGTACTAGATTTGATTATTCGCATCTAATAAGCATTCGTTCAAGATTAACTAGACATGATTCAAATGTATCACCAAAGACTGAAAAGTCATCCATGAAAACTTCCATGCATTCTTCTATCATGTCGTGAAAAATCACCATCATGCACCTTTGAAAGGTTGCAGGGGCGTTGCAAAGTCCAAATGGCATGCGTTTGTAAGCAAAAGTACTATAAGGGCACGTAAATGTGGTTTTCTCTTGGTCCTCGAGTGCTATTGGAATTTGAGAATATCCGGAAAAACCATCAAGAAAACAATAGTAACTATTTCCGGCTAATCTTTCCAACATTTGATCAATGAAAGGTAAGGGAAAGTGATCTTTTCTGGTGGCGTCATTTAATTTTCTATAATCAATACAAACACGCCATCCTGTTACAGTCCTAGTAGGAATAAGCTCATTTTTCTCATTTGTGATGACAGTCATGCCACCCTTCTTAGGTACGCATTGAACTGGGCTTACCCATGGACTATCAGAAATTGGATAAATTAAACCTGCATCTAGCAGTTTAATAATTTCTTTCTTAACAACATCTTGCATATTAGGATTTAGTCTTCGTTGGCGTTGCACATACGTTTTATGACCTTCTTCCATAAGGATTTTATGTGTGCAATACGAAGGGCTTATTCCTTTAATATCATGAATTTTCCATGCAATAGCTGGTTTATGAGCTTTTAGCACAGAAATGAGTTGAGATTTTTCATTTTCAGTAAGAGAAGATGATATTATTACAGGTAATTCAGATTCACCATGTAAATAAGCATATTCCAAATGGTTTGGAAGTGGGTTTAACTCTAATGTCGGTGGTTCTTCTATCGATGATTTATACCGATATCTGTCTTCTTCTTTTAGCATTTGAATTTCTTCTGTTGTTGGTTCATATCCATTAGCCATAAGTGTAGCTAACATTTCAGTTTCATCAATTGGTTCAGTTCCTTCTCCTAAAGAACATTCTCCCGTTCCTTGTAATTCTGGAAATTCTTCTAACAATTCTGCATGTGATTCTATAGTTTGAATATAATAACATGTATCATCTGTAGATTGCGGTTGTTGCATGGCTCTATCTACAGAAAAGGTAACACTCTCGTCCTCTATACTTAGGGTCAGTTTCTTACCAAACACGTCTATTATTGCTTTGGCCGTGTTTAAGAATGGTCTTCCTAATATGAGAGGAACTCGAGAATCTTCTTCCATGTCTAGAATAACAAAATCTACTGGAAATACTAAAGTACCAACTTTAACTAGCATGTTCTCCATTATCCCTCTAGGATATTTTACTGATCGATCGGCTAGTTGTATGCTTATTCGTGTTGGTTTCAATTCTCCAAGGTCTAGTTTAGCGTATAATGAATATGACATTAAATTTATACTAGCACCTAAGTCTGCCAATGCTTCTATTGAAATAAGACTACCCAGAAAACATGGAATTGTGAAACTTCCTGGATCTGATAATTTTTCTGGTATCTTATTTAACAGCACTGCAGAACAATTAGCATTCATAGTAACAGCCGAGAGTTCTTCCATTTTCTTTATATTAGTGATTAGATCTTTCAAGAATTTAGCATATCTAGGCATTCCTGAAATCACATCAATGAAAGGAAGATTAACATTTATCTGTTTAAACATATCCAAGAATTTGGATTGCTCGGCTTCAAGTCTCTCTTTTCTCATTTTACTCGGGTAAGGAAGTGGTGGTTGGTATGGTTTAACATAAGGTTTAGCTTTAACTGTGTTATCTTCATTAACCTTTTCAACTACCGGTTCTGTTTTCTTTTCTTGCTCAGGTTGTGGTTCTTGTAGAGTAGGAATAGCATCATCAGAAATTACAGGTATTTCAGGTGGTTTAAGTGTAATACCACTTCTTGTGGTAATGGCTTTAGCTGTTTCATTCCGGGGGTTAGCATTTGTATCACTAGGTAGACTTCCCGATTTTCTTTCACCTATCAACCTTGCTAGGTTACTTACTTCTTGTTCCAGATTTTGAATAGAAGCTTGTTGATTTCTAAATGCTTGAGCATTTTGTTCATTGATTTATTTCTGAGATGTGAAAAATTGAGTTTGAGATTCAACTAGCTTTGACATCATGTCTTCTAAATTTAGCTTTTTATCATCGGTTTGTGGTGGTTTGTTTTGAAAAATAGGTCTTTGTTGATTGTAAGTATTATTGGATACTTGTTGATTGCTTGGACCTTGTTGGTTGTTGTATGGAACATTTCGGTTATAATTCTGATTTTGATTGTAGATCGGTCTTGGCGGTTGATAATTATTCTGATAATTATTTCCAGGCCTTTGGTTTATGTATGAAACATTCTCTCTTTGTTCCATTCTTAGTTCAATACTAAGACAATCTTTTGTCAAATGTGGTCCTCCACACTGCTCACAACTAATTCGTATTGAGTGAATATCTTTAGTCATCTTTTCCATTCGTCTTTCGACAGCATCTATCTTTGCTAAAATGGAATCTAAGTCATGGCTAGAATCGGCTCTAGCTGCTTTAGATGATCTAACGATATCTTTTTATTGGTGCCACTCATGTGAGTGGGAAGCAGTGTTATCAATAATTTTGTAAGCATCAGTTGCTGTTTTCTTCATAATGGAACCACCAGCTGCTATATCGATGTCTTTCCTTGTAGTGATGTCGCATCCTTGGTAGAATATTTGTACTATTTGACAAGTGTCTAAACCATGTTGCGGTCATCCTCTTAATAACTTTCCAAATCTTGTCCACGCTTCATATAGAGTTTCGTTTGGCTTTTGTGTGAACTTAACAATTTCTCCTTGAAGTCTTACGGCTTTAGATGCTGGAAAGAATTGCTTAAGAAAATTTTCAACTAACACGTCCCATGTATCAATCGCCCCTTCAGGTAACGATTCCAACCAATCTTTGGCTTCTCCCTTTAAAGTCCAGGGAAAGAACATGAGATATATCTGTTCATCTTCCACTTCTCTTATTTTAAATAGAGTCAGATCCTATTAAAGGTACGAAGATGTTCATTTGGATCTTCCTTCAGTGCACCACTAAATTGGCATTGATTAGTTACCATGTGTAGGATTTGTCCTTTGATTTCATAATCTGGCACATTAATGTCAGGTTGAATAATTGCGTGACCTTGGCCAGTGCATTTAGCTCTCATTCGGTCTTCCATACTTAGAGGTTCTAGATTTTCCATGATTGAATTTTTTGAATCTGAATCACTATAGGATTCTGATTTAATGGTTGGTTCCTCAATAATTTCTGTTTGAATGATTGGTGGTTCCGGAGGAAAGATTAATGGTTCAGGATCTCGAAATCATTCCCTGAATATTCTCCGGATTCTCAATTGTGAGGTCGGGTTCAAAAAATGGATTATCGGAAATTTGAATTGGAGTACTTGGTCGACTGGATGACGATTCTAAAGAAAAATCAACGGCGACAATATTTGCTAGATGTCTTGATCGAGTTACAAGTGGTGAACGTACAAAAGGTGGTGATCGTTTTGCTCGGTGCATTCACTGAATATCCTATTAGTTATAAAAATAAGAAAAATTATATAAGTTATCAAATTAATAGACTTTTCTGATTTTGCCCACGTTTCGAATAGCCAAAAGATGCAGCAGAGGGGCAGGATTCGTTTTTCTCAATATAATTGAGTACTGTTTGGCTCCAATAACCCGGTCCACATACAAATCCAACTATTACTACGAACCAGAAAATTTTGATGTCTATCAATTTAACCACTTAAAATAATTTTTCGTTTAAATTTAAGGAAATTTTAGAGAAGAAATAGAAAATTCTTTGTCCTAAAACTAGAGCGTCGAGAAATAAGAAAGAAAAAGAGTGCGTCGAAAATCGTCGAAAAATAATAGGCGTAGAAAAATAAAAATAAGAAAGTAGCGCGTCGAAACTTAAAAAGTCTAAAAACTAAGAATTAAAAGTTGCGTCTAAAAATATTAAAGCTTAAAAGGAATACTATATCCAAAATGGCAAAAACTTAGAAAGGTACTAAATTTTATAAAACGGCTTTGCAAAATTCTAAAACACCTAAATCTTAGTTTAAAGAAAAAGCACTTAAGGGATTTTACGGCAAAGCCTAAGAATCTAGAAATAAAAATAACTATGGCAAAAACTATGACTTAAAACTAAATACGAGCGAAAAATACAAATATTAAGCTAAAACAAATAAAAAGATACAAAATATAAAAATAAACTTAAAGTTGTAAAAAGTACAATTTTTTTATAAAAATATTATTTTTATATTATTTATTTTATAAAAGTATTAATTTTATATATTATTAAAACTAATTAAACTAAAAATACAAATTAATAATAAAAACTAAAACTAATTAATTTAAAATTAAACCCTAATTACGGTTTTAATAATAATAATAAATAATACTCCGTAATTAATGCAGAATTAGGGTTTGACCAGGCGTGTCAGGGTGTGCTACGCGATCTCAAAGCTCTTTGCCTTTTCTACTCCGAGATCACGGAGATGAATATTACCGAATTAAGTATTGGGCTAAAAACAGTTCGGCCCACTTCGATATTTAAATAAAAACAGTGTTGGGCTTCGACGGGTTTCGGCACAATTCTCAGTTTTAATTAATTTTTTTTTCTGTTTTTGATATTTATATAAAATATTTATATAAATTAAATAAAAACTTAATTTTAAAAAACTAAAATAGAAATAAAATTACTTTATAATTTTATATATTATATATTTTGAACAAACTTTTTAAAAATAAATATATTTTTTTTATAGCGTTTTGCTTTGGCTTTCCCCGGCAGCGGCGCCAAAAATACTTGATGTGTGCGAGGTGTACTAGGAAATAGTTATATTTTTACTAGGAAATACTATTAAATACGATACAATTTTACACAAGTGATTTATTTATTTATAGAGTGGATATACCTAAACCTTGCTACAACACTTATAGGCAGTGTACCTAATCGTACAGTAGTGTAGTTTTTAGTAAGTCCGGTTCGTTCCACAGGGTTCTTTAAACAAGCTTAACGCTATATTTTTAACTTATATTTGTAAAATACAAAAATATATATAAGTAGTATTATTATTATTATAAAAAGGGGGTTTTTACCGTTTAATGACCGGTTTGTGATTTTAAAACTTTAGTCGCAGTTAAAACTTAATGTAAAATATTAAAAATAAATATAACTTAATTTAAAGCGTAAAGTAAATTACGATAATGAAATTGCGAAAGCGTAAAGTAAATTACAATAATGAAATTGCGATAAATAAAAGTGCAATAAAATAAAATTGCGATAATTAAAGAGTACGATAACTAAAAATGCAATTAAATAAAATGACAATAAATAAAAGTGTGATAATTAAAAGTGCAATTAAATATGAAATATAAAGAATTATGCTTATTTAAACTTCCGTAATCATGATGTTCAACGTGTTGTTTTTAGTTTATTCCCATGGGTTAATTGTCCTTTGTCCTAGATTATTCGATATGTCCATACGGATTTGTCCATAATAGTCCATCAGTCATAATCGTAAAGTGCAAAAGTCTTCGTCAAATTATTCTTATTCCCGAAGTCAAATATTCCAACTAATTGGGGATTCGAATTGTAACAAGGTCTTAATACTTTGTTTAATGAATACACCAGGTTATCGACTGCGTGTAAACCAAGGTTTTACTACTTTGTTAACAATTACACCAATTACCCTTGATTGTAATCCACCCCCGTTTCAACAAGTCTATTAACTATTAATCCAGTTTCGTGTCCGGTAAAATGAATAATTATTGGTATTTATAGATATCCCGCCCACCGTAACCAGTCAAGCGTATGTGGTTATATATAAATACGTCAAATTATAAGTCTATATATTAAATTAATGATGTATCATTTAGTTAATATAAAGCCCATTAATAGCCTATAGTCTAATTTCTACAAGTGTCGTTCTTTTGTCCAACCCCCAATTATGGTACAAAGCCCAATTACTCAATTTTAATATTTAGTCTAACATCACGATTACTTAGGCTTAAATAAGCATAATAATAACTTAGCTACGAGACATTAATGAAAATAATTTAAATATAACTTACAGTGATTTATTAATAGCGTAGTGTTACACGGACAGAATTTCAACTTACACCCTTACAACATTCGCTAACATACCCTTATTATTAGAATTAAAATTAGAATTAAAATTAAAATTATAATATATATATATATATATATATATATATATATATACGTATGATGAAAAGAAAAAGAAGTGTAAAATATCGATCGAATGCGTTGCCTTTTATAGGCTCCATTTCAGTTTTGGTGTGCTCCGCGATCTTGAAGGGTTTCTCCTTCACATCTCCGCGATCGCGGAGTAGTGGATTACAACTCATCCAAGTTTGGCTCCTAGCTTGCCGACGGATTTTTTAATAAATAAATATAATATATATATAATTTTAAGAATTATTTATATATTATATTATATTTATATGCATAGTTGACTTGTAATTTTTGCTCCGTTGCGTCGTGCATTGAAAGTTGACTTAGGTCCCGGTTCCGAATTTTCGAACGTTCTTGCGTACAATTTAATATCTTGTACTTTTCGTTTTGTAACTTGCACTTTTGTCATTTCTAGACGCTTCCCATCAATAAATTGAACCTCTTGGATCGTACTTTGTACTTTTGAGCTTTTTAGTCATTTGCGTCTTTAAATCGTCGAATCTGCCTTTTGTCTTCACCTTTTAATATTTAAACGAATATCACTTGTAAATAGAACAATTGCAACTAAAAGCTTGTCTTTCTTGAGGAATAATGCTATGAATTATGTGTTCGTTTTTAGCATTATCATCCACATAATTCAACGGTGGCAATTATCATGTCCACATAATTCAACGGTGGCAATTATCATGTCCACATAATTCAACGTGGGCAATTATCATGTCCACAAAATTCAACAATAATCCGCAGAACTTCTGTCTGCATAATAATTCATTCGAGGAATGTTTTGCTTGTGTCTATCTCGTCAAACATTTATGAAAGCATTTCATGTATTCGCAGTTCAAAATATATTTCAAAAGCATTTAATAAAGCAGTTGTAAAAACAGTGCATGTATTCTCAGTCCCAAAAATATAAGGAGTAAAAGGGAGCAAATGAACTCACCATACTGTATTTTGTAGAAAAAATACATATGACTATATTGAACAATGCAGGGTTGACCTTGGATTCACGAACCTATATCATTTATATTTATATTAACACACATAATTGTAATCGAACAAATTTATATAAATTTATTAGTTATATCATTTTTATATTAATAACCTATATGTTTCATATATTTATTTATATATTTAAAATAAATAAAACTATTAATTTTGTTATGTTATATGTAGTTAATACATTTTGTATATATATCTTTTGTTTATTAAAATTGTATTAATACTAAAATAATATTAGAATTTATAAAATAATAATAATGATAATAGAGTTAAAAATGATACTTTTAATATAAATGATAAAATGATAACTTTCCTGAAAATGAATATTTTAATAATAATGAATCCTAATAATAACTATAAAAATAATAATTTTACTAATAATAATAATAATTCTAACATTTATGTTAATAACTATAACTATAATGATAATAATACTACTAATAATAATACTAATACTTATGATAATAATATTTATATATATATATATATATATATATATATATATATATATATATATATATATATATATATATATATATATATATATATATATATATATATATATATATATATATATAAATATAACAAATAATAATAATAATAATAAGTAACTACCTCAAAATAGGCAAACAAAATAAATAAACTGCCCACGATAAGACTCGAACCCGCAACCCCTCGCTTCCTGACAACAACCTCAACCATCCATCTGATTCCTATTTTTCTGTGAATATTCCCACCCCAAATATATTTAACCCGTTCTTTTCTGTTATCCTTTATCTTCTTCTTATTCATAGACTAAACCCAAACTATTCAACCCTCATTTCACAGTCATCATCATCATCATAGTAATTGCCAGCATCATTTTCGGATCATCATCATCGAGCATCATTTTCGTTCATCATGCTCATCATTCTTCTTTATCGTAATACATCATCACCTAATCCTCATACCATCTCCATTTACCCTCACCATCACCAAATCATTCACAGTTTTATCATCTCTTCTTCCTTATTAATATAAACACTACCATCATCACCTCTATCATCTACGGTTATCACGTAATGTCGATCATGTAATCACCTAATCCAACCATCATCTCAGTTACCATCACGATCATCACTTTATTAATATACTAGTGTTGATCGACCCAATACAAGGGAATCTAATAACTAAGGAGTAATGGACGTTCACAATAATATAAAACTGGTTCTGTAACAATAGCAAGCTGATTATAATAGTTGTTAATTTCTTGGCTTCACTATCGACATGGAACTAGAAAACACGTACAGTACAGGACAAGCAGTAGCTTCGAATAGTGGTTGTGGATTTTGTTGATGTTCGATAGTGGAGTGGAAAAAGGAAAATTCACGGGTCTACATGTCTCCCACTTGAAAGGTTGTGGTCGGAAAGATTCCAAAGAGTAGAGAGGATAAATAAATTCAAAAAGATAAAATTAGTCACCTTAGTTGTTGGTGTGTCGTGAACAAACAAACCCCAAGGGATCCCCATTCTTCTTTTTCTTTTTCTGTCAACAGAAACTCATCATCTTCATTATTTATTTTCTTTACAAAAACCGAAAAGAATTTGTAGTAGCAGCACAGTAACATGTTGTAGTTTTCGAGGGTTTTTTTGCGGTTCAAAACAGAACGAAAATGCAGCAAGTATAATAGTACAACAGTAGGTGTAGTTCGTTGTTGAGAGTTCTGGACTGAAAGCAGGAACCGTAAGAAAGAAGGAAAAGAAAGTGATGTAGTGGTGGTTTGTTGGGTGATTTTTGAATAACATACAAACAACGGGGTTCATCGCGTTTGGAGATGGAGATGGTGAAAGTGAGTTCATGAGGGTAGCGTTTTGAGGGATTTAACAAAGAAGAGAGGCATAGAGATATAGAGAATGGTTTGTATGGTGTCTCTTGATCGACTAAGCAGAAAAAATAATAATAGGAAATTAACAAAGGTTTGTAATGAAAACATGAAATATGTTGGGTGTAATTCGATGGTGTGTTTTGTTGCTTGACAAAACATAGTTAAACAGAAAAGATAATGTGTGGGTGTTCAAGTTTGGTTGGCTCAAACCGAAATCAAGACAAGATTAGTTGCAGTTTTTATGGCTTTGGTTGTAGTTGTTTATTGTGTTAAAGCAAATATGGTGGTGATCGTGGTTGTAGGTGGCAGTTTAGGTGATGGGATTGATGGTAGCCATAGATGAGGATAATTGGTGATGTTATGGTGACCCATGGTAACGAGGGTGATTGGTAGTGTTGCTTATTGTGGTTCTTCAGTTCGGTCAGAAAAAGGAATAGATAAAGATCGTGATCAGGTGGTTAATTGGGTTTTAAAATGATTATAGGGTGATAGTGAAGAAAAGTTGTATTGATCATATAGCAGAGAAGAGATTGATAGAGTTCATATTGGTGTTGGTGGGTTTCTATATGAATCCATATGTATATTTTATATAGATCCTAGTAGTTTTGTTTGATCGAGTGAGAAAAGGAATTGAAACAGAATAGAAACTCAAGTAGGTTTGTGTGGATGGGTAGAATATCTATATAACCCGGATGTATGTGTATATGTATATGTTAGATGGAAAACAAAAGAAACAAACACAGTCTATTCAATTATATTTCTATTAGGTATAGTAATAAATCATGTAATATGTCCTACTCTACCGACACCTTGATTGATATTGATATCTTTACTTATTTCTAAATTATATGTTTTAATTTAAATTGAGAATTTTAAGTTTGTCTCATGTAATTGTTTATTTAATTAATTTGTACATTCTATTTAATAGATATTAATTAATTATGATTATATATATATATATATATATGCTTATGATAAGTTTAATTATATTGTAAGTTATTTTACATAATAATTAAATCATATAACAGTTTATTAATTAATATATATATACATATCTAATTACAAACAATTGTTCGTGAATCGTCAGAAATAGTCGAAGGTCAAATGGTTTCATGTAAACAGTTCACAAATTTTGAGACTCAACATTACAGTCTTTACTTATCGTATCGAAATCATATAAAGATCAAGTTTAAATTTGATCGAAAATCTCCGGGTCGTCACAGTACCTACCCGTTAAAGAAATTTTGTCCCGAAATTTGAGTGAGGTGGTCATGGCTAACACTAAAAATGTTTTCATGACGAATATGAGTTGATAACTAGAGTTTTACCACCGTTGTGTAATATGAGTAAACAATTCGATTATTCGAAGAGTATGAATGAAGCTATCACAAAAGAGTGAAAATAAGTAAATGAAGATTTGACTTAACCGGTGAAGTAGTCACAGTTGTTTTTCCGGAATTTAAGGAATTTAAAAGAAAATCTTGGAAATCTAAATAAGATAGGATTCATCGGTAAATGAGGAAATTAGGATCTCTCTAATTAAATATGGAGATCTGCCTTGATTACTCTGTCTGGTATTTCCATTATAAATTAAACTCTTCCGTTCCATTATTCTCACTATTCTTATACTTTCTTTCTTAGTTCATACACCCAAAAGATTATGAAAATGTTTAATCCAGTTCTAATCCTTGATATTTTCCTAATTATCATTTCTGTCATCATTCTTTTCAATCTACCACCATAAAAATCTGTTTACTTCTACTTCGCCCTTGGGGTTATAGTGTTTTTAATTCTCCCGTGTCTTTATGTTGCGATAAACATTGATATACACGGTTTGTAATTGATGTGTTGTTATCGAGTTTTATATCTTCCCTTATGTTTCGGAGCTCTTTACCACTTTCTTCTCTTCTCGACCTTTAGTAAGTGAGTAACGGTCCAGAATTCATATGTATGGAGTTTTGAATGAACATAATGTTCTAATCCAGAAGAACGTAATAGCACGATTTGATTTGTCAAATTACCAGAATTACAGAAGATAGAACTGTCAAGAATATATTTTTCTTGATATGTTCGGAGGTTAAGTAGAATGAAAGAGTTATGTAACATGACACATGATGATGGTATGATCTACTGTGAACCATCATTACGTTTCATTAGAAACTCAGCATGACTTACTGTAATATAATCACGTTGGCCGGGCGTCATATATTATACTAACCCATGCTTCAATTCCAACACTTCTCCACAATTCATTCATAATTTATACTTAGATTTTACGGAAGTTTTCAATATAATGGAATACAGAAAATACGAAGAGATAGATAATTTCGGACAAGAATATTTATAAAAATATCCTCAGAAATATTAAAGATATTTATGATGATATTTTGGAATTTCTAAGTTCGAAGGTTGATGAAGAAAAATTTTCCGCAAGATTTTAACATGACTTTAGAGCAAGATATTCTCTAAAGATTTCATCAGATCCAAAATTACCTGGATTCTTTGAATATAGGGTTTTGTCCTTATATTTGTCCTTGGTCTCCTTCATGGTTAGCTCAATCCGTTTTCCAGTACCAAATTTTCTATCGAGCGTTCCCAACACTCCCTTCTTTATTGTCAAACTTTTGGCCGTTTAGACCATCTACAATTTTTCTGTTTCCTCTGCATTTAATGCTACGATATCTGAATCTTCGGTTATCAATCCGAGGTGGTTTCAAGAGAATTGTGTTTTTAGATGATTAAACGCTGATGGTATTATGGTGGAATATAAAAGGTTTCCCGGTAACAATAAAAGAGTACGCATATATATCAAGGTTATAATATGGTTGTTTCGAACGTAAAGTCGAAGTTGTCTTGTTGGAGCTGTGACAAAATTTGCTACTTTGAAAGGAATTATCAAGTTATTTTTGGTAATAATAACACTAAGGAATTAGCACAACTACGTGTTAAACGTTTACTCAGGTTCCAAGAGTTTTTCAGGTGCATAACTATATGCATCAATCTCTTCTTACGTAGATGAAGTGCGGTTGGTTCATCCTCTCGATTGAGGTGTTTTCAAGAGTTACGAAAAGTTTGAACGCAGATTGTAATCGTCAAGATACAATTGAGGTTTAAGATGAAATCAAGTGGCAAACTTGAAGAATTGTTTAGTTTCATATGTTATAATCAATATTTTTAATTCATTTTAATTCTCGCAATTTTATTTATCGTCATTTAATTTCTGTTATTTATTTTACGCACTTTAAATATCGGGACACGTATACAATGTTTTGACATATCATATCGACACATATATATATATATATTATTTGGAATAACCATAGACACTCTATATGCAGTAATGCTGGAGTTAGCTATACAGGGTTGAGGTTGATTCTATAATAATATATATACTTTGAGTTGTGATCGAGTCTGAGACATGTACACGGGTCACGATACGTATTAATTAATTCGAATATTGTATATTAAACTATATATGAATTATTGGACTGTCAACTGTTTAATATCAACAACATATAATATTTTAAATTATATTTTCAATTATTATTTAAAACATATGTATAAATATAAATAGAGTATATTAAATATATATTTTGTAATTTCGAATCTATTTAGTAAACGACGGTAACACTCAATTGTCATTTGACGGATATTAAACAAGTTTAATACAAACTTATGTGATTTTAAAATAAACGGTGATCCAAAAATGGGTTTTATAAATTATAGGCTTAGTAAAAATGTATTTAGGAACTATTTATTAAATTTAAAACTTTTTATATTTTACTTGGGGCTAGGAGTGAATAATTAATGTAATTTTTATTTAATAGTTAATGACCGAATTTTATACCATAATGATCGAAATAAATAAAGGTATTTAAATTAAAAATATGGAATTTTTCTGAGAACTTTTATTCGCCACTGACTAACAACGGAGTACGAAATAATATCCCTAATAAATCTGTAGTCACATCGTGCTAATTCACCCGGCTGCTTTACTATTTTTAAATCTCATTTCAATTGCCTGCACGTTTCTAAATCTTTGATTATTATTAATATTATTATATTATTATTATTAATTATTAGTGTTAAAGTTATAGATATGTTTATATCTGTGTCATACGGAATCAATCAAATAGACTTGTTCTTTTGTTATCCACTCAAACCCACTTGAGCATCTTTCTATTTTCTTTCCAATCATGCTTGAATTATATAATAAGTATTATATTCTTACTATTGATTATTATATAATTACGTTATATATATATATATATATATATATATATATATATATATATATATATATATATATATATATATGTACATATAGATAGTTAGCTAGATGGAGAGGGAGAAAACATCAACTTTAATTTATATTGGTGTTTAATAACACACAACTCAACCCACCAATCGATCACCGTACAACCACCACCAAACCTTTGTGCTCCATTTGAACCACCGTCGTCCACCATCACTATCACCATCAACAACCAAACTCACCCTTCTTTCTTTCTTGTTTCTGTGAACTAACCCGACACCACATCCCATCGTGAACCCAACCATCATTATGTTGTTGCTATATGTTGCCTTATTACTTGATTCATTGCTGCAACAGTGTATCCTGCAACATGAACAACCGTCAAAACAGCAACCCATGCTGCTGCGTAGCTAATTTTTTTTATGATCAAAGCTTCTGTTGTGCGTTTTATGTGTCTGTCCATCTGCCATCGAACCACCTCATTTATTCTTCTTCGGTTTTGAATTTGAAAACCTACATACTTTTGTTTCGGTCTTAACCCGTCACCACCACCACAAAATTTCTTTCTCCTGTTTCTTGTCTATTTCGAACAAAACAGCGTAAATTGCTGCTACTATTTCTGTACGGGCTGTTGCTACAACGAGATGAGTGATGTTAGGAAGATGAATGATGATGGTTTATATGATAATGAAACTGTGATATTGAATATTACTATGATGATGACTACGAAAATGATGATGATCACAAGGACGATGAAGAAAAACAATGAAGGTGATGATGTTAAAAACGATAATAATAGTGATGATCTTATGATAATCTTGGAAGATGTTTAATAATGGTGATGATAGCTTGATAATGATAGATGTTAAAATAATAAAATGATGATGATGACGTTTATAAAAAAAAAAGTGATGGCAAGAAAGGGCTACTTACTTTTATTTTTTGATCAGACAAAAGTTACAAAAATAGAAATATGTGATTTGCATCATTGGCTTTTTATTTATTAAAAGGGCTAACCAAGGTTGTTTGGGCTGCAGCGGCCCATTAAACTCAAATGGACTTTGATTTCGACTAGTTTTATAGAGTAGGAAGGAAAATGGAAAAACAGAAAAATACAGCTTATATATTTTAGTCTGTCTTCTAAATCAGAAATGAAACTGATAGAGTGTTGGTTAAGGGTGTGGGTGTGTAAGCGAGAGGTCTCGAGTTCTTGCCCGGGCTGAGGCAGTTTATTTTTTTGGAGCTTTTCTTGTGAGGTAGTATTTATTATTACTCTTATTATTATTACTATCATTATTAGTATCACTATTATTGTTATTATTACAAATAAATATTATTTTACAAAAATACATTATAAATATATTAACATTACATATTACTAAATTTTTATTATTAAAATGATATTAAGTAAGCTATATAATATAAATATATATATATATATATATATATTCTTATCATATATAAATCTTGAAATAAATTTCTATTTTTTAATATATTATGATAAATATTATATTATTAAACTACTTTAATAAGTATTTACTATATTAATATTAATAAATGTATTATAGAAATAAATATTTACTACTTAAAGTATATAGGATAAATATAACTTATTTAGTATTATGATATGTAAATTATTAATATATAAACTTGTTAATTGTTATTATATGTGTTAATATACATAATTGATATAGGTTCGTGAATCCGAGGCCAACCTTGCATTGTTCAGTTTTGCCGTATGAATATTTTTACTACACAATATTGAATGTGAGTTCATTTGCTCCCTTTTACTCTTTACATTTTTGGGACTGAGAATACATGCGCTGTTTTTATAACTGCTTTATTAAATGCCTTTGAAATATATTTTGAACTGCAAATACATGAAATGCTTTTATAAATGTTTGACGAGATAGACACAAGCAAAACATTCCTCGAATGAAAAATTATGCAGACAGAAGTTCTGCGGATTATTATTGAATTATGTGGACATGATAATTGCCACCATTGAATTATGTGGACAGGATAATTGCCACCATTGAATTATGTGGACATGATAGTTGCCACCAATTGATGTGAATGTTATGTATCGAGAGAATGATTTTATACACAGGTTATGTGTATGTTATTTTTGTGCACGAGATATGTGTACAGTTACTAAGATTTATGAAAGATGATTTTGTACACGTGAAAGGTGTACTGTATTTAAAAGATATCGCATGTACATTACAGGTGGGTATAGGATTCGGGCCCTTTTGTACCATGCAGCATTTAAATCTTGTGGTCTATCAAAATGATGAATTTTATTGTTTTATGATAAACCTATGAACTCACCAACCTTTTGGTTGACACTTGAAAGCATGTTTATTCTCAGGTATGAAAGAAATCTTCCGCTGTGCATTTGCTCATATTAGAGATATTACTTGGAGTCATTTATGACATATTTCAAAAGACGTTGCATTTGAGTCGTCGAATTCATTAAGATTATTACTAAGTCAATTATAGTTTTGAAATGGTATGCATCCCGTCAACTTTCGATGTAATGAAAGTTTGTCTTTTAAAAAAAAACGAATGCAATGTTTGTAAAATGTAGTATATAGAGGTCAAGTACCTCGCGATGTAACCATATGTAATGTATTCGTCCAGATGGATTAGGACAGTTCGTCTCAGTTGATACCAACTGTAATACCCCGTCTTAATCCGTCTGGACGAAGTCTTCAAAAGTTGGTCCCATTGCGAGAATTAAAATTGCGATAAATAAATTGCGATAAATAAATGTAATTGGAATTAACAGTTAGCTAGGAACAGTTAGCTAGGATTTTGTTAGCGTGGATTCTTAATAAAATTTCTCATAGTTAATTTGTTTGTTTCTAACAAATTTTATTTTGTTCAATGTTTTCTTCATTATGCCACTTGTTGGATTTTGGTAAATCAAAATCCAAATATGAAATTGGATGAAAATGGTTATTCTGCGGTGAACGGATACATATATCAGTGGTTGTAAGTAGGATAGTGAATGACTGTTGAATCAACTTCGACGAATGTACAGTGTAACTTATTAAGGTGAAATCTAAATATTCCTCGGGTATTACCTACCAGTTAAAATATTTTCGCCATTAACAGTTTGTACAAAAGAATTTTTAATTACAATCTTTATGAAAACATATATAAGTATATATTTTCTTCAGATGTAATCATGGATTTAATGAGTCAATATGATATTAATATCATTTGCTTTTTGGTTAGAACTAGAGTACATAATCTCTAAAACATTAGAGATTACATAATCATCTTGTCGAACGAAGATAAATGATGTAGAACGTCATGTAGAACAATGATTATACTCGAGGTACAAAATGAGATATTGAGGCATGTGATGTTGAAACTTTGGTTGTTGGTGGTACTGTTGGTGCTGGTGATGTTGCTGAAGCTGGTAAGTTTCGCACCATGTTTTCTAAATTGATTACTCGAGCGCGAAGCTCGTTGACTTCTTCCATTATTCCAGGATGATCGTCGGTCAAAACGAGCGGATGAATAAGGTTTAGAATTTTAGATAGAATATAATTGTGGTGAGATATTTGGGAAATGAGGGTGAAAATGGTGTTTCGGACTGGTTCGTCGGTAAGTGCTTCAGGTTCATCGCCAAGAGGTAAATTCGATTGGTGAAAAGGATCGCCTTCTTCGCGTCTCCATTGATTAAGTATACTACGAACCCATCAGATGAATTGGGGATGGCTGATTGATTGATTCATTCTGGTGACACCGCTTTCGGAGCTTAGGTGAATATCTATGTCGGAATAGCTATCGAAATCTGAGGGACTAGAACTGGTTGAGGGATTCATCTCGTACGATCAGATGAAGGAATTTCGATAAGAAATAGATTATAGGATGTAGATTAGTACCCTGCAATACATAATTTACATATGTATATATAATACTAAAATCCCATAAGTTATGGAGGAATCTACGGAAACTGTCAGGAAAAGTATACAGTAACAGATACGCTAAGATATGAATTTATCTATACACAGTCTATGCAATAGAGGCAGGAAGACGTGTCTAGACTTTAAGGATGATAAGCAAATAATTTTCGACACTAAATGATAAGCAAAACTTTTGACATGCAGACACGGTCGAAGTCCAGACTCACTAATGCATTTAAACAACTATCGGTTAGACACACTAATGCAAGACCTGGTTCGCTAAGACCACCGCTCTGATACCAACTGTAATACCCCGTCCTAATCTGTCTGGACAAAGTCTTCAATAGTTGGTTCCATTGCGAGGTTCTGACCTCTATATGCCATGAACGACTCCATGTAATATGAGTAAATGCACAGCGGAAGATTTCTTTTATACTTGAGAATAAACATGCTTTAAAGTGTTAACCAAAAGGTTGGTGAGTTCATAAGTTTATCATAAAATAATAAAATTCATCATTTTGATAGACCACAAGATTTAAATCCTGCATGGTACAAATGGGCCCGAATCCTATACCCACCTGTAATGTACATGCGATAACTTTAAAATACAGTACACATTTCTCGTGTACAAAATCCATTTTTCCTAAATCATAGTAACTGTCCACATATTCCGTGCACAAAAATAACATACACATAACCTGTGTATAAAATCATTCTCTCGATACACAACTTTCATATCAATTGGTGGCAATTATCATGTCCACATAATTCAACGGTGGTAATTATCATGTCCACATAATTCAACGGTGGCAATTATCATGTCCACATAATTCAACAATAATCCGCAGAACTTCTGTCTGCATAATAATTCATTCGAGGAATGTTTTGCTTGTGTCTATCTCGTCAAACATTTATAAAAGTATTTCATGTATTCGCAGTTCAAAATATATTTCAAAAGCATTTAATAAAGCAGTTGTAAAAACAGTGCATGTATTCTCAGTCCCAAAAATATAAGGAGTAAAAGGGAGCAAATGAACTCACCATACTCTACTTTGTAGAAAAATACATATGACTATATTGAACAATGCAGGGTTGACCTTGGATTCACGAACCTATATCATTTATATTTATATTAACACACATAATTGTAATCGAACAAATTTATATAAATTTATTAGTTATATCATTTTTATATTAATAACCTATATGTTTCATATATTTATTTATATATTTAAAATAAATAAAACTATTAATTTTGTTATGTTATATGTAGTTAATACATTTTTGTATATATATCTTTTGTTTGTTAAAATTGTATTAATACTAAAATAATATTAGAATTTATAAAAATAATAATAATGATAATAGAGTTAAAAATGATACTATTAATATAAATGATAAAATGATAACTTTACTGAAAATGAATATTTTAATAATAATGAATCCTAATAATAACTATAAAAATAATAATTTTACTAATAATAATAATAATTCTAACATTTATGTTAATAACTATAACTATAATGATAATAATACTACTAATAATAATACTAATACTTATGATAATATATATATATATATATATATATATATATATATATATATATATATATATATATAAAATATAACAAATAATAATAATAATAATAATAATAATAATAATAATAATAATAATAATAATAATAATAATAATAATAATAATAATAATAATAATAATAAGTAACTACCTCAAAATAGGCAAACGAAATAAATAAACTGCCTACGACAAGACTCGAACCCGCAACCCCTCGCTTCCTGACAACAACCTCAACCATCCATCCGATTCCTGTTTTTCTGTGAATATTCCCACCCCAAATATATTTAACTCGTTCTTTTCTGTTATCCTTTATCTTCTTCTTATTCATAAACTAAACCCAAACTATTCAATCCTCATTTCATAGTCATCATCATCATCATAGTAATTGCCAGCATCATTTTCGGATCATCATCATCGAGCATCATTTTCGTTCATCATGCTCATCATTCTTCTTTATCGTAATACATCATCACCTAATCCTCATACCATCTCCGTTTACCCTCGCCATCACCAAATCATTCACAGTTTTATCATCTCTTTTTCCTTATTAATATAAACACTACCATCATCACCTCTATCATCTACGGTTATCATGTAATGTCGATCATGTAATCACCTAATCCAACCATCATCTCAGTTACCATCACGATCATCACTTTATTAATATACTAGTGTTGATCGACCCAATACAAGGGAATCTAATAACTACGGAGTAATGGACGTTCACAATAATATAAAACTGGTTCTGTAACAATAGCAAGCTGATTATAATAGTTGTTAATTTCTTGGCTTCACTATCGACATGGAACTAGAAAACACGTACAGTACAGGACAAGCAGTAGCTTCGAATAGTGGTTGTGGATTTTGTTGATGTTCGATAGTGGAGTGGAAAAATGAAAATTCACGGGTCTACATGTCTCCCACTTGAAAGGTTGTGGTTGGAAAGATTCCAAAGAGTAGAGAGGATAAATAAATTCAAAAAGATAAAATTAGTCACCTTAGTTGTTGGTGTGTCGTAATCAAACAAACCCCAAGGATCCCCATTCTTCTTTTTCTTTTTCTCTCAACAGAAACTCATCCTCTTCATTATTTATTTTCTTTACAAAAACCGAAAAGAATTTGTAGTAGCAGCACAGTAACATGTTGTAGTTTTCGAGGGTTTGTTTGCGGTTCAAAACAGAAAGAAAATGCAGCAAATATAATAGTACAACAGTAGGTGTAGTTCGTTGTTGAGAGTTCTGGACTGAAAGCAGGAACCGTAAGAAAGAAGGAAAAGAAAGTGATGTAGTGGTGGTTTGTTGGGTGATTTTTGAATAACATACAAACAAGGGGGTTCATCGCGTTTAGAGATGGAGATGGTGAAAGTGAGTTCACGAGGGTAGCGTTTTGAGGGATTTAACAAAGAAGAGAGGCATAGAGATATAGAGAGTGGTTTGTATGGTGTCTCTTGATCGACTAAACAGAAAAAAAAATAATAGGAAATTAACTAAGGTTTGTAATGAAAACATGAAATATGTTGGGTGTAATTCGATGGTGTGTTTTGTTGCTTGACAAAACATAGTTAAACAGAAAAGAGAATGTGTGGGTGTTCAAGTTTGGTTGGCTCAAACCAAAATCAAGACAAGATTAGTTGCAGTTTTTATGGCTTTGGTTGTAGTTGTTTACGGTGTTAAAGCAAAGATGGTGGTGATAGTGGTTGTAGGTGGTAGTTTAGGTGATGGGATTGATGGTAGCCATAGATGAGGATAATTGGTGATGTTATGGTGACCCGTGGTAACGAGGGTGATTGGTGGTGTTGCTTATTGTGGTTCTTCGGTTCGGTCAGAAAAAGGAATAGATGAAGATCGTGAGCAGGTGGTTAATTGGGTTTTAAAGTGATTATAGGGTGATAGTGAAGAAAAGTTGTATTAATCATATAGCAGAGAAGAGATTGATAGAGTTCATATTGGTGTTGGTGGGTTTCTATATGAATCCATATGTATATTTTATATAGATCCTAGTAGTTTTGTTTGATCTAGTGAGAAAAGGAATTGAAACAGAATAGAAACTCAAGTAGGTTTGTGTGGATGGGTAGAATATCTATATAACCCGGATGTATGTGTATATGTATATGTTAGATGGAAAACAAAAGAAACAAACACAGTCTATTCAATTATATTTCAATTAGGTATAGTAATAAATCATGTAATATGTCCTACTCTACCAACACCTTGATTGATATTGATATCTTTACTTATTTCTAAATTGAATGTTTTAATTTAAATTGAGAATTTTAAGTGTGTCTCATGTAATTGTTTATTTAATTAATTTGTACATTCTATTTAATAGATATTAATTAATTATGATTATATATATATATGCTTTATGATAAGTTTAATTATATTGTAAGTTATTTTACATAATAATTAAATCATATAACAGTTTATTAATTAATATATATATACATATCTAATTACAAACAATTGTTCGTGAATCGTCAGAAATAGTCGAAGGTCAAATGGTTTCATGTAAACAGTTCACAAATTTTGAGACTCAACATTACAGTCTTTACTTATCATATCGAAATCATATAAAGATCAAGTTTAAATTTGATCAAAAATCTCCGGGTCGTCACACCGTTTCTGCTGCCTCATTCAGCTTTTTTTTTTCTTTTCAAAATTCAGGGTATTGATTCGTAGATTGGGTGCTTTTCAGAGTTTCAGAATGCAAGATTATAATTCTAAGAGATAAATGTTATATGTAGACATGCTGCGAGATTTCCAAAATACTGATTGCTGATTTTCGATAATTGGTATGGCAATTGTCGTTACAAGATGCGGATGAGTATATGGTAGGATTTCAATGAATATAATGATTTTTCGGAAAGTTAAAGATAAATGAAGTTGCTGGTAAGTTTACTGCTAATGTGGTGAGATATAAACGGTTCCCCGATAACAATGATGAAAGGCAACTTATATATCGAGGTTATAATAAGGCAAATTCGAATGAAAGTCGAAGTTGATTTGCTGGAGCTGTGACAAAATTGGCTAATTTGGAAAGGGATTGCAAAGTTATTTTTGGTAATAACAACACCAAATGAGCTTGCGCAGATACGTGTTAAACGTTTACTCAGGTTTCGAGTGTTTTTCAGGTGTATAACTATATGCATAAATCTTTTCTTCCGTAGATGAAGTGCGGTTGATTCATCCTCTCGATTGAGGTGTTTTCAAGAATCATGAAAGGTTTGAACGCAGATTGTAATTGTCAAGATACAAATGAGGTTTAAGATGAAGTCAAGTGGCAAACTTGAAGAAATGTTTAGTTTCATATGTTATAATCAATATTTTAATTCATTTTAATTATCCAATGTTGGTAGTCCATAGTTAATAGTCCACAGTTAGTAGTTCCATAATTCATATGTAGTTTAATATATAATATCCGAATTAATTAATACGTATAGTGACCCATTGTATACATGTCTCAGACTCGATCACAACTCAAAGTATATATATTATTTTAGAATCAACCTCAACCCTGTATAGTTAACTCTATCATTACTGTATATAGAGTGTTTATGGTTATTCCAAATAATATATATAGATGCGTCGATATGATATGTCAAAACCTTGTATACGTGTCCCGATATTTAAAATGCGTAAATAACAGTATTTAAATGACGATAAATAATGTGAGTAAAATAAATAACAGAAATTAAATGACAATAAATAAAATTGCGAGAATTACGATAAATAAATTGCGATAAATAAAATGTAATAATCAGTTAGCTAGGAATAGTTAGCTAGGATTTTGTTAGCGTGGATTCTTAACAAAATTTCTCATAGTTAATTTGTTTGTTTCTAACAAATTTTATTTTTGTCCAATGTTTTCATCATTATGCCACTTGTTGGATTATGATAAGTCAAAATTCAAATATGAAATTGAATGAAAATGATTATTCTGTGGTAAACGGATTCGTATATCTGTGGATGTGAGTAGGATAGTAGATGACTGTTGAATCAGATTCGAAGAATGTACAATGTAACTTATTAATGTGAAATCTAAATATTTGAAATGTCCCGTTCATATTGATTATAAACGTTCCATATTAATTGACTTTGTTGCGAGGTTTTGACCTCTATATGAGACGTTTTTCAAAGACTGCATTCATTTTTAAAACAACCATAACCTTTATTTTATCAATAAAGGTTTTAAAAACATTACGTAGATTATCAAATAATGATAATCTAAAATATACTGATTACACACGACCATTACTTAATGGTTTACAATAGAAATATATTACATCGACATATGTTTCTTGAATGCAGTTTTTACACAATATCATACAAACATGGACTCCAAATCTTGTCCTTATTTTCGTATGCAACAGCGGAAGCTCTTAATATTCACCTGAGAATAAACATGCTTTAAACGTCAACAAAAATGTTGGTGAGTTATAGGTTTAACCTATATATATCAAATCGTAACAATAGACCACAAGATTTCATATTTCAATACACATCCCATACATAGAGATAAAAATTATTCATATGGTGAACACCTGGTAACCGACATTAACAAGATGCATATATAAGAATATCCCCATCATTTCGGGACACCCTTCGGATATGATATAAATTTCGAAGTACTAAAGCATCCGGTACTTTGGATGGGGTTTGTTAGGCCCAATAGATCTATCTTTAGGATTCGCTTCAATTAGGGTGTCTGTTCCCTAATTCTTAGATTACCGGACTTAATAAAAAGGGGCATATTCGATTTCGATAATTCAACCATAGAATGTAGTTTCACGTACTTGTGTCTATTTTGTAAATCATTTATAAAACCTGCATGTATTTTCATCTCAAAAATATTAGATTTTAAAAGTGGGACTATAACTCACTTTCACAGATATTTCCTTCCTCGGAAATAAGACTTGGCCACGGATCGATTCACGAACCTATACAAATATGTACATATATATCAAAGTATGATCAAAATATAATTACAACCATTTTTATTATGTTTTAAAGATTTGAGTGTATTAAGTCAGCTGTCCTCGTTAGTAACCTACAACTAGTTGTCCACAGTTAGATGTACAGAAATAAATCGATATATATTATCTTGAATCAATCCACAACCCAGTGTATACACGTCTCAGGCTAGATCACAACTCAAAGTATATATATTTTTGGAATCAACCTCAACCCTGTATAGCTAACTCCAACATTACTGCATATAGAGTGTCTATGGTTGTTCCAAATAATATATATACATGGGTCGATATGATATGTCAAAACATTTGCATACGTGTCTATGGTATCCCAAGATTACATAATATATTAGAATACATGTATAATACAATATAAGTTAGCTAGGATATGATTTGTATAGATTCGTTAAACAATTTCCCGTAGCTAAAAAGATCAAAAATATCCAATCTTGTTTTACCCATAACTTCTTCATTTTAAATCCGTTTTAAGTGAATCAAATTGTTATGGTTTCATATTGAACTCTATTTTATGAATCTAAACAGAAAAAGTATAGGTTTATAGTCAGAAATATAAGTTACAAGTCATTTTTGTAAAGATAGTCATTTCAGTCGAAAGAACGACGTCTAGATGACCATTTTAGAAAACATACTTCCACTTTGAGTTTAACCTTGATTTTTGGATATAGTTTCATGTTCATATGAAAAATTATTTTCCCAGAAGAACAACTTTTAAATCAAAGTTTATCATAGTTTTTAATTATCCAAACCAAAACAGCCCCCGGTTTCACTACGACGGCGTATATCCGATTTTATGGTGTTCATCGTGTTTCCAGGTTTTAAATCATTAAGTTAGCATATCATATAGATATAGAACATATGTTTAGTTGATTTTAAAAGTCAAGTTAGAAGGATTAACTTTTGTTTGCGAACAATTTTAGAATCAACTAAACTATGTTCTAGTGATTACAAGTTTAAACCTTCGAATAAGATAGCTTTATATGTATGAATCGAATGATGTTATGAACATCATTACTACCTAAAGTTTTTTGGATAAAACTACTGGAAATGAGAAAAATGGATCTAGCTTCAAAGGATCCTTGGATGGCTTGAAAGTTCTTGAAGCAGAATCATGACACGAAAACAGTTCAAGTAAGATTTTCACTCGAAATAAGATTGTTATAGTTGTAGAAATTGAATCAAAGTTTGAATATGAATATTACCTTGAATTAGAAAGATAACCTACTGTAAATAACAAAGGTTCCTTGATCTTATATGATTACTTGGAATGGATTAGAAAGCTTGGAAGTAGACTTGCAAACTTGGAAGTATTCTTGATTTTTATGAAACTATACTTATGGAATCTATGAAGAACACTTAGAACTTGAAGATGGAACCTGAGAGAGATCAATTATATGAAGCAAATTGAAGAATGAAAGTGTTTGTAGGTGTTTTTGGTCGTTGGTATATGGATTAGATATAAAGGATATGTTATTTTATTTTCATGTAAATAAGTCATGAATGATTACTCATATTTTTGTAATTTTATGAGATATTTCATGCTAGTTGTCAAATGATGGTTCCCACATGTGTTAGGTGACTCACATGGGCTGCTAAGAGCTGATCATTGGAGTGTATATACCAATAGTACATACATCTAAAAGCTGTGTATTGTATGAGTACGAATACGGGTGCGTACGAGTAGAATTGTTGATGAAACTGAACGAGGATGTAATTGTAAGAATTTTAATTAAGTAGAAGTATTTTGATAAGTGTCTTGAAGTCTTTCAAAAGTGTATGAATACATATTAAAACACTACATGTATATACATTTTAACTGAGTCGTTAAGTCATCGTTAGTCGTTACATGTAAATGTTGTTTTGAAACCTTTAGGTTAACGATCTTGTTAAATGTTATTAACCCATTGTTTATTATATCAAATGAGATATTAAATTGTTACATTATCATGATATTATGATATATAATATATCTTAGTATGATATATATACAGTTAAATGTTGTTACAACGATAATCGTTGCATATATGTCTCGTTTCGAAATCATTAAGTTAGTAGTCTTATTTTTACATATGTAGTTCATTGTTAATACACTTAATGATATATTTAATTATCATTTAACATAATTAACCAAGTGTATCAATATCTTAATATAATTCATATGTACCTAGTAAGACGTTGTTATAACGATAATCGTTATATATATCGTTTTCGAGTTTCTTAAATTAATAGTCTCATTTTTATGTATACAACTCATTGTTAAAATACCTAATGAGATACTTAATTATAATAAAATCATGTTAACTATATATATAACTATATATATATATCATCGTATAGATTTTACAAGTTTTAACGTTCGTGAATCACCGGTCAACTTGGGTGGTCAATTGTCTATATGAAACCTATTTCAATTAATCAAGTCTTAATAAGTTTGATTGCTTAACATGTTGGAAACATTTAGTCATGTAAATATCAATCTCAATTAATATATATAAACATGGAAAAATTCAGGTCACTACAATATTCCTCGGGTATTACCTACTCGTTAAAATATTTTCACCATTAACAGTTCGTACAAAAGAATTTTAATTACAATCTTTATGAAAACATATACGTATATATTTTCTTCAGATGTAATCATGGATTTAATGAGTTAATATGATATTAAACTCATCTGATTTACGGATAGAACTAGAGTACATAACCTCTAAAACATTAGAGATTACATAATCGCCATAAAGGACGAAGATAATTGATGTAAAACGATACGTAGAATGATGATTATACTCGAGGTACATAATGAGGTGTTGAGGCATGGATTGTTAATGGTACTGGTGCTATTACTGATGGTACTGTTAGTGCCGGTGATGTTGCTGAAGCTGGTAAATTTTGCACCATATTCTCCAAATTGATTACTCGAGCGCGAAGTTCATTGACTTCTTCTATTATTCCGGGATGATTGTCGGTCGAAACGAGCGAATGAATAAGGTTTAGAATTTTAGCTAGAATATAATCGTGGCGAGATATTTGGGAAATGAGGGTGAAAATAGTGTTTCAGACTGGTTCGCCGGTAAGTGCTTCGGGTTCTTCGTCAAGAGAGCAATTTGGTTGGTGGAAAGGATCGCCTTCTTCTCGTCTCCATCGGTTAAGTCGACTATGAACCCATTCCCAATTCATCCATAATTGAAAATGACTAATTGGTTGATCTATTTCGTTTACGCTGCTTTCGGAGCTTAGGTGAATATCCATGTCGGAATAGCTGTCGAAATCCGAGGAATTCGAACTGGTTGAGGGATTCATCTCGTAAGATCAGATGAAAGATTTTCGATGTGTAATAGATTATAAGATGTAGATTAGTACCCTGCAATACATGATTTACATATGCATATATAATACTAAAATCCCATAAGTTACGGAGAAATCTATGGAAGCCGTCAGGCAAAGGTAACAATAACAGATACGCTAAGATATGAATTTATCTATACACTGTCTATGCAATAGAGGCAGTAAGATGTGTCTAGACTTTAAGGATGATAAGCAAATAATTTTCGACACTAAATGATAAGCAAAACTTTTGACATGCAGACACGGTCGAAGTCCAGACCCACTAATGCATCTAAACAACTATCAGTTAGACACACTAATGCAAGACCTGGTTCGCTAAGACCACCGCTCTGATACCACCTATAATAACCCGTCCTAAACCATCTGGACGAATACATTACATTTGGTTACATCGCGAGGTACTTGACCTCTATATGATACTGATGATGTTGCACGGTGGTGTACGAAATACTATTATTATTGTTACGAAATACGACGAAATATGATACAAATTACACAAGTTTTAATATATTTATTTACGGGTGAAATATACCTAAACTTTGCTACAACACTATAGGCAGTGTACCTAATCGTAGAGTAGTATAGTTTTTAGTAAGTCCGGTTCGTTCCACAGGGAGCTCGTGATTACGTACTATATTTTTATAGAACTATATTTTTACAAAATATATATAATTATATATAGGTAGTAATATTATAAAAGGGGGGTTTTACCGTTTAATGACCGGTTTGTCGATTTTAAATAAAGCGTAAAGATAAATGACGATAATTAAAATGCGTAAAATAAATAACGATAAATAAATGACGATATATAAAATTGCGATAATTAAAGTGCGATAAGATATAAAATAACACAATTATGCTTATTTAAACTTCCGTAACCATGATGTTTGACGTTCTGATTTTAATTAATTATCCTGGGGTAGTTGTCCTTTGTCATGGGTTATTTGAAACCTCTCTGGTTTTTGTCCATAATAGTTCATCGGTCATAATTATAAAATGCTCGTCAAATTAACCTTATTTCCGAAGTCAAATATTCCAACTAATTAGGGATTCGAACTGTAACAAGGTTTTAATACTTTGTTAATAATTACACCAGGTTATCGACTGCGTGTAATCTAAGGTTTTAATACTTTGTTAACAATTACACCAATTACCCTTGAATGTAATCCACCCCTGTTATAATTAGTCCATGATAAGTTAATTTATTCACTTAGCCAATATGAATAATAAATTACCCAATCCAATTGATTAAATTAAATGATTTGTAAAAGATGTCATATAAAAGTCACTAAATAGGACATGCATAATCATTTAATAATTATTAGATTAACTAATTTGAAGATAGGTTCGACAGATTCCAATGAGTTGTCATTCAATTAGACAATACCCCCATCTATTAATAGTCCATAGTCCAATGTTCACAAGTGTCGGTCTTTTGTCCAAACCCAAATTATGGTACAAAATCCAATAACCCCATCTTAATATTTAGTCCAACATCACGATTACTTCAGCTCAAATAAGCATAATAATAACTTAGTTACGAGACATTAATTTAAAAAGGAAGAACATAGCTTACAGTGATTATTTATCGCGTAGTGTTACACGGACAGATTTCCGACTTAAAATACAATAACCTTATTATTATTAAACTTAAATTAAAATTAAAATTAAAATTATAATTATATATATAAATATATATAGAGACAGTGAGATTGAGATATAGAAACATGGTGCGTTTGATCGTCCGAATTCGTTGGCTTTTATAGGCATTTTGGGACCAGGCAGCTCAGCGAGTGCGGAGGTTTTGTGCTTCAAAGCTCCGCGAGTGCGGAGGTCAGGAATCCAGCTCACCAATTGATTTAAATGTGGGCTGCTGTGAATATTATAATATATAATATATATATAATTAATTATATAATATATAATATATATATATAATTAATTATATATTATATTATATTATATTCTTGTGCATAGTTGACTTATAATTTTAGCTCCGTTGACTCGCGCGTTGATGCTCGGTTCATGTCTCTGTTCCGAATTTTCGAACGTCTTTTCGTACGCTTAGATATCTTGTACTTTGCATTTCGCGACTTGTACTCTTGTCATTTTTAGACGTTTCTCATCAATAAATTGAACCACTTGGATTGTATCTTGTACATTTGAGCTTTTTGGTCATTTGCGTCTTCAAATCTTCGTTTTCGCCTTTTGTCTTCGCACTTATTTAATATAAACGATTATTACATAAAAATAGAACAATAGTAACTAAAAGCTTTACATATTGGAAGGATATTGATACTAAATATATGTTCATTTAGAGCACTATCAAATATCCCCACACTTGAACGTTGCTTGTCCTCAGGCAATATAGAACTTGAAATAAAATCTCACTTTACTCGAATCACTTTTTTATTCTCACACTTTATACATAAGTGATTTTGATACAGCGGTATAAAGAATGATAGTAACGATGTGGTTTACAGTCCCACATGACTATGAAAATTTAGATCCTTTAAGGAAATTGGATCTTTATGAAAACATTTGATCTTTTGAAAATTCATTCTAGCTTTTACCCTAGATAAGTTTTCCGGAATAACCCTTCACCGGTGTTTGCAAAATATTTTTGTGGGTTGTGTGGGTTTCATATTTTAAAATTTTAGCTCAAAACTTGAGATTTTGTGTCACCCACTTGCTAACCTTGTATTAGGAAAGCACACGTCCAGTTTACTTGCTCCGTATATTACCTTTAGGCAAACTACCTTCCGGTTGTAAAGGAAAGCGTTGAACAAGCAACTGTTAAGGAAATGTCTAATGACATGCAGATGTTTATGGTCCACAACGTTTCAGATGCAATTGCTATCCTTTGTAGTAGAAATAGTAAAGATCACCCTATAATTTTTCGGTCTGGCACAAGGTCCTGTCTTCAACCATGCTATGCAACCACCGTTCTTACGGTTGACACCCGATTTAGTTCCGGTGACCTAATGAATTCCGGTGAATTCTCAGGATTTTACGTTCAATGGTAATGAACGCATTGAAAATAGGTTTTCAGAAAACAAATCGGTTTGTAATTTTGATCAAAATATTTTCTCGTTCAAGCTCGAGTTTAGATATCATTGAATTCCATGAGTTTGTAATTCTCAATCTTTAAGGTCAATCTCAAGGATTGAGTAATATCAGTCTTAAATGCTGATTTTTAATCTTTAAGGAGATTATTCTTTCTGAGGGTCTGATTCATTAGTCTTATCAAGCTAATTTGCACGGCGCCCTCCCCATTTTACGAGACAGATCCTCTCATGATTATGATAAGTCTGACCACATGGCGACCCTGTTTGATGTTGAGGTCCGTGGATTTCCTGCTGATTTTAGAGATGGCTTTTCTAGATTTTTCGTCAACCTACAGCTGGTCTGGACGACAACCTTGACCTAAATCAAGAAGCGCGTGTCTTTTTCGGAAGACTTTACTTCCTTTTAATGATGGAATTGATTCATCGTCTAGATTCATCTTTCTTTCAAAAGTATTACAGTAAATCGGGTAAAACTGATTAGTATCGTTCAAAACAAAAGTACATGCAATAATCTTGTACAAAATATGTGATATATGTTTTAAAGAACTTGGTGAATTCTTCCCACACTTAGCTTTTATTTATCTTTCTTTGCCTTTTTATTCTCCTTTATTCCATTTTAAATGAATTCAAGCATTTTGGGTTGTTTCTCAATTTATGTCCTTTCCGAGGCAACAATAATTTCAGTATTAGCACCTAGTTTTATCGTTCATAAATATGTATAAACATGATTTTGAATTCATTTAGTTGAAAATTTTTCAAATTTTCACAAAAATTGGCAATTAAACTAAGTGTAAACCCGAGAGAATTTATAACCCTTCCCCACACTTGAGATCTTGCAATGCCCTCATTTGCAAGAAATCAGTAAAAATTTAAATTCATGAGGGTGATTAGCGTAGAAAAATGATTAAAAATACCGAGTTTGCAAACATATTGTTTAAATCACATTTGATATTTTACGTCTTGTCGTCAAAATTATCATCTTTTGCTGATCTTAATGACAGTCTTTGAAAGTGCGTTGTTTTACCCTGTTTTATACATAACATAAAATATAAACATATATATACATATTTTTGAAGTTGGGTATATTACCCCACGTTAAAAAATTTATAAAATCTAATATTTTTTTGGTCATACTTTAGATCAATAATATTAAAATAATGATAACAAAATTTGTCACCCCGCCCTTGGGTAAAGCAATTTCAGTTCTACAACCTAGTGTTCAACTTACGATGAATTTTAGAAATCATTTTTTAAACTTAATGAAATAAAGTAATTTTTTGTTTTTAAATTCACACAAAACTTAAATTTAAAAATGCATATTAATTTTATACAAAACCTACAAAACAAAAATTCAGAATGGGGGGGAGAAAACTAGTTCTTTAGTGTCTGCTAGTGGAAAAGACCAATCGGATTCCATTCTCGGAACTACACGAGAACAGAACAACTAACTTTAGACAGCGTTTTCTTTTAGAACATTTGAATCTCCCCACACTTAGGTAGATGTGGTGTCGAAATTGTGATTAACTTCATTGTCAATTTCTTTTGGACCATAATCAACTTGCATATCTGTGACTTTTGCTTTAAGCCATTGGTCGGATTCCTGTGTAATATCAACAAATTAAACTAGTTTGGCCTTTTCTTTAGGCGATAGATTGGATACTAACCGGTTACATAACTTAAAGTTCCCCTTGGTTCTAGCATCGCGAATCCGTTTAATAAGTTTCTTCATTGAACTGTTAATAATGAGGTCATTTAATTTTGTATCAACAACGGGGTTCTTTGTTATCAGGTCATCATTAGGTGTTACTTAATGTTCCCCACACTTAGGCGTTTTATTATTGCTAAGCACTACCGTTGGAGTTGGTAAAACAATATGGTTCTTACGAATCATTTTTATTGGTTCAACGGTCTTGGTTGGTGGAGATTTAGACTTTCGACTCACAAAGGTGATCGATTTTTCATCATTACTAAGTGTCATTCTACCCTCTCTTACATCAAATAACGCCCTGGTGGACGCTAAGAATGGTCGACCTAAAATTAGAGGAATGTTTAGGTCCTCTTCAATGTCAATGATAATAAATTCGACTAAAAAGGTTAAATTACCCACTTGAACGGGTAGGTTGTCAGCAATTCCAACTGGGTGCTTAATGGTTTGATCAAAGAGTCGAACACTCATTTTTGTTGGACTTAACTCACCTACTCCTAATCTCTTATATAATGAAAGAGGCATAACACTCACACTCGCACCTAAATCTGCTAGTGTATCATACATGACACAATCACTAAGTAGACAAGGAACAATAAATTCACCCGGATCACCCAACCTGGGTGGAGGTTTTGGTGGAACTGTCTTCACCGGGTTTATCTTTACGGTTTTTGTTTTTTGTACTTTCTTATTCTTCTTCTTCTTTCCAGAGGTATCATAAATTTTATTACCTATTACTTGCTCATACTCAACTCCTTTTCTTGGAAACGGGATGGGTGGTCTGTATGGTGCCACCACTGGCTTTACATACTCGGGTGGTGGTGGTGGTGTAACTTCTTCATTGTTACTCACATCGAAAACCTTCCCATCTTCTGGAGCTGGTTTTTCAGAATTTGATGACACCATATTAACATTCTCATTCCGAGGATTTACTTCAGTATTACTCGGTAGTTTTCCTTGTTCCCTCTCACTCATCATGCTAGCAAGAGTACCTACGTGTTTTTCTAGATTCAAAATGGAAGCTTGTTGAGTTCTTAGTGATTGATCAAACCTCTCATTCGTTTGGGTTTGAGATGTAATAAATTGTGTTTGAGATTCCAATAGCTTTGCCATCACTTCTTCCAGATTTGACTTTTTCTCTTCGGTTTGTTGTGGTGGTTTATATAAGCCAGCCAGGTCTTTGTTGATTGAAAGTGTTGTTTTGAGTTGGTTGGTTATTCAGACCTTGTTGATTGTACGAGTTATTGTTGGGTCCATTTAGATTGTAAAGAATGTTTTGATTTCGATTGAAGTTTGGCCTTGGCGGTTGATAATTATTTTGACAATTATTTCTTGGCCTTTGGTTCATGTAGGAAACATTCTCACGTTGTTCCATAGTTTGCTCAATGTGACAATCTTTCGTTAAGTGTGATCCACCGCATTGCTCACAACTGATTCGTATTGCGTGAATATCTTTAGTCATCTTTTCCATTCGTCTTTCGAAAGCATCTATTTTTGCGAAAACGGAATCAAAGTCATGGCTAGAATCGGCTCTAGCCGCTTTAGATGAACGAAAAATATCTTTTTCCTGATGCCACTCATGTGAGTGGGAGGCTTTGTTATCAATAATTTTATGAGCTTCGGTTGCGGTTTTCTTCATAATGGAACCACCAGCTGTTATGTCAATGTCTTTTCTTGTAGTGATGTCGCATCCTTGATAGAATATTTGTACTATTTGATAAGTGTCTAAACCATGTTGCGGACATCCTCTCAACAATTTTCCGAATCTTGTCCACGCCTCATATAATGTTTCATTTGGCTTTTGCGTGAATGTAACAATTTCTCCTTGAAGTCTCACGGCTTTGGATGCTGGAAAGAATTGTTTAAGAAATTTTTCAACTAAAACATCCCATGTATCAATCACCCCTTCAGGTAACGATTCTAACCAATCTTTGGCTTCTCCCTTTAAAGTCCAGGGAAATAACATGAGATAGATCTGGTCATCCCCAACTTCTCTAATTTTAAATAGAGTACAGATCCTATTAAAGGTTCGAAGATGTTGGTTTGAATCTTCTTTTAGTGTACCACTATATTGACATTGATTAGTTACCATGTGTAGGATTTGTCCTTTGATTTCATAATCTGGCGCATTAATGTCTGGCTTAATAATGGCGTGTCCTTAGCCAGTGCATGTGGCTCTCATTCGGTCTTCCATACTTAGAGGTTCAGTTACTTCCATAATTGAATTTGTTTAATCCGAATCACTAGAAGATTTTGATTTAACGGTTTGTGGTTCAGGAGGAATGATTAGTGTTTCAGGATCTTGGAATTGTCCTTGAATATCCTCCGGGTTCTCGATAGTGAAATTGGGTTCAAAAGATGGATTATCGGAAATTTGAATTGGGGTACTTGGTCGACTAGATGACGATTCTAAATAAAAATCAACGGCGATAATATTGGCTAGAAGTCTTGATTGAGTTACAGGTGGTGAACGTATGAAAGGTGGTGAACGTTTTGCTCGGTGCATTCACTGAATATCCTATTAGCTATAAAAATAAAAATAAAATTATATAAGTTATCAAATTAATCGACTTTTTTGATTTTGCCCACGTTTCGAATAGCCAATAGATGCAGTAGGTAGCCAGGACCCTTTAAATCGGAAGCCCACAACTCGCCACCAACAAATCCAACTATTACTACGAACCAGAAAATTTGGATGTCTATCAATTTAACCGCTTAAAATAATTTTTCGTTTGAAATTTTAGAGAAGAAATAGAAAATTCTATGTCCTAAAAACTAGAGCGTAGAAATGAAAAAGAAAAAGCGCGTCGAAAAATAAGAGTCAAAAAATAAGCGTCGTAAAATAAAAGTCGAAAAATAATAAAAAGAAAGTAGAGCGTCGAAACTTAAAAGGCTAAAAACTTAAGACTAAAAGTTGCGTTTAAAGGTATTAAAGCTTAAAAGGAAATCTAAATCCAAAACGGCAATAACTTAAAAAGGTACTAAAATTTATTAAATACTAAAGCGATAAGCGACGTCGTAAAATTCTAAAGAGGTTAAATCTTAATCTAAAGAAAAAGCACTAAAGGGATTTTACGGCAAAGCCTAAAAATCTAAAAATATAAAACACTACGACAAAAACTAAGTTTAAACTAAATACGAACGATAAATATACAAATATTTAAAAATATACAATTTTTTAAAAAAATAATAAAATTACTTTTTTTTATAAAAATATTATTTTTATATTATTATTTTATAAAAGTATTAATTTATAAAACTAATTAAAACTAAAAATAACAAATTATAATTAAACTAAACTAAATATATTAAATTAAAACCCTAATTAGATTTAATAATAAAAATTATAATTAATTAAAACCCTAAATTCGTAATTAATGCAGGCTGAGGTTTGCTGTCACAGCAGGCTCCGTGACTGCGGTGTTCTGTTCCTGAGGGTCTCCGCGACTGCGGAGTTTAATAGTAATGGGTTCGGTATTGGGTTAAAACAGTTCGGCCCAGTACGAATTTTTATGTTTATTTTTTTTATTTTTTTTATAAAATAACAGAAAGATATTTTTTTATAAAATAAAAATAAACTTATATTTTAAAAATCTAAATAAAAATACTTACTAATTTTATAGACAAAAATCTTAAAAATATATAATTTTTTTTTAATTTAGATATTTAACTTTAAAACTTATATAAAATTATATTTTTTTATAAAAATAGATTACAAACTTAAATAATTTTTTTTAACACTTAAACAAAATATTTTTACGAAATAAGAAATAATATATTTTTATAAAAATATAGTTTTAATAAAATATAGCGTTTTTCACCGAGTCCCCGGCAGCGGCGCCAAAAACTTGATGATGTTGCACGGTGGTGTACGAAATACTATTATTATTATTACGAAATACGACGAAATATGATACAAATTACACAAGTTTTAATATATTTATTTACGGGTGGAATATACCTAAACTTTGATACAACACTATAGGCAGTGTACCTAATCGTAGAATAGTGTAGTTTTTAGTAAGTCCGGTTCGTTCCACAGGGAGCTCGTGATTACGTACTATATTTTTATAGAACTATATTTTTACAAAATATATATAATTATATATAGGTAGTAATATTATAAAAGGGGGGTTTTACCGTTTAATGACCGGTTTGTCAATTTTAAATAAAGCGTAAAGATAAATGACGATAATTAAAATGCGTAAAATAAATAACTATAAATAAATGACGATATATAAAATTGCGATAATTAAAGTGCGATAAGATATAAAATAACACAATTATGCTTATTTAAACTTTCGTAACCATGATGTTTGACGTTTTCATTTTAATTAATTATCCTGGGGTAGTTGTCCTTTGTCCAGGGTTATTTGAAACCTATCTGGTTTTTGTCCATAATAGTTCATCGGTCATAATTATAAAATGCTCGTCAAATTAACCTTATTTCTGAAGTCAAATATTCCAACTAATTAGGGATTCGAACTGTAACAAGGTTTTAATACTTTGTTAATAATTACACCAGGTTATCGACTGCGTGTAATCCAAGGTTTTAATACTTTGTTAACAATTACACCAATTACCCTTGAATGTAATCCACCCCTGTTATAATTAGTCCATGATACGTTAATTTATTCACTTGGCCAATATGAATAATAAATTACCCAATCCAATTGATTAAATTAAATGATTTGTAAAAGATGTCATATAAACGTCACTAAATAGGACATGCATAATCATTTAATAATTATTAGATTAACTAATTTGAAGATAGGTTCGACAGATTCCAATGAGTTGTCATTCAATTAGACAATACCCCCCATCTATTAATAGTCCATAGTCCAATGTTCACAAGTGTCGGTCTTTTGTCCAAACTCAAATTATGGTACAAAATCCAATAACCCCATCTTAATATTTAGTCCAACATCACGATTACTTCGGCTCAAATAAGCATAATAATAACTTAGTTATGAGACATTAATTTAAAAAGGAAGAACATAGCTTACAGTGATTATTTATCGCGTAATGTTACACGGACAGAGTTCCGACTTAAAACCCGTAAAACATTTCTTACAATAACCTTATTATTATTAAACTTAAATTAAAATTAAAATTATAATTATTTATATAAATATATATAGAGACTGTGAGATTGAGATATAGAAAAAGGGTGCGTTTGATCGTCCGAATTCGTTGGCTTTTATAGGCATTTTGGGACCAGGCAGCTCCGCGAGTGCGAAGGTTTTGTGCTTCAAAGCTCCGCGAGTGCGGAGGTCAGGAATCCAGCTCACCAATTGATTTAAACGTGGGCTGCTGTGAATATTATAATATATAATATATATATAATTAATTATATAATATATAATATATATAATTAATTATATATTATATTATATTCTTGTGCATAGTTGACTTACAATTTTAGCTCCGTTGACTCGCGCGTTGATGCTCGGTTCATGTCTCGGTTCCGAATTTTCGAACGTCTTTTCGTACGCTTAGATATCTTGTACTTTGCATTTTGCGACTTGTACTCTTGTCATTTTTAGACGTTTCTCATCAATAAATTGAACCACTTGGATTGTATCTTGTACATTTGAGCTTTTTGGTCATTTACGTCTTCAAATCTTCGTTTTCGCCTTTTGTCTTCGCACTTATTTAATATAAACGATTATTACATAAAAATAGAACAACAGTAACTAAAAGCTTTACATATTGGAAGGATATTGATACTAAATATATGTTCATTTAGAGCACTATCAGATACATTTTACAAACATTGCATTCATTTTTAAAAGACAAATTTTCATTACATCGAAAGTTGACGGCATGCATACCATTTCATAATATATCCAATTATAATTGACTTAATATTAATCTTGATGAACTCGACGACTCGAATGCAACGTCTTTTGAAATATGTCATGAATGACTCCAAGTAATATCTCTAAAATGAGTAAATGCACAGTGGAAGATTTCTTTCATACCTGAGAATAAACATGCTTTCAAGTGTCAACTAAAAGGTTGGTGAGTTCATAAGTTTATCATAAACAATAAAATTCATCATTTTGATAGACCACTAGATTTAAATGATGCATGGTACAAATGGGCCTAAATCCTATACCCACCTGTAATGTACATGCGATATCTTTTAAATACAGTACACCTTTCTCGTGTACGAAATTCTTTTTCATAAATCTTAGTAACCGTACACATATCTCGTGTACAAAATATAATACACATAACCTGTGTATAAAAATCATTCTCTCGATACATAACATTCACATCAATTGGTGGCAATTATCATGTCCACATAATTCAATGGTGGCAATTATCATGTCTACATAATTCAATGGTGGCAATTATCATGTCCACATAATTCAATGGTGGCAATTATCATGTCCACATAATTTAATGGTGGCAATTATCATGTCCATATAATTCAGTAATAATCCGCAGAACTTCTGTCTGCACAATAATTCATTCGAGGAATGTTTTGCTTGTGTCTATCTCGTCAAATATTTATAAAAGCATTTCATGTATTCACAGTTCAAAATATATTTCAAAAGTATTTAATAAAGCAGTTGTAAAAACAACGCATGTATTCTTAGTCCCAAAAATGTAAAGAGTAAAAAGGAATCAAATGAACTCACAATACTGTATTTTGTAGTAAAAATACATATGACGATATTGAACAATGCAGGGTTGGCCTTGGATTCACGAACCTATATCATTTATATATATATTAAAACATATACTTGTAATCGAACAAATATATATATTATTATTAGTGATGTAATTTATATATTTAATATTTTTTTATAAGTTTCATTATTTATTTATATATTTTCATTTTATATATAATAATGTTAATATAGTTAAGTTATGTGTACTACATATATATTTATATATGATCTTTCTTTTTATACTTATAACCTTAATGACGTCATTAAAACTTTTATTTTTAGTAAACATAATTATTTTAATAATAATAATATAGATAATACTGATAATAACAATAATGATAATTTTAATGATAGTAAAATAATAATTTTTAATAAAAATGATAACAATGATAACAATTTTTAATAATAATAATAATAATAATAATAATAATAATAATAATAATAATAATAATAATAATAATAATAATAATAATAATAATAATAGTAGTAGTAGTAGTAGTAGTAGTAGTAATAAAAGTGATCATAATTATAATAAAGTTTCAATAATAAAAGATGTGTTATACATATACAATCCATAAACTTATTTAGATTTCATACGTATTCATAATATTATTTTTTGTCAATACCGATAATTTCATCTCTATTTATATCATACACATCGTACCCATGTTCATGATAATAATAATAATATAATGGTATTAATAATAATAATATTTCTTTTTAAGTCATTACTCAATTATAAGTATCATCATCTTTGTAATTGTTTTTGTATTTATAATCTCTATATGTATATATATATATATATATATATATATATATATATATATATATATATATATATATATATATATATATATATATATATATATATATATATAGCCTTAACTAATAATTTTACTTATTTATAACCATAATCATGATCATAGTAATGATAATAATAATACTTATAATACTAATAATAACAATAATAATAATAATCATAATAACAATAATAATAATAATAATAATAATAATAATAATAAATAAAATGGAAACTACCTCAAAATAATTGAATTAAAAAAAATGCCTTCTGCCGGGCTCGAACCCGAGACCTCACGCTGTGACGATCGCTCCAAATCCATATGGACGAACACATCATTCATCGATTTCATTGCGAGGTATTTGACCTCTATATGATACATTTTGTAAATATTGCATTCTTTTGAAAAGGCACACCATAAATGAATATTTAAATCAAAGGTTTTCGACATCTGATGATTTCTACATATAGACAATCACCGTAATATAATAATTTACAATAGTACTTCCGTTGACAATGCAGTCAAAATAAGATACATGGTGATGATTTGGTGAATGCAACGTTTCCTTGAAAAATATGCCATGTAAGACTCCATGCACATAGCTTGTCTAACATATAAGCAAACAGCGGAAGACTTTTAGGGAACCTGAGAATAAACATGATAACAAGTGTCAACACAAAGGTTGGTGAGTTCATAGTTTTAATGTTTTGCATAATCTATACATAAAGGTGGATCACAAGATTTCAGTTATTTTATCCAGAAACGTTTATCAAAATATTTTCTACGAAATTGATGAAAGTATCCGTTCATATACATTATAAACGATTCACAATAGTTGATTACATCGCAAGGTATTTGACCTCTATATGATATGTTTTACAAACATTGCATTCGTTTTTAAAAGACAAACTTTCTTTACATCAAAAATTGACGGCATGCATACCATTTCATATTACATCCAACTATAATTGACTTAATATTAATCTTGATGAACTCAACGACTCGAATGCAACGTCTTTCAAAGTATGTCATGAATGACTCCAAGTAATATCCTTAAAATGAGCTAATGCACAGCGGAAGATTTCTTTAATACCTGAGAATAAACATGCTTTAAAGTGTCAACCAAAAGGTTGGTGAGTTCATCAGTTTATCATAATCAATCATTTCCGTAATAGTAATAGACCACAAGATTTCAGTTTCTATAAATATCCGTACACTCGCAAGTGTATAAAAGTATTCTATAAGTTGTAGGCACCCGGTAACAAGCCTTAACGTTCATGTTTTACCCTCTGAAGTACACCAGATCAGGTGTGTTTAATATAACCTCGAAGTACTAAAGCATCCCATAGTCAGGATGGGGTTTGTCAGGCCCAATAGATCTATCTTTAGGATTCGCGCCTACCGTACATAGACAAGTAGTTTAATGTTACCAAGCTAAGGGTATATTTCTGGTTTAAACCCACATAGAATTAGTTTTAGTACTTGTGCCTATTTCGTAAAACATTTATAAATCAGCGCATGTATTCTCAGCCCAAAAATATATATAAAAAGGGAGCAAATGAAACTCACAATACTGTATTTTGTAGCAATTATGTATATGACGGCACTGAACAAGTGCAGGGTTTGTCTCGGATTCACGAACCTATATTAAGTATATATATTTATATGTTGGTCAATATCTGTCTAACAATTTAGGTCAAGTCGTAGTGTATCACAATCCTAATGCTCGAGACCGACATGCAAAAGTCAACAAAAGTCAACTTGACCCAAAATGACTTTCAAAATCTATACATGTTTATTATATAACTTATATATAGTAGTTTTATATATTTAAATATATTTATCAAATCTTATTACACTAAATAATACTAAGTCATTTATTAATAAATAAAAATTTATATTAAAATTCATATATGATAAAAATATACTTTTATATATCTCAAGTAATAAAATTTATAAAATTCACTTAATATCATAAAAATATAGTGGTATGTATTATTAATGTAATTACATTACGTGTGGTAAAAATATCTTTGTACGCATATTTATTTGATAAAATATTATTGATAATAATAATAATGATAAAATAATAAAATGATAGTTTCAATAAAAATATTAATTTTTAGTAATAAAGATAATTTTAGTAATAACATCAACTGATAACAGTTATAATAATCGTTTGAATAATAATATTAAAATTAATGATAATTCAGTTGACCATATCTTTTAATACGTTCATCGAAACCACACGATTTCTAAATAAAAAGTTATTAATTTTTTTCTTTAGCTTTTCAACGACATGCATATCATATAACTTATCTCAGTAGCATATGTATCAAATTCGTGATTTATCATAAACTATTTAACGACGAAATTAAGCATACAAACATGCATAATCATATATACTCGAGCACTAGTCAGGGATACACTATTAATATATAAAAGATAAGATATGAATGCTCACGTATCAATATTGTGATTCAATATTGCAGGAAAGTACGTAGACGCAACGAAAATGATAAACGTTAGGTTGAACTCACGAGCAATACCCTCGATCAATACCCATAACCTTCATAGCTATAACCCATAATTTCCTTAGCTATATCCCATTTGAAAACTTATTTTAAAATCGTCTGAATATAACTCCGTCGTAGTATTTTATGTATACTAATAATATCTTGAAATAGTACTAAGTAAATATATATATATATATATATATATATATATATGTAATTCGATTGAGAGAGTTTAGAGAAATATATTTTCAAGTTTCTATGAAATAATGAAACCTATTGAATTCTATTTATAATAGATTTTTGAATTATTAAAGTGAATTATTAAAGTATGAATTATTAAAGTGAATTATTAAAGTATGAATTATTAAAGTGAATTATTAAAGTATGAATTATTAAAGTGAATTATTAAAGTATGAATTATTAAAGTGAATTATTAAAGTATGAATTATTAAAGTTAAAGTAAAGTAAAAGTAAAGTAAAGGTAAAGTTAAAGTATAGTAAAAGTATAAAACTATGTACGTATAATACGCGTATAAAAATATATAATATTAATTTAAATCGTTATATATATTTAATAAAATAAAATATAAATATCGTTATCTTTATCATACTGTTTAAGTAATGAGTTGTCAAAAAGAATAGATTTCTTAAATCACAGTGGACCTCATAACATAGGCCCGTAATCATATCATAATGTATCTGATAATTCAATCATTTGATATTATCTCTTAATTCTGTCGATAAATATATCGAAACAAATATGTTCATGTAAAGTATCATATATCTAATACTTTGTTAATGTTTTCAGTTAATATTATATATTATATATACATATCTATATACACATAATTGTTCGTGAATCGTCGAACACGGTCAAAGGGTAATTGATTACATGAATGTAGTTCCAAACTTTTTAAGATTCAACATTACAAATTCTGCTTATCGTGTCGAAAACATATAAAGGTTAAGTTTAAATTTGGTCGAAAATTTCCGGGTCGTCACAGTACCTACCCGTTAAAGAAATTTCGTCCCGAAATTTGATCGAGGTCGTCATGGCTAACTATAAAAATGTTTTCATGATGAATATGAGTTGATAAATAGAGTTTTATCATCATTGAGTAATATAGATAAAATAATTTGATTACGCGAAGAGTATAAGTGAAGCTATCGCAAGAGAGTGAAATGAGTAAACGTATATTTATTTTAACCGATGACGTAGTTATGATTGATTTCCAGAATTCATTGGATTTAAAGAAAATCTTTGCAATAAGATTTGGTTCTTCGGCGATTAAGAAAATCATGACCTTCTTTGATTAAATGCGATAATCTATCTCGATTTCTCTGTCTGATATTTTACTATAAATCCACCCCCTTCGTTTCTTTATTTCCACAGCTCACACCTTCTAGTCTTTCTCCCCAATTCATACTTTAAAGCATTCGTTAATATGCTTCATCCAGTATTGATTCTTGATATACTCTTAACTTTCATATCTGTCATTCTTCTTTTTCATCTACCACCGGAGGAAGTTATTTTCTTCTACCATTACCTTGGGGTTATTGTGTTTTTCATTCTCCCGTGTCTTTATATTGCTATACGCATTAATTTCGAGGTTGTTATCGGGCTTTATATTCTCCATTATATTTCGGAGCTTCATGCTTTCATTTTCTCTTCCCAGCCTTAAGTCAAGCAGATAATGGTCCAGAATTTTGTAGATATGAATTTTTGGATGAACATAGTTAATGTTCCAAGAAGAAAATCGTAATGGCACGATCTTGATTTGGCAAATTACCAGAATATCCGAAAATATAGAGCTATCAAGATGATATGTTCTTAATATGTTTGGAAATTGGGTAGAATGTAAGAGTCGTGTAAATAGTACATGATGACGGTATGTTCTATGAATCATCACGTTCCATTAGAAACTCAGCATGACTTACTGTAATATAATCACGTTGATCAAGTGTCATTATATTATACTAACTCATGTTTCAGTTCCCAACACTGCTTTAAAAACATTCCTATTTTAAATTCGAATTTTTTTCTTCAGAATTTAGAAACTAACACAGTTTCTTTTTATGTTGTAACGCAGATATTGCGAATAGATAGAAGATTTCGGATAAGAATATTTGTGAAAATATCTTCAGGAATATCGAAGATATTTATAATAAAAGATACGATGATATCTTAGAATTCTTAACATAGATGGATGATGAAGAAGATTTGTCTGTGAAGGTTTAGAATAAGAAGTAAGGTGTTTGCTAACGATTTCAGTAGACACTGAAACATTTGGATCCTTTGAAGGCAGGATTAGTCTTTGTGATTTGTCCACAGCCTCCTTCATGGTCTGCTCAATCCGTTTTCCAGTTTCAAACCTTCTCTTTTTCTCAACTTTACCACCATACTATTCTTTATCATCAAACTTTTGACTGTTAAAGTCGTTTACAGTTTTTGCTGCTTCATCAGCATTTTTCCAATTTCGAAGAACTAGTTCATAGTTTGGGATGTTTTTCAGAAAATTCACATTCGAAGTATGTAAGTCTAGGAGATAGAAGTTATATGTATACATATAACTTTTAACGTAAAATTGTCGCAAAATTCAAAATACTGATTGCTAATTCCCAGTAGTTGGTGTGACAATTATTGTTACAGGATGTAGGTGAGTACATGATGAGGTTTTAATGAATAAGTATAGTGGATTTTCGGAGAGGCTTAAGTAGAAGGTTAATGAAGTTGTTGATAAGTGTACTGCTAATGTGATGAGATATGAAAGGTTCCCCGTAACCATGATGAAGGGTTTATTCGTATAAACAAATGAAGGTGATTTGCTGGAGCTGTGACAAAACTGTCTATTTTGGAAAGAGATTGAAAAATTATATTTGGTAATAAATATCAAAGGATTTGACATGGATACGTGTTAAACTATAACTTTGGTTTCGAGAGCTTTTCAGGTGCATGACAGTGGGTAATGTGTGGTTGGATAATCATCTCGCATGTCTTTAGGAATTTCGAAGTGTTTGAACACATATTGTAATTGTTAATATACATATGATGTTCTAAGATTTTGAATGATACAAATATTTTTGTGAGTTCCATGAATAGAAATGTGGTTCTAGGACAGTTTTGAAGTCAAAGTATAGTTTTGAAAGATGTAGAAATCTAAGAGTGATGATTTCGGTTATATCTTGAATCGAATTCTGAGATTTCAAAATCAGAATATGTAATTAGATTTTGAATGAGTATGGTTGTTTTGATTTCTATAAAAGAATGTATATTGTTGTGAAAATAGGGAGTATAATGGATGATTTGCTGAATCAGATTCGAAGAATGTAACATATTAATTGTGAATTTATATATCTCTCGGGTATTACCTACCCGTTAAAAAAAATTCACAATTAATATTTTGTACAAAAGAATTTTATTACAGTATTTATGGAAATATATATGTGTATATTTCTTCAGATGTAATATAGATTTAATGAGTTAATATTAAATTAAACTCATTTGATTTATGGTTAAGGCTAGGATAGATAATTTCTAAACTTTAGAAATTACATAATCGCCGTAGAATGTTTCCCCAATGAAGTTATGAATCAATACTTAATCGTTGTGGTATTCCTTGGTATCTACATGGCGTATGACGTCGATGCTCGTGGGACAGATTGTGAAGTTGAGGTTTGCGATGCGGTTGTTGTTGGTGGTGGTAATGGTACTGTTGATGTTGTTGATGGTGGTACTGGTTATGCTGTTGGTGCTGCTGCTGGTGTTTGTAACCTTTGCACCATATTCTCCAAAGCCACTACCCGAGCGCGAAGCTCGTTGACTTCTTCTATTACACCGGGGTGATTGTCAGTTCGGACGAGCGGATAGATAAGATCTAGAATTTGGTGTAGTATATAATCATGATGAGATACTCTGGAAATGAGAGAGAAAATGGTGTTTCGGACAAGTTCGCCGGTAAATGCTTCAGGTTCATTGCCAAGAGGGCAATGTGGTGGATGAAAGGGATCACCTTCTTCTTGTCTCCAATGGTTAAGTAGATTACGAACCCATTCCCAATTCATCCAGAATAGATGATGGCTAATTGGTTGATCCATTCCGGTCACGCTGCTTTCGGAGCTCATGTGGAAATCCATATCGGCATAGCTGTTGGAATCCGAGGAACTCAAACTGGTTGAGGGATCCATCTTGTATGATCAGGGAAAGAATTTTTTTGTATGAAATAGATTGTAGAATTTAGATTTGGTATTCTTCAATACATAATTTACATATGTATATATAATACCAAAATCCCATAAATTACGGAGGAATATTTGAAAGATGTCAGTCAAAGTTCACAGTAACAGATATGCTAAGATAAGAATTCGTCTGTACACTATTATGCAATAAATGTAGAAAAACGCGTCTAGACTTAAGAATGATAAGCAGGTAATTTCCTAAGGATGGTAAGTAGATGATTTCAGACTAAAAATAATAAGCAAAACTTTTGACATGCAGACACGGTCGAAGTCCAGACTCACTAATGCATCTTAAAAACTATCAGTTAGACACACTAATGCAAGACCTGGTTCGCTAAGACCACCGCTCTGATACCAACTGAAAGGATCCGTTCATATACATTATAAACGATTCACAATAGTTGATTACATCGCAAGGTATTTGACCTCTATATGATATGTTTTACAAACATTGCATTCGTTTTTAAAAGACAAACTTTCTTTACATCAAAAATTGACGGCATGCATACCATTTCATATTACATCCAACTATAATTGACTTAATATTAATCTTGATGAACTCAACGACTCGAATGCAACGTCTTTCAAAGTATGTCATGAATGACTCCAAGTAATATCCTTAAAATGAGCTAATGCACAGCGGAAGATTTCTTTAATACCTGAGAATAAACATGCTTTAAAGTGTCAACCAAAAGGTTGGTGAGTTCATCAGTTTATCATAATCAATCATTTCCGTAATAGTAATAGACCACAAGATTTCAGTTTCTATAAATATCCGTACACTCGCAAGTGTATAAAAGTATTCTATAAGTTGTAGGCACCCGGTAACAAGCCTTAACATTCATGTTTTACCCTCTGAAGTACACCAGATCAGGTGTGTTTAATATAACTGATAAGGCTAAAAAGGAACATATATTTCATAGCAAAATCCCCCAAGAAAGACAAGATTTTAGTTGCAATTGTTCCATTTTCAAGTAATATTCGTTTATTTTAAATAAGTGCGAAGACAAAAGGCGAAAATGACGAATTGAAGACACAAAGGTCCAAAAAGCTCAAAAGTACAAGATACAATCAAAAAGGTTCAAATTATTGATGAGGAACGTCTAAAAATGACAAGATTACAAGTTACAAAACGCAAAGTACAAAATATAAAATTGTACGCAAGGACGTTCGAAAATCCGGAACCGGGACCAGAGTCAACTCTCAACGCTCGACGCAACGGTGTAAAAATTACGAGTCAACTATGCACAAGAATAAAATATAATATTTAAATAATTCATAATAAGAATAATATTAAATAATAAAAAGTTGTTAATTGAGCATAGTTCAGGGGTCATAAGTGAAAATTCAATTTCTAAATTCGCCTATAAAAGGCTTTGTAATCGTAATGTAAAAACACACCTTTTTCTATCTTTTTCTTATTTATCAATATCAATTATCAATATCTATATTCTATATCTCTATCATAATGTTAACTTAATAAATATAACAATAATCTTAATTTTAATTTTAAATTATGATAATAATAAGATTTATGATAGAGATCGTTTGAGTGTGTAAGTCGAAATTCTGTCCGTGTAACGCTACGCTATTTTTAATCATTGTAAGTTATGTTCAACCTTTTTACATTAATGTATCGTAACTAAGTTATTATTATGCTTATTTGAGCCGAAGTAATCGTAATGTTGGGCTAAAATATTAAGAAGGGGTTATTGAACTTTGGACCATAATTAAGGTTTGGGCAAAAGACCGACACTTGTGGAAATTGAACTATTGACTATTAATAGATGGGGGGTATTGTCTAATTGAGTGACAACTCATTGGAGTCTGTCGAACCTATCTTCAAATTAATTAACCTAATAATTAATAATGATTATGGTTGTCCTATTTAGTGATGTTCATATGGAATCTGTTATAATCATTTTATTAATCAATTGGGTTGGGTAATTGATTATTCATTCTGATCAAGTGGATGAATTAATATTCATAAACTAATTAAAACAGGGGTGGATTACATACAGTGATAACTGGTGTAATTGTTGACAGAAGTGATAACTGCGTCACAGTTTAAATCCTTAATCAGTTGGAATATTTGACTTCGGGTATAAGGGTAATTTGATGAGGATACTCGCACTTTATTTTTATGACCGATGGACTATTATGGACAAAAACCAGATAGACGTATCAAATAAACCAGGACAAAGGACAATTAACCCATGGTAATAAATTAAAATCAACACGTCAAACATCATGATTACGGAAGTTTAAATAAGCATAATTCTTTTATTATATTTCTCATCGTATCTTTATTTACTGTCATTTTATTACTCGCAATTTTATTTACTGTCATTTTATTTATTGTCATTATTTTACGCACTTTAATTATCGTCATTTATCTTTACGCTTAAAATATAGAATCGACAAACCGGTCATTAAACGGTAAAACCCCCCTTTTATAATAATATTACTACTTATATAATTATATATATTTTGTATAAATATAGTTAAAAATATAGTAAGTATCACCAGCTCCCTGTGGAACGAACCGGACTTACTAAAAACTACACTACTCTACGATTAGGTACACTGCCTATAGTGTTGTAGCAAGGTTTAGGTATATCCCATCCGTAAATTAATAAAACTTGTGTCATATTTTGTAGTATTTTGTATTAAAAATAATACTATTTCGTACCCTCACGCTACCACATCAATAACCTCGAAGTACTAAAGCATCCCATAGTCAGGATGGGGTTTGTCAGGCCCAATAGATCTATCTTTAGGATTCGCGCCTACCGTACATAGACAAGTAGTTTAATGTTACCAAGCTAAGGGTATATTTCTGGTTTAAACCCACATAGAATTAGTTTTAGTACTTGTGCCTATTTCGTAAAACATTTATAAATCAGCGCATGTATTCTCAGCCCAAAAATATATATAAAAAGGGAGCAAATGAAACTCACAATACTGTATTTTGTAGCAATTATGTATATGACGGCACTGAACAAGTACGGGGTTTGTCTCGGATTCACGAACCTATATTAAGTATATATAATAATATGTTGGTCAATATCTGTCTAACAATTTAGGTCAAGTCGTAGTGTATCACAATCCTAATGCTCGAGACCGACATGCAAAAGTCAACAAAAGTCAACTTGACCCAAAATGACTTTCAAAATCTATACATGTTTATTATATAACTTATATATAGTAGTTTTATATATTTAAATATATTTATCAAATCTTATTACACTAAATAATACTAAGTCATTTATTAATAAATAAAAATTTATATTAAAATTCATATATGATAAAAATATACTTTTATATATCTCAAGTAATAAAATTTATAAAATTCACTTAATATCATAAAAATATAGTGGTATGTATTATTAATGTAATTACATTACGTGTGGTAAAAATATCTTTGTACGCATATTTATTTGATAAAATATTATTGATAATAATAATAATGATAAAATAATAAAATGATAGTTTCAATAAAAATATTAATTTTTAGTAATAAAGATAATTTTAGTAATAACATCAACTGATAACAGTTATAATAATCGTTTGAATAATAATATTAAAATTAATGATAATTCAGTTGACCATATCTTTTAATCCGTTCATCGAAACCACACGATTTCTAAATGAAAAGTTATTAATTTTTTTCTTCAGCTTTTCAACGACATGCATATCATATAACTTATCTCAGTAGCATATGTATCAAATTCGTGATTTATCATAAACTATTTAACGACGAAACTAAGCATACAAACATGCATAATCATATATACTCGAGCACTAGTCAGGGATACACTATTAATATATAAAAGATAAGATATGAATGCTCACGTATCAATATTGTGATTCAATATTGCAGGAAAGTATGTAGACGCAACGAAAATGATAAACGTTAGGTTGACCTCACGAGCAATACCCTCGATCAATACCCATAACCTTCATAGCTATAACCCATAATTTCCTTAGCTATATCCCATTTGAAAACTTATTTTGAAATCGTCTGAATATAACTCCGTCGTAGTATTTTATGTATACTAATAATATCTTGAAATAGTACTAAGTAAATATATATATATATATATATATATATATATATATATATATATATATATATATATATATATATATATATATATATATATATATATATATATATATATGTAATTCGATTGAGAGAGTTTAGAGAAATATATTTTCAAGTTTCTATGAAATAATAAAACCTATTGAATTCTATTTATAATAGATTTTTGAATTATTAAAGTGAATTATTAAAGTATGAATTATTAAAGTGAATTATTAAAGTATGAATTATTAAAGTGAATTATTAAAGTATGAATTATTAAAGTGAATTATTAAAGTATGAATTATTAAAGTGAATTATTAAAGTATGAATTATTAAAGTATGAATTATTAAAGTTAAAGTAAAGTAAAAGTAAAGTAAAGGTAAAGTTAAAGTATAGTAAAAGTATAAAACTATGTACGTATAATACGCGTATAAAAATATATAATATTAATTTAAATCGTTATATATATTTAATAAAATAAAATATAAATATTGTTATCTTTATCATACTGTTTAAGTAATGAGTTGTCAAAAAGAATAGATTTCTTAAATCACAGTGGACCTCATAACATAGGCCCGTAATCATATCATAATGTATCTGATAATTCAATCATTTGATATTATCTCTTAATTCTGTCGATAAATATATCGAAACAAATATGTTCATGTAAAGTATCATATATCTAATACTTTGTTAATGTTTTCAGTTAATATTATATATTATATATACATATCTATATACACATAATTGTTCGTGAATCGTCGAACACGGTCAAAGGGTAATTGATTACATGAATGTAGTTCCAAACTTTTTAAGATTCAACATTACAAATTCTGCTTATCGTGTCGAAAACATATAAAGGTTAAGTTTAAATTTGGTCGGAAATTTCCGGGTCGTCACAATTGAGCACCCTGGTAACTAAACTTAACGTATATACTAATAGCATACGTCCGTTAAAAGGCTAGTGCTCTAGCTCGGACGGGGATATCAAGCCCTATGGCTCCATATACTAATACTCGCGCCCACCAGTTCTTATAACTGGCAGTTACTAGTTACCAAAGCTAAGGGATTTTCGGTTCAAACTCAGTGTAGAATTTAGTATGTACTTGTGTCCATTGCATTTAAAATAAAGTGCATGTATTCTCAGCCCAAAAATATAGATTGCAAAAGCAATTAAAAAGAGAGCAAATGAAACTCACCAAAAGCAATTAGCAGCACATAAAGTCGTTCACCAAAATGTGACCGAAACTCGGAATATCAAATAACCGTAGATCTCAACCTAGAGAACAAATGTTGGTCAATAATTGTCTATCAAGCTAGGTCAGGTCATAGTGTATCACAATCCTAATGCTCGAGATCGACATACAAAAGTTATCAAAAGTCATTTCAAAAAGTCAATCTGACTCAATATAATAGTTGAATGATCATGGCAATCGAAACATTTTAACATTTCACATAGTTTCCTAATTTTTGTAAAATTAAACTATAGTTTTTATAAGGCTTTAAAATATGATAAAACAATCAATTTTGACAATTGTTCAACAAAATGAGACGTGCCTTATATAAGAATTCATTTACTCCGCTGGTAATATTTAAAAATTCAATTTATCAATCTTATAAACAAGTTGTTTAAATATTAATTGCAGATTCAAAAGCAATTTCAATTAACGTCAATCATAATTCAGTTGATCATATCTTTTAATTCGTTCATCGAAATCATACGATATCTAAATGAAAAATTATTGATTTTTCGCCAGCTTTTCAAAAACATGCATATCATATACCTTTTATTAGTAATATATTTATTTAATTCGTGATTCATCATAAACTGTTTAACGACGAAATTTAGCATACTAGCATGCATAAACATATATACTCGAGCACTAGACATGTATACACTATTAATATATAAAAGATAAGATATGAATGCTCACGTATCAATATTGTGATTCAATATTGCAGGAAAGTGCGTAGACGCAACGGAGATGATAAACACTAGGTTAGACTTGCGAATAATACCCATGAACATTACCTATAATCTCTATAGCTATAACCCATAGTTTTCTTAGCTCTATCCCGCTCGAAAAGCTTGTTTTGAAAATAATTTGCTCATGACCTCATCGTAGTATTTTATGTATAATAATACTAATAATAATATTAATCTTAATAATAATAATAATAATAATAATAATAATATAATAATAATAATAATATAATAATAATAATAATAATAATAATAATAATAATAATAATAATAATAATAATAATAATAATAATAATAATAAATATAGAGAGCAGAGATTGAGATATATGTGTGTGTGTCGAACAAACTGGCCAATTTATATAATGTTTCTGAATCCTGACTGCCATACGATAGCATGGGTTTTATGCCTATTTCTCATGCGATCGCATGGCCCCAAAATCCAGCTCACAATTTTTTGTTGTTTTGTTTGTCGACATATTTTTATAATATATATAATATATATAATTTATATTAATTAATTATATATTATATTATATCCACGTGCATAGTTGACTTTTAATTTTTGGTCCGATGACTCGTACGTTTACGCTCGACTAATGTCTCAGTTCCGGTTTCTCGAATGCATTTTCGTATGCTTAGAAAACTTGTACTTTACGTTTCGTGATTCGTACCTTTGTCAAAATATAATCTTAAATTATCAATAAACTATATTACTCAAAGTATAACTTATACATTTTAGTAATTTGGTCATTTGCTTCTATAAATCAACTCCTCGTTGTTTATTAAAATATATTTAATAATATCAAAACGATTTATATCTAATTTAATTCTATGCATTATCACATTGTAAAATATATATTTTCGTTTAGAAAAATATAAATTTGTATATAATATTTATTTATCAAACGGAACAATAAATGGGTGTTACTATTGTTTATAAAAATAATTTTGAACCTTAATATATATATATATATATATATATATATATATATATATATATATATATATACAATATATATAAATACTTTTTCTATACACGTTGCAAGTTATTTATATATCAAATACAGTCAAAAAGGAAAGATTTCTTAAATTAAGGTGGACCTCTCAACAAAGACTTATCACAATACTTACGGGATTTATAATTGTTGAAATATCTGCTAATCCAATCATTGGTATTATCTTCTAATTCCGTAGATGAATATATTAAGCATATATTAAGACAATTACGTTTAATCTAAAATATTATACATTTAATACTTTGTTAACGTTTTCAAGTTATAATATATATATACATATATATATATATATATATTCATATCCATTTATATATTCGTTCGTGAATCGCCGACCATAGTCAAAAGGGTAATTGAATGTATGAACATAGTTTCAAAATTTTCGAGACTCAACATTAGAAACTTTGCTTATCATGTCGGAATCATATAAAGATTAAGTTTAAATTTGGTCAAAATTTTCCGAGTTGTCACAGTACCTACCCGTTAAATAAATTTCGTCCCGAAATTTGATTGGGAAGGTCATGGCTGACAATAAGTATGTTTTCATGACGCATACGAGCTAAAAATTAGAGTTTTATCATCATCAAGTAATATAGAATAAACAATTTAATTACGCGAATAGTATAAGTGAAGCTATCACAAAAGAGTGAAATGAATAAATGTAGATTCGTCATATCTTTTGACATAGATAGGATTGATTTCCGGATTTCAAGGGATTTAGAGAAAATTTTCGTAATAAGATTTGATTCTTCGATAATTAAGGAAATTAGGATCTTCTTTGATTAAATGCGATAACCTGTTTTGATTGCTCTGTCGGATATGTCACTATAAATCCATTCTCTTCGTTTTCTTATTTTCACAACTCACACCCTCTATTCTTTCTCCTTTAATTCATACTTTGAATCATTCGTCAATATGCTACATCCAGTTCTTATCCTTGATATACTCCTAACTTTCATATATGTCATTCTTCTCTTTCATCTACCACCGGAGGATTTTATTTATTTTTATTATTACCTTGGGGTTATAGTAATTTTAATTTTCTCGTGCCTTTACGTGGCAATACGTATTGATATGCACGGTTTGTAATTTATGTGTTGTTGTCGAGCTTTATACTTTCTTTTATATCCAAGAGTTCCATACTTTTGTCTCCTCTTCCCGACTTCAAGTAAAGTGAATAATGGTCCAGAATTCGTAGGTATGGATTTTGAAATGAACATAGTTAATGTTCTAAGAAGGAAATTGAAATGGCACGATTTTGATTTGTCAAATTACCAGAATATCCGGAAAAGACCGAATCATCAAGAAAATATTTTCTTGATATTCTTAGTGGTTAAATAGAATACCAGATTCGTGTAACATGGCACGTGATGACGGTATGGTCTGTGAATCGTTATGTCCCATTTAGAAACTCAGCATGACTTACTATAATATAATCACGTTGATCAAGTGTCATTATATTATACTAACTCATGCTTCAATTCCCAGCACTACTTCAAAAACATTCATATTTTAAACTTGAAGGTTTCAGAATTTAGAAACTAAAATAGTTTATTTTATGATATAATACAGATGGTGCAAAGAGATAAATTATTTCAGATAAGAATAATTATGGAAATATCTTCAAAAATATGGAGGATATTTATAATGAAAGATACGATGATATCTTAAAATTTCTAATATCAAAGGATGATGAAGAATATTGTCCGTAAGGGTTTAGAGTTAGGAGCAAGGTATTCGTTAATGACTTTAGCAGATACTGAATCGTTTGGATTCTTTGAAGGTAGGTTTAGTCTTTGTGATTTGTCCACAGCCTCCTTCATACTTTGCTCAATTCGTTTTCCAGTTCCAAACCTTCTCTTTTTCTGAGCTTTGCCAACACACTATTCTTTATCATCAAACTTTTTACTGTTAAGGTCGTTTACAGTTTTTGCTGCTTCATCAGCATCTTTCGAAATTTCGAGAACTAGTTAGCAGTTTAGGGTGTTTTTCAGAAACTTCACATTCGAAGTGTGTAAGTCTAGGAGATAGACGTTATATGTATATATATAACTGTCGGCGTAAAATTGCTACAAAATTCAAAATACTGATTGTTAATTCCCAGTAGTTGGTATGATAATTGTTTTTACAAGTTGTAGATGAGTACTTGATAGAGTTTCAATGAATAAGTATTGTGATTTTTCGGAGAGGCTTAAAAATCAATGAAGTTGTTGATAAGTTTACTACTAATGTGGCGAGATATGAAAGATTCCCTGGTAACAATGATGAAGGGGTAATTGTTATAATAAGCCTTATCGAATGAACAATTAAAGTTGATTTGATGGAGCAGTGACAAAACTGTCTACTTTGAAAAGGGATTGAAAAGTTATTTTTGCTAATAAATGCCAAAGGGTCTGACACGGATACGTTTTAAACTATGACTTTGGTTTCGAGGGTTTTTCAGGTGCATGACCGTGGGTAACATGTGGTTGGATCATCATCTCAATTGTTTATTATTTAAAGTGTCTTCAGGAATTTTGAAGGGTTTGAACACCGATCGTAATCGTTAATATTCATATGATGTTCTAGGATTTTGAATGATACAAATACTTTTCTGGGTTCTATGAATAGAAATGATATTCTAGCACAGTTTTGAAGTCAAAGTATAGCTTCGAAAGATGTAGGAATCTAAGAATGATGTCTTTTGTTAAATCTTGACTTGGATTTTGATTTATCAAAATCAAAATATGTAATCAAATTTGGATGAGGATGGTTGTTTTGATTTTTATAAAAGAATATATATTGTTGTGAAAGTAGTGAGTATAGTTGATGATTTGTTGAATCAGAATCGAACAATGTAACATATTAATTGTGAATTTATATATCTCTCGGGTATTACCTACCCGTTAAAATATTCTCACCATTATCAGTTTGTACAAAAGAATTTTCTTAATTACAATCTTTATGAAAATATACCTACATATATATTTTCTTTAGATGTAATCATGGATTTAATGAGTTAACATAATATTATTCTCATCTGGTTTTCGACTAGGACTAGAATATTTAATCTCTAAAACTTTTAGAAACTACATATTCTCTGCAGAATATTTCTTCGATGAAGTTATGAATCAATACTTCATCGTTTGTTGTTGTTGGTATTCCTTGGTATCTATGGTGCGTATGACGTTGATGTTCAAGGTACATATTGTGATGTTGAGGCTTGCGGTACGGATGTTGTTGGTGGTGGTAATGGTACTGTTGGTGTTGTTGTCGGTGGTACTGTTGATGCTGGTGCTTGTAACCTTTGCACCATATTCTCCAAAGCCACTACCCGAGCGCGAAGCTCGTTGACTTCTTCTACTACACCGGGATGATTGGCGGTTCGGACGAGCGGATGAACAAGATCTAGAATTTGAGAGAGTATATAATCATGACGAGATATTCTGGAGATGAGAGAGAAAATGGTATTACGAACAGGTTCGCCGGTAAGTGCTTCAGGTTCTTCGCCAAGAGAGCAATGTGGTGGATGGAAGGGATCGCCTTCTTCTTGTCTCCAATGATTAAGTAAGCTACGAACCCATCCCAAATTCATCCAGAATAGGTGATGGCTGATTGGTTGATCCATTCCGGTTACACTGTCTTCAGAATTGTGGTGAATATCCATATCGGAATAGCTGTCGGAGTTTAAGGAATTTGAACTAGATGCGAGATCTATCTTGTATAATTCGGAAATTGATTTTTGATATGAATTAGATTATAGAACTTAGATTGATATTCTTCAATACATAATTTACATATGTATATATAATACCAAAATCCCATAAATTACGGAGAAATTTTCGAAAGATGTCAGGAAAAGTTTACAGTAACAGATACGCTAAGATATGAATTTTTATCTATACACTATTTATGCAATAACTGCAGGAAACGTGTCTAGACTTAAGAGTGATTAGCATGTAATTTTCGAAAAGAAATGATAAGCAAAACTTTTAACATGCAGACACGGTCGAAGTCCAGACTTACTAATGCATCTTAACAACTATCAGTTAGACACACTCATGCAAGACCTGGTTTGATAGGACCAATGCTCTGATACCAACTGTGACGATCGCTCCAATTCCATATGGATGAACACATCATTCATCGATTTCATTGCGAGGTATTTGACCTCTATATGATACGTTTTGTAAATATTGCATTCTTTTGAAAAGGCACACCATAAATGAATATTTAAATCAAAGGTTTTTGACATCTGATGATTTTTACATATAGACAATCACCGTAATATAATAGTTTACAATAGTACTTCCGTTGACAATGCAGTCAAAATATGATGCATGGTGATGATTTGGTGAATGCAACATTTCCTTGAAAAATATGTCATGTAAGACTCCATGCACATAGCTTGTCTAACATATAAGCAAACAGCGGAAGACTTCTAGGGAACCTGAGAATAAACATGCTAACAAGTGTCAACACAAAGGTTGGTGAGTTCATAGTTTTAATGTTTTGCATAATCTATACATAAAGGTGGATCACAAGATTTTAGTTGTTTCATCCAGAAACGTTTATCAAAATATTCTACGAAATTGAGCACCCTGGTAACTAAACTTAATGTATATATAATTTATACCCTTTGTATAATCATCTTAATAATACACGCAAACCAACGTGTACGCTTCTCAAATAGCATACGTCCGTTAAAAGGCTAGTGCTCTAGCTCGGACGGGGATATCAAGCCCTATGGATCCATATACTACTACTCGCGCCTACTAGTTCTTATAACTGGCAGTTACTAGTTACCAAAGCTAAGGGATTTTTGGTTCAAACTCAGTGTAGAATTTAGTATGTACTTGTGTCCAATGCATTTAAAATAAAGTGCATGTATTCTCAGCCCAAAAATATAGATTGCAAAAGCAATTAAAAAGGGAGCAAATGAAACTCAGCTTAGCAGCACATAAAGTCGTTCAACGAAATGTGATCGAAACTCGGAATACCAAATAACCGTAGATCTCAACCTAGAGAACATATGTTGGTCAATAATTGTCTATCAAGCTAGGTCAGGTCATAGTTTATCACAATCCTAATGCTCGAGATCGACATACCAAAGTTATCAAAAGTCATTTCAAAAAGTCAATCTGACTCAATACAATAGTTGAATGATCATGGCAATCGAAACATTTTAACATTTCACATAGTTCCCTAATTTTTGTAAAATTAAACTATAGTTTTTATAAGGCTTTAAAATATGATAAAACAATCAATTTTGACAATTGTTCAACAAAACGAGACGTGCCTTATATAAGAATTCATTTACTCCGCTGGTAATATTTAAAAATTCAATTTATCAATCTTATAAACAAGTTGTTTAAATATTAATTGCAGATTCAAAAGCAATTTCAATTAACGTCAATCATAATTCAGTTGATCATATCTTTTAATTCGTTCATCGAAATCATACGATATCTAAATGAAAAATTATTGATTTTTCGCCAACTTTCCAAAAACGTGCATATCATATACCTTTTATTAGTAATATATGTATTTAATTCGTGATTTATCATAAACTGTTTAATGATGAAATTGAGCATACTAGCATGCATAAACATATATACTCGAGCACTAGACATGTATACACTATTAATATATAAAAGATAAGATATGAATGCTCACGTATCAATATTGTGATTCAATATTGCAGGAAAGTACGTAGACGCAACGGAGATGATAAACACTAGGTTAGACTTGCGAATAATACCCATGAACATTACCCATAATCTCCATAGCTATAACCCATAGTTTCCTTAGCTCTATCCCGCTCGAAAAGCTTGTTCTGAAAATAACTTGTTCATGACCGCGTCGTAGTATTTTATGTATAATAATACTAATAATAATACTCCTAATTATAAGATTAATAATAATATTAATCTTAATAATAATAATAATAATAATAATAATAATAATAATAATAATAATAATAATAATAATAATAATAATAATAAAAAATATAGAGAGCAGAGATTGAGATATATGTGTGTGTGTCGAACAAACTGGCCAATTTATAGAATGTTTCTGAATCCTGACTGCCATGCGATCGCATGGGTTTTATGCCTATTTCTCATGCGATCGCATGGCCCCAAAATCCAGCTCACAATTTTTTGTTGTTTTGTTTGTCGACATATTTTTATAATATATATATATAATATATATAATTTATATTAATTAATTATATATTATATTATATTCACATGCATAGTTGACTTTTAATTTTTGGTCCGATGACTCGTACGTTTACGCTCGACTAATGTCTCAGTTCCGGTTTCTCGAATGCATTTTCGTATGCTTAGAAAACTTGTACTTTACGTTTCGTGATTCGTACCTTTGTCAAAATATAATCTTAAATTATCAATAAACTATATTACTCAAAGTATAACTTATACATTTTAGTAATTTGGTCATTTGCTTCTATAAATCAACTCCTCGTTGTTTATTAAAATATATTTAATAATATCGAAACGTTTTATATCTAATTCAATTCTATGCATTATCACATTGTAAAATATATATTTTCATTTAGAAAAATATAAATTTGTATATAATATTTATTTATCAAACGGAACAATAAATGGGTGTTACTATTGTTTACAAAAATAATTTCGAACCTTAATATATATATATATATATATATATATATATATATATATATATATATATATATATATATATATACATAATATATATAAATACTTTTTCTATACACGTTGCAAGTTATTTATATATCAAATACAGTCAAAAAAGAAAGATTTCTTAAATCAAGGTGGACCTCTCAACAAAGACTTATCACAATACTTACGGGATTTATAATTGTTGAAATATCTGCTAATCCAACCGTTCGTATTATCTTCTAATTTCGTAGATGAATATATTAAACATATATTAAGACAATTACGTTTAATCTAAAATATTATACATTTAATACTTTGTTAACATTTTCAAGTTATAATATATATATACATATATATATTCATATCTATTTATATATTCGTTCGTGAATCGTCGAGCATAGTCAAAAGGGTAATTGAATGTATGAACATAGTTCCAAAATTTTCGAGACTCAACCTTACAAACTTTGCTTATCATGTCGGAATCATATAAAGATTAAGTTTAAATTTGGTCAAAAATTTTCGGGTTGTCACACACGCTCACCCACTAACAACCTCAACCACTCGTCCATTTTAGTATTTCTGAAATTAAGCCCACCTCTTTAAATTTAACCCATATTACTTTTGTTTCCTAATTCATCTTCTTCAACAAATTTCAATCCACCAAAAAAATGAATTAATCAAAATAAACAATCTTGGTTCTATAATTAAAACAGAAAAACGACTTGGAATCGTGAATTACTAGACTCAACAAAAAAAAATAAAAAAAAAGAGCTGCTCGTCGTGGTTTAAAAAAAAAATTTTAATCTTCGATTTTAAAAATGTTTGGGACAATTTTTATGACATGAAATATATTGTATATCCTCCATATAAACATTCCAACTCCTAATTTTAACTTGAATCACAACAACAAACTTGAATTTGAATGAAGAACAAAAGTTGACTTTATATTTTAAAAACTTTGACCTGTAAATTCTCACTCAATTTAAAGAATTGGAACCTCTAATTTTGCAGAAAGATCGTTTATAGTAATCATAACACAACTACATTTATAGATTTTTAAATGAAATTCGAATTCAAGTTTTTGTTTTTTCAAAATACAAGAACATGAACTCAAAATCAAATATCGAATTCGGGACTGTTTTGGACAAACATTATAACATGAATTAGGTAGTAAAACATACCTAGAAGCTTTATGGATCCTTAATTGATCCTAAAACATCAAAATGAATTCGAATGTTTGGATGAACAAAACAGTTGACTTTTTGTAAAATAACTTTGACTTCGAAATTCGTACCTGATTTGATGAATTAAAGAACAAGAATTTACAGATAGATTAAATGGATGATTCCTAAGACATCTACATTCTTAGTTTTCGAAGTTTGATTTGTTTTCGAAGCTTTTAAAAATAAACTCAAGAACAGAGAACGAGCTTCTCTTTTTAATTATTTTCAGTTTGATTTGATTACCATATGAAGTGTATCAATTATTTAATATGGAAATTACTGTTTTTAATTGTGATTGAATACGACTGGTAACAAGATTAATAGAAAATTTTTTTATCACAGTTAGGATATGTACATGAAACAAATTGGTGTACTTTTCTTTATAACAAATTGGTGTACTTTTCTTTATTTTATAATTTTCATATTTATTAATAATAAATAAGTAAATATATATTAGTAATATTATTATTAATTAATAATTATATTAAGAATACTAAATTATAATAATAGAAATTCTAATAATAATAATAATAATAATAATAATAATAATAATAATAATAATAATAATAATAATAATAATAATAATAGAAATTATAATACTAACATTAATGATAATTACTAAAATTTATAATAATGATTATTTCAATGATAAATACTAAAATTTATAATAATTATTATTACTGATAATAATAATAGATTCTATGAATTTCTAATAATAAATATTATAATAATAATATTGATAAATAATTATTAATAATAACTATAATTGTAATTTTACTACTAATTATGATATAAATAATAATAATGATAATACTAATAGTAATAACCATTATATAATAAATCAATTGTATAAGTTTCATATTTACATAATAATAATAATAACACTGATATTAATCTTAAATAATTATTCTATTAATGAAAGTAATAATGATGATATTAGTAAAGATGACAAATTGTATACGTTATATTTCATGTCTATATTAATATAACTAATACTGATATTAATATTAATAATAGTATTTGTAATAATACTGAAAGTAATAATTGTCTTATTATTAGTATATCTTAATTTGTTATTAATATATTAGATAATATTTAATAATAACTTTATTTGATTCTTTATAATGTTATATATATTATAATATACATATAATAATTATACATAGAAATCATGTATCTTTATATATAGATTCATTTTAAATTACACTAAATTATTTTTATATCTTATTTTACATATTTAATTTTAATGTTTAAATTATATATATATTTTTTAATATCAAGTTATTATACATATTACATTTATGTATATATACATATTTCTTTACAAGTACTTGTTCGTGAATCATCGGAAATAGTCAAAGGTTAAAGGAGTCCATGTAAACAGTTCAAAAACTTTGAGACTCAACATTACAGATTTTGCTTATCGTGTCGAAATCATGTAAAGTTTAAGTTTTAATTTGGTCAGAAATTTTCGGGTCGTCACATTTATCACTGGTCTTCTTCTTACAGTTTTCATATTCAATTTCTCACGAAAGAGGGCACACACTACAAGAAGAGTTAACCGCTATAACCTCCACAATCATATGTAAAGTAGCATCAGTTATTCTATCCTATCTTATACTACATACTAACTTCTGAAGTGCTTTCAGGCTGCAAACCTCACTTGCGAAGAAAGAATATGCCAGCTAGCCCGCAACTCAGATAAAATGCCTCTGCTATCTGTGACTGATCACGAGGAAGCGGGACTTGAAGGTGGTAAAGTCAGCTTCATGTTGAAGAACTTTTGAAGAATTAAACAACTGTTTATGTGGCGAGTTGCTAACTACATACTACCCTTATAAGCATACATGTAGCTTTATCATAAAGCATGAAAACATGTATGCATCCTCACCAGTACTAAATTACAAACTCAATATTTTATAGGTTATCAACAATGTTATACATGGAACCATCAGTGGTAACTTTTATACTGTTTTCATTTATGTTACCTACATTTAATTTATTCAGCTATTGACTAACTAGACTTTTGATGCACCTTATGTGTAGGTATTGTTTGGTTGTGAATTGTGATTTGTCATACTTTAAAGCACATTTAAGCTTTGTATTTTATTTGATTAGCAAGGAGCTGCTAAACATAGCCATTTTGTGTAATAAATGATCAGAACTTAGATAACGTTATGTATTAATGCTTAGCATATTCGAATGGTTTGTAATTAGTAAATGCTTTGAATTTTGCCTATATAACCACACATCGATCTATAACAAAAAATAAATACAACTCGGCCGCCGCAACGCGCGGTCCGAAACAACTCTAGTTTATTATCATTTGTGGCTTTAATAAAAAAAAAACTTGGCACATAATTTCATCACCAAACATTCCAGCTCTTATCTGGTTAAGCTAAAATTCAGAAGAAATGATAAAAATTAATGAAATAAAGCTAAGAAACATTATCGGAGGTGGAAGTGTGCCCGGAGACGGAAGTGCCGCCGAAAGTGTCGCCGTAAGTGCCACCGAAAGTGTCGCCGTAAGTACCACCGGAAGTGACAGAGCTGACAGAGATGATGGGCACCTTGATTTCGGAGGCCGGAAGATGAAGATGGAGGAAGAGTAGGTGAGAAGATAAAATACTCCACATGGAGAAATAACCAAAGGAAAAATGGAGTGTGTGAGAGAGAGTGGAGAGAGAAATAGAGGAGAGATTTTTCAAACATTCATCAACGGGCAAACACGGTTAATTCGCGAGAACAATGCAATGGTCGACTATAGGATCGATTAGTATGGCTTTTCGGAATTCATTTGACTTCGTTCATGTTTTTCAATTTCCCCGAGAATTGGAAGGTGACCAATTTGTGGTGAGTGTTCAAGTCCCATGGCGATATCAGGGACATCTATGTGGCTGGGAAACGGTTAAGGGGTGGAGAAAGGTTTGCATTTTCAAGATTCAGTAACGTTAGAGATGCTGACATGATGTTAAAGTCTTTGTCCAGGATCACCTTTGATGGCAACCCAATCAAAGTGTTTAAGGCCTACGAAAGATGCGATAAGCAGGAAAGTCAAAGGGGTAATGGAAGAAGCTACAAAGAAAATTATTTTAACAATAGACCTCACACAAATCATACGTTGAACAACAACTATAGAGATCTTCAGCGCTATAGTGTAGTTGCAGGTAACCAAAATGAAGATTTAAAAAAAAATTGAACGAGAGAGAAAAAAGAAATACGGCTGATCTAAGAGAAAAATTAAACGAGAAACATTACAAAAAAGAAACTGCATATGAAGGGTCCATAAGTAGAAGAATCATTGTCAAAGAAGCAGAGGGTCAAACATATCACTAAGAGATCTATTCTTGGTGTTTTGAATGACTGGAAAACTCTTGCTCAAATCATACAAGTCAGCAGAGCAGAAGGTATGTACAACTGCGATGTAAAGTATCTAGGAGGATTGGAGGTCCTTTGCAAATCTTTTCTTCTAACTCTAGAAAGATATATGTGAATAGAGTCGTTTGAAGATAAAATTTATTGTAACTTAAACACATAAGTTGTGCTGCCTATTTTAGTTTAACGCTTAAACCAAGAAGCACTCGCATGTTTAGTAAGTTAATCTTAACTAGAACAATTCCATCAAGATTATTAGACAAAAACTAACTTATGTATATGTTACAAGAACTTATGAAAGTAACAAGAATAATCATTAGATTGTATTTCATAAGTACTTAATAGGAAATAATAATTATCATGTATTTAAAATACTTCATATTAGGTGTGTTAACTTATTTTCTAAAGATATTTTAATTATGTTCTAGATCAGAAAATAAGGTAAGCATATCTGACATTTACCCCTACATCTATAAGCAACATTTATTCATAATAAATGGTCATTCAGATTATGTAAAGTCAATCTTAGTTCCCCCGTCCCACTTCAATTGTCCATATTTCCATTTTGATATGTCTCATATTTAATGTCCACTTTATATTTCAACCAATCATAAGAGGTTATTCTAGAGAGAAGATTTCTGATTGGTGGAAAATGAAGTTAGTGAGAATTCAGAAAACTGTGTGCAAAAAGTAAGTGGACTCTTATAATGGGGCGGATGTCCTATATGGTGGATTGCAAAGTTGATTGACATGAGATGGTATGAACGAAGGAACAACACAAGGTTGTAGTGTAGACATCATAAGATTAGTGGTTGCTATTCGTTAAGTCAGTAGAAGAGTTGTGCTTATTCTTCAAATAGATTGATGCTGAAATTATTACCTATTTTGAAGGCAGCATAATCTTATTGTTGTGTGTACTAATAGTCAGCCCAGAACTTATGCTGCTTTGGTTAAGCCAACACAACTTTGTTGTTGTCTCTTCGTTAGACCAACTTATTTATGACTGTTGATTAATATGTTTATTATTTAAGTTCATTGATCGTCTTCTCTGGAGAAATGTAGGTGTATGATCATGCATGTTTACTTAATCATGTACATACTTGAACCTCGTTGTGTTCATCGTCAAAATACGAATTTATCTTTAAATATTATCGTTGGTACACCACCAGTTGGTAAACATAGTTTTTTATTGTGCAGTGTTATCGAGGTTTTAATTAAATGAAACAAAGACGAAGTTGAATAAAGAAGTTCACAAGTCAACTATGACAAACGTTCTTATAAATCGACCGTACAATGAATGCAGGTTGTACCTCACGCATAAATTTGGCTCCAAACAATGTTCAAACACTTTGGAACTCTCCATGTCGAATTTCTTCCATGGTCATAGCCTGCTTTATCCATAATGGCTTCAAAGTGACATTACCTTCATATGCTTAATGTTTGCCTTTATGCAATATTTTATGACATGACTAGTTAACTTATAGAATGTTCTCACTTTAAGGACAAAAATAGTTAAAGAGAAAGAGAAAGCCGAAACCCAAAATTCTAACAATCTTTTTCTCTGACTACTTGTGAAAGTGCAAAAGTCTTTTGTATGACGATAAAGAGATATCTAGGAGTTTTACGTGCCTTTATAAATAGAAGACCTCGACTTATATATTGGGTGTGGGTTTTTGGGTGTGATTACATGAGAAGTTCAGTCATTATATTACTTATATCTTAACTTTTAGCTTCTCTAAAGTTATGTGTAAATCTTATCAACTAGCTAACGTTCTGATAAAGTTAGGTGTGATTCTTTGAGATTCAAATCAATTAATAAGAGCTAATTATATATCACTATCATTTGAAAAAAGATGACATAATTATGTCTTTCTTATATGTATATATATGTATATATGTATATATATGTATATATATATATATATGTGTGTGTGTGTGTGTGTGTGTGAATAAAAGAAGATTGAAAAAAAAGTTAGTACAGTTTTTTACGCAAATTAATATTGTGTGATCAAGCATAAAATGGTCCAAAGAGTTCGGTTCATGCAAGATCAACAATAAAGGGGGATTTAAGGGTTTTTTTGAGTTTAACTCTCCGGTCCAGAATACCGTGAATAACCCTCATACGAGATGATGATCTCGGAAAGGGTTTAAACATAACCCACCATCATTTGGGTTAACCGGAGATGATGGCTCACTAGACGGTGTTAGGATTTAATGTTCGAGAAACGCTACCTGAGAACCGTCGTTGTGACTGCGCGGATAGAGTGTTGTGAAAGATAAGTTTTTTCTCTCTACCTTGAATGTCCTTAATGTGAAGTTGGATGTGAGTATTTATAGGCAATAGTGGCTGTCCTTTTCTTTGCCACGTAGGTGACAAGAAAAGAGGGAGGTGTAACAACCCGACTTTTTCCGTTAACTTTTTCGTTAAATACTTAACGATCGTTAGTTAAATTCTACTAATTTATATGCCAGAACTTTTTCTTTGAGAATACTATTTTTAATATGTGCTACATATTACTTGATTTCATACTTTGGTTAGAAGTATGCGAGAAACTTAAAAAACGCAAGCAAAACGTACGGTTAGTGAAAATCGAAAAACGTCTTTAAGACAACCAAACGAAATGATTGATAATTCACTTTTAATAATTATATTATATAATTATTATGCTTAAAAGATACTTTTATTTTATTAGAAGTTTTATAAATTTAAAACGCGTAGAATTCGCTAAGACGCTCGGTTAACGTTCCAGCTTTCGGTTTCGGTTAACGACACTTAGCAACGAATTAAATAATTATTAAGAAAAATATTTATTCCATGTATTTTATAAAAATTAGAATTCTTTTATAATTAAAAGAATTTATTTAATATAGGAATTCGAAGGATTTAACGTTTAGCGATTCAGTTCGCGTTTTTGGTTAACAGCACATAGAAACGAACCATAAGACTTAATATAGCAATTAAACTTGATCCCAAGGGCATTCTTATGTCAACCTAATTCGTAATTATTATATGTAATAATTTATTTATCCTTGTGCTATTTTAAGTACACCGCTCGCAATTTTAATCGCTATCACGTACCGTAAAAGTCACCGAAACTCGCAGGGTTGCATGTAATCTTTTAGTGGCCAAAATAAGAGAAACCAAACTTCCGAGAACCCCCTTTTTGCAGCTCAAATTTGTGACCCTCATGGGGAGGGGGTGTTTTGCCAATTTTGAAACATGTAATTAAGATTAGGTTAAAACACTATATGCAGTTAATTTTTTTTCTGCCTCTTCTACCTCTCTTTTTTTTCTGTCGATTAGTAGCCCAAGAACATCCTCACCATCGCCACCTTCATCATCCCTAATCACCATCATCTTGTTGCTTGATCACAAAATTAAACACGTATTCGCGATCTACACGCAACGCTCTATCTATTCCTACCAACAATTGCTTGATCTAGGGTATAATTTTTCTAACCCTAACTTTAAAAAATTCTGATTTCATAAGGTTTCATAGTTTATGTTGGTCAATTGCTCTATTCATGGTGTTTGTATGCTTGTTTAATCGTTAGATTGTTCGTATTGATTGTTTAGATTAAAATTCGAATTGTTTTGTGATGATTCTGATGAATTGGTTTAATTACTATTAATACAATGTATCTAGATGGATTGGTGTCAAAAAACTATTGAGTTTTCTCTTTTGAGTCGCTTGATTTCGTTTCCGTATGCTTAAGTTATGACCGTTTGAATTATCGTTGTGTTTTTATGCTTGATCAGAAAACTGGTATTGATGGGTCACGAATTGGCTTATGTGTTCATTAACATTGTATAGATAATTCAAAAACACTCAGGTTACACTAGGATATCATGTCATTTCGTGATATGCCTAATCGAATGAAAATGTAGATTTTTCCAGCACATGCATGAAAATGGACTTTTATGCTAAAATGTATTGACTTTTTAGATTAGAGTTTTTCATATCTGTAATGTACACAAAAATTACTTCACTTTTCATGTAGATATCATGGTCTAATTGTATCTTGATCTTCGGATAATTGCATGCGAAAGTCACTAGCTAAACTAGGATTGAATCTGCCACTTGTTCTCTGATTTGTACTCTGTGGTTTGTGTTTTATGAATTAACATAAACACTTCTGGAATATGAATCTTTATATGTTATGTGATATATGTTTAGTTTGTTGCAACCTCTGAAACCATATGCATTGTGCACACTAGGGCCATAGTTTTGGAAATTTCTGAATTGAGCTGATCCAACTTGAATGAATAAACTGTACCAATTGGCTAAACCAAAGTTTCTTATTTTCGGATATATGATATTTTCACTTGTCCTTGAACCATGGCCACTGACCTTGCATTAATTTCATGTCCCTAGCTCCGGTTATAGCCATTACGAGATTGGTGCGCAGTCAGAACCTGATTTAACGAACCATAAAAGTACCCTTTCTGAAATCTGACTTGTAGACATCGTGTGAGGCCCTGGTCGGACTTTTTGAAATCAATTTTGAGTCTACTTGCGATCTGGAGTTTTCCATATTGCCATGAATTATGTGCTATGAGATAATATGCGTTGTTTGCAACCTGTACATGAACGTTATGCATAACGATAATCTGCGATCGCATATTTGGCAAACTTTGAACTGAAATGTATTAGTTGACCTAGGTTTGACATTTTGACCAACATTTGACATGAACCTACTGATGTTGACTTTAGTTGACTACTTTGACCAAGTTTGACTTTTGGTTGACTTTGTTTGACTTGCATGAATTAGTTGACCTTTACTTTGCAACGCGTCGAGTCGAGCAATAAGACAACTTACTCTATGAAACCACTATTATAAAAGACTTATATGTTGACCAACCTAAATATGTATACTGATATTGCGCAAAATGAACACATATTTAAACGCAATATCTCTCCTAAATAATAGATTTTTATATGTATTTGTATTATATTTATATTGTAATTGTACAAATAAATAAGAGTGAAAATGCTCAAGTTCAAGTGATATTCCAAAGATGTACAAGACCATAATGCTCAAGTGAAAAAAAAGTACAAGTTAACATGCCAGAAATACAAGGATTTGAAGCTGTTAAACAAGACCCAGCAAGTGTACAAGAGAACATGCGAAATGTACAAGCAATTCTGCACAATGAATACTTTGCATATATAATTAAAAATGGGGCGGCCACTTTGAAGATATTCATAATATTTAAGTCAATTATCTACAACCATGGGTCAGATTTTATGCTTTTGATAAATAAACAATGGAAAAGGAGATAGCAAAATCAGATTTTGAGGAAATAAGTGGGTTGCTTGATCGACCAAAAGAATATGGGAAGTATTTTAATCAAGTAGCATGCTTTGAATTTAAATATATTAATACACGAAAGTTTGGTCTCTGTCTGCCAGAATTAGAGGGCTGCTACTTTTCTTTTCAAACAATGCAAAAGAAATAAAAAAAGATTGGAATGTGGGGTGCTAGGTGATTGACATAGGGAGTATATTAAGAGATGACACAGTTGAAAAAAAGGAGAACACACAATTTTTGAAGACAAGTGTGTCAAGAGTTAAAGTAAAAAGAGAATCTCACATTCTCCTGACACACATTGACATTCACATACACATATATTCTATTTCTATTTTTAATTCCCAAGTATCAGTTTATGTACTGTAATATAAATTTGTACGGGTGTTGTAAGTGAAGTTTTCTACCGCGTTGAATTAATGGAAGCTAAGAACTTTTGTGTAAGTTTTATTTACTCTTTTATTATGTATTGTAACTAATTTGTTATTATGCTTATTTAACCCAAGTAGTTATTAATTTCTCACATACGTTAACCGGACACGGAAGACGGATTATTTATATATATAGAGAATTATTCATTGAAATGGACACGTGAATGAATTAATAATTAAAAGAATAGTTAAAATTAAGGTGGGTTATATTCAGTGACAACTGGTATAATTATTGACATACGTGACAACCGCGTCAAACCATTTAAATAGTAATTAGTTAGAATATTTAACTGTGGTTACAAGATAAAATGACGAGGACACTCACATTTGATGCTTGTAATTATATGACTGCGCTGGACAACTCCAGGTGGACATATTATGTAACGACCCTGGTTTTCCCAACGTTTAATTTATAATTATTATTATTAATACTTGTGTTTAATGAATGTATTGTTTATATACATTTACTTGTTACCGCGATTAACTTTTAAATGTCCGAAACGTCTTTGTGACACACATACTTTTCACGAATGATATTTTTAAATATCATTTACATTCATGATTAAGTTTTATAAATCATTTTAATTAACTATGGTTATTAGTTAATTACTTGGGCCTTGTTGGGTTACATTGCTAATTACTTGAACTTGGGCTTTGATTAATGTTAATGGACTCATGATTAATGGACTTAAGAGCCCACCCTACACACTTAATGGATTAATTAGCCCATTACTATCATGCAAGTATTACATTTGAACTTAACTAGATGGATTAGTGCACATGGAATCTAGTTACAACATACTTACACATCTTCCCCATGAAAACACACCTTATAACCACCTTTTTGAGTCAATTACATGAAGAAACTAGTGGACTAATCCCTCCCCCTTTCTCTTTGTGCAAACCAACGGCCAAGAGGCCTTTTAGGGAGAGTTCAACATTTATTTTTTGATTACTTATTCATTTGTTCTTCATTCACTTCACACACACACCAAATACTTCCATTTTCTCTCATCTTTTCTCTCTAAAATTGTAAGTAATAAGAACTTTTCTTATTCCTTTCTCTAGTTTGTTCTTCACTTTATCTTGGTCATACAAGAACATACAAGAACTAAACTTTCTAGTTTATATTCTACATTTATTGTTTCAAAAGATTGTAAGTTCATGTGTTGTTAAAAGCATACTTGTAATTCATGTTTGTAAACTTAAAGTTTACATTCTTAAAGATCAATCTTTGGCTTGAATCTTTAAAGTATGAACAACCATGAACTAATTACTTGTTTATCTAGCTTATTTCTTCATTTACTTGCACTTTAAAATCGTGATTCATGATGTTGTTGGTCAAGTGTTACTAGTTAACTTTGATCTCATACTTTCTTGAACTAAAGTTAACTTTAAAAGTTCAAGAACATAGAAGTATAACTCTTTAGTTATAACTTCAAATACTTATGAAAGATCTAAGTTTATATAGCTTATGGTCTACTAACTTTGTCATAATCAAGAGCTTATGAGCTTACATACACTTTACAAGATGATAATCTAAGTTTTGTAGCTTATGGTTTCATTAAAGTAAAGGTTCAAGTGTTATTACTTAGGATTTAACTTAATAACTTTAGATCTAGACTTTTGAGTCTTGGATCTTCAAGATCAAACTAAGAACTATGTTCTACATCTTAAGATCTTGATTAGTTAGTTTACTTTCAAGTTGTAGTTCAATATTACTTTTATAATTCATGTTTGTGTCAAACCTAAGATCATGATGTAACTTTGGTTCATCAAACTACTTGCAACACTTGATTATGTTGTGCTACACATCTTAGACTTACACAAGTGTTATGATGGTCAAAACTTGGTAAAGATGATGTAAACCCATCAACGAGTTGTACACTTGAGGCTATATGCATCAAGGATGAGAACCGTGATGAACATCAAGCACCAAGAACCACCGGAACCTACTGTTTTCTATTTTTTGGGTCTGATCAGTAGAACCTGGGCTACTATAATGTTGATATTCAGATATCTCTTTTCGAGTAGATAATTTTTCGTTTAAGACTCGCCTTAATCCGAGTTACGGTTTAGGATTTATGGCCCTCTGAGTGTCACTATGTCCTTTTAACGTTGTGCTGAAAATTCTGACCTACTCGCACTTAGACCGTCTCCACGGTCAAACTAAGACGAGTTTGCTTCTGGAAATTTTACCACAACTAAAGGACTCATATACGGAGCCATGGTCACTGGTCTCACCTCTGTTCGGTTTGTGTGGAGGCCGTGGCGACTGACCGAAATCAGCCTTCGTTTTAAACTCTTTTCTTGAACAAAACTTACTTTATACCTTTCGTTTGATGATGAATGATGATGACCTTTAAGACCTAATTTACTTACTTTTAAACCTATTGGGACGATTTACTGACTTAGTAATATTTGACTTAGGTTGAGGACTTTCCGGACCTACATACTTGATCACTTTCCCGCACCAACGTTACTACTACTATACCACTACTTATCATTGTGAGTTATAGCATTCCCTTTTTACTTTAACTTATTTTGGGAACTGGGAATACATGCACATTTTACGTTTTACATACTAGGCACGAGCACTTAAACTCTATATATGTGTGGGTTATACAACGGCACAAACATTCTCTTTAGCTCGGTAACGTTTAATCATTGGTTTTTGAACCGTGAACGCGAATCTTAGATATGGATCCATAGGGTTTGACATCCCCACTCGGGCTAGTCGCGCTAGCATTTAACGAGTGTTTAATACTTCGAGAACATACGCACTCGCCAAGTGCACTTTCAGGGGGTATATTATTAAACGTTAAGTTAGTTACCGAGTGCCCATGGTTAAACATCACTTTATTTATGAATGCAAACTCTTTTTTGAAATCGCATATAGTACTTAACCTTGTAATGATCCTGTTGTTGATGGTCCGTACATGATGATTTAGTACGGGCATCACATATTAAATATTCTACGGGTATAAAGGAAAATTAACCCAGGGTAAAAAAGTAAAAAAGTAAACGTCAAACATCGTAACTACGGAAGTTAAATAAGCATAATACTCTTTTTATTGTATTTTTATCTCGTTTAGTTAAAGTACTTTATTTTTATCACAAATTTTTATTTACTTTGTCGCTTTATTCTAGTTTAAATTTACTATATTGTTGTTTGAATTAAAAAGAAAAGTCAAAAAGACAAATCGGTCGTTAAACGGCAAATCCCCCCAAAGTTACCTATAATTACTATATATTACTAAATTTAATTTAGTTACTTAATTAAGTAGTTAACCTAGTAAAACACCCTATAAAAGTGTCCATGGATCGACCTCCTGGACTTTACCATAACTGTAATACTATACGATAGGTATACTTGCATATTGTGTTTTAGTTTAATTTAGGTGATTTCCTGTAGTAAATAACCGTTTCGTACACCCTAGAAAACACATCAAGTTTTTGGCGCCGCTGTCGAGGACACTTTTTGTGTCCAATAGGGTATTTAGGATTAAATTTTGTAAATATAATTTTTAGATAACTGTAATTAGTAATTAGCAGTTAAATAATTAAAATAGAAAAATAATCGAATTTCTAGTAAGAATGAATTTTTATTTATTTATTTTTTTTACAAGATTTTAAGATTTAAATTTTATGCACTAATTATAATTAACTTAATTATCTAGATTTAGCCTACAATATTAACTATCTAAACTAATTTATTAAACTAACACTAAATTTATAAAAACTATAAAGATAACAAAAATAAAATTTACACTTAACGAGTCTAAGTTGATTTTAATTTCTATATAAGTTATCTAATTTAATTTAATACAATTTTTTTTAGTACGAATTATGATTATTGTAACGAAATGGTGTCTGTATCTAATAAAAAAAATGATACGATTATTGATACAGCGAAACTATAACTTACCACTAAATACTACGACGATTGCTTCTGGCTATTAATTTTAAGTGTATAATCAAGTTTTATTTGTTGATTGGTGGATTAACACAAATGGACAGGTGGTTACACAAATGGAAAGGTGGTTATACACATCATGTAATGACTAGATAAACTTTCAAATGACCCGAAAGCACTTGTGTTTAATTAATTTTTTTTCTATTTTAATTATTTAACTGCTAATTACTAATTACAATTATCTAAAAATTATATTTACAAAATTTAATCGTAAATACCCTATTGTATACAAAAAATGTCCCCGGCAGCGGCGCCAAAAACTTGACGTGTTTTCTAGGGTGTACGAAGCGGTTATCAGTTTTATATTATTTACTACAGGAAATCACCTAAATTAAACTAAAACACAATAGACAAGTATACCTATCGTATAGTATTACAGTTAAGGTAAAGTCCGGGAGGTCGATCCATGGACACTTTTATAGGGTGTTTTACTAGGTTAACTAGGTAATTAAGTAACTAAATTAGATTTAGTAATATATGGTAATTATAGGTAACTTTGGGGGGATTTACCGTTTAACGACCGGTTTGTCTTTTTGGCTTTTCTTTTTAATTCAAACAACAATGTATATAAACTAGAATAAAGCGACAAAGTAAATAAAAATTTGCGATAAAAATAAAGTACTTTAACTAAACGAGATAAAAATACAATAAAAAGAGTATTATGCTTATTTAACTTCCGTAGTTACAATGTTTGACGTTTACTTTTTTACTTTTTTACCCTGGGTTAATTTTCCTTTATACCCGTAGAATATTTAATATGTCCACCTGGAGTTGTCCAACGCAGTCCTATAATTACAAGCATCAAATGCGAGTGTCCTCGTCATTTTATCTTGTAACCATAGTTAAATATTCTAACTAATTACTATTTAGATGGTTTGACGCGGTTATCACGTATGTCAATAATTATACCAGTTGTCACTGAATATAACTCACCTTAATTTTAACTAGTCTTTTAATTATTAATTCATTCACGTGTCCGTTTCAATAAATAATTCTCTATATATATAAATAATCCGTCTTCTGTGTCCGGTTAACGTATGTGATTATTTATACATATATCAAATTAAAAGTAATGGTAGTTTTTAACAAGTTATCACTTAATTAATTATTTACCATACCCATTAATAGTTAAAACCCCAATCTCCTTTAAGGTCGTTCTTTATCTAAATATTAATCGTTGTACAAATTAAATTAACCCATTTTCTATTTTTAGTCAAACATAATAACTACTTGGGTTAAATAAGCATAATAACAAATTAGTTACAATACATAATAAAAGAGTAAATAAAACTTACACAAAAGTTTTTAGCTTCCATTAATTTAACGCGGTAGAAAACTTCACTTACAACACCCGTACAAATTTATATTATAGTACATAAACTGATACTTGGGAATTAAAAATAGAAATAGAATATATGTGTATGTGAATGTCGATGTGTGTCAGGAGAATGTGAGATTCTCTTTTTACTTTAACTCTTGACACACTTGTCTTCAAAAATTGTGTGTGTTCTCCTTTTTTTCAACTGTGTCATCTCTTAATATACTCCATATGTCGATCACCTAGCACCCCACATTCCAATCTTTTTTTATTTCTTTTGCATTGTTTAAAAAGAAAAGTAGCAGCCCTCTAATTCTGGCAGACAGAGACCAAACTTTCGTGTATTAATATATTTAAATTCCAAGCATGCTACTTGATTAAAATACTTCCCATATTCTTTTGGTCGATCAAGCAACCCACTTATTTCCTCAAAATCTGATTTTGCTATCTCCTTTTCCATTGTTTATTTATCAAAAGCATAAAATCTGACCCATGATTGTAGATAATTGACTTAAATATTATCAATATCTTCAAAGTGGCAGCCCCATTTTTAATTATATATGCAAAGTATTCATTATGCAGAATTGCTTGTACATTTTGCATGTTCTCTTGTACACTTGCTGGGTCTTGTTTAACAGCTTCAAATCCTTGTATTTCTGGCATGTTAACTTGTACTTTTTTTTCACTTGAGCATTAAGGTCTTGTACATCTTTGGAATATCACTTGAACTTGAGCGTTTTCACTTTTATTTATTTGTACAATTACAATATTAATATAATACAAATACATATAAAAATCTATTATTTAGGAGAGATATTGCGTTTAATTTGTATGTATATTTGAGTAGTTTTCGGGTTGTAATTGTTTAAAATATCTAAAGTGTCAACTAAAGTGTTGTTACGAGCTATCAACAATTTAAAGCTCAAGAAGACGATAAAATGAAGATTTCGTAGAGCAACAAAAGGCTACAACATCACGCCTCGAGACAACGATAATTTGGTCCAAACATCAGGTTATATATGTATGTATATAGCACGCCATATGTGTCGACAAAAACTACACTTCCAATTTTAGTGCTCTTATCCATGGAATTAAAGAAGTATTACTTTTAATGGGGACAATCAATATTACTAGCTTATGAAATGAGTGAAGAGACAGAGTCAAGAGAAGTTAGGACACAAGAAGCTGGTGGATAACACAAATACAGTCACTACTTCACCTCCTATTTTATTCAATAAAGAAAATATCATCATCAACTCATTATTACTTATATATACAGAAGGGAGACAGAGGAGGAGAACACACACAGAGAACAAAATGTAATTTCTCAAATTTATACTCCGTACATAGTAGTTTAGTGTAATTAATATTTACTCCGTAGTTAAATAAGGGTGTTATTATTTGGTATTGTACGGGTGTTGTAATGAAAGCTATGAATTTGTATGTAAGTCTTATTTACTCTTTTATTATGTACTGTAGCTATTATATTATTATGCTTATTTAGCCCAAGTAGTTGTGTTGTTTGACTAAAAATAGGAAATGGGTAAATCTAAATTTGTACAACGGTTAATATTTAAATAAAGAACGACCTTAAGGGAATTTGGAATTTAAACTATTAATGGGTATGGTAATTAATTAACTAAGTGGCAACTTGTTAAAACACTACACTTATACTTTTAATTTGATATATGTATAAATAATCACATACGTTGACTGGACACGGAAGATGGATTATTTATATATATAGAAAATTATTCATTGAAACGAACACGTGAATGAATTAATAATTAAAAGGCTAGTTAAAATTAAGGTGAGTTATATTCAGTGACAACTGGTATAATTATTGACATACGTGGCAACCGCGTCATACCATTTAAATATTAATTAGTTAGAATATTTAACTGTGATTGCAAGATAGAATGACAAGGACACTCGCATTTGATACTTGTAATTATAGGACTGCACTGGACAACTCCAGGTGGACATATTAAATATTCTACGGGTATAAAGGAAAATTAACCCAGGGTAAAAAGTAAAAAAAGTAAAAGTCAAACATCGTAACTACGGAAGTTAAATAAGCATTATACTTTTTTTATTGTATTCTCATCTCGTTTAGTAAAAGTTATTTTTATTTACCGCGGTAATTTTTATTTACTATATAGCTATAATTTAGTTTAAATTCACTATCTTGTTTGTTTAATTAAATAGAAAAGCTAAAAAGACAAACCGGTCGTTAAACGGCAAAAACTCCTAAAAATTACTATTAGATATAAAAGTAAAATTAAAATCCCTAAATAGAAAATAGAAACAACAAGGCTTTCCCGTGGAACGAAACTCGGATTTACCCTAACTATATTACCATACGATTAGGTATACTTGCCTATTGTGTTGTAGTAAAAATTAGATTTAGTCCGTAAATAAAATAATAATAAAACTTGTAGGTTAAAAATATATACCACTACCAACACATCAAGTTTTTGGCGCCGCTGCCGGGGAAAGCACGTTATTTTGATTTTCTTTTTGGGAATTTTAACTTTATTTTTATTAATTTTAGTTTTTGCAAAATAATATAAATAGATTTTTCTTTTGTTATAAAACTTTAAAAAAAAAAATAGAAATGGAAGGCATCCATAGGATTCGAACCTAGGACCATCCGCTGACTAACACACCCTCCAGGCCACTTATTCACTTATGTGTTTGTTATTCGGATAGGGTTTTTAATATATAAAGGTTACTGTTCGTTCAAATAGGTTTTAATTATTATTTAATTTAATTAGGGTTTAGATTAATTTTTATTATTTATGTAAATTAGGTTATTGTTATATTATTATTATTAATTAGTATTTAGTTTAGTTTTTAAAACTTAAAATCTTAAAAATATATATAAAAAAAATAGACTTTAAGATTGTAGCTAAAATTTGGTAATAAGTGTATAATGGGAAATCTTGAAAATATTTTGGAAACTCTTTCTGACATCAAAAATCAATTAAATCAATACTCTCAAATGAGTGTTGATGAAAATTCGTTCGGTCAATCTTGGATCACGAATAACGAAACAATAACTGGTTGTGAAATCTGTGGAGATTATCATTCAACATGAGAATGTTATTATTACGTTCCTATAGAAAATTATGCACCCATGGAACCTGAATGGAATGATTATGAGGAATACAATTCAAATTGGGATTATTCCCAAGAATATATCCAAACTCAACAACCAGAGGACGAGAAAAATTATGTGTCTGAAATTTTTTTAGATTATATGAAAATCAAACTCGAAGAACTTAACGCTCAAAATGAACAAATGAGAGAGTTTGCAAATAGGCAAGCTGAAACTCTATCAGACTACACACCTGTTGATCTGAGGAGTATTGTGCAATAAAATCTCATATCATCGAATCTTGATGAATTCGAAAGCTCCAAAATCACCAATTATCCCGATGATACTTTTTATTCAGTTTTACCAATTTCACAACATATCGACACATTAGCCTCTAGCGACGAAATCATCAATCCATTAATGGATGAAGAAGAAGTAAGGGTGACAAATTGGTACTCTTGGGAAAACGATAACGTTGAAAATTTTATCCCCGAGACCAAAGTGGTGGGACCGATAAGGACCGTTAATGAAGAAGAATTTACTTCGATCCCACAATCTACCATTCCAAAACATTCTACTAATCTTCCACAACCTTCATTAGATGATCACACCTCAGATTCTACCCAAACGGGTGTAACAAACTGAAACCCGGGCTAGTTGTAAGTTGCCTATTTTGCCCTTAGGGTTTGTGCTTAGTCTTAAGTGCTTTTATTTTAATTATTTTATTAGTATTTTATTATAATTGTGTTGTGACCAGTTTGTGACAAGGGTCCCAGAACAGGTTGGTTTATTTAATTTGGACTCCGTTAGGACCGCCTAAGGAGATATGAAAGGTTATTAGATAAGATAACTAGTAAATACCTGTGTGATATGGGGTATGAGTTTATAACTCATTTAAGTGTATGTATCTGGATAGTTCTATCCATTTCTCATTTCATCAAACACATACCTGAACACATACACAAACACACACATAAACCCTAATTTGATTTTGTGAGCCTTTGGATTAATTGAAGCTAGAGATATATTCCTTGTGATTTCGTGATCAATATAAGGTATGCATATCATAGATTCATGTATTAATTCTTGCTCAAAATGGGTTTTATGTTCTTGAATAAAAAGTGTGATTTTAAGCTTGAATCTTCATTTTTGGTGTTTGTTATGCTTAATTGATGTTAGAAATAGGTTGTATATATGTTTAGTAGCTTCCATGTGCTTAAAAACGGATCAAAAACACTCAAAAATCGAGTTTTGGGCGAAAAAATCGCAAAAACAGCGAACTGCTTCGAAACCCAGTTGCTACAGTATTTGCTACAGTATTTTGCTACAGTATCTTGCTACAGTATTTTGCTACAGTACCCGAACTGCAACATTGGCACTATTTTGCTACAGTGTCACTATTTGCTACAGTACCGAGTTGCTACCCCCGAGTTGCTACAGTGTCACTATTTGCTCCAGTACCGAGTTACTACAGTGTCACTATTGCTACAGTACTTTTATGAAATTAAAACGGGCGTAACTTTCAAAACGTAACTCCGTTTTTGATGAATAAACTATCGTTAGAATCGTAATAAAGAATACTTTTTAATGGTGAACTTTTAAGAAACTAGATCAAACTATTTTTGGGCCGAAAAAGGAGTTTTAGTGTGTATGTCGTGTTTTGCACGCACCTGTATGCCATTATTGAGTGGAGTCATGATGTAGACTCATAAAATTATGAATATATGGTGTTATGATATAGTTAATCGTATGAAATGATTATATTATTTATTGGATATGTATATTAACTCTTTTTTGTGTTGTTCTCAGGTTATAAGGACAAGGAGGAAGCTCAAAAATAATAACTGAGCAGTTGGTGGTAATTGGTGAGTGGGTCTATCTCCGGATAGAGCTTAAGTAGCATATCATACTACTGTGGTTGACTCTTTTACCATGCATAGTGTAGAAATTGCCATGTTAGAATAATATAGTATGCCTGATGTTGTATGTGATTTATGTGTACACTGTGTGAATGGCACCAGTCGGGCTTAGGGAGACTGGGGACTCGAGACCGTGCCTAGGAGAGGTTAGAGTCCGTATGAGGTCAACCGTGCCTAGGGGAGGTTAGGTCCATAGGCTACTGATTGTGGAGTATAGTGTGAATGATGCATCCCCTGCATCTGGATAACTATACTGTGAATTGAGTAGCAGGGACTATCGGTAGACTCAAGTCCGATCAGCTAGGAGTCGTGTGCTCGTACAAGCCACCGATCCTCGTATTGTCTTATTGTATGCTAGTTGATAGTTAGCATGTGTTGTTGTTAGTATATAGCTTGTGTGTGACTTAAGGTATATCTGTTAGATAGATTCCATTCACTTAGCGGTGCGCTAATCCCCCACATCTTCTCCCCTTGCAGGTTTAGGTACTGCTAGTCGGGAAGGGTGCTATTGCAGAAGACATGTTTGACAACCCAACTCTGATGTGAACTTTTGTATAAATAATGTTTTGTGATAACGTAACACCGTTGTGTAAACTTAAACGTAATGACGTGACTTATATTGTGTTTGTTAATAAAGTCTTCCGCTGTGTATTTAAAAAAAAATGGCCGGTGTTATAAGTTGGTATCAGAGCATGGTTTGGCAGCAAATACGTACGCGTATTTTGTTCCCAAACCCTGAGGCAAGTCAAACATGTCTGTGGGAGTGGGGGCTAAGTGAAAATAGGATATACGTGTGTTAGTTGTGATTGAACTAACTGTTATCCACTAAGCTTTTGTGTGAGCTGTTTTGTAGCACAGGTATGGCTGATAGAAACGCAACTGGCCCATCTAACCCCGGAACATTCAGAGCACCAGAAGAGGGTGTTGAGTCGGATGATGATCAGAGTAGTTACATCCTTCAGTTAAAAAGCAAGCTAAAAGAGGCTGAGGACAAAATTAATGAGCTTGAATTGGCGAGGCATTCTGGAAATGATGATACACCACCTAGATTCCCAACAGCGCAATCCCAAACGATACCTAATGTGCCCCAGAACCAGTTTCAGAATCAAATACCTAACCAATATTATATGCCACCACAAAACACCTTTATTTACCAAAATCCCATGATGATGAATCCATACCAAATGCAAATGTTCCATCAACCTTACATGCAACCACCCAAAAGATGTACTTATAAGAACTTCCGTGATTGCAAACCCTCCGAGTTCTCTGGAAGTACTGATCCGACTGTAACTCTCAATTGGTTGCGAGAAGTTGAAAGGGTATTTGAAGCGTGTCAGTGTGAACCCGAGCTGAAGGTAACATATGCTAGTAGACTGTTGAAAGGTAGGGCTATGATTTGGTGGGATTCTTTGATTTCTAGTATACCGAAAGAGCAAGTGAGTATGATCACATGGGAGCAGTTTTATGGGAAGGTGTGTGAATAGTATTGTAATCCATTTGATATGAACCGAATCAAGACTGAGTTTCTTGAAATGAAGATGACACCTCAAATGACGATCGATGAGGTAGTAGAGAAGTTTATGGATAAACTGAGGTTTGTACAACAATGGGTGCCAGACGAAGCGTCTCGTATCCAGCATTTTGTTAATATCATTCTGCCTGAGTACAGAACTTTTGTTAGAACAGCTACATCATTGTCTCAAGCTGTTGTGATGGCTAAGATGGTAGAAAGTGATGTTCAGGCAGCCAGAAACAGAATGTTTGGTAATGTGCTACAATAAGGTGGGCAAGTATCTGGTCAATCAGGATCTAAATTCAAGAAGTCTAGTAGGTTTAAATCGAAGGGTAAAAGTGATCAGAGTAGTACTGGATCTGGATCAGGTAAAGGGAATTGGTGTCACACGTGTCGATCTTCTCACAGTGGTCAGTGTTCTGAGGCTACATGAAGATGCTTAAAGTGTGGTGTTGTTGGGCATGAGTCTTCAGCATGCCCGTATCCGAATAGTGTGTGTTGGAGTTGTCACAAACTAGGGCATCGTGCAATTAGTTGTCCGTCGAAGAGTGGTAGTTCCGGGGCAGGGTCAGGGGCGCGTTCAGCATCAGTTGGAGGGTCAACTACCTCGAGTAGGCAGAAGAGGAAGAACCCTTCAATAGCAGGGGCTAGAGCTTTTCAGATGTCGGTTGAGAATGTTGTGGCAAACGACGAAGTGATCACCGGTATGTTTCTAATCAACTCAATACCTGCTCGCGTATTGTTTGATTGTGGTGCCAATAGGTGTTTTATGTCCCTAGATTTCTGTGCTAAGTTGAATTTACCAGCTACTGTGTTACCCAAGTCGGTTAGTGTAGAAGTAGCTGATGGTAAGACCACACCCGTCACAACCTATGTGACTGGGGTTTGTATAGAGATCGAAGGGATGTCTTTCCCGGTGACTTGTTTAGTGTTACCTATTCCTAGCTTTGATGTAGTACTAGGAATGGATTGGTTGAGCTCGCTTAGGGCTAATATTAAGTGTGATAGGAAAATGATTACCTTTCGTTCGACCGATGGAACCCGTGTTGTGGCCCGAGGGGAGCGGGGAGGGTATAATTTTCTGTTGATAAACATGATGAAAGCGAAAAAGTCGATGGCAAAGGGTTGTGAATCATTTCTTGCATATGTGATTGATGCGAAGAAAGAAAAGAAAACAGTGGCCGATATTCCGATAGTATCAGAATTTCCCGAAGTGTTTCCAGATGAGTTACCAGGTCTGCCGCCGGTAAGGGAAGTTGAATATAAGATTAAATTGGTTCCTGGAACAACTCCAGTTGCAAAAGCTCCATACCGATTAGCGCCTTCTGAAATCCGTGAAATGATGTCACAGATTCAAGAACTATTAGATCGTGGGTTTATCTGACCGAGTTCTTTACCGTGGGGTGCTCCGGTATTGTTTGTTAAAAAGAAAGATGGGTCAATGCGTATGTGTATTGATTATCGTGAATTAAACAAAAGAACAGTGAAGAATAAGTATCCGTTACCTCGAATAGACGATTTGTTCGATCAGTTACAGGGTGCTTCATTCTTTTCTAAGATAGACTTACGATCCGGTTATCATCAGGTTCGTGTTGCTGAATCAGATATACCAAAAACAGTGTTCAGAACAAGGTATGGTCATTATGAATTTCTTGTCATGCTGTTTGGGTTGACGAATGCGCCAGCAATCTTCATGGATCTAATGAATAGAGTGTGTCGCCCGTTCTTAGATAAGTTTGTGATTGTGTTTATAGATGATATACTAGTGTATTCAAAGACCGAAAGTGAACATGCTGAACATCTGAGACAGGTTTTGAACATGTTGAAACGTGAACAACTATTTGCAAAATTTTCAAAGTGTGAATTTTGGTTATGTGAAGTGCAGTTTTTGGGTCATGTGATTTGTGCCGAAGGTATAAAAGTTGATCCGACAAAGATAGAAGCGGTAATGATTTGGAATTCTCCGAAGACTCCGACTGAGATTAAGAGTTTTCTGGTATTAGTCGGTTATTATCGCAGATTTATCAAGGATTTCTCGAAAATAGCGGGTCCGTTGACTAAGTTGACTCGTAAAGATGTAGCCTTTCGATGGACTGATGAACAGGAAAAGGCTTTTCAGATTTTGAAACAGCTACTGTGACAGGCACCCGTGTTAGCTTTACCAGAAGGTTCAGACAACTTTGTGGTATACTGTGATGCATCATATGCTGGGTTGGGTTGTGTATTAATGCAAAGAGATAAAGTAATCGCCTACGCCTCGCGACAGTTGAAAGTTCATGAAAAGAATTATCCAGTGCATGATCTTGAAATGGCTGCAGTAGTGTTTGCTTTGAAACTGTAGAGACACTATTTGCATGGAACCCATTGTGTTATATGTACAGATCACAAGAGTTTGCAGTATATCTTCTCACAGAAAGAATTGAATATGCGTCAGAGACGATGGCAAGAGTTGATCAAAGATTACGATTGTGAAATTAAATACCATCCGGGTAAGGCAAATGTGGTTGCAGATGCGCTAAGTCGTAAAAAGTCAAGTGAAAATGTGAAATTTCTTCGTTTGAATATAACTTCAGATTTGATTAACAGCTTAAAAACCATTCAGGCCTGTGCTTTAGAGGACGAACATATTAAATCTGAACAAATGACTAAACGAAAAGTGGACTTAATTGATGACTCACGTGGACTAAAGACCTTAAACAATCGTGTTTGGGTGCCTAAGCTTGGAGATTTGAGGGATTTAATCATGACGGAAGCTCACAAATCCAGATTTACAGTACATTCGGGTAGTAATAAGATGTATCATGATTTGAAAACAGTGTATTGGTGGCCAACAATGAAATCAGATATCGCCCGTTATGTCAAAAAGTGTCATATATGTGCTCAAGTGAAGGCCGAACATCAGAAACCTTATGGTTCGTTACGTCAGTTACAGATTCCAGAGTGGAAATGGGAACATATAACGATGGGTTTTGTGACCAAATTACCTCGAACTCAGAAAAGACATGATATGATTTGGGTAATAGTGGATCGCCTAACTAAAAGTGCTCATTTTCTTGCTACTCATGAAACAGTTTCGTTAAGTCAGTTAGCCGAATTGTATATAAACGAGATAGTTAGTCGACATGGTGTGCCATTATCGATCGTTTCAGACAGAGATTCCAGATTTGTGTCGAATTTTTGGAATAGTCTTCAACAGAATTTGGGTACACGTGTGAATTTAAGTACAGCTTATCATCCTCAGACAGACGGTCGGAGTGAAAGAACGATAGAGACTTTGGAGGATATGTTAAGGGCTTGTGTGTTAGAATACGGTGGTTCATGGGATACACATTTGCCGTTGGTCGAATTTGCGTATAATAATTCATATCATTCGAGTATAGGGATGCCGCCCTATGAAATGTTATACGGTCGTCGTTGCAGAACTCCGACTTGTTGGTTAGAAGTTGGGGAGAAACAGTTTGCAGGTCCCGAAATTGTTCAAATGACAGCCGAAAAAGTTGCAATTGCGAGAGAAAAGTTGAAAGCCGCTAGAGATAGGCAGAAAATGTATGCTGATCCTCGTAGACGTCCGGTAACCTTTAATGTGGGTGAATGAGTGTATCTGAAAGTTTCGCCGTGGAAAGGGGTTATCAGATTCGGTAAACGTGGTAAGTTAGCACCGAGATTTATTGGTCCGTTTCCGATCAGTGAAGTGTTGAATGATCAGACTGTGGTGTTAGATCTTTCGCCAGAGTTAGCTGGTATTCATAATACATTCAACGTATGTTATCTTCGTAAGTGTAAAGTCGACGATGAAACACAACTTCTTCCTTTAGAAGATTTAAGGGTCGATTTGAATAAAAAATTGGTGGAAGATCCGGTCCGTGTGGTTGACCAAAAGGTGACTAAGCTGAGAAAGAAAGAGATTCCGATGGTGTTGATTGAGTGAAAACACAGTTTGGGTTCTAATCTTACGTGGAAAACGGAAGAGTTGATGAGAAAACGTTACCCTCATTTGTTTGACCAAGACCAGATTCCGAGGACGGAATCTTCTTAAGGGGGGTGAATTTGTAACAGACTGAAACCCGGGCTAGTTGTAAGTTGTCTAATGTAACATCCCGCGTTTTTCCGTTAAATTTATTTTTAACACCGTCTTTTTTTTTTTTTTTTTTTTTAAATAATATCTTTCGCTATTTAAATTCCCAATTTCCGTTGACTAACGTTTATAATATTCTCGTTATTTAATTATAACATCACTCGTCTACTCGAGCGTTTTTAAAATATTTCGTTTGGTTAATTCCCGCACCCGACTACAAACATGAGGGACTTAAGTTGACAAGTGGGCAAAGTGGTGACTAGGTCAACTAGTCAACCACTTCACCTCCTCCATTCATTTCCACCAACACCTTCCACATTTCTTCCTCTTTTTCTGTCTACTTCTCTTTTATGAACATAAACACCAAAATCACAAAATCATCATCTAAAACGGAATCATGGAGCAAACATCAAAACAAATTGTACTTTTGGAATCCTCGTTTCATCCTCTTCGATTTGATACTAGTCTCATGGCATGGGGTGAGAATTTCTCATGAAACCCTAACTTGTTAAATTCGTGTTTTTGACTTGAAATTGTGTTAGTTAGTGTCTATGGCTCGTGTCTAGCATGAATATATGTTTTGTTTGCTCGATTGTTGATTTGAGTAACTAGTTTGAACTTTTGAAGTGGGTTAGCTTAATCTTTGATTTTGGATGATTAAAAGTTGTTTAATTGTTAAAGTTCATGTTTTAATTGTGTTACTAGTATCATTAGCTACATTTTGATGTGTAGGTTGATTAAGAAAACTTCAAAAACCCGATTAAGGATTTTGTGATGTTGACTAGGGTTTGATAGACTTTGAAATGAACTTTTGATGCGTTGAATGCTTGTTAATGTTGTTAGTAAGTGTTTAGATGCAATGTATGCTTAATTACCTTCGAAACGGCATATCGTATGTGTAAATTGGATTCCCGAATCATAAAATACGTTTTACGAACTTGAAACTTTGAAAATAAACCTTTCTTGATCAATTGACGAGTTTTCGGTTATTGTAAATGATGTTTTTGCTTGATGAAAAGTGGTTAGTTGTATTCCTTGTCAAAATACCTTTCCAACGATATAAGATACTTGTTTTGGATGTTTACGGTTTAGGATTTATGGGTATTTGAAGTTGGATTCGTGCATAAGTTAAAAACTGCAGAAAATAGCTGAACAACATGGTGCGCGGCGCGCACCTCACCCCGCGCGGCGCGCAAATGGGTCTGGCCAGATTCTGCTCACTTTGTCACTTTTCACGCGAAATGTTTGACTAGCTATCGACCTCCGATTCACATGAAACTTGTTCTAATATGCTTATATATGAATAACTAGCATAGAAAAATAGTTCGGGACCCGACCCGAATGCGTTGACTTTTTCGTTGACTTTGACCAAGTTTGACTTTTAGTCAAACTTAACCAAACTTTTATACAATCATTCTAACATGCTTTTATACTTGTTTCTTGTATGAAACTTGACAACGTGATTCACATGCTATACTTAATCGAGTCGTAACGAGCCATAGGACTAATTGAACACATTTCACCCGACCTTGTGTCGTAACCGGTTAATTGATATAACTTACTTGTTTAGGTCAAGGCTAAGCAACTTTCATGCACACGTTTACTTGTTGAAGTACCTTTATACTCGTGCACTCGAGGTGGGATCATAGTCCCACTTTTTACTCTTTTGAACTTACTTTTGGGATGAGAAAACATAAACGATTCTTTTGAACTAAGTGAACACAAGAACGGGAAAACAAACATTCTACATACGAGTTTAGAACAAAAATCCTCAATCCGATTATCATTAGTTACATCAGATGGTGTAAGCGAGAACTTATGTTATATGGCCATATGGGTTTGACAACCCTCATCTTTGACGGTTCGCTACCGTCTACGGATGAAATATATTTTCGGGAAACAGTGTTTGTTCTAGCACTAATTGATGGGGTATTCGACGGACGGAATGTTAAGTTTTGATAATTGGGTGCTCGTTAATATTAACTTTTAGAATGTACTACTATTATTTCAACTTTGCAAATCTTGTGGTTCGACTTACTTTACTTTTACTCACTTACTTAAACCTATGATTTCACCAACGTTTTTGCGTTGACAGATTCTTCTATGTTTTCTCAGGTTTTCACATGGCTATTTGTTACACGCTTCCGCACTCTTTGATTACTTGATTGGAGTCTACCATGCATGCATACGCTAGGGATAGCATTTTTGGATTCAAACTTTTGTCTACTTACTTACGCTATTTATAGCAACTGTGGTTTCAAACTAATTATGTCGCAAGTTATTTCATTCATACTTTATAACTTTGTAAACTTAAACTTATTGTCGATCCGTTTGTTAAACTAAACTTTGTACCTTTCAAATGAACGCGACATAATTTTGGTCAAACGAGTCTCATATAGGGACTACGACCACGCAACGGGACCTAAGTTAACGACGCCGTCAATAACGGTTTTGGTCGGGTCGTTACAAGTGGTATCAGAGCGTTGGTTGTAGGGAACTAGGATGTGCATTAGTGTGTCTAACAGAGTCGTTAGGACGCATTAGTGAGTCTAGACTACAACCGGATAGTTAGCATTTGCATTCTGACATACATTTGCTATGGATAGCACTTACTTGACTACTTGTGCATTATACTTGAATCATTCTTAGGTAAACTTTTTAATGGTACCCAACCTTCATCATACGAACTCGTACTCCGCCACTTTTTGGTAACACACGTAAATTCATGATTCATACACGTATGGATGACGACGACTTCATTAGTCACACTTGTTCGGGAACTCTGTCTCCCGGATTGTTATTTGCCACCGTTTCAACTTACTATCGGTTTCCCACTGGTGTTTCTTACTATCTACTTTTTGGTGTTACTACCATCACTACTCTAGGTGAGTATCGTCATCAACATTTATCACTACGGTTGCGTGCTACTCGTTATCATGACTTGTTACTCTTTTCATACCTGAATACCTTATTGTCTGACTCGAACCACATTGACGTGAACAATCATTTATACACTTCCCTCGGGGAACGCTTCCTTAGATTTGCAGAAATTCTTTCGATTTAATATGAGTCACGTTTGAGACGTCGTTACATTTTGTTCATTTTAGGTCTTCACGATGACACGAACTTGAATCTATGGAGTGATGTGGGAATGGAGGTATGAGTTAGCGTAATATAACGACACTCGATCAACGTGGTTATATTACGGTAAGACATACCAAAGTTCTAGTGACGCGTGATGGTGGTTAGACTCGATCAACCTAAACACCACCCTGTGCCATGTACATGACTTCATCTTTTCAGGTTTGGACATCCGAAAACTCCGAGAATATTTATAACAACCATACCGGGGACACACCTTCAATTATTGTCAAATTATATTTATGCTTCCGAATGAAATACCGATTCCATTCGACTTCAACCGTATGTCACACGGGTATACTAGCTCGTCCTCGCGCAGTCTTATTGACTAACTACAATTTACTCGTTATGCTCACATCGGGGCGGAAACTTCTCTTGCATCACCCTCGTACTTCCGGTTCAGGAGGTCCTTATTCTAAATTCTCAATGGAGAGCGACTCTTCACGTCATACAAGTATTCGCCGCGAGGGTGGATAGTCCTAAGAATCGTTTTCAAAACCCGATAAGAACTTGCCCCGACGAACGTTTTTGGAAACCGATAAATCTTCCGCGACGCGAATTTTCTTGAGAAACTTGTCCTAGCTAACGTTTTCAATTCCTAGCAAACTTGTTCAATATGCCTTAGGGAAATGTACCCCGTTTCGGATCGAGATCCTCGTTTCACTTCTAGATTTTGGAGTACCTTACAAAAAGCCTCGGGACCGCGTTTAGACATGAGTACCGCGTACCTTCCACAACCCGACGGACCGAACAAACATGCGATTTAAACCTTGGAAACCATAATACAAGTTTGTATTACCAACTTCAAATTTACTTGAGAAAAGTATTTTCCTTTAACCGAATCCTCGTACTACAATGATTTTCATTCGAGTTTTAACGTCACTCCTTTTGAAACCACATGTGACCGGAAACGTCATTCTCCTTTGTCGAACCATGTAAACGATGATCAATTCACCGGGGCCGAGGTTATTCATGAGCAACCGAGAAAATTTATTCATATTCAGGTAAAACCCTACGCGACTCATAATCACCAAGAGCTACGCCGATGTTAGACGTAAACATTTCAAATTCCACGTGGGAAACCGCGTCACGTTAAGAGTCGCACCTTGGAAAGGTGCAATCCTTTTCGGGAAACATAGGAAGCTAAATCCGCGATATTTCGATCCTTTAAATTCTTGGGGCGTTTTGGACCCGTCGCTAGCCGTTTAGACTTTTCCGACTCATTTTGGGTCTCCGTTTATCCTACATTCGATGTATCAACTCAAAGACGTGTTTTGCGAAACGAGAACTTGTTATCTCCTTTGATGAACTCACTATCGACGATAAACCTCACTTCCTAGGAGGACCGGTTGAAACCATGAATCATGGAAGCCAAACCTTAAAACAACATATGATCCCGACCGTCAAAATTCGAGGAAATACTCAAGGACGTACCTTCACTTATTCGTAGAATTCACAACGCAAGATCTCGAGTAAGATTCAACGACTACTACTTCCAACTAAATTTCGGGACGAAATTTCTTTTAAGGTGTGGATAATGTAACATCCCGCGTTTTTCCGTTAAATTTATTTTTAACACCGTCTTTTTTTTTTTTTTTTTTTTAATAATATCTTTCGCTATTTAAATTCCCAATTTCCGTTGACTAACGTTTATAATATTCTCGTTATTTAATTATAACATCACTCGTCTACTCGAGCGTTTTTAAAATATTTCGTTTGGTTAATTCCCGCACCCGACTACAAACATGAGGGACTTAAGTTGACAAGTGGGCAAAGTGGTGACTAGGTCAACTAGTCAACCACTTCACCTCCTCCATTCATTTCCACCAACACCTTCCACATTTCTTCCTCTTTTTCTCTCTACTTCTCTTTTATGAACATAAACACCAAAATCACAAAATCATCATCTAAAACCGAATCATGGAGCAAACATCAAAACAAATTGTACTTTTGGAATCCTCGTTTCATCCTCTTCGATTTGATACTAGTCTCATGGCATGGGGTAAGAATTTCTCATGAAACCCTAACTTGTTAAATTCGTGTTTTTGACTTGAAATTGTGTTAGTTAGTGTCTATGGCTCGTGTCTAGCATGAATATATGTTTTGTTTGCTCGATTGTTGATTTGAGTAACTAGTTTGAACTTTTGAAGTGGGTTAGCTTAATCTTTGATTTTGGATGATTAAAAGTTGTTTAATTGTTAAAGTTCATGTTTTAATTGTGTTACTAGTATCATTAGCTACATTTTGATGTGTAGGTTGATTAAGAAAACTTCAAAAACCCGATTAAGGATTTTGTGATGTTGACTAGGGTTTGATAGACTTTGAAATGAACTTTTGATGCGTTGAATGCTTGTTAATGTTGTTAGTAAGTGTTTAGATGCAATGTATGCTTAATTACCTTCGAAACGGCATATCGTATGTGTAAATTGGATTCCCGAATCATAAAATACGTTTTACGAACTTGAAACTTTGAAAATAAACCTTTCTTGATCAATTGACGAGTTTTCGGTTATTGTAAATGATGTTTTTGCTTGATGAAAAGTGGTTAGTTGTATTCCTTGTCAAAATACCTTTCCAACGATATAAGATACTTGTTTTGGATGTTTACGGTTTAGGATTTATGGGTATTTGAAGTTGGATTCGTGCATAAGTTAAAAACTGCAGAAAATAGCTGAACAGCATGGTGCGCGGCGCGCACCTCACCCCGCGCGGCGCGCAAATGGGTCTGGCCAGATTCTGCTCACTTTGTCACTTTTCACGCGAAATGTTTGACTAGCTATCGACCTCCGATTCACATGAAACTTGTTCTAATATGCTTATATATGAATAACTAGCATAGAAAAATAGTTCGGGACCCGACCCGAACGCGTTGACTTTTTCGTTGACTTTGACCAAGTTTGACTTTTAGTCAAACTTAACCAAACTTTTATACAATCATTCTAACATGCTTTTATACTTGTTTCTTGTATGAAACTTGACAACGTGATTCACATGCTATACTTAATCGAGTCGTAACGAGCCATAGGACTAATTGAACACATTTCACCCGACCTTGTGTCGTAACCGGTTAATTGATATAACTTACTTGTTTAGGTCAAGGCTAAGCAACTTTCATGCACACGTTTACTTATTGAAGTACCTTTATACTCGTGCACTCGAGGTGAGATCATAGTCCCACTTTTTACTCTTTTGAACTTACTTTTGGGATGAGAAAACATAAACGATTCTTTTGAACTAAGTGAACACAAGAACGGGAAAACAAACATTCTACATACGAGTTTAGAACAAAAATCCTCAATCCGATTATCATTAGTTACATCAGATGGTGTAAGCGAGAACTTATGTTATATGGCCATATGGGTTTGACAACCCTCATCTTTGACGGTTCGCTACCGTCTACGGATGAAATATATTTTCGGGAAACAGTGTTTGTTCTAGCACTAATTGATGGGGTATTCGACGGACGGAATGTTAAGTTTTGATAATTGGGTGCTCGTGAATATTAACTTTTAGAATGTACTACTATTATTTCAACTTTGCAAATCTTGTGGTTCGACTTACTTTACTTTTACTCACTTACTTAAACCTATGATTTCACCAACGTTTTTGCGTTGACAGATTCTTCTATGTTTTCTCAGGTTTTCACATGGCTATTTGTTACACGCTTCCGCACTCTTTGATTACTTGATTGGAGTCTACCATGCATGCATACGCTAGGGATAGCATTTTTGGATTCAAACTTTTGTCTACTTACTTACGCTATTTATAGCAACTGTGGTTTCAAACTAATTATGTCGCAAGTTATTTCATTCATACTTTATAACTTTGTAAACTTAAACTTATTGTCGATCCGTTTGTTAAACTAAACTTTGTACCTTTCAAATGAACGCGACATAATTTTGGTCAAACGAGTCTCATATAGGGACTACGACCACGCAACGGGACCTAAGTTAACGACGCCGTCAATAACGGTTTTGGTCGGGTCGTTACACCTATTTTGCCCTTAGGGTTTGTGCTTAGTCTTAAGTGCTTTTATTTTATTTATTTTATTAGTATTTTATTATAATTGTGTTGTGACCAGTTTGTGACAAGGGTCCCAGAACAGGTTGGTTTATTTAATTTGGACTCCGTTAGGACCGCCTAAGGAGATACGAAAGGTTATCAGATAAGATAACTAGTAAATACCTGTGTGATATGGGGTATGAGTTTATAACTCATTTAAGTGTATGTATCTGGATAGTTCTATCCATTTCTCATTTCATCAAACACATACACGAACACATACACAAACACACACATAAACCCTAATTTGATTTTGTGAGCCTTTGGATTAATTGAAGCTAGAGATATATTCCTTGTGATTTCGTGATCAATATAAGGTATGCATATCATAGATTCATGTATTAATTCTTGCTCAAAATGGATTTTGTGTTCTTGAATAAAAAGTGTGATTTTAAGCTTGAATCTTCATTTTTTGTGTTTGTTATGTTTAATTGATGTTAGAAATAGGTTGTATATATGTTTAGTAGCTTCCATGTGCTTAAAAACGGATCAAAAACACTCAAAAATCGAGTTTTGGGCGAAAAAATCGCAAAAACAGCGAACTGCTTCCAAACCCAGTTGCTATAGTATTTTTGCTACAGTATCTTGCTACAGTATCTTGCTGCAGTACCCGAACTGCTACAGTGTCACTATTTGCTACAGTGTCACTATTTGCTACAGTACCGAGTTGCTACAGTCCGAGTTGCTACAGTACCCCCGAGTTGCTGCAGTGTCACTATTTGCTACAGTACCGAGTTGCTACAATGTCACTATTTGCTACAGTACTTTTATGAAATTGAAACGGACGTAACTTTCAAAACGTAACTCCGTTTTTGATGAATAAACTATCGTTAGAATCGTAATAAAGAATACTTTTTAATGGTAAACTTTTGAGAAACTAGATCAAACTATTTTTGGGCCGGAAAAGGAGTTTTAGTGTGTATGTCGTGTTTTGCACGCACCTGTATGCCATTATTGAGTGGAGTCATGATGTAGACTCATAAAATTATGAATATATGGTGTTATGACCTAGTTAATCGTATAAAATGATTATATTATTTATTGGATATGTATATTAACTTTGTTTGTGTTGTTCTCAGGTTATAAGGACAAGGAGGAAGCTCAGAAATAATAACTGAGCAGTTGGTGGTAATTGGTGAGTGGGTCTATCTCCGGATAGAGTTTAAGTAGCATATCATGCTACTGTGGTTGACTCTTTTACCATGCATAGTGTAGAAATTTCCATGTTCGAATAATATAGTATGCCTGATGTTGTATGTGATTTATGTGTACACTGTGTGAATGGCACCAGTCGGGCTTAGGGAGACTGGGGACTCGAGACCGTGCCTAGGAGAGGTTAGAGTCCGTATGAGGTCAACCGTTCCTAGGGGAGGTTGAGTCCATAGGCTACTGATTGTGGAGTATAGTGTGAATGATGCATCCCCTGCATCTGGATAACTATACTGTGAATTGAGTAGCAGGGACTATCGGTAGACTCAAGTCCGATCAGCTAGGAGTCATGTGCTCGTACAAGCCGTCGATCCTCGTATTGTCTTATTGTATGCTAGTTGATAGTTAGCATGTGTTGTTGTTAGTATATAGCTTGTGTGTGACTTAAGCTATATCTGTTAGATAGATTCCATTCACTTGGTGGTGCGCTAATCCCCCACATCGTCTCCCCTTGCAGGTTTAGGTACTGCTAGTCGGGAAGGGTGCTATTGCAGAAGACATGTTTGACAACCCAACTCTGATGAGGACTTTTGTATAAATAATGTTTTGTGATAACGTAACACCGTTGTGTAAACTTAAACGTAATGACGTGACTTATATTGTGTTTGTTAATAAAGTCTTCCGCTGTGTATTTAAAAAAAATGGCCGGTGTTACAACGGGTGAAAGAGGTGATGACTTTAAGCCGAAGGAGGAATTGTTTGGAATTGTCCACCCTAAAGAAATATGTGCGTCAGTGTATAACGATCCATTTGACCAAGAACCAGAAAAGAGACGAATCCATTTACTAAAAGCTACACTTAAAGGAGAGTTAAATAGTTCGGGTAGGTTTAGAATTTTATAATTCTAAACTAATTGATATATTATACACCACCCGAAATGTAAATAATTGGCCCACTTCCCTAATTCGTGGAACTGTTTCCACCGACTTCACATGTCGTCCGATAAGTGTGGGAAAGTCCAGCCCCACTTAAACGTTAAAATTTGGGGAAGAGTCGAGTGCAAAGACTCAGAATTAAACATGCACAAGGTTTTAATGTTAATTTTCACAGTAAATATTTTTGTGTGTTTTGTGTGTTTTTGTTTGTGTGAAAAACAGGGTAAAAGGAGCATTTTCAAAGACTAGCAAACAGTTCAGAAAATCAACTATTTTGATGAAAAACATGTATATGATAACAATCGGAGGAATGAAGGATGTTGCGCACCATCTGTCATCCTGCAATTCTATGGTATCTTTAATTATCTTTCTACACTATATACCCTCGTGAATTTATCGTTGTAGTCTGATTTCATGCAAGTGAGGGCATTGCATGATCTTAAGTGTGGGGAAGAGTTATAAATTCTCTCGGGTTTATATACTTGGCTTATTTTCTAAATTTTGTGAAAATTTTTAAAAAATTTAAAATTTTTAACTAAATGAATTCATATCTTGTTTATATATATTTAAGAATGATAAAATTAGGTGTCAACATTGAAATTATTGTTACCATTTAAAAGGACATAAATTGAGAACAAACCAAACGCTTGAATTTATTTATTAGTAATGAAAAGATTCATGAAAAAAGCCAAGTGTGGGGAGAATCTACCAAGTTATTATGTATTACATGTTTGCAAAGAATTATTATTGCAAGTGCTTTTTCTTTGGACTATATATAATTGTTTTACCTGTAAAAATAAAAATGGATCTTCAAGATGGCTTAACTCCATCCTTAAAGGAAGTAAAGTCTTCCAAAAAAGACACGCGCTTCTAGATTTAGGTCAAGAAGTTGTCGTCCAGACCAGTTGTAGAGTCTACGAAAAACCTTGTAAAGTTTTCTCGAAAATCAGCTGAAAATCCACCGGACCTCAGCATCAAACAGGGTCGCCAAGTGGTCAGACTTATCCTATCCATGAGAGGATCTGTCTCGTAAAATGGGGAGGACGCCTTGCAAATCAGCTTGATAAGACTGATGAACCAGATCCCCAGAAAGGATAATCTCCTTAAAGATTAAAAATCAGCATTTAAGCCTGATATTACTCATTCCTTGAGATTGACCTTAAAGATTGAGAATTACAAAGTCATGGAATTCGATGATATCTACACTCGAACTTGATCGAGAAAATGTTTTGAAAAATATAAAACCGATTTGTTTTCAAAAACTTATTTTCAATGCGTTCATTACTATTGAACGTAAAATCCTAGGAATTCATCGAAATTCATTAGGTCACCTGAACTAAATCGGGTGTCAACCGTACGAACGGTGGTTGCATAGCATGGTCGAATACAGGACCTTGTGCTAGACTAAAAACTTCTAGGGTGATCTTTACTATTTCTCCTACAAAGGATAGTAATTGCACCCGACACGATATTGACCATGATTTTATGCAATGTCTTAAAAGACATCGCCTTAACAGTTTCTTGTTCATCACTCTCCTTTGCAACTGGACAGTAGTTTGCCGTAAGGTAATATATGGAACAAGTAAACTGGATGTGTGCATTCCAAACACAGGGATAGCAAGTGGGTACACAAAACCAAAAGTTTTTAGCTTAAAATCAAAAGAAGATACGAAACCCATAACCCACAAAAAAATGTTTATGAAAACTTACACCGGTAATGGGTTAATCCGGAAAACGTGTCTAGTGTAAAAACTAGCATGCATTTTCAAAATACAAAATGTTTTCATCAGGTTCCTATTTTTCCCTAAGGATCCAAATTTTTCTAAGTCACTTAAGACTTTAACTACGACCCTTATATTTCATTAACTTGAAACTTTATCGTTGTTGTTGAACTGAATTGATGGAACACGCTTCTAGATTAATATCTAGAGGTAGTATGAAATTTGTACCGTGGCTTGAAAAAGAAAATTATCATTGTATATAGTGTGAAAAATAGAGTGTGAAAAATAAAGGAGTAAATTGTGTGAAGTGTGATTTCTATTACTTCGGAGTATTTCTAGTTCTGTATTGCTTGAGGGCAAGCAATGTTCAAGTGTGGGGATTTTGATATTGCTCAAAATGAACATATATTTAGTCGCAATATCAGTCCAAAATAATAATTTTGTATGTATATTTGAGTAGTTTTCGGGTTGTAATTGTTTAAAATATCTAAAGTGTCAACTAAAGTGTTGTTACGAGTTATCAACAATTTAAAGCTCAAGAAGACGATAAAATGAAGATTTCGTAGAGCAACAAAAGACTACAACATCACGCCTCGAGACAACGATAATTTGGTCTAAACAGCAGGTTATATATGTATGTATATAGCACGCCATATGTGTCGGCAAAAACAACACTTCCAATTTTAGTGCTCTTATCCATGGAATTAAAGAAGTATTACTTTTAATGGGGATAATCAATATTATTAGCTTATGGAATGAGTGAAGAGACAAAGTCAAGAGAAGTTAGGATACAAGAAGTCGGTGGATAACACAAATACAGTCACTACTTCACCTCCTATTTTATTCAATAAAGAAAATATCATCATCAACTCATTATTACTTATATATACGGAAGGGAGACAGAGGAGGAGAACACACACCGAGAACAAAATGTTATTCCTCAAATTTGTACTCTGTACGTAGTAGTTTAGTGTAATTAATATTTACTCCGTAGTTAAATAAGGGTGTTATTATTTGGTATTGTACGAGTGTTGTAATTCAAGATTTCTACCGTGTGAAGATAATGAAAGCTATGAATTTGTATGTAAGTCTTATTTACTCTTTTATTATGTAATGTAGCTAATATATTATTATGCTTATTTAGCCCAAGTAGTTGTGATGTTTGACTAAAAATAGGAAATGGGTTAATCTAAATTTGTACAACGGTTAATATTTAAATAAAGAACGACCTTAAGGGAAATTAGGATTTTAAACTATTAATGGGTATGGTAATTAATTAACTAAGTGGCAACTTGTTAAAACACTACACTTATACTTTTAATTTGATATATGTATAAATAGTCACATACGTTGACTGGACACGGAAGACGGATTATTTATATATATAGAAAATTATTCATTGAAACGGATACGTGAATGAATTAATAATTAAAAGGCTAGTTAAAATTAAGGTGGGTTATATTCAGTGACAACTGGTATAATTATTGACATACGTGACAACCGCGTCATACTATTTAAATATTAATTAGTTAGAATATTTAACTGTGATTGCAAGATAGAATGATGAGGACACTCACATTTGATACTCGTAATTATAGGACTGCACTAGACAACTCCAGGTGGACATATTAAATATTCTACGGGTACAAAAGAAAATTAACCCAGGGTAAAAAGTAAAAAAGTAAAAGTCAAACATCGTAACTACGAAAGTTAAATAAGCATAATACTCTTTTTATTGTATTCTCATCTCGTTTAGTAAAAGTTATTTTTATTTACCGCAAAAAATTTTATTTACTATATAGCTATAATTTAGTTTAAATTCACTATCTTGTTTGTTTAATTAAATAGAAAAGCTAAAAAGACAAACCGGTCGTTAAATGGCAAAAACCCTCAAAAATTACTATTAGATATAAAAGTAAAATTAAAATCCCTAAATAGAAAATAGAAATAACAAGGCTTTCCCGTGGAACGAAACTCGGATTTACCCTAACTATATTACCATACGATTAGGTATACTTGCCTATTGTGTTGTAGTAAAAATTAGGTTTAGTCCATAAATAAAATAATAATAAAACTTGTAGGTTAAAAATATATACCACTACGAACACATCAAGAAGGGCCAGTCAGGTGTTTCCAAGAAATATTACTAAACCCGAGAGGGTACGCATATGAAGCTATGGAAAATCAACTTGGTCGGCTCACTTTCGAAGCAATTCGCTCAGGTCGTTTTCAAGATGATAATTCTGTGCGATTCTGAAATTCTCACAAGTGTGCGAGTGTGCGAGTGTGCATGTGTGCGAGTGTAATAGTTTGTTGTGTGATTTATTTTAGTGTGCTATTGTGTGATAAACATGTATGATTGTTTGTAAAGAATAATGTATTTGCATTTTAAGTTTGTTTGTTTGTTTAAATGCATTCAATCTTCAGCTTTCAAGCGATATATCCTTTAATTTAAGTGTTTAGATTGGTAGTCGGTAAGATTAGGTACCTAAAACTGAAATTACTATTATCAAACTTTAGTTTAAATGTTGAATTAGGGAATATCGTTTATTGAGAAGATATAAATATCTTAAGTCAAATACTTAATATAAAAATTTCAAAATTTTCATTAGTGAAATTAAGTTCCCGCTGAAATCACGTAAAACAAAATTTTGTTATTATTATTAAAGATAATTTGACTTAAGTGGGATAAAATTTACTTTTAATTAATAACTTTAAAAATGACGATTGCTATAAATTGGTCGCGAGTTAAAGATTAGGTGTTTACATTGAAATTACTTTACCCAAGGGTGGGGCGAGAATTTTGTTATCGTTATTTTATTCTTATTAATTTAAAGTATTAAAAAAAATTGTACCTCACGCAATAACGTGGGAGTAGATACAAAACCTTAGGATTTCATATTTTTGATGTGGGGAAATAAAGCCAAACTTCAAAAAGATTGTATATATTGTTTCTTGTATTATTTTGTGTGCAAAATAGGATAAAAGGCGAAATTTCAAAGACTAGGCAGTAAGTTCAGCAAAAGTAACCAATTTTTTACGAAACATCTGAACAAGAGACGATAATTGGCAATAAGGAACAATTCAACACCAGATAACATAAGTTAGGGTTTTCTAGCTTTAAGAGGTTTTAACTCCCTTTCTATACTATTTGCCCTGGTGAATTCTAATTTTTATCTGATTTCATTGCAAATGAGGGCATTGCATGATCTCAAGTATGGAGAGGGGTTATAATTCTCTCGGTTTATACTAGGCTTATTTTCTAAATTTTGTGAAAATTTTAAAAAAATTTTAACTGAATGAAATCAGATCTTGTTTAATATGTTTATGAACAATAAAACTAGGTGTTAAAGCCGAAATTATTGTTACCTCAGAAGGATATAAATTGAGAAACAACCAATTCATGAATTTATTTAATTAAAACAAGGATAAAAAGATTCGAGAAAAAAGCCAAGTGTGGGGAGATTAACCAATCTATTTGTTTAAAACTGCATATCACATATTTGTGCAAAGTTTTACAGGTGCTTTTGTTGTAATCCATAAAGAATGGTGATTAAACAGCATGATTGAAACCGGGACATGGGCCAATTGGAGAACTAAAAGGGCGATCTACACTATAAGGGATAGTATTGCACCCAACTGACCCTTCGTATAAAATGTTTTTAAAAGATCAAAATGTGTTCATAAAATCTTATTTTCCTTAAGAAAAATATTAATCTTTTAATACACGAGGTCTTCAGGATGAATCAATTCCATCCTTAGAGGAAGTAAAGTCTTCTGAAAAAGAAACGCGCTTCTTGATTTAGGTCAATAAGTTGTCGTCCAGACCAGCTGTAGGTTGACGAAAAATCTAGAAAAGTCATCTCGAAAATCAGCAGGAAAACCACGGACCTCAGCATCAAACAGGGTCGCCAAATGGTCAGACTTATCCTATCCATGAGAGGATCTGTCTCATAGAATGGGGAGGACGCTTTGCAAATCAGCTGGATAAGACTGATGAACCAGATCCCCAGAAAGGATAATCTCCTTAAAGATTAAAAATCAGCATTTAAGCCTGATATTACTCAATCCTAGAGATTGACCTTAAAGATTGAGAATTACAAACTCATGGAATTTGATGATATCTATACTCGAACTTGACCGAGAAAATGTTTTGAAAAAAATATAAAACCGATTTGTTTTCAAAGAACTTATTTTCAGTACGTTCATTATGTTGAACGTAAAATCCTAGGAATTCACTGAAATTCATTAGGTCACATGAACTAAATCGGGTGTCAACCGTACGAACGGTGGTTGCATAGCATGGTTGAAGACAGGACCTTGTGCCAAACCAAAAACTTCTAGGGTGATCTTTACTAGTTCTCCTACAAAGGATAGTAATTGCATCCGACACGATATTGACCATGATTTTATGCAATGTCTTAAAAGACATCGCCTTAACAGTTTCTTGTTCATCGCTCTCCTTTGCAACCGGATGGTAGTTTGCCGTAAGGTAATATACGGAACAAGTAAACTGGATGTGTACTTTCCAAACACAGAGATAGCAAGTGGGTACACAAAATCGAAAGTTTTTAGCATAAAATCAAAAGAGTATACGAAACCCACAACCGACAACCCACAAAAATGTTTATGAAAACTTATACAGGTAATGGGTTAAACCGAAAAACGTGTCTAGTGTAAAAAATAGCATGCATTTTCAAAACACAAAACATTTTCATCAGGTTCCTACTTTCCCTAAGGATCCAAATTTTTCTAAGTCACGTAGAACTTTAACTACGACCCTTAAGTTTCATTAACTTGAAACTTGATCGTTGTTATGAATTGAATTGACGAAAAATGCTTCTAGATTAATATCTAGAGGAGTATGAAATTTGTACCATGACTTGAAAAAGAAACTATCACCAATGTATATAGTGTGAAATAAAGTGTGAAAAATAAAGGAGTAAATCGTGTGAAGTGTGATTTCTATTATTTCAGAGTATTATTAGTTCAGTAATTGCTTGAGGGCAACAATGTTCAAGTGTGGGGATGTTGATATTGCACAAAATGAACACATATTTAAACGCAATATCTCTCCAAAATAATAGATTTTTATATGTATTTGTATTATATTTATATTGTAATTGTACAAATAAATAAAAGTGAAAACGCTCAAGTTCAAGATATATTCCAAAGATGTACAAGGCCTTAATGCTCAAGTGAAAAAAAATACAAGTTAACATGCCAGAAATACAAGGATTTGAAGCTGTTAAACAAGACCCAGCAAGTGTATAAGAGAACATGTGAAATGTGCAAGCAATTCTGCACAATGAATACTTTGCATATATAATTAAAAATGGGGTGGCTACTTTGAAGATATTGATAATATTTAAGTCAATTATCTACAACCATGGGTCAGATTTTATGCTTTTGATAAATAAACAATGGACAAGGAGATAGCAAAATCAGATTTTGAGGAAATAAGTGGGTTGCTTGATCGACCAAAAGAATATGGGAAGTATTTTAATCAAGTAGCATGCTTGGAATTTAAATATATTAATACATGAAAGTTTGGTCTCTATCTGCCAGAATTAGAGGGCTGCTACTTTTCTTTTTTAAACAATGCAAAAGAAATAAAAAAGATTGGAATGTGTGGTGCTAGGTGATCAACATAGGGAGTATATTAAGAGATGACACAGTTGAAAAAAAGGAGAACACACACAATTTTTGAAGACAAGTGTGTCAAGAGTTAAAGTAAAAAAAAGAATCTCACATTCTCCTGACACACATCGACATTCACATACACATATATTCTATTTCTATTTTTAATTCCCAAGTATCAGTTTATGTACTGTAATATAAATTTGTACGGGTGTTGTAAGTGAAGTTTTCTACCGCGTTGAATTAATGGAAGCTAAGAACTTTTGTGTAAGTTTTATTTACTCTTTTATTATGTATTGTAACTAATTTTTTATTATGCTTATTTAATCCAAGTAGTTATTATGTTTGACTAAAAATAGAAAATGGGTTAATTTAATTTGTACAACGATTAATATTTAGATAAAGAACGACCTTAAGGAGATTGGGGTTTTAACTATTAATGGGTATGGTAAATAAGTAATTAAGTGACAACTTGTTAAAAACTACCATTACTTTTAATTTGATATATGTATAAATAATCACATACGTTAACCGGACACGGAAGACGGATTATTTATATATAGAGAGAATTATTCATTGAAACGGATACGTGAATGAATTAATAATTAAAAGACTAGTTAAAATTAAGGTAGGTTATATTCAGTGACAACTGGTATAATTATTGACATACGTGACAACCGCGTCAAACCATCTAAATAGTAATTAGTTAGAATATTTAACTGTGGTTACAAGATAAAATGTTGAGGACACTCGCATTTGATGCTCGTAATTATAGGACTGCGCTGGACAACTCCAGGTGGACATATTAAATATTCTACGGGTATAAAGGAAAATTAACCCAGGGTAAAAAAGTAAAAAAGTAAAAAAGTAAACGTCAAACATTGTAACTACGGAAGTTAAATAAGCACAATACTCTTTTTATTGTATTTTTATCTCGTTTAGTTAAAGTACTTTATTTTTATCGCAAATTTTTATTTACTTTGTCGCTTTATTCTAGTTTAAATTTACTATATTGTTGTTTGAATTAAAAAGAAAAGCCAAAAAGACAAACCGATCGTTAAACGGTAAATCCCCCCAAAGTTACCTATAATTACTATATATTACTAAATCTAATTTAGTTACTTAATTACCTAGTTAACCTAGTAAAACACCCGATAAAAGTGTCCATGAGTCGACCTCCCGGACTTTACCTTAACTGTAATACTATACGATAGGTATACTTGCCTATTGTGTTTTAGTTTAATTTAGGTGATTTCCTGTAGTAAATAATATAAAACTGATAACCGTTTCGTACACCCAAGAAAACACATCATATACTTAGGTTGCACTTCTCGGTACTAAATCGCACAAGTTATTTGTCTTTCAATCCGAGCTTTATCGAAGGTGAGTCTACAGTCCCGCTTTTTACATATTTTCAGGGATGAGAATACACGATGTTGTACTTACATTTTTAAATGCTTTTATGTTGACACGAGTACATATTATACATATTGAGTTTGTTCACAAAGCCCCTAGCTTGAATACTTTTATTACCTTTGGGTAAGCACAATTTAGATTGACGGATCCGTTAGGTTAGACAAACCTCGTCCAAACAATATTAACTGTGGCGCATTTACTTTGAACATTAGATACACTCGAACAAGTGTATAACATTTTTATAGGGTAAAGGGAGTGTAGCGGTTTCTATACTCTGGTTATTGCTAGTATTCAAGTGCTCATGGATTATGTAAACGTTTCACAACTTGGAGTTGTACTTGTAAAATCTCGTGGTCAATGAATTTGAACTATTTTCTGATAACTGTTTTTCAGAAACTGTTACATTATTTTAAACCTGTAGATTCACCAACATTATTGTTGACCTATTTTACCTGTTTTATTCTCAAGTCCTTAAGAGGTATAGTCTTCCACTGTGTTGATGCTTTGGTCTGGTCGTGGAGTCAGCATACGTTATTAAAGACATCATTTACTTTCGCATTTAAAACTTTTACAACTATTTAATACTGTTGGCTTGTGGTTACGATCACAACAATGTTACTTATTTTGAGATTTATTGACTTATGTTTTGAAAGTCAACTTTTTAATAAAATTAAATGTGATTGCTTTGAAACGTCTCATATAGAGGGCGTAACTGTTAACTGTGGGACCTATGATTAACACGTCGTCCGATGGGAATTTGGCTGGTGTTATAGATGGTATCAGAGCTTAACGGTTACCTAGGATTAGGCTGCATTAGTGTGTTAGACTATAGGGCACATTCTTGGGTCTAAACTTTAACTGTAGGTTAGCTTGAACTATATATGTTATGCTTATGCTGTTTGCTGACTTGTTCATATTAGATATCTAACTCTGGTGATATCTGTTACATACGTACCAACTTGGTGTGTTTCTTGAGTGTTAGATGTCCGCCTCTAACCCAATCATTCTAAGTGATTCCAATTCCGAGACTGAGGCTAGCGCTGCTTCACCTTCTAGTACGATTAACTATAAATCTCATTCGACAAACCCGTACCCTACCACTTCCTGGAAATCTACGTAAGCTTAAGATTGATACGCGCAAGGATGATGATGACATCATTGGTTACACTAGTTTGGTGTAACGACCCAATCCGTTATCTAACCAAAACACGCTTATTATTATTATTTTTATTTTTTTTACAAAAATCAGGTTTTCAGACAAATGGAGTGCCGCTCCAATATGGGGCGCGCCACTCCGATCCCTGCTGTCCTAAGTGTCATTTTCACGCAAAAAGATCTCCTGCTTCCCGACACTTTTAGAAGACACGGTTTTCACAACACATTAAAGTAAGTAAAACTAACACGTTTTCATAATAAAACATGTTTTACGACACCGGGCCCACATCGGCCCATTTTACGAATTTCATACTAAATACAACTTTTCGACCACATGAGTTTAATACAAAATAAAGACCGAGCATGGTGATTGGGGATACGCTACTCAATCCTAATCAATCCAAAAGCACGTCTTCTAAAGTAACCTACGCAATCCACTAGTTCCCACGCTTACCCGAGTCACCACCTCCACGCGAATCTATAAAAATGTAAACAACAAGAGGGTAAGCTATGAAAGCTTAGTGAGTATAAACATACTATATACATGCATATGCATAAAATGAATACGTACAACCAACACATAAAGTAAACACATACCGCATACCGAGTGCAACTAAGCAAGTTATGCATAACGTACCACCATGTGAAATCCGTAAGATTAGCTACAACATATAATAAGTATATATATAAGCATATACAACAGTTAACCAAGACACCAAGGTTAACCCCTTAACCTCATACATATGAAGGTTGGCCGAATAACCCGAGCCTTAGTGAATTCGCACAACCCGTTATTCACTTCCTTCACCACTTCAACAACCGAGGTTGGCTGAACTACCCGTGCCTTAGTGAATTTGAACTACCCGAGATTCACCACCTCATTACTAAGATGACCGAACTACCCGAGTCATCATGAATCCGCACTACCCGAGATTCATCTCCTCAACATCATCAACAACAACGGGGTTGGCCTGACATGCCAACATGAATCCATATACGCCAAAGATTCACTACCCCAAGGGTGGTAACCCAAAACGCATAAGCGTACAACATGGACTCAAGCTCCAAGAATCCATTTTCCATCACATGTAGAGTGAATCTGAGCAAGGATCACTCTACCACCCCGCACCCATCGTATGCATACATACGCATATAATATATTTACACTCACCTTATCGCCTTGATGAATGCAACCAAAGAATTCCGAGATCGCCAATGTAATATACCTATCCCATTAATCACATAACAAATAACACAATTAGGGTGGATTTACAAATCAACCCAAATTGACGCTTAGTGCAATTTCGACCCAAATGCACTTCCAAGCACAAACCGCACCCAAACTAACCAATAATCACTAACACAAGTGAGAATGGTCCTAATATACCAATCAAACCCAATCATAGGTGTTAAACACCCATCTTGCCCAAATTGACACGTAAACCCAAATTTTGACCCATTTCAAAATTAAGTTTCCAACAACACGCATTTGGGTTCTTTCAACAACATAATCACTAATCATAGTGATTATACTCAATTTAAAGCCCTAATCATGGCTAAATCATCAATCAACCCAAAACCCACTGATAATGCTAAAAATGAACACATATTTCATAGCATTATCCTTCAAGAAAGACAAGATTTTAGTTGCAATTGTTCTATTTACAAGTGATATTCGTTTAAATATTAAAAGGTGAAGACAAAAGATAGATTCGACGATTTGAAGACGCAAATGACCAAAATGCTAAAAAGTACAGAGTGCAATCCAAGTGGTTCAATTTATTGATGAGAAACGTCTAAAAATTACAAGAGTACGAGCCGCGAAATGCAAAGTACAAGATATTAAATCGTACGAAAGGACGTTCGAAAATCCGAAACCGAGACATGAACCAACTATCAACGTGCGACGCAACGGACCTAAAATTACAAGTCAACTATGCACAAGATTATAATATAATATATATAATTATATAAAATTATATATATTATATTATATAATAAATAAATCAAGAGCTGCCCACGTTTTTGGAAGCAAATGGAGCAGGAAAAGCAGGCCATGCGATCGCATGGCATGGGTGCCTTATTCCCATGCGATCGCATGGCACCCAGGACCTGGCCACATCTATAAATAGCAGCATATTTCGGACGTTTTATGTACACCTTCATCAACTGATATTCACTCTCTGTCAGTATATTTATATTTATATTTTATAATTATAATTTTAATATTAAGTAAATAATAATAAGGTTATAGTAGCGAATGTTTTAAGCTTGTAAGTCGAAATTCTGTCCGTGTAACACTCCGCGATTAATACTCACTGTAAGTTATGTTCAACCTTTTTAAATTAATGTCTCGTAGCTAAGTTATTATTATGTTTATTTAAGCCGAAGTAATCATGATGTTGGACTAAATATTAAGACGAGGTTATTGGGCTTTGGACCATAATTGGGGTTTGGACAAAAGACCGACACTTGTGGAAATTGGACTATGGGCTATTAATGGGCTTTATATTTGTTTAACTGAATGATAGTTCGTTAATTTAATATGGAGATTTACAATTTGAGGTAATTATAAATAACCACATACACTCGATCGGACACGATGGGCGGGATATTTATAAATACTAATAATCGTTCATTTAACCAGACACGGGAATGGATTAATAGTCAATGGACTCATTAAAACAGGGGTGGATTACATACAAGGACACTTGGTGTAATTGTTAATAAAGTATTAAAACCTTGGATTGCACACAGTCGATAACCTGGTGTAATCATTAACAATGTATTAAACCCTTATTACAGTTTAAGTCCCCAATTAGTTGGAATATTTGACTTCGGGTATTTGACGAGGACACTCGCACTTTATATTTATGACCGATGGACTGCTATGGATAAAAACCAGATGGACATATCGAATAATCCAGGACAAAGGAAAATTAATCCATGGTAATAAATTAAAATCAACACGTCAAACATCATGATTACGGAAGTTTAAATAAGCATAATTCCTTTAATTTATATCTCATCGCACTTTTATTTACTGTCATTTTATTTATCGTCATTTTATTTATCGTACTTTAAATTATCGCACTTTTATTTATCGTCATTTACTTTACTCTTTAAATTATGTTGTATTTATATTTAATATTTTACATTAGGTTTTAATTGTGACTTAAGACATAAAATCGACAAACCGGTCACTAAACTGTAAAAACCCTTCTTTATAATAATAATAATACTACTTATATATATATATATATATATATATATATATATATATATATATATATATATACAAATATAGTTTAAAATATATATAGCGTTAAACTCAGCTAGCTCCTTGTGAAACGAACCGGACTTACTAAAAACTACACTACTCTACGATTAGGTACACTGTCTATAATTGTTGTAGAAAGGTTTAGGTATATCCATTCTATAAATAAATAAATAACTTGTGTAAATTGTATCGTATTTAATAGTATTTCGTAGTAAAATATAATCTATTTCGTACTACACCTCGCACACATCAAGTATTTTTGGCACCACTGCCGGGGACGCCATAGAACGCTATAATAAAAAAAATTAGTTTTTAAACTATTTTTGTAAAAATATATTTACAGAAGTTTAAATTTTAAAAACAAAAATATAAAAACATAAAATATATATATATATATATATATATATATATATATATATATATATATATATATATATTTTTTTTTTAAGAGTTTAAATTAAAAAGTTTTTTTTAGTTACAAAAACTAATAAGTTTTTTTTATATAAGTTTTAGTTATATTATATTTCCTATAAAATAAGAAAATAAAAAAATCAAAGTAAAAAGTAAAAAAAAATAAATAAAAGAAATCTGAATCTGCAAAATTTTGGCCTGCATCTGATCTGAACATGCACTCCATGCGATCGCATGAGAGTGAAGGTCTAAACCCATGCAACCGCATGGACTGATCTGACACGTCTGAACTCTGCAGTACGATTAGGGTTTGTGTATTATTAATTATTATTATTATTAAACCTAATTAGGGATAATTATTTTATTATTTAGTTTAATTTTTAATTAATTTGTAATTTTTGTTTTAATTAGTTTTATTACTTATAAAATTAATACTTTTATAAAATAATAATATAAAAATAATATTTTTATAAAAATAAGTAATTTTATCATTTTTTATATCTTTTTATAAATTGTATATTTTAAACATATAATTCGTAATTTGTATTTTTATCGTTCGTAACTTGTTTTAGGTTATAGTTTTTGCCGTAGTATTTTATATTTCTAGATTCTTAGGCTTTGCTGTAAAATCCCTTAAGTGTATTTTCTTTAGATTAAGATTTAGGCGCTTTAGAATTTTACGACGTCACTTATCGCTTTAATATTTAATAGATTTTAGTGCCTATTAAGTTATTGCCATTTTGGATATAGAATTCCTTTAAGCTTTAATACCTTTAGACGCAATTTTTAATTTTTAGTTTTTAGGCTTTTAAGTTTCGACGCTTTACTTTCTTATTAGTGGCGAGTTGTGGGCTTCCGATTTAAAGGGTCCTGGCTACCTGCTGCATCTATTGGCTATTCAAAACTTGGGCAAAATCAGAAAAGTCTATTAATTTGATAACTTATATAATTTTTTTTTTATAACTAATAGGATATTCTGTGAATGCACCGAGCAAAACGTTCACCACTTTTCATACGTTCACCACCTGTAACTCGATCAAGACATCTAGCCAATATTGTCGCCGTTGATTTTTCTTTAGAATCGTCATCTAGTCGACCAAGTACTCCAATTCAAATTTCCGATAATCCATTTTTTGAACCCGACCTCACAATTGAGAACCCGGAGGATATTCAAGGACAATTCAGAGATCCTGAACCACATATCATTCCTCCTGAACCACAAACTACTCATCCGGAGATTGTCGAGGAAGGAACCATTAAATCATAATCCCCTAGTGATTCAGATTCAAAAAACTCAATCATGGAAAATCAGGAACCTCTAAGTATGGAAGATCGAATGAGAGCTACACGCACTGGTCAAGGTCACGCAATTACTCAACCAGACATTAATGCGCCAGATTATGAAATCAAAGGACAAATCCTACACATGGTAACTAATCAGTGCCAATTTAGTGGTACGTTGAAGGAAGATCCAAATGAACATCTTCATACCTTTAATAGGATCTGTACTCTATTCAAAATTAGAGAAGTTGAGGATGAATAGATCTATCTCATGTTATTTCCCTGGACTTTAAAGGTAGAAGCCAAAGATTGGTTAGAATCGTTACCTGAAGGGGCGATTGATACATGGGATGTTTTAGTTGAGAAATTTCTTAAAAGATTCTTTCCGGCATCTAAAGCCGTGAGACTTCAAGGAGAAATTGTTACGTTCATACAAAAGCTAAATGAAACTCTATATGAGGCGTGGATAAGATTCAAAAAGTTATTGAGAGGATGCAATCAACATGGTTTAGACACTTATCAAATAGTACAAATATTCTACCAAGGATGCGACATTACTACACGAAAAGTCATCGACATAGCAGCTGGTGGTTCCATTATAAAGAAAACCGCAACTGAAGCTTATAAAATTATTGATAACACAGCCTCCAACTCATATGAGTGGCATCAAGAAAAAGACATCGTTAGATCATCTAAAGTGGCTAGAGTCGATTCTAGCCATGACTTTGATTCCATTTCCGCAAAGTTAGATGCTTTCGAGAGAAGAATGGAAAAGATGACTAAAGATATTCACGTAATACGAATTAGTTATGAGCAGTGTGGAGGACCACATTTGACAAACGATTGTCTCAGTATTGAACAAACAATGGAACAAGGAGAGAATGTTTCATACATGATCCAAAGATCTGGAAATAATTATCAAAATAATTATCAATCGCCAAGACCAAACTACAATCAGAATTATAACCGAAATGTTCCATACAACAACCAACAAGGTCCTAGCAATCAACAAGTATCCAATAATACTTACAACCAGCAAAGACCTATTTTTCCAAATAAACCACCACAAACCGATGATAAAAAGCCAAATTTAGAAGATATGATGTCGAAGCTAGTTGAATCTCAAATGCAGTTTTTCACATCTCAGAAAAAAACTAATGAACAAAATGCTCAAGCATTTAGAAATCAACAAGCTTCAATCCAAAAACTGGAACAAGAAATAAACCTAGCAAGGTTAATTGGAGAAAGAAAACTGGGGAATCTACCTAGCGATACAAATGCTAACCCCCGAAAAGAAACAGCTAAAGCCATTGCCACAAGAAGTGGTGTTACACTTAAACCACCTGAAATACCTATAATTTCTGATGACTCTACTCCTACTACACAGGCACCACAGCCTAAGCAAGAGAAGAAAACAGAATCGGTAGTTGAAAAGGTTAATGAAGATAACACAGTTAAGGCAAAGCCTTATGTTAAACTATACCAACCACCGCTTCCTTACCCGAGTAAAATGAGAAAAGAAAGACATGAAGCCGAGCAATCTAAATTTTTGGATATGTTTAAACAAATAAATGTCAATCTTCCTTTCAATGATGTGATTTCAGGAATACCAAGATATGCTAAATTCCTGAAAGATCTAATCACAAATAGAAAGAAAATAGAAGAACTCTTAGCTGTTACTATGAATGCTAATTGTTCTGCGGTGCTATTGAATAAACTACCAGAAAAACTCTCTGATCTAGGAAGTTTCACAATTCTATGTTTTCTGGGTAGTCTTAGTTCAATAAAAGCACTGGCAGACTTAGGTGCTAGTATAAATTTAATGCCGGATTCATTATACACTAAACTAGACCTCAGAGAATTGAAACTAACAAGAATAAGCATATAACTAGCCGATCGATCAGTAAAATATCCTAGAGGGATAATGGAAAATATGCTAGTTAAAGTTGGTACTTTAGTATTTCCAGTAGATTTTGTTATTCTGGACATGGAAGAAGATTCTCGAGTTCCTCTCATATTAGGAAGACCATTCTTAAACATGGCTAAAGCAATAATAGACGTGTTTGGTAAGAAACTGGCCCTAAGTATAGAGGATGAGAGTGTTACCTTTTTAGTTGATAGATCCATGCAACAACCGCAATCTGCAGATGATACATGTTATTATATTCAAACCATAGATTCACAAAAAGAATTGTTACAAGAATTTCCAGAATTACAAGGAACAGGAGAATGTTCTTTAGGAGAAGGAACTGAACTAATTGATGAAGCTGAAATGTTAAATGCACTCATGGCTAATGAATATGAACCAATAACAGAAGAACTTCAAATGCTAAAAGAGGAAGACAGATATCGATACAAATCATCGATAGAAGAACCACCGATATTAGAGTTAAAGCCACTTCCAAACCATTTGGAATACGCTTATTTACATGGTGAATCTGAATTACCTGTAATAATATCGTCTTCTCTTACGGAAAATGAAAAATCTCAACTCATTTATGTGCTAAAAGCTCATAAACCAGCTATTGCATGGAAGATTCATGACATTAAAGGCATAAGTCCTTCGTATTGCACACATAAAATCCTTATGGAAGAAGGTCATAAAAGAAATGTGCAACACCAACGAAGACTAAATCCTAATATGCAAGATGTTGTTAAGAAAGAAATTATTAAACTGCTCGATGCAGGTTTAATTTATCCAATCTCTGATAGTCCATGGGTAAGCCCAGTTCAATGTGTGCCTAAGAAGGGTGGCATGACTGTCATCACAAATAAAAAAGATGAGCTTATTCCTACTAGGACTGTAACAGGATGGCGTGTCTGTATTGATTATAGAAAATTAAATGACGCCACCAGAAAAGATCACTTTCCCTTACCTCTCATTGATCAAATGTTGGAAAGGTTAGCTGGGAATAGTTACTATTGTTTTCTTGACAGTTTCTCTGGATACTTTCAAATTCCAATTGCACCCGAGGACCAAGAGAAAACCACGTTTACGTGCCCTTATGGTACTTTTACTTACAAACGCATGATTTGGACTTTGCAACGCCCCTGCAACCTTTCAAAGGTGCATGATGGCGATTTTTCACGACATGATAGAAGAATGCATGGAAGTTTTCATGGATGACTCTTCAGTCTTCGGTGATACTTTTGAAACATGTCTAGTTAATCTTGAACGAATGCTTATTAGATGCAAGCAATCAAATCTAATACTTAATTGGGAGAAATGCCATTTCATGGTTAAAGAAGGCATCGTTCTTGGTCATAAAATTTCAAAGGAAGGAATTGAAGTGGATAGAGCTAAAGTAGATGTAATTGCTAAACTTCCACATCCCACCAATGTTAGAGGATTTAGGAGTTTTCTAGGGCATGCTGGTTTTTACCGACATTTCATAAAAGATTTTTCTAAAATTGCCACTCCTATGAATAAACTCCTAGAAAAAGATGCTCCATTCATCTTTTCGGATGAATGCATCAAATCTTTTAATATTCTTAAAGAAAAACTCACTAATGCGCCGATCATGATAACTCAAAATTGGAATCTACCATTTGAACTCATGTGCGATGCAAGTGATTTTGCAATGGGAGCCATTTTAGGACAAAGAATTGAAAAACGATTTCAACCTATTTATTACGCTAGTAAGACGTTACAAGGAGCACAAACGAATTACACAACTACTGAAAAAGAACTCCTTGCTATTGTCTTTACTTTTGACAAATTTCGTTCATATCTCGTTCTAGCAAAAACGGTGGTCTATACCAACCATTCTGCTCTTAGATACCTATTTTCGAAACAAGATGACAAACCACGATTAATCCGTTGGATCTTACTCTTACAAGAGTTCGATATTGAGATCCGAGACAAAAAGGTAGCAGAAAATCTCGCAGCTGATCATCTTTCTCGTCTTGAAAATCCTGAATTAGAATTTCTAAATGAATCGGCTATACAAGACAACTTTCCTGATGAATATCTATTGAAGATCGATTATAATGAAATTCCATGGTTTGCAGACTATGCAAACTACTTAGTATGTGGATTCCTTGAAAAAAGTTTGTCGTACCAAAAACGAAAGAAATTCTTTAGTGATATAAAACACTATTTTTGGGAAGATCCACATTTGTTTAAAAGTTGTCCCGACGGAATAATACGCCGATGTATATTCGGGGATGAAGCTAGTCAAATCTTAAACCATAGTCACACATGACCAACAAGAGGGCATTATGGGCCTCAACTCACAGCAAGAAAAGTTTACGACGCTGGATTCTATTGGCCTACAATTTTCAAAGACGCATACCTTCTTTGTAAATCCTGTGATGCATGTCAAAGGGCCAGAAAAATAAGTCAACGTGATGAAATGCCACAAAATGTCATTCATGTATGTGAAGTATTCGACGTTTGGGGTATTGACTTTATGGGTCCATTTCCAAAATCTCATAATAATCTCTACATTCTCGTTATCATTGATTATGTATCTAAATGGGCGGAAGCACAAGCTCTCCCATCTAACGATGCACGAGTTGTAGTCAACTTCTTAAAACATCTTTTTGCTAGATTCGGAACACCGAAAGCTTTAATAAGTGATCGAGGTACTCATTTTTGTAATAATCAACTTGAAAAAGTTCTCAAAAGATATGGAGTAACTTATAAAATCTCAACCGCTTATCATCCACAAACAAGTGGACAAGTTGAAAATACCAACCGAGCTTTAAAATGTATTCTAGAGCAAACCGTAGGATCAAATCCGAAGGAATGGTCCATGAAATTGGAGGATCCACTCTGGGCTTTTAGAACAGCCTACAAAACTCCAATTGGAACCACACCTTTTAAACTCGTTTACGGAAAAGCATGTCACCTTCCAGTAGAAATTGAGCACAAAGCATTTTGGGCTTTGAAGACATGTAATCTTGATTTGCATGAAGCTGGACGTCTACGATTAAGTCAACTAAACGAATTAGAAGAATTAAGACATGATGCATATGAAAATTCATTAATGTATAAGGAAAGAACGAAAAAATGGCATGATAAAAGAATCAGAAGTTTAAAAGAATTCAAGGAAGCAGACCAAGTTCTTCTTTTCAATTCACGATTCAAGCTATTTCCTGGAAAATTGAAATCAAGATGGTCTGGACCATTCATGTTCAAAAGAGTTTTCCCGTACGGAACAGTAGAGTTAATAAATTCAAATGGGATTGAATTTAAGGTTAATGGTCACAGAGTTAAACATTACATAGATAATCCAATGGAAGTTGAAGATGAAGTTAATCACAATTTCGACACCACAGCTACTAAGTGAGGGAAGATTCGAATGTTTTAAGATCCTGTATTTCTGTTAGAGTTAGATGTTCTGTTTTCGTGTAGTTTTCGAAAATGGAATCCGATTGGTCTTCCCTAGCAGATCCTAAAGAACTAGTCTTCTCCCTCCATTCTGAATTTTTATTTCTTTTAGGTTTTACGAGATGAAGAATTCCTTTGATTTGAATCATGGTCTACTACTACACGCTATGATTACTAAACGTAATAATAACACTTTTCCGAGTGAACTGGTATCATTCATAAGAGGAAAAATGGACGAAGTGAGGAAAGAACTCAGGAAGAATCATAATAAGATACATTTTGGTAAAGGAAGATCAAAATCCGCAACAAAAAGAAGAGCACGACACCTTGAAAGATGTCATAAATGCGGAAAATGGTCACACGAAGAGAAATGTTCGAACAATCAAACACATTCCAATACCGAGTTCGTTACTTTATGCAGAGAAGGATCGTTCATTTGTTTAGAAGAAAAGTTATTGAAGAATCGAGGTTACGCTTATGCAGCAATGGAGAACCAAATCGAACGACTCTCCTATGAGTCGGCTAAAGCAGGTCTTTGAGAATTTTTTCTCACGGGTAAGTATGTACAGTTTTTATTTGTTTTTATTTATTGCTTTTAACCTTTTGATAATAAACGCTGAATCATTCGCTATAAAGTATTAAATTGATATTCAATAAAATTAGGTATGCGAAACCGAAATTATTGATATCATACAAAAATTTAATGCATCACTGCGAAATTTACCGTTTATTCATAAGGTATAAATATCTTTAATCAATTCATTTAAAATATTTCAGAAATTCGTCAGGAGTAAAACTAGGTAATATATCCGAAATTACTTTACCCAAAAAGAGGGACGTATATTTTTGATAATATTTGATTGATTAAAGTGGGATAAAAGACCAAAAAGATTTTAATTTTATTTTTACCATGTTTTTAAAATTAATATTATTTTAATATATAATTATATTATTTTAAATTTAAGATTATAAACTAATGTATATAAATATTAATGATATTTATATGAAATTTTATTATTATGCATTTTAAATTTAAGTTTGGTGTGAATTTAAAAACAAAAATGTACTTTATTTCATCAAGATAAAAATTAATTTCTAAAATTCGTCATGAGTTGAAGACTAAGTTATGGAACCAAAATTGCTTTACCCAAGGGCGGGACGACAAATTTTTGTTATCATTATTTTAATCTTATTGATTTAAAGTATGCCAAAAACCTTTTAAAAAAAAGAAAAAAAAGAAATAGACCCCATGCGATCGCATGGGGTTTACCCTTATTTTCCATGCGGTCGCATGGAGCTGAAAAGCTAGACAGATTAAAAAAAGCATCGACTGGTCTCTGCTCCTCACTCTACACACACATATCCACGAACACACACACTAAAAACTCTCTAAAATCTTCAATTTTTCACCAAAATTCACGAAATTTCTTTAACCCGTTTCAATCATGCCTTTCTTCAGATGGGGAAGCAAAAAGGTAAAAATTTCACCCCTAAACTCATAAATTTTCTAATTTTTATGATAATTATAACTAATTGTCCTAATTTAATTTTGATGATTTTTAGCGTAATTAGAGTTAAATTGTTAATATATTATGCTTATATAACCTAGATTGGTGCTATTTGTCATGATTTGAAGCCTTAAACTTCAAAAAATTTTGAAATCTAGGGTTTGTGTTCTTGAGCAATTTGGGGCTTTTTGATATAAACAGGTTATGGCCAATTTTTGTTATAAATTAGTGCTAAATTAAGTAGTGTAACATGTTTAGGTAGCTAAATGATCCAAACTTTGATCCTAAACATGATTTTTGAGTTTCAAAGTGGACTTTTTAAGTCTAAAATTCATGAACTTGATTATTTTTATATAAATGCCATTTGAAACTTGTTTAATTGCTAGTGATGGTTATTTTAACATGTTATTTGAGTTGAATGCTTCTGAACTTTGTATACCTTTTCATATATGCTTATTTGAAAAATTGTAGAATTGATAAAAATATGAAAATGAGTATAAGTTTAATATGGATTAAGCATGTTATTGTAATTGTATTAAATTGTTATTTTGCTAACACTAATGCATATTTGGATGCACAAATTTTGTGTTTAATGTGTTTTACAGAGAAATACAGATACGAACGGTGCATCATCGTCTAGAAAACAAGAACAAGAACTTGAACAAGAACTTGATCAAGAACCACAGCTGGAACCACAACCTAAACAACAACAACATTATGATCAACACATGCTATATTATGAGCCAGAACCGCTATTTTACACTCATTATCGTCAATTTCAGCCTCACCCGAGGATTATGCACCCACTTATCGATGACCAACAGTTACATCCCAACCTAAGATTCGATCTTTGTTGGACAGAATACCCGAAATTTTAAAAGAACATGCACATTCTTTACCACAAAAATATTGAAATGCCTCGGGTAATCGATTGGGAGCCTTTGGAAGCGGTTAACCTAGCTGAACCGGTTAGGGATTTACTAGTTCAGAGGTATGGTAACTCTGCATTTAACAATTGGATCCGCTTATTTACTACACGTAGAACTATATATAGAGAATGGTGTGTTGAATTGCTTAGCACTGTAGAGTTAAATAATGAAGTTACTATGATAGGAGATAAAAGTTTTATTAGGTTTCTTTTAGGAGGTACAATGTACAGAATGTCCATGTTGGACATGGCTAGAGCTCTATTAATCTACACCCCCACTGAGATTATTACACCTGATTGTAATAGTTTAATTACTAAAGGTGAAAGAGTAGATAGGAATTTTGACGCTAACACCATATGGAGGCGTATGTCAAGATTTAGGGAATTTACGCGGGGTGGAAGACACTCCTACTTAGATATTGATATAGCAGAGCTCCAGATAATACATAGATTCTTAGCGAACTCAATTACACAACGGGGTAGAAACAAGGAAAAAATGACCCTAAACGATTTATTTTACCTTAAGTGTATTCGAGACCTGAGGAGCTTTGTTAACATTCCTTATTGCGTAGGCCACTATTTGTCTAAAGTTGTTGAGGGTATGCAAGCAGGAAGTATTATAAGGGGAGGTATTTTTGTTACTCTCATTGGAGAGTACTTAGGTGTAGATAAAGAGCATGGGGGTCCGATGGTAGAGATTGAGGAACAAGCCGAGATCATAGGCTTACAAGTTTATCAAGGTGCAAAGGTACTAAAACGGAGGTACAATATGCCAATACCATATCAGGGCACCCATCCACAGGTAGAGAGGGGTTCGGATGAGGAGATGGAGGAAGTAGATGACATTAGGGATGTAATTAGGGATAGTTATGTAGTGACCCGAACTTTTCCATGTCTATATATATATTAAATAAAATTTTTATTTACATGATTAAGTGTTTCCAACATGTTAAGCAATCAAACTTGTTAAGACCTGATTAATTGAAATAGGTTTCATATAGACAATTGACCACCCAAGTTGACCGGTGATTCACGAACGTTAAAACTTGTAAAAACTATATGATGGCATATATATGGATATATATATATAGTTAACATGATATTATGATAAGTAAACATATCATTAAGTATATTAACAATGAACTACATATGTAAAAGCAAGACTACTAACTTAATGATTTTGAAACGAGACATATATGTAACGATTATCATTGTAACGACATTTAATGTATATATATATCATATTAAGAGATATTCATACATCATATTATCATGATAATATAATAATTTAAAATCTCATTTGATATTATAAAAATTGGGTTAACAACATTTAACAAGATCGTTAACCTAAAGGTTTCAAAACAACACTTACATGTAACGACTAACGATGACTTAACGACTCAGTTAAAATGTATATACATGTAGTGTTTTAATATGTATTCATAAAATTTTGAAAGACTTCAAGACACTTATCAAAATACTTCTACTTAACAAAAATGCTTACAATTACATCCTCTTTCAGTTTCATCAACAATTCTACTCATATGCACCCGTATTCGTACTCGTACAATACACAGCTTTTATATGTATGTACTATTGGTATATACACTCCAATGATCAGCTCTTAGTAGCCCATGTGAGTCACCTAACACATGTGGGAACCATCACTTGGCAACTAGCATGAAATATCTCATAAAATTACAAAAATATGAGTAATCATTCATGACTTATTTACATGAAAACAAAATTACGTATCCTTTATATTTAATCCATACACCAACGACCAAAAACACCTACAAACACTTTAATTCTTCAATTTTCTTCATCTAATTGATCTCTCTCAAGTTCTATCTTCAAGTTCTAAGTGTTCTTCATAAATTCTACAAGTTCTAGTTTCATAAAATCAAGAATACTTCCAAGTTTGCTAGCTTACTTTCAATCTTGTAAGGTGATCATCCAACCTCAATAAATCGTTGTTTATTACAGTAGGTTATCATTCTAATACAAGGTAATAATCATATTCAAACTTTGGTTCAATTTCTATAACTATAACAATCTTATTTCAAGTGATGATCTTACTTGAACTTGTTTTCGTGTCATGATTCTGCTTCAAGAACTTCGAGCCATCCAAGGATCCGTTGAAGCTAGATCCATTTTTATCTTTTCCAGTAATTTTATCCAAGGAACTTAAGGTAGTAATGATGTTCATAACATCATTCGATTCATACATAAAAAGCTATCATATTCGAAGTGGTAAACTTGTAATCACTAGAACATAGTTTAGTTAATTCTAAACTTGTTCGCAAATAAATTTAATCCTTCTAAATACACTTTTAAAATCAACTATACACATGATTTATATCTATATGATATGCTAACTTAATGATTTAAAACCCGAAAACACGATAAACACCATCAAACCGGATTTACGCCGTCATAGTTACAACCGGGGGCTGTTTTGGTTTGGATAATTAAAAACTATGAAAAACTTTGATTTAAAAGCTATAATTCTTGGAAAATGATTTTTCTTATGAACATGAAACCATATCCAAAAATCATGGTTAAACTCAAAGTGAAAGTATGTTTTTCAAAACAGTCATCAAGATGTCGTTCTTTCGACGGAAATGACTACCTCTTTTAAAAATGACTTGTAACTTGTATTTCCGACCATAAACCTATACCTTTTCTGTTTATTTTCAAAAAGTCAAGTTCAATACGAAACCGTGGCCGCTTATATCACTCAAAACGGATTAGAAACAAAGAAATGGCGAGCAAAACAAAATTGGTAAAAACTACTCATTTTAGCTACGTGAAAATTGGTAACAAATCTATTCCAACCATAACTTAATCAACTTGTATTGTATATTATGTAATCTTGAGATACCATAGACACGTATACAATGTTTCGACCTATCATGTCGACACATCTATATATATTTCGGAACAACCATAGACACTCTATATGTGAATGTTGTAGTTAGCTATACAGGGTTGAGGTTGATTCCAAAATATATATAGTTTGAGTTGTGATCAATACTGAGATATGTATACACTGGGTCGTGGATTGATTCAAGATAATATATATCGATTTCTTTTCTGTACATCTAACTGTAGACAACTAGTTGTAGGTTACTAACGAGGACAGCTGACTTAATAAACTTAAAACATCAAAATGTATTAAAAGTGTTGTAAATATATTTTGAACATACTTTGATATATATGTACATATTTGTTATAGGTTTGTGAATCGACCAGTGGCCAAGTCTTACTTCCCGACGAAGTAAAAAATCTGTGAAAGTGAGTTATAGTCCCACTTTTAAAATCTAATATTTTTGGGATGAGAATACATGCAGGTTTTATAAATGATTTACAAAATAGACACAAGTATGTAAAACTACATTCTATGGTTGAATTATCGAAATCGAATATGCCCCTTTTTATTAAGTCTGGTAATCTAAGAATTAGGGAACAGACACCCTAATTGACGCGAATCCTAAAGATAGATCTATCGGGCCCAACAAGCCCCATCCAAAGTACCGGATTCTTTAGTACTTCGAAATTTATATCATGTCCGAAGGAGGATCCCGGAATGATGGGGATATTCTTGTATATGCATCTTGTTAATGTCGGTTACCAGGTGTTCACCATATGAATGATTTTTATCTCTATGTATGGGATGTATATTGAAATATGAAATCTTGTGGTCTATTGTTACGATTTGATATATATAGGTTAAACCTATAACTCACCAACATTTTTGTTGACGTTTTAAGCATGTTTATTCTCAGGTGATTATTAAGAGCTTCCGTTGTCGCATACTTAAATAAGGACAAGATTTGGAGTCCATGCTTGAATGATATTGTGTAAAAACTGCATTCAAGAAACTTATTTCGTTGTAACATATTTGTATTGTAAACCATTATGTAATGGTCGTGTGTAAACAGGATATTTTAGATTATCATTATTTGATAATCTACGTAAAGCTTTTTAAACCTTTATTGATGAAATAAAGGTTATGGTTTGTTTTAAAATGAATGCAGTCTTTGAAAAATGTCTCATATAGAGGTCAAAACCTCGCAACGAAATCAATTAATATGGAACGTTTTTAATTAATAAGAACGGGACATTTCAGTTGGTATCCGAGCGTTGGTCTTAGAGAACCAGAATTTTGCATTAGTGTGTCTAATCGAGTTTGTTAGGATGCATTAGTGAGTCTGGACTTCGACCGTGTTTACTTGAAAAATGATTGCTTAACAAATTTTGTTGGAAACTATATATTTTTAACATGTGAATATTATGTGATATATTAATCTCTTAACGTGTTTGATATTATGTGATAGATGTCTACCTCTAGAACAAGTCCCATTGACTCACCTAATAATAATGAAGAGTCAAATGTAAATTGGAATGATTCGTGGACTGATTCACAAGTTCTCGAAGAGGAACTGGAAGAAGAGTCGAAACCGGAAGAAGACTCGAAACCGAAAGAAGAATCAGAACCGGAAGAAGAATCAGAACCGGAAGAAGAAATAGAACCAGTGGGGAAAATAATAAAACAGTTAAGTAGAAGAAAATCCTCAACCAACCAACCAAAGTTAATTATGGTCAATGGTGTTTCCACCAAGGAAGCAAAGTATTGGGAGGATTACCAATTCTCCGATGAATCGGATCCCGACATGGATTCCGATGATGTTATAGAAATTACCCCAACACAATTTCATAAGGCAAAAGAGAACAATAAGGGAAAGGGCATAAAAATAGAGAAATTTGATTCCAAACCCGATGAACTTTATATGTATCGTCAACACCCGTATTTCTTAAGTTGTGACAATAATCTGGGAACCTCTAAACCACCAAGTTTTTCTAAACCAATGTGGAAAACGATGGCTCGTATTAGGGGAACATCATATATCCCTAGAAACTTGGCAAAACGAACCAAAACCGAAGAAGAAGAAACGAGCGAGTCGGAATAAGATAGTTGTATTCGTGTGGTGTAATATATGTAATATAGTGTGCTTATGCTTTATGATATATGTAAAAATTGCTTGTATTAATAAGTATTTTTTTTATGAATCTAACTCTTGTCTATTTTACAGTATAAAAACACAAAATGGATAGACAACCCAATATTTTAAGAGACCTACCCGGAGACATGATTGATGAAATCTTGTCTAGAGTCGGTCAGAATTCCTCGGCACAACTATTTAAGGCGAGATCAGTTTGTAAGACATTCGAAGAACGTTCCAAGAATGCCTTGGTTTATAAAAGGCTTTCGTTCGAAAGATGGGGGATATCACATTAGTAAATCCATAAGTTACAATGTGTTTACTTTGACGCATATATTGCGGGGAACCCAAATGCTATTTTACGCAACGGGTTAAGAAATTATTTTAACTCAATATATCCGAATATAGGACTTCGTGATTTAGAAAAAGCGGCTAACATGCAATATAAAGAAGCATGTTATGCTTACGGGTTAGTAATGTTCACTTCTCACCAAAGTGAGAACAAGAACATCGGGCTACAACTATTAAACAAAACGTTCCCACAAGTGACGGAGTCGGTAATTGGGGTAAGAAATGAGGTTTTTAGATTGTTACGGGACTTTTGGACATTACGTAACCCTCGTCCCTTTGATGACGTTACAACACGCTGTCTTATCAACGGCCATAACGGTTATGTTCTACAAGACCAAGGATGGGAAGTAGTCCTAGTAAAACCAGAATGCATGACTTGTTTCTGGACGTATGAATTACGTGTCTTTATTGCCTTTGCTGAACGCCTTATTTATTAACTAGAATTATCTTCGTAACTACTTTGTATCAAAGTTTTATGTGCTATATTTCATGCTATATGTAAAATAGCGGTATTGTAAGTTTGCAAGTTATTGTATAAAGGCTTGAATATGATATATTTTTTATTTTTTTTTGTTTTTGTGATTAGTTTTTCATATAGAATTGTAGTTGTTGAAATGGAATGTTAGCTACTAAGTATGAACTTAACGGGTAGGTACTACCTGAATTAAAGAGTATAAAACGCTAATATGAAGAAAGAGCTTTTATAAATAAGTTCATATTACGCTACGAAATACTATTGACTACTCTTGATATTCTATATGATTAACTCGTTTCATTTGACTATTTTGAAGGAAATGGCACCAACTACTCGACACACCTTGAATATGAGCGAAGAGGAATTTCGTGCCTTTCTTGCTTCAAACATAGCCGCAGTACAGGCTGCGCTACATACCAACAATAACCTTGGATCTAGCAGTACAGGAAATCGTGTAGGATGCACCTACAAAGAATTCACTGCCTGCAAACCTTTGGAATTTGATGGAACCGAAGGACCGATCGGATTGAAACGGTGGACCGAGAAGGTCGAATCGGTGTTTGCCATAAGTAAGTGTACTGAAGAGGACAAAGTGAAGTACGCTACGCATACCTTTACAGGTTCTGCGTTAACATGGCGGAATACCTATCTAGAGCAAGTGGGACAAGATGATGCTTACGCACTACCGTGGTCAGCATTCAAGCACTTGATGAATAAGAAGTACCGTCCCAGAACCGAGGTCAATAAGCTCAAGACAGAACTTAGAGGGTTACGAACCCAAGGATTTGATATTACCATGTACGAATGACGATTCACAGAATTATGCCTATTGTGTCCGGGAGCGTTCGAAGATGAGGAAGAGAAGATCGACGCGGTTGTGAAGGGATTACCTGAAAGAATCCAAGAAGATATAAGTTCACACGAGCCTGCTTCCATACAACAGGCATGTAGAATGGCTTACAAACTAGTGAACCAGATTGAAGAAAGAATTAAAGAACAGACTGCTGAAGAGGCCAATGTAAATCAACTCAAAATAAAGTGGGAGAAAAACGGTGATAAGAATCACCAATACAACAACAACAGCAATTACAACAATAATCGCAACAATTATCCCAACAATCGCAACATCAATCGCAACTACAACAAACGGCCCAACAACAACAGCAACAACAACAACAGCAACAACAGCAACTACAACAATTATCCCAACAACAATAATAACCGCAACAACAACAACAATCAGAAGCAGCTATGCCAAAGGTGTGAAAAGTATCACTCGGGGTTCTGCACCAAATTTTGCAACAAGTGTAAAAGAAATGGTCATAGCGCGGCGAAATGTGAGGTCTACGGACCAGGGGTTAACAGAACGAAAGGGACAAATGGTGTCAGAACGAGTAATGGCGGAGCAAGTAGTGTCGGAGCAAGTTATGCCAATGTAGTTTGTTATAAATGTGGAAAACCGGGCCATATTATTAGAAATTACCCGAACCAGGAGAACACGAATGGACAAGGCCGCGGAAGAGTTTTCAATTTTAATGCGGTAGAGGCATAGGAAGACCCGGAGCTTGTTACGGGTACGTTTCTTATTGACAATAAATCTGCTTATGTTTTATTTGATTCGGGTGCGGATAGAAGCTATATGAGTAGAGATTTTTGTGCTAAATTAAGTTGTCCATTGACGCCTTTGGATAGTAAATTTTTACTCGAATTAGCAAATGGTAAATTAGTTTCAGCAGATAATATATGTCGGAATCGAGAAATTAAACTGGTTAGCGAAACATTTAAGATTGACTTGATACTAGTAGAGTTAGGGAGTTTTGATGTGATAATCGGTATGGACTGGTTGAAAGAAGTGAAAGCAGAGATCGTTTGTTACAAAAATGCAATTCGCATTATACGAGAAAAAGGAAAACCCTTAATGGTGTACGGAGAAAAGGGCAACACGAAGCTACATCTTATTAGTAATTTGAAGGCACAAAAACTAATAAGAAAAGGTTGCTATGCTGTTCTAGCACACGTCGAGAAAGTACAAACTGAAGAAAAGAGCATCAATGATGTTCCCGTCACAAAAGAATTTCCCGATGTATTTCCGAAAGAATTACCAGGATTACCCCCACATCGATCCGTTGAATTTCAAATAGATCTTGTACCAGGAGCTGCACCAATAGCTCGTGCTCCTTACAGACTCGCACCCAGCGAGATGAAAGAACTGCAAAGCCAATTACAAGAACTTTTAGAGCGTTGTTTCATTCGACCAAGCACATCACCGTGGGGAGCTCCTGTTTTGTTTGTCAAGAAGAAAGATGGTACATTCAGGTTGTGTATCGACTACCGAGAGTTGAACAAACTTACCATCAAGAACCGCTACGAACTAGAATTATCTTTGCAACTACTTTGTATCAAAGTTTTATGTACTATATTTCATGCTATATGTAAAATAGCGGTATTGTAAGTTTGCAAGTTATTGTATAAAGGCTTGAATATGATATATTTTTTGTTTTTTTTTTTTTTTTTTTTTTTGTGATTAGTTTTTCATATAGAATTGTAGTAGTTGAAATGGAATGTTAGCTACTAAGTATGAACTTAACGGGTAGGTACTACCTGAATTAAAGAGTATAAAACGCTAATATGAAGAAAGAGCTTTTATAAATAAGTTCATATTACGCTACGAAATACTATTGACTACTCTTGATATTCTATATGATTAACTCGTTTCATTTGACTATTTTGAAGGAAATGGCACCGACTACTCGACACACCTTGAATATGAGCGAAGAGGAATTTTGTGCCTTTCTTGCTTCAAACATAGCCGCAGTACAGGCTGCGCTACATACCAACAATAACCTTGGATCTAGCAGTACAGGAAATCGTGTAGGATGCACCTACAAAGAATTCACTGCCTGCAAACCTTTGGAATTTGATGGAACCGAAGGACCGATCGGATTGAAACGGTGGACCGAGAAGGTCGAATCGGTGTTTGCCATAAGTAAGTGTACTGAAGAGGACAAAGTGAAGTACGCTACGCATACCTTTACAGGTTCTGCGTTAACATGGTGGAATACCTATCTAGAGCAAGTGGGACAAGATGATGCTTACGCACTACCGTGGTCAGCATTCAAGCACTTGATGAATAAGAAGTACCGTCCCAGAACCGAGGTCAATAAGCTCAAGACAGAACTTAGAGGGTTACGAACCCAAGGATTTGATATTACCACGTACGAAAGACGATTCACAGAATTATGCCTATTGTGTCCGGGAGCGTTCAAAGATGAGGAAGAGAAGATCGACGCGGTTGTGAAGGGATTACCTGAAAGAATCCAAGAAGATATAAGTTCACACGAGCCTGCCTCCATACAACAGGCATGTAGAATGGCTTACAAACTAGTGAACCAGATTGAAGAAAGAATTAAAGAACAGACTGCTGAAGAGGCCAATGTAAAGCAAGTCAAAATAAAGTGGGAGGAAAACGGTGATAAGAATCACCAATACAACAACAACAGAAATTACAACAATAATCGCAAAAACTATCCCAACAATCGCAACATCAATCGCAACTACAACAAACGGCCCAACAGCAATAACAACAACAACAATAACAGCAACTACAACAATCATCTCAACAACAATAATAACCGCAACAACAACAACAATCAGAAGCAGCTATGCCAAAGGTGTGAAAAGTATCACTCGGGGTTCTGCACCAAATTTTGCAACAAGTGTAAAAGAAATGGTCATAGCGCGGCGAAATGTGATGTCTACGGACCAGGGGTTAACAGAACGAAAGGGACAAATGGTGTCAGAACGAGTAATGGCGGAGCAAGTAGTGTCGGAGCAAGTTATGCCAATGTAGTTTGTTATAAATGTGGAAAACCGGGCCATATTATTAGAAATTACCCGAACCAGGAGAACACGAATGGACAAGGCCGCGGAAGAGTTTTCAATTTTAATGCGGTAGAGGCATAGGAAGACCCGGAGCTTGTTACGGGTACGTTTCTTATTGATAATAAATCTGCTTATGTTTTATTTGATTCGGGTGCGGATAGAAGCTATATGAGTAGAGATTTTTGTGCTAAATTAAGTTGTCCATTGACGCCTTTGGATAGTAAATTTTTACTCGAATTAGCAAATGGTAAATTAGTTTCAGCAGATAATATATGTCAGAATCGAGAAATTAAACTGGTTAGCGAAACATTTAAGATTGACTTGATACCAGTAGAGTTAGGGAGTTTTGATGTGATAATCGGTATGAACTGGTTGAGAGAAGTGAAAGCAGAGATCGTTTGTTACAAAAATGTAATTCGCATTATACGAGAAAAAGGAAAACCCTTAATGGTGTACGGAGAAAAGGGCAACACGAAGCTACATCTTATTAGTAATTTGAAGGCACAAAAACTAATAAGAAAAGGTTGCTATGCTGTTCTAGCACACGTCGAGAAAGTACAAACTGAAGAAAAGAGCATCAATGATGTTCCCGTCGCAAAAGAATTTCCCGATGTATTTCCGAAAGAATTACCAGGATTACCCCCACATCGATCCGTTGAATTTCAAATAGATCTTGTACCAGGAGCTGCACCAATAGCTCGTGCTCCTTACAGACTCGCACCCAGCGAGATGAAAGAACTGCAAAGCCAATTACAAGAACTTTTAGAGCGTGGTTTCATTCGACCAAGCACATCACCGTGGGGAGCTCCTGTTTTGTTTGTCAAGAAGAAAGATGGTACATTCAGGTTGTGTATCGACTACCGAGAGTTGAACAAACTTACCATCAAGAACCGCTACCCAAAGACTGCTTTCAACTACAAGGCTCGTCTATTTATTCAAAGATTGACTTACGTTCCGGGTATCATCAAATGCGGGTGAAAGAAGATGATATTCCAAAGACTGCTTTCAGAACACGTTACGGTCATTACGAGTTTATGGTCATGCCGTTTAGTTTAACTAATGCACCAGCTGTGTTCATGGACCTTATGAACCGAGTGTGTGGACCATACCTTAACAAGTTTGTCATTGTTTTCATTGATGACATATTTATTTACTCAAAGAATGACCAAGAACACGGTGAACATTTGAGAAAGGTGTTAGAAGTATTGAGGAAGGAAGAATTGTACGCTAAGTTTTCAAAGTGTGCATTTTGGTTGGAAGAAGTTCAATTTCTCGGTCACATAGTGAACAAAGAAGGTATTAAGGTGGATCCGGCAAAGATAGAAACTGTTGAAAAGTGGGAAACCCCGAAAACTCCGAAACACATACGCCAGTTTTTAGGACTAGCTGGTTACTACAGAAGGTTCATACAAGACTTTTCCAGAATAGCAAAACCCTTGACTGCATTAACTCATAAAGGGAAGAAATTTGAATGGAAGGATGAACAAGAGAAAACGTTTCAGTTATTGAAGAAAAAGCTAACTACGGCACCTATATTGTCATTGCCTGAAGGGAATGATGATTTTGTGATTTATTGTGACGCATCAAAGCAAGGTCTCGGTTGTGTATTAATGCAACGAACGAAGGTGATTGCTTATGCGTCTAGACAATTGAAGATTCACGAACAAAATTATACGACGCATGATTTGGAATTAGGCACGGTTGTTTTTGCATTAAATACTTGGAGGCACTACTTATATGGGGTCAAAAGTATTATATATACCGACCACAAAAGTCTTCAACACATATTTAATCAGAAACAACTGAATATGAGGCAGCGTAGGTGGATTGAATTATTGAATGATTACGACTTTGAGATTCGTTACCACCCGGGGAAGGCAAATGTGGTAGCCGACGCCTTAAGCAGGAAGGACAGAGAACCCATTCGAGTAAAATCTATGAATATAGTGATTCACAATAACCTTACTACTCAAATAAAGGAGGCGCAATAAGGAGTTTTAAAAGAGGGAAATTTAAAGGATGAAATACCCAAAGGATCAGAGAAGCATCTTAATATTCGGGAAGACGGAACCCGGTATAGGGCTGAAAGGATTTGGGTACCAAAATTTAGAGATATGAGAGAAATGGTACTTAGAGAAGCTCATAAAACCAGATACTCAATACATCCTGGAACGGGGAAGATGTACAAGGATCTCAAGAAACATTTTTGCTGGCCGGGTATGAAAGCCGATGTTGCTAAATACGTAGGAGAATGTTTGACGTGTTCAAAGGTCAAAGCTGAGCATCAGAAACCATCAGGTCTACTTCAACAACCCGAAATCCCGGAATGGAAATGGGAAAACATTACCATGGATTTCATCACTAAATTGCCAAGGACTGCAAGTGGTTTTGATACTATTTGGGTAATAGTTGATCGTCTCACCAAATCAGCACACTTCCTGCCAATAAGAGAAGATGACAAGATGGAGAAGTTAGCACGACTGTATTTGAAGGAAGTCATCTCCAGACATGGAATACCAATCTCTATTATCTCTGATAGGGATGGCAGATTTATTTCAAGATTCTGGCAGACATTACAGCAAGCATTAGGAACTCGTCTAGACATGAGTACTGCCTATCATCCACAAACTGATGGGCAGAGCGAAAGGATGATACAAATGCTTGAAGACATGCTACGAGCATGTGTTATTGATTTCGGAAACAGTTGGGATCGACATCTACCGTTAGCAGAATTTTCCTACAACAACAGCTACCATTCAAGCATTGAGATGGCGCTGTTTGAAGCACTTTATGGTAGAAAGTGCAGGTCTCCGATTTGCTGGAGTGAAGTGGGGGATGGACAGATTACGGGTCCGGAGATAATACAAGAAACTACTGAGAAGATCATCCAAATTCAACAACGGTTGAAAACCGCCCAAAGTCGACAAAAGAGCTACGCTGGCATTAAAAGAAAAGATATAGAATTTGAAATTGGAGAGATAGTCATGCTTAAAGTTGCACCTTGGAAAGGCGTTGTTCGATTTGGTAAACGAGGGAAATTAAATCCAAGGTATATTGGACCATTCAAGATTATTGATTGGGTCGGGCCAGTAGCTTACCGACTTGAATTACCTCAACAACTCGCGGTTGTACATAACACTTTCCACGTCTCGAATTTGAAGAAATGTTTTGCTAAAGAAGATCTCACTATTCCGTTAGATGAAATCCAAATCAATGAAAAACTTCAATTCATCGAAGAACCCGTCGAAATAATGGATCGTGAGGTTAAAATACTTAAGCAAAACAAGATACCAATTGTTAAGGTTCGATGGAATGCTCGTAGAGGACCCAAGTTCACCTGGGAACGAGAAGATCAGATGAAGAAGAAATACCCGCATTTATTTCCAGAAGATACGTCAACACCTCCAACTACTTAAAATTTCGGGACAAAATTTATTTAACGGGTAGGTACTGTAGTGACCCGAACTTTTCCATGTCTATATATATATTAAATGAAATTATTATTTACATGATTAAGTGTTTCCAACATGTTAAGCAATCAAACTTGTTAAGACCTGATTAATTGAAATAGGTTTCATATAGACAATTGACCACCCAAGTTGACCGGTGATTCACGAACGTTAAAACTTGTAAAAACTATATGATGGTATATATATGGATATATATATATATATATATATATATATATATATATATATATATATATATATATATATATATATATATATATATATATATATATATATATAGTTAACATGATATTATGATAAGTAAACATATCATTATGTATATTAACAATGAACTACATATGTAAAAGCAAGAATACTAACTTAATGATTTTGAAACGAGACATATATGTAACGATTATCGTTGTAACGACATTTAATGTATATATATCATATTAAGAGATATTCATACATCATATTATCATGATAATATAATAATTTAAAATCTCATTTGATATTATAAATATTGGGTTAACAACATTTAACAAGATCGTTAACCTAAAGGTTTCAAAACAACACTTACATGTAACGACTAACGATGACTTAACGACTCAGTTAAAATGTATATACATGTAGTGTTTTAATATGTATTCATAAACTTTTGAAAGACTTCAAGACACTTATCAAAATACTTCAACTTAACAAAAATGCTTACAATTACATCCTCGTTCAGTTTCATCAACAATTCTACTCGTATGCACCCGTATTCGTACTCGTACAATACACAGCTTTTATATGTATGTACTATGGGTATATACACTCCAATGATCAGCTATTAGCAGCCCATGTGAGTCACCTAACACATGTGGGAACCATCATTTGGCAACTAGCATGAAATATCTCATAAAATTACAAAAATATGAGTAATCATTCATGACTTATTTACATGAAAACAAAATTACATATCCTTTATATTTAATCCATACACCAACGACCAAAAACACCTAAAAACTCTTTCATTCTTCAATTTTCTTCATCTAATTGATCTCTCTCAAGTTCTATCTTCAAGTTCTAAGTGTTCTTCATAAATTCTACAAGTTCTAGTTTCATAAAATCAAGAATACTTCCAAGTTTGCTAGCTTACTTCCAATCTTGTAAGGTGATCATCCAACCTCAATAAATCTTTGTTTATTACAGTAGCTTATCATTCTAATACAAGGTAATAATCATATTCAAACTTTGGTTCAATTTCTATAACTATAACAATCTTATTTCAAGTGATGATCTTACTTGAACTTGTTTTCGTGTCATGATTCTGCTTCAAGAACTTCGAGCCATCCAAGGATCCGTTGAAGCTAGATCCATTTTTCTCTTTTCCAGTAGGTTTATCCAAGGAACTTAAGGTAGTAATGATGTTCATAACATCATTCGATTCATACATAAAAAGCTATCATATTCGAAGTGGTAAACTTGAAATCACTAGAACATAGTTTAGTTAATTCTAAACTTTTTCTCAAATAAAGTTAATCCTTCTAAATACACTTTTAAAATCAACTATACACATGATCTATATCTATATGATATGCTAACTTAATGATTTAAAACCCGGAACACAATAAACACCATAAAACCGGATTTACGCTGTCATAGTTACAACCGGGGGCTGTTTTGGTTTGGATAATTAAAAACTATGAAAAAATTTGATTTAAAAGCTATACTTCTGGGAAAATGATTTTTTTTATGAACATGAAACCATATCCAAAAATCATGGTTAAACTCAAAGTGAAAGTATGTTTTTCAAAACAGTCATCAAGATGTCGTTCTTTCGACGGAAATGACTACCTCTTTCAAAAACGACTTGTAACTTGTATTTCCGACTATAAACCTATACCTTTTCTGTTTATTTTCATAAAGTCAAGTTCAACACGAAACCTTGGCCGCTTATATCACTCAAAACGGATTAGAAACGAAGAAATGGCGAGCAAAACAAAATTGGTAAAAACTACTCATTTTAGCTACGTGAAAATTGGTAACAAATCTATTCCAACCATAACTTAATCAACTTGTATTGTATATTATGTAATCTTGAGATACCATAGACACGTATACAATGTTTTGACCTATCATGTCGACACATCTATATATATTTCGGAACAACCATAGACACTCTATATGTGAATGTTGGAGTTAGCTATACAGGGTTGAGGTTGATTCCAAAATATATATAGTTTGAGTTGTGATCAATACTGAGATATGTATACACTGGGTCGTGGATTGATTCAAGATAATATATATCGATTTTTTTTCTGTACATTTAACTGTGGACAACTAGTTGTAGGTTACTAACGAGGACAGCTGACTTAATAAACTTAAAACATCAAAATGTATTAAAAGTGTTGTAAATATATTTTGAACATACTTTGATATATATGTACATATTTGTTATAGGTTCGTGAATCGACCAGTGGCCAAGTCTTACTTCTCGACGAAGTAAAAAATCTGTGAAAGTGAGTTATAGTCCCACTTTTAAAATCTAATATTTTTGGGATGAGAATACATGCAAGTTTTATAAATGATTTACAAAATAGACACAAGTATGTGAAACTACATTCTATGGTTGAATTATCGAAATCGAATATGCCCCTTTTTATTAAGTCTGGTAATCTAAGAATTAGGAAACAGACAACCTAATTGACGCGAATCCTAAAGATAGATCTATCGGGCCCAACAAGCCCCATCCAAAGTACCGGATGCTTTAGTAGTTCGAAATTTATATCATGTTCGAAGGAGGATCCCGGAATGATGGGGATATTCTTGTATATGCATCTTGTTAATGTCGGTTACCAGGTGTTCACCATATGAATGATTTTTATCTCTATGTATGAGATGTATATTGAAATATGAAATCTTGTTGTCTATTGTTACGATTTAATATATATATAGGTTAAACCTATAACTCACCAACATTTTTGTTGACGTTTTAAGCATGTTTATTCTCAGGTGATTATTAAGAACTTCCGTTGTCGCATACTTAAATAAGGACGAGATATGGAGTCCATGCTTGTATGATATTGTGTAAAAACTGCATTCAAGAAACTTATTTCGTTGTAACATATTTGTATTGTAAACCATTATGTAATGGTCGTGTGTAAACAGGATATTTTAGATTATCATTATTTGATAATCTACGTAAAGCTTTTTAAATCTTTATTGATGACATAAAGGTTATGGTTTGTTTTAAAATGAATGCAGTCTTTGAAAAACGTCTCATATAGAGGTCAAAACCTCGCAACGAAATCAATTAATATGGAACGTTTTTAATTAATAAGAATGGGACATTTCAAGTTATACTGATGTCTTCCAGCATGTAGATGAGGTGGAAATGAATAACCAGGCTAGGCATCATCAGTATGAGCAGTGGAGAACCGCGGATGAGTATGAGCACTCCAGGCGACGCCAACATGATAGCTGGCAAGTTCATCAGCACTAAATCATGAGCCAGCTATCATATCAGGTACCACATAACTACATTCTGACTCGGCCTGCTTTTTATCCACTACATCAGCCTGACATGCGACCACCCTTTGACCTGTACGACCCCAATTAAGCCTACCAGGACACCTATCACCAACCATGGAACCCGAGCGATGATATGAACTGGAATCCCTATCCAAATCAATAGTGTTCCATTGGTGATTTCTTATCTTTTATTATTTTTATCTATTTATGTTAAACATTTAACATTTTGATACTTTTGATGTCAAAGTAGAGGGGTATAAAATACTATTAAATTTTACAAGGAAATACTATTAAATACGATACAATTTTACACAAGATATTTATTTATTTATTGAATGGATATACTTAAACCTTGCTACAACACTTATAGGCAGTGTACCTAATCGTACAGTAGTGTAATTTTTAGTAAGTCCGGTTCGGTCCACAGGGAATCTTTTAAACAAAGCTTAACGCTATATTAGTTTTATTTTATAAAAATACAAATATATATAAGTAATATTATTATTATAAAGGTGGATTTTTACCGTTTAATGACCGGTTTGTCGATTTTAAAACTTTAGTCGCAGTTAAAACCAAATGTAAAATATTAAATAAATAAAAGACTTAATTTAAAGTGTAAAGTAAATAACTATAATGAAATTGCGAATAATAAAAGTGTGATAAAATAAACTTGCGATAATTAAAAAGTACGATAATTAAAAGTGCAATTAAATACAATAACAATAAATAAAAATGCGATAATTAGAAGTGCAATTAAATATAAAATAAAGGAAATTAAATATGAAATAAAAGAATTATGCTTATTTAAACTTCCGTAATCATGATGCTTGACGTGTTGATTTTAGTTTTATGCCCATGGGTTAATTGTCCTTTGTCCTGGATTATTTAATATGTCCATACGGATTTGTCCATAATAGTCCATCAGTCATAAATATAAAGAGCGAAAGCCTTCGTCAAATTATTCTTATTCCCGAAGTCAAATATTCCAACTAATTGGGGATTCGAATTGTAACAAGGTTTTAATACTTTGTTTAATGAATACACCAGGTTATCGACTGCGTGTAAACCAAGGTTTTACTACTTTGTTAACAATTACACCAATTACCCTTGAATGTAATTCACCCCTGTTTCAACAAGTCTATTAACTATTAATCCAGTTTCGTATCTGGTAAAATGAATAATTATTGGTATTTATAGATATCCCGCCCACCGTACCCAGTCAAGCGTATGTGGTTATATATAAATACGTCGAATTATAAGTTTGTATATTAAATTAACAAGGTATTGTTTAGTTAATATAAAACCCATTAATAACCCATAGTCTAATTTCCACAAGTGTCGTTCTTTTATCCAAACCCCAATTATGGTACAAAGCCCAATTACCCAATTTTAGTAATTAGCCCAACATCATGATTACTTCGGATTTAAATAAGCATAATAATAACTTAGCTACGAGACATTAAATTAAAAAGGTTGAACATAACTTACAATGATTAAAAATAACGTAGCGTTACACGGACAGAATTTCGACTTAAACCCTTACAACTTTCGCTAACATACACTTATTATTAGGATTAAAATTAAAATTAAAATTAAAATATAAATTATAAATATAAATATTACGTATATAGATAGAGAGATTGATATTTTTAGATGATAAATTGATCAGAATTCGTTGGGCTTTATAGGGAGTTTCAGTTTTTGGGGCTCCGCGACTCGCGGCTCTTTTCTTCTTCAAACTCCGCGAGTCGCGGAGATCGTTTTCACAGCTCACCCACATTTGGCTCTTTGTTTGCCGACGATTTATTTTATAAATATAATATATATATATATATATAATTAATATAATTAATTATATATTATATTATATTTATATACATAGTTAACTTGTAATTTTTAGTCCGTTGCGTCGAGCGTTGAGAGTTGACTCTGGTCCCGGTTCCGAATTTTCGAACGTCCTTGCGTACAATTTAATATCTTGTACTTTGCGTTTTGAATCTTGTACTCTTGTAATTTCGAGACGTTTCTTATCAATAATTGGAACCTCTTTGATTGTCTTTTGTACTTTTGAGCTTTTTGGTCGTTTGCGTCTTCAATTCATCGAATCTGTCTTTTGTCTTCACCTTTTATTATTTAAACGAATATCACTTGTAAATAGAACAATTGCAACTAAAAGCTTGTCTTTCTTGAGGAATAATGCTATGAAATATATGTTCGTTTTTAGCATTATCAAATATTCCCACACTTGAGCGTTGCTTGTCCTCAAGTAATATCGTCTTGAAATACTAGAATCACTTCTTTATTCTTCACACTTTGTACATGAGTGATTTCTATACGGCGGTATAAACAATGGTAGTAATGATATGGTTTACAGTCCCACATGACTATAAAAATTTAGATCCATTAAGGAAATTGGATCTTTATGAAAACATTTGATCTTTTGAAAATTAAATCTAGTTTTTACCCTAGATAAGTTTTCCGGAATAACCCTTGGTGGGTTTCAGATTTGAAAATTTTAGCTCAACACTTGCGGTTTTGTGTCACCCACTTGCTAACCTTGTATTAGGAAAGCAACACGTCCAGTTTACTTGTCCCGTATATTACCTTTCGGTAAACTACCGTCCGGTTGTAAAGGAAAGCGTTGAACAAGCAACTGTTAAGGCAATGTCCCCTGACATGCTTTTAATTAAGGTCTATAACGTGTCAGACACAATTACTATCCTTGGTAGGAGCAATAGTAAGGCTCACCCTTATAATTTGTAGGTTTGGTACAAGGTCCTGTCTTTGACCATGCTATGCAACCACCGTTCTTACGGTTGACACCCGATTTGGTTCAGGTGACCTAATGAATTCCAGGTGAATTCCTAGGATTTTACGTTCAATGGTAATGAACGCATTGAAAATAGGTTTTTAGAAAACAAATCGGTTTGTAATTTTGATCAAAATATTTTCTCGTTCAGGCTCGAGTTTAGATATCATTGAATTCCATGAGTTTGTAATTCTCAATCTTTAAGGTCAATCTCAAGGATTGAGTAATATCATGCTTAAAAGCTGATTTTTGATCTTTTAAGGAGATTATCCTTTCTGGGGATCTGATTCATTAGTCTTATCCAGCTAATTTGCATGGTGCCCCCCATTTTACGAGATAAATCCTTCTCATGGTTAGGATAAATCTGACCACTTGGCGACCCTGTTTAATGCTGAGGTCCGTGGATTTCCTGCTGATTTTAGTGATGACTTTTCTAGGTTTTTCGTCAACCTACAGCTGGTCTGGACGACAACTTCCTTACCTAAATGAAGAAGCGCGTTTCTTTTTCGGAAGACTTTACTTCCTTTTAATGATGGAATTGATTCATCGTGTAGATCCATCTTTCTTACAGTAAATCAGGTAAAAAAAATTAGTTTAGTCCAAAGCAAAAGTATTTTCAGTTATTTGTACAAAAATATGTGACATATGTTTTGAATAACTTGGAGAATTTTCCCACACTTGGCTTTTATTTTCCTTTTTATTGTCCTCTATTCCATTTCAAATGAATTTTAACATTTTGGTTTGTTTCTCAATTTATGTCCTTTTTGAGGTAACAATAATTTCGGTGTTAAAATCTAGTTTTATCATTCATAAATATGTATAAACATGATTTTGAGTTCATTTAATTGAAAATTTTGAAAAATTTTACTAGAATTGGGTAGTCAGTATATAAGACTAGGGCTGTTCTTTATTATCAGAGAGCACTAGATTCTAATACAACTACTACTTTACTAGTATTTCTAATGGTAACCAAGTGTATAAATTAAAAATTTTAAAATCCGAAAGAATTTAACCCCTTCCCACACTTAAGATCTTGCAATGCCCTCATTTGCAAGAAATCAATAACAATTTAAAATATTGAGGGTGATTTGTGTGAAAATGATTAAATTTTACCAAAATTTCCAAACATATTTGTGTTTGTTTGCTGAATGATAAATGGTGCACATCATTTGTTCATTCCGTCTTGTTGTTATGTCACATATATTTTGCATCTTGTCGTCAAAATTAGTTGCTTTTGCTGAACTTAATGCCAGTCTTTGAAAATGCGTTGTTTTACCCTGTTGTGTACATAAGATAAACTGCATACATATATACATATTTTTAAAGTTTGGTATATTACCCCACATTCAAAAATTATTAAAATCTAAGAATAAAAGTTAGAAAATTATAAAAACTATTACAATATTAAATAAGTATTAAACGTATCAACATTACAAATTACAAAATAAATAAAACTAAGTAGACTAGGGATGATACTGATACCAGTAGGGGTTTCATGCATAACCATAGGTGCTATAAAATGCTTCGGCTGGGTTATACGTAGGATACGGTGGTTGAATCTCTATAGACCAGGGAGGGAATATGGGCTTTGTAGTAGGAATATAGTTTCTACCTATATGTTGGCAATAAGCTATGATTTGGTTTTGATGAACTTGCCAATCTTCAAATGCTCTATGTCTAGCATTTTCGTACTCCTGTAAAGCTATAAACCTTTGCATTTCTTGCATTTCATTTCCCCCTCCTACATTACCTTGCTGTTGCTTTCTCTCAACCTGTGGATGTCTACCATGGTATTGTACTGCGGCGTTATTTCGCCTCTTCAAAACTTTCGCACCATGGTATACATTTAAACCTATTGTATCGCGGGGTTCTGGTTCTTCGACTAATAATCCCCCCCGACTTATATCCACACCGAGATATTCAGCAATCAAAGTAATAAATATACCACCTCCAATTATGCTATGCGGTCTCATCCCCCTAACCATACCTGATAAATAATAACCCACACAATAAGGTATACTTACAGCGCTTTGTGGGTCTCGAATACACATGTGGTAAAACAAATCCTGTTCATTTACCTTTTCCTTGTTCTTACCTCTTTGTGTAATCGAATTAGCTAAAAACCTATGAATTACTCTTAATTCAGCTCTATCTATATCCAAATAAGAGTAATTTCCTCCTTTGAATTGGTGATGGCTAGTCATTTGACTCCATACACCATGCGTATCAAAATTTTCGTCTATCTTCCTACCGTTCAATATCAACCCTCTATAATCGGCAGATGCTAACTCCTCAGGCGTATATATACGTAAAGCCTGAGCCATGTCTAGTAAAGACATGTGGCGCATCGAACCTCCTAACAAAAATCTAATAAAAGATCGATCGGTTAAACTAGCTACCCGATCATTTAATTCTATACTACACAACAATTCTTCACACCATACTTTATATACAGGTCTACGCATGGTGAATAAACCTACCCAGTCGTTAAAAGTAGAATTGCCATACCTCTGTGCAAGTAATTCCCTAATTGGCCCGGCCAATTCTACAGCTTCTAATGGTCCCCATTCTATGACCCTAGGTACCTCAACAACTTTAGAATGAAGAGTATGCAAACCCCTTTGGTATTTTGGATAATCTATCCAAAGTCTGTCAAATCTCAGGTTCGGGTGCAAATCTTCCAAGTGCATATCAGAAAATGTCATGACTGGATGAGGTATATCTTGTTTGTAGTAGTTATCCACCTCCTGTTGTTCCGCATTCTCAGCAGGAGCATTGCGAGCTTGGGATGAAGATTCACCCCTTTCAGTCTGCAAAACACATCAAACACAATTTTTGTGCATCCAAATATGCATTAGTGTCAGCAAAATCATCAATCAAAATAATTACAATGACATGATCAATTTATATCAAACTTAAGCTCATTTTCATATTTTCATCAAATCTACACTTTTTCAAATAAGCATATACGAAAATGTTCGCCAAGTTCATAAGCATTCAACTCAAATAACATGTCAAAATAATCATTACTAGCAATTAAACAAGTTTCAAATGGCATTATCTCTCAAAAATCAAGTTCATGAATTTTAGACTTGAAAAAGTCCACTTTAATTCCCAAAATTATGTTTAGGCTCAAAGTTTGGATCATTTAACTACCTAAACATGTTACACTACTTAATTTAGCAGCAATTCATTACAAAAATCGGCCATAACCTGTTTATATCAAAAAGCCCCAAATTTGCTCAAGAACACAAACTCTAGATTACTCAAAATTTGAAGTTTAAGGCTTCTAATCATGTTAAATAGCATCAATCTAGGTTATACAAGCGTAATACATAAACAATTTAAGCATAATTACACTAAAAAGCATCAAAATCAAATTGGGGAAAAAATTGCTCAAGAACACTAATTTTCGGATTAAATGGTGTTTAGGTGTATAAATTTACCGTTTTTCTTGAGTAATTCCTTGATAGCATCCTTCTTAACATGATTTTAGTAAAAGATTTGATGATTAACGGTTAAAAATTGTGATTTTGGGGGTGTTTTCTCGGGTTTTTGCGCAGTATTTTCGGGTTTTATTTGTGTTGTGGTGTGCAAATGAACTGCTCTTTACATTTTTATTTTTTTCTGGGTTTTGGTCCCTCCGCGAGTCGCGGTGTTTGAACCTTCAAACTCCGCGAGTCGCGGAGTTTGTATTTTTTTTTTTTTTTAACATCTTATACTAATTAAAACAATTAAGTAATTAATTTTAAAATTTTGTTTCCCTTGTTATTTAGGACGAGGTCGTTTCGGATCGATGTCCTAGTCCGTCCTTCGACAAAATTTTAAAATTTGTCTTTTTGTAGCGATTATTTTAAAAGCTAAGATTTTTGGGGTTTTTTAATGTTTTTGGCATACTTTAATTCAATAAGATTAAAAATAATGATAATAAAAGTTCTCGTCCCTCCCCTGGGTAAAGCAATTTCGGTTCAAAGACCTAGTCTTCAACTTACGACGAATTTTAAAAATCATATTTTTAACTTAATGAGATAAAGTAAATTTTTGTTTTTAAATTCACACAACTTAAATATAAAATTCAAAATTAATATTAAAAATTCACTCCAAACTTAAAATTTGAAATGCATAAAATTAAAAATTCATATTTTAAAAATTAAAAATTCACACCAAACTTAATTTAAAAATTCATATTATAAATTCACACCAAACTTATATTAATTTTTCAAATATTTACAATTTTAAATATATTGTTTTTATAAAGTTTACAATATTAATTTAAGATTTATATATTAATTTTAAAAACATGGTAAAAATAAAATTAAAAATCTTTTTGGCTTTTTATCCCACTTTAATCAATCAAATATTATCAAAAATATGCGCCCCTCTTTTCGTTAAAGTAATTTCGGTTCCATGACCTAATTTAACTCATGACGAATTTTTGAAATATTTTGGGTTGATTGATTAAAGATATTTATACCTTAAGAATAAACGTTAAATTTTGCAGTGATGTAATAAATTTTTGAATGATAGCAATAATTTCGGTCGCCAAACCTAATTTTATTCAATATCAATTTAATACTTTATAGCTAACAAATTAGCGTTTATTATCAAAAGGTTAAAAATAAAAATAAAAAAATAAAAAATGTACAAACATACCTGTGAAATAGATTTCTTAGTTATATGATCTATCCCATTCATAAGATAGTCGGTTTAATTGGTTTTCCATGGCTACATAGGCGTAACCTCGAGCATTCAGTGTTTTTTCTTCTAAACATATGAACGGTCCGTCTCTGCATAAAGTAACAAATTCGGTGTTTGAATAGGTTTGATTATTTGAACATTTACCTCCATGTGACCATTTTCCGCATTTGTGACATCTTTCTAGGTGTCGTGCTCTTCTTTTCGCTGCGGATTTTGATTTTCCTTTACCAAATTGTAACTTGTTATCTTCGCATCTGGATTCTTTTCTAACTCCGTCCAATCTTTCTCTGATTACTGATACTATTTCACTCGGAAGTGTGTCATTATTACGTTTAGTGATCAAAGCGTGTAGCATTAGACCATGGTTTAGTTCACAGGCAGTCTTCATTTCCTAAAAAAATAAAAATTCAGAATGGGGGGAGAAGACTAGTTCTTTAGGGTCTGCTAGGGAAAGACCGTTCGGGTTCCATTTTCGAGAACTACACGAAAACAGACAATCTAACTCTAACAGAAATACATAAACCCCCTATACTTAGTTGAAATTGTGATTAACATTATTTTCAATTGAATCTTCAACAACTTGTATATCTTTGACTTTTACTTCAATCCATTTGTTGATTTCCTCCGTAACTTTCACAAATTCAACTAACATTGCCTTTTCTTTTGACGATAAATTGGATATTAATCGGTTATATAACTTAAAGTTTCCTTTAATCTTAGCATCGTGAATCCGTTTATAAAGTTTCTTCGTTGAACTGTTAAAAATGGGTTCATCTAATTTCGTATCATCAACGGCATTCTTTGTGATTGGATCATCATTAAGTGTTTCTTCATCCTCCCCACACTTATGCGTTTTTATTGGTCTAACAGTTTTGATTTGTGGAGATCTAAACTTTCGGTTCACAAAGGTGATCGATGTATCACCATCCCTAAGTGTCATTCTACCTTCTCTTACATCAATGAATGCCTCGGTGGTTGCTAAAAATGGGCGACCTAGAATTAGAGGAATATCAAGGTTTTCCTCCATATTAATCACTATGAAGTTTGCAACAAAGGTCAAACTTCCCACGTTAACAAGTAAATTATTTGCTATTCCAACCGGGTGTTTAATGGTTTGGTCAAATGATTGAACACCTATTTTGGTTGGTTTTAATTTACCCATGCCTAATCTTTTGTATAAGGAAAGAGGCATAATATTTGCACTTGCTCCTAAATCCGCGAGTCCATTATATACAGCACCATCATTAAGTAAGCAAGAAATGATAAATTCACCCGGGTCTCCTGCTTTAGTAAGTCGAGTTGGTTTGTAAACCTTTTTCGGGTGTTCTTTCCTTGGTTCTTTCATTTCTATTTGAATTTATTGTTCACATTTTTATTCGTTTCTTGGAATGGGAGGTTTGTATAGGAATTCTTCTTCATCACTCAAATTTGAATCCTCCCTATATTCCAATTTTGATTTTTCATATGTTGTTGATAATATATTTATGTTTTCATTTTGAAGGTTTTCTTGGGTGGTGAAATTATGATTAACTTCATTGTCAACTTCCATCTGACCATGTATGTAATGTTTAACTCTGTGACCATTAACTTTAAATTCAATCCCATTTGAATTTATTAATTCTATCGTTCCGTATGGGAAAACTCTTTTGACTATGAATGGTCCAGACCATCTTGATTTCAATTTTCCAGGAAATAGCTTAAATCGTGAATTGAAAAGAAGAACTCTGTCTCCTTCTTTAAATTCTTTTGAACTTCTGATTCTTTTATCATGCCATTTCTTCGTTTTTTCTTTATAGATTAATGAATTTTCATATGCTTCATGTCTTAACTCTTCTAATTTGTTTAGTTGACTTAATCGTAGACGTCCAGCTTCATGTATATCAAGATTACATGTCTTCAAAGCCCAAAATGCTTTGTGTTCAATTTCTACTGGAAGATGACATGCTTTTCCATAAACAAGTCTAAAAGGTGTGGTTCCAATTGGAGTTTTGTAGGCTGTTCTAAAAGCCCAGAGTGCATCCTCCAATTTAATGGACCATTCCTTCGGATTTGATCTTACGGTTTTCTCTAGAATACATTTTAAAGCTCGGTTGGTATTTTCAACTTGTCCACTTGTTTGTGGATGATATGCGGTGGAGATTTTATGAGTTACTCCATATCTTTTAAGAACTTTCTCAAGTTGATTATTACAGAAATGAGTACCCCGATCACTTATTAAAGCTTTCGGTGTTCCAAACCTTGCAAAAAGACGTTTTAAAAAGTTGACTACAACTCATGCATCGTTAGTTGGGAGAGCTTGTGCTTCCGCCCATTTAGATACATAATCAATGGCTACGAGTATATATAGATTATTATGAGATTTTGGAAATGGACCCATAAAGTCAATACCCCAAATGTCAAATACTTCACATACTTGTATGACATTTTGTGGCATTTCATCACGTTGACTTATTTTTTCGGCCCTTTGACAAGCATCACAGGATTTGCAAAGAAGGTGTGCGTCTTTGTAAATTATAGGCCAATAGAATCCAGCATCATAAACTTTTCTTGCTGTTAGTTGAGGCCCATAATGCCCTCCTGTTGGTCCTGTGTGACAATGGTTTAATATTTTACTGGCTTCATCTCCGAATACACATCGGCGTATTATTCCATTTGGACAACTTTTAAACAAATGTGGATCTTCCCAAAAATAGTGTTTTATATCACTGAAGAATTTCTTTCGTTTTTGGTACGATAATCCTTTTTCAAGGAATCCACATACTAAATAGTTTGCATAGTCTGCAAACCATGGGATTTAATTATAATCTATCTTCAATAGATATTCATCAGGAAAGTTGTCTTATATGGCCGATTCATTTAGAACTTCTAATTCGGGATTTTCAAGACGAGAAAGATGATCAGCGGCGAGATTTTCTGCTCCTTTTTTATCTCGGATTTCAATATCAAACTCTTGTAAGAGTAAGATCCAACGGATTAATCTTGGTTTAGCATCTTGTTTTGAAAATAGGTATCTAAGAGCAGAATGGTCGGTATAGACCACCGTTTTTGCTTGAACGAGATATGATCGAAATTTGTCAAAAGCAAAGACAATAGCAAGGAGTTCTTTTTCAGTAGTTGTATAGTTCGTTTGTGCTCCTTGTAACGTCTTACTAGCATAATATATAGGTTGAAATCGTTTTTCAATCCTTTGTTCTAAAACGGCTCCCATTGCAAAATCACTTGCATCGCACATTAGTTCAAATGGTAGATTCCAATTTGGTGTTATCATGATCGGCGCATTAGTGAGTTTCTCTTTAAGAATATTAAAAGATTTGATACACTCATCTGAAAAGATGAATGGAGCATCCTTTTCTAGGAGTTTATTCATAGGAGTGGCAATTTTAGAAAAATCTTTTATGAAACGTCGGTAAAAACCGGCATGCCCTAGAAAACTCCTAACTCCTCTAACATTGGTGGGATGTGGAAGTTTAGCAATTACATCTACTTTAGCTCTATCCACTTCAATTCCTTCTTTTGAAATTTTATGACCAAGAGCGATGCCTTCTTTAACCATAAAATGGCATTTCTCCCAATTAAGTACTAGATTTGATTGTTCGCATCTAATAAGCATTCGTTCAAGATTAGCTAGACATGTTTCAAATGTATCACCGAAGACTGAAAAGTCATCCATGAAAACTTCCATGCATTCTTCTATCATGTCGTGAAAAATCGCCATCATACACCTTTGAAAGGTTGCAGGGGCGTTGCAAAGTCCAAATGGCATGCGTTTGTAAGCAAAAGTACCATAAGGGCACGTGAATGTGGTTTTCTCTTGATCTTCGGGTGCTATTGGAATTTGAAAATATCCGGAAAATCCATCTAGAAAACAATAGTAACTATTTCCGGCTAATCTTTCCAACATTTGATCTATGAAAGGTAAGGGAAAGTGATCTTTTCTGGTGGCGTCATTTAATTTTCTATAATCAATACACACACGCCATCCTGTTACAGTCCTAGTAGGAATAAGCTCATTTTTCTCATTTGTAATGACAGTCATGCCACCCTTCTTAGGCACGCATTGAACTGGGCTTACCCATGAACTATCAGAAATTGGATAAATTAGACCTGCGTCTAGCAGTTTAATAATTTCTTTCTTAACTACATCTTGCATATTAGGATTTAGTCTTCGTTGGCATTGCACATACGTTTTATGACCTTCTTCCATAAGGATTTTATGTGTGCAATACGAAGGACTTATTCCTTTAATATCATGAATCTTCCATGCAATGGCTGGTTTATGAGCTTTCAACACAGAAATGAGTTGTGATTTCTCATTTTCAGTAAGAGAAGACGATATTATTACAGGTAATTCAGATTCACCATGTAAATAAGCGTATTCCAAATGGTTTGGAAGTGGCTTTAACTCTAATTTCGGTGGTTCTTCTATCGATGATTTATATCGATATCTGTCTTCTTCTTTTAGCATTTGAATTTCTTCTGTTGTTGGTTCATATCCATTAGCTATAAGTGTAGCTAACATTTCAACTTCATCAATTGGTTCATTACCTTCTCCTAAAGAACATTCTCCTGTTCCTTGTAATTCTGGAAATTCTTCTAATAATTCTGCATGTGCATCTATAGTTTGAATATAATAACATGTATCATCTGCAGATTGTGGTTGTTGCATTGCTTTATCAACTGAAAAGGTAACACTCTCGTCCTCTATACTTAGGGTCAATTTCTTACCGAACACGTCTATCATTGCTTTAGCCATGTTTAAGAATGGTCTTCCTAATATGAGAGGAACTTGAGAATCTTCTTCCATGTCCAAAACAACAAAATCTACTGGAAATACTAAAGTACCAACTTTAACTAGCATGTTCTCCATTATCCCTCTAGGATATTTTATTGATCGATCGGCTAGTTGTATACTTATTCTAGTTGGTTTCAATTCTCCAAGGTCTAGTTTAGCGTATAGTGAATATGGCATTAGATTTATACTAGCACCTAAGTCTGCCAATGCTTCTATTGAACTAAAACTACCCAGAAAACATGGAATTGTGAAACTTCCTGGATCAGATAGTTTTTCTGGTATCTTATTCAACAGCACTGCTGAACAATTAGCATTCATAGTAACGGCCGAGAGTTCTTCCATTTTCTTTCTATTCGTGATCAGATCTTTCAAGAATTTAGCATATCTAGGCATTCCTGAAATCACATCAATGAAAGGAAGATTTACATTTATCTGTTTAAACATATCCAAGAATTTGGATTGCTCGGCTTCAAGTTTCTCTTTCTTCATTTTACTCGGGTAAGGAAGTGGTGGTTGGTATGGTTTAACATAAGGTTTATCCTTAACTTTGTTATCTTCATTAACCTTTTCAACTACCGCTTCTTTTTCCTTATCTTGATTAGGTTGTGGTTCTTGTGGAGTAGGAATAGCTTCATCAGAAGTTACAGGTATTTCAGGTGGTTTAAGTGTTGTACCACTTCTTGTGGTAATGGCTTTAGCTATTTCATTCCGGGGGTTAGCATTTGTATCACTAGGTAAACTTCCCGATTTTCTTTCACCTATTAACCTTGCTAGGTTACTTACTTCTTGTTCCAGATTTTGAATAGAAGCTTGTTGATTTCTAAATGCTTGAGCATTTTGTTCATTAGTTTGTTTCTGAGATGTGAAAAACTGCGTTTGAGTTTCAACTAGCTTCGTCATCATATCTTCTAAATTCGGCTTTTTATCATCGGTTTGTTGTGGGCGTTTGTTTTGAAAATTAGGTCTTTGCTGATTGTAATTATTATTGGATACTTGTTGATTGCTAGGACCTTGTTGGTTGTTGTATGGAATATTTCGGTTATAATTCTGGTTTTGATTGTAAATCGGTCTTGGCGGTTGATAATTATTCTGATAATTATTTCCATGCCTTTGGTTTATGTATGAAATATTCTCTCTTTGTTCCATTGTTAATTCAATACTGAGACAATCTTTTGTCAAATGTGGTCCTCCACACTGCTCACAACTAATTCGTATTGAGTGAATATCTTTAGTCATCTTTTCCATTCGTCTCTCCACATCATCTATCTTTGCGGAAATGGAATCTAAGTCATGGCTAGAATCGGCTCTAGCTGCTTTAGATGATCTAACGATATCTTTTTCTTGGTGCCACTCATGTGAGTGGGAAGCAGTGTTATCAATAATTTTGTAAGCATCAGTTTCGGTTTTCTTCATAATAGAACCACCAGCTGCTATATCTATGTCTTTCCTTGTAGTGATGCCGCATCCTTGGTAGAATATTTGTACTATTTGACAGGTGTCTAAACCATGTTGCGGACATCCTCTTAACAACTTTCCAAATCTAGTCCACGCCTCATATAGAGTTTCATTCTTCTGTGTTTATGTAATAATTTCTCCTTGAAGTCTTACGGCTTTAGATGCAGGAAAGAATTGTTTAAGAAAATTTTCAACTAAAACGTCCCATGTATCAATCGCCCCTTCAGGTAACGATTCCAACCAATCTTTGGCTTATCCCTTTAAAGTCCAGGGAAATAACATGAGATATATCTGTTCATCCTCCACTTCTCGGATTTTAAATAGTGTGCAGATCCTATTAAAGGTACGAAGATGTTCATTTGGATCTTCCTTCGGCGCACCACTAAATTGGCATTGATTAGTCACCATGTGTAGAATTTGTCCTTTGATTTCATAATCTGGCGCATTAATGTCTGGATGAGTAATTGCGTGACCTTGGCCAGTGCGTTTAGCTCTCATTCGGTCTTCCATACTTAATGGTTCTGTTACTTCCATAATTGAATTTGTTGAATCGGAATCACTAGAGGATTCTGATTTAATGATTCGTTCCTCAACAATCTCTGTTTGAATGATTGGTGGTTCCGGAGGAAAATTTAATGGTTCAGGATCTACGAATCGTCCCTGAATATTCTCCGGATTCTCAATTGTGAGGTCGGGTTCAAAAAATGGATTATCGGAAATTTGAACTGGAGTACTTGGTCGACTGGATGACGATTCTAAAGAAAAATCAACGGCGGTAATATTTGCTAAATGTCTTGATCTAGTTACAGATGGTGAACGTACAAAAGGTGGTGAACGTCTTGCTCGGTGCATTCACTGAATATCCTATTAGTTTTTAAAAGGAAAGAAAAATTATAATAAGTTATCCAATCAATAGACTTTTCTAATTTTGCCCACGTTTCGAATAGCCAAAAGATGCAGCAGAGGGGCAGGATTCGTTTGGTCTTAATATAATTGAGGACTGTTTGGCTCCAATAACCCGGTCCACGTACAAATCCAACTATTACTACGAACCAGAAAATTTTGATGTCTATCAATTTAACCACTTAAAATAAATTTTCGTAATTTTAAGAAATTTAGATAAGAAGTAGAATAAAAATCTATGTCCTAAAAACTAGAATAGCGAGAAATAAGAAAGAAAAAGAGCGTGTCGAAAAAGGTCGAAAAAGAAAAATGGTTGAAAAATAAAAGGTGACGGAAAAATAAAAAAACTTATAAAACTTAAAAACACTTGACTAACCTAACCTTATTACCACAACTAACTTAAAATTATAATCGCAAATTGAGATTACTAATTGGAATGATAATTGATACATAGGTAAAAGTCGTCTAAAAATATTAAAGCTTACAGGAAAAACTAAATCTCAAATGGAAATAACTTAAAAAGAAACTAAAACTTAAAAAGGCGTCGCAAAATTCTAAAGTACCTAAATCTTAGTCTAAAGAAAAAGCACTTAAGGAATTCTACGGCAAAGCCTAAAAATCTAGAAGTAAAAATAACTATGGCAAAAACTAAGTTTAAAACTAAAAACTAGCGAAAAATACAAATATTACGCTAAAACAATTAAAAAAACAAAATATAAAAATATACAAAAAGTTGTAAAATTTACAATTTTTATAAAAATATTATTTTTATATTATTTTATAAAACTATTAATTTTATATATAATAAAAATAATTAAAATTTAAAATATAATTTAATTTAAAAACTTAAACTAATTATATTAATAATTAAGTAATTAGGGTTTATTAATAATAATAATTATAAAATCCGTAATTAATGCGAAATTAGGGTTCTGTCATGTGTGTCAGAGTGTCTCCGCGAGTCGCGGTATTCCAAGCAGCAAACTCCGCGAGTCGCGGGGTTCCAAAATTCAACTCTGGTACAGTTTTTTAATTCGACGTTTTTTTTTTCTTTTTTTTTAAATAAACACAAAATATTTAAATAAAACTTATATTTTTATAAAATAAAAATAAATAAACTTTATAAAACTTAAATATTTAACAAACTCTTAAAAATATTTATATTTTTGTTTTCTTTTTATATTTTCGAATAATTAAAAACGTATTTTTTTTTACAAAAACGTATTTTTATAAAAGTAAACTAAAAATAAAAATCTTTTTTTTTTATATTAGCGTTGCGCTTCCGGCTTTTAAGCGATTCTCCGGCAGCGGCGCCAAAAATACTTGATGTCAAAGCAGATGGGTATAAAATACTATTAAATTTTACAAGGAAATACTATTAAATACGATACAATTTTACACAAGATATTTATTTATTTATTGAATGGATATACTTAAACCTTGCTACAACACTTATAGGCAGTGTACCTAATCGTACAGTAGTGTAGTTTTTAGTAAGTCCGGTTCGGTCCACAGGGAATCTTTTAAACAAAGCTTAACGCTATATTAGTTTTATTTTATAAAAATACAAATATATATATATAAGTAATATTATTATTATAAAGGTGGATTTTTACCGTTTAATGACCGGTTTATCGATTTTAAAACTTTAGTCGCAGTTAAAACCAAATGTAAAATATTAAATAAATAAAAGACTTAATTTAAAGCGTAAAGTAAATAACTATAATGAAATTGCGAATAATAAAAGTGCGATAAAATAAACTTGCGATAATTAAAAAGTACGATAATTAAAAGTGCAATTAAATACAATAACAATAAATAAAAATACGATAATTAGAAGTGCAATTAAATATAAAATAAAGGAAATTAAATATGAAATAAAAGAATTATGCTTATTTAAACTTCCGTAATCATGATGTTTGACGTGTTGATTTTAGTTTTATGCCCATGGGTTAATTGTCCTTTGTCCTGGATTATTTAATATGTCCATACGGATTTGTCCATAATAGTCCATCAGTCATAAATATAAAGAGCGAAAGCCTTCGTCAAATTATTCTTATTCCCAAAGTCAAATATTCCAACTAATTGGGGATTCGAATTGTAACAAGGTTTTAATACTTTGTTTAATGAATACACCAGGTTATCGACTGCGTATAAACCAAGGTTTTACTACTTTGTTAACAATTACACCAATTACCCTTGAATGTAATTCACCCCTGTTTCAACAAGTCTATTAACTATTAATCCAGTTCCGTATCCGGTAAAATGAATAATTATTGGTATTTATAGATATCCCACCCACCGTACCCAGTCAAGCGTATGTGGTTATATATAAATACGTCGAATTATAAGTTTGTATATTAAATTAACAAGGTATTGTTTAGTTAATATAAAACCCATTAATAACCCATAGTCTAATTTCCACAAGTGTCGTTCTTTTATCCAAACCCCAATTATGGTACAAAGCCCAATTACCCAATTTTAGTAATTAGCCCAACATCATGATTACTTCGGATTTAAATAAGCATAATAATAACTTAGCTACGAGACATTAAATTAAAAAGGTTGAACATAACTTACAATGATTAAAAATAGCGTAGCGTTACACGGACAGAATTTCAACTTACACCCTTACAACTTTCGCTAACATACCCTTATTATTAGGATTAAAATTAAAATTAAAATTAAAATATAAATTATAAATATAAATATTACGTATATAGTTAGAGAGATTGATATTTTTAGATGATAAATTGATCAGAATTCGTTGGGATTTATAGGGAGTTTCAGTTTTTGGGGCTCCGCGACTCGCGTCCCTTTTCTTCTTCAAACTCCGCGAGTCGCGGAGATCGTTTTCACAGCTCACCCACATTTGGCTCTTTGTTTGCCGACGATTTATTTTATAAATATAATATATATATAATTAATATAATTAATTATATATTATATTATATTTATATACATAGTTAACTTGTAATTTTTAGTCCGTTGCGTCGAGCATTGAGAGTTGACTCTGGTCCCGGTTCCGGATTTTCGAACGTCCTTGCGTACAATTTAATATCTTGTACTTTGCGTTTTGAATCTTGTACTCTTGTAATTTCGAGACGTTTCTTATCAATAATTGGAACCTCTTTGATTGTCTTTTGTACTTTTGAGCTTTTTGGTCGTTTACGTCTTTAATTCGTCGAATCTATCTTTTGTCTTCACCTTTTATTATTTAAACGAATATCACTTGTAAATAGAACAATTGCAACTAAAAGCTTGTCTTTCTTGAGGAATAATGCTATGAAATATATGTTCGTTTTTAGCATTATCAACTTTTATGTAATGTTTAACATTTTTATTATTTTGTACTAATATTTCATTTTTGTAATTTGAAAGTGGGATATTAAGTCCCATTTCAAAATACCATGCATGTTTATATTTGTATTGTATGTATTTTATCTCATGTACACAACAGGGTAAAACAGCGCATTTTCAAAGACTGGCATTAAGTTCAGCAAAAGCAACTAATTTTGACGACAAGATGCAAAATATATGTGAAATAACAACTGCAGGAATGAACAAATGATGTGCACCATTTATCATTCAAACAAACAACAATATGTTTGGAAACTTTGGTAAAATTTAATCATTTTTCTACGCTAATTACCCTCAATAATTTAAATTATTACTGATTTCTTACAAATGAGGGCATTGCAAGATCTTAAGTGTGAGAAGGGATTAAATTCTTTCGGTTTTAAAAATTTGACTTATACACTTGGGTTAATAGCCACCGTTAAAATACTAGTAAAGCAGTAGTTGTATTAGAATCTAGTGCTCTCTGATACTAAAGAACAGCCCTAGTCTTATATACTGACTACCCACATCTAGTAAAATTTTTAACTTTTTTTTAGCTAAATGAACTCAAAATCATGTTTATACATATTTATGAACGATAAAACTAGGTGTTAACACCGAAATTATTGTTACCTCGGAAAGGACATAAATTGAGAAACAACCCAAAACGCTTGAATTCATTTAAAATGGAATAGAAGAGAATAAAAAGGCAAAGAAAGAAATATAAAAGCCAAGTGTGGGAAAAATTTACCAAGTTATTTAAATCATATATCACATATTTTTGTACAAATAATTGAAGGTACTTTTGTTTTGGACGATTTTAATCAGATTTACCCGATTTCTTATAATATATTTGAAAGAAATGTGCCACTTGATTTAAAAGGAAGTAAAGTCTTCCGAGAAAAAGACACGCGCTTCTTGATTTCGGTCAGGAAGTTGTCGTCCAGACCAGTTGTAGAGTCTACGAAAAACCTTGAAAAGTTTTTCGAAAATCAGCTGGAAATCCACGGACCTCAGCATCAAATAGGGTCGCCATGTAGTCAGAGTTATCCTATCCATGAGAGGATCTGTCTCGTACAATGGGGGGCACAATGCAAATTAGCTTATAAGACTAATGAATCAGATCCCCAGAAAGGATAATCTCCTTAAAAGATCAAAAATCAGCTTTTTAGCCTGATATTACTCAATCCTTGAGGTTGACCTTAAAGATTGAGAATTCAAACTCATGGAATTCAATGATATCTAAACTCGAGCTTGAACGAGAAAATATTTTGATCAAATTACAAATCGATTTGTTTTCTAAAAACCTATTTTCAATGCTTTCATTACCATTGAACGTAAAATCCTAGGAATTCACCTGGAATTCATTAGGTCACCTGAACCAAATTGGGTGTCAACCGTAAGAATGGTGGTTGCATAGCATGGTCGAAGACAGGACCTTGTGCCAGACCAAAAAATTATAGGGTGATTTTTACTATTGCTCCTACAAACGATAGTAATTGCATCCGACACGTTGTGGACCATAATCAAAAGCATGTCATTAGATATTTCCTTAACAGTTGCTTGTTCAACGCTTTCCTGTACAACCGGACGGTAGTTTACCGAAAGGTAATATACGGAGCAAGTATACTGGACGTGTTGCTTTCCTAATACAAGGTTAGCAAGTGGGTGACACAAAACCATAAGTTTTGAGCTAAAATTTTCAAAATCTGAAACCCACAAAACCATTTTGCAAACACCGGTGAAGGGTTATTCTGGAAAACTTATCTAGGGTAAAAGCTAGATTGAAATTTCAAAAGATAAAATGTTTTCATAAAGATCCAATTTCCTAAAGGATCTAAATTTTTATAGTCATGTGGGACTGTAAACCACAACGTTACTATCATTGTTCATACCGCCGTATTAAAATCACTGATGTACAAAGTGTGAAGAATAAAGTGTGGGAATATTTGATAATGCTAAAAACGAACACATATTTCATAGCATTATCCTTCAAGAAAGACAAGCTTTTAGTTGCAATTGTTCTATTTACAAGTGATATTCGTTTAAATATTAAAAGGTGAAGACAAAAGACAGATTCGACGATTTGAAGACGCAAATGACCAAAATGCCAAAAAGTACAAAGTACAATCCAAGTGGTTCAATTTATTGATGAGACACGTCTAAAAGTTACAAGAGTACGAGCCGCGAAACGCAAAGTACAAGATAATAAATCGTACGAAAGGACGTTCGAAAATCCGAAACCGGGACATGAACCAACTATCAACGCGCGACGCAACGGACCTAAAATTACTAGCCAACTATGCACAAGAATATAATATAACATATATATAATTATATAAAATTATATATATTATATTATATAATAAATAAATCAAGAGCCGCCCACGTTTTTGGAAGCAAATGGAGCAGGAAAAGCAGGTCATGCGATTGCATGGCCTGGGTGCCTTATTCCCATGCGATCGCATGGCACCCAGGACCTGGCCACATCTATAAATAGCAGCATATTTCGGACGTTTTATGTACACCTTCAGTAACTGATATTCACTCTCTCAATATATTTATATTTATATTTTATAATTATAATTTTAATATTAAGTAAATAATAATAAGGTTATAGTAGCGAATGTTTTAAGCTTGTAAGTCGAAATTCTGTCCGTGTAACATTACGCGATTAATACTCACTGTAAGTTATGTTCAACCTTTTTAAATTAATGTCTCGTAGCTAAGTTATTATTATGTTTATTTAAGCCGAAGTAATCGTGATGTTGGACTAAATATTAAGACGGGGTTATTGGGCTTTGGACCATAATTGGGGTTTGTACAAAAGACCGACACTTGTGGAAATTGGACTGTGGGCTATTAAAGGGCTTTATATTTATTTAACTGAATGATAGTTCGTTAATTTAATATCGAGATTTACAAATTGAGGTAATTATAAATAACCACATACACTCGATCGGACACGATGGGCGGAATATTTATAAATACGAATAATTGTTCATTTAACCGGACACAGGAATGGATTAATAGTCAATGGACTCATTAAAACAGGGGTGGATTACATACAAGGACACTTGGTGTAATTGTTAATAAAGTATTAAAACCTTTGATTGCACACAGTCGATAACCTGGTGTAATCATTAACAATGTATTAAACCCTTATTACAGTTTAAGTCCCCAATTAGTTGGAATATTTGACTTCGGGTATAAGGGTAATTTGACGAGGACACTCGCACTTTATATTTATGATCGATGGACTGTTATGGACAAAAACCAGATGGACATATCGAATAATCCAGGACAAAGGACAATTAACCCATGGTAATAAATTAAAATCAACACGTCAAACATCGTGATTACGGAAGTTTAAATAAGCATAATTCCTTTAATTTATATCTCATCGTACTTTTATTTATTGTCATTTTATTTATCGTCATTTTATTTATCGTACTTTAAATTATCGCACTTTTAATTATCGCACTTTTATTTATCGTCATTTAATTTACTCTTTAAATTAAGTTGTATTTATATTTAATATTTTACATTAGGTTTTAATTGTGACTTAAGACATAAAATCGACAAACCGGTCACTAAACGGTAAAAACTCTTTTTTATAATAATAATAATAATACTACTTATATATATATATATATATATATATATATATATATATATATATATATATATATATATATTTATACAAATATAGTTTAAAATATATATAGCGTTAAACTCAGCTAGCTCCCTGTGGAACGAACCGGACTTACTAAAAACCATACTACACTACGATTAGGTACACTACCTATAAGTGTTGTAGCAAGGTTTAGGTATATCTATTCTATAAATAAATAAATAACTTGTGTAAATTGTATCGTATTTAATAGTATTTCGTAGTAAAATATAATCTATTTCGTACTACACCTCGCACACATCACCCACCAACAACAATAATAACTTGCTACAAATAACCCATTTCATCTTAAAAATGGGTTTTACAACTAACTAGCTCAAAACCCTAATCTTGAATATCAAACCACAAAGATGAAATTCGGAGTTGAGACTTACCAATACCGCCAAAATGATGCCGTTGACGAGTAGAACAACTTTAACACTTGAGCTTTTGTTCGATTCAAGCTTCTTCTTCTCCGATTAAAGCTCTCTCTCTCTCTCTCTCTTTCTTACTAAAATGACTTCTTCTCTCTAGGGTTTGATGAGAGAGTGAGAGAGATAAGGTTGAGATGAAAATGGAGCCAAGAATCTGCTCCCACTCATTTATCCCGTCTATATGTGAAAGGACCATAATAACCCTCATTTAAACCCTTTAAAAAGGCTAAAAAAATGCATCAGGGGCAATCGGAGCGCCGCTCCAACCTACAGATACTAGCAGTCGAGCAAAAATCAGGATTAGCAACTTGTTTTGACCATAACTTTTCGACCGTAACTCCGTTTTCGATGAATCAAATATCGTTGGAAACGTAATAAGATACTCTTTCCAATGGTAAGTCTTTGAAACATCAACTCAAAATTTATTCGGGGTTGAAAAGTTACGTTACACTCCTTGTAACTCGAACAACATCCTGAATAACGTGTAATAGAAAATGGGGTGTTACAACTCTCCACCACTTAAACTCGATCACGTCCCCGTGATCCTCGTCACTTAACCGACCGGACCCACATTCTATGGTCCTCCAACAAACGTTCCAATCTGACTTCCACCACATTTCTCATTAACCAGAAGGTTAATCCACTAACTAAAACCACACTTGCACGCATTCCGAGCCACGCAATACATGCACCATCCGAAGTCTATAACAATCACCTAGAATACGCGGAATCACCATGTACTCTTCTAACTCCTATAGGTAATTCTTCTCAAAGAGTCACCTTTAACCACTAAATCGTCACCCGCGATTTATTAAAATCCACAAATCCAAGCACTAAAACTTGCTCAATCCCTCACATCGAGAAAACCCAACCAATCTCGTACCGAGATATCAACTCCTAGCGTACCATACGAAATACATCACTAGTAACAACCACATACCAAAATAAAGTCAACACCCAAACCGATGAAGACCGAAATGAAAGCAAATCCTAACGGATAACGCTTACCACTCAACGACCCTTGTAGTGCGCAAACACGGCTAATACGCCACTACCGCAAACTCGTGCGAAAAATACGACTATTGCATCACAATTCACACCAAAACGGCCGAAACAACCCGAGCCTAAACACATATGGAGGATGGTCGAAACAACCCGAACCTTAGTGAAATCTCAACAACCCGAAATTCACCAACCCAATCCATATTTCTCACAAAGAAATGACCGCACAACCCGAGTCATTGTGAATACGCACAAACCGATATTTACTACCTCCACCACATAGTATAACCGAGGATGGCTGTGCAAACCGAGCCTTAGTGAATCCGAACCACCCGACATTCACTACCTCAAACTATGAGTCTGACCAACAGGGACAATCGTAAACCCGATATTCACGTTCCAACTCACAACGCAAGGAATGGTACTCTCATTTCCCGATAATGTCATACTGTGCCGATATAACACTACTCCCAACACAATATCCATTAGTGTACTTAACACCGCGTAACACTAATCCCTAGGTGGTGTCTTATCACCGCGACTAACCCACCCATCACACACGCTCTTTTGGCCTCAATTAATGAGTGGTGTAGCATCGCGCACTGCACACACCATAGTGAATTCTAACGTATTACACTAACCATACGGTCAACCACATCCGAGTCATGGTGATACCGGCTCCGTGGTTCACACCATACGCATTGTCATGATGCTACTGGCTCCGTGGTTCACATCATAACACACCCGCACATGCTATGGCACTACCAGCGCCGTGGTCCATACCATAGCACACAACGTCATCACAATCGAGCAAGAACCACCTATATCGCACATAGGGACAAATCAATAATTCTCTAGAAGAGAATCCAACACGCACATCCCTTAACCGGGGATCTCACCTTGCTCGTCAAACACGTCCATTTATCTCCTAAAGAGATTCACCACATTACCACCTCGGTGATAATTTAAATCCAAAACCATAAGTACAATTTATTCCAAACCGTACTTTTACCACAATCGACCAACGTAGGTCTTAACGCTAGCCTCGAATCTATACGGGCATCGTCGAATATCAACACACTAGAACATCTTCGTGCGAGAGTTCAAACTCCCCCACTTATACTCCGACCCATAACCACTCATCTTTGACTCAGTCAACCGTCGAGTCCGTCTCCGTCTCACCGAGACTCATACAACCAACATGCTAAAGAAAGACAAGATCCATCCATCTTGTATTCCATGATATACACATCACTACAACTTGCACCATCCTTCAGCACACGAAGGATTTTGGATTATCCCTCGCTACTTCAACCGAAGTACTTACCAAACTGTACATGTATCACTCTAGCAATCCCCGAGTTGCTAGTACTTGTAACTTTCACACCGTCACTCAAGCACCTAAGGGTTTCTCACCGGTACCCTAAGTTCAATGTGACCGCAAAGCCATCAGAGTCGAATACCACGCTAGTAGGTATGAAAGAGGCACCTAACGTCGCGTCATGTAGACTCTTTCACCAATATACATCGAGATCAAACACTCGATTTCTCGGGTTCCATCCACCCGATGAACCTCATGGTTCCACCATCCTCAACACAAAAGCGAACACGCGCTTAACAACCGAACACCAAAGCCCACACCCATGGTTTGGTAGAAACATTTCCCAAACACTAAGGAATGCTTGGTTGCACCAAGACTTACGCCCTTCACTCGTCAATCCGAACGCCACCCTAGGGTAATTCCATTAGGAATGTCACCCATAAAAATAATATGCACAACTCAAGGCATTTAACAAACCCAAACTCTTCGGTATACAATAAATAATTAAGGACATTTTTATTAAAACATAACGTACCTTAATGTCTCCTCGCGGCATTCGCCGCCGCCAACTCAGGACAATCCGACTTGCGATGTCCTTCTTTATGACAATAGTAGCACATTCCGTCATCACTTCTCAGCATTGTGCACTCCCATAACTTGTGGCCCCTAACACCACAATTGAAGCATCTAGGTGCACGAGAATCCATTGTGCCTTTCCCCACATTACCCGTACTCGCACTTGCACCCTTATTTTTCTTACTTGGGGCGCCATGCGAATCAACCCTTCTCTTACTTGAAGGTTCACTAATCTTCGATCGCGAATACGATTCGAAACCCCTAGCCACCGCGAATAACTCCGCAAACGACTTCGCTTGACCCCTGCTAATTTTATTCTGCAAGTCATCATTCAGAGTTCGATAGAAATCCCCCATCAATGCCTGATCATTCCCAATATACTCCCAGCAAAAACGAGCCTTCGCCATAAAAGTCGTCTTGAGAGTATTCAAGTCCATAGATCCTTGTCGCAAATTTTGCAACTCATCGCCCAAATCCGAAAAATTGGCTTGCGTCCGGAACTCCTCGAAGAATTCCTTTTTAAAATCGTCCCACTATAACCCCATAAACGCTTCACCACCAACAATATCAATTTTACCGTCCAACCAATCTTTCGCCTACCCCGCAACAAGCTAGTAGCGAGTCGTGTCCTCTTCTCGGGAGGGCATTCAATAGTACGAAAACACCCTACGACATCCGAGATCCATGTTGTGCTTACCAAAGGATCCAATTTCCCGGCATACATCGGGGGTTTAGTCCTCATGAAGCTCTTCGGAATTCGAATACTTCATATCCATTTCTTCTCGTAACGCACCCATTTGCTCTGCCACGGCGGCCGCAACCCTTGTGTTAAACTCATCGTCGCCCGCCTCGATCCCATTTCTCGTCGTCATTCTAAAGAATGCAAAACGATTAGTTCACGAACGTATAAAACCACACGCACAACACCGCCCCATCTTGCTAAACACTCATTGTACATCACTTCTTAGACACGATTTGCACCCGTAATAAGGTTTGCAAGTCCTTATTACGCACACACGCCGTATCAACTTGTTAGTACAACGACCGCCTCGCTCAATGATATAAACCAACACAGCAAAAATTCTACGCGATATAAACACACGCAAGAATTACATCACAACACAAGTCACAATCTTAGTTAGTTCACCTACACGCTAAGGCACTAACCAAGTCCCCGTCTGACCCGTTCACCTACAAGTCCCACAACAAATAAGCACACACAAAAGTCTAAGTCTAGGCACCTATCTCATGTAGCCTAAATCCCTTAGACCATGCTCTAATACCACTTGTAACGACCTAACCCGTTATCCAACCAAAACACGCTTATTAATTTATTTATTTTTCCAAAAATCAGATTTTCAGTCAAATGGAGCGCCGCTCCCATATGGGGCGCGCTGCTCCGATCCCTGCTATCCTAAGTGTCATTTCCACGCAAAAAGATCTCCCGCTTCCAGACACTTTTAGACGAAACGGTTTTCACAACACATTAAAGTAAGTAAAACTAACACGTTTTCATAATAAAACAAGTTTTACGACACTGGGTCCACATCGGCCCATTTTACGAATTTCATACTAAATACACCTTTTCGACCACATGAGTTTAATATAAAATAAAGACCGAGCATGGTGATTTGGGATACGCTACCCAATCCTAATCAATCCAAAAACACGTCTTCTAAAGCAACCTACGCAATCCACTAGTTTCCACGCTTACCCGAGTCACCACCTCCACGCGAATCTATAAAAATGTAAACAACGAGAGGGTAAGCTATGAAAGCTTAGTGAGTATAAACATACTATACACATACATATGCATAAAATGAATACGTACAACCAACACATAAAGTAAACACATACCGCATACCGAGTACAACTAAGCAAGCTATGCATAACATACCACCAAGCCAAATCCGCAAGATTAGCTACAACATATAATAAGTATATATATACGCATATACAACAGTTAACCAAGACACCAAGGTTAACCCCTTAACCTCATACATATGAAGGTTGGCCGAACAACCCGAGCCTTAGTGAATTCGCACAACCCGTGATTAACTTCCTTTACCACTTCAACAAACGAGGTTGACCGAACTACCCGTGCCTTAGTGAATTCGAACTACCCGAGATTCACCACCTCATTACTAAGATGACCGAACTACCTGAGTCATCATGAATCCGTACTACTCGAGATTCATCTCCTCAACATCATCAACAACGATGGGGTTGGCCCGACATGCCAACGTGAATCCATATACGCCAAAGATTTACTACCCCAAGGGTGGTAACTCAAAACGCATAAGCGTACAACATGGACTCAAGCTCCAAGAATCCATTTTCCATCACATGTAGAGTGAATCCGAGCAAGGATCACTCTACCACCCCGCACCCATCCTATGCATACATACGCATATAATATATTTACACTCACCTTATCGCCTTGATGAAGGCATCCAAAGAAGTCCGAAATTGCCAATGGAATGTACCTATCCCATTAATCACATAACAAATAATACAATTAGGGTGGATTTACAAATCAACCCAAATTGACGCTTAGTGCAATTTTGACCCAAATGCACTTCCAAGCACAAACCACGCCCAAACTAACCAATAATCACTAACACAAGTGAGAATGGTCCTAATACACCAATCAAACCCAATCATAGGTGTTAAACACCCATCTTGCCCAAATTGACACATAAACCCTAATTTTGACCCATTTCAAAATTAAGTTTCCAACAACACCCATTTGGGTTCTTTCAACAACATAATCACTAATCATAGTGATTATACTCATAGTGATTATACTAATTTTGAGTATAATCATAGTGATTATACTCAATTTAAAGCCCTAATTATGGCTAAATCATCAATCAACCCAAAACCCACCAACAACAACAATAACTTGCTACAAATAACCCATTTCATCTTCCAAATTGGTTTTACAACTAACTAGCTCAAAACCCTAATCTTGAATATCAAACCACAAAGATGAAATTCGGAGTTGAGACTTACCAATACCACCAAAATGATGTCGTTGACGAGTAGAACAACTTTAACACTTGAGCTTTTGATCGATTCAAGCTTCTTCTTCTCCGATTGAAGCTCTCTCTCACTAAAATGACTTCTTCTCTCTAGAGTTTGATGAGAGAGTGAGAGAGATAAGGTTGAGATGAAAATGGAGCCAAGAATCTGTTCCCACTCATTTATCCCATCCATATGTGAAAGGACCATAATACCCCTCATTTAAACCCTTTAAAAAGGCTGAAAAATGCATCAGGGGCAATCGGAGCGCCGCTCAAAAGGGTGGAGCGCCGCTCCAACCTACAGATACTAGCAGTCGAGCAAAAATCAGGATTAGCAACTTGTTTTGACCATAACTTTTCCACCGTAACTCCATTTTTGATTAATCAAATATCGTTGGAAACGTAATAAGATACGCTTTCCAATGGTAAGGCTTTGAAACATCAACTCAAACTTTATTCGGGGTTGAAAAGTTACGTTAAACACCTTGTAACTCGAACAACATCCCGAATAACGTGTAACAGAAAAACGGGGTGTTACATTTGGAAATTCCGTCTCCCCACGATTTTGAGTGCTGCGAAACTTTCACGACTATTACAGTCGCCATTGTTACTACACAATTGTTCCTTATTACTATTATATCTCTACTACTATCACTACTAAGGACCATTACTATTGCCCACTACTCGTTACCATGCTTCACTACTCTCCTTATACTTAAAGACACTACCGACAGAATTTGACACACTGATGTGAACCGCCAGTTATTCGTTTCCTCGTGAAACACCTTCAGAAGATGCATGACCTTTTGTCTACTACATACGAGTTTTATTCGAGATGACATTACACTTTGTTCATTTTCTTTCTTAATGATTATACTATCTTAAACCTTATGGAGTTATATTGGAATGGAAGTATGAGTTAGTGTAATATAAGGATGCCTAATCAACGTGGTTATATTACGGTAAGTCATACGGAAGTTCTAATGGCTCGTGATGGTGATGATGCCTGATCAACCTTATCACCACCATGCGCCATGTTACATGACTCTTTCAATTTCCTTGTTGCCATCTGAAAACACCGAGACCCTATATATCACACAATTCGAGGCTATACTTTCCTTCATTGTCATATATCTTTATGCTCCTCATAAAGGGTCAACTGTTATTCAACTTCAAAATATACATAACTAAATGTATACTATCTCATTTTTACCTGACTTTAACATTCAACTACAAGATGCTCGAGGTGGCTACATTAAAATGACAACTTCTTCTCTCCTTACGTTCATAGCTTTCGCATGCGAGAATCTCCTTATATCATTCCTCAAAGGAGAGGAACTCTACTAACACTAAACTAGTATTCGCCATAAGATTGAAAATTTTACCAAACTTTTTCGTAAACCATGAAGTCTAGAGACCAAAGTAAAACATTCATGATATCTTTCACGTTTGAAACTCGGAGAAACACTTAGCATAGTAAAACTTATCATTCATCTCTTGAGATACGCTTGGACACAAAACTTCCTTTCATCTAAGATTCCGTAGAAGTCTTGGAACGTAAGCTCAAACAACTCAAACAAAGCACAATTCCTATTGTCAGAATTCGTTGGAACCCTGGTAGAGAACTCAAACTCACGTAATAGCGAGAAGATCAAACGAAACGAAAGTACCAGCATCTAATTTCCCCAAAACGCTGACGGATGGCACTAACCAAAATTTCGGGACAAAATTTTCAATAACGGGTGGGTAATGTAACAACCCGGATTTTTCCGTTAACTTTTTCGTTAAATACTTAACGACCGTTAGTTAAATTCTAGTAATTTATACGCCAGAACTTTTTCTTTGAGAATACTATTCTTAATATGTGCTACATATTACTTGATTTCATACTTTGGTTAGAAGTATGCGAGAAACTTAAAAAAAAACGCAAGAAAAACGTACGGTTAATGAAAACCGGAAAACGTCTTTAAGACAACCAAACGATTGATAATTCACTTTTAATAATTATTTTATATAATTATTATGCTTAAAATATACTTTTAATTTATTACAAGTTTTATAAATTTAAAACACGTAGAATTCGCTAAGACGATCGGTTAACGTTCCAGCTTTCGATTTCGGTTAACGACACTTAGCAATGAATTAAATAATTATTAAGAAAAATAATTATTCCATGTATTTTATAAAAAATAGAATTCTTTTATAATTAAAAGAATTTATTTAATATAGGAATTCGAAGGATTTAACGTTTAGCGATTCGGTTCGCGTTTTCGGTTAACAGCACATAGAAACGAACCATAAGACTTAATATAGCAATTAAACTTGATCTCAAGGGCATTCTTATGTCATCCTAATTCGTAATTATTATTTGTAATAATTTATTTATCATTGTGCTATTTTAAGTACACCGTTCGCAATTTTAATCGTTATCACGTACCGTAAAAGTCACCGAAACTCGCAGGGTTGCATGTAATATTTTAGTGGCCAAAATAGAAACCAAACTTCCGGGAACCCCCTTTTTGTAGCTCAAATTCGTGACCCTCATGGGGAGGGGGTGTTTTGCCAATTTTGAAACATGTAATTAAGATTAGGTTAAAACACTATATGCAGTTAATTTTTTTCTGCCTCTTCTCCCTCTCTTTTTTTTCTGTCGATTAGCAGCCCAAGAAAATCCTCACCATCGCCACCTTCATCATCCCTAATCACCATCATCTTGTTGCATGATCACAAAATTAAACACGTATTCGCGATCTACACGCAAAGCTCTATTTATTCCTACCAACAATTGCTTGATCTAGGGTATAATTTTTCTAACCCTAACTTTAAAAATTCTGATTTCATAAGGTTTCATAGTTTATGTTGGTCAATTGCTCGATTCATGGTGTTTGTATGCTTGTTTAATCGTTAGATTGTTCGTATTGATTGTTTTAATTAAAAGTCGAATTGCTTTGTGATGATTCTGATAAAATTGGTTTAATTATAGTTAATACAATGTATCTAGATGTATTGGTGTCAAAAAACTATTGAGTTTGCTCTTTTGAATCGCTTGATTTCGTTTCCGTATGCTTACGTTATGACCGTTTGAATTATCATTGTGTTTTTATGCTTAATCAGAAAACTGGTATTGATGGGTCACGAATTGGCTTATGTGTTAATTACCATTGGATAGATAATTCAAAAACACTCAGGTTACACTAGGATATCATGTCATTTGCTTGAGTAAAACTCGTGATATGCCTAATCGAATGAAAATGTAGATTTTTCCAGCACATGCATGAAAACAGACTTGTATGCTAAAATGTATTGACTTCTGAGATTAGAGTTTTTCATATATATAATGTACACAAAAAGTAATTCACTTTTCATGTAGATATCATGGTCTAATTTTATCTATATCTTTGGATAATTGCATGCGACGTTGACTAGCTAAACTAGGATCGAATCTGCCACTTGTTCTCTGATTTGTACTCTGTGCAGGGCCGGCCCTAGGGTAGGGCCACAGGGGCGATCGCACCCGGGCATCACATTTTAAGGGGCATCAAATCTGGAGTTCTGAGTTTTTATAAGTGCAGTTGAGGTTTTTTTTTTTTTTTTTTTTTTTTGTAAGTTCAGAGGAGAAATTTCATGGAGGAAGGGAGAGGAAGGAAGAAAAGTCAAAATTTGAAAAGAGAAAAAATCTTTTGTTCCTTGATATTATAAGTTTTTTTTCATTTGTCAGATGTGTTAATTTTATTAAAATCCAATATATCGTACAACATATATAGTGTATTGTACAATCACGTATGGATTTTGAAATTCTAGTCTAGCAATAGAGGTGTCATAATAATGTGAATTCATAAAATACGTTTACTGATTTTTTAATATAATACTCCATAGTACTACTTGATTTTTATATTTTCTTTAATTTAATTATTTCTATAAAAAGTCCTTTTTTGAAAGTCCTATTTTATTGGTGTGTTACAGGCAAATTTTGGTATAGTATAAAAATTTATCTTTTTAAGATGTCAATTTTTGAGAAAATGTTTAAGAATAAAAATGTAAAGTTGATTTTTTTTTTTTTTTGAAGGTACACAATTATTTTGAAACAAAAAAAATTGAATTATAGACACATATTTCGGGATAGATCAAGTAATAGTCTAATAATTTAGACACATGTTACATTACTTGATATTTTCTTTTATAATTTACGCCTTAATTAAATCACGTATGAAAAAGAAAAAGACACTATAAAAATTTTAACTAGACTCGAAGTCATCACTTTTATCGTAGTTTATCTCTTCAAATTGTTACACTAAATTTATTTAAAAAAAAATATTAACGTGAAAATGAGTTATGTAAGTTGATTAGCTTTCGAACACTTGTTTATAAATAGAATAGGGGGCATTATTTGATCGATTCGCCCCGGGCAACAGATGACTCAGGACCGGCCCTGACTCTGTGGTTTGTGTTTTGTGAATTAACATAAATGCTTCTGGAATATGAATTTTTATATGTTATGTGATATATGTTTAGTTTGTTGCAACCTCTGAAACCTTATGCATTGTGCACACTAGGGCCATAGTTTTGGAAATTTCTGAATTGAGCTGAAACAGAACATCCAACTTGAATGAATAAACTGTACCAATTGGCTAAACCAAAGTTGCTCATTTTTGGATATATGATAGTTTGACTTGTCCTTGAACCATGGCCACTGACTTGGTGTTAATTGCATGTCCCTAGCTCCGGTTATAGCCATTACGAGATTGGTGCGCAGTCAGAAACTGATTTAATGAACCATAAATGTACCCTTTCTGAAACCCTACTTGTAGACATCGTATGAGGCCCTGGCCGGACTTTTTGGAATCAATTTTGAGTCTACTTGTGATCTGAAGTTTTCCATGTTTCCATGAATTATGTTTTATGAGATAATATGCGTTGTTTGCAACATGTACATGAACGTTATGCATAACGATAATCTGTGATCGCATATTTGGCAAACTTTGAACTGAAATGTATTAGTTGACCTCGGTTTGACATGTTGACCAATATTTGACATGAACCTACTAATGTTGACTTTAGTTTACTACTTTGACCAAGTTTGACTTTTGGTTTGACTTTGGTTGACTTTGTTTGACTTGCATGAATTAGTTGACCTTTACTTTGAAACGCGTCGAGTCGAGAAATAAGACAACTTACTCTATGAAACCACTATTATAAAAGACTTATATGTTGACCAACCTAAATACGTATACTTAGGTTGCACTTCTCGGTACTAAATAGCACAAGTTATTTGTCTTTCAATCCGAGCTTTATCGAAGGTGAGTCTACAGTCCCGCTTTTTACATGTTTTCAGGGATGAGAATACACGCTGTTGTACTTACATTTTAAAATGCTTTTATGTTGACACGAGTACTTATTATACATATTGAGTTCACAAAGCCCCTAGCTTGAATACTTTTATTACCTTCGGGTAAGCACAATTTAGATGGACGGATCCGTTAGGTTAGACAAACCTCGCCCAAACAATATTAACCGTGGCACATTTACTTTGAATATTAGATACACTCGAACAAGTGTATAACATTTTTATGGGGTAAAGGGAGTGTAGTGGTTTCTATACTCTGGTCATTGCTAGTATTCAGGTGCTCATGGATTATGTAAACGTTTCACAACTTGGAGTTGTACTTGTAAAATCTCGTGGTCAATGAATTTGAACTATTTTCTGATAACTATTTTTCAGATACTGTTACATTATTTTAAACCTGTAGATTCACCAACATTATTGTTGACCTATTTTGCGTGTTTTATTCTCAGGTCCTTAAGAGGTATAGTCTTCCGCTGTGTTGATGCTTTGGTCTGGCCGTGGAGTCAGCATACTTTATTAAAGACATTATTTACTTTCGCATTTAAAACTTTTACAACTTTTTAATACTGTTGGCTTGTGGTTACGATCACAACAGTGTTACTTATTTTGAGATTTATTGACTTATGTTTTGAAAGTCAACTTTTTAATAAAATTAAATGCGATTGCTTTGAAACGTCTCATATAGATGGCGTAACTGTTAATTGTGAGACCTATGATTAACACGCCGTCAGATAGGAGTTTGGTGGGGTGTTATAGGAGGGGACAGAGTAGTACAAAGTAGTACTGTTCTGTCGTGTGGATCGTGCACTCATGTGGTCCCCTTCATATCGTGCTACTTTGCCACATCTTACCATTCGTACGACCACTGAGATTCCGTCCTTAGTACCTTGTACCGTCTTTTGTCTTATTCAACCCCCGCCATCATTCGGCGCATTCTCTTGATAGCGCGATGCTCTATGCGCGCTGCCATGTAGCTGAATCGCGCCATATATTATGCGCCGCTGGCACTTGGGGATGATCGAGCGAGCCTATGAATGATTTAATATTAAATAGTTCATTATCTGAATAATTTAAAGTCTCGGAATAAACTTGGTTCCGAATGAGAATAAACTGTTTGATAACCATTTTGAGTAAACAATATGAATTGAGTAAAAGTTAACTTATTAACGTGTTACATGGAAAAAGAAATTCAATATATTTTGTTTTAAGTGTTATGAATATGATTTGAGTAAGATACAACAAAAAATAAATAAGTTCTTAATTGTTAAGAGACTGTTTCAATTCTGAATGGTTCAGTACTACATATCGAACCATTCAGTATCATATGTCATTAAGATGTTAGAAACAAACGCGATGAATGTCAAATGGTTCAATATTCAATGTTGAACCGTTCAATTAAGAGGTTAACAAACACACTAATGCACAGGACCTAATGGCTTATTGAATATAGAGAGAATAACAAGAAGAATGATGAGATGAAAATTAACACGTGAAACTGAACCAGACTAAAGGCCACGGCCCGTAACTTTTATTTAATATTCAAAGATAAAAACTGCATAAAAAAGAAACCCTACTGTTCTTTATATAAAGGACTATAAAACATTTAATTAGGAAATAATACGATGGATCAAGTCCTTATTTAAATACACAAACATAAAATAGAAAGTGAATCAAACTCTAATATCTTTTGCTTGTTCCTCAAGCTGCTAATCAGTCTGTATCCAGATAGCTAATAGGTAGCCCAACAATGCTGCTATCCCATTCAAACCCATTACCAAATTGCAGCCCATTGACAGCTTGCGACCCATTCTGCTGTATTTTGACCCAACGTGTGTAAAATTGCCCATAATGTCGATCCCTAATTGCACCTGCATCATCCTCCCCCTCTTCGGAGAGACTCAACCTCGAGTCAAGATCGTCATCATGGACACTAAATGCATTTAGTAAGGGTATAACTTCAGTTGGAAAGTTGCATACTTCACCATCACCTGATGCAACAACTAGTGCATTTATAAGATCAGGTGGGTTTGCCTCGTATTCGAATTCGGTAAGACTAAGTAATAGATTTGATTTGATGGCTGTTTTCTTGCACGAGTCCGAAGGTGCAAGTGTGATATTTACGCCATCTTTAAAAAAACTGTAAGTGTTACGAAACTCGTCATGCCGCGTTTTTCTATCGAATTGCCAAGGTCGTCCCAATAGTAAGTGACAAGCGTCCATGGGGATGACGTCACACCACACTTCATCACTATACTTTTTACCAATAGAAAACTGCACTAAACATCATTTGTTTACTTTTACATGATTACCTCGTTTGAGCCAAGTGAGTTTATACGGTTCCAGGTGCACCTCGGTTTTTAGTACAAGTTTCTCTACCATCTCCGTGGACACTACATTCTCACAACTCCCACCATCAATTATCATCGAACAAATTTTACCCTTAGCCGTTACTTTTGTTCTGAATATATTATTACGGAGCCAAGAAGTTTCATCACTTGTGTCAACCGCAACACGAAGTGCGCGATGGACAAGGAGTGCTTCTCCTTTATCTGCATAAATGACCTCACTATTGTCCTGCTGTTCGTTTTCGCCCTCGGTATCGTATACTAGTTCCTCCTCATCATCACATATGGTCACAGTTTTGTGGTTAGGACAATTACGTGAATAATGACCAAAGGACTGACAGTTAAAACACTTCGAACCCCTACTGCTACTGCCTATCTGATGCGAGGAGTTACGCTGGTTAGTTTTTTTCTTTGTCTGATGGGCCTAATTGCATCAGTGGCAGGGGAAAAGGAACCTGTGCTTTCCCCTTTTTCTGTTGTTTTTTGACCCGCAAAGCAAGGCTACAAATGTCCTCGAATGTCCAATATTGTTGCAAGCTTACAACATTGGATATCTCGGGGTTGAGAACTCCAAAAAATCGCGCAATAACTTGTTCTTCCTCCTCCTTTGTATCGCATCTCATGCGCAATCTTTCGAACTCTTGAATAGTTTCTTCAACGCTCAACAACTGTTAGAGAAAGTTGTGATATTCAACGAAAGCCTCCTGCCTAAAATTTGTAGGCAAAAATTTTCATTTTAGTAATTTCTTCATCTTCTCCCATGTGTCTACTTTTGATTTTTGGGCAGCAACCATATCTTTCCTTACATGTTCCCAACATAAAGATGCGTGCTTGCGCAACTTTATGGCGACTAATTTCACCTTAAGTTTGCCAGGGATGTCTTTGAGATCAAAGATACGCTCCACCATGCTAATCCAATCTAGGAAATCATCGGGATGCATAGATCCGGTAAACTCAGGAATCTCAAATTTCATCCTGTGACAACCCGGAAATTTCCGACCAAATTTAAACTTAATCTTTATATGTTTCCGACACGATAAGCAAAGTCTGTAATATTGATTCTCAAACTTTTTGAACTAATGTTATATATTCAGTTAACCTTTGACTATTGACTGACGATTCACGAACATCTATTTGTAAATAGATATATATATATATATATATATATATATATATATATATATATATATATATATATATATATATATATATATATATATATATATATATATATATATATATATATAAAATAAGTTGGAATATTAATTATTCATAAATAACTTGCAATGTGTATTTAAAAATTGATTTATGTATATTAAATAAAGATATATACATATATATAATTTCAGGTTATTTAGTAAACGATAGTAACATTCGTTTATTGATTCGATTAATATTTAGATAAGATAACTAAAATGTTTAAGATGAACAAGTAAAACACTAATTTACTAAAGTATTTTCGAATTGCTACAGTACCCGAAAAGCTACAGTGTTTTCGAAAATCACTATTTGCTACAGTAAAAATCATTTTGCTACATTGTTTTCGAAAATCACTATTTGCTACAGTAAAACACTATTTGCTACAGTAAAATGCTATTTGCTACAGTAAAAAATATGTCTACAAACAAGAAAACAAAACATATTGGGTGCGTGCCAGCTGGCCATGCGATCGCATGGCAAATGGGCATGAAACCCATGCGATTGCATGGGGTTGATTTTCAGGACAAGTCTATAAAGCTCGTTGATTTCTGGTTGCAGGCACACACACACATATTCTTATCTCATTCTTTCTGTATTATTATTATTTATATTATTATTATTGTTATTATTATTATTATTATTATTATTATTATTATTATTATTATTATTATTATTATTATAATTAATATTAAGATTAATAATATTAATCTTATTATTATTAGTATTAGTACTATCAGATATCGTTACCGTTATTATTAGTATTATACATAAAATACTACGACGAGGTCATGAGCGTATTATTTCAAAACGGGTTTTTTCGAGCGGGATAGAACTAAGGAAATTATAGGTTATAGCTAAGGAGGTGATGGGTATGGTTCGGGGGTATTGCTCGTGAGATCAAACTAATGTTTATCATCTCCGTTGCGTCTACGTACTTTCCTACAATATTGAATCACAATATTGATAAGTGAGCATTCACATCTTATCTTTTATATATTAATAGTGTATCCATGTCTAGTGATCGAGTATATATGTTTATGCATGCTTGTATGCTTTAATTTGTCGTTAGATAGTTTATGATAAATCGCGAATTTGATACATATGCTACTGATATAAAGTATATGATATGCATGTTTTTGGAAAGCTGGCGAAAAATTAATAACTTTTCATTTAGAAATCGCGTGATTTCGATGAACGGATTAAAAGATATGGTCAACTGAATTATGGTTAACGTTAATTGAAATTGTGTTTGAAACTGTAAATTAATATTTAAACAACTTGTCTATGAGATTGATAAATTGGATTTTCAAATATTACTAATCGAGTAAATGAATTTCTATATAAAGCACGTCTCGTTTTGTTGAACAATTGTCAAGGTTTATTGTCTTATCATGTTTTAAAGCTTTATAAACACTATAATCTGATTTTACAAGTATTGGAAAACTATGTGAAATAATAAAATATTTTCTATTGCCATGATAATTCAAATATAATACAGCTCCTGAAATAAATAATATTTTGAGTTTGATAAACTATAAATTCGTTCAATTATCAAGACTTATACTATGTTAATAAACATGTAGAGATTTAAAGATCATATTGGGTCAGGTTAACTTTTGAGATGACTTTTGTTAACTTTTGTATGTCGGTCTCGAGCATTAGGATTGTGATACACTATGACCCAACCTAGTTTGTTAGACATGTATTGACCAACATATGTTCTCTAGGTTGAGATCTACGGTTATTTTGCATTCCGAGTTTCGGTCACATTTCGGTGAATGACCTTATGTGCTGCTAAGGTGAGTTTATAGATCCCTTTTTAAATGCTTTAAATATATTTGGGCTGAGAATATATGCAATTTATTTTAAACGCAATGGATACAAGTACATACTAAATTCTACACCGAGTTCGAACCAAAAATCTCTTAGCTTTGGTAACTAGTAACTACCGGTTATAAGAACTGGTAGGCGCGAGTAGTTATATATGGATCCATAGGGCTTGACATCCCCGTCTGTTCTAGGTTTAGAAACCCTAGCCTGAACTATAAAACAGACGTATGATATTTGAGTTTAGTACACGTTGGATTGCGTGTATTGTACATGTTGGTTGCATGTATGTTAAAACAGGGGTACTTATTATAACGTTAAAGTTTAGTTACCAGGGTGCTCAATCTTGTAGAATAATTTGATAAACGTTTCGGATGAAACAACTGAAATCTTGTGATCCACCTTTATATACAGATTATGCGCAACATTAAAACTATGAACTCACCAACTTTTGTGTTGACACTTTTAAGCATGTTTATTCTCAGGTTCCTAGAAGTCTTCCGCTGTTTGCTTATACGTTATACAAGCTATGTGCATGGAGTCATACATGCTTTATTCGAGAAAACTTTGCATTCACAAAATCATCACCATGTATCTTATTTGACTGTATTGTCAATGGATGTATTGTTAGAAACTATTATATACGATGATTGTCTATACGTAGAAATCATCAGACGTCAAAAACCTTGGATTTATATATTCATTTATGGTGTACATTTTCAAAAGAATGCAATGTTTACAAAATGTATCATATAGAGGTCAAAACCTCACTATGAAATCAATGAATGATGTATTCGTCCAAATGGATTTGGACGGGTCATCACACATCCCTAGACCACGCAACGGATCATTCTGTTCCCGATGAGGACCTCTAGGCGCGAAAGGATTCGTATCAGTCGTATCACTAGGCTGATCTGAATCACTTTCTTCAAAATCATGGTCACGGTTGAATTTCAATTCAGCAATTCTTCTCTGTAATTGTTCAATTTCAGCATAAGGATCGATATCGCCGCCTCTTCCATTGAACCTGCGGCTACCCCCTCTGCCAAAACCGCCACGAGAATTATATTCTGCCATCCCTGAACTTCTGATACCACTTAATGCACAGGACCTAATGGCTTATTGAATATAAAGAGAATAACAAGAAGAATGATGAGATGAAAATTAACACGTGAAACTGAACCAGACTAAAGGCCGCGGCCTGTAACTTTTATTTAATATTCAAAGATAAAAACTGCATAAAAAAGAAACCCTAGTGTCCTTTATATATAGGACTATAAAACATTTAATTAGGAAATAATACGATGGATCAAGTCCTTATTTAAATATACAAACATAAAATAGAAAGTGAATCAAACTCTAATATCTTTTGCTTGTTCCTGAAGCTGCTGATCAGCCTGGATCCAGACAGCTAACAGGCAGCCCAACAATGCTGCTATCCCATTCAGACCCATTACCAAATTGCAGCTCATTGACAGCTTGCGACCCATTCTGCTATATTTTGACCCGACGTGTGTAAACTTGCCCATAATGTCGATCCCTAATTGCACCTGCATCACACACTCTAAAGCTGGTTTTAAAAAGATAATTTTTTTTCCAACACCCTTTTCGATTTTCGTTTTAAAATCAAATTGGGTTAAACCAAAGATACAAACTTTATCACGGAATTACAACACCCATCTAAAACATGGTGAACACGCTCGTGACCGTTAGGTGCTCCCACCCAGTCACAAAGATGGTGACCCAGGTGACACAAATATACTAAATACGCCCGTTACAACTTACAACCAGACTAAAATACACTTGCATTCATGTGAAAAGTTTTACATGTAAATGTCAAATTTCTCTTGCCAAAACTGGACATAATATGGTCAACTTTTTTTAACTTTACATCGTTAATTTTGTTTCTATTAAATGACATTTATAAAACACTCGTCTCATTTTATATATATTTTTTTTTTCTATCAAGTGTTGAAGGTTTTAAATTTTTTCGTGTAGGGTAAAATAATCGATAGCCGGATAAATTACTTAATCGTGGGATCACTTTCAGAAAGTAATTATTCGACCCTTTATTGTCTGGATTACACGAATATCACTTTGGGATAAGACAGAGATTACATTCTTATTTTTGGCAGAAAACAAGAACCTGTTGCAGAAGAGTATTTAGGTTTTCGTATTGTGCCCCCTCATAAATAATTCGTCTAGTGATTATGAGAGAAGATATATTGGAATCAATTGGTCGATTGACTCTCCATAAATATCTCTCATAATATTCAAAGTGGTTAAGATAATAATCTTTTCCATAAACAAGAATTATCATTTCTACAAATATAGCATAAGTGGTTACAGGAAAAACTCTTCCGTATTTTACTAAAAACTTAGACAGCACGAAAAACTCAAAACTCGTGTTAAGTGTTTTCAATGATGCCTCTTAAGAGGTAGCATGATTCCTTGCTGCCTCTTGTGCTCCCTCTCCAGAGGAAGCACCAACCAGCATAACACTTAGAGAATTTTTACGAGTCTTTTTGTTACTGCCTCCCGTGCTGCTTCTTGTGTTGCCTCCCATACTGCCTCTTGTGTTGCCTCTTGTGACACTTAGTCAAAATTTAGGCATCAAACTTGTGCTGGCTCTTGTGCTGCCTCTTCAGAGGGAGCATCAAATATTTAGTCAAATTTCAGCTGACTAAGAGGACCCAACACAGAAAACAAACACTTAATCAAATTTTTGCTGACTAAGTATGCATAGCACGGAAACACTTAGTTAAAATTTTGAATAGACCAATTCATGATAGTAAATAATGGAAAATCACTTTTGAATCCGGATAATCTAGCATTTAATGAGTATATACTCCGTACATCCCAGTGGCGACTCCAGGATGGAAAGTCAATGGGGTCCCAAAAAAATTTTCAAATAAAATTATATTTGAAAAGTATTTTAGTGGTTATTTACCTCTAAAAAACCTTAAATTTTTAAAAAATATGGGGTCCTATACTTAAATTTAGTGGTGTCCTGTACAATTTGAAGACTACGTAGTATAAAATTTTTCCAAAGTAGTGGGGTCCTTTGACCCCACACCCATTAACATAGAATCGCCTCTGATACCCCTTAACCCATTTACAAGTGTAGATTAAATCCATCAATTATACTAAATTTCCAACATCAAAAACAACATATAGTCTTTACCTTTCAACTCAGAACATTCGTCTTCTACAACCAATGTCTATTGTTTAACTTATTAGACAGCATCTTCGATTTTTATGATGGACGGATGACATAACTTTAACACTTGTAATATTAGTAACATTTTTATACTCCCTCCGTCCCAATTTAATAGTCCACAGACAGAAAACACACACTTTAAGAAAAAGTGACTGTCACATGTATATTTTGTCTACTTTTTCCCTACTTTCCAGTTTTACCCGTTACTTTTTACCTATACTTTCCTCTTAGTTAAATAAAGCAAGGGTATAAAAGTACTTTCACCAATTATTCTTTTCCATTTATGGAAGTGAACTATTAATTTGAGACGGACGAAAAAGGAAAGATAGACTATTAATATGGGACGAAAATCTTTAGTTACAGTAGATTCTAAGAATTAACCTTACCGTATTATTCAAGATTCTATCATTACGTCATCATGTACCTGAATTGTGTTTTTTTATTTTATTTTAATACATTTGGTTGGATTTTTGCTCAATCAAAAACTCATTGTACATAACCTTTCCCAAGTCTTTTTGCTAAAAAGGTTTTTAAACTTATAGAAAAAGTCTATGTATCAATTAAAGCAGAATTTTATTTGTTAAACCTAACCCTTACAAGATTAATTTTAGGTGGCAAGTATGCTGGTTATAAGATCAAATTAATCATACCTAGTTTATGGTTTTATGTTGATTGATGTTTATGTTATGATCCCACATCGACCAAATACAATTGATGGCTTATAAGTCGGTATGTTTCCTCCTCATGTAAGCTATTTTTGAAAATGAATTCCACACTTCAATTTATTGCTTAATATTATTACCTATATAAGAAAAATGGGAATTGACTCGTAGACAATCAATTATTATCCATAAAAAATCGAACATGTTTTATGATGTTGTATGCTACAATACTTTAATAGATGTTTGGTTGTGATAAAAATTGATTGTGTACGAATCATCACTCAATAAGATTGGATTTTCTAATAACAGCTCTTAATTTATTCAAGAAATAGTGGTACGGATAGTTATTTTGCACAAATTAGCTGTGTTTTTTACAATGTACAAATCAAATATATGTGTAGAAATTTTTTAAAGACATAATAAAGTATTAAGAACCAAATTCTGTTTGTATCCTGTCGATGGACACTAAAAAGAATACGTTAATTATCACATCCATAATTCAAACCACCAAATTAGTTCCATTGAAGTTAACTATTAACTTTAACTTTATGTTTATAACAAGGTTTCATTCATTTTCTTGTTTAAAGACTAAATTTTTTCCTTGTTATAATCGTACAAACAATTACTATAAGAATCATACAACACCCTTTTCTACTTTCCAAATGTTTCAGATTCAATTCAAGATTAAACTCCAAATTCTTACTATTCTGATCTTCTACAAAAATGACAACCTTTTTTATGTCTTATGTACCCTGCTTCAAAACAAGCGCGTTGAACTGTGAGGATTGGAGGATGACAAGTGGTTTCAAAATCAATGGAGCTTTCGTTAAAATGAAAATTGCTCGTATCACCATGACTACTGCTGCCTCCCAGGTGGTAGGTGTAAATGGGAAGCCGCGTGTTGAAAGCAGGACCTTGATCCCAACTCAAAAGCAATTTGTGGACCCTTTTCGACAAGGTCTAATAATATTGGATGGGGTCGGGTATAGACAAACAGTCGTTGTACGTTCTTATGAAGTTGGAACTGATAAAACCGCAACTCCCCAAAGTCTTCTTAATCTTCTACAGGTTTATACCTTTTTTTAACATCAAACACACATTATGTATTCCTTTTTTTATCACAACGGGACTCGAACTCACAACCTCAAGGTTGATAAGTTCCCTTGTTACTGCTAGGTGCTAGGTCAGAAGCCCGTTGGTCCAGGTTTATACCGATAATTTTGGAACTTACATGTATGAGAATACCATTGTGCAGGAAACCGCATTGAACCATGTTTGGATGTCTGGACTTCTTGGAGATGGATTTGGTGCAACTCATGGTATGATGGAGAATGATCTTATATGGGTTGTTTCAAGAATGCAAGTTCAAGTAGATCAATATCCCATTTGGTAAGTTTGAAACAATGTCAGTTAATACTCTTGTGTTATATGTAATGCTCAACCATCTCAAGATAGTATAGTGGTAGGGACCGGATTTTCTCACAAAAGGTCATTGGTTCAAACCTTACTAGCAGCATATCTTGGTGACCAAGGAAAGGGGTCACGGGTTCAAACCTTATCCAATTACCCGTTTATAATCAATGTTTTAATTTGGACTAATTTATGGTTCTTGTAGGGGAGAGATATTGGAAATTGACACATGGGTTGGAGCATCAGGAAAAAATGGAATGCGACGAGATTGGGAAATCAGAAGCCATACCAGTGGTGTTGTTTTCGCAAGAGCAACAAGGTGAATTCTGGTGCTAATGCTGAATGTGATACAAAAAGTTTATTGATTAGATTACCTTAGTGTTTATTGCTGTTTTTGTAATGCAGCACATGGGTGATGATGAACCAGAAAACGCGCAAGTTATCAAAGATGCCTGATGTAGTTAGGGGTGAAATCTCGCCATGGTTTATTGAAAAACAAGCGATCAAAGAAGAATCCCCAGAAAAAATTGACAAGTTGGATGATAATGCAAAATACGTTAACTCGGGTTTGCAGGTATACAACGAAGATAAACTTAGGTTGTGTTGCCTCTTAATTTAATGGTTCAGCATTCAATGTGGGTTCACCATTCGATGTTGAATCATTAAGCATTCAGCGCATTTGTTTGTAACTTATAAATGACAAATGATGCTGAATGACGATAAATATACATATATACTAACCGCCACCCCAATTCCCGTCGTTTAGCCCCAAACACCAAACAAAATTTGTAAAAACGACACCCCAAAAAGAAAACCAAACACCCCTCCAACTTTGAACAATTTTCAAGTTCAACCCTCAAAACAGGGGTGCAAAATGTAAACTTATTATTTAAATTAAAAAATCTTAAACACATTTCACCTATATTTTCAACGGGCGATATCTTTCCGCTCGACTCGCGTCAAATTTTTTTGAACCCACCGTTCAACTCAAAAAAATCTTACGATCACAACGGGACTAACTATACCCGAAACGGACACTTCTAAAAAAAACGCTCAATACCTCGGACTATATTCAACACATATACACACCTACAATACGTTCCGTTAACTATGAATACGCAACCAAAACTCCACGCGGCAACGCGCGGGCCCACTTTACTAGTTATACACAGTTGAACTACTCATTTAACCATTTAGCATCTCCGTTTTCATGATCCCTTCTAGAAGTGTCAACTACAACTTTGGTGCTAATCTTATACAGTATAAGTTTATTAGTTTGATTAACTTTTCATTGTGTTTGTAGCCAAAGAGGAGCGATTTGGATATGAACAAACACGTAAACAATGTGAAGTACCTTGGTTGGATGCTTGAGGTAACAATCATGTTCACTAAACTTCTGCGTTCAATCTTATGTTACGACAAGTGATTAAGATTGTGTCGATTTTATATTTTTAGGTGATCCCAGATGAATGTTTAGAGAATTATCATCTATCAAACATCATACTTGAGTACCGAAGAGAATGTAGGAGTTCAGACGTGGTTGAGTCTCTTTGTGAACCCGAAAAAGTTGGAATTATAAAAGATGGTATTCAAGAGACGAAAAATGTAAATTTCATCGATAGGTGTTCGATTGGAGCAGGAGGTTTATTGAACTGTTTGATCAATGAAGGGACAATTAGATTTACACATCTTCTTCAAGTCAAAGATGAGTTAAAGTGTCAAGAAATTGTAAGAGGGAAAACAACTTGGAAGAAAAGAATCAATCTTCATCCATTTTCTGGCTAATTACATTAAATTTTGTTTTAATATTGGCTTTTAGTTCAAGGGTTTTTGAAGATGAATATAATGAAATAAAGGGTGTTTGAAAATCTGCATTTTGTAACTGATTATGTTATTAAATAATCATGATCAGACTAGCTGTAATATGAAAAGGTTGTAGATAGTTGTTGGAATGTCTTTTAATTTGTAATAATTAAGATTAAATGTTTGAATGCTTGTATATAACACTTGAATTCAAAGAGAAATGTTTGTGGAAACAAAATAAAATGGATGGAATTATTACTAAATTTGTCATAAAGTAAATTGTAACTTTTAGGCGGAGTTATGAGCCAAAAGTTAAAAGGAGTATTTGACAGAACGAGCATTGAACCACTACCAGAACATAACGAGCATTGAACCACTGGCACTCATAACATACTTTTTTAGAAATAATTGGGAGCCAATTGAATAAACTAATGCATAAGTATTAAAGCTATGCGTGCAAAATATTTATTCAAACTTCTCACCCTCAGATATGCCTACAAAGGAGGAAATACAGCACGAGGTGGTGAGGGAGGACGAAGATAAAATGAGGGCGAGGCGGTGCCATTAGTGTCCTGGGAGGACAAGTTGAAGAAGCCCATAAGGGCAAGTCCATTGGTAGGAACCTTAGATCTTTTCGGAGATTAGACTTACTTTTTAGAAGCTTAGGTTTGAGCATTGTTTGAAATAAGCTTTAAAAAGTAACTTCTAATTTCGTGGAAATGGGCTAAAACAAGATGGGGAGTTGGACAAAAATTGTGGCAAGCAATGAGCTTGTGGTTATATGATATAGACCAACATAAATCAAAAGTTGTTCGGTAAGTAATGGTGGACAATACCTATATTCTATTATATTCAATGAGATTCAAATTCAATGAATGAATATAGAAGATATATGATGAAAAATGCAATATTGGATGGCTAAAAGAATATTAGTCACTATCTGAATGACTAAACAAATACGACTACCGACGGCAAGTTAGTACAGTAATGAGAATGGTTCGGTAATATATAGGCACGAGTTTGAAGTGTCATATGTAAATAAGTTAATTGGTCATTACAGCAAGTAAGCCGAATGGTCTCGTATCAAACAATTTGAAAATACTCGGTAATCCTCATAGTACAAATTCAAATACAAGTTTCTTCAGTTGCTAGTCACACCCATAACCTTAGACACCTTTTAGCAAAATATAATAATTGTAGTCATAGAAGTGTCAGAAAATTAATAATAACATATTAGTTAGTATTAGTATAAGAATAAGAACGGAAAATTAAAATATATAAAAATGTATAATTAGCTAAATAAGTAATGAAAATATTCCATCATTCTAATTATTAAGTTCTACTCCATCTATTCTAGCTTTCACTAAAAGCATAATTATTTCAATATAAAAGCTAAGCTTTACATGTAAATACAAACATTATGATATTCAAACAAGGGAGAGGCCCTGTTTGTTTTTTCTTTTGATTAAGTTATGTTGTCTGAATAAACTTATGACGTTTGTGAAGAATAAGTGATGAATAAATAATTATTGTTTGTTTTATGTGTTGAATAACTGACTGAATGATTAAAATTACAAATTTAACCATGTACATATGGCAGTTATAGACTGTTATATTAGCAATTTTGAAAAGGTGGGGACGAATATGGAAATTCGCATTTTCAAGACTTAGGGTGCGTTTGATAAATCTGAATGATTAAGCACATAGTTAAGAGAGTGTTTACTCTGAATGGTTCAGCACTGAATGTTGAACCATTTAGCACCATATGTCATTCAGAGGTCAGAAACAATCGCACTGAATGCTGCCATTCCATTAAAAGGTAAACAAACGCACCCTTAAATTATTAAGTCATTCTATTATCATTAAGTCAAAAACAAACACCATGCGACTTATTCAATTTTAGATTATTAAATTATATTAAGTCTATTAAGTTCAAAACAAACGGGGCCAGAATTAGATGGGATGATCGTGTTTGTATCCACATGAAATAAAGCATTTGTGTGGGCCAGAATTAGATGGGATGATCGTGTTTGTATCCACATGAAATAAAGCATTTGTGTTCTTTTTAAATTTTAACAATAACAAGAATAAGGATTCTAAGGGGTTGACGGAAACAACTAAATTGCCATTGCGACATTTTTCATGTTATTTGACTATTAATTACGTAGTAACTAATAATAATTAATAATTAATATTAATTATTTGAACACTTGAAAATTGGAGGCTTTCCATATTACTAAGCAATTGAAAATGAATTGAAATAACTATATAATGATAATCATCTAATCTCTATTCTCTAATCCAGTCTAGAATATAATGGAAAATCTAGGCTGATTAAATATAAGAATTTACAGTTCAAAATGAACAAAATTTACAAAAATAACCGAAAAAATCTTACCCATGAAACATCACTCGTTATACGATCAAAAACTGGAGGTGATAATCATAAGCGTTTTCGGCTTAAAGTTCTTCGAAATTGCCATGTCCACAAGATTAAGAATGCGAGAAGCGTAAGACCAACAAATGACCACGAAATTATAAGCCATCTGGGCATTGGAGTTGGAAACAGACCTACATAACAAAATCTTAATTCAGAATTTTCTATATGTAGTTTAATATATACTCCGTACTATAATATGAAGAGTTTGACTTTTGGTAAATGGGTCAGCTTGTAGAGTAGAAGACAAGTTGGACTCTTCAAAAGTAATATGCTTCATGTATTATGTATATATATATATATATATATAAGTTGATAGAAATTAAACAAACTATAGTATTGATATAATTGTTGATTGTTGACTTTACTACATATATATAGATTTTGATGATGAAATGTACCATAAGTTTGACCTCAAAAGTCAATGTATAGTTTTGTGATCATAATATTTAACTTAAATCTCACCGTGCCCAAATTTGATGCAAATAAGGAGTTCTATGATGCAGATTGCAAGCGAAAGCCAACAAAAAGCTCCGACCTTTTTCACAGGCTTTCTGAAAAATTATACTCAATAGTCAGAAAAAAATGAGAACTATTGATATTATGGATTATTCTTACGAGAGCCCTTAGGGTTGTCGTTAATGTGCTGAAAAATGTTGTACGTAGCGGTTAATTATTATTTTTAAGGTTGCAGTTATTCAAATGTACAACACTTTTAAGCGTGTTAACAACAGCAGCCCTAAGGGCTATCGTTAGAAAAATTCTAACATTATTTGTAAGTTTACAATGATCATTTAAATACGATGATTTAAAAGTTCAAGCACATATATACATGAGGCATATATAGATAATTTACCGGTCTTGTAGGTAAGAATTGTACTCCCGAACTGTAGGAATTGCGATAAGCCACCAGAGTACCAACCGATAAACAATCAAAGGGTTCCGAGGAGGAATCCAAAGGCAAAATTTAAGGAAAAAAGTATTGAGTTCAACGGTCAAGAACACAATGCAAAGAGTTAGGACTTGAATAAACCTCCATGGACCAAGAAATGGGTGCCATTCATCTTTGTCCCAATGTGCCGGAGTAAATTGACCTAACGTACGTTTTACCTAAATCGATATTTCAAACGTAAATTTCTTGGATTTCGGTCTATATAAAAAGATTAAAGCATACAAAATTAAAGACATACTTTGCCCAAAATATTTGGCTGGCGGCTTATTCCGACCCACTCATATGTTTTACCATCAAAATAACGAACGGTAAGCATTCCTCCTTTAATACCTGCTCAGTAAACAAAACGGAAAATTACCAACGTAGGAGTAAATTATCTTCATCTAGTCAATACAGCAATTAGCAAGATTTTTCATTAGAAAAGTAATAATCAGGGTTCAGGTTTAACAGATTTCTCACCTAACCAATTGCAGATTAATATATCAAGAATAATGCTGTCCCACCAGCACTCGTTAAAATTCGGCAACATATGGCGAAAAGTGAGCTGAAAAGAAAAGTAAAACATTATGCTCAAGGTTGTAAAAGTCGCGAGTCAGGGACAAGCCAATCAGGACCATGGAGGGACGAGTCGGTCAAGTCAGGGACAAGTTGGGTGTTTGACCAACGTTGACTTTTGGCAATAAATATATTGAACATATATATATATATATATATATATATATATATATATATATATATATATATATATATTACGCATAAATATATCAAACAGAAAACATATATATTTCATATATAGATATATGCCACAAAATCCCCACTTAAAAATATAAAACTTTTGACCTAACTTTAACTTTGACCGACTCAGACCCGACTCTGGCCCAACTTTTAGCATTGACCGACTTTTAAGGTGTATTCAGGCGACTCATGACGGGCTAGTCCCCCAAAACCGACATATCGGCCAACTAGGCCTACTTTTACAACAGTAATTATGCTTTGAGAAAAATGACATTTTCAGAATTCAGAGCAATAAATAAAGAATAGAGACAGGTCAAACTCTGACCTCCATTAACTCAAATCCAATCGATAACACCCACAAAAGAGATTGATTGCGGATCATTATTGCTTTTCCCCACCACCCAAACAAATGAGCCGGAACGAACTCATCAAATAGAGTCTCCTGAAAAACCAATAAAATTTAGTAGACTGCTTCACTTGCAAAAATATGATTCTTTTACAAAACAACACGAAAATGTGCAGAAAAAATGGAAGTAAAAAGAAAAAGTTTGGAGAAATCATACATAAACATTTATAAACCTGTTAGTAGGATGGTCTGGTACATATATTCGACAATCAGCACCGTATGATCTTTCAGGGAGTTCTGAAAAGACGTAATAAAGTAAAGTCAACAACGCATCATATGGAATTTGTATAATTTTTTACATAGCAAATCATTTTAGAAAAGTTGTTGAACACGTTACCAACACCAAGATCGGGGTGGAGATACTTCATAAATTGCCTAGCATCATCACGGTTCTGTAACAAAATGAAAACTAAGAAAGTATTAAGAGTCAGTGGTTTAACTTCATGAAAATACGTTATAAAAAATTATAAACTGTCAATAATTGTCTAATATTGGAGTAGATATGTTTCGACCCGTTTGGCCCATTTGATACTGACCTGAAAAAGCAAAAATGTCAAAGCAACAAGGTAAATAACAGCCATTCCATGAACTAAGCGCCAAATTGCAGGATGTGGCCTAATTAGTAACCTTAAGATCATACAAAACAAAACAAACAAAATCAGAATCATTAAACGAGTTGGAAACTTTTTAAAAAAAAATAAAAAACGTGTAACTTACGTTGATGGAGCTTGAAGCAAGCAGTAAGCAAGAAAAACGCAAATCATTGCCCATATACCTCTTCAATGTGCAATAATAACCAAATGTTAGTTTTTTCAAAGAGACATAATATACATATATATATATATATATATGTATATATATATATATGTATATATATATATATATATATATATAAGTGAATATGATGTTGTTCTATAGCCAGTTGGGTATAGAACCAAGTAGTTGTGGAGCCCTCGCTTCGCGCCGGGAGCTCCGTTTTGAATGCGAGTTAAAAAAAACTCTTGATCTATTTTGAAAAAAAGAATTTTTATCGACATCTAACATTGAAGGGTTGTTCCTTTTGTGAAAGTTGCTTCTTTTAGCGTTCGGGGGTTTTTTTTTTTTTTAAAAAAAAGTTAGTTGATCTATTTTGTAAAAAAAGAATGTTTTTCAACATCTTTTGGTAGCATTGAAGGGTTGTTTCTTTTATGAAAGTTGCTTCTTTTATCGTTGAGGAAGGAAAGGAAAAAAAGGGGAAAAAAGTTGGTTGATTTTTTTGTAAAAAGGAATAATTTTTTTCGACATCTTTTGGTAACATTAAAGGGTTGGGTCTTTTACGAAAGTTGCTTCTTTTATCGTTGGGGACAAAAAGAAATTATTGTAGCACAGTAGTGGCCCATGTGGGTCTAACTGTTTAGCGCAGCGTACAAGTCGGTAAAGCATGGTGGGTATTATTATTCAGTATTTTTGGTTTTAGTAATGGGATAAATAATAATTTAGAATTTAGAAATATGTATAAAGTGGGGAGTTTGATTTGTATTTTAATGAAAATTAGGGGTTAATTTTGTGGAAAGTGAAAGTAGAAATAGTGCTATTCATGGTTGAAAAGACAATTAAAAAAAAGGTGAAATGACACAGTGTTTTATCTATTAGATGATGATGATGATGATGATGATGATGATGCTGATGATGATGATGATGATGATAATAATAATAATAATAATAATAATAATAATAATAATAAATAGTTAGTAGATAGTAAAAATTTTGTGGGCGATTTATAATGAATGAGAAGTTTTATGGGTAAATTATGAAATGTGAAAAGTTTGAGGTAAGTTTGTAGTAACTCTGAAATGTACTTTTATAGAGAATGTGATTGAGTTATAAGAAATAAAAAGTTTGGGCCAAGTTTGTAAAGGTTCTAAAGTTTCCTATTCACTTGCCCTTTACCATTTAGATATATAGATATAATAATAATAATAATAATAATAATAATAATAATAATAATAATAATAATAATAATAATAATAATAATAATAATAATAATAATAATAGTAATAAATAGTTAGTAGATAGTAAAAATTTTGTGGGCGATTTATAATGAATGAGAAGTTTTATGGGTAAATTATGAAATGTGAAAAGTTTGAGGTAAGTTTGTAGTAACTCTGAAATGTACTTTTATAGAGAATGTGATCGAGTTATAAGAAATAAAAAGTTTGGGCCAAGTCTGTAAAGGTTCTAAAGTTTCCTATTCACTTGCCCTTTACCATTTAGATATATAGATATAATATATCATTGGTTCCTGTGATTATATAAAGTTTAAAACATTAAAAAAAAGAGCTTTTGACTTGTTTTTTTAACCAAGCATGTACCTTTTGACAGATGTTACGATATCATCAGATGAATTACTTTCTGGATCAAGAGCTCCACTAGCCCAACTGAGAACCACATTCGGTAACAAACTTAGCATATTTAAAAAAAAAAAAAAAAAAAAAAAAAAAAAAGATTACAAATGATGAGAAATTCACATACTAAAGGACCAAACCGACTATAGAAAACTTACATTAAGATACATGAGCCGATAAATAACAAAGTAATGGTCCGAGGTTTGTAAGCCCAAGCGGTCCATGGGTCCAGTTCGTCATCAGAACTTTGCTGAACCAAATAGTCTTTTCTCCTTTCTCTCTTATGACCACTTGACTCCATAGATATATGTGTCTTATAAACTTAACTTGATCACTGTAAGTGGTATATGAATATTAACGTAAACAACAGTAAGAATCAAATACTATAATTAAAAATTCCATAATATAAGCAGATTAGGGAATAAACTCCAATTGGGTATTGAGATTAAAGGTCATAAATTATACTATATTAGATCATGTTAAACCACCTTGCTTGGTTTCATAAAGAGAACAGACTAAGTAAAGGTTACATGTCACTAACTATTTATATATTTTCAGTTAATCATTAACTATATACACTGTTGTAAAAATCCCTATTAATCCTTTTGTAGGAAGCATGCCAATTAAATTTACAAAAATCCATTTATTAAGCGGTCAATGTTGGTCAGTGGGCCAAATCGGATTTAGTTGGTCAAAGTCGGAATTAGTCGCTCAAATTGGTCAAAGTCAAAGTTAGTCAACATTTTAATATGAATCTAAATTAGAATTTTTGAAGTTTTTGAACAAATGAAAGATCATCTTAATATTCATGTTTACAATTTTCATCTATATTTACACACTAATTTTGAGAATTATTATTTAAATGTATATAAAGTCCAATCCAATTAATCCCGATTTGACCGATAATAATATCCAGGGGCGGACCTATGAAGGGTCGGGGTGGGGCGCCCGCCCCCAGTGGATTTGCAATTTTTAGTGTAAATTTTTTCGGTTTTGAGCACGGTGGATTTTTTTTTTTGCCCCAAACCCTTCATATTTTGTCCCAAAACCTCCATATATTGCCCCCAAACCTTCGTATTTTGCCCAAAAATCTCTAAATTTTGCTCAAAAAACTCTATATTTGGTTATAAAACTTCCATATTTTGCCAAAAAAAATCTCTACGTTTTAGAAAAAACTTTCGCCCCCGGTGAAAAAATTTACTGGATCCGCCACTGATAATATCCTACAAGGTTCCAGCCTAATCTCCATTTAGTGGATTTTGCAACCTTTGAATGCATATTCTGTTAAAGACGTCACTTTACTAACCAACATGACCAAATTTACAAAGATTATTTTCATTTTATATAATACAGCTCAACTATCAGTTCATGCATTCAGTGGATCTCATCTTCATTCTAATTTAACCAACAAAACTGAACCACCAATGTCACAATCATAATGAAAAGTAATCTCAATCATAAATCATACAAAAAAAAATAAAAAAAAATAATCTTCTAAAATAACCTGATTCAATAGAAATTATTGGTCTCTTACCTCATTAACCCACATTTTTCAAAATAAATTAATACCCATTAAAAATTGATAATCAGTTCATGCAATAACATAAAATTAGTTACAATCAAATGTAATTAAATCTCAAGAAACCATACACACAACAAAAAGAAAACAACTTTATACTTATTAAACAAATGTCACATTATATCATCAAAACCCATATCATAAAACTAATAAAAAAGGTAAATTTATTTAATTTATTTATATAAAAGAAAATAAAATAGCAAATAAAGGGTGCATGAAAACAGGGAAACAAGTACAGAAAGATATAAGGAAAAAAAAACGTACATAGGTATAACGAAATGATTAAAATTGAGCCCTAAATAGTTGAATGAAAACAAGGATCCGTAAGCTTCTGATCTGGAAGGAAAAAAAAGAGAGAATGAATGATGGGGATTTTGTATTGATGGATGTATGTATATGTATGTATAAATCAATGAGTGTGTGAAAAGATTGTTGTGTGTGTGTGTATGAAAATTGAAAATGATGGTATTTGGGAATTGGATTTGTTTGTTGTTTGTTTGTATGTATTCGCTGCGTCACACAGAAACAAGTACGAATGGTCAAAGAGAGGGATTCTATACGAGAGATGCAGGATAGAATAGAATAGATTATATAGATTATTAATAATAATAAAGGTTTCATAAATACCTAAAGTTCGCCTCCTCTATAATTTTCTTTTGGTTTGATTTAATGTGATTATTATTGATTGATTGATTGTACATTTTTTATCAACACAATCTCATACCCATATCATATCCATCCATATCCATATGATTTATTTGAAAAATATATAAATTTTTACCACTTAATTTAAAGGATTATTAACGAAAACGATTCACTCTCAGAAAAAGTTATTTGTCAAAAAATTCTCATCAGTCACAAGGTCCCTTGTGACCGGGTGAATTGGAGTTTATTGATTATGACCACTAAATTTCAGGTTGCGGACTGAAATTTATTGTTAATGACTGAGAACTTACGGTCAGACCGACCTTGCGACTTGCACCTAAACATGTGTAATTGGTCAGTTGCAAGGTACGCAATAGATGTTTGTGGATGGAGCTTGCGATTTGTTTTTGACGAATTGTTTTTGCCTTGTGATTTATTCCAAAAATTTAAAACATAACATATATGTTCATTTAATACATCAATTCCCGATGATGTACATTATAGAAATACAAACCATTATTGTTAGGGTTAAGGCTACTCAAGGGTCATATACTTTTTTTTTGTCCCGATGTAGGCTATATACTCAAAAAATTACTATTGTAGGTCATAAACTTTGAAAAAGTGTGTTAATGTAAACAAAATGTGACCGGTTACCTGCTAAACCGGTCATCTTCATCTTTGATTTCGTTGTTCTTGGTGTTCTTCATACCTTTTCCAGTTTTTCGGCGACCTAGGCGGCGGAGCACGGTGGTTTGTGGTGGCGTACGACGGCCGTACAACAAATCAACATATTGAGAAATTATTTCATTTCAATTTCGAATTATTTAAAAGCATTTATCCTCTTAAAAAATTACTTACTTGATGGTACCTGCTTACATTTACAGCTGACACACACTTTAAAACTAAGCAATCTCGTAATAGGTTTTCCTAAATCTAAGATTAGGTTTTTCTAAATCTAATCAATTTGAACCTAATGTAATTATAAAATGAACCAACTTCGTAATAGAAAACAAACACAACATTGAAATTACGGTAATTAATTAGATCTCGTTGTTCTTATTTCAATAGATACAAAATTGATCCTTGTGAGGGATTTATTACAGCATGCTTATTTGTGGAGCTTCGTTTGGTGGTAAGGAATCACAAATGCAGCGAGTTTTTTTTTTCCCTTGGAACAAAAGAAGGCCACGGAGGCTATTCGGCTGCCAGCCGTTGTTTTGGGCTTATTAATGGCTTGAGTTATACAATCACTAGATGAAGAATTTAGGATCTTAAATTTTGAGGATATAATCACTAAATAAAGGGTTCAATGCATGAAAACAACTTAATCGCAAAATCAATTGTTGCTTGAAGTTCATCAAAGACGAATATTTTAACAGGTTAACAAGTTAAGTGTGTTTCCATTAACACACTTTTTCAAAGTTTATGGCCTACAATAGTAATTTCTTGGGTATATGGCCTACATCGGAACAAAAAAAAAGTATATGACCCTTGAGTAGTCTTAACCCTTATTGTTAAGGACAAGAAAACGAAATAATTTGATAAGAAGCATTTCGAAAGTTAATGGATCCATGGTGGTTTCTATTGCATGCTGCATCCTGTTACCAATTATGTAGCCGATGTAAAAGTTAACACAATTTATTAACCAAAATATCATAATAGCCTCTATATGAAGAGTGTCATCAAATTCACTCTCACGTTCACAATTCGTTATGTTACTAGGAATAACTATATACATATCATGCACATAAATTTTAAGATAACAAAACATGATACATTTAGTTGTAATGCAAATGTCTACAAATTATAGTTGAACCTGTCTGCATGACTTTGTTCATGCCGGTGTCAATGTGGTCGTTCAGGAAAAAGGCTTCACTCTAACACGCAGGTTCATACCCGTAAGAGTAAAATTTCCTACCTCCGTGTGGGAAACCCAACATTGTTTTGAACGTTGTTAAGTATCAGTTATAGTCCAGACCATTAAGCTCGAATTTGAATGATTTTTGTAGGTCCCTTTATTAACAACAGGAATATTGTAGAGAGTGGGTGAATACAATTCTTTTTAATTAAACAAGTGATATAGCAGTTACGTGTATTCAAGCAAATGACTAAATAAGAGTCTTGGGTAATTTTCAACGTTATTCTTTTATTGATATGAATCTCTAAGAATCACCATTGTTGAATGGCGGAATAAACAGTGAGTTGATACAGATTACACCTAAGTATAGCTAAAGAGTATATCTTATAACTATTACACGTTTGGACTCTATTTAAATAAACCCACACCACTCAATATTACAATAGTGGATACTTTAACGATCCGTTCATATCGATTATAAACGATTCATATCAGTTGATTACATCGCGAGGTACTTGACCTCTATATGATACATTTTACAAACATTGCATTCGTTTTTAAAAGACAAACTTTCATTTCATCTAAAGTTGATGGCATGCATACCATTTCATAATATATCCAACTATAACTGACTTAGTAATAATCTTGATGAACTCGACGACTCGAGTGCAACGTCTTTTGAAATATGTCATGAATGACTCCAAGTAATATCTCTAATATGAGCAAATGCACAGCGGAAGATTTCTTTCAAACCTGAGAATAAACATGCTTTTAAGTGTCAACCAAAAGGTTGGTGAGTTCATTAGTTTATCATAAACAATCATTTCCAATAATATAATAGACCACAAGATTTTCATTTCCATTTTTCATAAACATCATCTCATATCAGGCATTTCGCAAAAACTGCATAGAGATAAAAATCATTCATATGGTGGACACCTGGTAATTGACATTAACAAAACGCGTCTAGAATATCCCCATCATTCCGGGACTCTCATCGGACATGATAAAATCGAAGTACTAAAGCATCCGTAACCTGGATGGGGTTTGTTAGGCCCAATAGATCTATCTTTAGGATTCGCGTCAATTAGGGTTTCTGTTCCCTAATTCTTAGATTACCAGACTAAAAAGAGTGATATTGGATCTCGATAATCCAACCATAGAATGTGGTTTCGATTACTTGTGTCTATTTCTTAAAACATTTATAAAACAGCGCATGTATTCTCAGTCCCTAAAATATATATTGCAAAAGCATTTAAAAAGGGAGTAATGAAACTCACAATACTGTATTTTGTAGTAAAAATACATATGACGACTTTGAACAATGCAGGGTTGGCCTCAGATTCACGAACCTATATCATTCATATATATATATTAACACATATAATTGGAATCGAGCAATTTTTATATATTGTTATTAATAATATATTTGTCATATTATATGTTATGTAGATAAGTTTTACTATACTTAATTTATATGTTTTATATAACTATTATTCATCATTAATAATAAAACTGTATATTAAAGTTTATATATGATAAAAATATATATTTATATTTTTAATTGATAGATTTTATATATATAGCTTAATTAATATCTTTTTAATAAAAAAAATATATTTGTAATAATATTGATAGTTTTGGTGATAACAAAATAATAATTTTAGTGAGAATGATAATAATGATAATTAAGTTTAATAACAATAATTTTAAATATCATATTAATAACAATAATGATAATTTTAATAATCATACTTATGTTATTAATAATAATAATAATAACACTAATAATGATAAAATGATTCAAATTCTAATATTAATGATAATAATAAATTTTTATTACTTTCATAATAATAATCATAATCATAATCATAATCATAATCATAATCATAATCATAATCATAATCATAATCATAATCATAATCATAATCATAATCATAATGATGATAATAATTCTAAACGATAAGGTTACTAATAATAATATTATTAATACTTATAATAATAATAATGATAATGATTATAATACTTATACATTTATTAGTAATAATAATAATTTTTACACTAATAATAACATAACAATAACAATAATAACCATAACAATAATAATAATAATAATAATAATAATAATAATAATAATAATAATAATAATAATAATACTAGTAATAATAATAATAATAATAATAATAATAATAATAATAATAATGATAAATGATAACTAATACTTAAATGATAAAATTTATAATAACAAATACATTAATAATGTTAATAATAATAACAATAATGTTCATATTACTTGTAATAATAATAATAATAATAATAATAATAATAATAATAATAATAATAATAATAATAATAATAATAATAATTATAATTATAATAATTATAATTCTAATAATATTTAGTAATAATATCATTAATAAATTATAACAATAATAATAATAACAATAATAATAATAATAAGAATTTTTAAAGATTTAAAACTACCTTTAAAAACGAGTTGTAAAAAAAATGCATGCGCTTAGGCTCGAACCCTCGACCTCTCGTTAACCCGAACACACACTTAACCATCCGTCTATTTCTGTTTTTACTGATATTATCCCACCTCATTTCATTATAACACGTATCATTCAATTCTCCCCTTTTCTTCTTCATTAACTTAGAACATCAATCGACCAGAGTACAAATCCGAATAAAATAAGTTTCCATAAAATCTTTGGATTTATAAACGATGCAGAAATATTATAGGATTGATCCAATTATCTAAAACAGAAAAGAATTAAAAGAAAAACAAGCTGAAACAGAAAAATAAAATACGTTTGAACTTTAAATCCAATTCGAAATTAGAGACTGTTTTAAACAGAGATTATAACATGAAATATATTGCAATTCACTCATAGAAACTTTCTAGATCATTAATTAGACATAAAACATCAAAGTGATTATGAATTTTGCTGAAGAACAATGGTTGACTTTTTTTAAATAAAACTTTGACTCCTAAATTAGAAATCAAAAGAAGGAATTGGAAATTGAAAGTTTGCAGATAGATTCATTAGATTGTTCCTAACAAAACTGCTTTTATAGATTTTGATAAATAATACGATTTTGAAATTTTGATCAATTGAGTTCAAAACAGAGTAACGAGCTGTTTATTTGAATTTTCTTTGTAAAAATCAATCAATTAAGAACAGATGAAAATGATAATTGATAATGAGGATGAAGGACTGAATGAATTACCTAGTATTACTTAATAATTTGATTTACTTATAGCCTAACTAGTCGACAGTCAATATTTGCTCAGGTACGAAGAAAAAAAAATAAAAATAAAAGGTGAATATGACTCTCAACTGATTTTGGTTGTATCCTGTGATTAATTCCTAATTTGTACGATCTTAAAGACATAAAACAAAATCATACTGCTGTATGATCGTTACGTGCAACAGATTTTTCATTATTTTGATCATAAATAAATATAAAGGTATTAATACTAATAATTCTAATAATATTAATAATTATAAATTATAAATAATAATAATACTACAGAAATATAAAAAAATATTAATACTGTTAATAGTTATTATTATAGAAATAATATTTAGGATAATGATATTAATAGTTATAATAATATTTATAATATGATAATATTAATAAATTGTATTATTTTTATAATAATAATAATAATGATAATATCTATTATTAATAATAATTCTAAATGACAATATCTAATCATAATAACTAAAATTATAGTTTTACTGCTAATTATAATAATAATAATAATGATAATATAACAAGTCAAATGTATCAAATTTCATATATATAATAATATTGATAATACCGATATTAATATTATTATTAATATTTTTGAATATAATAATATTAGTATAACAACTATATTTTAACTTGTATATATAATATATGTATATATATATATATATATACATATATATACATATATATATACATATATATTATATATATATATATATATATATATATATATATATATATATATATATATATATATATATATATATATATATATATATATATATATATATATATATATAGATTCATTTTAAATTTACACTTAATTATTTTGTATCCAATTTTACATATTTAATTCTAATGTTAATTTTATAATTTCAAATTATTATATATACTTTCATTTAGATATATATATATATATATATATATATATATATATATATATATATATATATATATATATATATATATATATATATATATATATATATATAGGGGCAGGATCAATGGGGAAGTAACCAATCGGGGGGAAGAAAATTTTTTTTTTCTTTTCGTTTTTTTTTTGGAATTTTTTTTTTCGGCATCAAGATCACACAAAAATATGAACATTTAGAAGAGACACTTCGTGATGAATGTTATTATTTAGGCGGGAAAACGATCGACAAAAATAACATTCAAGATAATATTGTTCGTGAAGAATATGAACGTTTTTTTTCCATGTTTTGTGAAGTAAAATTTAGCCCGATTTAGAGTTTAGGGTTTAGGGTTTGGTGTTTTGGGTTTATTCCATAAACCCAAAACACCAAACCCTAAACCCTAAACTCTAAACTCTAAACCGTTCGTGTTAAAAACTCAATCTAAATCCTAAATCTAAACCCTAAATCTAAACCCTAAACCCTAAATTTCTAAACCCTAATATTTAAACCCTATAAACCCTAATATCTAAACCCTAATATCTAAACCCCAATAGCTAAAACCTCAACATACGCTCGAAAAACACGATAATTGTTATATATTACTTCTTCGAGCGTTTTCCCGCCAAAATAAAAACATTTATCACAAAGTGTCTCTACTAAACGTTCATATTTTCATCCCATCTATAATGTTCGTGAACAAAGTTTTTTCAAAAAATGAAAAAAAAAAATTTGCTTCCCCCCGATTGGTTACTTCCCTCTTGATCCTACCACATATATATATGTATATATATATATATATATATATATATATATATATATATATATATATATATATATATATATATATATATGTATATGCATATTTATTTACACACCATTGTTCGTGAATCGTCGGGCACTGTCCAAAGGTAAATGATTACATGAAAATAGTTTAATATTCAACATTACAGACTTTGCTTATCGTGTCGAACTCATATTAAGTTTAAGTTTAAATTTAGTTGAAAATTTCCGGGTCGTCATAGATACTTCTATTTATAGTAGTCATATTATCCATATAATTGATCTATTGTCCACTGGTACATAGGATGTATGTACTTGTGTAGACAACTGCATCAGAGAGCGTGCTCTCTTTCTTTCCTCTTTGGTAGCTATTGAAATGTCCCGTTCTTATTGATTAAAAACGTTCCATATTAATTGATTTCGTTACGAGGTTTTGACCTCTATATGAGACGTTTTTCAAAGACTGCATTCATTTTAAAACAAACCATAACCTTTATTTCATCAATAAAGGTTTAAAAAGCTTTACGTAGATTATCAAATAATGATAATTTAAAATATCCTGTTTACACACGACCATTACATAATGGTTTACAATACAAATATGTTACAACAAAATAAGTTTCTTGAATGCAGTTTTTACACAATATCATACAAGCATGGACTCCAAATCTCGTCCTTATTTAAGTATGCGACAGCGGAAGCTCTTAATAATCACCTGAGAATAAACATGCTTAAAACGTCAACAAAAATGTTGGTGAGTTATAGGTTTAACCTATATATATCAAATCATAATAATAAAAGACCACAAGATTTCATATTTCAATACACATCCCATACATAGAGATAAAAATCATTCATATGGTGAACACCTGGTAACCGACATTAACAAGATGCGTAATATAAGAATATCCCCATCATTCCGGGACACCCTTCGGATATGATATAAATTTCGAAGTACTAAAGCATCCGATACTTTGGATGGGGTTTGTTAGGCCCAATAGATCTATCTTTAGGATTCGCGTCAATTAGGGTGTCTGTTCCCTAATTCTTAGATTACCAGACTTAATAAAAAGGGGCATATTCGATTTCGATAATTCAACCATAGAATGTAGTTTCACGTACTTGTGTCTATTTTGTAAATCATTTATAAAACCTGCATGTATTCTCATCCCAAAAATATTAGATTTTAAAAGTGGGACTATAACTCACTTTCACAGATTTTTACTTCGTCGGGAAGTAAGACTTGGCCACTGGTTGATTCACGAACCTATAACAATATATACATATACATCAAAGTATGTTCAAAATATATTTACAACACTTTTAATATATTTTGACGTTTTAAGTTTATTAAGTCAGCTGTCCTCGTTAGTAACCTACAACTAGTTGTCCACAGTTAGATGTACAGAAATAAATCGATAAATATTATCTTGAATCAATCCACGACCCAGTGTATACGTATCTCAGTATTGATCACAACTCAAACTATATATATTTTGGAATCAACCTCAACCCTGTATAGATAACTCCAACATTCACATATAGAGTGTCTATGGTTGTTCCGAAATATATATAGATGTGTCGACATGATAGGTCGAAACATTGTATACGTGTCTATGGTATCTCAAGATTACATAATATACAATACAAGTTGATTAAGTTATGGTTGGAATAGATTTGTTACCAATTTTCACGTAGCTAAAATGAGAAAAATTATCCAATCTTGTTTTACCCATAACTTCTTCATTTTAAATCCGTTTTGAGTGAATCAAATTGCTATGGTTTCATATTGAACTCTATTTTATGAATCTAAGAAGAAAAAGTATAGGTTTATAGTCGGAAAAATAAGTTACAAGTCGTTTTTGTAAAGGTAGTCATTTCAGTCGAAAGAACGACGTCTAGATGACCATTTTAGAAAACATACTTCCACTTTGAGTTTAACCATAATTTTTAGATATAGTTTCATGTTCATAATAAAAATCATTTTCCCAGAATAACAACTTTTAAATCAAAGTTTATCATAGTTTTTAATTAACTAACCCAAAACAGCCCGCGGTGTTACTACGACGGCGTAAATCCGGTTTTACGGTGTTTTTCGTGTTTCCGGGTTTTAAATCATTAAGTTAGCATATCATATAGATATAGAACATGTGTTTAGTTGATTTTAAAAGTCAAGTTAGAAGGATTAACTTTTATTTGCGAACAAGTTTAGAATTAACTAAACTATGTTCTAGTGATTACAAGTTTAAACCTTCGAATAAGATAGCTTTATATGTATGAATCGAATGACGTTATGAACATCATTACTACCTTAAGTTCCTTGGATAAACCTACTAGAAAAGAGAAAAATGGATCTAGCTCCAATGGATCCTTGGATGGCTCGAAGTTCTTGAAGCAGAATCATGACACGAAAACAAGTTTAAGTAAGATCATCACTTGAAATAAGATTGTTATAGTTATAGAAATTGAACCAAAGTTTGAATATGATTATTACCTTGTATTAGAATGATAACCTACTGTAAGAAATAAAGATTTCTTGAGGTTGAATGATCACCTTACAAGATTGGAAGTGAGCTAGCAAACTTGAAAGTATTCTTGATTTTATGAAACTAGAACTTTTGGAATTTATGAAGAACACTTAGAACTTGAAGATAGAACTTGAGAGAGATCAATTAGATGAAGAAAATTGAAGAATGGAAGTGTTTGTAGGTGTTTTTGGTCGTTGGTGTATGGATTAGATATAAAGGATATGTAATTTTGTTTTCATGTAAATAAGTCATGAATGATTACTCATATTTTTGTAATTTTATGAGATATTTCATGCTAGTTGCCAAATGATGGTTCCCACATGTGTTAGGTGACTCACATGGGCTGTTAAGAGCTGATCATTGGAGTGTATATACCAATAGTACATATATCTAAAAGCTGTGTATTGTACGAGTACGAATACGGATGCATACGAGTAGAATTGTTGATGAAATTGAACGAGGATGTAATTGTAATCATTTTTGTTAAGTAGAAGTATTTTGATAAGTGTCTTGAAGTCTTTCAAAAGTGTATAAATACATATTAAAACACTACATGTATATACATTTTAACTGAGTCGTTAAGTCATCGTTAGTCGTTACATGTAAGTGTTGTTTTGAAACCTTTAGGTTAACGATCTTGTTAAATGTTGTTAACCCAATGTTTATAATATCAAATGAGATTTTAAATTATTATATTATCATGATATTATCATGTATGAATATCTCTTAATATGATATATATACATTAAATGTCTTTACAACGATAATCGTTACATATATGTCTCGTTTAAAAATCATTAAGTTAGTAGTCTTGTTTTTACATATGTAGTTCATTGTTAATATACTTAATGATATATTTACTTATTATAGTATCATGTTAACTATATATATATATCCATATATATGTCATCATATAGTTTTTACAAGTTTTAACGTTCGTGAATCACCGGTCAACTTGGGTGGTCAATTGTCTATATGAAACATATTTCAATTAATCAAGTCTTAACAAGTTTGATTGCTTAACATGTTGGAAACATTTAATCATGTAAATATCAATCTCAATTAATATATATAAACATGGAAAAGTTCGGGTCACTACAGCTATTTGCAGGAACACCCCAATTCGGTTTGGCACCACTATTTGAATAAACAAATAGAATGTTGGGTTCCCTAGGCGTTGACAAAGTATTACACATTTCTGCATATGCGTTAAACTTTTGCGTTCCTACGTGGTCTTGTAAGGTCACTTGTCAGCCGCCGACACGTATCCTTTTCTGTTCAACTTTGTCTTCGACTTCTGTTGAATAGTACAATTAATGTAGACCACACATGAAACTATTATGCTTGTAATGGAACATAATTTGTCCAAGTGTTGTATGCTGCTACCAGCTATGCTGGTTCTTCTACTGGTTCACTTGATCTTCATAATTTGTTGGGCACACATCCTGTGTTGGTTAAAGAATACTGTCTACCTTATGCTGGTAGACCAGACAGCATACTGGGACACTTAACACAGCAGCAAATGCTGTCTATACATAAATAAACCTATGTTGGCTGCACATAATATTTTAGTGTACATAATTGTTGTTTTGTCATAAATAAATCCTTAATTATTTGGGGAATCAACAATCTCCCCCTATTTGATGATGAGAAAACCTATGAATCATAAAGAAAACACTAAAGTCAGCACTAACGAACTTAATGAAAATAAGCAGTAACTTTTTCCCTTTTTAGGTTTATTTTGGGATCTTTTGCTGAGTTATCTATATCTTATAAATTGATATGATTTTGATGATAAACTCATTTCACATTCGTTATATGAAAATATACCATAATTACAAGTCAATACAATGAACATGAAATATTAAAAAAGATACATTTAATGAACAGAAGGCTATCTATCTTTATCTTTCTTCTTTTGATTTTCTTCATCAGATAGCTCTTCTTGTTTTACCTTCCAGTCTTCAGGGAACAATTCTGAGGAGGTAGAATGATTGGATCTCTTCTGAATAGGCCAGCAATAGATTTCTTCTTCTTCTTCTTCTTCTTCTTCTTCTTCTTCTTCTTCTTCTTCTTCTTCTTCTTCTTCTTCTTCTTCTTCTTCTTCTTCTTCTTCTTCTTCTTCTTCTTCTTCTTCTTCTTCTTCTTCTTCTTCTTCTTCTTCTTCTTCTTCTTCTTCTTCTTCTTCTGTGATAGTTCATCATCTACATTCATTACAGGTGCATTACCATGCTTAGATGCCTTTTCAAGTAGATCTTGTAACTCAAGACGCAGTGTCCTCCTGAGATTATTGTCTCATTTCCCAATAGAGTAGTGCAACATTTCCATCCATTCATGAAACCCATACAATCTCAAATCTCTGAAATCTACCTTCTCATTGATATTATTATCTCTGCTGATTCTAAAAGCTCTCTTTGATCCTCTATGACACTTAATGATTTTACCAGGATTTACTCTGCGTGTCATTACATCAGCATACTTGCTTCTGAGATGCTTATCAGTCAAGGCCTTTATATGTGCAGTCTCTTGTAGACTCACTTCTGGTGCCCTTTCAACAGCTTCAATTTTATTCAAAACCTTGTCCTGTGCCTTAATGATGGCTTTTGCTAATTTAATGGATTTTACTTCTTGAGCTTTATCAGCAGCCAATTTTTCTTTTTGTTCCTGAAGCCTTATTCTTTTAAGATACTCAGCACCATCCCTTTCTTGTTGTTCCAATTGAACACTTGTTATATATTCATTCATTGTGATGTTCATGTAATGTGTTGAGCGAATCTAATGACTACCATCATCAGAAGACATGAGGTTACAGTATTGTTCCAAATCCATATCTAGTTGTACAGCTTCATAGAATAAAGCCTTTTCCTGATGAGTATGGAATCTCTGGCCACTATTCTTGAAATACATACCAACATCAATGTTTAATTCTATAGCATTGATGTAGAATTACTGATCAAGAGGATGATACAGCATTATGATTTGGCGAATTCTTTGTAGCGACCCGACCAAATCATGTTTGACGACGCCGACTACTTCGGTCCCATTGCGTGGTCATAAGTCTTTATTATGACGTTTGACCAAAATATGTCGCATTCATTTCATAAGTAAAAGGATGTTTCAAGTTTACAAATATAGTTCAAAAGATTAGTTACAATACAAAGTTTAACGTACGAATGAAACCTATGCGACACAATTTAAAGTAGTCAAAAGACGCTCCAACTATGCATGCATACTCGACATCCAAGCAAGTATCAAAAAGAGTGCGGAAGCATGTATCAAGTAGCTTTCAAGGACCTGAAAAAACATATAGAAAACTGTCAACGAAAACGTTGGTGAAATCATAGGTGTTTTAGTAAACGTTGCATTTGAACCACAAGATTTAATATATAATATGATTATCAAAATCATTTGCATTCCAAAGTTGTTATTTGTTTCACGGGCACCCAATTATCAAACTTAACTGTTTTACACCCTTTGCGTAGTGTTAGAACATACACTAGACCCGAAAATATATTTCATCCGCTAACGGTAGCGAACCGTCCGAATGAGGCTCGTCATGCCCATGTGATCACATAATATAAGTTCACGTTTACACCCTGCAAGTGTAACTAATGATAATTGAATTGAGGATTTTCGTTCAAACCCGTACGTGGAATGTTCGTTTTCGTACTTGTGTTCAATGTATAAAAGTATGATACGTATATGTTTCTCATCCCATAGTTTAAAGCATAAAAGTTGTTTGAAAGATGGGACTATGATCTCACCTTGAGTGCATGTATGAAAAGTACTTCACAAAGTAACGTGTGCGAAGGATAGTGCTAGTCTTGACCTAAACAAATAGGTCGTATCAATAACGGTAAACACGATAGGTCAAAGATGTTCAATTAGTCCTATGGCTCGTTACGACTCGATTATGTAGCATGTGAAATCAAATTGTCAAGTTTCATGCAAGATACAAGTATAGAAACAAGTTCGGAGGGTTGCATAATCATTTGGTTAAGTTTGACAAAAAGTCAAACTTTGGTCGGTCAAAGTCAACAAAAAAGTCAACACGTTCGGGTCGGGTCCCGAACTATTTTTCTGAGGTTTTTAATCATATATGAGCATGTTAGAACAAGTTACATGTGAATCGGAGGTGCGTAGCATAGCAAACATTATTCGAAAATCGACAAAGTTGGACAGACCACTTTGGCACGCCGCGCGGGTATATGGCGCGCCGCGCCATTACCTTTGCAGAGAATTCTGGCAGTTTTTAAGTTTTATGCACGAACCTAACTTCAACCAATCACCATTTATGACCCGCAAACTACCAAAGCATGTATCTTATATCATCGGAAAGGTATTTTGACAAGGAAAACAACTAAACACATTTCATCCATCACATTTACTTTTACAACAACCAAAATCACATTCAAAGCTCCTCATTATATGCACTCAAGTTCATAAATGAAATTCGATGATTCGGCAACCAATTTACATGAATGATATGCCGTTTCGAAGGTGATCAAGCATACAATACAACCTAACACTTACAAATAACATTTCATGTCATTCAAAGCATCAAAAGTTCATTTCAAGTTCATCAAACCCTAACCCAAATCCACCAAAACCAATAATCAAGTTTATGAAGTTTTCTAAAACAACCTACACATAAAATTGAAGCTAGTGCTACTAGTAACACATTTAATACTTGCACTTTACCATAACAACAACATTTAAGCAACCAAATTACCAAATCAAACACACCAAAGTTCATATTCAAGCTAGTTACTTCAAATAACGAAATCGAGCATATAAATCATATAATCATGTTAGACTTGAGCCATAGACACTAATTAACAACTTTATAAGTTAAAAACATCAAGAACACAAAATCTAGTGATTTTAGAAAGTTACCCAAACTTGATGAAATTGGTATGAAATCGAAGAGGAAGATGAGAGGATTTCGAATATGCAATTTGTTTAGATGGATGCTTGCTCGATTTGATTTAGATGATGATTCTTGAAATTGGAGAATTGAGAGAAAATATGAAAGTAGAAGAAGAAAAGGGAAATGAAAAAGAAAAGATGGGAGTGGGGGTTGACTAGTCAAAGGCTAGTCACCTCTTTGGCATTTTGGCGAAACTAGTCCCTCAAGTTCGTTTGCGGGTGCGTGAAATACCTAGACGAGATAATTTTAAAACACGTATTAACCGGAGATGTTATAAACATATAACGGGATTTAAATAGTTAAACGGAAAAGTAAATGGAAAAAGGCGGGATGTTACATTGTAGTCGGCGCCGTCAAACATGATTTGGTCGGGTCGCTACAGATGGTATCAGAGCGTTGGTTGTAGGGATTTAGAGTTCATTGGTGTCAACCCCGAGTCATAGGGTACATTAGTGAGTCTAGACTACAACCGGCATATAAACTTGAAGTAGGAATTACTTGACTACTTGTGCATTATACTCGAACTCGTCTATCATATCTAATTCTTATTCAATCTTAATCTCACGTTACTTGATTCAATTGATGCGCCACCTTGACTAAATGAATTAGTGTCGAATGCACATATGAATTAGGGTAATATAATATCCGGGATTATATTAAAACATTGTTCCTTCAAAACGAATCACACGACGAGGAGGCATTGTTCCTTCAAAACAACTAAACACATTTCATCCATCACATTTACTTTTACAACAACCAAAATCACATTCAAAGCTCCTCATTAAATGCACTCAAGTTCATAAATGAAATTCGATGATTCGGCAACCAATTTACATGAATGATATGCCTTTTCGAAGGTGATCAAGCTTACAATACAACCTAACACTTACAAATAACATTTCATGTCATTCAAAGCATCAAAAGTTCATTTCAAGTTCATCAAACCCTAACCCAAATCCACCAAAACCAATAATCAAGTTTATGAAGTTTTCTAAAACAACCTACACATAAAATTGAAGCTAGTGCTACTAGTAACACATTTAATACTTGCACTTTACCATAACAACAACATTTAAGCAACCAAATTACCAAATCAAGCACACCAAAGTTCATATTCAAGCTAGTTACTTCAAATAACGAAATCGAGCATATAAATCATATAATCATGTTAGACTTGAGCCATAGACACTAATTAACAACTTTATAAATTAAAAACATCAAGAACACAAAATCTAGTGATTTTAGAAAGTTACCCAAACTTGATGAAATCGGTATGGAATCGAAGAGGAAGATGAGAGGATTCCGAATATGCAATTTGTTTAGATGGATGCTTGCTCGATTTGATTTAGATGATGATTCTTGAAATTGGAGAATTGAGAGAAAATATGGAAGTAGAAGAAGAAAAGGGAAATGAAAAAGAAAAGATGGGAGTGGGGGTTGACTAGTCAAAGGCTAGTCACCTCTTTGGCATTTTGGCGAAACTAGTCCCTCAAGTTCGTTTGCGGGTGCGTGAAATACCTAGACGAGATAATTTTAAAACACGTATTAACCGGAGATGTTATAAACATATAACAGGATTTAAATAGTTAAACGGAAAAGTAAACGGAAAAAGGCGGGATGTTACATTGTAGTCGGCGCCGTCAAACATGATTTGGTCGGGTCGCTACAGATGGTATCAGAGCGTTGGTTGTAGGGATTTAGAGTTCATTGGTGTCAACCCCGAGTCATAGGGTACATTAGTGAGTCTAGACTACAACCGGCATATAAACTTGAAGTAGGAATTACTTGACTACTTGTGCATTATACTCGAACTCGTCTATCATATCTAATTCTTATTCAATCTTAATCTCACGTTACTTGATTCAATTGACGCGCCACCTTGACTATATGAATTAGTGTCGAATGCACATATGAATTAGGGTAATATAATTTCCGGGATTATATTAAAGCATTGTTCCTTCAAAACGAATCACACGACGAGGAGGCATTGTTCCTTCAAAACACAAGAATACCGTTGATTAGTATTCTTAATAATACTAACCATGATATGGAATAAGGATAGAGAGAAATTTTCCTTGACTCGCCTTAAATTCTTTATGTCATAATTTCGGAATGTTCATATGAGTCACCGTAATATAATCCCGGAAATTATATTACCCTAATTCATATGTGCATTCGACACTAATTCATATAGTCAAGGTGGCGCGTCAATTGAATCAAGTAACGTGAGATTAAGATTGAATAAGAATTAGATATGATAGACGAGTTCGAGTATAATGCACAAGTAGTCAAGTAATTCCTACTTCAAGTTTATATGCCGGTTGTAGTCTAGACTCACTAATGTACCCTATGACTCGAGGTTGACACCAATGAACTCTAAATCCCTACAACCAACGCTCTGATACCATCTGTAGCGACCCGACCAAATCATGTTTGACGGCGCCGACTACAATGTAACATCCCGCCTTTTTCCGTTTACTTTTCCGTTTAACTATTTAAATCCCGTTATATGTTTATAACATCTCCGGTTAATACGTGTTTTAAAATTATCTCGTCTAGGTATTTCACGCACCCGCAAACGAACATGAGGGACTAGTTTCGCCAAAATGCCAAAGAGGTGACTAGCCTTTGACTAGTCAACCCCCACTCCCATCTTTTCTTTTTCATTTCCTTTTTCTTCTTCTATTTCCATATTTTCTCTCAATTCTCCAATTTCAAGAATCATCATCTAAATCAAATCGAGCAAGCATCCATCTAAACAAATTGCATATTCGGAATCCTCTCATCTTCCTCTTCGATTCCATACCGATTTCATCAAGTTTGGGTAACTTTCTAAAATCACTAGATTTTGTGTTCTTGATGTTTTTAACTTATAAAGTTGTTAATTAGTGTCTATGGCTCAAGTCTAACATGATTATATGATTTATATGCTCGATTTCGTTATTTGAAGTAACTAGCTTGAATATGAACTTTGGTGTGTTTGATTTGGTAATTTGGTTGCTTAAATGTTGTTGTTATGGTAAAGTGCAAGTATTAAATGTGTTACTAGTAGCACTAACTTCAATTTTATGTGTAGGTTGTTTTAGAAAACTTCATAAACTTGATTATTGGTTTTGGTGGATTTGGGTTAGGGTTTGATGAACTTGAAATGAACTTTTGATGCTTTGAATGACATGAAATGTTATTTGTAAGTGTTAGGTTGTATTGTATGCTTGATCACCTTCGAAACAGCATTTCATTCATGTAAATTGGTTGCCGAATCATCGAATTTCATTTATGAACTTGAGTGCATTTAATGAGGAGCTTTGAATGTGATTTTGGTTGTTGTAAAAGTAAATATGATGGATGAAATGTGTTTAGTTGTTTTCCTTGTCAAAATACCTTTCCGATGATATAAGATACATGCTTTGGTTGTTTGCGGGTCATAAATGGTGATTGGTTGAAGTTAGGTTCGTGCATAAAACTTAATAACTGCCAGAATTCTCTGCACAGGTAATGGCGCGGCGCGCCATATACCCGCGCGGCGCGCCAAAGTGGTCTGTCCAACTTTGTCGATTTTCGAATAATGTTTGCTACGCTACGCACCTCCGATTCACATGTAACTTGTTCTAACATGCTCATATATGATTAAAAACCTCAGAAAAATAGTTCGGGACCCGACCCGAACGTGTTGACTTTTTTGTTGACTTTGACCGACCAAAGTTTGACTTTTTGTCAAACTTAACCAAATGATTATGCAACCTTCCTAACTTGTTTCTATACTTGTATCTTGCATGAAATTTGACAATTTGATTTCACATGCTACATAATCGAGTCGTAACGAGCCATAGGACTAACTGAACATCTTTGACCTATCGTGTTTACCGTTATTGATACGACCTATTTGTTTAGGTCAAGACTAGCACTATCCTTCGTACACATTACTTTGTGAAGTACTTTTCATACGTGCACTCAAGGTGAGATCATAGTCCCATCTTTCAAACAACTTTTATGCTTTAAACTATGGGATGAGAAACATATACGTATCATACTTTTATACATTGAACACAAGTACGAAAACGAACATTCCACATACGGGTTTGAACGAAAATCCTCAATTCAATTATCATTAGTTACACTTGCAGGGTGTAAACGTGAACTTATATTATGCGATCACATGGGCTTGACGAGCCTCATTCGGACGGTTCGCTACCGTTAGCGGATGAAATATATTTTCGGGTCTAGTGTATGTTCTAACACTACGCAAAGGGTGCAAAATAGTTAAGTTTGATAATTGGGTACCCGTGAAACAAATAACAACTTTGGAATGCAAATGATTTTGATAATCATATTATATATTAAATCTTGTGGTTCAAATGCAACGTTTACTAAAACACCTATGATTTCACCAATGTTTTCGTTGACAGTTTTCTATATATTTTCTCAGGTCCTTGAAAGCTACTTGATACATGCTTCCGCACTCTTTTTGATACTTGCTTGGATGTCGAGTATGCATGCATAGTTGGAGCATCTTTTGACTACTTTAAATTGTGTCGCATAGGTTTCATTCGTACGTTAAACTTTGTATTGTAACTAATCTTTTGAACTACATTTGTAAACTTGAAACATCCTTTTACTTATGAAATGAATGCGACATATTTTGGTCAAACGTCGATCGCTACATTCTTTCTGCTTTCGTGGCTGCTTCCCTACTAAGCCATTCATCAACAGTGATTTCTAGCCTGTGAGCTTCCCTTTCATCTGGATTCATTCTCTTGGGATCAGACATTCTGTGTACAACTAGTTCATATTCCCAAGTGGTATGCTTGTCATTTTCTTTGGGGAAGATGAAGGATATGTATATGGTAGTTCTGTTGTGTCTGAAGGACCCACTGGTTCATACTGATGAAGATCACCCAGTAGCCTATCAAAGTCAGCACGATAGACTGCACATAGAGGAGATAAGATAAAAGTATAATTGCCACTACCTCAGACAGTAAAATTAGCAGCATCAGCAGAAACATCATTAGTATTAGCACCCGACTCATCCTCCTTTACTGGGTCTTCAACACTTCTTTCACCCAGGCCCCAGCAGTACACTTCTGGTTGGGTCTTCAATCATAGCACTCCTTGTTGTGTCTTCACTACCAGCTGACTGATTAGTATCAGTTGGTACCATCAACTGCCTCGAATAAGGGTTCTTTCTTTATGAGCTGGTTATCCCTAGGGGCAGATTTCACCCTTTGTTTGTCAATAGGCTTGGGTTCAGCTGATGGTTCTTGTATTGATACTGGTTCTTGTGTAGGCAAGAGGGGAGTTAAAGCAAGTTGCCCCCCCTCAGTAGCAGACAGATTTGTCTCTACTAGTTTCTCTTCATCATCAGATAGATGAATGACCTCTACTAGCTGTGCTGAAGTTGTTGGTTGTGTAGGAATTGCTGGTTGAGAGGATTTACTGGTTTTCATCCCACTAGTTATCCATTGCAGGAATACATATGTCTTCTCTTTTTTGGATCTTTCAGATTGTAAGTACTTTTGAAGTCCCTCAACAGTTATATTCCTTATCCTTTCAGCCCTCTTAGCATACAATTTAGCCTTCTTCTTGTCAAATTTAACCATGAACTTAGCATCTCTTTTTCTTTGAGCCTTTTGTGTTGATTGATGCTAAGAATCTGGTTGTGAATGTCTAGTAGTTCACCAGATAGACCTCTGCGATATTCAATTTTCTTCTTCTTCTTTTCAGCATAGGCCTCAAACCTGGTGTTGAAGGCATCATTGAGTTTTTGCTATCTCTACTAATTTTTCTCTAATTTTCTCTTCAGCTTTCTTTCCATGGTTTGAGAAATAGCAAAAGATTCAGCCAGCTCAGTAGAAACAACTTCATTGGGCTTACTGCTAGAACCAATATCATCAGCAGATGTGTCAGGTATGCATGGTTGAGATTCACCAGCACCCTTATCACCTGCTTTAGTATGAGCGTTGCTGGGCTTAGGGCCAGTATTCCCTTGACCATTACCATCACCATTACCATCACCATCTCTCCTCTGCTACTTGAGAGCCTTTTCATACTCATGCTCTCTCTCAGATTGTTTTCTCTTCTTTGACTTCTTCTTCTTCTCCCCCTTTTTGTCATCAGCAAAGGTGGAAGTAGATCCAAGGGGAATAGTTACCTCTAGGTCGCTATCAGAATCAGGTATTGACTAGGTAAAGTTATTCCAGTCAGCATCAGCAGGAGATAAGTTAGCACCAGGATCAACACCATGTTGTTGAAGACAGAGATTAGATGTTTTAACCTCATTTCTAGCCATACCCATGGCAATTTTATCAACATTTGCTCGAACATCATATTGAAGTTCAGCCATTCTGTGCAGAGTCTCAATAAGTCTAAGATAAGTAGAAACATGAACCATATTGGCCATCTGCTATTCATAGTTTTCAACCCTCTCCTCAAGCACCCTGTTTTCTTTATTTAGCACATGAACCCTGTTCATGGTGTCTCTTGATTGCATCAAGTGCTAGGTCAGAAAATGCATTGATTTGATGTAGTTTTGCTTCAATAGATAAGGTGGTGATACTACCAGCTTGCTTGAGTTCTTCTCCCACAGATTCAACAACAGTCTCCTGAATGGTTTTCTGCATAGTTGGTGTGATTGGCAACAGTGCGATAAACAGCAAGGGTAGATAACCATTCCATCTCAACTTCATCCGCTGCACTGGTTGGTGGTGGTGTAGTAATAGCTGGAATAGGAGTACCACTGTGGGGTGGTGGAGGTGGAAGGTCAGAATCAGACTCATCACCATGATCACCAACATTTTTACCTTCACCCGAAGGCTTAGAACCACTAGTATATCCTTATTTGAAGAATCAACTTCATCAGTATCAAGATCCACTGGTTTGTCTTTGGAACCAGTAGTATTATCAAGAACTAAAGGCTCGTCCTTACCAATACCTTTATCAGCATCACCATCAGAAAAAGATGATGAGAAAGAAGCTGATAAATTAGAAGGTAACGGTGAATCAGGAACATCTTGAATGGTGACCTTACCAGTATTAGGATCATGTTGAAACTTGAGAGGCCTCCAATGTTTAGGCCATGGAGAAGCAGCAGGAGCCATACCAAAGTAATGATAGTATGGCTGCTCATTTATATTATCAAATGTGGTCAGCCTCTCATATACTTCATCCCTCACTGGTTCATCCATATGTTGAAGCAATTCAACCAACTCTTCATCAGGTAATTTGATGGCTGCAACCAGGGCACTTCGGGGATCTATGGTCAGCTGATCAACCAATAAAGCAATCTTTGGAGCAATGGATACTCCCTTATAAACAAATTTGGGAATAACCAGGGCACTTTGCATTTTTGTTAGCTTGCATTGGCATGTAGTTGCATTTCATGCATTTGAAAAATCTGAAAAGACCAAAAACAGTTTGTGATTTGGGTAGAAATGTGTTTGTTTGAGTTTAAATGATGTAAAGCTGCATTTCAGGATCAGGAACGACGTTCCTACTTTTGGAATGATGATATGGCCAAAACGAACGGTTTTATTTGTGCGGTGTAGTTAGGTCGCAACACGTCAGAATCAACCACCAAGAGGGGGTACTGTTTTAAATTTATATTTAGTGGGGCCTAAATCGTACTACTCCTTATTATGAGTAAGGGAAGTATGACCTACGGTCGTATTTTTAAGATATCAGTAGAATCGAACCTATATTTAAAGCTTAAGATAGTTATAAAGGAGTAGTGGTTACCTAATTTTGGGGTTTTCTAGTTTATAAGATAGACAAAGTAAATGCAATAAAATTCGTAATTCAGATAAGGTTAAAACAAGTGCATACTATGATTTCATCAGTTATTCTGCCGAGACTATGGAATGCTGGCTCATGAATAAGTAGAGGCCTTGTATTCATTACACTGGTCCTAAACGCCCATGTCGTAAGACATGTCACTGGTTAATGAGATAGGCTTGAAGATTCTGAATAGACAACAATGTCCCTTACCCCCGACGCCCGTGCAGTCTGACTACATGCATACACGTTCAGACGGCTCATCCAATTGAGCGACTCGGTTGGGTGACGTATTAACATTCCACAAAGTTCTAAACTTTCTTAAGCATAATAGAATACAAGGTTTACCATATTCGAGAGACGTGATGTATTTCAATGCTTTCATTAATGATTGGTTTTAAAAGATAGTTAGGCCCTTTAATAAGAGTTCAACCATAAAGAACACCATGGCCAAGTCCAGTTGACTTCCATGAACACGTTCGGTTATCCTAACGGTCCAATCCTTTATGTGTTTAAACAAACAGTTCCTGAATTAACTAAGAATCCCTCAAGCGAGGTACAATGCTTGAGACCGCGTTATGGTGCAGTGTACAGATCAACACTGACCGAGTTCCATGGCCTTACATAGCAGAGGTACACCTTACAACAACTGTTGTGCTTCAGCATGCACGTACTAAGTTTATATGCTTGGTGACTACACTAGCATGGTCTGGGACAAAAAATGTACTAGGGGTCTAGTTAGATGTTTTACTACGAAAAAGTCCTCAGTCGGAATCCAAAGCTTAATAGACTTACTACAACCGGAGTGCCTCAGTCGATCTTACGTTGTATTCGATAGACTTCTCTGAAATGTCCTGTTCATATTGATTATAAATGTTCCATATTAATTGATTTCGTTGCGAGGTTTTGACCTCTATATGAGACGTTTTTCAAAGACTGCATTCATTTTTAACACAAACCATAACCTTTATTTTTATCAACAAGGTTAAAAGGACACCACCTAGATTATCCAGAAATGATAATCTAAAAATATCACACTTACACACTACCAATACATATTGGTTTACAATTTTAATATGTTACAACAAAGTAAATCTCGAATGCAGTTTTAAACAATATTATACAAACATGCTGACACCAAATCTTGTCCATATTTTAGCATGCAACAGCGGAAGCTCTTAATAATCACCTGAGAATAAACATGCTTTAAACGTCAACAAAAATGTTGGTGAGTTATAGGTTTAACCTATATATTTATCAAATCGTAATAATAGACCACAAGATTTCATATTTCAATATACATCCCATACATAGAGATAAAAATCATTCATATGGTGAACACCTGGTAACCGACATTAACAAGATGTATATAGAATATCCCCATCATTTCGGGACACCCATCGGACATGATAATTTCGAAGTACTAAAGCATTCCAAATTCCAGAATGGGGCTTGTTGGGCCCGATAGATCTATCTTTAGGATTCGCATCAATTTGGGGGTCTGTTCCTAAATTCTTAGGCTACCAAGCTAAAAAGGGGCATATTCGGCTTCGATCATTCACCCATATAATGTAGTTTCATTTACTTATGTCTATTTCGTAAAACATTTATAAAATTGCATGTATTCTCATCCCAAAAATATTAGATTTTAAAAGTGGGACTATAACTCACTTTCACAGATTTTTACTTCGTCGGGAAGTAAGACTTGGCCACTGATCGATTCATGAACCTATAACAAATATGTACATATATATCAAGGTATGTTCAAAATATATTTACAACATTTTTAATACGTTTTACTGTTTTAAGTTTATTAAGTCAGCTGTCCTCGTTAGTAATCTACAACTAGTTGTCCACAGTTAGATGTACAGAAAATAAAGCAATATATATTATCTCGAATCAATTCACGACCTCGTGTATACAAACCTCAGGCTAGATCATAACTCAAAGTATATATAATATTTTTGGAATCAACCTCAAGCCTCACGCTGTATAGCTAACTCCAACATTACTGCATATAGAGTGTCTATGGTTGTTCCGAAATATATATATATAGATGGGTCGATATGATATGTAAAAACATTGTATTCATGTATATGGTATCCAAAAATTACATAATATATTAGAATAAATGTATAATGCAATATGAGTTAGCTAGGATATGATTAATATAGATTTGTTACCAATTTTCACGTAGCTACAACAAGCAAAATTATCCAATCTTGTTTTACCCATAACTTCTTCGTTTTAAATCCGTTTTGAGTGATTCAAGTTGCTATGGTTTCATATTGAACTTAAGTTTATGAATCTAAACAGAAAAATTATAAGTTCATAGTCAGAAATATACAGGTTACAAGTCGTTTTTGTAAAGGTAGTCATTTCAGTCGAAAGAACGACGTCTAGATGACCATTTTGGAAACCATACTTCCACTTTGAGTTTAACCATGATTTTTGGATATAGTTTCATGTTCATAAGAAAAATCATTTTCCCAGAAGAACAACTTTTAAATAAAAGTTTATAAGAGTTTTTAATTAACTAACCCAAAACAGCCCGCGGTGTTACTACGACGGCGTATATCCGGTTTTACGGTGTTTTTCGTGTTTTCAGATTTTAAATCATTAAGTTAGAATATCATATAGATATAGAAAATGTGTTTAGTAGATTTTAAAAGTCAAGTTAAAAGGATTAACTTTTGTTTGCGAACAAGTTTAGAATTAACTAAACTATGTTCTAGTGATTACAAGTTTAAACCTTCGAATAAGGTAGCTTTATATATATGAATCGAATGATGTTATGAAAATCATTACTACCTCAGGTTTTGTGGATAAACCTACTGGAAATGATAAAAATAGATCTAACTTTAAAGGATCCTTGGATGGCTTGAAAGTTCTTGAAGTAGAATCATGACACGAAAACAAGTTCAAGTAAGATTTCCACTCGAAATAAGATTGTTAAAGTTATAGAAATTGAATCAAAGTTTGAATATAAGTATTACCTTGTATTAGAAAGATATCTTACTATAAATAAGAAAGATTTCTTGAGGTTGGATGATCACTCAAAGTGGATTTGCAAGATTGGAAGTAAGCTAGCAAACTTGGAAGTGTTGTTGGTGTGTTCTTGAGTAGTTATTTTATAACTTGGTTTATGTATGGATTTATGAACTAGATTGAGCTAGATTTTATTGAAGATGATGAAGAACACTTAGAACAAAGGAAGAACACTTGAGAGAGATGAGTTTAATGCATAAAAATTGAAATGGAAATGTGTTTGTGGTAGGTGTAAGTTCACGTGAAAATGGGTCTCCATATAGGCTCCATAAGTTTGTTATTTTGTGTAATCATTCATGCTAGTTTCCAAATGATGGTTCCTACATGTGTTGGTGACTCACAAGGGCTGCTAAGAGCTAAGCATTGAAGTGTATATACCAATAGTAAATACATTTAGAAGCTAGGTATTGTACGAGTACGAATACAGGTGCATACGAGTAGAATTGTTGATGAAAATGAACGAGGATGTAATTGTAAGCATTTTTGTTAAGTAGAAGTACTTTGATAAGTGTCTTGAAATCTTTCAAAAGTGTATGAATACATATTAAAACACTACATGTATATACATTTTAACTGAGTCGTTAAGTTATCGTTAGTCGTTACATGTAAGTGTTGTTTTGAAACCTTTAAGTTAACGATCTTGTTAAATGTTGTTAACCCATTGTTTATTATATTTAATGAGATATTAAATCATTACATTATCATGATATAATGATGTATTAATATATCTTAATATGATATATATACATTTAAATGTTGTTACAACGATAGTCGTTACATGTATGTCTCGTTTCAAAATCCTTAAGTTAGTAGTCTTGTTTTTACATATGTAGTTCATTGTTAATATACTTAATGATATATTTACTTATTATAATATCATGTTAACTATATATATATATATATATCCATATATATGTCATCATATAGTTTTTACAAATATTAACGTTCGTGAATCACCGGTCAACTTGGGTGGTCAATTGTCTATATGAAACCTATTTCAATTAATCAAGTCTTAACAAGTTTGATTGATTAACATGTTGGAAACACTTAATCATATAAATATCAATTTCATTTAATATATATAAACATGGAAAAGTTCAGGTCACTACAGTACCTACCCGTTAAATAAATTTCGTCCCGAAATTTTAAGCAGTTGGAGTTGTTAACGTATCTTCTGGAAATAAGTGCGGGTATTTCTTCTTCATCTGATCTTCTCATTCCAAGATGAACTCGGGTCCTCTACGAGCATTTCATCGAACCTTAACAATTGGTATCTTGTTTTGCTTAAGTCTTTTAACCTCACGATCCATTATTTCGACGGGTTCTTCGATGAATTGAAGTTTTTCGTTGATTTGGATTTCGTCTAACGGAATAGTGAGATCTTCTTTAGCAAAACATTTCTTCAAATTTGAGACGTGGAAAGTGTTATGTACAACCGCGAGTTGTTGTGGTAATTCAATTCGGTAAGCTACTGGTCCGACACGATCAATAATCTTGAATGGTCCAATATACCTTGGATTTAATTTCCCTCGTTTACCAAATCGAACAATGCCTTTCCAAGGTGCAACTTAAGTATGACCATCTCTCTAATTTCAAATTCTAGATCTTTTCTGTTAATGTCAGCGTAGCTCTTTTGTCGACTTTGGGCGGTTTTCAACCGTTGTTGAATTTGGATGATCTTCTCGGTAGTTTCTTGTATTATCTCCGGACCCGTAATCTGTCTATCCCCCACTTCACTCCAACAAATCGGAGACCTGCACTTTCTACCATAAAGTGCTTCAAACGGCACCATCTCAATGCTTGAATGGTAACTGTTGTTGTAGGAAAATTCTGCTAACGGTAGGTGTCAATCCCAACTATTTCCGAAATCAATAACACATGCTCGTAGCATGTCTTCAAGCGTTTGTATCATCCTTTTGCTCTGCCCATCAGTTTGTGGATGATAGGCAGTACTCATGTCTAGACGAGTTCCTAATGCTTGCTGTAATGTCTGCCAAAATCTTGAAATAAATCTGCCATCCCTATCAGAGATAATAGAGATTGGTATTCCATATCTGGAGACGACTTCCTTCAAATACAGTCGTGCTAACTTCTCCATCTTGTCATCTTCTCTTATTGGCAGGAAGTGAGCTGATTTGGTGAGACGATCAACTATTACCCAAATAGTATCAAAACCACTTGCAGTCCTTGGCAATTTAGTGATGAAATCCATGATAATGTTTTCCCATTTCCATTCCGGGATTTCGGGTTGTTGAAGTAGACCTGATGGTTTCTGATACTCAGCTTTGACCTTAGAACACGTCAAACATTCTCCTACATATTTAGCAACATCGGATTTCATACCCAGCCACCAAAAATGTTTCTTGAGATCCTTGTACATCTTTCCCGTTCCAGGATGTATTGAGTATCTGGTTTTATGAGCTTCTCTAAGTACCATTTCTCTCATATCTCCAAATTTTGGTACCCAAATCCTTTCAACCCTATACCGGGTTCCGTCTTCCCGAATATTAAGATGCTTCTCCGATCCTTTGGGTATTTCATCCTTTAAATTTCCCTCTTTTAAAAATCCTTGTTGCGCCTCCTTTATTTGAGTAGTAAGGTTAGTGCGAATCATTAAATTCATAGCTTTTATGAGTTCTCTGTCCTTTCTGCTCAAGGCGTCGGCTACCACATTTGCCTTCCCCGAGTGGTAATGAATCTGAAAGTCGTAATCATTCAACAATTCAATCCATCTGCGCTGCCTCATGTTCAGTTGTTTCTGATTAAATATGTGTTGAAGACTTTTGTGGTCGGTATATATAATACTTTTGACCCCATATAAGTAGTGCCTCCAAGTCTTTAATGCAAAAATAATCGTGCCTAATTCCAAATCATGCGTCGTATAATTCTGCTCATGAATCTTCAATTGTCTAGATGTATAAGCAATTGCTTTCGTTCGTTACATTAATACACAACCGAGACCTTGATTTGAGGCGTCACAATATATCACAAAATCATCATTCCCTTCAGGCAATGACAATATAGGTGCCGTAGTTAACTTTTTCTTCAACAATTGAAACGCTTTCTCCTGCTCATCCTTCCATTCAAATTTTTTTTTATGCGTTAATGCAGTCAAAGGTTTTGCTATTTTGGAAAAATCTTGGATGAACCTTCTATAGTAACCAGCCAGTCCTAAAAATTGGCATATATGCTTCGGAGTTTTCGGGGTTTCCCACTTTTCAACGGTTTCAATCTTTACTGGATCCACCTGAATACCTTCTTTGTTCACTATATGACCGAGGAATTGAACTTCTTCTAACCAAAATGCACACTTTGAAAACTTAGCGTATAGTTTTTCTTTCCTTAACAACTCTAGCACTTTTCTCAAATGTTCCTCGTGCTCTTGGTCATTCTTTGAGTAAATAAGTATGTCATCGATGAAAATAATGACAAACTTGTCAAGGTATGGTCCACACACTCGGTTAATGAGGTCCATGAACACAGCTGGTGTATTAGTCAACCCAAACGGCATAATCATAAACTCGTAATGACCGTAACGCGTCCTAAAAGCAGTCTTTGGAATATCATCTTCATTCACTCGCATTTGATGATACCCAGAATGTAAATCAATCTTCAAATAAACCGACGAGCCTTGTAGTTGATCAAATAAGTCGTCGATTCTCGGTAGTGGGTAGTGGTTCTTGATGGTAAGTTTGTTCAACTCTCGGTAGTCGATACATAACCTAAATGTACATCTTGACAAACAAAACAGGAGTTTCCCACGGTGATGTGGTTGGTCGAATGAAACCACGCTCTAAAAGTTCCTATAACTGACTTTGTAATTCTTTCATTTCGCTGGGTGCGAGTCTGTATAGAGCACGAGCTATTGGTGCAGCTCCTGGTACAAGGTCTATTTGAAATTCAACGGATCGAGGGGGTAATCCCGGTAATTCTTTCGGAAATACATCGGGAAATTCGTTTGCAACGGGAACATCACTGATGTTCTTTTCTCCAGGTTTAACTTCCTTGATGTGTGCTAGAATGACGTAACAACCTTTTCTTATTAGTTTTTGCGCCTTCAAACTACTAATAAGATTTAATTTCGCGTTGTTCTTTTCTCCGTACACCATTAAAGGTTTTCCTTTTTCACGCATAATGCGAATCGCATTTTTGTAACAAACGACCTCTGCTCTCACCTTTTTCAACCAGTCCATGCCAATTATTACATCAAAACTCCCTAACTCGACTAGTATTAAATCAATTTTGAACGTTTCATCCCCCAGTTTAATTTCTCTATCCCGACATATATTATCTGCTGAAATTAATTTATCGTTTACTAATTCGAGTAAAAATTTACTATCCAAAGGCGTCAATGGGCAACTTAATTTAGCACAAAAATCTCTACTCATATAGCTTCTATCCGCACCCGAATCAAATAAAACATAAGCAGATTTATTGTCTATAAGAAACGTACCCGTAACAAGCTCCGGGTCTTCCTGTGCTTCTGCCGTATTAATATTGAAAACTCTTCCGTGGCCCTGCCCATTAGTATTTCCCTGATTCGGGCAATTACTTCTAATGTGGCCCGGTTTTCCACATCCATAACAAACAAAGGCGGCATTACTTGTTTCGACACTATTTGTCCCTTTAGTTCTGTTAAACTTTGGTCCGTAGACCTCACACTTTTTCGCACCATGGCCAGTTCTTTTACACTTGGTGCAAAATGTCGTGCAGAACTCATTCTGGTGGTACTCTTCACACCTTTGGCATTTTTGGTTTTTGTTGCCGTTGTTGTTATTGAGGTTGTTGTTGGGATTGTTATTGTTGTTGGAACGGTTGTTGTAGTTGTTGTTGTTGTTGGAATGTTTGTTGTAGTTATTGTTAGGATTGCGGTTATTGTTGCGATTGTTGTTGCGGTTGTTGGGATAGTTGTTGCGATTGTGGTTGTAATTGTTATTGTTGTTGTACTGGTAATTCTTGTCACTGTTTTCCTCCCACTTCCTCTTGAGTTGTTTCGTGTTGGCTTCTTCAGTCTCCTGCTCTTTAATTCTTCCCTCAATCTGATTTATGAGTTTATGAGCCATTCGACTTACCTTTTGTATGGAAGCGGGCTCGTGTGAACTCACATCTTCTTGAATCCTTACTGGTAACCCTTTTATAAACACGCCGATCTTCTCTTCTTCATCTTCGAACGTTCCCGGACACAATAGGCACAACTCTGTGAATCGTCGTTCATATGTGGTAATGTCGAACCCTTGTGTTCGTAACTCTCTAAGCTCTACCTTGAGCTTATTGACTTCATTTCTAGGACGGTACTGCTCGTTCATCAATTGTTTGAATGCCGACCACGGTAGTGCGTAAGCAGCATTTTGTCCTACCTGTTCAAGATAGGTGTTCCACCATGTTAACGCAGTACCTGTGAAGGTATGCTTAGCGTACTTAACTTTGTCCTCTTCAGTACACTTACTTATGGCAAACACCGATTCAACTTTCTCGGTCCACCGTTTCAATCCAATTGGTCTTTCGGTTCCATCAAATTTCAAAGGTTTGCAGGCAGTGAATTCTTTGTAGGAGCATCCTACACGATTTCTTGTGAAATTAGTTCCACTGCAAGATCCAGAGTTATTGTTATTTTGCATCACAGCCTGTACTGTGGCTATGTTTGCTGCAAGGAAAACACGGAAGTCTTCCTTACTCATGTTCAAATTCTGACGAGTTGCCGGTGCCATTTCCTTCAAAAATAGCCTAAAAGAATTAAATTAATCATATAGAATTTTAAGAGTAGTTAATAGTATTTCGTAGCATAGTATGAACTCATTTATAAAAGCTTTTTCTTCATATTAGCGTTTTAGAGTTTTAATTCGAGTAGTACCTACCCGTTAAGTTCATACTTAGTAGCTAATATACAATTCAACTACTACAATTCTATATGAAAAAACTGATTATAATAAAATTTCGCGTTCAAATTTTATACAAAATTACAAACTTACAATACCACTATTATACATATAGGATGAAATATAACACATAATAACTTTGCTACTCGGCAGCTATAAAGGCAATTCTAGTTAATACGCAAGTTGTTCAGCAAAAGAAATAAAGACACGTAATTCAATAGTCCAGAAACAAGTCATGCATTCTGGTTTTACTAAGACGACTTCCCATCCTTGGTCTTGTGGAAAGTAACCGTTATGACTAATGGCTAGGCAGCATGTTGTAATGTCGTCAAAAGGACGAGGGTTTCGTAATGTCCAACAGCCCCGTAATAATCTAAAAACCTTGTTTCTCACCCCAATTACTGAATCCGTCACTTGTGGGAAGGTTTTATTTAAAAGTTGTAATCCGATGTTCTTCTTATCACTTTGGTAAGAAACGAACATCACTAACCCGTAAGTATAACATGCTTCTTTATGTTGCATGTTAGAAGCTCTTTCTAACTCACGAAATCCTATGTTGGGATATGTTGAGTCAAAATAGGTTCTTAACCCGTAGCGTAAAATTACATTTGGGTTCCCCGCATTTAACGCTTTAAAGGAAACACGGCTTAACTTACGGTCTCCCCAATGTGATATACCCCACCTATCAAAGGAAAGCCTTTTATAAACTAAGGCATTTCTGGAAAGTCTTTCAAATATTTGACAAGTTAATTTCGCCATAACTAAATGTGCTGATGAATTCCGACCGACTCTAGACAAGGTTAAAAGACTGCATTCCGACCGACTCTAGACAAGTTAATTTCAAATATTTGATTTCGTTGCGAGGTTTTGACCTCTATATGAGACGTTTTTCAAAGACTGCATTCATTTTTAACACAAACCATAACCTTTATTTTTATCGACAAGGTTAAAAGGACACCACCTAGATTATCCAGAAATGATAATCTAAAAATATCACACTTACACACTACCAATACATATTGGTTTACAATTTTAATATGTTACAACAAAGTAAATCTCGAATGCAGTTTTAAACAATATTATACAAACATGCTGACACCAAATCTTGTCCATATTTCAGCATGCAACAGCGGAAGCTCTTAATAATCACCTGAGAATAAACATGCTTTAAACGTCAACAAAAATGTTGGTGAGTTATAGGTTTAACCTATATATTTATCAAATCGTAATAATAGACTACAAGATTTCATATTTCAATATACATCTCATACATAGAGATAAAAATCATTCATATGGTGAACACCTGGTAACCGACATTAACAAGATGCATATAGAATATCCCCATCATTCCGGGACACCCATCGGACATGATAATTTCGAAGTACTAAAGCATTCTAAATTCCAGAATGGGGCTTGTTGGGCCCGATAGATCTATCTTTAGGATTCGCGTCAATTTGGGGGTCTGTTCCCAAATTCTTAGGCTACCAAGCTAAAAAGGGGCATGTTCGTCTTCGATCATTCACCCATATAATGTAGTTTCATTTACTTGTGTCTATTTCGTAAAACATTTATAAAATTGCATGTATTCTCATCCTAAAAATATTAGATTTTAAAAGTGGGACTATAACTCACTTTCACAGATTTTTACTTCGTCGGGAAGTAAGACTTGGCCACCGGTCGATTCACGAACCTATAACAAATATGTACATATATATCAAGGTATGTTCAAAATATATTTACAACATTTTTAATACGTTTTACTGTTTTAAGTTTATTAAGTCAGCTGTCCTCGTTAGTAACCTACAACTAGTTGTCCACAGTTAGATGTACAGAAAATAAAGCAATATATATTATCTTGAATCAATCCACGACCTCGTGTATACAAGCCTCATGCTAGATCACAACTCAAAGTATATATAATATTTTGGAATAGCTAACTCCAACATTACTGCATATAGAGTGTCTATGGTTGTTCCGAAATATATATATAGATGGGTCGATATGATATGGCAAAACATTGTATTCGTGTCTATGGTATCCAAAAATTACATAATATATTAGAATAAATGTATAATGCAATATGAGTTAGCTAGGATATGATTAATATAGATTTGTTACCAATTTTCACGTAGCTACAACAAGCAAAATTATCCAATCTTGTTTTACCCATAACTTCTTCGTTTTAAATCCGCTTTGAGTGATTCAAGTTGCTATGGTTTCATATTGAACTTAAGTTTATGAATCTAAACAGAAAAATTATAAGTTCATAGTCAGAAATATACAGGTTACAAGTCATTTTTGTAAAGGTAGTCATTTCAGTCGAAAGAACGACGTCTAGATGACCATTTTGGAAAACATACTTCCACTTTGAGTTTAACCATGATTTTTGGATATAGTTTCATGTTCATAAGAAAAATCATTTTCCCAGAAGAACAACTTTTAAATAAAATTTTATCAGAGTTTTTAATTAACTAACCCAAAACAGCCCGCGGTGTTACTACGACGGCGTATATCCGGTTTTACGATGTTTTTCGTGTTTTCAGGTTTTAAATCATTAAGTTAGAATATCATATAGATATAGAAATTGTGTTTAGTTGATTTTAAAAGTCAAGTTAGAAGGATTAACTTTTGTTTGCGAACAAGTTTAGAATTAACTAAACTATGTTCTAGTGATTACAAGTTTAAACCTTTGAATAAGGTAGCTTTATATATATGAATCGAATGATGTTATGAAAATCATTACTACTTCAGGTTTTGTGGATAAACCTACTGGAAATGAAAAAAATAGATCTAGCTTCAAAGGTCCTTGGATGGCTTGAAAGTTCTTGAAGTAGAATCATGACACGAAAACAAGTTCAAGTAAGATTTCCACTCGAAATAAGATTGTTATAGTAATAGAAATTGAATCAAAGTTTGAATATGAGTATTACCTTGTATTAGAAAGATATCTTACTGTAAATAAGAAAGATTTCTTGAGGTTGGATGATCACTGATGTGTAAAATCGTGTCTATAATTTATAATGAAAAATGCCGGTTAAAAGATTACTACACACTAACTAGCAGTGTACCCGATCGTGTAATAGTATAAAATTGGTAATTCCGAAATCGTTCCAAGGACAGTTTAAACGTGAGAATTAAGATTGTAACTAATAAAATAAACTAAGTTAATATATGAAAATCGAAAGTACGAGATAGTTTGTTTTGTGGCTATTTAACGATTAGCCAAATCAAAGATTGATTAAAAGTAAAAGACGATATTTTTGTATTTTTAAGTTTATAAAAATAAATGCTGACTCAACAAATAGTAAAGATATTTGAATTCAATGGATAAAAGAATGTTCGCCTAGATCTCCTATTCGCAGTGTCGGATGATTTGTTATTAAGCACCAGTTCAATTTATTAACACATGCAACAACAAAGTCGGTTTACCCAGAGTTCTCTCTTAGCAAACACGTCATAGATTTATTGGCTTAGGGTTCCCTTTCACTAAAGACCTCTTTCATTTTTGACTTAGTAATTAGCTAATTGCAAGATTAAGATTCAATTGGTTACGCGTTCGCTCCACACAATTCACCCCTATTTTGTTTAATCATTGTTTCCCGGTTTACCCCCTTGGTCCAGTAAGCACCCAATTGGTTAAGACAAATCAATTGAAAACTAGTGTACTAAATTGAAACAGGGTTCCTTTTGTTCAAACAAGATCACTAATCAACCTAGTAACAATAATCAATACCCACAAGAATGGTTCTTAATCAAAACTCATAATTATCATGTATTAATCAATAAAACATTAAAGTATCATCCAAACACATACGAATATTCAATCTAGACAAACATTAAAAGCTTAGCCAATCATGGCTAGAACAAAAATCACAAATAAACAATTAAGAGTATTCATAATGATGATAAGAATTAAACCTAATGAAAATTTTGTTCTTGAATGATAGACGGATCGAGACTTGTTTCCGGAATGATTGATGTGTTAGAATGACCTTGAGAAACCCCAAAAATCACCTTGGTTCGTCAAAAAGCTGCTGGAAATCGTCTGGATGCGAAAGTGATTAATTAGGGTATTTTTCGGGCTTTAAATAGGACAAATCCTGAACCGGGCTCAAAGTGGCGCGGCGCGCCAGATGATTGCGCGGCGCGCCAAATGGGTGCGCGCCGCGCCATATGCTGTAATCTTGATTTCTGGCCACCTGCAAACTGTCGAACTGATTTTCTAGCCTAATGAAGTGGCGCGCGAGGTTTTGGAGCGGCGCTCCATGCCCTTTTTGCTGAATCTGAGCTGAAAACTCACTAATATCACCTGTTTTCGAACCAAACTCGAATCAAACCAATCCCTTTCACTTGCTTTCATATAAAATCACAAAAAACCATCAAATATCTTCAAAATTCATCTCCTTGGTCTTAGAACTCGAACTTTCAAAACACTTATCAAAATAACACCAAATCGTATCCGAAAGGACCAAAATGTACCCGATATCACTAAGAAAAACGCGTATGAAATATGCAATATCAAACAACCCCACACTAGAGTTTTGCTTGTCCTCGAGCAATTAAACTCGATAATAATCTTCTACCATATGATAACTTCTTCAAACATGTATGTAGAACCAAACGAACAAGAAACCAAACAAACAACTAGCGTGGGCACGATTTGGAGTAAATAACAACCATGATTCCCACTTGCATTCCCTTGAATTAACTTCCCAAACCGCAAACAATATGTAATGGATATAGTAACCAAAAATAATCTCGAATAACGTACCATACTGATGAAGTAGAGAATCTCGAATCATAAATAAGTCTTCAAAGAAAACGGGAATCAAGTGGAAACTGAGCACCAAAAAGTATAGCAATCGAACATGTGTGCCAAAAGAATGCACGGGCTACCCCGCAATTGGTCAAGCCAAGCCTCCCACAGTACCTAACATCGCAAGATGTCGGTAAGAAAATAATGTGCTTAGGAGGATACACATTACGTCCAGATATCATCGATAATCATGAGGTGATCATCTAATCCGTTAAGTCAACCATAAAGATTGAGGTTCATCAGGCTTAAAAGCTGATATCTTACCTTTCCGGAGGTTATCCACTGGGAATCTGATCAATCACTGACATTTTGTGTATCATGGTGCGCTTCCCATTTGGCTAGCAAATCTCCCTCATTGAGACAAGCTTTGACTACCAGCTTCCCTGTTTGACGTTGAGGCCTGGTAGATTTCCAGTCGATTTTAGCAATGACTTTTCAAGATTTTTCGTCACCCTACAACTGGTCTGGACTACATCTTCTGAAACAAATCAGCAAGTGTGTCGTTCGGGAGACTTGACTCCCTTAAGGATGGAAAAGATACATCCTGTGTGGTTAAATAAGGTGGTTGGGTGCAACATTGTCCTTGTTAGGAGAAACAATGAGGATCGCCCTGTTTAAGTTTTCGATCTAGCGCATGGTCCGGTTTCGACCACACGCCAATATCACCGTTCATACGGTTAACACCCGCCTTGGTGCAGATGACCGACGTATGAATTTTAATGTTCATGTAGGATTTCACATTCAAAATAATGAACATGTTTTGAAAGTTCAAGACTTTCTCCTCTAAAAGTACCTCATCGTGAAATAATGGGTAATGAAATGGTACAGCTTAAGAGGTATATGTACCAAGTAAAACGGTCGAAAGACTTTACTTACTTAATGAGTGGATCTGAGTCACTCGGGAATGTCAATCTATTTCAATTGACACTCGGTTTAAATCCCAAAAACCTTTGGGTGTCATAGCTTTTAGCTATGGGTTGTGTTGTCTAAGCAAACACAAGCACGTAGCTATTGTTCCTAAAAAGGACAACACTGGTGAAGCTCTAGGCTCCTCTTCCCACAGTATCACACCATTAGATGATGTAATAATAAAATGATATAGTTTCGGAAGTCTGCTATACCAAGTAACCAAAATTTTGTGATCAGGCACGTGATTCAGTCACAATCACGCTATGCAATCACCGCTCTCTCACGGTTTACACCCGTTTTGGTACAGGTGACCTACTATTGAGTTCCCCGAACTCGTAGGATTTCATGTCCAAAATAATGAACATGTGGGACAATTTTGGCTTCTTTGAAAACACGTATCATACCATAAAATACCAAGCCAATTTTCAGAATAAAGGTTTTGGCCGAATTTTCATTTGTTTTTCTACTTTTTTTATATTTTTAAACTAACTTTTCTGTTTTTTTTTATTTTACCCCTAATTTTTCAAAATTTTTTTACGACCAAAACCCGTGAAACGTCAAGTCTTTTTAAATCAAAACTAATATGATGATGATTCCATTAACAACCAACCCGAGAGATTTTACATCCCCCACCCCACACTTGAGATCAAGTAATGTCCCCATCACTTGAGATCAAAAATAGATAAAAATCGAAAGGGTTATATGAGAAAGAAAATATAAAAACTTATCAAGTTAACCACTGATCACAGAATGCCAGTGACAGATGGCGCTGAACTGACTGACAGCATAAGAACATCGTCTATTCCTGATCATCACACCAATATCATCAATCATGCAGTTTTGCTGAACTTAATGCCAGACTTGAAAAATTGTTTCACCAACAAACCTAAGATAATAAAAACCAACGAACTACATAATCGGGACAAGGTGGCACCACCCGATGTCGAAACGCCTTGTCCCTCAAATAAGTTGCAGAGTACATTAACAGAAAATAAAATTATTCAAGTACAGACCAAATGAAAAAGAAATAGTTTCAAACAAATACAACATAACATGCGCAACAATCAATCACTTCTCGGCCAAAAATCTCTGGTAGGGTCCCAATTCACACCATATGTATCTTGACAAGCTTGGTACGGGTCATATGAAGGATCTGGTCTCGGAGGAGTAACTGACGTATAATCGGGAATGATAGTTCGCGTCAGAATATACGCCTCCGGGTTCTAACGCATCTGACGCTGAATCTGTCGCTGATGGACCTCCCACTGATTGTGGGCCCTAATTCCCCTAACATCATACTCTACCCTGTCAACACGCTCTCCCAAATAACCCAACTCTGTTCCAAACTGTCCCAGCGTTGTGTTAATCGACCCATAATTGTTTTGGTGCCAAGTCATCAAATCCTAGATTATGCCTACGCTGCTCCGCTAACATCCGCTGATTATGCTCAACCTGAGCATCATACGCTGACCTGCTGTCCCTATACTCAAAATGAAGACCGTCTACACTATTAACCAACGAATTCCAACTCTCTTCACCAATTGACCACGTACCCTGTACATTCGCAGCACTCGAGCTACCTGCCTCATACGTGGATCGACTAGCCCCACGTTCACGTCCACGACCTGCACCTTCACCTGGCTGTTGCTGTTGCTGTTCATCAGACCACAAAACCCAACCTGTTGGCCCTCATCGAATAAACTCAGCTTTCGAGAAAAACAGAATATTAGTGGGCATCGCCTCAACTCCCACTACATCACACCTACTAGTCGGGACCGAAAATGCCCGAGCCAACCTAGTAACAAAATGCCCACCTAACAATAGGCGTTCCGTGCGTGTATCTGTTCCAATCTCCTGCAACCATAACCCTAACATACACGGGACATCGATTGGCTCCCTCAGTTTAATTTGTTGTAGGATCCAAAGATCCCTTCGCTGAATCTTGTTCGCGTTTCTCCTAGCCATGAACATAGTAGCAATCATCTTAAAAATTATTCGATCCTCAGGAAGTCTAAGCATCGACTGAACACCTCGACTTGAACTAAACGGACCAGCACTAGCATTTGCCACAGTAGGCCAATAATCACTCTCAATGAAAACTTCCTGCCCAAACACTCTGCAATTCATCAAATGCCACTTCAAATCATTATCAGTCAACTCGGGATATAAATCCAACGCCTGAGCCAACTCAATTTTAGACATGCGACGCTCTAGCCCGCCAAGCCTAAATGTCAAGAAATCTGCCTCTGTCGGAGAGACTCGAGGTCGACAACTAACAGTTGAGAAGAACTCTATAGTTATCTGCTCAAAAATATCTTCATTAATTTCAAATAACCTTTCATAAGGTCTCAACTCATTACCCGCATAAACTACCCACAAATGACGGCGCAACTCCCGAACAATATTATTACCTAATGACGAAAGATGCGGCCAATCCAAATAAAAAGTTCGCTCAATCGGACGAGCGCTATTTGTTGTGAACCTTTCTTCCAAATCTTCATCATTAGAGATGTGAGATAACCATAATTCAGGATTATTTGGTGGTTGCCTGGGTTGTTCTTGGTTTCCTCTCGATCTCTGCATTCATGAAACAAGTAAAGAAAACAAAACACCAAACTCAAAAGTTAGTGTTAGTCATAAGAATAAGCACCAAGTACCCTTTACAACCAAACCATGTTTCATGTCAATACACTTTTGAAAACAATCTCCAAGTTAACAAATAACACTTGTAAAACAATGCCAAGACCACAATCTATCTCATATCATACGATCATTTAAACCAATTCGTCATATCAACGACACTCACTTAACACCATTACCAAAAAAAATAACAAACATGACTACTCATAACACTTTTTTAATTTCCACAAATCTAGAAAAGTTCATCATGTTTACCAATGTAAATTACTACTACCAACATACTCATCACAACTTAAAAACACATGTTTAATCCTCACTAGCATGGCATCATACATAACTAAACCAATTTTGCATCAAGTCATTCAAACCAATATGATCCGCCCATATGAACACAACCCCACACTAGTTTAAAAACACATAAACAATTCAAAAACTAGAGCAATTTCAAGCATGTAACTCCTTTATCACTTACAAATTCGCATTCCCAAATATACAAACCCTAGTATCAATTGCAACTTCTAAAAACACAAAATTAATTATGAATTCAAAGCATACAATCATAATCTAACAAAACCCATCACTAATTAGAACACAAAACCCCAATTAAAGAAACCCCACACTAATTCATCATATAAATCAAAGATTAAGCATGTAAATACACACAATTAGATGAAATTAGTAAGATAGAAAACAAATTCGGACCTTTGGGTTAACCATTCTTGCAAGATTTGAAGTTGATAAAACAAGAAATTGAAGTCTTGAAAATTAGGGTTTATGGATGTAGGTGTTTGAAAGTGTAAAAGAGTTAGTAAGAATGAAAAAGAATAAAGGGTTTGGTGTAAAAAGGCTGTAACATCCATTTTCTATTATGTGTGGTAGGGAAAATTCGTGTTTATTTCATTTAAAAAGCAAAACAGTCTGCCCGACAGTAATCGGCGCGGCGCGCCAGGTAATCGCGCGACGTGCCAAAAGGTCGCGCGGCGCTCCATTCAACTGAAAAATCAGTTCGAGGCTTTTTAAATATCTGGCACTTCAGGTCTTTTTATGTGGCGCGGCGCGTAAGCATATGGAGCGGCGCTCCAAGTGCTGTTTTCTCAAAAATTCGCAATTTTAAGCCATTTTAACCCATTTTCTCAACCTAAAAACCAACAAACAACTCCAACAAAAATCCGAGCATGATCACATTGCACATATCATCAAACAAGCACAAATACATACAAACTCTACAACAATGTGAAGTTTATTACTGAGTCATACACAAGACTCGTTTCCAACTTCAAGTGTCGTTAGGATCGGGTTCAACGTGAACCCCGTCATCAATCTCCAATGGACCATCGAAATATTTCTTCACACGATGTCTATTAACCTTAAAGGTAGTACCACTAGCATTTTTCAACTCAATCGCACCGTATGGGTACACCTTAACAACCTCAAATGGTCCCGTCCACCGGGACTTAAGTTTTCCCGGTAAAAGCTTCAACCTAGAGTTAAACAAGAGTACTCGATCGCCCTCATTAAACTCCTTCAGACCCTTTAACCTTCTATCATGCCATAGCTTGGTTTTCTCTTTATAAATTAACAAATTCTCATACGCATCAAGGCGTAATTCATCAAGCTCATTCAATTGCCCCGCCCTTAGGCTTCCGGCTTCCTTCAAATCTAAATTGCACTTTTTAAGTGCCCACATCGCTTTATGCTCAATCTCCAACGGAAGATGGCACGCTTTCCCATAAACCAACTGATAAGGAGTGGTACCAATTGGCGTTTTGTAGGCGGTTCGAAACGCCCACAAAGCTTCATTGAGCTTATTCGCCCACTCCTTCGAATTCGACCCCACAGTTTTCTCAAGAATCCCTTTAAGAGCTCGATTGGTATTCTCAACTTGTCCGCTCGTTTGGGGATGGTATGAAGTAGAAACTTTATGGAGAACTCCATATCGCTTCAATACCTTCTCCATTTGGGCGTTACAAAAATGAGTACCCCTATCGCTAATTAAAGCTTTAGGAGTTCCAAATCGAGAGAATAAACGCTGAAGGAACGAAATCACAACTCGTGCATCGTTTGTAGCCAAAGCTTGTGCTTCGGCCCATTTAGACATGTAGTCAATGGCAACGAGTATGTAACTAAAATTCTGAGATTTCGGAAATGGCCCCATAAAGTCAATTCCCCAAACGTCAAATACTTCGCAAACTTGGATGCTTTGTTGAGGCATCTCGTCCCGTTTGGTGAATTTACCAGCCCTTTGACAAGAATCGCACGACTTGAAAATCCAGTTGGCATCCTTGAAAATTGTCGGCCAAAAGAAGCCGGTATCATAGACTTTACGCCCCGTGATTTGGGGTCCAAAATGCCCTCCGGTAGGCCCACTATGGCACTCGGTCAAAATACGCATACATTCCTCACCGGAAACACACCGGCGGATAACCCCATCGGGACAACAACGAAAAAGATAGGGAGCCTCCCAGAAATAGTACTTAAGGTCACTGAAGAATTTCTTCCTCTTTTGATGTGACCACCCTTTTTCCAAGAATCCCCCAACGAGATAATTAGCAATGTCCACGTACCATGGCTCGTCCACCTTGTCCATCGCCATGAGATATTCATTGGGAAAATCATCATGGATACTCGATTCGTGAAGGACTTCGAGATTTGGATTCTCGAGTCTAGACAAGTGGTCAACCGCTAGATTTTCAGCACCCTTCTTATCCCGGATCTTGATGTCGAATTCTTTCAAAAGCAAGATCCATCTAAGCAGTCAAGGTTTTGCATCCGGTTTCGAAAATAGGTACTTCAGAGCAGAATGGTCCGTAAAAACTATAGTCTTAGACAAGACTAAGTAGGACCTGAACTTATCAAACGAAAAGACCACCGCAAGGAGCTCCTTTTCAGTGGTAGTATAATTCAATTGCGCTCCCTGCAAGGTCTTGCTTGCATAGTAAATAGGTCGGAAGTGTTTCTCGACCCTTTGACCCAAAACAGAGCCAACAGCAAAATCAGAAGCATCGCACATAAGCTCGAATGGAAGGGACCAATTCGAAGCAATTATAATTGGCGCATTTATCAGTTTCTCCTTAAGAAGATTGAATGCCTTTAGGCACTCTTTGGATAAATTCCAAGGTGTGTCCTTTTCGAGGAGTTTGTTCATCGGGTTTGCTATTTTAGAAAAATCCTTGATAAATCGCCGGTAAAACCCGGCGTGCCCGAGAAAATTCCGAACACTCTTAACATCGGTGGGAGGTGGAAGGTTCTTAATAGTCGTTACCTTCGCAGGATCCACCTCAATTCCGTCCTTAGAAATCTTGTGCCCGAGAACTATGCCCCCTTGAACCATGAAATGGCACTTCTCCCAATTGAGCACAAGATTAGACTTCTCACACCTTTCCAACATCTGTTCTAAATTAAGAAGGCATGAATCGAAAGTGTCACCGAAGACCGAAAAGTCATCCATGAACACCTCCATGCAATACTCTATCATATCGTGGAATATGGCCATCATGCACCTTTGAAAAGTGGCCGGAGCATTGCAAAGACCAAAGGGCATGCGTCGGTATGAAAATGTGCCATACGGGCACGTGAAGGTAGTTTTCTCCTGGTCCTCGGGCGAGATAGGAATTTGAAAATAGCCCGAAAAACCATCAAGAAAACAATAAAAGCTGTTTCTTGCTAACCTCTCTAGCATTTGATCCATGAAAGGTAACGGGAAGTGGTCTTTGCGTGTGGCGTCGTTCAACTTTCGATAGTCAATACAAACACGCCACCCCGTGACAGTCCTAGTGGAAATTAACTCATTTTTATCGTTGGTGGTAACAGTCATACCACCTTTCTTAGGTACACAGTGTACCAGGCTAATCCAAGGACTGTCAGAGATCGGGTAAATCAGACCTGCATCGAGGAGCTTAATGATCTCTTTCTTCACGACATCTTGCATGTGCGGGTTCAACCTCCTTTGTCGTTGCACCACAGGTTTGGAGTTATCTTCCATTAGGATTTTGTGGGTGCAATAGGAGGGACTAATACCCTTAATGTCGTGAATTTTCCATGCAATGGCCGGTTTATAGGCCTGCAGCATGGTTACAAGCTCAGTTTTCTGACCTGTAGTAAGAGAAGGAGAAACAATTACCGGAAGCTTAGATTCCTCCTGCAAATAAACGTATTCCAAATGATCAGGAAGTGGCTTCAATTCTACTCGGGAGGTTCTTCAATTGAAGACTTGCTCCGGTAATCCGCATCACGTTCGAGTTCCTTGAACTCCTCCTCAGTTAGCTCATAGCCGTTTTCCATCAAGGTGGTCAAAATATCCACCTCCTTAACCTGCAACTCTTCATCAATTTCAACCAATGAACACTCTCCTGAACCCTGTAACTCTGGGAATTCCTGCAACAACTCAGACTGGACATTCACAGTGTTAAGAAAATAACATGTATCATCAGTGTAGGCAGGGTATTTTAAAGCATGGTCAATTGAAAAGGTTGCATGCAAATCATCTATCCTAAGGGTCAACTATTGGCCATAGACATCAATGATACACCTAGCAGTATTTAAAAATGGCCGACCCAAAATAAGTGGAATACTCTCATCCACTTCCATATCCAACACCACAAAATCAGCCGGGAAAATCAACGACCCGGTCTTAACTAGCATATTCTTGATAATTCCACGAGGGAAATTAATAGAGCGGTCAGCTAGCTGAATAGCCATACGCGTGGGTTTCAACTCTCCGGGGTCTAGCTTCAAGTAAATAGAATAGGGCATTAAATTTATGCTAGCCCCCAAATCTGCCAACGCCCTCATACAATCCAGATTACCCAATAAACAAGGAATGGTAAAACTCCCAAGATCCTCAAGCTTCTCGGGAAGCTTGTTTGCAACTACCGCTAAGCATGCGACATTCAACCTGACTGAAGACACGTTCTCCATCTTCTTCCTGTTAGTTAACAAGTCCTTAAGAAACCTTGCATACTTGGGCATACCTGCAATCACATCAATAAAAGGCAAATTTATGTTAACTTTTTTAATCAAGTTCATGAACTTGGACTTTTCTGCCTCCAGCTTTTCCAATCTTTGCTTCCTCGAGAATGGGAGCGGTGGTTGATACTCTTTAACTACCGATTTAGCAGCAACAGTTTCCGGTACCCTCATAACTTTCTCAATCACCTGTTCCGGCTCCTTATCCCCCTCCGGTTCACTAACAACAACCGGCTCACTATCCTTAACCAACGGCACTCGCAAATCATACTCATCGGGCTTCCTCAGTGAATCATATGCTAAACCACTTCTGGAGGTGATAGTATTAACGTGCCCATTCTTCGGGTTATTATCTGTCTTACTCGGTAACTCCCCCAGTTTCCTCTCATTATTCTGATTAGCAAGTTGACCAATTTTTTTCTCCAGATTCTGAATAGCTGCTTGTTGATTTCGAAACATTTGATCATTCTTCTCATTGTTCTGAGTAACAGTAGTAACAAGCTGAGTTTGAGAAATCACAAGCTTCTCGATCATAGCTTCAAGGTTGGACTTTTTCTCTTCGGCTTGGGGTTTCTGAAAATACCCGGGAGCTTGCTGTTGATATCCTCCACTAGAACCTGGCTGAAACCTCGAACCTTGATTACCTTGAGGATTATAGGGATTGTTGAAATTCCTATTAAACTGCGCACGTCCCTGAAACTGATTGTTGTTCTGCTGACTAATATAAGCGATCTCTTCCTTTTGCCCTATCGTTAGCCCCGCATCACAATCTTTTGCCAGATGTAATCCCCCACAATACTCACAACCAACCTTCAAACCATGAATATCCTTATTTATCTTCTCTAAATTCCTACCAAATGAATCCAACTTAGCACTTATAGACCCAAAATCGTCATATGCACAAGTGGTTTCGGTTCTCTTAACTGAAGCTGAATGAGTTGACTCATGATCTTGATCCCATTCGTGAGTGTAAGCAGCCTGCTTTTCAATAATCGCTAGTGCCTCTTCTTCTGTCTTATCCATCAAAGTTCCACCTGCTGCTTGATCAATACTCTGACGAGTTGGGATGTCACACCCCTTATAGAAAATCTAGACCTTCTGTAAATCATTCAACCCGTGATTCAGACACGAGCATAACAAATTAGAATAACGGTCCCAAGCATCAAACAGTGTCTCACTGATCTTTTGTCTGAATTGAGAAATATTTGCTTGAAGTCTAGCAGCTCGAGACGCAGGGAAAAACTTTGATAAGAACTTATGTACCAACGTATCCCAAGAAGTAATCGCCCCCTCCAGTTGCTTATCTAACCATCTCTTGGCTTCTCCCTTAAGAGTCCAGGGAAAAAGCCTCGTCTTAATCGAAGTATCGGCAACCTCATGAAGCTTGAAAAGGTTGCAGACATCATTGAAAATGCGAAGATGCTCGTTAGCGTCCTCACTGTCCTTGCCATGAAATTGGCAGTCAGAAGAAATCAAACTCAGGATTGGCCCTGTAATTTGAAAAGGCTGAGTGATGTCTAGTTGAGTAATCAAACTTTCTTGGCCCCCTCGTGTGGCCTTCAACTTTTCTGCCATAGTCTGAGGACGATTCGGTTGATCAGCTTGGTCAGCCATATCTTCAGTCTCGAAAAGATCTAATGAAATGTAAGATTCTTCTTCTTCTCTGATTTCAGGTGGTGTATCGGGCACCACAGTCTCAGAACTACTACCCAAATTAATAATATTAGCACTCGAAGAAAAAGATGAATCCACCGTAGACTGTTGTTCTTGACTTAATGCTCTGAATAACTCTCTTTCGGGTTCTGCAAATGGTTGAAGAATCGGAGAATTAGAAGAACGCGTATGTGGCATGCACTACCTGTTATCTGCGAAATCACAACTAACAACATGGATTAAACGCACCGATTCAACTGAGAATAACGAAAAGAAATAATAAACTATAACTAAACTAAACTAAACTAAGAACAATTAGATAACAATCTTAATTTTTGACACAACTGTCCCAGGCAGCGGCACCAAAAACTTGATGTGTAAAATCGTGTCTATAATTTATAATGGAAAATGCCAGTTAAAAGATTACTACACACTTACGGGCAGTATACCCGATCGTGTAATAGTATAAAATTGGTAATTCCGAAATCGTTCCAAGGACAGTTTAAACGTGAGAATTAAGATTGTAACTAATAAAATAAACTAAGTAATCTATGAAAATCGAAAGTACGAGATAGTTTGTTTTGTGGCTATTTAACGATTAGCCAAATCAAAGATTGATTAAAAGTAAAAGACGATATTTTTGTATTTTTAAGTTTATAAAAATAAATGTTGACTCAACAAATAGCAAAGATATTTGAATTCAATGGATAAAAGAATGTTCGCCTAGATCTCCTATTCGCAGTGTCGGATGATTTGCTATTAAGCACCAGTTCAATTTATTAACACATGCAACAACAAAGTCGGTTTACCCAGAGTTCTCTTTTAGCAAACACGTCAAACTTAGATTTATTGGCTTAGGGTTCCCTTTCACCAAAGACCTCTTTCGTTTATGACTTAGTAATTAGCTAATTACAAGATTAAGATTCAATTGGTTACACGTTCCCTCCACACAATTCACCCCTATTTTGTTTAATCCTTGTTACCCGGTTTACCACCTTGGTCCAGTAAGCACCCAATTGGTTAAGACAAATCAATTGAAAACTAGTGTACTAAATTGAAACAGGGTTCCCTTTGTTCAAACAAGATCACTAATCAACCTAGTAACAATAATCAATACCCACAAGAATGGTTCTTAATCAAAACTCATAATTATCATGTATTAATCAATAAAAAATTAAAGTATCATCCAAACACATACGAATATTTAATCTAGACAAACATTAAAAGCTTAGCCAATCATGGCTAGAACAAAAATCACAAATAAACAATTAAGAGTATTCATAATGATGATAAGAATTAAACCTAATGAAAATTTTGTTCTTGAATGATAGACGGATCGAGACTTGTTTCCGGAATGATTGATGTGTTAGAATGACCTTGAGAAACCCTAAAAATCACCTTGGTTCATCAAAAAGCTGCTGGAAATCGTCTGGATGCGAAAGTGATTAATTAGGGTATTTTTCGGGCTTTAAATAGGACAAATCCTGAACCGGGCTCAAAGTGGCGCGGCGCGCCAGATGATTACGCGGCGCACCAAATGGGTGTGCGGCACGCCATATGTTGTAATCTTGATTTCTGGCCACCTGCAAACTGTCGAACTGATTTTCTAGCCTAATGGAGCGGCGCGCGAGGTTTTGGAGCGGCGCTCCAGGCCCTTTTTGCTGAATCTGAGCTGAAAACTCACTAATATCACCTGTTTTCGAACCAAACTCGAATCAAACCAATCCCTTTTACTTGCTTTCATATAAAATCACTAAAAACCATCAAATATCTTCAAAATTCATCTCCTTGGTCTTAGAACTCGAACTTTCAAAACACTTATCAAAATAACACCAAATCGTATCCAAAAGGACTAAAATGTACCCGATATCGCTAAGGAAAACGCGTAAGAAATATGCAATATCAATCACTCAAAGTGGATTTGCAAGATTGGAAGTAAGCTAGCAAACTTGGAAGTGTTGTTGGTGTGTTCTTGAGTAGTTGTTTTGTAAGTTGGTTTATGTATGGATTTATGAACTAGATTGATGTAGTTTTTGATGAAGATGATGAAGAACACTTAGAAAACTAAGAGAGTAATTGAGAGAGAGTAATTTGATGCATAAAATTGAAATGAAAATGAGTTTGTGTGTGTCTATCTTCACGTGAATTTAGGATGGCATTATAGTCTCCATTAGTTTGTAATTTTGTGAGATATTTCATGCTAGATGTTAAATGATGGTTCCCACATGGTTAGGTGACTCACACGGGCTGCTAAGAGCTGATCATTGGAGTATATATACCAATAGTAAATACATTTAGAAGCTGTGTATTGTACGAGTACAAATACGAGTGCATACGAGTAGAATTGTTGATGAAAATGAATGAGGATGTAATTGTAAGCATTTTTGTTAAGTAGAAGTACTTTGATAAGTGACTCGAAGTCTTTCAAAAGTGTATGAACACATATTAAAACACTACATGTATATACATTTTAACTGAGTCGTTAAGTCATCGTTAGTCGTTAAATGTAAGTGTTGTTTTGAAACCTTTAAGTTAACGATCTTGTTAAATGTTGTTAACCCATTGTTTATTATATCAAATGAGATGTTAAATTATTATATTATCATGATAATATGATGTATTAATATATCTTAATATGATATATATACATTTAAATGTCGTTACAACGATAATCGTTACATATATGTCTCGTTTCGAAACCCTTAAGTTAGTAGTCTTGTTTTTACATATGTAGTTCAATGTTAATATACTTAATCATATGTTTACTTATCAATTATCATATTTAAACATAGTGTAACAATATTATAATATGATTCATATGTATTTAGTAAGACGTTGTTATAACGATAATCGTTATATATATCGTTTCGAGTTTCTTAATTTAATAGTCTCATTTTTATGTATATAACTCATTGTTAAAATACTTAATGAGGTACATACTTATCATAATATCATGTTAACTATATATATATATATATATATATATATATATATATATATATATATATATATATATATATATATATATATAGATATATATATATAAATATATACATATATATATACATACATATATATATATATATATATATATATATATATATATATACACACATATATATCTCATTATGTAGTTTTTACAAATTTGTAACGTTCGTGAATCGCCGGTCAATTTGGGTGGTCAATTGTCTATATGAAACCTATTACAATTATTCACGTCTTAACAAGTTTGATTGCTTAACATATTGGAAACACTTAATCATGTAAATATCAATTTCATTTAATATATATAAACATGGAAAAGTTCGGGTCACTACATAATTCAATCGAAACACATCAATCGCGCAAAATAACGACTAACAACGTATGCAATCGCAATTAATTGAGCACTAGACCCTTGTACACTACATAATTGATCAAAATCAGATCTAAGAATATTAGGGTTAGTGATTTTATACCTTTAGCAACAAATCAATTAATACTAGCGTGTAGAGAACGACGAGAGCTATCAATTTCATGTAGACCGTAAGAGCAAACAAGCAATTTTTGAAGTTGATTGATGGGGATGAAGATGTCGATGGTAGGAGGTGTTTTAAGGCTGCTAATGGTCGTGGCTTTTAGGGTGGGGGTGAAAGAATAGATGTATTTTTCTAATTAAGGATATAATTAGGGCCTACTTAGCTAGTTTAATGGGTTTAATCAATAAAGTGGGCCAAAATAAAGCAGGGGAAACCTCCACCTTGATATTTTCGACCAAATGATGAAAAGAAGAGTCATTGGGCTCTCAACAAGTTTCCTAAGTGTACCCATTAAGTTTCGTTAGCCGAAAACGCAAACCGAATCGATAAACGTTAATTTCTCGCGTTTTTAATCTATAAATCTTCTGAAAAATTGAAAGTATTTTTAAAACATAATAATTATATAAAATAATTATTAAAATGAATTATATTATGTTTTGGCTTGCTAGTACACAAAGTGTGGTTCGTTTCTAGTTGTCGTTAACCGAAACCGAATTCTTGGAACGTTAACTGGTTGTTAAAACGTAATCCACCGAGTTTAATCCATTACATCAATAATTAATTAACTAAGTTTTTACTAAAGTGAATAATTATTAATAATTATTAATAATAATTATTTTATCAAAAATTGAACGTTCGGCAGTCTCGCGGGACCTCTGTTGCAGTGTTCAAAACCGTATCATTTTCTCAGTATATCAAAACATGAAATAAGTTTTCCGCCTAATATAACCATATATTAAATATAGTAGTTCATCATGAACTCAAGTATGCATTTAATTAACTTAAATACACAAAATTTAAGTAAATTTCGTTAAATAACTTAACGGATAGTTAACGAAGGTTGTTACAATTAAGAACGACGTTCTTGCCTTCAAAGGAACGACGTTGTGGAAAAGTGTAACTACGTTCTAGTTTCCTGGTAAACTGGAAAGACGTTCCAGCATATGGAACGACGTTCCAGGCCCTGTTTTGAATGTGTTTTGGGGGTTTATTTAAATTATTCTTTCACACTTATAACTCTCTTACTTCCGACTTACACATTTGAAAACCTGATTTCTTAAGTTCATTTCATCTATTTTCTTCAAGTATCTTGCTAATTTATCAACATCAAACATGTTTCAAGTATGATCTTGCACTTATTTCACTTAATTGCACTTATTTGTGAAATCTTCATGCTTTTTACCTTGTTTTCCATGCTTGTCCATTATGCTAGATCTAAGTTGATTATGATGATATCATTATTGATTCTAGGTTGCAATGTTGTTGATTTACATGTTTGTCATGTTTAATTGCAAAAATTTAAACTTTGTGATTCTAGGGTTCTTCAAAAATTGGGAATTTATAAGTTTGGATGTTTGAGATGAAATTAAGTGTTGTCTAAGGTTATTTGCTAGTTAACCAACATACTATTGCCATGTACCCTAGAATTTAGTGTTTTTTTCGTTATGGAATTGAAATTAGGGTTATTGACTTTAGGGTTTGACCGGCTTTGACTTGTTGACATTGAATTTGTGATTTGAAGTATGAAACACTCTGGCTAGTGGTTTTTATATGTGCTTTCGGTATGCTTGCAAGGTTATTTAGGTTTTATAGAATTGCACTTATCTAGTTTGACCCGAGTTGACCATTGTACCATTGTTGCATATTGATCATTTTAGCCTAAACATGAAAATTGTGAAGTTTTTGTTAATGGATTAAATGTAGGGGGCGTCTGCCCCATTGTTGTTAAATGCAAAAAGTTGGATGTTTGCTAATGTTATGATATGAAGTTGTGGATGTTTTTTTTTGTGTTTGCGTTTGTGTTTTAGGTGATTTATAAAGGCAAAGGAAAGGAGCAAGCATCCGGTATTGATGAATGGTTACAAGAGGTTGTTCATGATGAGACTCTAAGATCTCGAATGCTTAATAGAATACAAATGCCGGTGTGCCCGGCCAAGTACATTGATTGGGCTCCATTATAAATAGCGGGAATGGTTAATGAGATTCGGGACGCGTTCAAAATTGAGTACTTTCGTCAAGGCATGCACCCATGAGGACCTTTGCTTGATATCCGTGAGGATATATACCCCTTGTTAACCCGGGAACTTCTAATAACCTTAAGAGTTAACTTCAAAGTCCGTTCTCCACGGCTAGAAGATTATCTCGCATTTAGGTTAGGAGGGGAGGAATGGCGATTAAGTATGGCACAATTCATGGCGAGTCTAGATCTCTACAAGGATACCTCACCCAATGTCACTTTCATGTACTTGTCCAAATGTGAAACGTTCAATCCAAGTGAGTTCGATCCAAAAAGGGTTTGACATAAGATTAGTAATACCGAGTTCACACCATCCAACCAAGTGCCTCATGCACTTTCTAGTCATAAGCTTAGATGGCATTGTTCGATATTTGGTTAGTTCATAGAGTTCACACGAGAAAGCATGTCCATGTTCCCAACCTCGTTGCAAGCTACCTCTTCGAAGCAATTGGAGATAAATCAAAGCTCCCAAGTGTTGGTGGTCACTATGTAACTCGTCTTGCCAAGTTCTTAACGGTTAACTTAGATGGGTTTGAGAAGCTTCCAATGACCCGGTTCAGTGTCAAGGAGTACAAAGAAGGGAATATCCTAAGGGGAACTTCACATAACTCGATCAAACGTTGTGAGGTGAAGGAACATCGACACGTAAAGGTTAAGTGGTAATAAATATCCACCGTGATTTATAAAATAATTCTATGATTTGGCTTGTAATTTTTATTACTTGGATAATTGTGTGTGAAACTATGGATCATTGATTTGGTGTGAGGTAGTACACTCGTATTACTACTCTCGCACAATATCACACTATGATTGTAATAACTTTATGATTGCTTGTGGATTTGTCTGCGGTTTAATTTGCTTGTTTGTAGATTTTAGTAGCAGGATACACTTTTTGATAATTGATCCAAACCTGGCATTAAGTTCAGGTGTCAAGCTCATCGACTTGCATTCTTTGGTGACTAAGTATTATCCGATTGATATCAACAAAGATCACTTGATCTACTCTGGTTTTTATTTCTCTTCTCTCATCTATTCTATTTCAAAATGCCCCTCATTTTTACTTATTTCATCGTTTCAATGCAATGAGGGCATTGCATCAAACTAAATGTAGGGGGAGAGTTAAAATATCGGGTTATTTTGAAATTTTCGGTTAAACTTGTCACATACACTACAAAGATTAAAACTTGCAATGTTGATAAAATTTTTGGCAAGTTTTTAACCATTACATTAACCTATATCATAAACACCAAAATGGTTAAAACTTGTAAAGTATTTCAACTTCAAGGAAGTAAAGTCTTCCTTTCATACTTGCAATTCTCAAGTGGGAGTAAAGTCTCCCACCTCCAAAAGATTTTTGTGCTTTAAAAGATGAAATCAAAAGAAAAATTAAAACTTTTGCATGGAAGTTAAAGTCTTCCATGTTGTGCACCAAAACCAAGTGTTTAAAGCTCTAAGTTTTAACACTTTCGGTGGACTGAAGTCCATCCATTCTTAGGGAGTCAAGTCTCCCGAATGTCGCATTACTTGGTGTGGGATACTTCCTAATCCACACTATTTTATATTGACATTGGTTGTCTCATCATTTCACGATGTTTCGACTGATGTATCATACCGTGGGAAGAGGAGCCACCGAGCTTCACCGTGTGCTATCCTTTTTAGGACCAATTGCTTTGTGCTAGTGTTGCTAGACAACCCACGCCATAGCCAAAGGCTATGGCACCCTTGTTCTATCAATTATGCAAGGGTAGTTTATACTTCCTACCCTTTCTCAACATAAGCATAAAAGCTTGTTATGTGGGAAGTAGCGAGTGAATAAAAACTTTAAGCTTTGACACTCCCAGGAGAGTCGAGTCCTCCCAATGTTTCATTTTGGAAGTCAAGTCTTCCAAACTTGAAAGTAAACTCTTCCAAGTTAATTTGCGTAATAAAAGACCTAAGCTTGGAAGTAAAGTCTTCCAAGTATCGCGCAATAGACCCACCGCCAATCTTACTCCCAAGGTAGTTACTTTCTCATCGCTTTCGACACTGGGGGGTAGTTCACTTTGGTGATACATCGGGAAAGTAGCTACCCATGCGGCCGTCCCACCATTGGGGTGGCTTGTATGCACACAACCTTATGAGCCTAAGATATTTAGTTTCTCGTCGCCTTCAATACAAGAAGGTAGTTCACTTCGGTGATATACCGGGGCATTAGCTATCCGTGCGGTTTTCCCAAAACCGGGATGGCTTTAGAATGCACAACGCTATTAAACCATAAAATTTTCGAAAAACTTGTCTAGTTTCACAACTTGACTCGTTTTCCCTTTTCAAAAGCAAAAATGGTTTTCTTAAAGCCTTGTCTTCCTTAAGGCTAAAACATTTTTCTTGGATGACTCATGTGACTTGGTGCTCCCTTGTACTAAAACGAAGCGTGCGAGAATTCCTTGACTTGGTGGTGATGAATTTGGAGTGAAAAGGTGAAGTCTTTGCTTGTAGTGATTTGTAGAATGTTCCTAGAAAGGTTTGCACTAAAAAGCTTGAATCTTGATATGTTTACTCTTAATTGCAAATCTTGTGGATATTTAAGCCTTTCTAGGGAGCATGTTGTTTGAAAATTTGTTTCAAGATGAATGAAGATGTGTATATGATTAGTCTAGGATTGAATTTGTTTAATTTGAGGATGTTTGAAGACTTGGAGCTTGATTTTGAAGAGTGGTGTGTAATTTTGAGGTTCAATTGAAGATTTGGTCAAGAATTACCACCCCCACCATTGCCCATATGATGAATTGTAGAGGTTTGAAGCTTGATGTTTGAGTTTTTGCTAGTGTTTGGAAGAAGAAGAAGAAGAAGAAGAAGAAGAAGAAGAAGAAGAAGAGAAGATGAGATTATGTTTGGTCCTAAGTGAATGCAAATATTTGGAGATCATTCTAGCCATCGAAGTGCGTATTCATGAAGGTATCAATTGTTGCCCAAACTTTTTGCACTTTGGTTTTGATCATCTTATTGCTCTTTATCTCCAAGGCTTGTTTATTGCTATACTTGCTTGAGGAAAAGCAAGGTTCAAATGTAGGGGTTTTGATATTGCTGATTCACGCTATGTTTCTCACGCAATAACTACCTCATTTTGCTCGATTTTCGTTTCCAAATTGCTCGAAAAGCTATGATCTTGGGTTTTATCGCATTGTGAGTGCTATTGCAGTTCTAAGTGTAAATTTGGTGTAAATTTGACCAAAGTGTGCAAATATATCAAGAAAACTGTAAAGTGCTCATCCTGACAACAAGAACGACGTTCTAAAATCAAGGATCGCATTTCCATCATCAAGAATGACATTCTAAAGCCAAGAACGACGTTCCACTTGGGAAATTTATAAAGGAAATGGAAACAGAACAAGATGCCATTTAGAGCACGATTCAAGAACGACGTTCCTAATTATGAACGGCGTTCCACATATAGCCAAGAACGATGCTCCAACATCCAGAACAGCGTTCTACATCTAGAGTCAAGGAACGACGTTCCTTAAAGAGGAAAGACGTTCCACAGCGAATTCTGGGCAGTTTTTGAAGAGTATAAATAGAAAGAGATGAAGTTTTTCAAAGGGGGAATCACTCAATAGAATAGTAGTTCGTGGTGGCTGATCAAAATTAGGGTTTCATTGCTATTTATCAAGGTTTTCATCAGGTTTTCATCATCCATTTCATTTTACATCAAGGATTTGAAGATTGGATCAAGATATAGGGCTTGTTCTTCATCATCTTCATCTTCTTTATTTAGCACTTTTGTAATTTCTTAATTTTGGTACAATCTACTCCTGTTTATTGCTTAATCATGTTTGAATTTACTCTATTTGCTTGTATTGATCTAGTTCTAGCCATAATTGGCTAGATTTTATTATGTACACTTGTTTATGAAGCTTGATAGCTAAGGGTTATTCATATTGATGTTGATGATTGTGTTTAAATGAATCTATTAGCTTGATGATTGTAATTTGTCATTAGAATTAGTCAAAAGATCCTTTGTTATGATTGTTTTGGACTTTACTTTGATTATATGAGTTGTGTAGCTTTCAAAGGAATTTGATTAGTGAAGCAATTTGTACTTCAACACTTAGGTGATCTAGACAATCAAATTTGGGCTTTTAAGGGATTGAGGTCTTGATTTGGATTGGTTTTCAATTGGTTTTCAAACTGAGAGATCTCTTCTTACATAGCTCCTGCCCATCTAGGATCTTTCATTGCATCTTCAGGATAGATAGGTTCAATGGTAGACACAAAATTCACATGCATACAGAAGTTACTGGTTGCATGCCTTCTTATTTTGACACCACTAGCCAGATTACCAATAATCTGCTCAATTGGATGCTCCTTTGTCCACCTAGTGTTAAGAACATGTAAGCTTGTTATGGAACACACAACATCATGATCATCAGTTGGTTCAACAGTATGCACAGCAATAGGAGACTGCTGTACATTATTAGTGGAACCGGTACCATATTGTGATCCTTCGAAACCAGTGGACCTCTGCCCAATTTGTAGTACTTCAGTAGAGCCAGTAGGTCCATTTGGTTTAGACACAGATGGAACAGAATATTCCATCTCATTTTCAGAGAACCCAGTAGCATGGATTGGTGAGGGAGTTGCTGCTGGTTCTTCTTCTTCATCAAGAGCTTGCTGAGTAGGCTCTTCAAATAGTAATTCCTCATCTTCTTGACCAAAAGATAAGGTAGGGGCAGTTTCATCAAATGTAACATTGATTGATTCTTCAAAGCATCCCCTTCTTTTGTTATAGACCCTATATGCCTTTGACATGTTGAAATATCCAAGAAAAATTCCTTCATTAGCTTTAGCATCAAACTTTCCAAGCTGGTCCTTATTGTTTATAATGAAACATGGAGTGCCAAATACATGGAGAAGTAAAATTGAGGGTCTTCTTCCTTTAAGAACTTCATAAGAAGTTTTCTGATATCTTTTCACTATCAAAGATCCATCTGGGTAAAACATGCAGTATTCATAGATTCTGCCCAGTATGAATTCTTCAACCCAGACTTAGCTAACATAGATCTTTCTGCTTCAATGAGAGTCCTGTTTCTTCTTTCTGCAACACCATTTTGCTAAGGTGTTCTCACAGCAGAAAAGTTTTGTGAAATTCCTTTGTCAGCACAAAATTCTTCCAATGTTGCATTTCTGAATTCTGTACCATGATCACTTCTTAGTTTCTTCACCAGTTGCCCATTCAGTAACTCCATTCTTTTGAAAATTGATAATTTCATCAGCTGCTTCACTCTTTTGCTTCAAAAAGAATACCCAAGTGTATCTAGAATATTCATCAACAATTACCAGTGTATACCTCTTTCCACTACAGCTGAAACATTAACAGGACAAAAAAGATCCATATGAAGTAGGTGAAATGGCTTCTCAACAGATGAAATCTGCTTTAAATTTAATGAATCATGGTGATGCTTTCCTTTTTCATAACCAGGATACAATCTGTCCTTCACATAAGACATGGTGGGTAGCCCAGACACTAAACTTTTGCTTGAGAGTTTATGAATATCTTTAAAGTTGAGATGTGAGAGTCTCTTGAGCCATAACCACTTCAGGTTTTCTGTTGACTTTGAATAAAAACAAATATATGTTATTGTGACTGATGTGTTCATGTCAATTTGATACATGTTCTCATGTCATTTTGCAGTCAGCAGTGTCTTCACTGTCTTATCAAAAATAGTACTAATTTTCCTTCTGAATTAAACTGTCTTTCTTTTATTTGTCAGTTGGCTTATGCTTAGAAGATTGTGTTTAAGCCCAATGACATATGCCACATTGGTTAATGTAATATTCCCATTTGTTAAAGTGCTAAAACCCTTTGTATATCCCAACGAATTATCTCTATATGAAACAACTGTACCATCCTTTTTCAGATAGTCCATTAGCAGGGACTTACATCCGGTCATACACAGATCTGTTGGGTGTCTGAAATTGTAGCTGGCTTTGAGCAATAACCTTTATGATTCGATCAAGCTTGACAGTCATTAAATTTGTGATAGATAACCCAACACATGATTCCACAACTTGGTACACCTTAGCTTTTCCCTTATGGGCAGCTTTCTTCTTGGAACCAGTACCATAATCATGGTATACTGCTTTACCTTTGTCATTTGACATACCAGTGTAGGAAGTTACTGGTTTCTCTGCTGATACTGGTTAACTTTTATGAATCTTAACAGCTGCCTTGTACTTACCAGCATTTGGTTTTACTGGCTTGCCTGCGGCTACTGGTTGACCAGTACGATTTTCATCAGCTGGCTCAGCATTTGTGGAATTTGAACACGAAGGAGAATTAACTGATTTTGAATTTCTTCTACTATTCTCAGTAATTTCCCTCTTAAATTTTCTTTCCTTTGGAGTCATGTAGTAAATGCTTGAGGGGTCAATAGTCTCATCATTTGAGGTACTAGCTTCTCTTGCTCTACTTTCATCCTCCAAGATTTCTTTCATGGTAGGTGGTGGGGTAACAGTAGATCTGACAAACTTATTCGTAAAGACCTTTTTACCATTAACTATCTTCACCAAAGGTATTTGGCAAGATAGCATCAGGATCAGTTTCAAGTACAAGGTCCATGAAAGCAACTTCCACATGGGCAGCAGCAGCAGCATAGTCACCAGCAAAGAAATCCTCAACCTGGGCAGGCACCTGCTCATTAATGCACTTTGCTGTGCATTGAGTAGATGTACACCAAGAGGCTACAACCTAAGGTCATTGAGCTGGTTCTGGACTACTGTTGCATCTGCGTGAAGAGATCTTAAAGCATAATTTTGTTTTTCTAGTTTGAAAATTATACTAGTTAAGGTCTTAATTTCATCATTTTGCTTTTAAGATTTACATTTAAAGATTTAATTTCAGTTTTGAAAACTTTTTCACGTTTGCTGCCTCTACTTGAGTCAATTCTCAGATAGTCAAATATATCAGCTTTTTCATCATCAGTATAAGTTCGAAAATTATCAACCTTATACAGCATTTCAAATTTCCATTGAGGTGAATCCTTTTTCAGATCAGATTCCCTTATATCAACCAATAATGTACTACCACTTTCTTACTCATCAAACTCCTCCACCTCTCTGGCCATCAAACACAGCTTTTTACCAGAAGCATAACCAGCACAATCCTCATCAATTTCACTATCAAAATATGAGGATGAACTGGTTCCATCCCAATCATGATGTTCAGCAACTAGCACCTTTTCTACTTTCTTCTCCTTCTTATCAACCTTTGAGTTCTCCTTCATCCGGGCCTTCATTGCTTTGTACTTGTTCTTGTACTTCTCAACTTTTGGAAAAGAGTTAGCATGTGTAGAAGGTTTTCTGGACATGCATTCAGATGCAAAGTGTCCAACCTTCCCACAATTGTAACACTCAGATTTGACGTCCTTGAATGACTTACTTCCATACCTAGCACTTGGTTTCTTGCTCACTTTGTATGGGTTACTGGTCCTACTACGGTTGAATTTCTTGAACTGCCCAGCCAGTAAAGTCATCCCTTCAGCAAACCCTTCAACATCATCATCATCACAGCTTTCCTACGACCCAGTACCACTACCCTCATCATCTTCAGCTTCCTCTTCTTCTGCCATCAGCTTTTGAACCAGTAAAGCCTTTTGAGCTTTCTTTTTAGCAGCAGCAACAAGAGCAGTATCATCTAACTTTATAGATTTTGAAGTGGTGGGGGCAGAATTAAAGTTTTCTTTCAAATTAAGTTCAAGTTTTGGTTCTGCCTTCTCATGGTTCCAAAGGGTACCATATAGAGATGACATGTCAAAATTCTTTAAAGTCTGTGTGGTTCTTAATGGGCCAGTAACAGGTTTCCATTTAGCAGGCAGTGAGTCAATAAACTTGTTGACCTGTTCAAAGTCAGTATACTTGACTTTAAACTATCCAGGTCAACAACTAAAGAATTAAACATAATGAAGGTTTATTTAAGTGTCTCACTTTTGTAAGCAAAGAACAACTCATATTCCCTTTTCAAGGCAGTGATCTTGTTTTGCCTAACTTCATCCTTTCCATCATAAGTGACATCAAGATAGTCTAAAATAGCTTTAGCAGTTGGTTTTCTCTTAATCAGTTTGACCACATGATTGGGTAAGTTATAGCTATCATAGTTTTAATCTTAGGGTCAAGTCCAACACGACGCTTGTCCTCATCCACCCATCTAGATGGGGGAAGAACAACCTCTCTACCGAGAATGGTAGGAGTATCTGCTGTAGCAGGCACACTATCAAGTGTTTCAGTAGGGATGAAGGGGCCATTGTTTGCAATACCAGGCATGAGTGGGTCAATAGACTCAAGGTGAAACATGAACCTATCTCTCCAAAATTGCGAACACGATCTGGGATAAACGGGAAGATCGTATGACTTTCGAGAGACAACTCTTCAAACTAATTGTAGTAATGTAAGTTGGTATTAGATATTCTTAGAAAACAATAATCTTCCTGGATTCCCATCTTATAAAGACTGAAGGGCGTAGGCATATCCATTTTCTGAGATCTAATTGTTGAAAGAGTTTAAAAAAAGTTAAAAGGTTTTTTTATTGATAATGAGTGTCCTCTGGAATTCTATTTTATATTATTGAAACGTTGTCCAACAAGAAAATCTTATCCGAAAATCTTATCCACTCTTATAAAAAAGACATGAACCTTGCGACTTGATTTAGAGTTCGCAAGGTCACAAGGTGGTCTTACAAACAAGGTTCGCAAGTCGCAAGCTTACCTTTAAATCTTGTGTGTGCCCTTCACACCTAACGACATGTTATTTTTCCTTCTGACCCTTTTGCGAAAAAACATGAATAACGTAACATAATATTACTAGTTACATAACATTGTGATAATAATTACAAATTAGTCATGAGCCAAATGTACACATGGATAAATTGATATTGAGATGTCTTTAGTGGTTTAATCTTGACTCAGCTCTTTGATCTCAACTTTGACCTTAATTTTGACCCTACTTTTGACCTAAGTTGTGGAAGTAAATTCGTTTGTTTCTCATAAGATGTTCTTCATGTTGCTCGAGTGTGGCCAAGTTCCTTCCAATAAGAACAAGTTTTCACTCTTTCGGTCTTTTCTTTGCCTTGTGATGGAATATGTACACGACCGGGTGGGCGTTCTACTTGCCTTTTCGTTAGTGTTGGGGATTTACAATTTGAAGATTACATGGATTTGACCATTCAAAACGATGAGGCAAAGACTTGATATGTTTGGAGTATGATGCTCGATAGGTTTTAGTCGTGAATCAATGTTTCACATAGCAACTAACGTCGTTTATTTTATAGTAATGTGTCATAGCCATAACATGTTCTAAAGGCATACCATACTTTTGCCACTACATGCAAGTAAATCCAGGTTAACCATATCATTTATCCTACCATCTCTACTTCGATACATGTAGCGCAGATGGATATGCATCTCATGTTCTTGATTTGTTCATCCGTTTGGCTATTTTATGTTTTGCATACGATGTAATGCGTGAGATAAGACAAGCTTCGGTGTTACGATTCTTTGAAATACCATTGTTTAATATATGAACCAAAAAACTCAAATAACATTGTTATAGGTAGTTTTGCGGGCATGTACCAAAAGAGATTTCACATACTCGACATTGTTGTTCGTTAGGTATGCATATTGAACACGGTCAAATTCATTTCTTGAGCATTTGTTAAACCTCATGTCACAAAGTATGCCGTACATTGCTCTGAGACGTCTTCAAAATACGGTTAAATGTTCCTTAAAATCAAACAAGCGATAGACTTTGACTATCTTCCAATAGTGTCATTCAAAGAATTTGATTTTTTAATTCAGTTTCAAATTTATATATAAAAGATGTGCGCAAATGGCGTGAAAGATTTCAGGAAATACATTTCAAATACATGTTGGTATTGAAGTAGCACGATCATATTAAATCTAAAAATACGTTCACCCATACAATCAGATTGAAGATGGTTTGCAGGTTTCCCAAAAGTTAATCCATTAATAAAACTCTAATCAGTCTTCCGCTCCTGTCTTTGTCGTTTAGTGGTAACGAGTGTTGTGACGACCCGGAAAATTTTGACTAATTTTAAACCAAACTCTCGATACGATTTAATATTTTTTACACGATAAGAAAAGTCTAGTAGGTTGAGTCTCAAAAATTTTGAAATGTTTCATATATGCATTTGACTTTCGACCGTTCTTGACGATTCACGAACAATTAATTGTAAATAGTTATGTGTGTATATGTACATATATATAAATATAAATGAAAATTGGAAAAAATAAATTGAAACATTATATGTTGCTTTATTTAAAATTAATTATGTAAAATAAAATAAAAATAAGATATTATAATAATTATTATTTAAAGCATAACTATATATAAATAAAGTATATTGAATATATACATTTTTTTGATTTTAAATTTATTTAGTAAACGATAGTAGTACTCATTTGTCATTCAACTGATAGTAAATAAGTTAAAAAAATGAACTTATGTGATTTTAAAATAAACGGTGATTCGAAAATGAGTTATATAATTTTAGGCTTATTAAAAATGTATTTAGGAACTATTTGTTAAGTTTTAACACTTTTTATATTTTACCCAGAATTGAGAGGGACAGTTGATGTAATTTTTATTTAACAAATTAAGGATCGAATTTTATACCATAATGACCAAAATAAATAAAGATAATTAATGTAAAAGTTTGGGATTTTTCTGTGGACTTTTATCCGTCACTGATTAACAACGGAGCATGAATTTCAGTCCGTGAATGAATAGTAGATGACGGCTAACTTAATCGCACGTTTTGATTTTAATTTATATTATAATTATTATTATATTTAAATACTGTGCTTGTTTGATTTCATTTTGTTTGATTCTATTTTCTGTTTCCTTTCAATTCATTCACTGATTTACATAATTATTATTATACTATTATGATTAAATATTAATAGTATTAGGATTATATATATATATATATATATATATATATATATATATATATATATATATATATATATATATATATATATATATATATATATATATATATATATATATATATATATATATATATATATAGCATACAGATGCATATAAGCATATAGACATAGAGAGATATATGGTGATACTTCATCTCATTAGTGACAACCGTGAGCCACCACCTCCTAACCCACTTCGTTTTATGTTTAGGGCCGAGAACAAACAACCCAACACACACACACACACCCATTCTTTCTTCTTTCTATTTTTTTTATCACCTCACCACCATAACCACTTTATCATTCTTAACATTGCTACTATTATATTTGAGTTTTTACTACTCAACCTCGATCACCACTATCTGGTAGAAACCTCAACCGAACATCTTTCAAATTTGAGATCCATCACTTGAAACCCAACACCTTCCATGCACCAACTAAACCATCGAGAATGTCCACCAATTAACCACCACTAATGCCATCACCATGCTCGAACACCACCTCTACAACCGGTCACCAAAACCAAACCCACTTTGCATCACCTTCAACAAAACTCACTTGAACGAAACCACCTACAACTTACCTCTTTTACTATATATGTGTATCGTTTATTCTGTTTCGGCCAAGACCCCAAACCCATTACCATTAAACGCCACCACCTCTGCTATATTTCTGATTTACAGTCAACGAAGACCACTACTTCTATTCAAACGAAGAACGATGAGGATTAAATGTGCACTGCTACTGCGTGACTTTCTCTCTATTCTAATTCATAATCGAAGACTCCTACTATTGTTTTAAATGATTCAAACCGTCACCTCCAATGATAACCCACTTCATCACCATCCTTTTTACCGAAACATATTAAAGATACTGCACTGTTTTGCTCGCTTGTTTTCCTAATTGTTCCTGCAGTCCGGTTTCTATTCAACCCACAAACATCAAGAAAACCGCCAACTTTCAGCATGAAAACTCATCATGTTTTACTACCGTTGCAGTCGTAAATCCATCACAACAGTCATCCCTTTCGAATCTCCCTAATATTTTTGTTTCTTGTTCAACCCATCACCATCATTGCAGCTCCATGTTACTGTTCTGGTTAATATTTCAAACCAACTCATCACCATTGGCTATACTTGTTTTTCTTTTCCTGTTCGTAGGCACCTTAATCATCAAAGACACCCCAACAATATTAAAACCGCTGTTAATCATGGTTGTTTCCTATTTCTGATCGGATACAATATAAACCCACGAGGAACAAAAAAGGTGAATGAGCTGCAACTCCTACTGCAGCACTTTTATTTTTTCTAAAACAATTAACAATGAAAAGAAAATTGATAGCGGCTACTACAACTTGCTTGTGTCGGCTGCTATTAAATAAATTAAAACCCTTATAACTGGACCCTATACAGTAATGGTTAAAGGGGTTATTCTTGGGCCACTATGTTCTATATTCATTTTACTAAGTGGGCCGAGATAAACCCAATATGTCGGTTGAGCTGATTGAAACGAGACCCAGAAGAAAGAAGAGGAGGACGTACGAGCATTTGGTTAATTGATATACATGAAATGATAAAAATGTGTATGGTGTATGATGAAGAAATAGGATAAATTAATTAAATGTGGGAGTAGTCCAAGATGGTAACGTGCAGTGGAATGGTTGAGAGTGTTTAGGGTTAGCGAGAGGTCTTAGGTTCGAGTCCGGTCTGTGGCATACTCTTTTTGGAAAAGCTTTTAAAGGTAGAACACTTATTATTTTTATTATTACTACTGCTATTAATATTATTATTATTATTATTATTATTATTATTATTATTATTATTATTATTATTATTATTATTATTATTATTATTACAATTATTATTATTATTAACATCATTGATATTATTGTTGTTATCATTATTGCTAAAAAATATCATTTTTATAAATATCATTTAGTAAAAGTATTATTATTATTATTAACATTATTATTATCATTATTAGTATTGTTATCATTAAAAAAATTATTATTTTTACAACTATATTAATACTTTTATTATCATTTTTACTAATAGTATCATTTTTATTATTTTAACAACTATAGTATTATTAAAAAAAATCATTTTTAGTAAGAATATCATTATTGTTTTTATTATTATTATAAGTAGTAGTATTATTATCATTATAAGCAAATACAACTTTTATTACTATTATTGATATTATGTTACCAAATAAATAATTTGTGTAGCGACCCGACCAAATCATGTTTGACGGCGCCGACTATTTAGGTCCCGTTACGTGGTCATAAGTCTTTAACGTGACGTTTGACCAAAATATGTCGCATTCATTTCATAAGTAAAAGGATGTTTCAAGTTTACAAAAGTAGTTCAATGACTAGTTACATTTCAATGTTTAACGTACAAATGAAACCTATGCGACACAATTTATAAAAGTAGTCAAAAGACGCTCCAACAATGCACGTATACTCGACATCCAAGCAAGTATCAAAAAGTAAGCGGAAGCATGTATCCTTAAGCATTCAAGGACCTGAGAAAACATATAGAAAACTGTCAACGAAAATGTTGGTGAAATCATAGGTGTTTTAGTAAACGTTGTATTTGAACCACAAGATTTAATATAAGATGATTATAAAAATCATTTGCATTCCAAAGTTTGTTATTTGTTTCGCGGGCACCCAATTATCAAACTTAACTGTTTTGTACCCTGTTACGTAGTGTTAGAACATACACTATACTCGAAAATATATTTCATCCGTTAACGGTAGCGAACCGTCCGAATGAGGCTCGTCAAGCCCATGTGATCACATAATATAAGTTCTCATTTACACCCTGCAAGTGTAACTAATGATAATTAAATTGAGGCTTTTTGTTCAAACCCGTACGTGGAATGTTCGTTTTCGTACTTGTGTTCAAAGTGTAAAAGTATGATACGTATATGTTTCTCATCCCATAGTTTAAAGCATAAAAGTTGTTTGAAAGATGGGACTATGATCTCACCTTGTGTGCACGAGTAATAAGTACTTCAACAAGTAATGTGTGCAAAGAACAATGCTAGTCTTGACCTAAACAAATAGGTCGTATCAATAACGGTAAACACGATAGGTCAAAGATGTTTAATTAGTCCTATGGCTCGTTACGACTCGATTATGTAGCATGTGAATCAAATTTTCAAGTTTCATGCAAGATACAAGTATAGAAACAAGTTAGAAAGATTGCATAATCATTTGGTTAAGTTTGACAAAAAGTCAAACTTTGGTCGGGTCAAAGTCAACAAAAAGTCAACACGTTCGGGTCGGGTCCCGAACTATTTTTCTGCGCTAGTTATTCATATATAAGCATGTTAGAACAAGTTTCATGTGAATCGGAGGTCCCTAGCATAGCGTACATTTCACGTGAAATTGAAAAGTGGGACAGAATCAAAATCATGCCTATTGTTGCGCCGCGGCATAGGCTGGCCGCGCCGCGGCGAATAACGGGTGCTGGTACCTGGTCAGTCTCAATTTTCTAAGTCCCAAACCAAAATTCAAACAAACATAAAACACAAACCGTAAACACTTAGAACTCGTATCTTATATCGTTAGAAAGGTAATTTGACAAAGAACACAACTAAATAATTTCACCAACCAAAAACATCATTTGCAATAACCGACTTTCCAACATTTAATGCTCAAGTTCATCAATGCACGTTTTTGATTCGGGAATTAAATGCATCCATATAACGCGCGGTTTCGTAGGTAATCAAGCATACAATACAACTAACTACTTACTAACAACAATTCATGGCATTTAATACATTAAATGTTCACATTCAATTCTATCAAACCCTAACCAATAACATCAAAATCACTAATCATGTTTATGAAGTTTTCTAAAACAACCTACACATCAAATTGAAGCTAGTGATGTTAGGAACACATTTAATACATGCATTTATAACATTTAACAACATTTAAGCAATCAAATCATCAATCAAACACACCAAACTTTCAAGTTCATGCTAGTTATCAAAAATAACAAGATCGAACATATAAATCATATATTCATGTTAGACTTGAGCCATAGACACTAATTAACAACTTTATAAGTTAAAAACATCAAGAACACAAAATCTAGTGATTTTAGAAAGTTACCCAAATGTAATGAAATCGGTATGGAATCGAAGAGGAAGTTGCAAGGATTCCAAATATGTAATTTGTTTTGATTGAGGCTTGCTCGATTGGAATTAGATGATGATTCTTGTAATGGAGATTTGAAAGAAAATAAGGAAGTAATGAAAGAAAAGAGAAATGAAATGAAAAAGATGGGAGGTGGGGTTGACTAGTCAAAAGCTAGTCACCTCCTTGGCACTTTGGCGAAACTAGTCCCTCGAGTTTGGTTGCGGGTGCGTGAATTACCTAAACGAGATATTTTTAAAACGCGTATTAACGAGGGATGTCATAAACATATAACAGAATTTAAATCATTAAACGGAAAAGTAAACGGAAAAAGGCGGGATGTTACAATTTGTATATGAAAATATACTTTTATATTACACATAAGTATGTATTGTTCATATTAACATTTTTATATAAATATTCATATATAACAAATTAGGTATTTTGATATAATACTAATCATATATAGATATTAATATAACTATATAAATATTAATCAGTTTAAATATATACACAAATTAAATATATAAAATATATAAATTAAAATTATAGAAATGATTGATTACGATAAACTAATGAACTCACCAACCTTTTGGTTGACACTTGAAAGCATGTTTATTCTCAGGTTTGAAAGAAATCTTCCGCTGTTCATTTGCTCATTTTAAAGATATTACTTGGAGTCATTCATGACATATTTCAAAAGACGTTGCATTCGAGTCATTGAGTTCATCAAGAATATTATTAAGTCAATTATAGTTGGATGTATTATGAAATGGTATGCATGCCACCAACTTTCGATGTAATGAAATTTTGTCTTTTTAAAAACGAATGCAATGTTTGTAAAATGTATCATATAGAGGTCAAGTACCTCGCGATGTAATCAACTATTGTGAATCATTTATAATCGATATTGATGTGCAGCGGGGTAGTATATAAAATAGTTATTATTTTACTAGGAAAACACTATTAAATACGATACAATTTTACACAAGATATTTATTTATTTATAGAATGGATATACTTAAACCTTGCTACAACACTTATAGGCAGTGTACCTAATCGTACAGTAGTGTAGTTTTTAGTAAGTCCGGTTCGTTCCACAGGGAAATCTTTAAACAAAGCTCAACGCTATATTAGTTTATTTTTATAAAAATACAAATATATATATATAGGTAATATTATTATTATAAAGGGGGGTTTTTACCGTTTAATGACCGGTTTGTCGATTTTAAGACTTTAGTCGCAGTTAAAACCTAATGTAAAATATAAAATAAATACAAGACTTAAATTAAAGCGTAAAGTAAATAACGATAATGAAATTGCGAATAATAAAAATGCGATAAAATAAAATTGCGATAATTAAAAAGTACGATAATTAAAAGTGCGATTAAATAACAATAAATAAAAGTGCGATAATTAGAAGTGCAATTAAATATAAAATAAAGGAAATTAAATATGAAATAAAAGAATTATGCTTATTTAAACTTCCGTAATCATGATGTTTGACGTGTTGATTTTAGTTTTATGCCCATGGGTTAATTGTCCTTTGTCCTGGATTATTCAATATGTCCGTCTGGTTTTTGTCCATAACAGTCCATCAGTCATAAATATAAATTGCAAGTGTCCTTGTCAAATTATTATTATACCCGAAGATAAATATTCCAACTAATTGGGGATTCGAATTGTAACAAGGTTTTAATACTTTGTTTAATGAATACACCAGGTTATCGACTGCGTGTAAACCAAGGTTTTACTACTTTGTTAACAATTACACCAATTACCCTTGAATGTAATTTCACCCCTGTTTTAATTATTCTAGTGGCTATTAATCCATTCCCGTGTCCGGTTAAATGAACGATTATTCGTACATATAAATACCCCGCCCATCGTGTCCGATTGAGTGTATATGGTAGTTTATAGGGACGCCCAATTGTAAATCTTTATATTAACATTAACAAACTTTCATTTAGTTAAACAAATATAAAGCCCATTAATAGCCCATAGTCTAGTTTCCACAAGTGTCGTTCTTTTGTCCAAACCCCAATTATGGTACAAAGCCCAATTACCCAATTTTAGTAATTAGCCCAACATCATGATTACTTCGTTTTAAATAAGCATAATAATAACTTAGCTACGAGACATTAATGTAAAAAGGTTGAACATAACTTACAATGATTAAAAATAGCGTAGCGTTACACGGACAGAATTTCGGCTTACACCCTTACAACATTCGCTAACATACCCTTATTATTAGAATTATAATTAAAATTAAAATATAAATTATAAATATAAATATATTTACGTATGAAGAGGAAGAGAAAAAAGATGATAAAAACTCGGCACAAAACTGGCTTTATATAGGACCTGACCAGCAATCTCACTCCATGCGACTCGCATGGATTTGTGCTTCTGGCCATGCGAGTCGCATGGCCACCCTGGATCCAGCCAAATGGATTTGTTTTCTTCTTGCCGACGTAATATAATAATAATAATATATATAATATATAATTATATATAATTATATATATATATTATATTATATTCTTGTGCATAGTAGACTAGATATTTTTGGTCCGTTGCGTCGGGCGTTTCTTCTTGGCTCAGGTCCCGGTTCCGGATTTTCGGACGTCCTCGCGTATTATTTTAAATCGCGTACTTTGCGTCTTGTAACTTGTACTCTTGTCATTTTGAGACGTTCCTCATCAATATTTTGAACCTTTTTAATTGTATCTTGTACTTTTTAGCTCTTTGGACCTTTTTGTCTTCAATTTGTCGAATCTGCCTTTTGTCTTCACCTTTTATTATTTAAACGAATATCTCTTGTAAATAGAACAATTGCAACTAAAAGCTTGTCTTTCTTGAGGAATAATGCTATGAAATATATGTTCGTTTTTAGCATTATCAAATATTCCCACACTTGAGCGTTGCTTGTCCTCAAGCAATATTGTCTTGAAATACTAGAATCACTTCTTTATTCTTCACACTTTGTACATCAGTGATTTCTATACGGCGGTATAAACAATGGAAGTAACGATATGGTTTACAGTCCCACATGACTATAAAAATTTAGATCCATTAAGGAAATTGGATCTTTATGAAAACATTTGATCTTTCGAAATCTAGTTTTTACCCTAGATAAGTTTTCCGGAATAACCCTTTACCGGTGTTTGCAAAATATTTTTGTGGGTTTGGTGGGTTTCAGATTTGAAAATTTTAGCTCAAAACTTGCGGTTTTGTGTCACCCACTTGCTAACCTTGTATTTGGAAAGCAACATGTCCAGTTTACTTGTCCCGTATATTACCTTTCGGTAAACTACCGTCCGGTTGTAAAGGAAAGTGTTGAACAAGCAACTGTTAAGGCAATGTCCCGTGACATGCTTTTGATTATGGTCTATAACGTGTCGGACGCAATTACTATCCTTGGTAGGAGCAATAGTAAAGCTCACCCTTATAATTTTTTCGGTCTGGCACAAGGTCCTGTCTTTGACCATGCTATGCAACCACCGTTCTTACGGTTGACACCCGATTTAGTTCAGGTGACCTAATGAATTCCAGGTGAATTCCTAGGATTTTACGTTCAATGGTAATGAACGCATTGAAAATAGGGTTTTCAGAAAACAAATCGGTTTATAATTTTTGATCAAAATATTTTCTCGTTTAAGCTCGAGTTTATATATCATCGAATTCCATGAGTTTGAATTCTCAATCTTTAAGGTCAATCTCAAGGATTGAGTAATATCAGGCTTAAAAGCTGATTTTTAATCTTTAAGGAGATTATCCTTTCTGGGGATCTGATTCATTAGTCTTATCCAGCTAATTTGCACGGTGCCTCCCCATTGTACGAGATAAATCCTTCTCATGGTTAGGATAAATCTGACCACTTGGCGACCCTGTTTAATGCTGAGGTCCGTGGATTTCCTGCTGATTTTAGTGATGACTTTTCTAGATTTTTCGTCAACCTACAGCTGGTCTGAACGACAACTTCATGACCTAAATCAAGAAGCGCGTGTCTTTTTCGGAAGACTTTACTTCCTTTTAGTGATGGAATTGATTCATCGTGTAGATCCATCTCTTCTTTTCTTTCATCGGGTAAAACAGTTTAGTTTAGTCCAAAGCAAAAGTATTTTTAGTTATTTGTTACAGATATATGTGACATATGTTTAAAATAACTTGGTAAATTTTCCCACACTTGGCTTTTATTTTCCTTTTTATCGTTCTCTATTCCATTTTAAATGAATTTTAACATTTTAGTTTGTTTCTCAATTTATGTCCTTTCCGAGGTAACAATAATTTCGGTGTTAAAACCTAGTTTTATCGTTCATAAATATGTATAAACATGATTTGAATTCATTTAATTGAAAATTTTGAAAAATTTTACTAGAATTGGGTAGTCAGTATATAAGACTAGGGCTGTTCTTTTTTATCAGAGAGCACTAGATTCTAATACAACTACTGCTTTACTAGTATTTTTAATGGTAACCAAGTGTTTAATATAAAAATTTTAAAATTCGAAAGAATTTAACCCCTTCCCACACTTAAGATCTTGCAATGCCCTCATTTGCAAGAAATCAGTAACAATTTAAATTATTGAGGGTGATTTGTGTGAAAATGATTAAATTTTTACCAAAGTTTCCAAATATATTGGCGTTTGTTTGCTGAATGATAAATGGTGCACGTCATTTGTTCATTCCGTCTTGTTGTTATTTCACATACATTTTGCATCATTGTCGTCAAAATTACTTGCTTTTGCTGAACTTAATGCCAGTCTTTGAAAATGCGTTGTTTTACCCTGTTTTGTGCATAAAATAGAATACATACAATACAAATATAATCATACATGCAATTTGAAATGGAACTTTGGCATCCCACTTTCAAACTATAAGAAAAATATTAGTACACAATAATAATAAGAATATCAATCATTACATAAACGTAATAAAATGTTAAGTGTTTAAAATAAAAATAAAAATTACCAACTTATCTCTACTGATCAGGAGGTGGGTTAGGAGGATAATTAGGATAGGGATCCCAATTCATGTTCGCGTCCGGGTTCCATGGCTGATTATAGGTGAACTGGTATGCTGCGTCATAATCATATGAATCATAGGGTGGTCTCATTTCTGGCTGATGTGCGGGATAGTATGCGGGTCGGGTCGGATAATACATCTCGCCAGGCTGCAACTGGCTTATAATTTGGCGCTGATGATAATCCCATCGGCCATGCTCTCGTTGCCGGGAATGCTCGTAGTCATTCCGACGTTGCCATGCCTCGTACTGCATATGCCTATCATAGTTCGTCATGTATTCATCCTCCATACGAACGCCTAAATCAAGAGCAGTCTCCCGAACAACTCCTATAATGTTGTTCGCATCCTCCATCTCGTCATCCGAACCTCTTTCTACCTGTCGCTGAGGTCCCTCGTATCGATATACCCGACCACGTCTCATTAATAATACCCTTGCACCGTGATAAAGGTTTGAACTTATAGTTTCACCTCCGTCCTCTATTTCGTTCATTGGACCCCCTTGGTGCTTATCTACACCTAAATACTCTCCAATGAGAGTAATGAAAATACCACCACCTATAATACTCCCCGATTTCATCCCCGAAACCACATTAGCGAGATAATAACCAACACAATAGGGAATGTTAACGAAACTCCTCGGGTCTCTAATACACTTGAGGTAGAACAAATCGTTTACGCTCAATTTCTCCTTATTTCTTCCCCTTTGTGTAATTGTGTTTGCTAAGAATCTATGAATCATCCGGAGTTCAGCTCTGTCTATATCTAAGTATGTATGATTTCCACTGGCGTGAAATTCATTAAAGTGGGACATACGCCTCCAGACAGCGTTAATATCAAATTCCCTATCTACCCTTTCTCCTTGGGCAATCAAGCTATTACAGTCGGGGCTCAAAAGTTCAGCAGGGGTGTAAATCTGTAAGGCCCTAGCTAAATCTATCATGGACATTCTGTACATGCGTCCACCTAACAGAAATCTAATAAAGCTTCTATCATCTATCCTCCTAACATCACTGTTTAACTTAATAGTACTAAGTAATTCTATACACCATTCCCTATATATGGTTCTACGAATGGAAAATAGACGCATCCAATCGTTAAACTGAGAATTACCATACCTTTGCACCAATAATTCCCGAATCGGTTCGGCAAGGTTAACTGTTTCCAAAGGTACCCAGTCAATTGCCCTTGGCATTTCAACAACCTTAAAGTAGAGAATGTGCATGTTCTTTTGATAATCTGGATACTCTATCCAACATCGATCAAATCTCAGATTTGGGTGTAACTGATCTTCATTAATGTCTAAACTCAGAATCCTTTGATGTGGAGCGAATTGACGAAACTGATTCATGAATAATTGATCTTGATCGTGATATGGAATATGTTGCTCCTCCTGTTCTTCTTCTTCTTGTTGCATATGTTGTTCTTGTTCATGAAACATTTCCGGTTCGGGCTCTGGTTGCCTGGATGATGATGCTCCTGAACCTCCAGTATCGGCTCTCTGCAAAACACATTAAACACAAAATTTGTGCATCCAAATATGCATTAGTGTTAGCAAAATAATAACTTGAAACAATTATGATGACATGTTCAATTCATAACACATTTTATACACATTTTCTTAACAATAACAATTCTACATTTTTACATACGAAAATGTATACAATGTTTTATCACATTTAAACTCTTAAACATGTCAACAATAATCATTATAGCAATTAAACACTTGTTACATGGCATTCAAATCAAACTAGTGCTCATTTTCATATTTTTGTCAAGTCTACACTTTATCAAATAAGCATATACGAAAAATGTACATCAGGTTCATAAGCATTTATCTCAAATAACATGCCAAAATAATCACTACTAGCAATGAAACAAGTTTCAAATGGCCTTTATATCAATTTATCCAAGTTCATGAATTTTTGGACTTAAAAAGTCCACTTTAATTCTCAAAAACATGTTTAGGCTCAAAGTTTGGATCAATTAACTACCTAGACATGTTACACTACTCAATTTAGCAACAATTCATGACAAAAATCGGCCATAACCTGTTTATATCAAAAAGCCCCAAATTGCTCAAGAACACAAACCCTAGATTCTTAAAAATTTGAAGTTTTTAGCTTCAATTCATGTTAAATAGCTTCTATCTAGGATATACATGCATAATATAACAACAATTTAGCTCTAATTACACCTAAATTTAACCAAATCAAAATATAAAATTTCTAGCTCAAGAACACAAAAATTCGAATTTAAAGAGATTAGGGGTGAAATCTTTACCTTTCTCCTGAAGGGGTTGAGACTACTGAATCTAGGCATGATTATTGTGAAATTTTTGCAAGAAATTTGGTGAAAATTGGTGAAAAATTGAGAGAGTTTGGGAGGTTTTCGTGTTTGTGTATGTGTGTTTGTGAAAAAGAAGCAGCGACTGAATATTTGATCCTGTCCAGTTTTTTTGATCCATGCGAGTCGCATGGTTTTCCTCTTACCCCCATGCGACTCGCATGGGGTGTAATTCTGGTATATATATATATATATTTTTTTTTTTTTATAAAAAGGTTATACTTTTAAAACATAAAATTTAATAAAATTTTAAAAATTTTGTTTCTTTTTAAGACGAGGTCGTTTCGGGACGATGCCCTAGTCCGTCCCTCGACAAAATTTTAAAATTTGTCTTTTTGTAGCGATTGTTTTAAAAGCTAAGATTTTTGGGTTTTTTAATGTTTTTGGCATACTTTAAATCAATAAGATTAAAAATAATGATAATAAAAGTTCTCGTCCCTCCTTCGGGTAAAGCAATTTCGGTTCAAAGACCTAGTCTTCAACTTACGACGAATTTTAAAAATCATATTTTTAACTTAATGAGATAAAGTAAAATTTTTTTTTTTTTTTTAAATTCACACAACTTAAATATAAAATTCAAAATTAATATTAAAAATTCACACCAAACTCAATTTTAAAAATTCATATTATAAATTCATACCAAACTTATATTAATTTTTAAAATATTTACAATTTTAAATATATTGTTTTTACAAAGTTTACAATATTAACTTAAGATTTATATTAATTTTAAAAACATGGTAAAAATAAAATTAAAAATCTTTTTGTCTTTTTATCCCACTTTAATCAATCAAATATTATCAAAAATATGCGCCCCTCTTTTCGGTAAAGTAATTTCGGTTCCAAGACCTAATTTAACTCATGACGAATTTTTGAAATATTTTGGGTTGATTGATTAAAGATATTTATACCTTAAGAATAAACGTTAAATTTCGCAGTGATGTAATAAATTTTTGAACGATATCAATAATTTCGGTCGCCAAACCTAATTTTATTTAATATCAATTTAATACTTTTTAGCGAACAAATTAGCGTTTATTATCAAAAGGTTAAAAATAAAAATAAAAACTGTACAGACATACCTTTGAAATAGATTTCTTAGTTATATGATCTATTATATTCATAAGATAGTCGGTTTAATTGGTTTTCCATGGCTGCATAGGCGTAACCTCGAGCATTCATTGTCTTTTCTTCTAAACATATGAACGGTCCGTCTCTGCATAAAGTAACAAATTCGGTATTTGAATAGGTTTGATTATTTGAACATTTACCTCCATGTGACCATTTTCCGCATTTGTGACATCGTTCTAGGTGTCGTGCTCTTCTTTTTGCTGCGGATTTTGATTTTCCTTTACCAAATTGTAACTTATTATCTTCGCATCTGGATCCTTTTCTAACTCCGTCCATTCTTTCTCTGATTACTGATACTAATTCACTCGGGAGTATGTCATTATTACGTTTAGTGATCAAAGCGTGTAGCATTAGACCATGGTTTAGTTCACAGGCAGTCTTCATTTCGTAAAAACCTAAAAAAAAAATAAAAATTCAGAATGGGGGGAGAAGACTAGTTCTTTAGGGTCTGCTAGGGAAAGACCATACGTGTTCCATTTTCGAGAACTACACGAAAACAGACAATCTAACTCTAACAGAAATACATATTATCCTTTACAGACTTGATTCTCCCCACACTTAGTTAGCTGTGGTGTCGAAATTGTGATTAACTTCGTTGTCGACTTCCATCGGACCATGTATGTAATGTTTAACTCTGTGACCATTAACTTTAAATTCAATCCCATTTGAATTTATTAATTCTATCGTTCCGTATGGGAAAACTCTTTTGACTATGAATGGTCCAGACCATCTTGATTTCAATTTTCCAGGAAATAGCTTGAATCGTGAATTGAAAAGAAGAACTCTGTCTCCTTCTTTGAATTCTTTTGAACTTCTGATTCTTTTATCATGCCATTTCTTCGTTCTTTCTTTATAGATTAACGAATTTTCGTATGCTTCATGTCTTAATTCTTCTAATTCGTTTAGTTGACTTAATCGTAGACGTCCGGCTTCATGTAAATCAAGATTACATGTTTTCAAAGCCCAAAATGCTTTGTGTTCAATTTCTACTGGAAGATGACATGCTTTTCCATAAACAAGTCTAAAAGGTGTGGTTCCAATTGGAGTTTTGTAGGCTGTTCTAAAAGCCCAGAGTGCATCCTCCAATTTAATGGACCATTCCTTCGAATTTGATCCTACGGTTTTCTCTAGAATACGTTTTAAAGCTCGGTTGGTATTTTCAACTTGTCCACTTGTTTGTGGATGATATGCGGTGGAGATTTTATGAGTTACTCCATATCTTTTAAGAACTTTCTCAAGTTGATTATTACAGAAATGAGTACCCCGATCACTTATTAAAGCTTTCGGTGTTCCAAACCTTGCAAAAAGACGTTTTAAAAAATTGACTACAACTCGTGCATCGTTAGTTGGGAGAGCTTGTGCTTCCGCCCATTTAGATACATAATCAATGGCTACGAGTATATATAGATTATTATGAGATTTTGGAAATGGACCCATAAAGTCAATACCCCAAATGTCAAATACTTCACATACTTGGATGACATTTTGTGGCATTTCATCACGTTGACTTATTTTTCCGGCCCTTTGACATGCATCACAGGATTTGCAAAGAAGGTGTGCGTCTTTGTAAATTGTAGGCCAATAGAATCCAGCTTCATAAACTTTTCTTGCTGTTAGTTGAGGCCCATAATGCCCTCCTGTTGGTCCTGTGTGACAATGGTTTAAAATTTTACTAGCTTCATCTCCAAATACACATCGGCGTATTAATCCATCGGGACAACTTTTAAACAGATGTGGATCTTCCCAGAAATAGTGTTTTATATCACTGAAGAATTTCTTTCGTCTTTGGTACGATAATCCTTTTTCAAGGAATCCACAAACTAAGTAGTTTGCATAGTCTGCAAACCATGGGATTTCTTTATAATCTATCTTCAATAGATATTCATCAGGAAAGTTGTCTTTTATGGCCGATTCATTCAGAACTTCTAATTCGGGATTTTCAAGACGAGAAAGATGATCAGCGGCGAGATTTTCTGCTCCTTTTTTATCTCGGATTTCAATATCAAACTCTTGTAAGAGTAAGATCCAACGGATTAATCTTGGTTTAGCATCTTGTTTTGAAAATAGGTATCTAAGAGCAGAATGGTCGGTATAGACCACCGTTTTTGCTAGAACGAGATATGATCGAAATTTGTCAAAAGCAAAGACAATAGCAAGGAGTTCTTTTTCAGTAGTTGTATAGTTTGTTTGTGCTCCTTGTAATGTCTTACTAGCATAATATATAGGTTGAAATCGTTTTTCAATCCTTTGTCCTAAAACGGCTCCCATTGCAAAATCACTTGCATCGCACATTAGTTCAAATGGTAGATTCCAATTTGGTGTTATCATGATCGGCGCATTAGTGAGTTTTTCTTTAAGAATATTAAAAGATTTGATACACTCATCTGAAAAGATGAATGGCGCATCCTTTTCTAGGAGTTTATTCATAGGAGTGGCAATTTTAGAAAAATCTTTTATAAAACGTCGGTAAAAACCGGCATGCCCTAGAAAACTCCTAACTCCTCTAACATTGGTGGGATGTGGAAGTTTAGCAATTACATCTACTTTAGCTCTATCCACTTCAATTCCTTCTTTTGAAATTTTATGTCCAAGAACGATGCCTTCTTTAACCATGAAATGGCATTTCTCCCAATTAAGTACTAGATTTGATTTTTCGCATCTAATTAGCATTCGTTCCAGATTTACTAGACATGATTTAAATGTATCACCGAAGACTGAAAAGTCAACCATGAATACTTCCATGCATTCTTCTATCATGTCGTGAAAAATCGCCATCATACACCTTTGAAAGGTTGCAGGGGCGTTACAAAGTCCAAATGGCATGCGTTTGTAAGCAAAAGTACCATAAGGGCACGTGAATGTGGTTTTCTCTTGATCTTCGGGTGCTATTGGAATTTGAAAATATCCGGAAAATCCATCTAGAAAACAATAGTAACTATTTCCGGCTAATCTTTCCAACATTTGATCTATGAAAGGTAAGGGAAAGTGATCTTTTCTGGTGGCGTCATTTAATTTTCTATAATCAATACATACACGCCATCCTGTTACAGTCCTAGTAGGAATAAGCTCATTTTTCTCATTTGTAATGACAGTCATGCCACCCTTCTTAGGCACGCATTGAACTGGGCTTACCCATGGACTATCAGAAATTGGATATATCAAACCTGCATCTAGCAGTTTAATAATCTCTTTCTTAACTACATCTTGCATATTAGGATTTAGTCTTCGTTGGCGTTGCACATACGTTTTATGACCTTCTTCCATAAGGATTTTATGTGTGCAATACGAAGGACTTATTCCTTTAATATCATGAATCTTCCATGCAATGGCTGGTTTATGAGCTTTCAACACAGAAATGAGTTGTGATTTCTCATTTTCAGTAAGAGAAGACGATATTATTACAGGTAATTCAGATTCACCATGTAAATAAGCGTATTCCAAATGGTTTGGAAGTGGCTTTAACTCTAATTTCGGAGGTTCTTCTATCGATGATTTATATCGATATCTGTCTTCTTCTTTTAGCATTTGAATTTCTTCTGTTGTTGGTTCATATCCATTAGCTATAAGTGTAGCTAACATTTCAGCTTCATCAATTGGTTCATTACCTTCTCCTAAAGAACATTCTCCTGTTCCTTGTAATTCTGGAAATTCTTCTAATAATTCTGCATGTGCATCTATAGTTTGAATATAATAACATGTATCATCTGCAGATTGTGGTTGTTGCATGGCTCTATCAACTGAAAAGGTAACACTCTCATCCTCTATACTTAGGGTCAGTTTCTTACCGAACACGTCTATCATTGCTTTAGCCGTGTTTAAGAATGGTCTTCCTAATATGAGAGGAACTTGAGAATCTTCTTCCATGTCCAAAACAACAAAATCTACTGGAAATACTAAAGTACCAACTTTAACTAGCATGTTCTCCATTATCCCTCTAGGATATTTTATTGATCTATCGGCTAGTTGTATGCTTATTCTGGTTGGTTTTAATTCTCCAAGGTCTAGCTTAGCGTATAGTGAATACGGCATTAGATTTATACTAGCACCTAAGTCTGCCAATGCTTCTATTGAACTAAGACTACCCAGAAAACATGGAATTGTGAAACTTCCTGGATCAGATAGTTTTTCTGGTATCTTATTCAACAGCACTGCTGAACAATTTGCATTCATAGTAACAGCCGAGAGTTCTTCCATTTTCTTTCTATTCGTGATTAGATCTTTCAAGAATTTAGCATATCTAGGCATTCCTGAAATCACATCAATGAAAGGAAGATTTACATTTATCTGTTTAAACATATCCAAAAATTTGGATTGCTCGGCTTCAAGTTTTTCTTTCTTCATTTTACTCGGGTAAGGAAGTGGTGGTTGGTATGGTTTAACATAAGGTTTATCCTTAACTGTGTTATCTTCATTAACCTTTTCAACTACCGGTTCTTTTTCCTTTTCTTGCTCGGATTGTGGTTCTTGTGGAGTAGGAATGGTTTCATCAGAAGTTACAGGTATTTCCGGTGGTTTAAGTGTTGTACCACTTCTTGTGGTAATAGCTTTAGCTGTTTCATTCCGGGGGTTAGCATTTGTATCGCTTGGTAGACTTCCCGGTTTTCTTTCACCTATTAACCTTGCTAGGTTACTTACTTCTTGTTCCAGATTTTGAATAGAAGCTTGTTGATTTCTAAATGCTTGAGCATTTTGTTCATTGGTTTGTTTTTGAGATGTGAAAAACTGCGTTTGAGTTTCAACTAGCTTCGTCATCATATCTTCTAAATTCGGCTTTTTATCATCGGTTTGTTGTGGTGGTTTGTTTTGAAAATTAGGTCTTTGCTGATTGTAAGTATTATTGGATACTTGTTGATTGCTAGGACCTTGTTGGTTATTGTATGGAATATTTCGGTTATAGTTCTGATTTTGATTGTAAATCGGTCTTGGCGGTTGATAATTATTCTGATAATTATTTCCAGGCCTTTGGTTTATGTATGAAATATTCTCTCTTTGTTCCATTGTTAATTCAATACTGAGACAATCTTTTGTCAAATGTGGTCCTCCACACTGCTCACAACTAATTCGTATAGCATGAATATCCTTAGTCATCTTTTCCATTCGTCTCTCGAAAGCATCTATCTTTGCCGAAATGGAATCTAAGTCATGGCTAGAATCGGCTCTAGCTGCTTTAGATGATCTAATGATATCTTTTTCTTGGTTCCACTCATGTGAGTGGGAAGCAGTATTATCAATAATTTTGTACGCATCAGTTTCGGTCTTCTTCATAATAGAACCACCAGCTGCTATATCTATATCTTTCCTTGTAGTGATGTCGCATCCTTGGTAGAATATTTGTACTATTTGACAGGTGTCTAAACCATGTTGCGGACATCCTCTTAATAACTTTCCATATCTTGTCCACGCCTCATATAGAGTTTCATTTGGTTTTTGTGTGAATGTAACAATTTCTGCTTGAAGTCTTACGGCTTTAGATGCAGGAAAGAATTGTTTAAGAAATTTGTCAATTAAAACGTCCCATGTATCGATCGCCCCTTCAGGTAATGATTCCAACCAATCTTTGGCTTCTCCCTTTAAAGTCCAGGGAAATAACATGAGATATATCTGTTCATCCTCCACTTCTCGGATTTTAAATAGTGTGCAGATCCTATTAAAGGTACGTAGATGTTCATTTGGATCTTCCTTCGGCGCACCACTAAATTGGCATTGATTAGTCACCATGTGTAGAATTTGTCCTTTGATTTCATAATCTGGCGCATTAATGTCTGGATGAGTAATTGCGTGACCTTGGCCAGTGCGTTTAGCTCTCATTCGGTCTTCCATACTTAAAGGTTCCAGATTCTCCATAATTGAATTTGTTGACTCGGTATCACTAGATGATTCTGATTTAATAGTTCGTTCCTCAACAATCTCTGTTTGAATGATTGGTGGTTCCGGAGGAAAGTTTAATGGTTCAGGATCTACGAACTGTTCCTGAATATTTTCTGGATTCTCAATTGTGAGGTTTGTTTCAAAAACTGGATTATCGGAAATTTGAACTGAAGTACTTGGTCGACTGGATGACGATTCTAAAGAAAAATCAACGGCGGTTATATTTGTTAAACGATGTCTTGATCGAGTTACAGGTGGTGAACGTACAAAAGGTGATGAACGTCTTGCTCGGTGCATTCACAGAATATCCTATTAGTTTTTAAAAGGAAAGAAAAGTTATAATAAGTTATCCAATCAATAGACTTTTCTGATTTTGCCCACGTTTCGAATAGCCAAAAGATGCAGCAGAGGGGCAGGATTCGTTTGGTCTCAATATAATTGAGGACTGTTTGGCTCCAATAACCCGGTCCACGTACAAATCCAACTATTACTACGAACCAGAAAATTTTGATGTCTATTAATTTAACCATTTAAAATAAATTTTCGTAATTTTTAGAAATTTAGATAAGAAGTAGAAAAAATTCTAAGTCCTAAAACTAGAATAGCGAGAAATAAGAGAGAAAAAGAGTTTGTCGATAAAGGTTGAAAAAGAAAAAATGGTTGAAAAATAAAAGACGACGGAAAAATAAAAGAAACTTATAAAAACTTAAAAATACTTAACTAACCTAACCTTATTACTACAACTAACTTACAATTATAATCGCAAATTGAAATTACTAATTGGAATGATAATTGATACATAGTAAAAGGTCTAAAAATATTAAAGCTTACAAGGAAAAACTAAATCCCAAATGAAAATAACTTAAAAAGAAACTAAAACTTAAAAAGGCGTCGCAAAATTCTAAAGCACCTAAATCTTAGTCTAAAGAAAAAGCACTTAAGGAATTCTACGGCAAAGCCTAAAAATCTAGGAGTAAAAATAACTATAGCAAAAACTAATTTTAAAATTAATTATGAGCTAAAAATACAAATATTACGCTACAACGATTAAAAAGGGACAAAATATTAAAAGAAATAAAAAGTGATAAAAAAAATACAATTTTTATTAAAATATTATTTTTATATTAATTATATTAAAGTATTAAGTGTTAAATATAATAAAACTAATTAAAAGTAATTAATTAAACTAAAAACTTAATTAATAATAATAAAATCAAATTAGGGTTTAATAATAATAATATATTATACTCCGTAATAAATGCGTTATTAGGGTTTGTTTGTGGCCCTGTCAGACCCCTCATGCGACTCGCATGGGGTTTAGTTGAATTATCATGCGACTCGCATGGTGTTCGGATCCAGGCCAAAAGTTGGGCTGCTACAGTACCTTGGCCCGATTACTTATTATTATTTTTTTTTTTTTTCTGTTTTTCTAAATAAATAAAAGATTTTAAAATAAAACTTATATTTTTATAAACTTAAAATAGAAATAAAGAAACTTATAAAACTTAAATATTTACAAAATCTTAAAAATACTAATATTTTTGTTTTTCTTTTTATATTTTTCGAATTTTTTAAAAACGTATTTTTACAAAAACGACTTTTAATAAAAGTAACTAAATTTTTTTTTTTATTTTTATATTAGCGTTGCGCTTCCGGCGTTTAAGAGTGATTCCCCGGCAGCGGCGCCAAAAATATACTTGATGTGCAGCGGGGTAGTATATAAAATAGTTATTATTTTACTAGGAAAACACTATTAAATACGATACAATTTTACACAAGATATTTATTTATTTATAGAATGGATATACTTAAACCTTGCTACAACACTTATAGGCAGTGTACCTAATCGTACAGTAGTGTAGTTTTTAGTAAGTCCGGTTCGTTCCACAGGGAAATCTTTAAACAAAGCTCAACGCTATATTAGTTTATTTTTATAAAAATACAAATATATATATATAGGTAATATTATTATTATAAAGGGGGGTTTTTACCGTTTAATGACCGGTTTGTCGATTTTAAGACTTTAGTCGCAGTTAAAACCTAATGTAAAATATAAAATAAATACAAGACTTAAATTAAAGCGTAAGTAAATAACGATAATGAAATTGCGAATAATAAAAATGCGATAAAATAAAATTGCGATAATTAAAAAGTACGATAATTAAAAGTGCGATTAAATAACAATAAATAAAAGTGCGATAATTAGAAGTGCAATTAAATATAAAATAAAGGAAATTAAATATGAAATAAAAGAATTATGCTTATTTAAACTTCCGTAATCATGATGTTTGACGTGTTGATTTTAGTTTTATGCCCATGGGTTAATTGTCCTTTGTCCTGGATTATTCAATATGTCCGTCTGGTTTTTGTCCATAACAGTCCATCAGTCATAAATATAAATTGCAAGTGTCCTTGTCAAATTATTATTATACCCGAAGATAAATATTCCAACTAATTGGGGATTCGAATTGTAACAAGGTTTTAATACTTTGTTTAATGAATACACCAGGTTATCGACTGCGTGTAAACCAAGGTTTTACTACTTTGTTAACAATTACACCAATTACCCTTGAATGTAATTTCACCCCTGTTTTAATTATTCTAGTGGCTATTAATCCATTCCCGTGTCCGGTTAAATGAACGATTATTCGTACATATAAATACCCCGCCCATCGTGTCCGATTGAGTGTATATGGTAGTTTATAGGGACGCCCAATTGTAAATCTTTATATTAACATTAACAAACTTTCATTTAGTTAAACAAATATAAAGCCCATTAATAGCCCATAGTCTAGTTTCCACAAGTGTCGTTCTTTTGTCCAAACCCCAATTATGGTACAAAGCCCAATTACCCAATTTTAGTAATTAGCCCAACATCATGATTACTTCGTTTTAAATAAGCATAATAATAACTTAGCTACGAGACATTAATGTAAAAAGGTTGAACATAACTTACAATGATTAAAAATAGCGTAGCGTTACACGGACAGAATTTCGACTTACACCCTTACAACATTCGCTAACATACCCTTATTATTAGAATTATAATTAAAATTAAAATATAAATTATAAATATAAATATATTTACGTATGAAGAGGAAGAGAAAAAAGATGATAAAAACTCGGCACAAAACTGGCTTTATATAGGACCTGACCAGCAATCTCACTCCATGCGACTCGCATGGATTTGTGCTTCTGGCCATGCGAGTCGCATGGCCACCCTGGATCCAGCCAAATGGATTTGTTTTCTTCTTGCCGACGTAATATAATAATAATAATATATATAATATATAATTATATATAATTATATATATATTATATTATATTCTTGTGCATAGTAGACTAGATATTTTTGGTCCGTTGCGTCGGGCGTTTCTTCTTGGCTCAGGTCCCGGTTCCGGATTTTCGGACGTCCTCGCGTATTATTTTAAATCGCGTACTTTGCGTCTTGTAACTTGTACTCTTGTCATTTTGAGACGTTCCTCATCAATATTTTGAACCTTTTTAATTGTATCTTGTACTTTTTAGCTCTTTGGACCTTTTTGTCTTCAATTTGTCGAATCTGCCTTTTGTCTTCACCTTTTATTATTTAAACGAATATCTCTTGTAAATAGAACAATTGCAACTAAAAGCTTGTCTTTCTTGAGGAATAATGCTATGAAATATATGTTCGTTTTTAGCATTATCAGATATGAACAGGTCCTTTCAGTTGGTATCAGAGCGGTGGTCTTAGCGAACCAGGTCTTGTATTAGTGTGTCTAACTAATAGTTGTTTAGATGCATTAGTGAGTCTGGACTTCGACCGTGTCTGCATGTCAAAAGTTTTGCTTATCATTTCGTGTCAAAAATTACTTGCTTATCATCCTTAAAGTCTAGACACATCTTATTGCATTGATTGCATGAATAGTATATAGACAAAATTCATATCTTAGCGTATCTGCTAATTCATATCTTAGCGTATCTGTTACTGTAAACTTTGCCTGACATATTCCGTAAATTCCTCCATAATTTACGACATCTCTTGTTCTATATATAGATATTCTATGTAATTAGAATATTTCCAATATCCGAGAATCATTTCATACCGAAAAATCCTTATTCAATCGTACGAAATGGAACTCGTCAATAGTTCAAGTTCCTCGGATTCTGACAGCTATTCAGACATGAATGTTCACCTAAGCTCTGGAAGCAGTGTCACTAGAATGAATCAACCAATCAACCATCCCCAATTCATCTGATGGGTTTGTAGCCTCCTCAATCACTGGAGATAAGAAGAAGGTGATCCCTTCCATTCACCACATTGCCCTCTTGGTGAAGAACCTGAAGCACTTACCGGTGAACCTGTCCGAAACACCATTTTCTCTCTCAATTCCAGAGTATCTCGTCATGATTATATACTATACCAAATTCTAGATCTTATTTATCCGTTCGTACGAATCGACAATCATTCCGGTATAATAGAAGAAGTTAACAAAATTCGCACTCGGGTAGTGGCTTTAGAAAATATGGTGCAAAGGTTACAAGCACCAGCAGCATCACCGGCAACAACTGTACCACCAACATCGACACCAGTACCACCAACAACCCAAGTTTCAACATCTGAATCCCAAGCCTCAATTTCACAATCTGTTCCATGAACATCAACATTATACGCACCATAGATACCAAAGAGTACCAACAACAATGAAAGATGAAGTATTGATCCATAACTTCATTGAAGAAATATTCTGCGAAAAATATGTGGTTTCTAAAAGTTTTAGAGATTACTTATTCTAGCTCAAACCGAAAAGCAAATGAGATTAATATCATATTAACTCATTAAATCCATGATTATATCTGAAGAAAATATATATGTATATATATTTTCAAAGAGATTGTAATTAAAAATTCTTTCGTACAAACTGTTAATGATGAAAATATTTTAACGGGTAGGTAATACCCGAGGAATATTTAAGATTTCACATTAATAAGTTACACTGTACATTCTTCGAATCTGATTCAACGGTCATTTACTATCCTACTTACATCCACAGATATACGTATCCGTTCACCGCAGAATAACCATTTCTATTCAATCTCATATTTGGATTTTGATCTATCAGAATCCAACAAGTGGCATAATGAAGAAAATAATTGACAAAATAAAATTTGTTAGAAACAAGCAAATTAACTATGAGAAATTTTGTTAAGAAATCACGCTAACAAAATCCTAGCTAACTGTTCCTAGCTAACTGTTAATTTCTTATTACATTTAATTATCGTAATTTATTTATCGCAATTTTAATTCTCGCAATTTTATTTATCGTCATTTAATTTCTGTTATTTATTTTACACACTTTATTTATCATTATTTAAATACTGTTATTTATGCATTTAAATATCGAGACACGTATATAAAGTTTTGACATATCATATCGACGCATATATATATATATATATATATATATATATATATATATATATATATATATATATATATATATATATATATATATATATATATATATATATTATTTGGAATAACCATAGACACTCTATATGCGGTAATGATCGAGTTAGCTATACAGGGTTGAGGTTGATTCAGAAATAATATATATACTTTGAGTTGTGATCGAGTCTGAGGCATGTATACGGGTCATGATACGTATTAATTAATTCGAATATTATATATTAAACTATATATGCATGATTGAATTACTAACTGTGGACTACTAACTGTTGACTACCAACATTGGACAATTAAAATAAATTAAAATATTGATTATAACATATGAAACTAAACAATTCTTCAAGTTTGCCACTTGATTTCATCTTAAACCTCATTTGTATCTTGACAATTACAATCTGCGTTCAAACATTTCATGATTCTTAAAAACACCTCAATCGAGAGGATGAACCAACCGCACTTCATCTACGGAAGAAAAGAGTGATGCATATAGTTATGCATCTGAAAGCACTCGGAATCTGAGTAAAAGTTTAACACGTATCTGTGATAATTCCTTTAGCGTTATTATTACCGAAAATAACTTTGCAACCCCTGTTCAAGATAGCCAATTTTGTCACAGCTCCAGCAAGTCAACTTCGACTTTTCAGTCGGACTAGCCTTATTATAACCTTGATATATACGTTATCTTTTCATCATCGTTACCGAAGAACCGTTTATATGTGACGCCCCGTACAAAATTAACGTGTACGGATCATCAACAACAGGATCATTACAAAGTCAAACACTATATGTTTTTTTTAAAATGAGTTTGCATTCATAAGAAAGGGTGACGTCATAACCAACATCAAAATTTTTACAAACAAAAGTATGCTTCTATGAATAGAAGCAATTAACTTAAGTACGAGACCCGTAGGTTATTACAAATTCATTGTTTCAAAAGTAACATAATTGTGAATGCAAGGTAAACGTTTCATGCAGAGACATCTCTAACAAAAGCAGCGGGAGTCTACACAGCAAGACTACTACAGCGGAAGTATCAAACCTCTAAGCACCTGAGAAAACATGCTTAAAAACGTCAACACGAATGTTGGTGAGCTATAGTTTAAGTATAACAGTAATGTAAGGTAGGCCACGAGATTTCAGTGTTTCAAAATAGTATGAAAAGTATATGTTCAACCGTGGGCACTTGGTAACTAACTTAATGTAATATCACCCCCTAAAAGTACACTTGGCGAGTGCGTAAGTTTACGAAGTATTAAACACCCATTAAATGCTAGCGCTACTAGCTCGAGTGGGGATGTCAATGTAGTGACCCGAACTTTTCCATGTTTATATATATTAATTGAGATTGATATTTACATTATTAAATGTTTCCAACATGTTAAGCAATCAAACTTGTTAAGACTTGATTAATTGAAATATGTTTCATATAGACAATTGACCATCCAAGTTGACCGGTGATTCACGAACGTTAAAACTTGTAAAAACTATATGATGACATATATATGGATATATATATATATATATATATATATATATATATATATATATATATATATATATATATATATATATAGTTAACATGATACTATGATAAGTAAACATATCATTAAGTATATTAACAATGAACTACATATGTAAAAACAAGACTACTAACTTAATGATTTTTAAACGAGACATATATGTAACGATTATCGTTGTAAAGACATTTAATGTATATATATCATATTAAGAGATATTCATACATGATAATATCATGATAATATAATAATTTAAAATCTCATTTGATATTATAAACATTGGGTTAACAACATTTAACAAGATCGTTAACCTAAAGGTTTCAAAACAACACTTACATGTAACGACTAACGATCAGTTAAAATGTATATACATGTAGTGTTTTAATATGTATTTATACACTTTTGAAAGACTTCAATACACTTATCAAAATACTTCTACTTAACAAAAATACTTACAATTACATCCTCGTTCAGTTTCATCAACAATTCTACTCGTATGCACCCGTATTCGTACTCGTACAATACACAGCTTTTAGATGTATTTACTATTGGTATATACACTCCAATGATCAGTTCTTAGCAGCCCATGTGAGTCACCTAACATATGTGGAAACCATCATTTGGCAACTAGCATGAAATATCTCATAAAATTACAAAAATATGAGTAATCATTCATGACTTATTTACATGAAAACAAAATTTCATATCCTTTATATCTAATCCATACACCAACGACCAAAAACACCTACAAACACTTTCATTCTTCAATTTTATTCATCTAATTGATCTCTCTCAAGTTCTATCTTCAAGTTCTAAGTGTTCTTCATATATTCTACAAGTTCTAGTTACATAAAATCAAGAATACTTTCAAGTTTGCTAGCTCACTTCCAATCTTGTAAGGTGATCATCCAACCTCAAGAAATCTTTGTTTCTTACAGTAGGTTATCATTCTAATACAAGGTAATAATCATATTCAAACTTTGGTTCAATTTCTATAACTATAACAATCTTATTTCAAGTGATGATCTTACTTGAACTTGTTTTCGTGTCATGATTCTGCTTCAAGAACTTCGAGCCATCCAAGGATCCGTTGAAGCTAGATCCATTTTTCTATTTTCCAGTAGGTTTATCCAAGGAACTTAAGGTAGTAATGATGTTCATAACATCATTCGATTCATACATATAAAGCTATCTTATTCGAAGGTTTACACTTGTAATCACTAGAACATAGTTTAGTTAATTCTAAACTTGTTCACAAACAAAAGTTAATCCTTCTAACTTGAGTTTTAAAATTAACTAAACACATGTTCTATATCTATATGATATACTAACTTAATGATTTAAAACCTGGAGACACGAAAAACACCGTAAAACCGGATTTACGCCGTCGTAGTAACACCGCGGGCTGTTTTGGGTTAGTTAATTAAAAACTATGATAAACTTTGATTTAAAATTTGTTATTCTGAGAAAATGATTTTTATTATGAACATGAAACTATATCCAAAAATTATGGTTAAACTCAAAGTGGAAGTATGTTTTCTAAAATGGTCATCTAGACGTCGTTCTTTCGACTGAAATGACTACCTTTACAAAAACGACTTGTAACTTATTTTTCTGACTACAAACCTATACTTTTTCTGTTTAGATTCATAAAATAGAGTTCAATATGAAACCATAGCAATTTGATTCACTCAAAACGGATTTAAAATGAAAAAGTTATGGGTAAAACAAGATTGGATAATTTTTCTCATTTTAGCTACGTGAAAATTGGTAACAAATCTATTCCAACCATAACTTAATCAACTTGTATTGTATATTATGTAATCTTGAGATACCATAGACACGTATACAATGTTTCGACCTATCATGTCGACACATCTATATATATTTCGGAACAACCATAGACACTCTATATGTGAATGTTGGAGTTAGCTATACAGGGTTGAGGTTGATTCCAAAATATATATAGTTTGAGTTGTGATCAATACTGAGATACGTATACACTGGGTCGTGGATTGATTCAAGATAATATTTATCGATTTATTTCTGTACATCTAACTGTGGACAACTAGTTGTAGATTACTAACGAGGACAGCTGACTTAATAAACTTAAAACATCAAAATATATTAAAAGTGTTGTAAATATATTTTGAACATACTTTGATATATATGTATATATTGATATAGGTTCGTGAATCAACCAGTGGCCAAGTCTTACTTCCCGACGAAGTAAAAATCTGTGAAAGTGAGTTATAGTCCCACTTTTAAAATCTAATATTTTTGGAATGAGAATACATGCAGGTTTTATAAATGATTTATAAAATAGACACAAGTACGTGAAACTACATTCTATGGTTGAATTATCGAAATCGAATATGCCCCTTTTTATTAAAGTCTGGTAATCTAAGAATTAGGGAACAGACACCCTAATTGACGCGAATCCTAAAGATAGATCTATTGGGCCTAACAAACCCCATCCAAAGTACTGGATGCTTTAGTACTTCGAAATTTATATCATATCCGAAGGGTGTCCCGGAATGATGGGGATATTCTTATATATGCATCATGTTAATGTCGGTTACCAGGTGTTCACCATATGAATGATTTTTATCTCTATGTATGGGATGTGTATTGAAATATGAAATCTTGTGGTCTATTATTATGATTTGATATATATAGGTTAAACCTATAACTCACTAACATTTTTGTTGACGTTTTAAGCATGTTTATTCTCAGGTGATTATTAAGAGCTTTCGCTGTCGCATACTTAAATAAGGACGAGATTTGGAGTCCATGCTTGTATGATATTGTGTAAAAACTGCATTCAAGAAAATTATTTTGTTGTAACATATTTGTATTGTAAACCATTATGTAATGGTCGTGTGTAAACAGGATATTTTAGATTATCATTATTTGATAATCTACGTAAAGCTTTTTAAACCTTATTGATGAAATAAAGGTTATGGTTTGTTTTAAAATGAATGCAGTCTTTGAAAAACGTCTCATATAGAGGTCAAAACCTCGCAACGAAATCAATTAATATGGAACGTTTTTAATCAATAAGAACGGGACATTTCAGTTGGTATCCGAGCGTTGGTCTTAGAGAACCAGAATTTTGCATTAGTGTGTCTTATCGAGTTTGTTAGGATGCATTAGTAAGTCTGGACTTCGACCGTGTTTACTTGAAAAATGATTGCTTAACAAATTTTGTTGGAAACTATATATTTTTAACATGTGAATATTATGTGATATATTAATCTCTTAACGCGTTTGATATTATGTGATAGATGTCTACCTCTAGAACAAGTCCCATTGACTCACCTAATAATAATGAAGAGTCAAATGTAAATTGGAATGATTCGTGGACTGATTCACAAGTTCCCGAAGAGGAACCGGAAGAAGAGTCGGAACCGGAAGAAGAATCGGAACCGGAAGAAGAATCGGAACCGGATGAAGAAATAGAACCGGTGGGGGAAATAATAAAACGGTTAAGTAAAAGAAAATCCTCAACCAACCGACCAAGGTTAATTATGGTCAATGGTGTTTCCGCCAAGGAAGCCAAATATTGGGAGGATTACCAATTCTCCGATGAATCAGATTCCGACGAGAATTCCGATGATGTTATAGAAATTACCACCACTGAATTTAAAAAGATAAAAGAAAATAATAAGGGAAAGGGCATAAAAATAGAGAAATCTAATTCCAACCCCGATGAACTTTATATGTATCGTCAACCCCCGAAGTCCTTAAGTTGTAACAATGACCTGGGAACCTCTAAACCACCAGGTTTTTCTAAACCAATGTGGAAAACGACGGCTCGTATTAGGGGAACATCATATATCCCTAGAAACTTGGCAAAACGAACCAAAACCGAAGAAGAAGAAACAAGCGAGTCGGAATAAGATAGTTGTATTCGTGTGGTGTAATATATGTAATATAGTGTGCTTATGCTTTATGATATATGTAAAAATTGCTTGTATTAATAAGTATTTTTTTTATGAATCTAACTCTTGTCTATTTTACAGTATAAAAACACAAAATGGATAGACAACCCAATATTTTAAGAGACCTACCCGGAGACATGATTGATGAAATCTTGTCTAGAGTCGGTCAGAATTCTTCGGCACAACTATTTAAGGCGAGATCAGTTTATAAGACATTCGAAGAACGTTCCAAGAATGCCTTGGTTTATAAAAGGCTTTCATTCGAAAGATGGGGGATATCACATTGAGAAATCCATAAGTTACGATGTGTTTACTTTGACGCATATATTGCGGGGAACCCAAATGCTATTTTACGCAATGGGTTAAGAAATTATTTTGACTCAATATATCCGAATATTGGACTTCGTGATTTAGAAAAAGCGGCTAACATGCAACATAAAGAAGCATGTTATGCTTACGGATTAGTAATGTTCGCTTCTCACCAAAGTGAGAACAAGAACATCGGGCTACAACTATTAAACAAAACGTTCCCACAAGTGACGGAGTCGGTAATTGGGGTAAGAAATGAGGTTTTTAGATTGTTACGGGACTGTTGGACATTACATAACCCTCGTCCCTTTGACGACGTTACAACACGCTGTCTTATCAACGGCCATAACGGTTATGTTCCACAAGACCAAGGATGGGAAGTAATCCTAGTAAAACCAGAATGCATGACTTGTTTCTGGACGTATGAATTACGTGTCTTTATTGCCTTTGCTGAACGACTTGTGTACTAGCTAGAATTATCTTCACAACCATCCTCTATTAAATTTATTGTGTGCTATATTTCATGCTATATGTAAAATAAACGGTATTGTAAGTTTGTAAAATATTGTGTAAAAGTTTGAACGCGAAATATTATTATAATCAGTTTTTCATATAGAATTGAAGTAGTTGAATTGTATATTAGCTACTTAGTATGAACTTAACGGGTAGGTACTACCCGAATTTAAACTTATAAAACGCTAATATGAAGAAAAAGCTTTTATAAATGAGTTCATATTATGCTATGAAATACTATTAACTACTCTTAATATTCTGTATAATTAACTTGTTCCATTTGACTATTTTGAAGGAAATGGCACCGACTACTCGACACACCGTGAATATGAATGAAGAGGAATTCCGTACTTTTCTAGCTTCAATCATAGCCGCAGTACAGGCTGCGCTACATACCAACAATAACCTTGGATCTAGCAGTACAGGAAATCGTGTAGGATGCACCTACAAAGAATTCACTGCCTGCAAACCTTTGGAATTTGATGGAACCGAAGGACCGATCGGATTAAAACGGTAGACCGAGAAGGTCGAATCGGTGTTTGCCATAAGTAAGTGTACTGAAGAGGACAAAGTGAAGTACGCTACGCATACCTTCACAGGTTCTGCGTTAACATGGTGGAATACCTATCTAGAGCAAGTGGGACAAGACGATGCGTACGCACTACCGTGGTCAGCATTCAAGCACTTGATGAACGAGAAATACCGTCCCAGAACCGAGGTCAATAAGCTCAAGACAGAACTTAGAGGGTTACGAACCCAAGGATTTGATATTACCACGTACGAAAGACGATTCACAGAATTGTGCCTATTGTGTCCGGGAGCATTCGAAGATGAGGAAGAGAAGATCGACGCGTTTGTGAAAGGATTACCGGAAAGAATCTAAGAAGATATAAGTTCACACGAGCCCGCCTCCATACAACAGGCATGTAGAATGGCTCACAAACTAGTGAACCAGATTGAAGAAAGAATTAAAGAACAGACTGCTGAAGAGGCCAATGTGAAGCAAGTCAAAAGAAAGTGGGAGGAAAACGGTGATAAGAATCACCAATACAACAACAACAGCAATTACAACAATAATCGCAACAATTATCCCAACAATCGCAACATCAATCGCAACTACAACAAACGGCCCAACAACAACAACAACAACAACAACAAAAGCAACTACAACAATCATCCCAACAACAATAATAACCGCAACAACAACAACAACAACCAGAAGCAGCTATGCCAAAGGTGTGAAAAGTATCACTCGGGGTTCTGCACCAAATTTTGCAACAAGTGTAAAAGAAATGTTCATAGCGCGGCGAAGTGTGAGGTCTACGGACCAGGGGTTAATAGAACGAAAGGAACAAATGGTGTCAGAACGAGTAATGGTGGAGTAAGTAGTGTCGGAGCAAGTTATGCCAATGTAGTTTGTTATAAATGTGGAAAACCGGGCCACATTATTAGAAATTGCCCGAACCAGGAGAACACGAATGGACAAGGCCGCGGAAGAGTTTTCAATATTAATGCGGCAGAGGCACAGGAAGACCCGGAGCTTGTTACGGGTACGTTTCTTATTGACAATAAATCTGCTTACGTTTTATTTGATTCGGGTGCAGATAGAAGCTATATGAGTAGAGATTTTTGTGCTAAATTAAGTTGTCCATTGACGCCTTTGGATAGTAAATTTTTACTCAAATTAGCAAATGGTAAATTAATTTCAGCAGATAATATATGTCGAAATCGAGAAATCAAACTGGTTAGCGAAACATTTAAGATTGATTTGATACCAGTAGAGTTAGGGAGTTTTGATGTGATAATCGGTATGGACTGGTTGAAAGAAGTGAAAGCAGAGATCGTTTGTTACAAAAATGCAATTCGCATTATACGAGAAAAAGGAAAACCCTTAATGGTGTACGGAGAAAAGGGCAACACGAAGCTACATCTTATTAGTAATTTGAAGGCACAAAAACTAATAAGAAAAGGTTGCTATGCTGTTCTAGCGCACGTCGAGAAAGTACAAACTGAAGAAAAGAGCATCAATGATGTCCCCATTGCAAAAGAATTTCCCGATGTACTTCCGAAAGAATTACCGGGATTACCCCCACATCGATCCGTTGAATTTCAAATAGATCTTATACCAGGAGTTGCACCAATAGCTCGTGCTCCTTACAGACTCGCACCCAGCGAGATGAAAGAACTGCAAGGCCAATTACAAGAACTTTTAGAGCGTGGTTTCATTCGACCAAGCACATCACCGTGGGGAGCTCCTGTTTTGTTTGTCAAGAAGAAAGATGGTACATTCAGGTTGTGTATCGACTACCGAGAGTTGAACAAACTTACCATCAAGAACCGCTACCCACTACCGAGAATCGACGACTTATTTGATCAACTACAAGGCTCGTCTGTTTATTCAAAGATTGACTTACGTTCCGGGTATCATCAAATGCGGGTGAAAGAAGATGATATTCCAAAGATTGCTTTCAGAACACGTTACGGTTATTACGAGTTTATGGTCATTCCGTTTGGTTTAAATAATGCACCAGCTGTGTTCATTGACCTTATGAACCGAGTGTGTGGACCATATCTTGACAAGTTTGTCATTATTTTCATTGATGACATACTTATTTACTCAAAGAATGACCAAGAACACGGTGAACATTTGAGAAAGGTGTTAGAAGTATTGAGGAAGGAAGAATTGTACGCTAAGTTTTCAAAGTGTGCATTTTGGTTGGAAGAAGTTCTATTCCTCGGTCACATAGTGAACAAACAAGGTATTAAGGTGGATCCGGCAAAGATAGAAACTGTTGAAAAGTGGGAAACTCCGAAAACTCCGAAACACATACGCCAGTTTTTAGGACTAGCTGGTTACTACAGAAGGTTCATCCAAGACTTTTCCAGAATAGCAAAACCCTTGACTGCATTAACGCATAAAGGGAAGAAATTTGAATGGAATGATGAACAAGAGAAAGCGTTTCAGTTATTGAAGAAAAAGCTAACTACGGCACCTATATTGTCATTGCCTGAAGGGAATGATGATTTTGTGATTTATTGTGACTCATCAAAGCAAGGTCTCGGTTGTGTATTAATGCAACGAACGAAGGTGATTGCTTATGCGTCTAGACAATTGAAGATTCACGAACAAAATTATACGACGCATGATTTGGAATTAGGCGCGGTTGTTTTTGCATTAAAGACTTGGAGGCACTACTTATATGGGGTCAAAAGTATTATATATACCGACCACAAAAGTCTTCAACACATATTTAATCAGAAACAACTAAATATGAGGCAGCGTAGGTGGATTGAATTATTGAATGATTACGACTTTGAGATTCGTTACCACCCGGGGAAGGCAAATGTGGTAGCCGATGCCTTGAGCAGGAAGGACATAGAACCCATTCGAGTAAAATCTATGAATATAATGATTCATAATAACCTTACTACTCAAATAAAGGAGGCGCAACAAGGAGTTTTAAAAGAGGGAAATTTAAAGGATGAAATACCCAAAGGATCGGAGAAGCATCTTAATATTCGGGAAGACGGAACCCGGTATAGGGCTGAAAGGATTTGGGTACCAAAATTTGGAGATATGAGAGAAATGGTACTTAGAGAAGCTCATAAAACCAGATACTCAATACATCCTGGAACGGGGAAGATGTACAAGGATCTCAAGAAACATTTTTGGTGGCTGGGTATGAAAGCCGATGTTGCTAAATACGTAGGAGAATGTTTGACGTGTTCTAAGGTCAAAGCTGAGCATCAGAAACCATCAGGTCTACTTCAACAACTCGAAATCCCGAAATGGAAATGGGAAAACATTACCATGGATTTCATCACTAAATTGCCAAGGACTGCAAGTGGTTTTGATACTATTTAGGTAATAGTTGATCGTCTCACCAAATCAGCACACTTCCTGCCAATAAGAGAAGATGACAAGATGGAGAAGTTAGCACGACTGTATTTGAAGGAAGTCGTCTCCAGACATGGAATACCAATCTCTATTATCTCTGATAGGGATGGTAGATTTATTTCAAGATTCTGGCAGACATTACAGCAAGTATTAGGAACTCGTCTAGACATGAGTACTGCCTATCATCCACAAACTGATGGGCAGAGCGAAAGGACGATACAAACGCTTGAAGACATGCTATGAGCATGTGTTATTGATTTCGGAAACAGTTGGGATCGACATCTACCATTAGCAGAATTTTCCTACAACAACAGCTACCATTCAAGCATTGAGATGGCGCCGTTTGAAGCACTTTATGGTAGAAAGTGCAGGTCTTCGATTTGTTGGAGTGAAGTGGGGGATAGACAGATTACGGGTCCGGAGATTATACAAGAAACTACCGAGAAGATCATCCAAATTCAACAACGGTTGAAAACCGCCCAAAGTCGACAAAAGAGCTACGCTGACATTAAAAGAAAAGATATAGAATTTGAAATTGGAGAGATGGTCATGCTTAAAGTTGCACCTTGGAAAGGCGTTGTTCGATTTGGTAAACGAGGGAAATTAAATCCAAGGTATATTGGACCATTCAAGATTATTGATCGTGTCGGACCAGTAGCTTACCGACTTGAGTTACCTCAACAACTCGCAGCTGTACATAACACTTTCCACGTCTCGAATTTGAAGAAATGTTTTGCTAAAGAAGATCTCACTATTCCGTTAGATGAAATCCAAATCAACGAAAAACTTCAATTCATCGAAGAACCCGTCGAAATAATGGATCGTGAGGTTAAAAGACTTAAGCAAAACAAGATACCAATTGTTAAGGTTCGATGGAATGCTCGTAGAGGACCCGAGTTCACCTGGGAGTGTGAAGATCAGATGAAGAAGAAATACCCGTATCTATTTCCAGAAGATTCGTCAACACCTTTAACGGGTAGGTACTGTAGTGACCCGAACTTTTCCATGTTTATATATATTAATTGAGATTGATATTTACATGATTAAATGTTTCCAACATGTTAAGCAATCAAACTTGTTAAGACTTGATTAATTGAAATATGTTTCATATAGACAATTGACCACCCAAGTTGACCGGTGATTCACGAACGTTAAAACTTGTAAAAACTATATGATGACATATATATGGATATATATACATATATATATATATATATACATATATATATATATATATACATATATATATATATATACATATATATATATATATACATACATATATATATATATATATATATATATATATATATATATATATATATATATATATATATATATATATATATATATATATATATATATATATAGTTAACATGATACTATGATAAGTAAACATATCATTAAGTATATTAACAATGAACTACATATGTAACAACAAGACTACTAACTTAATGATTTTTAAACGAGACATATATGTAACGATTATCGTTGTAAAGACATTTAATATATATATATATCATATTAAGAGATATTCATACATGATAATATCATGATAATATAATAATTTAAAATCTCATTTGATATTATAAACATTGGGTTAACAACATTTAACAAGATCGTTAACCTAAAGGTTTCAAAACAACACTTACATGTAACGACTAACGATGACTTAACGACTCAGTTAAAATGTATATACATGTAGTGTTTTAATATGTATTTATACACTTTTGAAAGATCAATACACTTATCAAAATACTTCTACTTAACAAAAATACTTACAATTACATCCTCGTTCAGTTTCATCAACAATTCTACTCGTATGCACCCGTATTCGTACTCGTACAATACACAGCTTTTAGATGTATGTACTATTGGTATATACACTCCAATGATCAGCTCTTAGCAGCCCATGTGAGTCACCTAACACATTTGGGAACCATCATTTGGCAACTAGCAAGAAATATCTCATAAAATTACAAAAATATGAGTAATCATTCATGACTTATTTACATGAAAACAAAATTTCATATCCTTTATATCTAATCCATACACCAACGATCAAAAACACCTACAAACACTTTCATTCTTCAATTTTCTTCATCTAATTGATCTCTCTCAAGTTCTATCTTCAAGTCCTAAGTGTTCTTCATATATTCTACAAGTTCTAGTTACATAAAATCAAGAATACTTTCAAGTTTGCTAGCTCACTTCCAATCTTGTAAGGTGATCATCCAACCTCAAGAAATCTTTGTTTCTTACAGTAGGTTATCATTCTAATACAAGGTAATAATCATATTCAAACTTTGGTTCAATTTCTATAGCTATAACAATCTTATTTCAAGTGATGATCTTACTTGAACTTGTTTTCGTGTCATGATTCTGCTTCAATAACTTCGAGCCATCCAAGGATCCGTTTGTAACATCCCGCGTTTTTCCGTTAAATTTATTTTTAACACCGTCTTTTTCTTTTAAATAATACCTTTCGTTATTTAAATTCGTAGTTTCCGTTGACTAACGTTCATAATAATTCCGTCATTTAATTATAACATCTCTCGTTAACTTGCGTTTTAAAAATATTCGATCGGTTAAATCCCGCACCCGCTTTGAAACTCGAGGGACCGGAGTTGCCAAATGGGCAAACTAGTTGACTAGGTCAACTAGTCAACCCATTTCATCCATTCCATCATCTCCCTCATCCTTTTTCTCTCCATCTCAAGAACACACACACAAACCCATTCCATTCATTCATCATCTAAATTCAATCTTGGAAGCTCACAACAAATCCGATTACATATTTGGAATCCTCTCTTCATCCTCTACAATTTGATACCAACTTCATCTCGTTTGGGTAACATTTCTAAAACTCTAGATTTCTCTAAATTCGTGTTTTTGATTTGAAATGGTGTTAGTTAGTGTCTATGGCTCGAGTCTAACATGAATATATGTTTGGTTTGCTCGATTTGTTGTTTTTGGAGTAACTAGCATGAACTTGAAATGGGTGTGCTTAATCCTTGATTTTGGATGAGTTAATGTTGTTAGATTGTTAAAGTGCATGTTTTAATTGTGTTACTAGTATCACTAGCTTCGTTTTGATGCGTAGGTTGATTAAGAAAACTTCAAAAACATGAATATTGATTTTGTGATGTTTGACTAGGGTTTGATAGTTCTTGACATGAACTTTTGATGCTTGAATGCCATGGAATGTTAATTGTTAGTGATTAGTTGTAATGTATGCTTAATTACCTTCGAAACGGCATATCGTATGTGTAAATTGGATTCCCGAATCATAAAATACGTTTTACGAACTTGAAACTTTGAAAATAAACCTTTCTTGATCAATTGACGAGTTTTCGGTTATTGTAAATGATGTTTTTGATTGATGAGATGTGGTTAGTTGTATTCCTCGTCAAAATACCTTTTCGACGATATATGATAGGCATTATAAGTGTTTGCGGGTCAAGAATTGGGTTGGAAAAGGTTTTGGTTCGTGCACACTTGGAAAAACTGACCAGAATTCTCTGCCCAGGTAGTGGCGCGGCGCGCCACATCCCCGCGCGGCGCGCAGAATCGCCTGGCCAGATTCTGCTCACTTTGTCACATTTCACGCGAAATGTTTGACTAGCTACCGACCTCCGATTCACATGAAACTTGTTTTAATATACTTGTATATGAATATTTAGCATAGAAAAATAGTCCGGGACCCGACCCGAACGCGTTGACTTTTTCGTTGACTTTGACCAAGTTTGACTTTTAGTCAAACTTAACCAAACTTTTATACAATCGTTCTAACATGCTTTTGTACGTGATTCTTGCATGAAACTTGACAACGTGATTCACATGCTATACTATTCAAGTCGTATTGAGCCATAGGACTAATTGAACACATTTCACCCGACCTTGTGTCGTAACCGGTTAATTGATAAAACTTATTTGTTTAGGTCAAGGCTAAGCAACATTTATGCACACGTTTACTTTGTGAAGTACATTTATACTCGTGCAATCAAAGGTGAGATCATAGTCCCACTTTTACTCTTTTTGAACTTATATTTGGGATGAGAAAACATAAACGATTCTTTTGAACTAAGTGAACACAAGAACGGGAAAACAAACATTCTACATACGAGTTTAGAACAAAAATCCTCAATTCGATTATCATTAGTTACACTTGCCGGGTGTAAGCAAGAACTTATGTTATATGGCCATATGGGTTGACAACCCTCATCCTTGACGGTTCGCTACCGTCTACGGATGAAATATATTTTCGAGAATCAGTGTTTGTTCTAGCACTAAGTGATGGGGTATACAATGGAAGGAATGTTAAGCTTTGATAATTGGGTGCTCGTGAAACAAATTTTTGGAATGTATTACTATTATTTCATCGATGCAAATCTTGTGGTTCACTTGTACTTACTTACTTAAACCTATGATTTCACCAACGTTTTCGTTGACAGATTTCTATGTTTTTCTCAGGTCTTGCACGATATGTGAAACATGCTTCCGCTTACTATTTGATACTTGCATCCGATGTCGAGTATACATGCATTTCATGGAGCGTCTTTTGACTTTACTTTAAACCGTGTCGCCTAGATTTCAATCGTACTTATAACGTTGTGACTTAACTTTTGGTTGAACAATTCTTGTAAACTTTGAAACAATCTTTATTTTGAAATGAAGGCGACATATTTTGGTCAAACGTTATCTTAAAGACTTATAATCAGGTAATGGGACCCACGTAGCCGACGCCGTCACTTGACGATTTGTCGGGGTCGTTACAAGTGGTATCAGAGCCTTGGTTGTAGGGATTTAGAGTTCATTTGTGTCCACCCCGAGTCATAGGGTACATAGGTGAATCTAGACTACAACCGGCATATAGACTGAAGTAGGAATTACTTGACTATTTGTGCATTTATACTCGAACTCTTCTATCATATCTAACTCGTATTCGATCTTGATCTTACGTTGATAAATTTTGTTGACGCGCCACCTTGACTTTATGAAGTAATGTTAAATGCACATGAGAATCAGGGTAATATAATTTCCGGGATTATATTACGGTGATTCACATGGACGTTCCGACATTATGACATAAAGAATTTAAGGCGAGTCAAGGAAAAATTTTCTCTATATCCTTATTCCATATCACGGTTAGTATTGTTAAGAATACTAATCAACGATATTCTTGTGTCATGAAGGAACAATGGCTCACCAAGGTCAACACAATACTCCTCTCGAAACTCTAGAACAAGCTCTTCAACGAATGATAACCACCGCCGTGGGTACGGCCGTGGCCGATCACTTTTCCAACAACACCAATCGTGGAGCCGGTAATTCAAGCGAAGGTTGCTCCTACAAGAACTTCATGAAGTACAACCCTCCCACTTTCGATGGAACCGGAGGACCGGTTGTTCTCACCCGATGGTTTGAACAAATGGAGACCGTTTTTAACACAAGCGGTTGTCGAGACCAAGATAAGGTCAAGTTTTCCACCCTCACTTTCACCGGCATTGCTCTTTCGTGGTGGAACAAGTACGTACAATCGGTGGGTATCGATGAAGCCCACACACTCTCATGGACCGAATTAAGAGAAAGAATGATCACCGAATATTTTCTGCGCGACGAGCCTCGAAGGCTCGAACAAGGTCTAAGGAATTTAAAAACGGTCGGGAATGACCTCGGAACTTATAATCAACGGTTCACCGAACTAGTCTCAATGTGTCCAAATCTCATGACTTTACATGGATGGCCTCCCTAAGAGCATTCAACACGGAGTAATGGCATCCCAACCCACTAACCTACAAGAGGCTTTAACCAAGGCCCGCCAAACTTTAGAAACGGCGAATGAAATGGAAGCACCGACACCAATGGTCGAGAACCACCCGAGTAACAACAAAAGAAAATGGGAAGCCTCCCAATCAAGCAACCGCAACAATAACAACTTCATCAAAGAGCCCTTTTTCCCCGGCGACAAGAAAGGGTATGCCGGAAAACTACCTTTTTGTGACGAATGCCACAAGCATCACTTTGAAGGATGTGGCAGGTTTCGCCACCGGCGCCAAGGACCCGTCGCTCGAAAGATGCCCAACGCACACAGAACGGGTGCTTGCTTCGAATGTGGCCAACTGGGTCATTTTAGGAATGTGTGCCCAAATAAGAAAATCAACCCCAACGCACGCCGTTGAACCTTCGACATCGACACCAAGGATGCCCGGAACGACGATGGACTAGTAACGAGTACGTTTCTTCACAACAAACCGTATATTTCATACTTGTTCGATTCGATTACCGCTAGACGTTTTATAACCAAGGATTTGACTCATGCTCTTTATATTCCACCTCTTTCCCCCAGATACTACTTAGACGATTTAAGTGACCGACGGAAAAATATTGTGTGCCTATAAATTTTATTGGAGGAAATACGTTAAGACTTTTGACTTGACACCTATAGAACTAGGGAGCTCGGAACCTATTCGTAAAAAAAAAAAAAAAAAAAAAAAAAAATGTTTCCCCATCATCTTGTATAGATTATTGTGAACTGAGTAATTTTCGGTTGGAAACCGATACCCTCTCCCTCGCATCCATGACCTCATGATTATTTGCACGAATCCCGTATGTTCCAAATCGACCTCCGTTCCGGTTATCATCAATTGGGGGTTAAGTGAGACGATGTCTCCTAAGCCACTTTCCGAACTCGCAACGTTAGTTGTAAATCTCTCTTAGTACCGCTTGATTTATTTAGGGCTCGCCCGTATCCATAAACCTCTTGAACCGCGTATGCAAATTCATATAGACTAATCTGTTATCGTATTTATAGATGACATCTTAACTTATTTAAGTAAAGAAGGAAAACGAACAACATCACCATCTTACGCTCGAACTTTTGAGAAAAGAGCAACTTTATACCAAATTCTCCGAGTGAGAATTTCTGTTGAACGAAGTCCAATTTTCTAGACCATGAAGTTAATGGTCAAGGAATTACAATCAATCTCGAAATCAAGCCACATGTAATCAGGAAACTCTCCCAACTCAGACTTGTATTCGTAAAAATCTTAGATCTCACCGGTTGTTACCGAAGATTCATTTCTGACTTTTCTCGTATTACACGACTTTAATCTCTCCGCGATCGAACCTTGAGCGTGATTCTTCACACCAACATTTCTAGCTAAATTCGTACAACACCAGATGGGACTCAAATATGGAAATATTTCTACTTGGACGCCGAAAGGCATACTCCCTCGACTCGAAATCAACGGGACGGGAATTCGTTATTTTGCACGAAGAATTCGAATACTAAATTGTGGATCCGATCAATATTCTTGTCATCACGTACCACACTACATACCTCTGTTATTTCACCGTTACCGTCTGATATTACTGGAAATTAAGATAACACACAATCCAACGATACTTCACTCTTCTTTGACTTAACGCCCTTGTGTTTCTGATAATCGGTCAACTATTATTCAACCCCGAACTATACAACTACGTGTACTACCTCGTTTCTCTTTCAGACTTCAAATTTTGACAACTAGAGGCACGTTATAGCAACCTCGAGATGTAAACTCATCCTATTCTAAGTCCTCATTTCACTACTATCTTTACCGTTCGCATTTCCGTTTAAAGAAACTCCTTGTAACATTTCTCCATGGATAGAGAAACTCCTCATATTACATAAGTATTCGCCACGAGGGTGAATAGTCCTAACGAACATTTTTCGAACCCTAACTAACTTGTTCAAACGTATCTTAAGAGATTCTTTTCCAACACGGTGTATCTTTGTCAATTATTCTGTATCGAAATACTCGTTTCACTTCTAGTTTTACAAGAAACCTTGGGAACCTGCTTAGACATGAGTACCGCGTACCACCCACAAACTGACGAACCGAGCAAACGAACGATTTACGTCTTGGAAAGACATCTCACAAACTCGTATTGTCACCTTTAGTAGATCACTCTTACAACAGTAGTTACCACTCGTGTGTTCACGCGCACTTTTCGAAACCTTATATGACCGCTAATGTCATACCCCTGTTCATTTAACCAAAGTATCAACCACCGAAATCTGAACTCCATCAAGAAACAACAATTGAGATCGTTCAAGTCCGAGAAGGGCTCGAGACAACCCATTGTCGCCAGAAGAGTTATACCAAACTTAGAGGAGAACCTCACAAATCCCAGTGTGTAACCGCGTAATATTGAGAACCCGCACCTTGGAAGGGTGTAATCCGTTTCGGGAATCAGGGAAAGTTAAACCCGCGACATGTTAACCCTTTTGAAACCTTGGGGCGTATTGGAACCGCTCCCTACCGTTTAGAACTTCCGACTCAATTAAGTTTCCGTTTACCCTACATTTCGTGTAACAAACTTAGAAACGTGTCCTGCGGAACAGGAACGTGCAATCCTGCTGGATACATCAACTATCGATGACAAACTTCTCTTCATAGGAAAACCAGTTGAAACTGGGGATCGTAAAAACCGAACCTTAATGCAACGTAAAACCCTGACTATCCAAATTCATGAGAACCCTCAAGAACGTACTTTCACTTATTCATAGCATTGACAACGTAAAGTCTCGAGTAAGAGATATCGACTACTACTTCCAACTAAATTTCGGGACGAAATTTCTTTTGAGTTGTGGATAATGTAACATCCCGCGTTTTTCCGTTAAATTTATTTTTAACACCGTCTTTTTCTTTTAAATAATACCTTTCGTTATTTAAATTCGTAGTTTCCGTTGACTAACGTTCATAATAATTCCGTCATTTAATTATAACATCTCTCGTTAACTTGCGTTTTAAAAATATTCGATCGGTTAAATCCCGCACCCGCTTTGAAAATCGAGGGACCGGAGTTGCCAAATGGGCAAACTAGTTGACTAGGTCAACTAGTCAACCCATTTCATCCATTCCATCATCTCCCTCATCCTTTTTCTCTCCATCTCAAGAACACACACACAAACCCATTCCATTCATTCATCATCTAAATTCAATCTTGGAAGCTCACAACAAATCCGATTACATATTTGGAATCCTCTCTTCATCCTCTACAATTTGATACCAACTTCATCTCGTTTGGGTAACATTTCTAAAACTCTAGATTTCTCTAAATTCGTGTTTTTGATTTGAAATGGTGTTAGTTAGTGTCTATGGCTCGAGTCTAACATGAATATATGTTTGGTTTGCTCGATTTGTTGTTTTTGGAGTAACTAGCATGAACTTGAAATGGGTGTGCTTAATCCTTGATTTTGGATGAGTTAATGTTGTTAGATTGTTAAAGTGCATGTTTTAATTGTGTTACTAGTATCACTAGCTTCGTTTTGATGCGTAGGTTGATTAAGAAAACTTCAAAAACATGAATATTGATTTTGTGATGTTTGACTAGGGTTTGATAGTTCTTGACATGAACTTTTGATGCTTGAATGCCATGGAATGTTAATTGTTAGTGATTAGTTGTAATGTATGCTTAATTACCTTCGAAACGGCATATCGTATGTGTAAATTGGATTCCCGAATCATAAAATACGTTTTACGAACTTGAAACTTTGAAAATAAACCTTTCTTGATCAATTGACGAGTTTTCGGTTATTGTAAATGATGTTTTTGATTGATGAGATGTGGTTAGTTGTATTCCTCGTCAAAATACCTTTTCGACGATATATGATAGGCATTATAAGTGTTTGCGGGTCAAGAATTGGGTTGGAAAAGGTTTTGGTTCGTGCACACTTGGAAAAACTGACCAGAATTCTCTGCCCAGGTAGTGGCGCGGCGCGCCACATCCCCGCGCGGCGCGCAGAATCGCCTGGCCAGATTCTGCTCACTTTGTCACATTTCACGCGAAATGTTTGACTAGCTACCGACCTCCGATTCACATGAAACTTGTTTTAATATACTTGTATATGAATATTTAGCATAGAAAAATAGTCCGGGACCCGACCCGAACGCGTTGACTTTTTCGTTGACTTTGACCAAGTTTGACTTTTAGTCAAACTTAACCAAACTTTTATACAATCGTTCTAACATGCTTTTGTACGTGATTCTTGCATGAAACTTGACAACGTGATTCACATGCTATACTATTCAAGTCGTATTGAGCCATAGGACTAATTGAACACATTTCACCCGACCTTGTGTCGTAACCGGTTAATTGATACAACTTATTTGTTTAGGTCAAGGCTAAGCAACATTTATGCACACGTTTACTTTGTGAAGTACATTTATACTCGTGCAATCAAAGGTGAGATCATAGTCCCACTTTTACTCTTTTTGAACTTATATTTGGGATGAGAAAACATAAACGATTCTTTTGAACTAAGTGAACACAAGAACGGGAAAACAAACATTCTACATACGAGTTTAGAACAAAAATCCTCAATTCGATTATCATTAGTTACACTTGCCGGGTGTAAGCGAGAACTTATGTTATATGGCCATATGGGTTGACAACCCTCATCCTTGACGGTTCGCTACCGTCTACGGATGAAATATATTTTCGAGAATCAGTGTTTGTTCTAGCACTAAGTGATGGGGTATACAATGGAAGGAATGTTAAGCTTTGATAATTGGGTGCTCGTGAAACAAATTTTTGGAATGTATTACTATTATTTCATCGATGCAAATCTTGTGGTTCACTTGTACTTACTTACTTAAACCTATGATTTCACCAACGTTTTCGTTGACAGATTTCTATGTTTTTCTCAGGTCTTGCACGATATGTGAAACATGCTTCCGCTTACTATTTGATACTTGCATCCGATGTCGAGTATACATGCATTTCATGGAGCGTCTTTTGACTTTACTTTAAACCGTGTCGCCTAGATTTCAATCGTACTTATAACGTTGTGACTTAACTTTTGATTGAACAATTCTTGTAAACTTTGAAACAATCTTTATTTTGAAATGAAGGCGACATATTTTGGTCAAACGTTATCTTAAAGACTTATAATCAGGTAATGGGACCCACGTAGCCGACGCCGTCACTTGACGATTTGTCGGGGTCGTTACACCGTTGAAGCTAGATCCATTTTTCTCTTTTCCAGTAGGTTTATCTAAGGAACTTAAGGTAGTAATGATGTTCATAACATCATTCGATTCATACATATAAAGCTATCTTATTCGAAGGTTTACACCTGTAATCACTAGAACATAGTTTAGTTAATTCTAAACTTGTTCACAAACAAAAGTTAATCCTTCTAACTTGACTTTTAAAATCAACTAAACACATGTTCTATATCTATATGATATTCTAACTTAATGATTTAAAACCTGGAGACACGAAAAACACCGTAAAACCGGATTTACGCCGTCGTAGTAACACCGCGGGCTGTTTTGGGTTAGTTAATTAAAAACTATGATAAACTTTGATTTAAAAGTTGTTATTCTGAGAAAATGATTTTTATTATGAACATGAAACTATATCCAAAAATTATGGTTAAACTCAAAGTGGAAGTATGTTTTCTAAAATGGTCATCTAGACGTCGTTCTTTCGACTGAAATGACTACCTTTACAAAAACGACCTGTAACTTATTTTTCCGACTATAAACCTATACTTTTTCTATTTAGATTCATAAAATAGAGTTCAATATGAAATCATAGCAATTTGATTCACTCAAAACGGATTTAAAATGAAGAAGTTATGGGTAAAACAAGATTGGATAATTTTTCTCATTTTAGCTACGTGAAAATTGGTAACAAATCTATTCCAACCATAACTTAATCAACTTGTATTGTATATTATGTAATCTTGAGATACCATAGACACGTATACAATGTTTCGACCTATCATGTCGACACATCTATATATATTTTGGAACAACCATAGACACTCTATATGTGAATGTTGGAGTTAGCTATACAGGGTTGAGGTTGATTCCAAAATATATATAGTTTGAGTTGTGATCAATACTGAGATACGTATACACTGGGTCGTGGATTGATTCAAGATAATATTTATCGATTTATTTCTGTACATCTAACTGTGGACAACTAGTTGTAGGTTACTAACGAGGACAGCTGACTTAATAAACTTAAAACATCAAAATATATTAAAAGTGTTGCAAATATATTTTGAACATACTTTGATATATATGTATATATTGATATAGGTTCGTGAATTAACCAGTGGCCAAGTCTTACTTCCCGACGAAGTAAAAATCTGTGAAAGTGAGTTATAGTCCCACTTTTAAAATCTAATATTTTTGGGATGAGAATACATGCAGGTTTTATAAATGATTTACAAAATAGACACAAGTACGTGAAACTACATTCTATGGTTGAATTATCGAAATCGAATGTGCCCCTTTTTATTAAAGTCTGGTAATCTAAGAATTAGGGAACAGACACCCTAATTAACGCGAATCCTAAAGATAGATCTATTGGGCCTAACAAACCCCATCCAAAGTACCGGATGCTTTAGTACTTCGAAATTTATATCATATCCGAAGGGTGTCCCGGAATGATGGGGATATTCTTATATATGCATCTTGTTAATGTCGGTTACCAGGTGTTCACCATATGAATGATTTTTATCTCTATGTATGGGATGTATATTGAAATATCAAATCTTGTGGTCTATTATTATGATTTGATATATATAGGTTAAACCTATAACTCACCAACATTTTTGTTGACGTTTTAAGCATGTTTATTCTCAGGTAATTATTAAGAGCTTCCGCTGTCGCATACTTAAATAAGGACGAGATTTGGAGTCCATGCTTGTATGATATTGTGTAAAAACTGCATTCAAGAAACTTATTTTGTTGTAACATATTTGTATTGTAAACCATTATGTAATGGTCGTGTGTAAACATGATATTTTAGATTATCATTATTTGATAATCTACGTAAAGCTTTTTAAACCTTATTGATGAAATAAAGGTTATGGTTTGTTTTAAAATGAATGCAGTCTTTGAAAAACGTCTCATATAGAGGTCAAAACCTCGCAACGAAATCAATTAATATGGAATTTTTTTAATCAATAAGAACGGGACATTTCAGTCAAACCCTATGGATCCATATCTAAGATTCGCGTTCACCAGTTCAAAGACCAATGACTAAACGTTACCGAGCTAAGGGGAAAGTTTATGCTGTTGTATAACCCACACATATATAAAGTTTAAGTACTCGTGCCTAGTATGTAAAACGTAAAAAGCGCATGTATTCTTAGTTCCCAAAATAGTTAAAGGTAAAAGGGATGCTATAACTCACAGTGAAAAGTAGTAAAGTTGGTACGAGATAAGTAAGCAAGAAGTTGGTCCGAAAGGTCCTCAACCTATATCAACAGTTGCTAAGTCAGTAAATCATTCCCAAAGGTCTAAAAGTATGTAAATTAGGTCTTAAGTATCATCATCGTCATTAACATAAGTAAAAAGTAAAGTAAGCTTTCAATCAAGAATGGAGATCGAAACAATGGCTGACTTCGTTCAGCTGCTACGACCTCTATACAAATCGAAAAGACGCTGGCTATGGCTCCGTATGTGAGTCCTCCAACCACTGACCAATTTTCAGAACCAAACTCGTCTTCATTTGACCGTAGCGATGGTTTAAGTGCGAGTAGGTCAGAAATTTCAGCACAACGTTATAACGGTGTTGTGACTTTCGAAAGGCTATAAATCCTAAACCGTAAATCGGATTAAGACGAGTCCTAAAAGAAAAGTCATCTAATAGAACCGAAAAATCTGGAAATAAACTTTTCCAAAGCCCAGGTGACTGATCAGACCTCAAAAACAGTAAGCAAAGTGCTCCGGTGGGTTCTTGGTGCTTGATGTTCATCACGGTTCTCATCCTTGATGCTTGTAGCTTCAAGTGTACAACTTGTTGATGTGTTTGCATCATCTTTACCAAGTTTTGACCATCATGACACTAGTGTATGTCTAAGTTATGTAGCACAACTCATTTAAGGGTTGTAAGAAGGTTGATGAATCAAAGTTACATCAAGATCTTAGATCCGACACGTATATGAGTTCTAATAGTAATATTAAGCTATAAACTTAAATGTAAACTAAATAAACAAGATCTAAAGTTGTAGAACTTAGATCTTAGTTAGATCTTGAAGATCCTAGACTAGAAAGTCTAGATCTAGTGTTCTTAAGTTAAACCCTAAGTTATGGAACTTGGATCTTTACTTTAATAAAACCATAAGTTATGAAACTTAGATATTAATCTTGTAGAATGTATATATAAGCTTATAAGCTTTTGTTTTAGACAAAATTGAAAGACCATAAGCTATCGAAACTAATATCCAACATAAGTGTATGAAGTTATAACTAGAAAGTTAAACTTCCATGTTTTTGAACTTACAAAGTTTAAACTTTAGTTTCAAGGAAAATGAGATCAGGTTTACCTAGTAATACTTGACCAATATTATACAATCACAAATTTAAAACAAAAAATAAAGGAATAAACTAAAGTTACAAGTAACAAGTTCATGTTTGTTTCATACTTAAGAAGATTCAAGCCAAAGCTTGGATCTTAAGAAAATAAACCTTAAGTTTACAAAACATGAACACAAGTAAGATCTTAAAGCTTATGAGCTTTAGATCTTTATAATACTTCAAGTGTAGAACCATAAGCTAACACGCTTATATTCTTGTTCTTGACTTCTCATCAAACAAAGGATGGAAGAAGCAAGATTACATGAAGATACAAGCTAGAAAGCTTGATCTTTAACAACAAACAACAAACTAGTAATTTGATGATGATACTAGTCGACTTCAAAGGAAGAAATAAGAAGAAAAATAAAGTTTTTCACTTACAATTTAGAGAGAAAGTTGAGAGAAATAAAGTGTAAGTATGTTGTGTGTGTGAAATGAAGTAGAAACTAGCAAATAAGTAGCACAAAAAAAAGAAAATGGAGCTCACTCCTCCCTTGCTAGAACCGTCGGCCTTGATGGCCAAAAGGGGAAGTCAAAACTCATCTTTCAAGTGTGGGAGGATGGTGAATGCTACGAAGAGTAATTAGTTAAATGCATGGAAAGTTGGTGCTTGCATGCTTGAGACATCTTTGTCTCCAACACTTAGCTTAATTAATCTTGTTTAACCTTAAAGAATTATTAGCATAATAGTGGGCCTACTAGTTAATCTATTAAGAAAAGTAGGGTGGGCTTCCAAGTCCAATAATATATGCCCAAGTATAAGTAAGCAACAAATTAGTAAAAAGCCCAAGTAATTAACTACTTACATTAGTTAATTAAAAATAATTAATAACAATTAATTATGAACATAAATAATATTCAAAATATTATTCGTGAAAAGCACGTGTCGAAACGACGAGTCGGGACATGGAAAGTCAAATACGGTAACAAGTAAAATGTATAAGAATACATTTATTAACACGCAAGTATTAATAATAAATATTAATAATATAAGTTGGAAAATCCAGGGTCGTTACATTACCCACCTGTTAAAGAAAATTTCATCCCAAAATTTTAAGCTGAGGTAGATGGAGGAGTTGGGAAAAGGTGAGGATACTTCTGCATCATTTGATCCTCTCATTCCCAGATAAACTCGGGTCCTCGTTTGGCATTCCATTGGACTCGAATGATCGGAATCTTATTGTGTTTCAAAGTTTTGACCTCACAGTCCATAATTTCCACAGGTTCTTCCACGAAGTGGAGTTTGTCATCAATCGTAAGTTCTTCCAGTGGTATGACAAGTTCCGGTTCAGCAAGACACTTCTTCAAATTCGATACGTGGAAGGTATGATGAACTGAGCCCAATTGAGTCGGAAGATCCAGACGGTAAGCAACGGGTCCAACACGCTCCAAGATTTCGAAAGGAACAATGTATCGCGGGTTTAACTTCCCACGTTTTTCAAAGCGGATCACACCTTTCCAAGGTGCGACCTTCAACATTACACGGTCACCCACGTTGAATTCGAAGTCTTTATATTTAAGGTCGGCATAACTCTTTTGGCGATCACGGACCGTCTTGAGTCTCGCTTGAATTTGGACAATCTTCTCGGTTGTTTCATGGACTAACTCAGGTTCGGTGATTTTCTTTTATTTCGGCCCAACAAATAGGAGAACGGCATTTGTGGCCATACAACACTTCGAAAGGTGCGGCATTAATACTCGAATGATAATTGTTGTTGTAAGAGAATTCGGCTAGCAGCAAATGCCTTTCCCAAGCCTTTCCAAAATCAATAACACAAGCACGCAACATGTCCTCCAAAGTTTGAATCATTCGCTTGCTTTGTCCGTCGGTCTGTGGGTGATGCGCAGTACTCATGTCGAGACGTGTCCCCAAGGATTCTTCCAAAGAATGCCAAAATCTAGAAGCAAAACGTGCATCTCGGTCTGAAATAATTGATAAGGGCACACCATGACGAGATACAATTTCCTTTATGTATAGTTGAGCGAGTTTTTCCATCGTATCCATTTCTTTCATGGCTAAGAAGTGTGCAGATTTGGTAAGACGGTCAACGATAACCCAGATGGTATCGTATCCGCCCACCTTCTTTGGTAGTTTTGTGATGAAGTCCATCGTTATCCTTTCCTACTTCTATTGCGGGATTTCTGGTTGCTGAAGTAACCCAGATGTCCTCTGATGTTCGGCCTTAACTTTCGAGCAAGTCAAACACTTCCCAACATAAGTTGCAACATCCTTCTTAAGATTTGGCCACCAATACTGTTCCTTGAGATCGTGGTACATTTTACCGGCTCCTGGATGAATCGAATACCTTGACTTGTGGGCTTCATCTAGAATGAGGCTTCGCAAATCCCCATAATTAGGCACCCAAATTCTTCCTGTGAAGTATCGAAGTCCAGTCTCCTTAACCTCGAATCGAGAGACGAGAATGTTCAAATGTTCATGAGAAATATTCTCCTTCTTGAGAGCCTCATCTTGGGTTACTCGGATTTGGCTATTGAGGTTCGAATGAATAGTTATGTTTAGGGCCCGAACACGAAGAGGTGCCATCCTCTCCTTTTGGCTCAAAGCGTCGGCTACAACATTGGCCTTGCCAGGATGGTAACGAAGTTCACAATCATAGTCGTTCAGCATCTCGATCCATCGTCGCTGTCTCATGTTCAGTTATTTCTGATCGAATATGTGTTGGAGGCTTTTGTGGTCGGTGAAGATAGTACTTTTAGTTCCATAAAGATAGTGTCTCCATAATTTGAGCGCAAAGACAACGGCTCCAAGTTCGAGATCGTGAGTAGTATAGTTTCGCTCGTGAATCTTCAGTTGACGAGAAGCATAAGCAATGACCTTCGTTCTTTGCATCAATACGCAACCAAAACCATTTTTCTAGGTATCACAATATACGACGAAATCGTCACTGCCTTCAGGAAGTGATAAGATAGGCGCGGTGGTAAATTTCTGCTTCAAGGTTTGAAATGCTGATTCTTGTTCAGTTTCCCAAACGAACTTTTTCCCTTTGTGAGTCAGCGCAGTCAAAGGACGCGCAATCAGAGAGATACCTTCAATAAATCTTCGGTAGTAACCGGCGAGACCTAAAAATTGGCAGATATGAGTCAGAGTAGTGGGGGTTTCCCACTTGCTGATAGCTTCAATCTTTGTGGGATCAACTTTGAAACCTTGATCGCTCACAATATGACCCAGGAATTGGCCTTCCTTCAACCAAAACTCACACTTGGAGAATTTGGCATAAAGTTGCTCTTGTCTCAAGAGTTCCAACACTAGTCGAAGATGTTGCTCATGTTCTTCTTCGCTTTTGGAGTAGATGAGGATATCATCTATGAAGACGATAACGAACTTATCCAGGTATGGCTTGTATACACGATTCATGAGATCCATAAATACGGCAGGTGCGTTGGTTAAACCGAATGGCATCAAGAGAAACTCATAATGACCATAACGGATTCTGAACGCAGTTTTCATCACATCACTCTCCGGCACCCTCAACTGGTGATAACCAGATCGCAAATCGATCTTAGAGTAAATACTTGATCCTTGCAGCTGATCGAAAAGATCGTCAATTCGGGGAAGGGGATACCGATTCTTGATCGTCAATTTGTTGAGTTCGCGGTAGTCGATACACATGTGGAAAGATCCGTCCTTCTTCTTCACAAATAAAACAGGTGCACCCCAAGGCGAAGAACTTGGTTGGATAAATCCACGGTCTAACAGTTCTAGTAGTTTACTCTGCAACTCTTACATTTCGGAAGGTGCGAGTCGATAAGGTGCGCGAGCTACAGGTGCAGCTCCTGGCACTAAATCGATCTGAAAATCCACTTCCCTCGTTGGTGGTAACCCAGGAAATTCTTCTGGGAAGACATCAGGAAATTCGTTCACAATTCGTACATCATCCACGCTCTTCACCTCGGTTTCTAATATTTTTACATGTGCTAAAATAGCAAGACGTCCTTTTTTCATGATCTTTTGTGCTTTCATGCAACTAATGAGGTTTAGCTTCGAGTTACATCTCTCTTCGTAAATAATCAGTGGCTCACCATCTCCGTGTGGTATACGAATAGCTTTATCTCCACAGATAATGTCGGCCCTTACCTTGGTCAACCAGTCTATACCGACAATCACATCAAAACTTCCCATTTTGATGGGTATCAAGTCAATCTCGAAATACACACCAGCTATGTTGATAATACCTCCTCGGCAAATTTGGTCAACTTTCTCAAGTTTTCCATTGGCTACCTCAACAAGCATACTCTCCTTTAAAGAAACTAACGACCAATCTATCTTAGAGCAAAAGTGTCTACATACATAACTCCTATCGGCACTAGTATCAAATATGACATAAGCTAATAGATTGTTGATAGTGAATATACCTGTAACCAAGTCGGGGTTCTCAAGGGCATCCCTTGCATTTACGTTGAAAGTTCTTCCACGCGCTGGCCTGCTGTCCTTTCTCTTGTTGGGACATTCATTCCTGAAGTGGCCCTGTTGTCCACACTCATAGCACATCCTTGGCCCAGTAGGGTTTGTCTTCACAATTAGGGTGGTGATCTTGCAGTCTTTGCCAATATGCCCAGTCCTTTTACACTTTTCACAGACAACGTAGCAGTACCCAGTATGATGCTTGTAGCATCTCTTGCACTGTGGGAGACAACCCTTGTAGTTAGGGTTTGAGCTAGGGTTTGGGTTGGTGTAACGACCCGCACTTTTTCGATCGTTCTATACTTATAAGATTAATATTTACATAAATTAAACCTTACCAACATGATAAGCAATCCAAATTGTCGAGATTTATATTTCCGAAAAGAGTTTACACAACGTTTGACCGTCTAGTTTGACCGATGATATCACGAACTATATAACATATGATAATTATACGTTTGTGTATATATATGTATATATACATATTTAACATGATCTAAGAATGTTTTAATATCTCATTTTGTATTAATAACAATAAGTTATAAGTATATTTTAAAACTACTAACTTAAGTTTTCAAAACGATAACTATACGTAATGTTTTTCGACGTAAATACTTATAACCTATATTACTTATACATGCATCGTATAGATATGTATTTTATCACTTTTAAAGGGCTTACATACATAAAACAATATAAGTATATTTACAAAAGATAGCTATATTTGAATCCTCGTTCCGTTTCCTCAAAGATTTCTATACGTATACCTAGAGTATATGTACCCGTATCATACGCAGCTTCTAGATGTATTTACTATTGGTATATACCAATAAAAATCTGCTCCTTAGCAGCCTTAAATGATTAAGAAATATGTGGAACCAACCATTTGTCAAGTAGCATGAATTATTTAGCAAGAAAACAAAGTTAGGTATCTTTTTTTTCCTTTATAACCTAAAAACGTTTTTATGCATGCACACCATTTCTTCACCCCATTTTCTCATACTTACACTCCCATTTCTCTCTCAAAATACTCTTAACTTCATACTTGATCATCTCCAAGCATTTTCCCCATCATTTAGCTTCAAAAACATCACTTAATCACCATAAGAAAACCCTTACAAAAACACTTCAAGAATCCTTCCAAGAACACAAACTTACTTCCAATCTTTCATCCAATTCCATCACCCTTTTAGTTCTAGGTTCTTACTCCTCTTTTACAGCAACCTTGTCCAAGGAACTTGAGGTAGTAACTATGTTCATAACCTTATTCGATTCATATATATATAGCTATCTTATTTTGTGGTATAAAATTTTAACAACAAGAACATAGTTTGAATGTTTTCAAACTTGTTTGCAAACTAAATAGATCCTTCTAACTTAACTTTTAAAATACTTCAAGACCTGTAATATATCATAAATATATGCTAATTTAACAAGGTATAACTTGGTTTTTCAAAGAACACCTTAAAAATTGAATTTACGACGTCGGAGTGCAACCGGGGGCTGTTTTGGGTTGGATAATTAAAAACCATCTTAAACTTTGAATTGGAGGTTTATTTTCTGGAAAAATGATTTTTACTATGAATATGATAACACATAAAAATTTCATGATTTAACTCAAAGTACAAGTATTTTTAGAAAAATAATCATTTAAGGTTGTTTACATGATGGAAAATGATTAACTTCATAAGTTTCACTAAAGTTTGACCTATGACCTGTGATTTCGAATACAAACTAAGGTATTTACAGTTCATAGTCTTAAATAGGGACTCGATCCAAGGAAGTGACAAGTTGAATCAACGAAAACGGAGTTGTAACGAAGAAACTATGACCAAAACGAGATCGGATATCTAAGACTTGTTTAACTTCGGGATTAATTGGGAAAAATTAAATAAAATCACATATTTCTAAGATAACATGATATTTTATATATATGTACTTATAATTCAATTTTATATGGTTCAGGATCACCCGTAAACAACACGAGAAGATTAATCATAAGATCCCATGTTTGTACGCAACACGTCATTTGACAACACCGGTACTTTATGTACGCAACACGTCATTTGACAACACCGGTACCGTGGGTCAAGATTAATCTCGACCAATACATATACGATGGGGTTTTATTTATTTCGTTAGGGGGTTTTATTTATTTCATTGCGGGTATATTAAACATCTAAAAATGAACCATTAAAATTGAATTACTAACAACGAACTGCTAACTACGGACTAAGGAATTATTCAAAGTATTAAAAGTATAACAAGTATATATATGTGACGTTTGTTTAAAAAGAAAAGGTATTGATATATTATATATGGATAGGTTCGTGATATCAACCGGAGACCAAGTCAAATTATATATATCTTCAAGACAACAGTGAGTATATAGTCCCACTTTTAAACTCTAAATATTTCGGGATGAGAATACATGTATTTTATGTTTTACGATATGGACACAAGTAACTGAAAAATATATTCTACGTTGAGTTGTACCACTGGCATACTTCCCTGTAGCTTGGTAACTGTTATTTACAGCGGTATTGTAAACGCGAATCCTGTTGATAGATCTATCGGGCCTGACAACCCCAACCGGACTGGACGACCAGTATTCAACGGTTGCACAGTACTTCGTTTCGTGACTACACTTGGTACGGTGTAGTAAGATTTCATAATAAAGGGAATATGCGACGTGATTAAATGTTAAGTATGGTTACCAAGTGCTCAACCACTTAGAATATTTTTATTAAAATGTTTATATATGAAATCTTGTGGTCTTTATTTATATCGCTGCCGGCATTAAACCTATATCTCACCAACTTTATGTTGACGTTTTAAACATGTCTATTCTCAGGTGATAATTAGAAGCTTCCGCTGCATCATGTTGAATCTAAGCAGGATCTTGCGTACGCATATTTGTGTCAAAAATAAGACTGCATATCCAAGAACTTGTGTTGTAAAATATGCTAGAAATCGGGTTGTTATTATCATTTGTAAAGTTTGTAAGTCGAAGATTATCGCTAAACGATAATCATCTTTATTTTGTCCAAAGCTTGTATCAAAAATAAGGATCATGGTTTGTAATGTATAATATATGCAGTTTTTCTTTAAAAAAATGTCGCATATAGAGGTCAATACCTCGCAATGAAATCATACGTTATCTAACACGTTCTTATGGTTAAGGACGGGTTATGACATGTGGTATCAGAGCGGTGGTCTTAGCGAACCAGGTTTGCATTAGTGTGTCTAACTGATAAGTCGTTAGGATACATTAGTAAGTCTGGACTTTGACCGGGTTTGATTTAAAAACCATTGCTTATCATTGTTGGTTAAAATTTATATGTAAATATTATGTAGTACTAATGGGTTAGTTGTTGTGTGATAGATGTCGGGCTCAAAACTTATCATCACGTTCAGCGACTCCGAACCAGAATCTTCAGATGGTGTTCCAGTCATTAACCTATCCGATGACGAAAATAATATCTTTGGGGAAGACTCACAAATTCCGGATGAACCGACTATAGAGAACTCGGAAAGTGAACCTGAGGAGGAAAGTGAACCCGAGGAGGAAAGTGAACCCGAGGAAGAAATACAGGAAATTACAAAAGACGAGTTCGAACTAGGAAAGAAACGAAAGGCTAATGAATTAGAAAATTCAAATCCCGAGTTTAGTAAGGATGATGTGGCACCAACTCCACTAGACACTACCACCCCTATTCCCGCTATTCCTATTCGTTCTAACCCGGCATCCAGTTCTTTAGTCCCACAGCCAAAATATAGGCAGACAGCCAGGATAAGCATTAAGCGATTCTTTGAACCTAAACGTCCTAGAAAATAGACCAAACGATGCGCTGCCGTATTAAACCATGGGATCATATAATGTTTTGTATAATATTATTAGTGTGGTTTGTTTAATGTTCGATGTAAGATAAGCATATGTAAAATAGTGAAGTGTGAAATGCAATAATTTTCCATGGTTAAGTATTATTTAGATGGTAGTAATTGATTCTGTACTAAGCTATTAAGTATGGACATTAACGGGTAGGTACTACCCTAGATATAATTATAAAACGCTAATAAGAAGAAAAGGCTTTTATAATAATACCTGGTTCATATTATTAATAAGCTATAATGTACTGTAAATATACACTACATCTATAATATTCCATGTGAATAATTATTTTCTTTTCATTCTTATAGAAGAATATGGCACGATTGAACCGAATGACGGAACAAGAAATCCAGGAACTCATCAATCAGCGAGTGAACGACAGAATGTTATGGGTCGAGGCTGCAAGAGGTGCTGCAGTTAACCCAAATCCTCGTGTGGGGTGCACTTACAAAACTTTTCAAGCTTGCAAGCCCTCATCATTCAGTGGAACAGAAGGACCGATCGGTTTAACCCGGTGGATAGAAAAGATGGAGACTGTGTTTAAAATCAGTGGTTGTGTTGAAAAGGACATGACCAAGTATGCATCGTGCACTTTACAAGATAGTGCACTCACGTGGTGGAAAAATTATGTGAAGGCTGTAGGAGGAGATGTAGCTTATGATACTCCGTGGGAAGAATTCAAAACAATGTTAATCAACGAATATTGTCCAAGGAACGAGGTTAGGAAGTTGGAAGATGAGTTACGAAGTCTGAAGGTTATTGGTACTGAAATCACCAACTACAATCAGCGATTCATGGAATTAGTTTTGCTATGTCCTGAATTGGTTCCAACCGAAGAATGGAAGATTGAAATGTACAAAGATGGTTTGCCCAAAAAGGTCAAGGCAAATGTTACAGCATCGAAACCTAAGACAATTCATGAAGATATAACCATGGAAAACGAGCTAATGGATCAGGTCATCATGGATAAGAAAGTATCCAATACTGATGTGAAGGTATCAGGTAACAAAAGAAAGTGGAATGGAAATTATGATCGAGGTAACCAACAACAATCTTTTAAGAAACAAGAAAACACGCAAGGTGCGGGTAGTGGTTTAAGCTTTGGTTATAAAGGACAAAATCCTTTATGCAACCGATGCCACAAACATCACTATGGTTACTGTAATGTGGTATGCAACAAATGTAATCGAAAGGGTCATCTTGCTGAAGATTGTAGGGCTCTCGTTACAAATACAAATGGTACCAAGACTCCTGCCACCAATGCAAATAGAACTGCTTTGGCTACCATTACTTGTTTTGGGTGTGGAAAACAAGGTCACTATAAGAGCCAGTGCCCGAATCCAGAGAAGAATATCGGACCTGCACGTGGGAGAGCATTTGTTATTAATGCTAGAGAGGCATGTGAAGACCCGGAGCTTGTTACGGGTACGTTTACCATTAATAACTTATCCGCATCTATTATATTTGATACTGGTGCTGATAGAAGTTACGTGTGTAGAGACTTTCACGCTAAATTGAATTGTTCATCATTACCTCTAGATGCTAAGTACATGATTGAGTTAGCTAATGGTAAACTAATTAAAGCCGATAAAATTTGCCGTGATTGTAAAATAAATTTAGCCGGAGAAACATTTAAGATTGATTTGATACCCGTAGAATTAGGAAGTTTTGATGTAATAATCGGCATGGACTGGATGTCCAAAATAGGAGCTGAAGTTGTGTGCGCCAAGAAGGCAATTCGCATTCCTCGTAAGGATAAAACGCCAGTAATGATTTATGGAGAGAAGGGTAAATCAAAGCTAAAACTCATTAGTTATTTGAAAGCTCAAAAGTGCTTGAAGAAAGGGTGCTATGCTATCTTAGCACATGTTAATAAAGTCGAAAAGAAAGAAAAAGAGAAGTGCATCAATGACGTGCCTGTGGCAAGAGATTTTCCTGAAGTATTTCCGGAAGAGTTGCCGGGATTACCTCCATTTAGATCTGTAGAATTTCAAATAGATCTTGTACCAGGAGCTGCACCGGTTGCCCGTGCTCCATATAGACTTGCACCGTCTGAGTTAAAAGAACTTCAGAGTCAGTTAAAAGAATTACTGGATCGTGGATTCATACGACCAAGTACTTCACCGTGGGGAGCTCCAATTTTATTCGTCAAGAAGAAAGACGGATCTTTCCGAATGTGTATAGATTATCGTGAATTAAATAAGTTAACTATCAAGAATCGGTATCCACTACCGAGAATTGACGACTTATTTGATCAACTCCAAGGATCATGTGTGTACTCGAAAATTGACCTAAGATCGGGCTATCATCAATTACGTGTCAAAGAAGAAGATATACCGAAAACTGCTTTTCGGACACGCTACGGTCATTACGAATTTTTGGTCATGCCGTTTGGATTGACGAATGCGCCAGCTGTATTCATGGACCTCATGAATCGAGTTTGTAGTCCATATTTAGATAAGTTTGTTATCGTTTTCATTGATGATATTCTTATCTATTCCAAGAGTGAGCAAGAGCATGAGCAGCATTTAAGGTTGATATTAGAGTTGTTGAGAAAAGAACAGCTATATGCTAAATTTTCTAAATGTGCTTTCTGGTTGAAAGAAGTGCAATTTCTTGGCCACGTTGTTAGTAGCAAAGGAATTCAGGTTGATCCAGCAAAAATTGAAGCCATTGAAAAATGGGAGACTCCTAAGACACCAATGCAGATACGCCAATTTTTGGGTTTAGCCGGTTATTATAGAAGGTTTATTCAAGATTTTTCCCGAATAGCTAAGCCGTTGACAGCGTTAACGCAAAAAGGGAAGAAATATGAATGGACTTCTGAGCAGGAGAGTGCATTTCAATTACTGAAAAAGAAGTTGACTACGGCGCCTATTTTATCGTTACCAGAAGGGAACGATGATTTTGAAATATATTGTGATGCTTCGCGACAAGGTTTTGGTTGCGTTCTTATGCAACGGAAGAAAGTTATTGCATACGCATCCCGACAATTAAAGATTCACGAGCGGAATTATACGACGCATGATCTAGAACTGGGAGCAGTCGTGTTTGCATTGAAGATATGGAGACACTACTTGTATGGGGTTAAATGCACTGTGTTTACTGATCATAAAAGCCTTCAACATATTTTCGATCAAAAATAGCTGAACATGAGGCAACGTAGGTGGGTCGAGCTGATAAACGACTATGATTGTGAAATTCGTTATCATCCCGGGAAGGCGAACGTGGTGGCCGATGCTCTAAGCAGAAAGGAACGAGAACCAATTCGAGTACGAGCGATGAACATAAAAATTCGCATGAATCTCAACTCACAAATCAAAGAAGTTCAACGAGAAGCACTTACTAAAGAAAACATAAGAAATGAAATAATGAAGAAGTATGAGAAGCAACTCGTTATACGGGAAGACGGAATTCGATATTTTGCAAACCGTATTTGGGTACCGAAGTTGGGTGGATTAAGGAAGTTGATATTGAATGAGGCACATAAGACAAGATACTCGATACATCCTGGAGTTGGAAAGATGTATCAAGATCTTAAGACGCATTATTGGTGGCCTAATTTAAAGACAGACGTTGCAACATATGTTGGGGAGTGTTTAACTTGTTCCAAAGTCAAAGCAGAACACCAAAAGCCGTCAGGATTACTTCAACAACCAGAAATCCCAGAATGGAAATGGGACGGTATTACCATGGATTTCATCACGAAGTTACCAAAGACTGCCTGGGGATACGACACTATTTGGGTAATTGTTGATCGTCTTACCAAATCTGCACATTTCTTGCCTATAAAGGAAACGGATAGAATGGAGAAATTATTACGATTATATATAAAGGAAATAGTTTCAAGGCATGGAATACCTATTTCCATTATATCTGATCGTGATAGTAGATTTACCTCAAAGTTCTGGCAATCACTACAGGAGGCACTAGGAACTCGTTTGGATATGAGTACCGCATATCATCCGCAAACCGACGGGCAGAGTGAAAGAACAATTCAGACTCTTGAAGACATGCTCAGGGCATGTGTGATCGATTTTGGAAACGGATGGGATAAATATCTACCGTTAGCAGAATTCTCGTATAATAATAGTTATCATGCGAGCATTGGAGCTGCGCCATTCGAAGCATTGTATGGAAGGAAGTGTAGATCTCCTATCTGTTGGAATGAAGTAGGAGATCGACAATTAACGGGTCCCGAGATCATACACGAAATGACTGAGAAGATTGTACAAATCAAGGAGAGATTGAAAACAGCCCGTAGTCGCCAAAAGAGCTACGCCGATGTTCGAAGGAAACCATTAGAGTTTCAGATCGGTGACATGGTTATGTTAAAAGTGTCACCATGGAAAGGTGTAATACGTTTCGGCAAAAGGGGTAAACTGAACCCAAGGTACGTAGGCCCGTTCAAGATTATTGAACGCATTGGACCGGTAGCTTATCGACTCGAGTTACCGCAACAACTCGCCGGAGTACATAATACCTTTCACGTCTCGAACCTTAAGAAGTGTCTTGCAAAGGAAGATCTCACCATTCCTCTTGAAGAAATCCATGTCGATGAGAAACTACAATTCATCGAAGAACCAATCGAAATCATGGACCGTGAAGTTAAACAGCTCAAGCAGAGCAACATACCGATCATTAAGGTTCGTTGGAATGCTCGAAGAGGTCCTGAGTTTACTTGGGAACGAGAGGATCAGATGAAACAAAAGTATCCACACTTGTTTCTCGATGACGCAAAATAGGTACAATTTTAAAATTTCGGGACGAAATTTATTTAACGGGGAGGTAATGTAACGACCCGCACTTTTTCGATCGTTCTATACTTATAAGATTAATATTTACATAAATTAAACCTTACCAACATGATAAGCAATCCAAATTGTCGAGATTTATATTTCCGAAAAGAGTTTACACAACGTTTGACCGTCTAGTTTGACCGATGATATCACGAACTATATAACATATGATAATTATACGTTTGTGTATATATATGTATATATACATATTTAACATGATCTAAGAATGTTTTAATATCTCATTTTGTATTAATAACAATAAGTTATAAGTATATTTTAAAACTACTAACTTAAGTTTTCAAAACGATAACTATACGTAATGTTTTTCGACGTAAATACTTATAACCTATATTACTTATACATGCATCGTATAGATATGTATTTTATCACTTTTAAAGGGCTTACATACATAAAACAATATAAGTATATTTACAAAAGATAGCTATATTTGAATCCTCGTTCCGTTTCCTCAAAGATTTCTATACGTATACCTAGAGTATATGTACCCGTATCATACGCAGCTTCTAGATGTATTTACTATTAGTATATACCAATAAAAATCTGCTCCTTAGCAGCCTTAAATGATTAAGAAACATGTGGAACCAACCATTTGTCAAGTAGCATGAATTATTTAGCAAGAAAACAAAGTTAGGTATCTTTTTTTTCCTTTATAACCTAAAAACGTTTTTATGCATGCACACCATTTCTTCACCCCATTTTCTCATACTTACACTCCCATTTCTCTCTCAAAATACTCTTAACTTCATACTTGATCATCTCCAAGCATTTTCCCCATCATTTAGCTTCAAAAACATCACTTAATCACCATAAGAAAACCCTTACAAAAACACTTCAAGAATCCTTCCAAGAACACAAACTTACTTCCAATCTTTCATCCAATTCCATCACCCTTTTAGTTCTAGGTTCTTACTCCTCTTTTACAGCAACCTTGTCCAAGGAAATTGAGGTAGTAACTATGTTCATAACCTTATTCGATTCATATATATATAGCTATCTTATTTTGTGGTATAAAATTTTAACAACAAGAACATAGTTTGAATGTTTTCAAACTTGTTTGCAAACTAAATAGATCCTTCTAACTTAACTTTTAAAATACTTCAAGACCTGTAATATATCATAAATATATGCTAATTTAACAAGGTATAACTTGGTTTTTCAAAGAACACCTTAAAAACTGAATTTACGACGTCGGAGTGCAACCGGGGGCTGTTTTGGGTTGGATAATTAAAAACCATCTTAAACTTTGAATTGGAGGTTTATTTTCTGAAAAAATGATTTTTACTATGAATATGATATCACATAAAAATTTCATGATTTAACTCAAAGTATAAGTATTTTTAGAAAAATAATCATTTAAGGTTGTTTACATGATGGAAAATGATTAACTTCATAAGTTTCACTAAAGTTTGACCTATGACCTGTGATTTCGAATACAAACTAAGGTATTTACAGTTCATAGTCTTAAAGAGGGACTCGATCCAAGGAAGTGACAAGTTGAATCAACGAAAACGGAGTTGTAACGAAGAAACTATGACCAAAACGAGATCGGATATCTAAGACTTGTTTAACTTCGGGATTAATTGGGAAAAATTAAATAAAATCACATATTTCTAAGATAACATGATATTTTATATATATGTACTTATAATTCAATTTTATATGGTTCAGGATCACCCGCAAACAACACGAGAAGATTAATCATAAGATCCCATGTTTGTACGCAACACGTCATTTGACAACACCGGTACTTTATGTACGCAACACGTCATTTGACAACACCGGTACCGTGGGTCAAGATTAATCTCGACCAATACATATACGATGGGGTTTTATTTATTTCGTTAGGGGGTTTTATTTATTTCATTGCGGGTATATTAAACATCTAAAAATGAACCATTAAAATTGAATTACTAACAACGAACTGCTAACTACGGACTAAGGAATTATTCAAAGTATTAAAAGTATAACAAGTATATATATGTGACGTTTGTTTAAAAAGAAAAGGTATTGATATATTATATATGGATAGGTTCTTGATATCAACCGGAGACCAAGTCAAATTATATATATCTTCAAGACAACAGTGAGTATATAGTCCCACTTTTAAACTCTAAATATTTCGGGATGAGAATACATGTATTTTATGTTTTACGATATGGACACAAGTAACTGAAAAATATATTCTACGTTGAGTTGTACCACTGGCATACTTCCCTGTAGCTTGGTAACTGTTATTTACAGCGGTATTGTAAACGCGAATCCTGTTGATAGATCTATCGGGCCTGACAACCCCAACCGGACTGGACGACCAGTATTCAACGGTTGCACAGTACTTCGTTTCGTGACTACACTTGGTACGGTGTAGTAAGATTTCATAATAAAGGGAATATGCGACGTGATTAAATGTTAAGTATGGTTACCAAGTGCTCAACCACTTAGAATATTTTTATTAAAATGTTTATATATGAAATCTTGTGGTCTATATTTATATCGCTGCCGGCATTAAACCTATATCTCACCAACTTTATGTTGACGTTTTAAACATGTCTATTCTCAGGTGATAATTAGAAGCTTCCGCTGCATCATGTTGAATCTAAGCAGGATCTTGCGTACGCATATTTGTGTCAAAAATAAGACTGCATATCCAAGAACTTGTGTTGTAAAATATGCTAGAAATCGGGTTGTTATTATCATTTGTAAAGTTTGTAAGTCGAAGATTATCGCTAAACGATAATCATCTTTATTTTGTCCAAAGCTTGTATCAAAAATAAGGATCATGGTTTGTAATGTATAATATATGCAGTTTTTCTTTAAAAAAATGTCGCATATAGAGGTCAATACCTCGCAATGAAATCATACGTTATCTAACACGTTCTTATGGTTAAGGACGGGTTATGACAGTTGGGGTTCCTCCCGTCATTGTTTCCCTTGAAACTTTCATGCCTCTTAGCTGGGTTTTGAACAAAGACCCTTCCCTTGTTGCTGTCCCACTTACGTTTCTCATTACTAGCTCCCGATTCGGATTTCCCCTTTTCTGGTTCTTTGCTGGTAATTTGGTTCATCAGGGTGTGCGCCATGCGCATAGCTTTCGGGACATCAGCTGGTTTTGAAGAGGTGACATTTCTCTGAATGGACTTGGGAAGTCCCCACAAATACCGTTCCATTTGCTTAAATTCCAGGGTAACCATTGTGGGATACATCAAAGCTAGTTCCAAGTACCTTTGATTATAACCATCGAGATCGGTTCCCACAACCTTCAACTCCTAAAACTCGGCTTCCATTTTCTGAATCTCTGTTCTGGGGCAGTACTCCTCGATCATAGCCCCCTTAAATTCCTCCCACGGTGTAGCATAAGCCTCGTTAATTCCCTTAGCCTGAGCAAGTGTGTTCCACCAGGTTAAAGCGCCGTCCGACAGTGTACAGGAGGCGTACTTAGTTTTGTTCATTTTTGTTGCTCACACAGAACACAGCTTCCAATTTCTCAAACCACCTCGTCAGTCCAACCGGCCCCTCAGTACCACTGAAATTGTGGGTCTTGCAGCTTTGAAATTCCTTATAGGTACACCCGTTATGATTATGCTGGTTAACTGGTGGAGCTTGGGGGTTGACATTAGCAATTGCTGCGGCTATTTGTTCAGTTATCATTTCCTCAATCTGTGCTGCTATGGGCATTGATCTTTCGTTTGCCATTGATCTTCGAAACAGAAATTTCAACTTAAGTCAAAATCCAGCATTCAATAAATAGTAATACGGTATTGAAGGTATTTCATATGCCCGAGAGACATATTAAATTAATGTGGCTAATGTGTTATGATCCAAGTCGGGTCATACCCAATAACAAGCTTACCGACACTTTATAAGTATTTAATCTTAACGATTGGTTCGTTAAATAAATACGCGACACTTGAATTTTAGAAAATGGGTTTTCTAAAATATTATCACTTGAGATAAATTATTTGGATAATTTATATGATAAGGAATTTAATTATTTATAGGTTTAAATAATTATGATGTGTTATATTTTATAAGAGGGTTTATAAAATGCAAGTAACAAAATAATTACATGGTATTATATAACAAGTTTTGTACTTAATAAAATCTTGTTATATATTAAAGCATGGGGTTTTATAATAGGTTTATAAAAACTGCAGTTTTCCTTTTAAAAACACCCTTGGGTGACGGTTTGGGGACTCCAAGGATGTCATACCCATGCTTGTTTGTTACTTTAAGATCACACTTCCTTATGTGCATGTGCAAGACTCTTTAACCAAGCATTTGACTCAAGTATTCAACTTGAATGTAAAATTTATTCAGCTCACTCTTTCCTAATATATGCTGGCAGAATCTTTCAGCTTGTTACTACTGAATTCTGGCCGAAATTCATGTGTTAAAAAGAGTGTGTTTGAGCTTGGTAATCTAGCTCATTACTTCTATGTTCAAGATGCATATGTACCAAGGCTTTCTAAGACCAATATATGCATTCAATACATCAAGAAGTGACTTAAAACAGCAACAATTTCAGCTTGTTTTCTGGAGCTGCTGGTCGTAATTTATGAGCAGAAACAAAGGGTTGTTCAAGCTCATTTACAAGTAAAATCAAGTGTCCAATAAAGCCTAACCAAAGTACAAAGTGTTGGGTTATTGCTTGGGGTATAATCTCTTGAGGTTTCATACTTTTGGAACTTAATTCATCATCATCATTCCTTGGAAGCTGCTGTCCGAATTATATTGTGTACAAAGAAAGGGTTTCAAGCTTGATAAACAAGGTTGCAAAGGTGTTAAAGTCAAGCTAACTTAAGGTGTATTGTTGGTGCTTCAAAGACTTGAAGTTATACACATTTATTCATCATCTAACTAGCTTTTGGACAGCCCTCAAACATAGTTTGAGGAGGTATAAACTCTATCCTTTCTTGTTAAGTTTGTAAGTATTATTTCACAACTTGATCCATGGGATTTAACTTTAATTGGTTTAAAGTATAACAAGTTTAAAATATGTAATTACACGCTTCCGCTTACATTGATTCTTAATATGGTTTTAAGTTTTATGAACTTGTTAAATCCCAACAGGTATATCGTAACCAACATGGAATCAACACAACACATGCTAATTAAGTAATGCAACTAGATACAGATACCACAAAATCATCATATAGTAACGTAAATAGAATACCGTACAGAAATTAAACAACACCAAGTTCCATTCATTAAATAAGAAAGTTGCATACATCCGCATAAGGTTCGTACAGTACATGAGTAAAACATGAAACTACAAACGGGATTACATAATGAAATCTAATACAATAGCCCTATGGTGACGGTAGGTAAAGGATGTCCATCATGTGGGACACCTGGTCCTCGAGCTCAGCTACCCGAGCACGGAGGATATGCATTTCCCTCGTCAGTTCCTCGACGAAGGGGGATGCTGGTGGGGCAGGCGGTGCAGATGGTACAGGTGGAGCTGGTGGTGCATATGATGCTGGTGGAGCTGGTGGTGCAGACGGTCCAGCACTAGACGTAGATGGTGCGTAATGGGAAGCCTAACGCACGAATGGATTGGCAAGGTAAGGCACAACCCACTTACGGGCGGTAACCCTAACCAACTATCCGCGTGCATCCACGAACGGTCTACCTCCGTTAACCCCTGGAATAACAGTACCATCGAAATCCTTGTCAGAATCCTCCTCGCTGAAGTCATCGGATGATGAGTCGTCTGAATCATCTGAGGGTGGATCTGCTCGACCGGTGGTCATCAATCGATATCTGCTAGGCGGGATCGGCACGACACATCCATCAGCAAGGCGTCTGACCCAATGTCCCCGCTCATTACGGAAAGGACCATCCTCATTTCCCCCAGGAATCACAGCACCACCGGAATGGTGCTGTGGCTCCGTGAGTCCTGGGCTAGGTGGAGCTGGAATATCCTCTGGCTCCTCGTCTCCATCGGAGATGATCATCAGGTCAGGTGCGTGGCTACTGTCCCCAGAGGACAAATTGCCAGAGTCACTGGAGGGTAGCGATGACAGGATATGTGAGTTAGCAGCAGCTGTAGGCGAGGTGGCAGATGAATCTGAGTCGCTCTCCAAGTCAATTATGATAGGCGGGATATCCGACATCTGAACAAGGAAAAATAACTTTTTCCATGTCAGTAAGTCATATAGCAAGCACATATTAGGCAAAGTAACTACGACAGTCTAGATCATCTATAGCAGTAAGTAGCATGGCAATAATGACAAATATCATGCAATCGAAAGCAGATAGTAGCATGCAGTAGTGAAAAAAAGTAGCAGTATACGTCATATAGTAGTAAAAGTAAGCAGCAGCATGCAACAAGTTTCGCAGAAACAAGTAAACTAGCAAGTTGTAGATTAGTCCTATTAGTGAATCCTACTCGGTCCGGTCTAGACTCACTAATGCAACCTAATTCCCTACAACCAATGCTCTGATACCAAATGTGAAGCCCCGTACAAAATTAACGTGTACGGGTCATCAACAATAGGATCATTACAAGGTCAAACACTATATGCAGTTTTAAAATGAGTTTGCATTCATAAGAAAGGGTGACGTCATAACCAACATCAAAAGTTTTACAAACGAAAGTATGCTTCTATGAATAGAAGCAATTAACATAAGTACGAGACCTGTAGGTCATTACAAATTCATTGTTTCAAAAGTAACATAGTTGTGAATGCAAGGTAAACGTTTCATGTGAAATGTCCCGTTTATATTGATTATAAACGTTCCATATTAATTGATTTCGTCGCGAGGTTTTGACCTCTATATGAGACGTTTTTCAAAGACTGCATTCATTTTTAAAACAACCATAACCTTTATTTTATCTATAAAGGTATAAAAAGCATTACGTAGATTATCAAATAATAATAATCTAAAATATACCGTTTACATACAACCATTACATAATGGTTTACAATAAGAATATATTACATCAAAAATAAGTTTCTTAGATGCAGTTTTTACATAATATCATACACTCATGGACTCCAAATATTGTCCTTATTTTAGTATGCAACAGCGAAAGCTCTTAATAATCACCTGAGAATAAACATGCTTAAAATGTCAACAAAAATATTGGTGAGTTATAGGTTTAATCTATATATTATCAAATCATAATAATAGACCACAAGATTTCATATTTCAATATACATCCCATACATAGAGATAAAAATCATTCATATGGTGAATACCTGGTAACCAACATTAACAAGATGCATATAAGAATATCCCCTATCATTTCGGGAAATCCTTCGGACATGATAAAAACGAATTCGAAGTACTAATGCATCCGGTACTTTGGATGGGGTTCGTTAGTCCCAATAGATCTATCTTTAGGATTCGCGTCAATTAGTAGATCGGTTTACTAATTCTTAGGCTACCAAGCAAAAGGGGCATATTCGGCTTCGATCATTCACCCATATAATGTAGTTTCATTTACTTGTGTCTATTTCGTAAAACATTTTTAAAACTGCATGTATTCTCATCCCAAAAAATTAGATTTTTAAAAGTGGGACTATAACTCACTTTCACAGATTTTTACTTCATCGGGAAGTAAGACTTGGTCACTGGTCAATTCACGAACCTATAACAAATATGTACATATATATCAAAGTATGTTCAAAATATATTTACAACACTTTTAATACATTTTGATGTTTTAAGTTTATTAAGTTAGCTGTCCTCGTTTGTAACCTACAACTAGTTGTCCATAGTTAGATGTACAGAAATAAATTAGTATATATCATCTTGAATCTATCCACGACCCAGTGTATACACGTCTCAGGCTAAATCACAACTCAAAGTAAATATATTTTTGGAATCAACCTCAACCCTGTATAGCTAACTCCAACATTACTGCATATAGAGTGTCTATGGTTGTTCCAAATAATATATATAGATGGGTCGATATGATATGTTAAAACATTTGCATACGTGTCTATGGTATCCCAAGATTACATAATATATTAGAATACATGTATAAAACAATATAAGCTAGCTAGGATAAGATTAATATAGATTTGTTACCAATTTTCACGTAGCTAAAACAAGCAAAAATATCCAATCTTGTTTTACCCATAACTTCTTCGTTTTAAATCCGTTTTGAATGAATCAAATTGCTATGGTTTAATATTGAACTCTATTTTATGAATCTAAACAGAAACAGTATAGTTTAATAGTCAGAAATATAAGTTACAAGTCATTTTTGTAAGAGGTAGTCTTTTCAGTCGAAAGAACGACGTCTTGATGACTATTTTGAAAAACATACATCCACTTTGAGTTTAACCATGATTTTTGGATATAGTTACATGTTCATAAGAAAAATCATTTTCCCAGAAGAACAACTTTTAAATCAAAGTTTATCATAGTTTTTAATTATCAAACCCAAAACAGCCCGCGGTGTAACTACGACGGCGTATGTCCGGTTTTACGGTGTTTTTCGTGTTTCCAGGTTTTAAATCATTAAGTTAGCATATCATATAGATATAGAACATGTGTTTAGTTGATTTTAAAAGTCAAGTTAGAAGGATTAACTTTTTTTTACGAACAAGTTTAGAATTAACTAAACTATGTTCTAGTGATTTCAAGTTTAAACCTTCGAATAAGGTAGTTTTATATATATGAATCGAATAATGTTATGAACATCATTACTACCTTAGGTTTTGTGGATAAACCTACTGAAAATGAGAAAAAATAAATCTAGCTTCAAAGGATCCTTGGATGGCTTGAAAGTTCTTGAAGCAGAATCATGACACGAAAACAAGTTCAAGTAAGATTTCCACTCGAAATAAGATTGTTATAGTTATAGAAATTGAATCAAAGTTTGAATATTACCTTGTATTAGAAAGATATCTTACTGTAAATAAGAAAGATTTCTTGAGGTTGGATGATCACTTTACAAGATTGGAAGTAAGCTAGCAAACTTGGAAGTATTCTTGATTTTATGAAACTAGAACTTATAGAATTTATGAAGAACACTTAGAACTTGAAGATAGAACTTGAGAGAGATCAATTAGATGAAGAAAATTGAATAATGAAAGTGTTTGTAGGTGTTTTTGGTTGTTGGTATATGGATTAGATATAAAGGATATGTAATTTTGTTTACTTGTAAATAAGTCATGAATGATTACTAATATTTTTGTAATTTTATGAGATATTTCATGCAAGTTGCCAAATGATGGTTTCCACATGTGTTAGGTGACTCACATGGGCTGCTAATAGCTGATCATTGGAGTGTATATACCAATAGTACATACATCTAAAAGCTGTGTATTGTACGAGTACGAATACGGTTGCATACGAGTAGAATTGTTGATGAAACTAAATGAGGATGTAATTGTAAGAATTTTTGTTAGGTAGAAGTATTTTGATAAGTGTCTTGAAGTCTTTCAAAAAGGTATGAATACATATTAAAACACTACATGTATATACATTTTAACTGAGTCGTTAAGTCATCGTTAGTCGTTACATGTAAATGTTGTTTTAAAACCTTTAGGTTGACGATCTTGTTAAATGTTGTTAACCCATTGTTTATTATATCTAAAGAGATGTTAAATTATTACATTATCATGATATTATGATATATTAATATATCTTAGTATGATATATATACAGTTAAATGTTGTTACAACGATAATCGTTACATATATGTCTCGTTTCGAAATCCTTAAGTTAGTAGTCTTGTTTTTACATATGTAGTTCATTGTTAATATATTTAATGATATGTTTACTTATCATAATATCATGTTAACTATATATATATATATATATATATATATATATATATATATATATATATATATATATATATATATATATATATATATATATATATATATATCCATATATATGACATCATATAGTTTTTACAAGTTTTAACGTTCGTGAATCACCGGTCAACTTGGGTGGTCAATTGTCTATATGAAATCTATTTCAATTAATCAAGTCTTAACAAGTTTGATTGCTTAACATGTTGGAAACACTTAATCATGTAAATAATAATTTCATTTAATATATATAAATATGGAAAAGTTCGGGTCACTACATCATGCAGAGACATCTCTAACAAAAGCAGCGGGAGTCTACATAGCAAGACTACTACAGCGGAAGCATCAAACCTCTAAGAACCTGAGAAAACATGCTTAAAAACGTCAACACGAATGTTGGTGAGCTATAGTTTAAGTATAACAGTAATGTAAGGTAGGCCACGAGATTTCAATGTTTCAAAATAGTATGAAAAGTATATGTTCAACCGTGGGCACTTGGTAACTAACTTAACGTAATATCTACACTTGGCGAGTGCGTAAGTTTACGAAGTATTAAACACTCGTTAAATGCTAGCGATACTAGCCCGATTGGGGATGTCAAACCCTATGGATCCATATCTAAGATTCGCGTTCACCGGTTCAAAGACCAATGACTAAACATTACCGAGCTAAGGGGAAATTTTATGCCATTGTATAACCCACACATATATAAAGTTTAAGTACTCGTGCCTAGTATGTAAAATATAAAAAGTGCATGTATTCTCAGTTCCCAAAATATTTAAAGTAAAAAAGAGATGCTATAACTCACAGTGAAAAGTAGTAAAGTCGGTACGAGATAAGTAAGCAAGTAGTTGGTCCGAAAGGCCCTCAACCTAAGTCAAAAGTTACTAAGTCAGTAAATCATTCCCAAAGGTTTAAAAGTATGTAAATTAGGTCTTAAGTATTGAAATGTCCCATTCATATTAATTATAAACGTTCCATATTAATTGATTTCGTTGCGAGATTTTGACCTCTATATGAGACGTTTTTAAAAGACTGCATTCGTTTTTAAAAACAAACCATAACCTTTATTTTATCGACAAGGTTAAAAGGACACCACCTAGATTATCAGAAATGATAATCTAAAAATATCACACTTACACACTACTAATACATATTGGTTTACAATATTAATATGTTATAAAAAAGTAAATCTCGAATGCAGTTTTAAACAATATTATACAAGCATGCTGACACCAAGTCTTGTCCATATATTAGCATGCAATAGCGGAAGCTCTTAATAATCACCTGAGAATAAACATGCTTTAAACGTTAACAAAAATGTTGGTGAGTTATAGGTTTAACCTATATATTATCAAATTAATATAATAGACCACAAGATTTCATTTATTCAATAACCCTACACTCGCAAGTGTATAAAAATCATTCTATGATGAACACCTGGTAACCAACATTAACATAATGCATATAGAATATTCCCCGCATACTCGCAAGTATGTCATAAATTGGCAATCGCAATCACCATCTAAATCGAAGTATTAAAGCATTCTAAATTCTAAAATGGGGTTTGTTAGGCCCATAGATCTATCTTTAGGATTCGCGTCAATTAGCGGTCATTTCCCTAATTCTTAGGCTACCAGACTTGAAGGGGAAATATTCGGTTTAATAATCCAACCATAGAATGTAGTTTCGCGTACTTGTGTCTATTTTGTAAAACATTTAGAAAGCTGCATGTATTCTCATCCCAAAAATATTAGATTTTAAAAGTGGGACTATAACTCACTTTCACAGATTTTTACTTCGTCGGGAAGTAAGACTTGGCCACTGGTCAATTCACAAACCTATAACAAATATGTACATATATATCAAAGTATGTTCAAAATATATTTACAACATTTTTAATACGTTTTACTATTTTAAGTTTATTAAGTCAGCTATCCGCGTTAGTAACCTACAACTAGTTGTCCACAGTTAGATGTACAGAAATAAATCGATATATATTATCTTGAATCAATCCACGACCCAGTGTATACACGTCTCAGGCTAGATCACAACTCAAAGTATATATATTTTTGGAATCAACCTCAACCCTGTATAGTTAACTCCAACATTACTGCATATAGAGTGTCTATGGTTGTTCCAAATAATATATACACATGGGTCGATATGATATGTCAAAACATTTGCATACATGTCTATGGTATCCCAAGATTACATAATATATTAGAATACATGTATAATACAATATGAGTTAGCATTGGTATGATTAATATAGATTTTTTTACCAATTTTCACGTAGTTACAACAAGCAAAAATATCCAATCTTGTTTTACCCATAACTTCTTCATTTTAAATCCGTTTTGAGTGATTCAAGTTGCTATGGTTTCATATTGAACTTAATTTTATGAATCTAAACAGAAAAATTATAAGTTTATAATCAGAAATACAAGTTACAAGTCATTTTTGTAAAGGTAGTCATTTCAGTCGAAAGAACGACGTCTAGATGACCATTTTGGAAACATACTTCCACTTTGAGTTTAACCATGATTTTTGGATATAGTTTCATGTTCATAAGAAAAATCATTTTCCCAGAAGAACAACTTTTAAATCAAAGTTTATCATAGTTTTTAATTAACTAACCCAAAACAGCCCGCGGTGTTACTACGACGGCGTATATCCGATTTTACGGTGTTTTTCGTGTTTTCAGGTTTTAAATCATTAAGTTAGCATATCATATAGATATAGAACATGTGTTTAGTTGATTTTAAAAGTCAAGTTAGAAGGATTAACTTTTGTTTGCGAACAAGTTTAGAATTAACTAAACTATGTTCTAGTGATTACATGTTCAAATCTTCGAATAAGATAGTTATACATATATGAATCGAATGATGTTATGAACATCATTACTACCTCAAGTTTAATAGCTAAACCTGCTAGAAATGATGAAAAAATAACTTGAGCTTCAAAGGATCTTTAATGGCTTGGAAGTTCTTGAAATATAATCATGACATAAAAACAAGTTCAGGTAAAATTATTACTCGAATTAAGATAGTTATAGTTATAGAAATTGAATCAAAGCTTGAATATAAATATTACCTTGATTTAGAATGATAACCTACTATAAATAACAAAGGTTTCTTGATCTTAGATGATTGCTTGGAATGGATTAGGAAACTTGGAAGTAAACTTGTAAACTTGGAAGTGTTCTTGATGTGTTCTTGAGTAATTGTTTTTATGATGATTATAGGTAATAACCAAAGCTTGTATTTAATGATTTTTGCTGAAAAAATAGTAACTTAGACGTTCATGGAAGAGTGTGTGTGTTTTGAGAGAGAATTGGGAAGAAAATTGGAAGTGAAATGGAGTAGGTGGTGAGTGGTGAAGGTGAATGGGGTTAAAAGGAGTTCTTGTTTTTGTTTCCTTGCTCATAAGTCATGCTAGATGTTAAATGATGGTTCCCACATGGTTAGATGACTCACATGGGCTGCTAAGAGCTGATCATTGGAGTGTATATACCAATAGTAAATACATTTAGAAGCTGTGTATTGTACAAGTATAAATACGAGTGCATACGAGTAGAATTGTTGATGAAAATGAATGAGGATGTAATCGTAAGAATTTTTGTTAAGTATAAGTACTTGGATAAGTGTCTTGAAGTCTTTAAAAAGTGTATGAATACATATTAAAACACTACATGTATATACATTTTAACTGAGTCGTTAAGTCATCGTTAGTCGTTACATGTAAATGTTGTTTTGAAACCTTTAAGTTAACGATCTTGTTAAATGTTGTTAACACATTATTTATTATATCTAATGAGATGTTAAATTATTACATTATCATGATATAATGATGTATTAATATATCTTAATATGATATATATACAGTTAAATGTCGTTACAACGATAATCGTTACATATATGTCTCGTTTCGAAATCCTTAAGTTAGTAGTCTTATTTTTACATATGTAGTTCATTGTTATTATACTTAATGATATGTTTACTTATCATTTAACATGTTTATATATAGTGTATCAATATCTTAAAATGATTCATATGTAATTAGTAAGACGTTGTTATAACGATAATCGTTATATATACCGTTTTCAAGTTTCTTAATTCAATAGTCTCATTTTTATGTATATAACTCATTGTTAAAATACTTAATGAGGTACATACTTATCATAATATCATGATAACTATATATATATATATATATATATATATATATATATATATATATATATATATATATATATATATCCATATGTATGTCATCATATAGTTTTTACAAGTTTTAACGTTCGTGAATCGTCGGTCAGCTTGGGTGGTCAATTGTCTATATAAAACCTATTTCAATTAATCAAGTCTTAACAAGTTTGATTGCTTAACATGTTGGAAACACTTAATCATGTAAATATCAATTTCATTTAATATATATAATCATGGAAAAGTTCGGGTGACTACAAGTATCATCATCATCATTAACATAAGTAAAAAGTAAAGTAAGCTTTCAATCAAGAATGGAGATCGAAACAAAGGCTGACTTCGTTTAGCTGCTACGAACTCTATACAAATCGAAAAGATGCGTAGTCAGTGGCTATGGCTCCATATGTGAGTCCTCAAACCACTGACCAATTTTCAGAAGCAAACACGTCTTCATTTGACCGTAGCGACGGTTTAAGTGCAAGTAGGTCAGAAATTTCAGCACAATGTTATAACGGTGTAGTGACTTTCGGAAGGCTATAAATCCTAAACTGTAAATCGGATTAAGACTAGTCCTAAATGAAAAGTCATCTACTCGAACCGAAAAATCTGGAAATCAACTTTCCAGTAGCCCAGGTGTGACGATCCGGAAATTTCTGACCAAATTTAAATTTAATCTTTATAATTGTTCCGACACAATAAGCAAAGTCTATTAGACCGAGTCCCAAAATGTTTGAACTATTTTTCATGAATGCATTTGACCCTTGACATTTCTCGACGATTCACGAACCTTTAATCGTAAATAGAAATGTTTATATATATAAATAACTATACATGTAAATAATTATATTGTAAATTAAATAGATTAATAAACTATTAGGTGATTAGATATTATGAAAGAAAACTTAAACTTAATAACTAAAACATAATTAAAAATAAAGTCATTACAGTAATATTATTATTACTTTCATTATTACTAGTAATATAAATATCAATATCAGTATTATTAAAATTAAAGTTATTATTATTGTTATAATTCTAATTAAAAAGTTATGATTATTAAATTTAGAATTTAAATAGAAAATTATTATAAGGATGATTAAAGATACATTTTTAATTATTGTTATGTTTATTTATAAAAATTATCATTTTATTAGTACTAATATTATCATATTATTATTTATCATTTATTATTACTAGTTTCTTTATCAATAATATTATTATTACTAGTAATATTGTTATTTGTATTATTATTAGTATTAATATATTTTACTTGTTGATTTCTAAAATTAAGAATTATTAACAGATATAAACATAGTTATATATATATATATATACAAATACAATTATATGAATATAAATTACATAAATATGTATAATCTGTATGAAATCGTTAGCTGTACTTGTCAACTGTTTTTGATTTTGATTTTGGTCTCCAAATATCGTACCCAGAATCCAATCCAATGAGATGTTGTTAAATGTTGTTAACACATTGTTTATTATATCTAGTGAGATGTTAAATTATTACATTATCATGATATAATGATGTATTAATATATCTTAATATGATATATATATATATATATATATATATATATATATATATATATATATACAGTTAAATGTCGTAACAACGATAATCGTTACATATATGTCTCGTTTTGAAATCCTTAAGTTAGTAGTCTTGTTTTTACATACGTAGTTCATTGTTATTATACTTAATGATATGTTTACTTATCATTTAACATGTTTATATATTGTGTATCAATATCTTAAAATGATTCATATGTAATTAGTAAGACGTTGTTATAACGATAATCGTTATATATACCGTTTTCAAGTTTCTTAATTCAATATTATCATTTTTATGTATATAACTCATTGTTAAAATACTTAATGAGGTACATACTTATCATAATATCATGATAACTATATATATATATATATATATATATATATATATATATATATATATATATATATATATATATATATATATATATATATATATATCCATATGTATGTCATCATATAGTTTTTACAAGTTTTAACGTTCGTGAATCGCCGGTCAACTTGGGTGGTCAATTGTCTATATAAAACCTATTTCAATTAATCAAGACTTAACAAGTTTGATTGTTTAACATGTTGGAAACACTTAATCATGTACATATCAATTTCATTTAATATATATAAACATGGAAAAGTTCGGGTCACTACGACCCATCTGGTTACTTTTGTTTTCAGTATAGTTTCCAAACCCACACAACAACCCATCGACCTTCATAAATCTGCACGATCTATCACCATCACCACAACCGTGGGAAACTATTGCTGTAGCAGTCTACTTGTTTCAATTCAAAACACAATCAACACCATATTCAACCGCCACCATTATTTATTTTTCTCCCTTCTTCTCTATTCGTTGTTCAGCAGCACACTCAACTGCGATATCTTCCTGTTCTTGTAGACTTCACGCTATGAACACCCTAAAATAAAACGTTGCTGCTACTGGTAACTAGCTCTTATTCTGTCGGGCTTTATAACGATAGGGGATGAGTAGAATAGGTGCACTTTCTAAAAAGTTGTCAACTTGATTACAATTAAAATTATTATACAGCCTTTCTAAGTTGCAAGTGGAACCTAATGGGACTTTATGGCCGACTAGTGGATAACAGATCATGATGTTTAATTATTATTTTTATGAGGTAATTATGAAAAGCATAAGTTGATGATGTAAAGGATGATGTGTTTGTAGTTCCTGCTTCCATACAAATTCCTCACCCCCACCAAATCCATCGAGCTTTTTACTTAAACCATGTATTAGGCTTGGTGGATTTAATTACCTACACAAATTGGACTTTTAGAATCAGGTTCATTTCTTTTACAAGTGGGCTATTAGTTAGGATCAGGCCAAAGTAATGTTGGCTAGCGAACTGGAAACAACAGCACAAGCCAGTTGAATACAATTACTTATTCGCCAGTAATCTGTTTGCTATGATCATAATAAATATAAAATCGATGATGATAATATCGGATGATTTGATGATGATTTACGATCAAGATAATGAGAGTGATTCACGGAAATAATGATGGTATGAAGGGTAGATGATCTTGATGATCGAATGTTAAATGGGTAAGATGATAATGAATGATGTTGTTATTGATAATAAGCTCGATGATTGTTGATGATAAAGGAGACGGTTATGAGGCGATAATTAAGAAAATAGATGAAGTTGAATCACGAAATTTATGAATAAAGATGATGTTGTCACCTCCTGCTTCCTTTTTCAATTTCTAAATCCCATAGCATTGGGCCGTAAACTTAGTTAATAGGTCGAGTTACATTTTTGGGCCTACTTTATAAGAGGGTTTTGGGTTAAATAATGAGTTAAGGTTTAAGAGGATTTAACTCCTTAATAACTCAGAAAGGAAATAGCAGAGGGATGGCAAGGGGTACAATTGTTAAGCGGGAGGTCACGGGTTCGAGCCCAGGCTTGGGCGTTATATTTTTAGAAAAGCTTTGGAAGGTAGTCTTTAATATCATTATTATTATCAGTATAAATATTATTATTATCAATGTAAATATCATTATTAGAATTACTATTAGTATTATCATTTTTATTATTATTAAAAGAACCATTTTTTTATCTTTTTTTTATTTAAATTTTCATTTAAATCATTAGTACTATCTAAAGCATCTAGTTAAAATTATTTTTATTAAGATTTATATTATTATTATTATTATTATAACTATTATTATTAAAACTACCTTTTTATTTAAAAATTTCATTATCGTTATTGTTATTATATTATTATAACAAATAGATATTTTGAATATAAAAATGTACTTATACTAAAATTATATTAATATTATCTATAATTTTATAGTAAAAATATTAACATTTCTATTATGTATATACAAAATAAATACATATATAACATGATATAAAATATATTAGAATTTAGTACAAATTATATATGAACTACAACCCTAAATATATAAATAATATATACTAATAGATGAAATTATGTAAGTTCCATTATATGTGTTAATAAATATACGAATGATATAGGTTCGTGAATTCGATGCCAACCCTACACTTGTTCAATGTCGTCATATGTATTTTTACTACAAAATACAGTATGATGAGTTCATTTGATTCCCTTTTACTCTTTACATTTTTGGGACTGAGAATACATGCGCTACTTTTACAACTGCTTTATTAAATGCTTTTGAAATACATTGTGAACTGCGAATATATGAAATGCTTTTATAAATGTTTGACGAGATAGACACAAGCAAAACATTCCTCGAATGAATTATGTGGACGTGATAGTTGCCACCATTGAATTATGTGGACTTGATACTTGCCACAATTGATATGAATATTTTTCCCGTGATTATTATTGCTTGGTAACCTAATAATTAGGGAACATCACTAATTTTGAGAATTAGTGCACGCCTAATTGATGCGAATCCTAAAGGTAGCTACCGGGTTTAACTCCCCCACCCAGAATGTTCACTAGACGGAAGGGCTAGTGGGCGTGGTGTTTAGTACTTCGAAGTTTATATGATTATTATACAGACGAGATGTTCTGTTTTGGGGATATTATTATGTGCATTATATGTTAAGGTCGGTTACCAAGACAAGCTATGAAAGCAATGAAAAATGAATGTTATGTATCAAGAGAATGATTTTATACACAGGTTATGTTTATGTTCTTTTTGTGCACAAGATATGTGTATGGTTACTAAGATTTATGAAAGATGATTTCGTACACAAGAAAGGTGTACTGTATTTAAAAGATATCGCATGTACATTACAGGTGGGTATAGGATTCGGGCTCATTTGTACCATGCAGGATTTAAATCTTGTGGTCTATCAAAATGATGAATTTTTTTTGTTTTATGATAAACCTATGAACTCACCAACCTTTTGGTTGACACTTGAAAGCATGTTTATTGCCCTCTCAACAATGAACCTGAAGCACTTACCGACAAACCTATTTGAAACACCATTTTCAACCTCATTTCCAGGGTATCTCAGCACGATTATATTCTATCCACAATCCTAAACCTTATTCACCCATTTGTTCCGACCGACAATCATCCCAGAGTAATAGCAGAAGTCAACGAGCTTCGCGCCCGAGTTGTAGCCTTGGAAAATATGGTGAAAAACGTACCAACTTCAGCAACATCACCGGCACCAACAGTACTACCAACAACTCAAGTTTCAACATCACATTCCTCAACATCTCATTCTGTACCGCGAGTATAATCACCGTTCTACGTATTGTTCTACATCAATTATCTTCGTTCTTCATGGCGATTATGTAATCTCTACAGTCTTAGAGATTATTTCTTCTAGCTCAAACCAAAAAGCAAATGAGATTAATATCATATTAACTTATTAAATCCATGATTACATCTGAGGAAAATATATATGTAAGTATATTTTCATAAAGATTGTAATTAAAAATTCTTTTGTACAAACTGTTAATGGTGAAAATATTTTAACGGGTAGGTAATACCCGAGGAATATTTAGATTTCACATTAATAAGTTACACTGTACATTCTTCAAATCTGATTCAACATTCATTTACTATCCTACTTACATCTACAAAGATACGAATCTGTTCAACGCAGAATAACCATTTTCATTCAATTACATATTTGGATTTTGACCTATCAGAATCCAACAAGTGGCATAATGAAGAAAACATTGGACAAAATAAAATTTGTTAGAAACGAACAAATTAACTATGAAAAATTTTGTTAAGAATCCACGCTAACTGTCCCTAGCTAACTGATTACATTTTATTTATCGCAATTTATTATCGCAATTTTTATTCTCGCAATTTTATTTATCGTCATTTTACGCACTTTAAATATCGGGACACTTATACAAGGTTTTGACATATCATATCGACGCATCTATATATATTATTTGGAATAACCATAGACACTCAATATGCAGTAATGCGAGAGTTAGCTATACAGGGTTGATAGTCCTCCAAATGAACATATATTTAGGCACAATATCCTTCCAATATGTAAAGCTTTTAGTTGTAATTGTTCTATTTTTATGTAATATTCGTTTAAATAAATAAGTGCGAAGACAAAAGAAGAAAACGACGATTTGAAGACGCAAGTGACCAAAAAGCTCAAAAGTACAAAGTACAATCCAAGTGGTTCAATTTATTGATAAGAAACGTCTAAAAGTTACAAGAGTACGAGCCGCAAAACGCAAAGTACGAGATATTAAATAGTACGCAAGGACGTTTGAAAATCTAGAACCGGGACCAGAGTCAACTCTCAACGCGCGACGCAATGGAGCTAAAATTACAAGTCAACTATGCACATAAATATAATATAATATATAAATAATTCTTAAAATTATATATATATTATATTATATAATAAAATGTCGGTAAAACTAGAATATAAAGTGATTGGGCTGGATCTAGCTGGCCATGCGATCGCATGGCCAGGATGCCTAAAATCCATGCGATCGCATGGAGGGAAAATCCTGGCTAAGTCTATAAATCGAGCAGTTTTTGGACGAATTTTACACCTCTTTTTCATTTTCCTTTCTTTCTATAAACAATATAATATATATATTATTAATTATAATTTTAATTTTAATTTAAGTTAATAATAATAAGGTTATTGTAAGAATGTTTTACGGGTTTTAAGTCGAAATTCTATCCGGGTAACGCTACGCGATTAAATATCACTGTAAGCTATGTTCTTCCTTTTTAATTTAATGTCTCGTAACTAAGTTATTATTATGCTTATTTGAGCCAAAGTAATCGTGATGTTAGACTAAATATTAAGACGGGGTTATTAGATTTTGTACCATAATTAAGGTTTGGACAAAAGACCGACACTTGTGGACATTGGACTATTGACTATTAATAGATAGGGTGTATTGTCTAATTGAATGACAACTCATTGGAACCTGTCGAACCTATCTTCAAATTAGTTAATCTAATAATTATTAAAATGATTATGTATGTTCTATTTAGTGACATTTATGGGACATCTTTTACGATCATTTAATTAATTATTCGGGTTGGGTAATTGATTATTCATTCTGATCAAGTGGGTAAATTAATATTCATATCTCATTAAAACAGGGGTGGATTACATACAAGTATAATTGGTGTAATTGTTAACAAAGTAATAAAACCTTGGATTACACGCAGTCGATAACCTGGTGTAATTATTAAACAAAGTATTAAAACCTTGTTACAGTTCAAATCCCTAATTAGTTGGAATATTTGACTTCGGGAATAAGGTTAATTTGACGAGCATTTTATAATTATGACCGATGAACTATTATGGATAAAAACTAGATAGGTATCAAATAAACCAGGACAAAGGACAATTAACCCGGGTAACAATTAATCAAAATGTCAAATATCATGATTACGGAAGTTTAAATAAGCATAATACTTTTATTTCATATTTCATCGTACCTTTATTTACTGTCATTTTAATTACTGCAATTTACTTTATTGCAATTTAAATTCTGTCATTTATATTATCGTCATTTATCTTTACGTCTAAAAATATAAAATCGACAAACCGGTCATTAAACGGTAAAACCCCTCTTTTATAATAATAATACTACCTATATATAATTATATATATTTATATAAATATAGTTGTATAAAACTATAGTACGTTTTCGACTAGCTCCCTGTGGAACGAACCGAACTTACTAAAAACTACATTACTCTACAATTAGGTACACTGCCTATAGTGTTGTAGCAACGTTTAGGTATATCCACTCTATAAATAAATAAATAACTTGTGTAAAATTGTATCGTATTTAATATTATTTTGTAGTAAAATATAATACTATTTCGTATACACCGCTGCACACATCAAGGGTTGAGGTTGATTCTATAATAATATATATACTTTGAGTTGTGATCGAGTCTGAGACATGTACACGGGTCACGATACGTATTAATTAATTTGAGTATTATATATTAAACTATATATGAATTATTGGACTGTTAACTGTGGACTATCGACTGTGGACTAATGACATTGGACAATTAAAATGAATTAAAATATTGATTATAACATATGAAACTAAACATCTCTTCAAGTTTGCCACTTGATTTCATCTTAAACCTCATTTGTATCTTAAAGATTACAATCTGCGTTCAAATCTTTCATGGTTATTGAAAATACCTCAAACGAGAGAATGTACCAACCACACTTCATCTACGGAAGAAAAGATTGATGCATACAGTTATGCACCTGAAAAACACTCGGAACCTGAGTAAACGTTTAACACTCATCTGTGCTAGATCCGTTGGCATTATTATTACCGAAAATAACATTGTAATCATTTCTTCAAATTAGCCAATTTTTGTCACAGCTCCAGCAAGTCAACTTCTATTTTTCGTTCGAAACAACCTTATTATAACTTGATATATATGCGTTCTCTTTTATTGTTACCGGGGAACCTTTTATATTCCATCATATTACCAGCAGACGTATCAGTAACCTCGTCGCTCCATGGCTTAAATCTCTCTGATAAATCACTATAATTATTCATTGAAACCCTATCATATACTTATCTGCATCTTGTAACGAGAACTACCATACCAATTACCAGGAATCAGCAATCAGTACTTTGAAAACTCACAGCATGTCTACATCAACAGTTATATGTATAACATTTATCTCTTAGAATTATGATCTTCCATTCTGAAATTCTGAAAAGCACTCAGTTTACAAATCAATACTCTGAATGTTGAAAAAGATGAATGAAGCAGCAGAAGCTGTAGAAAACCGTAAACGACCTTAACCGTCAGAAGTTTAATGATAAAGAATAGTATGTTGGCAAAGCTCAGAAAAGTTGGAACTGCAAAAACGGATTGAGCAAACCATGAAGGAGGCTGTGGACAAATCACAAGGGCTAAATTTGTACATAAAGAATCCAGGTAATTTTGGATCCGATGAAACCTTCAACGAATATTTTGCTCCGTACTCATGTTAAAATCTTGCGAAAAATCTTTCTTCATCAACCATCGAACTTAGAAATTCCAAAATATCATCATAAATATCTTCGATATTTCTGAAGATATTTTTATAAATATTCTCGTCCAAAATTATTTATCTCTTCGTACTATCTATATTACATCATAAAGGAAACTACTTTAGTTTCTAAATTTCTTTAAAATTCGAGTTTGAATTATGATTGATTTTGAAGTAGTGTTGGAAATTGATGCATGAGTTAGTATAATATAATGACACTTGATCAACGTGATTATATTACAGTAAGTCATGCTGAGTTTATAATGGAACGTGATGATTCACAGACCGAAACGTCATCATGTGCCATGTTACACGACTCTTACATTCAATCTACTCTCCAAACATATCAAGAACGTATCTTCCTAATTGTTCTATCTTTTCTCGTGACTTTTGAAAATTTGAAAAGATAGACCGATCAATCGAGACATATTATCGCATTTAATCAAAGAAAATTTTAATTTCTTTAATTATCGAAGAATCAAATCTTATTATGAAGATTTTCTCTAAATCCCTTGAATTCCGAAAATTCCCCATGACTACGTCTAAAGTTAAATCTCTATCTCAATCTTTTGTGATAACTTCACTCGTATGCTTCGCATAAATGAATTATTTTATCCATATTACTCACTGGTGATAAAAAAAAATTCTAATTTTTAGCTCATAATCCTCATGAAAACATTCTTATTGTTATCCATGACAACCTCGATCAAATTTCGGGGACGAAATTTCTTTAATGGGTAGGTACTGTGATGACAAGGAAATTTCCGACCAAATTTAAATTTAATCTTTATAATTGTTCTGACACAATAAGCAAAGTCTATTAGACCGAGTCCCAAAATGTTTGAACTATTTTTCATGAATGCATTTGACCCTTGACATTTCTCAACGATTCACGAACCTTTAATCGTAAATAGAAATGTTTATATATATAAATAACTATACATGTAAATAATTATATTGTAAATTAAATAGATTAATAAACTATTAGGTGATTAGATATTATGAAAGAAAACTTAAACTTAATAACTAAAACATAATTAAAAATAAAGTCATTACAGTAATATTATTATTACTTTCATTATTACTAGTAATATAAATATCAATATCAGTATTATTAAAATTAAAGTTATTATTATTGTTATAATTCTAATTAAAAAGTTATGATTATTAAATTTAGGATTTAAATAGAAAATTATTATAAGGATGATTAAAGATACAATTTTAATTATTGTTATGATTATTTAGAAAAATTATCATTTTATTAGTATTAATATTATCATATTATTATTTATCATTTATTATTACTAGTTTATTTATCAATAATATTATTATTACTAGTAATATTGTTATTTGTATTATTATTAGTATTAATATATTTTTACTTGTTGATTTCCAAAATTAAGAATTATAAACAGATATAAACATATATATATATATATATATATATATATATATATATATATATATATATATATATATATATAAATACATATATATATATAAATATAAATACAATTATATGAATATAAATTACATAAATATGTATAATCTGTAAGAAATCGTTAGCTGTACTTGTCAACTATTTTTGATTTTGATTTTGGTCTCCAAATATCGTACCCAGAATCCAATCCAAACAGATGCAAACAAAATCTGTTAACCATTCCTTTCTTTATTTTTATTTTTGTTTTTCTGATTATTCGATTAATATTATTGTCGATCAATCCCTGGCTATTAAACAAGTGAAGACTCTGTGTTTTTAAAGGAAACTTATTCCACTTTACATTCTCAATATCAACTACAACAATCACCATACACCACCTTTTCTTCTCCCTCTCTATAGCACTCTCTCTCATAAATTTGAATCACTATCACTTGCAAACCGTAAAACACCACCACCCTACAAGCATCACTCTTTTGTATAAATTTTTAGTTTGTTCGAGAACCATGACCACGACCCATCTGGTTACTTTTTTTTCGTATAGTTTCCAAACCCATACAACAACCCGTCGACCTTCATAAATCTGCATGATCTATCACCATCACCACAACCGTGGGAAACTACTGCTGTAGCAGTCTACTTGTTTCAATTCAAAACACAATCAACACCATATTCAACCGCCACCATTATTTATTTTTCTCCCTTATTCTCTATTCGTTGTTCAGCAGCACACTCAACTACGATATCTTCCTGTTCTTGTAGACTTCACGCCATGAACACCCTAAAATAAAATGTTGCTGCTACTAGTAGCTAGCTCTTATTCTGTCAGGCTTTATAATGATAGGGGATGAGTAGAATAGGTGCACTTTCTAAAAAGTTGTCAACTTGAATACAATTAAAATTATTATACAGCCTTTCTAAGTTGCAAGTGGAACCTAATGGGACTTTATGGCCGACTAGTGGATAACAGATCATGATGCTTAATTATTATTTTTTATGAGGTAATTATGAAAAGCATAAGTTAATGATGTAAAGGATGATGTGTTTGTAGTTCCTGCTTCCATACGAATTCCTCACCCCCACCAAATCCATCGAGCTTTTTACTTAAACCATGTATTGGGCTTGGTGGATTTAATTACCTACATAAATTGGACTTTTAGAATTAGGATCATTTCTTTTACAAGTAGGCTATTAGTTAGGATCAGGCCAAAGTAATGTTGGCTAGCGAACTGGAAACAACAGCGCAAGCCAGTTGAATACAATTACTTATTCACCAGTAATCTGTTTGTTATGATCATAATAAATATAAAATCGATGATGATAATATCAGATGATTTGATGATGATTTACGATCAAGATAATGAGAGTGATTCACGAAAATAATGATGGTATGAAGGGTAGATGATCTTGATGATCAAATGTTAAATGGGTAAGATGATGATGAATGATGTTGTTATTGATAATAAGCTCGATGATTGTTGATGATAAAGGAGACGGTTATGAGGCGATAATTGAGAAAAGAGATGAAGTTGAATCACGAAATTTATGAATAAAGATGATGTTGTCGACTCCTGCTTCCTGTTTCGATTTCTAAATCCCATAGCATTGGGCAGTAAACTTAGTTAATAGGTCGAGTTACATTTTTGGGCTTATTTTATAAGAGGGTTTTGGGTTAAATAATGAGTTAAGGTTTAAGAGGATTTAAACTCCTTAATAACTCAGAAAGGAAATAGCAGAGGGATGACAAGGGGTACAATTGTTAAGCGGGAGGTCACGGGTTCGAGCCCAGGCTTGGGCGTTATATTTTTAGAAAAGCTTTGGAAGGTAGTCTTTAATATCATTATTATTATCAGTATAAATATTACTATTATCAATGAAAATATCATTATTAGAATTATTATTTGTATTATCATTTTTATTATTATTATTAAAAGAACCATTTTTTATTTATTTATTTATTTAAATTTTCATTTAAATCATTAGTACTATCTAAAGCATCAGTTAAAATTATTTTTATTAAGATTTATATTATTATTATTATAACTATTATTATTAAAACTACCTTTTTATTTAAAAATTTCATTATCGTTATTGTTATTATATTATTATAACAAATAAATATTTTGTATATAAAAATGTACTTATACTAAAATTATATTAATATTATCTATAATTTTATAGTAAAAATATTAACATTTCTATTATGTATATACAAAATAAATACATATATAACATGATATAAAATATATTAGAATTTAGTACAAATTATATATGAACTACAACCCTAAATATATAAATAATATATATTAATAGATGAAATTATGTAAGTTCCATTATATGTGTTAATAAATATACGAATGATATAGGTTCGTGAATCCAGTGCCAACCCTACACTTGTTCAATGTCGTCATATGTATTTTTACTACAAAATACAGTATGGTGAGTTCATTTGATTCCCTTTTACTCTTTACATTTTTGGGACTGGGCGCTACTTTTACAACTACTTTATTAAATGCTTTTGAAATACATTGTGAACTACGAATATATGAAATGCTTTTATAAATGTTTGACGAGATAGACACAAGCAAAAAATTCCTCGAATGAATTATGTGGACGTGATAATTGCCACCATTGAATTATGTGGACGTGATAATTGCCACAATTGATATGAATATTTTTCCCCTGATTATTATTGCTTGATAACCTAAGAATTAGGGAACATCACTAATTTTGAGAATTAGTGCACGCCTAATTGACGCGAATCCTAAAGGTAGCTACCGGGTTTAACACCCCCCCCACCCAGAATGTTCACTAGACGGAAGGGCTAGCGGGCGTGGTGTTTAGTACTTCGAAGTTTATATGATTATTATACAGACGAGATGTTCTGTTTTGGGGATATTATTATGTGCATTATATGTTAAGGTCGGTTACCAAGCCAAGCTATGAAAGCAATGAAAAGTGAATGTTATGTATCGAGAGAATGATTTTATACACAGGTTATGTGTATGTTATTTTTGTGCACAAGATATGTGTACGGTTACTAAGATTAATGAAAGATGATTTCGTACACGAGAAAGGTGTACTGTATTTAAAAGATATCATATGTACATTACAGGTGGGTATAGGATTCGGGCTCATTTGTACCATGCAGGATTTAAATCTTGTGGTCTATCAAAATGATGAATTTTTTTTGTTTTATGATAAACCTATGAACTCACCAACCTTTTGGTTGACACTTGAAAGCATTTCATTCTCAGGTATGAAAGAAATCTTACACTGTGCATTTGCTCATATTAGAGATATTACTTGGAGTCATTCATGACATATTTCAAAAGACGTTGCATTCGAGTCGTCGAGTTCATCAAGGTTATTATTAAGTCAATTATAGTTGGAGGTATTATGAAATAGTATGCTTGCCGTCAACTTTCGATGTAAAGAAAGTTTGTCTTTTAAAAACGAATGCAATGTTTGTAAAATGTATCATATAGAGGTCAATTACCTCGCGATGAAATCAACTATTGTGAATTATTTATATTGTATATGAACGGGGTATTTCACCAGGTGACTGATCAGATCTCAAAAACAGTAAGCAAAGTGCTCCGGTGGGTTCTTGGTGCTTGATGTTCATCACGGTTCTCGTCCTTGATGCTTGTAGCTTCAAGTGTACTACTCGTTGATGTGTTTGAATCATCTTTACCAAGTTTTGACCATCATGACACTAGTGTATGTCTAAGATATGTAGCACAACTCATTTAAGGGTTGTAAGAAGGTTGATGAACCAAAGTTACATCAAGATCTTAGATCTGACACGTACATGAGTTCTAATAGTAATATTAAGCTATAAACTTAAATGTAAACTAAATAAACAAGATCTTAAGTTGTAGAACTTAGATCTTAGTTAGATCTTGAAGATCCTAGACTAGAAAGTCTAGATCTAGTGTTCTTAAGTTAAACCCTAAGTTATGGAACTTGGATCATTACTTTAATAAAACCATAAGTTATGAAACTTAGATATTAATCTTGTAGAATGTATATATAAGCTTATAAGCTTTTGTTTTAGACAAAATTTAAAGACCATAAGCTATAGAAACTTAGATCCAACATAAGTGTATGAAGTTATAAGTAGAAAGTTAAACTTCCATGTTCTTGAACTTACAAAGTTTAAACTTTAGTTTCAAGGAAAATGAGATCAAGTTTAACTAGTAATACTTGACCAATATTATACAATCACAAATTTAAAACAAAAAAAATAAAGGAATAAAATAAAGTTACAAGTAATAAGTTCATGTTTGTTTCATACTTAAGAAGATTCAAGCCAAAGCTTGGATCTTAAGAAAATAAACCTTAAGTTTACAAAACATGAACACAAGTAAGATCTTAAAGCTTATGAGCTTTAGATCTTTATAATACTTCAAGTGTAGAACCATAAGCTAACAAGCTTAGATTCTTGTTCTTGACTTCTCATCAAACAAAGGATGAAAGAAGCAAGATTACATGAAGAAACAAGCTAGAAAGCTTGATCTTTAACAATAAACAACAAACTAGTAATTTGATGATGATACTAGTCGACTTTAAAGGAAGAAAGAAGAAGAAAAATAAAGTTTTTCACTTACAATTTAGAGAGAAAGTTGAGAAAAATAAAGTGTAAGTATGTTGTGTGTGTGAAATGAAGTAGAAACTAGCAAATAAGTAGCACAAAAAAAGAAAATGGAGCTCACTCCTCCCTTGCTAGAACCGTCGGCCTTGATGGCCAAAAGGGGAAGTCAAAACTCATCTTTCAAGTGTGGGAGGATGGTGAATGCTAGGAAGAGTAATAAGTTAAATGCATGGAAAGTTGGTGCTTTCATGCTTGAGACATCTTTTTCTCCAACACTTAGCTTAATTAATCTTGTTTAACCTTAAAGAACTATTAGCATAATAGTGGGCTTACTAGTTAATCCATTAAGAAAAGTAGGGTGGGCTTCCAAGTCCAATAATATAAGCCCAAGTATAAGTAAGCAACAAATTAGTAAAAAAGCCCAAGTAATTAACTACTTACATTAGTTAATTAGAAATAATTAATAACAATTAATTATGAACGTAAATAATATTGAAATATTATTCGTGAAAAGCACGTGTCGAAAAGACGAGTCGTGACATGGAAAGTCAAATACGGTAACAAGTAAAATGTATAAGAATACATTTATTAGCACGCTAGTATTAATAATAAATATTAATAATATAAGTTGGAAAATCCATGGTCGTTACATTATATCCCCCACATTAGCAGTAAACTTACCAGCAACTTCATTACTCATTGGCTTAAGTCTCTCCGAAAAACCATTATAATTGTTCATTAAAATCATATCATAAACTCACATGTATCTTGTAACAAGAATTGTCATACCAATTATCGGAAATCAACAATCACTATTTCGAATCTTGCAGCGTTTCTACATCAACAGTTATATGTATACATATAACATTTATCTCTTAGAATTACGACCTTCTATTCTGAAATTCTGAAAAGCACTCAGTCTACAAATCAATACTCTGAATGTTGAAAAAGCTGCATGAAGCAGCAGAAACTGTAGACAACCGTAAACGACCTTAACCGTCAGAAATTTGATGATAAAGAATAGTATGTTGGCAAATCTCAGAAATGTTGGAACTGGAAAACGGATTGAGCAAACTATGAAGGAGGCTGTGGACAAATCTCAAAGACTAAACCTGCCCTCAAAGAATCCAAATGATTCAGTATATGCTGAAGTCATTAACGAATACCTTACTCCTGACTCTAAATCTTTACGGAAAAGCAAAAGATGCCACCGAAACTCGAAGATCCTGGTAGTTTCATTATTCCGTGTCTGATGGGAGATTCAGTAATGTACGATGCATTAGCTGACTTAGGCACAAGTATCAATCTTATGCCACACTCCTTGTACTTAAAACTAAACCTAGGAGATCTAAAACTAACTAGGATGTGTATACGCCTAGCAGATAGAACTTTTAACTATCCTATTGGTATTGCCGAAAACCTACCAGTTAAAGTCAATCATTTAATCTTTCCTGCCGACTTCGTTGTCCTTGAAATGGAAGAAGATAGCAAGGTTCCCCTAATTCTAGGGTGACCATTTCTAAATACCGATGACGCAATTGTGCGTGTTAAAGACAAAAAGCTTAGTCTAGGTGTAGGGGAAGATAGAGTTACCTTAAACAAAGATAAAGCTATGAAACAACCTATCTCCTCCGATGACGAATGTTATAAGGTAGACATTGTTGATTGTTGTGTTGAAAAAGAATTGCAAGAATTACTAAATATAGACACCTCAAACTTCACCCCAATGAATGAAAGTGATGAATTCGATGTAGAGCTTGAACTTGACGAATTGTTGAAAGTAGTCATCGATGAAGATTGCTGTGAGGAAGAAATTCTCAAGGAAGATGAACCCTTTGAAGAAATTACCGATGGTAACAGGTTCCGAATAAAATCTTCCTTGGAAGAACCACCAACCTTGGAACTTAAAGAACTCCTGGAACATTTGGAGTATGCTTATCTCCAAGGTACGTCACAATTACCTGTTATAATCTCATCAAAACTCTCCGATAACGAAAAGAGTAGGTTAATGTCCGTTCTAAAAACTCACAAGAAAGCAATTGCTTGGAAAACAACCGATATTCCAGGGATTAACCCCGCTTATTGTACTCATAAGATTCTAATGGAAGAAGATTTTAAACCCGTGGTACAAAGACAACGAAGGTTTAACCCTAACATGAAAGAAGTTGTCAAAAAGGAGGTTATCAAGTTACTTGATGCCGGGCTAATATACCATATATCCAATAGCCCATGGGTTTGTCCTGTTCAAGTAGTACCTAAGAAAGGGGGTACAACTGTTATTCTTAATGATAAAAATGAACTCGTTCCTACAAGAACAGTCACTGGTTGGAGAGTCTGTATAGACTACCGTCGTTTAAACGACGCCACAAGGAAAGATCATTTCCCACTTCCTTATATTGACCAAATGCTAGAACGTTTAGCGGAAAAAGAGTACTATTGTTTCCTTGATGGATTCTCCGATTATTTTCAAATTCCCATTGATCCAAAAGACCAAGACAAGACAACTTTTACTTGTCCATTTGGTACATTCGCATACCGACGAATGCCGTTCGGATTATGCAACGCGCCAGGCACCTTTCAAAGGTGTATGATGGCAATATTTTACGACATGATAGAAGGAAGTATGGAAGTCTTTATGGACAATTTCTCTGTTTTTGGAGACTCCTTCGATTCATGCCTTTCAAACCTCGAGCGAATGTTAATTCGTTGTGAGGAATCAAATCTTGTTTTAAATTGGGAAAAATGCCACTTCATGGTGAAGGAAGGCATTGTTTTAGGACACAAGATTTCTCGAGATAGAATGGAAGTAGACAAAGCTAAGATCGATGTAATCTCAAAGCTTCCTCCTCCAACTAACGTTAAAGGAATTCGTAGTTTCTTAGTTCATGCGGGATTCTATCGACGATTCATAAAGGATTTTTCCAAAATCGCTAGACCCATGACTAAACTTCTCGAGAAAGATAGTACATTCGATTTCAATAACGAATGCTTACAAGCTTTCTCCATTCTAAAAGATAAACTTACGAATGCACCCATTATGGTATCACCCGACTGGTCCAAACCTTTCGAGCTAATGTGTGATGCTAGTGATTTCGCGATGGGAGCTGTTTTAGGTCAACGTCAAGATAACAAATTTCAACCAATCTACTACGCAAGTAAAACACTTACAGGAGCTCAGTTGAATTACACAACTACTGAGAAGGAGCTTCTTGCAGTAGTTTTTTCTTTCGATAAGTTTAGATCTTACTTAGTGTTATCTAAAACAATTGTTTATACCGATCATTCAGCCCTAAAGTACTTATTCAAAAAGTAAGATACTAAACCTAGACTAATTCATTGGATTCTTCTCCTACAAGAATTTGACATTGAAATTAAGGATAAAAAAGGAGCTGAAAATCTCGCTGCAGATCACTTATCCCGTCTTTAAAATCCTAACTTAGAAACACTCGACGAATCTGTTATTCACGATACTTTTCTGGATGAGTTCCTTATGAGAATTGAAACAGAAGAAGAAATTCCATGGTTTGCGGGCTATGCTAATTATCTAGCCGCAGGAATTCTTGTTAAAAATCAAACTTTTCAGCAAAAGAAGAAATTCTTTGCTGATCTGAAGTTTTACTTATGGGAAAGCCCTAACCTCTTTCGTATAGGGGCTGACCAAGTTATTCGTCGATGTGTATACGGCAAAGAAGCGTAACAAATTCTAGAGCACTGTCATGAAGGACCGGCTGGTGGACATTTCGGACCAAGCTATACAGCCAAAAAGGTTTTTGACTCAGGTTTTTACTGGCCTACAATTTTTAAAGATGCACACAATATGGTAAAAACTTGTGATGCTTGTCAAAGATCTGGAAATATATCCAAGAGAGACGAAATGCCACAACAAAGTATCCTAGTATGCGAAGTATTCGACATTTGGGGTATTGACTTCATGGGTCCATTCCCCACTTCTAACAAATGCAAATACATTCTCGTGGCAGTCGATTACGTTTCTAAATGGGCTGAAGCAAAAGCCCTACCCACTAAGGATGCTCGAGTTGTTGTCAGCTTTCTTAAAAATCTTTTCTCTCGTTTTGGGATTCCAAAAGCATTAATCAGTGATCGTGGAACTCATTTTACAAATCAACTACTCGAGAAAGTGCTTAAAAAGTATGGAGTTAATCATCGTTTTTCAACTTCTTACCACCATCAAACGAGTGGCCAAGTTGAAAACACAAACAGAGGTCTTAAACGAATTTTAGAAAGAACGGTTAAAAATAATCCAAAAATCTGGCATCAAAAGCTAGATGATGCGCTTTGGGCATTTAGAACCGCATTTAAAACACCCATTGGTACTACACCTTTCCGATTAATTTATGGTAAGGCGTGTCATCTACCTATCGAAGTTGAACACAAGGCATACTGAGCTCTGAGAGAATGTAATACCGACCTTGTGAAAGCCGGAGAAAACCGATTCTTGCAACTGAATGAATTAGATGAATTAAGACTACAAGCGTATGAAAACTCTAAAACATACAAGGAGAAAACTAAAAGATGGCACGATGCACGGTTAAAAGAAAAGAAAGAATTTGAACAAGGGGATAAAGTATTAGTATTCCAATCACGTTTTAAGTTTTCACCTTGGAAACTTAGATCCCGGTGGACTGGGCCATATATAATAAAACAAGTTTTTCCATCTGGATATGCAGAATTATATAGCAAAGACGGTGGAACTTTCAAAGTGAACGGTCATCGACTCAAATTATACTTTGAAGGAATCAATACTACGGAAAGAGACGAGATCACCTTCTACCCTAAGGACAAGTAAATTCAGGGTAACTTTAAGGTTTTTCAACTCCATTCTCGAACTTTATTTTCATCTTTAAGAGTGGGGTTTGTTCGGTCTTTCCCTAGCAGACACTAAAGAACTAGTCATCTCCCTCCATTCTACCTTTTTATTTCTTCTTTTCGTTTTTATTTATTGTTTATTTTCAAGATGCGCAATCAATATGTCTACAACCACTTCTTTTTGATGTGCGATAAAATTTTACCGAGAGATGTGGTATTAGATATAAAGAGAAGATGCGATCAGGCGAGTAAAGAAAAAAGGCAAGAACTTAACGAGAAAAATTATGCCGAAGGCAAATCAAAATCAGCTAAGAAACGACGAGCGCGTCATTTGGGCAAGTGTGTAAAATGTGGAAAACCAACTCATTACGGAAAGTTCCCAAAGAACCAGACGGACTCTAATTACGAGTACGTAACCTTGTGCTGAGAAGGGCCTTTTAAATGTTCAGAGGAAAACCTCTTAAACCAATGAGGTTACGCCTACGAAGCGATGGGGAGCGAAATGGTATGGCTCCACTATGAGGCAAGTCGACGCGGTTTCACAATCTAATTCTTTTTCTCGCCAATTGTGTGTTTGTGCATTTTTGTGTGTTTGTTAATTTTTGTGAGTTTATGTTTTGGTGTGTTTAGTTTGTATTTGTTTGTTGTGTTTTTATTAAAAAGGGTCTACCATTTAAAATTGATAAACCTTGAGTTCAACCTGTTTTCATTTAAAACGATAATGTTAAGTGTAACAACTGAATTGTCGTTCTTTAAATTGCACGAAATTTATTGTTGGATTCATAATATATCTTTTAAATGGTAAACCACCAAAAATAAAAGAAAAATTAAAACTACTAAAAATATACTTTTTTATCAATAACCGTAAAGATATATAGCTTGTAAACTTTTGTCGTGGGTAATGATAGGTGTAACAACCGAGATTATCTCTACCTAGTTGATAGGAAATAAATTTTAAGTTTGAAAATTAGTTGGTTTGAAAGTATATAAAAAAAATAGAGTGTATTTTAAATTCATTTAATTTTTATTTTTCATGTACTTGTTTTTAATTTTAAAATATTAATTTTCTTTTAATTTAAAAATTTAAAAAGAAAAAAAAAATAGAGTGTTTTGTTTTTAAGTTGTTTTTAAAAAATATTAAAACTTTAACTTTTAAAGAATTAAATTTTATAAGTTGAATTTAAAAATTTATAAACGGATAAAGACTAGGTATAACAATCGAAATTTCCGTAACAACAAATATAAATTTATAAAAGATATTTTAAAATTTTAATTACTTATAAAGTTGAAAAATAAAAATAAAAATTAAGAGTGTGAAGAACAAGGCTGCTGGTCGACTGATATCCTCTCTGGTTTTACACTCTACGCGTTTCGCATAGTACTATGCGTTTCGCGTATCGTTCGATTGTACACGTTCCGTGTGGATAGCCACACGTTTCGCGTAAGCTTTAGGACCCAAATCATAATGGTTTATTTAAAAAATTAAGAGTGTGAAGAACAAGGCTGCTGGTCAACTTTTTATTGCTGTGCACGAAGGAGAAACCCAAAAACCCCAAAATTCTCACCCAAAATTTAAATAAACACTATCAATCTTCCCCAATTCTTCCATCTATCAACATGCTGAGATTGGTAAGGGTCCTAAACCCATTTTACCACTTGTTCTTCAAATTTTTCATTATTTATTTGTTTAGCTTTAATCCGAATTTAGAGCTTGTTATTGTTAAATTTTGCTTGATTATTGCTATGGCTATGTTGGTAGTATGTTATTAAACCCAATTAGCATGAAAATTTGATGTTTAATTGATTATTGAAAAGTTAGGGTTTGTAGAAATTGGGGAAATTGGGGAATTGCTATTGAAGTGTGTTATTTTGGGTCCAATTAGATGTTTTTAAAAGTTTTGATAGCAGTAGAACCTTTGAATATAAGTTTGATTATTTAATTTTGTGATTTTTATTTTCGTCTATATTTCAAAATTTTTGCAATTGTCATGAATCAAGTATGGATTGTAATGATGATTAGGAGCTGGAATATAGGCAATGTGATTGAATTGGATTATATATTCTTAGCTAATTGTGTGTTCCACTTGTGAATTAAACTTTGTTTTAGAAACTTGATTTATGATTATGAATTTTTGATTTATTTTTGTTTGTTTTAATTTTTAGAAGTAAACTGTTATTGAAATATTGATTCCTGTGGTGTTGAAACAAGCTTGTATGTCAAGGATGAATTCTTTGCTAACATTAACATACCCAATTGGGACGATTCTCTTGTTTTAAAATATTATGCAGAGATTATTTAGAAGGAGAGCTGTAAACCAACAGCAAGGGGAAGAACAAGTAACACCGAAAATAGAACAACAACTTCAGAACCTGCACCCGAACCTAAGATTTCCTTATGATTTACCTAACCGATTACAAAAGGTTAAGGACTTACTTTCTCTGGTCAATAGAAACATCTCTCCAGTATACGTTGTGGATTGGGCTCCTTTAGGACACCCAGTCAACTTAGATGAACAAATAAGGGGAATTTTAAACCAAAGTTTCACAAACGAATTTGGAATGACTTTGGTTTTTAATGATTTTGAGAGGTTGTTTAATTTAAATAGCCCTGTATATAGAGAATGGTGTTTAGAGTTCTATTCTACCGTTAGAATGAGTTTACACCCAGAAACTATCAATGACCCTAATTTTCTACAATTTCGACTGGGTTGGGTAGATAGAAGTATGTCCCTAAGCAACGTGACTGACGCATTAGGGATTTACACCGTTGAGGAGATGTTGGCTCCTGGTTTTAGGGAGTATATTTTTACAGGGGCTAGATATACAGGAAATTATGATTCTTCGAGAGTCTGGAAATCTTTTACTCGAAGGAATACATATGAGCCAGGCCAAGAATCATGCCTAAAGATCACTGATGTTCGCTTTAGAATAATTCATAAATTTATAGCGAACACAATAAACCAAAGGTCATTTAGTAATACAGATAAAATTAATTATATCGACCTTTGGTATTTAGATGCGATTAGAGATAGGGATACATTTGTTAGTATACCCTATGGAGTTGCTTACTTTTTGGCCATTGTTGGTAAAGGTGCTAGAGGGACAAGTGACATGTCGGGGGGTCACTACATCACGTGTCTAAGAAACTGGTTCGAACTCGACCCAAGTGAATCAGAACCTCCAATCCAACCAGTAGATCAAGCTGTTAAAACTTTAGGATTGGATGTGTATAAGACGGCAAAGGCTATACACGTGAGGGGCGGGGTAATTAGTTTAAGACGACAAGAAGTTGTTGCTTCCGCTCCTATGGAGGAGGATGAGGAACCTACGAGGGAAACTAGGAGGAGACGAAGACAGCCAGATCAGGCTAGTTCGTTTAGTGCAGGTATTTCTGATTTCGATATGCTACAAAATTCGTTTGATTCATTGAGTTTAGACGTAAGAAACTCATATGAAACATGGGGACAGAGATCAGAAAACCAATACACTAGTTTGTCTCGACAGTAAGGGGATGTAAGGGCAACCCAATTAGATCAGGGAAATATTCTAGAAAACATCCGCTACGATCAGAGGGGCCAGGGAGCACAGTTAGAGTGGGCGCATCATCAGGCATATTTATACGCAGCTAACCCACAGACTTACACACCCTCAGCCTTTCCTTCGTACCCCCAATGACAAGCACACGGTGACCCCCTACCTCCACCTTATGACCCCAACGCTGCCGTAGCCGCAACTCAGGAAGCCTATAGGCGTTTTTACGAGGAACAACGCCAAAATGAACAGCGACAGCAAGAGCAACGGGAACAGGAACAGGAAGATCAGGGAGGCCCTGCGTGGTCATTTTTCTAGTTTTCTTTTTAGTTTTAGAACAATTTATTTTGTATTTGTTTTTGTAAAATAATTTTTATGGTGTGTTAATTTACTTTTACTTTTATATATTTTATACAAAAACTTTTAGTGTGGGGTAAACTTTTTGTACTACTAAAGTACAACCCCATCTCATTTGTGATTGACATATTTGTTGACAGGTACTTACGATGATGAGATTCGACATAGCGAAACACGAAAGCATTATTGTGATAAAAAGGATTGGCTATGTTCGTACAATAAGCATTTTACAATCTCCAATTGCTTAATAAAGGAAGTTCTAAATACTTTACACTTTTTGTCCTCTCAAATTTATACATTTTAATCAGATTTTATGTAATGAGAGCATTACATAATCTTAAGTGTGGGGTGGGAGTATATAAATTCTCGAGAACTTATAATTTAGTGGTTTTTATGAAAATTTTTACAATTTTTAAACAAATATAACTAATCAATTTTTAAGATAATTACGAGCAATTAAAGATTAGGTGTCAAAAACCGAAATTATTGTCTCCATACATTAAAAATACATAAGTTTATTTGATTAAAATATTTAAAAGAAAACCAAGTATAAAGGAATTTATAAACCCATATGTTTGGAACCATTTATCACATGTTTCTATGAAGTTTATTGCAGATATCATTGCTTTGGAATGTATAAACCTGAATATCCCATTAAGGAAGTAAAGTCTTCCAAAATGACACACTTGCTAACCTATGTTAGAAGATGTAGTCCAGAACAGCTGTAGGTTGACGAAAAATCTTGAAAAGTCATCTCTATCATCGGCTAGAAATCAACCTCACCTCAGCATCAAACAGGGTTTTTGGTGGTCAGACTTATCCTAACCATGAGATGGATCTGTCTCGTACCATGGGGGGGCACATTGCAAATTAGCTTTTAAGACTAATGAATCTAATCCCCAGATGGATGATCTCCGTAAAGATCAACCGCATCTATGTTTGATCGCGTTCAACATACATATGCCATAACAAATTGAGGTGTGCAAACTCATGGTTCACCGATGATATTTGGACACGATATAATTTTATTCTAAAACTTATGCTATTTTATGAATTATATTGTGTAAAACCATTTTTAGGACATTCGGTTTCAAGTTCCATGATACTTCAATTATGGGGGCGGATAGCTTGCTAATATCCGACTGAGACTACGGTTTTCAGTTACCCTCAACCGGAATTTGAGGTTAAAACCGTAAAACGTTTCTAGTGTAAAAACTAGCATGCCATTTTATAAAATCTTAAAACGTTTTCACAAGGTCCAATTTTCCCTAAGGATCCAAATTTTTAAACCTTAATCACGAGTTTCTACGTTGTTTCTGTTGTCAGAATTTCATTTCGTGTGGTGTGCGTGTGATCCAATAAATATTGTGTAGTGTTTCCAAATTATTCCATATAGCGTGTGTTTTTATTTCGTGTAGCGTGTGTTGTGTGATTTAATGTTCGATATGGAAAAATATGTAATGTTTCTATTCTATTTAGAAGATGTAATTGCTTGAGGACAAGTAACGTTCAAGTATGGGGTATTTTGATATTGCTTTAAACATACATATATTTCGACGCAATATCATTTATATTTCATCAGCTTTTACCGAAACGAAGACATTCAAATGCATAATTCACGAGAAAAATGACAAAAGTAAACGCGAGCTTAAAGTTAGAAGAAATTCGATAAATGATGAATTTAAATCAAATATATATCAAGAAACGTTTATTCAAGTTCAAATAACACAAGTGGAGTGATATGCAATTTCAAGATGATCGAAGAAAAATAGTTCAAATGAAAGTCCAAATCGATACACGTCAACACGGGATCAACAAAGAATAAACGAAATAATAAAAATTAAAAAAAACTGTCGTGACTCTTACGCGGATCGCGTAGGTGAGTACGCTAAACGCGTAGTATTTTAGCCTTACGCGGAACGTGTGGATGGCTACGCGAAACGCGTAATGTTGAGACCAGATTCAGATACAAATTCACATGGGACGGTCGCTTTTGGATATAATATGACTGCTTTTTCTACTTTACAGATACAAAAGAGAACATACAGATCAAAGTAGCTACCTACTACTGAATTTCAATGCTATAATACGGAGTACGAGTTCAAAGGACAGAGTGAGGAGTATACAACTCCAAATCCCACACAACTTTTATCCTGTTTATTTTTCTTTCAAGTACTCCGTATTAATTTCAGTTTCAAGATTCAATTTTTAGGATAGTTTCAGTTTTAAGGGTGTATTGTTTGTGATTAAGGGTATTATTGTACGAGTGCAAGGGGAGTTGTTATTGTAATTTTCTACCGTTTAAAGTAAATGAAAGTGGAGATTTTCGTAAGTATATCCTATTAAAATTATCGTTATCAATTTTTATCGTTATTATTATGTTTGTATATTTACATTTTCATGTTTACCCTAGTATAATGAGTAGCTAATTTCCCTAGTGTTTGCTTAGATGTAGAGCCCCTAGTGAAATAGATTGTTATCATTTGTAAAAATTAAAATGTAACTTAAGTATTTTTAATATTGTGCCTAATTAAAAGAACCATTATTATGTACTTGGATATTTAACCCTTGTCACTTAATTTATTAGATTCAATTAACGAAAGTTATTTTTATCTATATAAATTAAGCTTCAACATTAAAAGTGATCTAGACGAACTTATAAATAATTTACTAACACTAAATTAGAAATAAAGTTCGGTGGTTTGGATAATATCACTAGTCATATAATAGTGAAATTGTAAAAAGGGAAACCGTTATGATTTGGGTTTTGGCGAAAGTCAAAACTGGGTTGGTTCAAAATATAAATACTTGGGGAATAGTAACTATCTAAAATAAGATCCGATGAAAATTAGATTGAATTTAGTTAGTCATAACTTTATATTTATTCGAAAGAAAAATATAAAGTTTTATACTAAAACGTTTTAATAGGGCTTAAACTCAAAACAATCCATGGATCTATAGGTGACACATTTAAGTAAACACTCCCATTTATTTATATATTGTAAAATACTTATTATTTTTATTATTTACGTATTATTATTATTCACTTAAAATAAAAATATACATCAAAATACTCGAATTTGTACCAGAACTGTTTGTCACATCGAATATAACTTACGTGTATCGCGTATACATTACACGAAACGCGTACCTTCAAAATTATACGCGGAACGCGTATAAATCTACGCGAAACGCGTACGTATAAAAATAACACTGTTACGAATTTTATTTGAATTCTAAGTTTTAAATTAAATCTTTTATTATTATCCTAAAGTAATTAATTTATAATTAGTTTAATTATTATAATTTCCTATAATTCATTTTTATTATTCAGTTAATTTAAATAAATTTGTATTATAATTTATTGCTCAAAACAAAATTCTAATCAATTAGTTTTATTAAAAGTTGTTATTTTATTAATTATCATTTAGTAATAAACTTATTTAGATCACAATTAGTATAATTTCAATTAATTCACTTTTAAGTTAATAATTATAAATAATGTATTCGTATAAATTAATAAGTAATATAATTAAGTTAAGATTAAGTTATATTTTATTATTATTATGTAGTATTATAAATTCATAATCCAAAACCCCCTTTAAATAAGTTTAACTTCAAAGACTATTAAAAATAATTTAAACACTGTCTCCCTGTGGAACGAACCGGATTTACCAACAAAATAAACTACACGAATAGGACTAGTTGCCTATATATGTGTGAAACCAACCTGAATTCATTAAAACACCACATATACAATAAAATCAATTCGTGTAACAAAACAATTCAAATCCGTTAATAAATAAAGGTACTGTTTCACACCATTAACTTTTTGGCGCCGCTGCCGGGGAGCGGTTTTGTTTAAAAATTTTTAATAGACTTTAGGTTATTCGATCCTTTAATAGGAATTCAAAACTAGAAAAGCTTTTGGTGTTATGAATTCATAATAGAAATTAATGCATGAATTTACGTTCCTCCAACACTGAATTAACTCCTCCATATCCTGAACCCGAAAGAGAATTTCACGAACGTTTAAGAGCTCAAGAAGTGGAGTCTCTCGCCGAGGATTTAGAATCACTTTCATTAGATTATAACTCTGAACCAGATATTCAACCAATCATAAAGCCAGTTATTAAGGAAGAAGAAGAGATGGCTATTACAAATCAAACGATGGAAGCATTAATGAAGGCGACAAGAACAGGTCAAGGCCACGGAATTATTCAACCTACGATGACTGACGGCTTTGAAATAAAAGGTCAATTCCTTCACATGGTGACTAATACATGCCAATTCGGTGGAGCTCCAAATGAGGATGCCAACGAGCATCTTCGTAAGTTTGTAAGCATTTGCAAGCTATTCAAAATCAAGGATGTCTCCGATGAAGTCGCATGTTTGAAAATCTTTCCATGATCCCTAAAGGATGATGCAAGAGATTGGTTAGACTCGTTACCAGAAGGTTATATCGAAGATTGGAATGATATGATGGAAAAGTTTTTGTCAGAATTCTTCCCTGCTTTAAAAGCAGCAAAATTGCAAAGTGATATAAATCACTTCAAACAAAAGCTTAATGAGACTCTTTATGAAGCTTGGACCCGATTCAACAAAATGCTTAGGGTATGTCCTCAACACGGGTTGAATACATTCTAAAAAGTCCAAATATTCTATAAAAGAGTCAATGTGGCTACTAGAAAAGATATAGATGTTGCAGCTGGAGGTTCGATCATGAATAAAACACCGGAAGACGCTCACACTATCATTGCCGATATAGCAGCACATTCTCATAATTGGCATCAAGAGATAGAATTCTCTAGATCATCAACCGTTGCTAATATCGAAAGCAATGATGAAATTGCTTCTTTAAAAGTTCAAATGGAAAATCAAGCAAGGCAAATTGAGAAAGTAGCCAAGGAAATGCATGCTATCAGGGTAGGATGTGAACTGTACCAAGGTCCCCATCTTACCAGAGATAGTGATCAAGCAACGATGGAAGAGCAAGCAAATTTCCTAGGTTACTTGCAAAAAGGTGAAATGAATTTCAACAATTTTCCAGCGATAGAAGCAAATAACCGAAAATATCCTCCAATTAACAACTACCAAGTAGGAGGACCTTCAGGTTTAAATAATAATAACTATCAAGGAGGAAATCCGGTTTACCAAAATAACCGAAATTTCCAAAATCAAAATCAAAATCAAAGAAATGCACCACCAGGTTACAATAACCTAAACAACCGAAATCAACCTCAACGAATTTATCAAAATAATTTCCAACACAATCAACCACAATCACAAGCACTTATGCAACCACAACCCGAAAAGAAATCCGGTTTAGAAGATCTCTTAAGAGATTTTATGGTTAAGCACGAGCAAACTGCGGAAATTTAAACTCAACAAATTCGAAATCAACAAGCTATGATTCAGAATTTAGAAAGAGATGTTGGAAGGATCTCACAGTTACTATCAGAGAGGCCACCAGGCGCTCTCCCCTCAAATACTCAAGTGAATCCCAACAACAATCAAACAAGGAATGAGCATGTAAATGCTATAACTACTAGAAGTGGTTTAACTGTTAACCCATAAACTAGTAAGACCTCAGAAGTTCCTTTGTCTTCTTCTAGTTTACAAGAACCTGCTGATATAGATGAACATGTTGAGAAAGAACAAGAGAAGAATGATCCACCAGAGATCATATCGAAGAAAAGTGAAGAAACACATGTAAAGGTGCACAAGGCACCTATTCCATACCCGAAGGCATTAAAGAAAGACAAACTCGCGAGCCAATATCAAAAATTTGCAGATATGATCAAGCAAATTAGCATTAACATGCCACTCGCGGAAGTTCTTAGGGGTATGCCAAATTATGGAAGGTTTATCAAGGATCTCATAGCCGATAAAGGTAAATATGAAGAGGTTTCAACCACATTCCTTAATGAGGAATGCTCAGCAATTTTGCAAAAGCAAAAGATGCCACCGAAACTCGAAGATCCTGGTAGTTTCATTATTCCGTGTCTGATGGGAGATTCAGTAATGTACGATGCATTAGCTGACTTAGGCGCAAGTATCAATCTTATGCCACACTCCTTGTACTTAAAACTAAACCTAGGAGATCTAAAACTAACTAGGATGTGTATACGCCTAGCAGATAGAACTTTTAACTATCCTATTGGTATTGCCGAAAACCTACCAGTTAAAGTCAATCATTTAATCTTTCCTGCCGACTTCGTTGTCCTTGAAATGGAAGAAGATAGCAAGGTTCCCCTAATTCTAGGGTGACCATTTCTAAATATCGCTGACGCAATTGTGCGTGTTAAAGACAAAAAGCTTAGTCTAGGTGTAGGGGAAGATAGAGTTACCTTAAACAAAGATAAAGCTATGAAACAACCTATCTCCTCCGATGATGAATGTTATAAGGTAGACATTGTTGATTGTTGTGTTGAAAAAGAATTGCAAGAATTACTAAATATAGACACCTCAAACTTCACCCCAATGAATGAAAGTGATGAATTCGATGTAGAGCTTGAACTTGACGAATTGTTGAAAGTAGTCATCGATGAAGATTGCTGTGAGGAAGAAATTCCCAAGGAAGATGAACCCTTTGAAGAAATTACCGATGGTAACAGGTTCCGAATAAAATCTTCCTTGGAAGAACCACCAACCTTGGAACTTAAAGAACTCCTGGAACATTTGGAGTATGCTTATCTCCAAGGTACGTCACAATTACCTGTTATAATCTCATCAAAACTCTCCGATAACGAAAAGAATAGGTTAATGTCCGTTCTAAAAACTCACAAGAAAGCAATTGCTTGGAAAACAACCGATATTCCAGGGATTAACCCCGCTTATTGTACTCATAAGATTCTAATGGAAGAAGATTTTAAACCCGTGGTACAAAGACAACGAAGGTTTAACCCTAACATGAAAGAAGTTGTCAAAAAGGAGGTTATCAAGTTACTTGATGCCGGGCTAATATACCCTATATCCAATAGCCCATGGGTTTGTCCTGTTCAAGTAGTACCTAAGAAAGGGGGTACAACTGTTATTCTTAATGATAAAAATGAACTCGTTCCTACAAAAACAGTCACTGGTTGGAGAGTCTGTATAGACTACCGTCGTTTAAACGACGCCACAAGGAAAGATCATTTCCCACTTCCTTATATTGACCAAATGCTAGAACGTTTAGCGGGAAAAGAGCACTATTGTTTCCTTGATGGATTTTCCGGTTATTTTCAAATTCCCATTGATCCAAAAGACCAAGACAAGACAACTTTTACATGTCCATTTGGTACATTCGCATACTGACGAATGCCGTTCGGATTATGTAACGCGCCAGGCACCTTTCAAAGGTGTATGATGGCAATATTTTACGACATGATAGAAGGAAGTATGGAAGTCTTTATGGACGATTTCTCTGTTTTTGGAGACTCCTTCGATTCATGCCTTTCAAACCTCGAGCGAATGTTAATTCGTTGTGAGGAATCAAATCTTGTTTTAAATTGGGAAAAATGCCACTTCATGGTGAAGGAAGGCATTGTTTTAGGACACAAGATTTCTCGAGATTGAATGGAAGTAGACAAAGCTAAGATCGATGTAATCTCAAAGCTTCCTCCTCCAACTAACGTTAAAGGAATTCGTAGTTTCTTAGTTCATGCGGGATTCTATCGACGATTCATAAAGGATTTTTCCAAAATCGCTAGACCCATGACTAAACTTCTCGAGAAAGATAGTACATTCGATTTCAATAACGAATGCTTACAAGCTTTCTCCATTCTAAAAGATAAACTTACGAATGCACCCATTATGGTATCACCCGACTGGTCCAAACCTTTCGAGCTAATGTGTGATGCTAGTGATTTCGCGATGGGAGCTGTTTTTGGTCAACGTCAAGATAACAAATTTCAACCAATCTACTACGCAAGTAAAACACTTACAGGAGCTCAGTTGAATTACACAACTACTGAGAAGGAGCTTCTTGCAGTAGTTTTTTCTTTCGATAAGTTTAGATCTTACTTAGTGTTATCTAAAACAATTGTTTATACCGATCATTCAGCCCTAAAGTACTTATTCAAAAAGTAAGATGCTAAACCTAGACTAATTCGTTGGATTCTTCTCCTACAAGAATTCGACATTGAAATTAAGGATAAAAAAGGAGCTGAAAATCTCGCTGCAGATCACTTATCCCGTCTTTAAAATCCTAACTTAGAAACACTCGACGAATCTGTTATTCACGATAATTTTCTGGACGAGTTCCTTATGAGAATTGAAACAGAAGAAGAAATTCCATGGTTTGCGGGCTATGCTAATTATCTAGCCGCAGGAATTCTTGTTAAAAATCAAACTTATCAGCAAAAGAAGAAATTCTTTGCTGATCTGAAGTTTTACTTATGGGAAAGCGCTAACCTCTTTTGTATAGGGGCTGACCAAGTTATTCGTCGATGTGTATACGGCAAAGAAGCGTAACAAATTCTAGAGCACTGTCATGAAGGACCGGCTGGTGGACATTTCGGACCAAGCTATACAGCCAAAAAGGTTTTTGACTCAGGTTTTTACTGGCCTACAATTTTTAAAGATACACACAATATGGTAAAAACTTGTGATGCTTGTCAAAGATCTGGAAATATATCCAAGAGAGACGAAATGCCACAACAAAGTATCCTAGTATGCGAAGTATTCGACATTTGGGGTAATGACTTCATGGGTCCATTCCCCACTTCTAACAAATGCAAATACATTCTCGTGGCAGTCGATTACGTTTCTAAATGGGCTGAAGCAAAAGCCCTACCCACTAACGATGCTCGAGTTGTTGTCAGCTTTCTTAAAAATCTTTTCTCGCGTTTTGGGATTCCAAAAGCATTAATCAGTGATCGTGGAACTCATTTTACAAATCAACTACTAGAGAAAGTGCTTAAAAAGTATGGAGTTAATCATCGTTTTTCAACTTCTTACCACCCTCAAACGAGTGGCCAAGTTGAAAACACAAACAGAGGTCTTAAACGAATTTTAGAAAGAACGGTTAAAAATAATCCAAAAATCTGGCATCAAAAGCTAGATGATGCGCTCTGGGCATTTAGAACCGCATTTAAAACACCCATTGGTACTACACCTTTCCGATTAATTTATGGTAAGGCGTGTCATCTACCTGTCGAAGTTGAACACAAGGCATACTGAGCTCTGAGAGAATGTAATACCGACCTTGTGAAAGCCGGAGAAAACCGATTCTTGCAACTGAATGAATTAGATGAATTAAGACTACAAGCGTATGAAAACTCTAAAACATACAAGGAGAAAACTAAAAGATGGCACGATGCACGGTTAAAAGAAAAGAAAGAATTTAAACAAGGGGATAAAGTATTAGTATTCCAATCACGTTTTAAGTTTTCACCTGGGAAACTTAGATCCCGGTGGACTGGGCCATATATAATAAAACAAGTTTTTTCATCTGGATATGCAGAATTATATAGCAAAGACGGTGGAACTTTCAAAGTGAACGGTCATCGACTCAAATTATACTTTGAAGGAATCAATACTACGGAAAGAGACGAGATCACCTTGTACCCTAAGGACAAGTAAATTCAGGGTAACTTTAAGGTTTTTCAACTCCATTCTCGAACTTTATTTTCATCTTTAAGAGTGGGGTTTGTTCGGTCTTTCCCTATCAGACACTAAAGAACTAGTCTTCTCCCTCCATTCTACCTTTTTATTTCTTCTTTTCGTTTTTATTTATTGTTTATTTTCAAGATGCGCAATCAATATGTCTACAACCACTTCTTTTTTATGTGCGATAAAATTTTACCGAGAGATGTGGTATTAGATATAAAGAGAAGATGCGATCAGGCGAGTAAAGAAAAAAGGCAAGAACTTAACGAGAAAAATTATGCCAAAGGCAAATCAAAATCAGCTAAGAAACGACGAGCGCGTCATTTGGGCATGTGTGTAAAATGTGGAAAACCAACTCATTACGGAAAGTGCCCAAAGAACCAGACGGACTCTAATTACGAGTACGTAACCTTGTGCTGAGAAGGGCCTTTTAAATGTTCAGAGAAAAACCTCTTAAACCAACGAGGTTACGCCTACGAAGCGATGGGGAGCGAAATGGTACGACTCCACTATGAGGCAAGTCGACGCGGTTTCACAATCTAATTCTTTTTCTCGCCAATTGTGTGTTTGTGCATTTTTGTGTGTTTGTTAATTTTTGTGAGTTTATGTTTTGGTGTGTTTAGTTTGTATTTGTTTGTTGTGTTTTTATTAAAAAGGGTCTACCATTTAAAATTGATAAACCTTGAGTTCAACCTATTTTCATTTAAAACGATAATGTTAAGTGTAACAACTGAATTTTCGTTCTTTAAATTGCACGAAATTTATTGTTGGATTCATAATATATCTTTTAAATGGTAAACCACCAAAAATAAAAGAAAAATTAAAACTACTAAAAATATACTTTTTTATCAATAACCGTAAAGATATATAGCTTGTAAACTTTTGTCGTGGGTAATGATAGGTGTAACAACCGATATTATCTCTACCTAGTTGATAGGAAATAAAGTTTTAAGTTTGAAAATTAGTTGGTTTGAAAGTATATAAAAAAAATAGAGTGTATTTTAAATTCATTTAATTTTTATTTTTCATGTACTTGTTTTTAATTTTAAAATATTAATTTTCTTTTAATTTAAAAATTTAAAAAGAAAAAAAAATAGAGTGTTTTGTTTTTAAGTTGTTTTTAAAAAATATTAAAACTTTAACTTTTAAAGAATTAAATTTTATAAGTTGAATTTGAAAATTTATAAACGGATAAAGACTAGGTATAACAATCGAAATTTCCGTAACAACAAATATAAATTTATAAAAGATATTTTAAAATTTTAATTACTTATAAAGTTGAAAAATAAAAATAAAAATTAAGAGTGTGAAAAACAAGGCTGCTAGTCGACTGATATCCTCTATGGTTTTACACTCTACGCGTTTCGCATAGTACTATGCGTTTCGCGTATCGTTCGATTGTACACGTTCCGTGTGGATAGCCACACGTTTCGCGTAAGCTTTAGTACCCAAATCATAACGGTTTATTTAAAAAATTAAGAGTGTGAAGAACAAGGCTGCTGGTCAACTTTTTATTGTTGTGCACGAAGGAGAAACCCAAAAACCCCAAAAATCTCACCCAAAATTTAAATAAACACTATCAATCTTCCCCAATTCTTCCATCTATCAACATGCCGAGATTGGTAAAGGTCCTAAACCCATTTTACCACTTGTTCTTCAAATTTTTCATTATTTATTTGTTTAGCTTTAATCCGAATTTAGAGCTTGTTATTGTTAAATTTTGCTTGATTATTGCTATGGCTATGTTGGTAGTATGTTATTAAACCCAATTAGCATGAAAATTTGATGTTTAATTGATTATTGAAAAGTTAGGGTTTGTAGAAATTGGGGAAATTGGGGAATTGCTATTGAAATGTGTTATTTTGGGTCTAATTAGATGTTTTTAAAAGTTTTGATAGCAGTAGAACCTTTGAATATAAGTTTGATTATTTAATTTTGTGATTTTTATTTTTGTCTAAATTTCAAAATTTTTGCAATTGTCATGAATCAAGTATGGATTGTAATGAAGATTAGGAGCTGGAATATAGGCAATGTGATTGAACTGGATTATATATTCTTAGCTAATTGCGTGTTCCACTTGTGAATTAAACTTTGTTTTAGAAACTTGATTTATGATTATGAATTTTTGATTTATTTTTGTTTGTTTTAATTTTTAGAAGTAAACTGTTGTTGAAATATTGATTCCTGTGGTGTTGAAACAAGCTTGTATGTCAAGGATGAATTCTTTGCTAACATTAACATACCCAATTGGGACGATTCTCTTGTTTTAAAATATTATGCAGGGATTATTTAGAATGAGAGCTGTAAACCAACAGCAAGGGGAAGAACAAGTAACACCGGAAATGGAACAACAACTTCAGAACCTGCACCCAAACCTGAGATTTCCTTATGATTTACCTAACCGATTACAAAAGGTTAAGGACTTACTTTCTCTGGTCAATAGAAACATCTCTCCAGTATACGTTGTGGATTGGGCTCCTTTAGGACACCAGTCAACTTAGATGAACAAATAAGGGGAATTTTAAACCAAAGTTTCACAAACGAATTTGGAATGACTTTGGTTTTTAATGATTTTGAGAGGTTATTTAATTTAAATAGCCCTGTATATAGAGAATGGTGTTTAGAGTTCTATTCTACCGTTAGAATGAGTTTACACCCAGAAACTATCAATGACCCTAATTTTCTACAATTTCGACTGGGTGGGGTAGATAGATGTATGTCCCTAAGTAACGTGACTGACGCATTAGGGATTTACACCGTTGAGGAGATGTTGGCTCCCGGTTTTAGGGAGTATATTTTTACAGGGGCTAGATATACAGGAAATTATGATTCTTCGAGAGTCTGGAAATCTTTTACTCGAAGGAATACATATGAGCCAGGCCAAGAATCATACCTAAAGATCACTGATGTTCGCTTTAGAATAATTCATAAATTTATAGCGAACACAATAAACCAAAGGTCATTTAGTAATACAGATAAAATTAATTATATCGACCTTTGGTATTTAGATACGATCAGAGATAGGGATACATTTGTTAGTATACCCTATGGAGTTGCTTAATTTTTGGCCATTGTTGGTAAAGGTGCTAGAGGGACAAGTGACATGTCGGGGGGTCACTACATCACGTGTCTAGGAAACTGGTTCGAACTCGACCCAAGTGAATCAGAACCTCCAATCCAACCAGTAGATCAAGCTGTTAAAACTTTAGGATTGGATGTGTATAAGACGGTAAAGGCTATACACGTGAGGGGCGGGGTAATTAGTTTAAGATGACAAGAAGTTGTTGCTTCCGCTCCTATGGAGGAGGATGAGGAACCCGCGAGGGAAACTAGGAGGAGACGAAGACAGTCAGATCAGGCTAGTTCGTCTAGTGCAGGTATTTCTGATTTCGATATGCTACAAAATTCGTTTGATTCATTGAGTTTAGACGTAAGAAACTCATATGAAACATGGGGACAGAGATCAGAAAACCAATACACTAGTTTGTCTCGACAGTTAGGGGATGTAAGGGCAACCCAATTAGATCAGGGAAATATTCTAGAAAACATCCGCTATGATCAGAGGGGCCAGGGAGCACTGTTAGAGTGGGCGCATCATCAGGCATATTTATACGCAGCTAACCCACAGACCTACACACCCTCAGCCTTTCCTTCGTACCCCCAATGGCAAGCACACGGTGACCCTCTACCTCCACCTTATGACCCCAACGCTGCCCTAGCCGCAACTCAGGAAGCCTATAGGCATTTTTACGAGGAACAACGCCTAAATGAACAGCGACAGCAACAGCAACGGGAACAGGAAGATCAGGGAGGCCCTGCGTGGTCATTTTTCTAGTTTTCTTTTTAGTTTTAGAACAATTTATTTTGTATTTGTTTTTGTAAAATAATTTTTATGGTGTGTTAATTTACTTTTACTTTTATATATTTTATACAAAAACTTTTAGTGTGGGGTAAAATTTTTGTACTACTAAAGTACAACCCCATCTCATTTGTGATTGACATATTTGTTGACAGGTACTTACGATGATGAGATTCGACATAGCGAAACACGAAAGCATTATTGTGATAAAAAGGATTGGCTATGTTCATACAATAAGCATTTTACAATCTCCAATTGCTTAATAAAGGAAGTTCTAAATACTTTACACTTTTTGTCCTCTCAAATTTATACATTTTAATCAGATTTTATGTAATGAGGGCATTACATAATCTTAAGTGTGGGGTGGGAGTATATAAATTCTCGAGAACTTATAATTTAGTGGTTTTTATGAAAATTTTTACAATTTTTAAACAAATATAACTAATCAATTTTTAAGGTAATTACGAGCAATTAAAGATTAGGTGTCAAAAACCGAAATTATTGTCTCCATACATTAAAAATACATAAGTTTATTTGATTAAAATATTTAAAAGAAAACCAAGTATAAAGGAATTTATAAACCCATATGTTTGGAACCATTTATCACATGTTTCTATGAAGTTTATTGCAGATATCATTGCTTTGGAATGTATAAACCTGAATATCTCATTAAGGAAGTAAAGTCTTCCAAAATGACACACTTGCTAACCTATGTTAGAAGATGTAGTCCAGAACAGCTGTAGGTTGACGAAAAATCTTGAAAAGTCATCTCTATCATCGGCTGGAAATCAACCTCACTTCAGCATCAAACAGGGTTTTTGGTGGTCAGACTTATCCTAACCATGAGATGGATCTGTCTCGTACCATGGGGGGGCACATTGCAAATTAGCTTTTAAGACTAATGAATCTAATCCTCAGATGGATGATCTCCGTAAAGATCAACCGCATCTATGTTTGATCGCGTTCAACATACATATGCCATAACAAAATGAGGTGTGCAAACTCATGGTTCACCGATGATATTTGGACACGATATAATTTTATTCTAAAACTTATGCTATTTTATGAATTATATTGTGTAAAACCATTTTTAGGACATTCGGTTTCAAGTTCCATGATACTTCAATTATGGGGGTGGATAGCTTGCTAATCGTCGACTGAGACTACGGTTTTCAGTTACCCTCAACCGGAATTTGAGGTTAAAATCGTAAAACGTTTCTAGTGTAAAAACTAGCATGCCATTTTATAAAATCTTAAAACGTTTTCACAAGGTCCAATTTTCCCTAAGGATCCAAATTTTTAAACCTTAATCACGAGTTTCTACGTTGTTTCTGTTGTCAGAATTTCATTTCGTGTGGTGTGCGTGTGATCCAATAAATATTGTGTAGTGTTTCCAACTTATTCCATATAGCGTGTGTTTTTATTTCGTGTAGCGTGTGTTGTGTGATTTAATGTTCGATATGGAAAAATATGTAATGTTTCTATTCTATTTAGAAGATGTAATTGCTTGAGGACAAGCAACGTTCAAGTATAGGGTATTTTGATATTGCTTTAAACATACATATATTTCGACGCAATATCATTTATATTTCATCTGCTTTTACCGAAACGAAGACATTCAAATGCATAATTCACGAGAAAAATGGCAAAAGTAAACGCGAGCTTAAAGTTAGAAGAAATTCGATAAATGATGAATTTAAATCAAATATATATCAAGAAACGTTTATTCAAGTTCAAACAACACAAGTGGAGTGATATGCAATTTCAAGATGATCGAAGAAAAATAGTTCAAATGAAAGTCCAAATCGATACACGTCAACACGGGATCAACAAAGAATAAACGAAATAATAAAAATTAAAAAAAACTGCCGTGACTCTTACGCGGATCGCGTAGGTGAGTACGCTAAACGCGTAGTATTTTAGCCTTACGCGGAATGTGTGGATGGCTACGCGAAACACGTAATGTTGAGACCAGATTCAGATACAAATTCACATGGGACGGTCGCTTTTGGATATAATATGACTGCTTTTTCTACTTTACAGATACAAAAGAGAACATATAGATCAAAGTAGCTACCTACTACTGAATTTCAATGCTATAATACGGAGTACGAGTTCAAAGGACAGAGTGAGGAGTATACAACTCCAAATCCCACACAACTTTTATCCTGTTTATTTTTCTTTCAAGTACTCCGTATTAATTTCAGTTTCAAGATTCAATTTTTAGGATAGTTTCAGTTTTAAGGGTGTATTATTCGTGATTAAGGGTATTATTGTACGAGTGCAAGGGGAGTTGTTATTGTAATTTTCTACCGTTTAAAGTAAATGAAAGTGGAGATTTTCGTAAGTATATCCTATTAAAATTATCGTTATCAATTTTTATCGTTATTATTATGTTTGTATATTTACATTTTCATGTTTACCCTAGTATAATGAGTAGCTAATTTCCCTAGTGTTTGCTTAGATGTAGAGCCCCTAGTGAAATAGATTGTTATCATTTGTAAAAATTAAAATGTAACTTAAGTATTTTTAATATTGTGCCTAATTAAAAGAACCATTATTATGTACTTGGATATTTAACCCTTGTCACTTAATTTATTAGATTCAATTAACGAAAGTTATTTTTATCTATATAAATTAAGCTTCAACATTAAAAGTGATCTAGACGAACTTATGAATAATTTACTAACACTAAATTAGAAATAAAGTTCGGTGGTTTGGATAATATCACTAGTCATATAATAGTGAAATTGTAAAAAGGGAAACCGTTATGATTTGGGTTTTGGCGAAAGTCAAAACTGGGTTGGTTCAAAATAGAAATACTTGGGGAATAGTAACTATCTAAAATAAGATCCGATGAAAATTAGATTGAATTTAGTTAGTCATAACTTTATATTTATTCGAAAGAAAAATATAAAGTTTTATACTAAAACGTTTTAATAGGGCTTAAACTCAAAACAATCCATGGATCTATAGGTGACACATTTAAGTAAACACTCTCATTTATTTATATATTGTAAAATACTTATTATTTTTATTATTTACGTATTATTATTATTCACTTAAAATAAAAATATACATCAAAATACTCGAATTTGTACCAGAACTGTTTGTCACATCGAATATAACTTACGCGTATCGCGTATACATTACACGAAACGCGTACCTTCAAAATTATACGCGGAACGCGTATAAATCTACGCGAAACGCGTACGTATAAAAATAACACTGTTACGAATTTTACTTGAATTCTAAGTTTTAAATTAAATCTTTTATTATTATCCTAAAGTAATTAATTTATAATTAGTTTAATTATTATAATTTCCTATAATTTATTTTTATTATTCAGTTAATTTAAATAAATTTGTATTATAATTTATTGCTTAAAACAAAATTCTAATCAATTAGTTTTATTAAAAGTTGTTATTTTATTAATTATCATTTAGTAATAAACTTATTTAGATCACAATTAGTATAATTTCAATTAATTCACTTTTAAGTTAATAATTATAAATAATGTATTCGTATAAATTAATAAGTAATATAATTAAGTTAAGATTAAGTTATATTTTATTATTATTATGTAGTATTATAAATTCCTAATCCAAAACCCCCTTTAAATAATTTTAACTTCAAAGACTATTAAAAATAATTTAAACACTGTCTCCCTGTGGAACGAACCGGATTTACCAACAAAATAAACTACGCGAATAGGACTAGTTGCTTATATATGTGTGAAACCAACCTGAATTCATTAAAACACCACATATAAAATAAATCAATTCGTGTAACAAAACAATTCAAATCCGTTCATAAATAAAGGTACTCTTTCACACCATCATATATATGCATTTGACTTTTGACCGTTCTTGACGATTCACGAACAATTAATTATAAATAGTTATGTGTGTATATGTACATATATATAAATATAAATGAAAATTGGAAAAAATAAATTGAAACATTATATGTTGCTGTATTTAAAATTAATTATGTAAAATAAAATAAAAATAAGATATTATAATAATTATTATTTAAATCATAACTATATATAAATAAAGTATATTGAATATATATATATATATTTTTGATTTCAAATTTATTTAGTAAACGATAGTAGCACTCATTTGTCATTCAATTGATAGTAAATAAGTTAAAAAGAATGAACTTATGTGATTTTAAAATAAACGGTGATTCAAAAATGAGTTATATAATTTTAGGCTTATTAAAAATGTATTTAGGAACTATTTGTTAAGTTTTAACACTTTTTATATTTTACCCAGAATTGAGAGGGACAGTTGATGTAATTTTTATTTAACAAATTAAGGATCGAATTTTATACCATAATGACCAAAATAAATAAAGATAATTAATGTAAAAGTTTGGGATTTTTCTGTGGACTTTTATCCGTCACTGATTAACAACGGAGCACGAATTTCAGTCCGTGAATGAATAGTAGACGACGGCTAACTTAATCGCACGTTTTGATTTTAATTTATATTATATTTATTATTATATTTAAATACTGTGCTTGTTTGATTCTATTTTCTGTTTCCTTTAATTCATTCACTGATTTACATAATTATTATTATACTATTATGATTAAATATTAATAGTATTGGGATTATAGATATATATATACATAGCATACAGATGCATATAAGCATATAGACATAGAGAGATATATGGTGATATATCATCTCCTTAGTGACAACCGTGAGCCACCACCTCCTAACCCACTTCGTTTTATGTTTAGGGCCGAGAACAAACAACCCAACACACACACACCCATTCTTTCTTCTTTCTTTTTTTTATCACCTCACCACCATAACCACTTTATCATTCTTAACATTACTACTGCTATATTTGAGTTTTTACTACTCAACCTCAATCACCACTATCTGGTAGAAACCTCAACCGAACATCTTTCAAATTTGAGATCCATCACTTGAAACCCAACACCTTCCATGCACCAACTCAACCATCGAGAACGTCCACCAACTAACCACCACAAACACCATCACCATGCTCGAACACCACCTCTACAACCGGTCACCAAAACCAAACCCACTTTGCATCACCTTCAATAAAACTCACTTGAACAAAACCACCTACAACTTGCCTCTTTTACTATATATGTGTATTGTTTATTCTGTTTCGGCAAAGACTCCAAACCCATTACCATTAAACGCCACCACCTCTGCTATATTTCTGATTTACAGTCAACGAAGACCACTACTTCTATTCAAACGAAGAATGATGAGAATTAAATGTGCATTGCTACTGCGTGACTTTCTCTCTGTTCTAATTCATGATCGAAGACTCCTACTATTGTTTTAAATGATTCAAACCATCACCACCAATGATAACCCACTTCATCACCACCCTTTTTACCGAAACATATTAAAGCTACTGCACTGTTTTGCTCGCTTATTTTCCTAATTGTTCCTGCAGTCCGGTTTCTATTCAACCCACAAACATCAAGAAAACCGCCAACTTTCAACATGAAAACTCATCGTGTTTTACTACTGTTGCAGCCGTAAATCCATCACAACAGTCATCCCTTTCGAATCTCCCTAATATTTCTGTTCTTGTTCAACCCATCACCATCGTTGCAGCTCCATGTTACTGTTCTGGTTAATATTTCAAACCAACTCATCACCATCGACAACCATTGGCTATACTTGTTTTTCTTTTCCTATTCGTAGGAACCTTAATCATCTAAGACACCCCAACAATATTAAAACCGCTGTTAATCATGGTTGTTTCCTATTTCTGATTGGATACAATATATACAACTTGCTTGTGTTGGCTGCTATTAAATAAATTAAAACCCTTATAACTGGACCCTATACAGTAATGGTTAACGGGGTTATTCTTGGGCTACTATGTTCTATATTCACTTTACTAAGTGGGCCGAGATAAACCCAATATGTCGGTTGGGCTGAATGAAACGAGACCCAGGAGAAAGAAGAGGAGGACTACGAGCATTTGGTTAATTGATATACATGAAATGATAAAATGCGTATGGTGTATGATGAAGAAATAGGATAAATTAATTAAACGTGGGATTAGTCCAAGATGGTAACGTGCAGTGGAATGGTTGAGAGTGTTTAGGGTTAGCGAGAGGTCTCAGGTTCGAGTCCCGTCTGTGGCATACTCTTTTTGGAAAAGCTTTTAAAGGTAGAAAACTTATTATTTTTATTATTACTATTATTATTAATATTATTATTATTATTATTATTATTATTATTATTATTATTATTATTATTATTATTATTACAATTATTATTATTAACATCATTGATATTATTGTTGTTATCATTATTGTTAAAAAATATCATTTTTATAAATATCATTTAGTAAAAGTATTATTATTATTATTAACATTATTATTATCATTATTAGTATTGTTATTATTAAAAAAATTATTATTTTTACAACTATATTAATACTTTTATTATCATTTTTACTAATAGCATCATTTTTATTATTTTAACAACTATAGTATTATTAAAAAAAATCATTTTTAGTAAGAATATCATTATTATTTTTATTATTATTATAAGTAGTAGTATTATTATCATTATAAGCAAATACAACTTTTATTACTATTATTGATATTATATTACCAAATAAATAATTTGTATATGAAAATATACTCTTATATTACATATAAGTATGTATTGTTCATATTAACATTTTTATATAAATATTCATATATAACAAATTAGGTATTTTGATATAATACTAATTATATATAGATATTAATATAACTATATAAATATTAATCATTTGAAATATATACACAAATTAAATATATAAAATATATAAATTAAGATAGAATATATCAATTTGTTCGATTACGATTATATGTTTTAATATATATAATTGATATAGGTTCGTGAATCCGAGGCCAATCCTACACTTGTTCAATGCTGTCATATGTATTTTTACTACAAAATACAGTATAGTGAGTTTCATTACTCCCTTTTTAAATGCTTTTGCAATATATATTTTTGGGACTGAGAATACATGCACTTTTATAAATGTTTAACGAAATAGACACAAGTAATCGAAACTACATTCTATGGTTGAATTGTCATACCGGATATCGCCCTTGTTTAACTTGGTAACCTAAGAATTGGTGTTTATTATAATTGCCACCAATTGACGCGAATCTTAAAGATAGATCTATGGGCTTTGACACGCCCCAGTCAGAGAATTTGAACTGCTTTAGTACTTCGATATTTATATGTTTGGGGATATTCTAGATGCATTTTGTTAATGTCGATTACCAGGTGTTCAATACATGTGAATGAATTTTAAACACTTACGAGTGTATGATTATTTTTTAAATGAAATCTTGTGGTCTATTAAAATTATGGAAGTGATTGATTACGATAAACTAATGAACTCACCAACCTTTTGGTTGACACTTGAAAGCATGTTTATTCTCAGGTTTGAAAGAAATCTTCCGCTGTGCATTTGCTCATTTTAAAGATATTACTTGGAGTCATTCATGACATATTTCAAAAGACGTTGCATTCGAGTCGTTGAGTTCATCAAGAATATTATTAAGTCAATTATAGTTGGATTTATTATGAAATGGTATGCATGCCGTCAACTTTCGATGTAATGAAAGTTTGTCTTTTTAAAAACGAATGCAATATTTGTAAAATGTATCATATAGAGGTCAAGTACCTCGCGATGTAATCAACTATTGTGAATCGTTTATAATCGATATGAACGGATCCTTTCAAGTGTGTGTGCCTCGATTCATTCCGTGGCTAGAAATCCATCAACCAAACTTCGGTTTGTCACGCCTTCGCCAATTCCATATGCAAGTGAAAAAATGACGTCATTTACATCCATTGATACGGCAACTAGGTTGGTACCTAAGTACCTGGACTTTAAATGCGTACCATTGATAATGATTATGGGGCGTGTAGAATTTGACAAATGTACGATTCTGAATGTTAAACAAAGTTCTTAGCATAAAAATCAACTGATTTTAAATAAAATACAAGTAATACATTTCACTTACGGCAGCCCCAATAGACAATAACACATCACAAATTTATCCTCATTGTCTTTAAGGATATTCAAAACTTAAGATCAACTCATTATTTTTGACTTGTTTATCTAAAACCTACCCCGAAAATGAAATTATCGTAAAACCAACATGCTAATTCTTTAACTCGTTTGAACCGACTAACCGAACGGGTAATAAATATCATGTATGATGAAGTTACTTTTGACTAATCAACATACTATCTCGAAACTAGCTAAACCATAGAAATTTATGGTCTGGTTCGGGTCAAGGTTCGACTTAAGCTCAAAAGTAACCCATTATAGTTTAACCAACTAAAACTAACATATAAGCTCATTAAACTCCTTGACTTATTCACCACAGCCTGTATATAAAACACTTACAAGTTAACGAAACAATTCTAAATTCTCACTATACACCAGCAAATTCTCACCATAAGTACAGCAATAGCATTGAACTTTATTCGATAAATTTAGCTATTTGATCTTTCATTAAACACTAGCAAATTCTCACTATCATTTTAGCTATTCAATATCTCTCACTATCAGTTTAGCTATTCAATCTTTTACTTCATGGGATGATCGGATAAAAATGGTTAGTAATGATACGCGTAACGGATACCCTTATCCGTTAACCGTAAAATCACGAAAAATGCTCGAGAATTGTACTCACGGCAGGCGGGAGCCGGATGACGTATACTTAACGTCATCATCCAAAGTGTTCGTAAGACCAGATTCGTCTCCTGCGACCCGTCACCAAGTCGCGGTCGAAGGTAGTGTACGAATGTAAGCCCGATACCCGGTGAGGAGTACACGTAAGCCTGTTACCCGACAGTGTGTACACATAACCCAATCAACCGGTAGTATGCACACGTGAGCCCGTCAATCAACAATGTTCGTGCGTAAGCTCGACACAATGGATGTAGTACAAGTGAGCCCCACACATAGCAGTACGTATGTGATGCCCCGTACAAAACCATCGTGTACGAATCATCAACAACAGGATCATTACAAGGTTAAGTACTACATGCGTTTTCAAAAAGAGTTGCATTCATTAATAAAGTGATGTCTAAACCGACATCGAAAGTTTTACAATCCAAAAGCATGCTTCACTAAGTAGAAGCAAATAATAAGTGTATATGACCACAATGGTCGTTACAAGTCATAGTTCAAAAGTACGAATGTTTGAATGCAAAATAAAGTAGTTCATGCGATAGCAACTCTAAGCAGCGGGTGTCTACAGCACTACTAGTACACAGCAGAAGCTAACCTCAAGCACCTGAGAAAAACATGCTTAAAAACGTCAACACAAAGGTTGGTGAGCTATAGTTTAAGTATAACAGTATGTAAGGTAGGCCACGAGATTTCAGTGCTACAAAGAGCGTTTTAAAATAGTATGATAAAGTATATGTTAACCGTGGGCACTTGGTAACTAACTTAACGTTTATACCCCCTGAAAGTACACTTGGCAAGTGCGTATGTCTACGAAGTATTAAACACTCGTTAAATGCTAGTGCGACTAGCCCGAGTGGGGATGTCAAACCCTATGGATCCATATCTAAGATTCGCGTTCACCGTTTCAAAAACCAATGACTAAACGTTACCGAGCTAAAGGGAATGTTTCTGCCGTTATATAACCCACACATATATAAGTTTAAGTACTCGTGCCTAGTATGTAAAACATAAAATCCGCATGTATTCTCAGTTCCCAAAATAAGTTAAAGTAAAAAGGGAATGCTATAACTCACAATGATAATGTAGTCGTAAAGTCGGTTCGGAAAAGGTGTGCAAGTAATCGGTCCGAAGGTCCTCAACCTAAGGCAAATAGTAATAAGTCAGTAATTCATCTTAATAGGTTTAAAAGTATGTAAATAAGGTCTTAAGGGTCATCATCATTCATCATTTAACAAAAGGTGTAAAGTAGGTTTCGTTCATGAAAGTAGTTTAAAACAAAAGCTGATTTTGATCAGTCACCACAGCCTCTACCCTTCCTGAATTAAGGTGAGACCAGTGGCCATGGCTCCGTATATGAGTCCCTTAAGTGTGGTAAAATTTACAGAAGCAAAATCGTCTTGGTTTGACCGTGGCGACAATCTAAGTGCGAGTAGGTCAGAAATTTCTGCACAACGTTAAAGGACATAGTGACGATCGGAGGGCCATAAATCCTAAACCGTAACTCGGATTAAGACGAGTCCTATATGAAAAGTTATATACTCGAAAAGATCTATTTGAAAATCATGGTTAGACCAGCCCAGGTCTACTGGTCTGTTACAGAAACAGCAGGTCAGTAGGTTTTGGACAGAAACAGTAAGTTTAAGTGAGTTCCGGTGGTCTTGGTGCTTGATGTTCATCATGGTTCTCGTCCTTGATGCATATAGCTTCAAGTGTACAACTCATTGATGTATCTACATCATCTTAGCCAAGTCTTGACCATCATAACCCTAGTGCAAGTCTAAGACATGAAGCACAACTCACTTAAGAGTTGCATGTAGTTTGATGAACCAAAGTTACATCAAAGTCTTAGGTTTGACACTTACATGAACTATAATAGAATTATTGAACTCTAAACTTGAAAATAAACTAACTAATCAAGATCTTAAGATGTAGAACATAGTTCTTAGTTAGATCTTGAAGATCCAAGACTCAAAAGTCTAGATCTAAAGTTATTAAGTTAAATCTTAAGGATTAGTACTTGTATCTTTACTTTAGTGAAACCATAAGTTACAAAACTTAGATTATCAACTAGTAAAAGTCTATAAATGAAATAACAAACTAATTTAAACAAGTTAATGAGTTCATGGGTTGCATACTTTAAAGATTCAAGCCTAAGCTTGATCTTTAAGGAAAGTAAACTTTAAAGTTTACCTCATGAATCACAAGTATGCTTTCAACATATGAACCTTAAATCTTTGAAACAATAAAAGAAGAATCATAAACTAGTAAGTTTATGTTCTTGTGTTCTTGATAAATACAAGATATTATGAAGAATCAAACTAGTAAGTTTGATCTTGTAACTAGTAAAGAACAACTAACAATTATATGTAACAAACTAACAACAACAAGTAATCAAACTACAAGTAACAAAAGATGATGATGATTATGTGATGTAAGGTGGCGGTTTTGTGGCAAGGAAAGAAGAGAAATATTGCTTAAGTTACTTACTAGTTTTAGAGAGAAAGGAGAGAAAATTGCAAGTAAGGTGAAGTGTGAGAAAATGAGAGAGTTATGTGAGTGAGTGAGTGAGTAAGTAAGCAAAATTGAAAAACAAAACACCCCTTATTGGAGTCAAAACCGACGGTTTGCAAGCTCAAGGGGAGGAGAGGAATGTTTGTTGGTTACTTGCTTGAAAGCCTTACAAAAGTTGGATATTAGATGGGTTTACATGGGGATTGAGTGATAACAAGATTTCAAGTATTCTAACTAACTTAGTTTAAATTCAAAGTAATACTTACATACATAAATGGGCTAACTAACTCCTTTAAGATGTAGGGTGGGCTCTTTAAGTCCACTAATATTAAATAAAGCCCAAGTTTCAAGTAGTAACAAGTTAAACCAATTAAAAGTCCATTAACACTACTAAAGGCCCAAGTAATTAACTAATAACCATAGTTAATTAAAATGATTAATAAAATTAATCATGAATGTAAATAATACTTGAAAATATTATTCGTGTAAGTTTCGGGTGTCACAAAGACGTTTCGGGTAATTAAAGTCAAGTTCGGGCAATCATGGCAGCATGTAAATGTAATAACATACATTCGTTTAATCACACGTATTAATAATAATAATTATTAATAAATAAACGTTGGAAATTCCAGGGTCGTTACATTACCCACCTGTTAAAGAAAATTTCGTCCCGAAATTTAAGCTGAGGTAGATGGAGGAGTCGGGAAAAGGTGAGGATACTTTCGCATCATTTGATCCTCTCGCTCCCAAGTAAACTCAGGTCCTCGTTTGGCATTCCATCACACTCGGACGATCAGAATCTTGTTGCGTTTCAAAGTTTTGATCTCACGATCCATAATTTCAACAGGTTCTTCCACAAAGTGGAGTTTGTCGTCAACTGTAAGTTCCTCAAGTGGTATGATAAGTTCAGGTGCAGCAAGACACTTCTTCAAGTTTGACACGTGGAAGGTAGGATGAACTGAGCTCAATTGTGCTGGTAGATTCAAACGGTAAGCATCGGGTCCAACACGTTCCAAGATTTCAAAAGGACCGATGTATCGTGGGTTTAACTTTCCACGTTTTCCAAAACGAATCACACCTTTCCAAGGAGCAACCTTCAACATTAAATGATCACCAATGTTGAATTCAAAGTCCTTACGTTTAAGATCGGCATAACTCTTTTGACGATCGCGGGCAGTCTTAAGTCTAGCTTGAATCTGAGCAATCTTCTCTGTCGTTTCATGGACTACCTCGGGTCCGGTGATTTGCTTTTCTCCTACTTCGGCCCAACAAATAGGAGATCATCACTTACGGCCATACAATGCTTCAAAAGGTGCGGCATTAATGCTAGAGTGATAACTGTTGTTGTACGAGAATTTGACTAACGGCAAATGCCTTTCCCAGGCCTTTCCAAAATCAATGACACATGCACGCAACATGTCTTCCAATGTCTGAATCGTTCATTCACTTTGCCCGTCAGGCTGAGGATGATAAGCAGTACTCATGTCAAGACGAGTTCCCATGGCTTCTTGCAAAGAACGCCAAAATCTAGAGGCAAAACGGGGATCGCGATCGGAGATGATCGATAAAGGTACACCATGACGAGATACAACCTCCTTGATGTAAAGTTGAGCAAGTCTCTCCATTGTATCAGTTTCCTTCATCGCTAGGAAGTGTGCAGATTTGGTAAGGCGGTCAACAATAACCCAAATAGTATCGTATCCGCCCACCGTCTTTGGTAGCTTGGTGATGAAATCCATCGTTATCCTTTCCCACTTCCATTGTGGGATTTCCGATTGTTGAAGCAACCCAGAAGGTCTCTGATGCTCGGCTTTAACCTTCGAGCAAGTCAAACACTTACCAACATATGTCGCAACGTCCTTCTTAAGATTCGGCCACCAATACTGTTCTTTAAGGTCGTGGTACATTTTTCCCGCTCCAGGGTGAATCGAATATCTCGATTTGTGTGCTTCATCAAGTATCAGGTTTCGTAGATCTCCATAATAAGGTACCCAAATTCTTTCGGCATAACATCGGAGTCCAGACTCCCTAACCTCGAATCGAGAGACAAGTATGTTCAAATGTTCGTGAGATATGTTCTCCTCTTTGAGAGCCTCATCTTGGGCTACTCTGATCTGGCTGTTGAGGTTCGAATGGATGGTGATGTTCAGAGCCCTAACACGAAGAGGTGCCGTCCTCTCCTTTCGGCTTAAAGTGTCAGCTACAACATTGGCCTTGCCAGGGTGATAACGGAGTTCACAATCGTAGTCGTTGAGCATCTCGATCCATCGACGCTGCCTCATATTCAGTTGCTTTTGATCGAAGATGTGCTGGAGACTCTTGTGATAAGTGAAGATAGTGCTCTTAGTTCCATACAAATAATGTCTCCACAATTTGAGCGCAAAGACAACGGCTCCAAGTTCAAGATCATGCATAGTGTAGTTCCGCTCATGAATCTTCAATTGGCGGGAGGCATAGGCAATAACCTTTGATCGTTGCATCAGTACACAACCAAAACCACTCTTCGATGCATCACAATAAACAACGAAATCGTCACTGCCTTCGGGAAGCGATAGAATAGGTGTGGAGGTTAACTTCTTCTTCAAAGTTTGGAATGCTGATTCGTGTGCGGGTTCCCAAATGAACTTCTTGCCCTTGTGAGTCAGCGCGGTCAAAGGACGCGCAATCAGAGAGAAACCTTCGATAAACCTTCGATAATAACCGGCGAGACCTAGGAATTGGCGAATATGCGTTGGAGTAGTGGGGGTCTCCCACTTTCTGATGGCTTCAATCTTGGCAGGATCAACTTTGATACCCTGGTCGCTTACAACATGACCCAGAAATTGAACTTCCTTCAACCAAAATTCACACTTGGAGAATTTGGCGTAAAGTTGCTCTTGTCTCAAGAGTTCAAGTACTAGTCGGAGGTGTTGCTCATGTTCTTCTTCGCTCTTAGAGTAGATGAGGATATCATCTATGAAGACGATAACAAACTTATCCAAGTACGGATTGCAGACACGATTCATGAGGTCCATGAACACGGCTGGTGCATTTGTCAAACCGAATGGCATCACGAGAAACTCATAATGACCATAACGGGTCCTGAATGCAGTTTTCATCACGTCACTTTCCTTCACCCTCAACTGGTGATAACCGGATTGCAAATCGATCTTTAAGTAGACACTCGATCCTTGTAGTTGATTAAAAAGATCGTCAATTCGTGGAAGAGGATACCGATTCTTGATAGTCAATTTGTTGAGCTCACGGTAGTCGATACACATACGAAAGGATCCATCCTTCTTCTTTACAAACAACACAGGTGCACCCCAAGGCGAGAAACTTGGTTGGATAAATCCACGGTCAAGTAGTTCTTGTAGTTGGATTTTTAATTCTTGCATCTCGGAAGGTGCGAGTCTATAAGGTGCGCGAGCTACAGATGCTGCTCCTGGCACTAAATCAATCTGAAACTCTACTGCTCTCTGCGGCGGCAATCCAGGCAATTCTTCAGGGAAGACATCGGAAAATTCGTTCACAATTCGAATGTCGTTCACGCTTTTCACCTCAGTTTCTACCACTTTCACATGTGCTAGGACAGCAAAACGTCCCTTCTTCATAATCTTTTGCGCTTTCACGCAACTAATGAGGTTCAACTTCGAGGTACATCTCTCTCCATAGATAACCAGTGGTTCGCCATCTCCTTGTGGTATGCGAAGTGCTTTATCTCCACAGACAATATCGGCCTTTATCTTGCTCAACCAATCCATACCAACGATCACATCAAAACTTCCCAGTTTGATTAGTATCAAATCAATTTCGAAATCTGCACCAGCTATGTTGATAATAGCTCCTCGACTAATGTGGTCAACTTTTTCAAGTTTACCGTTGGCGACCTCGACAAGCATACTCTCTTTTAACGGGACTAATGACCAATTAATCTTATCACAAAAATGTCTACATACATAACTTCTATCCGCACCAGTATCAAACAAGACAGAAGCTAAAAGATTTTTGATTGTGAATATACCTGTTACCAAGTCAGGGTTATCGCGTGCATCTCTTGCATTAACATTAAAAGCTCTACCACGGGGTGGTCCTCCGTCTTTTCGCTTGTTTGGGCACGCATTTCTGAAATGGCCCGTCTGCCCGCATTCATAACACTTCTTCAGCCCTGTGGGGTTCGGCTTCCCATTCAAAGTGGTGACCTTGCAGTCTTTCCCGATATGCCCATCCCGTTGGCATTTCTCACAAACAACATTGCAATACCCAGTGTGGTGTTTGTAACACCTCTTGCATTGTGGTAAGGTTCCTTTGTAGTTCGGGTTGGTGTTGGTGTTGGTGTTGTTGTTGGGATTAGGGTTTCCACCGTTGTTGTGCCTCTTGGCGGGGGTTTGATCGTAGTTTCTCCCCCTGTTGTTGTTGTTGTTGTTGTTATTGTGGTTGTTGTGGTTGTTGTCCTATTTCCTCTTTTCGCTACTACCAGCCTCAAACTTAGCCTTCTCTGGCTCATCAATAAGAATCTGATTCATGAGGGTATGCGCCATGAGCATTGCTTCGGGAACATTCGGTGGTTTGGACGATGCGACGTTTCCCTTGATGGACTTAGGGAGTCCCCAGAAGTATCTCTCCATACGCTTGAATTCCGGTGTGACCATTGTCGGACAATAAGAGCTAACTCAAGAAACCTCCTGTTGTAACCATCAAGGTCGTTCCCAACGGCCTTTAAACTGCATAAATTCGATTTCCATCTTCTGGATTTCGGTTCTCGGACAATACTCATCAATCATTGCAGCCTTGAATTCCTCCCATGGCGTAGCATACGCCTCGTCAATGTCTTTCGCTTGAGCTAACGTGTTCAACCACGTTAGCGCGCCGTCAGATAGTATGCATGAAGCAAACTTAGTCTTATTATCCTCCGAACAGTTGCTAACTCGGAATACTGATTCAAATTTCTTAAACCATCTGGTGAGACCAACCGGTCCCTCGGTTCCACTGAAGTTATGTGGTTTGCAGCTCTGGAATTCCTTGTAAGTACACCCATTTCGAACGGGTGGGATAACTGGTGGTGGTGGCGGTGGAGCTTGAAGATTTCTTTCTGCTAGGGCTGCAGCGACCCGTTCGTTGATCATGTCCTCAATCTGGGATGCGGTAGGTGTGGTTCTTTCGTTGGCCATGGTATTCTAAACAAAAGTTTTGACTCAAGTCAAAATCTAGTATGCAAGTAGTAATAATACAGTATATAGTAACCAACATGGAATCAAAACATCACATGTTATTAAAGAACGCATCTAGGTACAAATACCACAGAATCATCGTACAGTAATGTAAATAGAACATCGTGCAAAAATTAAATAACGCAAAGTTCCATTCATTAATAATAATAAGTTTCATAGATCCGAATAAGTCCGTACAATACGTAAATAATACAAGAATCTACAACTAGATTACATCATGAAATCTAATACAAAGGTCCTACGGTGGAGGTGGGTGTAGGATGTCTAAAACCTGAGCCAACTGCTCCTCGAGCTCAGTAACCCGAGCTCGGAGGATTCCCACCTCCCTTGTCAATTCCTCGACAGTGGGAGATGGTGGGGCAGGCGGTGCTGGTGGTGCAGGTGGGGCCGGTGGAGCGGATGGTGCTGGTGCTGCCGATGGTGCGGGTGGTGCTGAAGTAGATGGTCCAGCTCCGGATGTAGACGGTACGTCCCTAGATGGGAATGGTCCGTATCTAAATCTAGGCGGTACGGTTCCAGGAATAGTCAATACGTAACGGGGAATCTTACGTATCTGTGGGTCGGCAGGGTATGACACAAGCCGCTTACAGGCAGTAACCCTCCGACGCCGACCAAAAGCGTCAGTGAAAGCACGACCTCCATTCACCCCTGGAATAACGGTGCCATCAGGGCGGTACCGCTTCTTCGGCGGGGTGGAGGGTGCCTGAATAGGTACGTCAGGGGGATCCTCATCATCACTGGAGTCATCCGAAGAGGTGTCGTCTGATAGAGCATCAGTGGAAGACCCGTCGTCTGAATCATGTGGTGGCGACACGGGTGGCTCAACTTGAAATGTCCCGTTCTTATTGATTAAAAATGTTCCATATTAATTGATTTCGTTGCGAGGTTTTGACCTCTATATGAGACGTTTTTCAAAGACTGCATTCATTTTAAAACAAACCATAACCTTTATTTCATCAATAAAGGTTTAAAAAGCTTTACGTAGATTATCAAATAATGATAATCTAAAATATCCTATTTACACACGACCATTACATAATGGTTTACAATACAAATATGTTACAACAAAATAAGTTTCTTGAATGCAGTTTTTACACAATATCATACAAGCATGGACTCCAAATCTCGTCCTTATTTAAGTATGCGACAGCGGAAGCTCTTAATAATCATCTGAGAATAAACATGCTTAAAACGTCAACAAAAATGTTGGTGAGTTATAGGTTTAACCTATATATATCAAATCATAATAATAGACCACAAGATTTCATATTTCAATACACATCCCATACATAGAGATAAAAATCATTCATATGGTAAACACCTGGTAACCGACATTAACAAGATGCATATATAAGAATATCCCCATCATTCCGGGACACCCTTCGGATATGATATAAATTTCGAAGTACTAAAGCATCCGGTACTTTGGATGGGGTTTGTTAGGCCCAATAGATCTATCTTTAGGATTCGCGTCAATTAGGGTGTCTGTTCCCTAATTCTTAGATTACCAGACTTAATAAAAAGGGGCATATTCGATTTCGATAATTCAACCATAGAATGTAGTTTCACGTACTTGTGTCTATTTTGTAAATCATTTATAAAACCTGCATGTATTCTCATCCCAAAAATATTAGATTTTAAAAGTGGGACTATAACTCACTTTCACAGATTTTTACTTCGTCGGGAAGTAAGACTTGGCAACTGGTTGATTCACGAACCTATAACAATATATACATATATATCAAAGTATGTTCAAAATATATTTACAACACTTTTAATATATTTTGATGTTTTAAGTTTATTAAGTCAGCTGTCCTCGTTAGTAACCTACAACTAGTTGTCCACAGTTAGATGTACAGAAATAAATCGATAAATATTATCTTGAATCAATCCACGACCCAGTGTATACGTATCTCAGTATTGATCACAACTCAAACTATATATATTTTGGAATCAACCTCAACCCTGTATAGCTAACTCCAACATTCACATATAGAGTGTCTATGGTTGTTCCGAAATATATATAGATGTGTCGACATGATAGGTCGAAACATTGTATACGTGTCTATGGTATCTCAAGATTACATAATATACAATACAAGTTGATTAAGTTATAGTTGGAATAGATTTGTTACCAATTTTCACGTAGCTAAAATGAGAAAAATTATCCAATCTTGTTTTACCCATAACTTCTTCATTTTAAATCCGTTTTGAGTGAATCAAATTGCTATGGTTTCATATTGAACTCTATTTTATGAATCTAAACAGAAAAAGTATAGGTTTATAGTCGGAAAAATAAGTTACAAGTCGTTTTTGTAAAGGTAGTCATTTCAGTCGAAAGAACGACGTCTAGATGACCATTTTAGAAAACATACTTCCACTTTGAGTTTAACCATAATTTTTGGATATAGTTTTATGTTCATAATAAAAATCATTTTTTCATAATAACAACTTTTAAATCAAAGTTTATCATAGTTTTTAATTAACTAACCCAAAACAGCCCGCGGTGTTACTACGACGGCGTAAATCCGGTTTTACGGTGTTTTTCGTGTTTCCAGGTTTTAAATCATTAAGTTAGCATATCATATAGATATAGAACACATGTTTAGTTGATTTTAAAAGTCAAGTTAGAAGGATTAACTTTTGTTTGCGAACAAGTTTAGAATTAACTAAACTATGTTCTAGTGATTACAAGTTTAAACCTTCGAATAAGATAGCTTTATATATATGAATCGAATGATGTTATGAACATAATTACTACCTTAAGTTCCTTGGATAAACCTACTGGAAAAGAGAAAAATGGATCGAGCTTCAACGGATCCTTGGATGGCTCGAAGTTCTTGAAGCAGAATCATGACACGAAAACAAGTTCAAGTAAGATCATCACTTGAAATAAGATTGTTATAGTTATAGAAATTGAACCAAAGTTTGAATATGATTATTACCTTGTATTAGAATGATAACATACTGTAATAAACAAAGATTTCTTGAGGTTGGATGATCACCTTACAAGATTGGAAGTGAGCTAGCAAACTTGAAAGTATTCTTGATTTTATGTAACTAGGACTTGTAGAATATATGAAGAACACTTAGAACTTGAAGATAGAACTTGAAAGAGATCAATTAGATGAAGAAAATTGAAGAATTAAAGTGTTTTTAGGTGTTTTTGGTCGTTGGTGTATGGATTAGATATAAAGGATATGTAATTTTGTTTTCATGTAAATAAGTCATGAATGATTACTCATATTTTTGTAATTTTATGAGATATTTCATGCTAGTTGCCAAATGATGGTTCCCACATGTGTTAGGTGACTCACATGGGCTGCTAAGAGCTGATCATTGGAGTGTATATACCAATAGTACATACATCTAAAAGCTGTGTATTGTACGAGTACGAATACGGGTGCATACGAGTAGAATTGTTGATGAAACTGAACGAGGATGTAATTGTAAGCATTTTTGTTAAGTAGAAGTATTTTGATAAGTGTATTGAAGTCTTTCAAAAGTGTATAAATACATATTAAAACACTACATGTATATACATTTTAACTGAGTCGTTAAGTCATCGTTAGTCGTTACATGTAAGTGTTGTTTTGAAACCTTTAGGTTAACGATCTTGTTAAATGTTGTTAACCCAATGTTTATAATATCAAATTAGATTTTAAATTATTATATTATCATGATATTATCATGTATTAATATCTCTTAATATGATATATATACATTAAATGTCTTTACAACGATAATCGTTACATATATGTCTCGTTTAAAAATCATTAAGTTAGTAGTCTTGTTTTTACATATGTAGTTCATTGTTAATATACTTAATGATATGTTTACTTATCATAGTATCATGTTAACTATATATATATATCCATATATATGTCATCATATTATTTTTACAAGTTTTAACGTTCGTGAATCACCGGTCAACTTGGGTGGTCAATTGTCTATATGAAACATATTTCAATTAATCAAGTCTTAACAAGTTTGATTGCTTAACATGTTGGAAACATTTAATCATGTAAATATCAATCTCAATTAATATATATAAACATGGAAAAGTTCGGGTCACTACTGTACCTACCCGTTAAATAAATTTCGTCCCGAAATTTTAAGCTGTTGAAGGTGTTGACGAATCTTCTGGAAATAGATGCGGGTATTTCTTCTTCATCTGATCTTCACGCTCCCAGGTGAACTCGGGTCCTCTACGAGCATTCCATCGAACCTTAACAATTGGTATCTTGTTTTTCTTAAGTCTTTTAACCTCGCGATCCATTATTTCGACGGGTTCTTCGATGAATTGAAGTTTTTCGTTGATTTGGATTTAATCTAACGGAATAGTGAGATCTTCTTTAGCAAAACATTTCTTCAAATTCGAGACGTGGAAAGTGTTATGTACAGCCGTGAGTTGTTGAGGTAACTCAAGTCGGTAAGCTACTGGTCCGACACGATCAATAATCTTGAATGGTCCAATATACCTTGGATTTAATTTCCCTCGTTTACCAAATCAAACAACGCCTTTCCAAGGTGCAACTTTAAGCATGACCATCTCTCCAATTTCAAATTCTATATCTTTTCTTTTAATGTCAGCGTAGCTCTTTTGTCGACTTTGGGCGGTTTTCAACCGTTATTGAATTTGGATGATCTTCTCGGTAGTTTCTTGTATAATCTCCGGACCCGTAATCTGTCTATCCCCCACTTCACTCCAAAAAATCGGAGACCTGCACTTTCTACCATAAAGTGCTTCAAACGGCGCCATCTCAATGCTTGAATGGTAGCCGTTGTTGTAGGAAAATTCTGCTAACGGTAGATGTCGATCCCAACTATTTCCGAAATCAATAACACATGCTCGTAGCATGTCTTCAAGCGTTTGTATCGTCCTTTCACTCTGCCCATCAGTTTGTGGATGATAGGCAGTACTCATGTCTAGACGAGTTCCTAATGCTTGCTATAATGTCTGCCAGAATCTTGAAATAAATCTGCCATCCCTATCAGAGATAATAGAGATTGGTATTCCATGTCTGGAGACGACTTCCTTCAAATACAGTCGTGCTAACTTCTCCATCTTGTCATCTTCTCATATTGGCAGGAAGTGTGCTGATTTGGTGAGACGATCAACTATTATCTAAATAGTATCAAAACCACTTGCAGTCCTTGGCAATTTAGTGATGAAATCCATGGTAATGTTTTCCCATTTCCATTCTGGGATTTCGGGTTGTTGAAGTAGATCTGATGGTTTCTGATGCTCAGCTTTGACCTTAGAACACGTCAAACATTCTCCTACGTATTTAGCAACATCGGCTTTCATACCCGGCCACCAAAAATGTTTCTTGAGATCCTTGTACATTTTCCCCGTTCCAGGATGTATTGAGTATCTGGTTTTATGAGCTTCTCTAAGTACCATTTCTCTCATATCTCCAAATTTTGGTACCCAAATCCTTTCAGCCCTATACCGGGTTCCGTCTTCCCGAATATTAAGATGCTTCTTCGATCCTTTGGGTATTTCATCCTTTAAATTTCCCTCTTTTAAAACTCCTTGTTGCGCCTCCTTTATTTGAGTAGTAAGGTTATTATGAATCATTATATTCATAGATTTTACTCGAATGGGTTCTCTGTCCTTCCTGCTCAAGGCATCGGCTACCACATTTGCCTTCCCCGGGTGGTAACGAATCTCAAAGTCGTAATCATTCAATAATTCAATCCACCTACGCTGCCTCATATTCAGTTGTTTCTGATTAAATATGTGTTGAAGACTTTTGTGGTCGGTATATATAATACTTTTGACCCCATATAAGTAGTGCCTCCAAGTCTTTAATGCAAAAACAACCGCGCCTAATTCCAAATCATGCGTCGTATAATTTTGTTCGTGAATCTTCAATTGTCTAGACGCATAAGCAATCACCTTCGTTCATTGCATTAATACACAACCGAGACCTTGCTTTGATGCGTCACAATAAATCACAAAATCATCATTCCCTTCAGGCAATGACAATATAGGTGCCGTAGTTAGCTTTTTCTTCAATAACTGAAACGCTTTCTCTTGTTCATCATTCCATTCAAATTTCTTCCCTTTATGCGTTAATGCAGTCAAGGGTTTTTCTATTCTGGAAAAGTCTTGGATGAACCTTCTGTAGTAACCAGCTAGTCCTAAAAACTGGCGTATGTGTTTCAGAGTTTTCGGGGTTTCCCACTTTTCAACAGTTTCTATCTTTGCCGGATCCACCTTAATACCTTCTTTGTTCACTATGTGACCGAGGAATTGAACTTCTTCCAACCAAAATGCACACTTTGAAAACTTAGCGTACAATTCTTCCTTCCTCAATACTTCTAACACCTTTCTCAAATGTTCACCGTGTTCTTGGTCACTCTTTGAGTAAATAAGTATGTCATCAATGAAAACAATGACAAACTTGTCAAGGTATGGTCCACACACTCGGTTCATAAGGTCCATGAACACAACTGGTGCATTAGTTAAACCAAACGGCATGACCATAAACTCGTAATGACCGTAACGTGTTCTGAAAGCAGTCTTTGGAATATCATCTTCTTTCACCCGCATTTGATGATACCCGGAACGTAAGTCAATCTTTGAATAAACAAACGAGCCTTGTAGTTGATCAAATAAGTCGTCGATTCTCGGTAGTGGGTAGCGGTTCTTGATGGTAAGTTTGTTCAACTCTCGGTAGTCGATACACAACCTGAATGTACCATCTTTCTTCTTGACAAACAAAACAGGAGCTCCCCACGGTGATGTACTTGGTCGAATGAAACCACGCTCTAAAAGTTCTTGTAATTGGCTTTGCAGTTCTTTCATCTCGCTGGGTGCGAGTCTGTAAGGAGCACGAGCTATTGGTGCAGCTCCTGGTACAAGATCTATTTGAAATTCAACGGATCGATGTGGGGGTAATCCAGGTAATTCTTTCGGAAATACATCGGGAAATTATTTTGCAATGGGAACATTATTGATGCTCTTTTCTTCAGTTTGTACTTTCTCGACGTGTGCTAGAACAGCATAGCAACCTTTTCTTATTAGTTTTTGTGCCTTCAAATTACTAATAAGATGTAGCTTCGTGTTGCCCTTTTCTCCGTACACCATTAAGGGTTTTCCTTTTTCTCGTATAATGCGAATTGCATTTTTGTAACAAACGATCTCTGCTTTCACTTCTTTCAACCAGTCCATACCGATTATCACATCAAAACTCCCTAACTCTACTGGTATCAAATCATTCTTAAATGTTTCGCTAACGAGTTTAATTTCTCGATTCCGACATATATTATCTGCTGAAATTAATTTACCATTTGCTAATTCGAGTAAAAATTTACTATCCAACGGCATCAATGGACAATTTAATTTAGCACAAAAATCTCTACTTATATAGCTTCTATCCGCACCCGAATCAAATAAAACATAAGCAGATTTATTGTCAATAAGAAACGTACCCGTAACAAGCTCCGGGTCTTCCTGTGCCTCTGCCGCATTAATATTGAAAACTCTTCCGCGGCCTTGTCCATTCGTATTCTCCTGGTTCGGGCAATTTCTAATAATGTGGCCCGGTTTTCCACATTTATAACAAACTACATTGGCATAACTTGCTCCGACACTACTTGCTCCGCCATTACTCGTTCTGACACCATTTGTTCCTTTCGTTCTGTTAACCCCTGGTCCGTAGACCTCACACTTCGCTGCACTATGACCATTTCTTTTACACTTGTTGCAAAATTTGGTGCAGAACCCCGAGTGATACTTTTCACACCTTTGGCATAGCTGCTTCTGATTGTTATTGTTGTTGCGGTTGTTATTGTTGTTGGGATGATTGTTGTAGTTGCTGTTGTTATTGTTGTTGTTGTTGTTGTTGTTGTTGTTGTTGTTGTTGTTGTTGTTGTTGTTGTTGTTGTTGTTGTTGGGCCGTTTGTTGTAGTTGCGATTGATGTTGCGATTGTTGGGATAATTGTTACGATTATTATTGTAATTGTTGTTGTTGTTGTATTGGTGATTCTTATCACCGTTTTCCTCCCACTTTCTTTTAACTTGCTACACATTGGCCTCTTCAGCCGTCTGTTCTTTAATTCTTTCCTCAATCTGGTTCACTAGTTTGTGAGCCATTCTACATGCCTGTTGTATGGAGGCGGGCTCGTGTGAACTTATATCTTCTTGGATTCTTTCCGGTAATCCTTTCACAAACGCGTCGATCTTCTCTTCCTCATCTTCAAACGCTCCCGGACACAATAGGCACAATTCTGTGAATCGTCTTTCGTACGTGGTAATATCAAATCCTTGGGTTCGTAACCCTCTAAGTTCTGTCTTGAGCTTATTGACCTCGGTTCTGGGACGGTACTTCTCGTTCATCAATTGCTTAAATGCTGACCACGGTAGTGCGTACGCATCATCTTGTCCCACTTGCTCTAGATAGGTATTCCACCATGTTAACGCAGAACCTGTGAAGGTATGCGTAGCGTACTTCACTTTGTCCTCTTCAGTACACTTACTTATGGCAAACACTGATTCGACCTTCTCGGTCCACCGTTTCAATCCGATCGGTCCTTCGGTTCCATCAAATTCAAAAGATTTGCAGGCAGTGAATTCTTTGTAGGTGCATCCTACACGATTTCCTGTACTGCTAGATCCAAGGTTATTGTTGGTATGTAGCGCAGCCTGTACTGCGGCTATGTTTGAAGCTAGAAAAGTACGGAATTCTTCTTCATTCATATTCACGGTGTGTCGAGTAGTCGGTGCCATTTCCTTCAAAATAGTCAAATGGAACAAGTTAATCATACAGAATATTAAGAGTAGTTAATAGTATTTCGTAGCATAATATGAACTCATTTATAAAAGCTTTTTCTTCATATTAGCGTTTTATAAGTTTAAATTCGGGTAGTACCTACCCGTTAAGTTCATACTTAGTAGCTAATATACAATTCAACTACTACAATTCTATATGAAAAACTGATTATAATAATATTTCGCGTTCAAACTTTTATACAATATTTTACAAACTTACAATACTGCTTATTTTACATAAAGCATGAAATATAGCACGCAATAACTTTGATACAAGATAGTTGTGAAGATAATTCTAGCTAGTACACAAGTCGTTCAGCAAAGGCAATAAAGACACGTAATTCATACGTCCAGAAACAAGTCATGCATTCTGGTTTTACTAGGACTACTTCCCATCCTTGGTCTTGTGGAACATAACCGTTATGGCCATTGATAAGACAGCGTGTTGTAACGTCGTCAAAGGGACGAGGGTTACGTAATGACCAACAGTCTCGTAATAACCTAAAAACCTCATTTCTTACCCCAATTACCGACTCCGTCACTTGTGGGAACGTTTTGTTTAATAGTTGTAGCCCGATGTTCTTGTTCTCACTTTGGTGAGAAGCAAACATTACTAATCCGTAAGCATAACATGCTTCTTTATGTTGCATGTTAGCCGCTTTTTCTAAATCACGAAGTCCAATATTCGGATATATTGAGTCAAAATAATTTCTTAACCCATTGCGTAAAATAGCATTTGGGTTCCCCGCAATATATGCGTCAAAGTAAACACATCGTAACTTATGGATTTCCCAATGTGATATCCCCCATCTTTCGAACGAAAGCCTTTTATAAACCAAGGCATTCTTGGAACGTTCTTCGAATGTCTTACAAACTGATCTCTCCTTAAATAGTTGTGCCGAAGAATTCTGACCGACTCTAGACAAGATTTCATCAATCATGTCTCCGGGTAGGTCTCTTAAAATATTGGGTTGTGTATCCATTTTGTGTTTTTATACTGTAAAATAGACAAGAGTTAGATTCATAAAAAAAATACTTATTAATACAAGCAATTTTTACATATATCATAAAGCATAAGCACACTATATTACATATATTACACCACACGAATACAACTATCTTATTCCGACTCGCTTGTTTCTTCTTCTTCGGTTTTGGTTCGTTTTGCCAAGTTTCTAGGGATATATGATGTTCCCCTAATACGTGCCATCGTTTTCCACATTGGTTTAGAAAAATCTGGTGGTTTAGAGGTTCCCGGGTCATTGTTACAACTTAAGGACTTCGGGGGTTGACGATACATATAAAGTTCATCGGGGTTGGAATTATATTTCTCTATTTTTATGCCCTTTCCCTTATTATTTTCTTTTGCCTTTTTAAATTCAGTTGGGGTAATTTCTATAACATCATCGGAATTCTCGTCGGAATCCGATTCATCGGAGAATTGGTAATCCTCCCAATATTTTGCTTCCTTGGCGGAAACACCATTGACCATAATTAACCTTGGTCGGTTGGTTGAGGATTTTCTTTTACTTAACCGTTTTATTATTTCCCCCACCGGTTCTATTTCTTCATCCGGTTCCGATTCTTCTTCCGGTTCCGATTCTTCTTCCGGTTCCGACTCTTCTTCCGGTTCCTCTTCGGGAACTTGTGAATCAGTCCACGAATCATTCCAATTTACATTTGACTCTTCATTATTATTAGGTAAGTCAATGGGACTTGTTCTAGATGTAGACATCTATCACATAATATCAAACGCGTTAAGAGATTAATATATCACATAATATTCACATGTTAAAAATATATAGTTTCCAACAAAATTTGTTAAGCAATCATTTTTCAAGTAAACACGATCGAAGTCCAGACTCACTAATGCATCCTAACAAACTCGATAAGACACACTACTGCAAAATTCTGGTTCTCTAAGACCAACGCTCGGATACCAACTGAAATGTCCCATTCTTATTGATTAAAAACGTTCCATATTAATTGATTTCATTGCGAGGTTTTGACCTCTATATGAGACGTTTTTGAAAGACTGTATTCATTTTAAAACAAACCATAACCTTTATTTCATCAATAAAGGTTTAAAAAGCTTTACGTAGATTATCAAATAATGATAACCTAAAATATCCTGTTTACACACGACCATTACATAATGGTTTACAATACAAATATGTTACAACAAAATAAGTTTCTTGAATGCAGTTTTTACACAATATCATACAAACATGGACTCCAAATCTCGTCCTTATTTAAGTATGCGACAGCGGAAGCTCTTAATAATCACCTGAGAATAAACATGCTTAAAACGTCAACAAAAATGTTAGTGAGTTATAGGTTTAACCTATATATATCAAATCATAATAATAGACCACAAGATTTCATATTTCAATACACATCTCATACATAGAGATAAAAATCATTCATATGGTGAACACCTGGTAACCGACATTAACAAGATGCATATATAAGAATATCCCCATCATTCCGGGACACCCTTCGGATATGATATAAATTTCGAAGTACTAAAGCATCTGGTACTTTGGATGGGGTTTGTTAGGCTCAATAGATCTATCTTTAGGATTCGCGTCAATTAGGGTGTCTGTTCCCTAATTCTTAGATTACCAGACTTAATAAAAAGGTTCATATTCGATTTCGATAATTCAACCATAGAATGTAGTTTCACGTACTTGTGTCTATTTTGTAAATCATTTATAAAACCTGCATGTACTCTCATCCCAAAAATATTAGATTTTAAAAGTGGGACTATAACTCACTTTCACAGATTTTTACTTCGTCGGGAAGTAAGACTTGGCCACTGGTTGATTCATGAACCTATAACAATATATACATATATATCAAAGTATGTTCAAAATATATTTACAACACTTTTAATATATTTTGATGTTTTAAGTTTATTAAGTCAGCTGTCCTCGTTAGTAACCTACAACTAGTTGTCCACAGTTAGATGTACAGAAATAAATCGATAAATATTATCTTGAATCAATCCATGACCAGTGTATACGTATCTCAGTATTGATCACAACTCAAACTATATATATTTTGGAATCAACCTCAACCCTGTATAGCTAACTCCAACATTCACATATAGAGTGTCTATGGTTGTTCCGAAATATATATAGATGTGTCGACATGATAGGTCGAAACATTGTATACGTGTCTATGGTAGATGAATAAAATTGAAGAATGAAAGTGTTTTTAGGTGTTTTTGGTCGTTGGTGTATGGATTAGATATAAAGGATATGTAATTTTGTTTTCATGTAAATAAGTCATGAATGATTACTCATATTTTTGTAATTTTATGAGATATTTCATGCTAATTGCCAAATGATGGTTCCCACATGTGTTAGGTGAATCACATGGGCTACTAAGAGCTGATCATTGGAGTGTATATACCAATAGTACATACATCTAAAAGCTGTGTATTGTACGAGTACGAATACGGGTGCATACGAGTAGAATTGTTGATGAAACTGAACGAGGATGTAATTGTAAGCATTTTTGTTAAGTAGAAGTATTTTGATAAGTGTATTGAAGTCTTTCAAAAGTGTATAAATACATATTAAAACACTACATGTATATACATTTTAACTGAGTCGTTAAGTCATCGTTAGTCGTTATATGTAAGTGTTGTTTTGAAACCTTTAGGTTAACGATCTTGTTAAATGTTGTTAACCCAATGTTTATAATATCAAATGAGATTTTAAATTATTATATTATCATGATATTATCATGTATGAATATCTCTTAATATGATATATATACATTAAATGTCTTTACAACGATAATCGTTACATATATGTCTCGTTTAAAAATCATTAAGTTAGTAGTCTTGTTTTTACATATGTAGTTCATTGTTAATATACTTAATGATATGTTTACTTATCATAGTATCGTGTTAACTATATATATATCCATATATATGTCATCATATTGTTTTTACAAGTTTTAACATTCGTGAATCACCGGTCAACTTGGGTGGTCAATTGTCTATATGAAACATATTTCAATTAATCAAGTATTAACAAGTTTGATTGCTTAACATGTTGGAAACATTTAATCATGTAAATATCAATCTCAATTAATATATATAAACATGGAAAAGTTCGGGTCACTACACAACTGGCAGTCCGAAGACGGCCAACATCTGTCTGTGTCTGCCTGGCGGAATCGGCACTAAATGTCCGTCGGGAGTGCGTCGGCAAGGCTTGCGCATGTGGTTATGAAACGGCCCTTCCCCGAACTCCGCGGGAATCTCAATCCCACCGATGCGGGGCTGTGACCCCGAGGATCCGGGAGCAGACGGAGCTGGAATCTCCGTAGGGTCAGAAGTGGTCACAGGTGCCAGCGCACTACTACTCGCTCCGGAAGACGAAGCGCTGGGATCACTAGTGGGTAACGGGACCGGTGTATCAGCAATAGTAGCAGTTGGTGTGGTGGAGTCTGAGTCTGAACTGCCCAAAACGCTAGCAGGTGGTACATCCGACATCTGAACAAGGAAAAATAAATTTTCCATGTCAGTAAGTCATAAAGCAAGCACATATTAGGCCAACAGTTTAAATCATGTATAACAATAAGTAGCATGGCAATAACCGCAAATCGTACGAAGGTAGCATGCAATCGAAAGCAAGTAATAGCATGCAGTATTGAAATCATGTAGTAGCATACGGCATATAGCAGTAACAGTAAGCAGCAGCATGCAGTAAGTTCAGCAGAAACACGTAAACTAGCAAGTTGTAGATTAGTCCTATTAGTGAATCCTACCCGGGTCGGTCTTAGACTCACTAATGCATCCTAATTCCCTACAACCAATGCTCTGATACCAAATGTGATGCCCCGTACAAAACTATCGTGTACGAATCATCAACAACAGGATCATTACAAGGTTAAGTACTACATGCGTTTTCAAAAAGAGTTGCATTCATTAATAAAGTGATGTCTAAACTGACATCGAAAGTTTTACAATCCAAAAGCATGCTTCACTAAGTAGAAGCAAATAATAAGTGTATATGACCACAATGGTCGTTACAAGTCATAGTTCAAAAGTACGAATGTTTGAATGCAAAATAAAGTAGTTCATGCGATAGCAACTCTAAGCAGCGGGTGTCTACAGCACGACTAGTACACAGCGGAAGCTAACCTCAAGCACCTGAGAAAAACATGCTTAAAAATGTCAACACAAAGGTTGGTGAGCTATAGTTTAAGTATAACAGTATGTAAGGTAGGCCACAAGATTTCAGTGCTACAAAGAGCGTTTCAAAACAGTGTGATAAAGTATATGTTAACCGCGGGCATTTGGTAACTAACTTAACGTTTATACCCCCTGAAAGTACACTTGGCAAGTGCGTATGTCTACGAAGTATTAAACACTCGTTAAATGCTAGCGTGACTAGCCCGAGTGGGGATGTCAAACCCTATGGATCCATATCTAAGATTCGCGTTCACCGGTTCAAAAATCAATGACTAAACGTTACCGAGCTAAAGGGAATGTTTCTGCCGTTATATAACCCACACATATATAAGTTTAAGTACTCGTGCCTAGTATGTAAAACATAAAATCCGCATGTATTCTCAGTTCCCAAAATAAGTTAAAGTAAAAAGGGAATGCTATAACTCACAATGATAATGTAGTCGTAAAGTCGGTTCGAAAAAGGTGTGCAAGTAATCGGTCCGAAGGTCCTCAACCTAAGGCAAATAATACAAAGTCAGTAATTCGTCTTAATAGGTTTAAAAGTATGTAAATAAGGTCTTAAGGGTCATCATCATTCATCATTTAACAAAAGGTGTAAAGTAGGTTTCGTTCATGAAAGTAGTTTAAAACAAAAGCTGACTTTGATCAGTCACCACGGCCTCTACCCTTACTGAATTAAGGTGAGACCAGTGGCCATGGCTCCGTATATGATTCCCTTAAGTGTGGTAAAATTTAAAGAAGCAAACTCGTCTTGGTTTCACCGTGGCGACGATCTAAGTGCGAGTAGGTCAGAAATTTCTGCACAACGTTAAAGGACATAGTGACGATCGGAGGGCCATAAATCCTAAACCGTAACTCGGATTAAGACGAGTCCTATATGAAAAGTTATCTACTCAAAAAGATCTATTTGAAAATCATGGTTAGAACAGCCCAGCTCTACTGGTCTATTACAGAAACAGCAGGTCAGTAGGTTTTGGACAGAAACAGTAAGTTTAAGTGAGTTCCGGTGGTCTTGGTGCTTGATGTTCATCATGGTTCTCGTCCTTGATGCATATAGCTTCAAGTGTACAACTCATTGATGTATCTACATCATCTTAGCCAAGTCTTGACTATCATAACCCTAGTGCAAGTCTAAGACATGAAGCACAACTCACTTAAGAGTTGCATGTAGTTTGATGAACCAAAGTTACATCAAAGTCTTAGGTTTGACACTTACATGAACTATAATAGAATTATTGAACTCTAAACTTGAAAATAAACTAACTAATCAAGATCTTAAGATGTAGAACATAGTTCTTAGTTAGATCTTGAAGATCCAAGACTCAAAAGTCTAGATCTAAAGTTATTAAGTTAAATCTTAAGGATTAGTACTTGTATCTTTACTTTAGTGAAACCATAAGTTACAAAACTTAGATTATCAACTAGTAAAAGTGTATAAATGAAATAACAAACTAATTTAAACAAGTTAATGAGTTCATGGGTTGCATACTTTAAAGATTCAAGCCTAAGCTTGATCTTTAAGGAAAGTAAACTTTAAAGTTTACCTCATGAATCACAAGTATGCTTTCAACACATGAACCTTAAATCTTTGAAACAATAAAAGAAGAATCATAAACTAGTAAGTTTATGTTCTTGTGTTCTTGATAAATACAAGATATTATGAAGAATCAAACTAGTAAGTTTGATCTTGTAACTAGTAAAGAACAACTAACAATTATATGTAACAAACTAACAACAACAAGTAATCAAACTACAAGTAACAAAAGATGATGATGATTATGTGATGTAAGGTGGCGGTTTTGTGGCAAGGAAAGAAGAGAAATATTGCTTAAGTTACTTACTAGTTTTAGAGAGAAAGGAGAGAAAATTGCAAGTAAGGTGAAGTGTGAGAAAATGAGAGAGTTATGTGAGTGAGTAAGTAAGCAAAATTGAAAAACAAAACACCCCTTATTGGAGTCAAAACCGACGGTTTGCAAGCTCAACGGGAGGAGAGGAATGTTTGTTGGTTACTTGCTTGAAAGCCTTACAAAAGTTGGATATTAGATGGGTTTACATGGGGATTGAGTGATAACAAGATTCCAAGTATTCTAACTAACTTAGTTTAAATTCAAAGTAATACTTACATATATAAATGGGCTAACTAACTCCTTTAAGATGTAGGGTGGGCTCTTTAAGTCCACTAACATTAAATAAAGCCCAAGTTTCAAGTAGTAACAAGTTAAACCAATTAAAAGTCCATTAACACTAATAAAGGCCCAAGTAATTAACTAATAACCATAGTTAATTAAAATGATTAATAAAATTAATCATGAATGTAAATAATACTTGAAAATATTATTCGTGTAAGTTTCGGGTGTCACAAAGACGTTTCGGGCAATTAAAGTCAAGTTCGGGCAATCATGGCAACATGTAAATGTAATAACATACATTCGTTTAATCACACGTATTAATAATAATAATTATTAATAAATAAACGTTGGAAATTCCAGGGTCGTTACAACGTACACGTGTCATCAGTGTGCCACGTAACCCTAGCAAAAAACAATATTAATGGCCTCGGCCCAACTATCAATGTTGGGTTTGGCCAATAAGAATGACACGTCAGCATTGTTAGACTCATGGATAGCACAAACTCTAGTGTTTGCCTATAAATTTGCTATTGTTATTCCAAAGACAACACACATGATAAGTCACATCATAATGAGTGAGACTTGATACTTTCTCTCTCTAGATGTATTCCATCACAACTCACTTATCAACTCAGTCACTCGGTCCATATCCGAATCGATTAGCTTTACGCTACCCCTTCGAGATCCTCATCTCCAACTGGGTTATTCACGGTATCCGGACATGAGTGCGAACACTAATCGTCAACATCTCACCCAAATCAATCTCCGCACTCAAGATTGTTGACGCGAGCCGTCTAGTTACGGCTGACAGAAATTCGCTTGATCAGTTAGAAAATTGGAGAGCCAAAGAGGGAAGCAAAATAATTGATTAAGCACCACAGTTGCGACATCATATAGATGATTCGAAAGTTCAAGTTTAGTACGTTTTTTTAAAGGCAAGGTTTGGATAGAAACCACTCAACCGATAATTAGAACGGTGATGCTATATTATCTCTGTTGCATCGAAGAAGAAATGTGAGACTTTTTATTCGATTTATTTACCATTGAATTCCATCCAAGGGTGCCTTACGCACATCGCATTGCGGGGGCAGTGGGATAGGGGTTTTACCGCACATGCCCTTAAATTGGAGCGAGTTTTCTCCTGGACAGCAGTTGATGGCGGGGCAATGGAGAAGGGGGTTAAGTCCCTGAGTGATCTTGTACCGGTGTTAAAAAAAAAAAAAAGGTGAATATGTAATTTCTTGAAATTCTATACTTTTAATGCTGTTGTATTTTCTCTTTTACTTGATTTGTAAAGTGTTTTCTTTTAACAAAATTTGATGTAAAGAAAAGAAAACGATGAATTGATTAGTACAAGACAATCATTTCACAAAAATTCCAAGAAAACTATCAACCAGTAAAAACTCTCAGTCTAGAAATAATGAAAAGTTGATCAGTAAATATAATAAATTCGTACTTACTGCTAAAAATTACTCCCTTTAAGAAATAGTAGTAAAATAAGGTGGTCCAATACAGTCAAATACATAAAACAACGTCAACTTTACACGACCTACAAACAAATTCACACTGTACTCTTTCTGACATGTTTTTTTTTATTTTTAATTTAATTTTTCTAATATAGATAGATTAAAGAGCTGTCATCTTCAATCAAGAATCTATTCCTCATAAAAAACATTTCGAAAGAACATAATAATAAGATTTAATGTTATCCCAAAATTAACAACTACAACCATTTTTTAATTTTTTTTTTGAAAAGCAAAAATTTTTTATTTAAAATCAAACAAATACAAGTATACAAGCTTGGACCTCCCTATATAATTAAGGCAGGCCCAAAATCAGTGTTCTATGTACATAAATAACCAAATATGTTTAATCCTTTCTAGCCTAAAACAGAATCGTTGAAACCTTCTTCGAAAGTGATTAACCGATACCCGATCGTTGAAAAGCTTGTGAGACGAAAGATTTGGGGTTGATTAGCCACTATCCCCAATCGAGCGACGCTTGTTTACGCCTTTTCGAAATCCAATGAAAACTTTGGATTTGAATTTCCGATAGGACTATGTTAGGAGACCAAACTTCTTTCCGGAATATTTTTCCATTTCTATATTTTCAAATCGTGTACCCACATGCCCATTTGGTAGCTTGCCAAATTGTTTCTCCTAGCGCCGAGTCTGGTTGATTATCCACGAAAGTGTCTTCTAAGCTCAAGATATTTTTTGAATCAATGTTCCACCATTTAAGTAGCCGATCCCATATAGCTTTGACAAACGAACAATTTACTAGTATATATGTTCCACGGTTTCGATGCTTGATTCACATAATGGACATAGTATTGTGTTAAGATCGATTCCACGTTTGTCTTACTCCGTTCTTGCTGGTAACCTTATCATGATAGCTCTCCAAGTGAAGATTCCAATTTTTTGGGGTAAAGCTTTGTTGCGAAGTGTTTCGGTCGAAGTTGCAGCATTATATAGTTTTTTCTCATCGATCATTACAAAAGGAAATTAAAACGTAGCCAAACAAGCGGTGTAATTACAAAGCTAAACACAACGGTCCTACCAACTGGATGAAACACAATTGACAAGAAAGTTAAAAAAAACACCTAAACCGCCGTCATAAGATAACCTAAGTATCAATTGCACGAAATAAACATAAATATACAAAGACAATGATCGGGAGTGTGACGCCCCGTACAAAACCATCATGTACGAATCGTCAACAACAGGTCCATTACACGGTATAATACTACATGTTGTGTTAAAACAAGCTTTGCATTCATGAAAAGATAACGTTTTACAAAAGATAACGTGACACAAAGGTCGTTATAAAGCCATTATTCAAAATAACATAAGTTGCGAATGCAAAATAAAAGTTCCATGATTGAGACATCTCTAAACAATGCAGCGAAAGTCTAACACAGCGAGTCTGTAACAGCAAGTCTATAACACCAAGACTATAACAGCAAGTCTAGCAGCGGAAGCAACAACGTCTAAGCACCTGAGAAATACATGCTTAAAAAGTCAACACAAATGTTGATGAGCTATAGTTTGTTCGTAATCAGTAATGTAATGTAGACCACGAGATTTCAGTGCTTCAACCAACGTTTTAAATCAGTATTTCAAATCAGTATGATAAAGTATATGCTTATCCGTGGGCACCCGGTAACTAACTTAACGTAATAATAGTATCACCCCCTAAAAGTACACTTGGCGAGTGCGTATGTTCTCGAAGTATCAAACACCCGTTAAATTCTAGCGCGACTACCCCGAGTGGGGATGTCAAACCCTATGGATTCATATCTAATATTCGCGTTCACCGGTTCAAAAACCAATGATTAAACGTTACCGTGCTAATCACCCACACATAAATAAAGTTTTAAGTACTCGTGTCTAGTATGTAAAACATAAAAAGCGCATGTATTCTCAGTCCCAAAAATAGTAAAGTAAAAAGGGAAGCTATAACTCACAGTGAATGTGCGGTAAAATCGATACGAAAATGTAAGCAAGTAGTAAGTCGGTCCAAACAAGTAAGTTGGTCGATCCAAAGGTCCGCAACCTAAGTCAATGGTTACTAAGTCAGTAGATTGTCTCCAAAAGTTTAAAAGTGAATAAATTAAGTCTTAAGTATCATCATCATCATCATCATCATTCGTAAAAGATAAAGTAAGTTTTCAACAAGAATAGAGATCGAAGCAAAAGGCTGACTTCGGACAGCTGCTACGACCTCTACACAAATCGAAAAGACACATGGTCAGTGACCAAGGCTCCGTATGTGAGTCCTCGTACTGCTGTCCAATTTTCAGATCCTAACTCGATGTCGTTTGACCGTGGCGACGGTTCAAGCGCGAGTAGGTCAGAATTTTCAGCACGTCGTTACAAAGGCGTAGTGACTTTCGGAAGACTGTAAATCCTAAACCGTATATCGGATTTAGGCGAGTCCTAAATGAAAAGTCATCTACTCGAAACGAATTATCTGAAAATCAATTTTCCAGAAGTCCTAGGAGTTTGATCAGACCCCGAACAACAGCAAACAAGTGCTACGGTGGGTTTCTTGGTGCTTGATGCTCATCACGGTTCTCATCCTTGATGCGTGTAAGCTTCAATTGTACAACTCTTTGATATTTTAGTATCACTTTGATCAAGTTTCAACCATCAAAACACAACTAAGAGTAAAAGCTAACATTCTACAAGTTTTGAACATCAAGGTTGTCTCTTTATTGCATAAACCCAATAAAGCTTCAACCTTTGTCCTTTTGACACAAGTTTATGCATCTTCATCATATGAGATGATGAAAACTTGATCTTTATCATCACAACAATCACAAAAAGGTTCCAAGTAAGTGAGATCTACAATGATGACTTAGATCTCAAGTATTAAGAAAACCCTAAGCTAGAAAGCTTGGATCTTTACAAGATTAATGAGACCATAAGCTAGAAAGCTAAGATCTAATGAAAGTAATGAGACCATAAGCTAAAAAGCTAAGATCTTTAACAAAATAATGAAACCCTAAGCTAGAAAGCTTGGATCTTTAATGTTCTTGAAGATCCTTAAAGAAAAAGGCTAGATCTTCAAGTTACATGAAGATCATAAACACAAGTTTTGATCTTTTTAACAAAATAAAGGGATCATAAGCTAGAAAACTTAGATCCAACAAAGTAATAAAGATTCAAAGCTAGAAAGCTTGAATCTTTCATGTTCTTGAAGGATTCAAATCAAAGTTTGAATCTTCAAGATATAACAAGATCAAGAAGCTAAAAAGCTTGATCCTTGTATGATGATGATGATGATGTCAAAAATGAGAAGAGAAGAAGAAGAAGAAGAAGAAAATTTAAAACTTACACTTTTTAGAGTGAGAAAGACTAGAGAGAGAATTAGAGAGTAAGTGTGTGTAAAATGTGAATGAGATTAAGTGTAAAATGGGTGAAATAAGGCTTGTATTTATAGTGGTGGAGGTGGTGGTGGGTGCCCTAAAACCGTAGGCCTTAGATGGGGGACAAGGGGATAACTTTTTGCTTTTTGGTTAGTGGTGGTCTAAAGGTGGTGCTAGTTGTTAGGATCTCATGCAACATGTATGGTAATGGTGAACAAAAATGCTAGTATGTTGGCTCTTATAAATGGGTATTTGTCTTACATTTATATGGGTCATAAACTTATTAAAATTAGGCTAATTAAATGTGACGACCCGGACATTTCCGACCAAATTTAAATTTAATCTTTATATGATTTCGACAAATAAGCAAAGTCTGTAATGTAAGTCTCAAAAACTTTGGAATTATATTCATGTAATTAATTAACCACTGACTATTTCCGACGATTCACGAACCTATAATCGTAAATAGAAATATTCATATATAAATAACTATATATGTATATAATTATATTATAAATTAAAATAGATTAATAAACTATTTTGTGATTAGATATTATGAAAGAAAACTTAAAAAAAAAAACATAATCAGATATGTAATAGTTGAAATATATATATATATATATATATATATATATATATATATATATATATATATATATATATATATATATATATATATATATATATATATATATATATATATATATATATATATATATATATATATATATATATATAACTTGTTATATCCTAAATATTAATTATAATTGTCATTAGATATTATTATTTCCTTTATCATTAATAATCATCAATTGTATCAGCAGTAATAATATTATTGTTATCATTATTATTATTATAACTAGTAGAAAAATTATAATGTTAGTTATTATGATTTATATTAGATATTACTATTAAAAATTTAATACTCATTATTATATAATATATTACATAGTTACAATACATAATATGTAAAAACTAATATATTAAATATAATTGTTATACTAGGCTGTTATTACTGTTAATATTAAAAATCAAACTAGTGTTATTGATGTTGTTATCTATAGATATGAAATTTGATATACATATATATATAAATTGTTGTAGTATTATTATTATCATTAATATATTATTATCATTATTATAATTAATATTAGTATTATTAATAATATTAGTGAGATAAACCTTATAGTTATTATTATCACTTTATCACTATCAATAATAATAACCATATTTTTATTGTTAGTATATAAAGAGTATTATTATTAAATAAGACTAATATATATATATATATATATATATATATATATATATATATATATATATATATATATATATATATATATATATATATATATATATATATATAACAGATACATAAATAATAACTGAAATATATATGTGTAAACCTAAAATACAGACATATTTATATAATTACATAAACAGATACATATTAATATATAAAAATCGTATATGCATATATACATACAGAAAAATACATATTCTGTTTCGGGTCACTCTCCTTCTGTTTAAATTGAGTAATTAACTGGAGTATATGTCGACTTCCAATCATAAAATCCCAAAATCTGTTGCGCGTATCTATCTGTAATCTCTCTTTTCTTCTTCTGATTGATACTTGTGTACTTCTTGTCCGTAATATTGTTATACGTCGATATCTGGCTTGCTACAATCTAATTCCAAATCAAATAATAATACAGCAACAATCTAATTTCATAACACTCTATAAAGTTTGCTGCTTGTTGTAAACATAAAACAGAAAAACCCAATATTTACTCAATACCTGTTTCGCCATAACTCTTTTTGTCCATAAATCAAATTCGGACTAAGTATCAAAATCTATGAATGCAACTGTTTTCCTGTTCTTTTTCGCTATTCAAAACCCATTCATTACTGTTCCTACTTGATCCAATTAATAAAAAAATACAGAGTACATATAAAGGAATGAAGAAATTAAAAGAAAAATTAATGAATTGAATACTTACTTGAATCATTTGATTGATCGATTAAGTGATCGATTGATGAAGGATGATGATACTATGAATCCGATAACGATGAAGAGAAGTGACTGATGCTAACCTGTTTATACTCCGGTCAACCAGCATCATCGAAGGTCTCTGTGAATCTTTGATCTACCATCGATAATTTGTTCCTGTTTCCCGTCAAAAACGAAACCCACAACCCATTGAGAACCTGCTTTTTTTTTCTCTTCTGTTGTTCGAGGAACTGCAACCAAAATGCAACCTTTTTATTTATCGATCAACACAGCTAGGTCATCTAAACTATAATGGATCGGACTCTTATTTGGACTGTTTGTTAATTTTTTTATTGGGCCGACATATTTATTTTCCTACTTGGGCCGAATCCAATTATAATTAGGATGATGATGATGATGATGCAGGTTTTAAACTTAAGAAGAAGAAAAGCAGACAGAATTACTAGTTATATGGAATTACCTTGTGAATATAATCGGAAAACTAACAACAGAGGGATTGTTTGGGAGTGTGATAAGGGAACGAGAGGTTGCAGGTTCGATCCCTGTCTAAAGCATTTTTTTTAGGGAAAAAGCTTTAAAAGGTAGTTTCAAATATTATTATTATTATTAGTATTAACATGAATTTTAAAATTATTATTATTATTATTATTATTATTATTATTATTATTATTATTATTATTATTATTATTATTATAACTATTATTATTATTATTAGTATTATCATTAATAACATAAGTATTAGTATTATTATTATCATTATTAGTAAAAACATTATTATTATTATAGATATTATAGTTATTATTATTATTACTATTATTATTATCATTCTTATTATTAAAAGTATAAAAATTATCATTTGCATTAAAATCTATTTTTTTAAAGATTTCCTTTATTATTAGAACTATCATTGTTATTATCACTAATATAATCATTAATATATAAAATGAATATAGGAAACATATAGGTTAATAATATAAAAATGATATAACTAATAAATTTATATAAATTTGTTCGATTACAATTATGTGTGTTAATATATATATATATATATATATATATATATATATATATATATATATATATATATATATATATATAAATGATACAGGTTCGTGAATCCGAGGCTAACCCTGCATTGTTCAGTTTCGTCATATGTATTTTTACTACGAAATATAGTATTGTGAGTTTCATTTGCTCCCTTTTAAAATGCTTTTGCAATATATATTTTTGGGACTGAGAATACATGCGTTACTTTTATAAATGTTTGAAGAAATAGACACAAGTAATCAAAACTACATTATATGGTTGGATTATTAAACCGAATATCGCCCCTTCAAGTCTGGTAATCTAAAAATTAGGGAAATAGCCCCTAATTGACGCGAATCCTAAAGGTAGATCTATCGGGCCCAACGAGCCCCATCCAGGGTATGGATGCTTTAGTACTTCGAGGTATTATTTAGTATATTAGCTGCGCGCTGTATACTGGGGATATTCTATATGCATCTTGTTAAGGTCGGTTACCAGGTGTTCAATCCATATGAATGATTTTTATCTCTATGCAGTTTGCGAAATGCCTGATATGAGATTATGTTTATGAGAAATTGAAATATGAAATCTTGTGGTCTATTAAAATATTGAAACGATTGATTACGATAAACCTATGAACTCACCAACCTTTTGGTTGACACTTGAAAGCATGTTTATTCTCAGGTATGAAAGAAATCTTCCGCTGTGCATTTGCTCATATTAGAGATATTACTTGGAGTCATTCATGACATATTTCAAAAGACGTTGCATTCGAGTCGTCGAGTTCATCAAGATTATTACTAAGTCAATTATAGTTGGATATATTATGAAATGGTATGCATGTCATCAACTTTCGATGTAATAAAAGTTTGTCTTTTAAAAACGAATGCAATGTTTGTAAAATGTATCATATAGAGGTCAAGTACCTCGCGATGTAACCAAATGTAATGTATTCGTCCAGATGGATTAGGATGGGTCATGAAAGTTGGTATCAGAGCGGTGGTCTTAGCGAACCAGGTCTTGCATTAGTATGTCTAACTGATAGTTGTTTAGATGCATTAGTGGGTCTGGACTTCGACCGTGTCTGCATGTCAAAAGTTTTGCTTATCATTTTGTGTCGAAAATTACCTGCTTATCATTCTTAGTCTAGACACATCTTACTGCCTCTATTGCATAGATAGTTGATAATGCTAAAAACGAACATATATTTCATAGCATTATCCTTCAAATAAGACAAGCTTTTAGTTGCAATTATTCTATTTACAAGTGATATTCGTTTAAATATTAAAAGGTGAAGGCAAAAGACAGATTCGACGATTCGAAGACGCAAACGACCAAAAAGCTAAAAAGTATAAAATACAATTCAAGTGGTTCAATTTATTGATAAGAAACGTCTCAAAATTACAAGAGTACAAGCCGCAAAACGCAAAGTACAAGATATTAAATTGTACGCAAGGACGTTCGAAAATCTAGAACCGGAACATGAACCAACTATCAAGGCGCGACGCAACGGAGCTAAAATTACAAGTCAACGATGCACATGAATATAATATAATATAATATATATATATATATATATAATTATATGTAAATATATATATTATATTATAAATATTAAATAATACGCAGCAGCCCACATTTTTGGAATCATTGTGTGCAGGAAAAGGCTTCCATGCGATTGCATGGCTAGCCTGCCCAAAACCCATGCGATCGCATGGCTTGCTGTAGCAGGTCAGGTTCTATAAATTCAGCGTTTTTCGGACGAATTTTACACATCTTTTTCTATCTACTCTCTATCTCTCAATATATATATTTATATTTTAATTATAATTTTAATTTTAATTTAATAATAATAAGGTTATAGTGGTGAATGTTTTAAGTTTGTAAGTCGAAATTCTGTCCGTGTAACGCTACGCTATTAATACTCATTGTAAGTTATGTTCAACCTTTTTAAATTAATGTCTCGTAGTTAAGTTATTATTATGCTTATTTAAATCGAAGTAATCATGATGTTGGGCTAAATATTAAAGACGGGGTAATTGGGCTTTGTACCATAATTGGGGTTTGGACAAAAGACCGACACTTATGGAAATTGGACTATGGACTATTAATGGGCTTTATATTTGTTTAACTGAATGATAGTTCGTTAATTTAATATAGAGATTTACAATTTGACGTATCTATAAATAACCACATACACTCGATCGGACACGATGGGCGGGATATTTATAAGTACTAATAATCGTTCATTTAACCGGACATAGAGATGGATTAATAGTCAATGGACTCATTAAAACAGGGGTGGATTACATACAAGGACACTTGGTGTAATTGATAATAAAGTATTAAAACCTTGGATTGCACACAGTCGATAACCTGGTGTAATCATTAACAATGTATTAAAATCTTATTACAGTTTAAGTCCCCAATTAGTTGGAATATTTGACTTCGGGTATAAGGATAATTTGACGATGACACTCGCACTTTATATTTATGACTGATGGACTGTTATGGACAAACAGTATGGACATATAGAATAATCCAGGACAAAGGACAATTAACCCATGGTAATAAACTAAAATCAACACGTCGAACACCATGATTACGGAAGTTTAAATAAGCATAATTCCTTTATTTTATATCTCATCGCATTTTTATTTATTGTCATTTAATTTATCGCACTTTTATTTATCGCAATTTTATTATCGTTATTTACTTTACGCTTTAAATTAAGTTATATTTATTTTTAATATTTTACATTAGGTTTTAATTGTGACTTAAGACATAAAATCGACAAACCGGTCATTAAACGGTAAAAACCTCCTTTTATAATAATAATAATACTACTTATATATATATATATATATATATATATATATATATATATATATATATATATATATATATATATATATATATATATATATATATATATATATATATATATATATATATATATATATATACAAATATAGTTTAAAAATATAGCGTTAAACTTGGCTAGCTTCCTGCGGAACGAACTGAACTTACTAAAAACTACACTAATGTACGATTAGGTACATTGCCTATAAGTATTGTAGCAAGGTTTAGGTATATCCACTCTATAAATAAATAAATAACTTGTGCAAAATTGTATCGTATTTAATAGTATTTCGTAGTAAAAATATAACTATTTCGTGTACACCTCGCATAACATCAAGTATTTTTGGCGCTGCTGCCGGGGATATCTCAACAACGCCGAAAGCGAAACGCTATAAAACATTTTAGTTTTTAAGCTATTTTTTTAAAAAATATATATATAAGTTTTAAAAATATACAAATATAAAAACATAAAAAAAAAATTATATTTCTATATTTTTAAGTGTTTAAATTAAAAAGTTTATATTTTTTTATTTCTTTTGTTAAAAGATTAAAACTAATAAGTAAATTTTTTTAAAAAAATATAAGTTTTTATTACATATTTTTTTATATAAATATAACTCAGAAAAAAAAAATTAAACAAGTACTCGGGCCTGGCACTGTAGCAACCCAAGCAATCTGGCCTGGAAACCGAAGCCATGCGATCGCATGGCCCAGGCAACTAAATTTCATGCGATCGCATGAGACTGACTGACAGGCCAAGCTGGTACGCCATAATTACGGTAGGGTCTTTAATTAATTATTATTATTATTATTAACCTAATTAGGGTTAGTTATTTTATTAATTAGTTTTAGTTTTATTTAATTTGTATTTTTAAGTTATAATTAGTTTTATTAAATATATAAACTTAATACTATTATAAAATAATAATATAAAAATAATATTTTTATAAAAATAAGTAATTTTAGCATTTTTGTATCTTTTTATTATTTAGTACGTAATTGTATATTTATCTTTCATAACTAGTTTTAAACTTAGTTTTTGCCGTAGTTTATTTTTATTTCTAGAATTTTAAGATTCGCCGTAAAATCCCTTAAGTGCTTTTTCTTTAGACTAAGACTTAGACGCTTTAGAATTTTACGACGTCGCTTATCGCTTTTATATTTAATAAATTTTAGTGCCTTTTTAAGTTATTGACGTTTTGGATATAGAATTCCTTTTAAGCTTTAATACCTTTAGACGTAAGTTTTAATTCTTAGTTTTTCGACTTTTATTTTTCGACGCTTATTTTTCGACCTTTTAATTTTCGACCTTTTTCGACGCACTCTTTTTCTTTCTTATTTCTCGACGCTCTAGTTTTTAGGACATAGATTTTTTTTTCTTCAAAACTTCGACAAAAAAAAATATTTTAAGTGGTTAAATTGATAGACATCCAAAATTTTCTGGTTCGTAGTAATAGTTGGATTTGTTAGTGGAGAGTTGTGGGCTTTCGATTAAAAGGGTCCTGGCTACCTGCTGCATCTATTGGCTATTCGAAACGTGTGCAAAATCAGAAAAGTCTATTAATTTGATAACTTATATAATTTTTTATCTTTTATAACTAATAGGATATTCAGTGAATGCACCTAGCAAAACGTTCACTACCTTTCATACGTTCACCGCCTATAACTCGATCAAGACATCTAGCCAATATTATCACCGTTGATTTTTCTTTAGAATCGTCATCTAGTCAACCAAGTACTCCAATTCAAATTTCCGATAATCCATTTTTTGAACCCGACCTCACAATTGAGAATCCAGAGGATATTCAGGGACAATTCAGAGATCCTGAACCACTAATCATTCCTCCTGAACTACAAATCACTCATCCAGAGATTGTCGAGGAAGAAACCATTAAGTCAGAATCCTCTAGTGATTCAGATTCAACAAATTCAATCATGGAAAATCTGAAACCTCTAAGTATGGAAGACCGAATGAGGGCTAAACGCACTGGCCAAGGTCACGCAATTACTCAACTAGACATTAATGCACCAGATTATGAAATCAAAGGATAAATCCTACACATGGTAACTAATCAATGCCAATTTAGTGGTGCACCAAAGGAAGATCCAAATGAACATCTTCGAACCTTTAATAGGATCTGTACTCTATTTAAAATCCGAGAAGTGGAGGATGAACAAATCTATCTCATGTTATTTCCCTGGACTTTAAAGAGAGAAGCCAAAGATTGGTTAGAATCGTTACCTGAAGGGGCGATTGATACATGGGATATCTTAGTTGAAAATTTTCTTAAACAATTCTTTCCGGCATCTAAAGCTGTGAGACTTCAAGGAGAAATTGTTACGTTCACGCAAAAGCCAAATAAAACTTTATATGAGGCGTGGACAAGATTTGGAAAGTTGTTAAGAGGATGTCCGCAACATGGTTTAGACACTTATCAAATAGTACAAATATTCTACCAAGGATGCGATGTCACTACAAGAAAAGACATCGATATAGCAGCTGGTGGTTCCATTATGAAGAAAATCGCAACTGAAGCTTACAAAATTATTGATAACACTGCTTCCCACTCACATGAGTGGCACCAAGAAAAAGATATCGTTAGATCATCTAAAGCAGCTAGAGCCGATTCTAGCCATGACTTTGATTCCATGTCTGCAAAGATAGATGCTTTCGAGAGACGAATGGAAAGATGACTAAAGATATTCACTCAATACGAATTACTTGTGAGCAGTGTGGAGGACCACATTTGACAAAAGATTGTCTTAGTATTGAACAAACAATGGAACAAAGAGAGAATGTTTCATATATAAACCAAAGGCCTGGAAATAATTATCAGAATAATTATCAACCGCCAAGACCAAACTACAATCAAAATCAGAATTATAACTGAAATGTTCCATACAACAACCAACAAGGTCCTAGCAATCAACAAGTATCCAATAATACTTACAACCAGCAAAGACCTATTTTTCCAATTAAACCACCACAAACCGATGATAAAAAGACAAATTTAGAAGACATGATGTCGAAGCTAGTTGAATCTCAAACTCAATTTTTCACATCTCAGAAACAAACGAATGAACAAAATGCTCAAGCATTTAGAAATCAACAAGCTTCGATTCAAAATTTGGAAAAAGAAGTAAGCAACCTAGCAAGATTGATAGGTGAAAGAAAACTGGAAAGTCTACCTAGCGATACAAATGCTAACCTCCGGAATGAAACAGCTAAAGCCATTACCACAAGAAGTGGTATTACACTTAAACCACCTGAAATACCTGTAATTTCTGATGACTCTATTCCTACTACACAAGAACCACAATCTGAGCAAGATAAGGAAACAGTGTAGTGACCCGAACTTTTCCATGTTTATATATATTAATTGAGATTGATATTTACATGATTAAATGTTTCCAACATGTTAAGCAATCAAACTTGTTAAGACTTGATTAATTGAAATATGTTTCATATAGACAATTGACCACCCAAGTTGACCGGTGATTCACGAACGTTAAAACTTGTAAAAACTATATGATGACATATATATGGATATATATATAGTTAACATGATACTATGATAAGTAAACATATCATTAAGTATATTAACAATGAACTACATATGTAAAAACAAGACTACTAACTTAATGATTTTTAAACGAGACATATATGTAACGATTATCGTTGTAAAGACATTTAATGTATATATATCATATTAAGAGATATTCATACATGATAATATCATGATAATATAATAATTTAAAATCTCATTTGATATTATAAACATTGGGTTAACAACATTTAACAAGATCGTTAACCTAAAGGTTTCAAAACAACACTTACATGTAACGACTAACGATGACTTAACGACTCAGTTAAAATGTATATACATGTAGTGTTTTAATATGTATTTATACACTTTTGAAAGACTTCAATACACTTATCAAAATACTTCTACTTAACAAGAATGCTTACAATTACATCCTCGTTCAGTTTCATCAACAATTCTACTCGTATGCACCCGTATTCGTACTCGTACAATACACAGCTTTTAGATGTATGTACTATTGGTATATACACTCCAATTATCAGCTCTTAGCAGCCCATGTGAGTCACCTAACACATGTGGGAACCATTATTTGGCAACTAGCATGAAATATCTCATAAAATTACAAAAATATGAGTAATCATTCATGACTTATTTACATGAAAACAAAATTACATATCCTTTATATCTAATCCATACACCAACGACCAAAAACACCTACAAACACTTTCATTCTTCAATTTTCTTCATCTAATTGATCTCTCTCAAGTTCTATCTTCAAGTTCTAAGTGTTCTTCATAAATTCCAAAAGTTCTAGTTTCATAAAATCAAGAATACTTTCAAGTTTGCTAGCTCACTTCCAATCTTGTAAGGTGATCATCCAACCTCAAGAAATCTTTGTTTCTTACAGTAGGTTATCATTCTAATACAAGGTAATAATCATATTCAAACTTTGGTTCAATTTCTATAACTATAACAATCTTATTTCAAGTGATGATCTTACTTGAACTTGTTTTCGTGTCATGATTCTGCTTCAAGAACTTCGAGCCATCCAAGGATCCATTGAAGCTAGATCCATTTTTCTCTTTTCCAGTAGGTTTATCCAAGGAACTTAAGGTAGTAATGATGTTCATAACATCATTCGATTCATACATATAAAGCTATCTTATTCGAAGGTTTAAACTTGTAATCACTAGAACATAGTTTAGTTAATTCTAAACTTGTTCGCAAACAAAAGTTAATCCTTCTAACTTGACTTTTAAAATCAACTAAAAACATGTTCTATATCTATATGATATGCTAACTTAATGATTTAAAACCTGGAAACACGAAAAACACCGTAAAACCGGATTTACGCCGTCGTAGTAACACCGTGGGCTGTTTTGGGTTAGTTAATTAAAAACTATGATAAACTTTGATTTTAAAGTTGTTATTCTGAGAAAATGATTTTTATTATGAACATGAAACTATATCCAAAAAATATGATTAAACTCAAAGTGGAAGTATGTTTTCTAAAATGGTCATCTAGACGTCGTTCTTTCGACTGAAATGACTACCTTTACAAAAACGACTTGTAACTTATTTTTCCGACTATAAACCTATACTTTTCTGTTTAGATTCATAAAATAGAGTTCAATATGAAACCATAGCAATTTGATTCACTCAAAACGGATTTAAAATAAAGAAGTTATGGGTAAAACAAGATTGGATAATTTTTCTCATTTTAGCTACGTGAAAATTGGTAACAAATCTATTCCAACCATAACTTAATCAACTTGTATTGTATATTATGTAATCTTGAGATACCATAGACACGTATACAATGTTTCGACCTATCATGTCGACACATCTATATATATTTTGGAACAACCATAGACACTCTATATGTGAATGTTGGAGTTAGCTATACAGGGTTGAGGTTGATTCCAAAATATATATAGTTTGAGTTGTGATCAATACTGAGATACGTATACACTGGGTCGTGGATTGATTCAAGATAATATTTATCGATTTATTTCTGTACATCTAACTGTGGACAACTAGTTGTAGGTTACTAACGAGGACAGCTGACTTAATAAACTTAAAACATCAAAATATATTAAAAGTGTTGTAAATATATTTTGAACATACTTTGATATATATGTATTGTTATAGGTTCGTGAATCAACCAGTGGCCAAGTCTTACTTCCCGACGAAGTAAAAATCTGTGAAAGTGAGTTATAGTCCCACTTTTAAAATCTAATATTTTTGGGATGAGAATACATGCAGGTTTTATAAATGATTTACAAAATAGACACAAGTACGTGAAACTACATTCTATGGTTGAATTATCGAAATCGAATATGCCCCTTTTTATTAAGTCTGGTAATCTAAGAATTAGGGAACAGACACCCTAATTGACGCGAATCCTAAAGATAGATCTATTGGGCCTAACAAACCTCATCCAAAGTACCGGATGCTTTAGTACTTCGAAATTTATATCATATCCGAAGGGTGTCCCGGAATGATGGGGATATTCTTATATATGCATCTTGTTAATGTCGGTTACCAGGTGTTCACCATATGAATAATTTTTATCTCTATGTATGGGATGTGTATTGAAATATGAAATCTTGTGGTCTATTGTTACGATTTGATATATATAGGTTAAACCTATAACTCACCAACATTTTTGTTGACGTTTAAAGCATGTTTATTCTCAGGTGAATATTAAGAGCTTCCGCTGTTGCATACTAAAATAAGGACAAGATTTGGAGTCCATGTTTGTATGATATTGTGTAAAAACTGCATTCAAGAAACTGATTTCGATGTAACATATTTGTATTGTAAACCATTATGTAATGGTCGTGTGTAAACAGGATATTTTAGATTATCATTATTTGATAATCTACGTAAAGCTTTTTAAACCTTTATTTATGAAATAAAGGTTATGGTTTGTTTTAAAAATGAATGCAGTCTTTGAAAAACGTCTCATATAGAGGTCAAAACCTCGCAACGAAATCAATTAATATGGAACGTTTTTAATCAATAAGAACGGGACATTTCAGTTGGTATTCGAGCGTTGGTCTTAGAGAACCAGAATTTTTCATTAGTGTGTCTTATCGAGTTTGTTAGGATGCATTAGTGAGTCTGGACTTCGACCGTGTTTACTTGAAAAATGATTGCTTAACAAATTTTGTTGGAAACTATATATTTTTAACATGTGAATATTATGTGATATATTAATCTCTTAACGCGTTTGATATTATGTGATAGATGTCTACCTCTAGAACAAGTCCCATTGACTCACCTAATAATAATGAAGAGTCAAATGTAAATTGAAATGATTCGTGGACTGATTCACAAGTTCCCGAAGAGGAACCGGAAGAAGAGTCGGAACCGGAAGAAGAATCGGAACCGGAAGAAGAATCGGAACCGGATGAAGAAATAGAACCGGTGGGGGAAATAATAAAACGGTTAAGTAAAAGAAAATCCTCAACCAACCGACCAAGGTTAATTATGGTCAATGGTGTTTCCGTCAAGGAAGCAAAATATTGGGAGGATTACCAATTCTCCGATGAATCGGATTCCGACGAGAATTCCGATGATGTTATAGAAATTACCCCAACTGAATTTAAAAAGGCAAAAGAAAATAATAAGGGAAAGGGCATAAAAATAGAGAAATCTAATTCCAACCCCGATGAACTTTATCGTCAACGCCCGAAGTCCTTAAGTTGTAACAATGACCCGGGAACCTCTAAACCACCAGGTTTTTCTAAACCAATGTGGACAACGACGGCTCGTATTAGGGGAACATCATATATCCCTAGAAACTTGGCAAAACGAACCAAAAACGAAGAAGAAGAAACGAGCGAGTCGGAATAAGATAGTTGTATTCGTGTGGTGTAATATATGTAATATAATGTTCTTATGCTTTATGATATATGTAAAAATTGCTTGTATTAATAAGTATTTTTTTATGAATCTAACTCTTGTCTATTTTACAGTTTAAAAACACAAAATGGATAGACAACCCAATATTTTAAGAGACCTACCTGGAGATATGATTGATGAAATCTTGTCTAGAGTCGGCCAGAATTCCTCGACACAACTATTTAAGGCGAGATCAGTTTGTAAGACATTCGAAGAACGTTCCAAGAATGTCTTGGTTTATAAGAGACTTTCGTTTGAAAGATGGGGGATATCACATTGGGAAACCCATAAGTTACGATGTGTTTACTTTGACGCATATATTGCGGGGAACCCAAATGCTATTTTACGCAACGGGTTAAGAAATTATTTTGACTCAATATATCCGAATATTGGACTTCGTGATTTAGAAAAAGCGGCTAACATGCAACATAAAGAAGCATGTTATGCTTACGGATTAGTAATGTTCGCTTCTCACCAAAGTGAGAACAAGAACATCGGGCTACAACTATTAAACAAAACGTTTCCACAAGTGACGGAGTCGGTAATTGGGGTAAGAAATGAGGTTTTTAGATTATTACGGGACTGTTGGACATTACGTAACCCTCGTCCCTTTGACGACGTTTGATGATGTAGCGTGAGGGTACGAAATAGTATTATTTTTAATACAAAATACTACAAAATATGACACAAGTTTTATTAATTTACGGATGGGATATACCTAAACCTTGCTACAACACTATAGGCAGTGTACCTAATCGTAGAGTAGTGTAGTTTTTAGTAAGTCCGGTTCGTTCCACAGGGAGCTGGTGATACTTACTATATTTTTAACTATATTTATACAAAATATATATAATTATATAAGTAGTAATATTATTATAAAAGGGGGGTTTTTCCGTTTAATGACCGGTTTGTCGATTCTATATTTTAAGCGTAAAGATAAATGACGATAATTAAAGTGCGTAAAATAATGACAATAAATAAAATGACAGTAAATAAAATTGCGAGTGATAAAATGACAGTAAATAAAGATACGATGAGAAATATAATAAAAGAATTATGCTTATTTAAACTTCCGTAATCATGATGTTTGACGTGTTGATTTTAATTTATTACCATGGGTTAATTGTCCTTTGTCCTGGTTTATTTGATACGTCTATCTGGTTTTTGTCCATAATAGTCCATCGGTCATAAAAATAAAGTGCGAGTATCCTCGTCAAATTACCCTTATACCCGAAGTCAAATATTCCAACTGATTAAGGATTTAAACTGTGACGCAGTTATCACTTCTGTCAACAATTACACCAGTTATCACTATATGTAATCCACCCCTGTTTTAATTAGTTTATGAATATTAATTCATCCACTTGATCAGAATGAATAATCAATTACCCAACCCAATTGATTAATTAAATGATTATAACAGATTCCATATGAACATCACTAAATAGGACAACCATAATCATTATTAATTATTAGGTTAATTAATTTGAAGATAGGTTCGACAGACTCCAATGAGTTGTCACTCAATTAGACAATACCCCCCATCTATTAATAGTCAATAGTTCAATTTCCACAAGTGTCGGTCTTTTGCCCAAACCTTAATTATGGTCCAAAGTTCAATAACCCCTTCTTAATATTTTAGCCCAACATCACGATTACTTCGGCTCAAATAAGCATAATAATAACTTAGTTACGATACATTAATGTAAAAAGGTTGAACATAACTTACAATGATTAAAAATAGCGTAGCGTTACACGGACAGAATTTCGACTTACACACTCAAACGATCTCTATCATAAATCTTATTATTATCATAATTTAAAATTAAAATTAAGATTATTGTTATATCTTATTAAGTTAACATTATGATAGAGATATAGAATATAGATATTGATAATTGATAATGATAAATAAGAAAAAGATAGAAAAAGGTGTGTTTTTACATTACGATTACAAAGCCTTTTATAGGCGAATTTAGAAATTGAATTTTCACTTATGACCCCTGAACTATGCTCAATTAACAACTTTTTATTATTTAATATTATTCTTATTATGAATTATTTAAATATTATATTTTATTCTTGTGCATAGTTGACTCGTAATTTTTACACCGTTGCGTCGAGCGTTGAGAGTTGACTCTGGTCCCGGTTCCGGATTTTCGAACGTCCTTGCGTACAATTTTATATTTTGTACTTTGCGTTTTGTAACTTGTACTCTTGTCATTTTTAGACGTTCCTCATCAATAATTTGAACCTTTTTGATTGTATCTTGTACTTTTGAGCTTTTTGGACCTTTGTGTCTTCAATTCGTCGTTTTCGCCTTTTGTCTTCGCACTTATTTAAAATAAACGAATATTACTTGAAAATGGAACAATTGCAACTAAAATCTTGTCTTTCTTGGGGGATTTTGCTATGAAATATATGTTCCTTTTTAGCCTTATCAATATCCCCACACTTGAGCGTTGCTTGTCCTCAAGCAATACAGTCTTGAAATAATATAATACATCACACGAATCACTTCTTTATTCTTCACACTTTGTACATCAGTGATTTTGATAGAGCGGTATAAACAATGATAGTAACGATATGGTTAAAGGTGGGTGTGTCATCCACAGTTGCCTTGGGTTTAGGACAACGACACTTGCAATCAAATAGCCGATTTACTTTCGGTTTCCAAAGCAAAGTGCACATTTGAAAGGCGGTTTACAGTCCCACATGACTATAAAAATTTAGATCCTTTAAGGAAATTGGATCTTTATGAAAACATTTGATCTTTTGAAAATTCAAGCTAGATTTTACCCTAGACAAGTTTTCTGATTTGATCCATCATCGGTGTTGCAAAATATATTTGTGGATCAATATTTTGGCTAAAACTTTTAGGTTCGTGTAATCCACTGCTATCCCGGTATCGGAAAGTACACATCCAGTTTACTTGTTCCGTATATTATCTTTCGGTAAACTACCGTCCGGTTGTAAAGGAAAGCGATGAACAAGAAACTGTTAAGGCAATGTCCCGTGACATGCAGATGATTATGGTCTTTTAACGTGTCGGATGCTAGAACTATCCTTGGTAGGAGCGATAGTAAAGATCATCCTATGATTTTTCGGTCTGGCACAAGGTCCTGTCTCCGACCATGCTATGCAACCACCGTTCTTACGGTTGACACCCGATTTGGTTCAGGTGACCTAATGAATTCCAGGTGAATTCCTAGAATTTTACGTTCAATGGTAATGAACGCATTGAAAATGGGTTTTCAGAAAACAAATCGGTTTGTATTTTTGATCAAAATATTTTCTCGTTCAAGCTCGAGTTTAGATATCATTGAATTCCATGAGTTTGAATTCTCAATCTTTAAGGTCAATCTCAAGGATTGAGTAATATCAGTCTTAAAAGCTGATTTTTAATCTTTAAGGAGATTATCCTTTCTGGGGATCTGATTCATTAGTCTTATCAAGCTAATTTGCACGGTGCCTCCCCATTGTACGAGATAAATCCTTCTCATGGTTAGGATAAATCTGACCACTTGGCGACCCTGTTTGATGCTGAGGTCCGTGGATTTCCTGCTAATTTTAGAGATGACTTTTCTAGATTTTTCGTCAACCTACAGCTGGTCTGGACGACAACTTCTTGACCTAAATCAAGAAGCGCGTGTCTTTTTCGGAAGACTTTACTTCCTTTTAATGATGGAATTGATTCATCGTGTAGATCCATCTTTCTTTCAAATATATTACAGTAAACCGGGTAAAACTGATTAGTATCATCCAAAACAAAAGTACCTGCAATAATCTTGTACAAAGATATGTGATAGATAATTTTTAATTGAATAACTTGGTACATTCTCCCCACACTTAGTTTCTTTCTTTGCCTTTTTATTCTCCTTTATTCCATTTTAAATGAATTCAAGCATTTTAGGTTGTTTCTCAATTTATGTCCTTTCCGAGGTAACGATAATTTCGGCATTAACACCTAGTTTTATCGTTCATAAATATGTATAAACATGATTTTGAATTCATTTAGTTAAAAAATTTTAAAATTTTCATAATATTTAGAAAATAAGCCAAGTATAAACTCGAGAGAATTTATAACCCTTCCCCACACTTGAGATCATGCAATGCCCTCATTTGCATGAAATCAGACTATAATTATTAATTCATGAGGGTGATTAGTGTAGAAAAGTGATTAAAAATACCCAGTTTGTAATTACAAAGCTCGTCGAATGATAGATGGCGCGCCTCATCGTTCATTCCTTCATTTATTATATCACATTTGTTGTTTTGCATCTTGTCGTCAAAATCAGTACCTTTTGCTGAACTTAATGTTAGTCTTTGAAAGTGCGTTGTTTTACCCTGTTGTTTACATGATAAAATACGAACATATATACATATTTTTAAAGTTGGGTATATTACCCCACGTTCAAAAATTTATAAAATCAAATATATTTTTTTTTGGCATACTTTAAATCAATAAAATTAAAAATAATGATGAAAAAATTTTTCGCCCCGCCCTCGGGTAAAGTAATTTCGGCTCAACGGCCTAGTCTTCAACTCACGACGAATTTTAGAAATCATTTTTTTTCAACTTAATGAAATAAAGTAAATTTTTGTTTTTAAATTCACACAAAACTTAAAAAGAAAACATATTAATTTCATATAAAACCTAAAAAACAAAAAAAATTCAGAATGGGGGGAGAAAACTAGTTCTTTAGTGTCTGCTAGCGGAAAAGACCAATCGAATTCCATTCTCGGAACTACACGAGAACAGAACAACTAACTCCAAACAGCATTTTCTTTTTAGAATATTTGAATCTCCTCACACTTAGGTAGATGTGGTGTCGAAATTGTGATTAACTTCATCGTCAATTTCTCTTGGACCATAATCAACTTGCATATCTGTGACTTTTGCTTTAAGCCAGTGACCAGCTTTTTCCGTAATATCCACAAATTCAACTAGCTTCGCCTTTTCTTTAGGCGACAGATTGGATACTAACCGGTTATATAACCTAAAGTTTCCCTTACTTTTAGCATCAATAACCCGTTTAAAAAGTTTCTTCATTGAACTGTTAATAACGGGGTTATTTAATTTTGTATCAACTATGGGGTTCTTTATTATCAAGTCATCATTAGGTGTTACTTCATTTTCCCCACACTTAGGCGTTCTATTATTGTTAAGCATTACCGTTGGAGTTGGTAAAACAACATGGTTCTTACCAATCATTTTTGTCGGTTCAACGGTTTTGGTTTGTGGATATTTAGACTTTCGAATCATAAAGGTGATCGATTTCTCATCATTACTAAGTGTCATTCTACCCTTTCTTACATCAAATAACGCCCCGGTGGACACTAAGAATGGTCGACCTAAAATTAGAGGAACGTTTGAGTCCTCTTCTATGTCAATGACAATGAATTCGACTAGAAAGGTTAAATTACCTACTTGAACGGGTAGGTTGTCAGCAATTCCAACTGGGTGCTTAATGGTTTGATCAAGGAGTCGAACACTCATATCCGTTGGAGTTAACTCACCTACACCTAATCTCTTATATAATGAAAGAGGCATAACACTCACACTTGAACCTAAATCTGCTAGTGCATCATACATGACACAGTCACTAAGTAGACAAGGAACAATAAATTCACCCGGATCACCTACCCTAGGTGGAGGATTTGGTGGAACTGTCTTCACTGGGTTTACTTCTACTGTTTTTGTTTCTTGCACTTTTTTATTCTTCTTCTTCTTTCCAGAGGTATCACAAACTTTATTACCTATTACTTGCTCATACTCAACTCCTTTTCTTGGAAACGGGATGGGTGGTCTGTATGGTGCCACCACTGGCTTTACATACTCGGGTGGTGGTGGTGGTGTAACTTCTTCATTGTTACTTACATCTAAAACTTTCCCATCTTCTGGTATTGGTTTTTCAGAATTTGTTGATATCATGTTAACATTTTCATTCCGAGGATTTACTTCATTATTACTCGGTAGCTTTCCTTGTTCCCTTTCACTCATCAATCTAACAAGAGTACCTACTTGTTTTTCTAGATTCAAAATGGAAGCTTGTTGAGTTCTAAATGACTGCTCAAACCTCTCATTCGTTTGGGTTTGAGTTTCAATAAATTGTGTTTGAGATTCAACTAGCTTAAATACCACTTCTTCCAGATTTGACTTCTTCTCGTCGGTTTGTTGTGGTGGTTTATACAAGCCAGGTCTTTGTTGATTGAAAGTGTTGTTTTGAGTTGGTTGGTTATTCGGACCTTGTTGGTTATACGAGTTATTGTCGGGTCCTTTTGGATTGTAATGAATGTTTTGATTTCGATTGAAGTTTGGCCTTGGCGGTTGATAATTATTCTGATAACTATTTTCCAGCCTTTGGTTCATGTAGACAACATTCTCACGTTGTTCCATCGTTTGTTCAATGTGACAGTCTTTCATTAAGTGTGGTCCACCGCATTGCTCACAACTGATTCGTATTGCGTGAATATATTTATTCATCTTTTCCATTCGTCTTTTGAAAGCATCTATTTTTGCGGAAACGGAATCAAAGTCATGGCTAGAATCGGCTCTAGCCGCTTTAGATGAACGAAAAATATCTTTTTCTTGATGCCACTCATGAGAGTGGGAGGCTGTGTTATCAATAATTTTGTAAGCTTCAGTTGCGGTTTTCTTCATAATGGAACCACCAGCTGTTATGTCGATGTCTTTTCGTGTAGCAACGTTGACACCTTGGTAGAATATTTGTACTATTTGATAAGTGTCTAAACCGTGTTGAGGACATCCTCTCAACAACTTTCCAAATCTTGTCCACGCCTCATATAGAGTTTCATTTGGCTTTTGCGCGAACGTAACAATTTCTCCTTGAAGTCTCACGGCTTTGGATGCCGGAAAGAATTGTTTAAGAAATTTTTCAACTAAAACATCCCATGTGTCAATCGCCCCTTCAGGTAACGATTCTAACCAATCTTTGGCTTCTCCCTTTAAAGTCCAGGGAAACAACATGAGATAGATCTGCTCATCTTCCACTTCTCGGATTTTGAATAGTGTAGAAATTCTTTTAAACGTACGAAGGTGTTCGTTAGGATCTTCATTCGGTGCACCACTGAATTGGCATTGGTTAGTTACCATGTGTAGAATTTGTCCTTTGATTTCATAATCTGGCGCATTAACTTCTGGCTTAATAATGGCGTGACCTTGGCCCGTGCGTGTGGCTCTCATTCGATCTTCCATACTTAGAGGTTCCGTTACTTCCATAATTGAATTTGTTGAATACGAATCACTAGAGGATTCTGATTTAATGGTTTGTGGCTCAGGAGGAATAATTAGTGGTTCAGGATCTTGGAATTGTCCTTGAATATGCTCCGGGTTCTTAATTGTGAAGTCGGGTTCAAAAGATGGATTATCGGAAATTTGAGTTGGAGTTCTTGTTCGACTAGATGACGATTCTAAAGAAAAATCAACGGCGACAATATTTGCTAGATGTCTTGATCGAGTTACAGGTGGTGAACGTATGAAAGGTGGTGAACGTTTTGCTCGGTGCATTCACAGAATATCCTATTAGTTATAAAAATAAGAAAAACTTATATAAGTTGTCCAATCAATAGACTTTTCTGATTTTGCCCACGTTTCGAATAGCCAAAAGATGCAGCAGAGGGGCAGGATTCGTTTAGTCTCAATATAATTGAGTACTGTTTGGCTCCAATAACCCGGTCCACGTACAAATCCAACTATTACTACGAACCAGAAAATTTTGATGTCTATCAATTTAACCACTTAAAATAAATTTTCGTAATTTTAAGAAATTTAGAGAAGAAGTAGAAAAAAATCTAAGTCCTAAAAACTAGAATGGCGAGAAATAAGAAAGAAAAAGATTGCGCGTCGAAAAAGGTCGAAAAATAAAAAGGTCGAAAAATAGGCGTCGAAAAATAAAAATAAGAAAGTAGTGCGAAATACGGCGTCGTAAAATTCTAAAGCACCTAAAACTTAATCTAAGGAATAAGCACTTAAGGGATTTTACGGCAAAGCCTAAAAATTCTAGAAGTAAAAATAAATATGGCAAAACTAAACTTAATACTAAAAGTTGCGACTATAGTCTAAAAATCTAAAGGTAATAAAACTAAAAAAAACAATTTTTTTTTATAGACAAAATCTTAAAAATATATATATTTTTTTTAATAATTTTTTTTTTTTTACGTTTTTTTTTTTTTTTTTTACGTTTTTGTTTTTTTTTTTTTTAAGTTTTTTTTTTTTTTTTTTTTACGTTTTTTTTTTTAAAAACGAATTTTTTTTTCTAAAAAAAAAATGTTTTTTTTTTTACAATTTTTTTTTTTTTTTAAAAATAATTTTTTTTTACAAATTAATACTTTTTTTTTTATAATTATTATTTTTTTTTCAAAACTTTTTTTTAATTCATTTACTATTCATTAATAGTAAATGAAAAGAAATTAATTAATTTACTATTCACATGAAAGCGACATGATAGAAATTATTAATTACAATTTACATAATATACCCCTGAAGTATTTAATAAATACGACTTTTTAAAACTTTTACGATTCAAAATATATTCTAAAATATTATTATATTATTATATTCTATTTCAATATTATTATATTATTATATTCTATTTCAATATTATTATAATTAAAAATATAGCGTTTTAGCGCTCCCCGGCAGCGGCGCCAAAAACTTGATGATGTAGCGTGAGGGTACGAAATAGTATTATTTTTAATACAAAATACTACAAAATATGACACAAGTTTTATTAATTTACGGATGGGATATACCTAAACTTTGCTACAACACTATAGGCAGTGTACCTAATCGTAGAGTAGTGTAGTTTTTAGTAAGTCCGGTTCGTTCCACAGGGAGCTGGTGATACTTACTATATTTTTAACTATATTTATACAAAATATATATAATTATATAAGTAGTAATATTATTATAAAAGGGGGATTTTACCGTTTAATGATCGGTTTGTCGATTCTATATTTTAAGCGTAAAGATAAATGACGATAATTAAAGTGCGTAAAATAATGACAATAAATAAAATGACAGTAAATAAAATTGCGAGTAATAAAATGACAGTAAATAAAGATACGATGAGAAATATAATAAAAGAATTATGCTTATTTAAACTTCCGTAATCATGATGTTTGACATGTTGATTTTAATTTATTACCATGGGTTAATTGTCCTTTGTCCTGGTTTATTTGATACGTCTATCTGGTTTTTGTCCATAATAGTCCATCGGTCATAAAAATAAAGTGCGAGTATCCTCGTCAAATTACCCTTATACCCGAAGTCAAATATTCCAACTGATTAAGGATTTAAACTGTGACGCAGTTATCACTTCTGTCAACAATTACACCAGTTATCACTGTATGTAATCCACCCCTGTTTTAATTAGTTTATGAATATTAATTCATCCACTTGATCAGAATGAATAATCAATTACCCAACCCAATTGATTAATTAAATGATTATAACAGATTCCATATGAACATCACTAAATAGGACAACCATAATCATTATTAATTATTAGGTTAATTAATTTGAAGATAGGTTCGACAGACTCCAATGAGTTGTCACTCAATTAGACAATACCCCCCATCTATTAATAGTCAATAGTTCAATTTCCACAAGTGTCGGTCTTTTGCCCAAACCTTAATTATGGTCCAAAGTTCAATAACCCCTTCTTAATATTTTAGCCCAACATCACGATTACTTCGGCTCAAATAAGCATAATAATAACTTAGTTACGATACATTAATGTAAAAAGGTTGAACATAACTTACAATGATTAAAAATAGCGTAGCGTTACACGGACAGAATTTTGACTTACACACTCAAACGATCTCTATCATAAATCTTATTATTATCATAATTTAAAATTAAAATTAAGATTATTGTTATATCTTATTAAGTTAACATTATGATAGAGATATAGAATATAGATATTGATAATTGATATTGATAAATAAGAAAAAGATAGAAAAAGGTGTGTTTTTACATTACGATTACAAAGCCTTTTATAGGCGAATTTAGAAATTGAATTTTCACTTATGACCCCTGAACTATGCTCAATTAACAACTTTTTATTATTTAATATTATTCTTATTATGAATTATTTAAATATTATATTTTATTCTTGTGCATAGTTGACTCGTAATTTTTACACCGTTGCGTCGAGCGTTGAGAGTTGACTCTGGTCCCGGTTCCGGATTTTCGAACGTCCTTGCGTACAATTTTATATTTTGTACTTTGCGTTTTGTAACTTGTACTCTTGTCATTTTTAGACGTTCCTCATCAATAATTTGAACCTTTTTGATTGTATCTTGTACTTTTGAGCTTTTTGGACCTTTGTGTCTTCTATTCGTCGTTTTCGCCTTTTGTCTTCGCACTTATTTAAAATAAACGAATATTACTTGAAAATGGAACAATTGCAACTAAAATCTTGTCTTTCTTGGGGGATTTTGCTATGAAATATATGTTCCTTTTTAGCCTTATCAACGTTACAACACGCTGTCTTATCAATGGCCATAACGGTTATGTTGCACAAGACCAAGGATGGGAAGTAGTCCTAGTAAAACCAGAATGCATGACTTGTTTCTGGACGTATGAATTACGTGTCTTTATTGCCTTTGCTGAACGACTTGTGTACTAGCTAGAATTATCTTCACAACTATCTTGTATCAAAGTTATTGTGTGCTATATTTCATGCTTTATGTAAAATAAGCGGTATTGTAAGTTTGTAAAATATTGTATAAAAGTTTGAACGCGAAATATTATTATAATCAGTTTTTCATATAGAATTGTAGTAGTTGAATTGTATATTAGCTACTAAGTATGAACTTAACGGGTAGGTACTACCCGAATTTAAACTTATAAAACGCTAATATGAAGAAAAAGCTTTTATAAATGAGTTCATATTATGCTACGAAATACTATTAACTACTCTTAATATTCTGTATGATTAACTTGTTCCATTTAACTATTTTGAAGGAAATGGCACCGACTACTCGACACACCGTGAATATGAATGAAGAGGAATTCCGTACTTTTCTAGCTTCAAACATTGCCGCAGTACAGGCTGCGCTACATACCAACAATAACCTTGGATCTAGCAGTACAGGAAATCGTGTAGGATGCACCTACAAAGAATTCACTGCCTGCAAACCTTTGGAATTTGATGGAACCGAAGGACCGATCGGATTGAAACGGTGGACCGAGAAGGTCGAATCGGTGTTTGCCATAAGTAAGTGTACTGAAGAGGACAAAGTAAAGTACGCTACGCATACCTTCACAGGTTATGTGTTAACATGGTGGAATACCTATCTAGAGCAAGTGGGACAAGACGATGCGTACGCACTACCGTGGTCAGCATTCAAGCACTTGATGAACGAGAAGTACCGTCCCAGAACCGAGGTCAATAAGCTCAAGACAGAACTTAGAGGGTTACGAACCCAAGGATTTGATATTACCACGTACGAAAGACGATTCACAGAATTGTGCCTATTGTGTCCGGGAGCATTCGAAGATGAGGAAGAGAAGATCGACGCGTTTGTGAAAGGATTACCGGAAAGAATCCAAGAAGATATAAGTTCACACGAGCCCGCCTCCATACAACAGGCATGTAGAATGGCTGACAAACTCATGAACCAAATTGAAGAAAGAATTAAAGAACAGACTGCTGAAGAGGCCAATGTGAAGCAAGTCAAAAGAAAGTGGGAGGAAAACGGTGATAAGAATCACCAATACAACAACAACAGCAATTACAACAATAATCGCAACAATTATCCCAACAATCGCAACATCAATCGCAACTACAACAAATGGCCCAACAACAACAACAACAACAGCAACTACAACAATCATCCCAACAACAATAATAACCGCAACAACAACAACAATCAGAAGCAGCTATGCCAAAGGTGTGAAAAGAATCACTCGGGGTTCTGCACCAAATTTTGCAACAAGTGTAAAAGAAATGGTCATAGCGCGACGAAGTGTGAGGTCTACGGACCAGGGGTTAATAGAACGAAAGGAACAAATGGTGTCGGAACGAGTAATGGCGGAGCAAGTAGTGTCGGAGCAAGTTATGCCAATGTAGTTTGTTATAAATGTGGAAAACCGGGCCACATTATTAGAAATTGCCCGAACCAGGAGAACACGAATGGACAAGGCCGTGGAAGAGTTTTCAATATTAATGCGGCAGAGGCACAGGAAGACCCAGAGCTTGTTACGGGTACGTTTCTTATTGACAATAAATCTGCTTACGTTTTATTTGATTCGGGTGCGGATAGAAGCTATATGAGTAGAGATTTTTGTGCTAAATTAAGTTGTCCATTGACGCCTTTGGATAGTAAATTTTTACTCGAATTAGCAAATGGTAAATTAATTTCAGCAGATAATATATGTCGGAATCGAGAAATTAAACTGGTTAGCGAAACATTTAAGATTGATTTGATACCAGTAGAGTTAGGGAGTTTTGATGTGATAATCGGTATGGACTGGTTGAAAGAAGTGAAAGCGGAGATCGTTTGTTACAAAAATGCAATTCGCATTATACGAGAAAAAGGAAAACCCTTAATGGTGTACGGAGAAAAGGGCAACACGAAGCTACATCTTATTAGTAATTTGAAGGCACAAAAACTAATAAGAAAAGGTTGCTATGCTGTTCTAGCACACGTCGAGAAAGTACAAACTGAAGAAAAGAGCATCAATGATGTTCCCGTCGCAAAAGAATTTCCTGATGTATTTCCGAAGGAATTACCGGGATTACCCCCACATCGATCCGTTGAATTTCAAATAGATCTTGTACCAGGAGCTGCACCAATAGCTCGTGCTCCTTACAGACTCGCACCCAGCGAGATGAAAGAACTACAAAGCCAATTACAAGAACTTTTAGAGCGTGGTTTCATTTGACCAAGCACATCACCGTGGGGAGCTCCTGTTTTGTTTGTCAAGAAGAAAGATGGTACATTCAGGTTGTGTATCGACTACCGAGAGTTGAACAAACTTACCATCAAGAACCGCTACCCACTACCGAGAATCGATGACTTATTTGATCAACTACAAGGATCGTCTGTTTATTCAAAGATTGACTTACGTTCCGGGTATCATCAAATGCGGGTGAAAGAAGATGATATTCCAAAGACTGCTTTCAGAACACGTTACGGTCATTACGAGTTTATGGTCATGCCGTTTGGTTTAACTAATGCACCAGCTGTGTTCATGGACCTTATGAACCGAGTGTGTGGACCATACCTTGACAAGTTTGTCATTGTTTTCATTGATGACATACTTATTTACTCAAAGAATGACCAAGAACACGGTGAACATTTGAGAAAGGTGTTAGAAGTATTGAGGAAGGAAGAATTGTACGCTAAGTTTTCAAAGTGTGCATTTTGGTTGGAAGAAGTTCAATTCCTCGGTCACATAGTGAACAAAGAAGGTATTAAGGTGGATCCGGCAAAGATAGAAACTGTTGAAAAGTGGGAAACCCCGAAAACTCCGAAACACATACGCCAGTTTTTAGGACTAGCTGGTTACTACAGAAGGTTCATCCAAGACTTTTCCAGAATAGCAAAACCCTTGACTGCATTAACGCATAAAGGGAAGAAATTTGAATGGAATGATGAACAAGAGAAAGCGTTTCAGTTATTGAAGAAAAAGCTAACTACGGCACCTATATTGTCATTGCCTGAAGGGAATGATGATTTTGTGATTTATTGTGATGCATCAAAGCAAGGTCTCGGTTGTGTATTAATGCAATGAACGAAGGTGATTGCTTATGCGTCTAGACAATTGAAGATTCACGAACAAAATTATACGACGCATGATTTGGAATTAGGCGCGGTTGTTTTTGCATTAAAGACTTGGAGGCACTACTTATATGGGGTCAAAACTATTATATATACCGACCACAAAAGTCTTCAACACATATTTAATCAGAAACAACTGAATATGAGGCAGCGTAGGTGGATTGAATTATTGAATGATTACGACTTTGAGATTCGTTACCACCCGGGGAAGGCAAATGTGGTAGCCGATGCCTTGAGCAGGAAGGACAGAGAACCCATTCGAGTAAAATCTATGAATATAATGATTCATAATAACCTTACTACTCAAATAAAGGAGGCGCAACAAGGAGTTTTAAAAGAGGGAAATTTAAAGGATGAAATACCCAAAGGATCGGAGAAGCATCTTAATATTCGGGAAGACGGAACCCGGTATAGGGCTGAAAGGATTTGGGTACCAAAATTTGGAGATATGAGAGAAATGGTACTTAGAGAAGCTCATAAAACCAGATACTCAATACATCCTGGAACGGGGAAGATGTACAAGGATCTCAAGAAACATTTTTGGTGGCCGGGTATGAAAGCCGATGTTGCTAAATACGTAGGAGAATGTTTGACGTGTTCTAAGGTCAAAGCTGAGCATCAGAAACCATCAGGTCTACTTCAACAACCCAAAATCCCAGAATGGAAATGGGAAAACATTACCATGGATTTCATCACTAAATTGCCAAGGACTGCGAGTGGTTTTGATACTATTTGGGTAATAGTTGACCGTCTCACCAAATCAGCACACTTCTTGCCAATAAGAGAAGATGACAAGATGGAGAAGTTAGCACGACTGTATTTGAAGGAAGTCATCTCCAGACATGGAATACCAATCTCTATTATCTCTGATAGGGATGGCAGATTTATTTCAAGATTCTGGCAGACATTACAGCAAGCATTAGGAACTCGTCTAGACATGAGTACTGCCTATCATCCACAAACTGATAGGCAGAGCGAAAGGACGATACAAACGCTTGAAGACATGCTACGAGCATGTGTTATTGATTTCGGAAACAGTTGGGATCGACATCTACCGTTAGCAGAATTTTCCTACAACAACAGCTACCATTCAAGCATTGAGATGGCGCCATTTGAAGCACTTTATGGTAGAAAGTGCAGATCTCCGATTTGTTGGAGTGAAGTGGGGGATAGACAGATTACGGGTCCGGAGATTATACAAGAAACTACCGAGAAGATCATCCAAATTCAACAACGGTTGAAAACCGCCCAAAGTCGACAAAAGAGCTACGCTGACATTAAAAGAAAAGATATAGAATTTGAAATTGGAGAGATGGTCATGCTTAAAGTTGCACCTTGGAAAGGCGTTGTTCGATTTGGTAAACGAGGGAAATTAAATCCAAGGTATATTGGACCATTCAAGATTATTGATCGTATCGGACCAGTAGCTTACCGACTAGAGTTACCTCAACAACTCGCGGCTGTACATAACACTTTCCACGTCTCGAATTTAAAGAAATGTTTTGCTAAAGAAGATCTCACTATTCCGTTAGATGAAATCCAAATCAACGAAAAACTTCAATTCATCGAAGAACCCGTCGAAATAATGGATCGTGAGGTTAAAAGACTTAAGCAAAACAAGATACCAATTGTTAAGGTTCGATGGAATGCTCGTAGAGGACCCGAGTTCACCTGGGAGCGTGAAGATCAGATGAAGAAGAAATACCCGCATCTATTTCCAGAAGATTCGTCAACACCTTCAACAGCTTAAAATTTCGGGACGAAATTTATTTAACGGGTAGGTACTGTAGTGACCCAAACTTTTCCATGTTTATATATATTAATTGAGATTGATATTTACATGATTAAATGTTTCCAACATTTTAAGCAATCAAACTTGTTAAGACTTGATTAATTGAAATATGTTTCATATAGACAATTGACCACCCAAGTTGACCGGTGATTCACGAACGTTAAAACTTGTAAAAACTATATGATGACATATATATGGATATATATATAGTTAACATGATACTATGATAAGTAAACATATCATTAAGTATATTAACAATGAACTACATATGTAAAAACAAGACTACTAACTTAATGATTTTTAAACGAGACATATATGTAACGATTATCGTTGTAAAGACATTTAATGTATATATATCATATTAAGAGATATTCATACATGATAATATCATGATAATATAATAATTTAAAATCTCATTTGATATTATAAACATTGGGTTAACAACATTTAACAAGATCGTTAACCTAAAGGTTTCAAAACAACACTTACATGTAACGACTAACGATGACTTAACGACTCAGTTAAAATGTATATACATGTAGTGTTTTAATATGTATTTATACACTTTTGAAAGACTTCAATACACTTATCAAAATACTTCTACTTAACAAGAATGCTTACAATTACATCCTCGTTCAGTTTCATCAACAATTCTACTCGTATGCACCCGTATTCGTACTCGTACAATACACAGCTTTTAGATGTATGTACTATTGGTATATACACTCCAATGATCAGCTCTTAGCAGCCCATGTGAGTCACCTAACACATGTGGGAACCATTATTTGGCAACTAGCATGAAATATCTCATAAAATTACAAAAATATGAGTAATCATTCATGACTTATTTACATGAAAACAAAATTACATATCCTTTATATCTAATCCATACACCAACGACCAAAAACACCTACAAACACTTTCATTCTTCAATTTTCTTCATCTAATTGATCTCTCTCAAGTTCTATCTTCAAGTTCTAAGTGTTCTTCATAAATTCCAAAAGTTCTAGTTTCATAAAATCAAGAATACTTTCAAGTTTGCTAGCTCACTTCCAATCTTGTAAGGTGATCATCCAACCTCAAGAAATCTTTGTTTCTTACAGTAGGTTATCATTCTAATACAAGGTAATAATCATATTCAAACTTTGGTTCAATTTCTATAACTATAACAATCTTATTTCAAGTGATGATCTTACTTGAACTTGTTTTCGTGTCATGATTCTGCTTCAAGAACTTCGAGCCATCCAAGGATCCATTGAAGCTAGATCCATTTTTCTCTTTTCCAGTAGGTTTATCCAAGGAACTTAAGGTAGTAATGATGTTCATAACATCATTCGATTCATACATATAAAGCTATCTTATTCGAAGGTTTAAACTTGTAATCACTAGAACATAGTTTAGTTAATTCTAAACTTGTTCGCAAACAAAAGTTAATCCTTCTAACTTGACTTTTAAAATCAACTAAACACATGTTCTATATCTATATGATATGCTAACTTAATGATTTAAAACCTGGAAACACGAAAAACACCGTAAAACCGGATTTACGCCGTCGTAGTAACACCGCGGGCTGTTTTGGGTTAGTTAATTAAAAACTATGATAAACTTTGATTTTAAAGTTGTTATTCTGAGAAAATGATTTTTATTATGAACATGAAACTATATCCAAAAATTATGATTAAACTCAAAGTGGAAGTATGTTTTCTAAAATGGTCATCTAGACGTCGTTCTTTCGACTGAAATAACTACCTTTACAAAAACGACTTGTAACTTATTTTTCCGACTATAAACCTATACTTTTCTGTTTAGATTCATAAAATAGAGTTCAATATGAAACCATAGCAATTTGATTCACTCAAAACGGATTTAAAATGAAGAAGTTATGGGTAAAACAAGATTGGATAATTTTTCTCATTTTAGCTACGTGAAAATTGGTAACAAATCTATTCCAACCATAACTTAATCAACTTGTATTGTATATTATGTAATCTTGAGATACCATAGACACGTATACAATGTTTCGACCTATCATGTCGACACATCTATATATATTTCGGAACAACCATAGACACTCTATATGTGAATGTTGGAGTTAGCTATACAGGGTTGAGGTTGATTCCAAAATATATATAGTTTGAGTTGTGATCAATACTGAGATACGTATACACTGGGTCATGGATTGATTCAAGATAATATTTATCGATTTATTTCTGTACATCTAACTGTGGACAACTAGTTGTAGGTTACTAACGAGGACAGCTGACTTAATAAACTTAAAACATCAAAATATATTAAAAGTGTTGTAAATATATTTTGAACATACTTTGATATATATGTATTGTTATAGGTTCGTGAATCAACTAGTGGCCAAGTCTTACTTCCCGACGAAGTAAAAATCTGTGAAAGTGAGTTATAGTCCCACTTTTAAAATCTAATATTTTTGGGATGAGAATACATGCAGGTTTTATAAATGATTTACAAAATAGACACAAGTACGTGAAACTACATTCTATGGTTGAATTATCGAAATCGAATATGCCCCTTTTTATTAAGTCTGGTAATCTAAGAATTAGGGAACAGACACCCTAATTGACGTGAATCCTAAAGATAGATCTATTGGGCCTAACAAACCCCATCCAAAGTACCGGATGCTTTAGTACTTCGAAATTTATATCATATCCGAAGGGTGTCCCGGAATGATGGGGATATTCTTATATATGCATCTTGTTAATGTCGGTTACCAGGTGTTCACCATATGAATGATTTTTATCTCTATGTATGGGATGTGTATTGAAATATGAAATCTTGTGGTCTATTGTTACGATTTGATATATATAGGTTAAACCTATAACTCACCAACATTTTTGTTGACGTTTAAAGCATGTTTATTCTCAGGTGAATATTAAGAGCTTCCGCTGTTGCATACTAAAATAAGGACAAGATTTGGAGTCCATGTTTGTATGATATTGTGTAAAAACTGCATTCAAGAAACTGATTTCGATGTAACATATTTGTATTGTAAACCATTATGTAATGGTCGTGTGTAAACAGGATATTTTAGATTATCATTATTTGATAATCTACGTAAAGCTTTTTAAACCTTTATTTATGAAATAAAGGTTATGGTTTGTTTTAAAAATGAATGCAGTCTTTGAAAAACGTCTCATATAGAGGTCAAAACCTCGCAACGAAATCAATTAATATGGAACGTTTTTAATCAATAAGAACGGGACATTTCAAACAGAACCGGTAGTTGAAAAGGTTAATGAAGATAACACAGTTAAGGCAAAACCTTATGTTAAACCATACCAACCACCGCTTCCTTACCCAAGTAAAATGAGAAAAGAAAGACTTGAAGCCGAGCAATCTAAATTCTTGGATATGTTTAAATAAATAAATGTCAATCTTCCTTTCATTGATGTGATATCAGGAATGCCAAGATATGCTAAATTCTTGAAAGATCTAATCACAAATAGAAAGAAAATGGAAGAACTTTCGACTGTTACAATGAATGCTAATTGTTCTGCAGTGTTGATGAATAAGATACCAGAAAAACTTTCAGATCCAGGAAGTTTCACAATTCCATGTTTTCTGGGTAGTCTTAGTTCAATAGAAGCATTGGCAGATTTAGGTGCTAGTATAAATTTAATGCCGTATTCACTATTTAGGTGCTAGTATAAATTTAATGCCGTATTCACTATACGCTAAACTAGACCTCAGAGAATTGAAACCAACAAGAATAAGCATACAACTAGCAGATCGATCAGTAAAATATCCTAGAGGGATAATGGAGAACATGCTAGTTAAAGTTGGTACTTTAGTATTTCCAGTAGATTTTGTTATTCTGGATATCGAAGAAGATTCTCGAGTTCCTCTCATATTAGGAAGACCATTCTTAAACACGGCTAAAGCAATAATAGATGTGTTCAGTAAGAAACTGACCCTAAGTATAGAGGACGAGAGTGTTACCTTTTCTGTGGATAGAGCCATGCAACAACTGCAATCTGCAGATGATACATGTTATTATATTCAAACCATAGATTCACATGCAGAATTGTTACAAGAATTTCCAGAATTACAAGGAACAGGAGAACGTTCTTTAGGGGAAGGAACTGAACCAATTGATGAAGCTGAAATGTTAGCTACACTCATGGTTAATGAATATGAACCAACAACAGAAGAACTTCAAATACTAAAATAGGAAGATAGATATCGATACAAATCATCGATAGAAGAACCACCGACATTAGATTTAAAGCCACTTCCAAACCATTTGGAATACGCTTATTTACATGGTGAATCTGAATTACCTGTAATAATATCGTCTTCTCTTACGAAAAATGAAAAATCTCAACTCATTTATGTGCTAAAAGCTCATAAACCAGCTATTGCATGGAAGCTTCATGACATTAAAGGCATAAGTCCTTCGTATTGCACACATAAAATCCTTATGGAAGAAGGTCATAAAACCTATGTGCAATGCCAACGAAGACTAAATCCTAATATGCAAGATGTTGTTAAGAAAGAAATTATTAAACTGCTAGATGCAGGTTTAATTTATCCAATCTCTGATAGTCCATGGGTAAGCCCAGTTCAATGCGTACCTAAGAAGGGTGGCATGACTGTCATCACAAATGAAAAAATGAGCTTATTCCTACTAGGACTGTAACGGGATGGCGTGTTTGTATTGATTATAGAAAATTAAATGACGCCACCAGAAAAGATCACTTTCCCTTACCTTTCATTGATCAAATGTTGGAAAGATTAGCCAGAAATAGTTAGTATTGTTTTCTTGACGGTTTTTCCGGATATTTTCGAATTCTAATCGCACCCGAGGACCAAGAGAAAATCACCTTCACGTGCCCTTATGGTAATTTTGCTTACAAACGCATGCCATTTGGACTATGCAACGCCCCAGCAACCTTTCAAAGGTACATGATGGCGATTTTTCACGACATGATAGAAGAATGCATGGAAGTTTTCATGGATGACTTTTCAGTCTTCGGTGATACATTTGAATTATGTCTAGTTAATCTTGAACGAATGCTTATTAGATGCGAGCAGTCAAATCTAGTTTTAATTGGGAGAAATGCTATTTCATGGTTAAAGAAGGCATCGTTCTTGGTCATAAAATTTCAAAAGAAGGAATTGAAGTGGATAGAGCTAAAGTAGATGTAATTGCTAAACTTCCACATCACACCAATGTTAGAGGAGTTAGGAGTTTTCTAGGGCATGCCGGTTTTTACTGACGTTTCATAAAAGATTTTTCTAAAATTGCCACTCCTATGAATAAACTCCTAGAAAAGGATGCTCCATTCATCTTTTCGGATGAATGCATCAAATCTTTTAATATTCTTAAAGAAAAACTCACTAATGCGCCGATCATGATAACTCCAAATTGGAATCTACCATTTGAACTTATGTGCGATGCAAGTGATTTTGCAATGGGAGCCGTTTTATAACAAAGGATTGAAAAACAATTTCAACCTATTTATTACGCTAGTAAGACGTTACAAGGAGCACAAACGAATTACACAATTACTGAAAAAGAAATCCTTGCTATTGTCTTTGCTTTTGACAAATTTCGTTCATATCTCGTTTTAGCAAAAACGGTGGTCTATACCGACCATTCTGCTCTTAGATACTTATTTTCAAAACAAGATACCAAACCATAATTAATCCGTTGGATCTTACTCTTACAAGAGTTCGATATTGAAATCTGAGATAAAAAGGGAGCGGAAAATCTCGCCGCTGATCATCTTTCTCGTCTTGAAAATCCTGAATTAGAAGTTCTAAATGAATCGGCCATACAAGACAACTTTCCTGATGAATATCTATTGAGAATCAATTATAATGAAATTCCATGGTTTGCAGACTATGCAAACTACTTAGTATGTGGATTCCTTGAAAAAGGGTTGTCGTACCAAAAACGAAAGAAATTCTTTAGTGATATAAAACACTATTTTTGGGAAGATCCACATTTATTCAAAAGTTGTCCCGATGGAATAATACGCCGATGTGTATTCGGGAATGAAGCTAGTCAAATCTTAAACCATTGTCACACATGACCAACAGGAGGGCATTATGGGCCTCAACTTACAGCAAGAAAAGTCTACGACGCTGGATTCTATTGGCCTACAATTTTCAAAGACGCACACCTTCTCTGTAAATCCTGTAATGCTTGTCAAAGGGCCAGAAAAATAAGTCAACGTGATGAAATGCCACAAAATATCATTCAAGTATGTGAAGTATTTGACGTTTGGGGTATTGACTTTATGGGTCCATTTCCAAAATCTCATAATAATCTCTACATTCTCGTTGCCATTGATTATGTATCTAAATGGGCGAAAGCACAAGCTCTCCCAACTAACGATGCACGAGTTGTAGTCAATTTCTTAAAACGTCTTTTTGCTAGGTTTGGAACACTGAAAGCTTTAATAAGTGATCGGGGTACTCATTTTTGTAATAATCAACTTGAGAAAGTTCTCAAAAGATATGGAGTAACTCATAAAATCTCAAACGCTTATCATCCACAAATAAGTGGACAAGTTGAAAATACCAACCGAGCATTAAAACATATTCTAGAGAAAACCGTAGGATCAAATCCGAAGGAATGGTCCATGAAATTAGAGGATGCACTTTGGGCTTTCAGAACAGCCTACCAAACTCCAATTGGTACCACACCTTTTAAACTTGTTTACGGAAAAGCATGTCACCTTCCAGTAGAAATTGAGCACAAAGCATTTTGAGCTTTGAAGACATGTAATCTTGATTTACATGAAGCCAGACATCTACGGTTAAGTCAATTAAATGAATTAGAAGAGTTAAGAAATGAAGCATATGAAAATTCGTTAATATATAAGGAAAGAACGAAGAAATGGCATGATAAAAGAATCAGAAGTTCAAAAGAATTTAAAGAAGGAGACAGAGTTCTTCTTTTCAATTCACGATTCAAGCTATTTCTTGGAAAATTGAAATCAAGATGGTCTGGACCATTCATAGTGAAAAGAATTTTCCCATACGGAACAGTAGAATTAATAAATTCAAATGGGATTGAATTTAAAGTAAATGGTCACAGAGTTAAACATTACATAGATAATCCAATGGAAGTTGAAGATGAAGTTAATCACAATTTCGACACCACAGCTAACTAAGTGTGGGAAGATTCGAATCTTTTTAAGGATAATATTTATTTCTGTTAGAGTTAGATAATCTGTTTTCGTGTAGTTCTCGAAAATGGAATCTGCATGGTCTTTCCCTAGCAGACCCTAAAGAACTAGTCTTTTCCCTCCATTCTGAATTTTTATTTTTTTAGGTTTTACAAGATGAAGAATTCCTTTGATCTGAACCATGGTCTACTACTACACGCTATGATTACTAAATGTAATAATAACATCTTCCCGAGTGAACCGGTATCCTTCATAAGAGGCAAAATGGATGAAGTAAGGAAAGAACTCAGGAAAGATCATCATAAGATACATTTTGGTAAAGGAAAATCAAAATTCGCAACAAAAAGAAGAGCACGACACCTTGAAAGATGTCATAAATGCGGAAAATGGTCACACGAAGGTAAATGTTCGAACAATCAAACATATTCAAATACCGAATTTGTTACTCTATGCAGAGAAGGACCGTTCATATGTTTAGAAGAAAAGTTATTGAAGAATCGAGGTTACGCTTACGTAGCTATGGAGAACCAAATTACACGACTCTCCTATGAGTCGACTAAAGCAGGTCTCTGAGAATTCTATCTCACAGGTAAGCATGTAGAGTTTTTATTTGTTTTTATTTATTGCGTTTAACCTTTTGATAATAAACGCTGAATCGTTCGCTATAAAGTATTAAATTGATATTCAATAAAATTAGGTATGCGAAACCGAAATTATTGATATCATATAAAAATTTATTACATCACTGCGAAATTTACCGTTTATTCTTAAGGTATAAATATCTTTAATCAATCAATTCAAAATATTTCAGAAATTCGTCAGGAGTAAAACTAGGTAAAATAGCCGAAATTACTTTACTCAAAAGAGGGGCGTATATTTTTGATAATATTTGATTGATTAAAGTGGGATAAAAGACCAAAAAGATTTTAAATTTTAATTTTTACCTTGTTTTTAAATTAATATTAAATTATTATTGTAAATTTTTTTTAAAAAAACCAATATATTTAAGTTTTTAAATATTTTAAAAAAATTAATATTTTCAATATAAGTTTGTAAAATTAATGTATAAAAATATTAATGATATTTATATGAATTTTTAATTTTATGGATTTTAAATTTAAGTTTGGTGTGAATTTAAAAACAAAAATGTACTTTATTTCATTAAGTTAAAAATATGATTTTTAAAATTCGTCGTAAGTTGAAGACTAGGTCGTTGAACCGAAATTGCTTTACCCGAGGGCGGGACGAGAAATTTTATTATCATTATTTTTAATCTTATTGATTTAAAGTATGCCAAAAACATTAAAAAAAACTCAAAAATCTTTTCTTTTAAAACCATCGCTTTAAAATGACAAATTTTAAAATTTTGTCGAGGGACGGACTAGATCAACGTATCGAAATGCCCTCATTCTAGAAAGAAACAAATTTTTAATTAATTATTTTTTTATAAGTTAAAGATTTTATATATAAAAAATAAAATAAAAAATAAAATAACACCCCATGCGATCGCATGGGGTTTGGCCTTCAAAGTCATGCGGTCGCATGAGGCTAGATATCTGGACAGATTACAAAGTCCCAGCGACTGCCTCTGTTCCCATCACAATACACACACATTTACACGAACACACACACAAAAATCATCCAAAAATCTTCATTTCTCAACCAAATTACTCGAAATTTCTTGCAATAATCCGCTATAATCATGCCTATATTCAGATGGGGAGGCAGGAAGGTAAAAATTTTACCCCTAAAACTCTTTAAATTCGAATTTTAGTGTTCTTGAGCTAAAGTTTATCTAATTTAATTTTGTTAATTTCTAGTGTAATTAGAGTTAAATTGTTAGTATATTATGCATGTATAACCTATATTAATGCTATTTGTCATGATTTGAAGCCAAAAACTTCAAAAATTTTAGAAATCTAGGGTATGTGTTCTTGAGCAATTTGGGGCTTTTGATATAAACAAGTTATGGCCAATTTTTGACATGAATTATTGCTAAATTAAGTAGTGTAACATGTTTAGGTGGCTAAATGATCTAAACATTGGTCCTAAACATGATTTTTGAGAATTAAAGTGGACTTTTTAAGTCTAAAATTCATGAACTTGATTAATTTGATATAAATGCCATTTGAAACTTGTTTAATTGCTAGTAATGATTATTTTGACATGTTATTTGAGTTGAATGCTTATGAACTTTGTAAACATATTCATATATGCTTATTTGAAAAAGTGTAGAATTGATAAAAATATGGAATTGAGTATAAGTTTAATATGGATTAAACATGTTATTGTAATTATTTTAATTTGTTATTTTGCTAACACTAATGCATATTTGAATGCATAAATTTTGTGTTTAATGTGTTTTGCAGAGAAATACAGATACTGATGGTGCATCATCATCATCATCTAGGCAACCTGATCCGGAACCATAGCCAGAGATGCAATATCATGAACCGGAACACCAACCTGAACAACAACAACATTATGATCAACACGCACCATACTATGAACCAGACCCACAATTTTTTATTACCTACGTTGTATTTCATGTTCACCATATAATAGAACACCCAACAATTCATGAAGAACAGTTGCATCCCAATTTAAGGATTGATAGAAGTTGGAGAGATTACTCGACATACCAAAGTAACAAATTTAAGTTTTGGACCAAAAATGTAGAAGTTCCAAGGGTAATAGATTGGGAGCCTTTGGAAAGGGTCCACCTAGCTAACCCAGTTAGGCAGCATCTAATCCAAAGGTATGGTAGCTCTTCTTTTACTGATTGGAAACGTTTATTTACCACTCGAGGCCTGTATATAAAGAGTGGTGTGTTAAGCTAATGAGTACTATCGCTTTTAATAAGGATGTAGATAGGTTAGATGATAAGAGTTTTCTTAGATTTTTACTTGGCCGTAGGATGTACAGGATGTCCATGCTGGACATGGCCAGGGCTTTACAGATTTACACTCTCGTTGAATTACTATCACCTGATTGTACAAATTTGATTTATCATGGTGAGCGGATAGATAGAAATTTTGACGCCAACGCTATCTGGAGGTGTATGTCAAATTTTAATGTGTTTACGCGGGGAGGAAGACACTCCTATTTAGATATTAATAAAGCCGAGCTTCGTATAATACATAGATTCTTAGCAAACTCGATTCCACAAAGAGGTAACAACAAGGAGAAAATGACCTTACACGATTTATTTTACCTTAAGTGTATTCGAAACACTAGAAGCTTTGTTAATATCCCCTACTGTGTTGGTTTTTATCTGTCCAAAATTTTGGAAGGAATACAGGAAGAGGGAATAATAGGAGGAGGTATTTTTGTTACTCTCATTGGAGAGTATTTGGGTGTAGATAGGGATCAAGGGGGTCCGATGATGGTATGTAGGGAACAGGACGAGACTTTAGGTTTGCAAGTCTATCAAGTTGCAAAGGTATTGACAGGGCCGGTCCTGAGTCATCTGTTGCTCGGGGCGAATCGATCAAATAATGCCCCCTATTCTATTTATAAACAAGTGTTCGAAAGCTAATCAACTTACATAACTCATTTTCACGTTAATTTTTTTTTTAAAATAAATTTAGTGTAACAATTTGAAGAGATAAACTACGATAAAAGTGATGACTTCGAGTCTAGTTAAAATTTTTATAGTGTCTTTTTCTTTTTCATACGTGATTTAATTAAGGCGTAAATTATAAAAGAAAATATCAAGTAATGTAACATGTGTCTAAATTATTAGACTATTACTTGATCTATCCCGAAATATGTGTCTATAATTCTATTTTTTTTGTTTCAAAATAATTGTGTACCTTCAAAAAAAAAAAATCAACTTTACATTTTTATTCTTAAACATTTTCTCAAAAATTGACATCTTAAAAAGATAAATTTTTATACTATACCAAAATTTGCCTGTAACACACCAATAAAATAGGACTTTCAAAAAAGGACTTTTTATAGAAATAATTAAATTAAAGAAAATATAAAAATCAAGTAGTACTATGGAGTATTATATTAAAAAATCAGTAAACGTATTTTATGAATTCACATTATTATGACACCTCTATTGCTAGACTAGAATTTCAAAATCCATACGTGATTGTACAATACACTATATATGTTGTACGATATATTGGATTTTAATAAAATTAACACATCTGACAAATGAAAAAAAACTTATAATATCAAGGAACAAAAGATTTTTTCTCTTTTCAAATTTTGACTTTTCTTTCTTCTTCTCCCTTCCTCCATGAAATTTCTCCTCCGAACTTACAAAAAAAAAAAAAAAAAAAAAAAAAAAAAAAAAAAAAACCTCAACTGCACTTATAAAAACTCAGAACTCCAGATTTGATGCCCCTTAAAATGTGATGCCCGGGTGCGATCGCCCCTGTGGCCCTACCCTAGGGCCGGCCCTGGGTATTGACTAGGAGACGCAATCAGGCAGTACAATATCAGGGCCGCCATCCACAGGTAGAGAGGGGTTTGGATGAGAAAATGGAGGAGGCGGATGACATTAGGGATGTCATTAGGGATAGTGCTACTGACGTTTTCCAGCGTATAGATGAGGTAAAAATGACTAATGAGGATAGGCATCGTCGGTATGAGCAGTGGCAAGCCGCGAATGAGTATGAGACTTCTAGGCGACGCCAACACGATAGCTGGCAAGTTCATCAGCACCAAATCATAAGCCAGCTATCATATCAGGTTCAAATAACTGCATCATGACTCGGCCTGCTTTTTATCCTCCACATCAGCCCGATATGCGACCACCCTATGACTTGTACGACCCCAATCAAGCATACCAGAACACCTATCACCAACCATGGAACCCGAACGACGATATTGAAATGTCCCGTTCTTATTGATTAAAAACGTTCCATATTAATTGATTTCGTTGCGAGGTTTTGACCTCTATATGAGACGTTTTTCAAAGACTGCATTCATTTATAAAACAAACCATAACCTTTATTTCATAAATAAAGGTTTAAAAAGCTTTACGTAGATTATCAAATAATGATAATATAAAATATCCTGTTTACACACGACCATTACATAATGGTTTACAATACAAATATGTTACATCGAAATCAGTTTCTTGAATGCAGTTTTTACACAATATCATACAAACATGGACTCCAAATCTTGTCCTTATTTTAGTATGCAACAGCGGAAGCTCTTAGTATTCACCTGAGAATAAACATGCTTTAAACATCAACAAAAATGTTGGTGAGTTATAGGTTTAACCTATATATATATATATATATATATATATATATATATATATATATATATATATATATATATTAAATCGTAACAATAGACCACAAGATTTCATATTTCAATACACATCCCATACATAGAGATAAAAATCATTCATATGGTGAACACCTGGTAAATGACATTAACAAGATGCATATATAAGAATATCCCCATCATTTCGGGACACCCTTCGGATATGATATAAATTTCGAAGTACTAAAGCATCCGGTACTTTGGATGGGGTTTGTTAGGCCCAATAGATCTATCTTTAGGATTCGCGTCAATTAGGGTGTCTGTTCCCTAATTCTTAGATTACCAGACTTAATAAAAAGGGGCATATTCGATTTCGATAATTCAACCATAGAATGTAGTTTCACGTACTTGTGTCTATTTTGTAAATCATTTATAAAACCTGCATGTATTCTCATCCCAAAAATATTAGATTTTAAAAGTGGGACTATAACTCACTTTCACAGAGTTTTACTTCGTCGGGAAGTAAGACTTGGCCACTGGTTGATTCACGAACCTATAACAATATATACATATATATCAAAGTATGTTCAAAATATATTTACAACACTTTTAATATATTTTGATGTTTTAAGTTTATTAAGTCGGCTGTCCTCGTTAGTAACCTACAACTAGTTGTCCACAGTTAGATGTACAGAATTAAATCGATAATTATTATCTTGAATCAATCCACGACCCAGTGTATACGTATCTCAGTATTGATCACAACTCAAACTATATATATTTTGGAATCAACCTCAACCCTGTATAGCTAACTCCAACATTCACATATAGAGTGTCTATGGTTGTTTCGAAATATATATAGATGTGTCGACATGATAGGTCGAAACATTGTATACGTGTCTATGGTATCTCAAGATTACATAATATACAATACAAGTTGATTAAGTTATGGTTGGAATAGATTTGTTACCAATTTTCACGTAGCTAAAATGAGAAAAATTATCCAATCTTGTTTTACCCATAACTTCTTCATTTTAAATCCGTTTTGAGTGAATCAAATTACTATGGTTTCATATTGAACTCTATTTTATGAATCTAAACATAAAAATTATAGGTTTATAGTCGGAAAAATAAGTTACAAGTCGTTTTTGTAAAGGTAGTCATTTCAGTCGAAAGAACGACGTCTAGATGACCATTTTAGAAAACATACTTCCACTTTGAGTTTAACCATAATTTTTGGATATAGTTTCATGTTCATAATAAAAATCATTTTCTCAGAATAACAACTTTTAAATCAAAGTTTATCATAGTTTTTAATTAACTAACCCAAAACAGCCCGCGGTGTTACTACGACGGCGTAAATCCGGTTTTACGGTGTTTTTCGTGTTTCCAGGTTTTAAATCATTAAGTTAGAATATCATATAGATATAGAACATGTGTTTAGTTGATTTTAAAAGTCAAGGTAGAAGGATTAACTTTTGTTTGCGAACAAGTTTAGAATTAACTAAACTATGTTCTAGTGATTACAAGTTTAAACCTTCGAATAAGATAGCTTTATATGTATGAATCGAATGATGTTATGAACATCATTACTACCTTAAGTTCCTTGGATAAACCTACTGGAAAAGAGAAAAATGGATCTAGCTTCAACGGATCCTTGGATGGCTCGAAGTTCTTGAAGCAGAATCATGACACGAAAACAAGTTCAAGTAAGATCATCACTTGAAATAAGATTGTTATAGTTATAGAAATTGAACCAAAGTTTGAATATGATTATTACCTTGTATTAGAATGATAACCTACTGTAAGAAACAAAGATTTCTTGAGGTTAGATGATCACCTTACAAGATTGGAAGTGAGCTAGCAAACTTGAAAGTATTCTTGATTTTATGTAACTAGAACTTGTAGAATATATGAAGAACACTTAGAACTTGAAGATAGAACTTGAGAGAGATCAATTAGATGAAGAAAATTGAAGAATTAAAGTGTTTGTAGGTGTTTTTGGTCGTTGGTGTATGGATTAGATATAAAGGATATGTAATTTTGTTTTCATGTAAATAAGTCATGAATGATTACTCATATTTTTATAATTTTATGAGATATTTCATGCTAGTTGCCAAATGATGGTTCCCACATGTGTTAGGTGACTCACATGGGCTGCTAAGAGCTGATCATTGGAGTGTATATACCAATAGTACATACATCTAAAAGCTGTGTATTGTACGAGTACGAATACGGGTGCATACGAGTAGAATTGTTGATGAAACTGAACGAGGATGTAATTGTAAGCATTTTTGTTAAGTAGAAGTATTTTGATAAGTGTATTGAAGTCTTTCAAAAGTGTATAAATACATATTAAAACACTACATGTATATACATTTTAACTGAGTCGTTAAGTCATCGTTAGTCGTTACATGTAAGTGTTGTTTTTAAACCTTTAGGTTAACGATCTTGTTAAATGTTGTTAACCCAATGTTTATAATATCAAATGAGATTTTAAATTATTATATTATAATGATATTATCATGTATGAATATCTCTTAATATGATATATATATATACATTAAATGTCTTTACAACGATAATCGTTACATATATGTCTCGTTTAAAAATCATTAAGTTAGTAGTCTTGTTTTTACATATGTAGTTCATTGTTAATATACTTAATGATATGTTTACTTATCATAGTATCATGTTAACTATATATATATATCCATATATATGTCATCATATAGTTTTTACAAGTTTTAAAGTTCGTGAATCACCGGTCAACTTGGGTGGTCAATTGTCTATATGAAACATATTTCAATTAATCAAGTCTTAACAAGTTTGATTGCTTAACATGTTGGAAACATTTAATCATGTAAATATCAATCTCAATTAATATATATAAACATGAAAAAGTTCGGGTCACTACAGTACCTACCCGTTAAATAAATTTCGTCCCGAAATTTTAAGCAGTTGGAGGTGTTGACGTATCTTCTGGAAATAAATGCGGGTATTTCTTCTTCATCTGATCTTCTCGTTCCCAGGTGAACTCGGGTCCTCTACGAGCATTCCATCGAACCTTAACAATTGGTATCTTGTTTTGCTTAAGTCTTTTAACCTCACGGTCCATTATTTCGACGGGTTCTTCGATGAATTGAAGTTTTTCGTTGATTTGGATTTCATCTAACGGAATAGTGAGATCTTCTTTAGCAAAACATTTCTTCAAATTCGAGACGTGGAAAGTGTTATGTACAGCCGCGAGTTGTTGAGGTAACTCAAGTCGGTAAGCTACTGGTCCGACAAGATCAATAATCTTGAATGGTCCAATATACCTTGGATTTAATTTCCCTCATTTACTAAATCGAACAACGCCTTTCCAAGGTGCAACTTTAAGCATGACCATCTCTCCAATTTCAAATTCTACATCTACCCAATTCTAGTAAAATTTTTAAAAAATTTCAAATAAATGAATTCAAAATCATGTTTATACATATTTATGAACGATAAAATTAGGTGTTAACACCGAAATTATTGTTACCTCGGAAAGGACATAAATTGAGAAACAACCCAAAATGTTAGAATTCATTTAAAATGGAATAGAGAAAAATAAAAAGGCAAAGAAAGGAAAATAAAATCCAAGTGTGGAAAAAATTTACCAAGTTATTTAGAACATATATCACATATTTTTTGTACAAATAATTGAAGTTACTTTTGTTTTGAACAATATTAATCAGTTTTACCCAGTTTATTATAAATGGAATTTAAAAGGAAGTAAAGTCTTTCGAGAAAAAGACACGCGCTTCTTGATTTAGGTCAGGAAGTTGTCGTCCATACCAGTTGTAGAGTCTACGAAAAACCTTGAAAAGTTTTCTCGAAAATCAGCTGGAAATCCACGGACCTCAGCATTAAACAGGGTCGCCAAGTGGTTAGACTTATCCTAACCATGAGAGGATCTGTCTCGTACAATGGGGGGCACCATGCAAATTAGCTTATAAGACTAATGAATCAGATCTCCAGAAAGGATAATCTCCTTAAAGATCAAAAATCAGCTTTTAAGACTGATATTACTCAATCCTTGAGATTGACCTTAAAGATTGAGAATTACGAACTCATGGAATTCAATGATATCTAAACTCGAGCTTGAACAAGAAAATATTTTGATCAAAAATTACAAACTGATTTGTTTTCTGAAAACCCTAATTTTCAATGCGTTCATTACTATTGAACGTAAAATCCTAGGAATTCACCCGGAATTCATTAGGTCACCTGAACCAAATCGGGTGTCAACCGTAAGAACGGTGGTTGCATAGCATGGTCGGAGACAGGACCTTGTGTCAGACCGAAAAACTATAGGGTGATCTTTACTATTGCTCCTACAAAGGATAGTAATTGCATCTGACACGATATAGACCATAATCAAAAGCATGTCTCGGGACATTGTCTTAACAGTTGCTTGTTCAACGCTTTCCTTTACAACCGGACGGTAGTTTACCGAAAGGTAATATACGGAGCAAGTAAACTGGACGTGTTGCTTTCCCAATACAAGTTTAGCAAGTGGGTGACACAAAACCATAAGTTTTGAGCTAAAATTTTCAAATCTGAAACCCACAAAACCCACAAAAACAATTTGCAAACACCGGTGAAGGGTTATTCCGGAAAACTTATCTAGGGTAAAAGCTAGATTGAATTTTTAAAAAGATCAAATGTTTTCATAAAGATCCAATTTCCTAAAGGATCTAAATTTTCATAGTCATGTGGGACTTAAACCACAACGTTACTATCATTGTTCATTCCGCCGTATTAAAATCACTGATGTACAAAGTGTGAAGAATAAAGAAGTGATTCTAGTAAAGTTATATTCAAGTTCTATATTGCTTGAGGACAAGCTGTGAAGACCCGTCCTAATCCATCCAGACGAAGTCCATATCGATTATAAACGATTCACAACAGTTGATTACATCGCGAGGTACTTGACCTCTATATGATACATTTTACAAACATTGCATTCGATTTTAAAAGACAATCTTTCTTTACAACAAAAGTTGACGACATGCATACGATTTCATAATATATCCAACTATAATTGACTTAATAATAATCTTGATAAACTCGACGACTCGAATGCAACGTCTTTTGAAATATGCCATGAATGACTCCAAGTAATATTTATAAAATGAGCAAATGCACAGCGGAAGATTTCTTTCGTACCTGAGAATAAACATGCTTCAAAGTGTCAACCAAAAGGTTGGTGAGGTCATTAGTTTAACATAAATAATCATTTCATAATTTTAATAGACCACAAGATTTCATATTTTCATTTCTCCTAAACATACGTCCCATGCATAGAGACAAAATATCATTCATATGGATTGAACACCTGGTAACCGACATTCACAATATGCATATAAGAATATCCCCATCATTCCGGGATCCTCCTTCGGACATGATATAAATTTCGAAGTACTAAAGCATCCGGTACTTTGGATGGGGCTTGTTGAGCCCGATAGATCTATCTTTAGAGTTCGCGTCAATTAGGGTGTCTGTTCCCTAATTCTTAGATTACCAGACTTAATAAAAAGGGGCATATTCGATTTCAATAATTCAACCATAGAATGTAGTTTCAATTACTTGTGTCTATTTCGTAAAACAGTTATAAAAGCAGCGCATGTATTCTCAGTCCCAAAAATATATATTGCGAAAACATTTAAAAAGGGAGAAAATGGAACTCACGCATATAAATATTGTAAAATAGTTATTAAAACATTGCATGTATTCTCATCCCAAAAATATATATATAAAGGGAATAATGAAACTCACCTAATGTATTGTGTAGTAAAAATACATATGACTATATTGAACGACGCAGGGTTGGCCTCGAATTCACGAACCTTTTAAGGCTTTTCCAAAAACAAAATACCCCAGACAGGGCTCGAACCCGCAACCTCTCGTTCACCCTGACAACGCCTCACACCACTCAACCATCTTCGTTTTTCTTATCTATGATACCAACTTAATTTACTTAACCCGTACACTGTTCAGCCCAACCGAAAACATCAATAGATCATGGCCCAACAGAGAATAGCAGCCCAACAGTTTAAATAAATCTTGACCCAAAATAATCCAATCCATAACCATTTAATTAACCCACTGATTGAATAAAGATTAAAGGTTCCGTTTATAGAAAAAAAAAATAACGATAGCAGCAAACACAACAATGAAACCCTACGGTTCATCTTCATCATCACAGGTTCCTCACCTAGACATCAATAACATCATTTACGTATTGAATCAAAATCAAACAGTAACCCTAATCACTATTCATCATCTTCTTCATCTAATTGTCATCATCAAACCTTCATTATCTCCTTTACTCTTCCCCATCATTCCTTCTTATCTTCGCAGTCATCAAGATCAATATCATATAATCATGATCAATCTTCCTTCATGATCATCGATCATCATTATCATTTATTTATCATCATGTATCACTCTAATCATCACCTTCAACTCTTTCCATCTTCGATTGTCACCATCAATATTCATCATCGTTCACCATGCATTAACAACACGTACTCCTTATGATTTTTGTGTTTTAATTCTGACAGAACGTAAGTAGCAATTTTCCTTATGAAATATGTTATAGATAAGGCCCAACAAAGAAAGTGTAGCGACCCCGACAAATCGTCAAGTGACGGCGTCGGCTACGTGGGTCCCATTACCTGATTATAAGTCTTTAAGATAACGTTTGACCAAAATATGTCGCCTTCATTTCAAAACAAAGATTGTTTCAAAGTTTACAAGAATTGTTCAACCAAAAGTTAAGTTACAACGTTATAAGTACGATTGAAATCTAGGCGACACGGTTTAAAGTAAAGTCAAAAGACGCTCCATGAAATGCATGTATACTCGACATCCAATGCAAGTATCAACTAATGAGCGGAAGCATGTATCACAAATTGTGCAAGACCTGAGAAAAACATGTAGAAAACTGTCAACGAAAAACGTTGGTGAGATCATAAATGTATTTGTAAAAGTATATTTTAAATCACAAGTTTTAGTATCAAGGCGTATACATCTCTAAAGATGTGTTTGTAAACCACAAGATTTAATATAAAGTGAATATCAAGCGTATACATCCCAAAAGATGTTGTCTGTATCACGAGCACCCAATTACCAAAACTTAACTGAATCTTCCCTCTGAATTTTGAATATAGTGTTAGAACATACACTATGCACGTTGAAATTATATTTCATCCACTAACGGTAGCGAACCGTCTGAATGAGGGTTCGTTAAACCCGTATGGCCACACAACATAATCACTCGCTTACACTTACACCCTGCAAGTGGAACTAATGATAATTGGATTGAGGACTTTTGTTCTAACTCGTCTGTATCTTTGTATTCGTATTTGTGTTCAAAGTATAAAAGTATGAAAAGTATATATACATGTGAAATGTATATAAATATGTAATGTATATGTTTCTCAGCCCACGATTTAAAAGAATAAAAGTTGTTGAAAAGGTGGGACTATGATCTCACCTCGAGTGCACGAGTATAAATGTACTTCACAAAGTAAACGTGTGCATGAAAGTTGCTTAGCCTTGACCTAAACAAGTAAGTTATATCAATTAACCGGTTACGACACAAGGTCGGGTGAAATGTGTTCAATTAGTCCTATGGCTCGTTACGACTCGATTAAATATAGCATGTGAATCACGTTGCCAAGTTTCATGCGAGAATCAAGTATTAAAGCATGTTAGAAAGGTTGTATAAGTATTTGGTTAAGTTTGATTAAAAGTCAACTTGGTCGGGTCAAAGTCAACAGAAAAGTCAACGGGGTCGGGTTGGGTATCCGACAATTTTTCTAAGTTATATAATCATATATGAGCATGTTGGCCAAGTTTCATGTTAATCGGAGGTCCGTAGCATAGCAAACATTTTTATGTCAAATGACCAAAGTAACAGCCAGTTTTAGTGTATCAGGACGGCGTCCCAATTTACAGGACGGCGTCCTGATATGAAGAGTGGGACGGCGTCCCAATTTCCAGGACGGCGTCCTGATATAAAGGGTGGGACGGCGTCTAGGAGGTTGGGACGGCGTCCCAAAAGGCTTACAGACCCTGTTTGCAGAAAACACAAGGCACGAGCCAAACTTCAATCAATCCTAGTTTATGATCCGCAAACAATCAAGACATGTATTTTATATCACCGGAAAGCTCTTTCGACAAGGAACACAACTAGATACATTTCCTAAATCAAATTTATCATTTTAGACAACAAAAATCTCGTCGAAAGTTCGTTAAACGTTCCAAAACAGGGTTTCAAGTTCATCAATTGCAATTCAAGTTTCGGGAATCCAATTTATACATATGATATGCCGTTTTGAAGGTAATGAAACATGTAATACAACTAAACACTTACTAACAACATTTCATGGCATTCAAATCATCAAAAGTTCATTTAAAGTCTATCAAACTCTAACGAAAATTCACAAAAATCAATAGTCATGAGTTTGATGTTTCCTTAATCAACCTATACATCAAAACGAAGCTAAAGATACTAGTGACACTTTTAAAACATGCACTTTAACAATCTAACAACATTTGATCATCCAAAATCAAGGATTTAGCAAGCAATTTTCATAATGAACTAGTTACACCAAAAACAACAAATCGAGCATACAAATTACATACACGACATCACAATGAGCCATAGACACTAATTAACAAACTTTTAAGTCAAGAACACGAATTTAAAGAAATCTAGTGTTTTAGAAATGTTACCCAAATGTGATGAAGTTGGTACCAAATCGAAGAGGAAGTTGCAAGGAGCTCAAATATGTAATTTGTTATGCAAAATACCCGCTAGATCATAAATGGATGATGAATCTTTGTGTTTGGAGTTAGAGAGAAAATGGAGGAAGTAATAAAATGGGGGAGGTGATAATGAAAGGGTGGAAAGGGTTTGACCCTTTGACCTAGTCAAAGGTTTGAACCCTTGGCAAGTTTGGTCCCTCAACTATGAATCGGGTGCGGGAATTAACCGAACGAATTATTTTAAATTTCACGGGAGTACGGGAGATATTAAAATCCGATAACGAGAATATTTAAAATGTTACTTAACAAAGGATACGAATCCAGATACGAAGGGTATTATTTAAAAAGAAAAAGACGGGCGTTAAAATAATTTAACGGGAAAATGCGGGATGTTACATTATCCACACCTCAAAAGAAATTTCGTCCCGAAATTTAGTTGGAAGTAATAATCGATGCCTCTCACTCGAGACCGGAGATGTCAATGCTATGGATAAGTGAAGGTACGTCCTTGAGTGTTCTCATGAATTTGGATTGTCAGGGTTTTACGTTGCATTAAGGTTCGGTTTTTACGATCCCCGGTTTCAACTGGTTTTCCTATGAAGAGAAGCTTGTCATTGATAGTTGATGTATCCAGCAGGATTGCACGTTCCTGTTCCGCAGGACACGTTTCTAAGTTTGTTACACGAAATGTAGGGTAAACGGAAACTTAATTGAGTCGGAAGTTCTAAACGGTAGGGAGCGGTTCCAATACGCCCCAAGGTTTCAAAAGGGTTAATATGTCGCGGGTTTAACTTTCCCTGATTCCCGAAACGGATTACACCCTTCCAAGGTGCGGGTTCTCAATATTACACTGTTACTAACTTGGGATTCGAGAGGTTTACGTCGAATATCGGTATAGCCCCTTTGGCGATTACGGGTCGTCTTGAGTGATCGATCTTAAATGTTGTTTCTTGATGGAGTTCAGATTCGGTGATTTGCTTTGGTTAAATGAACAGGGGTATGACATTAGCGGTCATACAGGGTTTCGGAAAGTGCGGGTGAACACACGAGTGGTAACTACTGTTGTACGAGTGATCTACTAAAGGTGACAATACGAGTTTGTGACATGTCTTTCCAAGATGTGAAACGTACGTTTGGTTCGTCTGTTTGTGGGTGGTACGCGGTACTCATGTCTAAGCGGTCTCCAAGGTTTCTTGTAAAACTAGAAGTGAAACGAGTATTTCGATACGGGATAATTGACAAGGATACACCGTGTTGGAATAGAATCTCTTAAGATATGTTTGAACAAGTCAGTTAGGGTTCACAAAAAAAATGTTCGTTAGGACTATTCACCCTCGTGGCGAATACTAATGTAATGTGAGGAGTTTCTCTATCCATGGAGAAATGTTACAAGGAGTTTCTTTAAACGGAAATGCGAACGGTAAAGATAGTAGTGAAATGAGGACTTAGAATAGGATGAGTTTACATCTCGAGGTTGCCATAACGTGCCTCTAGTTGTCAAAAGTTGAAGTCTGAAAGAGAAACGAGGTAGTACACGTAGTTGTATAGTTCGGGGTTGAATAATAGTTGGCCGATTATCAGAAACACAAGGACGTTAAGTCAAAGAAGAGTGAAGTATCATTGGATTGTGTGTTATCTTAAATTCCAGTAATATCAGACGGTAATGGTGAAATATCAGAGGTATGTAGTGTGGTACGTGATGACGAGAAAATTGATCGGATCCACAATTTAGTATTCGACTTCTTCGTGCAAAATAACGAATTTAACTAGAAATGTCGGTGTGAAGAATCACGCTCAAGGCTCGAACACGGAGAGGTTTAAAGTTTTCCTTAGTGAGTTAACGAGTTTAAAAGTCATGTAACACGAGAAAAGTCAGAAATGAATCTTCGGTAATAACAGACGAGATCTAAGATTTTACGAATACAAGTCTGAGTGGGGAGAGTTTCCTGATTACATGTGGCTTGATTTCGAGATTGATTGTAATGCCTTGACCATTAACATTATGGTCTAGAAAATTGGACTTCGTTCAACAGAAATTCTCACTCGGAGAATTTGGTATAAAGTTGCTCTTTTCTCAAAAGTTCGAGCGTAAGATGGTGATGTTGTTCGTTTTCCTTCTTTACTTAAATAAGTTAAGACGTCATCTATAAATACGATAACAGATTTGTCTAGATAAGTTGCATACGTGATTTAGGAGGTTCATGAATACGGACGGAGTCCTAAATAAATCAAACGGTACTAAGAGAGATTTACAACTAACGTTGCGAGTTCGGAAATGGCTTAGGAGACATCGTCTCACTTAACCCCCAATTGATGATAACCGGAACGGAGGTCGTTTTGGAATACACACGGGATTCATGCAAGAAATCATGAGGTCATGGATGCGAGGGAGAGGGTATCGGTTTCCAACCGAAAATTACTCAGTTCACAATAATCTATACAAGATGATGGGGAAACATTTTTTTTTTTTTTTTTTTTTTTTTTTTTTTTACGAATAGGTTTCGAGCTCCCTAGTTCTATAGGTGTCAAGTCAAAAGTCTTAACGTATATCCTCCAATAAAATTTATAGGCACACAATATTTTTCCGTTGGTCACTTAAATTGCCTAAGTAGTGTCTAGGGGAAAAAGTGGAATGTAAAGAGCACGAGTCAAAGACTTGGTTAATAAACATCTAGTGGTAATCGAATCGAATAAGTATGAAATATACGGTTTGTTGTGAAGAAACGTACCCGTGACTAGTCCATCGTCGTCTCGGGCATCCTAGGTGTCGATGTTGAAAGTTCAACGGCGTGCGTTGGGGTTGATTTTCTTATTTGGGCACGCACTCCTAAAATGTCCCGGTTGGCCACATTCAAAACAAACACCCGTCTTGGGTGCATTGTGCTCCTTTTGAGCGACGGGAGCGGTATTCCTACAATCGTGGGCTACATGGCCACTTCTTTGACACTTCAAGCAAAATGGTTTGCCACATTCGCCTAAATGATGTTTGTAGCACTCGTTACAATACGGTAGGTGTCCGGTATAACCCCTCTTGCCGTCGGAGGTGTAAGGCTTCTTAGCAACGTTGTTGTTGCTTGCTTGAGAGGGTTCCCACTTCCTTTTGTTGCCGCCCGATTTATCCTCGGCCTTAGGTGCCGGAACTACGATTTCGTCAACCGTTTCAATTAGTTGGCGAGCCATGTTCATAGCGGCTTGATGAGTAGTGGGTTTGGATGACATCACCCCTTGTTTGATGCTTTTTGGAAGACCGAGCATGTAGAGTTCAATCCTTTGAGATTCGGGGTTAACAAGATTAGGACACATCAAGGATAGTTTGGCGAAACGTTGATTGTAAGCTTTAAGATCGTTTCCGACCGCTTTCAAAGCTCTTAGTTCTCCCTCAAGCTTTCGGGTTTCTTCGCGCGGAAAATATTCAACAATCATCTTTTCCTTTAGATCGGCCCAAGAGAGGGCATGAGCTTCATCGGTACCCACCGATTGAACATAGGTGTTCCACCATGTTAGAGCAATTCCGGAGAAAGTGTGAGTGGAGTATTTGACCTTGTCTTGGTCCCGACAACCGCTTATGCTAAAGACGGCTTCCGTTTGCTCAAACCATCGGGTGAGCACGACCGGTCCCCCGGTTCCATCAAAAGTGTGAGGTTTGCACCCCATGAAAGCTTTATAGGAGCATCCCTCGTTTGAGTTTCCGGCTCCATTGTTGTTGTTGTTGTGGTTGTTATTATTATTGTTGTTGGATGAGTGACCGGCCATGGCCGCATCTACGGCGGTAGCTATCATCCGTTCGAGAGCTTGTTCGGGAGTTTCATTGCGGCGTACGCGACGAGGAGCCATTGTTCCTTCAAGGCACAAGAATATCGTTGGTTAGTATTTTCAACAATACTAACCGGAGTATGGATTAAGGATAGAGAGAAAATTTTCCTTGACTCGCCCTAAATTCTTTATGTCATAATGTCGGAACGTCCATGTGAATCACCGTAATATAATCCCGGAAATTATATTACCCTGATTCTCATGTGCATTTAACATTACTTCATAAAGTCAAGGTGGCGCATCAACAAAATTTATCAACGTAAGATCAAGATCGAATACGAGTTAGATATGATAGAAGAGTTCGAGTATAAATGCACAAATAGTCAAGTAATTCCTACTTCAGTCTATATGCCGGTTGTAGTCTAGATTCACCTATGTACCCTATGACTCGGGGTGGACACAAATGAACTCTAAATCCCTACAACCAAGGCTCTGATACCAACTGTAGCGACCCCGACAAATCGTCAAGTGACGGCGTCGGCTACGTGGGTCCCATTACCTGATTATAAGTCTTTAAGATAACGTTTGACCAAAATATGTCGCCTTCATTTCAAAACAAAGATTGTTTCAAAGTTTACAAGAATTGTTCAACCAAAAGTTAAGTTACAACGTTATAAGTACGATTGAAATCTAGGCGACACGGTTTAAAGTAAAGTCAAAAGACGCTCCATGAAATGCATGTATACTCGACATCCAATGCAAGTATCAACTAATGAGCGGAAGCATGTATCACAAATTGTGCAAGACCTGAGAAAAACATGTAGAAAACTGTCAACAAAAAACGTTGGTGAGATCATAAATGTATTTGTAAAAGTATATTTTAAATCACAAGTTTTAGTATCAAGGCGTATACATCTCTAAAGATGTGTTTGTAAACCACAAGATTTAATATAAAGTGAATATCAAGCGTATACATCCCAAAAGATGTTGTCTGTATCACGAGCACCCAATTACCAAAACTTAACTGAATCTTCCCTCTGAATTTTGAATATAGTGTTAGAACATACACTATGCACGTTGAAATTATATTTCATCCACTAACGGTAGCGAACCGTCTGAATGAGGGTTCGTTAAACCCGTATGGCCACACAACATAATCACTCGCTTACACTTACACCCTGCAAGTGGAACTAATGATAATTGGATTGAGGACTTTTGTTCTAACTCGTCTGTATCTTTGTATTCGTATTTGTGTTCAAAGTATAAAAGTATGAAAAGTATATATACATGTGAAATGTATATAAATATGTAATGTATATGTTTCTCAGCCCACGATTTAAAAGAATAAAAGTTGTTGAAAAGGTGGGACTATGATCTCACCTCGAGTGCACGAGTATAAATGTACTTCACAAAGTAAACGTGTGCATGAAAGTTGCTTAGCCTTGACCTAAACAAGTAAGTTATATCAATTAACCGGTTACGACACAAGGTCGGGTGAAATGTGTTCAATTAGTCCTATGGCTCGTTACGACTCGATTAAATATAGCATGTGAATCACGTTGCCAAGTTTCATGCGAGAATCAAGTATTAAAGCATGTTAGAAAGGTTGTATAAGTATTTGGTTAAGTTTGATTAAAAGTCAACTTGGTCGGGTCAAAGTCAACAGAAAAGTCAACGGGGTCGGGTTGGGTATCCGACAATTTTTCTAAGTTATATAATCATATATGAGCATGTTGGCCAAGTTTCATGTTAATCGGAGGTCCGTAGCATAGCAAACATTTTTATGTCAAATGACCAAAGTAACAGCCAGTTTTAGTGTATCAGGACGGCGTCCCAATTTACAGGACGGCGTCCTGATATGAAGAGTGGGACGGCGTCCCAATTTCCAGGACGGCGTCCTGATATAAAGGGTGGGACGGCGTCTAGGAGGTTGGGACGGCGTCCCAAAAGGCTTACAGACCCTGTTTGCAGAAAACACAAGGCACGAGCCAAACTTCAATCAATCCTAGTTTATGATCCGCAAACAATCAAGACATGTATTTTATATCACCGGAAAGCTCTTTCGACAAGGAACACAACTAGATACATTTCCTAAATCAAATTTATCATTTTAGACAACAAAAATCTCGTCGAAAGTTCGTTAAACGTTCCAAAACAGGGTTTCAAGTTCATCAATTGCAATTCAAGTTTCGGGAATCCAATTTATACATATGATATGTCGTTTTGAAGGTAATGAAACATGTAATAAAACTAAACACTTACTAACAACATTTCATGGCATTCAAATCATCAAAAGTTCATTTAAAGTCTATCAAACTCTAACGAAAATTCACAAAAATCAATAGTCATGAGTTTGATGTTTCCTTAATCAACCTATACATCAAAACGAAGCTAAAGATACTAGTGACACTTTTAAAACATGTACTTTAACAATCTAACAACATTTGATCATCCAAAATCAAGGATTTAGCAAGCAATTTTCATAATGAACTAGTTACACCAAAAACAACAAATCGAGCATACAAATTACATACACGACATCACAATGAGCCATAGACACTAATTAACAAACTTTTAAGTCAAGAACACGAATTTAAAGAAATCTAGTGTTTTAGAAATGTTACCCAAATGTGATGAAGTTGGTACCAAATCGAAGAGGAAGTTGCAAGGAGCTCAAATATGTAATTTGTTTTGCAAAATACCCGCTAGATCATAAATGGATGATGAATCTTTGTGTTTGGAGTTAGAGAGAAAATGGAGGAAGTAATAAAATGGGGGAGGTGATAATGAAAGGGTGGAAAGGGTTTGACCCTTTGACCTAGTCAAAGGTTTGAACCCTTGGCAAGTTTGGTCCCTCAACTATGAATCGGGTGCGGGAATTAACCGAACGAATTATTTTAAATTTCACGGGAGTACGGGAGATATTAAAATCCGATAACGAGAATATTTAAAATGTTACTTAACAAAGGATACGAATCCAGATACGAAGGGTATTATTTAAAAAGAAAAAGACGGGCGTTAAAATAATTTAACGGGAAAATGCGGGATGTTACAGAAAGAGAATTGACAGCCCAATCAACAAATAATCACGGCCCATATAATGTGTCTGATCCAAAAGATAATTGGTGTTTGAGTTTGATAAGCTCAATCGGCCATAAAAAAAACACGATTCTAATACTGGAAACAAAAAGAGAATAATGGGTCTACATGTTTCCCACTCCTAGTCACGATATCATTATCATGTTTTAATTTAAATTAAACGATGGGTTAGTTATTGTGGGGTTCGTTTGGTGATAGAAATACAAACGCATCAATCATGATAATCACAATCATCATCTTCTTTATTACAACAGCAACGGGAAAAAAAAAAAAACGTTGCAGGTTAATGGGTTTCAACGGTTTTTACAGAAGAGAGAGAGAAGAGAGAGAAGTTGTTCATGGTGGTTGTGATGGTGGCCGAAGGGTTGCTTGAAGCAAGAGTGGGTGGTGAGTTGAAGGTTGATCGAAGAAGAAGTAGGAAATTAATGGGTGTTTGGTTTTGGTTGTTATCTCTACCTATCTATATATATATATATATGGATATATATATATTTATAGGATACATATTTATCTTAGTAATAATAGTGTCTAGATAAAAGATGGTGTTTCAAGTAATCAAAGAAAGAAATAGAAAGTGGTACAGTGAGTTAGTATTACTTTCCATCAAAAATTATTGGCAGTCAATTAAAGTGGGAGGTGGTGAGACTAATGCTTAACAGAAAGGAACAAAAGAGAATTGAGTGTGGGTTCCTCTTAATATGCATATATAATGTGTACATATATATTACTCGTAAAGTTTCAATATAATTGAGAAGAAAACAAATCTAACACTGTAGCAATCAACCAATATCAATTCATTTTACGGATTCATGAACAAGTGGGAAAGAAAACAAACAAATCAAATAATTTTCTTATATATCATTCATAATTGAAAGATAACAGAAATCGTAATCGAATAAAAATAATAATATAATAATAATTATAATATAATATAAAATTAAAACGTGTGTTAAGAAGAAAAAAGAAGTCAACTCTTTGTCTATATACTACCGACAGTTTACACAGACTGTGTATCATGCTAAATCAGTGGCGGATATAAGTGTTCAGAAAAATCTCATATTTTTAAATTAACTATATTTATTTATTTTGGTCATTATGGTATAAAATTCGATCATTAACTATTAAATAAAATTACATTAATTATTCACTCCCAACCTCAAGTAAAATATAAAAAAAGTTTTAAAATTAAATAACTAGATCCTAAATACATTTTTAGTAAGTCTAAAATTTTATAGAACTCATTTTCGTATCACTGTTTATTTTAAAATTAGATAAGTTTTAATTTTACTTGTTTCATATCAATCGGAACATCAAACGAGTATTACAATCATTTATTATTTATTTTTAATTTACTTTATTTATATATAGATATAAATTTTTAAATAATAACTATTATAATATCCTATTTTTATTTTATTAATTTTTAATAACAACAACATATAATACTTCAAATTATATTTTGAATTATTAATTATATAAATATATATACACATATCAAGTTACAATTAATTGTTCGTGAATCGTCGGAACTGGTCGAAGGTCAAATGATTTTATGAATATAGTTTACAAACTTATTACTCTACATTACAGACTTTGCTCATCGTATCTGAAACATATAAAGATTAAGTTTAAATTTGGTCAGAAATTCCCGGGTCGTCACAGTACCTACCCGTTAAAGAAATTTCGTTCCGAAATTTGAGTGAGGTGGTCATGGTTAACAATAAAAATGTTTTCATGACGAATATGAGTTGATAAATAGAGTTTTATCATCATTGAGTAATATGGATAAAATGATTCGATTAATCGAAGCGTATGAATGAAGTTATCACAAAAGATCCAGATGAAGAAATGGAGATTTTCCATTACTTTTGACGTAGTCGCGATTGAATTCCGGAATTCAAGGGATTGAAAGAAAATCTTCGAAATCTAAAATATTTGATTTTTCGGCGAGTAAGGAAATTAAGATTTCTATAATTAAATACAGTGATCTGCCTCGATTACTCTGTCTGATATTCCCATTATAAATTAAACTCTTTCGTTCCATTATTCTAACCATTCATATCCTTTCTTTCTTAGTTCATACATCCAAAAGATTGTGAAAATGCTTAATTCAGTTCTGATCCTTGTCCTTATCCTTACTATCGCAACAATCATTCTCCTTTTCCAACTTTCACCAGAGGAATCTGCTTTCTTCTACTTCGCCCTTGGGATTATAATGTTTTTAATTCTCCCGTGTCTTTATGTTGCGATAAACATTGATATACACGGTTTGTAATTTATGTGTTGTTATCGGGCTTTATATTCTCTCTTATATTTCAAAGCTCTATGCTTTTGTTTTCTCTTCCCGACTTCAAGTCAAGCGAATAATGGTCCAGAATTTGTAGATATAGGATTTCGAATGAACTTAATGTTCCAAACAAGAAAGAACGTAATAGCACGATTTGTTTTGTCAATTTACCAGAATCATTGAGAATAGAACTATCATGAATATATTTCCTTGATATGTTCAGAAGTTAAGCAGAATGAAAGAGTTATGTAACATGGCACATGATGACGTTATGATCTGTGAATCATCACGTCCCATTAGAAACTCAGCATGACTTACTATAATATAATCACGTTGATCAAGTGTCATTATATCATACTAACTCATGCTTCGGTTCCCAACACTACTTCGGAATTCATTCATAGTTTATACTTAGATTTTATAGAAATTTCCAGTATAATGTATTATAGATAGTATGAAGAGGTATATAATTTCGGACTAGAATATTTATGAAAATCTCCTCAGAAATATCGAAGATATTTATGATGATATTTTGGAATTTCTAAGTTCGAAGGTTGATGAAGAAAAAATTTTCCGCAAGATTTTAACATGACCTCGGAGCAAGATATTCTCTAAAGATTTCATCGGATCAAGATTACCTGGATTCTTTGAATATAGGGTATGGTCCTTGTATTTGTCCTTGGTCTCCTTCGTGGTTAGCTCAATACGTTTTTCAGTTCCAATTTTTATGAGCTTTTCCAACATACTATTCTTTATCATTAAACTTCCGACGATTAAGGTCGTTTACGGTTGTCTACAGTTTCTGCTACTTCATTCAGCTTTTTCAACATTCAGAGTATTGATTTGTTGACTGAGTGCTGTTCAGAATTTCAGAATAAAAGACCATAATTCTAAAAGATAAATGTTATACATATAACTGTTGATGTAGATATGCTGTGCGTTTTCAAAGTACTGATTGCTGACTCCCGATAATTGATATGGCAGTTCTCGTTATAAGATACGGATGAGTATATGATAAGGTTTCAATGAATAAATATAATGATTTATCGAAGAGATTTAAACCAAGAAACAACGAGGTTGCTGGTACAACTGCTGGTAATATGGTAGAATATGAAAGGTTCCCCGGTAACAACAAAAGAGCACGCATATATATCAAGGTTATAATAAGGTTGTTTCGAATGAAAAGTCAAAGTTGTCTTGCTGGAGCTGTGACAAGATTTGCTACTTTGAAAAGGGATTATCAAGTTATTTTGAGTAATAATAACACTAAGGAATTAGCACAACTACGTGTTAAATGTTTACTCAGGTTCCGAGTGTTTTCAAGTGCATAACTATATGTATCAATCGTTTCTTCCGTAGATGAAGTGCGGTTGGTTCATCCTCTCAATTGAGGTATTTTCAAGAATCACGAAAGGTTTGAACACAGATTGTAATCGTCGAGATACAATGAGGTTTAAGATGAAATCAAGTGGCAAACTTGAAGAATTGTTTAGTTTCATATGTTAAAATCAATATTTTAATTCATTTTAATTGTCCAAAGTTGGTAGTCCACAGTTGATAGTCCACAGTTAGCAATTCAATAATTCATATATAGTTTAATATATAATATTCGAATTAATTAATATGTATCGTGACCCGTATTCGTCTCAGACTCGATCACAACTCAAAGTATATATATTATTATAGAATCAACCTCAACCCTGTATAGAGAACTCGATTATTACTGCATATAGAGTGTCTATGGTGATTCCAAATAATATATATAGATGCGTCGATATGATATGTCAAAACCTTGTATACGTGTCCCGATATTTAAAGTGCGTAAAATAAATAACAGAATTTAAATAACGATAAATAAAGTGCGTAAAGTAAATAACAGAAATTAAATGACGATAAATAAAATTGCAAGAATGTAAATTGCGATAATCAAATTGCGATAAATAAAATGTAATCAGTTAGCTAGGAACAATTTGTTAGGAACAGTTAGCGTGGATTCTTAACAAAATTTCTCGTAGTTAATTTGTTTGTTTCTAACAAATTTTATTTTGTCCAATATTTTCTTCATTATGCCACTTGTTGGATTCTGATAAGTAAAAATCCAAATATGAAATTGAATGAAAATGATTATTCTGTGGTGAACGGTTACGTATATCTGTGGATGTAAGTAGGATAGTAAATGACTGTTGAATCAGATTCGAAGAATGTACACTGTAACTTATTAATGTGAAATCTAAATATTCCTCGGGTATTACCTACCCGTTAAAATATTTTCTCCATTAACAGTTTGTACAAAAGAATTTTTAATTACAATCTTTATGAAAATATATATACATATATATTTTCTTCAGATGTAATCTTGAATTTGATGAATTTATATGATATTAATATCTTCTGCTTTATCGTTAGAACTAGAATATATAATCTCTAAAACATTAGAGATTACATAATCGCCAAGTAGAACGAAGATAAATGATGTAGAACGATTCGTAGAACGTTGATTATGCTCGAGGTACATGATGAGATGTTGAGGCGTGTTTTGTCGAAACTTGAGTTTTTGGTGGTACTGTTGGTGCCGGTGATGTTGCTGAAGCTGGTAAGTTTTGCACCATATTCTCCAAATTGATTACTCGAGCGCGAAGCTCGTTGACTTCTTCCATTATTCCGAGATGATTATCGGTCGGAACGAGCGGATGAATAAGGTTTAAAATTTGGGATATCATATAATTATTGCGAGATATCCTGGAAATGAGGGTGAATATGGTGTCTCGGACAGGTTCGCCGGTAAGTGCATCAGGTTCTTCACCAAGAGGTAAATTCGGTTGGTGGAAGGGATCGCCTTCTTCGCGTCTCCATTGATTAAGTCGACTACAAACCCATCAGATGAATTGGGGATGGATGATTGGTTGATTCATTCTGGTGACACTGCTTTCGGAGCTTAGGTGAAACTCCATATCGGAATAGCTGTCAGAATCCGAGGAATTCGAACTGGTTGAGGGATTCATCTCGTACGATCAGATGAAGAATTTTCGATAAGAAGAAGATTATAGGATGTAGATTAGTACCCTGCAATACATAATTTACATATGCATATATAATACTAAAATCCCATAAGTTACGGAGGAATCAACGGAAGTTGTCAGTCAAAGGTAACAATAATAGATACGCTAAGATATGAATTTTTGTCTATACACTATTCATGCAATCAATGCAGTAAGATGTTTCTAGACTAGGAATGATAAGCAGGTAATTTCCTAAAGATAATAAGTAGATGATTTTCGATATGAATGATAAGCAAAACTTTTGACATGCAGACACGGTCGAAGTCCAGACTCACTAATGCATCCTAACAACTATCAGTTAGACATACTAATGCAAGACCTGGTTCGCTAAGACCACCGCTCTGATACCAACTGTGAAGACCAGTCCTAATCCATCCGGACGAAGTCCATATCGATTATAAACGATTCACAACAGTTGATTACATCGCGAGGTACTTGACCTCTATATGATACATTTTACAAACATTGCATTCGATTTTAAAAGACAATCTTTCTTTACAACGAAAGTTGACGACATGCATACGATTTCATAATATATCCAACTATAATTGACTTAATAATAATCTTGATGAACTCGACGACTCGAATGCAACGTCTTTTGAAATATGCCATGAATGACTCCAAGTAATATTTATAAAATGAGCAAATGCACAGCGGAAGATTTCTTTCGTACCTGAGAATAAACATGCTTCAAAGTGTCAACCAAAAGGTTGGTGAGGTCATTAGTTTAACATAAATAATCATTTCATAATTTTAATAGACCACAAGATTTCATATTTTCATTTCTCATAAACATACATCCCATGCATAGAGACAAAAATATCATTCATATGGATTGAACACCTGGTAACCGACATTCACAATATGCATATAAGAATATCTCCATCATTCCGGGATCCTCCTTCGGACATGATATAAATTTAGAAGTACTAAAGCATCCGGTACTTTGGATGGGGCTTGTTGAGCCCGATAGATCTATCTTTAGAGTTCGCGTCAATTAGGGTGTCTGTTCCCTAATTCTTAGATTACCAGACTTAATAAAAAGGGGCATATTCGATTTCAATAATTCAACCATAGAATGTAGTTTCAATTACTTGTGTCTGTTTCGTAAAACAGTTATAAAAGCAGCGCATGTATTCTCAGTCCCAAAAATATATATTGCGAAAACATTTAAAAAGGGAGAAAATGGAACTCACGCATATAAATATTGTAAAATAGTTATTAAAACATTGCATGTATTCTCAGACCAAAAATATATATAAAAAGGGAATAATGAAACTCACCTAATGTATTTTGTAGTAAAAATACATATGACTATATTGAACGACGCAGGGTTGGCCTCGGATTCACGAACCTTTTAAGGCTTTTCCAAAAACAAAATACCCCAGACAGGGCTCGAACCCGCAACCTCTCGTTCACCCTGACAACGCCTCACACCACTCAACCATCTTCGTTTTTCTTATCTATGATACCAACTTAATTTACTTAACCCGTACACTGTTCAGCCCAACCGAAAATATCAATAGATCATGGCCCAACAGAGAATAGCAGCCCAACAGTTTAAATAAATCTCGGCCCAAAATAATCCAATCCATAACCATTTAATTAACCCACTGATTGAATAAAGATTAAAGGTTCCGTTTATAGAAAGAAAAAAAAATAACGATAGCAGCAAACACAACAACGAAACCCTACGGTTCATCTTCATCATCACAGGTTCCTCACCTAGACATCAATAACATCATTTACGTATTGAATCAAAATCAAACGGTAACCCTAATCACTATTCATCGTCTTCTTCATCTAATTGTCATTATCGAACCTTCATTATCTCCTTTACTCTTCCCCATCATTCCTTCTTATCTTCGCAGTCATCAACATCAATATCATATAATCATGATCAATCTTCCTTCATGATCATCGATCATCATTATCATTTATTTATCATCATGTATCACTCTAATCATCACCTTCAATTCTTTCCATCTTCGATTGTCACCATCAATATTCATCATCGTTCACCATGCATTAACAACACGTACTCCTTATGATTTTTGTGTTTTAATTCTGACAGAACGTAAGTAGCAATTTTCCTTATGAAATATGTTATAGATAAGGCCCAACAAAGAAAGAGAATTGACAGCCCAATCAACAAATAATCACGGCCCATATAATGTGTCTGATCCAAAAGATAATTGGTGTTTGAGTTTGATAAGCTCAATCGGCCATAAAAAAAACACGATTCTAATACTGGAAACAAAAAGAGAATAATGGGTCTACATGTTTCTCACTCCTAGTCACGATATCATTATCATGTTTTAATTTAAATTAAACGATGGGTTAGTTATTGTGGGGTTAGTTTGGTGATAGAAATACAAACGCATCAATCATGATAATCACAATCATCATCTTCTTTATTACAACAGCAACGGGAAAAAAAATAAACGTTGCAGGTTAATGGGTTTCAACGGTTTTTGCAGAAGAGAAAGAGAAGAGAGAGAAGTTGTTCATGGTGGTTGTGATGGTGGCCGAAGGGTTGCTTGAAGCAAGAGTGGGTGGTGAGTTGAAGGTTGATAGAAGAAGAAGTAGGAAATTAATGGGTGTTTGGTTTTGGTTGTTATCTCTACCTATCTATATATATATCGATATATATATTTATAGGATACATATTTATCTTAGTAATAATAGTGTCTAGATAAAAGATGGTGTTTCAAGTAATCAAAGAAAGAAATAGAAAGTGGTACAGTGAGTTAGTATTACTTTCCATCAAAAATTATTGGCAGTCAATTAAAGTGGGAGGTGGTGAGACTAATGCTTAACAGAAAGGGACAAAAGAGAATTGAGTGTGGGTTCCTCTTAATATGCATATATAATGTGTACATATATATTACTCGTAAAGTTTCAATATAATTGAGAAGAAAACAAGTCTAACACTGTAGCAATCAACCAATATCAATTCATTTTACGGATTCATGAACAAGTGGGAAAGAAAACAAACAAATCAAATAATTTTCTTATATATCATTCATAATTGAAAGATAACAGAAATTGTAATCGAATAAAAATAATAATATAATAATAATTATAATATAATATAAAATTAAAACGTGTGTTAAGAAAAAAAAAGAAGTCAACTCTTTGTCTATATACTACCGACAGTTTACACAGACTGTGTATCATGCTAAATCAGTGGCGGATATAAGTGTTCAGAAAAATCTCATATTTTTAAATTAACTATATTTATTTATTTTGGTCATTATGGTATAAAATTCGATCATTAACTATTAAATAAAATTACATTAATTATTCACTCCCAACCTCAAGTAAATTATAAAAAAAGTTTTAAAATTAAATAACTAGATCCTAAATACATTTTTAGTAAGTCTAAAATTTTATAGAACTCATTTTCGTATCACTGTTTATTTTAAAATTACATAAGTTTTAATTTAACTTGTTTCATATCAATCGGAACATCAAACGAGTATTACAATCATTTATTATTTATTTTTATTTTACTTTATTTATATATAGATATAAATTTTTAAATAATAACTATTATAATATCCTATTTTTATTTTATTAATTTTTAATAACAACAACATATAATACTTCAAATTATATTTCGAATTATTAATTATATAAATATATATACACATATCAAGTTACAATTAATTGTTCGTGAATCGTCGGAACTGGTCGAAGGTCAAATGATTTTATGAATATAGTTTACAAACTTATTACTCTACATTACAGACTTTGCTCATCGTATCTGAAACATATAAAGATTAAGTTTAAATTTGGGATGAAATTCCCGGGTCGTCACACAAGCAACGCTCAAGTGTGGGAATATTTGATAATGCTAAAAATGAACATATATTTCATAGCATTATCCTTCAAAGAAGACAAGCTTTTAGTTGCAATTGTTCTATTTACAAGTGATATTCGTTTAAATATTAAAAGGTGAAGACAAAAGACAGATTCGACGATTTGAAGACGCAAACGACCAAAAAGCTAAAAAGTACAAAATACAATTCAAGTGGTTCAATTTATTGATAAGAAACGTCTCAAAATTACAAGAGTACAAGCCGCAAAACACAAAGTACAAGATATTAAATTGTACGCAAGGACGTTCGAAAATCCGGAACCGGGACATGAACCAACTATCAACGCGCGATGCAACGGAGCTAAAATTACAAGTCAACGATGCACATGAATATAATATAATATATATAATTATATATAAATACATATATATATTATATTATAAATATTAAATGATACGCATCAGCCCACGTTTTTGGAATCATTGTGTGCAGGAAAAGGCTGCCATGCAATCGCATAGCTAGCCTGCCCAAAACCCATGCGATCGCATGGCTTGCTGTAGCAGGTCAGGTTCTATAAATTCAGCGTTTTTTGGACGAATTTTACACATCTTTTTCTATCTACTCTCTATCTCTCAATATATATATATATATATATATATATATATATATATATATATATATATATATATATATATATATATTTATATTTTAATTATAATTTTAATTTTAAGTTAATAATAATAAGGTTATAGTGGCGAATGTTTTAAGTTTGTAAGTCGAAATTCTGTCCGTGTAACGCTACGCTATTAATACTCATTGTAAGTTATGTTCAACCTTTTTAAATTAATGTCTCGTAACTAAGTTATTATTATGCTTATTTAAATCGAAGTAATCATGATGTTGGGCTAAATATTAAAGACAGAGTAATTGGGCTTTGTACCATAATTGGGGTTCGGACAAAAAACCGGCACTTGTGGAAATTGGACACTATTAATGGGCTTTATATTTGTTTAACTGAATGATAGTTCGTTAATTTAATATAGAGATTTACAATTTGACGTATCTATAAATAACCACATACACTCGATCGTACACGATGGGCGGGATATTTATAAGTACTAATAATCGTTCATTTAACCGGACACGGGGATGGATTAATAGTCAATGGACTCATTAAAACAGGGGTGGATTACATATAAGGACACTTGGTGTAATTGATAATAAAGTATTAAAACCTTGGATTGCACACAGTCGATAACCTGGTGTAATCAATAACAATGTATTAAAACCTTATTACAGTTTAAGTCCCTAATTAGTTGGAATATTTGACTTCGGGTATAAGGATAATTTGACGAGGACACTCGCACTTTATATTTATGACTGATGGACTATTATGGACAAAAACCGTATGGACATATTGAATAATCCAAATCAAGGACAATTAACTCGTGGTAATAAACTAAAATCAACACGTCGAACATCATGATTACGGAAGTTTAAATAAGCATAATTCCTTTATTTTATATCTCATCGCACTTTTATTTACTGTCATTTTATTTATCGCACTTTTATTTATCGCAATTTTATTATCGTTATTTACTTTACGCTTTAAATTAAGTTATATTTATTTTTAATATTTTTGGCCGGAGGTCCTTGGGAAGCAGCCTCTCTGCCCTATAGTATAGGGAGGGACGACTTCCTCTACCCGCGGACCGATAGGTATCCGTGGGGGGAGGAATGACTTCCCTTTTACTCTAGGGTAGAGGAAAGACTGTCTACATCTAACCTCCCCCATACTCCACTTTAGTGGAATTGGGTATTGTTGTTGTTGTTGTTGTATTTTTAATATTTAACATTAGGTTTTAATTGTGACTTAAGACATAAAATCGACAAACCGGTCATTAAACGGTAAAAACCCCCTTTTATAATAATAATAATAATACTACTACTTATATATATATATATATATATATATATATATATATATATACACACACAAATATAGTTTAAAAATATAACGTTAAACTTGGCTAGATCCCTGCGGAACGAACCGGACTTACTAAAAACTACACTACTGTACGATTAGGTACACTGCCTATAAGTGTTGTAGCAAGGTTTAGGTATATCCACTCTATAACCAAAAATAAATAATTTGTGTAAAATTGTATCGTATTTAATAGTATTTCGTAGTAAAAATATAACTATTTCGTATACACCTCGCATAACATCAATAGTGTATAGATAAATTCATATCTTAGCGTATACGTTACTGTAAACTTTGCCTGAAAACTTCTGAAGATTCCTCCATAACTTATGAGATCTTGGTATTTTATATACGTATGAAAATTATGTATTTCTAAGTTCTATAATCTAATTCATATCGAAAATCCTCCATCTGATCGTACGAGATGGATCCCTCAACCAGTTCGAATTCCTCGGATTCCGACAGCTATTCCGATATGGATTTCCACTCGAGCTCCGAAAGCAGTGTCACCGGAATGAATCAACCAATCAGCCATCATCAATTCTGGATGAATTGATATGGGTTCGTAGTCGACTTAATCAATGGAGACGAGAAGAAGGCGATCCTTTCCATCAATCGAATTCACCTCTTGGTGAAGAACCTGAATCATTCACCGGCGAACCAATCTGAAACACCATTTTCACTCTCATTTCCCGAATATCTCGCCACAATTATATTCTATCTAAAACTCTAAACCTTATTCATCCGCTCGTTCCAACCGACAATCATCCCAGAATAATAGAAGAAATCAACGAATTTCGCGCTCGAGTAATCAATTTGGAGAATATGGTGCAAAACTTACCAGCTTCAACAACAGCACCGACAACACCAGTACCACCAACAACCCAAGTTTCAACATCACATGCCTCAACATCTCAATCTGTACCTCGAGCATAATCATCGTTCTACATGACGTTCTACAGCATTTATCTTCGTTCAACATGACGATTATGTAATCTTTAATGTTTTAGAGATTATATATTCTTGTTCTAACGGTAAATCAAATGAGTTGAATATCATATTGACTCATTAAATCCATGATTACATCTGAAGAAAATAAATATGTAAGTATATTTTCATAAAGATTGTAATTAAAAATTCTTTCGTACAAACTGTTAATGATGAAAATATTTTAACGGGTAGGTAATACCAGAGGAATATTTAGATTTCACATTAATAAGTTACACTGTACATTCTTCGAACTTGATTCAACAGTCATTTACTATCCTACTTACATCTACAGATATACGAATCCGTTCACCGCAGAATAACCATTTTCATTTTCAAATTTGGATTTTGACCTATCAGAACTCAACAAGTGGTATAATGAAGAAAACATTTGACAAAATAAAATTTATTAGAAACAGACAAATTAACTATGAGAAATTTTGTTAAGAATCCACACTAACAAAATCCTAGCTAACTGTTCCTAGCTAACTGATTACATTTTATTTATTGCAATTTATATTCTCGCAATTTTATTTATCGTCATTTAATTTCTGTTATTTATTTTACGCACTTTAAATATCGGGACACGTATACAAGGTTTTGACATATCATATCGACGCATCTATATATGTTATTTGGAATTACCATAGACACTCTATATGCAGTAATGATCGAGTTAGCTATACAGGGTTGAGGTTGATTCTACAATAATATATATACTTTGAGTTGTGATCGAGTCTGAGACATGTATACAATGGGTCACGATACGTATTAATTAATTCGAATATTATATATTAAACTATATATGAACTATTGGACTGTTAACTGTGGACTATCGACTGTGGACTAATAACATTGGACAATTAAAATGAATTAAAATATTGATTATAACATATGAAACTAAACATTTCTTCAAGTTTGCCACTTGATTTCATCTTAAACCTCATTTGTATCTTGACGATTACAAACTACTTTCAAACCTTTCATAATTCTTGAAAACACCTCAATCGAGCGGATGAACCAACCGCACTTCATCTACATAAGAAGAGATTGATGCATATAGTTATACACCTGAAAATACTCGGAACCTGAGTAAACGTTTAACACGTATCTGTGCTAGCTCTTTTGACATTGTTATTACCGAAAATAACTTTATAATTCTTCTCCAAATTAGCTTGTTTTGTCACAGCTCCAGCAAATCAACTTCGAATTTTCGTTCGAAACAACCTTATTATAACTTTGATATATATCCGTGCTCTTTTATTGTTACCGGAGAACCATTTATATTCCACCATATTACCATCAGCGTTTAATCATCTAAAAACACAATTCACTTGAAACCACCTCGGATTGATAACCGACGATTCAGTTATGGTAGCATTAAATGCAGAGGAAACAGCAAAATTGTATATGGTCTAAACGGCCAAAAGTTTGATAAAAAGGAATGGAAGGTTGGAAACACTCAATAGAAAATTTAGTACCGAAAAGTAGATTATGCGAAACTATGAAGGAAGCCGTGAACAAATCACAAGGACTAAACTTACCTTCAAAGAATCCAAATGATTCGATGCCTGCTGAAATCTTCAGCAAATATCTTGCTCCGAAGTAATGTTAAATCTTGAGGAAAATCTTTCCTCATCAACCTTCGATCTTAGAAATTCCAAAATATCATCATAAATATCTTCGATATTTCTGAAGATATCTTCATAAATATTCTTGTTCGATATTATTTATCACTTCGTGTTATCTGTGTTACATCGTAAAAGAAACTATCTTAGTTCTAAATTTTGAAACCTTAGAGTTTAAATTATGAATGTTTTCGAAGTAGTGTTGGGAACTGATGCATGAGTTAGTATAATATAATGACACTTGATCAACGTGATAATATTACAGTAAGTCATGCTGAGTTTCTAATGAAACGTGATGATTCACAGACCATAACGTCATCATGTGCCATGTTACACGACTCTTACATTCTATCTGATCTATAAACATATCAAGAACATATTTCCTTCATAGTTCTATCTTTACTCTTAAATTCTGGTAATTTAACCAATCAAGATCGTGCTATTACAATCTCTCTCTTAGAACAATAGTCATGTTCATTCGAAACTTCGTACCTATGAATTCTGGATCATTACTCGCTCGACGTAAGTTCGGGAAAAGAAAACAAAAGAATGGAACTCCAAAATAAAAAGGAAATGAAGAAGGTGGATTTATAGTAAAATATCCGGCAGAGAAATCAAAACAGATTATCACATCTAACCAAAGAAGATCCTAATTTCCTTAATTTCTAAAGAATCAAATCTTATATAGATCACGAAGATTTTCTCTAAAACCCTTGAACTCCGAAAATTAACCCTATCTACGTCAAAAGATATGACGAAACTTTATTTTCTCATTTCACTCTTTTGCGATAGCTTCAATCGTACTCTTCGAGTAATCGAATTGTCTTATTCATATTACTCTATGGTAATAAAACTCTATTTATCAACTCATATTCGTCAAGAAAACATATTTATCGTTAACCATGACGACATCACTCAAATTTCGGGACGAAATTTCTTTAACGGGTAGGTACTGTGACGACCCAGACATTTTCGACCAAATTTAAATTTAATCTTTATATGATTTCGACAAATAAGCAAAGTCTGTAATGTGAGTCTCAAAAACTTTGGAATTATATTCATGTAATTAATCAACCACTGACTATTTTCAACAATTCACGAACCTATAATCGTAAATAGAAATATTTATATATAAATAACTATATATGTATATAATTATATTATAAATTAAAATAGATTAATAAACTATTTTGTGATTAGATATTATGAAAGAAAACTTAAAAAAAAAACATAATCAGATATGTAGTAGTTGAAATATATATATATATATATATATATATATATATATATATATATATATATATATATATATATATATATATATATATATATATATATATATACATATATATATATATATATATATATATATATATATATATATATATAAAACTTGTTATATCCTAAATATTAATTATAATTGTCATTAGATATTATTATTTCCTTTATCATTAATAATCATCAATTGTATCAGCAGTAATAATATTATTGTTATCATTATTATTATTATAACTAGTAGAAAAATTATAATGTTAGTTATTATGATTTATATTAGATATTACTATTAAAAATTTAATACTCATTATTATTATTATATAATATATTACATAGTTACAATACATAATATGTAAAAACTAATATATTAAATATAATTGTTATACTAGGCTGTTATTACTGTTAATATTAAAAATCAAACTAGTGTTATTAATGTTGTTATCTATAGATATAAAATTTGATATACATATATATATAAATTGTTGTAGTATTATTATTATCATTAATATATTATTATCATTATTATAATTAATATTAGTATTATTAATAATATTAGTGAGATAAACCTTATAGTTATTATTATCACTTTATCACTATCAATAATAATAACCATATTTTAATTGTTAGTATATAAAGAGTATTATTATTAAATAAGACTAAATCGTATATGCATATATACATACAGAATAATACATATTCTGTTTCGGGTCACTCTCCTTCTGTTTAAATTGAGTAATTAACTGGAGTATATGTCGACTTCCAATCAGAAAATCCCAAAATCTGTTGCACGTATCTATCTGTAATCTCTCTTTTCTTCTTCTGATTGATACTTGCGTAATTCTTGTCCATAATATTGTTATACATCGATATCTGGCTTGCTACAATCCAATTCCAAATCAAATAATAATACACCAACAATCTAATTTCATTACACTCTATAAAATTTGCTGCTTGTTGTAAACATAAAACAGAAAAACCCAATATTTACTCAATACATGTTTCGCCATAACTCTTTTTGTCTATAAATCAAATTCGAACTAAGTATCAAAATCTATGAATGCAACTGTTTTCCTGTTCTTTTTCGCTATTCAAAACCCATGCATTAATGTTCCTACTTGATCCAATAAAAAAAAATACAGAGTACATATAAAGGAATGAAGAAATTAAAAGAAAAATTAATGAATCGAATACTTACTTGAATCATTTGATTGATCGATTAAGTGATCGATTGATGAAGGATGATGATACTATGAATCCGATAACGATGAAGAGAAGTGACTGATGCTAACCTGTTTATACTCCGGTCAACCAGCATCATCGAAGGTCTCTGTGAATCTTTGATCTACCATCGATAATTTGTTCCTGTTTCCCGTCAAAAACGAAACCCACAAACCATTGAGAACCTGCTATTTTTTTTTTCTCTTCTGTTGTTCGAGGAACTGCAACCAAAACTCAACCTTTTTATTTATCGATCAACACAGCTAGGTCATCTAAACTATAATGGATCGGACTCTTATTTGGACTGTTCGTTCGTTTTTTTATTGGGCCGACATATTTCTTTTCCTACTTGGGCCGAATCCATTTATAATTAGGATGATGATGATGCGGGTTTTAAACTTAAGAAGAAGAAAAGCAGACAGAATTACTAGTTATATGGAATTACCTTGTGAATATAATCGGAAAACTAACAACAGAGGGATTGTTTGGGAGTGTGATAAGGGAACGAGAGGTTGCGGGTTCGATCCCTGTCTAAAGCATTTTTTTAGGGAAAAAGCTTTAAAAGGTAGTTTCAAATATTATTATTATTATTAATATTAACATGAATTTTAAAATTATTATTATTATTATTATTATTATTATTATTATTATTATTATTATTATTATAACTATTATTAATATTATTATTAGTATTATCATTAATAACATAAGTATTAGTATTATTATTATAATTATTAGTAAAAACATTATTATTATTATTATAGATATTATAGTTATTATTATTATTACTATTATTATTATCATTCTTATTATTAAAAGTATAAAAATTATCATTTGCATTAAAAATCTGTTTTTTTTTAGATTTCCTTTATTATTAGAACTATCATTGTTATTATCACTAATAGAATCATTAATATATAAAATGAATATAGGAAACATATAGGTTAATAATATAAAAATGATATAACTAATAAATTTATATAAATTTGTTCGATTACAATTATGTGTGTTAATATATATATAAATGATATAGGTTCGTGAATCCGAGGCCAACCCTGCATTGTTCAGTTTCGTCATATGTATTTTTACTACGAAATACAGTATTGTGAGTTTCATTTGCTCCCTTTTTAAATGCTTTTGCAATATATATTTTTAGGACTGAGAATACATGCGCTACTTTTATAAATGTTTGACGAAATAGACACAAGTAATCAAAACTACATTATATGGTTGGATTATTAAACCGGATATCGCCCCTTCAAGTCTGGTAACCTAAGAATTAGGGAAATGGCCCCTAATTGACGCGAATCCTAAAGGTAGATCTATCAGGCCCAACGAGCCCCATCCAGGGTATGGATGCTTTAGTACTTCGAGGTATTATTTAGTATATTAGTTGCGCGCTGTATACTGGGGGATATTCTATATGCATCTTGTTAAGGTCGGTTACTAGGTGTTCAATCCATATGAATGATTTTTATCTCTATGCAGTTTGTGAAATGCCTGATATGAGATTATGTTTATGAGAAATTGAAATATGAAATCTTGTGGTCTATTAAAATATTGAAACGATTGATTACGATAAACCTATGAACTCACCAACCTTTTGGTTGACACTTGAAAGCATGTTTATTCTCAGGTATGAAAGAAATCTTCCGCTGTGCATTTGCTCATATTAGAGATATTACTTGGAGTCATTCATGACATATTTCAAAAGACGTTGCATTCGAGTCGTCGAGTTCATCAAGATTATTACTAAGTCAATTATAGTTGGATGTATTATGAAATGGTATGCATGTCGTCAACTTTCGATGTAATGAAAGTTTGTCTTTTAAAAACGAATGCAATGTTTGTAAAATGTATCATATAGAGGTCAAGTACCCCGCGATGTAACCAAATGTAATGTATTCGTTCAGATGAATTAGGACGGGTCATGAAATTAAATGGTTCATTAGCTAGATTAGGGTGGGCTAAAGTCCAACAAAGTAGAAAGTCCAACAAGACTAACTAGTGAGCATAAGTAAATTACTAAGCGTAATTAAGCAACCAATAAGCCAAGTAATTGTCATTAGAAAATAACAATTAGTATTACGTATTCATAATATTATAATTATGACAAAAGTTAAACGTGTACCAAGTACGTAGCTCGCTTTAAACGTCAAGTGACACTAACGGTCATAAAAGCATTCGGGGATCAAGTTAAGTGATTAAACACTTAATAGCACGTTGTAAGGTATTAACGGAAGTAATTAATCATGAAATAAGATCCCAGAGCATAAACTAGCTCAGTACGCACAAATACGCAGTTTCGTGAAAGTAACAAGCACAAATATAAGCCGAAAAAGTCGGGTCGATACAGGGAGAACGTCAACCGCCACCACAGCACAACAACGCAAGACCTAAACCATTTCCGACGAAACACAGCGGGCCATCGGGAGAATGCCAAAGACCGTCAATCACAAATCTTCACGAGATGCCGAAATGAGGATCATATCAGCAAAAAACCAGCCACTTCGCCAGAGTTATAACCAGATATTCAATGCCTAAAACAAGGCAAAAGGCGCAATGGGGAAAAAAAAAAAAAAAAAAAGGAACCCAGCGATACAAAACCATAATAATCAGCCTCATCCAGCAACCAGGCCCTACCAACAACAACCACCAAACCCGCCACCCACGACCAACTAGGTGGTAGAACCACTATATCCATCGGCAAGGCTGACGGAAACTGACATCACCCTAACCGGAATACCAGCGACCACCACCAAATGGGTGGACAACCACCATAATCCGTCCACCAAATGGAACTTCCGACAAAGCCTGAATACCGAAGAAGCACCACAAGAAACGTCAGATATACCCGATTAGATTGCATGAATTTGAGTAAAGTATTTGTCATTTCCAACATTAAATAAAGGGTTAAAGCCAAAAATAGGCTACAAACTTACACAAATGTACCGATGTCGCCCACAAACTCATTTACGTCCTACTGTCGCCTACAAACTTTGAAAAAATGTGCTAATATCAACATTTTGGCGTTTTGACCTGTTACATACTAATTTTGACCTGATTTTTTTTTTTTTTTTTTTAAGAATTAAGATCCAATCCACGAACAACACATGTTAATTTTGACCAGTTTAGCCGGTAACAAGTCATTTTTGTTTACATTGGTACACTTTTTGAAAGTTTTTGTTTGCATTGGTACACTTTTTGAAAGTTTGTAGGCGACAGTAGAACGGAAATGAGTTTGTGGACGACATCGGTACATTTGTGTAAGTTTGTAGCCTATTTTTGGCTTTAACCCTTGAATAAAATATACTATTCCATACTTGCAATCTATTTCACATTTGTAATTTTTTCTATTTTGCGAAGAAAACAAGGAAAGCAAAAAAAATTGTGTTCTTGAGTTTTGATGGAAAATAAATGAAAGGAAGAGGGTGAATGATATTAGTATAATTTTATTTTGTGTCTCCATCTAAATATAAATGAGTTCACTTGTTTCTATTTCGTTTCATTTATTTCCTTCCAAGTTAGAAGGATTCGACTTTTTTCTATTTAATTTATATTCCTGTCGTTTATTTTCTTTCGGTCTTTTCATCTAAATATAAATAAATGATTTAACGTGTTTTTTCATAGTTTTTCCATCTAAGTAGATATGATTTCACTTGGTTCTAATTCATTTCTCTTCGGTTTTTTTTTTTCTTCCAACATACAAGCAACAATTCCACTGTTTTCTATTTAATTTCTATTCCTTTAAATTCTTTTGTTTCGCAAACCGAGAGCAAAGTAGGGTGATGTTTTTTGTTGAATCAATAGTACGGAGAGGACCACAAAGGTGAATGTGGAGTAAAAAACATTTGGACCTCATATTGAGGTCTATAGACAAATGGTCAAAAAGATCTAAACATTTATTTACCTGTAAATATAATTGTCCTTAATCAATGACCATATAACAAGTACCACTCAATTTGTTCCCCACCTATCCTATTTTTGTTATTATATATACAACTTTTGAGTATCTCACATATTCTTGATCCTGTTTGCATTCATTGCTGGTCCCAAAACTAAAAAGAAAAAAAAATTAACAAAAATTACATATTTCGGGCATACCATTTTAAACAACTAACAACAACAACAACCAATACCACAAAAGAAGTATATGGAGAAGGTGAGATGTAGACAATACTTCCCCTATTCGAGAATAAAGACAAGTCATTTCTCCACCCAGAGTGAAAACACTCTCAAAAGTAGAGAAAGTCATCCCTCTCTCTATTCGACGGATAGAGAGATCGCTTCCGAGTGGACCTCCGGCCAATAAGTAGAAAAAATTTAAATAAAAAAAATTAAAAATAAAATTGAGACGCCATGAAAATGGTAAAATCAAATTTCCATGGGTTTTAAATCCTACCTGAACTTTACTTTAGGCTCTAAGAGTCAGTCAAGTCGCCAATAAATCGACGCTTCCATGGGCATACCATTTTAAAGTGCTCAAGAATCCAGTGAATAAAATATGAAAGAAACCAGGATACATTCAAGCATGCAGCCACCAGGAATATAGTACATATATACTCATAGCCTTCTCTCATATTGCTGATATGATAGAAAATATATAACCAATTTAATTGTATAAATGAAAGGTGATTTGTACACTCATATTTCTTATATGTACACCACAGTATATTATTTGTGTGTACTCGTAAATAATCACCTCCCATATCCAAAACTTCTGACATAAAGATCCTAAAACCACCTAGTCGAACTATAGATCATTCCATAAATAGGAAAAAAATAAAAAAGTAAATTTTATACCAAGTAAGCATATAAAAGAATATAGGTAAAAAGTTAAAGTAACGAGAGAAACAGAAAAGTAAATAAAAAGTACAACGTTGAATTGAAACAAAGGGAGTAAATCATCTTTTTATATGGGAACTGATGCACACACTTTCTCAGTGTTGCCAAAGGTTGTGATAATTTATAGATCTAATCTGATTTTTATGTTTTAAGAATTTATGACATGTAATTTAGATATTGAGAAGATTTAAAATTTTGAGGAAGCTTCAAGCTTTAGGGCCCCGTTTGGCGCACAACATCCAATGGGACTCCGGCGGAATTGAAATTGAATTTAGACGTGTCTAAATTCAATTCTAATTCCGACGAAATCCATTGGATTCCGTGAGCCAAACGGGGCCTTATACTCCCATATGAAGGGATTACTAAACATGTAACTTTGCATCTTCCACTTTTGTGATTCAGCCATCAGATTTCAACTTCATTTTATACAAAATAAAATAAACGAGTTCCAGCTCCACACACTAACTTAATAGGAGTACTTTTTATACAAGAACCTCACTCCATATTTGAATTAACTAATTATAATTATAATTTATAATTTATATTTATAATAATCATAAAAAGAAACAGTGTACCTGCCTGTGTCCTGTTTGTTCATGAGATTTCCGTCTTTAATGTTCTTGATCTTATATGGCAGTTTGTTCTTAACGCGGGAGTTGACTTCCTCCAAGATAGTCAAAATTAGTCCCAATGTCAGACCAGTTCCAGGTCAGCGCCATACTTCTTTCGAGTATCAAAAAGGATGAGCCCAAACATCAAACACCTCATTTAGTACATCAAAATGGTGAGCCGAAACCTCAGCTGCATGACATTTGGTTCGATAAGGATCATGGTCACTCGGGCTTTATAAGCATCTTTAGTCAACTTAACCGTAATGAAGCTCACTGGCGGTTCTTTTTGCTATTCTTCATCATCATTGACATACTATCGATATATTCACGGGCCCCACGATTTCCACCCAAGAGCCAATCCAAAGCCTCAGAAGCAGCATCTTTTTCAGCTTGTTTCTTGGTATTACAAGGGCGACCCATAATTTCCAACCCATTGATTTCACAAATGGCCCTAAACTGATTGTTTGACAAAATAGTCCTGTAGATTGGGGTACTATAACCTGCTCTAGCAAGTAATGTTTGGAGTTGACTTTTGGAATTGTCGCCTCCGGGCCCACTCTCGGTGGTGGAAACTAGCGGCAACGGCTGTGATGGTGATACAAGAGAAGGTATTGAATTGGTAGGTATTACGTGGTTGAATACAAACTTGCCGTTGCATTGATCCCCTGAGAGCAGCACTTGTATAGCAGATAATAGCTCGCGATGGGCATGCAAGCTCAATTTTGGATTCATCAACTGATACATAAAAGAAAAAAAAATATTGTTGGAATTAGCACAAAAAATATCACTAACAGAAAACTCGAACAATTAACGTTATGAAATGAACTAATTATAAGAGGTGGCAATTTCTACCCATCTACATGTTAGTTGGACAACTTGGGTTGTGTGTTATCTCGAACGGGTCAGTTAAGAAGAGTAGCAAAAGGGGAACAGTCATATAAACAGTATGGCTAAACGGGGGACGTGTCAAACTAGTTGATATTTGTCCAAAGTCTATTAAAATAATCTACCTTCTATTGTAATTATATTGTTATGTTACTGTTATTGTCATCATGATTAGCGCATATATTAACTTGAAGAGAACAATGGACCTACAAATATTAATGGCTTAACCAAACCCACCCGTTTTGACCCCTACTGATAAGTGATCCATTTTTACGCGGTACACAATCGACTTATGTTGCCACCTATACGATTTATTATGAGTCAACAAGATTGGAAAACTTTTCAGTAGATGAAAGTACATACTTTATTCTGAAATAACTCATCAAACTCTCGCCTTAAGGTTTTATACATTTCTGCTACTTCAGGTGCCATGAAGAACTCAAAGTATCCTTCCAACATCTTCAAGTGTCCCTCCTGCTTTCAAAAATTAACAAAATATGAATCATGAGTATGTTGAAGGATGCAATTTCAGCCCATTACAACAGGTATATTTGGGTTATGCTTTATGTCTAACCACTCATATGGGTTACATTAGAAGACTAAACTGAAAAAGAAACGGGGAAATGGGTCTCTCAAAAGGGCTGAAAATTATCCAAAATGCATTCAAATACATAATACATCAATACATGCTAAATCCATCTAAAAAAGAGATTAAAAACACCACAATTTATAAAAGTATACTGTTCCTATCATATTTAACATGTCAACTCATGTTTATTCAATAAAAGAAATGGACTTACAACATCGCCTAATGAAATGCTTCCCCCAAATAATAGCAGCATAGAATCAGATACAGCTGTTGAATCACGAAGGTAAACAGTGTTGACTTTGACCTTTTCGTTGAACACCAGCCATGGGTACGGAATTTTAGAATCACGTGAATTAGCTGAGTTCTGAAGTAATAAAAGAGACAGAAAAGTTGTACTCATTCTTTAGATGAAAATGATATACATCCTTTATTATAGATATTCAGCTAAAGTAAAATGATGAACTTACTGAATGCAAAAACACCTGACCATCCTCCATTGTTTTCAGTGATAAAGTGGTTTCCTTGCGCTGTAAATGCATAATTGTTAGTAGACATAAATAACTGTAAATTAAAGTTGAAAAAATTATTGTAATACGTATAGACAAACCAATCAATATTAAAGTTTTGGCTTCCATAATGGAAAAATTGAACTTCACTTTCGGATGGTGAGGGCCTAGCATTTTTAGCTCAGTGCAAATAATATGATATAACAGGGTCATGCAAACTGAAATACGGAGTACAGGTGCCAATTTTGACCCGTTTTTATATAGATGGGTCCATTTGGACTAATTTTCTTAAACAGGTCAAACGAAAAAAGTTAGTTATAATATGATGTGGCCGAATTGATTATTGATTAAACTAGTTAAAAGTTGTAAGCCTTTCAAAAAAATTACTGTTACTGTACTATTACTATACTATTGTTTTCATAATCATTATAAATAAATGAATTAACTCATCAAACTTATAAATAATAAATAATAAAAATAATACTAACACTTAATAGTGGGAATAAAAAGTGTCTGCACATCCAAACCAGCTCAACTCAATATGCTCCTACCTACTTTTAATACATTTGGCTATTGCATCAACTGGTCATCTTAGACACGATAAGTATATAACATCCGAAAAAATGACTTACCACAATAGAGCAAACTCCTGGATACAAGCCATAGCAGATAGCTGCACGAACAAGATGTTCATCATCACAATAAGTGTTGTAACTGTTTATTTTGTTGTCAAAAAGACGAATATCTCTAATCACAGATCGAAATTCCTTTCGAAGGGAATCAATAGCTTTCATCGATTGTGCGGAGAGAAAATTATTCCAACAGTATTTATATCCTTTCCTCTTTTGTTCAGCTGCTTTCCAACCTTTGTACGCCCGTACAAGTGCAAGGTGATCACTATAATCATGGGAGAATTGCGCTTTAGCAGCCTCTGCCAACTGAAAAGGAATATAAATTAGACGAAATACATGGGCTCAACTTATTTCGTATATCTGGATTTTAGCAAGCGGGACCCACCTCCTTTTTTTCCAAAGGTGCAAGGAAAGGATCTTTAACACTAAGACCAGCAACAACCGTCAATATAGGGTCGAGGCAATTCAAAACTGCACCCATTACAAGCATCTTTCCGAGTTTGGGCTCCATTGGGAGCATTGACAAGTAGCGACCTGCAACGAAATAAGAGAAATAATGAAAATAGGTGGAAAGATGGACGGACCAGGTGGGTTGAGTAACGAATCAAAAAGGTCTTTGGTTGAATGGGTCATTTTAGTATGGGTCAAAACGAGTCAGCCGGTTTGGACTAAAAGCCACTTTTATGTCCATTCCTAAAAAGAAAGACTAAATAAATGGCCGAGTTATTTATGATAATAGATTATTAAATTAAAATAATAATCTAAATTCACATACAAAACAGTATAGGAGGTTATGTTCAATATAAAGTAGACTCTGGGCGATTGTCAACCCATTGGACCCCTTCCCTTTAGCTATATTGTCATTCAACCCCTTTAGATAAATCAGAACCCAAACTTACGCATCCATAATTACCGGGTCGATCCACAATGAAAGTAATACCGTCTTAGTATCGGAAAAAATATATAAATTCCAACATACCCAATACCGTTAGATCTTCATTCTCATCCAAAGCACCAATTATCTTTAGATATTCAATAGCATTCTGAACCTACAGTTACATTTGAATCAAATGGTTGATTATTATGTTATTTTAATATATACAGTAACTATCTGAAATAAGCTTAGAATCAGAAAGACAATCTACTTGATAAATTGCAAAATGTAGATAAAGCTTTTGGACTAAAAATTTGGCAATACCGCTAACGACTCAGGTGACTGCAAAGTCCTGGATAAAAATCCCGAAATACTTCCAAGATTCAAACTTTTAATTTGCAGGCAAAGGGATTGCAAAGGTGTCCGCAATATTTTTGGCAACTGATAATCAGCAAAAGATTCGTAGACACATTTGGGATAAAGATGGTAACATTCTCCAGGTTGAACACGACCCGCTCTTCCTCTTCTCTTGATACCCAATAAAAAGAATAAAAAATAAATTACTTGTATGATATATATAGACTTTTTAATAATAGTAAGTAAAATAAAATTAAAAAAGATTCAGATTAGAAAGTACGAGACCAAAATACAATATGATTACAGTACTTGGACCTCTGAAAAATTCACATTAATCTCCCATGAAATCAAATACATAGTATGTGTGTATAAAATAGTATTATTTTGGGTTGGGTGCATGAGAATGTATCGAACTAAGGTTTGACATTCATAGCGTGTAACAAACTATTCGAGCTTCCATTGCGTGTGATAAAATTGTTATTCATTGTATTTGAGTGTAAATGACTAAATTCCGACACTTCTTATTGGCGTATAATCTATATAAGTTGCCAAGTCACCAAAATACATATATAGAAAAAAAATGATGTTCTATTGAAACACAAATAGTTTGATACACACTATGAATGTCAAACCTTAGTTAGATATATTTCAAAGCAACCTTATACTCTGTATTTGATTTCAAGAATTATTGTTCAAAATGGTTTTGTATCATTAGCATTACAGAGTTAATCATCTAGTTTCATCAAACACCAGAAACATGCAAACAACCACGATATCAGAATCCATATCCGATAAAAATGACTATCCATATCCACATCAGTAAAAAAGGACGCACAATATAGTCACATATTCGATCCAGTTACACCCCTAAAGGAAGAAACATTTGACAAAAAACTATTTTTAGTAACTTTCAGGAATCAGCTATCTTGTTAAGAAAAGACAAAAGTAAGAGTAAACTAGCCCTTCTAATTTGAAGTCATTACAAAAGGGGAGATAATTAAATTAATATAACACAACCCACAATAAAAATCCGATGAAATTTATTTCTAAATCCTTAATTCCTTATCAGTCACGTTATTAGGTCACGAAACCGAACAAAAACTTGCTTGTTTAACAGAAACTTTAGATATCCATGATGGAAGCAGGCAAGGAGTGTTGTTTAGTGCATCATACGATGCCTCTTTGGCCTTACCACAATCAATAACAAAAACCAAGTCGTCGATTGTGATACTAGTTTCAGCAATATTTGTGGCCAACACAATCTTCCTCACCCCACTATCTGCTTTTTCAAATATTAACCTCTACATGTATACATAAAAAGGAGGTGAAAAACTGTCAACGATAAAATCAGAAGTGATAACGTAGAAGATTTACTCAATATGAACATATTAGGACTACCTGCTCAGAGCTGGCCATAGAACCATGACAAGTCAGCAATAAAACTCGACTTCGGTCTCCCAAAACTGAATTAGCTTGTAGCTTTTCCTTCAAAGAATTTATGTCATCCCAGCCAGTCATAAAGACTAAAATACCCCCAGGCTTTTCATTCTCGCATATACTACATAGTAAGTATTCAATGAGGTTGAAATTTATGCAATCAGGGTTCCAGCAAAACAAAGAGTCGCGTGTCTGTTGGCTGTATTCGCTGAAGTCAGCAGAAGCAAGTGCTTCCAGGTTTCCATTTTTCAATACATAATTCAAAAACATAAAACGTGAAAAAAAGTAAATATTTTTGTAGAACAAACTAGATACCTCTACAGCTGAAGCGATTTGGCTCTTCCTTTTGTTCGAAGTCTGTTTATTATTTTTCCATACTTGACCATAATCATCAATTTGATTGTCTGCAGTCATTATGTATCCGGTTGATTCCAAAATGTTCTCCAGAAAGTAGGTGCGAACAGGATGTGTGACACCCTGCAGACAAGGTGGAAAAAAATGGGTATAAGCTCAAAATAATACTACGTGATGTTTTTCTAACAAAAGTACTAGTTAATCACACAAAGATTCAAAATTTACCGGTATCTGGACCACTGGAGCACGGCCAAAATAGGAGGAAAAAATATCTGCATTCAGGGTGGCACTCATCAAAACAAGCTTTAGTTCAGGCCGGCAAGGAAGTAGATCTTTTAGAACAGTAAGCAGAAAATCTAGCACAAATAAACAAAATATAAGAGTAAGAAATGCATTTTATATCGGGAAAATAAGTTTTTATGTAGATTTTACCTTCATCAATTCCACGTTCGTGAATCTCGTCCATGATAACATGAGTCACGCCTTTTAAATTCCTATCAACCAACAATCTTCTTAACAAAACACCTGATGTGTAAAACGCCAAGCGGGTATTTTTTCCTTTTTTACCTTCTAACCTAACTTTATATCCAATCTGTAAGGAAGAACATATGTTAAAAGACAGTGATAAAGTTTTTATTTTATTTTTTTATTTATAAAAATAGAAGATAGAAGATAAAGTATAAAGTACTCACGGTTTCACCCAACTTTTCCCCCCGCTCAGTCGCAATTCTTTCAGAGACGGACATAGCGGATATTCGTCGAGGCTGAGTGCATATGATGTTACATGTGGCCCCACGGACAGAATTAATCTCAGATTCTAAGATAAACTGGGGAATTTGTGTTGTCTTTCCGCAACCAGTTTCACCCGAGATGATAACAACCTGATGAAGTAAATTATGTAATTGCGGATTTGCACCGAAAGTATTGGTAAGTAAACACCTTTTGTGCAGTGTTGTAAAACTCCCCGATTAATGCCGAGTACTCCCCAAGTACTCTTTTTTAGAATCCGGCCAAGCTGATTTTTCAAAAGCCCACTAATTAATTGGTCAACAACGGTCAATAGGTAAAGATCATATTTAGTGGATCAAGATCGGATTTAGTCGGTCAAAATCAGTCAAAATCAATATTGGTCAACACTTTAATATAAATTTAAATTAGAATTTTGGAGCTTTTAAACAAATGAACATAATAATTATGTTTCTAGACAAATATGTTAACATTTATGTATATGTTTATGGATTCATAGTATATATACACATATAATTTTGAAATATATCATTTAAATGTATAAATGTCCAATCCAATTACTCCCCGATTACTCCCTCAAAAGTCCTGACCAAGTACTCCCCAAATAGCGATTATTTGCAACCTTCTTATCCGTAGTATATGAAAAACTATATTGTAATATTGTATGTGTTTCGATACCACATTAATTGGGACGGATGGGGTTTAAGTTCGATGTTGACGATACCATTCGTAGGTCTAGCCTTGGAATTTGTTTACTAATGGATGTTGTGAACATCAATGTTTGTGTATTGTAGTGTAGCATATTATATTGCTCGAGTTATATGCTATTGTTATACTAGCTTGTGTTATCGGAGGTTTAGCGTTATACTTTATGATGGTATGCTAATTATATTGCTAGTATGTATGCGGATTTGGTGTAAGTGATTGCAAGTGAGTAAGTTATATATGTATATGTATAATTATTTCATTCACTTTGTATTTTTCTTACCCTCTAGTTGTTTATCTTTTTAGGCTCCGGCGTGGACAAGGGTAAGGGCGTTCGTTTAGATTAGTGGCCTCCCGCTTTGTTTTGGATAGGGGATGCCTTTGGGAAGTTTGACTTTTGAAGTTTGACCGCGATTGTGGGTAGTTTAACCCAAAACACCATGCTCTAGGTGTCGTTTGGAAATTAAACTCTTATGGTCGAAACTTGTATTTTTGAACGGAATTCGTAAAACGGCCGATGTGGGCCCGATGTTGTAAAACTTGGTTTTATTGTGAAAACTTCTTAGTTTTAATTATGTTAACATGTTGTGGAAGTTGTTTCGTTTAAATGTGTCGGGAAGCGGGTTTTTCGCTCGCGTGAAAACGGAAAACAGACCAGAAAGTTGTAGTTCATTTGGACGTCGTCCAAATTGCTTGGACGCCGTCCAGGCCTTCAATACTAGACGCCGTCCAGATAACTGGACGCCGTCCAGATAACTGGACGCCATCCAGATGTACTGATCCAGATTTTTTTTTTTGGGTCGTGTTTTTGGTATACCGAGGTTTGGGTCATTACAAACGGTATCAGAGCATGGTCTAAGGGATTTAGGCGACTTGAGATAGGTGCCTAGAATTAGACTTTATTGTGTATGTGTTTTATGCGGGACTTGCAAGAGACGGTTCGGACCGAAATTGGTTAGTGCCTAGGTTTAGGTGAACTAACTTTGCGCTAATTGTTTTTTGTTGGGTTTGCAATCATCAAGCGAGATAGACGTTGTACTAGCAAGTTAATGCGACGTGCTCGCGTAACAATGATTAGCTACCATTGTTACGGGTTTAAATCGTGTCAAACAAGTGATGTACGATGATTGTTGAGCAAGATGGGGTGGTGAGGTGTATATGAATATTATGTCTTGTCCTTTCGTTTCATTGTCTAACCTATTCCGTTTTATAGTATGAAGATGCGAAATGGACATGATACCAATGAAGGAGGCACGAGTGAGGATGTCGAGTTTGCGGCCAAGGTTGAGGCCATTTTGAAAAGGCATCACACGGCCTTCCTTGAGGACGTTAGGAAGATGTTCTTAGATTCAATTGACGAGCAAGTAGTCAATCTAGTCAAGGAGCAAGTGAAGGTAGTTCTTCACGAAGATAATGTTGGAAGACGAGATTTCTATTATAAGAACTTCTAGGATTCTCTACCTCCCACCTTTGAAGGTGAACGAGACCCACTTAAGAGTGCCCGTTGGATCTCCGATATGGAGGGGGCTTTCCGTACTTGTGAATGCCCTCTCGATAAGAAGACGAGGTATGGTTGTAGCATGTTAAGGGGTGATGCCAAATTGTGGTGGGACACGAAAATCCAACTTTTTGGTGAAGAGCAATGTATGAAATTCACTTGGGATGAATTCAAGGCGGAATTTTTCAAAGAGTACCGAACTTCGGCTGATCTTACAAGGCTTAAAGACAAGTTGCGTACTTTGAGGCAAGTTTCGATGGACTTGAACACTTTTAAGTCCACTTTCTTATCAAAGACCCAATTTTGCCCGGAGTATGTCGAGAATGATCACATGTTAAAGGAAGACTTCTATCGAATCATGAACGACAACTATCAAGAGAAGATTAGTGTAAACACGGTGAAAACTTTTGATGAGTTGTTCGACATGGCTAAGGGTTTTGAAGCGATCATTTTGAGAAAGAGTGGTTTTACCTTTGGCAAAAGGAAATTTGAAGGTTCGAGTCAATCGAACTTTTCAAGCAAGAAGAACAAGAAGGGCTCCGAGAGTGTGAATAGTGTGAAGAAGGGTGGTTTCGGGAGTTTTATCCCAACTTGCTACAATTGTGGGGTACGGGGTCATTTGTCTCGAGATTGTACAAAGCCTTCTTCGACAAACAAGCTCACTTGTTTTAATTTTAATAAGGAAGGACACCGAAGGTCGGAGTCTCCCGATTTGAGCACCGATCATGTTAAAAGGCTAGAGAATGCGGCAGGTACGGCTCGGGGGCGAAACTATTTGATGACTAATGACGAAGCCAAGTAATCCAATGAAGTTGTCTCAGGTACTTTCATGGTTAACTCTAATCCGGCAGGGATGCTATTTGATAGCGGTGCTAATTTATCGTTTGTGTCACCTCGGTTTGTGTCTAAGCTTAACAAACCGCTAGCTAAGTTAAGTCATCCGGTAAAAGTCGAAATAGCGGATGGTAAGACGGTGCTAGGGGTTGATGTTTGTAAAGATTGTAATGTTGTGTTTGGGGCCGAGACGTTTAAAATCGATCTTATCTCATTGACCTTGGGCGAATTTGATATTGTTGTGGGTATGGATTGGCTCGATCGTTATAGAGCCGATATTGCATGCCATGAAAAGTCTATTCGTGTAAAGACCTCAAGTGGGGGAGAGTTAATTATTCGTGGCGAGAAACGAAGAAGACTTGTGCCATTATGCACTTATGCAAGGGCACGTCGTTTCCTTACTAGTGGTGGCATGGCTTTTCTTGCCCATGTGGTTGATACTCGTGAAGAGCCACCATCCATTCATGAAATTCCGGTGGTTAATGAATTTGAAGATGTTTTTTCGGATGAATTATCGGGTGTTCCGGCGGAAAGGCAAGTTGAATTTCGCATTGAGTTGGTTCCGGGGGCTACACCCATTGCGAAAACTCCTTATCGTTTAGCACAAACGGAAGTGCAAGAGTTGTTAAATCAAACCCAAGAGTTGCTTGAAAAGGGTTTTATCCGACCGAGTGCTTCGCAATGGGGAGCTCCGGTCTTATTCGTGAAGAAGAAAGATGGTAGTATGCGGATGTGCATCGATTATCGGGAGTTGAATAAAGTGACGATAAAAAATTGTTATGATAATGCTAAAAACGAACATATATTTCATAGCATTATCCCTCAAGAAAGACAAGCTTTGAGTTGCAATTGTTCTATTTACAAGTGATATTCGTTTAAATAATAAAAGGTGAAGACAAAAGACAGATTCGACGAATTGAAGACGCAAACGACCAAAAAGCTCAAAAGTTCAAAGTACAATCCAAGAGGTTCAAATTATTGATGAGAAACGTCTAAAAATTACAAGAGTACGAGCCGCAAAACGCAAAGTACAAGATATTAAATAGTACGAAAGGACGTTTGAAAATCCGGAACCGGGACCAGAGTCAACTCTCAACGCGCGACGCAACGGACTAAAAATTACAAGTCAACTATGCACATGAATATAATATAATATATAATTAATTCTTAAAATTATATATATATTAAAAACCGTCGTCAAACTAGGAGACAAATTATTGTGAGCTGGATCCTTGCTCCATGCGATCGCATGGCCTGGAGGCCTAATTCCCATGCGATCGCATGGCCTACTTTTTCTGGCCACATTCCTATAAAAGGCAGTCTGGTGCTCGAGCTCAAAACACACCTAATTCAATCTCTCTCACGATATATATATATATATATATATATATATATATATATATATATATATATATATATATATATATATATATATATATATATATATATATATATATATTAATTTTAATTTTAATTTTAATTTTAATTTTAATTTAAGATTAATAATAATAAGGGTATGTTAGCGAATGTTGTAAGTGTGTAAGTCGAAATTCTGTCCGTGTAACGCTACGCTATTATTAATTATTGTAAGTTATGTTCAACCTTTTAAATTAATGTCTCGTAGCTAAGTTATTATTATGCTTATTTAAACCGAAGTAATCGTGATGTTGGGCTAAATATTAAAGACGGGGTTATTGGGCTTTGTACCATAATTGGTGTTTGGACAAAAGAACTACACTTGTGGAAATTAGACTATGGGCTATTAATGGGCTTTATATTAACTAAATGATACCTCGTTAATTTAATATATAGACTTATAATTTGACGTATTTATATATAACCACATACGCTTGACTGGGTACGGTGGGCGGGATATCTAAAAATACCAATAATTATTCATTTGACCGGACACGGGGATGGATTAATAATCAATAGACTTGTTGAAACAGGGGTGAATTACATACAAGGGTATTTGGTGTAATTGTTAACAAAGTAATAAAACCTTGGATTACACGCAGTCGATAACCTGGTGTATTCATTAAACAAAGTATTAAGACCTTGTTACAGTTCGAATCCCCAATTAGTTGGAATATTTGACTTCGGGTATAAGGATAATTTGATGAAGACTTTCGCACTTTATATTTATGACTGATGGACTATTATGGACAAAACCGTATGGACATATCGAACATTCCAGGACAAAGGACAATTAACCCATGGTAATAAATTAAAATCAACATGTCAAACATCATGATTACGGAAGTTTAAATAAGCATAATTTCTTTATTTCATATTTCATCGCACTTTTATTTACTGTCATTTTATTTATTGCACTTTTAATTATCGTACTTTTTAATTATCGCAATTTTATTTATCGCACTTTAATTATTGTCATTTACTTTATGCTTTAAATTAAGTTATATATATTTTTAATATTTTACATTAGGTTTTAACTGCGACTAAAGTTTTAAAATCGACAAACCGGTCATTAAACGGTAAAAACCCCCTTTTATAATAATAATATTACCTATATATATATATATATATATATATATATATATATATATATATATATATATATATATATATATATATATATATATATATATATATATATATATAGTTTTAAAAATATAGCGTTAAACTTGGCTAGCTCCCTGTGGAACGAACCGGACTTACTAAAAACTACACTACTGTACGATTAGGTACACTGCCTATAAGTGTTGTAGCAAGGTTTAGGTATATCCACTCTATAAATAAATAAATAAATAACTTGTGTAAAATTGTATCGTATTTAATAGTATTTCGTAGTAAAAATATAACTATTTCGTATACACCTCTACGCACATCACGTTATCCATTGCCTCGGATTGACGATTTGTTTGATCAAATCCAAGGCGCGACGTATTTTTCTAAAATTGACTTACGGTCCGGCTATCACCAAATGCGGGTCCGTGAGGAAGATATCGAGAAAACGGCTTTTCGAACACGTTACGGGCATTTTGAGTTTGTAGTTATGCCTTTTGGTCTTACGAATGCACCGGCGGCATTCATGGATCTTATGAACCGAGTGCGCCAACCTATGTTGGACAAGTCGGTAATTGTGTTCATTGACGACATACTTGTCTATTCGAAAAGTATGAAGGAACATGAACATCATTTGCGTGGGGTGTTGAAGACATTGCGGAAGGAGAAGTTGTATGCTAAATTCTCCAAATATGAATTTTGGCTAAGGGAAGTTCAATTCCTTGGCCATATTGTGAACAAAGATGGTATTCAAGTAGATCCAGGGAAGATAGAGACGGTAAAGAGTTAGGGACAACCGACTACACCTACAGAAATTTGAAGTTTTCACGGATTGGCCGGTTATTATCGTCGGTTTATCCAAGACTTTTCTAAGATCTCTTCTCCCTTGACGAAGTTGACGAGGAAGAACGCGAGATTTAATTGGGAAAACGAGCAAGAAATTGCTTTTCAATTGTTAAAGGGGAAGTTGTGTCAAGCTCCGGTGTTAGTGTTGCCGGAAGGTGTAGAAGACATGACGGTTTATTGTGATGCTTCTTTAAATGGGATCGGGTGTGTTCTAATGCAAAGAGGTAAAGTCATTGCTTACGTCTCTCGACAATTAAAGGAACACGAAAAGAGATATCCGACTCATGATCTTGAATAGGCGGCGGTGGTTCATGCGTTGAAAATTTGGCGCCACTACTTGTATGGTGTTAAGTGCAAGATTTATTCGGATCATAAGAGTTTGAAACATCTTTTTGATCAATGAGATTTGAATTATCGTCAACGTAGATGGATGGATGTGGTAAAGGACTATGATTGTGAGATACTTTACCATCCGGGTAAGGCGAATGTGGTCGCGGATGAGTTGAGTCGAAAGAGTCAACATCCGGTGATACAAGTAGGATCGTTACGCATGATTATTACTAAAGATTTCCTTGTAAAGCTTGGTGAGATTCAAATTGAAGCTTTTGTTAACAATAAGTATGAAGAACGAATTGTGGGGCAAACAGAGTCTATTACCTTAGGCCCGCATGGTTTGTTGTCCTTTCAAGGAAGAGTGTGGGTGCCTAAGATGGGGGATTATCGATGAGGACTACTTGATGAAGCACATAAGTCAAGGTATTCCATTCATCCGGGCACGACAAAAATGTATCTTGATTTGAAGAAAGAGTATTGGTGGCCGGGCATTAAACGAGATGTTGTTAAGTATGTTGAGCAATGCGTCACGTGTTTACAAGTTAAGGCCGAGCACCAAAAGCCGTATGGTAAGTTGCAATGGTTGGAAGTCCCGAAATGAAAATGGGGGCACATTACCATGGATTTCATTACAAAGTTACCAAAGACAGCGAGAACCCAATTTGATACGATTTGGTTGATAGTTGATCGATTGACAAAAAGTGCTTTGTTTCTTCCCATTCGGGAAACGATATCGTCGGAGGCTTTGTCAAAGTTGTTTATCAAGGAGGTGATATCGAGACATGGGGTTCCTATATCTATTATTTCTGATCGAGACACTCGTTTTACGTCTCAGTTTTGGAATAAGTTTCATGAAGATATGGGTACACAATTGAGATTGAGCACAGCTTACCATCCTCAAACGGACGGTCAAACCGAACGTATGAATCAAACTTTGGAGGATATGTTACGGTCGTGTATTATTGATTTCGGTGGTAGTTGGGATGAGCACTTGCCTTTGGTGGAATTCTCGTACAATAATAGTTATCATACTAGTATTAGGATGCCACCTTATGAGATGCTTTATGGACGAAGGAGTCGAACTCCAATTTGTTGGGGTGAAGTGGAACAAAGGGAAATCGGGAGTACCGATTTGGTTTTAGGGACAAATAGCAAGATTGAGATGATTCGGACTCATTTGAAAGCGGCTCAAGATAGATAAAAGTCGTATGCCTATAAACGTAGGCGACCGATTGAGTTCCAAGAAGGTGACATGGTGATGCTTAAGGTTTCGCCATGGAAGGGTATTATTAGGTTTCGAAAACGGAGAAAGTTAGCTCCACGATTTATTGGTCCTTTTAAAATTTTAGCTCGTGTTGGTGAAGTTGCTTACCATTTAGAATTACCCGAAGAGCTTGCGGGGATCCATAATACATTTTATGTTTCCCATCTCCGTAAGTGTATTGCAGATGATTCATCATGGGTACCATTAAACGAGATTAAACTAAACAACAAGTTAGAGTATGTTGAAGAGCCGATTGCAATACTCGATGAAAAGGTGAAAATGTTGAGAAATAAAGAGGTGAGAACTTTCAAAGTTCAATGGCATCGTAGTAAGGGTTTCGAGTTTACGTGGGAATCCGAAGAGTTTATTTTAGTTTATCTTCCTGCTTGTCATGCGGCTTGGATTGCGAGGACGTAATCCAGTTCAAGTGGGGGAGAGTTGTAAGATCATGTTTCCAGCTAAGTGGGATGCCGTCCAGAATAGAGGATGTCGTCCAATTGTGAAGGACTGGACGCCGTCCAGGATGTTGGACGCCGTCCAAATGAACTGGCAGACCAGCTGTTTTGCTTTTAGATATTTAAAAGGGGGTAGTTTGGTCTTTTTGCTTGTTTGACGAATTTAAGACCACAAGATCAGTTTTAGGAGCCTCATTCACTCCACTTTCAACCACCTCATCCTTCCACTTTAAATTCTAGAGAGAGAGAGCTCAAATCAAGGAGGAAGAAGGTTGATTCTGGTCAAAGTGCGTGTTTTAAAGTTGCTCATCTAGCCCTTAGCTACGTTTTGGTTGTTGTGGTATGTTCTAACTTTAATTTATATAAGGGTTAGGGTTTTGGGTAAATGGTGAACATAAAACCCATATTTGGTGATCTTGGGTGTTCTTGGGTAAGATTGAGTCATGAGGACTCAATAGTAACTAACCTAGGGTTTCAAAGTATTAATTGGTGGTTAAGAGTCTTAATTGGTTAGTTAATTTCTAGCACATCTGGAGATTTAGTAGATGGGTGCTATTTTGTGACGACCCGGAAATTTCCGACCAAATTAAAACTTAATCTTTATATGTTCCAACACAATAAGCAAAGCCTGTAATGTTGAGTCTCGAAATGTTTGAACTATTTATATAGATTCATTTAACCTGTGACTATTTCCGACGATTCACGAACAATTGTGTGTAAATAAATATGTAAATATATATACATATATAAATATAAGAGTGCATATTAAGTTGTATTAATAAAATACAAAATAATCATTTGAATTGAAAATGTAAAATAATGTACAAGATAATTAAGATTAAAATTTATTTATGATTTAAACGAATTCTTATTTTTATTTATTATCATTTTTATGATATTATTTAGTTATTTTATTAGAATTATTATTAATATTATTAGGTTATTTACTATTAATATTTATTAAAAATAAAAATAGGGAATCCCATTCTGTTAGAAGTAACTATCAATTTTTTTTCTTTTTCTTCACATGAAAATAATTTACGTACTTCATGTCTCCAGTTTGTTACAAGTCTACTTCACAAATCAATTGGAAATCAATTTAACTGTTAAATCATGTACCTAATCACTCTATATAAGTTACAAACTGCAATTTGAGTTGAAAACAAAGAAAACCCAGAAAATAAGCTCGACACTCTGTACATTCATCTTTTTCACCATATTTTGATTTAGAACAAATTTTCAAAATGTAATAATGCAGTCATGTTAGGAATCGTCTATCTAAACTATCTGTAAGTTTTCAATCCTCAATTCTTTCTATTAATTTCTAATTTGAGAGTCAAAGTTTTGGTTTTCAAAGTCAACTAAGTGTTCTTGAATCAAATTCGAGTTTGTTTTGATATCTCCAGTTAATTTGATGATCCATAAAGATTATAGGAATGATTTGCAACACAATTCATGTTGTAATCATAACCTATAACACTCTTAATCTAAAAATCAATTTTTGAGTTCTTGAGTTCTTCACAGTGATATACACTAACGTGAATTCGAAACAAATTTCAAAAACTAAAAATGTAGAGTTGTTAGGAATCATTTACTTAAACTTCCTGCAAAATCTCAAGTTCCAATTCTTGATAACGAATTCGAATTTGCGAGTCAAAGTTAAATTGTCAAAAGTCAACTGTTTTATTCTTGGAGAAATTAGAGCTTGTTTTGATGTTTTAAGTTCAATTGACGATTTCAATAGTTTTTAGGAATGATTTGAAACATGTTTCATGTTGTAAAGATTGTCCAAAACGAACTCAAAATTGAAAACAAATTTTTTTTTTCTTGGCTACGAGCAAGCAGTAGGATTTTTTGGTTTTTTTTTCTCATTTTTTTATATCATGAACACATTTTTATTTTTTGTTTCATGTTTGTTTAGAAGTCCTAAAACCATTTTGATGATTGACTATTAAGAATGAAGTTGTTTGATTGTTTAGATTTTGGTGAAGAAGATGAAGTGGGTTGAAACATGTAATAGATAAGTATTTGGGTTTGTATTATAAATCAGAAAAACTGAAATGAAGGAATGGTTAAGGGTGTTGATGAGTGAGCGAGAGGTCTCGGGTTCGAGCCCGGCTTGGTACAATTTTTTTTAAACTGACTCCTAAGGTAGTTTTATACTTTTAAAAATTATTATTATTATTAATATTATTATTATTATCCTTAGGTATTTCTACAATTATTAATTTTACAAAACAAAAGATATATATGTAAATATATTATTACATAAAATATACTAATATTACATAAAATTATGTTTCAACTAATATTATTGATATAACATTAATTAAATATCAAATAAGTATCATAATATATTATAAGAATAATTAATACATAACAAATATATAAACTTAATTGATTTATACTATAATGTGTTAATACTTGATATAGGTTCGTGAATCCGAGGACAACCCTGCATTGTTCAATGTCGTCATATGTATTTTTACTACAAAATACAGTATTGTGAGTTTCATTTACCTTTTTACCCTTTATATTTTTGGGCTGAGAATACATGCGCAACTTTTATAACTGTTTTACGAAATAGACACAAGTAATCGAAATTACGTTCTATGGTTGAATAATCGAAACTGAATATGCCCCTTTTTATTAAGTCTGGTAATCTAAGAATTAGGGAACAGACACCCTAATTGACGCGAACTCTAAAGATAGATCTATCGGGCCCAACAAGCCCCATTCAAAGTACCGGATGCTTTAGTACTTCGAAATTTATATCATGTCCGAAGGAGGATCCCGGAATGATGGGGATATTCTTATATGCATATTGTGAATGTCGGTTACCAGGTGTTCAATCCATATGAATGATATTTTTGTCTCTATGCATGGGACGTATGATTATGAGAAATGGAAGTATGAAATCTTGTGGTCTATTAAAATTATGAAATGATTCTTTATGATAAACTAATGAACTCACCAACCTTTTGGTTGACACTTTAAAGCATGTTTATTCTCAGGTACGAAAGAAATCTTACGCTGTGCATTTGCTCATATTAGAGATATTACTTGGAGTCATTCATGACATATTTCAAAAGATGTTGCATTCGAGTCGTTGAGTTCATCAAGATTATTATTAAGTCAATTATATTTGGATATATTATGAAATGCTTTACATGCCTGTCAACTGTCGATGTAACGAAAGTTTGTCTTTTAAAAACGAATGCAATGTTTGTAAAATTTATCATATAGAGGTCAATTACCTCGCGATGTAATCAACTGTTGTGAATCGTTTGTAATCGATATGGACTTCGTCCTGATGGATTAGGACGGGTCTCTACATATTTTGGGTTAGTGGATGACCCGAAATGGGTGTGTTGACTCTAAAATGGTCAAATGGTTAATGATTGACCTAGTTGGAAAGATGGGTATGAAATACCCCAATGTTTCATTAGTTAGTGTTGTTAAACCTTAATCACTAGCTTTTAGTGATTATTGATGGTCTTGACCTTAAATGGACGATTTTGGCATAAATGGGTCATTTAATGCATTTAAGTCATTAAATGCACAAGAGTGTATTGTTGGTGTTTAGTCCAACTAGTTTGTGTTTTGATTGAGTACTTAATGTATTATGTACTTTGCTTTGAAGCATGCGAAAGTATAAAACAGTCACCGAAGCGTTAAGGTGAGTGGAATAATTATATATGTATGTATATGATTTATTTGCTTGTGGGGTATGGATTTAAAGTTCGATGTTGACGATCTCATACCACTATTTTTTGTTGGATGAGGGTTTAAAGTTCGATGTTGACGATACCTCATGTATGGAGTTAAAGTTCGATGTTGACGATGCCATACCACTATTGGAGTGATTTGATGAGGGGTTAAAGTTCAATGTTGGCGATACCTCATATGTGGGTTTTAAGCTCGATGTTGACGATACCACATTAATTGGGACGGATGGGGTTTAAGTTCGATGTTGACGATACCATTCGTAGGGCTAGCCTTGGAATTTGTTTACTAATGGATGTTGTGAACATCAATGTTTGTGTATTGTAGTGTAGCATATTATATTATTCGGGTTGTATGCTATTGTTATACTAGCTTGTGTTATCGGAGGTTTAGCGTTATACTTTATGATGGTATGCTAATTATATTGCTAGTATATATGCGGAATTGGTGTAAGTGATTGCAAGTGAGTAAGTTATATATGTATATGAAAAATTATTGCATTCACTAAGCATTTTTCTTACCCTCTCGTTGTTTATCTTTTTAGGCTCCGGCGTAGACAAGGGTAAGGGCGTTCGTTTGGATTAGTGGTCTCCCGCTTTGTTTTGGATAGGGATGCCTTTGGGAAGTTTGACTTTTGAAGTTTGACCGCAATTGTGGGTAGTTTAACCCCAAACACCATGCTCTAGGTGTCGTTTGGAAATTAAACTCTTATGGTCTAAAATTGTATTTTTGAACGGAATTCGTAAAACGGGTGATGTGGGCCCGATGTTGTAAAACTTGGTTTTATTGTGAAAACTTCTTAGTTTTAATTATGTTAACATGTTGTGGAAGTTACGGTCCCGCATAAAATGCATACACAATAAAGTCTAAGTCTAGGCAACTATCTCAAGTCGCCTAAATCCCTTAGACCATGCTCTGATACCACTTGTAACGACTAAAACCACGGTATACCAAAAACACGACCCAAAAAAAAATTCTGGATCAGTAGATCTGGACGGCGTCCAGTATTGAAGACCTGGACGGCGTCCAAGCAATTTGGATGGCGTCCAAATGAACTACAACTTTCTGATCTGTTTTCTGTTTTCATGCGAGCGAAAAACCCGCGGTTTAGGTGAACTAACTTTGCGCTAATTGTTTTGTGTTGGGTTTGCAATCATCAAGCGAGATAGACGTTGTACTAGCAAGTTAATGCGACGTACCCGCATAACAATGATTAGCTACCACTGTTACGGGTTCAAATCGTGTCAAACAAGCGATGTACGACGATTGTTGAGCAAGATGGGGCAGTGTGGTGTATATGAATATTATGTTTTGTCCTTTCGTTTCATTGTCTAACCTATTCCGTTTTATAGTATGAAGATGCGAAATGGATATGATACCAATGAAGGAGGCACGAGTGAGGATGCCGAGTTTGCGGCCAAGGTTGAGGCCATTTTTAAAAGGCATCACACGGCCTTCCTTGAAGATGTTAGGAAGATGTTCTTAGATTCGATTGACGAGCAAGTAGTCAATCTAGTCAAGGAGCAAGTGAAGGTAGTTCTTCACGAAGATAATGTTGGAAGACGAGAATTCTATTATAAGAACTTCAAGGATTCTCAACCTCCCACCTTTGAAGGTGAACGGGACCCACTTAAGAGTGCCCGTTGGATCTCCGATATGGAGGGTTCTTTCCGTACTTGTGAGTGCCCTCTCGTAAGAAGACGAGGTATGGTTGTAGCATGTTAAGGGGTGATGCCAAATTGTGGTGGGACGCGAAAATCCAACTTTATGGTGAAGAGCAATGTATGGAATTCACTTGGGATGAATTTAAGGCGGAATTTTTCAAAGAGTACCGAACTTCGGCCGATCTTACAAGGCTTAAAGACGAGTTGCGTACTTTGAGGCAAGGGTCGATGGACTTGAACACTTTTGAGACCACTTTCTTATCAAAGACCCAATTTTGCCCGGAGTATGTCGGGAATGATCACATGTTAAAGGAAGACTTCTATCGAATCTTGAACGACAACTATCAAGAGAAGATTAGTGTAAACGTGGTGAAAACTTTTGATGAGTTGTTCGACATGGCTAAGGGTTTTGAAGCGATTATTTTGAGAAAGAGTGGTTTTACTTTTGGCAAAAGGAAATTTGAAGGTTTGAGTCAATCGAACTTTTCAAGTAAGAAGAACAAGAAGGGCTCAGAGAGTGTGAATAGTGTGAAGAAGGGTGGTTTCGGGAGTTTTATCCCAACTTGCTACAATTGTGGGGTACGATGTCATTTGTCTCGAGATTGTACAAAGCCTTCTTCGACAAACAAGCTCACTTGTTTTAATTGTAATAAGGAAGGACACCGATGTAACATCCCGCGTTTTTCCGTTAAATTTATTTTTAACACCGTCTTTTTTTTTTTAAATAATATCTTTCGCCATTTAAATTCCCAATTTCCGTTGACTAACGTTTATAATCTTCTCGTTATTTAATTATAACATCACTCGTCTACTCGAGCGTTTTTAAAATATTCGTTTGGTTAAATCCCGCACCCGCTTCTAAACTCGAGGGACTAAAATTGACACGGGGCAAACTAGTTGACTAGGTCAACTAGTCCACCCCAATCACCACCATTCAATCCCTCCATCTCTCTCTCTTTCTCTCTAGCAAGAACACACACACATAACACCCAATTCAATCATTCATCATCTAAATTCGATCTAGGAGGCTTACAACAAAACAAATTACATATTTGGAATCCTCTCTTCATCCTCTACAATTTGATACCAACTTCATCTCGTTTAGGTAACATTTCTAAAACTCTAGATTTCTCTAAATTCGTTTTATATACTTGAAATTGTGTTAGTTAGTGTCTATGGCTCGTGTCTAGCATGAATATATGATTTACTTGCTCGATTTGTTGTTTTGAGTAACTAGTTTGAACATTTGAAATGGGTTTGCTTAATCCTTGATTTTGGATGAGTTAATGTTGTTACATTGTTAAAGTGCATGTTTTAATTGTGTTACTAGTATCATTAGCCACATTTTGATGTGTAGGTTGATTAAGAAAACTTCAAAAACTCGATTAATGATTTTGTGATGTTTGACTAGGGTTTGATAGTTCTTGACATGAACTTTTGATGCTTGAATGCCATGGAATGTTAATTGTTAGTGATTAGTTGTAATGTATGCTTAATTACCTTCGAAACGGCATATCGTATGTGTGAATTGGATTCCCGAAACTTAAAATGCAATTGATGAACTTGAAACTTTGAAAATGGACTTTTAAACGATCACTTGACGAGAAATCGGTTATGGAAAATGTTGTTTTTGTTTGATGAAACATGTTTAGTTGTGTTCCTTGTCAAAAGAGCTTTCCAACGGTATAAGATACGCTTCCTAATTGTTTACGGTTTGAGTTTTGCGTTTGTTTGAAATTTTACCAAGCCTTGAACAAGTGAAACAGGCCAGGGACCAGGCCACGGCCATTGTCGCGCCGCGGAGCAATTTGTCGCGCCGTGGCCCAAAGGGTGATTTTAGAACATGTTTTTCAAGCTTTCTGACCTTCAACATAGGCATTTGTCGCGCCGCGGAGCAATTTGTCGCGCCGTGACAATTGCCTGTTTCATCCGAACTTCAGCAAACTTGTTTTGGCCATAACTTTTTGACCGTAACTCCGTTTTCAATGAATCAAATATCGTTGGAAACGTAATAAGATTTCCTTTCTAATGGTAAGGTTTTGAAATGTCAACTCAAACTTTATTACAATCGTTCTAACATGTTTTTATACTTGATTCTTGCATGAAACTTGACAACGTGATTCACATGCTATACTATTCGAGTCGTAACGAGCCATAGGACTAATTGAACACATTTCACCCGACCTTGTGTCGTAACCGGTTAATTGATATAACTTACTTGTTTAGGTCAAGGCTAAGCAACTTTCATGCACACGTTTACTTGTTGAAGTACCTTTATACTCGTGCACTCGAGGTGAGATCATAGTCCCACCTTTGCAAATACTTTTATACTTTTAAATCGTGGGCTGAGAAACATATACTTTATATACATTTATACGGTTTATACTTTCATACTTTGGATACAAATGCGAATACAAGAGCAAAGATACAGACGAGTTAGAACAAAAGTCCTCAATCCAATTATCATTAGTTCCACTTGCAGGGTGTAAGTGTAAGCGAGTGATTATGTTGTGTGGCCATACGGGTTTAACGAACCCTCATTCAGACGGTTCGCTACCGTTAGTGGATGAAATATAATTTCAACGTGCATAGTGTATGTTCTAACACTATATTCAAAATTCAGAGGGAAGATTCAGTTAAGCTTTGGTAATTGGGTGCTCGAAATACAAACTACATTCTTCGGAATAAATACGATTTGGATAATCATCTATACAAACTATTGTGGTTCAAAATATACGTTTACAAATACATTTATGATCTCACCAACGTTTTTCGTTGACAGTTTTCTATATGTTTCTCAGGTTCATACATGGCTATTTGATACATGCTTCCGCGTACATTCATACTTGCTTGGGGTCAAGCATACATGCATACACTCTGATTTCATGCTTGGAGTCAAGCATACATACGTGCATACGCTAGTGATAGCACCTTTGGATTCAAACATATTGTTTACATACTTACGCTATTTATAGCAACTGTGTTTTTCAAACTAATTATGTCGCAAGTTATTTCATTTATACTTTATGACTTTTGTAAACTTAGACTTGTTGTCGATCCGTTTGTTAAACTAAACTTTGTACCTTTCAAATGAACGCGACATAATTTTGGTCAAACGAGTCTCATATAGGGACTACGACCACGTAACGGGACCTAAGTTAGCGGCGCCGTCAATGACGATTTTGTCGGGTCGCTACAGATGGTATCAACTCAAAGACGTGTTTTGCGAAACGAGAACTTGTTATCTCCTTTGATGAACTCACTATCGACGATAACCCTCACTTCCTAGGAGGACCGGTTGAAACCATAAATCGTGAAGCCAAACCTTAAAACAACATATGATCCCGACAGTCAAAATTCGTTGAAATACCCTAGAACGTACTTCTCCCTCATTCGTAGAATTGGCAACACAAAATCTCGAGGAAGATTCAACAACTACTACTTCCAACTAAATTTCGGGACGAAATTTCTTTTGAGGTGTGGATAATGTAACATCCCGCGTTTTTCCGTTAAATTTATTTTTAACACCGTCTTTTTTTTTTAAATAATATCTTTCGCCATTTAAATTCCCAATTTCCGTTGACTAACGTTTATAATCTTCTCGTTATTTAATTATAACATCACTCGTCTACTCAAGCGTTTTTAAAATATTCGTTTGGTTAAATCCCGCACCCGCTTCTAAACTCGAGGGACTAAAATTGACACGGGGCAAACTAGTTGACTAGGTCAACTAGTCCACCCCAATCACCACCATTCAATCCCTCCATCTCTCTCTCTTTCTCTCTAGCAAGAACACACACACATAACACCCAATTCAATCATTCATCATCTAAATTCGATCTAGGAGGCTTACAACAAAACAAATTACATATTTGGAATCCTCTCTTCATCCTCTACAATTTGATACCAACTTCATCTCGTTTGGGTAACATTTCTAAAACTCTAGATTTCTCTAAATTCGTTTTATATACTTGAAATTGTGTTAGTTAGTGTCTATGGCTCGTGTCTAGCATGAATATATGATTTACTTGCTCGATTTGTTGTTTTGAGTAACTAGTTTGAACATTTGAAATGGGTTTGCTTAATCCTTGATTTTGGATGAGTTAATGTTGTTAGATTGTTAAAGTGCATGTTTTAATTGTGTTACTAGTATCATTAGCCACATTTTGATGTGTAGGTTGATTAAGAAAACTTCAAAAACTCGATTAATGATTTTGTGATGTTTGACTAGGGTTTGATAGTTCTTGACATGAACTTTTGATGCTTGAATGCCATGGAATGTTAATTGTTAGTGATTAGTTGTAATGTATGCTTAATTACCTTCGAAACGGCATATCGTATGTGTGAATTGGATTCCCGAAACTTAAAATGCAATTGATGAACTTGAAACTTTGAAAATGGACTTTTAAACGATCACTTGACGAGAAATCGGTTATGGAAAATGTTGTTTTTGTTTGATGAAACATGTTTAGTTGTGTTCCTTGTCAAAAGAGCTTTCCAACGGTATAAGATACGCTTCCTAATTGTTTACGGTTTGAGTTTTGCGTTTGTTTGAAATTTTACCAAGCCTTGAACAAGTGAAACAGGCCAGGGACCAGGCCACGGCCATTGTCGCGCCGCGGAGCAATTTGTCGCGCCGTGGCCCAAAGGGTGATTTTAGAACATGTTTTTCAAGCTTTCTGACCTTCAACATAGGCATTTGTCGCGCCGCGGAGCAATTTGTCGCGCCGTGACAATTGCCTGTTTCATCCGAACTTCAGCAAACTTGTTTTGGCCATAACTTTTTGACCGTAACTCCGTTTTCGATGAATCAAATATCGTTGGAAACGTAATAAGATTTCCTTTCTAATGGTAAGGTTTTGAAATGTCAACTCAAACTTTATTACAATCGTTCTAACATGTTTTTATACTTGATTCTTGCATGAAACTTGACAACGTGATTCACATGCTATACTATTCGAGTCGTAACGAGCCATAGGACTAATTGAACACATTTCACCCGACCTTGTGTCGTAACCGGTTAATTGATATAACTTACTTGTTTAGGTCAAGGCTAAGCAACTTTCATGCACACGTTTACTTGTTGAAGTACCTTTATACTCGTGCACTCGAGGTGAGATCATAGTCCCACCTTTGCAAATACTTTTATACTTTTAAATCGTGGGCTGAGAAACATATACTTTATATACATTTATACGGTTTATACTTTCATACTTTGGATACAAATGCGAATACAAGAGCAAAGATACAGACGAGTTAGAACAAAAGTCCTCAATCCAATTATCATTAGTTCCACTTGCAGGGTGTAAGTGTAAGCGAGTGATTATGTTGTGTGGCCATACGGGTTTAACGAACCCTCATTCAGACGGTTCGCTACCGTTAGTGGATGAAATATAATTTCAACGTGCATAGTGTATGTTCTAACACTATATTCAAAATTCAGAGGGAAGATTCAGTTAAGCTTTGGTAATTGGGTGCTCGAAATACAAACTACATTCTTCGGAATAAATACGATTTGGATAATCATCTATACAAACTATTGTGGTTCAAAATATACGTTTACAAATACATTTATGATCTCACCAACGTTTTTCGTTGACAGTTTTCTATATGTTTCTCAGGTTCATACATGGCTATTTGATACATGCTTCCGCGTACATTCATACTTGCTTGGGGTCAAGCATACATGCATACACTCTGATTTCATGCTTGGAGTCAAGCATACATACGTGCATACGCTAGTGATAGCACCTTTGGATTCAAACATATTGTTTACATACTTACGCTATTTATAGCAACTGTGTTTTTCAAACTAATTATGTCGCAAGTTATTTCATTTATACTTTATGACTTTTGTAAACTTAGACTTGTTGTCGATCCGTTTGTTAAACTAAACTTTGTACCTTTCAAATGAACGCGACATAATTTTGGTCAAACGAGTCTCATATAGGGACTACGACCACGTAACGGGACCTAAGTTAGCGGCGCCGTCAATGACGATTTTGTCGGGTCGCTACAACCGAAGGTCGGAGTGTACCGATTTGAGCACCGATCATGTTAAAAGGCTAGAGAAGGCGGCGGGTACGGCTCAGGGGCGAAACTATTTGATGACTAATGACGAAGCCAAGTAATCCAATGAAGTTGTCTCAGGTACTTTCATGATTAACTCTAATCCGGCAGGGATGCTATTTGATAGCGGTGCTAATTTATCGTTTGTGTCACCTCGGTTTGTGTCTAAGCTTAACAAACCGCTAGCTGCGTTAAGTCATCCGGTAGAAGTCGAAATAGCGGATGGTAAGACGGTGTTAGGGGTTGATGTTTGTAAAGATTGTAATGTGGTGTTTGGGACCGAGACGTTTAAAATCGATCTTATCTCGATGAACTTGGGCGAATTTGATATTGTTGTGGGTATGGATTGGCTCGATCGTTATAGAGCCGATATTGCATGCCATGAAAAGTCTATTCGTGTAAAGACCCCAAGTGGGGGAGAGTTAATTATTCGTGGCGAGAAACGAAGAAGACTTGTGCCATTATGCACTTATGCACTTATGCACGGGTACATCGTTTCCTTACTAGTGGTGGCATGGCTTTTCATGCCCATGTGGTTGATACTCGTGAAGAGCCACCATCCATTCGTGAAATTCCAGTGGTTAATGAATTTGAAGACGGTTAATGAATTTGAAGTCGTTTTTCCGGATGAATTATGTAGCGACCCGACAAAATCGTCATTGACGGTGCCGTCTACTTAGGTCCCGTTACGTAGTCATAAGTCTTTAAAATGACGTTTGACCAAAAATATGTCGCATTCATTTCAAAAGTAAGGATTTTTCAAGGTTTACAAAGTAGTTCGACAACTAGTTACATTACAACGTTTAAAGTACAATTGAAACATATGCGACACAATTTGAAGTAAGTCAAAAGACGCTCCATGTATGCATGTATACTCGACATCCAGGAAAGTATCAAAAAGTATAGTACAGATGCATGTATCACCTAGTGTTCATGGACCTGAGAAAAACATAGAAAATCTGTCAACGAAAAACGTTGGTGAAATCATAGGTGTATTTGCAAAGTATGTTTTTGAACCACAAGATTTGGTATAAAGTGAATATCAAGCGTATACGTCCCAAAATATGTTATTTGTATCACGATAACCTAATTACCAAAGCTTAACTGAATCTTACCTCTACATAATAGTGTTAGAACCTACACTATATACCGAAAATACGTTTCATCCATCTGGATGAGGGTTCGTCAAACCCGTATGGCCACACAACATAAGTTTACGCTTACACCCTACAAGTGTAACTGATGATAATTGGACTTGAGGATTTTTGTTCTAACTCGTATGTATCTTTGCTTTCGTATTTGTGTTCAAAGTATAAAAGTATAAATCGTTTATGTTTTCTCATCCCACGTATAAGTATAAAAGAGTAAAAGTGGGACTATGATCTCACCTTGAATGCACGAAAGTATATGTTATTCACAAGTAAACGTGTACAAGAAAGAATGCTAGTCTTGACCTAAACAAATAGGTTGTATCAATATCGGTAAACACGGTCGGTCAAAGTGTTCAATTAATCCTATGGCTCGTTACGACTTGATTAATATAGCATGTGAATCAAATTGTCAACTTTCATGCAAGATTCAAGTAATAAATCATGTTAGCACGATTGCATAAGTATTCGGTTAAGTTTGAATAAAAGTCAACTTTGGTCAAGTCAAAGTCAACGAAAAAGTCAACACGTTCGGGTCGGGTCTCGGACAATTTTTCAGAGGTTTTTAATCATATATGAGTATGTTAGAACAAATTACATGTTAATCGGATGTGCGGTTAAGCGGGAAAGATTTTGTGAAAATAAAACAAAACAAATTTTTGGGCCTGGAAAGTGCGTGGCGTGCATTACAACGTGGAACCAGGTCAGGTACCAGTCCAGGGGGTCAAGCATTTGCACCTCTACATGTGCGCGGCGCGCTCAAAGTTGTGCGGCGCGCTTTACTGGAAAAATGCTATTTGCTGAAATTTATCAAGTCTCGAACCAAAACTCATTTTAACACAACTAGTGAACCGTAGACACTTAAAACGCATATCATACATCTTTGGAAAGGTAATTTAACGAAGAATACAACTAAACATTTCATCAACCAAAATCGTCATTTACAATAATTAAATCCAAGTTGAAAGCTCATTAAATGCCACCATAAATGCTTCCAAGTTCATAAATGCACTTTGATGATTCGGGAATTAAATGCACACATACGATACGCCGTTTCGTAGGTAATTACGCATACAATACAACTAAACACTTACAAACCACATTTCAAAGCATTTAGTGCATCAAAAGTTCATTTTACTTGTATCAAACCCTAACCCAAAAATCATAAATTTAGCAATTAAGTTTATGGAGTCTTTCTAGGTCAACCCACACATCAAATTGAAGCTAGTGATGCTAGTAACACATTTAATACATGCACTTTTAACATCTAACACCATTTAAGCAACTAAATCTCAAGATCCAACACACCCATTTTCAAGTTCATGCTAGTTACTCAAAATAACAAGATCGAGCATATAAATCACAAAATCATGTTAGACTTGAGCCGTAGGCACTAATTAACACACTTTTAAGTTAAAAACATCAAGAACAAAGAATCTAGTATTTTAGAAAGTTAGCCAAATGAGATGAAATTGGTATGGATTCGAAGAGGAAGTTGCAAGGATTCCAAATATGTAATTTGTTTTTATGAACACTTGCTAGATCGAATTTAGATGATGAATTTGTGTATTGGGTGTTTGAGAGAAAAAAAAGTTGAAGTATTAGATTTGGAGGAGGTGAATGAATGGATGAGGAAGAAGTTGACCATTTGACCTAGTCACCTTTTTGCCCAAATGACAACATTAGTCCCTCGACTTTGAAAACAGTTGCGTGAATTACTTAAGCGAAATATTTTAAAATGCGTATTAATGGAAGATGTTATAATTATATAACAGACTTTAAAATAGTATAACGGAAGTTAAACGGAAAAAGGCGGGATGTTACATTACCTACTCCTTAAAAGAAATTTCGTCCCGAAATTTAAGTAGGCTTAGTAGTCGTTGTTTCCTCCTCGGGATCTTGCGTTTCCGAATCCATGAATAGATGAGGATACTTCCTTTGCATTTGATCTTGTCTTTCCTATAACACCCCATCAAAAATCCCTTTGACGGAACGTTAACTCTGGTCCCAGTGCTTGGCTTGACTTCTACATAACGGCAACAATTTACAGCGGAAGCAATTAATACCTGAGAATAACAACACGCAAAAACAAGTCAACAAATAATGTTGGTGAATCTACAAGTTTAAAAGTATAACATTATCTGAAAAATAGTTATCAAAAAAATAGTTTAGTTTCCTTGACCACGAGATGTTTGCATAATCTGAGCACCTGAATACTAGCAATGACCCGAGTATAGAAGCCACTATACCCGCCTTACCTCGTAAAATGTTATACACTTATTCAAATGTATTTAATGTTCAAAGTAAATGCACCACAATTTTTATAGCGGGTGAGGTTGTCAACCTAACGGATTCGTCCATCTAAATTGTGCTTACACTGATGGTATTAAAAGTATTCAAGCTAGAGGCTTTTTGAACAAACTCAATATGCATATGTGTAGTACTCATGTCAATACAAAAGTATTTGAAAATGTAAATATAACAGCGTGTATTCTCATCCCTGAAAACATGTAAAAAGTGGGACTGTAGACTCACCTTTGAATAAGCTCGGATTGAAAAGTGAACAATTAACTTGTACAGTTTATTGCCGAGTAATGCAACCTAGGTATACGTATTTATGTTGGTCAATATATGTATCTTAAATAAGTGTGTTTTCATAGTGTACGTTGTCTTATTGCTCGACTCGACGCGTTTCAAAGTAAAAGTCAACTATATCATGCAAGTCAAACAAAGTCAACCGAAGTCAAACCGAAAGTCAAACTTGGTCAATGTGGTCAACTAAAGTCAACATCAGTAGGTTCATGTCAAATATAGGTCAACATGTCAAACCTAAGTCAAACAATACGTTTTAGGTCATGAATGATCATTTTTCACAATTTCAGTTTATCGTTATGCACAAAGTTCATGAACACGTAGCATACTTAGCACATTATCTCATAGTACAAAATTCACGTAAACATGAAAAACTCCAGATCATAAATATACTTAAAATCGATTCCAAAAAGTCTGGCCAGGGACTCATACGACAATTAAAAGTCAGGAATCAGAAGGGATACATTTGGGGCTTGCCAAGTCAGATTCTGATCGTGCACTGATTTCATTTTGACTATAACCGGAGTTAGGAACATGCAATTGATACAATACCAGTGGAAATAGTTCAAGGACAAATCAAAGTAACACATATAAAAAATCTAGCAACTTTTGTTTCTCCAATTTGTACTGTTTATTCGTGCAATTTGAACATTCAGTTTTCAGCTCAAATCAGAATTCACATAAAGTATGGCTCTATTGTGCCCAATGCATAATGTTTTAGAGATTTACATAAACTAACAATAAGTCTCATATCATGTTAAGTTTCATTTTCCAGAAGCATACATGCTCATGCAATTCACACAATGCACAGAGTACAAAATCGTGAGCAAGTTACAGATTCGATTCTTATTTAGTTAGTCACATTCGCACGTGATTATCCGAAGATCTAGATACAATTAGCCTATGATATCCACATGAAAGATGAATTACTTTTTGTCTAATTTTCAAATAAGCAAAGCTTTAATCACAGAAGTTAACACATTTTATCATACAAGGTTATTTTCATGCAAGTGCTTTATAAAACTACTTTTACACTAATTCAAGCATATCTCGGGTTATACATAAGCAAACAACATGATATCCTAGTCTAAATTGAGTTTTTTTAAATTATCTTTCTAGTTGTATAAGTCTCACATGCCAATTCGTTGTTTATCAATACCAGATTTCTGATCAATCACAAAAACACAACGTTAATTTCAATTAAGCATAACTTGATCATCCGGACACGAAATCAAGCGAATCCAAAGCCTAAACTCAATAGTTTTTCGCAAGGAATCTGAATATAACATAATAATTAACATTTGAAAAACTTAATTTTTCTGATCATGCATAAACAAATTCGTTTTTAAACCCTAGCGCATCAAACGAACAAAATAACGATAACGATAACGATTAACACGTACGTGTATAGACTTGAGCAATTGACAACATAAACTATGAAACATCAATAAAATCAGATTTTAGAAGTTAGGTTTTATGAAAATATACCTCTAAATCACAATTAATTAGTAGCTACGTGTAGAGGATGATAAGAGCAATCGATTTCATGTTGAATGCAAGAGCTAATAAGCAAAATTCGTTGGTGATTTGAGGAGAATGATAAAATCGATGATGGGGGCTGATTTGGAGCTGCCCTAGTCGTGATTTTGGAGGGAGGAAAGAAGCCTTGCTTTATTTTTTGTTAAATGAGGGTTTAAGTTGGGTTTAGGGCTCAATTAAAAGGCTAGGTGGACCATTTAACTAATCGGGCCAAAATTAAATCAAAGGAATGCCCATGGATTGGGAAATTCGACCAAAGGGGCACATGAGGGAGTCCATGGACTTATTTTATCTATCTAGAAGTTTTATTGTGTAACCCGTTAGGTGTCGTTAGCCGAAAACGCAGATCGGAACGTTAAACGTCAATTTCTCGCGTTTTAATCTATATAAATTCTAATAAATTAAATGTATGTTTAAAACATAATAATTATATAATATAATTATTATAATTGATTTATATTATGTTTTGGCTTGCTTGTTCACAAAGTGTGGTTCGTTTCAAGTGTCGTTTAGTCGTACCGAAGGCCCGGAACGCTAACCCGATCGTTAAACGCAACCAATCGTTTAATTTATTAAAAATCCAATAAATTAAATATTTTTAAAAAAAGTTAATAATTAATAAAATTAATTATTAAAATAAACCCGAGCGTTTCGTTGCTCAAAAAGCAGTTATCAAAATCGTATCATTTTTATCGTATTTCAATATCCGAAATATATATATTTGAATTAATATCAACTAATATTAATTATTGTAACCCTCCAAATATCAAGTATTCATTTATTACACGTAACCACATAAAAGTTAAATAATCGCCGTTAAATAAACTAACGGAAGGTTAACGGAAGTAACGGAAAAAGCAGGGTTGTTACATTACCCACCTGTTATTGAAAATTTCGTCCCGAAATTTTAGTGATTGTCCGCTGAAGTAGTTTCCTCGAGAAACAGTTGCGGATACTTCAACCTCATCTGGTCTTCACGCTCCCACATGAACTCTGGTCCTCTTCTCGCGTTCCACCGAACTTTAACGATAGGAATTCTGCTTTGCTTCAACTGTTTGACCTCACGGCCCAAGATTTCAACAGGTTCCTCAATGAAATGAAGTTTTTCGTCGATACATAGTTCCTCTAAAGGAATAATCAAATTATCATCGGCTAGGCACTTCTTTAGATTGGATACATGGAAAACGTCATGAATACCGCTGAGTGCTTGTGGCAATTCCAATCTGTAAGCTACCTGTCCAACTCTTTCAGTTATCTCAAATGGTCCAACATATCTAGGACTCAGTTTACCTCGTTTCCCAAATCGTACAACATCCTTCCAAGGTGATACCTTAAGCATAACCTTGTCACCAACTTGGAACTCTATGTCCTTCCATCTAACATCGACGTAACTCTTTTGACAACTTCGACCGTTCTCAGTCGTTCCTGAATCTGTAGGACTTTCTCAGTTGTCTCTTGAATAATCTCAGGACCTGTCAACTGACTATCTCCCAATTCGCTCCAACAAACGGGAGACCTGCACTTCCTTCTATACAATGCTTTGAAAGGTGCAGCCTTAATGCTCGCATGATAGCTGTTATTGTATGAGAACTCAGCCAGTGGTAAATACTTATCTCATCCGTTTTCGAGATCAATGACACACGCTCTCAACATGTTCTCAAAAGTCTGAATAGTTCGTTCACTCTGGCCATCCGTCTGGGGGGTGATATGCTGTACTCATATCTAAACGGGTCCCCATTATTTTCTGTAATGATTACCAAAACCTGGAAGTAAATTTGCTGTCGCGATCGGATATAATAGATATAGGCACTCCATGCCTAGAGACAACTTCCTTAATGTAGATCTGAGCCAACTTCTCCATTTTATCAGTTTTTCTTATCGGTAAGAAGTGTACGGACTTAGTGAGACGATCCATGATAACCCAAATAGTATCGTGACTCCCGCCGTTCTCGGCAGTTTCGTAATGAAGTCCATGGAAATTCCTTCCCACTTCTACTGGGGAATCTCTGGTTGAGTTAATAATCCTGATGGCTTCTGATGTTCAGCCTTGACTTTAGAGCAAGTCAAGCACTTCCCAACATAGGAAGCAATGTCAGCTTTCAAATTCGGCCACCAATAAAATGCCTTTAAATCTTGGTACATTATATCTGATCCTGGATGAATTGAGTATCTCGACTTGTGTGCTTCCTCCAACACTAGTTCTCTCAATCCACCAAACTTTGGTACCCAGATTCGATTAGCAAAGTACTGTGTTCCATTCTCCTTGATGTCAAAATTCTTATCCATTCCTCTGAGAAATTCAACATCGACATTTTCTTGCTTCACGGCCTCTTGTTGTGCTTCGCGGATCTGTGATGTGAGATTTGTACGGACAACTATGTTAAGCGCTTTAATCCTAAGGGGTTTCTCTCTCTCTTTTCTGCTTAAGGCATCTGCTACAACATTCGCCTTGCCCGGATGGTATTGAAGTTCGCAGTTATAATCGTTAAGTAGTTCCATCCAACGTCGTTGTCTCATGTTTAGCTGTTTCTGATCGAATATGTGCTATAAACTCTTATGGCCGGTGAAGATAGTAAATTTGGTTCCATACAGGTAGTGTCTCCACATTTTAAGTGCAAAGAAAACAGCTCCTAGTTCAAGGTCGTGCGTAGTGTAGTTCTGCTCGTGAATCTTTAACTGACGCGATCCATAAGCAATAACCTTGTTTCGTTGCATAAGCACGCAACCCATTCCTTGACGTGAGGCATCATAATAAACAACAAAATCTTCACTTCCCTCGGGTAGAGACAATACTGGTGCAGTTGTTAACTTCTCCTTCAACAACTGAAATGCAGTTTCTTGTGGTTCTGACAACTCATACTTCTTGCCCTTATGAGTCAAAGCGGTTAATGGTCGAGCAATCTTAGAGAATCCTTCGAGGAATCTTCTGTAGTAACCAGCTAGACCCAAAAATTGCCGAATCTGCATTGGCGTCTTTGGAGTTTCCCAATTCTCAACCGACTCAATCTTTGCTGGGTCGACCTGTATTCCATTGGCCCCTACAACGTGGCCAAGAAATTGTACCTCTGGTAACCAAAAGTCACACTTAGAGAACTTTGCATACAACTGCTCATCTCTAAGCATAGTCAATATCGAACGCATATGCTGTTCGTGCTCTTCCTTGTTCTTGGAGTACACCAATATATCATCAATAAACATAATGACAAATTTATCTAGGTATGGCTTACACACACGGTTCATGAGGTCCATGAACATTGCTGGTGCGTTCGTCAAACCAAACGACATAACTATAAACTCATAATGTCCATAGCGTGTTCTAAACGCTGTCTTCGGGACATCAGCTTCCTTGACTCTCAATTGGTGATACCCAGATCTCAAATCAATCTTCGAATAACAACTGGATCCCTATAGCTGATCAAATAAGTCATCAATCCTCGGTAGCGGATACCGATTCTTGATTGTCAACTTGTTCAATTCTCTGTAGTCGATACACAAAATCATCGACCCATCCTTCTTTTTAACAAACAAGACTGGAGCTCCAACTCGGAAATTCATGGCTATGTGACCCACCTTTTAGTACATGTCACAAATTAGGGCATTACAACTCTGATGTTCTTCACCATGGGAAGCTCTTGTAGTTCTAAAGGTGCAAGTCCGTATATTATACGCGTAAAGGGTGCAGCAGCTGGCACCAAATCAATCCGAAATTCGACTTCACGGTGGAGTGGACGTGTTACCTCAGGGCAATCCCTAATAGTTGGAAAATATTCGAGTCTCTTAAATGTCGGCTCATCTCTACTCACATGTGCCAGAATTGCAAGACATTCTCATCTCATGTACTTCTGGACCTTCGAGTAATTAGTGTAGCATGACGGTGTACTGATCTCTTCTCCGTACACTATTATCGTCGGTGAAAGAAATTCGAATAGTCTTCTGGTCGTAGCTGCATCGGTTGTATCGTCAGATAACCAGTTTGTTTCAACCACTAAGTTAAAACTCCCCAGTTTAATAGTTTTATAGAGTACACGTTGTCTAAGGAAGGTACAGGGTTATAAGCGTTGTGACCAAATTCTCTAGCGTTAAAGCTTCTCTCAGCACCGGTGTTGACAGCATATATAAACATTATGGTTGATGAGCGAGAACGTGATGAATTTCGTAGAAAACGAAAATGAACAAGGTGTAATGGCAACTCAAACAAAAAAATGATTTTTAATCGAAAAGGGTTGGTACAAACTTCCAGATGTATGTGCCTCGCGGAAAAATAGATGAAGTGTAGTTCGCGTCGATGTGTTCAAAGTTGATTGGTAATGTTTGTGTGTATAATGAAAATGATTGCCGCTTAAGAAACGTACGTTGGAACAGAATGAGAAGGGATATGGTAACGAGTAGCATTACTAGTTGCAACGAGTGGTGGCGTTAGCGATAAGTAGCGATGGGTTGTGATAAGCAGTGATGATAGTAGTGACGTATAAGTTGTTAGGTAGCATGTTCGCATCATAAGTATATACACATGTATTCTAATGCACCCAATAAGGCATAATAGTCATCATTCGGTAGGCTCATGTTTGGAAACAAAATCATGAACGGCGGGTTACTGAATGATAGGTAAGTTGGAAATCGAGTGGACAATACCTACTACGTATTGTGCGGGCTGTTACCATGAAATCCTCCTCTAAAGACGTATCATAAATGAGTTGTGATGCACAGCAGCGAGTAGTAAAACGCGGAGATGTTAGCAGTGACGAGTATTACTTAGTAGTGGTAAATAGTAATGAGTAGTATTGAGTAGTAGCACATAGCAAGGGGTAGCAGTAAGTAGTATTTAGTAATGACAAGCAGTGAGAAGTAGTGATCAGTCGTGACTAGCAGTGAGAGGCGGCATTGAGTAGTAGTTGACAGTGATATACAGTACTGAGTAGTGGTATGAGATGACGAGTGTGTTCAAGTAATGTCTTTGTAGTGACAAGTAGTGATCGGTGGTGACAGATAGTGTCGAACAGTGACAAGTTGTGTCATGATTATAAGTTACTTATAAGTTATAATAACAATTAATTTGCACATTGTAAGTTTCTACTCACATATGAGGTTATACGGTTTGTGTTCTAAACGTTGTTCATCCAAGTAACCTACTTGACTCGACCCCAATTCCTTATTTTGCGATGTCGGAACTTCTATATGAGTTACCATAATGTAATCCCGGTCATTACATTACGCTATCTCACATTTCCATTCGGCATCACTCCATAAGTTCAAGATGGCGTAATCAACTTAATTTAGTTAAACTTCGTGTCGCAGGTACGCATGTGATTCGTAATATAATGTTTAGTTCAAGTCCATATCATATGGGTATAGGGTGTATATGTACGTGATATAAGGTGTAGCCTTACATGTCGTATTGTGAAGCAAATAGTGTAGGTATGGTGTATAAAAGTCATTCAAGACACACGGCTATAGACTAGACTTCACTAATGCGCCCTACGGTTAGACACACTAATGTATCCTAGTTCTCTATAGCCAAAGCTCTGATACCATATATAACACCCCGTCAAAAATCCCTTTGACAGAACGTTAACTCTGGTCCCAGTGCTTGGCTTGACTTCTACGTAACGGCAACAATTTACAGCGGAAGCAATTAATACCTGAGAATAATAACACGCAAAAACATGTCAACAAATAATGTTGGTGAATCTACATGTTTAAAAGTATAACAGTATCTGAAAAACAGTTATCAAAAAAATAGTTTAGTTTCCTTGACCACGAGATGTTTGCATAATCTGAGCACCTGAATACTAGCAATGACCCGAGTATAGAAGCCACTATACCCGCCTTACCTCGTAAAATGTTATACACTTGTTCAAATGTATTTAATGTTCAAAGTAAATGCACCACAGTTTTTATAGCGGGTGAGGTTGTCAACCTAACGGATCCGTCCATCTAAATTGTGCTTACACCGATGGTATTAAAAGTATTCAAGCTAGAGGCTTTTTGAACAAACTCAATATGCATATGTCTAGTACTCATGTCAATACAAAAGTATTTGAAAATGTAATATAACAGCGTGTATTCTCATCCCTGAAAATATGTAAAAAGCGGGACTGTAGACTCACCTTTGAATAAGCTCGGATTGAAAAGTGAACAATTAACTTGTACGGTTTATTGCCGACTAATGCAACCTAGGTATATGTATTTAGGTTGGTCAATATATGTATCTTAAATAAGTGTGGTTTCATAGTGTACGTTGTCTCAACTCGACGCGTTTCAAAGTAAAAGTCAACTATATCATGCAAGTCAAACAAAGTCAACCGAAGTCAAACCAAAAGTCAAACTTGGTCAATGTGGTCAAATAAAGTCAACATCGGTAGTTTCATGTCAAATATTGGTCAACATGTCAAACCTAAGTCAAACAATACGTTTTAGGTCATGAATGATCATTTTTCACAATTTCAGTTTATCGTTATGCACAAAGTTCATGAACACGTAGCATACTTAGCACATTATCTCATAGTACAAAATTCACGTAAACATGAAAAACTCCAGATCATAAATATACTTAAAATCGATTCCAAAAAGTCCAGCCAGGGACTCATACGACAATTAAAAGTCAGGAATCAGAAGGGATACATTTGGGGCTTGCCAAGTCAGTTTCTGACCGCGCACTGATTTCATTTTGGCTATAACCGGAGTTAGGAACATGAAATTGATACAAGACCAGTGGCAATAGTTCAAGGACAAATCAAAGTAACACATATAAAAAATCTAGCGACTTTTGTTTCGCCAATTTGTACTGTTTATTCGTGCAAGTTGAACATTTAGTTTTCAGCTCAAATCAGAATTTACATAAAGTATGGCTCTATTGTGCCCAATGCATAAGGTTTCAGAGATTGACATAAACTAACAATAAGTCACATATCATTTTAAGTTTCATTTTCCAGAATCGTACATACTCATGCAATTCACACAATGCACAGAGTACAAAACCGTGAGCAAGTTACAGATTCGATTCTTATTTAGTTAGTCAAATTCGCACGCGATTATCCGAAGATCTAGATACAATTAGCCTATGATATCCACATGAAAGATGAAGTAATTTTTGTCTACTTTTCAAATATGCAAAGCTCTAATCACATAAGTTAACACATTTTATCATACAAGGTTATTTTCATGCAAGTGCTGTATAAAACTACTTTTACACTAATTCAAGCATATCTCGGGTTATACATAAGCAAACAATATGATATCCTAGTATAAATTGAGTTTTTTTTAATTATCTTTCCAGTGGTATAAGTCTCACATGCCAATTCTTTGTTTATCAATACCAGATTTCTGATCAATCACAAAAACACAACGTTAATTTCAATTAAGCATAACTTGATCATCCGGACACGAAATCAAGCGAATCCAAAGCCTAAACTCAATAGTTTTTTTGCAAGGAATCTGAATACAGCATAATAATTAATATTTGAAAAACTTAATTTTTCTGATCACGCATAAACAAATTCATTTTTAAACCCTAGCGCATCAAACGAACAAAATAACGATAACGATTAACACGTACGCATATAGACTTGAGCAATTAACAACATAAACAATGAAACATCAATAAAATCAGATTTTAGAAGTTAGGGTTTATGAAAATATACCTCTAAATCACAATTAATTAGTAGCTACGTGTAGAGGATGATAAGAGCAATCGATTTCGTGTTGAATGCAAGAGCTAATAAGCAAAATTCGTTGGTGATTTGAGGAGAATGATAAAATTGATGATGGGGGCTGATTTGGAGCTGCCCTAGTCGTGATTTTGGAGGGAGGAAAGAAGCCTTGCTTTATTTTTTGCTAAATGAGGGTTTAAGTTGGGTTTAGGGCTCAATTAAAAGGCTAGGTGGACCATTTAACTAATCGGGCCAAAATTAAATCAAAGGAATGCCCATGGATTGGGAAATTCGACCAAAGGGGCACATGAGGGAGTCCATGGACTTATTTTATCTATATAGAAGTTTTATTGTGTAACCCGTTAGGTGTCGTTAGCCGAAAACGCAGACCGGAACGTTAAACGTCAATTTCTCGCGTTTTAATCTATATAAATTCTAATAAATTGAAAGTATGTTTAAAACATAATAATTATGTAATATAATTATTATAATTGATTTATATTATGTTTTGGCTTGCTTGTTCACAAAGTGTGGTTCGTTTCAAGTGTCGTTTAGTCGTACCGAAGGCCCGGAACGCTAACCCGATCGTTAAACGCAACCAATCGTTTAATTTATTAAAAATACAATAAATTAAATATTTTTAAAAAAGTTAATAATTAATAAAATTAATTATTAAAATAAACCCGAACGTTTCGTTGCTTAAAAAGCAGTTATCAAAATCGTATCGTTTTTATCGTATTTCAATATCCGAAATATATATATTTGAATTAATATCAACTCATATTAATTATTGTAACCCTCCAAAGGTCAAGTATGCATTTATTACACGTAACCACATAAAAGTTAAATAATCGCCATTAAATAAACTAACGGAAGTAACGGAAAAAGCAGGGTTGTTACATTTCCCAAGTAAACTCGGGTCCCCTTTTGGCGTTCCAACGGACCTTGACAATTGGAATTCGGCTTTTTTTTAGCGTTTTAACGGAGTGGTCCACAATTTCAACCAGTTCCTCCACAAAATGAAGTTTGTCATCAATAGTAAGCTCCATGAGAGGGATGACGAGTTCGGGTTCGGCAAAACACTTCTTCAAGTTCGATACATGGAAAGTAGGATGAACGGAGCTCAATTGAGGCGGAAGATCTAAACGATAAGCAACGGTTCCAACACGCTCCAAAATTTCGAAAGGGCCAATATACCGCGGATTTAACTTCTCGCGTTTCCCGAAACGGATTACACCTTTCCAAGGTGCGACTTTTAACATTACGCGGTCACCGAATTGGAATTCGAGGTCGTTGCGTGTAATGTCGGTATAGCTCTTTTGGCGACTACGGGCCGTCCTAAGCCTATCTCGGATTTGAACGATCTTCTCGGTTGTTTCATGAATGAGTTCGGGTCCGGTGATTTGTGTGTCGCCTACTTCGTCCCAACAAAGAGGTGAACGGCATTTGCGACCATATAATGCTTTGAAAGGTGCAGCGTTGATACTCGCGTGATAACTATTGTTGTAGGAGAATTCGGCGAGAGGCAAGTGCTTGTCCCAAGCTTTTTCGAAATTAATAACGCAAGCTCGTAGCATGTCTTTCAAGGTTTGAATTGTGCGTTCGCTTTATCCATCGGTTTGCGGATGGTATGCGGTGCTCATGTCTAATCATGTTCCCAACGCTTCTTGTAACGTACGCCAAAATCTAGAAACAAAACGGACATCTCGGTCGGAAATAATCGATAATGGTACACCATGACGGGCTACGATCTCTTTAATGTAAAGTTGTGCAAGTTTCTCCATTTTGTCGGTTTCCTTCATGGCAAGGAAGTGAGCGGATTTGGTAACTGCTTGCCGTTCTTGGTAGTTTTGTGATAAAATTCATCGTTATTCTTTCCCACTTCCATTGTGAAATTTCGGGTTGTTGAAGTAGTCCGGACGGCCTTTGGTGTTCGGCTTTGACTTTGGAGCAAGTTAGGCATTTTCCAACATAAGTAGCGACGTCCCTTTTAATGTTCGGCCACCAATATTGTTGTTTGAGGTCGTGGTACATCTTATTGGCATCGGGGTGAATCGAATACCTTGACTTATGGGCTTCGTCTAGAATAAGGCTTCGCAAGTCCCCATAACTAGACACCCAAATTCTTCCGGCGAAATATCGGAGTCCGGTCTTTTTAACTTCGAATCGAGAGGCGAGGACTTTCAAGCATTCAAGAGAGATGTTTTCATCCTTGAGAGCCTGATAGTGCTCCAAATAAACATATAATTAGGCGAAATATCATTCCAATATGTAAAGCTTTTAGTTACAATTGATCTATTTTTAAGTTGTAATCGTTTAAATAAATAAATGCGAAGACGAAGCACGAAGATTAAAGAATTGAAGAAAAAGTGCCACTAAAACTGGAAAAGGGTCCTTAAAGCTATAGTGCACTCAAAAGCGTCCTAAAAAGTGAGTTAAAATACTTCGCGGATTTTGGGAGTTAAGGAAAATTATTTTTTGTGCAAATTACAAGTTGCGAAACGTAAAGTACAATATATTAAATCATACGAAAAGGCGTTCAAAAATCCGGAACCGAGACATGAACTGAGCATCAACGCACGCGTCAACGGACCTAAAATTACAAGACAACTATGCACATAAATATAATATAATATATATAATTATATAAAAAATTATATATATTATATATATATTTAAAAGTGTCGGCAAGCTAGTGTACAAAGGAGTGTGAGCTGGATCAGGAGGCCATGCGATCGCATGGCCTGGAAGCTTATTTTCCATGCGATCGTATGGCAGTAAAAATGTAGCCAAGTCCTATAAATAGCACAGAATTCAGCCGAGTACTACACACCTCAATTTTCTTTCTTCCTCTGTAAAGAATTATATATATTTATATTTATAATTTAAAGTTTAAATTAAGTTTAATAATAATTGGGTTAATGTAAGAAATGTTTTAAGGTTTTGTAAGACGGAACTCTGTCCGTGTAACGCTACGCGATTAATCACCACTGTAAGCTATGTTCTTCCTTTTTAAATTAATGTCTCGTAACTAAGTTATTATTATGCTTATTTGAGCCAAAGTAATTGTGATGTTGGGCTAAATATTAAGATGGGGTTATTGGATTTTGTACCATAATTAGGGTTTGGACAAAAGACAGACACTTGTGGACATTGGACTATGACTATTAATAGGTGGGGGGTATTGTCTAATTGAATGACAATTCGTTGGAACCTGTCGAACCTATCTTCAAATTAGTTAATCTAATAATTATTAAAATGATTACGAATGTCCTATTTAGTGACGTTTATACGACATCGTTTACAATCATTTAATTAATCAATTGGATTGAGTAATTGATTATTCATTATGGCCAAGTGACTAAATTAATGTATCATGGACTAATTAAAACAGGGGTGGATTACATACAAGGATAATTAGTGTAATTGTTAACAAAGTATTAAAACCTTGGATTACATGCAGTCGATAACCTGGTGTAATTATTAACAAAGTATTAAAACCTTGTTACAGTTCGAATCCCTAATTAGTTGGAATATTTGACTTCGGGAATAAGGTTAATTTGACGAGCATATTATAATTATGACCGATGGACTATTATGGACAAAAACCAGAGAGACGTATCAAATAAACCAGGACAAAGGACAATTAACCCAGAGTAATAAATTAAAATCAAAACATCAAACATCATGATTACGGAAGTTTAAATAAGCATAATACTTTTATTTCATATTTCATCGTACTTTTATTTACTGTCATTTAATTTATCACAATATTATATATCGCACTTTAATTATCATCATTTATCTTTACGCTTTATATAAAATCGACAAACCGGTCATTAAACGGTAAACCCCCCTTTTATAATATTACTACTTATATAATTATATATATTTTATACAAATATAGTTTATAAAAATATAGCACGTATCACTAGCTCCCTGTGGAACGAACCGGACTTACTAAAAACTACACTACTCTACGATTACGTACACTGCCTATAAGTGTTGTAGCAAGGTTTAAGTATATCCCATCTATATAAATAATAAAACTTGTGTAAATTGTACCGTATTTCGTATTAAAAATAATAGTATTTCGTATACACCTCTGCACACATCAGAGCCTCATCTTGGGCTACACGAATTTGATTATTGAGATTGGTGTGGATGGTGATGTTTAAAGCTCGGACACGAAGAGGCACCGCTCTTTCTTTTCGACTTAAGGCATCGGCTACTACATTTGCCTTCCCGGGATGGTAACGAAGCTCGCAATCGTAATCGTTCAAAGTTTCAATCCACCATCGTTGTCTCATCTTTAGTTGTTTTTGATCGAAGATGTGTTGAAGGATTTTGTGATCGGTGAAGATAGTACTCTTGGTTCCATAAAGATAGTGTCTCCACATTTTGAGGGCAAAGACAATGGCTCCGAGTTCGAGATCATGTGTCGTGTAGTTCCGTTCATGAATTTTTAGTTGTCGAGAGGCATAAGCAATGACTTTCTTTCGTTGCATCAATACACACCCAAAACCATGTTTTGAGGCATCGCAATATACAACAAAATCATCATTGCCTTCGGGAAGTGACAAGATAGGAGCGGTGGTTAGCTTTGCCTTCAAGATTTGGAATGCGGACTCTTGTTCGGTTGCCCAAATGAATTTCTTTCCCTTGTGAGTTAATGCTGTTAGAGGACAAGCAACCAAAGAGAAATCCTTGATGAACCTTCGATAGTATCCGTCGAGACCCAAGAATTGACGAATGTGAGTAGGAGTAGTAGGAGTTTCCCATTTGCTAATGGCTTCAATTTTCGCGGGATCGACCTTAATGCCTTGATCGCTTACAACGTGACCAAGAAATTGAAATTCCTTCAACCAAAACTCACACTTGGAGAATTTGGCATAGAGTCGTTCTTGTCTCAAGAGTTCAAGCACGAGTCAGAGGTGTTGTTCGTGTTCCTCTTCGCTTTTAGAATAGACCAAGATGTCATCGATGAATACGATAACAAATTTGTCGAGATACGGTTTGCACACGCGATTCATAAGATCCATGAACACCACCGGTGCATTAGTTAGACCAAAGGGCATGACAAGGAATTCGTAACTACCATAGCAAGTCCGAAAAGCTGTTTTGGAGACATCTTCCCCCTTAACCCTTAGTTGATGATAACCCGAGCGGAGATCGATTTTCGAATAAACACGAGACCCTTGTAGTTGATCAAAGAGATCGTCGATGTGAGGGAGAGGATATCGGTTCTTAACTGTCAATTTGTTTAGTTCACGATAGTCGATGCACATTCGTAGGGATCCATCTTTCTTCTTAACGAATAAGATCGGAGCGCCCCATGGTGAATGGCTAGGTTGGATGAAACCACGGTCAAGTAGTTCTTAGATTTGACTCTGCAATTCTCGCATTTCAGATGGAGCAAGTCTATACAGTGCACATGCTATGGGTACGGCTCCCGGAATAAGATCGATTTGGAATTCAACCAGTCGATGAGGTGGAAGACCCGACAATTCGTCGGGAAAAACATCAGAAAAGTCATTAACAATTGGCACATCAGCAATATGCTTCTCATCGGTCTCGACTTTCTTAACGTGGGCTAGGATCGCGAAACAACCTTTACGAAGGTATTTTTCAACTTTAAGGCACGAGACGAGGTTGAGTCCGGTGCAACTCTTATCGCCATAGACAATCAAGGGTTCACTATTCTCGATAGGAATTTGAATCGCTTTAAGATCACAAAGGATGTGAGATTTCATTTTGGCTAACCAATCCATACCAACTATTACATCGAATCTCTGATGTCAAAGCTAAGGGGTATAAAATACTATTAAATTTTACAAGGAAATACTATTAAATACGATACAATTTTACACAAGATATTTATTTATTTAGAGAATGGATATACTTAAACCTTGCTACAACACTTATAGGCAGTGTACCTAATCATACAGTAGTGTAGTTTTTAGTAAGTCCGGTTCGTTCCACAGGGAAAATCTTTTAATCAAAGCTTAACGCTATATTAGTTTAATTTATAAAAATAAAAATATATATATAAGTAATATTATTATTATAAAGGGGGGTTTTTACCGTTTAATGACCGGTTTGTCGATTTTAAAACTTTAGTCGCAGTTAAAACCAAATGTAAAATATTAAATAAATAAAAGACTTAATTTAAATCGTAAAGTAAATAACGATAATGAAATTGCGAATAATAAAAGTGCGATAAAATAAACTTGCGATAATTAAAAAGTACGATAATTAAAAGTGCAATTAAATACAATAACAATAAATAATAATGCGATAATTAGAAGTGCAATTAAATATAAAATAAAGGAAATTAAATATGAAATAAAAGAATTATGCTTATTTAAACTTCCGTAATCATGATGTTTGACGTGTTGATTTTAGTTTTATGCCCATGGGTTAATTGTCCTTTGTCCTGGATTATTTAATATGTCCATCTGGTTTTTGTCCATAACAGTCCATCAGTCATAAATATAAAGTGCGAGTGTCCTCGTCAAATTATCCTTATACCCGAAGTCAAATATTCCAACTAATTGGGGACTTAAACTGTAACAAGATTTTATTACTTTGTTTAATAATTACACCAGGATGTCGACTGAGTGTAACCCAAGGTTTTAATACTTTGTTATCAATTATGCCAAGTGTCCTTGTACATAATTTCACCCCTGTTTTAATAATTCTAGTGACTATTAATCCATTCCCGTGTCCGGTTAAATGAACGATTATTCGTACATATAAATACCCTGCCCATCGTATCCGATCGAGTGTATATGGTTATTTATAGGGACGTTCAATTGTAAATCTTTATATTAAAATTAACAAACTATCATTTAGTTAAACAAATATAAAGCCCATTAATAGCCCATAGTCTAATTTTCACAAGTGTCGTTCTTTTGTCCAAACCCCAATTATGGTACAAAGCCCAATTACCCAATTTTAATATTTTTAGCCCAACATCATGATTACTTCGGATTAAATAAGCATAATAATAACTTAGCTACGAGACATTAATGTAAAAAGGTTGAACATAACTTACAATGATTAAAAATAGCGTAGCGTTACACGGACAGAATTTCGACTTACACCCTTACAACATTCGCTAACACACCCTTATTATTATAAATTAAAATTAAAATTAAAATTATAATATAAATATAAATATTATACGTTGAATGAGGAGAAGAAAAAGATATGTTTTGTGTTACACCAAAGCTCGATTTTTATAGGCATGTGGGCTGGAACTGTGCACCATGCGATCGTATGGAGTTTCTTCCTCCAGGCCATGCGATCGCATGGCTAGCTGGGGAGACTCAAAAGTCTTTGTTTTTTTATGCCGACGGTTTTTAAATATAATATAATATATATATTAATTTTAAGAATTAATTATATATTATATTATATTCATGTGCATAGTTGACTTGTAATTTTTAGTCCGTTGCGTCGAGCGTTGAGAGTTGACTCTGGTCCCAGTTCCGGATTTTCGAACGTCCTTGCGTACAATTTAATATCTTGTACTTTGCGTTTTGAATCTTGTACTCTTATAATTTTGAGACGTTTCTTATCAATAATTGGAACCTCATTGATTGTATTTTGTACTTTTGAGCTTTTTGGTCGTTTGCGTCTTCAATTTGTCAAATCTGCCTTTTGTCTTCACCTTTTATTATTTAAACGAATATCACTTGTAAATAGGACAATTGCAACTAAAAGCTTGTCTTTCTTGAGAAATAATGCTATGAAATATATGTTCATTTTTAGCATTATCAAGTATTCCCACACTTGAGTGTTGCTTGTCCTCAAGCAATATAGTCTTGAAATACTAGAATTACTTCTTTATTCTTCACACTTTGTACATCAGTGATTTCTTTACGGCGGTATAAACAATGGTAGTAACGATGTGGTTTACAGTCCCATATGACTTATGAAAATTTAGATCCTTTAGGAAATTGGATCTTTATGAAAACATTTGATTTTTTTTTGAAAATTAAATCTAGCTTTTACCCTAGATAAGTTTTCTGGAATAACCCTTCACCGGTGTTTGCAAAATATTTTTGTGGGTTTGGTGGGTTTTAGATTTGAAAATTTTAGCTCAAAACTTGTGGTTTTGTGTCACCCACTTGCTAACCTTGTATTAGGAAAGCAACACGTCCAGTATACTTGCTCCGTATATTACCTTTCGGTAAACTACCGTCCGGTTGTAAAGGAAAGCGTTGAACAAGCAACTGTTAAGGCAATGTCCCTTGACATGCTTTTAATTATGGTCTATAATGTGTCGGACGCAATTACTATCCTTTGTAGGAGCAATAGTAAAGCTCACCCTTATAATTTTCCGGTCTGGCACAAGGTTCTATCTTTGACCATGCTATGCAACCACCGTTCTTACGGTTGACACCCGATTTGGTTCAGATGACCTAATGAATTCCAGGTGAATTCTCAGGATTTTACGTTCAATGGTAATGAACGCATTGAAAATGGGTTTTCAGAAAACAAATCGGTTTATAATTTGATCAAAATATTTTCTCGTTCAAGCTCGAGTTTAGATATCATTGAATTCCATGAGTTTGTAATTCTCAATCTTTAAGGTCAATCTCTAGGATTGAGTAATATCAGTCTTAAAAGTTGATTTTTGATCTTTAAAGGAGATTATCCTTTCTGGGGATCTGATTCATTAGTCTTATCAAGCTAATTTGCACGGTGCCCCCCATTGTACGAGATAAATCCTTCTCATGGTTAGGATAAATCTGACCACTTGGCGACCCTGTTTTATGCTGAGGTCCGTGGATTTCCTGCTGATTTTAGAGATGACTTTTCTAGATTTTCATCAACCTACAGCTGGTCTGGACGACAACTTAATGACCTAAATCAAGAAGCGCGTTTCTTTTTCAAAAGACTTTACTTCCTTTTAACGATGAAATTGATTCATCGTGTAGATCCATCTCTTCTTTTCTTTCATCGGGTAAAACAGTTTAGTTTAGTCCAAAGCAAAAGTATCTTCAATTATTTGTTACAGAAATATGTGACATATGTTTAAGATAACTTGGTAATTTTTCCCACACTTGGCTTATATTTTCCTTTTTATTGTCCTCTATTCCATTTTAAATGAATTTTAACATTTTGGTTTGTTTCTCAATTTATGTCCTTTCCGAGGTAACAATAATTTCGGTGTTAACACCTAGTTTTATCGTTCATAAATATGTATAAACATGATTTTGAGTTCATTTAATTGAAAATTTTGAAAATTTTTACTAGAATTGGGTAGTCAGTATATAAGACTAGGGCTGTTCTTTATTATCAGAGAGCACTAGATTCTAATACAACTACTACTTTACTAGTATTTTTAATGGTAACCAAGTGTTTAAGATAAAAATTTTAAAAATCCGAAAGAATTTAACCCCTTCCCACACTTAAGATCTTGCAATGTCCTCATTTGCAAGAAATCAGTAATAATTTAAATTATTGAGGGTGATTAGCGTAGAAATGATTAAATTTTACCAAAGTTTCCAAACATATTGGCGTTTGTTTGCTGAATGATAAATGGTGCATATCATTTGTTCATTCCGTCTGTTGTTACATCACATTTATTTGTCATCTTGTCGTCAAAATTAGTAGCTTTTGCTGAACTTAATGCCAGTCTTTGAAAATGCGCTGTTTTACCCTGTTTTGTACAATCTGTGAGATAGTATTCTTAGTTATATGATCTATCTCATTCATAAGATAGTCGGTTTAATTGGTTTTCCATGGCTACATGGGCGTAACCTCGAGCATTCAGTGTTTTTTCTTCTAAACATATGAACGGTCCATCTCTGCATAAAGTAACAAATTCGGTGTTTGAATAGTTTTGATTATTTGAACATTTACCTCCATGTGACCATTTTCTGCATTTGTGACATCTTTCAAGGTGTCGTGCTCTTCTTTTCGCTGCGAATTTTGATTTTCCTTTACCAAATTGTAACTTATTATCTTCGCATCTGGATTCTTTTCTTACTCCGTCCAATCTTTCTCTGATTACTGATACTATTTCACTCAGAAGTGTGTCATTATTACATTTAGTGATCAAAGCGTGTAGCATTAGACCATGGTTTAGTTCACAGGCAGTCTTCATTTCGTAAAAACCTAAAAATAAAAATAAAAATTAAGAATGGGGGGAGAAGACTAGTTCTTTAGGGTCTGCTAGGGAAAGACCATTCGGGTTCCATTTTCGAGAACTACATGAAAATAGACAATCTAACTCTAACAGAAATACATATTATCCTTTAAAGACTTGATTCTCCCCACACTTAGTTAGCTGTGGTATCAAAATTGTGATTAACTTCGTTGTCGACTTCCATCGGATTATCTATGTAATGTTTAACTCTGTGACCATTAACTTTAAACTCAATTCCATTTGAATTTATTAATTCTATCATTCCGTATGGGAAAACTCTTTTGACTATGAATGGTCCAGACCATCTTGATTTCAATTTTCCAGGAAATAGCTTGAATCGTGAATTGAAAAGAAGAACTCTGTCTCCTTCGTTAAATTCTTTTGAACTTCTGATTCTTTTTTCATGCCATTTCTTCGTTCTTTCTTTATAGATTAACGAATTTTCGTATGCTTCATGTCTTAATTCTTCTAATTCGTTTAGTTGACTTAATCGTAGACATCCAGCTTCATGTAAATCAAGATTACATGTCTTTAAAGCCCAAAATGCTTTGTGTTCAATTTCTACTGGAAGATGACATGCTTTTCCGTAGACGAATTTAAAAGGTGTGGTTCCAATTGGAGTTTTGTAGGCTGTTCTAAAAGCCCAGAGTGCATCCTCCAATTTAATGGACCATTCCTTCGGATTTGATCCTACGGTTTTCTCTAGAATACGTTTTAAAGCTCGGTTGGTATTTTCAACTTGTCCACTTGTTTGTGGATGATATGCGGTGGAGATTTTATGAGTTACTCCATATCTTTTAAGAACTTTCTCAAGTTGATTATTACAGAAATGAGTACCCCCGATCACTTATTAAAGCTTTCGGTGTTCCAAACCTTGCAAAAATACGTTTTAAAAAGTTGACTACAACTCTTGCATTGTTAGTTGGGAGAGCTTGTGCTTCCGCCCATTTAGATACATAATCAATGGCGACGAGAATATAGAGATTATTATGAGATTTTGGAAATGGACCCATAAAGTCAATACCCCAAATGTCAAATACTTCGCATACTTGAATGACATTTTGTGGCATTTCATCACGTTGACTTAATATTCCGGCCCTTTGACAAGCATCACAGGATTTGCAAAGAAGGTGTGCGTCTTTGTAAATTGTAGGCCAATAGAATCCAGCATCATAAACTTTTCTTGCTGTTAGTTGAGGCCCATAATGCCCTCCTGTTGGTCCTGTGTGACAATGGTTTAAAATTTTACTAGCTTCATCTCCGAATACACATCGGCGTATTATTCCATCGGGACAACTTTTAAACAAATGTGGATCTTCCCAGAAATAGTGTTTTATATCACTGAAGAATTTCTTTCGTTTTTGGTACGATAATCCTTTTTCAAGGAATCCACATACTAAGTAGTTTGCATAGTCTGCAAACTATGGAATTTCAGTATAATCTATCTTCAATAGATATTCATCAGGAAAGTTGTCTTGTATGGCCGATTCATTTTGAACTTCTAATTCGGGATTTTCAAGACGAGAAAGATGATCAGCGGCGAGATTTTCTGCTCCTCTTTTATCTCGGATTTCAATATCGAACTCTTGTAAGAGTAAGATCCAACGGATTAATCTTGGTTTGGCATCTTGTTTCGAAAATAGGTATCTATGAGCAGAATGGTCGGTATAGACCACCGTTTTTGCTAGAACGAGATATGAACGAAATTTGTCAAAAGCAAAGACAATAGCAAGGAGTTCTTTTTCAGTAGTTGTATAGTTCGTTTGTGCTCCTTGTAACGTCTTACTAGCATAATATATAGGTTGAAATCGTTTTTCAATCCTTTGTCCTAAAACGGCTCCCATTGCAAAATTACTTGCATCGCACATTAGTTCAAACGATAGATTCCAATTTGGTGTTATCATGATCGGCGCATTAGTGAGTTTCTCTTTAAGAATATTAAAAGATTTGATACATTCATCTGAAAAGATGAATGGAGCATCCTTTTCTAGGAGTTTATTCATAGGAGTGGCAATTTTAGAAAAATCTTTTATGAAACGTCGGTAAAAACCGGCATGCCCTAGAAAACTCCTAACTCCTCTAACATTGGTGGGATGTGGAAGTTTAGCAATTACATCTACTTTAGCTCTATCCACTTCAATTCCTTCTTTTGAAATTTTATGTCCAAGAACGATGCCTTCTTTAACCATGAAATGGCATTTCTCCCAATTAAGTACTAGATTTGATTGTTCGCATCTAATCAGCATTCGTTCAAGATTAGCTAGACATGATTTAAATGTATCACCGAAGACTGAAAAGTCATCCATGAAAACTTCCATGCATTCTTCTATCATGTTGTGAAAAATCGCCATCATACACCTTTGAAAGGTTGCAGGGGCGTCGCAAAGTCCAAATGGCATGCGTTTGTAAGCAAAAGTACCATAAGGGCACGTGAATGTGGTTTTCTCTTGATCTTCGGGTGCTATTGGAATTTGAAAATATCCGAAAAATCCATCAAGAAAACAATAGTAACTGTTTCCGGCTAATCTTTCCAACATTTGATCAATAAAAGGTAAGGGAAAGTGATCTTTTCTGGTGGCGTCATTTAATTTTCTATAATCAATACATACATGCCATCCTGTTACAGTCCTAGTAGGAATAAGCTCATTTTTTTCATTTGTAATGACAGTCATGCCACCCTTCTTAGGCACGCATTGAACTGGGCTTACCCATGGACTATCAGAAATTGGATAAATCAAACCTGCATCTAGCAGTTTAATAATCTCTTTCTTAACTACATCTTGCATATTAGGATTTAGTCTTTGTTGGCGTTGCACATACGTTTTATGACCTTCTTCCATAAGGATTTTATGTGTGCAATACGAAGGACTTATTCCTTTAATATCATGAATCTTCCATGCAATGGTTGGTTTATGAGCTTTCAACACAGAAATGAGTTGTGATTTCTCATTTTCAGTAAGAGAAGACGATATTATTACAGGTAATTCAGATTCACCATGTAAATAAGCATATTCCAAAGGGTTTGGAAATGGCTTTAACTCTAATGTCAGAGGTTTTCTATCGATGATTTGTATCGATATATGTCTTCTTCTTTTAGCAATTGAATTTCTTCTGTTGTTGGTTCATATCCATTAGCTATTAGTGTAGCTAACATTTCAGCTTCATCAATTGTTTCATTACCTTCTCCTAAAGAACATTCTCCTGTTCCTTGTAATTCTGGAAATTCTTCTAACAATTCTGCATGTGAATCTATAGTTTGAATATAATAAAATGTATCATCTGCAGATTGCGGTTGTTGCATTGCTCTATCAACTGAAAAGGTAACACTATCGTCCTCTATACTTAGGGTTAGTTTCTTACCAAACACGTCTATCATTGCTTTAGCCGTGTTTAAGAATGGTCTTCCTAATATGAGAGGAACTTGAGAATCTTCTTCCATGTCCAGAACAACAAAATCTACTGGAAATACTAAAGTACCAACTTTAACTAGCATGTTCTCCATTATACCTCTAGGATATTTTATTGATCGATCGACTAGTTGTATACTTATTCTGGTTGGTTTCAATTCTCCAAGGTCTAGTTTAGTGTATAGTGAATACGGCATTAAATTTATACTAGCACCTAAGTCTGCCAATGCTTCTATTGAACTAAGATTACCCAGAAAACATGGAATTGTGAAACTTCCTGGATTAGATAGTTTTTCTGGTATCTTATTCAACAGCACTGCTGAACAATTAGCATTCATAGTAACAGCCGAGAGTTCTTCCATTTTCTTTCTATTCGTGATCAGATCTTTCAAGAATTTAGCATATCTAGGCATTCCTGAAATCACATCAATGAAAGGAAGATTTACATTTATCTGTTTAAACATATCCAAGAATTTGGATTGCTCGGCTTCAAGTTTCTCTTTTTTCATTTTACTCGGGTAAGGAAGTGGTGGTTGGTATGGTTTAACATACGGTTTAGCCTTAACCGTGTTATCTTCATTAACCTTTTCAACTACCGGTTCTTTTTCCTTATCTTGATCAGGTTGTGGTTCTTGTGGAGTAGGAATAGCTTCATCAGAAGTTACAGGTATTTCAGGTGGTTTAAGTGTTGTACCACTTCTTGTGGTAATGGCTTTAGCTGTTTCATTCTGGGGGTTTGCATTTGTATCACTAGGTAAACTTCCCGGTTTTCTTTCACCTATTAACCTTGCTAGGTTACTTACTTCTTGTTCCAAGTTTTGAATAGAAGCTTGTTGATTTCTAAATGCTTGAGCATTTTGTTCATTAGTTTGTTTTTGAGATATGAAAAACTGCGTTTGAGTTTCAACTAGCTTCGTCATCATATCTTCTAAATTCGGCTTTTTATCATCGGTTTGTGGTGGTTTGTTTTGAAAATTAGGTCTTTGCTGGTTGTAAGTATTGTTAGATACTTGTTGATTGCTAGGACCTTGTTGGTTGTTGTATGAAATATTTCGGTTATAATTCTGATTTTGATTTTAGATCGGTCTTGGCGGTTGATAATTATTCTGATAATTATTTCCAGGCCTTTGGTTTAGATATGAAACATTCTTTCTTTGTTCCATTGTTAATTCAATACTGAGACAATCTTTTGTCAAATGTGGTCATCCACACTGCTCACAACTAATTCGTATTGAGTGGATATCTTTAGTCATCTTTTCCATTCGTCTCTCGACAGCATCTATCTTTGCGAAAATGAAATCTAAGTCATGGCTAGAATCGGCTCTAGCTGCTTTAGATGATCTAACGATATCTTTTTCTTGGTGCCACTCATGTGAGTGGGAAGCAGTGTTATCAATAATTTTATAAGCATCAGTTTCGGTTTTCTTCATAATGGAACCACCAGCTGCTATATCTATGTCTTTTCTTGTAGTGATGTCGCATTCTTGGTAGAATATTTGTACTATTTGTCAGGTGTCTAAACCATGTTGCGGACATCCTCTTAATAACTTTCCAAATCTTGTCCACGCCTCATATAGAGTTTCATTTGGTTTCTGTGTGAACGTAACAATTTCTCCTTGAAGTCTTACGGCTTTAGATGCCGGAAAGAATTGTTTAAGAAAATTTTCAACTAAAACGTCCCATGTATCAATCGCCCCTTCAGGTAACGATTCCAACCAATCTTTGGCTTCTCCCTTTAAAGTCCAGGGAAATAACATGAGATATATCTGTTCATCCTCCACCTCTCGGATTTTAAATAGAGTGCAGATCCTCTTAAAGGTACGAAGATGTTCATTTGGATCTTCCTTCGGCGCACCACTAAATTGGCATTGATTAGTCACCATGTGTAGAATTTGTCCTTTGATTTCATAATCTGGCGCATTAATGTCTGGATGAGTAATTGCGTGACCTTGGCCAGTACGTTTAGCTCTCATTCGGTCTTCCATACTTAAAGGTTCTAGATTCTACATAATTGAATTTGTTGAATCGGAATCACTAGAGGATTCTGATTTAATGGTTCGTTCCTCAACAATCTCTGTTTGAATGATTGGTGGTTCCGGAGGAAAATTTAATGGTTCAGGATCTATGAATCGTCCCTGAATATTCTCCGGATTCTCAATTGTGAGGTCGGGTTCAAAAAATGGATTATCGGAAATTTGAATTGGAGTACTTGTTCGACTGGATGACGATCCTAAAGAAAAATCAACGGCGGTAATATTTGCTAGATGTCTTGATCTAGTTACAGGTGGTGAACGTACAAAAGGTGGTGAACGTCTTGCTCGGTGCATTCACTGAATATCCTATTAGTTTTTAAAAGGAAAGAAAAAATTATATAAGTTATCCAATTAATAGACTTTTCTGATTTTGCCCACGTTTCGAATAGCCAAAAGATGCAGCAGAGGGGCAGGATTCGTTTGGTCTCAATATAATTGAGGACTGTTTGGCTCCAATAACCCGGTCCACGTACAAATCTAACTATTACTACGAACCAGAAAATTTTGATGTCTATCAATTTAACCACTTAAAATAAATTTTCGTAATTTTAAGAAGTATAGATAAGAAGTAGAATAAAAATCTATGTCCTAAAACTAGAATGGCGAGAAATAAGAAAGAAAAAGAGCGTGTCGAAAAAGGTCAAAAAAAAAGATCGAAAAAATAAGAAAGAAAAAGAGTGACTTATAAAACTTAAAAATACTTGACTAACCCAACCTTATTACTATCACTAACTTAAAATTATAATCGCAAATTGAGATTACTAATTGGAATGATAATTGATACATAGGTAAAAGGCGTCTAAAAATATTAAAGCTTACAAGTAAAACTGTATCCCAAATGGCAATATCTTAAAAAGGAACTAAAACTCAAAAAGGCGTCGCAAAATTCTAAAGCACCTATATCTTAGTCTAAAGAAAAAGCACTTAAGGGATTTTACGGCAAAGCCTAAAAATCTAGAAATAAAAATAACTATGGCAAAAACTATGAATTAAAACTAAATACGAGCGAAAAATACAAATATTAAGCTAAAAACAATTAAAAAAATAAAATATAAAAATATACTAAAAGTTGTAAAAAGTACAATTTTTATAAAAATATTATTTTTATATTATTTATTTAATAAAACTATTAATTTTACAATTTAAATAAACTAATTAAACTAAAAATACAAATTAAATAAATAACACTAAATTAAATTATATAATATATAACCCTAATTAGGGTTTAAATATAATAATAATAATTATAATTCGTAATTAATGCAGGTTGCAGTCAACTGTGGCGTGTCAGACGGGCTCATGCGATCGCATGAGTCCTAAGCTACCCGGCCATGCGATCGCATGGGCTAGGGTTTCGGGCCACAGAGTGGGCTACTACAGTACCGGACTCGAGTTTTAATATATATATTTTTTTTTTGTTTTTGCTGTAAAATATATTTAGGAAATATATTTATAAATTAAATAAAACTTATATTTTTACAAACTAAAAAATAGAAATAAAGAAACTTTATAAAACTTAAATATTTACCAAACTCTTAAAAATATTTATAATTTTGTTTTCTTTTTATATTTTCGAATATATAGAACGTATTTTTACAAAAGCGTATTTTTTTATATAAAAGTAAACTAAAAAGATTTTTTTTTATATATTAGCGTTGCGCTTCCGGCTTTTAAGCTAGATTTCTCCCCGGCAGCGGCGCCAAAAATACTTGATGTCAAAGCTAAGGGGTATAAAATACTATTAAATTTTACAAGGAAATACTATTAAATACGATACAATTTTACACAAGATATTTATTTATTTAGAGAATGGATATACTTAAACCTTGCTACAACACTTATAGACAGTGTACCTAAGCGTACAGTAGTGTAGTTTTTAGTAAGTCCGGTTCGTTCCACAGGGAAAATCTTTTAATCAAAGCTTAACGCTATATTAGTTTAATTTATAAAAATACAAATATATATAAATATATATATATAAGTAATATTATTATTATAAAGGGGGGTTTTTACCGTTTAATGACCGGTTTGTCGATTTTAAAACTTTAGTCGCAGTTAAAACCAAATGTAAAATATTAAATAAATAAAAGACTTAATTTAAAGCGTAAAGTAAATAACGATAATGAAATTGCGAATAATAAAAGTGCGATAAAATAATCTTGCGATAATTAAAAAGTACGATAATTAAAAGTGCAATTAAATACAATAACAATAAATAAAAATGCGATAATTAGAAGTGCAATTAAATATAAAATAAAGGAAATTAAATATGAAATAAAAGAATTATGCTTATTTAAACTTCCGTAATCATGATGTTTGACGTGTTGATTTTAGTTTTATGCCCATGGGTTAATTGTCCTTTGTCCTGGATTATTTAATATGTCCGTCTGGTTTTTGTCCATAACAGTCCATCAGTCATAAATATAAAGTGCGAGTGTCCTCGTCAAATTATCCTTATACCCGAAGTCAAATATTCCAACTAATTGGGGACTTAAACTGTAACAAGGTTTTATTACTTTGTTTAATAATTACACCAGGATGTTGACTGAGTGTAACCCAAGGTTTTAATATTTTGTTATCAATTATGCCAAGTGTCCTTGTACATAATTTCACCCCTGTTTTAATAATTCTAGTGACTATTAATCCATTCCCGTGTCCGGTTAAATGAACGATTATTCGTACATATAAATACCCTGCCCATCGTATCCGATCGAGTGTATATGTTTATTTATAGGGACGTTCAATTGTAAATCTTTATATTAAAATTAACAAACTATCATTTAGTTAAACAAATATAAAGCCCATTAATAGCCCATAGTCTAATTTTCACAAGTGTCGTTCTTTTGTCCAAACCCCAATTATGGTACAAAACCCAATTACCCAATTTTAATATTTTTAGCCCAACATCATGATTACTTCGGATTAAATAAGCATACTAATAACTTAGCTACGAGACATTAATATAAAAAGGTTGAACATAACTTACAATGATTAAAAATAGCGTAGCGTTACACGGACAGAATTTCGACTTACACCCTTACAACATTCGCTAACACACCCTTATTATTATAAATTAAAATTAAAATTAAAATTATAATATAAATATAAATATTATACGTTGAATGAGGAGAAGAAAAAGATATGTTTTGTGTTACACCAAAGCTCGATTTTTATAGGCATGTGGGCTGGAACTGTGCACCATGCGATCGCATGGAGTTTCTTCCTCCAGGCCATGCGATCGCATGGCCAGCTGGGGAGACTCAAAAGTCTTTGTTTTTTTATGCCGACGGTTTTTAAATATAATATAATATATATATTAATTTTAAGAATTAATTATATATTATATTATATTCATGTGCATAGTTGACTTGTAATTTTTAGTCCGTTGCGTCGAGCGTTGAGAGTTGACTCTGGTCCCTGTTCCGGATTTTCGAACGTCCGTGCGTACAATTTAATATCTTGTACTTCGCGTTTTGAATCTTGTACTCTTGTAATTTTGAGACATTTCTTATAAATAATTGGAACCTCATTGATTGTATTTTGTACTTTTGAGCTTTTTGGTCGTTTGCGTCTTCAATTCGTCAAATCTGCCTTTTGTCTTCACCTTTTATTATTTAAACGAATATCACTTGTAAATAGGACAATTGCAACTAAAAGCTTGTCTTTCTTGAGGAATAATGCTATGAAATATATGTTCATTTTTAGCATTATCAATCTCCCTAGTTCTATAGATATCAAGTCAATTTCAAACTCTTTACCCATTAGGTTTAACGTACACCCCCGATAAAATTTGTCGGCACTCAATAGTTTTTCGTTGGCCACTTCAATGGTGTAAGTAGTATATAGTGGAAGTGGTGGAGTGCTAAAAGAATGAGTCAAAGTCTTGGATACAAAACTCTTATCGGCACCCGAATCGAATAAGCAAGAGACATAAGAATTATTGAGAAGAAACGTACCCGTGACTAGTTCATTGTCATCTCGGGCTTCCTCGGTGTTGATGTTAAAAGCTCGGCCGCGTGTATTGGAGTTAGCTTTCTTCTTTGGGCATGCATTCCTATAATGACCCGGTTGGCCACATTCATAACAAATTCCCGGTTTTGGTGCATTGGGCCCCTTTTGAGCAACGGGGGCGGTATTTCTACAATCTTGGGCCAAATGGCCACTTCTTTGGCACTTGATACAAAACGGCCTTCCACATTCACCCAAATGATGTTTGTGGCACTTGTTGCAATACGGCAAAATTCCGGCATTACCTTTCTTGCCGTTGAAAGTGAAAGGCTTTTTGATGAAGGTGTTGTTGTTGTAGTTGCTTGATGGAGTGGCTTCTCATTTTCTTTTGTTGCCACCCAATTTATCCTCGGCCTTAGGAGCCGGTACCACGATTTCATCCACTGTTTCAATCAATTTACGGGCAATCTTTAAAGCTTCTTGGAGGTTGGCGGGTTTGGATGATATCACCCCGTGTTTGATGCTCTTAGGAAGACCATCCATGTAAAGTTCAACTCGTAGAGGCTCGTGATTTACAAGGTTTGGGCACATCAAAGATAGCTCGACAAACCATTGATTATAAGCCTTGAGGTCGTTTCTGACCGCTTTTAGAGTTCTTAGCTCTTGCTCGAGCTTTCGGGTTTCTTCACGCGAAAAGTATTCGGTGATCAACTTTTCTTTCAAATCGGACCAAGAGAGAGCATGGGCTTCATCGGTACCCACTGATTGTACATACGTGTTCTACCACGTGAGAGCGATACCGACAAAAGTGTGGGTGGAATATTTAACCTTGTCTTGGTCCCGGCAACCGCTTATGCTAAAAACGGCTTCTGTTTGCTCAAACCATCGAGTGAGAGCAACCGGTCCTCCGGACCCATCAAAAGTATGAGGTTTTCACCCCATGAAAGCTTTGTAGGAGCATCCCTCGTTTGAGTTACAGGCTCCATTGTTGTTGTTGTTGTTGTTGTTGTTGTTGTTGTTGTTGTTGTTGTTGTTGTTGGATGAGTGACCGGCCATGGCCGCATCTACGGCGGTGGCTATTGATGTTAAAGCTAAGGGGTATAAAATACTATTAAATTTTAGCAGGAAATACTATTAAATACGATACAATTTTACACAAGATATTTATTTATTTATTGAATGGATATACTTAAACCTTGCTACAACACTTATAGGCAGTGTACCTAATCGTACAGTAGTGTAGTTTTTAGTAAGTCCGGTTCGGTCCACAGGGAATCTTTTAAACAAAGCTTAACGCTATATTAGTTTTATTTTATAAAAATACAAATATATATATATAAGTAATAATATTATTGTAAAGGGGTTTTTTTTACCGTTTAATGACCGGTTTGTCGATTTTAAAACTTTAGTCGCAGTTAAAACCAAATGTAAAATATTAAATAAATAAAAGACTTAATTTAAAGCGTAAAGTAAATAACGATAATGAAATTGCGAATAATAAAAGTGCGATAAAATAAACTTGCGATAATTAAAAAGTGTAATTAAATACAATAACAATAAAAGTGCGATAATTAGAAGTGCAATTAAATATAAAATAAAGGAAATTAAATATGAAATAAAAGAATTATGCTTATTTAAACTTTCGTAATCATGATGTTTGACGTGTTGATTTTAGTTTTATGCCCATGGGTTAATTGTTCTTTGTCCTGGATTATTTAATATGTCCATACGGATTTGTCCATAATAGTTCATCAGTCATAAATATAAAGAGCGAAAGCCTTCGTCAAATTATTCTTATTCCCGAAGTCAAATATTCCAACTAATTGGGGATTCGAATTGTAACAAGGTTTTAATACTTTGTTTAATGAATACACCAGGTTATCGACTGCGTGTAAACCAAGGTTTTACTAATTTGTTAACAATTACACCAATTACCCTTGAATGTAATTCACCCCTGTTTCAACAAGTCTATTAACTATTAATCCAATTCCGTGTCCGGTAAAATGAATAATTATTGGTATTTATAGATATCCCGCCCACCGTACCCAGTCAAGCGTATGTGGTTATATATAAATACGTCGAATTATAAGTTTGTATATTAAATTAAAAAGGTATTGTTTAGTTAATATAAAACCCATTAATAGCCCATAGTCTAATTTCCACAAGTGTCGTTTTTTTTTTATCCAAACCCCAATTATGGTACAAAGCCCAATTACCCAATTTTAGTAATTAGCCCAACATCACGATTACTTCGGTATTAAATAAGCATAATAATAACTTAGCTACGAGACATTAAATTAAAAAGGTTGAACATAACTTACAATGATTAAAAATAGCGTAACGTTACACGGACAGAATTTTGACTTACACCCTTACAACATTCGCTAACATACCCTTATTATTAGGATTAAAATTAAAATTAAAATATAAATTATAAATATAAATATTACGTATATAGATAGAGAGATTGATATATTGATATATTTTACGATCAGAATGCGCGAGCTTTATAGGCAGTTTCAAAATTTGGGGCTCCGCGACTCGCGACCCTTTTCTTCTTCAAACTCCGCAAGTCGCGGAGATCGTATTTCCAGCTCACACATCTTTGTCTTTTAATCTGCCGACGGAATTTAATATATAAATATAATATAAATATATAATTTATATAATTAATTATATATTATATTATATTTATATACATAATTAATTTATAACTTTCAGTCCGTTGCGTCGAGCGTTGAGAGTTGACTCTGGTCCCGGTTCCGGATTTTTGAACGTCCTTGCGTGCAATTTAATATCTTGTACTTTGCGTTTTGAATCTTGTACTCTCGTAATTTTGAGACGTTTCTTATCAATAATTGTAACCTCTTTGATTGTATTTTGTACTTTTGAGCTTTTTGGTCGTTTGCGTCTTCAATTCGTCGAATCTGTCTTTTGTATTCACCTTTTAATATTTAAACGAATATCACTTGTAAATAGAACAATTGCAACTAAAAGCTTGTCTTTCTTGGGGAATAATGCTATGAAATATATGTTCGTTTTTAGCATTATCAAATATTCCCACACTTGAGCGTTGCTTGTCCTCAAGCAATATAGTCTTGAAATACTAGAATCACTTCTTTATTCTTCACACTTTGTACATCAGTGATTTCTTTACGGCGGTATAAACAATGGTAGTAACGATGTGGTTTACAGTCCCATATGACTTATGAAAATTTAGATCCCTTAGGAAATTGGATCTTTATGAAAACATTTGATTTTTTTTTGAAAATTAAATCTAGCTTTTACCCTAGATAAGTTTTCCGGAGTAACCCTTCACCGGTGTTTGCAAATTATTTTTGTGGGTTTGGTGGGTTTCAGATTTTAAAATTTTAGCTCAAAACTTATGGTTTTGTGTCACCCACTTGCTAACCTTGTATTAGGAAACAACACGTCCAGTTTACTTGTCCCGTATATTACCTTTCGGTAAACTACCGTCCGGTTGTAAAGGAAAGCGTTGAACAAGCAACTGTTAAGGCAATGTCCCCTGACATGCTTTTAATTATGGTCTATAACGTGTTGGACGCAATTACTATCCTTGGTAGGAGCAATAGTAAAGCTCACCCTTATAATTTTCCGGTATGGCACAAGGTCCTGTATTTGACCATGCTATGCAACCACCGTTCTTGCGGTTGACACCCGATTTGGTTCAGGTGACCTAATGAATTCTAGGTGAATTCCTAGGATTTTACGTTCAATGGTAATGAACGCATTGAAAATGGGTTTTTAGAAAACAAATCGGTTTGTAATTTTGATCAAAATATTTTCTCGTTCAGGCTCGAGTTTAGATATCATTGAATTCCATGAGTTTGTAATTCTCAATCTTTAAGGTCAATCTCAAGGATTGAGTAATATCAGGCTTAAAAGCTGATTTTTGATCTTTTAAGGAGATTATCCTTTCTGGGGATCTGATTCATTAGTCTTATCTAGCTAATTTGCACGGTGCCCTCCCCATTTTACAAGACAGATCCTTCTCATGGTTAGGATAAATCTGACCACTTGGCGACCCTGTTTTATGCTGAGGTCCGTGGATTTCCTGCTGATTTTAGTGATGACTTTTCTAGATTTTTCGTCAACCTACAGCTGGTCTGGACGACAACTTCCTGACCTAAATCAAGAAGCGCGTTTCTTTTTCGGAAGACTTTACTTCCTTTTAATGATGGAATTGATTCATCGTGTAGATCCATCTCTTCTTTTCTTTCATCGGGTAAAACAGTTTAGTTTAGTCCAAAGCAAAAGTATTTTCAGTTATTTGTTACAGATATATGTGACATATGTTTAAGATAACTTGGTAATTTTTCCCACACTTGGCTTTTATTTTCCTTTTTATTGTCCTCTATTCCATTTTAAATGAATTCTAACATTTTGGTTTGTTTCTCAATTTATGTCCTTTCCAAGGTAACAATAATTTCGGTGTTAACACCTAGTTTTATCGTTCATAAATATGTATAAATATGATTTTGATTTCATTTAATTGAAAATTTTGAAAAATTTTACTAGAATTGGGTAGTCAGTATTTAAGACTAGGGCTGTTCTTTATTATCAGAGAGCACTAGATTCTAATACAACTACTACTTTACTAGTATTTCTAATGGTAACCAAGTGTATAAAGTAAAAATTTTAAAATCCGAAAGAATTTAACCCCTTCCCACACTTAAGATCTTGCAATGCCCTCATTTGCAAGAAATCAGTAACAATTTAAATTATTGAGGGTGATCTGTGTGAAAATGATTAAATTTTACCAAAGTTTCCAAACATATTGGCGTTTGTTTGCTGAATGATAAATGGTGCATATCATTTGTTCATTCCGTCTTGTTGTTATATCACATTTATTTTGCATCTTGTCGTCAAAATTAGTTGCTTTTGCTGAACTTAATGCCAGTCTTTGAAAATGCGTTGTTTTACCCTGTTGTGTACATAAGATAAACTGCAAACATATATACATATTTTTGAAGTTTGGTATATTACCCCACATTCAAAAATTATTAAAATCTAATAATAAAATTTAGAAAATAATAAAAACTATTACAATATTAACATAAGTATTAAACGTATCAACATTATAAATTACAAAATAAATAAAACTAAGTAGACTAGGGATGATACTGATACCAGTAGGGGTTCTATGCATAACCATATGTGCTATAAAATGCTTCGGCTGGGTTATACGTAGGATACGGTGGTTGAATCTCTATAGACCAGGGAGGGAATATGGGCGATGGAGTAGGAATATAGTTTCTAACTATATGTTGGCAATAAGCTATGATTTGGTTTTGATGAACTTGCCAATCTTCAAATGCTCTATGTCTAGCATTTTCATACTCTTGTGAAGCTATAAACCTTTGCATTTCTACCATTTCATTCCCCCCTCCTACATTACCTTGCTGTTGGTTTCTCTCAACCTGTGGATGTCTACCATTATATCGTGCTGCGGCGTTATTTCGCCTCTTCAAAACTTTCGCACCATGGTATAAATTTAAACCTATTGTATCTCGGGGTTCTGGTTCTTCGATTAGTAATCCCCCCGACTTATATCCACACCGAGATATTCAACAATCAAAGTAATAAATATACCACCTCCTATTATGCTATGCGGTCTCATCCCCCTAACCATAGCTGATAAATAATAACCCACACAATAAGGTATACTTACAGCGCTTTGTGGGTCTCGAATACACATGTGGTAAAACAAATCCTGTTCATTTACCTTTTCCTTGTTCTTACCTCGTTGTGTAATCGAATTGGCTAAAAACCTATGAATTACTCTTAATTCAGCTCTATCTATATCCAAATAAGAGTAATTTCCCCCTTTAAATCGGTGATGGCTAGTCATTTGACTCCATACACCATGTGTATCAAAATTTTCGTCTATCTTCCTACCGTTCAATATCAACCCTCTACAATCGGCAGATGCTAACTCCTCAGGCGTATATATACGTAAAGTCTGAGCCATGTCTAGTAAAGACATGTGGCGCATCGAACCTCCTAACAAAAATCTAATAAAAGATCGATCGGTTAAACTAGCTACCCGATCATTTAATTCTATACTACACAACAATTCTTCACACCATACTTTATATACAGGTCTACGCATGTTGAATAACCGTACCCAATCGTTAAAAGTAGAATTACCATACCTCTGTGCAAGTAATTCCCTAATTGGCCCGACCAATTCTACAGCTTCTAATGGTCCCCATTCTATGACCCTAGGTACTTCAACAGCTTTAGAATGAAGAGTATGCAAACCCCTTTGGTATTTTGGATAATCTATCCAAAGTCTGTCAAATCTCAGGTTCAGGTGCAAATCTTCCAAGTGCATATCAGAAAATGTCATGACTGGATGAGGTATATCTTTTTTGTAGTAGTTATCCACCTCCTGTTGTTCCGTATTCTCAGTAGGAGCATTGCGAGCTTGGGATGAAGATTCACCCCTTTCAGTCTGCAAAACACATCAAACACAATTTTTGTGCATCCAAATATGCATTAGTGTCAGCAAAATCATCAATCAAAATAATTACAATGACATGTTCAATTTATATCAAACATAAGCTCAATTTCACATTTTTATCAAATCTACACTTTTTCAAATAAGCATATACGAAAATGTTCACCAAGTTCATAAGCATTCAACTCAAATAACATGTCAAAATAATCATTACTAGTAATTAAACAAGTTTCAAATGGCATTATCTCTTAAAAATCAAGTTCATGAATTTTAGACTTGAAAAAGTCCACTTTAATTCTCAAAATCATGCTTAGGCTCAAAGTTTGGATCATTTAACTACCTAAACATGTTACACTACTTAATTTAGCAACAATTCATGATAAAAATCGGCCATAACCTGTTTATATCAAAAAGCCCCAAATTTGCTCAAGAACACAAACCCTAGATTACTCAAAATTTGAAGTTTAAGGCATCTAATCATGTTAAATAGCATCAATCTAGGTTATACAAGCATAATCCATAAGCAATTTAAGCATAATTACACTAAAAAGCATCAAAATCAAATTGGGTATAAAATTGCTCAAGAACACTAATTTTCGGATTAAATGGTGTTTAGGTGTAGAAATTTACCGTTTTTCTTGAGTAATTCCTTGATAGCATCCTTCTTAACATGATTTTAGTAAAAGATTTGATGATTAACGGTGAAAAATTGTGAATTTGGGAGGTCTTTTTCGTGTATTTTCGGGTTTATTTCGCAGTATTTGTGGTGTGTTGGGTTGTGCAACTGATCAGTTTTGGCCTTTTTATTTTTTTTCTGTATTTTTGGAACTCCGCGAGTCGCGGTATTTTACCCTTCAAACTCCGCGAGTCGCGGAGTTTGTATTTTTTTTTTATTTAATGTTTTTGGCATACTTTAATTCAATAAGATTAAAAATAATGATAATAAAAGTTCTCGTCCCTCCCTCGGGTAAAGCAATTTCGGTTTAAAGACCTAGTATTCAACTTACGACGAATTTTAAAAATCATATTTTTAACTTAAGGAAATAAAGTAAATTTTTGTTTTTAAATTCACACAACTTAAATATAAAATTCAAAATTAATATTAAAAATTCACACCAAACTTACAATTTAAAATGCATAAAAATAAAATTCATATTTTAAAAATTAAAAATTCACACCAAACTTAATTTAAAAATTCATATTATAAATTCACACCAAACTCAATTTAAAAATTCATATTATAAATTCACACCAAACTTATATTAATTTTTCAAATATTTATAATTTTAAATATATTGATTTTACAAAGTTTACAATATTAATTTAAGATTTATATATTAATTTTAAAAACATGGTAAAAATAAAATTAAAAATCTTTTGGCTTTTTATCCCACTTTAATCAATCAAATATTATCAAAAATATGCGCCCCTCTTTTCGGTAAAGTAATTTCGGTTCCAAGACCTAATTTAACTCATGACGAATTTTTGAAATATTTTGGGTTGATTGATTAAAGATAATTATACCTTAAGAATAAACGTTAAATTTCGCAGTGATGTAATAAATTTTTGTATGATATCAATAATTTCGGTCGCCAAACCTAATTTTATTTAATATCAATTTAATACTTTATAGCGAACAAATTAGCGTTTATTATCAAAAGGTTAAAAATAAAAAAAAATTGTACAGACTTACCTGTGAGATAGTATTCTTAGTTATATGATCTATCCCATTCATAAGATAGTCGGTTTAATTGGTTTTCCATAGCTACATAGGCGTAACCTCGAGCATTCAGTGTCTTTTCTTCTAAACATATGAACGGTCCGTCTCTACATAAAGTAACAAATTCGGTATTTGAATAGCTTTGATTATTTGAACATTTACCTCCATGTGACCATTTTCCACATTTGTGACATCTTTCTAGGTGTCGTGCTCTTCTTTTCGCTGCGGATTTTGATTTTCCTTTACCAAATTGTAACTTATTATCTTCGCATCTGGATTCTTTTCTTACTCCGTCCAATCTTTCTCTGATTACTGATACTATTTCACTCGGAAGTGTCATTATTACGTTTAGTGATCAAAGCGTGTAGCATTAGACCATGGTTTAGTTCACAGGCAGTCTTCATTTCGTAAAAACCTAAAAAAAATAAAAATTCAGAATGGGGGGAGAAGACTAGTTCTTTAGGGTCTGCTAGGGAAAGACCATTCGAGTTCCATTTTCGAGAACTACACGAAAATAGAAAATCTAACTCTAACAGAAATACATAAACCTCCCTATACTTAGTTGAAATTGTGATTAACATTATTTTCAATTGAATCATCAACAACTTGTATATCTTTGACTTTTACTTCAATCCATTTGTTGATTTCCTCCGTAACTTTCACAAATTCAACTAACATTGCCTTTTCTTTTGACGATAAATTGGATATTAATCGGTTATATAACTTAAAGTTTCCTTTAATCTTAGCATCGTGAATCCGTTTATAAAGTTTCTTTGTTGAACTGTTAAAAATGAGTTCATCTAATTTCGTATCATCAACGGCATTCTTTGTGATTGGATCATCATTAAGTGTTTCTTCATCTTCCCCACACTTATGCGTTTTTATTGGTCTAACAGTTTTGGTTGGTGGAGATCTAAACTTTCGGTTAACAAAGGTGATCGATGTATCACCATCCCTAAGTGTCATTCTACCTTCTCTTACATCAATGAATGCCTCGGTGGTTGCTAAAAATGGGCGACCTAGAATTAGAGGAATATCAAGGTTTTCCTCCATATTAATCACTATGAAGTTTGCAACAAAGGTCAAACTTCCCACGTTAACAAGTAAATTATTTGCTATTCCAACCGGGTGTTTAATGGTTTGGTCAAATGATTGAACACCTATTTTGGTTGGTTTTAATTTACCCATGCCTAATCTTTTGTATAAGGAAAGAGGCATAATATTTGCACTTGCTCCTAAATCTGCGAGTCCATTATATACAGCACCATCATCAAGTAAGCAAGAAATGATAAATTCACCCGGGCCTCCTGCTTTAGTAAGTCGAGTTGGTTTGTAAACCTTTTTTGGGTGTTCTTTCCTTGGTTCTTTCACTTCTATTTGAATTTCTTGTTCACATTTTTCTTCGTTTCTTGGAATGGAAGGTTTGTATAAGAATTCTTCTTCATCACTCAAATTTGAATCCTCCTTATATTCTATTTTTGATTTTTCATATGTTGTTGATAACATATTTATGTTTTCATTTTGAAGGTTTTCTTGGGTGGTGAAATTATGATTAACTTCATTGTCAACTTCCATCGGACCATGTATGTAATGTTTAACTCTGTGACCATTAACTTTAAATTCAATCCCATTTAAATTTATTAATTCTATCGTTCCGTATGGGAAAACTCTTTTGACTATGAATGGTCCAGACCATCTTGATTTCAATTTTTCAGGAAATAGCTTGAATTGTGAATTGAAAAGAAGAACTCTGTCTCCTTCTTTAAATTCTTTTGAACTTCTGATTCTTTTATCATGCCATTTCTTCGTTCTTTCTTTATAGATTAACGAATTTTCGTATGCTTCATGTCTTAATTCTTCTAATTCGTTTAGTTGACTTAATCGTAGACGTCCGGCTTCATGTAAATCAAGATTACATGTCTTCAAAGCCCAAAATGCTTTGTGTTCAATTTCTACTGGAAGATGACATGCTTTTCCGTAGACGAGTTTAAAAGGTGTGGTTCCAATTGGAGTTTTGTAGGCTGTTCTAAAAGCCCAGAGTGCATCCTCCAATTTAATGGACCATTCCTTCGGATTTGATCCTACGGTTTTCTCTAGAATACGTTTTAAAGCTCGGTTGGTATTTTCAACTTGTCCACTTGTTTGTGGATGATATGCGGTGGAGATTTTATGAGTTACTCCATATCTTTTAAGAACTTTCTCAAGTTGATTATTACAGAAATGAGTTCCCCGATCACTTATTAAAGCTTTCGGTGTTCCAAACCTTGCAAAAAGACGTTTTAAAAAGTTGACTACAACTTGTGCATCGTTAGTTGGGAGAGCTTGTGCTTCCGCCCATTTAGATACATAATCAATGGCTACGAGAATATAGAGATTATTATGAGATTTTGGAAATGGACCCATAAAGTCAATACCCCAAATGTCAAATACTTCACATACTTGGATGACATTTTGTGGCATTTCATCACTTGACTTATTTTTCCGACCCTTTGACAAGCATCACAGGATTTGCAAAGAAGGTGTGCGTCTTTGTAAATTGTAGGCCAATAGAATCCAGCATCATAAACTTTTCTTGCTGTTAGTTGAGGCCCATAATGCCCTCCTGTTGGTCCTGTGTGACAATGGTTTAAAATTTTACTAGCTTCATCTCCGAATACACATCGGCGTATTATTCCATTGGGACAACTTTTAAACAGATGTGGATCTTCCCAAAAATAGTGTTTTATATCACTAAAGAATTTCTTTCGTTTTTGGTACTATAATCCTTTTTCAAGGAATCCACAAACTAAGTAGTTTGCATAGTCTGCAAACCATGGGATTTCATTATAATCTATCTTCAATAGATATTCATCAGGAAAGTTGTCTTGTATGGCCGATTCATTTAGAACTTCTAATTCGGAATTTTCAAGACGAGAAAGATGATCAGCGGCGAGATTTTCTGCTCCTCTTTTATCTCGGATTTCAATATCGAACTCTTGTAAGAGTAAGTTCCAACGGATTAATCTGGGTTTGGCATCTTGTTTTGAAAATAGGTATCTAAGAGCAGAATGGTCGGTATAGACCACCGTTTTTGCTAGAATGAGATATGAACGAAATTTGTCAAAAACAAAGACAATAGCAAGGAGTTCTTTTTCAGTAGTTATATAGTTCGTTTGTGCTCCATGTAACGTCTTACTAGCATAATATATAGGTTAAAATCGTTTTTCAATCCTTTGTCCTAAAACGGCTCCCATTGCAAAATCACTTGCATCGCACATTAGTTCAAACGGTAGATTCCAATTTGGTGTTATCATGATCGGTGCATTAGTAAGTTTCTCTTTAAGAATATTAAAAGATTTGATACATTCATCTGAAAAGATGAATGGAGCATCCTTTTCTATGAGTTTATTCATAGGAGTGGCAATTTTAGAAAAATCTTTTATGAAACGTCGGTAAAAACCGGCATGCCCTAGAAAACTCCTAACTCCTCTAATATTGGTGGGATGTGGAAGTTTAGCAATTACATCTACTTTAGCTCTATCCACTTCAATTCCTTCTTTTGAAATTTTATGACCAAGAACGATGCCTTCTTTAACCATAAAATGGCATTTCTCCCAATTAAGAATTAGATTTAATTGTTCGCATCTAATAAGCATTCATTCAAGATTAGCTAGACATGTTTTAAATGTATCACCGAAGACTGAAAAGTCATCCATGAAAACTTCCATGCATTCTTCTATCATGTCATGAAAAATCGCCATCATACACCTTTGAAAGGTTGCAGGGGCGTTGCAAAGTCCAAATGGCATGCGTTTGTAAGCAAAAGTACCATAAGGGCACGTGAACGTGGTTTTCTCTTGGTCCTCGGGTGCTATTGGAATTTGAAAATATCCGGAAAATCCATCTAGAAAACAATAGTAACTATTTCCGGCTAATCTTTCCAACATTTGATCAATGAAAGGTAAGGGAAAGTGATCTTTTCTGGTGGCGTCATTTAATTTTCTATAATCAATACACACACGCCATCCTGTTACAGTCCTAGTAGGAATAAGCTCATTTTTTTCATTTGTAATGACAGTCATGCCACCCTTCTTAGGCACGCATTGAACTGGGCTTACCCATGGACTATCAGAAATTGGATATATCAAACCTGCATCTAGTAGTTTAATAATCTCTTTCTTAACCACATCTTGCATATTAGGATTTAGTCTTCGTTGGCGTTGCACATACGTTTTATGACCTTCTTCCATAAGGATTTTATGTGTGCAATACGAAGGACTTATTCCTTTAATATCATGAATCTTCCATGCAATGGCTGGTTTATGAGCTTTCAACACAGAAATGAGTTGTGATTTCTCATTTTTAGTAAGAGAAGACGATATTATTACAGGTAATTCAGATTCACCATGTAAATAAGCGTATTCCAAATGGTTTGGAAGTGGCTTTAACTCTAATTTCGGAGGTTCTTCTATCGATGATTTATATCGATATCTGTCTTCTTCTTTTAGCATTTGAATTTCTTCTGTTGTTGGTTCATATCCATTAGCTATAAGTGTAGCTAATATTTCAGCTTCATTAATTGGTTCATTACCTTCTCCTAAAGAACATTCTCTTGTTCCTTGTAATTCTAGAAATTCTTCTAATAATTCTGCATGTGCATCTATAGTTTGAATATAATAACATGTATCATCTGCAGATTGTGGTTGTTGCATTGCTCTATCAACTGAAAAGGTAACACTCTCATCCTTTATACTTAGGGTCAATTTCTTACCGAACACGTCTATCATTGCTTTAGCCGTGTTTAAGAATGGTCTTCCTAATATGAGAGGAACTTGAGAATCTTCTTCCATGTCCAGAACAACAAAATCTACTGGAAATACTAAAGTACCAACTTTAACTAGCATATTCTCCATTATCCCTCTAGGATATTTTATTGATCTATCGGCTAGTTGTATGCTTATTCTTGTTGGTTTCAATTCTCCAAGGTCTAGTTTAGCGTATAGTGAATACGGCATTAAATTTATACTAGCACCTAAGTCTGCCAATGCTTCTATTGAACTAAGACTACCCAGAAAACATGGAATTGTGAAACTTCCTGGATCAGATAATTTTTCTGGTATCTAATTCAACAGCACTGCTGAACAATTAGCATTCATGGTAACAGCCGAGAGTTCTTCCATTTTCTTTCTATTTGAGATTAGATCTTTCAAGAATTTAGCATATCTAGGCATTCCTGAAATCACATCAATGAAAGGAAGATTTACATTTATCTGTTTAAACATATCCAAGAATTTGGATTGCTCGGCTTCAAGTTTCTCTTTTTTCATTTTACTCGGGTAAGGAAGTGGTGGTTGGTATGGTTTAACATAAGGTTTAGCCTTAGCCGTGTTATCTTCATGAACCTTTTCAACTACCGGTTCTTTTTCCTTATCTTGATCAGGTTGTGGTTCTTGTGGAGTAGGAATAGCTTCATCAGAAGTTACAGGTATTTCAGGTGGTTTAAGTGTTGTACCACTTCTTGTGGTAATGGCTTTAGCTGTTTCATTCTGGGGGTTTGCATTTGTATCACTAGGTAGACTTCCCGGTTTTCTTTCACCTATTAACCTTGCTAGGTTACTTACTTCTTGTTCCAAGTTTTGAATAGAAGCTTGTTGATTTCTAAATGCTTGAGCATTTTGTTCATTAGTTTGTTTTTGAGATGTGAAAAACTGCGTTTGAGTTTCAACTAGCTTCGTCATCATATCTTCTAAATTCGGCTTTTTATCATCGGTTTGTGGTGGTTTGTTTTGAAAATTAGGTCTTTGCTGGTTGTAAGTATTGTTAGATACTTGTTGATTGCTAGGACCTTGTTGGTTGTTGTATGGAATATTTCTATTATAATTCTGGTTTTGATTGTAGATTGGTCTTGGTGGTTGATAATTATTTTGATAATTATTTCCAGGCCTTTGGTTTAGATATGAAACATTCTCTATTTGTTCCATTGTTAATTCAATACTGAGACAATCTTTTGTCAAATGTGGTCCTCCACACTGCTCACAACTAATTCATATTGAGTGAATATCCTTAGTCATCTTTTCCATTCGTCTCTCGACAGCATCTATCTTTGTGGAAATGGAATCTAAGTCATGGCTAGAATCGGCTCTAGCTGCTTTAGATGATCTAACGATATCTTTTTCTTGGTGCCACTCATGTGAGTGGGAAGCAGTGTTATCAATAATTTTGTAAGCATCAGTTTCTGTTTTCTTCATAATAGAACCACCAGCTGCTATATCTATGTCTTTCCTTGTAGTGATGTCGCATCCTTGGTAGAATATTTGTACTATTTGACAGGTATCTAAACCATGTTGCGGACATCCTCTCAACAACTTTCCAAATCTAGTCCACGCCTCATATAGAGTTTCATTCGGTTTCTGTGTGAACGTAACAATTTCTCCTTGAAGTCTTACGGCTTTAGATGCAGGAAAGAATTGTTTAAGAAATTTTTCAACTAAAACGTCCCATGTATCAATCGCCCCTTCAGGTAACGATTCCAACCAATCTTTGGCTTCTCCCCTTTAAAGTCCAGTGAAATAACATGAGATATATCTGTTCATCCTCAACTTCTCTTATTTTAAATAGTGTGCAGATCCTATTAAAGGTACGAAGATGTTCATTTGGATCTTCCTTTGGCGCACCACTAAATTGGATTTGATTAGTCACCATGTGTAGAATTTGTCCTTTGATTTCATAATCTGGCGCATTAATGTCAGGATGAGTAATTGCGTGACCTTGGCCTGTACGTTTAGCTCTCATTCGGTCTTCCATACTTAAAGGTTCCAGATTCTCCATAATTGAATTTGTTGAATCGAAATCACTAGAGGATTCTGATTTAATGGTTCGTTCCTCAACAATCTCTGTTTGAATGATTGGTGGTTCCGGAGGAAAATTTAATGGTTCAGGATCTATGAATCGTCCCTGAATATTCTCCGGATTCTCAATTGTGAGGTCGGGTTCAAAAAATGGATTATCGGAAATTTGAACTGGAGTACTTGGTCGACTGGATGACGATTCTAAAGAAAAATCAACGGCGGTAATATTTGCTAAATGTCTTGATCTAGTTACAGGTGGTGAACGTACAAAAGGTGGTGAACGTCTTGCTCGGTGCATTCACTGAATATCCTATTAGTTTTTAAAAAGGAAAGAAAAATTATATAAGTTATCCAATCAATAGACTTTTCTGATTTTGCCCACGTTTCGAATAGCCAAAAGATGCAGCAGAGGGGCAGGATTCGTTTGGTCTCAATATAATTGAGGACTGTTTGGCTCCAATAACCCGGTCCACGTACAAATCCAACTATTACTACGAACCAGAAAATTTTGATGTCTATCAATTTAACCACTTAAAATAAATTTTCGTAATTTTAAGAAATTTAGATAAGAAGTAGAATAAAAATCTATGTCCTAAAAACTAGAATAGCGAGAAACAAGAAAGAAAAAGAGTGCGTCGGAAAAAATCGAAAATTAAAAATAAGAAAGAAAAAGAGTGACTTATAGAACTTAAAAACACTCGACTAACCCAACCTTATTACTATCCCTAACTTAAAATTATAATCGCAAATTGAGATTACTAATTGGAATGATAATTGATACATAGGTAAAAGGTGTCTAAAAATATTAAAGCTTACAAGAAAAACTATATCCCAAATGGCAATATCTTAAAAAGTAACTAAAACTTAAAAAGGCGTTGCAAAATTCTAAAGTACCTAAATCTTAGTCTAAAGAAAAGGCACTTAAAGGATTTTACGGCAAAGCCTAAAAATCTAGAAGTAAAAAAAAATAACTATGGCAAAAACTATATCTTAAAACTAAATACGAGCGAAAAATACAAATATTACGCTAAAATAATTAAAAAGGGACAAAATATAAAAATATACAAAAAGTTGTAAAAAGTATAAATTTTTTTTTTTATATTATTTATTTTATAAAACTATTACTTTTATATATATAAATAAAACTAATTAAAAATAATTATTACAAATTAATTAAATCTTAAACTAAATAATAAATTAATTAACCCTAAATACTAATTAATTAATAATAATAATTAAAACTCCGTAATAAATGCCAAATTAGGGTTGCTGTGTGCCCGTGTCAGACGGCTCCGCGAGTCGCGGTATTTTCTTCTTCAAACTCCGCGAGTCGCGGGATATGAAAATTCAGATGACAGGCTGGTTTCGACAGGTTTCGTTTTTCTTTTTTTTTTTTATATTTTCTGTTTAAATATTTAAATAAAATATTTATAAAAACTAAATAAAAACTTATGTTTTAAAAACTAAAATAAAAATAGAAATACTTTATAAAAAATCTTAAAACTAGATTTATATATTTATTTATTTTTTTTTCGGTTTTTAATTTTATGTTCTAAATAAACACAAAATATTTAAATAAAACTTATATTTTTATAAAATAAAAATAAAGAAACTTTATAAAACTTAAATATTTAATAAACTCTTAAAAATATTTATATTTTTGTTTTTCTTTTCTATGTTTTCGAATATTCAAAACGTATTTTTACAAAAACGTATTTTTATAAAAGTAAACTAAAAATAAAAATCTTTTTTTTATAATTATTAGCGTTGCGCTTCCGGCTTTTAAGTTTGATTGTCCCCGGCAGCGGCGCCAAAAATACTTGATGTTAAAGCTAAGGGGTATAAAATACTATTAAATTTTAGCAGGAAATACTATTAAATACGATACAATTTTACACAAGATATTTATTTATTTATTGAATGGATATACTTAAACTTTGCTACAATACTTATAGGCAGTGTACCTAATCGTACAGTAGTGTAGTTTTTAGTAAGTCCGGTTCGGTCCACAGGGAATCTTTTAAACAAAGCTTAACGCTATATTAGTTTTATTTTATAAAAATACAAATATATATATATAAGTAATATTATTATTATAAAGGGGGTTTTTTTTACCGTTTAATGACCGGTTTGTCGATTTTAAAACTTTAGTCGCAGTTAAAATCAAATGTAAAATATTAAATAAATAAAAGACTTAATTTAAAGCATAAAGTAAATAACGATAATGAAATTGCGAATAATAAAAGTGCGATAAAATAAACTTGCGATAATTAAAAAGTGTAATTAAATACAATAACAATAAAAGTGCGATAATTAGAAGTGCAATTAAATATAAAATAAAGGAAATTAAATATGAAATAAAAGAATTATGCTTATTTAAACTTCCGTAATCATGATGTTTGACGTGTTGATTTTAGTTTTATGCCCATGGGTTAATTGTTCTTTATCCTGGATTATTTAATATGTCCATACGGATTTGTCCATAATAGTCCATCAGTCATAAATATAAAGAGCGAAAGCCTTCGTCAAATTATTCTTATTCCCGAAGTCAAATATTCCAACTAATTGGGGATCCGAATTGTAACAAGGTTTTAATACTTTGTTTAATAAATACACCAGGTTATCGACTGCGTGTAAACCAAGGTTTTACTACTTTGTTAACAATTACACCAATTACCCTTGAATGTAATTCACCCCTGTTTCAACAAGTCTATTAACTATTAATCCAGTTCCGTGTCCGGTAAAATGAATAATTATTGGTATTTATAGATATCACGCCCACCGTACCCAGTCAAGCGTATGTGGTTTTATATAAATACGTCGAATTATAAGTTTGTATATTAAATTAACAAGGTATTGTTTAGTTAATATAAAACCCATTAATAGCCCATAGTCTAATTTCCACAAGTGTCATTTTTTTTTATCCAAACCCCAATTATGGTACAAAGCCCAATTACCCAATTTTAGTAATTAGCCCAACATCACGATTACTTCGGTATTAAATAAGCATAATAATAACTTAGCTACGAGACATTAAATTAAAAAGGTTGAACATAACTTACAATGATTAAAAATAGCGTAGCGTTACACGGACAGAATTTTGACTTACACCCTTACAACATTCGCTAACATACCCTTATTCTTAGGATTAAAATTAAAATTAAAATTAAAATATAAATATAAATATTACGTATATAGATAGAGAGATTGATATATTGATATATTTTACGATCAGAATGCGCGAGCTTTATAGGCAGTTTCAAAATTTGGGGCTCCGCGACTCGCGGCCCTTTTCTTCTTCAAACTCCGCAAGTCGCGGAGATCGTATTTCCAGCTCACACATCTTTATCTTTTAATCTGCCGACGGAATTTAATATATAAATATAATATAAATATATAATTTATATAATTAATTGATTATATATTATATTATATTTATATACATAATTAATTTATAACTTTCGGTCCGTTGCGTCGAGCGTTGAGAGTTGACTCTGGTCCCGGTTCCGGATTTTCGAACGTCCTTGCGTGCAATTTAATATCTTGTACTTTGCGTTTTGAATCTTGTACTATTGTAATTTTGAGACGTTTCTTATCAATAATTGGAACCTCTTTGATTGTATTTTGTACTTTTGAGCTTTTTGGTCGTTTGCGTCTTCAATTCGTCGAATCTGTCTTTTGTCTTCACCTTTTAATATTTAAACGAATATCACTTGTAAATAGTACAATTGCAACTAAAAGTTTGTCTTTCTTGGGGAATAATGCTATGAAATATATGTTCGTTTTTAGCATTATCAGCTATCATTCGTTGAAGAGCTTGTTCGGGAGTTTCATTACGAGTACCGCGGCGAGGAGGCATTGTTCCTTCAAGACACAAGAATATCGTTGATTAGTATTCTCAATAATACAAATCATGATACGGAATAAGGATAAAGAGAAAAATTTTCCTTGACTCGCCTTAAATTCTTTATGTCATAATGTCGGAACGTCCATATGAGTCACCGTAATATAATCCCGGTAATTAAATTACCCTAATTCATATGTGCATTCGACATTATTTCATATAGTCAAGGTGGCGTGTCAATCAAATTAAACAACGCGAGATTAAGATGGAATAAGAGTTAGATATGAATAGAAAAGTTCGAGTATAAATGCACAAGTAGTCAAGTAATTCCTACTTCAAGTCTATATGCCGGTTGTAGTCTAGTCTCACTAATGTACACTATGACTCGGGGTTGACACCAATGAACTCTAAATCCCTACAACCAACGCTCTGATTCCATCTGTAGCGACCCGACAAAATCGTCATTGACGGCGCCGTCTACTTAGGTCCCGTTACGTAGTCATAAGTCTTTAAAATGACGTTTGACCAAAAATATGTTGCATTCATTTTAAAAGTAAGGATGTTTCAACGTTTACAAAGTAGTTCGACAACTAGTTACATTACAACGTTTAAAGTATAATTGAAACATATGTGACACAATTTGAAGTAAGTCAAAAGGCGCTCCATGTATGTATGTATACTGACATCCAGGCAAGTATCAAAAAGTATAGTACGGAAGCATGTATCACCTAGTGTTCATGGACCTGAGAAAAACATAGAAAATATGTCAACGAAAAACGTTGGTGAAATCATAGGTGTATTTGCAAAGTATGTTTTTGAACCACAAGATTTAGTATAAAGTGAATATCAAGCGTATACATGCCAAAAGATGTTATTTGTATCACGAGCACCCAATTACCAAAGCGTAACTGAATCTTACCTCTGCATAATAGTGTTAGAACTTACACTATATATACCAAAAATACGTTTCATCCATCTCGATGAGGGTTCGTCAAACCCGTATGGCCACACAACATAAGTCCATGCTTACACACTACAAGTGTAACTGATGATAATTGGACTTGAGGATTTTTGTTCTAACTCGTATGTATCTTTGCTTTCGTATTTGTGTTCAAAGTATAAAAGTATAAATCGTTTATGTTTTCTCATCCCACGTATAAGTATAAAAGAGTAAAAGTGGGACTATGATCTCACCTTGAGTGCACGAAAGTATATGTACTTCACAAGTAAATGTGTGCAAGAAAGAATGCTAGTCTTGACCTAAACAAATAGGTTGTATCAATATCGGTAAACACGGTCGGTCAAAGTGTTCAATTAGTCATATGGCTTGTTACTACTCGATTAATATAACATGTGAATCAAATTGTCAACTTTCATGCAAGATTCAAGTAATAAAGCATGTTAGCACGATTGCATAAGTATTCGGTTAAGTTTGAATAAAAGTCAACTTTGGTCAAGTCAAAGTCAACAAAAAAGTCAACACATTCGGGTCGGGTCTCGAACAATTTTTCTGAGGTTTTTAATCATATATGAGCATGTTAGAATAAGTTACATATTAATCGGAGGTGCGGTTAAGCGGGAAAGATTTTGTGAAAATAAAACAAAACAAACTTTTGGGCCTGGAAAGTGCGCGGTGCGCGCAGGAGTGCGCGGCGCGCACTACAACGTGGAACCAGGTCAGGTACCAGTCCAGGGGGTCAAGCATTTTCACCTCTACATGTGCTCGGCGCGCTCAAAGTTGCGCGGCGCGCTTTACTGGAAAAATGCTGTTTGCTGAAATTTATCAAGTCTCGAACCAAAACTCATTTTAACACAACTAGTGAACCGTAGACACTTAAAATGCATATCATACATCGTTGGTAATTATGCTTCCAAGTTCATAAATGCACTTTGATGATTCGGGAATTAAATGCACACATATGATACGCCATTTCGTAGGTAATTATGCATACAATACAACTAAACACTTACAAACCACATTTCAAAGAATTTGGTGCATCAAAAGTTCATTTTACTTCTATCAAACCCTAACTCAAAAATCATAAATTTAGCAATTAAGTTTATGGAGTCTTTCTAGGTCAACCTACACATCAAATTGAAGCTAGTGATGCTGGTAACGCATTTAATACATGCACTTTTAACATCTAACACCATTTAAGCAACCAAATCTCAAGATCCAACACACCAATTTTCAAGTTCATGCTAGTTACTCAAAATAACAAGATCGAGCATATAAATCACAAAATCATGTTAGACTTGAGCCATAGGCACCAATTAACATACTTTTAAGTTAAAAACATCAAGAACAAAGAATCTAGTGTTTTTAGAAAGTTACCCAAATGAGATGAAGTTGGTATGGATTCTAAGGGGAAGTTGCAAGGATTTCAAATATGTAATTTGTTTTGATAAACACTTGCTAGATCGAATTTAGATGATGAATTTGTGTATTGGGTGTTTGAGAAAAAAAAAGTTGAAGTATTAGATTTGGAGGAGGTGAATGAATGGATGAGGAAGAAGTTGACCATTTGACCTAGTCACCTTTTTGCCCAAATGACAACATTAGTCCCTCGACTTTGAAAATGGTTGCGAAAATTACCTAAGCGAAATATTTTAAAACGCGTATTAATGGAAGATGTTATAATTATATAACGGACTTTAAAATAGTATAACAGAAGGTAAACGGAAAAAAGCGGGATGTTACAAATTACAGGGTGTTCCAGCGGAAAGGCAAGTTGAATTTTGCATTGAGTTGGTTCCGGGGGCTACACCCATTGCTAAAACCCCTTATCGTTTAGCACAAACGGAAATGCAACAGTTATTAAATCAAACCCAAGAGTTGCTTGAAAAGGGTTTTATCCGACCGAGTGCTTCGCCATGGGGCGATCAGGTCTTATTCGTAAAGAAGAAAGATGGTAGTATGCGGATGTGCGTTGATTATCAGGAGTTGAATAAAGTGACGATCAAAAATTGTTATCCATTGCCTCGGATTGACGATTTGTTTGATCAAATCCAAGGCGCGGCGTATTTTTCTAAAATTGACTTACGGTCCGGCTATCACCAAATGCGGGTCCGTAAGGAAGATATCGAGAAAACGGCTTTTCGAACACGTTACGGGCATTTTGAGTTTGTAGTTATGCCTTTTGGTCTTACGAATGCACCGGCGGCATTCATGGATCTTATTAACCGAGTGTGCCAACCTATGTTGGACAAGTCGGTAATTGTGTTCATTGACAACATACTTGTCTATTCGAAGAGTATGAAGGAACATGAACATCATTTGCGTGGGGTGTTGAAGACATTGCGGAAGGAGAAGTTGTATGCTAAATTCTCCAAATGTGAATTTTGGCTAAGGGAAGTTCAATTCCTTGGCATTATTGTGAACAAAGATGGTATTCAAGTAGATCCGGGGAAGATAGAGACGGTAAAGAGTTGGGGACAACCGACTACACCTACGAAAATTCAAAGTTTTCTCGGATTGTCCGGTTATTATCGTCAATTTATCCAAGACTTTTCTAAGATCGCTTCTCCATTGACGAAGTTGACGAGGAAGAACGCGAGATTTAATTGGGAAAACGAGCAAGAAATTGCTTTTCAATTGTTAAAGGAGAAGTTGTGTCAAGCTCCGGTGTTAGTGTTGCCGGAAGGTGTAGAAGACATGACGGTTTATTGTGATGCTTCTTTAAATGGGATCGGGTGTGTTCTAATGCAAAGAGGTAAAGTCATTGCTTACGTCTCTCGACAATTAAAGGAACACGAAAAGAGATATCCGACTCATGATCTTGAATAGGCGGCGGTGGTTCATGCGTTGAAAATTTGCCGCCACTACTTGTATGGTGTTAAGTGCAAGATTTATTCGGATCATAAGAGTTTGAAACATCTTTTTGATCAATGAGATTTGAATTATCGTCAACGTAGATGGATGGATGTGGTAAAGTACTATGATTGTGAGATACTCTACCATCCGGGTAAGGCGAATGTGGTCGCGGATGCGTTGAGTCAAAAGAGTCAACATTCAGCGATACAAGTAGGATCGTTACGCATGATTATTACTAACGATTTCCTTGTAAAGCTTGGTGAGATTCAAATTGAAGCTTTTGTTAACAATAAGTATGAAGAATGAATTGTGGGGCAAACAGAGTCTATTACCTTAGGCCCGCATGGTTTGTTGTCCTTTCAAGGAACAGTGTGGGTGCCTAAGATGGGGGATTATCGACGAGTACTACTTGATGAAGCACATAAGTTGAGGTATTCCATTCATCTGGGCACGACAAAAATGTATCTTGATTTGAAGAAAGAGTATTGCTGGCCGGGCATTAAACGTGATGTTGTTAAGTATGTTGAGCAATGCGTCACGTGTTTGCAAGTTAAGGCCGAGCACCAAAAGCCGTATGGTAAGTTGCAACCATTGGAAGTCCCGAAATGAAAATGGGAGCACATTACCATGGATTTCATTACAAAGTTACCAAAGACGGCGAGAACCCAATTTGATACGATTTGGGTGATAGTTGATCGATTGACGAAAAGTGCTTTGTTTCTTCCCATTCAGGAAACGATATCGTCGGGGGCTTTGTCAAAGTTGTTTATCAAGGAGGTGATATCGAGACATGGGATTCCTATATCTATTATTTCGGATCGAGACACTCATTTTACGTCTCAATTTTGGAATAAGTTTCATGAAGATATGGGTGCACAATTGAGATTGAGCACGGCGTACCATCCTCAAACGGACGGTTAAACCGAACGTATGAATTAAACTTTGGAGGATATGTTATGGGCGTGTATTATTTATTTTGGTGGTAGTTGGGATGAGCACTTGCCTTTGGTGGAATTCTCGTACAATAATAGTTATCATACTAGTATCGGGATTCCACCTTATGAGATGCTTTATGGAAGAAGGTGTCGAACTCCAATTTGTTGGGGTGAAGTGGGACAAAGGGAAATCGGGAGTACCGATTTGGTTTTAAAGACAAATAGTAAGATTGAGATGATTCGGACTCATTTGAAAGCGGATCAAGATAGACAAAAGTAGTATGCCGATAAACGTAGGTGACCGATTGAGTTCCAAGAAGGTGACATGGTGATGCTTAAGGTTTCGCCATGGAAGGGTATTATTCGGTTTCAAAAACGGGGAAAGTTAGCTCCACGATTTATTGTTCCTTTTAAAATTTTAGCTCGTGTTGGTGAAGTTGCTTACCATTTGGAATTACCCGAAGAGCTTGCGGGGATCCATAATACATTTCATGTTTCCCATCTCCGTAAGTGTATTGCGGATGATACATCATGGGTACCATTAGACGAGATTGAACTAAACAACAAGTTAGAGTATGTTGAAGAGCCGATTGCAATACTCGATGAAAAGGTGAAAATGTTGAGAAAAAAGAGGTGAGAACTTTCAAAGTTCAATGGCATCGTAGTAAGGGTTCCGAGTTTACGTGGGAATCCGAAGAGTTTGTTTTGGTTTATCTTCCTACTTGTCATGCGGCTTGGATTGCGAGGATGCAATCCGTTTCAAGTGGGGGAGAGTTGTAAGATCCAGTTTCCAGCTAAGTGGGACGCCATCCAGAATATAGGACGCCGTCCAATTGTGAAGGACTGGACGCCGTCCAGGATGCTGGACGCCGTCCAGGATGCTGGCAGACCAGCTGTTTTGCTTTTAGATATTTAAAAGGGGGTAGTTTGGTCTTTTCGCTTGTTGGACGAATTTAAGACAACAAGATCAGTTTTAGGAGCCTCATTCACTCCACTTTCAACCACCTCATCCTTCCACTTTAAATTCTAGAGAGAGAGAAGAGTTCTAGAGTGAGAGAGCTCAAATCAAGGAGGAAGAAGGTTGATTCGGGTCAAAGTGCGTGTTTTAAAGTTGCTCATCTAGCCCTTAGCTACGTTTTGGTTGTTGTGGTATGTTCTAACTTTGATTTCCTTACTTTGATTTATATAAGGGTTAGGGTTTTGGGTAAATGGTGAACATAAAACCCATATTTGGTGATCTTGGGTGTTCTTGGGTAAGATTGAGTCATGATGACTCAATAGTAACTAACCTAGGGTTTCAAAGTGTTAATTGGTGGTTAAGAGTCTTAATTGGTTAGTTAATTTCTAGCACATCTAGAGATTTAGTAGATGGGTGCTATTTGGGTTAGTGGATGACCCGAAATGGGTGTGTTGACTCTAAAACGGTCAAATGGTTAATGATTGACCTAGTTGGGAAAGATGGGTATGAAATACCCCAATGTTTCATTAGTTAGTGTTGTTGGACCTTAATCACTAGCTTTTAGTGATTATTGATGGTCTTGGCCTTAAATGGACGATTTTGGCATAAATGGGTCATTTAATGCATTTAAGTCATTAAATGTACAAGAGTGTATTGTTGGTGTTTAGTCCAACTAGTTTGTGTGTTGATTGAGTACTTAATGTATTAGGTACTTTTCTTTGAAGCTTGCGAAAGTATAAAACCGTCACCGAAGCGTTAAGGTGAGTGGAATAATTATATATGTATGCATATGATTTTAATTGCTTGTGGGGTATGGATTTAAAGTTCGATGTTGACGATGCCATACCACTATTGTTTGTTGGATGAGGGTTTAAAGTTTGATGTTGACGATACCTCATGTATGGAGTTAAAGTTAGATGTTGACGATGCCATACCACTATTGGAGTGATTTGATGAGGGTTTAAAGTTCGATGTTGACGATACCTCAGGTATGGAGTTAAAGTTATATATGTATATGTATAATTATTGCATTCACAAAGCGTTTTGCTTACCCTCTCGTTGTTTATCTTTTTAGGCTCCGGCGTGGACAAGGGTAAGGGCGTTCGTTTGGATTAGTGGTCTCCCGCTTTGTTTCGGATAGGGGATGCCTTTGGGAAGTTTGACTTTTGATGTTTGAACGCGATTGTAGGTAGTTTAACCCCAAACACCATGCTCTAGGTGTCGTTTGGAAATTAAACTCTTATGGTCGAAACTTGTATTTTTGAACGGAATTTGTAAAACGGCCGATGTGGGTCCGATGTTGTAAAACTTGGTTTTTGTTGTGAAAACTTCTTAGTTATAATTATGTTAACATGTTGTGGAAGTTGTTTTAATGACCCGTCCTAATCCATCTGGACGAATACATTACATTTGGTTACATCGCGAGGTATTTGACCTCTATATGATACATTTTACAAACATTGCATTCGTTTTTAAAAGACAAACTTTCATTACATCGAAAGTTTACGGCATGCATACCATTTCATAATATATCCAACTATAATTGACTTAATAATAATCTTGATGAACTTAACGACTCGAATACAACGTCTTTTGAAATATGTCATAAATGACTCCAAGTAATATCTCTAAAGTGAGCAAATGCACAGCGGAAGATTTCTTTAATACCTGAGAATAAACATACTTTAAAGTGTCAACCAAAAGATTGGTGAGTTCATTAGTTTATCATAATCAATCATTTCCAATAATATAATAGACCACAAGATACTCATAATTAGAAAACAATCTGTGCAGGTCTATTCCTACTGTAAAATTATTCATATGAAGAACACCGGAACCTTTCAAACAACTCACCAACGGTAGCTAATGCGTAGTGCAATGACAAAATCATCTCACCGTGGTAGTTAATACAATATAATTCTTACAACGGTGGCTAATGCGTACACAATGCAAAATCATCCCTCCGAGGGTAGCTGAAACGGGGGCTAATGCATACGCAATGCAAAATCATCCCTCCGTTACCAACTAAAAAGTCGACTATAATACAATACAATACAATACATCAGGGGCTAGTGCGTACGTGCAATGCAAAATAATCCCGCCGATGGTAGTTAAAACGGGAGCTAATGCGTAAGCAATGCAAAATCATCTCTATCCGTTAACTACTAAATCGAACCTCTGAATCCAAATAATTCTATCATAGAATGTAGTTTTGAATATTTGTGTCTATTTTGTCTATCATTTATAAAAACAGTTCATGTATTCTCAGTTCAAAAATATATCTCAAAAACATTTAGGAAATAGTTATAAAAACAGCGCATGTATTCTCAGTCTCAAAAATGTAAAGAGTAAAGGGAATCAAATGAACTCACTATACTGTATTTTGTAGTAAAAATACATATGACGATACTGAACAACTGAACAATGCAGGGTTGGCCTTGGATTCACGAACCTATATCATTCATATATATATTAAAACATATATTCGTAATCGAACCAAATTAATATATTATTATTAATGATGTAATTTCTATATTTAATGTATTATAGGTTTTATTATTTATTTACATATTTTCATTTCATATATATAAATATTTATATAGTTAAGTTATGCGTATTAAATATACTTATATACCACTATCATTTATTTGATTAATACTAAAATAAGAAATAATTAGATTTAATAATGATGTTGAAAATATAAATTTTGGATAATAACATTTGTCACTTTATTTGTAATGATAATGATAATGATAATTATAATATTAAAGTAATAATAATAAAATAAAATGTAAATTTTAATAAAAAGATAATCTTAATAATCATGATAAAAATAATACTTTTAATAATAATGATGATAAAATAATGTTTATATAAAATCGTGTCGATGATAACTATACCGACTATAAAAATAACCATTTTACTACAACTAATAATAAGTTTAATAATAACTATACTAATAATCGTTTTAATAATAATGATGATAATATTAATTATAATACTTATGTCATTAATAATAATGATAGTAATAATAACAATACATATATTAATAATAGTAACAATGATAATAATTATAATACTAGTAAATATAACACTGATAATAATAATATTAGTAATAATAGTACTAATAAATTTTAATTGGTATTACTTACAATAGATGATATTCATATTACTTAATTACTTAATAATAATAATAATAATACCAATAATAACACTAATACTTAAAAATGATACTAATAATAATAACAATAACAATAATATTAATCACGGTAACAATAATAATAATAATAATCATAATAATAATTAATAATTAATAATTAATAATAATAATAATAATAATAATAATAATAATAATAATAATAATAATAATAATAGTAGTAGTAGTAATAATAAAATTAGAAAACTACCTCAATTGAACTGGGTTCAAAAAAAAAATGACAGCCCCTGGACTCGAACCCGTGACCACACACTAACCCGAACCAACAACCAACCACTCGACCACTTCTATTTTTCTGAATTATTATGACTTTATATTTTTATAACCCGTATTTTGTGTTCTTCTTCTTCACAATAAACAATCAATCAAAATCCAAACAATTTAACAGCAAGTAATAATTTTTTTTTGTTCTTAAACTTTCTAACTGAAACATGATAATGAATTCAGTCATTCAATTATTATTGGAAACGCAAAAAAGGAAAATTATATAAATGCTTCCTACTGCTGTCGTAGTTAAGGAAAAAATTTGATTAAGGTTTTGAGGACATTTTAGCAAAAGATTTCAACACAAGATACATTTCAAATCACCCCTAAAAACTTCCTCAAACATCAATTGAACCTGAAACATCTCAGTTAACTCGAATTTCATGATAAACAGATTGGTTGACTTTTTGATAATTAACTTTGACCTCCAAATTGAAACTCGATATGAAAAATTGGGCCTTGATACTTTACAGATAGTTTGGATTAATAAATCCTATCAAAATGGCATTTTTAGTTTTTGAAGTTTCGTACGAAATCGTCTTTTTGGAAATTAACTTCAAGAACAGAGGTCGAGCATATATATTTATAAATTTTCTGTTTTGATTCAATACCAGTTGTAATGTATGAGTATTATAATGTGAAAATTACTGTTTTTTATGGTGATTGAATGTGATATGTAACAAATTCGACCAAACAAAAATCACTTACAATGATTCGTACCAATCTATGTTTTCTTTTTCTTTTTTTTATACGAAATAAATATATACAGATAATGATAGATTATAATATTATTACGCGTAATTAATCATATCTGTTTGTAGTTCCTGCATTATAAATCTGTATTTATTTATGTACATATATTTGTATTTATAATATCTACATTTATATCATATTTAATCTTATAATAATATTACTCTAACTATTATAAAATAAAATAAAAAATTTATGATCATATAGTAGGAATAATAATAATATTATTATTAATGATAATAACAATAATAATAATAACTTTAAGATTTATAACAGTAATATTATTAATATTAATACTAGGACTAATTATAATAATATTAATATGATAATAATAATAATATTAATAATAATAATAATATAATAATTTGTACATGTCAAATTTCATATTTATATCATGTTATTATTGTTATTTATTTTAGTAATTATAGTGAAAGTAATAATTTTATTATAACAACTATGTATATATTATTACTTATGTAATTTTTAATCATATATTATATTATATAGCAACTTTTATTGAATATATATTATTTATACATTTTATATATATATACAATATATTAATAATTATTACTATAAATCATATATAGATTCATTATAATATCATATATGTATATTTTAATTGTAACTTTAATTATTATTACATTACATTTTTAATTCCAATTGATTAAGTTGTATTTTATTATTTCAACTTATTATATATACATTTATATTTATATTTATATAAATATACATATTTATTTACAAACAATAGTTCGTGAATCATCGGGCACAGTCTGAGGTTAAATGACTTCATGAATCAGTTAAAAGTTTTGAGTCTTGGATTAACAGACTTTGCTTATCATGTCGAAATCATATTAAAATTAAAGTTTAAATTTGATCGAAAATTTCCGGGTCGTCACAGTACCTACCCATTAAAGAAATTTCGTCCCGAAATTTGAGTGGGATCATCATGGCTGACAATAAGTATGCTTTCATGACTCATATGAGCTGATAAATAGAGTTTTATTACCATTGAGTAAAAAGGATAAAATAATTCGATTATTCGAAGAGTACGAGTGAAGCTATCACAAAAGAGTGAAATGATAAAGACAAGTTTCATCATAACTTTTGACTAGTCATGGTTGAATTTAGAAAATAAGGTGCGTCTTGACTTTTGATGTCGCCTTGGTTGAATTCCAGAATTCAAGGGATTTAAAGAAAACCTTCGAAATCTAAAAGATTTGGTTCTTCGGCGAGTAAGGAAATTAAGATCTCTATAATTAAATACGGTGATCTGTCTAGATCACTCTGTCTGACATTTCCATTATAAATTAAACTTTTTCCGTTCCATTATTTTCACCATTCCTATACTTTCTTTCTTAGTTCATACATCCCAAAAGATTGTGAAATGCTTAATCCCGTTCTAATCCTTGTTCTTATTCTGACTATCGTAATGATCGTTCTTCTTTTCCAACTTCTACCGGAAGAATCTGTTTATTTCTACTATACTTTAGGGATTATTGTATTTATAATCCTCCTGTGTTTTTATATTGCTATACGCACTGATATCCACGGTTTGTAATTTCGGTGTTGTTGTTGGGCTTAATATTTTTCCCTATATATCGGAGCTTTATGCTCTTGTTTTCTATTCCCGACTTTAAACCAAGCGAATAATGGTTCAGAATTTGTAGGTATGGAATTTCGAATGAACATGGCTAATGTTATGAGAGAGAAATTGTAAGAGCATGATCTTGATTGGTTAAGTTAACAGAATTCAAGAGAAAAGATAGACCTATCAAGAAAATATGTTCTTGATATGTTTAGAGATTAGGTAGAATGTAAGAGTCATGTAACATGGCACATGATGATGTTATGATATGTGAATCATCACGTTCCATTAGAAACTCAGCATGGCTTACTGTAATATAATCACGTTGATCAAGTGTCATTATATTATACTAACTCATGCATCAATTTCCAACACTACTTCAAAAACATTCATAATTTAAACTCGAATTTTAAAGAATTTTAGAAACTAAAGTAGATTCCTTTATGATGAAATATAGATAGCATGAAGAGATAAATAATTTCGGATGAGAATATTTGTGAAAATATCCTCAGAAATATCGAAGATATTTATGATGATATATTGGAATTTCTAAGTTCGATGGTTGATGAAGAAAGATTTTCCGCAAGATTTCAACATGACCTCGGAGCATAATATTCTCTAAAGATTTTAACGGATCCAGAATTATCTGGATTCTTTGAATATAGGGTATGGTCCTTGTATTTATCCTTGGTCTCCTTCATGGTTTGCTAAATCTGTTTTTCAGTACCAAATTTTCTATCGAGCGTTCCTAACACTCCCTTCTTTATCATCAAACTTTTGGCCATTTAGACCATCTATAATTTTTCTGATTCCTCTGCATTTAATGCTACGATATTTGAATCATCGGTTATCAATCCGAGGTGGTTTCAGGAGAATTGTGTTTTTAGATGATTAAACGCTGATGGTACTATGGTGGAATATAAAAGGTTCCCCGGTAACAATAAAAGAGCACGCATATTTATCAAGGTTATAATAAGGTTGTTTCGAATAAAAAGTCGAAGTAGACCTGCTGGAGCTGTGACAAAATTGGCTAAATTGAAAAGGAATTGCAAAGTTATTTTCGGTAATAACAACACTAAAGGAATTAGCACAGATACGTGTTAAACGTTTACTCAGGTTCTGAGTGTTTTCAGGTGCATAACTATATGCATCAATCTTTTCTTCCGTAGATGAAGTGCGGTTGGTTCATCCTCTCGATTGAGGTGTTTTCAAGAATCATGAAAGGTTTGAACGCAGTTTGTAATCATCAAGATACAAATAAGGTTTAAGATGAAATCAAGTGGCAAACTTGAAGAAATGTTTAGTTTCATATGTTATAATCAATATTTTAATTTATTTTAATTGTCTAATGTTATTAGTCCACAGTTAACAGTCCACAATTTGTAGTTCAGCAATTCATATATAGTTTAATATATAATATTCGAATTAATTAATACATGTCGTGACCCATTATATACATGTCTCAGACTCGATCACAACTCAAAGTATATATATTATTTAAGAATCAACCTCAACCCTGTATAGCTAACTCCAGCATTACTGCATATAGAGTGTCTATGGTTATTCCAAATAATATATATAGATGCGTCGATATGATATGTCAAAACCTTGTATACGTGTCCCGATATTTAAATGCATAAATAATAGTATTTAAATGACGATAAATAAAGTGCGTAAAATAAATAACAGAAATTAAATAACAATAAATAAAATTGCGAGAATTAAATTGCGATAAAATAAATTGCGATAATTAAAATGTAATAAGGAATTAGCAGTTAGCTAGGAACAGTTAGCTAGGATTTTGTTAGCGTGAATTCTTAACAAAATTTTCTCATAGTTAATTTGTTTGTTTCTAACAAATTTTATTTTGTCCAATGTTTTCTTCATTATGCCACTTGTTGGATTCTGAGTAGTCAAAATCCAAATATGAAATTGAATGAAAATGGTTATTTTGTGGTGAACATATTCGTATATCGGTGAATGTAAGTAAGATAGTAAATGACTGTTGAATCAGATTCGAAGAATGTACAGTGTAACTTATTAATGTGAAATCTAAATATTCCTCAGGTATTACCTACCCGTTAAAATATTTTCACCATTAACAGTTTGTACAAAAGAATTTTTTTTATTACAATCTTTATGAAAATATACATAGATATATATTTTCTTCAGATGTAATCATGGATTTAATGAGTTAATATGATATTAAACTCATATGATTTTCGGTTTGAGCTAGAATAAGTAATATCTAAAACTATTAGGAACCAAATATTCCTCGCAGAATATTTCTTCAATGAAGTTATGGATCACTACTTCATCATTCATTATTGTTGGTACTCCTTGGTATCTATGGTGCGTATGATATGGATGTTTGAGATAAAGATTGTGATGTTGAGGTGTGGGATGCGGATGTTGATGTTGGTGGTGGTGATGGTACTGTTGATGTTGTTGATGGTGGTACTGGTTATGCTGCTGGTGCAGGTGTTTGTAACCTTTGCACTATATTCTTCAAAGTCACTACCCGAGCGCGAAGCTCGTTGACTTCTTCTATTACACCGGGGTGATTGTCGGTTCGAACGAGTGGATAAATAAAATCTAGAATTTGATGCAGTATATAATCGTGACGAGATACTCTAGAAATGAGAGAGAAAATGGTGTTTCGAATTGGTTCGCCGGTGAGTACTTCAGGTTCATCGCCAAGAAGTAAATTTGGTTGATGGAAAGTATCACCTTCTTCTCGTTTCCATTGGTTAAGTTGACTACGAACTCATCAGATAAATTGAGGATGGCTGATTGGTTGATTCATTCTGGTGAAGCTGCTTCCGGAGCTTAGGTGAACATCCATGTCGGAATAGCTGTCAGAATAACTATCGGAATAGCTATCGAAATCCGAGGGACTCAAACTGGTTGAGGGATTCATCTCGTACGATCATGTAACAACCCTACTTTGCTAATCCAAAAACACGCCAAAAAAAAAAAAATTTCTGGACCTGCCTATCTGGACGGCGTCCAGCACTTAAGACCGAGACGGCGTCCAGCATATCTGGACGGCGTCCAGATTTCCTGGAAGCTGCTGTCCCCCTGGTCTAACTCACGTGAGCGGAAATCCCGCTTCCCGACACTTTTAAACGAAAACCTTTTTACAACGTATCACAATATAATAAAATAAGATGTTTCCTTCATCAAAACAAGTTTTACAACATCGGGCCCACATCGACTCGTCTTACGTGTTTCGATCAAAAATACGAGTTTCGACCAATACAAGTTTAATTTCTAAACGACACTAGAGCATGGTGTTTGGGGTTAAACTACCCAAATCTTGGCCGAACTTCCAAAAGCTAACCCAAAAGCATCCCCCATCAGAATAAGCGGGAGACCACTAATCCAACCGAATACCTTTGCCTTTGTCCACGCCGGAGCCTAAAAAGGTAAACAAGGAGAGGGTAAGCTAACGTTTAGTGAATGCAATAATTATACATATACATATACAACCTATCTACTTGCAATCACATCCACCAAATTACCTCATACGAACTTGTAACTCAAATAGCATGTCATCAAACCCGTAATACTAACAAGTCGTACATTATCACAAAACCGCATTAGCATACACTCAACTCAATATATATAATATGCTAAACAATCAACAATCTCAATATGGTTAACCATAAACGCTATGGTGCTACCGGCTCGTGGTTCACACCATACACAATTGAGTCATACTCTTTTATAGTGCTACCGGCTCTTGGTTCACACTCGATGCTACTGGCTCGTGGTTCACATCTTAGTTTATAGTGCTACCGGCTCGTGGTTCACACTTGAGGCTACCGGCTCGTGGTTCACATCTTAGTTTATAGTGCTACCGGCTCGTGGTTCACACTCGATGCTACCGGCTCGTGGTTCACATCTTATCGTACACATGTTATGGCACTACCGGCTCGATGGTTCATGCCATAACACCCACAAATAAACACGCCATATACACATACGTATAATTACTCCACTCACCTTAAAGTCTTCGTGAGAGTTAACTGAGCTTGCAACCTTCAATGTAATGTATCTATTACATTAGGCACTTAATCAATCACACAATCGAATTGGGTCAACTAACTCACTCAACATCCTAGCGTCATTTTGACCCTTGGTGCAAATTCGACCCATTTGTACCTTCAACCCTAATATTAGGTCAACTTTGCCAAAACCCTAACACTAGCCAATTATGGTCTTAACCCTTTAATTCACACAAGTTTAGTTTGTTTTCTTACACATTTAACAACCTAGGTCTCCCAAGACCCATTTGACCCATTTCGAGGGCAACACGCCCATTTGGGTCACCTACAACCCAAATGACACCCACTAACATTAACTACAAATGTGCTAGTGATATATTAAGCCTTTAAGACCCATTTACACACTTTAACTTTTCAAAACCCTAGGTTAATCATCTTTTGGGTCTTCATGACCCAAACTTACCCAAAACCCCCAAATCACTAACAAATGGGTTTTAAGTGCAACACTAACCCAAACCCTAACTCTTAACACAATTTAAGTAAAGAAATCAAGGTTAAGAATTACCAACACAATCACTACGTAGCTAGCGGCTAGATGAACAACTTTAGAACTCGCACTAAGACCCGATTCAACCTCTTTCTTCCTTTAATGGAGCTCTCTCACTCTAGAACCTCCTATCTCTTTAGGATTTAATGGAAGATGATAAAGTAGATGGAAAAGGAGTAATGAGGCTCACAAAAACTGATCTAGGGTCTTAAAGTCATCTACAAAGTGAAATTACCAAACTACCCCTTTTAAATAACAAAATACCAAAGCTGGCTCGTCAGGCCATCTGGACGGCGTCCAGATTTCTGGACGGCGTCTAGCCCTTCAAAATGGGACGGCGTCCAGCCATGTTGGATGGCGTCCAACACAACAGAGAAAAACTGGATCTTACAACTCTCCCCCACTTGAACCGGATTGCGACCTCGCAATCCAAGCCGCATGACAAGCAGGAAGATACACAAGAACAAACTCTTCGGGCTCCCAAGTAAACTCGAAACCTATACTACGCCGCCATTGAACTTTAAAAGTTCTCACCTCTTTATTTCTCAATCTTTTCACTTTTTGGTCAAGTATGGCAACCGGCTCCTCAATATACTCTAGCTTGTTGTTTAGTTCAATTTCGTCTAATGACACCCACGAAGAATCATCCACAAGACACTTACGGAGATGGGAAACATGAAATGTATTATGGATCCCCGCAAGTTCTTCGGGTAATTCCAAACGATACGCGACTTCACCAACACGAGATAAGACTTTAAATGTCCCAATAAACCGAGGAGCTAACTTTCCTCATTTTCTAAACTGAATAATGCCTTTCCATGGCGAAACCTTAAGCATCACCATGTCGCCCTCTTGGAATTCGATCATTTGCCTACGTTTATCGGCATACGACTTTTGTCTATCTTGCGCCTTTTTCAAATGATCCCGAATCACATCAATCTTGCTATTCGTCTCTAAAACCAAATCGGTACTCCCGATTTCCTTTTGTCCCACTTCACCCCAACAAATTGGAGTTCAACATCTTTGCCCATAAAGCATCTCATACGGTGGCATCCCGATATTAGTATGATAACTATTATTGTACGAGAATTCCACCAAAGGTAAGTGCTCGTCCCAACTACCACCGAAATCAATAATACACGCCCGTAACATATCCTCTAAGGTTTTATTCGTACGTTCGGTTTGACCGTCCGTTTGAGGATGATACATCGTGCTCAATTTTAATTGTGTACCCATATCGTCATGAAACTTTTCCCAAAACCGTGACGTAAAACGGGTATCTCGATCCGAAATAATAGATATAGGAACCCCATGTCGAGCGACCACTTCCTTGATAAATAATTTAGCCAAGGTCTCCGACGATATCGCTTCCCGAATGGGAAGAAACAAAGCACTTTTCGTCAATCGACCAACTATCACCCAAATCGAATCAAATTGGGTTCTCGCCGTTTTAGGTAACTTTGTGATGAAATCCATGGTAATGTGCTCCCATTTCCACTTCGAGATTTCTAACTGTTGTAACTTACCATACGGCTTTTGGTGTTCGGATTTAACTTGCAAACACGTGACGCATTGCTCAACATACTTTACAACATCACGTTTCATGCCCGGCCACCAATACTCTTTTCTTAAATCAAGATACATTTTCGTCGCGCCCGGATGAATGGAATACTTTACTTGTCGATAATCACCCATCTTAGGCACCCACACTCTTCCTTGAAAAGACAACAAAACACGCAAGCCCATAGTAATGAACTCCGATTTCCAGACTATTCGTTCCGCATACTTGTTGTGAACGTAAGACTCTATTTGAATCACCCCAAGTCTTTCAAGAAAATCGTTAGTAATAATCATACGTAACAATCCCAATCGTAACGCCGGGTGATGACTCTTTCGACTTAACGCATCCGCGACCACATTCGCCTTGCCCGGATGATAAAGTATTTCACAATCAAAATCTTTTACCACATCCATCCACCTACGTTGACGATAATTCAAATCTCTTTGGTTTAAAGAGAAGTTTTAAACTCTTATGATCCGAATAAATCGTACTCTTGACACCATTCAAGTAATGGCGCCAAATTTTCAATGCATGCACAACCGCAGCCAACTCAAGATCATTAGTCGGATATCTCATCTCGTGTTCCTTTAATTGTTGAGATGCGTAAGCGATGACTTTGCCTCTTTGCATTAGAACACACCCGAGCCCATTTAGAGAGGCATCACAATACACCATCATGTCTTCCACACCTTCCGGCAAAACTAACACCGGAGCTTGACACAATTTATCTTTTAGCAATTGGAAAGCAATTTCTTGCTCGTTCTCCCAAATAAACCTCGCGTTCTTCCTCGTCAATTTCGTCAATGAAGAAGCGATCTTATAGAAGTCTTGGATAAACCGACGATAATAACCGGCCAATCCGAGAAAACTTCGGATTTCCGTAGGCGTAGTCGGTCGTCTCCAACTCTTCACCGTCTCTATCTTCCCCAGATCTACTTGAATACCGTCTTTGTTCATAATGTGACCAAGGAATTGAACTTCCCTTAGCCAAAATTCACATTTGGAAAATTTAGCATACAACTTCTCCTTCCGCAACATCTTTAACACACTCCGCAAATGATGTTCATGTTCCTTCATACTCTTCGAATAGACAAGTATGTCGTCAATGAACACAATTACCGACTTGTCCAACATAGGTTGACATACTCGGTTCATAAGGTCCATGAATGCTGCCAGTGCATTCGTAAGACCAAAAGGCATAACTACAAACTCAAAATTCCCATAACGCGTTCGAAACGCCGTTTTCTCGATATCTTCCTCACGGACCCGCATTTGGTGATAGCCGGACCGTAGGTTGATTTTAGAGAAATACGTTGCACCTTGGAATTGGTCAAACAAATCGTCAATCCGTGGCAATGGATAACGATTCTTGATCGTCACTTTATTCAACTCCCGATAATCGATGCACATCTGCATACTATCATCCTTCTTCTTCACAAACAAAACCGGAGCGCCCCATGGCGAAGCACTCGGTCAAATGAAACCCTTCTCAAGAAACTCTTGGGTTTGATTTAACAACTCTAGCATTTTCGTTGGCGCTAAACGATAAGGAGTCTTAGCAATGGGGGTAGCCCCCGGAACCAACTCAATGCGAAATTTAACTTGTCTTTCCGCCGGAACACCCGGTAACTCGTCCGGAAAAACATCTTCGAATTCACTAACCACCGGAATTTCACGAATGGGTGGTGGCTCATCACGAGTATCAACAATATGGGCAAGAAAAGTCACGCCACCACTAACAAGGAAACGATGTGCCCGTGCAAAAGTGCATATCGGCACAAGTCTTCAACGCTTATCACCGTGAATAATTAACTCTCCCCCATTTGGGGTTTTCACACGAATAAATTTTTCATGGCATGCAATATCGGCTCTATTATGATCGAGCCAATCCATACCAACAACGATATCAAAATCACCCAAAGTCATCGGGATAAGATCAATCTTAAAGTTTTCGGCACCAAAAATGACATCATAATTTTTACACACATCAACCACTAGCACCATCTTGCCGTCCGCTATTTTGACTTCTACCGAACGACTTAACTTAGCTAACGGTCTATTAAGTCTAGGCACAAATTTTGGAAACACAAACGACAAATTTTCACCGCTATCAAATAGAATCATTGCCAGATTTGAGTTAACCATAAAAGTACCAGAGACAACTTCGTTGGATTGCTTGGCCTCATCATTGGTCATTAAGTAATTGCGACCCCTAGCCGTACCCGCCGCTCTCTCCAACTTCTTCACATGATCATTATTCAAATCGGGACATTCCGGCCTCTTGTGCCCCTCTTCACCATAATTATAACAAGTAAGCTTGGTCGACGCCTTGGTACAATCACGGGCTATGTGCCCTCTTTGATTACAATTATAACATGTGGGTCCGAAACCCCCGGAAGCACCCTTCTTCACACTATTAACGCTTTCGGAGCCTTTCTTGTTCTTTTTATTTGAAAAGTTCGAATAACTCAAACCTTCAAACTTTCTCTTTGAAAAAGTGAAATCGCTTTTTCTTGGAACCTCCGGCTCAAAACCCCTCACCAATTCGTATAAATCTTCAAAAGACTTAGCCATTCCCCGGCTAATCTTACCCTTCAACTCATCACTTAAAGTACGGTAGAAATCTAGCATCAACTTGTGATCATCACCAACATGCTCCGGACAAAAACGAGTCTTTGCCAAGAAGGTAGACTTGAGAGTAACCAAGTCCATTGAACCTTGTCGAAAATTGTGCAACTCGTCCCGGATTTTATCAAGATCGGAAGAAGTTCGGTATTCTTGGAAAAATTCCTTCTTAAACTCCTCCCATGTCAAGTTCATGCATTGCTCTTCACCATATAATTTGATTTTATCGTCCCACCACAACTTGCACTCTTCGCGCAACATGCTAGACCCATACCTCGTCTTCTTCTCGGGAGGACACTCCGCGGTACGGAACGCCCCCTCGATATCGGAAATCCAACAAGTGCTTTTCAATGGATCCCTCACCCCATTAAACAACGGAGGTTGTGTATCCTTGAAATTTTTGTAGTGGAAGTCCCGCCTTCCACCCCCACCATTACCTTCACCCACTTTGCCTCGAGGATAAATGTTTCTAGCTTCCAAAGCCTCCTCTATTGCGGCTTTCATTCGTTCATTGATCATTTTGGTCACTTGTCCATCAACCGACTCTTGGAAGACCTTTAGAACATCATCAAGAAAATCCTTTTTTAGCCTTTTAAAGATGGCCTCAACCTTAGCCGTGAGTTCAACGTCCTCACTCGTACTTTCGTCATTGGTGTCGTGTCCATTTCTCATCTTCATTCTATAAAACGAAGTAAATTAAGCAACAAGACGAAAGGACTTAACACATATGTATATACATATACACCACACTACCCCATCTTTCTCAACAATCGTCGTACATCACTTGTTTGACACGATTTGAACCCATAACAATGGTAGCTAATCATTGTTACGCGAGCACGCCGCATTAACTGTAGTGACCCGAACTTTTCCATGTTTATATATATTAATTGAGATTGATATTTACATGACTAAATGTTTCCAACGTGTTAAGCAATTAAACTTGTTAAGACTTGATTAATTGAAATAGGTTTCATATAGACAATTGACCACCAAAGTTGACCGGTGATTCACGAACGTTAAAACTTGTAAAAACTATACGATGACATATATATGGTTATATATATAGTTAACATGATTTTACTATAAGTAGGTATCTCATTAGGTATTTTAACAATGTGTTATATACATATAAATGAGACTATTAAATTAAGAAACTCGAAAACGATATATATAACTATTATCGTTATAACAACGTCTTACTAGGTACATATGAATCATATTAAGATATTGATACACTTGGTTAATTATGTTAAATGATAAGTAAATATATCATTAAGTGTATTAACAATGAACTACATATGTAAAAATAAGACTACTAACTTAATGATTTCGAAACGAGACATATATGTAACGATTATCATTGTAACGACATTTAACTGTATATATATCATACGAAGATATATTATATATCATAATATCATGATAATGTAACAATTTAAAATCTCATTTGATATAATAAACAATGGGTTAACAACATTTAACAAGATCGTTAACCTAAAGGTTTCAAAACAACATTTACATGTAACGACTAACGATGACTTAACGACTCAGTTAAAATGTATATACATGTAGTGTTTTAATATGTATTCATACACTTTTGAAAGACTTCAATACACTTATCAAAATACTTCTACTTAATAAAAATGCTTACAATTACATCCTCATTCAGTTTCATCAACAATTCTACTCGTATGCACCCGTATTCGTACTCGTACAATACACAGCTTTTAGATGTATGTACTATTGGTAAATACACTCCAATGATAAGCTCTTAGCAGCCTATGTGAGTCACCTAACATATGTGGGAACCATCATTTGGCAACTAACATGAAATATTTCATAAAATTACAAAAATATGAGTAATCATTCATGACTTATTTACATGAAAACAAAATTACATATCCTTTATATCTAATCCATATACCAACGACCAAAAACACCTACAAACACTTTCATTCTTTAATTTTCTTCATCTAATTGATCTCTCTCAAGTTCCATCTTCAAGTTCTAAGTGTTCTTCATAAATTCCATAAGTATAGTTTCATAAAAATCAAGAATACTTCCAAGTTTGCAAGTCAACTTCCAAGCTTTCCAATCCATTCCAAGTAATCATCTAAGATCAAGGAACCTTTGTAATTTACAGTAGGTTATCTTTCTAATTCAAGGTAATATTCATATTCAAACTTTGATTCAATTTCTACAACTATAACAATCTTATTTCGAGTGAAAATCTTACTTGAACTGTTTTCGTGTCATGATTCTGTTTCAAGAACTTTCAAGCCATCCTAGGATCATTTGAAGCTAGATCCATTTTTCTCATTTCCAGTAGTTTTATCCAGAAAACTTGAGGTAGTAATAATGTTCATAACATCATTCGATTCATACATATAAAGCTATCTTATTCGAAGGCTTAAACTTGTAATCACTAGAACATAGTTTAGTTAATTCTAAACTTGTTCGCAAACAAAAGTTAATCCTTCTAACTTGACTTTTAAAATAAACTAAACACATGTTCTATATCTATATGATATTCTAACTTAATGATTTAAAACCTGGAAACACGATGAACACCATAAAATCGGATATACGCCGTCGTAGTGAAACCGGGGGCTGTTTTGGTTTGGATAATTAAAAACTATGATAAACTTTGATTTAAAAGTCGTTCTTCTGGGAAAATGATTTTTCATATGAACATGAAACTATATCCAAAAATCTAGGTTAAACTCAAAGTGAAAGTATGTTTTCTAAAATGGTCATCTAGACGTCGTTCTTTCGACTGAAATGACTACCTTTACAAAAACAACTTGTAACTTATATTTCCGACTATAAACCTATACTTTTTCTGTTTAGATTAATAAAATAGAGTTCAATATGAAACCATAGCAATTTGATTCACTCAAAACAGATTTAAAATAAAGAAGTTATGGGTAAAACAAGATTGGATATTTTTTATCTTTTTAGCTACGGGAAATGTTTAACAAATCTATACAAATCATATCTTAGCTAACCTATATTGTATTACACATGTATTCTAATATATTATGTAATCTCGGGATACCATAGACACGTATGCAAATGTTTTGACATATCATATCGACCCATGTATATATATTATTTGGAACAACCATAGACACTCTATATGCAGTAATGTTGGAGTTAGCTATACAGGGTTAAGGTTGATTCCAAAAATATATATACTTTGAGTTGTGATCTAGCCTGAGACGTGTATACACTGGGTCGTGGATTGATTCAAGATAATATATATCGATTTATTTCTGTACATCTAACTGTGGACAATTAGTTGTAGGTTACTAACGAGGACAGCTGACTTAATACACTCAAATTTTTAAAACATAATAAAAATGGTTGTAATTATATTTTGATCATACTTTGATAAATATGTACATATTTTTATAGGTTCGTGAATCGATCCGTGGCTAAGTCTTATTTCCGAGGAAGGAAATATCTGTGAAAGTGAGTTATAGTCCCACTTTAAAATCTAATATTTTTGGGATGAGAATACATGTAGGTTTTATAAATGATTTACAAAATAGACACAAGTACGTGAAACTACATTCTATGGTTGAATTATCAAAATCGAATATGCCCCTTTTTATTAAGTCTGGTAATCTAAGAATTAGGGAACAGACACCCTAATTGACGCGAATCCTAAAGATAGATCTATTGGGCCTAACAAACCCCATCCAAAGTACCGGATGCTTTAGTACTTTGAAATTTATATCATATCCGAAGGGTGTCCCTGAATGATGGGGATATTCTTATATATGCATCTTGTTAATGTCGGTTACCAGGTGTTCACCATATGAATGATTTTTATCTCTATGTATGGGATGTGTATTGAAATATGAAATCTTGTAGTCTATTATTACGATTTGATATATATAGGTTAAACCTATAACTCACCAACATTTTTGTTGACGTTTAAAGCATGTTTATTCTCAGGTGAATACTAAGAGCTTCCGCTGTTGCATACTAAAATAAGGACAAGATTTGGAGTCTATGTTTGTATGATATTGTGTAAAAACTGCATTCAAGAAATATATGTCGATGTAATATATTTCTATTGTAAACCATTATGTAATGGTCGTGTGTAAACAGTATATTTTAGATTATCATTATTTGATAATCTACGTAATGTTTTTAAAACCTTTATTGATAAAATAAAGGTTATGGTTGTTTTAAAAATGAATGCAGTCTTTGAAAAACGTCTCATATAGAGGTCAAAACCTCGCAACGAAATCAATTAATATGGAACGTTTATAATCAATATGAACGGGACATTTCATTAACTTGATAGTACAACACCTATCTCGCTTGATGATTGCTAACACAACACAAAACAATTAGCGCAAGGTTAGTTCACATAAACCTATTCACTAATCAACCCTCGGTCCGACCCGTCTCCTACAAGTCCCGCATTAATAACGCATACACAAATAAGTCTAAGTCTAGGCACCTATCTCAAATCGCCTAAATCCCTTAGACCATGCTCTGATACCACTTGTAACAACCCGACTTCGTTAATCCAAAAACAAGTCAAAAAAAAAAATTATGGACCTGCCTATCTGGACGGCGTCCAGATTTCTGGACGGCGTCCAGCACTTAAGACCGGGACGACGTCCAGCATATCTGGACGACGTCTAGATTGCCTGGAAGCTGCTGTCCCCCAGGTCCAACTAACGTGAGCGGAAATCCCGCTTCCCGACACTTTTAAACGAAAAACTTTTTACAACGTATCACAATATAATAAAATAAGAGGTTTCCTTCATCAAAAGAAGTTTTACAACATCGGGCCCACATCGACCCATCTTATGTGTTTCGATCAAAAATACGAGTTTTGACCAATACAAGTTTAATTTCCAAACGACACTAGAGCATGGTGTTTGGGGTTAAACTACCCAAATCTTGGCCGAACTTCCAAAAGCTAACCCAAAAGCATCCCCCATCAGAATAAGCGGGAGACCACTAATCCAACCGAATACCTTTGCATTTGTCTACGCCAGAGCCTAAAAAGGTAAACAACGAGAGGGTAAGCTAACACTTAGTGAATGCAATAATTATACATATACATATACAACCTATCTACTTGCAATCACATCCACCAAATTACCTCATACGAACTTGTAACTCAAATAGCATGTCATCAAACCCGTAATACTAACAAGTTGTACATTATCACAAAACCGCATTAGCATACACTCAACTCAATATATATAATATGCTAAACAATCAACAATCTCAATATGGTTAACCATAAACGCTATGGTGCTACCGGCTCATGGTTCACACCATACGCAATTGAGTCATACTCTTTTATAGTGCTACCGGCTCGTGGTTCACACTCGATGCTACCAGCTCGTGGTTCACATCTTAGTTTATAGTGCTACCGGCTCGTGGTTCACATATTAGTTTATAGTGTTACCGGCTCGTGGTTCACACTCGATGCTACCGGCTCGTGGTTCACATCTTATCGCACACATGTTATGGCACTACCGGCTCGATGGTTCATGCCATAACACCCACAAATAAACACGCCATATACACATACGTATAATTACTCCACTTACCTTAAAGTCTTCGTGAGAGTTAACCGAGCTTGCAACCTTCAATGTAACGTACCTATTACATTAGGCACTTAATCAATCACACAATCGAATTGGGTCAACTAACTCATTCAACATCCTAGCGTCATTTTGACCCTTGGTGCAAATTCGACCCATTTGTACCTTCAACCCTAATATTAGGTTAACTTTGCCAAAAACCTTAACACTATCCAATTATGGTCTTAACCCTTTAATTCACACAAGTTTAGTGTGTTTTCTTACACATTTAACAACCTAGGTCTCCCAAGACCCATTTGACCCATTTCGAGGGTAACACGCCCATTTGGGTCACCTACAACCCAAATGACACCCACTAACATTAACTACAAATGTGCTAGTGATATATTAAGCCTTTAAGACCCATTTACACACTTTAACTTTTCAAAACCCTAGTTTAGTCATCTTTTGGGTCTTCATGAGCCAAACTTACCCAAAACCCCCAAATCACTAACAAATGGGTTTTAAGTGCAACACTAACCCAAACCCTAACCCTTAACACAATTTAAGTAAAGAAATCAAGGTTAAGAATTACCAACACAATCACCACGTAGCTAGCGGCTAGATGAACAACTTTAGAACTCACACTAAGACCCGATTCAACCTCTTTCTTCCTTTAATGGAGCTCTCTCACTCTAGAACCTCCTCTCTCTCTAGGATTTAATCAAAGATGATAAAGTAGATGAAAAAGAGTAATGAGGCTCACCAAAACTGATCTAGGGTCTTAAAGTCGTCCACAAAGTGAAATTACCAAACTATCCCTTTTAAATAACAAAATACCAAAGCTGGCTCGTCAGGCCATCTGGACGGCGTCCAGATTTCTGGACGGCATTCAGCCCTTCAAAACAGGACGGCGTCCAGCCATGTTGGACGGCGTCCAACACAACAGAGAAAAACTGGATCTTACAGATCAGATGAAGGATTTCCAATAAGAAATAGATTATAGGATGTAGATTAGTACCCTGCAATACATAATTTACATATGCATATATAATACTAAAATCCCATAAATTACGGAGGAATCTACGGAAGCTGTCAGACAAATGTAACAATAACATATATACTAAGATATGAATTTATCTATACACTGTCTATGCAATAAAGGCAGTGAGACGTGTCTAGACTTTAAGGATGATAAGTAAATAATTTTCGATACTAAATGATAAGTAAAACTTTTGACATGCAGACACGGTCGAAGTCCAGACCCACTAATGCATCTAAACAACTATCAGTTAGACACACTAATGCAAGACCTGGTTCGCTAAGACCACCGCTCTGATACCAACTTTAATGACCCGTCCTAATCCATCTGGACGAATACATTACATTTGGTTACATCGCGAGGTATTTGACCTCTATATTATACATTTTACAAACATTGCATTCGTTTTTAAAAGACAAATTTTCATTACATCGAAAGTTAACGGCATTACATCGAAAGTTGACGGCATGTATACCATTTCATAATATATCCAACTATAATTGACTTAATAATAATCTTGATGAACTCAACGACTCGAATACAACGTCTTTTGAAATATGTCATAAATGACTCCAAGTAATATCTCTAAAGTGAGCAAATGCACAGCGAAAGATTTCTTTAATACCTGAGAATAAACATGCTTTAAAGTGTGAACCAAAAGGTTCGTGAGTTCATTAGTTTATCACAATCAATCATTTCCAATAATATAATAGACCACAAGATACTCATAATTAGAAAACAATATGTGCAGGTCTATTCCTGCTGTAAAATCATTCATATGAAGAACACCGGAACCTTTCAAACAACTCACCAACGGTAGCTAATGCGTAGTGCAATGACAAAATCATCTCACCGTGGTAGTTAATACAATATAATTCTTACAACGGGGGCTAATGCGTACGCAATGCAATCATCCCTCCGAGGGTAGCTGAAACGGGGGCTAATGCGTACGCAATGCAAAATCATCCCTCCGTTACCAACTACAAAGTCGACTATAATACAATACAATGCATCGAGGCTAGTGCGTGCGTGCAATGCAAAATCATCCCGCCGATGGTAGGCTAAATGGGAGCTAATGCGTACGCAATGCAAAATCATCTCTCCGTTAACTACTAAATCGAACCTCTGAATCCAAATAATTCTATCATAGAATGTAGTTTAGAATATTTGTGTCTATTTCGTCAATCATTTATAAAAGCAGTTCATGTATTCTCAGTTCAAATATATCTCAAAAGCATTTAGGAAACAGTTATAAAAACAGCGCATGTATTCTCAGTCCCAAAAATGTAAAGAGTAAAAGGGAATCAAATGAACTCACTATACTGTATTTTGTAGTAAAAATACATATGACGATACTGAACAACTGAACAATGCAGGGTTGGCCTCGGATTCACGAACCTATATCATTCATATATATATTAAAACATATATTCGTAATCGAACCAAATTAATATATTATTATTAATGATGTAATTTCTATATTTAATGTATTATAGGTTTTATTATTTATTTACATATTTTCATTTCATATATATAAATATTTATATAGTTAAGTTATGCGTATTAAATATACTTATATAACATTATCATTTATTTGATTAATACTAAAATAAGAAATAATTAGATTTAATAATGATGTTGAAAATATAAATTTTGGATAATAACATTTGTCACTTTATTTGTAATGTTAATGAAAATATTAAAGTAATAATAATAAAATAAAATGTAAATTTTAATAAAAAGATAATCTTAATAATCATGATAAAAATAATACTTTTAATAATAATGATGATAAAATAATGTTTATATAAAATTGTGTCGATGATAACTATACTGACTATAAAAATAACCATTTTACTACAACTAATAATAAGTTTAATAATAACTATACTAATAATCGTTTTAATAATAATGATGATAATATTAATTATAATACTTATGTCATTAATAATAATGATAGTAATAATAACAATACATATATTAATAATAGTAACAATGATAATAATTATAATACTAGTAATAATAATAATGATAATAATAATATTAGTAATAATAGTACTAATAAATTTTAATTGATATTACTTACAATAGATGATATTCATATTACTTAATAATAATAATAATAATAATACCAATAATAACACTAATATTTAAAAATGATACTAATAATAATAACAATAACAATAATATTAATCATGGTAACAATAATAATAATAATAATCATAATAATAATTAATAATTAATAATTAATAATAATAATAATACTAATACTAATAATAATAGTAATAATAAAATTAGAAAACTACCTCAATTGAACTGGGTTCCAAAAAAAATGACAGCCCCTGGACTTGAACCCGTGACCACACGCTAACCCGAACCAACAACCAACCACTCGACCACTTCTATTTTTCTGAATTATTATGACTTTATATTTTTATAACCCGTATTTTGTGTTCTTCTTCTTCACAATAAACAATCAATCAAAATCCAAACAGTTTAACAGCAAGTAATAATTTTTTTTTGTTCTTAAACTTTCTAACTGAAACATGATAACGAATTCAGTCATTGAATTATTATTGGAAACGCAAAAAAAAAAAAAATTATATAAATGCTTCCTGCTGCTGTCGTAGTTATGGAAAAAAAATTTGATTAAGGTTTTGAGGACATTTTAGCAAAAGATTTCAACACAAGATACATTTCAAATCACCCATAAAAACTTCCTCAAACATCAATTGAACCCGAAACATCTCAGTTAACTCGTATTTCATGATAAACAGATTGGTTGACTTTTTGATAATTAACTTTGACCTCCAAATTGAAACTCGATATGAAAAATTAGGCCTTGATACTTTACAGATAGTTTGAATAAATAAATCCTATCAAAATGGCATTTTTAGTTTTTGAAGTTTCGTACGAAATCGTGTTTTTGGAAATTAACTTCAAGAACAGAGGTCGAGCATATATATTTATAAATTTTCTGTTTTGATTCAATACCAGTTGTAATGTATGAGTATTATAATGTGAAAATTACTGTTTTTAATGGTGATTGAATGCGATATGTAACAAATTCGACCAAACAAAAATCACTTACAGTGATTCGTACCAATCTATGTTTTTTTTATACGAAATAAATATATACAGATAATGATAGATTATAATTTTATTACGCGTAATTAATCATATCTGTTTGTAGTTCCTGCATTATAAATCTGTATTTATTTATGTACATATATTTGTATTTATAATATCTACATTTATATCATATTTAATCTTATAATAATATTACTCTAACTATTATAAAATAAAATAAAAAATTTATGATCATATAGTAGGAATAATAATAATAATATTATTAATGATAATAATAATAATAACTTTAAGATTTATAACAGTAATATTATTAATATTAATACTAGGACTATTTATAATAATATTAATATGATAATAATAATAATATTAATAATAATAATATTAATAATATAATAATTTTTACATGTCAAATTTCATATTTATATCATGTTATTATTGTTATTTATTTTTAGTAATTATAGTGAAAGTAATAATATTATTATAACAACTATGTATATATTATTACTTATGTAATTTTAATCATATAATATATTATATAGAAACTTTTATTGAATATATATTATTTATACATTTTATATATATACAATATATTAATAATTATTACTATAAATCATATATAGATTCATTATAATATCATATATGTATATTTTAATTGTAACTTTAATTATTATTACATTACATTTTTAATTCCAATTGATTAAGTTGTATTTTATTATTTCAACTTATTATATATACATTTATATTTATATTTATATAAATATACATATTTATTTACAAACAATAGTTCGTGAATCATCGGGCACAGTCTGAGGTTAAATGACTTCATGAATCAGTTAAAAGTTTTGAGTCTTAGATTAATAGACTTTGCTTATCGTGTCGAAATCATATTAAAATTAAAGTTTAAATTTGATCGGAAATTTCCGGGTCGTCACAGTTGTTTCGTTTAAATGTGTCGGGAAGCGGGTTTTTCGCTAGCGTGAAAACGGAAAATAGATCAGAAAGTTGCAGTTCATTTGGACGCCATCTAAATTGCTTGGACGCCGTCCAGGCCTTCAATACTGGATGCCATCCAGATGTACTGATCCAGAAATATATTTTTTTGGGTCGTGTTTTTGATATACCGAGGTTTGGGTCGTTACATGATTGTCCCCTAACAAAAATAACTCAATTAAAAAATGACTATTACATGTACTTTTTAGTTAACTTTTCAGTTTTACCCTTTATTTTTTTCCCACTTTTTTTATTTTACATGCATAAAGAAAGGACATAACAAAACTTCACCTGATGATTCTTATATATTACTCACTATGTAAGTGAAAAATTTATTTAGAATAACCCAAAAAAGAATAGTGGACAACAAATATAAGACGAAGAGCGTATGTAGATATAGTTATACTTAATTAATAGTTATAGTGATGCAGTATCTTCAGGTATAGGTGGTAATATGGGTAACAAATGGGGCCAAATTTATCAGAGACAACCCAGGAAGCATGTTGGGCTGCACAATTATTTTGGTGGAGTTGAAGATGGGCCGAATATTGGTGTCCAGTAAATTGGAGTGGAGGACAAGCAAGGAAGCAACCGATTTTGGAATTTGATTCTTGGATGTTTATCTTTTATTTTGTTTCCTATTTTATAGAGATTTGCGTTTATCTGTTATTTAGTATTTAAAGGAGGTTGTTCCTTGTTCCATAGATTATTTTTTTCAATTTATATTCGTGAGATAAATAAAAGGTCGACTGCCTTTGTGTTTATAATTTGTGTTCCTTTTTTTGCAAATCTGTGTTCGGTTATCAGGTCCAACGCATTATTTGGTATCCAGAGTTTAGGGATGGCCGAACATAATCTTAGTGGTGGTTTCAAACGTGGTGGAAATCGCAGATTTCATGGAAGAGGTGGCGATCAAGACCCATATGCTGAAATCGAACGGTTACAAAGAAGGATTGCTGAACTTGAATTCAATTGAGACCATGATTTTGTGGGAAGCTATTCAAGTCTCTCCAGCGAGAATGAGACTGATATGAATCCGTTTGCTACAGGGCACCGTAGGGATCACCGTGAGGACCCCTACGCAGTCTAGGAATTAAAGTTGAGATCCCGGAATTTACGGGAACATTGCACCCTAATGATTTCCTAGATTGGTTAAGCACCGTTGAACGTGTGTTTGACATTAAAGATATCCCCGAACACCTCAAGGTCAAGCTTGTAGTGCTCAAGTTACGCAAACATGCTTCCATGTGGTGGGATCATGTTTGAAAATATAGGGCGTATGCCCGAAAATCCAAAGTAGAAACATGGGATAAGATGAAGAAACTATTGCGTGAGAAGTTTCTTCCTGAAAATTATCGACAAGAAGCATTCCTTGAATATCATAATCTGCGTAAAGGCAACAAAAGCGTGGAGGAGAGTATTCAAGAATTCGACCGGTTACGTATGCGTTGTGATATCCAAGAAGAGGAAGAGCAGACAATCGCAAGATTTTTGGGAGTTCTAAAAACTGAAATCTCTGATGTGGTCACATTACAACCATATTGGACATATGCGGATGTATGCAAATTAGCTTTAAAGGTGGAAAAGCAACAAAAACAAGGGAAGACAAAGTTCCCTTTTACCCGTAACCCGACCCCTACAAGTCTTAAACCTGGAGTTGTCGCATCAGACAAAGGCAAAAATGAACAGAAAATGTAGCAGCATGTATAGGGGATATGGCAGCAGGTACGGGTACTAGTAGTTGCACACCAAAGTGTTTTAATTGTCAAGGTTTCGGGCATTATTCAAGGGACTGCCCAAATCGACATCATGTTGGGTATTGTGATGAATTTGAAAATCCTACATACGACACTGATGGAGAGCAAGGAAACCTTCACGCTGATTAGGAAGAATTGATATATCCTGATCAGGGAGAGTCATTGATAATTCGTCGGGCATTAAAAACATCTCAGGTTATAGTTGACGACCACTTATGGCTACGCAATAATATTTTTCGTACCAAAGTTACAGCGAAGGGTAAAGTGTGTACTATGATTATCGATGGAGGAAGTTGCGAGAATGTGGTGTCAACCGAGATGGTGGAAAAATTAAATTTACCCACGGAGGATCATCCGGAACCGTATCAATTGACTTGGTTAAAACGTGGGATTCATATAAAGGTAACTAAACATTGCTTGGTTCAATTTTCAATTGGGAAAACGTATAAAGATGAAGTTTGGTGTGAAGTGATTCCTATGGACGTATGTCATCTCCTATTGGGAAGACCTTGGCAATTTGATCGCAAGATAAAACATGATGGTTTTCGGAATATTTATAGTTTCGTGAAAGATGGCATAAATATCACTCTTGCACCCTTAGATTCAAGGCGCAATACGGAGGCTGAATCGACCCTAATTCTTACCAAGTCAGCCTATGAATACGAGGCTAAGCAAGAGTTGTTGGTATTTGCGTTAGTTGTGCAAGAAGTAAATGAGATAGTAGCTGATGTCCCTCCTAGTATCAAGCCACTCTTGGCCGAATACACTGATGTTTTCCCTAAAGAAATTCCAGCAGAGCTACCACTTATGAGAGATGGCTCATTTTTCGAAGATGGCTCATTTTGTCCCGTGCAATAAAACGTTTGATGCAAGTCAAGTTGCTCATTTGTATTTTGCTAAGATTGTTAAGTTACATGGGATTCCAAAGACTTTAACGTCGGATCGGGATGTCAAATTCATTAGTCATTTTTGGTGTACCTTGTGGGCACGTGTGGGTTCCAAGCTTCAATTTAGTAGCTCGCACCACCCGCAAACGAATGGGCAAACCGAGGTTGTAACATCCCGCCTTTTTCCGTTTACTTATTTAAAGTCCGTTATATAATTATAACATCTTCCGTTAAAACGCATCTTAAAATAGTTTGTTTAGGTAATTCGTTTGGTTAATACACGCACCCGCTTTTAACTTGAGGGACCAATTTTGCCATTTGACCAAAGGTGTGACTAGGTCAAAGAGTCAACTCCTTCCTCATCCATTCATTATCCATTTCCTTTTTCCATTTTTCTTAACACTTTCAACTTTTCTCTCAAAACTCCAATTCAAATATTCATCATCTATTTCTGATCTAGCAAGTGTTATACAAAATAAATTACATACTTGGAATCCTTGCAACCTCCTCTTCGATTCCATACCAACTTCATCACTTTTGGGCAACTTTCTAAAATCACTAGATTCTTTTTTCTTGATGTTTTTAACTTATAAAAGTGTTAATTAGTGTCTATGGCTCAAGTCTAACATGAATATATGATTTATATGCTTGTTCTTGTCATTTTGATGTAACTAGCTTAAACTTGAAATGGGTGTGTTTGATTTTGAGATTTGGTTGCTTAAATGTTGTTAGATATTAAAAGTGCATGTATTAAATGTGTTCCTAGCATCACTAGCTTCAATTTGGTATGTAGGTTGGCATGGTTTAGCTTCATAAACATAATTGTTAAATTTGTGATTTTGAGTTAGGGTTTGATAGAAGTAAAATGGATTTTCGATGCATTAAATGCTTTGCAATGTGGTTTGTAAGTGTTTGGTGGTATTACATGCATAATTACCTACAAAACGGCGTATTATATATATGCATTTAATTCCCGAATCATAAATGTGTATTTATGAACTTGAAGTATTAATGATGAGCATTAATAGAGCATTCAATTTGGAAATTCGATTATTTCAATGATGTTTTAAATTAATAAAATGTGTTTAGTTGTGTTCCTCGTTAAATTACCTTTCCAACGATGTATGGCATGCGTTTTGAATGTTTTCGGTTAATGAGTTATGATAAATTGAGTTTTGGTTCGAGACTTAACAAAATACTGCAACCAGCACTTTTTCCAGGAACACGCGCCGCGCATCCTTTCGTGCGACGCGCACATGGTGAAGAGAAAGTGCTTAACCCCTGGACTGGTACCTAATCTGGTTCCACGTTGTAGTGCGCGCCGCGCACTCTTACGCGCGCCGCGCATTCCCCAGGCCACTTTTACTTGTGCTTTATTGTTCACAAAATCTTTCCCGCTTAACCGCAACTCCGATTAACATGAAATTGGGTTAACATGCTCATATATGATTTCTCATCATGGGAAAATTTTCGGATACCCGACCCTACCCCGTTGACTTTGACTTTGACTTTGACCAAGTTTGACTTTTAGTCAAACCTAACCAAATACTTATGCAATCATTCTAACTTGCTCTTATGCTTGTATCTTGCATGAAACTTGACAATTTGATTCACATGCTATATAATCAAGTCGTAACGAGCCATAGGACTAATTGAACATCTTTGACCAACCGTGTTTACCGTTATTGATACAACTAACTTGTTTAGGTCAAGACTAGCACTCGTTCTTGCACTCGTTCTTGCACACGTTACTTTGTGAAGTACTTTATTTACTAGTGCATTCAAGGTGAGATCATAGTCCCACTTTTACTCTTTTAAACTTACATTTGGGATGAGAAAACATAAACGTTTCATTTTACAAAGTGAACACAAGTACGAAAACAAACATTCTACATACGAGTTAGAACAAAATCCTCAATTCGATTATCATTAGTTACACTTGTCGGGCGTAAACGAGAACTTATGTTGTATGGCCATACGGGTTTGACAAACCCTCATTCAGACGGTCCGCTACCGCTATTGGATGAAATATATTTTCGAGAAGCAGTGTATGTTCTAACACTATTGTGATGGGATTCTATGGATGGAAAGTTAAGCCTTGATAATTGGGTGCTTGTGATAACAAATTTTAGAATGGTTTACTATTATTTCAATGTTATAAATCTTGTGGTTCATTTGTACTTACTTACTTACTTAAACCTATGATTTCACCAACGTTTTCGTTGACAGATTTCTATGTTTTTCTCAGGTCCTTGAACGTTTCGTGATACATGATTCCGCTCATTTTTTTTGATACTTGCATTAGATGTCGAGTATATATGCATACATGAAACGTCTTTTGGCTACTTTTAAATTATGTCGCATAGGTTTCATTTGTACTTATAACGTTGTAACGTAACTTGTGGATGAACTATTCTTGTAAACTTTGAAACAATCTTTGCATTTGAAATGAATGCGACATATTTTTGGGTCAAACGTCTATTTTAAAGATTTATGACCACGTAACGGGACCTAAGTAGACGGTGCCGTAAATGTCAATTTTGTCGGGTCGCTACAGATGGTATTAGAGCCAGGCCCCGAACCAAACGTTTACAGCGAAGATGCTGTGTCCCATTAGGGGGAGGATTGTAACATCCGTGTTACATCCGTCCCACATCGGTTGGAGAGGGGAACGAAGCATGCCTTATAAGGGTGTGGAGACCTTTCCTAGCATGATGCGTTTTGGGACCACAAGCACAGCAGATCCCATGAGAACTTTGCAGTTAAGCGTGCTCATGTGAGGGCACTACCAGGATGCGTGACCTCCTGAGAAAGTGCTCGTCGTGTGTGGTTGCCAAGAAAAATCCGTGCGCCTACGGGCAAAGCGGACAATATCGTGCTACGGGGAACGTGTTACCTGGGGTGTTACAGATGGTATCAGAGCGTTGGTTGTAGGGATTTAGAGTTCATTTGTGTCAACCCCGAGTCATAGGGTACATTAGTGAGTCTAGACTACAACCGGCATATAGACTTGAAGTAGGAATTACTTGACTACTTGTGCATTTATACTCGAACTCTTTTATTCATATCTAACTTTTATTCCATCTTAATCTCACGTTGTTTAATTCGATTGACACGCCACCTTGACTTAGTGAAATAATGTCGAATGCACATATGAATTAGGGTAATATAATTGCCGGGATTATATTACGGTGACTCATATGAACGTTCCGACATTATGACATAAAGAATTTAAGGCAAGTCAAGGAAAATTTTCTCTCTATCCTTATTCCATATCACGGTTAGTATTATTAAGAATGCTAATCAACGATATTTTTGTGTTTTGAAGGAACAATGCCTCCTCATCGTGTACTACGCCATGAAACACCCGAACAAGCTCTCCAACGGATGATAGCCACCGCCGTAGATGCGGCCATGGCCGGTCACTCATCCAACAACAATAACAATAACAACAACCACAACAATAACAACAACAATGAAGCCGGTAATTCAAACGAGGGATGCTCCTACAAAGCTTTCATGGGGTGCAAACCTCACACTTTCGATGGAACCGGGGGACCGGTTGTGCTCACCCGATGGTTTGAGCAAACGGAAGCCGTCTTTAGCATAAGCGGTTGTCGGGACCAAGACAAGGTCAAATACTCCACTCACACTTTCGCCGGTGTCGCTCTCACGTGGTGGAACACCTATGTACAATCGGTGCGTACCGATGAAGCCCACGCACTCTCCTGGGCCGATCTAAGGGAAAAGATGATCATCGAATATTTTCCTCGTGAAGAAACCAGAAGGCTCGAACAATAGCTAAGAACTTTAAAAGCGGTCGGAAACGATCTTAAGGCCTACAATCAACGATTTTCTAAACTAGCCTTGATGTGCCCAAACCTTGTGAACCCGAGTCTCTAAGGGTTGAACTTTACATGGATGGTCTTCCAAAGAGCATCAAACACGGGGTAATATCATCCAAACCCTCTAATCATCAAGAAGCTTTGAAGATGGCCCGCCAATTGATAGAAACGGTGGATGAAATCATAGTACCAGCACCTAAATCCGAGGATAAGTCGGGTAACAACAAAAGAAAATGGGAAGCCCCCCAATCAAGCAACAACAACAACTTTGCCAAGAAGCCTTTCACCTCCGACGGCAAGAAGTGTTATGCCGGAAACCTACCTCTTTGCAACAAATGCAACAAGCATCACTTTGGTGAATGTGACAAGCTAATTTACCATCGGTGCCAAGGAATTGGTCATAAGGCCAACGAATGTAAAAGTGGCACCCCCGTCGCTCGAAAGGGGCCCAATGCACCAAAGACGGTCACTTGTTACGAATGTGGCCAAACGGGTCATTATAGAAATGCATGCCCAAAGAAGAAAGATAACCACAATACGTGCGGCCAAGCTTTCAACATTAACACCGAGGAAGCCCGAGATGATAATGAACTAGTCACGGGTACGTTTCTTCTCAACAATTCTTATGTCTCTTGCTTATTCGATTCGGGTGCCGATAAGAGTTTTGTATTCAAGACTTTGACTTATTCCTTTAGCACTCCACCACTTCCACTAGGTACTACTTATACCATTGAAGTGGCCAACGGGAAACTATTGAGTGCCGACAAATTTTATCGGGGGTGTACGTTAAACTTAATGGGTAAAGAGGTTGAAATTGACTTGATACCTATAGAACTAGGGAGCTTCGATGTAATCATTGGTATGGATTGGTTAACCAAAATGAAATCTCACATCCTTTGTGATCTTAAAGCGATTCAAATTCCTATCGAGAATGGTGAACCCTTGATTGTCTATGGCGATAAGAGTTGCACCGGACTCAACCTCGTCTCGTGCCTTAAAGTTGAAAAATACCTTCGTAAAGGTTGTTTCGCGATTCTAGCCCATGTTAAGAAAGTCGAGATTGACGAGAAGCATATCGATGATGTGCCAATTGTTAGTGACTTTTTCGATGTTTTTCCCGACGAATTGCCGGGCCTTCCACCTCATCGACTGGTAGAATTTCAAATCGATCTTATTCCAAGAGCCACACCCGTAGCACGTGCACCGTATAGACTTGCTCCATCCAAAATGTAAGAATTGAAAAGTCAAATCCAAGAACTACTTGACAGTGATTTTATCCAACCTATCCATTCACCGTGGGGCGCTCTGATTTTATTCGTTAAGAAGAAAGATGGATCCTTACGAATGTGCATTGATTATCGTGAACTAAATAAATTGACGGTTAAGAACCGATATCCTCTTCCTCGCATCGATGACCTATTTGATCAACTACAAGGGTCTTGTAGGGATGGCAAAAAGACCCGTACCCGATGGGAAAACCCGAAACTCGACATTTTTGGGCCGGGTCCGGGCCGGGTTTGCGGGTCCGCGGGCCGAGTATGGGATAGTTTTTAAAATTTTATCCGGGTTCGGGTTCGGGGACGGTTTTAGATACAAACCCTGTTACCCGTCCCATATACCCGAAACAAGACCCGAATTTGTATACCCGACCCATTTAAATTTCAATATATATATATATATATATATATATATATACTCTGAGAAGCTATACATAAGCTATTTACTACAGTATTAATTAACAAACTGAAATTGTATAATTTGGTGAAAATTACTCACCAATTTACTCAGAGAACTCGAAACAATACAAACTGGCCTATACTACTACATTATAATTTGAGATATGCTAGTATTAAAAGAACAAAATAAGAAACAGTGTGCAGCTCTTTTATTTCGATTCTTGTATTATATATCTATAATCTACATATCTATATTAATTATGAATGGATACTCGAATGCTCGTGAGAAAACTCGTTTACCCAATAGCTAGTAAGTAGATGTGGACCCGAATACCCGTGGGGAAATCCGAAACCCGATAGTTAGTAAGTAAATGGGGACCCGCCGGGTATGGGACCGCGTTTGGGACCAAATTTCTTAATCGGGTTTGGGAGTGGGATCACCTATACCCGACCCAAACCTGGCCCGATGCCATCCCTAGGGTCTTGTGTATATTCGAAAATCGATCTCCGTTCAGGTTATCATCAACTAAGGGTTAAGGGAGAAGATGTCTCCAAAACCGCTTTCCGGACTCGTTATGGTAGTTATGAATTTCTTGTAATGTCATTTGGTCTCACTAATGCACCAGCGGTGTTCACGGATCTCATGAACCGCGTGTGCAAACCATACCTCGACAAATTTGTTATTGTTTTCATCGATGATATTTTGGTCTATTCTAAAAGCGAAGAAGATCACGAACAACATCTCCGACTTGTGCTTGAACTCTTGAGACAAGAACGACTCTATGCCAAAATCTCCAAGTGTGAATTTTGGTTGAAGAAAGTTCAATTTCTTGGTCATGTTGTAAGTGATCAAGGTATTAAAGTCGATCCCGCAAAAATCGAAGCCATTAGTAAATGGGACACTCCTACTACTCCTACTCACATTTGTCAATTCTTGGGTCTCGCCGGATGCTATCATTGATTCATCAAAGATTTCTCCTTAGTTGCTCGTCCTCTAACCGCATTAACTCACAAGGGAAAGAAATTCGTTTGGGCAACCGAACAAGAGTCCGCGTTTCAAATCTTGAAAATAAAGCTAACCACCGCTCCTATCTTGTCACTCCCAGAAGGCAATGATGAGTTTGTTATGTATTGCGATGCCTCGAAACATGGTTTTGGGTATGTATTAATGCAACGAAAGAAAGTCATTGCTTATGCCTCGCGACAACTAAAAATTCATGATCGGAACTACACGACACATGATCTCGAACTCGGAGCCGTTGTCTTTACACTTAAAATGTTGAGACACTATCTTTTTGGAACCAAGAGTACTATCTTCACCGATCACAAAAGCCTCTAACACATCTTCGACCAAAAGCAACTAAACATGAGACAACGAAGGTGGATTGAAACTTTGAACGATTACGATTGCGAGCTTCGTTACCATCCTGGGAAGGCAAATGTAGTAGCCGATGCCTTAAGTCGAAAAGAAAGAGCGGTGCCTCTTCGTGTCCTAGCTTTAAACATCACCATTCACACCAACCTCAATAGTCAAATTCGGGTAGCCCAAGATGAGGCGCTCAAGGATGAAAATATTTCTCATGAACATTTGAACGTCCTCGCCTCTCGATTCGAAGTTAAGGAGACCGGGCTCCGATATTTCGCGGAAAAATTTGGGTGCCTAGTTATGGGGAGTTACGAAGCCTTATTCTAGACGAAGCCCATAAGTCAAGATACTCGATTCATCCCGGTGCCAAAAAGATGTACCATGACCTTAAAGAACAATATTGGTGGCCGAACATTAAAAGGGACGTTGCTGCTTATGTTGCAAAGTGTTTGACTTATTCCAAGGTCAAAGCCGAACAACAAAGGGCATCCGGGTTACTTCAACAACCCGAAATCCCGCAATGGAATTGGGAAAGAATAACGATGGATTTTATCACCAAGCTACCAAGAACGGCGGGCGGTTATGATACCATTTGGGTTATTGTTGACCGTATCACCAAATCCGCCCACTTTCTAGCCATGAAGGAAACCGACAAAATGGAAAAACTTGCACAACTTTACATTAAAGATATCGTAGCCCGTCACGGTGTACCTTTATCGATTATTTCGGACCGAGATGGCCGTTTTGTTTCTAGATTTTGGCGAACCTTACAAGAAGCGTTGGGAACGCGTTTAGACATGAGCACCGCATATCATCCACAAACCGATAGACAAAGCGAACGCACGATTCAAACTTTGGAAGACTTGTTACGAGCTTGCGTTGTCGATTATGGAAAAGCTTGGGATAAGCATTTTCCACTAGTCGAGTTCTCTTACAACAATAGTTATCACGCGAGTATTAAAGCCGCACCTTTTGAAGCATTGTATGGCCGAAAATGTTGTTCTCCTCTTTGTTGGGCCGAAGTAGGCGACACACAAATCACTGGACCTGAACTCATTCATGAAACAACCGAGAAGATCGTTCAAATCTGAGATAGGCTCCAGACAGCCCGTAGTCATCAAAAGAGCTATACCGACAAAAGACGCAACGACCTCGAATTTCAAGTCGGCGACCGCATAATGTTAAAAGTCACGCCTTGGAAAGGTGTAATCCGTTTTGGGAAGCGCGGGAAGCTAAATCCGCGGTATATCGGTCCTTTCAAAATCTTGGAGCGTGTTGGAACTGTTGCTTATCGTTTTGATCTTCCGCCTCAACTGAGCTCCGTTCATCCTACTTTTCATGTATCAAATTTGAAGAAGTGTTTCGCCGAACCCGAACTCGTCATCCCTGTAGTGACCCGAACTTTTCCATGTTTATATATATTAAATGAAATTGTTATTTACATGATTAAGTGTTTCCAACATGTTAAGCAATCAAACTTGTTAAGACTTGATTAATTGAAATAGGTTTCATATAGACAATTGACCAGCCAAGTTGACCGGTGATTCACGAACGTTAAAACTTGTAAAAACTATATGATGACATATATATGATTATATATATATAGTTAACATGATATTATGATAAGTAAGTATCTCATTAGGTATTTTAACAATGAGTTATATACATAAAATGAGTTTATTGAATTAAGAAACTCGAAACGATATATATAACGATTATCGTTATAACAACGTCTTACTAAATACATATGAATCATATTAAGATATTGATACACTATGTTTAATCATGATAAATGATAAGTAAACATGTCATTAAGTGTATTAACAATGAACTACATATGTAAAAACAAGACTACTAACTTAATGATTTCGAAACGAGACATATATATAACGATTATCGTTGTAACAACATTTAACTGTATATATATCATAGTAAGATATATTAATATATCATAATATCATGATATTATAATAATTCAACATCTCTTTAGATATAATAAACAATGGGTTAACAACATTTAACAAAATCGTTAACCTAAAGGTTTCAAAACAACATTTATATGTAACGACTAACGATGACTTAACGACTCAGTTAAAATGTATATACATGTAGTATTTTAATATGTATTCATACACTTTTGAAAGACTTCAAGACACTTATCAAAATACTTCTACTTAACAAAAATGCTTACAATTACATCCTCGTTCAGTTTCATCAACAATTCTACTCGTATGCACCCGTATTCGTACTCGTACAATACACAGCTTTTAGATGTATGTACTATTGGTATATACACTCCAATGATCAGATTTTAGTAGCCCATGTGAGTCACCTAACACATGTGGGAACCATCATTTAGCAACTAGCATGAAATATCTCATAAAATTACAAAAATATTAGTAATCATTCATGACTTATTTACATGTAAACAAAATTACACATCCTTTATATCTAATCCATATACCAACGACCAAAAACACCTAAAAACACTTTAATTCATCAATTTTCTTCATCAAATTGATCTCTCTCAAGTTCTATCTTCAAGTTCTAAGTGTTCTTCATAAATTCTATAAGTTCTAGTTTCATAAAATCAAGAATACTTCCAAGTTTGCTAGCTTACTTCCAATCTTGTAAAGTGATCATCCAACCTCAAGAAATCTTTCTTATTTATAGTAAGATATCTTTCTAATACAAGGTAATACTCATATTCAAACTTTGATTCAATTTCTATAACTCTAACAATCTTATTTCGAGTGGAAATCTTATTTGAACTTGTTTTCGTGTCATGATTCTGCTTCAAGAACTTTCAAGCCATCCAAGGATCCTTTGAAGCTAGATATATTTTTTTCATTTCCAGTGGGTTTATCCACAAAACCTGAGGTAGTAATGATGTTCATAACATCATTCGATTTATATATATAAAACAACCTTATTCGAAGGTTTAAACTTGTAATCACTAGAACATAGTTTAGTTAATTCTAAACTTGTTCGTAAATAAAAGTTAATCCTTCTAACTTGACTTTTAAAATCAACTAAACACATGTTCTATATCTATATGATATGCTAACTTAATGATTTAAAACCTGAAAACACGAAAAACATCGTAAAACTGGATATACGCCGTCGTAGTAACACCGCGGGCTGTTTTGGGTTAGTTAATTAAAAACTATGATAAACTTTGATTTAAAAGTTGTTCTTCTGGGAAAATGGTTTTTCTTATGAACATGAAACTATATCCAAAAATCATAATTAAACTCAAAATGGAAGTATGTTTTCCAAAATGGTTATCTAGACGTCGTTCTTTCGATCGAAATGACTACCTTTACAAAAATGACTTGTAATCTGTATTTCCGACTATAAACTTATACATTTTCTGTATATATACATAAACTTAAGTTCAATATGAAACCATAGCAATTGGATTAACTCAAAACGGATTTAAAACGAAGAAGTTATGGGTAAAACAAGATTGGATATTTTGCTTGTTGTAGCTAAGTGAAAATTGGTAACAAATTTATATTAATTATGTCCTAGCTAACTTATATTGTATTATACATGTATTCTAATATATTATATAATCTTGGGATACCATAGATACGTACGCAAATGTTTTGACATATCATATCGATCCATCTATATATATTATTTGGAACAACCATAGACACTCTATATGTAGTAATGTTGGAGTTAGCTATACAGGGTTGAGGTTGATTCCAAAAATATATATACTTTGAGTTGTGATCTAGCCTAAGACGTGTATACACTGGGTCGTGGATTGATTCAAGATAATATATATCAATTTATTTCTGTACATCTAACTATGGACAACTAGTTATAGGTTACTAACGAGGACAGCTGACTTAATAAACTTAAAACATCAAAATGTATTAAAAGTGTTGTAAATATATTTTGAACATACTTTGATATATATGTACATATTTGTTATAGGTTTGTGAATCGGCCAGTGGCCAAGTCTTACTTCCCGACGAAGTAAAAATCTGTGAAAGTGAGTTATAGTCCCACTTTTAAAATCTAATATTTTAGGATGAGAATACATGCAGTTTTATAAATGTTTTACGAAATAGACACAAGTAATTGAAACTACATTATATGGGTGAATGATTGAAGCCGAATATGCCCTTTTGCTTGGTAGCCTAAGAATTAGTAAACCGATCTACTAATTGATGTGAATCCTAAAGATAGATCTATTGGGCCTAACGAACCCCATCCAAAGTACCGGATGCTTTAGTACTTTGAATTCGTTTTTATCATGTCCGAAGGATTTTCCGGAATGATAGGGGATATTCTTATATGCATCTTGTTAATGTCAGTTACCAGGTGTTCACCATATGAATGAATTTTATCTCTATGTATGGGATGTATATTGAAATATGAAATCTTGTGGTCTATTATTATGATTTGATAATATATAGGTTAAACCTATAACTCACCAACATTTTTGTTGACGTTTTAAGCATGTTTATTCTCAGGTGATTATTAAGAACTTCCGCTGTTGCATAATAAAAGAAGGACAAGATTTGGAGTCCATGCTTGTATGATATTATGTAAAAACTACATTCAAGAAACTTATTTTTGATGTAATATATTCTTATTGTAAACCATTATGTAATGGTCGTGTGTAAACGGTATATTTTAGATTATCATTATTTGATAATCTACGTAATGCTTTTTAAACCTTTATCAATAAAATAAAGGTTATGGTTGTTTTAAAAATGAATGCAGTCTTTGAAAAACGTCTCATATAGAGGTCAAAACCTCGCGACGAAATCAATTAATATGGAACGTTTATAATTAATATGAACGGGACATTTCAGTTGGTATCCGAGCGTTGGTCTTAGAGAACCGGAAATTTGCATTAGTGTGTCTTATCAAGTTTGTTAGGATACATTAGTTAGTCTGGACTTCGACCGTGTTTTCTTTAAAAACGATTGCTTAACACTTTTGTTGGAAACTATATATTATTAACATGTAAATATTATGTGATATATTAATCTCTTAACGTGTTTGATATTTTGTGATAGATGTCTACCTCTAGTACAAATTCCATCGTGAAACGACCCGACCCAATCCATAGGGACGAATACAATAACATATGATTACATCGCGAGGCATTTGACCTCTATATGATAAGTTTTATAAACATTGCATTCTTTTGAAAAGATATACCATAAATGAATGTTTAAAATTCAATGTTTTCGACATCTGATGATTTCTACATATAGACAATCACCGTAAATAACAGTTTACAAGAATACTTCCGTTGACAATGCAGTCAAAATAAATACACGGTGATGATTTTGTGAATGCAATGCTTCCTCGAATAAAACATGTATGACTCCATGCACATGGTTTCTCTAACATATATTCAAACAGCGGAAGGCTTCTAGGAACCTGAGAATAAACATGCTTTAAACGTCAACATAAAGTTGGTGAGATATAGGTTTAATGCTAGCAGCGTTATAAATATAGACCACAAGATTTCATATACATAAACGTTTTAATAAAAATATTCTAAGTGGTTGAGCACTTGATAAACATACTTAACATTTAATCAACGTCGCATATTCCCTTTATTATGAAATCTCACTACACTGTACCAAGTGTAGTCACCGAAATGAAGTACTGTGCAACCGTTGAATACTGGTCGTCCAGTCCGGTTGGGGTTGTCAGGCCCGATAGATCTATCAATAGGATTCGCGTTTACAATACCACATGTAAATAGTAGTTACCAAGCTACAGGGAAGTATGCTAGTGGTACAACTCAACGTAGAATATATTTTTTTATCACTTGTGTCCATAACGTAAATCATAAAATGCATGTATTCTCATCCCGAAATATTTAGAGTTTAAAAGTGGGACTATATACTCACTTTTGCCTTGAAGGTATTTAACTCGACTTGGTCTCCGATAGATATCACGAACCTAACCATATATATATAATATATCAACATATTTTCTTTTCAAGTAATCGTTATATATATATATATATATATATATATATATATATATATATATATATATATATATATATATATATATATATATATATATATATATATATACTTATAATACTTTTAATATTTTCTTAGTCCGTAGTTAGCAGTCCGATGTTAGTGGTCCATAATTAGTTGCTCAATAAAATAAATAAAGACCCCATCGTATTCGTATTGATCAGAATTAATCTCGACCCATTGTACCATGTTGTCAAATGACGTGTTGCGTACATAAAGTACCGTGTTGTCAAATGACGTGTTGCGTACAATCATGAGGTCTTATGATTAATCTTCTCGTGTTGTTTACGGGTGGTCCTGAAATATATAAAATCAAATCATAAGTAATTATATATAAAATATCATATTAATTAGAAAAGATATGATTAATTTACTTTATCTCCAAATATTTTCGTAGCTAAACTAGCTTCGGATACCCAATCTTGTTTTAGTCGTAGTTTCTTCATTACAACTCCGTTTTTGTTGGTTCAACTTGCCACTTCCTTGGATCGAGTCAAATTTTAAGAATATGAACTGAAAATACCTTAGTTTGTATTCGAAATCACAGGTTATAGGTCAAACTTTGGTAAAACTTATGAAAGTGATCATTTTCCATCATAAAAACAACATTTAATGATCATTTTTTCTAAAAATACTTACACTTTGAGTTAAACCATGAAATTTTTATGTGTTAACATATTCATAAGAAATATCATTTTTCCAGAACATGAACTTCCAATTCAAAGTTCAAGATGGTTTTTAATTATCAAACCCAAAACAGCCCCCGGTTGCACTCCGACGACGTAGATTCAGTTTTTAAGGTGTTCTTTGTAAAACCAAGTTATATCTTGTTAAGTTAGCATATCATTAAGATATATTACAGGTCTTGAAGTGTTTTAAAAGTTAAGTTAGAAGGATCTATTTAGTTTGCAAACAAGTTTGAAATCATTCAAACTATGTTCTTGTTGTTAAAATTTTACAACATAAAATAAGATAGCTATATAATTATGAATCGAACAAGATTATGAACAAGGTTACTACCTCAAGTTACTTGGACAAAGTTACTATAAGAGATAAGAAAAATCTTGGAATCAAAGAGTGGTGGAGTTAGATCAAAAGGTTGGAAGTATACTTCTTCAAATGGGTGGTTATTTTGATATGTTCTTGAAAGAGTTTTCTTATGGTGTTTAAGGCTTGTAATTGAAGCTAAATGATGGGGAAACTGCTTGGAGATGATCAAGTATGAAGTTAGGAGTATTTTGAGAGAGAAATGAGGGTGTAGGTATGAGAAAATGGAGTGAAGAAATGGTGTTCATTCATAAAAACGTTTTTAGTTTATAAAGAAAGAAAAGGATTCCTAATTTTGTTTTCTTACTAATAATTCATGCTACTTGACAAATCCTAGTTACCTCATATCTAGGGCAGTAATAATGTTGATTAGGATGTTGATTTGATGTGTATATACTAATAGTAAATACATATAGAAGCTGGGTATGATACGGGTACATATACCCTAGATATACGTATAGAAATCTTGAGGAAACGGAATGAGAATTCAAATATAGCTATCTTTTGTGAATATACTTATATTGTTTTATGTATTTAAGTCCTTAAAAAGTGATTAAATACATTATATATACAATACATGTATAAGCATTATAGGTTATAAGTATATATATCAAAGAATGTTAAGTATAGTTATCGTTTTGAAAACTTAAGTTAGTAGTTTCAAAATATACTTATAACTCATTGTCATTAGTACACAATGAGATGTTAAACCATCCTTAGATCATGTTAAATATATATAAATACATATATATACACAAACGTATAATTATCGTATGTTATATAGTTCGTGATATCATCGGTCAAATTGGACGGTCAAACGTTGTGTAAAACTCTTTTCAAAAACACAAGTCTCAACAATTTGGATTGCTTATCATGTTGGTAAGGTTTAATTTATGTAAATATTAATCTCATAAGTATAAAACGATTGGAAAAATCCGGGTCGTTACAGTACCTACCCGTTAAATAAATTTCGTCCCGAAATTTGAATGGGATGGTCATGGCTGACAATAAGTATGTTTTCATGACGTATACGAGTTGGAAATTAGAGTTTTATTATCATCAAGTAATATTGATAAAGCAATTTGATTTTTGTGAAGAGTACGAGTGAGGCTATCACCAAAGGGTGAAATGAGTAGGTATAGATTCGTCATATCTTTTGACGCAGATAAGATTGATTTTCAAGTTCAAGAGATTTGGAGTAAAATCTTCATAATTAGATTTGATTCTTCGATAATCAAGGAAATTAGAATCCGCTTTAAATTCGATCATCTATTTTGATTGCTCTGTCGGATCTTTTTCTATAAATCCACCTCCCTTCATTTCCTTACAACTCATACCTTCTATTCTTCCTCCCTCAATTCATACTTTAAAACATTTATCAGTATGCTTCATCCAGTACTGATCCTGGATATACTCTTAACTTTCATCTCTGTCATTCTTCTTTTTCATCTACCTCCGGAGGATTTTATTTATTTCTACTATTACCTTGGTGTTATAGTATTGTTAATTCTCCCGTGCCTTTACGTTGCAATACGTATTGATATGCACGGTTTGTAATTTATTTGTTGTTGTCGAGCTTTATATTTTCTTTTATATTCAACAGTTCCATACTTCTGTTTCCTCTTCCCGACTTCGAGTCAAGCGAATAATGGTCCGGAATTCGTAGGTATGGATTTTGAAATAAACATAGTTAATGTTCTAAAAATGAAATAGTAATTGCACGATCTTGATTTGGTAAGTTACCAGAATGTCCGAAAAGATAGAATTATCAAAGAGATATGTTCTTAATATGTTTGGAGATTGGGTAGAATGTAAGAGTTGTGTAACATGGCACATGATGACGTTATGATCTGTGAATCATTATGTTCCATTTAGAAACTCATCATGAATTACTGTAATATAATCACGTTGATCAAGTGTCATTATATTATACTAATTCATGCTTCAGTTTCCAACACTACTTCAAAACATTCATATTTTAAACTCGAATTTTTCAGAATTTAGAAACTAACACAGTTTCTTTTATGTTGTAACGCAAATATTGTGAAGAGATAAATGATTTTTGATGAGGATAGTTAGAAATATATCTTCAGGAATATCGGAGATATTTATAATGAAAAATACGATGATATCTTAGAATATCTAAGATCAGGGAATGACGAGGAAAATCTGTCTGTGAAGGTTTAGAATAAGGAGTAAGGTTCTTACTAACGATTTCAGCAGACACTAAATCATTTGAATCCTTTGAAGGTAGATTTCGTCATTGTGATTTATCCACGACCTCCTTTATACTTTGCTCAATCCGTTTTCCAGTACCAAATTTTTCGTTCGAGCTTTTCCAATCTATTATTCTTTATTGTCAAACGTCTGACCGTAATTGTTGTCTACTGTCTTTACCACTTTATCAGTCTTTTCCAAAACTTAATAGCACTAATTCGTAGACTGGAGCATTTTTCAGAAACTTCACATTTGAAATATGTAATTCTTGTGGATAGACGTTGTATATATATATATATATATATATATATATATATATAACTGCCGAAATAGAAATGCTGTGAGATTTCAAAATACCAATTGTTGATTCCGCCAAAGGGGTAACGAGTTGCTAGTACATCTGCTGATAATATCGTAGAATATAAAAGGTTCCCTGGTAACAAAAGGGTAATCGTATGTATTACAGGTTATAATAAGGCTACTTCGAATGGAAAGTCGAGGTTGACTTGCTGAAACTGTGACAAAATTTACTATTTTGAAAAGGAATCGCAAAGTTATTTTTGCTAATAAATGCTAAAAGATTTAACGCATATACGTGTTAAATTATGTCCTTGGTTTCGAGAGCTTTTCAGGTGCAAGACTGCGAGTAATGTGTGGTTGGATCATCATCTCGATTGTCCATTATTTGAAGTGTCTTCAGGAATTTTGAAGGGTTTGATCATAGATTGTAATTGTTAATATACATATGATGTTTTAGGACTTTGAATGATACAAATATTTTTCTGGGTTCCAAGAATCGAATGATGTTCTAGCATAGTTTTGAAGTCAAAGTATAGTTTTGAAAGATGTAAGAGTCCTAAGAGTGATGTCTTCTGTTAAGTCTTGACTTGGATTTTGTTTTGTCGTAATCAAATTTGGATGAGAATGGTTGTTTTGATTTCTATGAAAGAATGTATATTATTGTGAAGGTAGTGAGTATAGTTGATGATTGTTGAATCAGAGTCGAAGAATATAATCATATTAATTGTGAATTTATATATCTCTCGGATATTACCTACCCGTTAAAAAAAATTTCACAAGTAATGTTTTGTACCAGAGAATTTTATTACAATCTTTATGAAAATATATGTACATATATATCTTCTTCAGATGTAATCATGAATTTAATAAGTCAATATAATATTAGACTCATTTGATTTTCGATTTGAGCTAGAATAAGTAATCTCTAAAACGATTAGGAACCACATATTCTTCACAGAATATTAATGAAGTTATGGATCAATACTTCATTATTTATTCTTATATATATTTCCTTAGTGAATCATGCTGATACTCATTGAACTCTTGCTAACTTCGCAAGATATGAATGTTGTTTCCCAGTAAGCTTCGAGTACATTGAAGATGAAAGTGTAAAATCAAACATATTATTGAATAATACACTTGGTTTATTATAAAACGAAATTCATTGAATTGAAATAGGGATTGTAGTTAACGATGATTAAGTTGCTGACGAAGGACGTACATCATTGCATATTTGTAGTATGAATTTAAACGAGTAGTATCTACCCTTTTTCAATTCATACTTAATAGCTTAGTACGAAAAGATTTATTTTGGTTTCCGAATTCATATATATATAAAATATTTATATAAATTCTTCAGAAGAATGAGTTAATACTTCATAACTCGTTGATGCAATATACGCGTTATTGATGATGTCCACGGTGATTCTTGAACTGGTGGAGCTTGTGATGTTAAAGTTGCTAACGATTCTAATGATGTTGACAGCACTGACTGTGTTGGTGAGGCTAAGGGTACTGCTGATGTTGTTGGTAAAACAAGTCTAGCTTGTACCTTACGCATCATTCTTGTCGGGGTTTCTACTCTTCCTTTTATCATTTCTGTCCACTCATCTGATTTATGGTTAAGGTAGAAATAGGTAATCTCTATGTCTTTAGAGATTACATAATCACCATAGAATGTTTCTCCGATGAAGTTATGAATCAATACTTCATTGTTTGTTGTTGTTGGTACTTCTTGGTATCTATGGTGTGTGTGACGTTGATATCCGAGGTACGGATGGTGATATTGAGGCGTGTGATGCGGATGTGATTGTTGGTGGTGGTAATGATCCTGTTGATGTTGATGATGGTGATGACGTTGATGCTGGTGATGCTGCTGGTGCTTAGGGTATTGAGGCTTGCGATGTTGATGTTATTGACGGTACTGGTTATGCTGCTAATGGTGTTTGTAACCTGCGTACCGTATTCTTCAAAGCCACTACCCGAGTGCGAAGCTCATTGACTTCTTCTATTACACCGGGGTGATTGTCGGTTCGGACGAGCGGATAAATAAAATCTAGAATTTGATGTAGTATATAATCGTGACGAGATACTCTGGAAATGAGAGAGAAAATAGTTTCTCGAACAGGTTCACCGGTAAGTGCTTCAGGTTCATCGTCAAGAGGGCAATTTGGTGGATGGAAGGGATCACCTTCTTCTTGTCTCCAATGATTGAGGAGGCTACGAACCCATCCCCAATCCATCCAAAATAGATGATGACTGATTGGTTGATCCATTCTGGTCACACTACTTTCGGAGCTTGAGTGGTATTCCATATCGGAATCCGAGGGACTTCAACTAGTGACGAGTTCCATTTCGTATGATTGATAAAGGATTTTTCGATATGAAATGATTTTCTGGCTATCGGGTGGTATTCTAATTATATAGAATATCCACATATATAGAACAAAAGATCTCATAGATTACGGAGGGATTTACGGAATATGTCAGACAAAGTTTACAGTAACAGATACGCGTAGATATGAATTAGTAAATACACTAAGATATGAATTTTGTCTATACACCATTCATGCAATGAATACAGTAAGACGCGTTTAGACTTAAGATGATAAGCAGGTAATTTCCTACAGATGATAAGTAGATGATTTTCTACACAAAATGATAAGCAAAATTTTGACATGCAGACACGGTCGAAGTCCAGACTCACTAATGCAACCTAACGACTTATCAGTTAGACACACTAATGCAGACCTGGTTCGCTAAGACCACCGCTCTGATACCACATGAAACGACCCGACCCAATCCATAGGGACGAATACAATAACATATGATTACATCGCGAGGCATTTGACCTCTATATGATACGTTTTATAAACATTGCATTCTTTTGAAAAGATATACCATAAATGAATGTTTAAAATTCAATGTTTTCAACATCTGATGATTTCTACATATAGACAATCACCGTAAATAACAGTTTACAAGAATACTTTCGTTGACAATGCAGTCAAAATAAATACACGGTTATGATTTTGTGAATGCAATGCTTCCTCGAATAAAACATGTATGACTCCATGCACATGGTTTCTCTAACATATATTCAAACAGCAGAAGGCTTCTAGGAACCTGAGAATAAACATGCTTTAAACGTCAACATAAAGTTGGTGAGATATAGGTTTAATGCTAGCAGCGTTATAAATATAGACCACAAGATTTCATATACATAAACGTTTTAATAAAAATATTCTAAGTGGTTGAGCACTTGATAACCATACTTAACATTTAATCAACGTCGCATATTCCCTTTATTATGAAATCTCACTACACTGTACCAAGTGTAGTCACCGAAACGAAGTACTGTGCAACCGTTGAATACTGGTCGTCCAGTCCGGTTGGGGTTGTCAGGCCCGATAGATCTATCAACAGGATTCGCGTTTACAATACCACATGTAAATAGTAGTTACCAAGCTACAGGGAAGTATGCCAGTGGTACAACTCAACGTAGAATATATTTTTTTAACACTTGTGTCCATAACGTAAATCATAAAATGCATGTATTCTCATCCCGAAATATTTAGAGTTTAAAAGTGGGACTATATACTCACTTTTGCCTTGAAGGTATTTAACTCGACTTGGTCTCCGATAGATATCACGAACCTAACCATATATATATAATATATCAACATATTTTCTTTTCAGGTAATCGTTATATATATATATATATATATATATATATATATATATATATATATATATATATACTTATAATACTTTTAATAATTTTTTAGTCCGTAGTTAGCAGTCCGATGTTAGTGGTCCACAATTAGTTGCTCAATAAAATAAATAAAGACCCCATCGTATTCGTATTGATCAGAATTAATCTCGACCCATTGTACCATGTTGTCAAATGACGTGTTGCGTACATAAAGTACTGTGTTGTCAAATGACGTGTTGCGTACAATCATGAGGTCTTATGATTAATCTTCTCGTGTTGTTTATGGGTGGTCCTGAAATATATCAAATCAAATCATAAGTAATTATATATAAAATATCATATTAATTAGAAAAGATATGATTAATTTACTTTATCTCCAAATATTTTCGTAGCTAAACTAGCTTCGGATACCCAATCTTGTTTTAGTCGTAGTTTCTTCATTACAACTCCGTTTTTGTTGGTTCAACTTGCCACTTCCTTGGATAGAGTCAAATTTTAAGAATATGAACTGAAAATACCTTAGTTTGTATTCAAAATCACAGGTTATGGGCCAAAATTTAGTAAAACTTATGAAAGTGATCATTTTCCATCATAAAAACAACATTTAATGATCATTTTTCTAAAAATACTTACACTTTGAGTTAAACCATGAAATTTTTATGTGTTAACATATTCATAAGAAATATCATTTTTCCAGAACATGAACTTCCAATTCAAAGTTCAAGATGGTTTTTAATTATCCAACCCAAAACAGCCCCCGGTTGCACTCCGACGACGTAGATTCAGTTTTTAAGGTGTTCTTTGTAAAACCAGGTTATATCTTGTTAAGTTAGCATATCATTATGATATATTACAGGTCTTGAAGTGTTTTAAAAGTTAATTTAGAATGATCTATTTAGTTTGCAAACAAGTTTGAAATCATTCAAACTATGTTCTTGTTGTTAAAATTTTACAACATAAAATAAGATAGCTATATAATTATGAATCGAACAAGATTATGAACAAGGTTACTACCTCAAGTTACTTGGACAAAGTTACTGTAAGAGATAAGAAAAATCTTGGAATCAAAGAGTGGTGGAGTTAGATCAAAAGGTTGGAAGTATACTTCTTCGAATGGGTGGTTATTTTGATATGTTCTTGGAAGAGTTTTCTTATGGTGTTTAAGGCTTGTAATTGAAGCTAAATGATGGGGAAACTGCTTGGAGATGATCAAGTATGAAGTTAGGAGTATTTTGAGAGAGAAATGAGGGTGTAGGTATGAGAAAATGGAGTGAAGAAATGGTGTTCATTCATAAAAACGTTTTTAGTTTATAAAGAAAGAAAAGGATTCCTAATTTTGTTTTCTTACTAATAATTCATGCTACTTGACAAATCCTAGTTATCTCATATCTAGGGCAGTAATAATGTTGATTTGATGTGTATATACCAATAGTAAATACATATAGAAGCTGGGTATGATACGGGTACATATACCCTAGATATACGTATAGAAATCTTGAGGAAACGGAATGAGAATTCAAATATAGCTATCTTTTGTGAATATACTTATATTGTTTTATGTATTTAAGTCCTTAAAAAGTGATTAAATACATTATATATACAATACATGTATAAGCATTATAGGTTATAAGTATATATATCAAAGAATGTTATGTATAGTTATCGTTTTGAAAACTTAAGTTAGTAGTTTCAAAATATACTTATAACTCATTGTCATTAGTACACAATGAGATGCTAAACCATCCTTAGATCATGTTAAATATATATATAAATACATATATATACACAAACGTATAATTATCGTATGTTATATAGTTCGTGATATCATCGGTCAAATTGGACGGTCAAACGTTGTGTAAAACTCTTTTCAAAAACACAAGTCTCAACAATTTGGATTGCTTATCATGTTGGTAAGGTTTAATTTATGTAAATATTAATCTCATAAGTATAAAACGATTGGAAAAATCCGGGTCGTTACACATCGACTCACCTAATAATAATGAAGAGTCGAATATACTTTGGGAAGATTCACAAATTCCCGAAGAGGAACCGGAAGAAGAGGAACCGGAAGAAGAGGAACCAGAAGAGGAGGAACCGGAAGAGGAGGAACCGGAAGAAGAAGAGGTTCCGGAGGAAGAAATATTGATACCTATAGTAAATCGATTAAATAAAAGAAAATCCTCAACCAACGGACCAAAGTTAATAATGGTCAATGGTGTTTCCGCCGAGGAAGCAAAATATTGGGAAGATTACCAATTTTCCGATGAATCGGATCCTGATGAGGATTCCGATGATGTTATAGAAATTACCTCGACCCAATTTAATAAAGCGAAAGAAAATAATAAGGGAAAATGTATAAAAATAGAGAAACCCGATTCCAACCCCGATGAACTTTATATGTATCGACAACATCCGTATTTCCTAAAATGTAACAATGACCCGGGAACCTCTAAACTACCAGGTTTTTCTAAACCATTGTGGAAAACGACAGCTCGTATTAGGGGAGCATCATATATCCCTAGGAAATTAGCAAAACGAACCAAGTTCGAAGTAGAAGAAACGAGTGAGTCAGATTAAAGAGTTGTAATCATGTTGTGTAATATATGCAATATAGTGTGTTTGTACTTTTATGTTCTATGTAAAAATTGCTTGTATTGTTTGTTAATTATCTTTTACGAATCTAATCCTTGTCTATTTTACAGTATAAAAACAAAATGGATGTTAAGGGTAGACAACCAAATATTTTAAAAGACCTACCAGAGGATATGATTGAGGAAATCTTGTCTAGAGTCGGTCAGAATTCATCAGCACATTTAGTTATGGCGAAATTAACTTGTCAAACATTTGAAAGACTTTCCAGAAATGCCTTAGTTTATAAAAGGCTTTCCTTTGATAGGTGGGGTATATCACATTGGGGAGACCGTAAGTTACGCCGTGTTTTCTTTAAAGCGTTAAATGCGAGGAACCCAAATGCAATTTTACGTTACGGGTTAAGAACCTATTTCGACTCAACATATCCCAACATAGGATTTCGTGAATTAGAAAGAGCTTCTAACATACAACATAAAGAAGCATGTTATGCTTACGGGTTAGTGATGTTCGTTTCTTACCAAAGTGAGAAAAAGAACATCGGATTGCAACTTTTAAATAAAACCTTCCCACAAGTGACGGATTCAGTAGTTGGGGTAAGACACAAGGTTTTTAGATTATTACGGGGCTGTTGGACATTACGAAACCCTCATCCTTTTGACGACATTACAACATGTTGCCTAGTGTTATGCGCAGAGGTGTATATGAAATAGCTTTATTTTTACAACTAAATACTATTAAATACGATACAATTTTACACAAGATATTTATTTATTTATAGAATGGATATACTTAAACCTTGCTACAACACTTATAGGCAGTGTACCTAATCGTACAGTAGTGTAGTTTTTAGTAAGTCCGGTTCGTTCCACAGGGAATCTTTTAAACAAAGCTTAACGCTATATTAGTTTTAATTTATAAAAATACAAATATATATATATAAGTAATATTATTATTATAAAGGGGGGTTTTTACCGTTTAATGACCGGTTTGTCGATTTTTAAAACTTTAGTCGCAGTTAAAACCTAATGTAAAATATTAAATAAATAAAAGACTTAATTTAAAGCGAAAAGTAAATAACGATAATGAAATTACAATAAATAAAAGTGCGATAAAATAAAATTGCGATAATTAAAAATACGATAATTAAAAGTGCAATTAAATACAATAAATAAAAGTGCGATAATTAGAAGTGCAATTAAATATAAAATAAAGGAAATTAAATATGAAATAAAAGAATTATGCTTATTTAAACTTCCATAATCATGATGTTTGACGTGTTGATTTTAGTTTTATGCCCATGGGTTAATTGTCCTTTGTCCTGGATTATTTAATATGTCCGTCTGGTTTTTGTCCATAACAGTCCATCAGTCATAAATATAAAGTGCGAGTATCCTCGTCAAATTATCCTTATACCCGAAGTCAAATATTCCAAATAATTGGGGACTTAAACTGTAACAAGGTTTTAATACTTTGTTTAATAATTACACCAGGTTATCGACTGCGTGTAACAAGGTTTTAATACTTTGTTATCAATTATGCCAAGTGTCCTTGTACATAATTTCACCCCTGTTTTAATAATTCTAGTGACTATTAATCCATTCCCGTGTCCGGTTAAATGAACTATTATTCGTACATATAAATACCCCGCCCATCGTGTCCGATCGAGTGTATATGGTTATTTATAGGGACGTCCAATTGTAAATCTTTATATTAAAATTAACAAACTATCATTTAGTTAAACAAATATAAAGCCCATTAATAGCCCATAGTCTAATTTCCACTAGTGTCGTTCTTTTGTCGAAACCCAAATTATGGTACAAAGCCCAATTACCCAATTTTAGTAATTAGCTCAACATCATGATTACTTCGATTTAAATAATCATAATAATAACTTAGCTACGAGACATTAAATTAAAAAGGTTTAACATAACTTACAATGATCAAAAGTAGCGTAGCGTTACACGGACAGAATTTCGACTTACACCCTTACAACATTCGCTAACATACCCTTATTATTAGAAATTAAAATTAAAAAATATATATATATATATATATATATATATATATATATATATATATATATATATATATATATATATACGTTTAGATAGAGAGATTAAAGGATATATAAAACGTTCAGAATGCGTGAGCTTTTATATGCATTTTTGTCCAGGACAGCTCCGCGAGTCGCGGTATTTTTGCACTACAAACTCCGCAAGTCGCGGAGTTCGTAAATCTAGCTCACACAAGTTTGGATCCTAGTCTGCCGACGGTTTTAATATATAAATATAATATATATATATATATATATATATATATATATATATATATATATATATATATATATATATATATATATATATATATATATATATAATTTATATAATTAATTATATATTATATTATATTTATATACATAGTTAACTTGTAATTTTTAGTCCGTTGCGTCGAGCGTTGAGAGTTGACTCTGGTCCCGGTTCCGGATTTTCGAACGTCCTTGCGTACTATTTTATATCGTGTACTTTGCGTTTTGCGTCTTGTACTCTTGTCATTCTGAGACGTTTCTTATCAATAATTGGAACCTCTTTGATTGTATTTTGTACTTTTGAGCTTTTTGGTCATTTGCGTCTTCAATTCGTTGAATCTATCTTTTGTCTTCACCTTTTATTATTTAAACGAATATCACTTGTAAATAGAACAATTGCAACTAAAAGCTTGTCTTTCTTGAGGGATAATGCTATGAAATATATGTTCGTTTTTAGCATTATCAAATATTTCCACACTTGAGCGTTGCTTGTCCTCAAGCAATATAGTCTTGAAATACTAGAATCACTTCTTTATTCTTCACACTTTACTTTATATACAGGTCTACGCATGTTGAATAATCGTACCCAATCGTTAAAAGTAGAATTACCATACCTCTGTGTAAGTAATTCTCTAATTGGCTCGGCCAATTGCACTACCTCTAATGGTTTCCATTCTATTACCCTTGGTACTTCAACAGCTTTAGAATGAAGAGTGTGCAAGCCTCTTTGGTATTTTGGATAATCTATCCAACGTCTGTCTAATCTCAAGTTCGGGTGCAAATCTTCCACGTGCATATCTGAAAATGTCATAACTGGATGAGGTATATCTTGTTTGTAATAGTTATCAACATCCTGTTGTTCCGCATTCTCAGGAGGAGCAATGCGAGCTTGGGATGAAGATTCACCCCTTCCAGTCTGCAAAACACATCAAACACAATTTTTTTGCATCCAAATATGCATTAGTGTCAGCAAAATCATCAATCAAAATAATTACAATGACATGTTCAATTTATATCAAACTTATGCTCATTTTCATATTTTTATCAAATCTACACTTTTTCAAATAAGCATATACTAAAATGTTCGCCAAGTTCATAAGCATTCAACTCAAATAACATGTCAAAATAATCATTATTAGCAATTAAACAAGTTTCAAATGGCATTATCTGTAGTGACCCGAACTTTTCTATGTTTATATATATATTAAATGAAATTGTTATTTACATGATTAAGTGTTTCCAACATGTTAAGCAATCAAACTTGTTAAGACTTGATTAATTGAAATAGGTTTCATATAGACAATTGACCACCCAAGTTGACCGGTGATTCACGAACGTTAAAACTTGTAAAAACTATATGATGACATATATATGGTTATATATATAGTTAACATGATATTATGATAAGTAAACATATCATTAAGTATATTAATAATGAACTACATATGTAAAAACAAGACTACTAACTTAATGATTTTGAAACGAGACATATATGTAACGATTATCGTTGTAACGACATTTAATGTATATATATCATATTCAGAGATATTCGTACATCATAATATCATGATAATATAATAATTTAAAATCTTATTTGATATTATAAACGTTGGGTTAACAACATTTAACAAGATCGTTAACCTAAAGGTTTCAAAACAACACTTACATGTAACGACTAACGATGACTTAACGACTCAGTTAAAATGTATATACATGTAGTGTTTTAATATGTATTCATACACTTTTGAAAGACTTCAAGACACTTATCAAAATAATCAACTTAACAAAAATGCTTACAATTACATCCTCGTTCAGTTTCATCAACAATTCTACTCGTATGCACCCGTATTCGTACTCGTACAATACACAGCTTTTAGATGTATGTACTATTGGTATATACACTCCAATGATCAGCTATTAGTAGCCCATGTGAGTCACATAACACATGTGGGAACCATCATTTGGCAACTAGCATGAAATATCTCATAAAATTACAAAAATATGAGTAATCATTCATGACTTATTTACATGAAAACAAAATTACATATCCTTTATATCTAATCCATACACCAACGACCAAAAACACCTACAAATACTTTCATTCTTCAATTTCCTTCATCTAATTGATCTCTCTCAAGTTCTATCTTCAAGTTCTAAGTGTTCTTCATAAATTCTACAAGTTCTAGTTTCATAAAATCAAGAATACTTCCAAGTTTGCTAGCTTACTTCCAATCTTGTAGAGTGATAATCCAACCTTAAGAAATCTTTCTTATTTACAGTAATATATCTTTCTAATACAAGGTAATACTCATATTCAAACTTTGATTCAATTTCTATAACTATAACAATCTTATTTCGAGTGGAAATCTTACTTGAACTTGTTTTCGTGTCATGATTCTGCTTCAAAAACTTTCAAGCCATCCAAGGATCCTTTGAAGCTAGATCCATTTTTTTCATTTCCATTAGCTTTATCCAGAAAACTTGAGGTAGTAATGATGTTCATAACATCATTCGATTCATACATATAAAGCTATCTTATTCGAAGGTTTAAACTTGTAATCACTAGAACATAGTTTAGTTAATTCTAAACTTGTTCGCAAACAAAAGTTAATCCTTCTAACTTGACTTTCAAAATCAACTAAACACATGTTCTATATCTATATGATACGCTAACTTAATGATTTAAAACCTGGAAACACGAAGAACACTGTAAAACCGGACATACGCCGTCGTAGTAACACCGCGGGCTGTTTTGGGTTAGTTAATTAAAAACTATGATAAACTTTGATTTAAAAGTTGTTCTTCTGGGAAAATGATTTTTCTTATGAACATGAAACTATATCCAAAAATCATGATTAAACTCAAAGTTGAAGTATGTTTTCTAAAATGGTCATCTAGACGTCGTTCTTTCGACTGAAATGACTACCTTTACAAAAATGACTTGTAACTTATATTTCTGACTATAAACCTATACTTTTTCTGTTTAGATTCATAAAATATAGTTCAATATGAAACCATAGCAATTTGATTCACTCAAAACGGATTTAAAATGAAGAAGTTATGGGTAAAACAAGATTGGATAATTTTTCTTGTTGTAGCAACGTGAAAATTGGTAACAAATCTATATTAATCATATCCTAGCTAACTTATATTGTATTATACATGTATTCTAATATATTATGTAATCTTGGGATACCATGACACGTATGCAAATGTTTTGACATATCATATCTACCCATGTGTATATATTATTTGGAACAACCATAGACACTCTATATGCAGTAATGTGGGAGTTAGCTATACAGGGTTGAGGTTGATTCCAAAAATATATATACTTTGAGTTGTGATCTAGCCTGAGATGTGTATACACTGGGTCGCGGATTGATTCAAGATAATATATATCAATTTTTTTCTGTACATCTAACGTTGGTCAACTAGTTGTAGGTTACTAACGAGGACAGCTGACTTAATAAACTTAAAACATCAAAATGTATTAAAAGTGTTGTAAATATATTTTGAATATACTTTGATATATATGTACATATTTGTTATAGGTTCGTGAATCGACCAGTGGCCAAGTCTTACTTCCCGACGAAGTAAAAATCTGTGAAAGTGAGTTTCATTATTCCCTTTTTACATATATTTTTGGGCTGAGAATACATGCAAATGCTTTATTAACTATTTTACAATATCTATATGCGTGAGTTTCATTAATCCATTTTTAAATGCTTTCGCAATATATATTTTTTTGGGACTGAGAATACATGCGCTGCTTTTATAACTGTTTTACGAAATAGACACAAGTACTTAAAACTACATTCTATGGCTGGATTATTAAACCGAATATGCCCTTTTTATTAAGTCTGGTAATCTAAGAATTAGGGAACAGACACCCTAATTGACGTGAATCCTAAAGATAGATCTATTGGGACTAACAAACCCCATCCAAAGTACCGGATGCTTTAGTACTTCGAAATTTATATCATATCCAAAGGGTGTCCCGGAATGATGGGGATATTCTTAAATATGCATCTTGTTAATGTCGGTTACCAGGTGTTCACTATATGAATGATTTTTATCTCTATGTATGGGATGTGTATTGAAATATGAAATCTTGTGGTCTATTATTATGATTTGATAATATATAGGTTAAACCTATAACTCACCAACATTTTTGTTGACGTTTTAAGCATGTTTATTCTCAGGTGATTATTAAGAGCTTCCGCTGTCGCATACTTAAATAAGGACGAGATTTGGAGTCCATGCTTGTATGATATTGTGTAAAAACTGCATTCAAGAAACTTATTTCGTTGTAACATATTTGTATTGTAAACCATTATGTAATGGTCGCGTGTAAACAGGATATTTTAGATTATCATTATTTGATAATCTACGTAAAGCTTTTTAAACCTTTATTGATAAAATAAAGGTTATGGTTTTTTTTAAAATGAATGCAGTCTTCGAAAAACGTCTCATATAGAGGTCAAAACCTCGCAACGAAATCAATTAATAAGGAACATTTTTAATCAATAAGAACGGGACATTTCAGTTGGTATCCGAGCGTTGGTCTTAGAGAACCAGAAAAATTTGCATTAGTGTGTCTTATCGAGTTTGTTAGGATGCATTAGTGAGTCTGGACTTCGACCGTGTTTTCTTTAAAAATGATTGCTTAACATTTTTGTTGGAAACTATATATTATTAACTTGTAAATATTATGTGATATATTAATCTCTTAACGTGTTTGATATTATGTGATAGATGTCTACCTCTAAAACAAGTCCCATTGACTCACCTAATAATAATGAAGAGTCAAATGTAAATTGGAATAATTTGTGGACTGATTCACAAGTTCCCGAAGAGGAACCGGAAGAAGAGTCGGAACCGGAAGAAGAATCGGAACCGGAAGAAGAATCATAACCGAAAGAAGAAATAGAACCAGTGGGGGAAATAATAAAACGGTTAAGTAGAAGAAAATCCTTAACCAACCGACCGAAGTTAATTATGGTCAATGGTGTTTCCGCCAAGGAAGCAAAGTATTGGGAGGATTACCAATTCTCCGATGAATCGGATCCCGACAAGGAATCCGATGATGTTATAGAAATTACCCCAACACAATTTAATAAGGCAAAAGAGAACAATAAGGGAAAGGGCATAAAATAGAGAAATTTGATTCCAAACCCGATGAACTTTATATGTATCGTCAACACCCGTATTTCTTAAGTTGTGACAATAACCCGGGAACCTCTAAACCACCAGGTTTTTCTAAACCAATGTGGAAAACGACGGCTCGTATTAAGGGAACATCATATATCCCTAGAAACTTGTCAAAACGAACTAAAACCGAAGAAGAAGAAATGAGCGAGTCGGAATAAGATAGTTGTATTCGTGTGGTGTAATATATGTAATATAGTGTGCTTATGCTTTATGATATATGTAAAAATTGCTTGTATTAATAAGTATTTTTTTTTATGAATCTAACTCTTGTCTATTTTACAGTATAAAAACACAAAATGGATAGACAACCCAATATTTTAAGAGACCTACCCGGAGACATGATTGATGAAATCTTGTCTAGAGTCCGTCAGAATTCCTCGGCACAACTATTTAAGGCGAGATCAGTTTGTAAGATATTCGAAGAACGTTCCAAGAATTCCTTGGTTTATAAAAGGCTTTCGTTCGAAAGATGGGGGATATCACATTGGGAAATCCATAAGTTGCGATGTGTTTACTTTGACGCATATATTGCGGGGAACCCAAATGCTATTTTACGCAACGGGTTAAGAAATTATTTTGAATCAATATATCCGAATATAGGACTTCGTGATTTAGAAAAAGTGGCTAACATGCAACATAAAGAAGCATGTTATGCTTACGGCTTAGTAATATTCACTTCTCACCAAAGTGAGAACAAGAACATCGGGCTACAACTATTAAACAAAACGTTCCCACAAGTGACGAATTCGGTAATTGGGGTAAGAAATGAGGTTTTTAGATTGTTAAGGGACTGTTGGATTTTACGTAACCCTCGTCCCTTTGACGACGTTACAACACGCTGTCTTATCAATGGCCATAACGGTTATGTTCCGCAAGACCAAGGATGGGAAGTAGTCCTAGTAAAACCAGAATGCATGACTTGTTTCTGGACGTATGAATTACGTGTCTTTATTGCCTTTACTGAACGACTTGTGTACTAGCTAGAATTATCTTCACAACTATCTTGTATCAAAGTTATTGTGTGCTATATTTCATGCTATATGTAAAATAAGCGGTATTGTAAGTTTGTAAAATATTGTGTAAAAGTTTGAACGCGAAATATTATTATAATCAGTTTTTCATATAGAATTGTAGTAGTTGAATTGTATATTAGCTACTAAGTATGAACTTAACGGGTAGGTACTACCCGAATTTAAACTTATAAAACGCTAATATGAAGAAAAAACTTTTATAAATGAGTTCATATTATGCTACGAGATACTATTGACTATTCTTAATATTCTGTATGATTAACTTATTTCATTTGACTATTTGAAGGAAATGGCACCGACTACTCGACAAACCTTGAATATGAGCGAAGAGGAATTTCGTGCCTTTCTTGCTTCAAACATAGCCGCAGTACAGGCTGCGCTACATACCAACAATAACCTTGGATCTAGCAGTACAGGAAATCGTGTAGGATGCACCTACAAAGAATTTACTGCCTGCAAACCTTTGGAATTTGATGGAACCGAAGGACCAATCGGATTGAAACGGTGGATCGAGAAGGTCGAATCGGTGTTTGCCATAAGTAAGTGTACTGAAGAGGACAAAGTGAAGTACACTACGCATACCTTCACAAACATGCTGGAATACCTATCTAGAGCAAGTGGGACAAGATGATGCTTACGCACTACCGTGGTCAACATTCAAGCACTTGATGAACGAGAAGTACCGTCCCAAAACCGAGGTCAATAAGCTCAAGACAGAACTTAGAGGGTTACGAACCCAAGGATTTAATATTACCACGTATGAAAGACGATTCACAGAATTGTGCCTATTGTGTCCGGGAGTGTTCGAGGATGAGGAAGAGAAGATCTACGCGTTTGTGAAAGGATTACCGGAAAGAATCCAAGAAGATATAAGTTCACACGAGCCCGCCTCCATACAACAGGCATGTAGAATGGCTCACAAACTAGTGAACCAGATTGAGGAAAGAATTAAAGAACAGACGGCTGAAGAGGCCAATGTGAAGCAAGTCAAAAGAAAGTGGGAGGAAAACGGTGATAAGAATCACCAATACAACAACAACAGCAGCAATTAGCAACAACTATCCCAACAATCGCAACATCAATCGCACTACAACAAACGGCCCAACAACCACAACAAAAACAACAACAATAACAACAACAACAGCAACTACAACAATCATCTCAATAACAATAACAACCGCAACAACAACAATAATCAGAAGCAGCTATGCCAAAGGTGTGAAAAGTATCACTCGGGGTTCTGCACCAAATTTTGCAACAAGTGTAAAAGAAATGGTCATAGCGCGACGAAGTGTGAGGTCTACGGACCAGGGGTTAACAGAACGAAAGGAACAAATGGTGTCGGAATGAGTAATGGCGGAGCAAGTAGTGTCGGAGCAAGTTATGCCAATGTAGTTTGTTATAAATGTGGAAAACCGGGCCACATTATTAGAAATTGCCCGAACCAGGAGAACACGAATGGACAAGGCCGTGGAAGAGTTTTCAATATTAATGCGGCAGAGGCACAGGAAGACCCGGAACTTGTTACGGGTACGTTTTTTATTGACAATAAATCTGCTTACGTTTTATTTGATTCGGGTGCGGATAGAAGCTATATGAGTAGAGATTTTTGTGCTAAATTAAGTTGTCCATTGACGCCTTTGGATAGTAAATTTTTACTCGAATTAGCAAATGGTAAATTAATTTTAGCAGATAATATATATCAGAATCGAGAAATTAAACTGGTTAGCGAAACATTTAAGATTGACTTGATACCAGTAGAGTTAGGGAGTTTTGATGTGCTAATCGGTATGGACTGGTTGAAAGAAGTGAAAGCAGAGATCGTTTGTTACAAAAATGCAATTCGCATTATACGAGAAAAAGGAAAACCCTTAATGGTGTACGGAGAAAAGGGCAAAAACGAAGCTACATCTTATTAGTAATTTGAAGGCACAAAAACTAATAAGAAAAGGTTGCAATGCTGTTCTAGCACACGTCGAGAAAGTACAAACTGAAGAAAAGAGCATCAATGATGTTCCCGTCGCAAAAGAATTTCCTGATATATTTCCGAAAGAATTACCGGGATTACCCCCACATCGATCCGTTGAATTTCAAATAGATCTTGTACCAGGAGCTGCACCAATAGCTCGTGCTCCTTACAGACTCGCACCCAGTGAGATGAAAGAACTGCAAAGCCAATTACAAGAACTTTTAGAGCGTGGTTTCATTCGACCAAGCACATCGCCGTGGGGAGCTCCTGTTTTGTTTGTCAAGAAGAAAGATGGTACATTCAGGTTGTGTATCGACTACCGAGAGTTGAACAAACTTACCATCAAGAACCGCTACCCACTACCGAGAATCGACGACTTATTTGATCCACTACAAGGCTCGTCTGTTTATTCAAAGATTGACTTACGTTCCGGGTATCATCAAATGCGGGTGAAAGAAGATGATATTCCAAAGACTGCTTTTAGAACACGTTACGGTCATTACGAGTTTATGGTTATGCCGTTTGGTTTAACTAATGCACCAGCTGTGTTCATGGACCTTATGAACCGAGTGTGTGGACCATACCTTGACAAGTTTGTCATTGTTTTCATTGATGACATACTTATTTACTCAAAGAATGACCAAGAACATGGTGAACATTTGAGAAAGGTGTTAGAAGTATTGAGGAAGGAAGAATTGTACGCTAAGTTTTCAAAGTGTGCATTTTGGTTAGAAGAAGTTCAATTCCTCGGTCACATAGTGAACAAAGAAGGTATTAAGGTGGATCCGGCAAAGATAGAAACTGTTGAAAAGTGGGAAACCCCGAAAACTCCGAAACACATACGCCAGTTTTTAGGACTAGCTGGTTACTACAGAAGGTTCATCCAAGACTTTTCCAGAATAGCAAAACCCTTGACTGCATTAACGCATAAAGGGAAGAAATTTGAATGGAAGGATGAACAAGAGAAAGCGTTTCAGTTATTGAAGAAAAAGCTAACTACGGCACCTATATTGTCATTGCCTGAAGGGAATGATGATTTTGTGATTTATTGTGACGCATCAAAGCAAGGTCTCAGTTGTGTATTAATGCAACGAACGAAGGTGATTGCTTATGCGTCTAGACAATTGAAGATTCACGAACAAAATTATACGACGCATGATTTGGAATTAGGCGCGGTTGTTTTTACATTAAAGACTTAGAGGCACTACTTATAAGGGGTCAAAAGTATTATATATACCGACCACAAAAGTCTTCAACACATATTTAATCAGAAACAACTGAATATGAGGCAGCGTAGGTGGATTGAATTGTTGAATGATTATGACTTTGAGATTCGTTACCACCCGGGGAAGGCAAATGTGATAGCCGACGCCTTGAGCAGGAAGGACAGAGAAACCATTCGAGTAAAATCTATGAATATAATGATTCACAATAACCTTACTACTCAAATAAAGGAGGCGCAACAAGGAGTTTTAAAAGAGGGAAATTTAAAGGATGAAATACCCAAAGGATCGGAGAAGCATCTTAATATTTGGGAAGACAGAACCGGTATAGGGCTGAAAGGATTTGGGTACCAAAATTTGGAGATATGAGAGAAATGGTACTTAGAGAAGCTCATAAAACCAGATACTCAATACATCCTGGAACGGGGAAGATGTACAAGGATCTCAAGAAACATTTTTGGTGGCAGGGTATGAAAGCCGATGTTGCTAAATACGTAGGAGAATGTTTGACGTGTTCTAAGGTCAAAGCTGAGCATCAGAAACCATCAGGTCTACTTCAACAACCCGAAATCCCGGAATGGAAATGGGAAAACATTACCATGGATTTCATCACTAAATTGCCAAGGACTGCAAGTGGTTTTGATACTATTTGGGTAATAGTTGATTGTCTCACCAAATCAGTACACTTCCTGCCAATAAGAGAAGATGATAAGATGGAGAAGTTAGTACGACTGTATTTGAAGGAAGTTGATAATGCTAAAAACGAACATATATTTCATAGCATTATTCCTCAAGAAAGACAAGCTTTTAGTTGCAATTGTCCTATTTACAAGTAATATTTGTTTAAATAATAAAAGGTGAAGACAAAAGGCAGATTCGATGAATTGAAGACACAAACGACCAAAAAGCTCAAAAGTACAAAAGACAATCAAAGAGGTTCCAATTATTGATAAGAAACGTCTCGAAATTACAAGAGTACAAGATTCAAAACGCAAAGTACAAGATATTAAATTGTACGGAAGGACGTTCGAAAATCCGGGACCGGGACCAGAGTCAACTCTCAACGCTCGACGCAACGGACTAAAAATTACAAGTCAACTATGCACATGAATATAATATAATATATAATTAATTCTTAAAATTAATATATATATTATAATATATTTAAAAATCGTCGGCAAACAAAGAGCCAAAGCTGGGTGAGCTGTAAAAACAAACTCCGCGACTCGCGGAGTTTGAAGGCAAAAAAAATGCCGCGAGTCGCCGAGCTTCCCTGGACTCAAATCCCTATAAAAGCAAACGCAGTTTGATCGTAAAAATCATCATATAATCTATCTCTCTCTCAATATATACGTAATATATATATATATATATATATATATATATATATATATATATATATATATATATATATATATATATATATATATATATATATATTTTTATATTTTAATATTAATTTTAATTTTAATTCTAATAATAAGGGTATGTTAGCGAATGTTGTAAGGGTGTAAGTCGAAATTCTGTCCGTGTAACGCTACGCTATTTTTAATCATTGTAAGTTATGTTCAACCTTTTTAATTTAATGTCTTGTAGCTAAGTTATTATTATGCTTATTTAATCCGAAGTAATCATGATGTTGGGCTAATTACTAAAATTGGATAATTGGGCTTTGTACCATAATTGAGGTTTGGACAAAAGAACGACACTTGTGGAAATTAGACTATGGGCTATTAATGGGCTTTATATTTGTTTATCTAAATGATAGTTTGTTAATTTTAATATAAAGATTTACAATTGGACGTCCCTATAAATAACCATATACACTCGATCGGATACGATGAGCGGGGTATTTATATGTACGAATAATCGTTCATTTAACCGGACATGGGAATGGATTAATAGTCACTAGAATTATTAAAACAGGGGTGAAATTATGAACAAGGACACTTGGCATAATTGTTAACAAAGTATTAAAATCTTGGGTTACACGCAGTCGATAATCTGGTGTAATTATTAAATAAAGTATTAAAATCTTGTTACAGTTTAAGTCCCCAATTAGTTGGAATATTTAACTTCGGGTATAAGGATAATTTGACGAGGACACTCGCACTTTATATTTATGACTGATGGACTGTTATGGACAAAAACCAGACGGACATATTAAATAATCCAGGACAAAGGACAATTAACCCATGGGCATAAAATTAAAATCAACACGTCAAACATCATGATTACGGAAGTTTAAATAAGCATAATTCTTTTATTTCATATTTAATTTCCTTTATTTTATATTTAATTGCACTTCTAATTATTGCACTTTTATTTATTGTTATTGTATTTAATTGCACTTTTAATTATCGTACTTTTTAATTATCGCAATTTTATCGCACTTTTATTTATCGCAATTTCCTTATCGTTATTTACTTTACGCTTTAAATTAAGTCTTGTATTTATTTTTAATATTTTACATTAGGTTTTAACTGCGACTAAAGTTTTTAAAATCGATAAACTTGTCATTAAACGGTAAAAACCCCCCTTTATAATAATAATATTACTCATATATATATATATATATATATATATATATATATATATATATATATATATATATATATATATATATATATATATTGTATTTTTATAAAATAAAACTAATATAGCGTTAAGCTTTGTTAAAAGATTCCCTATGGAACGAACCGGACTTACTAAAAACTACACTACTGTACGATAAGGTACACTGCCTATAAGTGTTGTAGCAAGGTTTAAGTATATCCATTCTATAAATAAATAAATATCTTGTGTAAAATTGTATCGTATTTAATAGTATTTCCTTGTAAAATATAAGCTATTTTATATACACCTCGCATAACATCAAATATTTTTGGCGCCGCTGCCGGGGAACATCTAGCTTAAAAGCCGGAAGCGCAACGCTAATATATACAAAAAAACAAAAAGATTTTTATTTTTAGTTTACTTTTATTAAAATACGCTTTTGTAAAAATACGTTTTAATATATTCGAAAATATAAAAAGAAAAACAAAAATATAAATATTTTTAAGAGTTTGTTAAATATTTAAGTTTTATAAAGTTTCTTTATTTTTATTTTATAAAAATATAAGTCTTATTTAAATATTTTGTTTTTATTAAAAACATAATAAAAAAAATCGAAAAAAAATATATATATAAATCTAGTTTTAAGATTTTTATTTATAAAATTATAAAGTATTTTATTTCTATTTTAGTTTTTAAAAATAAGTTTTATTTAAATTATATAAATATATTAATTAAATTAAAAATAGAAAAATAAATAAAAAAATAATTACGTCGACCTGTCAAACGAGTTCACCTAATCTGAAATTTGAAACCCCGCGACTCGCGGAGTTTGGAGCCAGGAATACCGCAAGTCGCCGAGCAGCCCTGACGCGGGTACACAGAACCCTAATCAGGCATTAATTACGGTGTAATTATTATTATTAATAATTAAAAACCCTAATTAGGGTATTTTCATTATAATATTTAGTTTTAATTAGTTTATTTTGTTTTATTTAATTTTATTTAGTTTAATTAAATTATAAAATTAATAGTTTTATAAAATAAATAATATAAAAAATAATATTTTTATAAAAATTGTACTTTTTACAACTTTTAGTATATTTTTATATTTTGTCTCTTTTTAATTGTTTTAGCGTAATATTTGTATTTTTCGCTCGTATTTAGTTTTAAGCTTAGTTTTTGCCATAGTTATTTTTATTTATAGATTTTTAGGCCTTGCCGTAAAATCCCTTAATTGCTTTTTCTTTAGACTAAGATTTAGGTGCTTTAGAATTTTGCGACGCCTTTTTAAGTTTTAGTACCTTTTTAAGATATTGCAATTTGGGATATAGATTTACTTGTAAGCTTTAATATTTTTAGACGCCTTTTACCTATGTATCAATTATCATTCCAATTAGTAATCTCAATTTGCGATTATAATTTTAAGTTAGTGATAGTAATAAGGTTGGGTTAGTCGAGTGTTTTTAAGTTCTATAAGTCATTTTTTTTTATTATTTCTTATTTTTCGACGCCTTTTATTTTTCGACCCTTTTCTTTTTCGACGCGCTCTTTTTCTTTCTTATTTCTCGCAATTCTAGTTTTAGGACATAGATTTTTATTCTACTTCTTATCTAAATTTCTTAAAATTACGAAAATTTATTTTAAGTGGTTAAATTGATAGACATCAAAATTTTTTTGTTCGTAGTAATAGTTGGATTTGTACGTGGACCGGGTTATTGGAGCCAAACAGTACTCAATTATATTGAGACCAAACGAATCATGCCCCTCTGCTGCATCTTTTTGCTATTCGAAACGTGGGCAAAATCAGAAAAGTCTATTAATTGGATAACTTATATAATTTTTCTTTCCTTTTAAAAACTAATAGGATATTCAGTGAATGCACCGAGCAAGACGTTCACCACCTTTTGTACGTTCACCACCTGTAACTAGATCAAGACATTTAGCAAATATTACCGCCGTTAATTTTTCTTTATAATCGTCATCCAGTCGACCAAGTACTCCAGTTCAAATTTCCGATAATCCATTTTTTGAACCCGACCTCACAATTGAGAATCCGGAGAATATTCAAGGACAATTCATAGATCCTGAACCATTAATTTTTCCTCCGGAACCACCAATCATTCAAACAGAGATTGTTGAGGAACGAACCATTAAATCAGAATCCTCTAGTGATTCTGATTCAACAAATTCAATTATGGAGAATCTGGAACCTTTAAGTATGGAAGACCGAATGAGAGCTAAACGCACTGGCCAAGGTCACGCAATTACTCATCCAGACATTAATGCGCCAGATTATGAAATCAAAGGACAAATTCTACATATGGTGACTAATCAATGCCAATTTAGTGGTGCGCCGAAGGAAGATCCAAATGAACATCTTCGTACCTTTAATAGGATCTGCACACTATTTAAAATAAGAGAAGTGGAGGATGAACAGATATATCTCATGTTATTTCCCTGGACTTTAAAGGGAGAAGCCAAAGATTGGTTGGAATCGTTACCTGAAGGGGCGATTGATATATGGGATGTTTTAGTTGAAAATTTTCTTAAACAAATCTTTCCGGCATCTAAAGCCGTAAGACTTCAAGGAAAAATTGTTACGTTCACACAGAAACTGAATGAAACTCTATATGAGGCATGGACTAGATTTGGAAAGTTATTAAGAGGATGTCAAATAGTACAAATATTCTACCAAGGATGCGACATCACTACAAGGAAAGACATCGATATAGCAGCTGGTGGTTCCATTATGAAGAAAACCGAAACTGATGCTTATAAAATTATTGATAACACTGCTTCCCACTCACATGAGTGGCACCAAGAAAAAGATATCGTTAGATCATCTAAAGCAGCTAGAGCCGATTCTAGCCATGACTTAGATTCCATTTCCACAAAGATAGATGTTGTCGAGAGACGAATGGAAAAGATGACTAAAGATATCCACTCAATACGAATTAGTTGTGAGCAGTACGGAGGACCACATTTGACAAAAGATTGTCTCAGTATTGAATTAACAATGGAACAAAAAGAGAATGTTTCATATCTAAACCAAAGGCCTGGAAATAATTATCAGAATAATTATCAACCGCCAAGACCGATTTACAATCAAAACCAGAATTATAATCGAAATATTCCATACAACAACCAACAAGGTCCTAGCAATCAACAAGTATTCAATAATACTTACAATTAGCAAAGACCTAATTTTCAAAACAAACCACCACAACCCGATGATAAAAAGCCGAATTTAGAAGATATGATGACAAAGCTAGTTGAAACTCAAACGCAGTTTTTCACATCTCAAAAATAAACCAATGAACAAAATGCTCAAGCATTTAGAAATCAACAAGCTTCTATTCAAAATTTGAAACAAGAAGTAAGTAACCTAGCAAGGTTAATAGGTGAAAGAAAACCGGGAAGTTTACCTAGTGATACAAATGCTAACCCCCGGAATGAAACAGCTAAAGCCATTACCACAAGAAGTGGTACAACACTTAAATCACCTGAAATACCTGTAACTTCTGATGAAGCTATTCCTACTCCACAAGAACCACAACCTGATCAAGATAAGGAAAAAGAACCGGTAGTTGAAAAGGTTAATGAAGATAACACAGTTAAGGCTAAACCTTATGTTAAACCATACCAACCACCACTTCCTTACCCGAGTAAAATGAAAAAAGAGAAACTTGAAGCCGAGCAATCCAAATTCTTGGATATGTTTAAACAAATAAATGTAAATCTTCCTTTCATTGATGTAATTTCAGGAATGCCTAGATATGCTAAATTTCTGAAAGATCTAATCACGAATAGAAAGAAAATGGAAGAACTCTCGGCTGTTACTATGAATGCTAATTCTTCAGCAGTGCTGTTGAATAAGATACCAGAAAAACTATCTGATCCAGGAAGTTTCACAATTCCATGTTTTCTGGGTAGTCTTAGTTCAATAGAAGCATTGGCAAACTTAGGTGCTAGTATAAATTTAATGCCGTATTCACTATACGCTAAACTAGACCTTGGAGAATTGAAACCAACCAGAATAAGTATACAACTAGCCGATAGATCAATAAAATATCCTAGAGGGATAATGGAGAACATGCTAGTTAAAGTTGGTACTTTAGTATTTCCAGTAGATTTTGTTGTTCTGGACATGGAAGAAGATTCTCAAGTTCCTCTCATATTAGGAAGACCATTCTTAAACATGGCTAAAGCAATGATAGACGTGTTTGGTAAGAAACTGACCCTAAGTATAGAGGACGAGAGTGTTACCTTTTCAGTTGATAGAGCAATGCAACAACCGCAATCTGCAGATGATACATGTTATTATATTCAAACTATAGATTCACATGCAGAATTATTAAAAGAATTTCCAGAATTACAAGGAACAGGAGAATGTTCTTTAGGAGAAGGAACTGAACCAATTGATGAAGTTGAAATGTTAGCTACACTAATAGCTAATGGATATGAACCAACAACAGAAGAAATTCAAATGCTAAAAGAAGAAGACAGATATCGATATAAATCATCGATAGAAGAACCTCCAACATTAGAGTTAAAGCCACTTCCAAACCATTTGGAATATGCTTATTTACATGGTGAATCTGAATTACCTGTAATAATATCGTCTTCTCTTACTGAAAATGAAAAATCACAACTCATTTCTGTGTTGAAAGCTCATAAACCAGCTATTGCATGGAAGATTCATGATATTAAAGGAATAAGTCCTTCGTATTGCACACATAAAATCCTTAGGGAAGAAGGTCATAAAACGTATGTGCAACGCCAACAAAGACTAAATCCTAATATGCAAGATGTTGTTAAAAAAGAAATTATTAAACTGCTAGATGCAGGTTTAATTTATCTAATTTCTGATAGTCCATGGGTAAGCCCAGTTCAATGCGTGACTAAGAAGGGTGGCATGACTGTCATCACAAATGAAAAAAATGAGCTTATTCCTACTAGGACTGTAACAGGATGGCGTGTATGTATTGATTATAGAAAATTAAATGATGCCACCAGAAAAGATCACTTTCCCTTACCTTTCATTGATCAAATGTTGGAAAGATTAGCCGGAAATAGTTATTATTGTTTTCTTGATGGATTTTTCGGATATTTTCAATTTCCAATAGCACCCGAAGACCAAGAAAAAACCACATTCACGTGCCCTTATGGTACTTTTGCTTACAAACGCATGCCATTTGGACTTTGCAACGCCCCTGCAACCTTTCAAAGGTGCATGATGGCGATTTTTCACGACATGATAGAAGAATGCATGGAAGTTTTCATGGATGACTTTTCAGTTTTCGGTGATATATTTGAATCATGTCTAGTTAATCTGGAACGAATGCTTATTAGATGCGAACAATCAAATCTAGTACTTAATTGGGAGAAATGCCATTTCATGGTTAAAGAAGGCATCGTTCTTGGTCATAAAATTTCAAAGGAAGGAATTGAAGTGGATAGAGCTAAAGTAGATGTAATTGCTAAACTTCCACATCCCACCAATGTTAGAGGAGTTAGGAGTTTTTTAGGGCATGCTGGTTTTTACCGACGTTTCATAAAAGATTTTTCTAAAATTGCCACTCCTATGAATAAACTCCTAGAAAAGGATGCTCCATTCATCTTTTCAGATGAATGTATCAAATCTTTTAATATTCTTAAAGAGAAACTCACTAATGCGCTGATCATGATAACACCAAATTGGAATCTACCGTTTGAATTAATGTGCGATGCAAGTGATTTTGCAATGGGAGCCGTTTTAGGACAAAGGATTGAAAAACGATTTCAACCTATATATTATGCTAGTAAGATGTTACAAGGAGCACAAACGAATTACACAACTACTGAAAAAGAACTCCTTGCTATTGTCTTTGCTTTTGACAAATTTCAATCATATCTCGTTCTAGCAAAAACGGTGGTCTATACCGACCATTCTGCTCTCAGATACCTATTTTCGAAACGAGATGCCAAACCAAGATTAATCCGTTGGATCTTACTCTTACAAGAGTTCGATATTGAAATCCGAGATAAAAGAGGAGCAGAAAATCTCGCCGCTGATCATCTTTCTCGTCTTGAAAATCCCGAATTAGAAGTTCTAAATGAATCGGCCATACAAGACAACTTTCTTGATGAATATCTATTGAAGATAGATTATAATGAAATACTATAGTTTGCAGACTATGTAAACTAATTAGTATGTGGATTCCTTGAAAAAGGATTATCGTACCAAAAACGAAAGAAATTCTTCAGTGATATAAAACACTATTTTTGGGAAGATCCACATCTGTTTAAAAGTTGTCCCGATGGAATAATACGCCGATGTGTATTCAGAGATGAAGCTAGTAAAATTTTAAACCATTGTCACACAGGACCAACAGGAGGGCATTATGGGCCTCAACTAACAGCAAGAAAAGTTCATGATGCTGGATTCTATTGGCCTACAATTTACAAAGACGCACACCTTCTTTGCAAATCCTGTGATGCTTGTCAAAGGGCCGGAAAAATAAGTCAACGTGATGAAATGCCACAAAATGTCATTCAAGTATGTGAAGTATTTGACATTTGGGGTATTGACTTTATGGGTCCATTTCCAAAATCTCATAATAATCTATATATTCTCGTAGCCATTGATTATGTATCTAAATGGGCGAAAGCACAAGCTCTCCCAACTAACGATGCACGAGTTGTAGTCAACTTTTTAAAATGTCTTTTTGCAAGGTTTGGAACACCGAAAGCTTTAATAAGTGATCGGGGAACTCATTTCTGTAATAATCAACTTGAGAAAGTTCTTAAAAGATATGGAGTAACTCATAAAATCTCCACTACATATCATCCACAAACAAGTGGACAAGTTGAAAATACCAACCGAGCTTTAAAACGTATTCTAGAAAAAACCGTAGGATCAAATCCGAAGGAATGGTCCATTAAGTTGGAGGATGCACTCTGGGCTTTTAGAACAGCCTACAAAACTCCAATTGGAACCACACCTTTTAGACTCGTTTATGGAAAAGCATGTCATCTTCCAGTAGAAATTGAACACAAAGCATTTTGGGCTTTGAAGACATGTAATCTTGATTTACATGAAGCTGGACGTCTACGGTTACGTCAACTAAACGAATTAGAAGAATTAAGACATAAAGCATACGAAAATTCATTAATCTATAAAGAAAGAACGAAGAAATGGCATGATAAAAGAATCAGAAGTTCAAAAGAATTTAAAGAAGGAGACAGAGTTCTTTTTTTCAATTCACGATTCAAGCGATTTCCTGGAAAATTGAAATCAAGATGGTCTGGACCATTCATAGTCAAAAGAGTTTTCCCATACGGAACGATAGAATTAATAAATTCAAATGGAATTGAATTTAAAGTTAATGGTCACAGAGTTAAACATTACATAGATTGTCCAATGGAAGTTGACAATGAAGTTAATCACAATTTTGATACCACAGCTAACTAAGTGTGGGGAGAATCAAGTCTTTTAAAGGATAATATGTATTTCTGTTAGAGTTAGATTTTCTGTTTTCGTGTAGTTCTCGAAAATGGAACCCGAATGGTCTTTCCCTAGCAGACCCTAAAGAACTAGTCTTCTCCCCCCATTCTGAATTTTTATTTTTTTAGGTTTTTACGAAATGAAGACTTCCTGTGAACTAAACCATGGTCTAATGCTACACGCTTTGATCACTAAACGTAATAATGACACACTTCCGAGTGAACTAGTATCAGTAATCAGAGAAAGATTGGACGGAGTAAGAAAAGAATCCAGATGCGAAGATAATAAGTTACAATTTGGTAAAGGAAAATCAAAATCCGCAGCGAAAAGAAGAGCACGACACCTAGAAAGATGTCACAAATGCGGAAAATGGTCACATGGAGGTAAATGTTCAAATAATCAAACCTATTCAAACACCGAATTTGTTACTTTATGCAGAGACGGACCGTTCATATGTTTAGAAGAAAATACACTGAATGCTCGAGGTTACGCCTATGTAGCCATGGAAAATCAATTAAACCGACTATCATATGAATGGGATAGATCATATCACTAAGAATACTATCTCACAGGTAAGTCTGTACAGTTTTTATTTTTATTTTTATTTTTAACCTTTTGATAATAAACGCTAATTTATTCGCTATAAAGTATTAAATTGGTATTGAATAAAATTAGGTTTGGCGACCGAAATTATTGATATCATACAAAAATTTATTACATCACTGCGAAATTTAACGTTTATTCTTAAGGTATAAATATCTTTAATCAATCAACCCAAAATATTTCAAAAATTCGTCATGAGTTAAATTAGGTCATGGAACCGAAATTACTTTACCGAAAAGAGGGGCGTACATTTTTGATAATATTTGATTGATTAAAGTGGGATAAAAGACCAAAAAGATTTTTAATTTTATTTTTACCATGTTTTTAAAATTAATAAATTAGTATTAAAAAAAATTATTGTAAACTTTTTAAATCAATATATTTAAAATTGTAAATATTTGAAAAATTAATCTTTTTAATATAAGTTTGTATGTATAAAAACAAAAATATAATATAAGTTTGGTGTGAATTTTTAATTTTATGCATTTTAAATTTAAGTTTGGTGTGAATTTAAAAACAAAAATTTACTTTATTTTGCTAAGTTAAAAATATGATTTTTAAAATTCGTCGTAAGTTGAAGACTAGGTCTTTGAACCGAAATTGCTTTACCCGAGGGAGGGACGAGAACTTTTATTATCATTATTTTTAATCTTATTGAATTAAAGTATGCCAAAAACATTAAAAAAAACCCAAAAATCTTAGCTTTTAAAACAATCGCTACAAAAAGACAAATTTTAAAATTTTGTCAAGGGACGGACTAGGACATCGTTCCGAAACGACCTCGTCCTAAATAACAAGGGAAACAAAATTTTAAAATTAATTACTTAATTGTTTTAATTAGTATAAGATGTTTAAAAAAAATACAAACTCCGCGACTCGCGGAGTTTGAAGGGTAAATTTGTCGCGACTCGCGGAGGACCGAAATTACAGAAAAAAATAAAACGAGCTGAACTGATCAGTCCCCATCCCCACACCACAAAAACTGCGAAAAAACACCCGAAAATACACACACAAACACTCCGAAATTCACAATTTTTCACCGTTTTTCATCACATTTTTAACTAAAATCATGTTGAGAAGGATGTTATCAAGGAATTACTCAAGAAAAACGGTAAATTTCTACACCTAAACACCATTTAATCCTAAAATTAGTGTTCTTGAGCAATTTTATACCCAATTCGATTTTGATGTTTTTTAGTGTAATTATGCTTAAATTGTTTATGTATTATGCTTGTATAACCTAGATTGATGCTATTTAACATGATTAGAAGCTTTAAACTTCAAATTTTGAGTAATCTAGGGTTTGTGTTCTTGAGCAATTTGGGGCTTTTTGATATAAACAGGTTATGGCCGATTTTTGTCATGAATTATTGCTAAATTAAGTAGTGTAACATGTTTAGGTAGTTAAATGATCCAAACTTTGAGCCTAAACATGATTTTTGAGAATTAAAGTGGACTTTTTCAAGTCTAAAATTCATGAATTTGATTTTTGAGAGATAATGACATTTGAAACTTGTTTAATTGCTAGTAATGATTATTTTGACATGTTATTTGAGTTGAATGCTTATGAACTTGGCAAACATTTTCGTATATGCTTATTTGAAAAAGTGTAGATTTGATAAAAATATGAAAATGAGCATAAGTTTGATATAAATTGGACATGTCATTGTAATTATTTTGATTGATGATTTTGCTGACACTAATGCATATTTGGATGCACAAAAATTGTGTTTGATGTGTTTTGCAGACTGAAAGGGGTGAATCTTCATCCTAAGCTCGCAATGCTCCTCCTGAGAATGCGGAACAACAGGATGTTGATAGCTATTATAAACAAGATATACCTCATCCAGTTATGGCATTTTCAGATATGCACTTGGAAGATTTGTACCAGAACTTGAGATTTGACAGACGTTGGATAGATTATCTAAAATACCAAAGGGGCTTGTATACTCTTCATTCTAAAGCTGTTGAAGTACCTAGGGTAATAGAATGGGCACCATTAGAAGCTGTAGAATTGGCCGGGCCAATTAGAGAATTACTTACACAGAGGTATGGTAATTCTACTTTTAACGATTGGGTACGATTATTCAGCATGCATAGACCTGTATATAAAGTATGGTGTGAAGAATTATTGTGTAGTATAGAAATAAATGATCGGGTAGTTAGTTTAACCGGTCGATCTTTTATTAGATTTTTGTTAGGAGGTTCGATGCGCCACATGTCTCTACTAGACATGGCTCAGGTCTTACGTATATATACGCCTGAGGAGTTAGCATCTGCCGATTGTAGAGGGTTGATATTGAACGGTAGGAAAATTGATGAAAATTTTGGTACGCATGGTGTATGGAGTCAAATGACTAGCAATCACCGATTTAAAGGGAGAAATTACTCTTATTTGGATATAGATAGAGCAGAGTTAAGAGTAATTCATAGGTTTTTAGCCAAATCGATTACACAACGAGGTAAGAATAAGGAAAAGGTAAATGAACAGGATTTGTTTTACCACATGTGTATTCGAGACCCACAAAGCGCTGTAAGTATACCTTATTGTGTGGGTTATTATTTATCAGCTATGGTTAGGGGGATGAGACCGCATAGCATAATAGGAGGTGGTATATTTATTACTTTGATTGCTGAATATCTCGATGTGGATATAAGTCGGGGGGATTATTAATCGAAGAACCAGAACCCCACGATACAATTGGTTTAAATGTATACCATGGTGCTAAAGTTTTGAAGAGGCAAAATAACGCCGCAGTACGATATAATGGTAGACATCCACAGGTTGAGAGAAACCAACAGCCAGGTAATGTGGGAGGGGGAAATGAAATGACAGAAATGCAAAGGTTTTAGCTTCACAAGAGTATGAAAATGCTAGACATCGAGCATTTGAAGATTGGCAAGTTCATCAAAACCAAATCATAGCTCATTGTCAACATGTAGGTAAAAACTATATTCCTACTCCATCGCCCGTATTTCCTCCTTGGTCTATAGAGATCCAACCACCGTATCCTACGTATAACCCAGCCGAAGCATTCTATAACACATGCGGTTATGCATGGAACCCCTACTGGTATCAGTATCATCCCTAGTCTACTTAGTTTTATTTATTTTATAATTTGTAATGTTGATACATTTAATACTTATGTTAATATTGTAATAGTTTTTATAATTTTCTAACTTTTATTATTAGATTTTAATAATTTTTGAATGTGGGGTAATATACCAAACTTCAAAAAATATGTATATATGTTTGCAGTTTATCTTATGTACACAACAGGGTAAAACAACGCATTTTCAAAGACTGGCATTAAGTTCAGCAAAAGCAACTAATTTTGATGACAAGATGCAAAATATATGTGAAATAACAACAACACGGAATGAACAAATGATGTGCACCATTTATCATTCAACACAAACAACAATATGTTTGGAAACTTTGGTAAAATTTAATCATTTCTACGCTAATCACCCTCAATAATTTAAATTGTTACTGATTTCTTGCAAATGAGGGCATTGCAAGATCTTAAGTGTGGGAAGGGGTTAAATTCTTTTCGGATTTTTAAAATTTTTATCTTAAACACTTGGTTACCATTAAAAATACTAGTAAAGTAGTAGTTGTATTAGAATCTAGTGCTCTCTGATAATAAAGAACAGCCCTAGTCTTATATACTGACTACCAAATTCTAGTAAAAATTTTCAAAATTTTCAATTAAATGAAATCAAAATCATGTTTATACATATTTATGAATGATAAAATTAGGTATTAACACCGAAATTATTGTTACCTCGGAAAGGACATAAATTGAGAAACAAACTAAAATGTTAAAATTCATTTAAAATGGAATAGAGGACAATAAAAAGGAAAATAAAAGCCAAGTGTGGGAAAAATTACCAAGTTATCTTAAACATATGTCACATATTTCTGTAACAAATAATTGAAAATACTTTTGTTTTGGACTAAATTAACTGTTTTACCCGATTTACTGTAATGAAAGATGGATCTACACGATGAATCAATTCCATTATTAAAAGGAAGTAAAGTCTTCTGAAAAAGACACGCTCTTCTTGATTTAGGTCATGAAGTTGTCGTCCAGACCAGCTGTAGGTTGATAAAAAATCTAGAAAAGTCATCTCTAAAATCAGCAGGAAATCCACGGACCTCAGCATAAAACAGGGTCGCCAAGTGGTCAGATTTATCCTAACCATGAGAAGGATTTATCTCGTACAATGGGGGGCACCGTGTAAATTAGCTGGATAAGACTAATGAATCAGATCCCCAGAAAGGATAATCTCCTTAAAGATCAAAAATCAGCTTTTAAGACTGATATTACTCAATCCTTGAGATTGACCTTAAAGATTGAGAATTACAAACTCATGGAATTCAATGATATCTAAACTCGAGCTTGAACGAGAAAATATTTTGATCAAAATTACAAACCAATTTGTTTTCTGAAAACCTATTTTCAATGCGTTCATTACCATTGAACGTAAAATCCTAGGAATTCACCTGGAATTCATTAGGTCACCTGAACCAAATCGGGTGTCAACCGTAAGAATGGTGGTTGCATAGCATGGTCAAAGACAGGACCTTGTGCCAGACCGAAAAATTATAAGGGTGAGCTTTACTATTTCTCCTACAAAGGATAGTAATTGCGTCCGACACGTTATAGACCATAATCAAAAGCATGTCAGGGGATATTGCCTTAACAGTTGCTTGTTCAACGCTTTACTTTACAACCGGACGATAGTTTACCGAAAGGTAATATACGGAACAAGTAAACTGGATGTGTTGCTTTCCCAATACAAGGTTAGCAAGTGGGTGACACAAAACCACAAGTTTTGAGCTCAATTTTCAAATATGAAACCCACCAAACCCACAAAATGAATTTGCAAACACCGGTGAAGGGTTATTCCGGAAAACTTATCTAGGGTAAAAGCTAGATTGAATTTTCAAAAAGATCAAATGTTTTCATAAAGATCCAATTTCCTTAAAGGACCTAAATTTTATAGTCATGTGGGACTGTAAACCACATCGTTACTACCATTGTTTATACCTCCGTAAAGAAATCACTGATGTACAAAGTGTGAATAATAAAGAAGTGATTCTAGTATTTCAAGACTATATTGCTTGAGGACAAGCAACGCTCAAGTGTGGGAATATTTGATAATGCTAAAAACGAACATATATTTCATAGCATTATTCCTCAAGAAAGACAAGCTTTTAGTTGCAATTGTCCTATTTACAAGTGATATTCGTTTAAATAATAAAAGGTGAAGACAAAAGGCAGATTCGACGAATTGAAGACACAAACGACCAAAAAGCTCAAAAGTACAAAAGACAATCAAAGAGGTTTCAATTGTTGATAAGAAACGTCTTGAAATTACAAGAGTACAACATTCAAAACACAAAGTACAAGATATTAAATTGTACGCAAGGACGTTCGAAAATCCGAGACCGGGACCAGAGTCAACTCTCAACGCTCGACGCAACGGACTAAAAATTACAAGTCAACTACGCACATGAATATAATATAATATATAATTAATTCTTAAAATTAATATATATATTATAATATATTTAAAAATCGTCGGCAAACAAAGAGCCAAAGCTGGGTGAGCTGTAAAAACAAACTCCGCGACTCGCGGAGTTTGAAGGCAAAAAATGCAGCGAGTCACGGAGCTTCCCTCGACTCAAATCCCTATAAAAGCAAACGTAGTTTGATCGTAAAAATCATCATATAATATATCTCTCTCTCAATATATACGTAATATATATATATTTATATTTTAATTTTAATTTTAATTTTAATTTTAATTTTAATTCTAATAATAAGGGTATGTTAGCGAATGTTGTAAGGGTGTAAGTCGAAATTCTGTCCGTGTAACGCTACGCTATTTTTAATCATTGTAAGTTATGTTCAACCTTTTTAATTTAATGTCTCGTAGCTAAGTTATTATTATGCTTATTCAATCCGAAGTAATCATGATGTTGGGCTAATTACTAAAATTGGGAAATTGGGCTTTGTACCATAATTGGGGTTTGGACAAAAGAACGACACTTGTGGAAATTAGACTATGGGCTATTAATGGGCTTTATATTTATTTAACTAAATGATAGTTTGTTAATTTTAATATAAAGATTTACAATTGGACGTCCCTATAAATAACCATATACACTCGATCAGATACGATGGGCGGGGTATTTATATGTACGAATAATCGTTTATTTAACCGGACACGGGAATGGATTAATAGTCACTAGAATTATTAAAACAGGGGTGAAATTATGTACAAGGACACTTGAAATAATTGTTAACAAAGTATTAAAACCTTGGGTTACACGCAGTCGATAATCTGGTGTAATTATTAAACAAAGTATTAAAATCTTGTTACAGTTTAAGTCCCCAATTAGTTGGAATATTTAACTTCGGGTATAAGGATAATTTGACGAGGACACTCGCACTTTATATTTATGACTGATGGACTGTTATGGACAAAAACCAGACGGACATATTAAATAATCCAGGACAAAGGACAATTAACCCATGGGCATAAAATTAAAATCAACACGTCAAACATCATGATTACGGAAGTTTAAATAAGCATAATTCTTTTATTTCATATTTAATTTCCTTTATTTTATATTTAATTGCACTTCTAATTATCGCATTTTTATTTATTGTTATTGTATTTAATTGCACTTTTAATTATCGTACTTTTTAATTATCGCACTTTTATTTATCGCAATTTCCTTATCGTTATTTACTTTACGCTTTAAATTAAGTCTTGTATTTATTTTTAATATTTTACATTAGGTTTTAACTGCGACTAAAGTTTTTAAAATCGAAAAACCGGTCATTAAACGGTAAAAACCCCCCTTTATAATAATAATATTACTTATATATATATTTGTATTTTTATAAAATAAAACTAATATAGCGTTAAGCTTTGTTAAAAGATTCCCTGTGGAACGAACCAGACTTACTAAAAACTACACTATTGTACGATTAGGTACACTACCTATAAGTGTTGTAGCAAGGTTTAAGTATATCCATTCTATAAATAAATAAATATCTTGTGTAAAATTGTATCGTATTTAATAGTATTTCCTTGTAAAATATAAGCTATTTTATATACACCTCGCATAACATCAGAAGTCGTCGCCAGACATGGAATACCAATCTCTATTATCTCTGATAGGGATGGCAGATTTATTTCAAGATTCTGGCAGACATTACAGCAAGCATTAGGAACTCGTCTAGACATGAGTACTGCCTATCATCCACAAACTGATGGGCAGAGCGAAAGGACGATACAAATGCTTGAAGACATGCTACGAGCATGTGTTATTGATTTCGGAAACAGTTGGGATCGACATCTACCGTTAGCAGAATTTTTCTACAACAACAGCTATCATTCAAGTATTGAGATGGCGCCATTTGAAGCACTTTATGGTAGAAAGTGCAGGTCTCCAATTTGTTGGAGTGAAGTGGGGGATAGACAGATTACGGTTTCGGAGATAATACAAGAAACTACCGAGAAGATCATCCAAATTCAACAACGGTTGAAAACCGCCCAAAGTCGACAAAAGAGCTACGCTGACATTAAAAGAAAAGATATAGAATTTGAAATTAGAGAGATGGTCATGCTTAAAGTTGCACCTTGGAAAGGTGTTGTTCGATTTGGTAAACGAGGGAAATTAAATCCAAGGTATATCGGACCATTCAAGATTATTGATCGTGTCGGACCAGTAGCTTACCGACTTGAGTTACCTCAACAACTCGCGGCTGTACATAACACTTTCTACGTCTCGAATTTGAAGAAATATTTTGCTAAAGAAGATCTCACTATTCCGTTAGATGAAATCCAAATCAACGAAAAACTACAATTCATCGAAGAACCCGTCGAAATAATGGATCGTGAGGTTAAAAGACTTAAACAAAATAAGATACCAATTGTTAAGGTTCGATGGAATGCTCATAGAGGACTCGAGTTCACCTGGGAACAAGAAGATCAGATGAAGAAGAAATACCCGCATTTATTTCCAGAAAATACGTCAACACCTCCAACTGCTTAAAATTTCGGGACGAAATTTATTTAACGGGTAGGTACTGTAGTGACCCGAACTTTTCCATGTTTATATATATATATTAAATGAAATTTTTATTTACATGATTAAGTGTTTCCAACATGTTAAGCAATCAAACTTGTTAAGACTTGATTAATTGAAATAGGTTTCATATCGACAATTGACCACCCAAGTTGACCGGTGATTCACGAATGTTAAAACTTGTAAAAACTATATGATGATATATATATGGTTATATATATAGTTAACATGATATTATGATAAGTAAACATATCATTAAGTATATTAATAATGAACTACATATGTAAAAACAAGACTACTAACTTAATGATTTTGAAACGAGACATATATGTAACGATTATCGTTGTAACGACATTTAATGTATATATATCATATTAAGAGATATTCGTACATCATAATATCATGATAATATAATAATTTAAAATTTTATTTGATATTATAAACATTGGGTTAACAACATTTAACAAGATCGTTAACCTAAAGGTTTCAAAACAACACTTACATGTAACGACTAACGATGACTTAACGACTCAGTTAAAATATATATACATGTAGTGTTTTAATATGTATTCATACACTTTTGAAAGACTTCAAGACACTTATCAAAATACTTCTACTTAACAAAAATGCTTACAATTACATCCTCGTTCAGTTTCATCAACAATTCTACTCGTATGCACCCGTATTCGTACTCATACAATATACATAGCTTTTAGATGTATGTACTATTGGTATATACACTTCAATGATCAGCTCTTAGTAGCCCATGTGAATCACCTAAACACATGTGGGAACCATCATTTGGAAACTAGCATGAAATATCTCATAAAATTACAAAAATATGAGTAATCATTCATGACTTATTTACATGAAAACAAAATTACATATCCTTTATATCTAATCCATACACCAATGACCAAAAACACCTATAAACACTTTCATTCTTCAATTTCCTTCATCTAATTTATCTCTCTCAAGTTCTATCTTCAAGTTCTAAGTGTTCTTCATAAATTCTACAAGTTCTAGTTTCATAAAATCAAGAATACTTCCAAGTTTGCTAGCTTACTTCCAATCTTGTAGAGTGATCATCCAACCTCAAGAAATCTTTATTATTTACAGTAAGATATCTTTATAATACAAGGTAATACTCATATTCAAACTTTGATTCAATTTCTATAACTATAACAATCTTATTTCGAGTGGAAATCTTACTTGAACTTGTTTTCGTGTCATGATTCTGCTTCAAGAACTTTCAAGCCATCCAAGGATCCTTTGAAGCTAGATCCATTTTTCTCATTTCCATTAGCTTTATCCAGAAAACTTGAGGTAGTAATGATGTTCATAACATCATTCGATTCATACATATAAAGCTATCTTATTCGAAGGTTTAAACTTGTAATCACTAGAACATAGTTTAGTTAATTCTAAACTTGTTCGCAAACAAAAGTTAATCCTTCTAACTTGAATTTTAAAATTAACTAAACACATGTTATATATCTATATGATATGCTAACTTAATGATTTAAAACCTGGAAATACGAAGAACACTGTAAAACCGGACATACGCCGTCGTAGTAACACCGCGGGCTGTTTTGGGTTAGTTAATTAAAAACTATGATAAACTTTGATTTAAAAGTTGTTCTTCTGGGAAAATGATTTTTCTTATGAACATGAAACTATATCCAAAAATCATGATTAAACTCAAAGTTGAAGTATGTTTTCTAAAATGGTCATCTAGACGTCGTTCTTTCGACTGAAATGACTACCTTTACAAAAATGACTTGTAACTTATATTTTCGACTATAAACCTATACTTTTTCTGTTTAGATTCATAAAATAGAGTTCAATATGAAACCTAGCAATTTGATTCACTCAAAACGGATTTAAAATGAAGAAGTTATGGGTAAAACAAGATTGGATAATTTTTCTTGTTGTAGCAACGTGAAAATTGGTAACAAATCTATATTAATCATATCCTAGCTAAATTATATTGTATTATACATGTATTCTAATATATTATGTAATCTTGGGATACCATAGACACGTATGCAAATGTTTTGACATATTATATCGACCCATGTGTATATATTATTTGGAACAACCATAAACACTCTATATGCAGTAATGTGGGAGTTAGCTCTACAGGGTTGAGGTTGATTCCAAAAATATATATACTTTGAGTTGTGATCTAGCCTGAAACGTGTATACACTGGGTCGTGGATTGATTCAAGATAATATATATCAATTTTTTTCTGTACATCTAACGTTGGACAACTAGTTGTAGGTTACTAACGAGGACAGCTGACTTAATAAACTTAAAACATCAAAATGTATTAAAAGTGTTGTAAATATATTTTGAATATACTTTGATACATATGTACATATTTGTTATAGGTTCGTGAATAGACCAGTGGCCAAGTCTTACTTCCCGACGAAGTAAAAATCTGTGAAAGTGAGTTTCATTATTCCCTTTTTACATATATTTTTGGGCTGAGAATATATGCAAATGCTTTATTAACTATTTTACAATATCTATATGCGTGAGTTTCATTAATCCCTTTTTAAATGCTTTCGCAATATATATTTTTTGGGACTGAGAATACATGCGCTGCTTTTATAACTGTTTTACGAAATAGACACAAGTACTTAAAACTACATTCTATGGCTGGATTATTAAACCGAATATGCCCTTTTTATTAAGTCTGGTAATCTAAGAATTAGGGAACACACACCCTAATTGACGCGAATCCTAAAGATAGATCTATTGGGCCTAACAAACCCCATCCAAAGTACCGGATGCTTTAGTACTTCGAAATTTATATCATATCCGAAGGGTGTCCCGGAATGATGGGGATATTCTTAAATATGCATCTTGTTAATGTCGGTTACCAGGTGTTCACCATATGAATGATTTTTATCTCTATGTATGGGATGTGTATTGAAATATGAAATCTTGTGGTCTATTATTATGATTTGATAATATATAGGTTAAACCTATAACTCACCAACATTTTTGTTGACGTTTTAAGCATGTTTATTCTCAGGTGATTATTAAGAGCTTCCGCTATCAGATACTTAAATAAGGACGAGATTTGGAGTCCATGCTTGTATGATATTGTGTAAAAACTGCATTCAAGAAACTTATTTCGTTGTAACATATTTGTATTGTAAACCATTATGTAATGGTCGCGTGTAAACAGGATATTTTAGATTATCATTATTTGATAATCTACGTAAAGCTTTTTAAACCTTTATTGATGAAATAAAGGTTATGGTTTGTTTTAAAATGAATGCAGTCTTTGAAAAACGTCTCATATAGAGGTCAAAATGTCGCAACGAAATCAATTAATATGGAACGTTTTTAATCAATAAGAACGGGACATTTCATTATCTCTCAAAAATCAAGTTTATGAATTTTAGACTTGAAAAAGTCCACTTTAATTCTCAAAAATCATGTTTATGCTCAAAGTTTGGATCATTTAATTACCTAAACATGTTACACTACTTAATTTAGCAATAATTCATGACAAAAATCGGCCATAACCTGTTTATATCAAAAAGCCCCAAATTGCTCAAGAACACAAACCCTAGATTACTCAAAATTTGAAGTTTAAGGCTTCTAATCATGTTAAATAGCATCAATCTAGGTTATACAAGCATAATACATAAACAATTTAAGTATAATTACACTAAAAAGCATCAAAATCGAATTGGGTATAAATTTGTTCAAGAACACTAATTTTCGGATTAAATGGTGTTTAGGTGTAGAAATTTACCATTTTCCTTGAGTAATTCCTTGATAACATCCTTCTCAACATGATTTTGTGAAAGATTTGATGAAAAATGGTGAAAAATTCGATTTTTTGTGTGTTTTTCGTGTTTGTTTTCGCAGTTTTGTGGGGTGTTTGTGTGGATACTGATCTGTTCGGCCGTTTTTATTTTTTTCTGGATTTTGCAAACTCCGCGAGTCGCGGTGTTTACCCATTACAAACTCTGCGAGTCACGGTGTTTGTATTTATTTATTTATTTATTTATTTTTATAAAAACCTTAACTTATAAAACAATTAATTAATTAATTCTAAAATTTTGTTTCCCTTGTTATTTAGGGCGAGGTCGTTTCGGAACGATGTCCTAGTCCGTCCCTCGATAAAATTTTAAAATTTGTCAATTTAAAGCGCGGTTTTAAAAGCAAAGATTTATGGGTTTTTTAATGTTTTTGGCATACTTTAATTCAATAAGATTAAAAATAATGATAATAAAGTTCTCGTCCCTCCCTCGGGTAAAGCAATTTCAGTTCAAAGACCTAGTCTTCAACTCACGATGAATTTTAAAAATCATATTTTTAACTTAGCGAAATAAATTAAATTTTTGTTTTTTAAATTCACACCAAACTTAAATTTAAAATGCATAAAATTAAAAATTCATATTTTAAAAATTCACACCAAACTTAAATTATATTTTTGTTTTTATACATACAAACTTATATTAAAAATATTAATTTTTCAAATATTTACAATTTTAAATATATTAATTTTAAAAATTGCACAATATTAATTTAATATTAATTTTAAAAATATGGTAAAAATAAAATTAAAAATCTTTTTGGCTTTTATCCCACTTTAATCAATCAAATATTATCAAAAATATGCGCCCCTCTTTTCGGTAAAGTAATTTCGGTTTCATAACCTAATTTAACTCATGACGAATTTTTGAAATATTTTGGGTTGATTGATTAAAGATATTTATACCTTAAGAATAAACGGTAAATTTCGCAGTGATGTAATAAATTTTTGTATGATATCAATAATTTCGGTCGCAAGACCTAATTTTATCGAATATCAATTTAATACTTTATAGCTAACAAATTAGCGTTTATTATATCAAAAGGTTAAAAATAAAAAAAATAAAAAATGAAAACTGTACAAACTTACCTGTGAAATATATTTTTTAGTGGTATGCTCTAGCCCACTCATAAGATAGTCGGACTAATTGGTTTTCCATGGCTACATAGGCGTAACCTCGAGCATTCAGTGTTTTTTCTTCTAAACATATGAACGGTCCGTCTCTGCATAAAGTAACAAATTTGGTGTTTGAATAGGTTTGATTATTTGAACATTTACCTTCGTATGACCATTTTCCGCATTTGTGACATTTTTCAAGGTGTCGTGCTCTTCTTTTCACTGCGGATTTTGATTTTCCTTTACCAAATTGTAACTTATTATTTTCACATCTGGATTCTTTTTTTACTCCGTCCAATTTTTCTCTGATTACTGATACGAGTTCACTCAGAAGTGTGTCATTATTACGTTTAGTAATTAAAGCGTGTAGCATTAGACCATGGTTTAGTTCACAGGAAGTCTTCATTTCGTAAAACCTAAAAAAAATAAAAATTCAGAATGGGGGGAGAAGACTAGTTCTTTAGGGTCTGCTAGGGAAAGACCATTCGGGTTCCATTTTCGAGAACTACACGAAAACAGAAAATCTAACTCTAACAGAAATACATATTATCCTTTAAAGACTTGATTCTCCCCACACTTAGTTAGCTGTGGTGTTGAAATTGTGATTAACTTCGTTGTCAACTTCCATCGGACTATCTATGTAATGTTTAACTCTGTGACCATTAACCTTAAATTCAATCCCATTTGAATTTATTAACTCTACTGTTCCATATGGGAAAACTCTTTTGACTATAAATGGTCCAGACCATCTTGATTTCAATTTTCCAGGAAATAGCTTGAATCGTGAATTGAAAAGAAGAACTCTGTCTCCTTCTTTAAATTCTTTTGAACTTCTGATTCTTTTATCATGCCATTTCTTTGTTCTTTCCTTATAGATTAACGAATTTTCGTATGCTTCTTGTCTTAATTCTTCTAATTCGTTTAGTTGACTTAATCGTAGACGTCCGGCTTCATGTAAATCAAGATTACATGTCTTCAAAGCCCAAAATGCTTTGTGTTCAATTTCTACTGGAAGATGACATGCTTTTCCGTAAACGAGTTTAAAAGGTGTGGTTCCAATTGGAGTTTTGTAGGCTGTTCTAAAAGCCCAGAGTGCATCCTCCAATTTAATGGACCATTCCTTCGGATTTGATCCTACAGTTTTCTCTAGAATACGTTTTAAAGCTCGGTTGGTATTTTCAACTTGTCCACTTGTTTGTGGATGATAAGCAGTGGAGATTTTATGAGTTACTCCATATCTTTTAAGAACTTTCTCAAGTTGATTATTACAAAACTGAGTTCCCCGATCACTTATTAAAGCTTTCGGTGTTCCAAACCTTACAAAAAGACGTTTTAAGAAGTTGACTACAACTCGTGCATCGTTAGTTGGGAGAGCTTGTGCTTTCGCCCATTTAGATACATAATCAATGGCAACGAGAATGTAGAGATTATTATGAGATTTAGGAAATGGACCCATAAAGTCAATACCCCAAATGTCAAATACTTCACATACTTGAATGACATTTTGTGGCATTTCATCACGTTGACTTATTTTTCTGGCCCTTTGACAAGCATCATAGGATTTGCAAAGAAGGTGTGCGTCTTTGTAAATTATAGGCCAATAGAATCCAGCATCATAAACTTTTCTTGCTGTTAGTTGAGGCCCATAATGCCCTCCTGTTGGTCCTGTGTGACAATGGTTTAAGATTTGATTGGCTTCATCTCCGAATACACATCGGCGTATTATTCTATCGGGACAACTTTTAAACAGATGCGGATCTTCCCAGAAATAGTGTTTTATATCACTGAAGAATTTCTTTCGTTTTTGGTACGACAATCCTTTTTCAAGGAATCCACATACTAAGTAGTTTGCATAGTCTGCAAACCATGGTATTTCATTATAATCTATCTTCAATAGATATTCATCAGAAAAGTTGTCTTGTATGGCCGATTCATTTAGAACTTCTAATTCGGGATTTTCAAGACGAGAAAGATGATCAGCGGCGAGATTTTCTGCTCCTCTTTTATCTCAGATTTCAATATCGAACTCTTGTAAGAGTAAGATCTAACGGATTAATCTTGGTTTAGCATCTTGTTTCGAAAATAGGTATCTAAGAGCAGAATGGTCGGTATAGACCACCGTTTTAGCTAGAACGAGATATGAACGAAATTTGTCAAAAGCAAAGACAATAGCAAGGAGTTCTTTTTCAGTAGTTGTGTAATTTGTGTGTGCTCCTTGTAACGTCTTACTAGCATAATATATAGGTTGAAATCGTTTTTCAATCCTTTGTTCTAAAACGGCTCCCATTGCAAAATCACTTGCATCGCACATAAGTTCAAATGGTAGATTCCAATTTGGAGTTATCATGATCGGCGCATTAGTGAGTTTTTCTTTAAGAATATTAAAAGATTTGATACATTTCTCTGAAAAGATGAATGGAGCATCCTTTTCTAGGAGTTTATTCATAGGAGTGGCAATTTTAGAAAAATCTTTTATGAAACGTCGGTAAAACCGGCATGCCCTAGAAAACTCCTAACTCCTCTAACATTGGTGGGATGTGGAAGTTTAGCAATTACATCTACTTTAGCTCTATCCACTTCAATTCCTTCCTTTGAAATTTTATGACCAAGAACGATGCCTTCTTTAACCATGAAATGACATTTCTCCCAATTAAGTACTAGATTTGATTGTTCACATCTAATAAGCATTCGTTCAAGATTAACTAAACATGATTCAAATGTATCACCGAAGACTGAAAAGTCATCCATGAAAACTTCCATGCATTCTTCTATCATGTCGTGAAAAATCGCCATCATGCACCTTTGAAATGTTGCAGGGGCGTTGCAAAGTCCAAATGGCATGCATTTGTAAGCAAAAGTACCATAAGGGCACGTGAACGTGGTTTTCTCTTGGTCTTCGGGTGCTATTGGAATTTGAAAATATCCGGAAAATCCATCAAGAAAACAATAGTAACTATTTCCGGCTAATCTTTCCAACATTTGATCAATAAAAGGTAAGGGAAAGTGATCTTTTCTGGTGGCGTCATTTAATTTTCTATAATCAATACATACACGCCATCCTGTTACAGTCCTAGTCGGAATAAGCTCATTTTTCTCATTTGTAATGACAGTCATGCCACCCTTCTTAGGCACGCATTGAACTGGGCTTACCCATGGACTATCAGAAATTGGATAAATTAAACCTACATCAAGCAGTTTAATAATTTCTTTCTTAACTACATCTTGCATATTAGGATTTAGTCTTCGTTGGCGTTGCACATACGTTTTATGACCTTCTTCCATAAGGATTTTATGTGTGCAATACGAAGGACTTATTCTTTTAATATCATGAATCTTCCATGCAATGGCTGGTTTATGAGCTTTCAACACAGAAATGAGTTGAGATTTTTCATTTTCAGTAAGAGAAGACGATATTATTATAGGTAATTCAGATTCACCATGTAAATAAGCGTATTCCAAATGGTTTGGAAGTGGCTTTAACTCTAATGTCGGTGGTTCTTCTATCGATGATTTATATCGATATTTGTATTCTTCTTTTAGCATTTGAATTTCTTCTGTTGTTGGTTCATATCCATTAGCTATTAGTGTAGCTAACATTTCAGTTTCATCAATTGGTTCAGTTCCTTCTCCTAAAGAACATTCTCCTGTTCCTTGTAATTCTGGAAATTCTTCTAATAATTCTGCATGTGAATCTATAGTTTGAATATAATAACATGTATCATCTGCAGATTGCGGTTGTTGCATTACTTTATCAACTGAAAAGGTAACACTCTCATCCTCTATACTTAGGGTTAGTTTCTTACCAAACACGTCTATCATTGCTTTAGCCGTATTTAAGAATGGTCTTCCTAATATGAGAGGAACTTGAGAATCTTCTTCCATGTCTAGAACAACAAAATCTACTGGAAATACTAAAGTACCAACTTTAACTAGCATGTTCTCCATTATCCCCCTAGGATATTTTATTGATCTATCGGCTAGTTGTATGCTTATTCTTGTTGGTTTCAATTTTCCAAGGTCTAGTTTAGTGTATAGTGAATACGGCATTAAATTTATACTAGCACCTAAGTCTGCCAATGCTTCTATTGAACTAAGACTACCCAGAAAACATGGAATTGTGAAACTTCCTGGATCAGATAATTTTTTTGGTATCTTATTCAACAGCACTACTGAACAATTAGCATTCATAGTAACGACCGAGAGTTCTTCCATTTTCTTTCTATTTGAGATTAGATCTTTCAAGAATTTAGCATATCTAGGCATTCCTGAAATCACATCAATGAAAGGAAGATTTACATTTATCTGTTTAAACATATACAAGAATTTGGATTGCTCGGCTTCAGGTTTCTCTTTTTTCATTTTACTCGGGTAAGGAAGTGGTGGTTGGTATGGTTTAACATAAGGTTTAGCTTTAACTGTGTTATCTTCATTAACCTTTTCAACTACCGGTTCTTTTTCCTTATCTTGATCAGGTTGTGGTTCTTGTGGAGTAGGAATAGCTTCATCAAAAGTTACAGGTATTTCAGGTGGTTTAAGTGTAATACCACTTCTTGTGGTAATGGCTTTAGCTGTTTCATTCCGGGGGTTAGCATTTGTATCACTAGGTAAACTTCCCGGTTTTCTTTCACCTATTAACCTTGCTAGGTTACTGACTTCTTGTTCCAAATTTTGAATAGAAGCTTGTTGATTTCTAAATGCTTGAGCATTTTGTTCATTCGTTTGTTTCTGAGATGTGAAAAACTGTGTTTGAGTTTCAACTAGCTTCGTCATCATATCTTCTAAATTCGGCTTTTTATCATCGGTTTGTGGTGATTTGTTTTGAAAATTAGGTCTTTTTTGATTGTAAGTATTGTTGGATACTTGTTGATTACTAGGACCTTGTTGGTTGTTGTATGGAACATTTCGGTTATAATTCTAGTTTTGATTGTAAATTGGTCTTGGCGGTTGATAATTATTCTGATAATTATTTCCAGGCCTTTGGTTTATGTATGAAATATTCTCTCTTTGTTCCATTGTTAGCTCAATACTGAGACAATCTTTTGTCAAATGTGGTCCTCCACACTGCTCACAACTAATTCGTATTGAGTGTATATCCTTAGTCATCTTTTCCATTCGTCTCTCGACAGCATCTATCTTTGCAGAAATGGAATCTAAGTCATGGCTAGAATCGGCTCTAGCTGCTTTAGATGATCTAACGATATCTTTTTCTTGGTGCCACTCATGTGAGTGGGAAGCAGTGTTATCAATAATTTTATAATCATCAGTTTCGGTTTTCTTCATAATAGAACCACCAGCTGCTATATCGATGTCTTTCCTTGTAGTGATGTCGCATCCTTGGTAGAATATTTGTACTATTTGACAAGTGTCTAAACCATGTTGCGGACATCCTCTCAATAACTTTCCAAATCTTGTCCATGCCTCATATAGAGTTTCATTTGGTTTCTGTGTGAACGTAACAATTTCTCCTTGAAGTCTTACGGCTTTAGATGCCAGAAAGAATTGTTTAAGAAATTTTTCAACTAAAACGTCCCATGTATCAATCGCCCCTTCAGGTAACGATTCCAACCAATCTTTGGCTTCTCCCTTTAAAGTCCAGGGAAATAACATGAGATATATCTGTTCATCCTCCACTTCTCTTATTTTAAATAGTGTGCAGATCCTATTAAAGGTACGAAGATGTTCATTTGGATCTTCCTTCGGTGCACCACTAAATTGGCATTGATTAGTCACCATATGTAGAATTTGTCCTTTGATTTCATAATCTGGCGCATTAATGTCTGGATGAGTAATTGCGTGACCTTGGCCAGTGCGTTTAGCTCTCATTCGGTCTTCCATACTTAAAGGTTCCAGATTCTCCATGATTGAATTTGTTGAATCTGAATCACTAGAGGATTCTGATTTAATGGTTCGTTCCTCAACAATCTCTGTTTGAATGATTGGTGGTTCCGGAGGAAAAATTAATGGTTCAGGATCTATGAATCGTCCCTGAATATTTTCCGGATTCTCAATTGTGAGGTCGGGTTCAAAAAATGGATTATCGGAAATTTGAATTGGAGTAATTGCTCGACTGGATGACGATTCTAAAGGAAAATCAACGGCGACAATATTTGCTAGATGTCTTGATCGCGTTACAGGTGATGAACGTACAAAAGGTGGTGAACGTCTTGCTCGGTGCATTCACTGAATATCCTATTAGTTTTTAAAAGGAAAGAAAAATTATATAAGTTATCCAATTAATAGACTTTTCTGAGTTTGCCCACGTTTTGAATAGCCAAAAGATGCAGCAGAGGGGCAGGATTCGTTTGGTCTCAATATAATTGAGTACTGTTTGGCTCCAATAACCCGGTCCACGTACAAATCCAACTATTACTACGAACCAGAAAATTTTGATGTCTATCAATTTAACCACTTAAAATAAATTTTCGTAATTTTAAGAAGTTTTAGATAAGAAATAGAGAAAATTCTAAGTCCTAAAAACTAGAATGACGAGAAATAAGAATGAAAAAGAGCGCGTCGAAAAAGGTCGAAAAAGAAAAGGGTTGAAAAAAATAAAATAAATAAAAGGCGTAGAAAAATAAGAAAGAAAAAGAGTGACTTATAAAACTTTAAAACACTCGACTAACCCAACCTTATTACTATCACTAACTTAAAATTAAAATTGCAAATTGAGATTACTAATTGGAGTGATAATTGATACATAGGTAAAAGGCGTCGAAAAATTCTAAAGCACCTAAATCTTAGTCTAAAGAAAAAGCACTTAAGGGATTTTACGGTAAAACCTAAAAATCTAGAAATAAAAATAACTATGGCAAAAACTATATTTAAAACTAAATACGAGCGAAAAATACAAAAAATTACGCTAAACAATTAAAAAGGGACAAAATATAAAAATATACTAAAAGTTGTAAAAATTACAATTTTTATAAAAATATTATTTTTATATTATTTATTTTATAAAACTATTAATTTTAAAATTTAATAAAACTAATTAAACTAAATATATAAAATAATTAAAACTAAACTAAATTAACTAATTAAAAATTAAAAACCTAATTAGGGTTTTAATTTAATTATAATAAATTATACCCCGTAATTAATGCTGATTAGGGTTGCTGGACACGCGTGTCAGGGTGGCTCCGCGAGTCGCGGTGCCACGTACCAGAAAACTCCGCAAGTCGCGGTGATTGAATTTTCAAATGAGGTGCAGGCCAAAATCGTTCGGTTTTTAATACTTTTTTTATTTATTTATATTTTTTTATTTTTCTGTTTTAATATTTATATAAAATATTTATATTAATTAAATAAAAACTTATGTTTTAAAAAATAAAATAAAAATAGAAATACTTTATAATTTTATAAAAATCTTAAAAATAGATTTATATATATATATTTTTTCGGTTTTTTTTTATATTTTTGATATTTAAAAAAAATGTATTTTTACAAAAACTAAATAAAACTTAATAAAAATCTTTTTTTTTATATGTGGCGTTTCGCTTCGGCGTTCCCCGGCAGCGGCGCCAAAAATACTTGATGTTATGCGCAGAGGTGTATATGAAATAGCTTTATTTTTACAACTAAATACTATTAAATACGATACAATTTTACACAAGATATTTATTTATTTATAGAATGGATATACTTAAACCTTGCTACAACACTTATAGGCAGTGTACCTAATCGTACAGTAGTGTAGTTTTTAGTAAGTCCGGTTCGTTCCACAGGGAATCTTTTAAACAAAGCTTAACGCTATATTAGTTTTAATTTATAAAAATACAAATATATATATATATATATATATATATATATATATATATATATATATATATATATATAAGTAATATTATTATTATAAAGGGGGTTTTTACCGTTTAATGATCGGTTTGTCGATTTTTAAAACTTTAGTCGCAGTTAAAACCTAATGTAAAATATTAAATAAATAAAAGACTTAATTTAAAGCGTAAAGTAAATAACGATAATGAAATTGCGATAAATAAAAGTGCGATAAAATAAAATTGCGATAATTAAAAATACGATAATTAAAAGTGCAATTAAATACAATAAATAAAAGTGCGATAATTAGAAGTGCAATTAAATATAAAATAAAGGAAATTAAATATGAAATAAAAGAATTATGCTTATTTAAACTTCCGTAATCATGATGTTTGACGTGTTGATTTTAGTTTTATGCCCATGGGTTAATTGTCCTTTGTCCTGGATTATTTAATATGTCCGTCTGGTTTTTGTCCATAACAGTCCATCAGTCATAAATATAAAGTGCGAGTATCCTCGTCAAATTATCCTTATACCCGAAGTCAAATATTCCAACTAATTGGGGACTTAAACTGTAACAAGGTTTTAATACTTTGTTTAATAATTACACCAGGTTATCGACTGCGTGTAACAAGGTTTTAATACTTTGTTATCAATTATGCCAAGTGTCCTTGTACATAATTTCACCCCTGTTTTAATAATTCTAGTGACTATTAATCAATTCCCGTGTCCGGTTAAATGAACTATTATTCATACATATAAATACCCCGCCCATCGTGTCCGATCGAGTGTATATGGTTATTTATAGGGACGTCCAATTGTAAATCTTTATATTAAAATTAAAAAACTATCATTTAGTTAAACAAATATAAAGCCCATTAATAGCCCATAGTCTAATTTCCACAAGTGTCGTTCTTTTGTCCAAACCCCAATTATGGTACAAAGCCCAATTACCCAATTTTAGTAATTAGCCCAACATCATGATTACTTCGATTTAAATAAGCATAATAATAACTTAGCTACGAGATATTAAATTAAAAAGGTTGAACATAACTTACAGTGATTAAAAATAGCGTAGCGTTACACGGACAGAATTTCGACTTACACCCTTACAACATTCGCTAACATACCCTTATTATTAGAAATTAAAATTAAAATTAAAATTAAAATTAAAATTAAAATATAAATATATATATAAATATATATATATATATATATATATATATATATATATATATATATATATATATATATATATATATATATATACGTTTAGATAGAGAGATTAAAGGATATATAAAACGTTCAGAATGCGCGAGCTTTTATAGGCATTTTTGTCCAGGACAGCTCCGCGAGTCGCGGTATTTTTTCACTACAAACTCCGCAAGTCGCGGAGTTCGTAAATCCAGCTCACACAAGTTTGGATCCTAGTCTGCCGACGGTTTTAATATATAAATATAATATATATATATAATTTATATAATTAATTATATATTATATTATATTTATATACATAGTTAACTTGTAATTTTTAGTCCGTTGCGTCGAGCGTTGAGAGTTGACTCTGGTCCCGGTTCCGGATTTTCGAACGTCCTTGCGTACTATTTTATATCGTGTACTTTGCGTTTTGCGTCTTGTACTCTTGTCATTCTGAGACGTTTCTTATCAATAATTGGAACCTCTTTGATTGTATTTTGTACTTTTGAGCTTTTTGGTCATTTGCGTCTTCAATTCGTCGAATCTATCTTTTGTCTTCACCTTTTATTATTTAAACGAATATCACTTGTAAATAGAACAATTGCAACTAAAAGCTTGTCTTTCTTGAGGGATAATGCTATGAAATATATGTTCGTTTTTAGCATTATCACCTAGCCAATGGTCATAACGGTTATTTTCCACAAGACCAAGGATGGGAAGTCGTCTTAGTAAAACCAGAATGCATGACTTGTTTCTGGACTTATGAATTACGTGTCTTTATTTCCTTTGCTGAACAACTTGCGTATTAACTATGTTTATCTTCAAAACTTTCCTGTATCAAAGTGTACTATATTTCATGTTATATGTAATATAGCGATGTTGTAAATTTGAAGAATATTTGTATGTGATATATTATTATAATCAGTTTTTCATATGGAATTGTAGTAGTTGAATTGTATATTAGCTACTAAGTATGAACTTAACGGGTAGGTAGTACCCGAATTTAAACTTATAAAACGCTAATATGAAGAAAAAGCTTTTATAAATGAGTTCATATTATGCTACGAAATACTATTGACTACTCTTAATATTCTGTATGATTAACTCGATTCAGTTGGCTATTTTGAAGGAAATGGTACCGACTACTCGACACACCATGAATATGAGCGAAGAGGAATTTCGTACCTTTCTTGCTGCAAATATAGCCGCAGTACAGGCTGCACTACATACCAAAAATAACTCTGAATCTAGCAATGCAGCTAACGGCGCAAGAAATCGTATAGGATGCTCCTACAAAGAATTCACCGCCTGCAAATCTTTGGAATTTGATGGAACCGAAGGACCAATTGGATTGAAACGGTGGACCGAGAAAGTCGAATCGGTGTTTGCCATAAGTAAGTGTACTGAAGAGGACAAAGTTAAGTACGTTACGCATACCTTCACAGGTACTGCGTTAACGTGGTGGAACATATATCTTGAACAGGTAGGACAAAATGCTGCTTACGCACTACCGTGGTCGGCATTCAAGCAATTGATGAACGAACAGTACCGTCCTAGAAACGAAGTCAGTAAACTCAAGGCAGAACTTAGAGAGTTACGAACACAAGGGTTCGACGTTACCACATATGAACGATGATTCACAAAGTTATGCCTATTGTGTCCGGGAGCATTCGAAGATGAAGAAGAGAAGATCGACGCGTTTGTAAAAGGGTTACCAGTAAGGATTCAAGAAGATGTGAGTTCACACGAGCCCACTTCTATACAGAAGGCAAGTCGAATGGCTCATAAACTCATAAATCATATTGAGGGAAGAATTAAAGAGCAGGCGGCCGGAGAAGCCAATACGAAACAAGTCAAGAGGAAATGGGAAGAAACCAGTGACAAGGGTCACAATTTCAATAATCAACCCAACAATCATAACTACAATCGCACCAATTTTCGCAACAACAAATGCAACAACAACAACCACCCCAGCAACAACTACAACAACCGTTTCAACAACAATAACAACCGCAACAACAACAACAACAACAACAACAATCCCAATAATAACAACAAGAGGCAGAAATTCTGCCAGAGATGTGAAGGATACCATCCAACTGGGCTCTGTACAGTAGTGTGTACTAAGTGTAATAGAAAGGGCCATGGTGCGACAAAGTGAGAAATCTACGGATCAATGGCTAAGGGAACAAATAATGCCGGAACAAGTTATGCAGACATTACCTGTTTTGGATGCGGGAAGAAGGGCCATTAAAAAAATATGTGTCCAAATCAGGGGATAATAATGGGCAAGGCCGAGGAAGAGTCTTCAACATTAATGCGGTTGAAGCGCAGGAAGACCCGGAGCTTATTACGGGTACGTTTCTTATTGACAATATATCTGCTTATGTTTTATTTGATTCGGGTGCGGATAGAAGCTATATGAGTAAGGATTTCTGTGCTAAATTAAGTTGTCCATTGACACCTTTGGATAATAAGTTTATACTAGAATTAGCAAACGGTAAATTAATTGCAGCAGATAACATATGTCGGAATCGAGAAATTAAACTGGTTAGTGAAACATTTAAGATTGATTTGATACCAGTAGAGTTAGGGAGTTTTGATGTGATAATCGGCATGGACTGGTTGAAAGAGGTGAAAGCAGAGATCGTATGTTACAAAAATGCAATTCGCATTGTACGAGAAGAAGAAAAACCCTTAATGGTGTACGGAGAAAAGAGCAACGCGAAGCTAAATCTTATTAGTAATTTGAAGGCGCAAAAGTTAATAAGAAAGGATTGCTATACTGTTCTAATACACGTCGAGAAAGTACAAACTGAAGAAAAGAGCATCAATGATGTTCCCGTCGCAAAAGAATTTACCGATGTATTTCCGAAAGAATTACCGGGATTACCTCCACACCGATCCGTTGAATTTTAAATAGATCTTTTACTGGGAGCTGCACCAATAGCTCGTGCTCCATACAGACTCGCACCCAGCGAAATGAAGGAACTTCAAAGCCAATTACAAGAACTTCTAGAGCGTGGTTTCATACGACCAAGTACATCACCATGGGGAGCTCCTGTTTTGTTTGTCAAAAAGAAGGATGGTACATTCAGGTTGTGTATCGACTACTGAGATTTGAACAAACTTACCATCAAGAACCATTACCCACTACCGAGAATCGACGACTTATTTGATCAATTACAAGGCTCGTCAGTTTATTCAAAGATTGATTTACGTTCTGGGTATCATCAAATGCGGTGAAGGAGGACGATATTCCAAAGACTGCTTTCAGAACGCGTTACAGTCATTAAGAGTTTATGGTTATGCCGTTTGGATTGACTAACGCACCAGCGGTGTTCATGGACCTCATGAACCGTGTGTGCGGGCCATATCTTGACAAGTTTGTCATTGTTTTCATTGATAACATACTTATCTACTCAAAGAATGATCAAGAGCACGAAGAATATTTGATAAAAGTGCTAGAGTTGTTGAGGAAAGAAAAACTGTACGCTAAGTTTTCAAAGTGTGCATTTTGGTTGGAAGAAGTTCAATCCCTCGGTCACATAGTGAACAAAGAAGGTATTCAGGTGGATCCGGCAAAGATTGAGACCGTTGAAAAGTGGGAAACCCCTAAAACTCTGAAGCATATACGCTAATTTTTAGGACTGGCTGGTTACTACAGAAGATTCATCCAAGATTTTTCCAAAATAGCAAAACCCATGACTGCATTAACGCATAAAGGGAAGAAATTTGAATGGAAGGATGAACAAGAAAAAGTGTTTCGATTGTTGAATAAAAAGTTAACTACGGCACCTATATTGTCATTGCCTGAAGGGAATGATGATTTTGTGATATATTGTGACGTCTCAAAGCAAGGCCTCGGTTGTGTATTAATGCAACGAACGAAGGTAATTGCTTATGCGTCTAGATAATTGAAGATTCACGAGCAAAATTATACGACACACGATTTGGAATTAGGCGCTGTTGTTTTTGCATTAAAGACTTGGAGGCACTACTTATATGGGGTCAAAAGTATTATATATACCGACCACAAAAGTCTTCAGCATATATTTAATCAGAAACAACTGAACATGAGGCAGCGCAGGTGGATTGAATTGTTGAATGATTATGACTTTGAGATTCGTTACCACCCGGGAAAGGTGAATGTGGTAGCCGACGCTTTGAGTAGAAAGGACAGAGAACCCATTCGAGTAAAAGCTATGAATATAATGATTCACAATAACCTTACTACTCAAATAAAGGAGGCGCAACAAGGAGTTTTAAAAGAGGGAAATTTAAAGGATGAAATACCCAAAGGATCGGAGAAGCATCTTAATATTCGGGAAGACGGAACCCGGTATAGGGCTGAAAGAATTTGGGTACCGAAATTTGGAGATATGAGAGAAATGGTACTTAGAGAAGCTCATAAAACCAGATACTCAATACATCCTGGAATGGGGAAGATGTACAAGGATCTCAAGAAACATTTTTGGTGGCCAGGTATGAAAGCCGATGTTGCTAAATACGTAGGGGAATGTTTGACGTGTTCTAAGGTCAAAGCGGAACATCAGAAACCATCAGGTCTACTTCAACAACCCGAAATCCCGGAATGGAAATGGGAAAACATTACCATGGATTTCATCACTAAATTGCCAAGGACTGCAAGTGGTTTTGATACTATTTGGGTAATAGTTGATCGTCTCACCAAATCAGCACACTTCCTGCCAATAAGAGAAGATGACAAGATGGAGAAGTTAGCACGACTGTATTTGAAGGAAGTCGTCTTCAGACATGGAATACCAATCTCTATTATCTCTGATAGGGATGGCAGATTTGTTTCAAGGTTTTGGCAGATATTACAACAAGCATTGGGAACTCGTCTAGACATGAGTACTGCCTATCATCCACAAATCGATGGGCAGAACGAAAGGACGATATAGACTCTTGAAGACATGCTACGAGCATGTGTTATTGATTTTGGAAACGGTTGGGATCGACATCTACCATTAGCAGAATTTTTCTACAACAACAGTTACCACTCGAGTATCGAAATGGCACCGTTTGAAGCATTTTATGGTAGAAAGTGCAGGTCTCCGATTTGTTGGAGTGAAGTGGGGGATAGACAGATTACGGGTCCAGAGATAATACAAGAAACTACCGAGAAGATCATCCAAATTCAACAACGGTTGAAAACCGCCCAAAGTCGACAAAAGAGCTACGCCGACATTAAAAGAAAAGATATAGAATTTGAAATTGGAGAGATGGTCATGCTTAAGGTTGCACCTTGGAAAGGCGTTGTTCGATTTGGTAAACGAGGGAAATTAAATCCAAGGTATATAGGACCATTCAAGATTATTGATCGTGTCGGACCAGTAGCTTACCGACTTGAATTACCACAACAACTCGCGGCTGTACATAAAACTTTCCACGTCTCAAATTTGAAGAAATGTTTTGCTAAAGAAGATCTCACTATTCTGTTAGACGAAATCCAAATCAACGAAAAACTTCAATTCATCGAAGAACCCGTCGAAATAATAGATCGTGAGGTTAAAAGACTTAAACAAAACAAGATACCAATTGTTAAGGTTCGATGGAATGCTCGTAGAGAACCCGAGTCCACCTGGGAACGAAAAGATCAGATGAAGAAGAAATACCCGCACTTATTTCCAGAAGATACGTCAACACATCCAACTGCTTAAAATTTCGGGACGAAATTTATTTAACGGGTAGGTACTGTAGTGACCCGAACTTTTCCATGTTTATATATATTAAATGAAATTGTTATTTACATGATTAAGTGTTTCCAAAATGTTAAGCAATCAAACTTGTTAAGACTTGATTAATTGAAATAGGTTTCATATAGACAATTGACCACCCAAGTTGACCGGTGATTCACGAACGTTAAAACTTGTAAAAACTATATGATGACATATATATGATTATATATATATAGTTAACATGATATTATGATAAGTAAGTATCTCATTAGGTATTTTAACAATGAGTTATATACATAAAATTGAGTTTATTGAATTAAGAAACTCGAAACGATATATATAACGATTATCGTTATAACAACGTCTTACTAAATACATATGAATCATATTAAGATATTGATACACTATGATTAATCATGATTAATGATAAGTAAACATGCCATTAAGTGTATTAACAATGAACTACATATGTAAAACCAAGACTACTAACTTAATGATTTCGAAACGAGACATATATGTAACGATTATCATTGTAACAACATTTAACTATATATCTATCATACTAAGATATATTAATATATCATAATATCATGATAATGCAATATTTCAACATCTCTTTAGATATAATAAACAATGGGTTAACAACATTTAGCAAGATCGTTAACCTAAAGGTTTCAAAACAACATTTACATGTAACGACTAACGATGACTTAACGACTCAGTTAAAATGTATATACATGTAGTATTTTAATATGTATTCATACACTTTTGAAAGACTTCAAGACACTTATCAAAATACTTCTACTTAACAAAAATTCTTACAATTACATCCTCGTTCAGTTTCATCAACAATTCTACTCGTATGCACCCGTATTCGTACTCGTACAATACACAGCTTTTAGATGTATGTACTATTGGTATATACACTCCAATGATCAGCTTTTAGCAGTCCATGTGAGTCACCTAACACATGTGGGAACCATTATTTGGCAACTAGCATGAAATATCTCATAAAATTACAAAAATATTAGTAATCATTCATGACTTATTTACATGTAAACAAAATTACACATCCTTTATATCTAATCCATATACCAACGACCAAAAACACCTACAAACACTTTAATTCATCAATTTTATTCATCAAATTGATCTCTCTCAAGTTCTATCTTCAAGTTCTAAGTGTTCTTCATAAATTCTATAAGTTCTAGTTTCATAAAATCAAGAATACTTCCAAGTTTGCTAGCTTACTTCCAATCTTGTAAAGTGATCATCCAACCTCAAGAAATCTTTCTTATTTATAGTAAGATATCTTTCTAATACAAGGTAATACTCATATTCAAACTTTGATTCAATTTCTATAACTCTAACAATCTTATTTCGAGTGGAAATCTTACTTGAACTTGTTTTCGTGTCATGATTCTGCTTCAAGAACTTTCAAGCCATCCAAGGATCCTTTAAAGCTAGATATATTTTTCTCATTTCCAGTGGGTTTATCCACAAAACCTGAGGTAGTAATGATGTTCATAACATCATTCGATTTATATATATAAAACTACCTTATTCGAAGGTTTAAACTTGTAATCACTAGAACATAGTTTAGTTAATTCTAAACTTGTTCGCAAACAAAAGTTAATCCTTCTAACTTGACTTTTAAAATCAACTAAACACATGTTCTATATCTATATGATATGCTAACTTAATGATTTAAAACCTGAAAACACGAAAAACACCGTAAAACTGGATATACGCCGTCGTAGTAACACCGCGGGCTGTTTTGGGTTAGTTAATTAAAAACTATGATAAATTTTGATTTAAAAGTTGTTCTTCTGGGAAAATGATTTTTCTTATGAACATGAAACTATATCCAAAAATCATAATTAAACTCAAAATGGAAGTATGTTTTCCAAAATGGTCATCTAGACGTCGTTCTTTCGACCGAAATGACTACCTTTACAAAAATGACTTGTAACCTGTATTTGCGACTATAAACTTATACTTTTTCTGTATAGATTTATAAACTTAAGTTCAATATGAAACCATAGCAATTGGATTCACTCAAAACGGATTTAAAACGAAGAAGTTATGGGTAAAACAAGATTGGATATTTTGCTTGTTGTAGCTACGTGAAAATTGGTAACAAATTTATATTAATTATATCCTAGCTAACTTATATTGTATTATACATGTATTCTAATATATTATATAATCTTGGGATACCATAGACACGTATGCAAATGTTTTGACATATCATATCGATCCATCTATATATTATTTGGAACAACCATAGACACTCTATATGTAGTAATGTTGGAGTTAGCTATACAGGGTTGAGGTTGATTCCAAAAATATATATACTTTGAGTTGTGATCTAGCCTGAGACATGTATACACTGGGTCGTGGATTGATTCAAGATAATATATATCAATTTATTTCTGTACATCTAACTATGGACAACTAGTTGTAGGTTACTAACGAGGACAGCTGACTTAATAAACTTAAAACATCAAAATGTATTAAAAGTGTTGTAAATATATTTTGAACATACTTTGATATATATGTACATATTTTTTATAGGTTTGTGAATCGACCAGTGGCCAAGTCTTACTTCCCGACGAAGTAAAAATCTGTGAAAGTGAGTTATAGTCCCACTTTTAAAATCTAATATTTTGGGATGAGAATACATGCAGTTTTATAAATGTTTTACGAAATAGACACAAGTAATTGAAACTACATTATATGGGTGAATGATCGAAGCCGAATATGCCTCTTTTGCTTGGTAGCCTAAGAATTAGTAAACCGATCTACTAATTGACGTAAATCCTAAAGATAGATCTATTGGGCCTAACGAACCCCATCCAAAGTACCGGATGCTTTAGTACTTCGAATTCGTTTTTATCATGTCCGAAGGATTTTCCAGAATGATAGGGGATATTCTTATATGCATCTTGTTAATGTCGGTTACCAGGTGTTCACCATATGAATGAATTTTATCTCTATGTATGGGATGTATATTGAAATATGAAATCTTGTGGTCTATTATTATGATTTGATAATATATAGGTTAAACCTATAACTCACCAATATTTTTGTTGATGTTTTAAGCATGTTTATTCTCAGGTGATTATTAAGAGCTTCCGCTGTTGCATACTAAAATAAGGACAAGATTTGGAGTCCATGCTTGTATGATATTATGTAAAAACTGCATTCAAGAAACTTATTTTTGATGTAATATATTCTTATTGTAAACCATTATGTAATGGTCGTGTGTAAACGGTATATTTTAGATTATCATTATTTGATAATCTACGTAATGCTTTTTAAACCTTTATCGATAAAATAAAGGTTATGGTTGTTTTAAAAATGAATGCAGTCTTTGAAAAACGTCTCATATAGAGGTCAAAACCTCGCGACGAAATCAATTAATATGGAACGTTTATAATTAATATGAACGGGACATTTCAGTCCCTCTCGAGGAACTTACCATTGATGACAAACTTCATTTTGTGGAGGAACCGGTTAAAATCGTAGACACCTCCATCAAGACGCTAAAACAAAGTAGAATCCTGATTGTCAAGGTCTGTTGGAACGCCAAAAGAGGACCTGAGTTTACTTGGGAAAGGCAAGATCAAATGCAAAACAAATACCCTCATTTATTCGCGGATTCGGAAACGCAAGATCTCGAGGAAGAAACAACGACTGCTACGCCTACTTAAATTTCGGGACGAAATTTCTTTTAAGGAGTAGGTAATGTAACATCTCGCCTTTTTCGTTTACTTATTTAAAGTCCGTTATATAATTATAACATCTTCCGTTAAAACGCGTCTTAAAATATTTCGTTTAGGTAATTCGTTTGGTTAATACAGGCACCCACTTTAAACTTGAGGGACCAATTTTGCCATTTGACCAAAGGTGTGACAAGGTCAAAGAGTCAACTCCTTCTTCATCCATTCATTATCCATTTCCTTTTTCCATTTTTCTTAACACTTTCAACTTTTCTCTCAAAACTCCAATTCAAAGATTCATCATCTATTTCCGATCTAGCAAGTGTTCTATAAAACAAATTACATATTTGGAATCCTTGCAACTTCCTCTTCGATTCCATACCAACTTCATCACTTTTGGGTAACTTTCTAAAATCACTAGATTCTTTGTTCTTGATGTTTTTAACTTATAAAAGTGTTAATTAGTATATATGGCTCAAGTCTAACATGAATATATGATTTATATGCTTGTTCTTGTCATTTTGATGTAACTAGCTTAAACTTGAAATGGGTGTGTTTAATTTTGAGATTTGGTTGCTTAAATGTTGTTAGATGTTAAAAGTGCATGTATTAAATGTGTTCCTAGCATCACTAGCTTCAATTTGGTATGTAGGTTGGCATAGTTTAGCTTCATAAACATAATTGTTAAATTTGTGATTTTGAGTTAGGGTTTGATAGAAGTAAAATGGATTTTTGATGCATTAAATGCTTTGCAATGTGATTTGTAAGTGTTTAGTGGTATTACATGTATAATTACCTACAAAACGGCGTATTATATATATATATATATGCATTTAATTCCCGAATCATAAATGTGTATTTATGAACTTGAAGTATTAATGATGAGCATTAATTGAGCATTCAATTTGGAAATTCGATTATTTCAATGATGTTTTTAATTGATAAAATGCGTTTAGTTGTGTTCCTCGTTAAATTACCTTTCCAACGATGTATGGCATGCGTTTTGAATATTTTCGGTTCATGAGTTATGATAAATTGAGTTTTGGTTCGAGACTTAACAAAATACTGCAACCAACACTTTTTCCAGGAACGCGCGCCGCGCATCCTTTCGCGCGACGTGCACATGGTGAAGTGAAAGTGCTTAACCCCTGGACTGGTACCTGATCTGGTTCCACGTTGTAGTGCGCGCCGCGCACTCTTGCGCGCACCGCGCATTCCCCAGGCCACTTTTACTTGTGCTTTATTGTTCACAAAATCTTTCCCGCTTAACCGCAACTCCGATTAACATGAAATTGGGTTAACATGCTCATATATGATTCCTCATCATGGAAAAATTGTCGGATACCAGACCCGACCCCGTTGACTTTGACCAAGTTTGACTTTTAGTCAAACCTAACCAAATACTTATGCAATCATTCTAACTTGCTCTTATGCTTGTATCTTGCATGAAACTTGACAATTTGATTCACATGCTATATAATCAAGTCGTAACAAGCCATAGGACTAATTGAACATCTTTGACCAACCGTGTTTACCGTTATTGATACAACCTACTTGTTTAGGTCAAGACTAGCACTCGTTCTTGCACACGTTACTTTGTGAAGTACTTTATTTACTCGTGCATTCAAGGTGAGATCATAGTCCCACTTTTACTCTTTTAAACTTACATTTGGGATGAGAAAACATGAACGTTTCATTTTACAAAGTGAACACAAGTACAAAAACAAACATTCTACATACGAGTTAGAACAAAATTCTCAATTCGGTTATCATTAGTTACACTTGCCAGGTGTAAGCGAGAACTTATGTTGTATGGCCATACGGGTTTGACAATTCGGACGGTTCGCTACCGTTATTGGATGAAATATATTTTCGAAAAACAGTGTATGTTCTAACACTATTGTGATGGGGTTCTATGGATGGAAAGTTAAGCCTTGATAATTGGGTGCTCTTGATAACAAATTTTAGAATGGTTTACTATTATTTCAATGTTATAAATCTTGTGGTTCATTTGTACTTACTTACTTACTTACTTAAACCTATGATTTCACCAACGTTTTCGTTGACAGATTTCTATGTTTTTCTCAGGTCCTTGAACGTTTCGTGATACATGCTTCCGCTCATTTTTTTTGATACTTGCATTGGATGTCGAGTATATATGCATACATGGAGCGTCTTTTGGCTACTTTTAAATTGTGTCGCATAGGTTTCATTTTTACTTATAACGTTGTAACGTAACTTGTGGTTGAACTATTCTTGTAAACTTTGAAACAATCTTTGCATTTGAAATGAATGCGACATATTTTTGGGTCAAACATATGTTTTAAAGACTTATGACCACGTAACGGGACCTAAGTAGACGGCGCCGTCAATGTCGATTTTTTCGAGTGGCTACAGAGGTCGTCAACCGTAGCTTGGGTAATTTATTACGAAGTCTCGTTGGTGAACATCCCAAACAGTGGGATTTAACTTTACCACAAGCTGAATTCGTCTTCAACTCTTCGGTTAATCGTAAGACTGGACGAACTCCTTTCGAGCTAGTGTATGGCCGCAAACCCATCACTTCACTCGATTTATTGCCAAAACATGATGAACAGGTAATTTCACAAGAGGGGTTGGATCATGCAGATTACATGAATGCATTACATGAGCAGATTCACGAGCGTATTTCTAAGCAAAATAAGTTGTATAAAGATCATGCGGATAAGCGTCGCAAGAAGGTTGTCTTTGAAGACGGAGATCTTGTTTGGATTCATTTGCGCAAAGAACGTTTTCCAGGTGGACGTTTTGGGAAACTTCAACCGAGAGCTGATGGACCTTTTCGAGTGTTGAAGAAGATCAATGATAATGCTTACAAAATTGCGTTGCCTGGTCACTATAATGTTTCTGCTACCTTTAATGTTGCAGACCTTTCTCCTTATGTTGACGACGAGGATTTGGACTCGAGGTCGAGTCTTTTCGAAGGGGGGATGATGCAGTATCTTCGGGTATAGGTGGTAATATGTGTAACAAATGGGGCCAAATTTATCAGAGACAACCCAGGAAGCATGTTGGGCTGCACAATTATTTTGGCGGAGTTGAAGATGGGCCGAATATTGTTGTCCAGTAAATTGGAGTGGAGGACAAGCAAGGAAGCAACCGATTTTGGAATTTGATTCTTAGATGTTTATCTTTTATTTTGTTTCATATTTTATAGAGATTTGCTTTTATCTGTTATTTAGTATTTAAAGGAGGTTGTTCCTTGTTTCAGAGATTATTTTTTTCAATTTATATTCGTGAGATAAATAAAAGGCCGACTGCCTTTGTGTTTATAATTTGTGTTCATGTTCTTTTGCAAATCTGTGTCCGATTATCAGGTCCAACGCATTATATAGTTATCATTTAAAGAGTAAGAAAGACATCACCGAGTTGGAGCATTTTATAAAGTGTGGAGATTTGATGGGTGTAGATGGATCGAGAAATTCTTAGAGGTGCGGGTTCATTAGTTGTTTTAGGTTTAATGTTTTTTCGATGTAACTGTCTCGTTTGTTTTTTACATTTGTCTTTGTGTTTGGTTATCAAATTTTAGTCTTAGTTTCGTTGTTTCGGGTTCTAGATATGTACTGTTTTGTCCATGCTCTTTCATATTTTGATGAAAGATACATTTTTATATATAATTCTAGTTTTTCGGCAAAAATAATAATATTTATATAATAACAATTTAATTTAATAGCAATAATCTTAATTAATATTAATATTAGTATAATTAATAATAATAAAATACGGTAACTAAAGTATATGAATGAAATACTTGTTTAGGCGAGGATGTTCGAGCTCAATGCAAAAAGCTCTAGCTCAAAACGTTTAAGATCGGTTAAAATTGAGCTTTTAATGAATCGAGTTTGGATAGCCGTGGGAAATCAAACCTCGAGAGTAGAAGTATATATGAATCGAGGTACTCGCAAATTCCTTGCGAGTCACTTGAGCTCGAACTCGTTAAGAGTTCGATTCGAGTCAGCTCTAAGAGTATGAATATGTTTTAAGTATATATCTTTTTTGGGTTAAAGCTATAAATAAGCTATATACTTTCACTTTTGTCCCATTGTAGGTTATATACTCAAAATATTACCATTGTAGCACATAAACTTATTAATTATGTGTTCTTATCAACATATTTATAGTCTTGACATGATAAATTCTCCGTAGTAATTTTGACCTGACATATGGGCCTAGAGTTGGCAATGGATCGGATATGGATCGGGTGATTCCGTATCCATATCAATATCCATTTATTTTTTTTAGTTTTCATCCATCCATATCCATATCCGCCGGGTGAAGCGGGTTAATGGATAATTATCCATATCCGTTTAAATTTATCTTATTTTTAATAATTATAAGCGGTGGTTCATTATATACGATCAAAAGTAATATTTTTTAATAGTTTATGCGACCGAGAGTCACATTTTTACTAATCTATATAACAAATATTCAATAAATAGCATATTAAATGTGTAAAGATATCGACATGTAAGTTGCTTACTTTTAGTTACATGGAATCACATTTAAACCACCAAAGTACGATAAATACATTTAAATTAAACAAAACAAAATATAAGAATAAAGTTATATTTTTAGAGAAAATATAACGAAAGATGAATATGAATATAATTAATGAAATATCACTACATAAATAATACTAATTTGAGTGATAAATTTATATATTTAGTTATTTCAGGTGGAAGCGGGTTCATCCATGGATGAAATTTTTTCTTCCATATCCATATCCATATACATTTAGATCATCCATATCCACGAATAATCGGTTGGATCGGATGAATATCTACTGGATCGGGTATCAATTGTCGTCCCTTAATATAGCAATACATATACATATATACATATCTACATAAATAATAATTTAATTAATATGTGAAATAATTACCACTTGTGCTTGTTTATTCATTTTATTGTATTATGTATTAATTAATAATAATAATTAATTTAATTAAGCAAACTGAAACTGTTTCTTCTGCGATAACATTGCCGGAATCAATAAACATCGTCGGAATCAATAAACATCGTCAGAATAAGATCTCGACCGCTAATTTGAAGTTTAATTAACTGTTTATTCTTCTATAAACATTGTCGGAATCAATAAACATCGTCTAAATAAGATCTCGATATCTAATTTCAAGTTCGATTTAAACAGCAATGACAATTAAGAGCCTTCGTCAACTGAAGTTTTAAGTTCAAAGATTTCTTCTGTTGACGGGTTTTAACGATGGTTTGTGGTGGTTGCGTAATGGTTTCGACGGCACAAGCTTACACCAAGCAGTAGATCTTATGCGTGGGGCATAGTCGACCTCGTCGATTAATTTCCTTGCGTGAGAAACAAAAAAAAAAAAAATTAGGCACATGAGCACATCCCAAATCTAACAGTCTGAGTTCGTTGACTACAAGATACCATTAAACAAGTCGATTAATTTGCCCAACAAGCGTTCGAAATCATATATGTATATTGGGTTTCTTTGATTTGATTATAACATATTTAACCCCACATTGCTAATTGCCATGTCCAAAGATGTTTCCTCAGGCCAAAAACCACAAAAGTATAGTATGTTCAAAAACTACAATAGTATAGTATGTTGTCTTTTCACACTAAGATTTTGCATTTTACCCCCCTCAACTACAACCAACTTACACAAATTACACCAAACTTCAGGAGTTAAACCATAAATTATCTAAATTAAAATAAAAACTCCACCCAACTAATACGACAGCTCGTATCTTCCTCCTCGCTCCGATTTAAATTTCACCGACCACACCGTTAAACCCGAAATATTTTTATGAACAAAACGAAACTAACTACGTTCGAAACGGACACTTTTTAAAAAACACTAAACACAACGACAACCCGTATCCTCCCGCTCGCTGCGAGTTAAATTTTTCCGACTGCACCGTCAGACTCGAAATAATTTTAGGAACAAAACGATACTACCTACGTTCAAAACGGACACTTTTTAAAAAAACGCTAAACACAACGACAACCCGTATCCTCCCGCTCGCTGCGAGTTCAATTTTTCCGACTGCACCGTCAGACTCGAAATAATTTTAGGAACAAAACGATACTACCTACGTTCAAAACGGACACTTTTAAAAAACGTTAAGCCCAACGATAGCCCGTATGTTCCTGCTTGCCGGGAGTTAAATTTTGCCCCAGCACCGTTAGGCTCGAATTAATTTTATGAACAATACGAAACTAACTACGTTCGAAACGGAAACTTTTTAAAAATCGTTAAACGACACCAACAACGACGTATAACACATGGGCTGTTTCCCCTTCTGTAAATAAAACTGCGTTAAATATGAATAGCCGAAATTCCCCGCAGCATCGCGTAGGCCGGCCCGGACTAGTTAAAAATAAATATCACTTAATTAATAAGTAGAAAAGATTTCTTAATTTCGATTTGTTGTATTCTAATGATGTTGGGTGTTTGATTTTTATTAGGTTTTTTAAAAATTAATATTTTGATTTTGATTCAGGTGTTAGGTGGAAGAAAGGGGTGATAAAAAATATGACATAAATAGTGTTACCGGTTCACCTGGTAACGAATTGTATTTGTTTAGGTTAAAACACATTTTAAAAGTTTGTATGATACAATGGTAATATTTTGGGTATATAACTTACAATGTAATGAAAAGTAAAAAGTATACGACTTTTTTTATGGCTTTAACCCATTTTTTTTAAATCGAGTTCGAGCTAATGACAATAGTACAAACCACAAACACACTCGCGAGTTAGTCACACATGAGCTAACGACAACAGAACAAACCACACACCCCCACTCATCTTCACAACACTCTAACCCTAACATGCACTAATTCACTTCTTCAATTTCCCCCAACCAATCACCATGCCAGCAGATGGCGCCACCACTGATCGGCGCAACGATATCTCACCGTCTTCTTTTCCGGCGACACCTGTCCCCGTCGGCAACGGAAATGCTAACGGATCTATACCAGTGCCGACGAATTCAAATTATCGTCTCCGATTGAACCCTAATCAGCAACACAGACCTGATAACTATGTTGATCTTGAATCGGAGTTTACTCCTATGCTTTTTAGTTCGCTTGAACGATACTTACCTCCTAGTCTGTTGAATGCTCCTCGTGAATTGAAGCATAAGTACATGCGTGAAATTTTAGGTCGTTATTCGACTAATGGAGAGCGTAATCGGGTAAGTGTATCGCGTTTTTGTAGCTGTTGTCGTTTAATATCTGCATACGACAGGGTTAATTGAACGTATTTTGTTGCTGTTAGGGTTTTAGTTTTATTACTGTAATTGTGTGAATTAAGGTTATGTGAACGTATTTTGAGGACTATATGTTTGTTTAATTTTAAGTTTCTGATAATTATTATCATTACTTAATTTTCAACAGGTCCAGAGGCACAAAGAATACAGACAGAAAATAACATCCAACTATCAGGTTAACTTGGAAGTTATTATTTGTTTAATCTATCAGTTTAGTTTTTTATGCAATTTTGTTTACATCGTACGAAATCTGGATGATGTAAAGGGCCATACGAGAAATGGGGCAAAATTTAAGGGTGTACGGTGATTCGGGTCCACATGTTAACTTTTTTCCCCTAGATCATGATGCCACAAAGCTAAGCATAACGGAAGTTCGAGACTAAATACTATGAAGAGTATTTGATAGAAACTTAATCTCATAAGTTTGAACTGCAAAACTTGTATACTATATAAGACCATGAGTTACTTTTATGGGTTTTAGTGGTGACTTGGGGTGAGATTTTGCACTTTTTGAAAGAGAGAAACATCTGACTGTGACGTGCCAATTTTAACTTTGATGTGTGTGTTAAATTTGAGTAAAAATGTTTGGGTGATGTGGTAAAATGTGATTGGAAATGGGATAGTATATAAATAAAATAATAATTTGGATAAAAAGTTGGTGAATTTTGATTGGTTATAACCAATCTCACGCTACCATCTTTGTCCGTCCATTTTGTAACTCACGCCGCAAATTCGTTAAATCTCACGCCGCGTAACAAATATTGGTAGGCGTTAAAAGTGGCCATGTGGGTTTTTACGCTTGATTTGCTGCCCGTAGCTCATGGTCTAACTTAGCAAGGTCTAATTTAGCAAGGTCTAACTAACCAACATAGTGCTACTTGATACATTGTACTTTGCGAGTACGTTTGTTTCAATATATCGGATTTCCTAATTCCTTGTTTGCAATAAACTTCTTGATAGAGATAAATTATGTAATCAATAAATATATGTGGAAAAAGGGAAAAACTGGTGACAGTCTATATTATACGACACATTAAAAAAGACAATTGTTTAACAGTATGGATTCTATTAGTAGATATATTCTATCATGTGACATTGGCCACTCTTAGCTATTTTATGTATTTTACTTTATCACTTGGTCACTCATTTTTTTGTCCCTTACACTTACTTGCTTTCAGCCTCTGTATAGAGAATTATATCAACTGAATGTCACAACATTCTTTGTGCCATCCTTCATAAAAGCATTTATGGCGAATGATAGTAGCAGAGATGATAGTATTAGAAGTATAATGTCTGAACCTGCTCCAGGAGTGTATACATTCAACATGCTGCAGCCTCGTTTTTGTGAGATGTTGCTAGCTGAGGTATTGTCAACTCTGTTATTGTCACCTGGTGTCGGACATGCTAATTCTAGTTCTCTTTGTAGTTTAGCTTTTATGTTTTCTTATCAGGTTCTGATTACTTAGGTAGAAAATTTCGAGAAGTGGATTCAAGAAACAAAATTCAGAATTATGCGGCCAAATACGATGAACAAGTATGGTGCTGTTCTTGATGACTTTGGAATGAATTCCATGCTGGAAAAGTTAATGGAAGATTTCATAAGGCAAATCTCAAGAAGTAAGTTATACAACGTCTGAATGACATTGTTGCCATTGCCAAACATGGCCCCTTAATCATCTGTCTTTCTATTTTAAATTTGTGCAGTTTTCTTTGTTGATGTTGGAGGATTTGCACTTGATTCACATCACGGATTTGTGGTTGAGTATGGATATAACAGAGACATTGAACTCGGTATGCCAGTTGCTCATTCTTATGCCTTTTACCCTTCCCAAAGTATTGACATTATTGTTGCTACATGTATATGCGATGCAATGTTACATGTGATTCATCTTTCTGTCATTTAATAAATATGTACTATGTACTATGAAGTTTGTAGTTACTGTGGTCTGTGTAACAAGACGATAAAAGTTTTGGACAATAAGGTTTTTTCAACAATCGTGTCAAAATTTTAATGGTGTTAAGATGTCACTCGGCCTAGCAATATCGATGAGTTATTTATGCCATGGTGTCTAATGATGCAGAACAACCTGTACTTTATTATGACGCTGTCCCCAACATTTACAAAACCTGCTGTTTTAAAAAAAAATGAAAATATCTTGCTACATTACCTTTTCTCATGGTAGTGTTCGTTGAAATCGTTGGTGCTAACGTTTTTTCTTATTTATTCATCTTAAAAATACCATGCTGTCTATCTTCTATTTACTCCTGTTCCAGTTATCAGAAAATATTTTTCAGTTTCGAACGATGATGAAAGAACTTCAGCAGAAAATTCGAGTGATATGTTAAGTTTGATTAGTAAAACCCTTAACATATAGCGAGGAGTTTTGTGTAAAGAAGGGAGATAGAGGGGAACTCTACATAAAAACTGAATACTTAAAGTATGTGCTTTATTTTAATGTAAAGCCTTATCTATTACCGTAACATGTTTACATAAAATTGAATGAAATGCTATTTTTTTGGCTTGCATGCTCTTTGATCAGCGCTTGATGGGTTTTTTTTCGTTGTTTATGCATTAAGATTACATTTCTTGTTAATCTCACTTCGAATTGTTTAAATTGGATGCCATATAGTTGCATTTGCTTGTATATGGATATGCTAATGTTAACTAGTGCGTGTACAATTGTCTGATATTTCTACATGTCTAGGGTTCCATGTTGATGACTCAGAAGTGACCTTAAATGTTTGCTTGGGCAAGCAGTTCTCTGGTGGAGAGTTGTATTTTAGAGGTGTTCGATGCGATAAACATATGAATACTGAAGCACTACCCGAGGTATATGATAATCTTTATTATGCTATGTTTTTGTAGTTTTCAAGTTTAAAGGGTTGTCTAGGTACCTAGTGAGTATACCTGGCAATCGAGACCCATTATCTCAAATTTAGGTCACATGGGTCAGGCTTTCGGGTCAGCTGGGTCTTGAAAAAATTAAGCCTGACAATGTAAACTAAAACTTAAAAAAGGTCCAATGAGTTTTTCTCCAACTTATTGAGTCTTATAAAAAATATAAAAGAATGGGTCAAATGGGTATCAAATCCTAAAGTTCAATAAAAAGAGATGGGTCTAATGGGTCAAATGGGTCGAGCATAACAAGTTTCATCCGTCAATCATATATTAAAGCATTAATGGTTATATCAATTATTATGCATATTAATATCTTCTTAAATATCTAATAAATAATAAATAATACAAACTAAAACCATATAATAAATTTAAAATTCAAATGTAAAAGTATATGACCTTTTTGGACCTATTTGACCCGTTACCCGTTTCGACTTGTTACCCACACCGACCCAACCTGACCTGTTTGGACCCCATTTAAAACTTTTACCCATTTGACCCATGACCCATTTCAACCCAAAACCGTTTTGACCCGTTACCCAAATCTACCCAACCTGACCCGTTTGCCAGGTATACGTTGTGAGAATAAAGGTTGGCATATCTACAACCTTTTTTTTTTGAAGTTTCTAAATGTTCAGGTTTTAGATGCTCTTATCCATTTCGTAATAATTGTAACAATTTTTTATTGTGAAGTTCCGTGTCAATTGCCACTCAGCCTAATTTGGCAAGTATTTTGAAAACGAAGACAAATATTTTTTTTGTACTACCTACCCCAAGTCCCAACAGAAATGTTTCTTATTACTTTGGCCACTCAGTCACCAAAAGCTACATCATTTGTATCAACTAAATTGGCCAACCTGGCAGCCTCCTAAGCTGAAACAATTTGATGATACATTCTGGTGTTTCAAGCTTTCAGCTGAAATATGATCTTTCTAAGGATTCTAACTTTAAGATGTTCTTTACCTAAAAGGTTTTTAAGAATTAAGATATATGTGGAAAATGGAAATAATATTTACCTAACATTTAAATACATTCGCAGGAGATTTTTGATTACTCTCATGTCCCGGGACATGCAATTATTCACCGTGGTCGTCATCGGCATGGTGCCCGAGCTACTACAGCTGGACAGAGAATCAACCTACTGCTTTGGTGCAGAAGGTATATTATACTTTCATCTTTCTAGTTGTGCGATAACAAGAGTAGGAGCATGTGTCTAGTAATGCAGTAATTACCTCTAAAAGTTCCATTATGGTAAACATGCTTCCGACTCCATTTCAGACTTATATATCGGTTGAACTCTTTTGTTGTCTTTCATTATCTGTTTTCCATCTGATTATTTTTTTCAAAATTATTTATTCAAAAGCTTGTCTATCAATAAGATAAAGGGGGAAGGTGTAGATTGTGAGCATATGCATATGTTTCATACTTAATCATTATTGTGGCCTAAGTGAACTTCTAGGTTTCCTTTGGCATTCTTGTCAACTAACATATGTGGAGAATAATTTCATTACGTATTTGATACGGAGTATCTTATTAACATTATCCCCTGTTTTGAATGATTTGCCCGGGTAAGGGTCTACACGATTGACTTGTCCCACAAGTCATATAAACCCTAATTCCCATCTATAAATAGGGGGCAAAAACCTACATCAAGTTCACTACCCCTGTTGCACATACAACTCTTCTGGTAAATGCCTCTCCACGGCAGCTACAATCTCCATCAATACAATACAAGGGTTTTTACCTATGGATCTCGTAGGGTTTTCTCCTTCTCGTCGTCGATAGATTCCGACTATTGACTGGCGCGCAATTCGTTGACCACCCTCCTGAGATCATCATCTCGGGTACGAGTTATCACGGTAACCGGACCGGAGGTTAACGACGTTGACGCCTAAAAAAACACTCTCATATTGTTGTTTGTAGATATATTTTCTCTTGGAAAATATATGCATGAACAATAATAAGCTTCTTGTTCGTAGTAATGTGTATATTGCTCTTTCTGGATACTCTTAATATTTCTGTGGCTGAAAGTTTAGGGAGTAAAATAAACTATGGCTATTGATAGGTAGAATCAGTTCTATTCGCTATATAATGCTATAGCTCCTTTGTAACGAAATTCCTTACGGAGTATGAAGTACAGAATCTTTGCCTATTTTGTAAATTAAATATGGCTATTTTTTTCTTTTCCCTATAGATTATCGAATTAAATTAAATTGTTCCTTCCCGACAGCTCTGTGTTTAGGGAGTTAAAAAAACACCAAAAGGAGTTTGCAAGGTGGTGTGGAGAATGCCAACGGGAGAAGAGAGAACGTCTTCATCAGGCCGTGACTGCAAAAAAAATGGTACATTTTTTCCATGTTTTATAATCCCCGTCTAAATTTATCTATTTTTTTAAAAAAAAAAATAACAGTTTTTGTTGCGAATTCGCAGGAGTTGTTTAGAGGTCAAGGTTGTTAGATTGTGGAACTGGTTGGATTGTTGTATTGGTAGATTAGTGTACTTCTAAATCCTACCTGGAACCAACCATAGTATAGTTGACATTATTAGCGTGACCTCAGTATCGACCGTAAGTTATTTCCCATCATGCTTGCAGGTGATTAAATGTTGTTTGTTTGATATTCGAGTGCGCTTTTCTTTTTGTGTCTGTTGACATGATGAATCTATAATTTCTAGCTATGAAAAATCATGTACATTAGAACACTTGAATTGGTGTGGCGTACCTTTATCATATTTACTAATAATTTCTTATATGGCCATCACACACACGAGAACCATATCCGATTATCATGTAGTGATGGTCAGTTTGACGGGCTATGCAATTGTCGTCGTTCGTCAAATGTATATATTCACCATTTGATATTAGGATTTGCGATTTGCAATTTGCGTGTTGGTTGTACTGGTCATGACTGGGAAATCACTGACTACGACGTACTTGTGTGTCTCGGTCACGAACTATTCACACAACACGCAAGCTTACAATTGTGAGATGCGAACGTGTTTGCAGCAATTTTGAAAGCTATATCTTCAAAAAGGCAAAACGATTAATCTCATATTAAGCTATGCAAAGGCTAAAGTAATTCTACATACCTCGTGTATAGAGGTTTTAAGTTTTTATGTAGTTAAAACATTATAAATTCCTGTTTATTAGACCCTCTTTCAAAGGGGCGATTTTGAGTCCCGTCTTTCATGTCCTTGCCAAGATACCAATAACATATTTTGAGCGTCTTTAGAAAAAAGCTTCTTGGTGAAGATGGTGATGGACAAAGTCAAGCAATATACAATATATACATTTTTTATTTTTATTTAGTTATATGATAAATGTATTATTGACAAATATAATACTTAAAAGCTAAGTTCTGCACTCTACTATTGTTTCTTTTTGAAATCTTGCTAATTGCTATTGCTAATATGATACTAAATCAACAATTTTCAAGTTAAATCCTTCGGTCTACTATTAGGGAAATTGATTAAAATACACTTTTTTAAGGCTTCAAACAAAATACACTTTTTTAAACAAATTGTCTTTTTACACCATTCGGTAGACGGGATTTCTGTCTACCACCTTTATCTGTCGTCTACTATTATTTTTACAAAGTAGTCAATGGTGATATAAAGGTGGTAGACAGAATTCCCGTCTACTGGCAGTTTCTGCAGGGTTAGTAGACAGTGAGAACAAAGCAGTAGACAGACATTTACAAAGTAGTCGACTATCTACTGCCTTGTTGTTGCTGTCTACTGCCTTGTTCTTTTTACACCATTCAGTAGACGAGAATTCTGTCTACCACCTTTATCTGTCGTCGACTACCATTTTTACAAAGTAGTCGACGGTGAGATAAATGTGGTAGACAGAATTTCCGTCTACTGGCAGTTTCTGCAGGTATAGTAGACAGTGAGAACAAAGCAGTAGACAGACATTTACAAAGTAGTCGACTGTCTACTGCCTTGTAGACACTAACAAGTAATTCAGTAGACGGGAATTCTGTCTACCACCTTTATCTCACCGTCGACTACTTTGTAAAAATAATAGTAGACGACAGATAAATGTGGTAGACGAAAATTTCGTCTACCGAATGATGTAAAAAGATAATTTTTTTTTTAAAAGTGTATTTTGTTTAAAGTCTTAAAAAAAATGTATTTTGATCAACTTCCCATGCTATTACCTTTTCACTCTTTTGGAATAAGTGCAAATATGTACTGATTTACGGAGTAACATTTCTGCATTTCATATTAGCAATGTGAATGGGTACCGGTAGTATTAATTGAAAAGTGTGAGTGAATCAATTTAGAGCAGTGTGCATGCTGCACTTTAGAGACCCAGCTGGCTGTAAAACAGTAATCCGTAGTATTTTACAGCAGCAGCAGCAGAAGCAGAATCAAACAGGCTTATACATTAAATCCACTTTTTTCTCACTACAATTTAATTTTCAAAACACGTCTCTTCACTGTCATATGCCATCTTTTTTTTACTTCAAATAGTAAATAAAAGATGTCCATAACTTCCCTTTTACAAATTGTAGGCTCTATTCCTATGTAAACGTTCATTCAAAACTTTAAATTATACTCTTATGGACTATAAATGTATTGGATGTTATCAATGAATTTTATACTGTATAAATTTTGTCATGACTTGAGGCTAATTATATGTAGTATAACAAACATTTTATCTTTTTATATATTTTAGTCAATGGCGAATCCAAGATCTAACGTCAGGGGTGACACTATAGACTTAAAGTAACATTAAAAGTGGTCAAATGAGGAAGGCTAGTTAATTGTAACATTAAAGGTGGTACTATGAAAGTAATATAAACCAATTGAAAAAAACTTGTTAATTTTGATGGACCTATTATAAATATAAAAATTATTATATATAATAATGGGTTTATTAAATTTGTTGAAGCTGTCATTGCCGTCTGCCACCCTATTGACTCCGTCTATGATTTCAGTCATGACCAAGTCTGGTGTTAATTAAAAAAAACACACATATATATATATATATATATATATATATATATATATATATATATATATATATATATATATATAGTTGGGAATCTTTAAAATGGGATCTATGTTGTAGACTAGAAATTTAAAGGAGTTTCAGGGATCGTTTACTATTTTCCGACGACTTTAATTTACTATTAGTTCAATATATTTTTATTTGATTTGCACATGGTTCGATTGTATTTTTATTTGTCCTTTTCAACTATTGATTAAAAGGCTTGATTTTTTTGTCATCATCATTATTCTAGTAAAATAAAAAAATAAAAAAATTTAAAGGTGTCCATTCTGAGCTCTACCCGCTTGAGTTCTGCTTTTTTAACATTCAAAGGATCAATGACTACTCGTTTCGAGTGTAATACTAATAAAATCGAATTAAACTCGTTTGATATTAAACGAACTCAAGCTTGATTACCCGGAAGTTTACCTTCTATATGGGAGCAAATGCTCGTTCATAAGAGGATTTACTCGCCTAAAAAAAAAAAAAAAAAGTTGACGAAATTAACATTAGTCTTGTACTATTAAACAAAAAGCATGGCTATTACTAACACTAGTAAACATCATCCAAATAAATAAGCTAAATTAGCGAATAACAAAACATAAGTACTCATAGTCTCATAGATGCATAAAGTGCAAATCTTTTTAAATCCAAAACACATAAACATGATTTGTTGTAAGTGATGCATACCTAGTATAAACTATCTTGATACAAAACAGCAAAAATCAAACCGGACCCACGAAAAGTAACACTAAAATTGTCAAGCCTAGTATGCATCTCTTACATCCCCATGTTATAATCAAAGTACAAAAAACATTCGATTCTTACGACCTAGCATTTAACTAAAATTACCGAAGGGTAAAAAGATCATTATACTCCAAAGATAAAAGTACTAAATACTGTAATATTCGGACCGATGGCCTCATCCTCATCAAGCATATGCAATATACTAGTGTTCTTTCAGATTTGCCCTTCTTCATTTTTGTTTGTCACTTTTTTGTTTAAAGCAAAAATGAAAAAGAAAAAAAAAGCAAGAAACTTAGTAGAACAAATTATATTGCAAAGCTTTTAATTTTAGTTATATCAACGGTGGAGAAGTACCATCCATCATCTTGCGCCGCCGTCTCCGCCAGCCGTCGGACTCACAGGACATGTTCCGGCCACAACCTCTCATTTTATTTTCTTGCGTTGAGAAAATGATAATGGTAAACTTTAAAAGGAGATGAAGTGTGAATAAGTTAAAAAAAAAAAAACTAGGGAGTTTGTTGAGATGAATGAAAGAAGTTATGGGATATGAGAATACTATATATAATAAAAAATAAAGGTAGCAACCATATCTTTCTCTCTCATCTTTTTCTAGAAAGTAATACTCATTGGAAAACCCAAATTTTACTTTTTACGGAGCAAGTGTAAACCAATACTGTATAAAACAACTTAAAATAGATTTGTAATGAGACGAGAAAATATATACGGAGTATATTATATTTATAATTTATAATTTATAATTTATACAACACAACATATCTAATCTCACATATGTAGAGTATTTGAAAGTTAGACGTAGACAATTGGTGTTGGTCACTAATGGTAAATTAACTAATTGGTGGATCACATCACAACTTCTATTACAATTGGTGGTGTTGGTTTCTGGGATGAAGTTTGATTGGGATATATAGTACTAGACTAGATAAAAAGATAAATACAATAGACTTTATTGACTCGATCAAAATAAAAATGCGCTTATTCATGACCGGGTTCGTTGGGAGAATAATATTTTTCGCTTAAATTGGTGTTGGTCTCGAAAAATCTCTGGAAGACGTCATGGGAACCTCACCAATCTTACTAGCGGAATATCTAGTTTCGTGCCTTTTTTTTTAATGGCGATTTTTGCATCAGCGAATCATTTATTTCAACGACTCTCATCATTTTCACGTAACACACACGTTCGTGCGGAAACCCGAACCCGATCGACGGTTCCCGGAAACACATCCATACGGGCAATTTCCGGGTAAAGGTCCGTGAACGGATCCGAAAAAACCTCTCAGACAAGCTTATTTTAATGAGACACTTTCTCTCACGAAGCGATTTAAATTGGTGACCTCAACCCTGGCATCCCACGTAATGTGGGGGTGAACTTGAAAATTAATTGTGTGTGCAAAGATTCGAACCCGCATCTCCTTTGTGGGAAGAATGCGTCAATTAATTTTGTGCCTTGTAATAACTATAGGGACGAATGGAGCCTGACTTTAGCATCAAGTGGACACTTCACTGTGACGAGACTGCCCTTTTTCATCGATGAGGTTGAGGGTCGAGACTGCCTTTTTTCATCGATGAGGCTAAGGGTCAACTGTGACGACCCAGAAAATTTCGACTAATTTTAACTCAAACTCAAGATACGATTTTATATTTTGACACGATTAGCAAAGTCTGTAATGTTGAGTCTCAAAATTTTTTGAACTGTTTCATATATTCAATTGACCATTGACTATTTCCAACGATTCACGAACCTTTAATTGTAAATAGAAATGTATATATAAACAACTATACATGTAGATAATTATATATTATAAATTAATTATAATAACGAACTACCATGTAATTTAATTATTATGAAGGAAAACTTAAACTTGTAATCTAAAACTGTTTATTTAAATATAGAGAATAGATTGAATTTACATAATTTGACAATGTTAATAAAGTATTTAATGTTACACTCTGAAATTATTTGTTTCAAAATATATAATTAATATATTACTTACTTGATACTTAAAATATAATTAAATATGTAGCAATGAAAGTATATATATATATATATATATATATATATATATATATATATATATATATATATATATATTCATTAAAATATAATTATTAATATTAGTATTAATATCAGTATTATTAATATTATTAAAATGATAATACATAGATATAAAATTGATACATGAAATTTGTTACATTACAATTATTATTATTTTAGAATTATTATTATCATTATCACTAAAAATCATTATATTTTTTAGGTTATCATTATTATTATAAATAGTACAATATATTATTATTATCATAAATAATATCATATTTATAACTAATATTATCAGTATTATTATTATTATTATTTATTATTATTATTATTAAAATTAATAGTATTATTACTATTATTGATATAATTATTATTAATATTATTATTTTTATTATTATTAGTATTTGTATTATTAATACTATTATCTATATTATAGTTATTAATAATTTAATTACCAAATTATGTTAATTATATGTAAACTTATACAGCTAATAAAACCAAGACAGTTTATGTCTTTTTCAAACTTGCAAATTTTTCTTCTGTTTTTATTTAGCTCGTGATAAATGGTCTACACAATTATATATATATATCAATCACCATTTTCTGATTAATGATACATTAAATTTCTCCACCTTCTAAGCCGATTACATCTGTAAGTATGACATCCTATCTGTTTAAACTAATCAAATAAAAAAAAAATTACAGCCCATTACCCTGCACGATCATCTTTTTTGACAAAACTTAAATTCGAGTTGTTTTTCAGAAATTAAAAATGTAGAGTTGTTAAGAATCTAATACTCGAACTATCTGCAAAATATGAGGTTCCAATTCATTATATTGATTGCTAATTTTTGAGTCAAAGTGTCGAACTGAAAAAGTCAAAGAATGTTCTTTGATTGAATTCGGTTTTTATGTTATGATTCAAACGAAATTGAGAATGGAGAAAGATTATAGGAAGGTTTTAAAAACTATTTCATGTAGAAATCTTCAGTTAAAACTGACTTAATATCGAAATTAAAATTTTGGTGTTCTTCATGTTTCAGCGACTGCTGTTGCTGCTATTAGATTTATATATATATATATATATATATATATATATATATATATATATATATATATATATATATATATATATATATATATATATATATTTTTTTTTTTTTTTTTTTTTTGTGATTTATTCATACTCACTTTTATTTTGTTTATTATGTTTCAAATTACAAATAATGATTCAATTCTATTATCGTAGTTGTTATAAATTTCTCTGCCGTTAGATAATATGAGGAAGAAGAAAATAGAATCATGAAGATAGATGGATTAAATTAATTTGGATTATGATTAAATCAGAAAAATGAAAATGGAGGAATGGTTAGTGTGATTAATGGGGGAACGGGAGGTCGTGGGTTCGAGCCTCATATGGGGCAATTCTTTTTAGAAAAAGAGTTGAAAGGGTACACTTTGCTATTTTTACTTCTATTATTATTTATTATTGTTATTGTTATTATTATTAGTAATATACTTATTATTGTTGTTATTACTACTAATACAAGATTATTGATCATTTATTATTATTGTTATTATAAAGGTTATAATTATTATCATTAGGATTATATCTAAAAGTATTATAATTATCATTAATATTATTATTATTATTATTATTATTATTATTATTATTATTATTAATTTTATCATTTTAATATTATCATTATTATCATTATTAAAGGTATCATTATTTTAAATCTATCATTTTTTATTTATTTATTTAAATTTAGTATTATCCTTATTATTATCAATATTAAAAACTATTATTATTATTAGAAGTATAGTTTAAACATTAATATTATTAATATGATTACTGAAATTATTATTAAAAACTATTATTATTAAAATTACTGTTAGTATTAAAAAATATTATTTTATTGAAAACTATCATTTTTATCTTATCATTATTATATTTTTATTATTTTATTATTATTACTATCATTATTGAAATTAGCATTATAATCATTATTATTAAACTTATTATAGTATTATTATTACAATAACTATTACTTTGCAAACGAAATAAATTATATACAAATATATTTGTTACATAATTATACTAATATCGCTTAATATTATAATATAATATTATTGATATTGATATAACGTTAATTAAATTATATATCAAATAAGCATAATAATATATTATAAGTATTACTAAAAGTATATATAAATATTGATCTTAATACATAACTAAATATATATAAAGTTACTCGATTACGCTTATATGTTTTAATATATATATACAAATGATATAGGTTCGTGAATCTGAGGCCAACCTTGCATTGTTCAATGTCGTCATATGTATTTTTACTACAAAATACATTATGTGAGTTCATTTGATTCCCTTTTACTCTTTACATTTTTGGGACTGAAAATACATGCGCTGTTTTTACAACTGCTTTATTAAATGCCTTTGAAATCTATATTTTTGAACTGAGATACTTTTATAAATGTTTGACGAGATAGACACAAGCAAAACATTCCTCGAATGAATTATTATGCAGACAGAAGTTTTGTGGATTATTATTGAATTAGTTGGACGTGATAAGTGCCACTAATTGTTGTGAATAGTTTTTCCCTGATTATTATTGCTTGGTAACCTAAGAATTAGAAACGGGTATGGCCCTAATTCACGCGAATCCTAAAGGTAGCTACCGGGTTTAACACCCCCACCCAGAATGTTCACTAGACGGAAGAGCTAGTGGGCGTGGTGTTTAGTACTTCGAAGTTTATATATTTATACAGACGAGATGTTTTGTTTTGGGGATATTATTGATGCGCATTATATGTTAAGGTCGGTTACCAAGCCAAGTTATGAAAGCAAAGTGAATGTTATGTATCGAGAGAATGATTTTATACACAGGTTATGTGTATTATTTTTATGCACGAGATATGTGTACGGTTATTAAAAATCGCGAGGCAACCTACGGGGGAGAAAAGGATACGAACCTACTCTGCTAAGCATTATGAAAAATGGATTTGTACACGAGATAGATGTACTGTATTTAAAATCTTGTGGTCTATCAAAATGATGAATTTTATTATTTTACGATAAACCTATGAACTCACCAACCTTTTGGTTGACACTTGAAAGCATGTTTATTCTCAGGTATGAAAGAAATCTTCCGCTGTGCATTTGCAAATTTAGAGATATTACTTGGAGTCATTCATGGCATATTTCAAAAGACGTTGCATTCGAGTCGTCGAGTTCATCAAGATTACTACTAAGTCAATTATAGTTAGATATATTATGAAATGGTATGCATGCTGTCAACTTTCGAAGTGATGAAAGTTTGTCTTTTAAAAACGAATGCACTGTTTGTAAAATGTATCATATAGAGGTCAAGTACCTCGCGATGTAATCAACTATTGTGAATCGTTTATAATCGATATGAACGGGGCATTTCATTAACTAGAGACCGTTACTAATAAAACACTAATTAACAATCTTGTCCCTCTAAATTTCGTAATATATTCATGATGAGAAAAAAGAAATAGAATTCTGGTTCTTGTTTAATTAGATAAGAGGGGCGTAGATATAGACACCATAAGATGCTCAATTTATGATGATAATCTTAAATTTATGATGATAATTTTGAGAGCGTTGATCATGCATTACTCTCATGCAATTTGGCTAATGATGATTCGATCCGTATTTACAAATGGTGGCAAATTGATCCGCCTACTAGTTTTAGTTTGGAAGAATTATTGATGATCATGCCTTCTTTATTCCCATTGCTAAAAAAATTTGGCAAGAGATTATATGGATATCGTGTCATCATATTTGGCATAATCGTAATTCAACTGTTTTCAACAAAAATAAGAAGAATGCATCAATGATGATTATTGAAATACAATTAAGAAGTTTAGAATGGATCTCCAATATATTGAAAAAAGTTTTTATCGAATGGCATCGTTGGCTAGCCTCCCCATTATGTTGTGATGTCCCCATTCCGAACAGAATTGGTGTTAGGTGAAATTCTCATACTGCACAGCTGATACATTCTGAATTCTAATGTGCATATAGGATATAAAATCATTTGGACTTATAGATGATGATCGAGGGTTGGATTCAGACAAAAGAATAAAAAAGGATTAGCAGTTGTTTCATTATCAAGCATCGTTGATCTCATAAATTGGGGTTTTGTCTTAATACAATACTGCTACTGCTTTTCGAGCCTCAAATGGCTAATTTGGCTTCAGACTAAATGAGTTTGGGTTGCTTTGTTGCTACTTGATCAGCATTGTGGCCATATCCTCCTCTGCTTGTTTTCAAGTCTTGCTCTCATGCAGTGGTGAGTGCAGTGCTTGTAATGTTTTTTTTATTTATTATTTTTTTTATATATAATGTGTTTTTTAAATTGTATAGGACGCTACTAAATTTAACTATATTAGCCCACATATCAGGTCTTAAGGTTAATTTATCAAAAAGTTGCATTTATGGTGATGGAGTATCGAGCGGTTCGATTGAAAGTCTGGCCTCGATAATCAGATGTAGTGCATGTACATTTCCAGTGACTTATCTCGGGCTCCCAGTAGGGTGAAGAATGAGAAAAATAAAAGATTGGGATCCGTATATTGACAAAATCCGTGGAAGGTTATCAGATTGGAATGCTAAGATGATGTCGTTTGGTGGTCGTCTAATCCTCATAAAGTCTGTCCTAAGTATCCTCCCGTTGTACGCCTTTGCCCTATTACGTGCTCCATAGGGCGTCATTAACTTTCTTGAAGGTATGAGACGTAAATTTTGGGGTAGGTTAGGGGATAATAATAAAATATTTTGGTAAAGTGGGAGTCCATTCTTACATCCTTTGACAAGGGCGGGTTAAACATCGGGTCTTTAAAAGCAAAAAATTTAGCGCTATTGGGTAAATGGTGGTGAAGATTCTGGTTCGATAATAATATGTTTTGGGTAAGATTATCAAAAGTATTTACGAGAGAAATGGGGATTTGGGTACAAACTGTGGAAATTCATCTTCGAGAATAGGATCAGTTTGGCATTCCATTCAACTCGTCAATTCCGAATTTTCGAAGCTGAACATTAACCTTGCTACTTCTTTTGTAAAGTCTGTAGCGAACTTCGAGAGCTTGAAAGTATTCTTGGGTCCTTTGTGTATTTGAGTAATAATTCTAATTCTTGGTCATGGGTATTGCATAGCAGTGGCAAATTCACAACATACTACTGCTCGGAAATCTTGAATCAAAAAATTCTTGAATGTGCATCTCAACCTCGGGCCACTATGCGGAATTATTATGTGCCTCAAAAAGTTGGAATTTTTATATGGTAGATGAGACTGAAGAGACTACCAGTTCGGGAAGAGTTAGCTAAAAGAAATTTAGAGCTAGATTCGGTTCTATATCCCATGTGTAACAACGGTATAGAATCCGTGGAACATATGATTCTTTTATGCCCGTTCGCGAAAGAGTTATGGGAGCGTATTTTTCATTGGTGGAGAATAAACAATCAAGCTTACTCCGGGTTGGAGGAAATGTTTCAAGGTTCAAAGAGACTCGCAACCCTAAACTATACTTGTAAACTTTGGCAAGCCGTAGAATGCGTTGGTGGTTACATGTTATGGAAGATTCGAAATTCAAAAGTATTCAGAAAAAATAGTTGGAGAATTCCAATGGCGTTTAATGAAATCCAAGTCAAAAGCTTCCTATGGATAAATAGTCGTTCTAAAAAGTTGTCCTTGAACTGGATTCAGTGGTTAGAGAACCCTAGTGTTTACGATGATAACGGCTAGCGTATCTGCTGGTAACCTGTCCTTTTAGGGTGGTATAGGTCCGTAAATTCAAATTTTGATAGGCCCTGTTCGGTTTAGTTCTTTAGCCTGCATGTTTTGGCCATTTTGCTCCATGTATCTCTAAAGCATACTGCTCTATGCTTCATGTACTCTATTGTTTCTTAATGAAAATGCTTTTTGCCTTTTAAAAAAACATTAAAGTACTCTTCAAATATAATTATTATTGAATTTTTTTTAAGAGCCCATTGAATTCTCATCCTGGATTCGTCACTCCTCTCATTTGGTTGCCTGTTTAAAGGAATTTGAAGAAATTAACTGTGAAGTTTTAGCCTTAGTTCTCTTTCTTTTAGTGCATTGTTTATCATGTATATACCCGTGGATCATAGCGAACTGGACAAACTCTTGTACATATTTATGTTTTGATTAATAAAAGTTACAGAGTAGATGCCTTTTGAGAAAAACATAATAATTACAATTAGAGGAAAAAGGATATGTGGATGTCATGTACTAAACTTGGGTATAGAATAAGGAGACTACAACGTCAGATCTTCAACTTTCATATAGAAGGAGACATGTATGTCTGTTGGAGCGAATTGGATTAACGGGCCGAGGGCTGCCCATCTCCCCGTCACTCTTCTTTCCCTAATATGAACCTTGAGTCATCAAAACCATCCTGACTCGGCACCAGATAGTCCTACGCGACCGATGCTTCAAAAGGCAAAATTCACGTCGTTACCAGAACTATTTTCTTTAAAAAAACTAAACAACTCACGCTTATTTTTCAAAATATGATTTTAAAATAATTTGAAAGTGAAACGAAAGCTAAATATTATCAGTTTTATAAATTTGTTTGAATAAATGTAAATTATAAAAAGTTTGTTAAGCAGACTGTTAAGTTAAAAAAAAAAAAAAAAAAAAACTTATAAAACTAACGATATTTTGCTCCTACTTCACTATTAATATCACTCTAAAACTATATAGACAATAACATAAGCACCGAAGTTTGATTTGAGTAGTATTGAGGTGAGCTGAGATCTAACTTGGGGTACTGCCAACCCAGTTTCGATTTTCACTCCAAGCAGGGAGTTTCAAACCTTTAATGGTACTGCCAATATCAATGCGATTTGGGAAAGTCTTTGAGGGGTTTCCCAACCTTCGATGGTACTGCCAACATCGTCGCGAACATAGTTTCCTTCTAACGCGTGTGTGGGTGACAAATCAGAGAATTCGATGTCGATGTCGCCGTTAAAAAAAAGTATAGACAATAACATAATTTTAGTTAATTCTATCTATACGCGAATCAACTACATTAAAGAGCTACCTATTCATTTTACTCATACAAATAACTCAAATGCCAATTTACTTTACTTTTTTTTTTTTTATAACAAAAAAGGCTGATTTGGATAATAGCGGTGCATTGCAATTTGCAATTTTTTGGTTTTAACAGCCCACTAGTATCGAGTGAGTGGGCGAGGGCTTGGCTTGGAACCTTCAACTTGTATGTTATTCTTCTTCTTTCAGTCTTTTAAGGTTATTGAGTATTTTCATTCTACTAGTAATATTTTAAGAAAACTCGTAAACAAAAATCATTTGTTACAATATAGAAATTCAAATGTAATTACAAAATGTAATAAAGTTATTTTTAGGCGGTAATTAAACCAGTTTGACTAAATACACGTTTGGTTTGAGGGTTTTTAAACGTGTAAGGTGTAGGAGTTTATTGAAAGTGTGTTTTCTTTTGTTTTAAGTGTGTTGTTTCTTATGTCACTATATTTTTGTTGTACACCTCTAAACATATTTTACACTAGTATATTTTATATTATGCAGTATAATATTGTTAAAACTCGCTTGATGATACGTAGCCCCTGTCAAAAAATTTTTTTTTTTTGAAAGGCAAGTAAATTTTATAAAAATATAAAAGGTACACGAGATAAAAACTAACAACAGAATTGCAGTTGTACTTGAGTGGTAGTGGCCTGCCTCTAACACACTTGAGGTCAGGAGTTCGACTCCACTCCAGGGCAACAATTAATGCAATTCTATCCCTGCCAAGTAAGCAGTGGCGGAACCAGAAATTTTTTTCACCTGGGGCAAATTTTTGTTTAAAAGCGTAACAACTTTTTTTAATCAAAATATTGAAGCTTTTGGCCAAAATATGGAGGTTTTGGGCAAAATACGAATGTTTTGTGGAACATACGGATGTTTTGGAGCAAAATATGGAGTTTTTTTGACAAAATACGAAGGTTTTTGGATAAAATACGAAGGTTTTTGGACAAAATACAGAGGTTTTTAAGTAAAATACGGAGGTCGTTTGGCAAAATATGAAAACTTTAGGGGCAAAATATGAAGACTTTTAGGCAAGAAAAAAATCTACCTAGGACAAAATGAAAAAATCGAAAATTTTTGAATTTAAAATTACAAATCCACTGGGGGCGAGCGCCCCCGCCTGCCCCTTACTAGTTACGCCCCTACATGTAAGGATCCACTCATGACACCTTTCCCACATTGTGTTGGGGGTAAAGGGGAGGGGGGGGTTTACTTGGTCGTGCCCTTGGATCGGTTCAAGGTTTCCTACCGGGCAGCGATAGGGGGCGGGTTAATATCACTGCATCGGCATAGTCGAAACGGGAGATGATCGCAACAGGTGGTTAAGTCCCCCTCGAGTGATCCCAAAATCGATGTTCTAAAAAAAAAAACTAGCAACAAGCTAAAACTCAAAAGAAAATTTCAAAGTGTTACGTAACTATGAATTCCAACTAGAGGCAATTTTACCTGTATACTTTATCCATAAAAATGAAAAAAGTCTAGCGTTATCGAGAGAGTCACATTTCTTAATTGAAAATGAAGCATGTAGAATATCATTTATGAGTCGTCAAATTCACCATCAACTTATATCCACAATACAATATAAATTGTTAAGAGAAGAAAATATCAGTTTATGTTCAATAAAATTATCAAAAGATCAGTGTTTTTCTTTTGACAATTTTATTAAAACATCTGTTAATATTTTCTTCTTTTATTTTTTACACTTATTCAAACATAGGTTATCACTTTATTAGATATATCTATCTATCTATTTATTGTGGTATGATTGATTGAGAAGTTGTGTAATTTGGTAGTAGACTTTTAAGGCACAAGTTGGACTTTTAATAAAGTTGAAAGGCCCAGTAGTTGAAAAGCAAATCTCGACAAATCAACACTATTTGCCACACTACAACCTAACTACAGTAATTAACACGGTGCTCAACGGCTTTTAATCCGAGCCGTGGGTGCATTTATACGCTTATCTGACGTCATTATAATACCATTTTGACGTCATAGTAGGTTTACAATTTACTGAAAAATGAAATATACACACTTCATTTGTATGAACACGCTTTTATTTGTGAGCCATTAATACTTAAAAGACCACCTTTAACGGTGGCGTTCTCGGAAGTGTGTTGGCCAACACGCCGGCAAACACGCCGTAGCGCGGCGTGTTGTACCAAAATTACGGCGGCGTGCTTCATGTGAGCACCGAATATTTGTAGGCGTGTTGCATTTTTTCTCATTTTTTAATTAGTTTTTATCCCCTTTTCACCCAACTTCCAATCATATTTTAACACATCACCTAACACGCCACTTAACACTCCACTCCATTACACACCAGTATAGCAGCACGCTCATCAAGCACCCCACCCCATCCAGCAACACGTCTATCATTCCCTTCAGGGATAAAGATGGTCTAAGCTACATAGTTATGTTTTTGATGGATGGGATGGGATAAGGATATGTACCCGTGAAACGAAACATGAAATTAACAGTTTTAATGGCAGGTTTATGTTTATTTATGAAGAGTATGGGCAACTAGAGTTTTGTAACAACACTAATTTTTCGAATTAATATAAAATTATATAATAAATCACTAAATATAATTCGATAGTTTCGACAATTAAAATATTTAAAATTAGCCGACCTATTTGTAATACGGGTCAAAATATAATTCGATAGTTTCAACAATTAAAATATTTAAAATTAGCCGACCTATTTGTAATACGGGTCATTATATATTCAAATATAAAAGTAAACACTTCTTCCCTTATTCGATTTCCAATTTTCCACCACGCGAGTCGGGAAGTTGCCATTCAACCTTCTTCCTTCGATCAATTTATCTGTATGTAGTAGCTGGTAAGTATTTCTCCTAATTATGCTATCAATTATGCAATGTCTCTTTTCGAAAAAGCTGGAGATCTTTCCTTGGCGTGTCATAAAGAAACAGATTCCTATTAGGGTAGAGCTCGACAAGAGAGGTATTTATTTACATTCCGTTAGAAGCCCCCTTTGTGATGATGATTTGGAATCGATTGATCATTATCTTATATTTTGCAAACACTACATGGATATATGGTGTAGTCACCCGAACTTTTCCATATTTATATATATATATATTAAATGAAATTGTTATTTACATGATTAAGTGTTTTCAACATGTTAAGCAATCAAACTTGTTAAGACTTGATTAATTGAAATAGGTTTCATATAGACAATTGACCACCCAAGTTGACCGGTGATTCACGAACGTTAAAACTTGTAAAAGGTATATGATGACATATATATGGTTATATATATAGTTAACATGATATTATGATAAGTAAACATATCATTAAGAATATTAATAATGAACTACATATGTAAAAACAAGACTACTAACTTAATGATTTTGAAACGAGACATATATGTAAGGATTATCGTTGTAACGACATTTAATGTATATATATCATATTAAGAGATATTTGTACATCATAATATCATGATAATATAATAATTTAAAATCTCATTTGATATTATAAACATTGGGTTAACAACATTTAACAAGATCGTTAACCTAAAGGTTTCAAAACAACATTTACATGTAACGACTAACGATGACTTAACGACTCAGTTAAAATGTATATACATGTAGTGTTTTAATATGTATTCATACACTTTTGAAAGACTTCAAGACACTTATCAAAATACTTCTACTTAACAAAAATGCTTACAATTACATCCTCGTTCAGTTTCATCAACAAATCTACTCGTATGCACCCGTATTCGTACTCGTACAATACATAGCTTTTAGATGTATGTACTATTGGTATATACACTCCAATGATCAGCTCTTAGCAGCCCATGTGAGTCACCTAACACATGTGGGAACCATCATTTGGCAACTAGCATGAAATATCTCATAAAATTACAAAAATATGAGTAATCATTCATGACTTATTTACATGAAAATAAAATTACATATCCTTTATATCTAATCCATACACCAACGACCAAAAACACCTACAAACACTTTCATTCTTCAATTTTCTTCATCTAATTGATCTCTCTCAAGTTCTATCTTCAAGTTCTAAATGTTCTTCATAAATTCCAAAAGTTCTAGTTTCATAAAATCAATAATACTTCCAAGATTGCAAGTTTACTTCCAAGTTTTCTAAATCCATTCCAAGTAATCATCCAAGATCAAGAAACCTTTGTTACTTACACTAGGTTATCTTTCTAATACAAGGTAATGATCATATTCAAACTTTAATTCAATTTCTATAACTATAACAATCTTATTTCGAGTGGAAATCTTACTTGAAATTGTTTTCGTGTCATGATTCTGCTTCAAGAACTTTCAAGCCATCCAAGGATCCTTTGAAGCTAGATCCATTTTTCTCATTTCTAGTAGGTTTATCCAAGGAACTTGAGGTAGTAATGATGTTCATAACATCATTCGATTCATACATAAAAAGCTGTCTTATTCAACGTTATAAACTTGTAATCACTAGAACATAGTTTAGTTAATTCTAAACTTGTTCGCAAATAAAGTTAATCCTTCTAACTAGACTTTTAAAATCAATTAAATACATGTTATATATCTATATGATATGCTAACTTAATGATTTAAAACCCGAAAACACGATAAACACCATAAAACTGGATATACGCTGTCGTAGTAAAACCGGGGGCTGTTTTGGTTGGGATAATTAAAAGCTAAGAAGAAATTTGATTTAAATGCTATACTTCTGGAAAAATGATTTTTCTTATGAACATGAAACTATATCCAAAAATCATGGTTAAACTCGAAGTGAAAGTATGTTTTTCAAAATGGTCACCAAGATGTCGTTCTTTCGACGGAAATGACTACCTCTTTCAAAAATGACTTGTAACTTGTATTTCTGACTAAAAACTTATACTTTTTCTATTTATATTCATAAAGTTAAGTTCAATACGAAACCGTGGCCACTGGAATCACTCAAAACGGATTAGAAACGAAGAAATGGCGAGTAAAACAAGATTGATAAAAACTACTCATTTTACCTACGTGAAAGTTAGTAATAAATCTATTCCAACCATAACCTAATCAACTTATATTATATATTATGTAATCTTGACATACCATAGACACGTATACAATGTTTCGACTTATCATGTCGACCCATCTATATATATATATATATTGCGGAACAACCATAGACACTCTATATGTGAATGTTGGAGTTAGCTATACAGGGTTGAGGTTGATTCCAAAATATATATATAGTTTGAGTTGTGATCAATACTAAGATACGTATACACTGGGTCGTGGATTGATTCAAGATAATATATATCGATTTATTTCTGTACATCTAACTGTAGACAACTAGTTGTAGGTTACTAACGAGGACAGCTGACTTAATAAACTTAAAACATCAAAATGTATTAAAATTGTTGTAAATATATTTTGAACATACTTTGATATATATGTACATATTTGTTATAGGTTCGTGAATCGACCAGTGGCCAAGTCTTACTTCCCGACGAAGTAAAAATCTGTGAAAGTGAGTTATAGTCCCACTTTTAAAATCTAATATTTTTTGGGATGAGAATACATGCAGGTTTTATAAATGATTTACAAAATAGACACAAGTACGTGAAACTACATTCTATGGTTGAATTATCGAAATCGAATATGTCCCTTTTTATTAAGTCTGGTAATCTAGGAATTAGGGAACAGACACCCTAATTGACGCGAATCCTAAAGATAGATCTATTGGGTCTAACAAACCCCATCCAAAGTACCAGATGCTTTAGTACTTCGAAATTTATATCATATCCGAAGGGTGTCCCGGAATGATGGGGATATTCTTATATATGCATCTTGTTAATGTCGGTTACCAGGTGTTCACCATATGAATGATTTTTATCTCTATGTATGGGATGTGTATTGAAATATGAAATCTTGTGGTCTATTGTTACGATTTGATATATATATATATATATATATATATATATATATATATATATATATATATATATATATATATATATATATATAGGTTAAACCTATAACTCACCAACATTTTTGTTGACGTTTAAAGCATGTTTATTCTCAGGTGAATACTAAGAGCTTCCGCTGTTGCATACTAAAATAAGGACAAGATTTGGAGTTCATGTTTGTATGATATTGTGTAAAAAAACTGCATTTAAGAAACATATGTCGATGTAATATATTTCTATTGTAAATCATTATGTAATGGTCGTGTGTAAACGGTATATTTTAGATTATAATTATTTGATAATCTACGTAATGCTTTTGAAACCTTTATTGATAAAATAAAGGTTATGGTTGTTTTAAAAATGAATGCAGTTGATAATGCTAAAAACGAACATATATTTCATAGCATTATTCCTCAAGAAAGACAAGCTTTTAGTTGCAATTGTTCTATTTACAAGTGATATTCATTTAAATAATAAAAGGTGAAGACAAAAGACAGATTCGACGAATTGAAGACGCAAACGACCAAAAAGCTCAAAAGTACAAAAGACAATCAAAAAGGTTCCAATTATTGATAAGAAACGTCTCGAAATTACAAGAGTACAAGATTCAAAACGCAAAGTACAAGATATTAAATTGTACGCAAGGACGTTCGAAAATCCGGAACCGGGACCAGAGTCAACTCTTAACGCTCGACGCAACGGACTAAAAATTACAAGTTAACTATGTATATAAATATAATATAATATATAATTAATTATATTAATTATATATATATTATATTTATAAATAAAAACCGTCGGCAGAGAAAGACTCTAAGGGACTGAGCTGTAAATTCATTCTCCGCGACTCGCGGAGTTTGAAGAGGATTTCACCGCGAGTCGCGGAGCCCCAAAATGAAATTCTGCCTATAAAGCCAACCGAATTCTGATCGTAAAAAATCATCTTTTTTCTTCCTCATTCATACGTAAAATTTATATTTATATTTATAATTTATATTTTAATTTTAATTATAATTCTAATAATAAGGGTATGTTAGCGAATGTTGTAAGGGTGTAAGTCGAAATTCTGTCCGTGTAACGCTACGCTATTTTTAATCATTGTAAGTTATGTTCAACCTTTTTACATTAATGTCTCGTAGCTAAGTTATTATTATGCTTATTTAAAACGAAGTAATCATGATGTTGGGCTAATTACTAAAATTGGGTAATTGGGCTTTGTATCATAATTGGGGTTTGGACAAAAGAACGACACTTGTGGAAATTAGACTATGGGCTATTAATGGGCTTTATATTTGTTTAACTAAATGATAGTTTGTTAATGTTAATATAAAGATTTACAATTGGGCGTCCCTATAAATTACCATATACACTCAATCGGACACGATGGGCGGGGTATTTATATCTACGAATAATCGTTCATTTAACCGGACACGGGAATGGATTAATAGCCACTAGAATAATTAAAACAGGGGTGAAATTACATTCAAGGGTAATTGGTGTAATTGCTAACAAAGTAGTAAAACCTTGGTTTACACGCAGTCGATAACCTGGTGTATTCATTAAACAAAGTATTAAAACTTTGTTACAATTCGAATCCCCAATTAGTTGGAATATTTAACTTCGGGTATAAGGATAATTTGACGAGGACACTCGCACTTTATATTTATGACTGATGGACGGTTATGGACAAAAACCAGACGGACATATTAAATAATCCAGGACAAAGGACAATTAACCCATGGGCATAAAACTAAAATCAACACGTCAAACATCATGATTACGGAAGTTTAAATAAGCATAATTCTTTTATTTCATATTTAATTTCCTTTATTTTATATTTAATTGCACTTCTAATTATCGCACTTTTATTTATTGTTATTTAATCGCACTTTTAATTATCGTACTTTTTAATTATCGCAAGTTTATTTTATCGCACTTTTATTATTCGCAATTTCATTATCGTTATTTATTTTACGTTTTAAATTAAGTCTTTTATTTATTTATTATTTTACATTAGGTTTTAACTGCGACTAAAGTTTTAAAATCGACAAACCGGTCATTAAACGGTAAAAACCCCCTTTTATAATAATAATATTACTTATATATATATTTGTATTTTTATAAAAGTAAACTAATATAGCGTTAAGCTTTGTTTAAAGATTTCCCTGTGGAACGAACCGGACTTACTAAAAACTACACTACTGTACGATTAGGTACACTGCCTATAAGTGTTGTAGCAAGGTTTAAGTATATCCATTCTCTAAATAAATAAATATCTTGTGTAAAATTGTATCGTATTTAATAGTTTTTCCTAGTAAAATATAAACTATTTCGTATCCCTTAGCTTTGACATCAAGTATTTTTGGCGCCGCTGCCGGGGAACTCTTAAACGCCGGAAGCGCAACGCTAATATATAAAAAAAAAAAAAAAATTTAGTTAACTTTTATTAAAATTCGTTTTTGTAAAAATACGTTTTAATTATTCAAAAATATAAAAAGAAAAACAAAAATATAAGTATTTTTAAGATTTTGTTAAATATTTAAGTTTTATAAGTTTCTTTATTTTTATTTTAGTTTATAAAAATATAAGTTTTATTTAAATATCTTTTATTTATATAAAAACAGAAAACAGAAAAGAAAAAAAATAAATAAAGAAAAAACGCGTCGAATTTAATAAGCTGTCATCTGAATTTCTGAACCCCGCAACTCGCGGGGTTTTCTGCATCAATTACCGCGACTCGCGGAGATAACCTGACACGCCGAGAGAAGCCCTAATTCAGCATTAATTACGGTTAATTATTAATTATTATTATTATAACCCTAACTAATTATTATTATTATAATTACTGATGTTATGCGAGGTGTATATAAAATAGCTTTATATTTTACTAGGAAAAACTATTAAATACGATACAATTTTACACAAGATATTTATTTATTTATAGAATGGATATACTTAAACCTTGCTACAACACTTATAGGCAGTGTACCTAATCGTACAGTAGTGTAGTTTTTAGTAAGTCCGGTTCGTTCCACAGGGAAATCTTTAAACAAAGCGTAACGCTATATTAGTTTACTTTTATAAAAATACAAACATATACATAAGTAATATTATTATTATAAAGGGGGGTTTTTACCGTTTAATGACCGGTTTGTCGATTTTAAAACTTTAGTCGCAGTTAAAACCTAATGTAAAATATTAAATAAATAAAAGACTTAAATTAAAACTTAAAGTAAATAACGATAATGAAATTGCGAATAATAAAAGTGCGATAAAATAAACTTGCGATAATTAAAAAGTACGATAATTAAAAGTGCGATTAAATAACAATAAATAAAAGTGCGATAATTAGAAGTGCAATTAAATATAAAATAAAGGAAATTAAATATGAAATAAAAGAATTATGCTTATTTAAACTTCCGTAATCATGATGTTTGACGTGTTGATTTTAGTTTTATGCCCATGGGTTAATTGTCCTTTGTCCTGGATTATTTAATCTGTCCGTCTGGTTTTTGTCCATAACAGTCCATCAGTCATAAATATAAAGTGCGAGTGTCCTCGTCAAATTATTATTATACCCGAAGTTAAATATTCCAACTAATTGGGGATTCGAATTGTAACAAGGTTTTAATACTTTGTTTAATGAATACACCAGGTTATCGACTGCGTGTAATCCAAGGTTTTACTACTTTGTTAACAATTACACCAATTACCCTTGAATGTAATTTCACCCCTGTTTTAATTATTCTAGTGGCTATTAATCCATTCCCGTGTCCGGTTAAATGAACGATTATTCGTACATATAAATACCCCGCCCATCGTGTCCGATCGAGTGTATATGGTAATTTATAGGGACGCCCAATTGTAAATCTTTATATTAACATTAACAAACTTTCATTTAGTTAAACAAATATAAAGCCCATTAATAGCCCATAGTCTAATTTCCACAAGTGTCGTTCTTTTGTCCAAGCCCCAATTATGGTACAAAGCCCAATTACCCAATTTTAGTAATTAGCCCAACATCATGATTACTTCGGATTAAATAAGCATAATAATAACTTAGCTACGAGACATTAATGTAAAAAGGTTGAACATAACTTACAATGATTAAAAATAGCGTAGCGTTACACGGACAGAATTTCAACTTACACCCTTACAACATTTGCTAACATACCCTTATTATTAGAATTATAATTAAAATTAAAATTAAAATATAAATTATAAATATAAATATAAATTTTACGTATGAATGAGGAAGAAAAAGATGATGGTTTTTGATCAGAATTCGGTTGGCTTTATAGGCAGTTTTCAAATTTAGGGCTCCGCGACTCGCGGCAAAAGCCTCTTCAAACTCCGCGAGTCGCGGAGATTAAAATTACAGCTCACATCTTTTGGAGTCTTTCTTGCCGACGGATTTTATATATAAATATAAAATATAAATAATTAATATAATTATTTATATATTATATTATATTCTTGTGCATAGTAGACTTGTAATTTTTAGTCCGTTGCGTCGAGCGTTAAGAGTTGACTCTGGTCCCGGTTCTGGATTTTTGAACGTCCTTGCGTACAATTTTATATTTTGTACTTTGCGTTTTGAATCTTGTACTCTTGTAATTTCGAGACGTTTCTTATCAATAATTGGAACCTTTTTGATTGTCTTTTGTTTTTTTGAGCTTTTTGGTCGTTTGCGTCTTCAATTCGTCGAATCTGTCTTTTGTCTTCACCTTTTATTATTTAAACGAATATCACTTGTAAATAGAACAATTGCAACTAAAAGCTTGTCTTTCTTGAGGAATAATGCTATGAAATATATGTTCGTTTTTAGCATTATCAAATATTTCCACACTTGAGCGTTGCTTGTCCTCAAGCAATATTGTCTTGAAATACTAGAATCACTTCTTTATTCTTCACACTTTGTACATCAGTGATTTTTCTATACGGCGGTATAAACAATGGTAGTAACGATATGGTTTACAGTCCCACATGACTATAAAAATTTAGATCCATTAAGGAAATTGGATCTTTATGAAAACATTTGATCTTTTGAAAATTAAATCTAGTTTTTACCCTAGATAAGTTTTCCGGAATAACCCTTTACCGGTGTTTGCAAAATATTTTTGTGGGTTTGGTGGGTTTTAGATTTGAAAATTTTAGCTCAAAACTTGCTGTTTTGTGTCACCCACTTGCTAACCTTGTATTAGGAAAGCAACACGTCCAGTTTACTTGTCCCGTATATTACCTTTCGGTAAACTACCGTCCGGTTGTAAAGGAAAGCGTTGAACAAGCAACTGTTAAGGCAATGTCCCGTGACATGCTTTTGATTATGGTCTATAACGTGTCGGACGCAATTACTATCCTTGGTAGGAGCAATAGTAAAGCTCACCCTTATAATTTTTCGGTCTGGCACAAGGTCCTGTCTTTGACCATGCTATGCAACCACCGTTCTTACGGTTGACACCCGATTTAGTTCAGGTGACCTAATGAATTCCAGGTGAATTCCTAGGATTTTACGTTCAATGGTAATGAACGCATTGAAAATAGGGTTTTCAGAAAACAAATCGGTTTGTAATTTTGATCAAAATATTTTCTCGTTTAAGCTCGAGTCTAGATATCATTGAATTCCATGAGTTTGTAATTCTCAATCTTTAAGGTCAATCTCTAGGATTGAGTAATATCAGTCTTAAAAGCTGATTTTTAATCTTTAAGGAGATTATCCTTTCTGGGGATCTGATTCATTAGTCTTATCAAGCTAATTTGCACGGTGCCCCCCCATTGTACGAGATAAATCCTTCTCATGGTTAGGATAAATCTGACCACATGGCGACCCTGTTTAATGCTGAGGTCCGTGGATTTCCTGCTGATTTTAGTGATGACTTTTCTAGATTTTTCGTCAATCTACAGCTGGTCTGAACGACAACTTCATGACCTAAATCAAGAAGCGCATTTCTTTTTCGGAAGACTTTACTTCTTTTTAATGATGGAATTGATTCATCGTGTAGATCCATCTCTTCTTTTCTTTCATTGGGTAAAACAGTTTAGTTTAGTTCAAAGCAAAAGTATTTTCAGTTATTTGTTACAGATATATGTGGCATATGTTTAAAATAACTTGGTAAATTTTCCCACACTTGGCTTTTATTTTCCTTTTTATCGTCCTCTATTCCATTTTAAATGAATTTTAACATTTTAGTTTGTTTCTCAATTTATGTCCTTTCCGAGGTAACAATAATTTCGGTGTTAAAACCTAGTTTTATCGTTCATAAATATGTATAAACATGATTTGAATTCAATTAATTGAAAATTTTAAAAATTTTTACTAGAATTGGGTAGTCAGTATATAAGACTAGGGCTGTTCTTTTTTATCAGAGAGCACTAGATTCTAATACAACTACTGCTTTACTAGTATTTTTAATGGTAACCAAGTGTATAAAGTAAAAATTTTAAAATTCGAAAGAATTTAATCCCTTCCCACACTTAAGATCTTGCAATGCCCTCATTTGCAAGAAATCAGTAACAATTTAAATTATTGAAGGTGATTAGTGTGAAAATGATTAAATTTTTATCAAAGTTTCTAAATATATTGGCGTTTGTTTGCTGAATGATAAATGGTGCACATCATTTGTTCATTCCGTCTTGTTGTTATTTCACATATATTTTGCATCTTTTCGTCAAAATTAGTTGCTTTTGCTGAACTTAATGCTAGTCTTTGAAAATGCGTTGTTTTACCCTGTTGTGTACATAAGATAAACTGCAAACATATATACATATTTTTTTTTGAAGTTTGGTATATTACCCCACATTCAAAAAATTATTAAAATCTAAGAATAAAAGTTAGATAATTATAAAAATGATTACAATATTAACAAAAATATTAAATGTATCAATAATTACAAATTACAAAATAAAAAAAAATAATAAGTAAACTAAGGATGATATTGGTACCAATAGGGGTTCCAGGCATAACCATAAGTGCTATAGAATGCTTCGGCAGGGTCATACGTAGGATATGGTGGCTGCATCTCTATAGACAAAGGAGGGAAGATGGGTTTCGGTGTAGGAATATAGTTTCTACCTATATGTTGGCAATGAGCTATGATCTGGTTCTGATGAACTTGCCAATCTTCAAATGCTCTCTGTCTAGCATTTTCGTATTCTTGAGAAGCTATAAACCTATGCATTTCTTGCATCTCATTCCCCCCTCCTACATTACCTTGTTGCTGGTTTCTCTCCACCTGTGGATGTCTACCATGGTATCGTACTGCGGCGTTATTTCGCCTCTTCAAAACTTTCGCACCATGGTATACATTTAAACCTATAGTATCGCGGGGTTCCGGCTCTTCTAGTAATAATCCCCCCCGACTTACATCCACACCGAGATATTCACCAATCAAAGTAATAAAAATACCACCTCCTATTATGCTATGTAGTCGCATCCCCCGAACCATAGCTGATAAATAATAACCCACACAATATGGTATACTTACAGTGCTTTGTGAGTCTCGAATACACATATGGTAAAACAAATCCTGTTCATTTACTTTTTCCTTGTTTTTACCCCTTTGTGTAATCGAATTAGCTAAAAACCTATGTATCACTCTTAATTCGGCTCTATCTATATCCAAATAAGAGTAATTTCCCCCTTTGAAACGGTGATGGCTTGTCATTTGACTCCACACACCGTGTGTATCAAAATTCTCATCTATCTTTCTACCGTTTAGTATCAATCCTCTACAATCGGCAGACGCTAACTCCTCAGGCGTATATATACGTAAAGCCTGAGCCATGTCCAGTAAATACATGTGGCGCATCGAACCGCCTAACAAAAATCTAATAAAAGAACGATCGGTTAAACTAGCTACCCGATCATTCAACTCTATACTACATAACAATTCTTCACACCATACTTTATATACAGGTCTACGTATGGTGAATAAATGTACCCAGTCATTAAAAGAAGAATTACCATACCTCTGTACAAGTAATTCCCTAATTGGCCCTGCCAATTCTACAGCTTCTAAGGGTCCCCATTCTATGACCCTCGGTACCTCAACAACCTTAGAATGAAGAGTATGCAAACCCCGTTGATATTTTGGATAATCTATCCAAAGTCTGTCAAATCTCAGGTTCGGGTGCAACTCTTCCAAGTGCATATCGGAAAAGGTCATGACTGGATGAGGTACATCCTGCTTGTAGTAGTTATCCACCTCCTGTTGTTCCAAATTCTCAGCAGGAGCATTGCGGGCTTGGGATGAAGATTCACCCCTTTCATTCTGCAAAACACATCAAACACAAATTTTGTGCATCCAAATATGCATTAGTGTCAGCAAAATCATCAATCAAAATAATTACAATGACATTATCAATTTATATCAAACTTAAGCTCATTTTCATATTTTCATCAAATCTACACTTTTTCAAATAAGCATATACGAAAATGTTCGCCAAGTTCATAAGCATTCAACTCAAATAACATGTCAAAATAATCATTACTAGCAATTAAACAAGTCTCAAATGGCATTATCTTTCAAAAATCAAGTTCATGAATTTTAGACTTGAAAAAGTCCACTTTAATTCTCAAAATCATGTTTAGGCTCAAAGTTTGGATCATTTAACTACCTAGACATGTTACACTACTCAATTTAGCAACAATTCATGACAAAAATCGGCCATAACCTGTTTATATCAAAAAGCCCCAAATTTGCTCAAGAACACAAACCCTAGATTACTCAAAATTTGAAGTTTAAGGCTTCTAATCATGTTAAACAGCATCAATCTAGGTTATACAAGCATAATACATAAACAATTTAAGCCTAATTACACTAAAAAGCATCAAAATCAAATTGGGGAAAAAATAGCTCAAGAACACCAAATTTCGGATTAAATGGTGTTTAGGTGTAGAAATTTACCGTTTTTCTTGAGTAATTCTTAGATAGCATCCTTCTCAACATGATTTTAGCAAAAGATTTGGTGATTAACGGTTAAAAATTGGGATTTTTTGGGGTTTTTTCTCGGGTTTTTCGGGTGCAGTTTTCGCAGGTTGTTTGAGTTGAGGAGTATGAAACTGAGCTGTTGCAGCTCTTTATTTTTTTTCTGTAATCCGACCTCTCCGCGACTCGCGGAGGTTTTGCACTTCAAACTCCGCGACTCGCGGAGTTTTTTTTTTTTTTTTTTTTAATCATTAACTTATTAAAACAATTAAGTAATTAATTTTAAAATTTTGTTTCCCTTGTTATTTAGGACGAGGTCGTTTCGGATCGATGTCCTAGTCCGTCTCTCGACAAAATTTTAAAATTTGTCTTTTTGTAGCGATTGTTTTAAAAGCTAAGATTTTTGGGTTTTTTCAATGTTTTTGGCATACTTTAATTCAATAAGATTAAAAATAATGATAATAAAAGTTCTCGTCCCTCCCTCGGGTAAAGCAATTTCGGTTCAAAGACCTAGTCTTCAACTTACGACGAATTTTAAAAATCATATTCTTAACTTAATGAGATAAAGTAAATTTTTGTTTTTTTAACTTCACACAACTTAAATATAAAATTCAAAATTAATATTAAAAATTCACACCAAACTTAAAATTTGAAATGCATAAAATTAAAAATTAATATTTTAAAAATTAAAAATTCACACCAAACTTAATTTAAAAATTTATAAATTTATATCAAACTTATATTAATTTTTCAAATATTTACAATTTTAAATATATTGTTTTTACAAAGTTTACAATATTAATTTAAGATTTAAATATTAATTTTAAAAATATGGTAAAAATAAAATTAAAAATCTTTTTGTCTTTTTATCCCACTTTAATCAATCAAATATTATCAAAAATATGCGCCCCTCTTTTCGGTAAAGTAATTTCGGTTCCAAGACCTAATTTAACTCATGACGAATTTTTGAAATATTTTGGGTTGATTGATTAAAGATATTTATACCTTAAGAATAAACGTTAAATTTCGCAGTGATGTAATAAATTTTTGAATGATATCAATAATTTCGGTCGCCAAACCATTTTATTTAATACCAATTTAATACTTTTTAGCGAACAAATTAGCGTTTATTATCAAAAGGTTAAAAATAAAAAAAAATAAAAATAAAAACTGTACAGACATACCTGTGGAATAGATTTCTTAGTTATATGATCTATCCCATTCATAAGATAGTCGGTTTAATTGATTTTCCATGGCTACATAGGCGTAACCTCGAGCATTCAGTGTCTTTTCTTCTAAACATATGAACGGTCCGTCTCTGCATAAAGTAACAAATTCGGTATTTGAATAGGTTTGATTATTTGAACATTTACCTCCATGTGACCATTTTCCGCATTTGTGACATCTTTCTAGGTGTCGTGCTCTTCTTTTCGCTGCGGATTTTGATTTTCCTTTACCAAATTGTAACTTATTATCTTCGCATCTGGATTCTTTTCTAACTCCGTCCATTCTTTCTCTGATTACTGATACTATTTCACTCGGGAGTATGTCATTATTACGTTTAGTGATCAAAGCGTGTAGCATTAGACCATGGTTTAGTTCACAGGCAGTCTTCATTTTGTAAAAACCTAAAAAAATAAAAATTCAGAATGGGGGGAGAAGACTAGTTCTTTAGGGTCTGCTAGGGAAAGACCATTCGGGTTCCATTTTCGAGAACTACACGAAAACAGACAATCTAACTCTAACAGAAATACATATTATCCTTTAAAGACTTGATTCTCCCCACACTTAGTTAACTGTGTTGTCGAAATTGTGATTAACTTCGTTGTCGACTTCCATCGGACCATGTATGTAATGTTTAACTCTGTGACCATTAACTTTAAATTCAATCCCATTTGAATTTATTAATTCTATCGTTCCGTATGGGAAAACTCTTTTGACTATGAATGGTCCAGACCATCTTGATTTCAATTTTCCAGGAAATAGCTTGAATCGTGAATTGAAAAGAAGAACTCTGTCTCCTTCTTTAAATTCTTTTGAACTTCCGATTCTTTTATCATGCCATTTCTTCGTTCTTTCTTTATAGATTAGCGAATTTTCGTATGCTTCATGTCTTAATTCTTCTAATTCGTTTAGTTGACTTAATCGTAGACGTCCGGCTTCATGTAAATCAAGATTACATGTCTTCAAAGCCCAAAATGCTTTGTGTTCAATTTCTACTGGAAGATGACATGCTTTTCCATAAACAAGTCTAAAAGGTGTGGTTCCAATTGGAGTTTTGTAGGCTGTTCTAAAAGCCCAGAGTGCATCCTCCAATTTAATGGACCATTCCTTCGGATTTGATCCTACGGTTTTCTCTAGAATACGTTTTAAAGCTCGGTTTGTATTTTCAACTTGTCCACTTGTTTGTGGATGATATGCGGTGGAGATTTTATGAGTTACTCCATATCTTTTAAGAACTTTCTCAAGTTGATTATTACAGAAATGAGTACCCCGATCACTTATTAAAGCTTTCGGTGTTCCAAACCTTGCAAAAAGACGTTTTAAAAAGTTGACTACAACTCGTGCATCGTTAGTTGGGAGAGCTTGTGCTTCCGCCCATTTAGATACATAATCAATGGCTACGAGTATATATAGATTATTATTAGATTTTGGAAATGGACCCATAAAGTCAATACCCCAAATGTCAAATACTTCACATACTTGGATGACATTTTGTGGCATTTCATCACGTTGACTTATTTTTCCGGCCCTTTGACATGCATCACAGGATTTGCAAAGAAGGTGTGCGTCTTTGTAAATTGTAGGCCAATAGAATCCAGCTTCATAAACTTTTCTTGCTGTTAGTTGAGGCCCATAATGCCCTCCTGTTGGTCCTGTGTGACAATGGTTTAAAATTTTACTAGCTTCATCTCCAAATACACATCGGCGTATTATTCCATCGGGATAACTTTTAAACAGATGTTGATCTTCCCAGAAATAGTGTTTTATATCACTGAAGAATTTCTTTCGTCTTTGGTACGATAATCCTTTTTCAAGGAATCCACAAACTAAGTAGTTTGCATAGTCTGCAAACCATGGGATTTCTTTATAATCTATCTTCAATAGATATTCATCAGGAAAGTTGTCTTGTATGGCTGATTCATTTAGAACTTCTAATTCGGGATTTTCAAGACGAGAAAGATGATCAGCGGCGAGATTTTCTGCTCCTCTTTTATCTCGGATTTCAATATCAAACTCTTGTAAGAGTAAGATCCAACGGATTAATCTTGGTTTAGCATCTTGTTTTGAAAATAGGTATCTAAGAGCAGAATGGTCGGTATAGACCACCGTTTTTGCTAGAACGAGATATGATCGAAATTTGTCAAAAGCAAAGACAATAGCAAGGAGTTCTTTTTCAGTAGTTGTATAGTTCGTTTGTGCTCCTTGTAATGTCTTACTAGCATAATATATAGGTTGAAATCGTTTTTCAATCCTTTGTCCTAAAACGGCTCCCATTGCAAAATCACTTGCATCGCACATTAGTTCAAATGGTAGATTCCAATTTGGTGTTATCATGATCGGTGCATTAGTGAGTTTTTCTTTAAGAATATTAAAAGATTTGATACACTCATCTGAAAAGATGAATGGCGCATCCTTTTCTAGGAGTTTATTCATAGGAGTGGCAATTTTAGAAAAATCTTTTATGAAACGTCGGTAAAAACCGGCATGCCCTAGAAAACTCCTAACTCCTCTAACATTGGTGGGATGTGGAAGTTTAGCAATTACATCTACTTTAGCTCTATCCACTTCAATTCCTTCTTTTGAAATTTTATGTCCAAGAACGATGCCTTCTTTAACCATGAAATGGCATTTCTACCAATTAAGTACTAGATTTGATTTTTCGCATCTAATTAGCATTCGTTCCAGATTAACTAGACATGATTTAAATGTATCACCGAAGACTGAAAAGTCATCCATGAATACTTCCATGCATTCTTCTATCATGTCGTGAAAAATCGCCATCATACACCTTTGAAAGGTTGCAGGGGCGTTGCAAAGTCCAAATGGCATGCGTTTGTAAGCAAAAGTACCATAAGGGCACGTGAATGTGGTTTTCTCTTGGTCCTCGGGTGCTATTGGAATTTGAAAATATCCGGAAAATCCATCTAGAAAACAATAGTAACTATTTCCGGCTAATCTTTCCAACATTTGATCAATAAAAGGTAAGAGAAAGTGATCTTTTCTGGTGGCGTCATTTAATTTTCTATAATCAATACATACACGCCATCCTGTTACAGTCCTAGTAGGAATAAGCTCATTTTTCTCATTTGTAATGACAGTCATGCCACCCTTCTTAGGTACGCATTGAACTGGGCTTACCCATGGACTATCAGAAATTGGATATATCAAACCTGCATCTAGCAGTTTAATAATCTCTTTCTTAACTACATCTTGCATATTAGGATTTAGTCTTCGTTGGCGTTGCACATACGTTTTATGACCTTCTTCCATAAGGATTTTATGTGTGCAATACGAAGGACTTATTCCTTTTATATCATGAATCTTCCATGCAATGGCTGGTTTATGAGCTTTCAACACAGAAATGAGTTGTGATTTCTCATTTTTAGTAAGAGAAGACGATATTATTACAGGTAATTCAGATTCACCATGTAAATAAGCGTATTCCAAATGGTTTGGAAGTGGCTTTAACTCTAATTTCGGAGGTTCTTCTATCGATGATTTATATCGATATCTGTCTTCTTCTTTTAGCATTTGAATTTCTTCTGTTGTTGGTTCATATCCATTAGCTATAAGTGTAGCTAACATTTCAGCTTCATCAATTGGTTCATTACCTTCTCCTAAAGAACATTCTCCTGTTCCTTGTAATTCTGGAAATTCTTCTAATAATTCTGCATGTGCATCTATAGTTTGAATATAATAACATGTATCATCTGCAGATTGTGGTTGTTGCATTGCTCTATCAACTGAAAAGGTAACACTCTCATCCTCTATACTTAGGGTCAGTTTCTTACCGAACACGTCTATCATTGCTTTAGCCGTGTTTAAGAATGGTCTTCCTAATATGAGAGGAACTTGAGAATCTTCTTCCATGTCCAAAACAACAAAATCTACTGGAAATACTAAAGTACCAACTTTAACTAGCATGTTCTCCATTATCCCTCTAGGATATTTTATTGATCCATCGGCTAGTTGTATGCTTATTCTGGTTGGTTTTAATTCTCCAAGGTCTAGTTTAGCGTATAGTGAATACGGCATTAGATTTATACTAGCACCTAAGTCTGCCAATGCTTCTATTGAACTAAGACTACCCAGAAAACATGGAATTGTGAAACTTCCTGGATCAGATAGTTTTTCTGGTATCTTATTCAACAGCACTGCTGAACAATTAGCATTCATAGTAACAGCCGAGAGTTCTTCCATTTTCTTTCTTTTTGAGATTAGATCTTTCAAGAATTTAGCATATCTTGGCATTCCTGAAATCACATCAATGAAAGGAAGATTTACATTTATCTGTTTAAACATATCCAAAAATTTGGATTGCTCGGCTTCAAGTTTTTCTTTCTTCATTTTACTCGGGTAAGGAAGTGGTGGTTGGTATGGTTTAACATAAGGTTTATCCTTAACTGTGTTATTTTCATTAACCTTTTCAACTACCGGTTCTTTTTCCTTATCTTGATCAGGTTGTGGTTCTTGTGGAGTAGGAATAGCTTCATCAGAAGTTACAGGTATTTCAGGTGGTTTAAGTGTTGTACCACTTCTTGTGGTAATGGCTTTAGCTGTTTCATTCCGGGTGTTAGCATTTGTATCACTAGGTAGACTTCCCGGTTTTCTTTCACCTATTAACCTTGCTAGGTTACTCACTTCTTGTTCCAGATTTTGAATAGAAGCTTGTTGATTTCTAAATGCTTGAGCATTTTGTTCATTAGTTTGTTTTTGAGATGTGAAAAACTGTGTTTGAGTTTCAACTAGCTTCGTCATCATATCTTCTAAATTCGGCTTTTTATCATCTGTTTGTTGTGGTGGTTTGTTTTGAAAATTAGGTCTTTGCTGATTGTAAGTATTATTGGATACTTGTTGATTGCTAGGACCTTGTTGGTTGTTGTATGGAATATTTCGGTTATAATTCTGGTTTTGATTGTAAATTGGTCTTGGCGGTTGATAATTATTCTGATAATTATTTCCAGGCCTTTGGTTTATGTATGAAATATTCTCTCTTTGTTCCATTGTTAATTCAATACTGAGACAATCTTTTGTCAAATGTGGTCCTCCACACTGCTCACAACTAATTCGTATTGAGTGAATATCTTTAGTCATCTTTTCCATTCGTCTCTCCACAGCATCTATCTTTGCGGAAATGGAATCTAAGTCATGGCTAGAATCGGCTCTAGCTGCTTTAGATGATCTAATGATATCTTTTTCTTGGTGCCACTCATGTGAGTGGGAAGCAGTATTATCAATAATTTTGTAAGCATCAGTTTCGGTTTTCTTCATAATAGAACCACCAGCTGCTATATCTATGTCTTTCCTTGTAGTGATGTCGCATCCTTGGTAGAATATTTGTACTATTTGACAGGTGTCTAAACCATGTTGCGGACATCCTCTTAACAACTTTCCATATCTTGTCCACCCCTCATATAGAGTTTCATTTGGTTTCTGTGTGAACGTAACAATTTCTGCTTGAAGTCTTACGGCTTTAGATGCAGGAAAGAATTGTTTAAGAAATTTGTCAACTAAAACGTCCCATGTATCGATCGCCCCTTCAGGTAACGATTCCAACCAATCTTTGGCTTCTCCCTTTAAAGTCCAGGGAAATAACATGAGATATATCTGTTCATCCTCCACTTCTCGTATTTTAAATAGTGTGCAGATTCTATTAAAGGTACGTAGATGTTCATTTGGATCTTCCTTCGGCGCACCACTAAATTGGCATTGATTAGTCACCATGTGTAGAATTTGTCCTTTGATTTCATAATCTGGCGCATTAATGTCTGGATGAGTAATTGCGTGACCTTGGCCAGTGCGTTTAGCTCTCATTCGGTCTTCCATACTTAAAGGTTCCAGATTCTCCATAATTGAATTTGTTGAATCGGAATCACTAGATGATTCTGATTTAATGGTTCGTTCCTCAACAATCTCTGTTTGAATGATTGGTGGCTCCGGAGGAAAGTTTAGTGGTTCAGGATCTACGAACCGTTCCTGAATATTCTCCGGATTCTCAATTGTGAGGTTGGGTTCAAAAAATGGATTATCGGAAATTTGAACTGAAGTACTTGGTCGACTGGATGACGATTCTAAAGAAAAATCAACGGCGGTTATATTTGCTAAATGTCTTGATCTAGTTACAGGTGGTGAACGTACAAAAGGTGATGAACGTCTTGCTCGGTGCATTCACTGAATATCCTATTAGTTTTAAAAAGGAAAGAAAAATTATAATAAGTTATCCAATCAATAGACTTTTCTGATTTTGCCCACGTTTCGAATAGCCAAAAGATGCAGCAGAGGGGCAGGATTCGTTTGGTCTCAATATAATTGAGGACTGTTTGGCTCCAATAACCCGGTCCACGTACAAATCCAACTATTACTACGAACCAGAAAATTTTGATGTCTATTAATTTAACCACTTAAAATAAATTTTCGTAATTTTAAGAAATTTAGATAAGAAGTAGAATAAAAATTCTAAGTCCTAAAAACTAGGATGGCGAGAAATAAGAGAGAAAAAGAGTTCGTCGAAAAAGGTCGAAAAAGAAAAAAATGGTTGAAAAATAAAAGGTGACGGAAAAATAAAAGAAACTTATAAAAAAATTAAAAATACTTGACTAATCTAACCTTATTACTACAACTAACTTAAAATTATAATCGCAAATTGAAATTACTAATTAGAATGATAATTGATACATAGTAAAAGGTCTAAAAATATTAAAGCTTACAGGAAAAACTAAATCCCAAATGGAAATAACTTAAAAAGAAACTAAAACTTAAAAAGGCGTCGCAAAATTCTAAAGTACCTAAATCTTAGTCTAAAGAAAAAGCACTTAAGGAATTCTACGGCAAAGCCTAAAAATCTAGGAGTAAAAATAACTATAGCAAAAACTAAGTTTAAAATTAAATATGAGCTAAAAATACAAATATTACGCTACAATGATTAAAAAAAAACAAAATATAAAAATATACAAAAAGTTGTAAAAAGTACAATTTTTATAAAAATATTATTTTTATATTTTTTATTTTATTAAACTATTAATTTTACAATTTAATTAAACTTAATAAACTAAAATATAAATTAAATAAAACTTAAATTAAAATAAAACTTAATTATAATATTAATAATAATTAGGGTTAATAATAATAATAAAAATTAATAATCCATAATAAATGCTGAATTAGGGCTTCTGTCCGTGTCAGAGCATCTCCGCGACTTGCGGTAATTAAAACTTCAAACCCCGCGACTCGCGGAGTTCAGAAATTCAGTTGACAGATTTAAATATTCGACGCGTTTTTTTTCTTTATTTTTTTTTATTTTCTGTTTTCTGTTTTTAAATAAATAAAAGATATTAAAATAAAACTTATATTTTTATAAACTAAACTAAAAATAAAGAAACTTATAAAACTGAAATATTTAACAAAATCTTAAAAATACTTATATTTTTGTTTTTCTTTTTATATTTTTGAATAATTAAAACGTATTTTTACAAAAACGAATTTTTAATAAAAGTAAACTAAAAATCTTTTTTTTTTTTTATTATTATTAGCGTTGCGCTTCCGGCGTTTAAGAGTTCCCCGGCAGCGGCGCCAAAAATACTTGATGTTATGCGAGGTGTATATAAAATAGCTTTATATTTTACTAGGAAAAACTATTAAATACGATACAATTTTACACAAGATATTTATTTATTTATAGAATGGATATACTTAAACCTTGCTACAACACTTATAGGCAGTGTACCTAATCGTACAGTAGTGTAGTTTTTAGTAAGTCCGGTTCGTTCCACAGGGAAATCTTTAAACAAAGCGTAACGCTATATTAGTTTACTTTTATAAAAATACAAACATATACATAAGTAATATTATTATTATAAAGGGGGGTTTTTACCGTTTAATGACCGGTTTGTCGATTTTTAAACTTTAGTCGCAGTTAAAACCTAATGTAAAATATTAAATAAATAAAAGACTTAAATTAAAACTTAAAGTAAATAACGATAATGAAATTGCGAATAATAAAAGTGCGATAAAATAAACTTGCGATAATTAAAAAGTACGATAATTAAAAGTGCGATTAAATAACAATAAATAAAAGTGCGATAATTAGAAGTGCAATTAAATATAAAATAAAGGAAATTAAATATGAAATAAAAGAATTATGCTTATTTAAACTTCCGTAATCATGATGTTTGACGTGTTGATTTTAGTTTTATGCCCATGGGTTAATTGTCCTTTGTCCTGGATTATTTAATCTGTCCGTCTGGTTTTTGTCCATAACAGTCCATCAGTCATAAATATAAAGTGCGAGTGTCCTCGTCAAATTATTATTATACCCGAAGTTAAATATTCCAACTAATTGGGGATTCGAATTGTAACAAGGTTTTAATACTTTGTTTAATGAATACACCAGGTTATCGACTGCGTGTAATCCAAGGTTTTACTACTTTGTTAACAATTACACCAATTACCCTTGAATGTAATTTCACCCCTGTTTTAATTATTCTAGTGGCTATTAATCCATTCCCGTGTCCGGTTAAATGAACGATTATTCGTACATATAAATACCCCGCCCATCGTGTCCGATCGAGTGTATATGGTAATTTATAGGGACGCCCAATTGTAAATCTTTATATTAACATTAACAAACTTTCATTTAGTTAAACAAATATAAAGCCCATTAATAGCCCATAGTCTAATTTCCACAAGTGTCGTTCTTTTGTCCAAACCCCAATTATGGTACAAAGCCCAATTACCCAATTTTAGTAATTAGCCCAATATCATGATTACTTCGGATTAAATAAGCATAATAATAACTTAGCTACGAGACATTAATGTAAAAAGGTTGAACATAACTTACAATGATTAAAAATAGCGTAGCGTTACACGGACAGAATTTCGACTTACACCCTTACAACATTTGCTAACATACCCTTATTATTAGAATTATAATTAAAATTAAAATTAAAATATAAATTATAAATATAAATATAAATTTTACGTATGAATGAGGAAGAAAAAGATGATGGTTTTTGATCAGAATTCGGTTGGCTTTATAGGCAGTTTTCAAATTTAGGGCTCCGCGACTCGCGGCAAAAGCCTCTTCAAACTCCGCGAGTCGCGGAGATTAAAATTACAGCTCACATCTTTTGGAGTCTTTCTTGCCGACGGATTTTATAGATAAATATAAAATATAAATAATTAATATAATTATTTATATATTATATTATATTCTTGTGCATAGTAGACTTGTAATTTTTAGTCCGTTGCGTCGAGCGTTAAGAGTTGACTCTGGTCCCGGTTCCGGATTTTCGAACGTCCTTGCGTACAATTTTATATTTTGTACTTTGCGTTTTGAATCTTGTACTCTTGTAATTTCGAGACGTTTCTTATCAATAATTGGAACCTTTTTGATTGTCTTTTGTTCTTTTGAGCTTTTTGGTCGTTTGCGTCTTCAATTCGTCGAATCTGTCTTTTGTCTTCACCTTTTATTATTTAAACGAATATCACTTGTAAATAGAACAATTGCAACTAAAAGCTTGTCTTTCTTGAAGAATAATGCTATGAAATATATGTTCGTTTTTAGCATTATCAATTACTTTTACTTTTTATTTAATTTATATATTTTAGTTAAATTAGTTTAATTAAATTATAAAATTAATAGTTTTAAAAAATTAATAAATATAAAAATAATATTTTTATAAAAATTGTACTTTTTACAACTTTTTGTATATTTTTATATTTTGTCATTTTTTAATCGTTGTAGCGTAATATTTGTATTTTTCGCTCATATTTAATTTTAAACTTAGTTTTTGCCATAGTCATTTTTACTCCTAGATTTTTAGGCTTTGCCGTAGAATTCCTTAAGTGCTTTTTCTTTAGACTAAGATTTAGGTGCTTTAGAATTTTGCGACGCCTTTTTAAGTTTTAGTTTCTTTTTAAGTTATTTCCATTTGGGATTTAGTTTTTCCTGTAAGCTTTAATATTTTTAGACACCTTTTACTATGTATCAATTATCATTCCAATTAGTAATTTTAATTTGCGATTATAATTTTAAGTTAGTTGTAGTAATAAGGTTAGGTTAGTCAAGTATTTTTAAGTTTTGATAAGTTTCTTTTATTTTTCCGTCACCTTTTATTTTTCAACCATTTTTTCTTTTTCAACCTTTTTCCGACGAACTCTTTTTCTTTCTTATTTCTCGCTATTCTAGTTTTAGGACATAGATTTTTATTCTACTTCTTATCTAAATTTCTTAAAATTACGAAAATTTATTTTAAGTGGTTAAATTGATAGACATCAAAATTTTCTGGTTCGTAGTAATAGTTGGATTTGTACGTGGACCGGGTTATTGGAGCCAAACAGTCCTCAATTATATTGAGACCAAACGAATCCTGCCCCTCTGCTGCATCTTTTGGCTATTCGAAACGTGGGCAAAATCAGAAAAGTCTATTGATTGGATAACTTATTATAATTTTTCTTTCCTTTTAAAAACTAATAGGATATTCAGTGAATGCACCGAGCAAGACGTTCATCACCTTTTGTACGTTCACCACCTGTAACTAGATCAAGACATTTAGCAAATATAACCGCCGTTGATTTTTCTTTAGAATCGTCATCCAGTCGACCAAGTACTTCAGTTCAAATTTCCGATAATCCATTTTTTGAACCCAACCTCACAATTGAGAATCCGGAGAATATTCAGGAACGGTTCGTAGATCCTGAACCACTAAACTTTCCTCCGGAGCCACCAATCATTCAAACAGAGATTGTTGAGGAACGAACCATTAAATCAGAATCATCTAGTGATTCCGATTCAACAAATTCAATTATGGAGAATCTGGAACCTTTAAGTATGGAAGACCGAATGAGAGCTAAACGCACTGGCCAAGGTCACGCAATTACTCATCCAGACATTAATGCGCCAGATTATGAAATCAAAGGACAAATTCTACACATGGTGACTAATCAATGCCAATTTAGTGGTGCGCCGAAGGAAGATCCAAATGAACATCTACGTACCTTTAATAGGATCTGCACACTATTTAAAATCCGAGAAGTGGAGGATGAACAGATATATCTCATGTTATTTCCCTGGACTTTAAAGGGAGAAGCTAAAGATTGGTTGGAATCGTTACCTGAAGGGGCGATCGATACATGGGACGTTTTAGTTGACAAATTTCTTAAACAATTCTTTCCTGCATCTAAAGCCGTAAGACTTCAAGCAGAAATTGTTACGTTCACACAGAAGCCAAATGAAACTCTATATGAGGCATGGACAAGATATGGAAAGTTGTTAAGAGGATGTCCGCAACATGATTTAGACACCTGTCAAATAGTACAAATATTCTACCAAGGATGCGACATCACTACAAGGAAAGACATAGATATAGCAGCTGGTGGTTCTATTATGAAGAAAACCGAAACTGATGCTTACAAAATTATTGATAACACTGCTTCCCACTCACATGAGTGGCACCAAGAAAAAGATATCATTAGATCATCTAAAGCAGCTAGAGCCGATTCTAGCCATGACTTAGATTCCATTTTCGCAAAGATAGATGCTGTGGAGAGACGAATGGAAAAGATGACTAAAGATATTCACTCAATACGAATTAGTTGTGAGCAGTGTGGAGGACCACATTTGACAAAAGATTGTCTCAGTATTGAATTAACAATGGAACAAAGAGAGAATATTTCATACATAAACCAAAGGCCTGGAAATAATTATCAGAATAATTATCAACCGCCAAGACCGATTTACAATCAAAACCAAAATTATAACCGAAATATTCCATACAACAACCAACAAGGTCCTAGCAATCAACAAGTATCCAATAATACTTACAACCAGCAAAGACCTAATTTTCAAAACAAACCACCACAACAAACCGATGATAAAAAGCCGAATTTAGAAGATATGATGACGAAGCTAGTTGAAACTCAAACGCAATTTTTCACATCTCAGAAACAAACCAATGAACAAAAATGCTCAAGCATTTAGAAATCAACAAGCTTCTATTCAAAATCTAGAACAAGAAGTGAGTAACCTAGCAAGGTTAATAGGTGAAAGAAAACTGGGAAGTCTACCTAGTGATACAAATGCTAACCCCCGGAATGAAACAACTAAAGCTATTACCACAAGAAGTGGTACAACACTTAAACCACCTGAAATACCTGTAACTTCTGATAAAGCCATTCCTACTCCACAAGAACCACAACCTGATCAAGATAAGGAAAAAGAACCGGTAGTTGAAAAGGTTAATGAAGATAACACAGTTAAGGATAAACCTTATGTTAAACCATACCAACCACCACTTCCTTATCCAAGTAAAATGAAGAAAGAGAAACTTGAAGCCGAGCAATCCAAATTCTTGGATATGTTTAAACAGATAAATGTAAATCTTCCTTTCATTGATGTGATTTCAGGAATGCCAAGATATGCTAAATTCTTGAAAGATCTAATCTCAAATAGAAAGAAAATGGAAGAACTCTCGGCTGTTACTATGAATGCTGATTGTTCAGCAGTGCTGTTGAATAAGATCCCAGAAAAATTATCTGATCCAGGAAGTTTCACAATTCCATATTTTCTGGGTAGTCTTAGTTCAATAGAAGCATTGGCAGACTTAGGTGCTAGTATAAATCTAATGCCGTATTCACTATACGCTAAACTAGACCTTGGAGAATTGAAACCAACCAGAATAAGCATACAACTAGCCGATAGATCAATAAAATATCCTAGAGCTATAATGGAGAACATGCTAGTTAAAGTTGGTACTTTAGTATTTCCAGTAGATTTTGTTGTTTTGGACATGGAAGAAGATTCTCAAGTTCTTCTCATATTAGGAAGACCATTCTTAAACACGGCTAAAGCAATGATAGACGTGTTCGGTAAGAAACTGACCCTAAGTATAGAGGATGAGAGTGTTACCTTTTTAGTTGATAGAGCAATGCAACAACCACAATCTGCAGATGATACATGTTATTATATTCAAACTATAGATGCTCATGCAGAATTATTAGAAGAATTTCCAGAATTACAAGGAACAGGAGAATGTTCTTTAGGAGAAGGTAATGAACCAATTGATGAAGCTGAAATGTTAGCTACACTTATAGCTAATGGATATGAACCAACAACAGAAGAAATTCAAATGCTAAAAGAAGAAGACAGATATCGATATAAATCATCGATAGAAGAACCTCCGAAATTAGAGTTAAAGCCACTTCCAAACCATTTGGAATACGCTTATTTACATGGTGAATCTGAATTACCTGTAATAATATCGTCTTCTCTTACTGAAAATGAGAAATCACAACTCATTTCTGTGTTGAAAGCTCATAAACCAGCCATTGCATGGAAGATTCATGATATTAAAGGAATAAGTCCTTCGTATTGCACACATAAAATCCTTATGGAAGAAGGTCATAAAACGTATGTGCAACGCCAACGAAGACTAAATCCTAATATGCAAGATGTAGTTAAGAAAGAGATTATTAAACTGCTAGATGCAGGTTTGATATATCCAATTTCTGATAGTCCATGGGTAAGCCCAGTTCAATGCGTGCCTAAGAAGGGTGGCATGACTGTCATTACAAATGAGAAAAATGAGCTTATTCCTACTAGGACTGTAACAGGATGGCGTGTGTGTATTGATTATAGAAAATTAAATGACGCCACCAGAAAAGATCACTTTCCCTTACCTTTCATTGACCAAATGTTGGAAAGATTAGCCGGAAATAGTTACTATTGTTTTCTAGATGGATTTTCCGGATATTTTCAAATTCCAATAGCACCCGAGGACCAAGAGAAAACCACATTTACGTGCCCTTATGGTACTTTTTCTTACAAACGCATGCCATTTGAACTTTGCAACGCCCCTGCAACCTTTCAAAGGTGTATGATGGCGATTTTTCACGACATGATAGAAGAATGCATGGAAGTATTCATGGATGACTTTTCAGTCTTCGGTGATACATTTAAATCATGTCTAGTTAATCTGGAACGAATGCTAATTAGATGCAAACAATCAAATCTAGTACTTAATTGGGAGAAATGCCATTTCATGGTTAAAGAAGGCATCGTTCTTGGACATAAAATTTCAAAAGAAGGAATTGAAGTGGATAGAGCTAAAGTAGATGTAATTGCTAAACTTCCACATCCCACCAATGTTAGAGGAGTTAGGAGTTTTCTAGGGCATGCCGGTTTTTACCGACGTTTCATAAAAGATTTTTCTAAAATTGCCACTCCTATGAATAAACTCCTAGAAAAGGATGCGCCATTCATCTTTTCAGATGAGTGTATCAAATCTTTTAATATTCTTAAAGAGAAACTCACTAATGCACCAATCATGATAACACCAAATTGGAATCTACCATTTGAACTAATGTGCGATGCAAGTGATTTTGCAATGGGAGCCGTTTTAGGACAAAGGATTGAAAAACGATTTCAACCTATATATTATGCTAGTAAGACATTACAAGGAGCACAAACAAACTATACAACTACTAAAAAAGAACTCCTTGCTATTGTCTTTGCTTTTGACAAATTTCGATCATATCTCGTTCTAGCAAAAACGGTGGTCTATACCGACCATTCTGCTCTTAGATACCTATTTTCAAAACAAGATGCTAAACCAAGATTAATCCGTTGGATCTTACTCTTACAAGAGTTTGATATTGAAATCCGAGATAAAAGAGGAGCAGAAAATCTCGCCGCTGATCATCTTTCTCGTCTTGAAAATCCCGAATTAGAAGTTCTAAATGAATCAGCCATACAAGACAACTTTCCTGATGAATATCTATTGAAGATAGATTATAAAGAAATCCCATGGTTTGCAGACTATGCAAACTACTTAGTTTGTGGATTCCTTGAAAAAGGATTATCGTACCAAAGACGAAAGAAATTCTTCAGTGATATAAAACACTATTTCTGGGAAGATCCACATCTGTTTAAAAGTTGTCCCGATGGAATAATACGCCGATGTGTATTTGGAGATGAAGCTAGTAAAATTTTAAACCATTGTCACACAGGACCAACAGGAGGGCATTATGGGCCTCAACTAACAGCAAGAAAAGTTTATGAAGCTGGATTCTATTGGCCAACAATTTACAAAGACGCACACCTTCTTTGCAAATCCTGTGATGCTTGTCAAAGGGCCGGAAAAATAAGTCAACGTGATGAAATGCCACAAAATGTCATCCAAGTATGTGAAGTATTTGACATTTGGGGTATTGACTTTATGGGTCCATTTCCAAAATCTCATAATAATCTATATATACTCGTAGCCATTGATTATGTATCTAAATGGGCGGAAGCACAAGCTCTCCCAACTAACGATGCACGAGTTGTAGTCAACTTTTTAAAACGTCTTTTTGCAAGGTTTGGAACACCGAAAGCTTTAATAAGTGATCGGGGTACTCATTTCTGTAATAATCAACTTGAGAAAGTTCTTAAAAGATATGGAGTAACTCATAAAATCTCCACCGCATATCATCCACAAACAAGTGGACAAGTTGAAAATACCAACCGAGCCTTAAAACGTATTCTAGAGAAAACCGCAGGATCAAATCCGAAGGAATGGTCCATTAAATTGGAGGATGCACTCTGGGCTTTTAGAACAGCCTACAAAACTCCAATTGGAACCACACCTTTTCGACTTGTTTATGGAAAAGCATGTCATCTTCCAGTAGAAATTGAACACAAAGCATTTTGGGCTTTGAAGACATGTAATCTTGATTTACATGAAGCCGGACGTCTACGATTAAGTCAACTAAACGAATTAGAAGAATTAAGACATGAAGCATACGAAAATTCGTTAATCTATAAAGAAAGAACGAAGAAATGGCATGATAAAAGAATCAGAAGTTCAAAAGAATTTAAAGAAGGAGACAGAGTTCTTCTTTTCAATTCACGATTCAAGCTATTTCCTGGAAAATTGAAATCAAGATGGTCTGGACCATTCATAGTCAAAAGAGTTTTCCCATACGGAACGATAGAATTGATAAATTCAAATGGGATTGAATTTAAAGTTAATGGTCACAGATTTAAACATTACATACATGGTCCGATGGAAGTCGACAACGAAGTTAATCACAATTTCGACACCACAGCTAACTAAGTGTGGGGAGAATCAAGTCTTTAAAGGATAATATATATTTCTGTTAGAGTTAGATTGTCTGTTTTCGTATAGTTCTCGAAAATGGAACCCGAATGGTCTTTCCCTAGCAGACCCTAAAGAACTAGTCTTCTCCCCCCATTCTGAATTTTTTTTTTTTTTTTTTTAGGTTTTTACAAAATGAAGACTGCCTGTGAACTAAACCATGGTCTAATGCTACACGCTTTGATCACTAAACGTAATAATGACATACTCCCGAGTGAATTAGTATCAGTAATCAGAGAAAGAATGGACGGAGTTAGAAAAGAATCCAGATGCGAAGATAATAAGTTACAATTTGGTAAAGGAAAATCAAAATTCGCAGCAAAAAGAAGAGCACGACACCTAGAAAGATGTCACAAATGCGGAAAATGGTCACATGGAGGTAAATGTTCAAATAATCAAACCTATTCAAATACCGAATTTGTTACTTTATGCAGAGACGGACCGTTCATATGTTTAGAAGAAAAGACACTGAATGCTCGAGGTTACGCCTATGTAGCCATGGAAAACCAATTAAACCGACTATCTTATGAATGGGATAGATCATATAACTAAGAAATCTATTTCACAGGTATGTCTGTACAGTTTTTATTTTTATTTTTAACCTTTTGTTAATAAACGCTAATTTGTTCGCTAAAAAGTATTAAATTGGTATTAAATAAAATTAGGTTTGGCGACCGAAATTATTGATATCATTCAAAAATTTATTACATCACTGCGAAATTTAACGTTTATTCTTAAGGTATAAATATCTTTAAACAATCAACCCAAAATATTTCAAAAATTCGTCATGAGTTAAATTAGGTCTTGGAACCGAAATTACTTTACCGAAAAGAGGGGCGCATATTTTTGATAATATTTGATTGATTAAAGTGGGATAAAAAGACAAAAAGATTTTAAATTTTATTTTTACCATGTTTTTAAAATTAATATTTAAATCTTAAATTAATATTGTAAACTTTGTAAAAACAATATATTTAAAATTGTAAATATTTGAAAAATTAATATAAGTTTGGTATGAATTTATAATATGAATTTTTAAATTAAGTTTGGTGTGAATTTTTAATTTTTAAAAAATGAATTTTTAATTTTATGCATTTCAAATTTTTAAGTTTGGTGTGAATTTTTAATATTAATTTTGAATTTTATATTTAAGTTGTGTGAATTTAAAAACAAAAATTTACTTTATCTCATTAAGTTAAAATATGATTTTTAAAATTCGTCGTAAGTTGAAGACTAGGTCTTTGAACCGAAATTGCTTTACCCGAGGAAGGGACGAGAACTTTTAATATCATTATTTTTAATCTTATTGAATTAAAGTATGCCAAAAACATTGAAAAAACCCAAAAATCTTAGCTTTTAAAACAATCGCTACAAAAAGACAAATTTTAAAATTTTGTCGAAGGACGGACTAGGACATCGATCCGAAACGACCTCGTCCTAAATAACAAGGGAAACAAAATTTTAAAATAAATTACTTAATTGTTTTAATAAGTTAATGATTTAAAAAAAAAAAAAAAAAAAACTCCGCGACTCGCGGAGTTTGGAGGGTTAATCCCCGCGACTCGCGGGAGGGACCAAAACCCAGAAAAAAAAATAAAACGTAAAAACAGATCAGTTCACTCCCCACAAAAACACACTGCGAAAAATAACAGCGAAAAAACCCCGAAAAATACACCCCAAAATCACAATTTTTAACCGTTAATCACCAAATCTTTTGCTAAAATCATGTTGAGAAGGATGCTATCTAAGAATTACTTAAGAAAAACGGTAAATTTCTACACCTAAACACCATTTAATTCGAAATTTGATGTTCTTGAGCAATTTTTTCCCCAATTTGATTTTGATGCTTTTTAGTGTAATTAGGCTTAAATTGTTTATGTATTATGCTTGTATAACCTAGATTGATGCCGTTTAACATGATTAGAAGCCTTAAACTTCAAATTTTGAATAATCTAGGGTTTGTGTTCTTGAGCAAATTTGGGGCTTTTTGATATAAACAGGTTATGGCCGATTTTTGTCATGAATTGTTGCTAAATTGAGTAGTGTAACATGTCTAGGTAGTTAAATGATCCAAACTTTGAGCCTAAACATGATTTTGAGAATTAAAGTGGACTTTTTCAAGTCTAAAATTCATGAACTTGATTTTTGAAAGATAATGCCATTTGAGACTTGTTTAATTGCTAGTAATGATTATTTTGACATGTTATTTGAGTTGAATGCTTATGAACTTGGCGAACATTTTCGTATATGCTTATTTGAAAAAGTGTAGATTTGATGAAAATATGAAAATGAGCTTAAGTTTGATATAAATTGATAATGTCATTGTAATTATTTTGATTGATGATTTTGCTGACACTAATGCATATTTGGATGCACAAAAATTGTGTTTGATGTGTTTTGCAGAATGAAAGGGGTGAATCTTCATCCCAAGCCCGCAATGCTCCTGCTGAGAATTTAGAACAACAGGAGGTGGATAACTACTACAAGCAGGATATACCTCATCCAGTCATGACCTTTTCTGATATGTACTTGGAAGAGTTGCACCCGAACCTGAGATTTGACAGACTTTGGATAGATTATCCAAAATATCAAAGGGGTTTACATACTCTTCATTCTAAGGTTGTTGAGGTACCGAGGGTCATAGAATGGGGACCCTTAGAAGCTGTAGAATTGGCCGGGCCAATTAGGGAATTACTTGTACAGAGGTATGGTAATTCTTCTTTTAATGACTGGGTACATTTATTCACCATGCGTAGACCTGTATATAAAGTATGGTGTGAAGAATTGTTATGTAGTATAGAGTTTAATGATCGGGTAGCTAGTTTAACCGATCGTTCTTTTATTAGATTTTTGTTAGGCGGTTCGATGCGCCACATGTCTTTACTGGACATGGCTCAGGCTTTACGTATATATAAGCCTGAGGAGTTAGCGTTTGCCGATTGTAGAGGATTGATACTAAACGGTAGAAAGATAGATGAAAATTTTGATACACACGGTGTGTGGAGTCAAATGACAAGCCATCACCATTTCAAAGGGGGAAATTACTCTTATTTGGATATAGATAGAGCCGAATTAAGAGTGATACATAGGTTTTTAGCTAATTCGATTACACAAAGGGGTAAGAACAAGGAAAAAGTAAATGAACAGGATTTGTTTTACCATATGTGTATTCGAGACCCACAAAGCGCTGTAAGTATACTATATTGTGTGGGTTATTATTTATCAGCTATGGTTCGGGGGATGCGACCGCATAGCATAATAGGAGGTGGTATTTTTATTACTTTGATTGGTGAATATCTCGGTGTGGATATAAGTCGGGGGGGATTATTAGTAGAAGAACCAGAACCCCGCGATACTATAGGTTTGAATGTATACCATGGTGCGAAAGTTTTGAAGAGGCGAAATAACGCCGCAGTACGATACCATGGTAGACATCCACAGGTGGAGAGAAACCAACAGCAAGGTAATGTAGGAGGGGGGAATGAGATGCAAGAAATGCAAAGGTTTATAGCTTCTCAGGAATACGAAAATGCTAGACAGAGAGCATTTGAAGATTGGCAAGTTCATCAGAACCAAATCATAGCTCATTGCCAACATATAGGTAGAAACTATATTCCTACACCGAAACCCATCTTCCCTCCCTGGTCTATAGAGATGCAGCCACCATATCCTACGTATAACCCTGCCGAAGCATTCTATAGCACCTATGGTTATGCCTGGAACCCCTATTGGTACCAATATCATCCTTAGTTTACTTATTATTTTTTTTTATTTTGTAATTTGTAATGATTGATACATTTAATACTTTTGTTAATATTGTAATCATTTTTATAATTATCTAACTTTTATTCTTAGATTTTAATAATTTTTGAATGTGGGGTAATATACCAAACTTCAAAAATATGTATATATGTTTGCAGTTTATCTTATGTACACAACAGGGTAAAACAACGCATTTTCAAAGACTGGCATTAAGTTCAGCAAAAACAACTAATTTTGACGATAAGATGCAAAATATATGTGAAATAACAACAAGACGGAATGAACAAATGATGTGCACCATTTATCATTCAGCAAACAAACGCCAATATATTTGGAAACTTTGGTAAAATTTAATCATTTTCACACAAATCACCCTCAATAATTTAAATTGTTACTGATTTCTTGCAAATGAGGGCATTGCAAGATCTTAAGTGTGGGAAGGGGTTAAATTCTTTCGGATTTTAAAATTTTTATCTTAAACACTTGGTTACCATTAAAAATACTAGTAAAGCAGTAGTTGTATTAGAATCTAGTGCTCTCTGATAAAAAAGAACAGCCCTAGTCTTATATACTGACTACCCAATTCTAGTAAAATTTTTCAAAATTTTCAATTAAATGAATTCAAAATCATGTTTATACATATTTATGAACGATAAAACTAGGTTTTTACACCGAAATTATTGTTACCTCGGAAAGGACATAAATTGAGAAACAAACTAAAATGTTAAAATTCATTTAAAATGGAATAGAGGACGATAAAAAGGAAAATAAAAGCCAAGTGTGGAAAAATTTACCAAGTTATCTTAAACATATGTCACATATATCTGTAACAAATAACTGAAAATACTTTTGCTTTGGACTAAACTAAACTGTTTTACCCAATGAAAGAAAAGAAGAGATGGATCTACACGATGAATCAATTCCATCATTAAAAGGAAGTAAAGTCTTCCGAAAAAGACACGCGCTTCTTGATTTAGGTCAAGAAGTTGTCGTCCAGACCAGCTGTAGGTTGACGAAAAATCTAGAAAAGTCATCACTAAAATCGGTTGGAAATTCACGGACCTCAGCATAAAACAGGGTCGCCAAGTGGTCAGATTTATCCTAACCATGAGAAGGATTTATCTCGTACAATGGGGGGGCACCATGCAAATTAGCTGGATAAGACTAATAAATCAGATCCCCAGAAAGGATAATCTCCTTAAAGATTAAAAATCAGCTTTTAAGACTGATATTACTCAATCCTTGAGATTGACTTTAAAGATTGAGAATTACAAACTCATGGAATTCAATGATATCTAAACTCGAGCTTGAACGAGAAAATATTTTGATCAAAATTATAAACCGATTTGTTTTCTGAAAACCCATTTTCAATGCGTTCATTACCATTGAACGTAAAATCCTAGGAATTCACCTGGAATTTATTAGGTCACCTGAACCAAATCGGGTGTCAACCGTAAGAACGGTGGTTGCATAGCATGGTCAAAGACAGGACCTTGTGCCATACCGAAAAATTATAAGGGTGAGCTTTACTATTGCTTCTACCAAGGATAGTAAGTGCGTCCGACACGTTATAGACCATAATTAAAAGCATGTCAGGGGACATTGCCTTAACAGTTGCTTGTTCAACGCTTTCCTTTCAACCGGACGGTAGTTTACCGAAAGGTAATATACGGGACAAGTAAACTGGACGTGTTGCTTTCCAAATACAAGGTTAGCAAGTGGGTGACACAAAACCGCAAGTTTTAAGCTAAAATTTTCAAATCTGAAACCCACCAAACCCACAAAAATATTTTGCAAACACCGGTAAAGGGTTATTCCGGAAAACTTATCTAGGGTAAAAACTAGATTTAATTTTCAAAAGATCAAATGTTTTCATAAAGATCCAATTTCCTTAATGGATCTAAATTTTTATAGTCATGTGGGACTGTAAACCATATCGTTACTACCATTGTTTATACCGCCGTATAGAAATCACTGATGTACAAAGTGTGAAGAATAAAGAAGTGATTCTAGTATTTCAAGACGATATTGCTTGAGGACAAGCAACGTTCAAGTGTGGGAATATTTGATAATGCTAAAAACGAACATATATTTCATAGCATTATTCCTCAAGAAAGACAAGCTTTTAGTTGCAATTGTTCTATTTACAAGTGATATTCGTTTAAATAATAAAAGGTGAAGACAAAAGACAGATTCGACGAATTGAAGACGCAAACGACCAAAAAGCTCAAAAGTACAAAAGACAATCAAAAAGGTTCCAATTATTGATAAGAAACGTCTCGAAATTACAAGAGTACAAGATTCAAAACGCAAAGTACAAGATATTAAATTGTACGCAAGGACGTTCAAAAATCCGGAACCGGGACCAGAGTCAACTCTTAACGCTCGACGCAACGGACTAAAAATTACAAGTTAACTATGTATATAAATATAATATAATATATAATTAATTATATTAATTATATATATATTATATTTATAAATATAAACCGTCGGCAGAGAAAGACTCCAAGGGACTGAGCTGTAAATTCATTCTTCGCGACTCGCGGAGTTTGAAGAGGATTTCACCGCGAGTCGCGGAGCCCCAAAATGAAATTCTGCCTATAAAGCCAACCGAATTCTGATCGTAAAAAATCATCTTTTTTCTTCCTCATTCATACGTAAAATTTATAATTATATTTATAATTTATATTTTAATTTTAATTATAATTCTAATAATAAGGGTATGTTAGCGAATGTTGTAAGGGTGTAAGTCGAAATTTTGTCCGTGTAACGCTACGCTATTTTTAATCGTTGTAAGTTATGTTCAACTTTTTTACATTAATGTCTCGTAGCTAAGTTATTATTATGCTTATTTAAAACGAAGTAATCATGATGTTGGGCTAATTACTAAAATTGGGTAATTGGGCTTTGTACCATAATTGGGCTTTGGACAAAAGAACGACACTTGTGGAAATTAGACTATGGGCTATTAATGGACTTTATATTTGTTTAACTAAATGATAGTTTGTTAATGTTAATATAAAGATTTACAATTGGGCGTCCCTATAAATTACCATATACACTCAATCGGACACGATGGGCGGGGTATTTATATCTACGAATAATCGTTCATTTAACCGGACACGGGAATGGATTAATAGCTACTAGAATAATTAAAACAGGGGTGAAATTACATTCAAGGGTAATTGGTGTAATTGCTAACAAAGTAGTAAAATCTTGGTTTACACGCAGTCGATAACCTGGTGTATTCATTAAACAAAGTATTAAAACTTTGTTACAATTCGAATCCCCAATTAGTTGGAATATTTAACTTCGGGTATAAGGATAATTTGACGAGGACACTCGCACTTTATATTTATGACTGATGGACGGTTATGGACAAAAACCAGACGGACATATTAAATAATCCAGGACAAAGGACAATTAACCCATGGGCATAAAACTAAAATCAACACGTCAAACATCATGATTACGGAAGTTTAAATAAGCATAATTCTTTTATTTCATATTTAATTTCCTTTATTTTATATTTAATTGCACTTCTAATTATCGCACTTTTATTTATTGTTATTTAATCGCACTTTTAATTATCGTACTTTTTAATTATCGCAAGTTTATTTTATCGCACTTTTATTATTCGCAATTTCATTATCGTTATTTATTTTACGTTTTAAATTAAGTCTTTTATTTATTTATTATTTTACATTAGGTTTTAACTGCGACTAAAGTTTTAAAATCGACAAACCGGTCATTAAACGGTAAAAACCCCCCTTTATAATAATAATATTACTTATATATATATATTTGTATTTTTATAAAAGTAAACTAATATAGCGTTAAGCTTTGTTTAAAGATTTCCCTGTGGAACGAACCGGACTTACTAAAAACTACACTACTGTACGATTAGGTACACTACCTATAAGTGTTGTAGCAAGGTTTAAGTATATCCATTCTCTAAATAAATAAATATCTTGTGTAAAATTGTATCGTATTTAATAGTTTTTCCTAGTAAAATATAAACTATTTCGTATCCCTTAGCTTTGACATCAGCAGTCTTTGAAAAACGTCTCATATAGAGGTCAAAACCTCGCAACGAAATCAATTAATATGGAACGTTTATAATCAATATGAACGGGACATTTCATATGGGATCAGGTATTTAGATGGTGGGGCCTTGACTCATTCACGAATCTTAGCTCAAATGAAATATTACGGGGTAATGCCATGGTCTCAATGTTGGGCTTTGGTAAGCGGTTGAAAGGATTTGTGTGTACTTCATATGGAAACACTACTACACAAATGAGAATAAGAACCCCTAAAAGGAACCGGTTTTTAGAGAAAATGTAAAAACGGGTTCCTAAAGTAGCTAGGGAACCGGTTTTAAAAAAGAAGGAAATGGGAAACCGGTTTTTTATAAAAACCGGTCTCTATTCCTAACTTTAGAAACCTGTTTTTTATTAAAACCGGTTTCCACTTTAGAAACCTCTTTTTTCACAAAACCGGTCTCAATCGTATAACTTTAGAAACCCTTTTTTTAATAAAACCGGTCTCGATGCATTTTATTTTTGAGCGGGAAACGAAAATGTTAAAAATTCATTTAGACCTCATTACTTGTAGTACCCAAAACCAAAAGCTCACTTCATCCTTCATCTTCACTATATATTTCTGCTTTTACTCTCCCCCATTTGCTTCTATTTTAAGGTACACCCAAAAATTTAGTGTCTTTTATACAATTAATTCATCTTTTAATCTTTTGATTTCTCTTGTTAATACAATATAACCTTTTAAGTTTTAAACTATAAATGATTTTCATATATTGCAGGTGATGATGAAAAAAGAAATATCGATTATAAATCTGAACTAAGAGATCAGTTAATTTCGTATGACAATGATGATTTATCACTAGCAAGTTGGGTTTCAGAATTACATATAAAGAGATGATGCTATCTGTATAAAAATATAAAGAATTATGAACCAGATGAAACTTGCAACTTGCACTATATCTTTAATTTCATGAAGTGATGAATATATATAATAATCATAAAACATGTCTAGAACCAGTGAAAACCCGTAACTAGCACTATAATACATTGTGACCCAGAAAGTATATTGTTATTAACAAGAACAAAAAAAAAAAAAAAAAAAGAAGTTTGGAAACCGGTTTTTATTAAAAAAGAGGTTTCTATTGTCAAGAATAGGAACCTGTTTCTTAGCAAAAACCGGTTCCGAAAGTCAAGTTTAGGCACCGGTTTTAAAACCGATCTCCACTTTAAAAACCCTTATACATAGAAACCGGTTTTAAAACCGGTTTCTAAAGCCTTAAAAACCGGTTTCCTTTCTCCTTTTTTGTAGTAGTGAAAAATCGGAACAATAAGATATTTCGCGATAATTTGTGGAATACTCGGGCGACACTAAATGAAATTCAAAGCACATCGTTTGAGTGGATCTCTCAAAGGTCGAGAAGAAAGAAATTCGATTGGCTCACATGGTTGATGGTTGTATACCTTATGCTGCAATTATAGTTGTAATTCGTGGTAACTGAGTATGATTAAGGGGTTCTTAAACATGCAGGCCCCTCAATCTCTCATGTAATATGCTTTGAGTTTATATATGATATCCTACTTGTTTTTTTTTTTTTTTAAAAAAAAAAAAAAAAAAAAAAATTATGCAACCTCAAAATCATCATTCATCACTAACTTATTCTTTTAAGTTATGTGATTAATTTATTAGTTAAGTTTTTATTATTTATTCATAATGGTAAATTTTCCCAATTGATTACAAGTTTGTTACTTGATTTTAATTTTCATGTTAGTCTCTTGAACTTATTGCTCGTTACGTTATTACTCGTACTGGATCTTAAATTGCAATTTTACAGTTAATGTTATTTATTTTAAGTATTAATCTGATTGTTGTTTTGAATTTGACACATTGTTATCATGTTAAGATACGTGAAAAAATCAGGGAATCTAGAAATTCTGCTAGTGTTTCGGTAAACATTGTCGAAGAAAATCTCTATGTTCAGGAAAGAATAATTGAAGAGGATGAATGTTAAATTGTCTTTTAGGAAATATACAAAAATTGATTTGAAAGAACTTTCGACTAATCTGAGAGAGAGTCTGAGCATGGAACACTACCACAAGAGTTTAAAGATATAAATTTCATTTTTAATTTGTTTCCACACGTTATATCATGTATGAATCTATCCATTATATTTTGAAATAGTTAATGTAATAAACGCCATGAATTAGTAAACAAATTATTAATATCCCATCAATTCACAGCCATTTAAATACAACAAATGTTATGTAGGCCAACTACCATTAAACGTTACATTATTGATACTAAAAAAAACCCAAAATCTTGATATTCAAGGTAATATATGAGTTGTGTATACACAAATTTAAGGTGATGGCGAAATCGATTCAGGCAAGTTTCCTTGTGGTGATGGTGGTGTTCTTGGATCATATCGTTCGGTTCTATATTCCCCGCTTTGATCTGCACCGTTTACCTTATTAATATCGTTATCATCGTAAGACATAAACTATAGCAACAAGAGATATGACAAATGAATATCAAAACGAACCTGCGTTGATCAAAACCAGTTGCATAATGAAAGTAGTGACAATGAAGATCACAAAAATGAAAACACTTGTCATCTTAATAGAAACCATAACGACTAAAATTGAGTTTCTCAATCTTTACACATGATTTAAGGAACTTTATAAGTGTAATGGTCAACTAAAACGTTAACCACTTGTATATTTTTTTATTGTAATTGATTGATTAATTGTTATTATTTTGTCTTATGTTAGGGTTAGGGATTAAAAAAGAATACGATGGTTGTCTCGGTTCAGTTAATCATTTAATTTAAATATAGTTGATTAATTTAAAAACTCTTTATTACTCTCTCCGTCCCATAATAAGTTTTTTTTTCGAAAAGCTAAAATTTTATTAAAACCCGCAAGATGCGAGCAACCTAGAAGAATACAAAAACACACCAAACAACAACAAGGAAAAAAAGCCTACAAGAACACCACCACCATAACAAAAACCGAGACTAGCCGCCTACAAATTAAACAATGATGGAGGTCGGATTTGACCTCCAGTCTTCGAATGTGCCTTGCAACAATCTAGATCTATTTGCTAGCCACAAGTACGTTAATGCTTTAAGGTTCACCATGATATCTTCATTAAGAATTCTATGTCTCTTCTCCGAAGGAGAATGAACAAGTTTATTACGCATTTCCAAATCAACCACAAAAGAGTTAACCTTGAACCTAGGAAAGCTTTGCTTGCGTTGCTCGATTCTAGATGATAATTAGCCGCACTCGTTGCATTATTCAGCCCATTTGGAATAGAACCGAAAATATTCCACCATGATAAAAGATTCCACCAAAGAGGGATTGTACACTTACAATTAACGAAAATGTTCATGCATATTTTTTCGAGGGGAAAACCTACACACGAACAACAATGCGAAAGGGTTTTTTTAGGCGTCAACGTCGTTGATCTCTGGTCCGGTTACCGTGATAACCCGTACCCGAGATGATGATCTCGGGAGGGTGGCCAACGAATTGCTCGCCGGTCGATAGTCGGAACCTATCGACAGCAAAGGGAGAAAAAACCCTACAAGACCCGTAGGAAAAAACCCTAGTGTTATAGGTGGTGCTCCGATCGTAGAGACGATCGTAGAGAGATCCGGCAATGGAAGCCGTATGCGGTGCGGTGGGCGAGAGGCGAAGTGTAATGACCGTATGAGGTGTCTTTGATGTAGGGAGAGAACCCTATATTTATAGGGGAAAGACTAGGGTTAAGGGATAATTAGGGTTTATAGCTTATGGGCCAAGCGTAAATACAACCCTAATGGACCACACCCGATCAAGTCCCCCCAGTTCGGTATGATATCTTTTGTTAAGTATCGTATCGAATTCTCCATTGCAATACAGTAAGAACAAAACAAGTGTGCGCAATAGCTATGCGGTAGATACGCGGACAGCCTGCGGAAAACCAATTCTGCCTGAAGCTGCGCAAAAGTTGTGCGGGTAGTTGCGCGGATAACTGTGCGGAAAACCAATTCCATTTGAAGCTACGCGAGGTCGCTGCACGAAAGCTACGCGGAAAACCAATTCCGCATATGTGTGCGTGAAAGATCGTAATGATAGCTGCGCATATTGTTTTCTTAAAACAGCATACAAATAAACAATTCAACAAAATAAAAAACAAACTTTCTCAAACCGAATGCGTAAGTAGGAGTACGAGATATTATCTAGAGACCCGTTCTCAAAGTTACGTCGTTGAGATCTACCCAAAAGTTGAGAGAGATCTATTTGATATTTCATTCGCACAAAACTTTTGAGGTTTGTTAAATAACTTGACGATACCGTAGCCACAATATAACAATATATGGAGGTCAATAGATTTTATGTGAAAATCAATCAACTGTAATTGTAAATATTAATTAAATAGTGACCAACAGATCACGTATTCATGGTACTGTATCATGCATTCAAGTGGTGTATTCCATCAAATATCAGATCAAGATAATTGATAAAAACATTAACAGAAACTTACGAGCAGATCGGTAGGATAAAAACTTCGAGATTTTTTGCTTCGAGCCCCACGGTGGGCTCCACTTGTTCATGCATATTTTTTCGAGGGAAAACCCTACACATGAACAACAATGCGAAAGGGTTTTTTTAGGCGTCAACGTCGTTGATCTCCGGTCCGGTTACCGTGATAACCCGTACCCGAGATGATGATCTCGGGAGGGTGGCCAACGAATTGCTCGTCGGTCGATAGTCGGAACCAATCGACAGCAAAGGGAGAAAAAACCCTACAAGACCTGTAGGAAAAAACCCTAGTGTTATAGGTGGTGCTCCGATCGTAGAGACGATCGTAGAGAGATCCGACAATGAAAGCCGTATGCGGTGCGGTGGGCGAGAGGCGAAGTGTAATGACCGTATGAGGTGTCTTTGATGTAGGGAGAGAACCCTATATTTATAGGGGAAAGACTAGGGTTAAGGGATAATTAGGATTTATAGCTTATAGGCCAAGCGTAAATACAACCCTAATGGACCACACCCGATCAGAAAAGATGCTCAATATCCTCCTGAATAGAACCGGAAAGATTTCGTCCCATAATAAGTGTCTTGTTTGACTTTTCAATTCTTACTTTCAAATTTTGACTTCAAATATTTTTATTTATGTTATTTAGTATTTGATGAAACTTATATTAATGGATTCGATTTTTAAAATGTGTTTTCATTGATATAAGTTTCATTAAATATTATAAAACACAAATAAAAATATTGAAAGTCAAAATTGTAAAGTAAGACCTTAAAAAGTCAATCATGACACTTATTATGGGACGGAGGGAGTATTATTTTTTTTGACGAAAATAACGATAACTTTTATAAAACAGAAAACGTTTTCGAAAAAAAGCGAATTCAACGAGAAGAACAAAAGAGGAACCTCGGAGATGCTCGTACCTAGAAAGCAGTTACCATCGAACTATCTATATCGAGCCTCAACTAACCTAAACCGAAACCTGACATAAACTAATTAGACGATACAAAGAAGTACAAACACCAAAGATTACATTAAATCAAGAAACATGAACCGAAAAGAGAACTCAAATGTCCTTAATGAACACGCCGAAATTAGCCATTTCGGCACCTTGAACCGCTCTCTCCTTGCGCTTATGGTGATTCTTGTTCCTAACTGGTGGACGTGTGATTTCACTAGAATGAACAAGATTTTTCGTACCCGGTTCACTGTCAGCCATACTCGTCATTATATTATCAAAAGCCGTGAAAGCCTCATTGGTCATACCATACTTTGTCATCCCCGAAGAAGCACCATTGCTAGGAACCGCATTATCACCTAATTTTTTTTAATAAAATTTATAACAAATAACGAGGAACAAAAGAGAATTGTAAGGTTCCCATGTCGGGTTACCTGGAGGGCAGGTAATCCAACTAAATATTCTACTGTACGCAGCTCGTCGGGAATACTCTCTCACCATTTCCAATCATTCCCTACTCACCTCAAGATTCGAACCTTAGACTCTTGCAAGAAAATCATACCCAACCAATGGGCTTGGCTACCATGGGGCGGTTATCGAATCTCTGTAATATGGTTTTGGTTTCTGCCAAAAAGCATGTTGAAACAACTCTTCCATATTACTATAAACGTGGTACGTTATTCATTGATCCCATAGCGAGGTATTTGACCTCTATATGATACGTTTTAGAAAATATTGCATTCGTTTCATAAAAAGCACACTATTATTATACATAATGCATGTTTTAAACAAGTGGGCCATTATTTAAGAAATAATCCCCATAATACATCGGTTTCCAAATACTACACACGTGACATAACAGTCGAATATAATACATGACAAAGGTTTTATTGAATGCAACATTTCATTTAAACAAAAGCATAAGACTCCATGCACAGCTTGCTCAGATAATGCAACAGCAGAAGACTTTCTTAAGGACCTGATAATAAACGTGCGTAAACAGTCAACACAAAGGTTGGTGAGATATATAGGTTTATCATCGATATAAATATAGACCACAAGATTTCATAGTTATAAATATATGTACACTCGCAAGTGTATAAAAGTATTCTATAAGTTGTTGAGCGCTTCGGTAACCATACTTAACCATTAATGTGGCATATTCCCTTTATTATGAAATCTCCCTACACTGTACCAAGTGTAGTAAAAACGAAATACTATGCAGCCGTTTACGATACTAGAGCGACTAGCCCGGTTGGGGTTGTCAAACTCGATAGATCTATCAATAGGATTCGTGTATATGCAAAGTGGTACAACTCAACGTAGAATATATTTTAAGTACTTGTGTCTATGGCGTAAAGCATAAAATGCATGTATTCTCTTCCCAAAATATTTGTAGAGTTTAAAAATGGGACTATATACTCACAGTAGTAAAAGTATATTAATAATAAGTTTTCAACTTATTAAAAATATGACCGTCGTCCTTGGATTCACGAACCTATAACAATAATAACGATTCAGATAATGATACGACATATGAATAAAATAAAGCAAGTTCATAGAATACTTATATAATAATTTTTAACATTTTATGTTAGTAGTCCATTGTTAGTAGTCCAAAATAGTCCGAAAAGTCCAACAGTCCAATAATCGGTATACGTATTGTCTTAGAATTACCCCTACAACGTATTGTATACATATTGTCTTTGCATCAACCCAGAGATGTATTGTATACGTATTGTCTTAGAATTAACTAAGACGTATTATGTACGTATTGTCTTCGGATTTATCAAAACATATTGTATACTTATTGTGTTAGGACGTACCAAGAATATTATTATACATATATACAATCACAGAATTAACCAAGATTATAATATTTTGTTATACTACTGATAACATATCCAAATATATATAAGATACAGAAAAAGTTAGCAAGGATATGGTTAATATAGTTTTTATAATATAAATTTCGTTCATACAACGTTAATTTTAGCAGATTTTGTTTTGCTCGCCAAATATTCATTACAACGCCGTTTAAAGTGAATTAAATTGCTATGGATTCCTTAAGAACTAAATTTTACAAAACCAATTCTAAAAGTTCATCTCAAGTAGTAATTTTTAGAGCTTTACCCTCTTTTTGTGTCGGTGGACAGATTTGGAAAAATCCCGGCATCCACCCAATATATGATTTTTGATAAAATACTTCCACTTTGTCTAAAATCATGAAAAAAATACTGAAAGTCTTATTTACATATATTAACATATTTTCAAAGTCTTAGTCTCGAACTCAAAGTCTAAGATAGGTTTTTAATTCCCAACCCAAACCAGCCCGCTTTTTACCGAATGAAGATTAAAGGATATATGTTAAGTTTCAAGGTGTTCTTCATATGTACAAGTTATAAGTTCTTATATTAACTTAATATAACATCATAATACATATAAATAAGTGTTATTAGAGTTAAGTTAGAAAGATTATATTAGTTTTTCAAACAAGCTTGATGTTCACCAAAACAAATTCTAGTTTTTACAAGTTTTATAAGTATAATAAGATAGCAACTATATAAGGAATTGAACAAGGATTTTGAGAAGTATTTTACCTTGATTATGAAGAGGAAAGTTGCTGAGATTAAAGTATGATATGAGAGCATTCAAGTGTGTGTTTTTAGTTTAAGAAAATGTGGAGTAAAAATGAGTTAAAATGGTCCTTATTTATAAGCTTATAATTTTGGCTTTTAGTAAAAATATCTAAGATAAGTTAAATTGTATTAAGTCATGCATGAAATATTAAATTGATTAGGTCATGGATGACATATTACACAAATAATTGCAGATTTCTATTGGTATATACTAATAGTAAATACTTCTAGAAGCTGTGTATAATACGGGTAAAAATACCGTATGAATGCGAGTAGAATTCTTTGAGGAAATTGAACGGAAATACGAGTATAGCTATCCTTTATATGTATTGGTATATTATAAAGTGTATTCAATACTTGTAAGGATGTATTTACACTCGTAATACATTATATGTAAATACATTTTAACATAAGTTAATTACATCGTTTAAATAGTAACATATATATTGTTTAAAAACTCTTTAAATTAGTAGTATGAATATATATATATATATATATATATATATATATATATATATATATATATATATATATATATATATATATAATACTTTGTTAATATACTTAATGAGATATTTAATTATCATATTTTCAAGTTAAATATATATAAATCCATATATATACACAATAATTAAACAATTAAATCAGGTTACGACGTTCGTGAATCGTCGAAATAAAAGGGTGACCAAAAGCTTGTGTAAAACTCTTTCCGGAGGTTCAAGATTTATTAAAATTCATTGCTTATCAAGTCTGAATTATATAAAGATTAAGTTTAAATTTGGTCAGAAATTTTTGGGTCGTCACAGTGTAACAGACTGAAACCGGGGTTAGAAGTAAGATTACTTAATTACCCTTAGGCATAATTGTGTGGTTAATTATGCTTTTATTTTAATTTAATGTTCAGTGATATTTTATTATTTGGTTAAGACCAGTTTGTGACAAGGGTCACAGAACAGGTTCGTTTATTTAATTTGGACTTTGTTAGGGTTGTCAAACTAAGTATGAAAGATATCAGATAACAAATAAATACCCGTGTGTTATGGGGTGTGGGTTTATAACCCACTTAAGTAGCTAATATCTGGATACTTCCATTCATTTCCCAATTTGTGCAAGAACAAGACCCGTACCTAACTTTCATCATCTCAAAACCCTAATTGATTCTAAGCTAGAAATTGAATCAAGAGTCTTTAGGAACTGAATCCTATCATTCTTACAAACATTTATCCAGGTTAGCATGCTTGAATTCGTGCTTTAATTCCTAGAATTGGGTTTTGGGTGTAAAATGAGTTTTTGATAAATATGAGCTTGAATCTTCATGATTTGTGTTTGTTATGTTTAATTGATGTTAGAAATAGTTGCTATATAGTTTATATGATCTAATTATGCTGTGAATTGAGCAAGAACTTGTTAAAAATGATGAATTGTGTGTTAGAACTTGAGTTTATGATAAAGTGAGTATTTTGGGATGAATTAATCCCAAATCTTGATTGTAAATGCTAGATTTTGATGTTTATAGTTGGGAAAATTGTTTATGTATGATTGGTATGTTTCTTTATGTTTGAATTTGGACTATAAACCTCGAAATCGAGCATTTTTGGCTTAAAATCACCAAATCAGCGAAGCTGATGGAGAAGAAGAAGGTGCTCGAAAAACTCGCTCGAAAACAGTGCTCGAAACTCGCTCGAAGAGAGTGCTCGAGAACCTTCTGCTCGAAAACATGTTAATGCTCGAAAATTCGAAATTGCTCGAAAAGCTCGAATTGCTCGAAAAACTCGAAATTGCTCGAAAAGCTCGAATTGCTCGAAAAACTCGAATTCGCTCGAAAACCTTAGGTGCTCGAGAACCTTATATTGCTCGAAAACGTTGTCTGATATGTGAATATTTCCATAGAATGTAAAGTCGTGTATTAATACTTGAATATAATACTAACTTGAGATATTATGTGGTGATTCACAGGTAATAAACAAAAAGGTGAAGGCTCAGAAAGATCAGACCTCTGAGAACCTTCAGTTGCTGGTAATCGGTCAGTGGGTCTATCTATGGATAGAGTTTAAGTAGCAGGCTATGCTACTTGTGTTTAATCTGTTATCTTGTAGTGTAATGATTACCATGCTATTGTTATTAGAATTGCCATGCTAGTTCGTTGTATGCATGATGTTATGTGATTTATGTGCACACTGTGTTTGACACCAACCGAGGTTAGGTCAGGTTGGGAACCCGCCGAGGCTAGGTCAGGTAAGGGTTCATATGAGGTCAACCGAGGCTAGGTCAGGTTGGATCCAAGTCCTGTGGTTTGTTCAGTATGACGTGCAAGGACGCATGTGTTGCGTCTGGATGGTTATACAGTTGACTCGATAGGAAGGATTATCGGTAGACTCAAGCCCGATCAGCTAGGAGTCGTGTGCTCGTACAAGCTGCCGATCCTCATACTGTCATTATTGATGTTGTGGCTATTTTTATGCTAGATGGACGTTAGCAGAATATCATAAGTTATGCATGATGGTACTTATGCTTATTCTGTTAGATAGTTTCCATTCACTTAGCGGTGCGCTAATCCCCCACATTCCTCCCCTGCAGGTTTAGGTACTGCTAGTTAGATGGGAGCTGCTGATGAAGACGTGTTTGACTCTGCAAACTCTGATGTGTCTTTTTGTACTAATACACCAGAAGTTTTTAAGTGACGTCGTTTGTAAATAAGTATTATATAGTGTGGATTTTTGTAATACTTTAACTAAGGTTATGTTTTAATATAATATGTCTTCCGCTGTGGTTTTAAAAAAAAAATTTTTGCTGGCGTCACAAGTTGGTATCAGAGCATAGGTTTGGCAGCAAGTACATGCGTGTTCTTGTTCTCAAACCCGGAGTGAAGTCAAACATGTCTGTGGAGGGGATTAAGTGAATGTAGGATACTTGGTTTGTTAAATGTATTAAGCTAACTGATGTGCGAGCGGAGGGATACGAAATACTATTATTTTTATTGCGAAATATTATACAAGTTTTATTATTTTATTTACAGATGGGATATACCTAAACCTTGCTACAACACTATAGGCAGTGTACCTAATCGTAGAGTAGTATAGTTTTTAGTAAGTCCGGTTCGTTCCACAGGGAGCGGGCTTATTGTACACTATATTTTAATTAACTATATTTGTACAAAATATTTATAATTATATATAATAATATATAAAAGAGGGTTTACCGTTTAATGACCGATTTGTCGATTTTAAAACTTTAGTCGCAGTTAAAACCTAATGTAAAATATTAAATAAATAAAAGACTTAATTTAAAGCGTAAAATAAATAACGATAATGAAATTGCAATAAATAAAAGTGCGATGAAATAAAATTGCGATAATTAAAAATGTGATAATTAGAAGTGCAATTAAATATGAAAATAAAGGAATTATGCTTATTTAAACTTCCGTAATCATAATGTTTGACGTGTTGATTTTATTTTATTCCCATGGGTTAATTGTTCTTTGTCCTGGATTATTCAATATGTCCGTCTGGTTTTTGTCCATAACAGTCCATCAATCATAAATATAAAGTGCGAGTGTCCTCGTCAAATTATCCTTATACCCGAAGTCAAATATTCCAACTAATTGGGGACTTAAACTGTAACAAGGTCTTAATACTTTGTTTAATAATTACACCAGGATATTGACTGAGTGTAACCCAAGGTTTTAATACTTTGTTATCAATTATGCCAAGTGTCCTTGTACATAATTTCACCCCTGTTTTAATAATTCTAGTGGCTATTAATCCATTCCCGTGTCCGGTTAAATGAACTATTATTTGTACATATAAATACCCCTCCCATCGTGTCCGATCGAGTGTATATGGTTATTTATAGGTACGTCCAATTGTAAATCTTTATATTAAAATTAACAAACTATCATTTAGTTAAACAAATATAAAGCCCATTAATAGCCCATAGTCTAATTTCCACAAGTGTCGTTCTTTTGTCCAAACCCCAATTATGGTACAAAATCCAATTACCCAATTTTAATATTTTTAGCCCAACATCATGATTACTTCGTCTTAAATAAGCATAATAATAACTTAAGTACGAGACATCAATTTAAAAAGGAGAACATAGCTTACATTGATTATTTATCGCGTAGTGTTACACGGACAGAGCTTCGACTTTAAAACCCGTAAAATAACCTTTACATAACCCAAACTAATCTAATATAAAACTACCCTATACTATAATATATATATATATTTATTATTATTAGAGGAGTATTATATATATATATATATATATATATATATATATATATATATATATATATATATATATATATATATATATATATATATATATTTTACTCGTCGAATTCGTTGGTTATTTATAGATGTGGCCAGGATTTTGGCCCCATGCGATCGCATGGCTTTTTGCCTTCCAGGCCATGCGATCGCATGGCCAGCTGGATCCAGCCACATTTGCTTGTTTTCTTCTTTGTCGACATAATATATAAATATATATAATATATATATATAATTTATATAATTATACATATATATTATATTATATTCTTGTGCATAGTAGACTCATAATTTTTGGTCCGTTGCATCGCGCGTTGATAGTTGGCTCGGGTACCGGTTCCGGATTTTTGAACGTCCTTTCGTATGATTTAATATCTTGTACTTTGCGTTCCGCAACTTGTACTTTTGTCATTTTTAGACGTTTCGCATCAATAAATTGAACCACTTGGATTGTATCTTGTACATTTGAGCTTTTTGGTCATTTGCGTCTTCAAATTGTCGTTTTCGCCTTTTGTCTTCGCACTTATTTAATATAAACGATTACAACTTAAAATAGGACAATTACAACTAAATAATTTACATATTGGAAGGATATTGCTACTAAATATATGTTCATTTGGAGCACTATCACTAACCAATTATCCATTAAGCTTTTGTGTGAGCTGTTTTGTAGCCCAGGTATGGCAGACAGAGATGCAAACGTAACCGGCCCGACAAACCCCGGAACGTACAGGGCACCTGACGAGGGTGTTGAGTCCGATGATGATCAGATGAGTTATATTTAGGAATTAGAAAGTAAGCTGAAAGAAGCTCAAGATAGGGTTGCTGAGCTTGAAATAGTAAGAAATTCTGGGAATGATGATACACCACCGGGATTTCCAACCACCCAATCTCAAACCATACCCAATATGAATCAGACTCAATTTCAATATCCGATGCAAAACCAGATACCCCACCAATATAACATGCCACCGCAAAATGCTTTCCCTTATCAAAACCCTATATTAATAAATCCGTATCAGATACCTATGATCCAACAACCTTATGTTCAACCCCATAAGAAATGTACGTATAAGCAATTCTTGGATTGCAAACCTCCAGAATATTCAGGAAGTTCAGATCCGACATAAACCTTGAATTGGTTAATGGAAGTTGAAAGGGCATTGGAAGCGTGTCAATGTGAGCCGGAGTTGAGAGTTATATATGCCTGTAGATTGTTAAAGGGTAGGGCGATGGTTTGGTGGAATGCACTAGTGGCAAGTATTCCGAAAGAATATGTGAATCAGATTACTTGGGAACAGTACTGGGTAGTGGTATAAGATGACGAGTGTGTCCAAGTAGTGTCTTTGTTGTGACAAGTAGTGGTCAGTGGGAACGAACGGTGTCGAGCCGTGAAGAGTTCTGTCATGATTACAAGTTACTTATAAGTTATAATAACAATTAGTTCGCATAGTGTAAGTTTCTACTTGCATTTGAGATTACACGGTTTGTTCTAAACGTTGTTTATCCAAGTAACCTACTTGACTCGCTCCCAATTCCTTATTTTGTGGTGTCGAAACTTCTGTATGAGTTACCGTAATGTAATCCCGGTCATTACATTACGCTATCTCACATTTCCATTCGACATCACTCCATAAGTTCAAGATGGCGTAATCAACTTAATTTAGTTAAATCTCGCGTCACGTGTACGTATGTGTTTTGTAGTATGGTGTTCAGTTCAATTCCATATCATATGAGTGTAAGGTGTATATGTACGTGATGTAATGTGTAGCTCTACATGTAGCATAGTGACACATACAGTGTAAGTACGGTGCATAAAAGTCGTCCAAGACACACGGCTATAGACTAGACTTCACTAATGCGTCCTACGGTTAGACACACTAATGTATCCTAGTTCCCTATAGCCAAAGCTCTGATACCAAATGTAACACCCCATCAAAAATCCCTTTAACGGAATGTTAACTCTGGTCCCAGTGCTTGGCTTGACTTCTACGTGACAGCAATATTCTACAGCAGAAGCAATTAATACCTGAGAATAAAACACGCAAAACGGATCGACAACAATGTTGAGTGAATCTACAGGTTTTAGGTAAACAATACAGTATGTTTAAGAAATACATTTCGAAAACGGTTATTAGTGGAAGACCAGCAAGGTTCAATGTTAAAAGTTTGTAGACAACTCTGTGTCCCATTTCAAAAGTTTGTTGACACTACCATGTCAAGTTTCAATCATTTGTAGACAATACCATGTCAAGTTTCAAATATTCGTAGACAATACCATGTCAAGTTTTATTTCATTTGTTCGTAAACCACAATTTTAAATATCGTTGTATAGTATCTAAAAACAGTTATCAGAAAATAGTTTAAGTTCCTTGACCACGAGATTTTACAAGTACAACTCTAAGTTGCGAAACGTTTGCATAATCTATGAGCACCTGAATACTAGCAATGACCCGAGTATAGAATCCACTATACCCGCCTTTACCTCATAAGAATGTTATACACTTGTACGAATGTATTATGTTCAAAGTAAATGCACCACATTTTTTATAGCGGGTGAGGTTGTCAACCTAACGGATCCGTCCATCTAAATTGTGCCTACACCGATGGTATTTAAAGTATTCAAGCTAGAGGCTTTGTGTACAAACTCAATATGTAGATATAGTACTCATGTCAATACAAAAAGCATTTGATAATGTAAGTATAACAGCGTGTATTCTCATCCCTGAAAACGTGTAAAAAGCGGGACTGTAGACTCACCTTGAATAAAGCTCGGAATGAAAAGTGGACAATTTACTTGTACGGTTTATAGCCGAGTAATGCAACCTAAGTATACGTATATAGGTTGGTCAATATATATGTCCTAAACAAATGTGGTTTCATAGTATAAGTTGTCTTATTTCTCGACTCGACGCGTTTCAAAGTAGAAGTCAACATACAGTCAACTAATTCATGCAAGTCAAACAAAGTCAACCGAAGTCAAACCGAAAGTCAAACTTGGTAAAAGTAGTTAAATAAAGTCAACATCAGTTGGTTCATGCCAAATATGGGTCAACATGTCAAACCTAAGTCAAAAAACACGTTTCAGGTCATGAATAATCATTTTCACAATTTCAGTTTATCGTTGTGCACAAAATTAATGAACACGTAGCATACTTAGCATATTATCTCATGGTACATAATTCATGCAAACATGAAAAACTCCAGATTGTAAATATACTTAAAATTGATTCCAAAAAGTCCGTCTAGGGTCTCATACGATAATTAAATGTCAGAAATCAGAAGGGGTACATTTGGGGTTCACCAAGTCAGTTTCTGACCGCGCACTGATTTGGTTTCGGCTATAACCGGAGTTAGGAACATGAAATTGATACAAGACCAGTGGAAATAGTTCAAAAACAAGTTAAAATAACACATATCAAAAATCGAACAATTTTGGTTTAGCCAATTTGTACAGTTTATTCATGCAAGTTGAATATTCGGTTTTTCAGCTCAATCAGAATTTACATAAAGTATGGCTCTATTGTGCCCAATGCATAAGGTTTCAGAGATTGACATAAACTAAAAATAAGTCACATATCATGTTAAAATTCATATTCCAGAAGCTTACATGCTCATTCAATAAACACAATCCTCAGAGTATAAAACAGGGAGCAATTTACAGATTCGATTCTAGTCTCGCTAGTCACATTGGCACGCGATTATCCAAAGATCTAGATACAATTAGCCTATGATATCTACATGAAAGATGAATTAATTTTTGAGTAGATTTCAAATATGCAAATATTTAATCACAGAAGTTAACACATCTTATTATACAAGGTCGTTTTCATGCAAGTGCTGTATAAAACTACTTTTACACTAATTCAAGCATAACTCGGGTTTCACATGAGCAAACAACATGATATCCTAGTCTAAAGTGTGTGTTTTTAAATTATATTTCCAGTGGTATAAGTTTCACAAGCCAATTCGTGGTCTATCAAACCCAGATTTCTGATTACACAACAAAAACACAACGTTAATTTCAAATGGACATAACTTGATCATCCGGAAACGAAATCAAGCGAATCCAAAGCCTAAAATCAATAGTTTTTCGATAGCTATCCATATAAACACTTTTCAATTATAGAAAACAAAGTCACAAAATCAGTAGCATAGAAATACAATTCGTGATTAAACCCTAACTCGTAATTCGGACAATATAACGACTAAATACATGTACAAACGCGACCAATTGAGCAATAGAACATCTAAATCATATGATAAACAATTAAATCTGGAAAAATAGAGTTTTTAGATCTTACCCTAATCATACAATTGTTGGTATATATACGTAGGGCTCGTCGAGAGGAACACGGATATGCGATCAATTTAACGATCAAGCAAACATCGAGGGTGTTCTTGAAGAAAAGATGATCGATGATGGTGAGTATTCATGAGATATGATGCACCATTTAACTCTTTATTTTCTGATTACTAGTTTTACATGTAAAAGGTGATGCACATGTCTAAAAAAAATTATGGGATTACCTACTAATGGCCTCCTCTTTTTGACTAATATAAGATATTTTATGATATAATGGCCACCTTCTTTTGACTAATATAAGATATTTTAAGATATAATGGTCACTTTCTTTTGACTAATATGAGATATTTTAGGATATGATGTATGAGGTCACGGCCATGTGGCCTCGGGCTCGGGTCTCGGACTCATTTTGTGTAAAAGCTCGTTCGCGCGTGGTTCGTTTCGAGTGCCGTTAACCGTACCGAATCTCCGGAACATTAACTAGTCGTTGAAACAAAATCACCGTGTTTAATTCATTAAGTAAATAATAAATTAAATTTCTTTCGTAAGTTCAATAATTATTAACAATAATTATTCTATCGTTTTTCTGAGTTCCGTTAACTGAAAAGTTTTCTAGACGATTAACTTTAATCGTGTCATTTCTAGTTTAATTCGTCAACCGAATTAAGTTTACTAATTAATATAACATATTAATTCAAGTAATCCACTAAGGATCAAGTACGCATTTAATTTCTTTAAATACAAAAAAAAAAAAAATCACGTAAGTTCCATTAACTAACTAACGGACAGTTAACTAAAGTAATGGAAAAAGTTGGGTTGTTACATTACCTCGCCGTTATTGAAATTTCATCCCGAAATTTGGATGATGGCAGTTATTGATGAAAATAAAATATTTTCGTATCATTAGAAATCCACGTTTCAACGTGAGCTTGAATTCTATAACAAAGTTTGTAAATAAAGTTCATACTTGGCTTGAATAGTTTGTCTTTCCAGACGTAAGCCTTCATAGATTCTTTTAATAAAAGAATTTGGTCATATACGATTGTTTCGTCAAATAATATGATAAGATTAAATAATCTTTCGAGATCTCTATACGGATGAACTTCTAAGGTCCGTTCGATTTCGTAATGAATACCAGTTAAGTGTATAGAATTTCTTATCATCAAGAATATGAATGAAATGATTCGGTTACGTGTAAAAATACGACTGAATATGTCACTAATAGATATATTGAAGTAATAGTTGTCCGCCTTGACTTTTCGATGTAATCACTATCGATTCTCCTAAATTCAAGGGATTTGAATATAATCGTTTGAAATCTGTGAGATTTGAATCCCGGTAATTAAGGAAATTAGAATCCTTTTCATTTTAATTTAATACGATTATCTTAATCGGCTGACGCGTTGCTATGGTAAAAAGTTCTGATATAAATTAATCATCTCTGCGGCCTTATTTTCTCAACCTCAATCTTCTTACTTTCAAGATTCTATTTTCGAAAATTTTGTGAAGATGCTTCATCCGCTCTTGATTTTCGTTACTATTTTGACTGTGTATACAGTCATTCTTCTTTTTATTCTACCACCAGAAGAATCTCTGTTCTTCTATAATGCTCTTGGGGTGACAGTATTTTTAATTCTACCACTCCTCTGTTTTTCAATACTTATTGATATAAATGGTTTATGATCTTCCATGTTTGTTATCTTTTATATTATGACCTATTTTTCGAAGACTCATGCTTTTTATCCAAGAAGATCTTCAACTTGTTCTTCTATACATGGTCAAATAATACGGATCAATAGCCGATGATGATGCAGAAACATTCGCTGTTCATCGTCATAGTATCCGTTTTCACCTTGTTTTCTCTTCTCGACTTTAAATCAAGCAGGTAATGGTCCAGAATTCGTAGGTATGGAGTTTCAAATGATCATAATATACAAGGTAGAAAGGAAAGGTAATAGCACGATTTGATTTGTCAAATTACCAGAATATTCGAAAAAGACTGAATCATCAAGAAATATATTTCCTTGATATGTTTAGTAGTTAAATAGAATGAAAGAGTTATGTAACATGGTTCATGATGATTGTAAGGTCTGTGAATCATCATCTTCCATTAGAAATTCAGCATGACTTCGGAGCAAGATATTCTCTAAAGATATCATCGGATCCAGAATTACCTGGATTCTTTGAATATAAGGTTTGGTCCTTGTATTTGTCCTTGGTCTCCTTCATGGTTAGCTCAATCCGTTTTTCAGTTCCAAATCTGAGCTTTTTCAATACGTTATTCTTTATCATCAAACTTTTGGCCATTAAGACCATCTATAGCTTTTGCTGCTTCGTCAGCATTCTCAAGGTTAACGAATCTGAATCGTTGGTTATCAATCCGAGATGGTTTCAAGAGATTTTATTTTTAGATGATTAAACGCTGATTATAATCGTTAACGGATCTAATGGTTGACGAATAGGCGTTGTTGATTTCAAAAGTAATGAATGATAATTTCGATGGTTTGATGTGATAATTCATCATGGAATACAAATGAATATAATTCATGAATGTAGTGATCTTTAGGAAGATAACACGTGCTAAAGCTTTACTTAGATTCCGATACGTCAAAATCAGAATATGTAGTAGTTGTTCTTTAGTGAACGGATACACATATCTTGTGAGTGTAATTAGTATAGTTACTGATTATTGAATCAGAATTTGAAGAATGTATAATGTAACATATTAATGTGAGATATAAATATTTCTCGGGTTTTATCTACCCGTTAAATATTTTTACAATTTACAGTTTCTACAGAAGGGTTTTTAATTACAATCTTTATGAAGATATATATTCGTATATATTCTTCAGATGTAATCATGGATTTAATGAGTTAATATAATATTAAACTCATTTGATTTACGGTTGAAGATAATCTCCAAAGCCTTAGAGATTTCATAATTGTCACGAAATATTTCGCTAATGAAGTTATGAATCAATACTTCATTGTTCATTGTTTATTGATATACCTCGGTATATGATATTGATGCTCGTGGAGTTCTTGTGAAATTTACAAGGCACGAATAATGTTTTCTAGAAAGTTTCGAGTACATCGAAAATAGAAGTGAAAAATCAAACATGTATTTGAATAATACACTTAGTTTATTATGAAATGGAGTTTATTGTGCTGAAGCAGTGATTAATGATTGTTACGTCATTAACGAAGGATGTACATCATAGTATATTAATGATATGATTTAACCAAGTAGCACATACTAGTTAAGATTCACACGTAATAGCTTAGTACGAAAAGATTTATTATTGCTCCAAACCATATATTTATATAAAGTATACATATATAATTTTTTTTTCAAGGAAGAATGAGTCAATACATCTTAACTCACAATTAATAATATTCCTTGGTATCTATGGGGCGTATGATGTTGATATCTGAAGTACCGAGTGTGATGTTGAGGTGTGGGATGCGGATGTTGTTGTTGGTGAAGCTGATGCTGTTGGTGGTGATGTTGATGGTACTGGTGGTGCTGGTTATACTGCTGGTGCTGCTGATGCTCTTAGATTTCGCACCATATTCTCCAGAGCCACTACTCGAGCGCGAAGCTCGTTGACTTCTTCCACTATTCCGGGATGATTGGCAGTTCGGACGAGTGGATGAATAAGATCTAGAATTCTAGATATTATATATTCGTGATGGGATATTCTGGAAATGAGGGTGAAAATAGTATTCCGAACTGGTTCGTCGGTAAGTGCTTCAGGTTCTTCACCAATAGGTGAATTCGATTGGTGGAAGGGATCGCCTTCTTCTCGCCTCCATTGATTATGTCGACTACGAACCCACCCCCAATTCATCTAGAAAAGATGATGGCTAATAGGTTCATTCGTTCCGGTTACGCTGTCCATGGAGTTCGAGGAATCAGATAAGAAATCCATATTATGTGTTTGGAATAGGGTTTGATATGAATTGAATGTTGGATGATATATTCGTCTCCTTGAATACGTGTATATAGCAAAAAGATTTCCGTAATTTACGGAGGAAATTTAGGAAATATATCAGACAAAATCTAATATAATAAGTATGATAGCGACAGGATTAGTCTATATATAATCGGTGCAATAATTGCAGCAAGATGTCGGTGGATCAAAAATGATAAGCAGTGAGAAGTAGTGATCGGTCGCGACTAGTAGTGAGAGGCGGTGTTGAGTAGTAGTTAGCAGTGATAAACAGTACTGGGTAGTGGTATAAGATGACGAGTGTGTCCAAGTAGTGTCTTTGTTGTGACAAGTAGTGGTCGGTGGGAACGGACGGTGTCGAGCAGTGAAGAGTTGTGTCATGATTATAAGTTACTTATAAGTTATAATAACAATTAGTTCGCATAGTGTAAGTTTCTACTTGCATTTGAGATTACACGGTTTGTTCTAAACATTGTTTATCCAAGTAACCTACTTGACTCGCTCCCAATTCCTTATTTTGCAGTGTCGGAACTTCTGTATGAGTTACCGTAATGTAATCCAGGTCATTACATTACGCTATCTCACATTTCCATTCGACATCACTCCATAAGTTCAAGATGGCTTAATCAACTTAATTTAGTTAAATCTCGTGTCACGTGTACGTATGTGTTTTGTAGTATGGTGTTCAGTTCAATTCCATATCATATGAGTGTAAGGTGTATATGTACGTGATGTAATGTGTAGCTCTACATGTAGCATAGTGACACATACAGTGTAAGTACGGTGCATAAAAGTCGTCCAAGACACACGGCTATAGACTAGACTTCACTAATGCGTCCTACGGTTAGACACACTAATGTATCCTAGTTCCCTATAGCCAAAGCTCTGATACCAAATGTAACACCCCGTCAAAAATCCTTTTAACGGAATGTTAACTCTGGTCCCAGTGCTTGGCTTGACTTCTACGTGACAGCAATATTCTACAGCGGAAGCAATTAATACCTGAGAATAAAACACGCAAAACGGATCAACAACAATGTTGAGTGAATCTACAGGTTTTAGGTAAACAATACAGTATGTTTAAGAAATACATTTAGAAAATGGTTATTAGTGGAAGACCACCAAGGTTCAATGTTAAAAGTTTGTAGACAACTCTGTGTCCCATTTCAAAAGTTTGTTGACACTACCATGTCAAGTTTCAATCATTTGTAGACAATACCATGTCAAGTTTCAAATATTCGTAGACAATACCATGTCAAGTTTTATTTCATTTGTTCGTAAACCACAATTTTAAATAACGTTGTATAGTATCTAAAAACAGTTATCAGAAAATAGTTTAAGTTCCTTGACCACGAGATTTTACAAGTACAACTCTAAGTTGCGAAACGTTTGCATAATCTATGAGCACCTGAATACTAGCAATGACCCGAGTATAGAATCCACTATACCCGCCTTTACCTCATAAGAATGTTATACACTTGTACGAATGTATTATGTTCAAAGTAAATGCACCACAATTTTTATAGCGGGTGAGGTTGTCAACCTAACGGATCCGTCCATCTAAATTGTGCCTACACCGATGGTATTTAAAGTATTCAAGCTAGAGGCTTTGTGTACAAACTCAATATGCAGATATAGTACTCGTGTCAATACAAAAAGCATTTGATAATGTAAGTATAACATCGTGTATTCTCATCCTTGAAAACGTGTAAAAAGCGGGACTATAGACTCACCTTGAATAAAGCTCGGAATGAAAAGTGGACAATTTACTTGTACGGTTTATAGCCGAGTGATGCAACCTAAGTATACGTATATTGGTTGGTCAATAAATATGTCCTAAAAAAATGTGGTTTCATAGTATAAGTTGTCTTATTGCTCGACTCGACGCGTTTCAAAGTAGAAGTCAACATACAGTCAACTAATTCATGCAAGTCAAACAAAGTCAACCGAAGTCAAACTGAAAGTCAAACTTGGTCAAAGTAGTCAAATAAAGTCAACATCAGTTAGTTCATGTCAAATATGGGTCAACATGTCAAACCTAAGTCAAACAACACGTTTCAGGTCATGAATAATCATTTTCACAATTTCAGTTTATCGTTGTGCACAAAATTAATGAACACGTAGCATACTTAGCATATTATCTCATGGTACATAATTCATGCAAACATGAAAAAATACAGATTGTAAATATACTTAAAATTGATTCCAAAAAGTCCGGCTAGGGTCTCATACGATAATTAAAAGTCAGAAATCAGAAGGGGTACATTTGGGGTTCACCAAGTCAGTTTCTGACCGCGTACTGATTTGGTTTCGGCTATAACCGGAGTTAGGAACATGAAATTGATACAATACCAGTGGAAATAGTTCAAAAACAAGTTAAACTAACACATATCAAAAATCGAGCAATTTTGGTTTAGCCAATTTGTACAGTTTATTCATGCAAGTTGAATATTCGGTTTTTCAGCTCAATCAGAATTTACATAAAGTATGGCTCTATTGTGCCCAATGCATAAGGTTTCAGAGATTGAAATAAACTAAAAGTAAGTCACATATCATGTTAAAATTCATATTCCAGAAGCTTACATGCTCATTCAATAAACACAATCCTCAGAGTATAAAACAGGGAGCAATTTACAGATTCGATTCTAGTCTCGCTAGTCACATTGGCACGCGATTATCCAAAGATCTAGATACAATTAGCCTATGATATCTACATGAAAGATGAATTAATTTTTGATTAGATTTCAAATATGCAAATATTTAATCACAGAAGTTAACACATCTTATTATACAAGGTCGTTTTCATGCAAGTGCTGTATAAAACTACTTTTACACTAATTCAAGCATAACTCGGGTTTCACATGAGCAAACGACATGATATCCTAGTCTAAAGTGTGTGTTTTTAAATTATATTTCCAGTGGTATAAGTTTCACAAGCCAATTCGTGGTCTATCAAACCCAGATTTCTGATTACACAACAAAAACACAACGTTAATTTCAAATGGACATAACTTGATCATCCGGAAACGAAATCAAGCGAATCCAAAGCCTAAAATCAATAGTTTTTTTGATAGATATCCATATAAACACTTTTAAATTATAGAAAACAAAGTCACAAAATCAGTAGCATAGAAATACAATTCGTGATTAAACCCTAACTCGTAATTCGGACAATATAACGACTAAATACATGTACAAACGCGACCAATTGAGCAATAGAACATCTAAATCATATGATAAACAATTAAATATGAAAAAATAGAGTTTTTAGATCTTACCCTAATCATACAGTTGTTGGTATAGATACGTAGGGCTCGTCGAGAGGAACACGGATATGCGATCAATTTAACTATCAAGCAAACATCGAGGGTGTTCTTGAAGAAAAGATGATCGATGATGGTGATTATTCATGAGATATGATGCACCATTTAACTCTTTATTTTCTTATTACTAGTTTTACATGTAAAGGTGATGCACATGTCTAAAAAAAAATTATGGGATTACCTACTAATGGCCTCCTCTTTTTGACTAATATAAGATATTTTATGATATAATGGCCACCTTCTTTTGACTAATATAAGATATTTTAAGATATAATGGTCACCTTCTTTTGACTAATATGAGATATTTTAGGATATGATGTATGAGGTCACGGCCATGTGGCCTCGGGCTCAGGTCTCGGACTCATTTTGTGTAAAAGCTCGTTCGCGCGTGGTTCGTTTCGAGTGCCGTTAACCGTACCGAATCTACGGAACATTAACTAGTCGTTGAAACAAAATCACCGTGTTTAATTCATTAAGTAAATAATAAATTAAATTTTTTTCGTAAGTTCAATAATTATTAACAATAATTATTCTATCGTTTTTCTGAGTTCCGTTAACTGAAAAGTTTTCTAGGCGATTAACTTTAATCGTGTCGTTTCTAGTTTAATTCGTCAACCGAATTAAGTTTACTAATTAATATAACATATTAATTCAAGTAATCCACTAAGGATCAAGTACGCATTTAATTTCTTTAAATACAAAAAAAAAAAAAATCACGTAAGTTCCATTAACTAACTAACGGACAGTTAACTAAAGTAACGGAAAAAGTTGGGTTGTTACAATTTTCAACTTATATTATGTTGCAAGTTATTTCATTTATACTTTATAACTTTTGTAAACTTAAACTTGTTGTCGAATCGTTTGGTAAACTAAACTTTGCAAGTCTTGCACGTTTCAAATGAATGCGACATAATTTTGGTCAAATGAGTCTCATATAGGGACTACGACCACGTAACGGGACCTAAGTTAGCAGCGCCGTCAATGACGATTTTGTCGGGTCGCTACAGATGGTATCAGAGCGTTGGTTGTAGGGAACTAGGATGTGCATTAGTGTGTCTGACAGAGTCGTTTGGACGCATTATTGAATCTAGACTACAACCGGATAGTTAATCATTGCATCCTGACTTGCATTTGCTATAGATAGCACTTACTTGACTACTTGTGCATATATACTTGAATCTTTCTTAGGTGAACTCCATAATGGTACCAAACTTTCATCATACGAATCCGTATTCTGCCACTTCCTGGTAACACACGTAAATTCGAGGTTCATGCGCGTAAGGATGACAACGACTTCATTAGTCACACTTGTTCGGGAACTCTGTCTCCCAGATTGTTATTCGCCACCGTTTCAACTTACTATCGGTGTCACACCGGTGTTCCTTACTATCTACCACTTCTTGTTACTACCATCACTACTCTATGTGAGTATCGTCATCAATGCTTATCACTACGGCTGCGTACTATTTGTTATCATGATTCGTTACTCTTTTTGTGCCTAAAGGCATTATCGTTTGACTTGAACCGCATTGACGTGAACGATCATTTATACACTTCCCTCGGGAAACGCATCTTCAGAGTTCACTAATTCTTTTGATTAAATACGAGTCACGCTAGTGATGTCGCTATACTTTGTTCATTTTTAATCTTCACGATTACACGAACTTGATGTTATGGAGCAATGTGGGAATGGAGGTATGAGTTAGCATAATATAACGACACTCGATCAACATAGTTATATTATGGTAAGTCATACCAAAGTTCTAGTGACTCGTGATGGTGATTGGACTCGATCAACCTAATCACCACCATGTGCCATGTACATGACTTCGTTTTTCTTGTTTAGATATCCGAAAACTCCGAGAATACTGATAACAACCATACCAGGGACACATCTTCGATTATTGTCGAACCATATTTATGCTTCCGAATGAATAACAAATTCTTTCAACTTCAAACATATGTTACACGTGTATACTATCTCGTTTCCGCACAGTTTTATTGACGAACTACAATATGCTTGTTATGCTCACATCGAGGCGGAAACTTCTCTCGCATTAAATTCGTACTTCCGTATAAGGAAATCTTTATTCTACATTCTCATTAGAGGGAGAGACTCTTCACGTTATACTAGTATTCGCCACGAGGGTGAATAGTCCCAACGAACATTTATAGAAACCGATAAGATTGACAAAACTTGTTCGAATATACCTTAAAGAAATGTACCTCGTTTCGGATCGAGATACTCGTTTCACTTCTAAATTTTGGAGTGCCTTACAAGAAGCCTTCGGGACCACGTTTAGATATGAGTACAGCACACAAATCATAAACCGACAGACCAAACAAACATACGATTCAAACTTTGGAAACCATAATACGAGTTTGTGTTATCGACTACTGATGTGTCAAGACGTAACCTTTAAAATGTAGAAAATATGCTTAATAATTAACACATAGTACAGGCAACTAAAACCCGATCATGTAGTAACTAGCAAGTAAATTGACCAGTTCGATCCACAGGGAGAAGTTTGTTTAAATGATTTTACCACGATTAATTATTCTAAAAAGGGGGTTTATATTTGAAGTTGTGTTTTTGTTTAACGAAACAGTAAATAAATATAATGAATGACAATAATGAGAATGCGGTGTTTACTTCTATGCTTGATAGATGACAGGGATTGTTCTTTTATAATTAAAACCGTCATGCGATAGTTACAATAGAGTAGTTTATATCAATTTCACAATATCTATAAACTTAAGAACTATGTTTAATCAACAGGATTCTTTCTTGGTTAAATTCACATAAAACCTAGTTTACTAAGATCACTCTAAGTAAACTACATGATTGTAAAACCTAAATATCATCCAATTACCATCCTATATTCACATATAGGTGTCTAGATCACTAGGTGTTGAAGTACAAATTATAGCCTTTGATAAATTCACATAAATCAAGTCATAACTCGTATAATTGAACTAGAATATAAAGATAATTACAACAATGGATTTCTTGAAAGAACATGGTGATTTAGATTGATTAACTAACTAGATTCAACCCGGTTAAACTCACATGAAACCTTAATTACAACAATCACTTGAGGTAATTTCATAACTATGTTGCTTTGGAACTTATTCAATTACCGAATTAAACACATAACAAAATCACTTAAGTGTATGTATCTAATCATCTAGATTACTAGATGTATTGAAGTATAGATTGTTTTCCTAGTTAACTCACATTAATAGGTTGCAATCTATATAATTGAAGTAATGATCTAAACATGCATAACAATGGTTCTTACGGTTGAACTAGATAATTAAATCAATCAAACATATGTATAACTAGCATAACATCAAAGTATAGAACAATCCCAAGCCATAAATCTTACATTGAAGCAAACACACAAGGCTTTTAGCCTAACATAATCATAGTAGAACTAATGAAACAGTAAATACAAGTTGAATTCATGTTAAAAAGATATAGAACAATAGTACCAATTGCGATAAACGATCCTAGCTTAATATTGATGTTGAAAGAGTGGAGATTAACTTGCAGCCTTCCTTGGACCTTGAAAATCGTCTTAAAACTGGGGGAGAACGTAGTAGTGAAAGTCTTTTAAGTAAGTAACCATTTGCTTCATTAAATAGCCTCAAAAGTTAGGTATTTTGGCCAGAAAGTGACCAGATGCGTCGCATCTCTTTGGGATGCGCCGCATCTCTTTACGTTTAGTAGATTCCAGCTCGATTCTGCACTCAGGACTATCGGCAGGGGGTCAGATGCGCCGCATTTGGGACAGATGCGCCGCATCCATCTCAGATGCGCCGCATCTGTTGCTATTTTGGCCCAGAAGTCTTCATGCTCCGCATCTGAAACTGTCGGGAGTTATTTGGTGTAAAGATGCGCCGCATCTAAGAGAGATGCGTCGCATTTGGACCTGTTTCAGTGGTTTCGGGCTGTTTTACGCATTCGATCTTCGTTTTAACTCTGTTTTCGCTGTTGGTCTTCATTTATTCATTCACAATGGACTTTTTACAAATGTACATGAATTACAATATATACGTATAACAATTACATACAAATGGAACAACATTGGATCGAAATAACGACAATAAACATGTATAATTTTAGCGTTATCAAAATCCCCACACTTAAACCTTGCTTGTCCTCAAGCAAGACTTACAAGAAATCGAAATTTACTACAGTAAACACACTTATTTAAATGAGAACACAAAAAAAATGGGACTCACACTCTCTCGATATAATACACAAGACACACAAGTTATTTAGTAACACAATAACTCACGCTATATGGAAATCACACTCGGGTCACAATATATACACACTCACACTTATTTCACACACGAATCAAACTCACGCGTTTTGAGTACACACACCTTTGGAGTACACACGCGAAATGAAATCACGCCAAAGTCGAAAGGTGAGGTTTAAAGTCCACATTTCTTGAAAATTTGGATCCTTAGGGAAATTAGGACCTTTGCTAAAAACCTTTTATGTTTTGAAAATTATTCATGTTAGTTTTTACACTAATCAAGTTTTCCGGATTTAACCTCAAAGTCCGGTTGAGGGTAACTGAAAACCGTAGCCTCAGTCGGCGCTTAGCAAGCTACTCGCCCCCATGATTGAAGTATCATGGAACTTGAAACCGGATGTCCTAAAAATGGTTTTACACAATATAGTTCATAAAATAGCATAAGTTTTAGAAGAAACTATATCATGTCCAAATATCATCGGTGAACCATGAGTTTGCACACCTCAATTTGTTATGGCATATGTATGTTAACTGCGGTCAACATAGATGCGGTTAATCTTTACGGAGATCATCCATCTGGGGATTAGATTCATTAGTCTTAAAAGCTAATTTGCACTGTGCCCCCCATTGTACTAGACAGATCCATCTCATGGTTAGGATAAGTCTGACCACCAAAAACCCTGTTTGATGCTGAGGTGAGGTGGATTTCCAGCCGATGATAGAGATGACTTTTCAAGATTTTTATTCAACCTACAGCTGTTCTGGACTACGACTTCTAACATAAGTTAGCAAGTGTGTCATATTGGAAGACTTGACTTCCATCACAATCATTACATGGATGAGCATTGGATTAGATTGTTAGAACAACAAATTACTTGATGACTTTCATTTCATCCAGAATGTGGTATAGCATGATGATTATATCTTTTATATGACAAACTCAATCATTTGGTTGTTTCTTAATTTGTTTTGTGATAATAATTTCGGTGTATACACCTAGTTTTAAAATCTACAAATTTTAAACAAAATTTGAATTTATGAAGATAAAAGTTTAAAATTTTTCACCATTTTAAGCCTTTTTAACTAAAATCAAAAACCCGAAAGAATTTATAACTTCCTCCCCACACTTGAGTTCATGTATCGTCCTCGTTACATGAAATCAGAAAAATTTAAATTCAAGAGGGTCAAAGAGTGTAAGAGAGTTTATTACTTTCAAGGTTTAAAACCGAAGTTCACGGGATGATGGCGCTGAACTGAATGCCAGCATAAGAACATCATCCGCTTCTTGCAACCACAAAACAATCACCAATCAAGTATGTGCTGAACTTACTGCCAGTCTTTGTAAAAATGCAGCATATAGCACAATGCTCACCTGTAGCAATTCAAACAAAGGTACCATACGATTCACACAAATAAATGGGGGTGTACTCCATGTACTAAAAACCCCACTTACAATTATCTAAATTATTCAAATCACAATTATCCAAAATATTATCTAGTTATTACACACCAAACTTGAAAAGAAATTGTTTTTGAAATAAACCAACATCAACCAAACCTGTCACACATCAGGAAAAATTACGTCATCTTCATAAAAATCCCTAAAATGAGTTAGTTGGGCCAGCTCCACCTTCGCTTTGATTTCCCGCGTCGTCGTCCTGAAATATTGAGGGGTTGTACCCCTGATAAGTTCCTTGAGCAGGGACGACCCATTCGAACCCAAGGATCGTATGCAGGCCAAGGAGAGGGAGTATAGTTAGCGGGATCTGCAGCGTATGACACTGTCTGTTCATGTATCCAATTAAGCTGATTTTGCTACCCCGCTTGAGTATACCATGTTCGATCATTCCCAACATCAATGTAATGTTGCATCTCCCTGTTACCTGCATCATAGTGATCAATTACCTTTTGGGTGTTTTGATCACTATGGAGTCGCATATCTGAAAACTGGCGCGCCATGTAAGCCTCCCAATCATTTCCCGGACCCGAACTACTTCCAACATTCGGCTGTGGATCTGGTTGCTGTTGGGGTTGTTCTGGTTGCCTGTTCACGGGATCCTCATACCTAGTTAGAAGGCCGTTCGACCCCCTCATCAAAATGTTCTCCCTTGTATAACTCACTCTATCAAAGGCAATCATATGTTTCTCCTCTAACCCACTTGTGTTGATTTGAAAATGTTAGGCAATCCTGGTTACAAAATGGCCGCCCATGATTGGTGTAATCTTTTTCCTTTCTTCGAGGAGGAAAGTGAGAATCATTCGTGGAATATGAACATGGGAGTGATCCATTATCGCGTGAATGTACCATATATCCAAGTTGGTGACTTTTTCACTACTGTCTTTTCGACAGTTTATGGTACTTGAAATGAATCGTTGGACGCATCGGTGCTCGTAGGTACGTAGCTTGCTACAAGTCTGCTTGCTTGCACTATATGCGGTATTGCTCATGTCCACCCATACTTCTGAATGATTAAAAGAAGAAACATAGTATATACATTGATTAAAGTAATTTTGCATCAGTTGATGTGGCAACCCTTCATAAATATCCAACGCCTTCACAAATTGCAGCAGCGTTAATGTCCTGTCTTGCCCTCCAAGACGAAATCTCATAAATGTACCCGATGTTGGTGACGTGTAATCAACCCTAAGTGAACCAACGAATTCTTTGACTAAAAGTGGATACACTCTTTCTTGCATTCTGAACAGGTTTTCCCAAGCATATATTCAATGGCCGTGATACGTTACTCGGAAAAGGTTGCGAAAATTTTGATATTCACCGGCTTCCTCTAATGGTGTCCAATCGATATATTTCCCCGGATATAGGTCTTTGTGTAGAAGTGCCTTCATCCGTTCATGATATTCTGGATGCCTCAAAACTGCATTGATCCATGGATCCGGAGTGGTTAATCCACGGACGTTTAACTGCCGGTTGTCAATATCCATTTCTTCCTCTTCAGCAGCATGTTCTTCTTCACTTGTATCCTCATCTACAATTGCTAGGGCTTTTTGCTTCTTTGATTTTGGGTTTGATGATGATGCTCTAGTCTACAAAAACACAACAAAACCAAACAAACAAAATAACAAACCAAGTTGATTAGCGTTAAAGAATTTCAAAACATCTTTCATATTGTACCTAGCGAAAACCATGTGGATATGTTAAGTTCCAATTAAATCTCAATGTTTATGTTAACCAATATCTTAACATGGTATGAACTATTTTCACTCTTAACAAACATGAACTAGTATGCCAATTGATTCAAATCACTTTACAAGTATAATCATACATAGCATGCTTCATTTCACCAAACACTTGCAATGTCATAACATATGGAACCATAGGCATTCATCAAAAAGCATGTTAAACAATATGCAATCAATGGTTTTCATACATTTAGAACATTAAATTCATCTCAAGTCAACAACTTCATCAAAATGCTTAATCATATAATCCTTAACTTATATAATAATTACTTTCAAATCGAAATAACACCAAGTTAAGGTTCACATGTGTTTACCATAAGTAATTATTTGCATAACTTCAACTTAGAACACTTACTAGTTAACAAAAGTCAAAATCCCTAATTCAAGAACCCTAAAATTCAATAATTTGTGTATTCGTGTAATTCAACAAAGGTTCATGCGATTTTGTTAATGTATACTAGTAATCAAACTTCAAAATATCTCAATTGAATAATTTAATGGCCAAAAGTCCGAAACCCCTAAATTCATGAAGAACCCTAATTTCCAAAGTAAAGATCGAAGCAAATAATCATGAAATTAGAGCATGAATAAGGATTAGTAGCAACAATTTAAGCATATAATGACCAAAACATGAACATTCAAACATCCTCACACTAAGAACAAGCTAAATCTGATTTTTAGATTGAAGAACACAAGAATCATGAAGTGTTTAGGATTAATCTTACCTTTCTCATGTTGATATTCGGATTTGATGCTCAAAGATGGGATTAATCGGTTCAATTAGTGAGTAGAGATTGAAATTTTGAGAGAGAATGAGATGGGATTCGGAGTAGTAGGTGAAAAAATGAGAAAAAATGATAAACTCCCGTATTTGTGCAAAAAAATTGGGCAGAATCCAACATACAGACACAGATGCGGCGCATCTGCAGCAGATGCGACGCATCTGGCTCAGATGCGGTGCATCTGAAGCAGATGCGGCGCATCAGATGGTCCAAACGCGGCGCATGACCCTTTCTCGGCGCATTCAAAATTCACGGGATTTTTCTTGTCTGTAGATGCGGCGCATCCATCACAGATGCGGCGCATCTGCCCCTGTTGCACCAGCTTTTGACGTTTTTCTTCTTCGCATTTTAAACATTTAGGAAGGTCCCTAAACAACTTGGTTCATATAATAACTTAGAAATCACTCAAAACACTCAAATATATTAAAATACGTACACGAGTGGGACTATATACATGTTGTGAAGTTTAACGAGTCGTTCACGCGACTCCGTCCCAAGCTAATTAGCGTTGGGGAATAGGGTGATGTCATCTCAAACCGTGGTGTCCACTCCATCGAAATAGAGTTTCAAGCGATGACCATTCACCTTGAAGGTATTTCCGTTTCCAAACAACTCAACATATCCCGATGGGAATGCTTGTTTCACCAAATAAGGTCCCGTCCATCGGGACTTCAACTTTCCGGGAGAAAATTTAAACCGTGAGTTAAAAACCAAAACCTTATCACCGATTTTAAATTCTTTCACTTCTTTCAATCGGGCATCATGCCACCTTTTCGTTTTCTCCTTATACGAGCTCGAATTCTCGTACGCTTCTAACCTCAATTCTTCCAATTCATGCAATTGCATGAATCGGTTTTCACCAGCCTTTTCCATGTATAAATTACAAAGTTTTAATGCCCAGTACGCTCTATGTTCCACTTCAACCGGAAGATGGCATGCTTTACCGTATACAAGTCTAAATGGTGTGGTACCGATTGGTGTTTTAAAAGCAGTCCTAAAGGCCCACAACGCATCATCTAACTTGCGTTGCCAAATCTTAGGGTTGTTATCAACCGTCTTCTCAAGTATGCGTTTCAAGGCACAATTTGTGTTCTCCACTTGACCACTCGTTTGCGGGTGGTACGGAGTAGAGAAACGATGAGTTACGCCATACTTCTTCAACACCTTTTCAAGAAGGTTGTTGGCAAAATGAGTTCCTCGATCAGATATGAGCGCTTTTGGGATTCCAAAGCGCGAGAAGAGATTTTTCAAGAAGTTCACCACCACCCTAGCATCATTCGTTGGTAAAGCTTTTGCTTCAGCCCACTTAGATACATAGTCAACGGCTACTAGGTTGTATTTGCACTTATGGGAACTTGGAAATGGTCCCATGAAATCGATTCCCCAAATATCAAAGATTTCACAAACTTGGATGCCGGTTTGAGGCATCTCATCCTTTTTCGTGATGTTACCCGTTCGTTGGCATGCATTGCAAGTCCGAACAAAATTATGGGCATCTTTAAAGATCGTGGGCCAATAAAAGCCCGAGTCAAGGATTTTTCTTGCGGTGTGGTTTGGTCCGAAATGACCGCCGGTGGGCCCTTGATGGCAATGCTCGAGAATTTGTTGAGCCTCTTTTCCGTACACACAACGGCGAATCATTTGATCTGCACCAACACGGAATAGGTCGGGATGTTCCCAGAAATAGGACTTCAAATCCGCAAAGAATTTCTTCTTTTGTTGATAAGAAAGTCCTTTTTGAAGAATGCTTGAAGCAAGATAGTTTGCAAAATGGGCAAACCATGGGATTTCAGATTCCTTGTCAACCCTCATTAGAGATTCATCAGGAAATGTGTCATTGATGATTGTATCATCAAGTTGTTCTAATTCGGGGTTTTCAAGTCGGGATAAATGATCGGCGGCTAGATTCTCGGCTCCTTTCTTATCACGTATCTCAATGTCAAACTCTTGAAGTAGAAGAACCCAACGTATGAGACGATGTTTTTCATCTAGTTTCGAGAATAAGTACCTAAGAGCCGAATGATCCGTGTAAACAATGGTTTTGGACAACACCAAATATGACCGAAATTTATCAAACGCATAAACAACCGCTAGGAGCTCTTTTTCCGTGGTGGTGTAATTAATTTGAGCCCCCGTTAGCATTTTGCTTGCATAATAAATTGGAAGAAAATGATTATCGGGTCGTTGTCCTAAGACAGCACCTAAGGCATAGTCGCTTGCGTCACACATTAGCTCAAATGGCATACTCCAATCCGGAGATACGATAATGGGAGCTTGTGTGAGTTTTGACTTTAGAATCGAGAATGCATTTTCGCAATTAGAATCAAAGTCAAATGGAGCATCCTTTTCAAGAAGATTGGTCAATGGGCGGGCGATTTTAGAAAAATCTTTGATAAATCGCCTATAGAATCCCGCGTGACCAAGAAAGCTTCTAATTGCCTTGACATTCGTTGGTATAGGTAGCTTAGAGATAACTTCAATTTTAGCTTTATCTACCTCTATTCCCGCACGAGATATTTTGTGACCAAGTACAATGCCCTCCTTCACCATGAAGTGGCATTTTTCCCAATTCAGGACCAAATTTGCTTTCTCACATCGGATAAGCATACGTTCAAGGTTAAAAAGACACGATTCAAAGGAGTCTCCAAACACGGAAAAGTCATCCATGAAGACTTCCATACAATCCTCTACCATATCATCAAAAATTGCCATCATGCACCTTTGAAAGGTTCCGGGTGCATTGCATAAACCAAATGGCATGCGGCGATAGGCAAAGGTCCCAAAAGGACAAGTGAATGTGGTCTTTTCTTGGTCGTTGGGATCAATTGGAATTTGGAAGTAACTGGAGAAACCATCTAGAAAGCAATAGTATTCTTTCCCCGCTAATCGTTCAATCATTTGATCAATAAAAGGTAACGGGAAATGATCTTTTCTAGTGGCATCATTGAGACGCCTGTAATCAATACAGACTCTCCAGCCGGTAACCGTTCTAGTTGGAACGAGTTCGTCTTTTTCATTTACAATAACGGTTGTACCCCCCTTTTTGGGTACTACTTGTACTGGACTAACCCAAGGACTATCGGAGATGGGGTAGATTAACCCGGCGTCAAGAAGCTTGACTACCTCCTTTTTAACAACCTCTTTCATGTTGGGATTTAGCCTGCGTTGTCGTTGTACTACTGGTTTGAAGTCATTTTCAAGGAGAATTTTATGTGTACAATAAGACGGGTTTATCCCTAGAATGTCGGTCATTTTCCAGGCTATAGCCTTTTTATGGGTTTTCAAAACAGAGATTAACCTTTTCTTCTCGTTACCGGAAAGATGTGAAGCAATAATTACTGGCAATTGAGATGTACCTTCGAGGTAAGCATACTCCAAGTGTTTGGGTAGCTCCTTAAGCTCTAGTACGAGTGGTTCTTCCAAGGAATTCTTTATTCGGAATCTATCTTTATTTCCGATATCTTTAAATGATTCTTCTTCCTTAGGAAATTCTTTTTTCATGGTCTCATCATCCGTGACCGCTTTCATCAACTCATCAAAATCCTCATCAATATTTAAATATTCACTTTCACTCACCGGGGCAAACCCCGAGGTATCAATTTCAAGTAGCTCCTGTAATTCATTCTCAACACAAAATTTTATAACATCAATTTGAAAACAAGAGTCATCGGTGGAAGTGGGTCTTTTCATGGCTTTGTCAATATTACAAACTATTCTCTCGTCTCTCACACCTAGACTTAATTGCTCTTTTTGGACATTAATGATAGCATCTGCAGTGTTAAGGAAAGGACGTCCTAAAATGATAGGAACTTTTGTGTCCTCTTGCATTTCTAGAATAACAAAGTCGACGGGAAAGACAAGTGAGCCAACTTTTACAAGAATATCCTCGGCTATACTATGGGAGTATCAAATGATTGGTTTGCTAATCGAATACCCATCCGGTTTGGTTTCAAATCTCCTAAGTCAAGTTTCAAGTATAACGAGTAAGGCATTAGGTTAACACTTGCACCTAGGTCGGCTAGCGCATCATACACTACCGAATCACCCATCATACATGGTATGATAAAACTACCCGGATCTCCCAATTTTGGAGGTACATTTTGCTTTTTCAAGATGGCCGAACACTCCTCATGGAGGAATGTGGCAGATACTTCTTAGTATTTTCCTTTCGAGGATATGAGATCTTTCAAAAACTTCCCGTAATGGGGCATACCCTTAAGAACCTCTGCGAGTGGCATGTTAATGCTGATTTGCTTGATCATATCCGCAAATTTCTGATATTGGCTCGCGAGTCTGTCTTTCTTCAACGCTTTTGGGTATGGAATAGGTGCCTTGTACACCTTCACTGGTGGTTCTTCACTTTTCTTCGATATGACCTCCGGTGGATCACCTTTCTCTTGCTCTTTTTCAACATGCTCATCTATATCAACAGGCACCTACAAAACAGAAGGAGACAAGGAAACTTCTGGGGACTTAAGGGTCTCTGGGTTAGTAGTTAAACCGCTTCTAGTGGTTATAGCATTTACATGCTCATTCCTTGTTTGATTGTTACTAGGATTCACTTGAGTATTTGAGGGGAGAGCACCAGGTGGTCTCTCTGCTAGTAACTGTGAGATCCTTCCAACATCCCTTTCTAAGTTTTGAATCGTAGCTTGTTGATTGCGAATTTGCTGAGTTTGAATTTCTGCATTTTGTTCGTGTTTAACCATAAAATCTCTCAACAGATCTTCTAAACCGGATTTCTTCTCAGGTTGTGGTTGTATAAGTGCTTGTGGTTGTGCTTGTGGTTGATTATGTTGGAAATTATTTTGGTAATTTCGTGGGGGTTGATTACGATTGTTTTGATGATTGTTACCCGGTGGTGTATTTCTTTGATTTTGATTCTGTAAATTTCGGTTATTTTGGTAACCTGCATTCCCTCCGTGGTAGTTGTTGTTTGAACTTGAAGGTCCTCCTATTTGATAACTGTTGACAGGAGGATATTTCCGGTTATTTGCTTCAACCGCCGGAAAGTCGTCAAAATTCATCTCACCTTTTCGCATGTAACCTAGGAAATTTGCTTGCTCTTCCATCGCCGTTTGGTCGCAATCTCGCGTGAGATGGGGACCTTGGCACAACTCGCACCCTACCCTGATAGCGTGCATTTCTTTGGTTACCTTCTCGATTTTCCTTGCTTGATTTTCCAATTGAACTTTTAATACAGCGATTTCATCGTTGCTTTCAACATTAGCAACTGTTGACGATCTAGAGAATTCCATCTCCTGATGCCAATTATGAGAATGGGCTGCTATATCAGCAATTATCATGTGAGCGTCTTCGGGCATTTTTTTCATGATTGATCCTCCTGCTGCAACATCTATATCCTTCCGGGTAGCCACATTCACTCCTTTATAGAAAATTTGGACTTTTTGGAATGTATTCAACCCGTGTTGAGGACATACCCTAAGCATTTTATTAAATCGGGTTCAAGCTTCATAAAGAGTCTCGTTAGACTTTTGCTTGAAGTGATTTATGTCACTTTGCAATTTTGCTGCTTTCGAAGCGGGGAAGAATTCTGACAAAAATTTGTTCATCATATCATTCCAGTTTTCAATATAACCTTCCGGTAATGAGTCTAGCCAATCTCTTGCATCATCCTTTAGGGACCATGGAAAGATTTTTAGACATGCAACTTCATCGGAGACATCTTTGATTTTGAAAAGCTTGTAAATGCTTACAAACTTACGAAGATGCTCGTTAGCATCCTCATTTGGGGCTCCACCGAATTGACATGTATTAGTCACCATGTGGAGAAATTTCCCCTTTATTTCAAAACCATCAGTCATCGTAGGTTGAACAATTGCGTGGCCTTGTCCTGTCCTTGTTGCCTTCATCAAAGCATCCATCGTTTGATTTGTAGCAGTCATCTCTTCCTCTTTTTTAATGACTGGCTCGATGATTGGTTGAACAATTGGTTCAGAGTTAGAATCTAACGAAAGTGATTCTAAACCTTGAGCAAGAGATTCTACTTCTTGAGCTCTTAAGCGTTCGTGAAGTTCTCTTTCAGGTTCAGGATATGAAGGAATTAAATTAGAGTTGGAAGAACGTAGATTCATGCACTAATGCCTATCCTGCAATCACAACACCACAAACAAACCAATTGCAAAAATACAAGCTTACAATAAAAAGTAACTTTTCTAGGAATTGAATTCCTACAAAATCTTTTAACAAAACCGGTCCCCGGCAGCGTCGCCAAAAAGTTGATGTGTCAAGACGTAACCTTTAAAATGTAGACAATATGCTTAATAATTAACACATAATACAGGCAACTAAAACCCGATCATGTAGTAACTAGCAAGTAAATTGACCAGTTCGATCCACAGGGAGAAGTTTGTTTAAATGATTTTACCACGATTAATTATTCTAAAAAGGGGGTTTATATTTGAAGTTGTGTTTTTGTTTAACGAAACAGTAAATAAATATAATGAATGACAATAATGAGAATGCGATGTTTACTTCTATGCTTGATAGATGACAGAGATTGTTCTTTTATAATTAAAACCGTTATGCGATAGTTACAATAGAGTAGTTTATATCAATTTCACAATATCTATAAACTTAAGAACTATGTTTAATCAACAGGATTCTTTCTTGGTTAAATTCACATAAAACCTAGTTTACTAAGATCACTCTAAGTAAACTACATGATTGTAAAACCTAAATATCATCCAATTACCATCCTATATTCACATATAGGTGTCTAGATCACTAGGTGTTGAAGTAAAAATTATAGCCTTTGATAAATTCACATAAATCAAGTCATAACTAGTATAATTGAACTAGAATATAAAGATAATTACAACAATGGATTTATTGAAAGAACATGGTGATTTAGATTGATTAACTAACTAGATTCAATCCGGTTAAACTCACGTGAAACCTTAATTACAACAATCACTTGAGGTAATTTCATAACTATATTGCTTTGGAACTTATTCAATTACCGAATTAAACACATAACAAAATCACTTAAGTGTATGTATCTAATCGTCTAGATTACTAGATGTATTGAAGTATAGATTGTTTTCCTAGTTAACTCACATTAATAGGTTGCAATCTATATAATTGAAGTAATGATCTAAACATGCATAACAATGGTTCTTACGGTTGAACTAGATAATTAAATCAATCAAACATATGTATAACTAGCATAACATCAAAGTATAGAATAATCCCAAGCCATAAATCTTACATTGAAGCAAACACACAAGGCTTTTAGCCTAACATAATCATAGTAGAACTAATGAAACAGTAAATACAAGTTGAATTCATGTTAAAAAGATATAGAACAATAGTATCAATTGCGATAAACGATCCTAGCTTAATATTGATGTTGAAAGAGTGGAGATTAACTTGCAGCCTTCCTTGGACCTTGAAAATCGTCTTAAAACTGGGGGAGAACGTAGTAGTGAAAGTATTTTAAGTAAGTAACCATTTGCTTCATTAAATAGCCTCAAAAGTTAGGTATTTTGGCCAGAAAGTGACCAGATGCGCCGCATCTCTTTGGGATGCGCCGCATCTCTTTACGTTTAGTAGATTCCAGCTCGATTCTGCACTCAGGAATGTCGGCAGGGGGTCAGATGCGCCGCATCTGGGACAGATGCGCCGCATCCATCTCAGATGCGCTGCATCTGTTGCTATTTTGGCCCAGAAGTCTTCATGCTCCGCATCTGAAACTGTCGGGAGTTATTTGGTGTAAATATGCGCCGCATCTAAGAGAGATGCGCCGCATTTGGACCTGTTTCAGTGGTTTCGGGTTGTTTTACGCATTCGATCTTCGTTTTAACTATATTTTCGTTGTTGGTCTTTGATAATGCTAAAAACGAACATATATTTCATAGCATTATTCCTCAAGAAAGACAAGCTTTTAGTTGCAATTGTTCTATTTACAAGTGATATTCGTTTAAATAATAAAAGGTGAAGACAAAAGACAGATTCGACGAATTGAAGACGCAAACGACCAAAAAGCTCAAAAGTACAAAATACAATCAAAGAGGTTCCAATTATTGATAAGAAACGTCTCGAAATTACAAGAGTACAAGATTCAAAACGCAAAGTACAAGATATTAAATTATACGCAAGGACGTTCGAAAATCCGGAACCGGGACCAGAGTCAACTCTCAACGCTCGACGCAACGGACTAAAAATTACAAGTCAACTATGCACATAAATATAATATAATATTTAAATAATTCTTATAATTATTTAATATATTATATTTATTTATAAAACCGTCGGTAAATAAAGAGCCAAGCTTGTGTGAGCTGTAAAAGCAAACTCCGCGACTCGCGGAGTTTGAAGGCCAAAAGGGCCGCGAGTCACGGAGGCCCAAATTCTGAAAGTCCCTATAAAGCCAACCGAATTCTGATCATTTTACACATCCTTTTTCTATCTCTCTCTCAATATATACGTAATATATATATATATATATATATATATATATATATATATATATATATATATTATAATTTTAATTTTAATTTTAATTCTAATAATAAGGGTATGTTTGCGAATGTTGTAAGGGTGTAAGTCGAAATTCTGTCCGTGTAACGCTACGCTATTTTTAATCATTGTAAGTTATGTTCAACCTTTTTACATTAATGTCTCGTAGCTAAGTTATTATTATGCTTATTTAAACGAAGTAATCATGATGTTGGGCTAATTACTAAAATTGGGTAATTGGACTTTGTACCATAATTGGGGTTTGGACAAAAGAACGACACTTGTGGAAATTAGACTATGGGCTATTAATGGGTTTTATATTAACTAAAAACTACCTTGTTAATTTAATATACAAACTTATAATTCGACGTATTTATATATAACCACATACGCTTGACTGGGTACGGTGGGCGGGATATCTATAAATACCAATAATTGTTCATTTTACCGGATACGGAACTGGATTAATAGTTAATAGACTTGTTGAAACAGGGGTGAATTACATTCAAGGGTAATTGGTGTAATTGTTAACAAAGTAGTAAAACCTTGGTTTACACGCAGTCCATAACCTGGTGTATTCATTAAACAAAGTATTAAAACCTTGTTACAATTCGAATCCCCAATTAGTTGGAATATTTGACTTCGGGAATAAGAATAATTTGACGAAGGCTTTCGCTCTTTATATTTATGACTGATGGACTATTATGGACAAATCCGTATGGACATATTAAATAATCCAGGACAAAGGACAATTAACCCATGGGCATAAAACTAAAATCAACACGTCAAACATCATTATTACGGAAGTTTAAATAAGCATAATTCTTTTACTTCATATTTAATTTCCTTTATTTTATATTTAATTGCACTTCTAATTATCGCATTTTTATTTATTGTTATTGTATTTAATTGCACTTTTAATTATCGTACTTTTTAATTATCGCAAGTTTATTTTATCGCACTTTTATTATTCGCAATTTCATTATCGTTATTTACTTTACGCTTTAATTTAAGTCTTGTATTTATTTTTAATATTTTACATTTGGTTTTAACTGCGACTAAAGTTTTAAAATCGACAAACCGGTCATTAAACTGTAAAAACCCCCTTTATAATAATAATATTACTTATATATATATTTGTATTTTTATAAAAGTAAACTAATATAGCGTTAAGCTTTGTTTAAAGATTTTCCTGTGGAACGAACCGGACTTACTAAAAACTACACTACTGTACGATTAGATACACTGCCTATAAGTGTTGTAGCAAGGTTTAAGTATATCCATTCTCTAAATAAATAAATATCTTGTGTAAAATTGTATCGTATTTAATAGTATTTCCTGCTAAAATTAATAGCTATTTTATATACTACTCTGCTAAAATATCAAGTATTTTTGGCGCCGCTGCCGGGGACACTCTTAAACGCCGGAAGCGCAATTTTAGTTTACTTTTATTAAAATTCGTTTTTATAAAAATACGTTTTAAATATTCGAAAATATAAAAAGAAAAACAAAAATATAAGTATTTTTAAGATTTTGTTAAATATTTAAGTTTTATAAAGTTTCTTTAGTTTGTAAAAATATAAGTTTTATTTAATTTATTTTATAAATATATTTTATAAATATAAAACCGAAAAAAAATATATATATATATATATAAATCTAGCTTTAAGATTTTTATTTTTAAAATTATAAAGTAGTTCCATTTTTATTCTAGTTTTTAAAATATAAGTTTTTATTATATATAAATTTTAGATTATAAAATAGAAAAATATAAAACAGAAAATAAAAAAAAATAAAAAAAACGTCAAATTTTGAACTGCACCCGAGTTGAATTCTGGAACCCCGCAACTCGCGGAGTTTGTTGCTTGGAATACCGCGACTCGCGGAGTAATTCTGACACCGACAGAAACCCTAACTGCAATTAATTACGGGTAATTAATTATTATTATTATTTAACCCTAATTATTATTATTATTATAATTAGTTTTATTTTAAGTTTTACTTTTTATTTAATTTGTTTTATTTAGTTAAATTAGTTTAATTAAATTATAAAATTAGTAGTTTTATTAAATAAATAATATAAAAATAATATTTTTGTAAAATTTGTACTTTTTACAACTTTTTGTATATTTTTATATTTTATCCATTTTTAATTGTTTTAGCGTAATATTTGTATTTTTAGCTCATATTTAGTTTTAAACTTAGTTTTTGCCATAGTTATTTTTACTTCTAGATTTTTAGGCTTTGCCGTAGAATTCCTTATGTGCTTTTTCTTTAGACTAAGATTTAGGTGCTTTAGAATTTTGCGACGCCTTTTTAAGTTTTAGTTTCTTTTTAAGTTATTTCCATTTGGGATTTAGTTTTTCCTGTAAGCTTTAATATTTTTAGACGACTTTTACCTATGTATCAATTATCATTCCAATTAGTAATCTCAATTTGCGATTATAATTTTAAGTTAGTTGTAGTAATAAGGTTAGGTTAGTCAAGTGTTTTTAAGTGTTATAAGTTTCTTTTATTTTTCCGTCATTTTTTATTTTTCTTTCTTATTTTTCTTTTTCGATCTTTTTCCGACGAACTCTTTTTCTTTCTTATTTCTCGCTATTCTAGTTTTAGGACATAGATTTTTATTCTACTTCTTATCTAAATTTCTTAAAATTACGAAAATTTATTTTAAGTAGTTAAATTAATAGACATCAAAATTTTCTGGTTCGTAGTAATAGTTGGATTTGTACGTGGACCGGGTTATTGGAGCCAAACAGTCCTCAATTATATTGAGACCAAACGAATCCTGCCCCTCTGCTGCATCTTTTGGCTATTCGAAACGTGGGCAAAATCAGAAAAGTATATTGATTGGATAACTTATTATAATTTTTCTTTCCTTTTAAAAAACTAATAGGATATTCAGTGAATGCACCGAGCAAGACGTTCACCACATTTTGTACGTTCACCACCTGTAACTAGATCAAGACATTTAACAAATATTACTGCCGTTGATTTTTCTTTAGAATCGTCATCCAGTCGACCAAGTACTCCAGTTCAAATTTCCGATAATCCATTTTTTGAACCCGACCTCACAATTGAGAATCCGGAGAATATTCAGGAACGATTCATAGATCCTGAACCACTAAACTTTCCTCCGGAACCACCAATCATTCAAACAGAGATTGTTGAGGAACGAACCATTAAATCAGAATCCTCTAGTGATTCCGATTCAACAAATTCAAATATGGAGAATCTGGAACCTTTAAGTATGGAAGACCGAATGAGAGCTAAACGCACTGGCCAAGGTCACGCAATTACTCATCCAGACATTAATGCGCCAGATTATGAAATCAAAGGACAAATTCTACACATGGTGACTAATCAATGCCAATTTAGTGGTGCGCCGAAGGAAGATCCAAATGAACATTTACGTACCTTTAATAGGATCTGCACACTATTTAAAATCCGAGAAGTGGAGGATGAACAGATATATCTCATGTTATTTCCCTGGACTTTAAAGGGAGAAGCCAAAGATTGGTTGGAATCGTTACCTGAAGGGGCGATTGATACATGGGATGTTTTAGTTGAAAAATTTCTTAAACAATTCTTTCCTGCATCTAAAGCCGTAAGACTTCAAGCAGAAATTGTTACGTTTACACAGAAGCCGAATGAAACTCTATATGAGGCGTGGACTAGATATGGAAAGTTATTAAGAGGATGTCCGCAACATGGTTTAGACACCTGTCAAATAGTACAAATATTCTACCAAGGATGCGACATCACTACAAGGAAAGATATAGATATAGCAGCTGGTGGTTCTATTATGAAGAAAACCGAAACTGATGCTTACAAAATTATTGATAACACTGCTTCCCACTCACATGAGTGGCACCAAGAAAAAGATATCGTTAGATCATCTAAAGCAGCTAGAGCCGATTCTAGCCATGACTTAGATTCCATTTTCGCAAAGATAGATGCTGTGGAGAGACGAATGGAAAAGATGACTAAGGATATTCACTCAATACGAATTAGTTGTGAGCAGTGTGGAGGGCCACATTTGACAAAAGATTGTCTTAGTATTGAATTAACAATGGAACAAAGAGAGAATATTTCATACATAAACCAAAGGCCTGGAAATAATTATCAGAATAATTATCAACCGCCAAGACCGATTTACAATCAAAACCAAAATTATAACAGAAATATTCCATACAACAACCAACAAGGTCCTAGCAATCAACAAGTATCCAATAATAATTACAATCAGCAAAGACCTAATTTTCAAAACAAACCACCACAACAAACCGATGATAAAAAGCCGAATTTAGAAGATATGATGACAAAGCTAGTTGAAACTCAAACGCAGTTTTTCACCTCTCAAAAACAAACTAATGAACAAAATGCTCAAGCATTTAGAAATCAACAAGCTTCTATTCAAAATCTGGAACAAGAAGTAAGTAACCTAGCAAGGTTAATAGGTGAAAGAAAACCGGGAAGTCTACCTAGTGATACAAATGCTAACCCCCGGAATGAAACAGCTAAAGCCATTACCACAAGAAGTGGTACAACGCTTAAACCACCTGAAATACCTGTAACTTCTGATGAAGCTATTCCTACTCCACAAGAACCACAACCTGATCAAGATAAGGAAAAAGAACCGGTAGTTGAAAAGGTTAATGAAGATAACACAGTTAAGGCTAAACCTTATGTTAAACCAAACCAACCACCACTTCCTTACCCAAGTAAAATGAAGAAAGAGAAACTTGAAGCCGAGCAATCCAAATTCTTGGATATGTTTAAACAGATAAATGTAAGTCTTCCTTTCATTGATGTGATTTCAGGAATGCCTAGATATGCTAAATTCTTGAAAGATCTAATTTCAAATAGAAAGAAAATGGAAGAACTCTCGGCTGTAACTATGAATGCTAATTGTTCAGCAGTGCTGTTGAATAAGATACCAGAAAAATTATCTGATCCAGGAAGTTTCACAATTCCATGTTTTCTGGGTAGTCTTAGTTCAATAGAAGCATTGGCAGACTTAGGTGCTAGTATAAATCTAATGCCATATTCACTATACGTTAAACTAGACCTTGGAGAATTGAAACCAACCAGAATAAGCATACAACTAGCCGATAGATCAATAAAATATCCTAGAGGGATAATGGAGAACAAGCTAGTTAAAGTTGGTACTTTAGTATTTCCAGTAGATTTTGTTGTTCTGGACATGGAAGAAGATTCTCAAGTTCCTCTCATATTAGGAAGACCATTCTTAAACACGGCTAAAGCAATGATAGACGTGTTCGGTAAGAAACTGACCCTAAGTATAGAGGACGAGAGTGTTACCTTTTCAGTTGATAGAGCAATGCAACAACCACAATCTGCAGATGATACATGTTATTATATTCAAACTATAGATGCACATGCAGAATTATTAAAAGAATTTCCAGAATTACAAGGAACAGGAGAATGTTCTTTAGGAGAAGGTAATGAACCAATTGATGAAGCTGAAATGTTAGCTACACTTATAGCTAATGGATATGAACCAACAACAGAAGAAATTCAAACGCTAAAAGAAGAAGACAGATATCGATATAAATCATCGATAGAAGAACCTCCGAAATTAGAGTTAAAGCCACTTCCAAACCATTTGGAATACGCTTATTTACATGGTGAATCTGAATTACCTGTAATAATATCGTCTTCTCTTACTGAAAATGAGAAATCACAACTCATTTCTGTGTTGAAAGCTCATAAACCAGCCATTGCATGGAAGATTCATGATATTAAAGGAATAAGTCCTTCGTATTGCACACATAAAATCCTTATGGAAGAAGGTCATAAAACGTATGTGCAACGCCAACGAAGACTAAATCCTAATATGCAAGATGTAGTTAAGAAAGAGATTATTAAACTGCTAGATGCAGGTCTAATTTATCCAATCTCTGATAGTGCATGGGTAAGCCCAGTTCAATGCGTGCCTAAGAAGGGTGGCATGACTGTCATTACAAATGAGAAAAATGAGCTTATTCCTACTAGGACTGTAACAGGATGGCGTGTATGTATTGATTATAGAAAATTAAATGACGCCACCAGAAAAGATCACTTTCCCTTATCTTTCATAGATCAAATGTTGGAAAGATTAGCCGGAAATAGTTACTATTGTTTTCTAGATGGATTTTCCGGATATTTTCAAATTCCAATAGCACCCGAAGACCAAGAGAAAACCACATTCACGTGCCCTTATGGTACTTTTGCTTACAAACGCATGCCATTTGGACTTTGCAATGCCCCTGCAACCTTTCAAAGGTGTATGATGGCGACTTTTCATGACATGATAGAAGAATGCATGGAAGTTTTCATGGATGACTTTTCAGTCTTCGGTGATACATTTGAATCATGTCTAGTTAATCTGGAACGAATGCTTATTAGATGCGAACAATCAAATCTAGTACTTAATTGGGAGAAATGCCATTTTATGGTTAAAGAAGGCATCGTTTTTGGTCATTAAATTTCAAAAGAAGGAATTGAAGTGGATAGAGCTAAAGTAGATGTAATTGCTAAACTTCCACATCCCACCAATGTTAGAGGAGTTAGGAGTTTTCTAGGGCATGCCGGTTTTTACCGACGTTTCATAAAAGATTTTTCTAAAATTGCCACTCCTAGAAAAAGATGCTCCATTCATCTTTTCAGATGAGTGTATCAAATCTTTTAATATTCTTAAAGAGAAACTCACTAATGCGCCGATCATGATAACACCAAATTGGAATCTACCATTTGAACTAATGTGCGATGCAAGTGATTTTGCAATGGGAGCCGTTTTAGGACAAAGGATTGAAAAACGATTTCAACCTATATATTATGCTAGTAAGACGTTACAAGGAGCACAAACGAACTATACAACTACTGAAAAAGAACTCCTTGCTATTGTCTTTGCTTTTGACAAATTTCGATCATATCTCGTTCTAGCAAAAACGGTGGTCTATACCGACCATTCTGCTCTTAGATACCTATTTTCAAAACAAGATGCTAAACCAAGATTAATCCGTTGGATCTTACTCTTACAAGAGTTTGATATTGAAATCCGAGATAAAAGAGGAGCAGAAAATCTCGCCGCTGATCATCTTTCTCGTCATGAAAATCCCGAATTAGAAGTTCTAAATGAATCGGCCATACAAGACAACTTTCCTGATGAATATCTATTGAAGATAGATTATAAAGAAATTCCATGGTTTGCAGACTATGCAAACTACTTAGTTTGTGGATTCCTTGAAAAAGGATTATCGTACCAAAGACGAAAGAAATTCTTCAGTGATATAAAACACTATTTTTGGGAAGATCCACATCTGTTTAAAAGTTGTCTCGATGGAATAATACGCCGATGTGTATTTGGAGATGAAGCTAGTAAAATTTTAAACCATTGTCACACAGGACCAACAGGAGGGCATTATGGGCCTCAACTAACAGCAAGAAAAGTTTATGATGCTGGATTCTATTGGCCTACAATTTACAAAGACGCACACCTTCTTTGCAAATCCTGTGATGCTTGTCAAAGGGCCGGAAAAATAAGTCAACGTGATGAAATGCCACAAAATGTCATCCAAGTATGTGAAGTATTTGACATTTGGGGTATTGACTTTATGGGTCCATTTCCAAAATCTCATAATAATCTATATATACTCGTAGCCATTGATTATGTATCTAAATGGGCGGAAGCACAAGCTCTCCCAACTAACGATGCACGAGTTGTAGTCAACTTTTTAAAACGTCTTTTTGCAAGGTTTGGAACACCGAAAGCTTTAATAAGTGATCGGGGTACTCATTTCTGTAATAATCAATTTGAGAAAGTTCTTAAAAGATATGGAGTAACTCATAAAATCTCAACCGCATATCATTCACAAACAAGTGGACAAGTTGAAAATACCAACCGAGCTTTAAAACGTATTCTAGAGAAAACTGTAGGATCAAATCCGAAGGAATGGTCCATTAAATTGGAGGATGCACTCTGGGCTTTTAGAACAGCCTACAAAACTCCAATTGGAACCACACCTTTTAGACTTGTTTATGGAAAAGCATGTCATCTTCCAGTAGAAATTGAACATAAAGCATTTTGGGCTTTGAAGACATGTAATCTTGATTTACATGAAGCTGGACGTCTACGATTAAGTCAACTAAACGAATTAGAAGAATTAAGACATGAAGCATACGAAAATTCGTAAATCTATAAAGAAAGAACGAAGAAATGGCATGATAAAAGAATCAGAAGTTCAAAAGAATTTAAAGAAGGAGACAGAGTTCTTCTTTTCAATTCACGATTCAAGCTATTTCCTGGAAAATTGAAATCAAGATGGTCTGGACCATTCATAGTCAAAAGAGTTTTCCCATACGGAACGATAGAATTAATAAATTCAAAAGGGATTGAATTTAAAGTTAATGGTCACAGAGTTAAACATTACATACATGGTCCGATGGAAGTCGACAACGAAGTTAATCACAATTTCGACACCACAGCTAACTAAGTGTGGGGAGAATCAAGTCTTTAAAGGATAATATGTACTTCTGTTAGAGTTAGATTGTCTGTTTTCGTGTAGTTCTCGAAAATGGAACCCGAATGGTCTTTCTCTAGCAGACCCTAAAGAACTAGTCTTCTCCCCCCATTCTGAATTTTTATTTTTTTAGGAAATGAAGACTGCCTGTGAACTAAACCATGGTCTAATGCTACACGCTTTGATCACTAAACGTAATAATGACACACTTCCGAGTGAAATAGTATCAGTAATCAGAGAAAGAATGGACGGAGTTAGAAAAGAATCCAGATGCGAAGATAATAAGTTACAATTTAGTAAAGGAAAATCAAAATCCGCAGCAAAAAGAAGAGCACGACACCTAGAAAGATGTCACAAATGCGGAAAATGGTCACATGGAGGTAAATGTTCAAATAATCAAACCTATTCAAACACCGAATTTGTTACTTTATGCAGAGACGGACCATTCATATGTTTAGAAGAAAAGACACTGAATGCTCGAGGTTACGCCTATGTAGCTATGAAAAACCAATTAAACCGACTATCTTATGAATGGGATAGATCATATAACTAAGAAATCTATTTCACAGGTATGTTTGTACAGTTTTTAAATTTTTTTTTTATTTTTAACCTTTTGATAATAAACGCTAATTTGTTCGCTATAAAGTATTAAATTGGTATTGGATAAAATTAGGTTTGGCGACCGAAATTATTGATATCATACAAAAATTTATTACATCACTGCAAAATTTAACGTTTATTCTTAAGGTATAAATATCTTTAATCAATCAACCCAAAATATTTCAAAAATTCGTCATGAGTGAAATTAGGTTTTGGAACCGAAATTACTTTACCGAAAAGAGGGGCGCATATTTTTGATAATATTTGATTGATTAAAGTAGGATAAAAAGCCAAAAAGATTTTTAATTTTATTTTTACCATGTTTTTAAAATTAATATATAAATCTTAAATTAATATTGTAAACTTTGTAAAAACAATATTTTTAAAATTATAAATATTTGAAAAATTAATATAAGTTTGGTGTGAATTTATAATATGAATTTTTAATTTAAGTTTGGTGTGAATTTTTAATTTTTAAAATATGAATTTTTAATTTTTATGCATTTTAAATTTTAAGTTTGGTGTGAATTTTAATATTAATTTTGAATTTTATATTTAAGTTGTGTGAATTTAAAAACAAAAATTTACTTTATCTCATTAAGTTAAAAATATGATTTTTAAAATTCGTCGTAAGTTGAAGACTAGGTCTTTGAACCGAAATTGCTTTACCCGAGGGAGGGACGAGAACTTTTATTATCATTATTTTTAATCTTATTGAATTAAAGTATGCCAAAAACATTAAAAAACCCAAAAATCTTAGCTTTTAAAACAATCGCTACAAAAAGATAAATTTTAAAATTTTGTCGAAGGACGAACTAGGACATCGATCCGAAACGACCTCGTCCTAAATAACAAGGGAAACAAAATTTTAAAATCAATTACTTAAATGTTTTAATTAGTATAAGATATATATAAAAAAAATATATATATACCAAACTCCGCGACTCGCGGAGTTTGGAGGTTTAAACCCCGCGACTCGCGGGAGGATAAAAATATAGAAAAAAATAAAATCGAGCAAGAACAGCTCAGTTGCACACCACACCAAAAACACAGCGAAATACTGCGCGAAAAAACCCCAAAAACACCCCCAAAATCACAATTTTTAACCGTTAATCATCAAATCTTTTACTAAAATCATGTTGAGAAGGATGCTATCAAGGAATTACTCAAGAAAAACGGTAAATTTCTACACCTAAACACCATTTAATTCGAAAATTAGTGTTCTTGAGCAATTTTTTCCCCAATTTGATTTTGATGCTTTTTAGTGTAATTATGCTTAAATTGTTTATGTATTATGCTTGTATAACCTAGATTGATGCTGTTTAACATGATTAGAAGCCTTAAACTTCAAATTTTAAGTAATCTAGGGTTTGTGTTCTTGAGCAAATTTGGGGCTTTTTGATATAAACAGGTTATGGCCGATTTTTGTCATGAATTGTTGCTAAATTAAGTAGTGTAACATGTTTAGGTAGTTAAATGATCCAAACTTTGAGCCTAAACATGATTTTGAGAATTAAAGTAGACTTTTTCAAGTCTAAAATTCATGAACTTGATTTTTGAGAGATAATGTCATTTGAAACTTGTTTAATTGCTAGTAATGATTATTTTGACATGTTATTTGAGTTGAATGCTTATGAACTTGGCGAACATTTTCGTATATGCTTATTTGAAGTAGATTTGATAAAAATATGAAAATGAGCTTAAGTTTGATATAAATTGATCATGTCATTGTAATTATTTTGATTGATGATTTTGCTAACACTAATGCATATTTGGATGCACAAAAATTGTGTTTGATGTGTTTTGTAGACTGAAAGGGGTGAATCTTCATCCCAAGCTCGCAATGCTCCTGCTGAGAATGCGGAACAACAGGAGGTGGATAACTACTACAAGCAAGATATACCGCATCCAGTCATGACATTTTCTGATATGCACTTGGAAGATTTGCACCCGAACCTGAGATTTGACAGACTTTGGATAGATTATCCAAAGTATCAAAGGGGGTTGCATACTCTTCATTCTAAAGTTGTTGAGGTACCTAGGGTCATAGAATGGGGACCCTTAGAAGCTGTAGAATTGGCCGGGCCAATTAGGGAATTACTTGCACAAAGGTATGGTAATTCTACTTTTAATGACTGGGTACGTTTATTCACCATGCGTAGACCTGTATATAAAGTATGGTGTGAAGAATTGTTGTGTAGTATAGAGTTGAATGATCGGGTAGCTAGTTTAACCGATCGATCTTTTATTAGATTTTTGTTAGGAGGTTCGATGCGCCACATGTCTTTACTAGACATGGCTCAGGCTTTACGTATATATACGCCTGAGGAGTTAGCATCTGCCGATTGTAGAGGGTTGATACTAAATGGTAGAAAGATAGATGAAAATTTTGATACACACGGTGTATGGAGTCAAATGACAAGCCATCACCGATTCAAAGGAGGAAATTACTCTTATTTGGATATAGATAGAGCTGAATTAAGAGTGATTCATAGGTTTTTAGCTAATTCGATTACACAAAGAGGTAAGAACAAGGAAAAGGTAAATGAACAGGATTTGTTTTACCATATGTGTATTCGAGACCCACAAAGCGCTGTAAGTATACCTTATTGTGTGGGTTATTATTTATCAGCTATGGTTAGGGGGATGAGACTGCATAGCATAATAGGAGGTGGTATTTTTATTACTTTGATTGCTGAATATCTCGGTGTGGATATAAGTCGGGGGGGATTATTAGTCGAAGAACCAGAACCCCGCGATACTATAGGTTTAAATATATACCATGGTGCGAAAGTTTTGAAGAGGCGAAATAACGCCGCAGTACAATACCATGGTAGATATCCACAGGTTGAGAGAAACCAACAGCAAGGTAATGTAGGAGGGGGAAATGAGATGCAAGAAATGCAAAGGTTTATAGCTTCACAGGAGTACGAAAATGCTAGACAGAGAGCATTTGAAGATTGGCAAGTTCATCAGAACCAAATCATAGCTCATTGCCAACATATAGGTAGAAACTATATTCCTACACCAAAACCCATATTCCCTCCCTGGTCTATAGAGATGCAGCCACCGTATCCTACGTATAACCCTGCCGAAGCATTTCATAGCACCTATGGTTATGCATGGAACCCCTATTGGTATCAATATCATCCCTAGTCTACTTAGTTTTATTTATTTTGTAATTTGTAATATTGATACATTTAATACTTATGTTAATATTGTAATAGTTTTTATAATTTTCTAACTTTTATTCTTAGATTTTAATAATTTTTGAATGTGGGGTAATATACCAAACTTCAAAAATATGTATATATGTTTGCAGTTTATCTTATGTACACAACAGGGTAAAACAACGCATTTTCAAAGCAACTAATTTTGACGACAAGATGCAAAATATATGTGAAATAACAACAAGACGGAATGAACAAATGATGTGCAACATTTTTCATTCAGCAAACAAACGCCAATATATTTGGAAACTTTGGTAAAAATTTAATCATTTTCACACAAATCACCCTCAATAAATTACTGATTTCTTGCAAATGAGGGCATTGCAAGATCTTAAGTGTGGGAAGGGGTTAAATTCTTTCGGATTTTAAAATTTTTATCTTAAACACTTGGTTACCATTAAAAATACTAGTAAAGCAGTAGTTGTATTAGAATCTAGTACTCTCTGATAATAAAGAACAGCCCTAGTCTTATATACTGACTACCCAATTCTAGTAAAAATTTTCAATTAAATGAACTCAAAATCATGTTTATACATATTTATGAACGATAAAACTAGGTTTTAACACCGAAATTATTGTTACCTCAGAAAGGACATAAATTGAGAAACAAACCAAAATGTTAAAATTCATTTAAAATGGAATAGAGGACGATAAAAAGGAAAATAAAAGCCAAGTGTGGGAAAATTTACCAAGTTATCTTAAACATATGTCACATATATCTGTAACAAATAACTGAAAATACTTTTGCTTTGGACTAAACTGAACTGTTTTACCCGATGAAAGAAAAGAAAGATGGATCTACACGATGAATCAATTCCATCATTAAAAGGAAGTAAAGCCTTCCGAAAAAGACACACGCTTCTTGATTTAGGTCATGAAGTTGTCGTCCAGACCAGCTGTAGGTTGACGAAAAATCTAGAAAAGTCATCACTAAAATCAGCAGGAAATCCACGGACCTCAGCATTAAACAGGGTCGCCAAGTGGTCAGATTTATCCTAACCATGAGAAGGATTTATCTCGTAAAATGGGGGGGCACCATGCAAATTAGCTGGATAAGACTAATGAATCAGATCCCCAGAAAGGATAATCTCCTTAAAGATTAAAAATCAGCTTTTAAGACTGATATTACTCAATCCTAGAGATTGACCTTAAAGACTGAGAATTCAAACTCATGGAATTCGATGATATCTAAACTCGAGCTTGAACGAGAAAATATTTTGATCAAAAATAAAACCGATTTGTTTTCTGAAAACCCTATTTTCAATGCGTTCATTACCATTGAACGTAAAATCCTAGGAATTCACCTGTAATTCATTAGGTCACCTGAACCAAATCGGGTGTCAACCGTAAGAACGGTGGTTGCATAGTGGTCAAAGACAGGACCTTGTGCCAGACCGAAAAAATTATAAGGGTGAGCTTTACTATTGCTCCTACCAAGGATAGTAATTGCGTCCGACACGTTATAGACCATAATTAAAAGCATGTCAGGGGACATTGCCTTAACAGTTGCTTGTTCAACGCTTTCCTTTACAACCGGACGGTAGTTTACTGAAAGGTAATATACGGGACAAGTAAACTGGACGTGTTGCTTTCCAAATACAAGGTTAGCAAGTGGGTGACACAAAACCATAAGTTTTGAGCTAAAATTTTCAAATCTGAAACCCACCAAAACCACAAAAATATTTTGCAAACACCGGTGAAGGGTTATTCCGGAAAACTTATCTAGGGTAAAAACTAGATTTAATTTTCAAAAGATCAAATGTTTTCATAAAGATCCAATTTCCTTAATGGATCTAAATTTTTATAGTCATGTGGGACTGTAAACCATATCGTTACTACCATTGTTTATACCGCCGTATAGAAATCACTGATGTACAAAGTGTGAAGAATAAAGAAGTGATTCTAGTATTTCAAGACGATATTGCTTGAGGACAAGCAACGCTCAAGTGTGGGAATATTTGATAATGCTTAAAACGAACATATATTTCATAGCATTATTCCTCAAGAAAGACAAGCTTTTAGTTGCAATTGTTATATTTACAAGTGATATTCGTTTAAATAATAAAAGGTGAAGACAAAAGACAGATTCGACGAATTGAAGACGCAAACGACTAAAAAGCTCAAAAGTACAAAATACAATCAAAGAGGTTCCAATTATTGATAAGAAACGTCTCGAAATTACAAGAGTACAAGATTCAAAACGCAAAGTACAAGATATTAAATTATACGCAAGGACGTTCGAAAATCCGGAACCGGGACCAGAGTCAACTCTCAACGCTCGACGCAACGGACTAAAAATTACAAGTTAACTATGCACATAAATATAATATAATATTTAAATAATTCTTATAATTATTTAATATATTATATTTATTTATAAAACCGTCGGTAAACAAAGAGCCAAGCTTGTGTGAGCTGTAAAAGCAAACTCCGCGACTCGCGGAGTTTGAAGGCCAAAAGGGCCGCGAGTCGCGGAGGCCCAAATTCTGAAAGTCCCTATAAAGCCAACCGAATTCTGATCATTTTACACATCCTTTTTCTATCTCTCTCTCTCTCTCAATATATACGTAATATATATATATATATATATATATATATATATATATATATATATATATATATATATATATATATATATATATATATATATATATATTATAATTTTAATTTTAATTTTAATTCTAATAATAAGGGTATGTTAGCGAATGTTGTAAGGGTGTAAGTCGAAATTCTGTCCGTGTAACGCTACGCTATTTTTAATCATTGTAAGTTATGTTCAACCTTTTTACATTAATGTCTCGTAGCTAAGTTATTATTATGCTTATTTAAACGAAGTAATCATGATGTTGGGCTAATTACTAAAATTGGGTAATTGGACTTTGTACCATAATTGGGGTTTGGACAAAAGAACGACACTTGTGGAAATTAGACTATGGGCTATTAATGGGTTTTATATTAACTAAAAACTACCTTGTTAATTTAATATACAAACTTATAATTCGACGTATTTATATATAACCACATACGCTTGACTGGGTACGGTGGGCGGGATATCTATAAATACCAATAATTGTTCATTTTACCGGATACGGAACTGGATTAATAGTTAATAGACTTGTTGAAACAGGGGTGAATTACATTCAAGGGTAATTGGTGTAATTGTTAACAAAGTAGTAAAACCTTGGTTTACACGCAGTCCATAACCTGGTGTATTCATTAAACAAAGTATTAAAACCTTGTTAAAATTCGAATCCCCAATTAGTTGGAATATTTGACTTCGGGAATAAGAATAATTTGACGAAGGCTTTCGCTCTTTATATTTATGACTGATGGACTATTATGGACAAATCCGTATGGACATATTAAATAATCCAGGACAAAGGACAATTAACCCATGGGCATAAAACTAAAATCAACATGTCAAACCTCATGATTACGGAAGTTTAAATAAGCATAATTCTTTTACTTCATATTTAATTTCCTTTATTTTATATTTAATTGCACTTCTAATTATCGCATTTTTATTTATTGTTATTGTATTTAATTGCATTTTTAATTATCGTACTTTTTAATTATCGCAAGTTTATTTTATCGCACTTTTATTATTCGCAATTTCATTATCGTTATTTACTTTACGCTTTAATTTAAGTCTTGTATTTATTTTTAATATTTTACATTTGGTTTTAACTGTGACTAAAGTTTTAAAATCGACAAACCGGTCATTAAACGGTAAAAACCCCCCTTTATAATAATAATATTACTTATATATATATTTGTATTTTTATAAAAGTAAACTAATATAGCGTTAAGCTTTGTTTAAAGATTTCCCTGTGGAACGAACCGGACTTACTAAAAACTACACTACTGTACGATTAGGTACACTGCCTATAAGTGTTGTAGCAAGGTTTAAGTATATCCATTCTCTAAATAAATAAATATCTTGTGTAAAATTGTATCGTATTTAATAGTATTTCCTGCTAAAATTAATAGCTATTTTATATACTACTCTGCTAAAACATCAGTCTTCATTTATTCATTCACAATGGACTTTTTACAAATGTACATGAATTACAATACATACGTATAACAATTACATACAAATGGAACAACATTGGATCGAAATAACGACAATAAACATGTATAATTTTGGCGTTATCAACTACAAATTTACTTGAGAAAAGTATTTGCCTTTAGCCGAATTCTCTTACTACAATAATTTTCATTCGAGTATTAACGCCGCACTTTTTCAAAACTCAAATAGCCGCAATTGTCGTTTTCTTAATTGTTGAACTGAAGTAAATAATAATCAAACCACTGAACCCGAACTCATTCATGAAACAACCGGGAAGCTGTTCAAATCCGAAAAAGGCTCAAAACGGCCCGTAGTCGCCGAAGGAGCTATGGCGATGTTAGACGTAAATCTCTCAAATTCCAAGTGATTGACCGCGTAATATTAAAAGTCGCACCTTGAAAAGGTGTAATCCGTTTCGGCAAACGTAGAAAGCTAAATCCGCGATATTTTGATCCTTTTAAAATCTTGGGGCGTTTTGGACCCGTTGTTAGCCATTTAGATTTTCCAACTCATTTGAATCTCCGTCCATCCTACATTCTATGTATCAAACTCAAAGAAGTGTCTTGTGGAACGAGAACTTGTTATTCTTTCGATAAACTTCCTATCGATGATAAACTTCACTTCCTAGGAGAACCGGTTGAAATTATGGATCGTGAAACCAAACTCTGAGACGACGTAAAAATCCCGACTGTCGAAGTTCGTTGAAATACCCAAGGAAGTACCTTCACTTAACCGTAGAATTGACAACGCAAGATCTCGAGAAAGAAATAACGACTACTACTTCCAAATAAATTTCGGGATGAAATATCTTTTAAGGTGTAGGTAATGTAACATCCCGCATTTTTCCGTTAAATTTATTTTAACACCGTCTTTTTTTTAGATAATATCTTTCGTTATCTAAATTCGTACCTTTCGTCAACTAACGTTCTTAATATTTCCGTTATTCGATTATAACATCTTTCGTTTACTCCCGTGTTTTTAAAATATTTCGTTTAGTTAATTCACGCACCCGCTTCTAAACTCGAGGGACTAAATTCGCCTTTGGACCAAAGTGGTAACTAGTGAACTAGTCACCACCTCCCTTCCCCACCATTGATTTTTATTTTATTTTATTTTCTCTTTTTCTCTCATTTCTTTCTTCCATTCTTATACCATTTTCTCCATTTACACAAATCCATCATCTAAATCGAATCTAATAAGCTAACTTCAAAACAAATTGTACTTTTGAAATCCTTGCATCTTCCTCTACGTTTTGGTACCAATTTCATAGCTTGGGGTAAGTTTTTCAAAATCTCTAATTTTCATAAATTAGACTTTTAGACTTGAAATGGTGTTAGTTAGTGTCTATGGCTCGAGTCATTATGATTGTACGCGATTACATGTTTTAATTTGCTCGATTAGCATGTTTTTGATAAATCACGAATTTGTATTTGATGGTGACAGAAACTTGAACTTTTCAAATGCATGATATTATGTGATAATTAGATTCCTTGTGAAAAACTATTGATTTTAGGCTTTGGATTCGCTTGATTTCGTTTCCGGATGATCAAGTTATGGCCATTTGAAATTAACGTTGTGTTTTTGTTGTGTAATCAGAAATCTGGGTTTGATAGACCACGAATTGGATTGTGAAATTAATACCATTGGATAGGTAATTTAAAAACACTCAGTTTACACTAGGATATCATGTCATTTGCTTATGTATAACTTGAGATATGCTTGATTTAGCGAAACGGTGGATTTATACAGCACTTGCATGAAAACAGCCTGGTATGATAAATGTGTTAACTTCTGGGTTTAAAGCTTTGCTTATTTGAAATGTACACAAAAATTACTTCACTTTTTATGTAGATATCATAGTCTAATTGTATGTATATCTTTGGATAATCGCGTGCGAATGTGACTAGCTAAACTAGGATCGAATCTGCAACTTGCTCTCTGTTTTATACTCTATGTTTTGTGTTTATTGAATTAGCATGTATGCTTCTGGAAAATGAATCTTGACATGATATGTGACATATGTTTAGTTAATTTCAATCTCTGAAACCTTATGCATTGGGCACAATAGGGCCATATATTATGTAAATTCTGAATTGAGCTAAAAACTGAACATTCAACTTGCACGAATAAATTGTACAAATTGGCTAAACAAAAATTGCTCAACTTTTGATATATGATTGTGTGATTTGTCCTTGAACCATGGCCACTGGTCTTGTATCAATTTCATGTCCCTAGCTCCGGTTATAGCCAAAACCAAATCAGTACGGGGTCAGAAATTGATTTGACAAACTATAAATGTACCCCTTCTGATTCCTGACTTTTAGTTATTGTATGAGACCCTGGTCGGACCTTTTGGAATCGATTTTGATTATACTTATGATCTGGAGTTTTCCATATTTGCATGAACTTTGTACTATGAGATAGTATGCTAAGTTTGCTACATGTACATGGACTTTGTGCACAACGATAAACTGAAATTGTGAAATTGACCTGTTATGATCCAAAATGCGTTGTTTGACTTAGGTTTGACATGTTGACGAACATTTGACATGTACCTACTGATGTTGACTTTATTTGACTACTTTGACCAAGTTTGACTTTTAGTCAAACTTAACCAAATGCTTATGCAATCGTTCTAATCTTCTCTTATACTTGGTTCTTGCATGAAACTTGACAACGTAATTCACATGCTATAATAATCGAGTCGTAACGAGTCATAGGACTAATTGAACACATTTCGCCCGACCTTGTGTCGTAACCGGTATTTGATACAACTTACTTGTTTAGGTCAAGGCTAAGCAACTTTCATGCACACGTTTACTTTGTGAAGTACATTTATACTCGTGCACTCGAGGTGAGATCATAGTCCCATCTTTCAACAATTTTTTTATACTTTTAAATCATGGGATGAGAAACATATACAGTTTTATACTACATACTTTTATACTTTGAACACAAGTACGGAAACAAACATTCCACGTGCGAGTTAGAACAAAAAGCCTCAATTCGATTATCATTAGTTACACTTGCAGGGTGTAAACGAGAACTTATATTATGTGATCACATGGGCTTGACGAGCCTCATTCGGACGGTTCGCTACCGTTAGCGGATGAAATATATTTTCGGGTTTAGTGTATGTTCTAACACTACGCAACAGGGTGCAAAACAGTTAAGTCTTGATAATTGGGTGCTCGCGATACAAACAACAACTTTTGGAATGCAAACAATTTAGATAATCAACGTTATGGAAATACAAAATCTTGTAGTTCAAAAACAACGTTTACAAATACTCCTATGATTTCACCAACGTTTTTCGTTGACTGTTTTCTATATGTTTTCTCAGGTTCATACTTGGCTATTTGATACATGCTTCCGCACACTCTGATTACTTGCTTGGAGTCAAGCATACTTACATACTTACGCTATTTATAGCAACTATAATTTTCAACTTATATTATGTCGCAAGTTATTTCATTTATACTTTATAACTTTTGTAAACTTAAACTTGTTGTCGAATCGTTTGGTAAACTAAACTTTGCAAGTCTTGCACGTTTCAAATGAATGCGACATAATTTTGGTCAAATGAGTCTCATATAGGGACTACGACCACGTAACGGGACCTAAGTTCACCGTCAATGACGATTTTGTCGGGTCGCTACACTTCAGTTGCTGGTAATCGGTGAGTGGGTCTATCTACGGATAGAGTTTAAGTAGCAGGCTATGCTACTTGTGTTTACTCTGTTATCTTGTAGTGTAATGATTACCATGCTATTGTTATTAGAATTGCCATGCTAGTTCGTTGCATGCATGATGTTATGTGATTTATGTGCACACTGTGTTTGACACCAACCTAGGCTAGGTCAGGTTGGGAACCCGCCGAGGCTAGGTCAGGTAAGGGTTCATATGAGGTCAACTGAGGCTAGGTCAGGTTGGATCCAAGTCATGTGGTTTGTTCAGTATAACGTGCAAGGACGCATGTGTTGCGTCTGGATGGTTATACAGTTGACTCGATAGGAAGGATTATCGGTAGACTCAAGCCCGATCAGCTAGGAGTCGTGTGCTCGTACAAGCCGCCGATCCTCATACTGTCATTATTGATGTTGTGGCTATTTTTATGCTAGATGGACGTTAGCAGATTATCATAAGTTATGCATGATGGTACTTATGCTTATTCTGTTAGATAGTTTCCATTCACTTAGCGGTGCGCTAATCCCCCACATTCCTCCCCCGCAGGTTTAGGTACTGCTAGTTAGATGGGAGCTGCTGATGAAGACGTGTTTGACTCTGCAAACTCTGATGTGTCTTTTTGTACTAATACACTAGAAGTTTTTAAGTGACGTCGTTTGTAAATAAGTATTATATAGTGTGGATTTTTGTAATACTTTAACTAAGGTTATGTTTTAATATAATATGTCTTTCGCTGTGGTTTTAAAAAAAAATAAAAAATTGCTGGCGTCACACACAGTACCTACCCGTTAAAGAAATTTCGTCCCAAAATTTGATCGAGGTCGTCATGGCTAACAATAAGAATGTTATTATGACGAATATAAGTTGATTCATAGGGTTTTATCATGATTGAGAAATATGGTTAAAATAATTCGATTACTCGAAACGTATGAGTGAAGCTATCGTAAAAGAGTGAAATGAGAAAATAGCAATTCGTCTTATCTTTTGACGTCATCACGGTTGATCTCCGGATTAAAGAAAATCTTTGTAATCTATATAAGATTTGATTCTTCGGCTATTAAGGAAATTACGATCCTCTTCGATTTAATGCAATAATCTGTCTCGATTTCTCTGTCGGATATTTTTCTATAACTCAACCTCCTACGTTTCCTTATTTTCATATCTCCCATCTTTTATACTTTTTTCCTTTCTTCGTACTTCTAAAACATTCGTCAATATGCTCTATCCAGTTTTAATTCTTGATATATTCTTGACTATCACATCAGTCATTCTTCTTTTTCATCTTCCACCGGAGGAATCCGTTAATTTCTACTATGCTCTTGGGTTTATAGTGTTCTTAGTTTTCCCGTGTCTTTATATTGCTATACGCATCGATATACACGGTTTGTAATTTCTGCGTTGTCTTCGTGCTTATATTTTTCCTTATATTTTGGAGTTTCATGCTTCCGTCTTCTTTTCCCGACTTCAAGTCAAGTGAATAATGGTCTAGAATTCATAGATATGAAATTTTGAATGAACATAGCTAATGCTCTAAGAGAGAAATTGTAATAGCACAATTTGACTTGTGAAATTACCAGAATCCAAATGAAAAGATAGAACTATCAATAGAATATGTTCTTGATATGTTTAGAGATTAGATTGAATGTAAGAGTCATGTAATATGGCACATGATGACGTTATGGTATGTGAATCATTACGTTCCATTTAGAAACTCAGCATGACTTACTGTAATATAATCACGTTGATCAAGTGTCATTATATTATACTAACTCATGCTTCAGTTCCTAACACTACTTCAAAACATTCATATTTTAAACTCGAAGGTTCCAGAATTTAGAAACTAAAATAGTTTCTTTTATGATGTAACATAGATAGCGCGAAAAGATGAATTATTTCAGATAAGAATAGTTATGAAAATATCTTCAGAAATATGGAGGATATTTATAATGAAAGATACGATGATATCTTAGAATATCTAAGATCAGAGGATGATGAAGAATATTGTCCACAAGGGTTTAGAGTAAGGAGCAAGGTATTCGCTAAAGACTTCAGCAGACACTGAATCATTTGGATTCTTTGAAGGCAGATCTAGTCCTTGTGATTTGTCCACAGCCTCCTTCAGGGTTTGCTCAATCCGTTTTCCAGTTCCAAACCTTCTTTTTTTCTGTGCTTTGCTAACACAATATTCTTTATCATCAACTTTTGACTGTTACGGTTGTTTACAGTTTCTGCTACTTCATTCAGCTTTTTTCAAAACTTCATAGTACTGATTCGTAGGCTGAAGTGCTATTCCAGATTTCAGAATTATAATTCCAGGAAATAACGTTATATGTATATGCAGAAATGATGTGAGATTCAAGAGTAATTATTGATGCTTCCTGGGGTTTGGTATGATAATTATTGTTACAAGATGTAGATGGGTACATGACAAGGTTTTATAGTGATCTTTCAGAGAGATTTAAGTCAAAGAGCAATAAAGTTGCTGGTAAGCTTACTACTAATGTGGTGGAATATAAAAGGTTCCCCGGTAACGATGGCGAAAAGACAACGTATATATCAAGGTTATAATAAGGCTACTCCGGATGAAAAGTCGAAGTTGTCTTTTTGGAGCTGTGACAAAATTCGCTATTTTGAAAAGGGATTGTAAAGTTATTTTGGGTAATAATAATGTTAAAGGATCTTACACGGATACGTGTTGAACCTTTGCTTAGGTTCAAGTGTCCTCCAAATGCATATCTATATACATATATTCTTCGTATGTATCGTGTGATTGGTTCATTCTCTCTATTGTTCCTTAGCTGAGGTGTTTTCAAGAATTTTGAAGGGTTTAGACGTAGGTTGTCATCGTCAATATCCGTATAATGAATTCGTCGTGAATCTTGAATGATACGAATATCTTTATGAGTTCTGTGAATGAAAGTAATGTTCTAGTATAGTTTGAATTTAAAGTATGATTTTGAAGGATGTAGGAATCTAAGAGTGATGTCATCTGTTTAATATTGACTTGGATTCTAATCTGTCAAAACCAGAATATGTAATTGAATTTGAATGAGAATGGTTGTTTTGGTTTCTATGAAAGAATGTATATTGTTGTGAAAGTAGTGAGTATGGTTAATGATTATTGAATCAGAATTGAAGAATATACAGTATAACATATTAATTGTGAATTTGTATAATTCTCGGGTATTACCTACCCGTTAAAGTTTCACAAGTAATATTTTGTACAAGAGAATTTTTATTACAGTCTTTATGAAAATATATGTATGTATATTTTCTTCAGATGTAATTGGATTTAATGAGTTAATATTATATTAATCTCATTTGGTTTACGGTTGGAACTAGAAATGAATAATCCCTAAAACTTTAGAGATTACATAATCGCTGCGGAATATTTCTTCAACGTAAATGAAATAATGAATTAATACATCACTCATTATTGTTGGTATCCCTCAGTGCCTGCGGTGCGTATGATGTTGATGCTCGTAATGCGGCTTGCGATGTTGAGGCTTGTGATGTTGTTGGTAATGCTGCTGCTGGTGCTGGTAGTGGTTTGATGTGAGTATAGATGATGAGAATTTGTTTTGTTTTGTATTGTGAAAGAAGATGTTTAAAGTTTCTTGAATAAAAAGAGAGGTCAAGAGCTTTATAAAGGAAATGAAATGATGTAGGATGCACTTGCTAATGAAGTTTTGCTTTTCATGACAGTAATTTTTTTTTTTACTAAATAATTCACCATGCAAGATACGGAGTAAAGGTCGGATAGCCTCAATAATATTAGTAATATTATACTCATTGCGGCATATCCTGGAAATAAGAGAGAAAATGGTGTTACGAACGGGTTTGCCTGTAAGTGCCTCATGTTCTTCACCAAGAGGGCAATGTGGTGGATGGAAGGGATCATCTTCTTCTTGTCTCCAATGATTAAGAAGACTAAGAACTCATCCCCAATTCATCCAAAATAGATGATGACTAATTGGTTGATCCATTCCGGTCACACTGCTTTTGAGGCTCGAGTGAAATTCCATATCGGAATTCGAGGGACTTGAAATAGTGGAGAGTTCCATTTCATACGATTGAATAAAGGATTTTTCGATATGAAATGATTTCCAGCTATCGGATGGTATTCTAATTACATAGAATATCTATATATGTATAGAGCAAAAGATTTCATAGATTACGGAGTAATTTACGGAATATGTTAGGCAATGTTTACAGTAACAGATACGCTAAGATATGAATTAGCATATACGCTAAAATATGAACTTTGTCTATACACTATTTATGCAATCAATGCAGTAAGATGTGTCTAGACTAAGAATAATAAGCAGGTAATTTTCTAAGGGTGATAAGCAGATGATTTCTGACTAGAAATGATAAGCAAAACTTTTGATATGCAGTTAAGGTCGAAGTCCAGACTCACTAATGCATCTTAATAACTATCCGTTAGACACACTAATGCAAGACCTGGTTCGCTAAGACCACCGCTCTGATACCAACTGAAACAACTCGTCCATATTACTATAAACGTGGTTGATAATGCTAAAAACGAACATATATTTCATAGCATTATTCCTTAAGAAAGACAAGCTTTTAGTTGCAATTATTCTATTTACAAGTGATATTCGTTTAAATAATAAAAGGTGAAGACAAAAGACAGATTCGACGAATTGAAGACGCAAACGACCAAAAAGCTCAAAAGTACAAAAGACAATCAAAGAGGTTCCAATTATTAATAAGAAACGTCTCGAAATTACAAGAGTACAAGATTCAAAACGCAAAGTACAAAATATAAAATTGTACGCAAGGACGTTCGAAAATCCTGAACCGGGACCGGAGTCAACTCTCAACGCTCGACGAAATGGACTAAAAATTACAAGTCAACTATGCACATAAATATAATATAATATTTAAATAATTCTTATAATTATTTAATATATTATATTATTTATAAAACGTCGGCACAAGGAAACAAGCAACATGTGAGCTCTCCCAGCTGGCCATGCGATCGCATGGCCAGGAAGAAGGAAGTCCATGCGATCGCATGGCATGAAAAGTCAGGCCACACCTCCTATAAAAATCGAGCTTTGGTGAACCAAAAACATATCCATCTTTCTCTCTTCTCTCATATATACGTAAAATATATATATATAATTTATATTTTAATTTTAATTTTAATTATAATTCTAATAATAAGGGTATGTTAGCGAATGTTGTAAGGGTGTAAGTCGAAATTCTGTCCGTGTAACGCTACGCTATTTTTAATCATTGTAAGTTATGTTCAACCTTTTTATATTAATGTCTCGTAGCTAAGTTATTATTATGCTTATTTAAAACGAAGTAATCATGATGTTGGGCTAATTACTAAAATTGGGTAATTGGGCTTTGTACCATAATTGGGGTTTGGACAAAAGAACGACACTTGTGGAAATTAGACTATGGGCTATTAATGGGCTTTATATTTGTTTAATTAAATGAAAGTTTGTTAATATTAATATAAAGATTTATAATTGGGCGTCCCTATAAATTACCATATACACTCGATCGGACATGATGGGCGGGGTATTTATATGTACGAATAATCGTTCATTTAACCGGACACGGGAATGGATTAATAGCCACTAGAATAATTAAAACAGGGGTGAAATTACATTCAAGGGTAATTGGTGTAATTGCTAACAAAGTAGTAAAACCTTGGTTTACACGCAGTTGATAACCTGGTGTATTCATTAAACAAAGTATTAAAACCTTGTTACAATTCGAATCCCCAATTAGTTGGAATATTTAACTTCGGGTATAAGGATAATTTGACGAGGACACTCGCACTTTATATTTATGACTGATGGACTGTTATGGACAAAAACCAGACGGACATATTAAATAATCCAGGACAAAGGACAATTAACCCATGGGCATAAAACTAAAATCAACACGTCAAACATCATGATTACGGAAGTTTAAATAAGCATAATTATTTTATTTCATATTTAATTTCTTTTATTTTATATTTAATTGCACTTCTAATTATCGCATTTTTATTGTTATTTTATTTTATCGCACTTTTAATTATCGTACTCTTTAATTATCGCAAGTTTATTTTATCGCACTTTTATTATTCGCAATTTCATTATCGTTATTTACTTTACGCTTTAAATTAAGTCTTTTATTTATTTAATATTTTACATTAGGTTTTAACTGCGACTAAAGTTTTAAAATCGACAAACCGGTCATTAAACGGTAAAAACCCCCCTTTATAATAATAATATTACTTATATATATATATTTGTATTTTTATAAAAAGTAAACTAATATAGCATTAAGCTTTGTTTAAAGATTTCCCTGTGGAACGAACCGGACTTACTAAAAACTACACTACTGTACGATTAGGTACACTGCCTATAAGTGTTGTAGCAAGGTTTAAGTATATTCATTCTATAAATAAATAAATATCTTGTGTAAAATTGTATCGTATTTAATAGTTTTTCCTAGTAAAATATAAACTATTTCGTATACACCTCGCAACACATCAAGTATTTTTGGCGCCGCTGCCGGGGAAACGCCGAAGCGAAACGCCACACACATAAAAAAAAAAAGATTTTTATTTTTAGTACGTTTTGTAGAAATACGTTTTAAATATTCGAAAATATAAAAATAAAAACAAAAATATAAATATTTTTTAAGAGTTTGTAAGTTATATAAAAGTTTCTTTATCTTTATTTTATAAAAATATAAGTTTTATTTAATTTATATAAATATATTACATAATTTTATTAAAACAGAAAAAAAAAAAAAAAAATTTTTCGGCCTGTACTGTAGCAGCCCACTCTATGGCCCGAAACTCTAGCCCATGCGATCACATGGCTGGGCAACTGAGGACTCATGCGATCGCATGAGCCCATCTGACACGCCAGATTTGACTTCCTGCTGCAATAATTACGAAATTATTATTATTATTATATAATTAAAACCCTAATTAGGGTATTATTTTTTTATTATTAGTTTAGTTTTTATTATTATTAATTTGTTATATTTAGTTTTATTTTAGTTTTCATTAAATTATAAAATTAATAGTTTTATAAAATAAATAATATAAAAATAATATTTTTATAAAAATTGTACTTTTTCCAACTTTTTATATATTTTTATATTTTGTCCCCTTTTAATCGTTTTAGCGTAACTTTTGTATTTTTAGCTCATATTTAGTTTTAATTCATAGTTTTTGCCATAATTATTTTTACTTCTAGATTTTTAGGCTTTGCCGTAGAATTCCTTAAGTGCTTTTTCTTTAGACTAAGATTTAGGTGCTCTAGAATTTTGCGACGCCTTTTTAAGTTTTAGTTTCTTTTTAAGTTATTTCCATTTGGGATTTAGTTTTTCCTGTAAGCTTTAATATTTTTAGACGACTTTTACCTATGTATCAATTATCATTCCAATTAGTAATCTCAATTTGCGATTATAATTTTAAGTTAGTTGTAGTAATAAGGTTAGGTTAGTCAAGTGTTTTTAAGTGTTATAAGTTTCTTTTATTTTTCCGTCACTTTTTATTTTTCTTTCTTATTTTTCTTTTTCGATCTTTTTCCGACGAACTCTTTTTCTTTCTTATTTCTCGCTATTCTAGTTTTAGGACATAGATTTTTATTCTACTTCTGATCTAAATTTCTTAAAATTACGAAAATTTATTTTAAGTAGTTAAATTAATAGACATCAAAATTTTCTGGTTCGTAGTAATAGTTGGATTTGTACGTGGACCGGGTTATTGGAGCCAAACAGTCCTCAATTATATTGAGACCAAACGAATCCTGCCCCTCTGCTGCATCTTTTGGCTATTCGAAAAGTGGGCAAAATCAGAAAAGTATATTGATTGGATAACTTATTATAATTTTTCTTTCCTTTTAAAAAACTAATAGGATATTCAGTGAATGCACCGAGCAAGACGTTCACCACCTTTTGTACGTTCACCACCTGTAACTAGATCAAGACATTTAGCAAATATAACCGCCGTTGATTTTTCTTTAGAATCGTCATCCAGTCGACCAAGTACTTCAGTTCAAATTTCCGATAATCCATTTTTTGAACCCGACCTCACAATTGAGAATCCGGAGAATATTCAGGAACGGTTCGTAGATCCTGAACCATTAAACTTTCCTCCGGAGCCACCAATCATTCAAACAGAGATTGTTGAGGAACGAACCATTAAATCAGAATCATCTAGTGATACCGATTCAACAAATTCAATTATGGAGAATCTGGAACCTTTAAGTATGGAAGACCGAATGAGAGCTAAACGCACTGGCCAAGGTCACGCAATTACTCATCCAGACATTAACGCGCCAGATTATGAAATCAAAGGACAAATTCTACACATGGTGACTAATCAATGCCAATTTAGTGGTGCGCCGAAGGAAGATCCAAATGAACATCTACGTACCTTTAATAGGATCTGCACACTATTTAAAATCCGAGAAGTAGAGGATGAACAGATATATCTCATGTTATTTCCCTGGACTTTAAAGGGAGAAGCCAAAGATTGGTTGGAATCATTACCTGAAGGGGCGATCAATACATGGGATGTTTTAGTTGACAAATTTCTTAAACAATTCTTTCCTGCATCTAAAGTCGTAAGACTTCAAGCAGAAATTGTTACGTTTACACAGAAACTAAATGAAACTCTATATGAGGCATGGACAAGATATGGAAAGTTGTTAAGAGGATGTCCGCAACATGGTTTAGACACCTGTCAAATAGTACAAATATTCTACCAAGGATGCGACATCACTACAAGGAAAGACATAGATATAGCAGCTGGTGGTTCTATTATGAAGAAAACCGAAACTGATGCTTACAAAATTATTGATAACACTGCTTCCCACTCACATGAGTGGCACCAAGAAAAAGATATCGTTAGATCATCTAAAGCAGCTAGAGCCGATTCTAGCCATGACTTAGATTCCATTTCCGCAAAGATAGATGCTGTGGAGAGACGAATGGAAAAGATGACTAAAGATATTCACTCAATACGAATTAGTTGTGAGCAGTGTGGAGGACCACATTTGACAAAAGATTGTCTCAGTATTGAATTAACAATGGAACAAAGAGAGAATATTTCATACATAAACCAAAGGCCTGGAAATAATTATCAGAATAATTATCAACCGCCAAGATCGATTTACAATCAAAACCAGAATTATAACCGAAATATTCCATACAACAACCAACAAGGTCCTAGCAATCAACAAGTATCCAATAATACTTACAACCAGCAAAGACCTAATTTTCAAAACAAACCACCACAACAAACCGATGATAAAAAGCCGAATTTAGAAGATATGATGACGAAGCTAGTTGAAACTCAAACACAGTTTTTCACATCTCAGAAACAAACCAATGAACAAAATGCTCAAGCATTTAGAAATCAACAAGCTTCTATTCAAAATCTAGAACAAGAAGTAAGTAACCTAGCAAGGTTAATAGGTGAAAGAAAACCGGGAAGTCTACCTAGTGATACAAACGCTAACCCCTGAAATGAAACAGCTAAAGCCATTACCACAAGAAGTGGTACAACACTTAAACCACCTGAAATACCTGTAACTTCTGATGAAACCACTCCTACTCCACAAGAACCACAACCTGAAAAAGATAAGGAAAAAGAACCGGTAGTTGAAAAGATTAATGAAGATAACACAGTTAAGGATAAACCTTATGTTAAACCATACCAACCACCACTTCCTTACCCGAGTAAAATGAAGAAAGAAAAACTTGAAGCCGAGCAATCCAAATTCTTGGATATGTTTAAACAGATAAATGTAAATCTTCCTTTCATTGATGTGATTTCAGGAATGCCAAGATATGCTAAATTCTTGAAAGATCTAATCTCAAATAGAAAGAAAATGGAAGAACTCTCGGCTGTTACTATGAATGCTAATTGTTCAGCAGTGCTGTTGAATAAGATACCAGAAAAACTATCTGATCCAGGAAGTTTCACAATTCCATGTTTTCTGGGTAGTCTTAGTTCAATAGAAGCATTGGCAGACTTAAGTGCTAGTATAAATCTAATGCCGTATTCACTATACGCTAAACTAGACCTTGGAGAATTGAAACCAACCAGAATAAGCATACAACTAGCCGATAGATCAATAAAATATCCTAGAGGGATAATGGAGAACATGCTAGTTAAAGTTGGTACTTTAGTATTTCCAGTAGATTTTGTTGTTTTGGACATGGAAGAAGATTCTCAAGTTCCTCTCATATTAGGAAGACCATTCTTAAACACGGCTAAAGCAATGATAGACGTGTTCGGTAAGAAACTGACCCTAAGTATAGAGGATGGGAGTGTTACCTTTTCAGTTGATAGAGCAATGCAACAACCACAATCTGCAGATGATACATGTTATTATATTCAAACTATAGATGCACATGCAGAATTATTAGAAGAATTTCCAGAATTACAAGGAACAGGAGAATGTTCTTTAGGAGAAGGTAATGAACCAATTGATGAAGCTGAAATGTTAGCTACACTTATAGCTAATGGATATGAACCAACAACAGAAGAAATTCAAATGCTAAAAGAAGAAGACAGATATCGATACAAATCATCGATAGAAGAACCTCCGAAATTAGAGTTAAAGCCACTTCCAAACCATTTGGAATACGCTTATTTACATGGTGAATCTGAATTACCTGTAATAATATCGTCTTCTCTTACTGAAAATGAGAAATCACAACTCATTTCTGTGTTGAAAGCTCATAAACCAGCCATTGCATGGAAGATTCATGATATTAAAGGAATAAGTCCTTCGTATTGCACACATAAAATCCTTATGGAAGAAGGTCATAAAACGTATGTGCAACGCCAACGAAGACTAAATCCTAATATGCAAGATGTAGTTAAGAAAGAGATTATTAAACTGCTAGATGAGGTTTGATATATCCAATTTCTGATAGTCCATGGGTAAGCCCAGTTCAATGCGTACCTAAGAAGGGTGGCATGACTGTCATTACAAATGAGAAAAATGAGCTTATTCCTACTAGGACTGTAACAGGATGGCGTGTATTTATTGATTATAGAAAATTAAATGACGCCACCAGAAAAGATCACTTTCCCTTACCTTTCATAGATCAAATGTTGGAAAGATTAGCCGGAAATAGTTACTATTGTTTTCTAGATGGATTTTCCGGATATTTTCAAATTCCAATAGCACCCGAAGACCAAGAGAAAACCACATTCACGTGCCCTTATGGTACTTTTGCTTACAAACGCATGCCATTTGGACTTTGTAACGCCCCTGCAACCTTTCAAAGGTGTATGATGGCGATTTTTCACGACATGATAGAAGAATGCAATGAAGTTTTCATGGATGACTTTTCAGTCTTCGGTGATACATTTAAATCATGTCTAGTTAATCTGGAACGAATGCTAATTAGATGCGAACAATCAAATCTAGTACTTAATTGGGAGAAATGCCATTTCATGGTTAAAGAAGGCATCGTTCTTGGACATAAAATTTCAAAAGAAGGAATTGAAGTGGATAGAGCTAAAGTAGATGTAATTGCTAAACTTCCACATCCCACCAATGTTAGAGGAGTTAGGAGTTTTCTAGGGCATGCCGGTTTTTACCGACGTTTCATAAAAGATTTTTCTAAAATTGCCACTCCTATGAATAAACTCCTAGAAAAGGATGCGCCATTCATCTTTTCAGATGAGTGTATCAAATCTTTTAATATTCTTAAAGAGAAACTCACTAATGCGCCGATCATGATAACGCCAAATTGGAATCTACCATTTGAACTAATGTGCGATGCAAGTGATTTTGCAATGGGAGCCGTTTTAGGACAAAGGATTGAAAAACGATTTCAACCTATATATTATGCTAGTAAGACATTACAAGGAGCACAAACGAACTATACAACTACTGAAAAAGAACTCCTTGCTATTGTCTTTGCTTTTGACAAATTTCGATCATATCTCGTTCTAGCAAAAACGGTGGTCTATACCGACCATTCTGCTCTTAGATACCTATTTTCAAAACAAGATGCTAAACCAAGATTAATCCGTTGGATCTTACTCTTACAAGAGTTTGATATTGAAATCCGAGATAAAAGAGGAGCAAAAAATCTCGCCGCTGATCATCTTTCTCGTCTTGAAAATCCCGAATTAGAAGTTCTAAATGAATCGGCCATACAAGACAACTTCCCTGATGAATATCTATTGAAGATAGATTATAAAGAAATCCCATGGTTTGCAGACTATGCAAACTACTTAGCTTGTGGATTCCTTGAAAAAGGATTATCGTACCAAAAACGAAAGAAATTCTTCAGTGATATAAAACACTATTTCTGGGAAGATCCACATTTGTTTAAAAGTTGTCCCGATGGAATAATACGCCGATGTGTATTTGGAGATGAAGCTAGTAAAATATTAAACCATTGTCACACAGGACCAACAGGAGGGCATTATGGGCCTCAACTAACAGCAAGAAAAGTTTATGAAGCTGGATTCTATTGGCCTACAATTTACAAAGACGCATACCTTCTTTGCAAATCCTGTGATGCATGTCAAAGGGCCGGAAAAATAAGTCAACGTGATGAAATGCCACAAAATGTCATCCAAGTATGTGAAGTATTTGACATTTGGGGTATTGACTTTATGGGTCCATTTCCAAAATCTCATAATAATCTATATATACTCGTAGCCATTGATTATGTATCTAAATGGGCGGAAGCACAAGCTCTCCCAACTAACGATGCACGAGTTGTAGTCAACTTTTTAAAACGTCTTTTTGCAAGGTTTGGAACACCGAAAGCTTTAATAAGTGATCGGGGTACTCATTTCTGTAATAATCAACTTGAGAAAGTTCTTAAAAGATATGGAGTAACTCATAAAATCTCCACCGCATATCATCCACAAACAAGTGGACAAGTTGAAAATACCAACCGAGCTTTAAAACGTATTCTAGAGAAAACCGTAGGATCAAATCCGAAGGAATGGTCCATTAAATTGGAGGATGCACTCTGGGCTTTTAGAACAGCCTACAAAACTCCAATTGGAACCACACCTTTTAGACTTGTTTATGGAAAAGCATGTCATCTTCCAGTAGAAATTGAACACAAAGCATTTTGGGCTTTGAAGACATGTAATCTTGATTTACATGAAGCCGGACGTCTACGATTAAGTCAACTAAATGAATTAGAAGAATTAAGACATGAAGCATACGAAAATTCGTTAATCTATAAAGAAAGAACGAAGAAATGGCATGATAAAAGAATCAGAAGTTCAAAAGAATTTAAAGAAGGAGACAGAGTTCTTCTTTTCAATTCACGATTCAAGCTATTTCCTGGAAAATTGAAATCAAGATGGTCTGGACCATTCATAGTCAAAAGAGTTTTCCCATACGAAACGATTGAATTGATAAATTCAAATGGGATTGAATTTAAAGTTAATGGTCACAGAGTTAAACATTACATACATGGTCCGATGGAAGTCGACAACGAAGTTAATCACAATTTCGACACCACAGCTAACTAAGTGTGGGGAGAATCAAGTCTTTAAAGGATAATATGTATTTCTGTTAGAGTTAGATTGTCTGTTTTCGTGTAGTTCTCGAAAATGGAATCCGAATAGTCTTTCCCTAGCAGACCCTAAAGAACTAGTCTTCTCCCCCCATTCTGAATTTTTATTTTTTTTAGGTTTTTACAAAATGAAGACTGCCTGTGAACTAAACCATGGTCTAATGCTACACGCTTTGATCACTAAACGTAATAATGACATACTACCGAGTGAATTAGTATCAGTAATCAGAGAAAGAATGGACGGAGTTAGAAAAGAATCCAGATGCGAAGATAATAAGTTACAATTTGGTAAAGGAAAATCAAAATCCGCAGCGAAAAGAAGAGCACGACACCTAGAACGATGTCACAAATGCGGAAAATGGTCACATGGAGGTAAATGTTCCAATAATCAAACCTATTCAAATACCGAATTTGTTACTTTATGCAGAGACGGACCGTTCATATGTTTAGAAGAAAAGACACTGAATGCTCGAGGTTACGCCTATGTAGCCATGGAAAACCAATTAAACCGACTATCTTATGAATGAGATAGATCATATAACTAAGAAATTTATCTCACAGGTATGTCTGTACAGTTTTTATTTTTATTTTTTTTATTTTTTTAACCTTTTGATAATAAACGCTAATTTGTTCGCTAAAAAGTATTAAATTGGTATTAAATAAAATTAGGTTTGGCGACCGAAATTATTGATATCATTCAAAAATTTATTACATCACTGCGAAATTTAACGTTTATTCTTAAGGTATAAATATCTTTAATCAATCAACCCAAAATATTTCAAAAATTCGTCATGAGTTAAATTAGGTCTTGGAACCGAAATTACTTTACCGAAAAGAGGGGCGCATATTTTTGATAATATTTGATTGATTAAAGTGGGATAAAAAGCCAAAAAGATTTTTAATTTTATTTTTACCATGTTTTTAAAATAAATATTTAAATCTTAAATTAATATTGTAAACTTTGTAAAAACAATATTTTTAAAATTGTAAATATTTGAATTTTTAAATTAAGTCTGGTGTGAATTTTTAATTTTTAAAATATGAATTTTTAATTTTATGCATTTCAAATTTTAAGTTTGGTGTGATTTTTTTTAATATTAATTTTGAATTTTATATTTATGTTGTGTGAATTTAAAAAAAAACAAAAATTTACTTTATCTCATTAAGTTAAAAATATGATTTTTAAAATTCGTCGTAAGTTGAAGACTGGGTCTTTGAACCGAAATTGCTTTACCCGAGGGAGGGACGAGAACTTTTATTATCATTATTTTTAATCTTATTGAATTAAAGTATGCCAAAAACATTAAAAAACCAAAAAAATCTTTACTTTTAAAAACCGCGCTTTGATTTGACAAATTTTAAAATTTTGTCGAGGGACAGATTAGGACAACGATCTGAAACGGCCTCGCTCCTAAAGGAAAACAAAATTTTTAAAATTTAATTAATTATAAGTTTTATAAAGCATAAGGTTTTACAAAAAAAAAAAAAAAAAAAAAAAAAAAAAACAAACACTAAAGCCGGCACCCCATGCGATCGCATGGGGTTTGCACTTGGAACCCATGCGATCGCATGGGGACCAAATGCTGGTCAGGAACAAATACAGCAGAGAGTCTGCTTCTACACCACAACACACACACATACCCGAAAATACTCCCAAATATTCACCAAATTTCACCAAAATTCACCGTAATTCGTCATTTTTCGTGCTCTAATCATGCCTAGATTCTCATTCTTCAGCAAATTGGTAAAAATTACACTCCTAAACTCTATAAATTCCTAGTTTTTGTGATAATTACCAATTTTTTACCTAATGCAATTTTGTTAATTTCTAGTGTAATTAGTGTTAAATTGTTAGTATTTTATGCATGTATAACCTAGATTGATGCTATTTAACATGATTTGAAGCCAAAAATTTCAAAATTTTTAGAAATCTAGGGTTTGTGTTCTTGAGCAATTTGGGGCTTTTTGATATAAACAGGTTATGGCCGATTTTTGTCATGAATTATTGCTAAATTGAGTAGTGTAACATGTTTAGATAGTTAAATGATCCAAACAATGATCCTAAACATGATTTTTGGAGATTAAAGTGGACTCTTTAAGTCTAAAATTCATGAACTTGATTAATGTGATATATTTGCCATTTGAGACTTGTTTAATTATTAATAATGAATATTCTGACATGTTATTTGAGTTAAATGCTTATGAATTTTGTATACATTTTCATATGTGCTTATTTGAAAAGTGTAGAATTGTGAAAAATTGTGAAAATGTGTATAAGTTTAATTTTGATTTAACATGTTATAGTGATTGTTTTAAGTTGTTATTTTGCTAACACTAATGCATATTTGGATGCACAATTTTTGTGTTTAATGTGTTTTACAGAGAGCCGATACTGGAGGTTCAGGAGCATCATCGTCTAGACGACCAGCACCAGAACCAGAACCAGAAATGCAACACGAACAAGAACCACAACAGGAACAACAACAGCCTGATCAGCACATACCTTATTATGATCCAGTACAGTTTGTTGATGAATTCATAGTATTCCCAATGAGGCCGCCAGTAGAATTCCCAACGATTCCTGAGCACACTCTACATCCTAATCTGAGATTTGATAGAAGATGGAGAGATTACGAGACATATCAAAGGAACAAATTCAAATTGGTAACAAAAAATGTAGAGGTGCCAAGGGTAATTGATTGGGCCCCTTTGGAAACGGTCCATCTAGCTGACCGTGTTAGACAGCTTTTAGTTCAAAGGTATGGCAGTTCTTCTTTTACAGATTGGGAACGTCTTTTCACCATTCGTAGACCTGTATATAAGGAATGGTGTGTTGAGTTGATGAGTACTATATCACTTGATACAAATATAGTTAGGATAGATGATAGAAGATTTCTTAGGTTTATCCTTGGCGGTAGGATGTACAGAATGTCCATGCTGGACATGGCCAGGGCCTTACAGATATATACTCCTGGTGAGTTGCTATTACCCGATTGTACAAACTTGATTCATTATGGTGAACGGGTAGATAGTAACTTTGACGCTGACGCCATTTGGAGGCGTATGTCACATTTTGATGTTTTTACACGAGCAGGAGGACACTCCTATACACATATTGACAGAGCCGAGCTTCGTATTATTCATAGATTTTTGGCCAACTCGATTACACAAAGAGGTCATAATAAATAAAAAATTACCTTATATGATTTATTCTACCTAAAGTGTATTCGGGAATCCTAGAAGCTTTGTCAATATCCCTTACTGTGTTGCTTTTTATTTATCTAAAATGGTAGAGGGAATGCAGGACGGGAGTATAATAGGAGGAGGTATTTTTGTTACTCTCATTGGAGAGTATTTAGGTGTTGATAGGAACCAAGGGGGTCCATTACAGATTTGTAGAGAACAGGTTGAGCCCTTAGGATTGAAAGTTTATGTGGGTGCTAAGGTATTGAAAAGTAGACGTAACCAGGCAGTACCCTATGAGGGATCTCATCCTCAGGTAGAGAGAGGCTCAGACGAGGAAATGGAGGAGGCGGAAGACATTAGGGATGTCTTTCGAGATGCTATTCTTGACGTCCACGTTCGTATAGATGAGGAAGCAATGACGAACGCGGCAAGACATAGTATGTATGAGCAGTGGAACTCCGAGCGAGTATACGAGGATTATAGGCGACGCCAACACGATAGCTGGTTAGTTCATCAGCACCAAATCATGAGCCAGCTATCATATCAGGTACCAAATAACTATGTACCTACTCGACCTGCTCATTTTCCGCCACATAGCCCCGATATCCGACCACCCTTTAACCGGTATGACTATAACCAAGCCTATCAGAACACCTATAACCAACAATGGAACCCACCCGATGAGATGAACTGGAACCCCTATCCAGACTGATTTAGTTCCAATTGGTTATTTTTATGATTTTTATGTTTTTATCTTTTGACTTTTTCATGTTTAAACTTATGTTATTGGATAAATTTGTGTAATTTTTATTATTTTATTATTATTGTGTACTAATATTTCATATTTAGAATTTGAAAGTGGGATATTAAGTCCCATTTCAAATTGCCATGCATGATTATACTTGTATGTATGTATATTGTCGATTGTTCAAAACAGGGTAAAACAGCGCATTTTCAAAGACTGGCATTAAGTTCAGCAAAAGCTACTAATTTTGACGACAAGATAACAAATAAATGTGATGTCACAACAGACGGAATGAACAAATGATGTGCACTATTTATCATTCAGCAAACAAACGCCAATATATTTGGAAACTTTGGTAAAATTTAATCATTTTCACACAAATCACCCTCAATAATTTAAATTGTTACTGATTTCTTGCAAATGAGGGCATTGCAAGATCTTAAGTGTGGGAAGGGGTTAAATTCTTTCGGATTTTAAAAATTTTTACTTTATACACTTGGTAACCATTAAAAATACTAGTAACGTAGTAGTTGTATTAGAATCTAGTGCTCTCTGATAATAAAGAACAGCCCTAGTCTTATATACGGACTACCCAATTCTAGTAAAATTTTTCAAAATTTTCAATTAAATGAACTCAAAATCATGTTTATACATATTTATGAACGATAAAACTAGGTGTTAACACCGAAATTATTGTTACCTCGGAAAGGACATAAATTGAGAAACAAACCAAAATGTTGAAATTCATTTAAAATGGAATAGAGGACGATAAAAAAAAAGGAAAATAAAAGCCAAGTGTGGGAAAATTTACCAAGTTATCTTAAACATATGTCACATATATCTGTAACAAATAACTGAAAATACTTTTGCTTTGGAATAAACTAAACTGTTTTACCCAATGAAAGAAAAGAAAAGATGGATCTACACGATGAATCAATTCCATCATTAAAAGGAAGTAAAGTCTTCCGAAAAAGACACGCGCTTCTTGATTTAGGTCAAGAAGTTGTCGTCCAGACCAGTTGTAGGTTGACGAAAAATCTGGAAAAGTCATCACTAAAATCAGCAGGAAATCCACGGACCTCAGCATCAAACAGGGTAGCCATGTGGTCAGATTTATCCTAACCATGAGAAGGATTTATCTTGTAAAATGGGGGGGCACCATGCAAATTAGCTAGATCAGACTAATGAATCAGATCCCTAGAAAGGATAATCTCCTTAAAGATTAAAAATCAGCTTTAAAAACTGATATTACTCAATCCTAGAGATTGACCTTAAAGATTGAGAATTACAAACTCATGGAATTCAATGATATCTAAACTCGAGCTTGAACGAGAAAATATTTTGATCAAAATTACAAACCGATTTGTTTTCTGAAAACCCTATTTTTAATGCGTTCATTACCATTGAACGTGAAATCCTAGGAATTCACCTGGAATTCATTAGGTCACCTGAACCAAATCGGGTGTCAACCGTAAGAACGGTGGTTGCATAGTGGTCAAAGACAGGACCTTGTACCATACCGAAAAATCATAAGGGTAAGCTTTACTATTGCTCCTACCAAGGATAGTAATTGCGTCCGACACGTTATAGACCATAATTAAAAGCATGTCAGGGGACATTGCCTTAACAGTTGCTTGTTCAACGCTTTCCTTTACAACCGGACGGTAGTTTACCAAAAGGTAATATACGGGACAAGTAAACTGGACGTGTTGCTTTCGAAATACAAGGTTAGCAAGTGGGTGACACAAAACCGCAAGTTTTGAGCTAAAATTTTCAAATCTGAAACCCACCAAACCCACAAAAATATTTTGCAAACACCGGTAAAGGGTTATTCCGGAAAACTTATCTAGGGGAAAAACTAGATTTAATTTTCAAAAGATCAAATGTTTTCATAAAGATCCAATTTCCTTAATGGATCTAAATTTTTATAGTCATGAGGGACTGTAAACCATATCGTTACTACCATTGTTTATACCGTCGTATAAAAATCACTGATGTACAAAGTGTGAAGAATAAAGAAGTGATTCTAGTATTTCAAGACGATATTGCTTGAGGACAAGCAACGCTCAAGTGTGGGAATATTTGATAATGCTAAAAACGAACATATATTTCATAGCATTATTCCTTAAGAAAGACAAGATTTTAGTTGCAATTATTCTATTTACAAGTGATATTCGTTTAAATAATAAAAGGTGAAGACAAAAGACAGATTCGACGAATTGAAGACGCAAACGACCAAAAAGCTCAAAAGTACAAAAGACAATCAAAGAGGTTCCAATTATTAATAAGAAACGTCTCGAAATTACAAGAGTACAAGATTCAAAACGCAAAGTACAAAATATAAAATTGTACGCAAGGACGTTCGAAAATCCGGAACCGGGACCGGAGTCAACTCTCAACGCTCGACGAAATGGACTAAAAATTACAAGTCAACTATGCACATAAATATAATATAATATTTAAATAATTCTTATAATTATTTAATATATTATATTATTTATAAAACGTCGGCACAAGGAAACAAGCAACATGTGAGCTCTCCCAGCTGGCCATGCGATCGCATGGCCAGGAAGAAGGAAGTCCATGCGATCGCATGGCATGAAAAGTCAGGCCACACCTCCTATAAAAATCGAGCTTTGGTGAACCAAAAACATATCCATCTTTCTCTCTTCTCTCATATATACGTAAAATATATATATATAATTTATATTTTAATTTTAATTTTAATTATAATTCTAATAATAAGGGTATGTTAGCGAATGTTGTAAGGATGTAAGTTGAAATTCTGTCCGTGTAACGCTACGCTATTTTTAATCATTGTAAGTTATGTTCAACCTTTTTATATTAATGTCTCGTAGCTAAGTTATTATTATGCTTATTTAAAACGAAGTAATCATGATGTTGGGCTAATTACTAAAATTGGGTAATTGGGCTTTGTACCATAATTGGGGTTTGGACAAAAGAACGACACTTGTGGAAATTAGACTATGGGCTATTAATGGGCTTTATATTTGTTTAATTAAATGAAAGTTTGTTAATGTTAATATAAAGATTTATAATTGGGCGTCCCTATAAATTACCATATACACTCGATCGGACATGATGGGCGGGGTATTTATATGTACGAATAATCGTTCATTTAACCGGACACGGGAATGGATTAATAGCCACTAGAATAATTAAAACAGGGGTGAAATTACATTCAAGGGTAATTGGTGTAATTGCTAACAAAGTAGTAAAACCTTGGTTTACACGCAGTTGATAACCTGGTGTATTCATTAAACAAAGTATTAAAACCTTGTTACAATTCGAATCCCCAATTAGTTGGAATATTTAACTTCGGGTATAAGAATAATTTGACGAGGACACTCGCACTTTATATTTATGACTGATGGACTGTTATGGACAAAAACCAGACGGACATATTAAATAATCCAGGACAAAGGACAATTAACCCATGGGCATAAAACTAAAATCAACACGTCAAACATCACGATTACGGAAGTTTAAATAAGCATAATTCTTTTATTTCATATTTAATTTCTTTTATTTTATATTTAATTGCACTTCTAATTATCGCATTTTTATTGTTATTTTATTTTATCGCACTTTTAATTATCGTACTCTTTAATTATCGCAAGTTTATTTTATCGCACTTTTATTATTCGCAATTTCATTATCGTTATTTACTTTACGCTTTAAATTAAGTCTTTTATTTATTTAATATTTTACATTAGGTTTTAACTGCGACTAAAGTTTTAAAATCGACAAACCGGTCATTAAACGGTAAAAACCCCCCTTTATAATAATAATATTACTTATATATATATTTGTATTTTTATAAAAAGTAAACTAATATAGCGTTAAGCTTTGTTTAAAGATTTCCCTGTGGAACGAACCGGACTTACTAAAAACTACACTACTGTACGATTAGGTACACTGCCTATAAGTGTTGCAGCAAGGTTTAAGTATATCCATTCTATAAATAAATAAATATCTTGTGTAAAATTGTATCGTATTTAATAGTTTTTCCTAGTAAAATATAAACTATTTCGTATACACCTCGCAACACATCAGTGGTACGTTATTCATTGGTCCCATAGCGATGTATTTGACCTCTATATGATATGTTTTAGAAAATATTGCATTCGTTTCATAAAAAGCACACTATTATTATACATAATGCATGTTTTAAACAAGTGGGCCATTATTTAAGAAATAATCTCCATAATACATCGGTTTCCAAATACTACACACGTGACATAACAGTCGAATATAATACATGACAAAGGTTTTATTGAATGCAACATTTCATTTAAACAAAAGCATGAGACTCCATGCACAGCTTGCTCAGATAATGCAACAGCGGAAGACTTTCTTAAGGACCTGAGAATAAATATTTGTAAACAGTCAACACAAAGGTTGGTGAGATATATAGGTTTATCATCGATATAAATATAGACCACAAGATTTCATAGTTATAAATATATGTAAACTCGCAAGTGTATAAAAGTATTCTATAAGTTGTTGAGCGCTTCGGTAACCATACTTAACCATTAATGTGGCATATTCCCTTTATTATGAAATCTCCCTACACTGTACCAAGTGTAGTAAAAACGAAGTACTATGCAGCCGTTTACGATACTAGAGCGACTAGCCCGGTTGGGGTTGTCAAACCCGATAGATCTATCAATAGAATTCGCGTATACATGTTCTTACAACATGTAAATATTAGTTACCAAGCTATTAGAGAAGATATACAAAGTGGTACAACTCAACGTAGAATATATTTTAAGTACTTGTGTCTATGGCGTAAAACATAAAATGCATGTATTCTCATCCCAAAATATTTGTGGAGTTTAAAAATGGGACTATATACTCACAGTAGTAAAAGTATATTAATAATAAGTTTTCAACTTATTAAAAATATGACTGTCGTCCTTGGATTCACGAACCTATAACAATAATAATGATTCAGATAATGATACGACATATGAATAAAATAAAGCAAGTTCATAGAATACTTATATAATAATTTTTAACATTTTATGTTAGTAGTCCTTTGTTAGTAGTCCAAAATAGTCCGAAAAGTCCAACAGTCCAATAATCGGTGTGTATATATATATATATATATATATATATATATATATATATATATATATAATCTTAGAATTACCCCACGACGTATTGTATACGTATTATCTTTGAATCAACCCAGAGATGTATTGTATACGTATTGTCTTAGAATTAACTAAGAAGTATTGTGTACGTATTGTCTTAGGATTTATCAAAACGTATTTTATACTTATTATGTTAGGACGTACCAAGAATATTATTATACATATATACAATCACAGAATTAACCAAGATTATAATATTTTGTTATACTACTGATAACATGTCCAAATATATATAAGATACAAAAAGAGTTAACAAGAATATGGTTAATATAGTTTTTATAATATAAATTTCGTTCATACAACGTTAATTTTAGCAGATTTTGTTTTGCTCGCCAAATATTCATTACAACTCCGTTTAAAGTGAATCAATTTGCTATGGATTCCTTAAGAAGTAAATTTTACAAAACCAATTCGAAAAGTTAATATCAAGTAGTAAACTTTAGAGCTTTACCCTCTTTTTGTGTCGGTGGACAGATTTGGAAAAATTCCGGCATCCACCCAATATATGATTTTTGATAAAATACTTTCACTTTGTCTAAAATCATGACAAAAATACCGAAAGTCTTATTTACATATATTAACATATTTCCAAAGTCTTAGCCTCGAACTCAAAGTCTAAGATAGGTTTTTAATTCCCAACCCAAAACAGCCCGCTTTTTACGGAATGAAGATTAAAGGATATATGTTAAGTTTCAAGGTGTTCTTCATATGTACAAGTTATAAGTTCTTATATAACTTAATATAACATCATAATACATATAAATAAGTGTTATTAGAGTTAAGTTAGAAAGATTATATTAGTTTTTCAAACAAGCTTGATGTACACCAAAACAAGTTCTAGTTTTTACAAGTTTTATAAGTATAATAAGATAGCAACTATATAAGGAATTGAACAAGGATTTTGAGAAGTATTTTACCTTGATTATGAAGAGGAAAGTTGCTGAGATTAAAGTATGATATGAGAGCATTCAAGTGTGTGTTTTTAGTTTAAGAAAATGTGGAGTAAAAATGAGTTAAAATGGTCCTTATTTATAAGCTTATAATTTTGGCTTTTAGTGAAAATATCTAAGATAAGTTAAATTGTATTAAGTCATGCATGACATATTAATTTGATTAGGTCATGGATGACATATTACACAAATAATTGCAGATTTCTATTGGTATATACCAATAGTAAATACTTCTAGAAGCTGTGTATAATACGGGTAAAAATTCCGTATGAATGCGAGTAGAATTCTTTGAGGAAATTGAACGGAAATATGAGTATAGCTATCCTTTATATGTATTGGTATATTATAAAGTGTATTCAATACTTGTAAAGATGTATTTACACTCGTAATACATTATATGTAAATACATTTTAACATAAGTTAATTACGTCGTTTAAATAGTAACATATATATTGTTTGAAAACTCTTTAAATTAGTAGTATGAAAATATATATATATACATATATATGTATGTATATATATACATATATATATATATACATATATATATATATATATATATATATATATGTATATATATATATATGTATATATATATATATATATATAAATATAAAATACTTTGTTAATATACTTAATGAGATATTTAATTATCATATTTTCAAGTAAAATATATATAAATCCATATATATACACAATAATTAAACAATTAAATCAGGTTATGACGTTCGTGAATCGTCGGAATAAAAGGGTGATCAAAAGCTTGTGTAAAACTCTTTCCGGAGGTTCAAGATTTATTAAAATTCATTGCTTATCAAGTCGGAATTATATAAAGATTAAGTTTAAATTTGGTCGGAAATTTTCGGGTCGTCACACATGTACATGCATAACAAATGATAGGGAAGGTTATTAGTCACTCACTCGTTGAATGATTGAGACATAAGATATTAAGCATAAATATTGAGCTGTTAATTACTTTTGGGCTTCCGGTATTTTAATGAACCAAACCTCTTGACAAAGAACTCAACCGACCCATTGAATAACCTCGAGATTTGCTTTGATTATAAGACTTTCATTAACATTTTTTTTAATTCGCATAGGAAACCTTCGTAGCGATAACTACATTAGGTCCTGACTAGCGAATAAAATCCTCGAGTGACGAGCCTCCAAGCGACGAGACTCGTAACCGGGTGAATTGTGCACATTGACGCCTTATCTAATCAAAAGCTCAACTAATTTAATTTTGGACATTACTAATAATTAAATCCGGATATGTTGCTAATAGAAAACTTGTTGGTCACTTGAGTTATTCCCAAGTGATTATCATTAACGTGTTCATACAAAACAGTGACTAAATATTGAGTGAGTCAGTATCAGAAATTCTTGTTAATGAACTTGAATTTTAATTACATAATTACATAAGATAATCATTAACAAATAACAATGAACACTATATAAATGATAAATGATGTTTTTGGAGAATATATTAAAAAATATTATATACAGATTATAATATCAGATCTATTATTTGAGTTAACAGCAAGCGTCGATTTATTGATAGCTTTACTGTCGCTTTGAGAATAAATTGAATTTCAGCCGCGATTTTTAAAAACCATGAAAATTTGATTCTACCATTTTCATGGTGTCTTTTTTATATATTTATTTATTATATTTTTTTAAATTTTTTTCTACTTATTGGCCGGAGATTTTTTTGAAGGAAATCTTTTTATCCGTCGAACATAGAGAGAAAGGACTTTCTCTACTCTTGAAGTGTTTCACTCCAGTAGAGAAATGACTTTTCTTTATTTTATGATAGATAACAGATTGTCTACATCTCACATTTCACATACGAATTGTCTACATCTCACATTTCATATTTCACATTTAACATACCTACATATGTAAGATTAGATTTTGTTGCATAAATTACAACAATATTAATCATGTCTAAAAAAATAGTACATCCTTCATTTCAATTTAATAATCTACAAATAAAAAACAAGCAGTTTAATATGTATTTTTTTTGTCTAATTTTTTTTTTCAGTTTTACCTACAATTTTGTCATATGTGAATAAATTAAGGGTATAAAAAAAGTTTAACCAAATTATTATATTTATTTATTTATAAAAGTGATATATTAATTTAAAGGGAAATTGATGAATATACACTTTTTTTAAGGCTTCAAACAAAATACAATTTTTTTTAAAAAATTGCCTTTTTACACCATTCGGTAGACGGGATTTCTGTCTACCACCTTTATCTGTCGTCTACTACCATTTTTACAAAGTAGTAGATAGTAACAACAAGGTAGTAGACAGTGAGAACAAAGCAGTAGACAGCCAATTACAAGGTAGCTGACCGTCTACTACCTTGTTGTTACTGTCTACTACCTTGTTGTAGGTGTCGACTGATATGTATTATTGGTGTCGACACCTACAACAAGGTAGTAGACAATAACAACAAAGCAATAGACGGTCATTTACCTTGTAATTAGCTGTCTACTGCTTTGTTCTCACTGTCTACTACCTTGTTGTTACTGTCTACTACTTTGTAAAAATGGTAGTAGACGACATATAAAGGTGGTAGACAGAAATTTCGTCTACTGAATGGTGTAAAAAGACAATTTCTTTTAAAAAAGTGTATTTTGTTTGAATCCTTAAAAAAAAGTATATTTTGAACAATTTCCCTAATTTAAAACAACTAAAAAGTTAAATGGACTCTTTTGAGTGGGCTGATATGTATGTGTCGTGGGCCTATCCCAATCGTGGGCCTTTCATGCTATGCTCATGATCATAATCTGTTGTAATCTTTTACGGGATTATCACCAAAATGCCCAAATATTTTTTACCCCTTGCACCAGAGCCCAAAAAAAAAAAATAATTTGACAAAATGCCCTCGCAAGGCGCAAGGTTCCTTGCGACCTTGCGTCCTTGCGTATTCTTCTAAAAAAATCACGGTTAAATGACATGTTTAAACCCGTCACTCCACACTTTCATCCGACTTCGCAAACACGCAAATAAACAGTAACACAGGCGATTCGCAAAAACGCAAGCACAAACGCAAACCCTCTTCATCGCTTCCATTACTACTACCAGATTCTCCTCCTTCATTATCTCCACCACCACCTAACCCCTCTTGCCACCACCGTGACCTCTTATTCTAGCCTACAAGCGTTTACACGAAGTATTAGGGTTTTCACGCAAAATTAATCGGGTTTTCACGAGGTAATCAAGCTAATAATCAAGGAATCAACCTCTCTACGATGGCGAGCACCCAGGTTAGTGATTACTTTGTTATTTATGTGTGTTTTATGGGTTTATTTTGGGTTCGATGCGAATTGTATAAATGTGCACACATACTGTGATGACCCAGAAAATTTCGACTTATTTAAACCAATTTTCTATATGATTTAATATTTTTGACATGATAAGCAATGAATTTTGAAACTTTTGAAAATGATTTTTTTTATATATAACGGTTGACCACCCTGTTTGTCCAACGATTCACGAACGTCATAACATGTATTATATACATATTTTAATAAATATAAGAGTTTTTGATATATATGGAATCATGCGAATAATATTTATATACGAAATGATTAAAAATTTACTATTAAACGATGCTATTTCAAATTAAAATTTTTACGTATTAAGTCATTTTATTTTTATGATATAATTTTTGTATTTTTTTTTAAGAAACAAAGTTAAATTAATAATATACAATTTGTAAAGCACAACGTACAACGTGTAGCTTAAATAGTTGAATTTAAATTAATTCATTTACTATTCACATGAAAACGACATGATAGAAATTATTAATTATAAGTTACATAGAATACCCCTGAAGTATTTAATAAATACGACTTTTTAAAATTTTAAATTCAATTTACGATTATAATATATGTCGACGAGGTACACGATAAAACATTGTGAGCTGTAAAACCAATCCATGCGATCGCATGGGAATTGGTCATGGGAGCCATGCGATCGCATGGTGACAGATCCCAGCAAACATCTATAAATTTCGACGATTTTTGTTCATTTGTTGCACAATTACTCCCTCTGTTATATTATTATTATTATTATTATTATTTGTTGCACAATTACTCCCTCTGTTATATTATTATTATTATTATTATTATTATTATTATTATTATTATTATTATTATTATTATTATTATTATTATTATTATTATTATTATTATTAAGATTAATATTATTATTAATCTTATTATTATTAGTATTATTAATAATTAGTATTATACATAAAATACTACGACGAGGTTATGAGCGTGTCACTTTCAAAAATGGGTTTTCGAGCGGGATAGAGCTAAGGAAAATATGGGTTATTACTAAGGAGGTTATGGGTATTGTTCAAGGGTTTTGTTTGCAATTCAAAACTAGTGTTTATCATCTCCGTTACGTCTACGTACTTTCCTACAATATTGAATCTCAATGTTGATATGTAACTACTTATATTTTATCTTTTACATAATAATTGTGTATCCATGTCTAGTGCTCGAGTATATATATATTTATACATGCTTGTATGCTAAATTTCGTCGCTAAACAGTTTATAATGAATCACGAATTAAATACATATATTACTGGTAAAAGGTATATGATATACATGTTTTCGGAAAGCTGGCGAAAAATCAATAACTTTTCATTTAGACACCGAATAATTTCGATGAACGGATTAAAAGATATGATCAACTGAATTATGATTGACGTTAATTGAAATTGCTTTTGAATCTGCAATTAAGATTTAAACAACTTGTTTACGAGATTGATAAAGTGAACTTTTAAATATTACCAACCGAGTAAATGACTCCTTATATAAGGTATGTCTCGTTTTGTTGAACTATTGTCAAAATTGACTTTTTGAAACGACTTTGGATAACTTTTGTATGTCGATCTCGTGCATTAAGATTATGATACATTATGACCTGACCTAGCTTGATAGACATTTATTGACCAACATATGCTCTCTAGGTTGAGATCTACGGTTATTTGGTAATCCGAGTTTCGGTCACATTTTGGTGAACGACTTTATATGCTGCTAAAGTGAGTTTCATTGATCCCTTTTTAATTGCTTTTGCAATATATATTTTTGGGCTGAGAATACATGCAAATGCTTTATTAACTGATTTACAATATTTATATGTGTGAGTTTCATTGATCCCTTTTTAATTGCTTTTGCAATATATATTTTTGGGCTGAGAATACATGCACTTTATTTTAAACGCAATGGATACAAGTACATACTAAATTCTACACTGAGTTTGAACCGAAAATCCCTTAGCTTTGGTAACTGTTAACTGCCAGTTATAAGAACTGGTGGGCGCGAGTAGTAGTATATGGATCCATAGGGCTTGATATCCCCGTCCGAGCTAGAGCACTAGCCTTTTAACGGACGTATGCTATTTGAGAAGCGTACACGTTGGTTTGCGTGTATTTATTAAGATGATTATACAAAGGGTACAAATTATATATACGTTAAGTTTAGTTACCAGGGTGCTCAATTTCGTAGAATATTTTGATAAACGTTTCTGGATGAAACAACTGAAATCTTGTGATCCACCTTTATGTACAGATTATGCAAAACATTAAAACTATGAACTCACCAACCTTTGTGTTGACACTTGTTAGCATGTTTATTCTCAAGTTCCCTAGAAGTCTTCCGCTGTTTGCTTACATGTTATACAAGCTATGTGCATGGAGTCTTGCATGCTTTATTCAAGAAAACGTTGCATTCACAAAACCATCATCATGTATCTATTTTGATTGCATTGTCAACGGAAGTATTATTGTAAACTATTATTTACGGTGATTGTCTATATGTAGAAATCATCAGATGTCGAAAACCTTGGAATTAAATATTCATTTATGGTATGCCTTTTCAAAAGAATGCAATGTTTACAAAACGTATCATATAGAGGTCAAATACCTCGCAATGAAATCAATGAATGACGTGTTCGTCCATATGGATTTAGAGCGATCGTCACACATACTGCTCGATGAAATGTCTCTTCGAGGTGTATTTGTGTTTAATGAAGTACAATCGTTGTTTTATGACATGCAACTGTATTTTAGGTTATATGGTCGAGTGAAACATACATAAACTGCTTGTAAAATTATGGAAATTAATCAGACGCAAGGCCTAGTTTGCGTGCTTGCGTACACATCATTAAGGACGCAAGGTTATATTTGCATCCTTGTGTGTCTCCAGAAACATGTCTTTGCGTCGGTCTATTAAACGGACGCAAGTTTTATCTTGCGTCCTTGCGTCCTTGTACTTTCTGCTGATTATAAAGTTACTTATGCAGGGATTTGTGGAAGGAAAGTTAACGATGAAGAATAAGTTGAGCGTTATAGGGGATGTGAAGAAGGTCATGACTGAGAATCAAATTAAAAAGTTTAAAGAAACGTGTTTTGCTCCATGGTTAGATCTAGAATACTTTGGTAATGATCCCGGGCTTGTACATTGCATGCTTCAGCGGAAGAGTGTGCGGCTGGAAAGACTGGATAATGTTAAGTACCCCGATGATCATGAGGATATATGGTTTCATTTTCAGAACAATTTTTCGATTAGATTTGGTCGCCGTGAATTTTGTCTTGTGACGGGTTTTTTGTTTAGTAGCCGGACGGACATGGCACATTACATCCCGAAGAATTATGACATCCAGACCGCACCTATTAGACGACGTTTATTTAAGGGTTTTAAAGATTCTCAAAATGTTTTGATTAGTGATGTTGAAAAGATGCTTTTAAAATCTGATCACCGCCATATTAGTGACGATGATGTGGTGCGATTAGCAATTATCTTGATTGTAGAGAGAGGTTTTATGGGTAAACAAGGGATCCATGTTGTGAATAAAAAGTTTTTATGGCTAGTCGAAGAGTTATCGCATGTTAATCAGTACCCATGGGGGTCTCGTATTTGGGAGCCAACTTACGAAGCGGTTAGTGAAGGTTTTGTTATTCGTGAAAGCCAATTAGAGAGTGGAAAGGCGTACACTTTGGCGGGATTTATGTGGGCTTTCAAGGTAAATGGTTGAATATTTGTTATTTAATGTTAATATTTAAGATGTAACATAAATTAAATTAATTGTTTTATTATTTGTAGATTTGGATTCTCGAGTCTTACCGTCGTACCATTAAACCGTTTGCAAAAAAGACGGACAAGAATGGAGTACCGAGGGCTCTTTTTTGGAAGCGTTCATCTGCTGAGTCATTTGGAATGTCTGAATACCTTAAACTCCTACATATTCAGGTTAGTTACATTTTTAAAATGTTAGCCTATCCTAAATTGTTCATAGTTTATCTGTTATCTGTTTACAGACAGGTTCTGATTGATACATTGTAGCTAATAGGTAGCAGGTCTTGTATGCAAATATGGTGTAAATAGGTTACTGGTAAATTCACTTTTGCAACAGCTGTATTTGACACTACACGCAAGGACGCAAGCTTATGCTTGCGTACGCAAGCTTAGATTTGTGTCCTTGCGTGTACATATTTTTGGCTGTTTTTTGTACGCAAGCAAGATTTTACGTCCTTGCGTGTGTATACTTTCAAGCAAAGCCTTGCATACGCAAGCAAAGCCTTGCGTACGCAGTAAGTGATTTGCTTCCTTACGTGTGTTGTAAAACAAATTACATTTATTACATAAAATAACACAGTAGGTACCTAGAATACAAGGGAAATACAACAATACATTAAAACTAACGAAATCTAACAATAAGTTAAAAATAAAACTGACATTACAACAAATGCGATAGTGTTACTAATTATTGCTCCCTAAATTGCACGTTGCATAAAACTGAGACTGATATGCCATAAAAGCTTCAGCATTTGTGGCCTTCTCCTTACCCTTCTTCGATTTTGAGGCCGATGTTTTTACTACCCTTTTTGAAGTTGATTCACCTGTTCGGTCATAAGAAGCTGTGCACGTATCCCTACCATGACCTGGTTCTTTGCAACGAGTGCAAGTTCTTACGGTTTTTTTATTATCTTCACCCTTCGACGGAATACGTTTTGTACTTTTAGGGCGTCCAGGGGCTCTTTTCTCCTTAATGGGAGGGTTTACAATTTGTAAAACGCCGGGCGACGGATACGACCATTCTGACCGATGGGGCAAAGGAAGGATGTGTTCCAAATACGTATTTATATAAGTTTGAGTTGTGAACCAGTGTAATACAAGTTGAGTAACATGGGAATGTTGTTAATGTACTCAAAAGAACCCCCACAACATATATGAACAACAAATTTATCTTCATTAACACAATTCATAAATACTTAGTTAGTGAAAAAAATGCTTGAAAATGTACCTTGTGTAGCCAATAATCACTGAAATTCTTTTGGAATGAATTGTTAGAAAATGATAAATTACAAGTTCCAGGGACATTCTTTATATAGGATCGAAATTCTATCCATGAAAATCTAGAAAATCTAATGAAATCTTATCCTGAAAATCCTATCCATAAAGGCGCAAGGACGCAAGGACGCAAGAAGGCTTGCGTACTTGCGCCAGTTTGTACGCAAGGTACCTTGCGCCTTGCGAGGGTGTTTTGTCAAAAAAAAAAAAATTTGGGCTCTGGTGGAAGGGGTAAAAAATATTTGGGCATTTTGGTGATAATTCCATTTTAGAAAACATACTTCCACTTTGAGTTTAACCATAATTTTTTGATATAGTTTCATGTTCATAATAAAAATCATTTTCTCAGAATAACAACTTTTAAATCAAAGTTTATCATAGTTTTTAATTAACTAACCCAAAACAACCCGCGGTGTTACTACGACGGCGTAAATCCGGTTTTACGGTGTTTTTCGTGTTTCCAGGTTTTAAATCATTAAGTTAGCATATCATATAGATATAGAACATGTGTGTAGTTAATTTTAAAAGTCAAGTTAGAAGGATTAACTTTTGTTTGCGAACAAGTTTAGAATTAACTAAACTATGTTCTAGTGATTACGAGTTTAAACCTTCGAATAAGATAGTTTTATATATATGAATCGAATGATGTTATGAACATCATTACTACCTCAAGTTTAGTAGGTAAACCTACTGGAAGTGACAAGAAATGATCTAGCTTCAAAGGATCTTGGATGGCTTGAAAGTTCTTGAAGTAGGATCATGACACAAAAACAAGTTCAAGTAAGATTTTTACTCGAATTAAGATAGTTTATAGTTATAGAAATTGAATCAAAGTTTGAATATGAATATTACCTTGAATAAGAAAGATAACCTACTGTATATAACAAAGGTTTCTTGATCTTAGATGATTACTTGGAATGGATTAGAAAGCTTGGAAGTAAATTAGTAAACTTGAAGGGATTTTTGAAGTGTTCTTGAAGTGTTCTTCCTATGATGATTATAGCTTGATTCTTGAAGTGATTTTTGATGAAGATGATGATTAACTACTGGAAAAATACGTTCATAATAGTGTGTGTGTGTGTTGAGAGAGAATTAGAAAGAGAATTGGAAGTGAAATGGAGTGAATGATGAGTGGTAATTGGTGAGTGGTGAGTGGGGTTAAAAGGAGTTCTAGTTAGTTGACTAGCTCATGGTAGAAGTTAAAATTGATTAGTCATATATGACATAATCAAGAGTGGAATCCCATGCTAGTTCCTATTGGTATATACTCATAGTAAGTACGTTTTGAAGCTGTGTATATTACAGGTAAGAATACGACTAGAATTCTTGATGAAAGAAAAGAATGGAAAAGTAACTGTAACCATTTTCGTTAAGTATGAGTGTTTTGATATATGTCTTGAAGTCTTCCAAAAGTATTTTAATACATCTAAATACACTACATGTATATACATTTTAACTGAGTCGTTAAGTCATCGTTAGTCGTTACATGTAAGTGTTGTTTTGAAACCTTTAAGTTAACGATCTCAATTAATGTTGTTAACCCATTGTTTATTATATCTAATGAGATGTTAAATTATTATATTATCATGATATTATGATATATTAATATATCTTAATATGATATATATACATTTAAATGTCGTTACAACGATAATCGTTACATATATGTCTCGTTTCGAAATCCTTAAGTTAGTAGTCTTGTTTATATGTATATAACTCATTGTTAATATACTTATGGAGATACTTACTTATCATAATCTCATTTTAACCATATGTATATCCATATATATATCGTCATGTCGTTTTTACAAGTTTTAACGTTCGTGAATCGCCGGTCAACTTGGGTGGTCAATTGTCTATATGAAACATATTTCAATTAATCAAGTCTTAACAAGTTTGATTGCTTAACATGTTGGAAACATTTAATCATATAAATATCAATCTCAATTAATATATATAAACATGGAAAAGTTCGGGTCACTACAGTACCTACCCGTTAAATAAATTTCGTCCCGAAATTTTAAGCTGTTGAAGGTGTTGACGAATCTTCTGGAAATAGATGCGGGTATTTCTTCTTCATCTGATCTTCACGCTCCCAGGTGAACTCGGGTCCTCTACGAGCATTCCATCGAACCTTAACAATTGGTATCTTGTTTTGCTTAAGTCTTTTAACCTCACGATCCATTATTTTGACGGGTTCTTCAATGAATTGGAGTTTTTCGTTAATTTGGATTTCATCTAACGGAATAGTGAGATCTTCTTTAGCAAAATATTTCTTCAAATTCGAGACGTGGAAAGTGTTATGTACAGCCACGAGTTGTTGAGGTAACTCAAGTCGGTAAGCTACTGGTCCGACACGATCAATAATCTTGAATGGTCCAATATACCTTGGATTTAATTTCCCTCGTTTACCAAATCGAACAACGCCTTTCCAAGGTGCAACTTTAAGCATGACCATCTCTCCAATTTCAAATTCTATATCTTTTCTTTTAATGTCAGCGTAGCTCTTTTGTCGACTTTGGGCGGTTTTCAACCGTTGTTGAATTTGGATGATCTTCTTGGTAGTTTCTTGTATAATCTCCGGACCCGTAATCTGTCTATCCCCCACTTCACTCCAACAAATCGGAGACCTGCACTTTCTACCATAAAGTGCTTCAAACGGCGCAATCTCAATGCTTGAATGGTAGCTGTTGTTGTAGGAAAATTCTGCTAATGGTAGATGTCGATCCCAACTATTTCCGAAATCAATAACACATGCTCGTAGCATATCTTTAAGCGTTTGTATCGTCCTTTCACTCTGCCCATCAGTTTGTGGATGATAGGCAGTACTCATGTCTAGACGAGTTCCTAATGCTTGCTGTAATGTCTGCCAGAATCTTGAAATAAATCTGCCATCCCTATCAGAGATAATAGAGATTGGTATTCCATGTCTGGAGACGACTTCCTTCAAATACAGTCGTGCTAACTTCTCCATCTTGTCATCTTCTCTTATTGGCAGGAAATGTGTTGATTTGGTGAGACGATCAACTATTACCCAAATAGTATCAAAACCACTTGCAGTCCTTGGCAATTTAGTGATGAAATCCATGGTAATGTTTTACCATTTCCATTCCGGGATTTCGGGTTGTTGAAGTAGACCTGATGGTTTCTGATGCTCAACTTTGACCTTAGAACACGTCAAACATTCTCCTACATATTTTGCAACATCGGCTTTCATACCCGGCCACCAAAAATGTTTCTTGAGATCCTTGTACATCTTCCCTGTTCCAGGATGTATTGAGTATCTAGTTTTATGAGCTTCTCTAAGTACCATTTCTCTCATATCTCCAAATTTTGGTACCCAAATCCTTTCAGCCCTATACCGGGTTCCGTCTTCCCGAATATTAAGATGCTTCTCCAATCCCTTGGGTATTTCATCCTTTAAATTTCCCTCTTTTAAAACTCCTTGTTGCGCCTCCTTTATTTGAGTAGTAAGGTTATTATGAATCATTATATTCATAGATTTTACTCGAATGGGTTCTCTGTCCTTCCTGCTCAAGGCGTCGACTACCACATTTGCCTTCCCCGGGTGGTAACGAATCTCAAAGTCGTAATCATTCAACAATTCAATCCACCTATGCTGCCTCATATTCAGTTGTTTCTGATTAAATATGTGTTGAAGACTTTTGTGGTCGGTATATATAATACTTTTGACCCCATATAAGTAGTGCCTCCAAGTCTTTAATGCAAAAACAACCGCGCCTAATTCTAAATCATGCGTCGTATAATTTTGTTCGTGAATCTTCAATTGTCTAGACGCATAAGCAATCACCTTCGTTCGTTGCATTAATACACAACCGAGACCTTGCTTTGATGCGTCACAATAAATCACAAAATCATCATTCCCTTCAGGCAATGACAATATAGGTGCCGTAGTTAGCTTTTTCTTCAATAACTGAAATGCTTTCTCTTGTTCATCATTCCATTCAAATTTCTTCCCTTTATGCGTTAATGCAGTCAAGGGTTTTGCTATTCTGGAAAAGTCTTGGATGAACCTTCTGTAGTAACCAGCTAGTCCTAAAAACTGGCGTATGTGTTTCGGAGTTTTCGGGGTTTCCCACTTTTCAACAGTTTCTATCTTTGCCGGATCCACCTTAATACCTTCTGTGTTCACTATGTGACCGAGGAATTGAACTTCTTCCAACCAAAATGCACACTTTGAAAACTTAGCTTACAATTCTTCCTTCCTCAATACTTCTAACACCTTTCTCAAATGTTCACCGTGTTCTTGGTCATTCTTTGAGTAAATAAGTATGTCATCAATGAAAACAATGACAAACTTGTCAAGGTATGGTCCACACACTCGGTTCATAAGGTCCATGAATACAGCTGGTGCATTAGTTAAACCAAACGGCATGACCATAAACTCGTAATGACCGTAACGTGTTCTGAAAGCAGTCTTTGGAATATCATCTTCTTTCACCCGCATTTGATGATACCCGGAACGTAAGTCAATCTTTGAATAAACATACGAGCCTTGTAGTTGATCAAATAAGTCGTCGATTCTCGGTAGTGGGTAGCGGTTCTTGATGGTAAGTTTGTTCAACTCTCGGTAGTCAATACACAACCTGAATGTACCATCTTTCTTCTTAACAAACAAAACAGGAGCTCCCCACGGTGATGTGCTTGGTCGAATGAAACCACGCTCTAAAAGTTCTTGTAATTGTCTTTGCAGTTCTTTCATCTCGCTGGGTGCGAGTCTGTAAGGAGCACGAGCTATTGGTGCAGCTCCTGGTACAAGATCTATTTGAAATTCAACGGATCGATGTGGGGGTAATCCAGGTAATTCTTTCAGAAATACATCGGGAAATTCTTTTGCGATGGGAACATCATTGATGCTCTTTTCTTCAGTTTGTACTTTCTCGACGTGTGCTAGAACAGCATAGCAACCTTTTCTTATTAGTTTTTGTGCCTTCAAATTACTAGTAAGATGTAGCTTCGTGTTGCCCTTTTCTCCGTACACCATTAAGGGTTTTCCTTTTTCTCGTATAATGCGAATTGCATTTTTGTAACAAACGATCTCTGCTTTCACTTCTTTCAACCAGTCCATACCGATTATCACATCAAAACTCCCTAACTCTACTGGTATCAAGTCAATCTTAAATGTTTCGCTAACCAGTTTAATTTCTCGATTCCGACATATATTATCTGCTGAAATTAATTTACCATTTGCTAATTCGAGTAAAAATATACTATCCAACGGCATCAATGGACAACTTAATTTAGCACAAAAATCTCTACTCATATAGCTTCTATCCGCACCCGAATCAAATAAAACGTAAGCAGATTTATTGTCAATAAGAAACGTACCCGTAACAAGCTCCGGGTCTTCCTGTGCCTCTGCCGCATTAATATTGAAAACTCTTCTGCGGCCTTGTCCATTCGTGTTCTCCTGGTTCGGGCAATTTCTAATAATGTGGCCCGGTTTTCCACATTTATAACAAACTACATTGGCATAGCTTGCTCCGACACTACTTGCTCCGCCATTACTCGTTCCGACACCATTTGTTCCTTTCGTTCTATTAACCCCTGGTCCGTAGACCTCACACTTCGCCGCGCTATGACCATTTCTTTTACACTTGTTGCAAAATTTGGTGCAGAACCCCGAGTGATATTTTTCACACCTTTGGCATAGCTGCTTCTGATTGTTGTTGTTATTGCGATTATTATTGTTGTTGGGATGATTGTTGTAGTTGCTGTTGTTGTTGTTGTTGTTGTTGTTGGGCCGTTTGTTGTAGTTGCGATTGATGTTGCGATTGTTGGGATAATTGTTGCGATTATTGTTGTAATTGCTGTTGTTGTTGTATTGGTGATTCTTATCACTGTTTTCCTCCCACTTTCTTTTGACTTGCTTCACATTGGCCTCTTCAGCAGTCTGTTCTTTAATTCTTTCTTCAATCTGGTTCACTAGTTTGTGAGCCATTCTACATGCCTGTTGTATGGAGGCGGGCTCGTGTGAACTTATATCTTCTTAGATTCTTTCCGGTAATCCTTTCACAAACGCGTCGATCTTCTCTTCCTCATCTTCGAATGCTCCCGGACACAATAGGCACAATTCTGTGAATCGTCTTTCGTACGTGGTAATATCAAATCCTTGGGTTCGTAACCCTCTAAGTTCTGTCTTGAGCTTATTGACCTCGGTTCTGGGACGGTACTTCTCGTTCATCAAGTGCTTGAATGCTGACCACGGTAGTGCGTACGCATCATCTTGTCCCACTTGCTCTAGATAGGTATTCCACCATGTTAACGCAGAACCTGTGAAGGTATGCGTAGCGTACTTCACTTTGTCCTCTTCAGTACACTTACTTATGGCAAACACCGATTCGACCTTCTCGGTCCACCGTTTCAATCAGATCGGTCCTTCAGTTCCATCAAATTCCAAAGGTTTGCAGGCAGTGAATTCTTTGTAGGTGCATCCTACACGATTTCCTGTATTGCCAGATCCAAGGTTATTGTTGGTATGTAGCGCAGCCTGTACTGCGGCTATGTTTGAAGCTAGAAAAGTACGGAATTCCTCTTCATTCATATTCACGATGTGCCGAGTAGTCGGTGCCATTTCCTTCAAAATAGTCAAATGGAACAAGTTAATCATACAGAATATTAAGAGTAGTTAATAGTATTTCGTAGCATAATATGAACTCATTTATAAAAGCTTTTTCTTCATATTAGCGTTTTATAAGTTTAAATTCGGGTAGTACCTACCCGTTAAGTTCATACTTAGTAGCTAATATACAATTCAACTACTACAATTCTATATGAAAAACTGATTGTAATAATATTTCGCGTTCAAACTTTTATACAATATTTTACAAACTTACAATACCGCTTATTTTACATAAAGCATGAAATATAGCACACAATAACTTTGATACAAGATAGTTGTAAAGATAATTCTAGCTAGTACACAAGTCATTCAGCAAAGGCAATAAAGACACGTAATTCATACGTCCAGAAACAAGTCATGCATTCTGGTTTTACTAGGACTACTTCCCATCCTTGGTCTTGTGGAACATAACCGTTATGGCCGTTGATAAGACAGCGTGTTGTAACGTCGTCAAAGGGACGAGGGTTACGTAATGACCAACAGTCTCGTAATAACCTAAAAACCTCATTTCTTACCCCAATTACCGACTCCGTCACTTGTGGGAACGTTTTGTTTAATAGTTGTAGCCCGATGTTCTTGTTCTCACTTTGGTGAGAAGCGAACATTACTAACCCGTAAGCATAACATGCTTCTTTATGTTGCATGTTAGCCGCTTTTTCTAAATCACGAAGTCCTATATTCGGATATACTGAGTCAAAATAATTTCTTAACCCATTGCGTAAAATAGCATTTGGGTTCCCCGCAATATATGCGTCAAAGTAAACACATCGTAACTTATGGATTTCCCAATGTGATATCCCCCATCTTTCGAACGAAAGCCTTTTATAAACCAAGGCATTCTTGGAACGTTCTTCGAATGTCTTACAAACTGATCTCGCCTTAAATAGTTGTGCCGAGGAATTCTGACCGACTCTAGACAAGATTTCATCAATCATGTCTCCGGGTAGATTTCTTAAAATATTGGGTTGTCTATCCATTTTGTGTTTTTATACTGTAAAATAGACAAGAGTTAGATTCATAAAAAAAATACTTATTAATATAAGCAATTTTTACATATATCATAAAGCATAAGCACACTATATTACATATATTACACCACACGGATACAACTATCTTATTCCGACTCGCTCGTTTCTTCTTGTTCGGTTTTGGTTCGTTTTGCCAAGTTTCTAGGGATATATGATGTTCCCCTAATATGAGCCGTCGTTGTCCACATTGGTTTAGAAAAACCTGGTGGTTTAGAGGTTCACGGGTCATTGTTACAACTTAAGGACTTCGGGGGTTGACGATACATATAAAGTTCATCGGGGTTGGAATTAGATTTTTCTATTTTTATGCCCTTTCCCTTATTATTTTCTTTTGCCTTTTTAAATTCAGTTGGGGTAATTTCTATAACATCATCGGAATTCTCGTCGGAATCCGATTCATCGGAGAATTGGTAATCCTCCCAATATTTTGCTTCCTTGGCGGAAACACCATTGACCATAATTAACCTTGGTCGGTTGGTTGAGGATTCTCTTTTACTTAACCGTTTTATTATTTCCCCCACCGGTTCTATTTCTTCTTCCGGTTCCGATTCTTCTTCCGGTTCCGACTCTTCTTCCGGTTCCTCTTCGTGAACTTGTGAATCAGTCCACGAATCATTCCAATTTACATTTGACTCTTCATTATTATTAGGTGAGTCAATGGGACTTGTTCTAGAGGTAGACATCTATCACATAATATCAAACACGTTAAGAGATTAATATATCACATAATATTCATATGTTAAAAATATATAGTTTCCAACAAAAATGTTAAGCAATCATTTTTAAAGAAAACACGGTCGAAGTCCAGACTCACTAATGCATCCTAACAAACTCGATAAGACACACTAATGCAAATTTTCTGGTTCTCTAAGACCAACGCTCGGATACCAACTGAAATGTCCCGTTCTTATTGATTAAAAACGTTCCATATTAATTGATTTCGTTGCGAGGTTTTGACCTCTATATGAGACGTTTTTCAAAGACTGCATTCATTTTTAAAACAAACCATAACCTTTATTTCATAAATAAAGGTTTAAAAAACTTTACGTAGATTATCAAATAATGATAATCTAAAATATTCTGTTTACACACGACCATTACATAATGGTTTACAATACAAATATATTACATCGAAATCAGTTTCTTGAATGCAGTTTTTACACAATATCATACAAACATGGACTCCAAATTTTGTCCTTATTTTAGTATGCAACAGCGGAAGCTCTTAGTATTCACCTGAGAATAAACATGCTTTAAACGTCAACAAAAATGTTGGTGAGTTATAGGTTTAACCTATATATATCAAATCGTAACAATAGACCACAAGATTTCATATTTCAATACACATCCCATACATAGAGATAAAAATCATTCATATGGTGAACACCTGGTAACCGACATTAACAAGATGCATATATATAAGAATATCCCCATCATTCCGGGACACCCTTCGGATATGATATAAATTTCGAAGTACTAAAGCATCCGGTACTTTGGATGGGGTTTGTTAGGCCCAATAGATCTATCTTTAGGATTCGCGTCAATTAGGGTGTATGTTCCCTTAATTCTTAGATTACCAGACTTAATAAAAAGGGGCATATTCGATTTCGATAATTCAACCATAGAATGTAGTTTCACGTACTTGTGTCTATTTTGTAAATCATTTATAAAACCTGCATGTATTCTCATCCCAAAAATATTAGATTTTAAAAGTGGGACTATAACTCACTTTCACAGATTTTTACTTCGTCGGGAAGTAAGACTTGGCCACTGGTTGATTCACGAACCTATAACAATATATACATATATATCAAAGTATGTTTAAAATATATTTACAACACTTTTAATATATTTTGATGTTTTAAGTTTATTAAGTCAGCTGTCCTCGTTAGTAACCTACAACTAGTTGTCCACAGTTAGATGTACAGAAATAAATCGATAAATATTATCTTGAATCAATCCACGACCCAGTGTATACGTATCTCAGTATTGATCACAACTCAAACTATATATATTTTGGAATCAACCTCAACCCTGTATAGCTAACTCCAACATTCACATATAGAGTGTCTATGGTTGTTCCGAAATATATATAGATGTGTCGACATGATAGGTCGAAACATTGTATACGTGTCTATGGTATCTCAAGATTACATAATATACAATACAAGTTGATTAAGTTATGGTTGGAATAGATTTGTTACCAATTTTCACGTAGCTAAAATGAGAAAAATTATCCAATCTTGTTTTACCCATAACTTCTTCATTTTAAATCCGTTTTGAGTGAATCAAATTGCTATGGTTTCATATTGAACTCTATTTTATGAATCTAAACAGAAAATTATAGGTTTATAGTCGGAAAAATAAGTTACAAGTCGTTTTTGTAAAGGTAGTCATTTCAGTCGAAAGAACGACGTCTAGATGACCATTTTAGAAAACATACTTCCACTTTGAGTTTAACCATAATTTTTGGATATAGTTTCATGTTCATAATAAAAATCATTTTCTCAGAATAACAACTTTTAAATCAAAGTTTATCATAGTTTTTAATTAACTAACCCAAAACAACCCGCGGTGTTACTACGACGGCGTAAATCCGGTTTTACGGTGTTTTTCGTGTTTCCAGGTTTTAAATCATTAAGTTAGCATATCATATAGATATAGAACATGTGTGTAGTTAATTTTAAAAGTCAAGTTAGAAGGATTAACTTTTGTTTGCGAACAAGTTTAGAATTAACTAAACTATGTTCTAGTGATTACGAGTTTAAACATTCGAATAAGATAGTTTTATATATATGAATCGAATGATGTTATGAACATCATTACTACCTCAAGTTTAGTAGGTAAACCTACTGGAAGTGACAAGAAATGATCTAGCTTCAAAGGATCTTGGATGGCTTGAAAGTTCTTGAAGTAGGATCATGACACAAAAACAAGTTCAAGTAAGATTTTTACTCGAATTAAGATAGTTTATAGTTATAGAAATTGAATCAAAGTTTGAATATGAATATTACCTTGAATAAGAAAGATAACCTACTGTATATAACAAAGGTTTCTTGATCTTAGATGATTACTTGGAATGGATTAGAAAGCTTGGAAGTAAATTAGTAACTTGAAGGGATTTTTGAAGTGTTCTTCCTATGATGATTATAGCTTGATTCTTGAAGTGATTTTTGATGAAGATGATGATTAACTACTGGAAAAATACGTTCATAATAGTGTGTGTGTGTGTGTTGAGAGAGAATTAGAAAGAGAATTGGAAGTGAAATGGAGTGAATGATGAGTGGTAATTGGTGAGTGGTGAGTGGGGTTAAAAGGAGTTCTAGTTAGTTGACTAGCTCATGGTAGAAGTTAAAATTGATTAGTCATACATGACATAATCAAGAGTGGAATCCCATGCTAGTTCCTATTGGTATATACTCATAGTAAGTACGTTTTGAAGCTGTGTATATTACGGGTAAGAATACGACTAGAATTCTTGATGAAAGAAAAGAATGGAAAAGTAACTGTAACCATTTTCGTTAAGTATGAGTGTTTTGATATATGTCTTGAAGTCTTCCAAAAGTATTTTAATACATCTAAATACACTACATGTATATACATTTTAACTGAGTCGTTAAGTCATCGTTAGTCGTTACATGTAAGTGTTGTTTTGAAACCTTTAAGTTAACGATCTCAATTAATGTTGTTAACCCATTGTTTATTATATCTAATGAGATGTTAAATTATTATATTATCATGATATTATGATATATTAATATATCTTAATATGATATATATACATTTAAATGTCGTTACAACGATAATCGTTACATATATGTCTCGTTTCGAAATCCTTAAGTTAGTAGTCTTGTTTATATGTATATAACTCATTGTTAATATACTTATGGAGATACTTACTTATCATAATCTCATGTTAACCATATGTATATCCATATATATATCGTCATGTCGTTTTTACAAGTTTTAACGTTCGTGAATCGCCGGTCAACTTGGGTGGTCAATTGTCTATATGAAACATATTTCAATTAATCAAGTCTTAACAAGTTTGATTGTTTAACATGTTGGAAACATTTAATCATGTAAATATCAATCTCAATTAATATATATAAACATGGAAAAGTTCGGGTCACTACAAAAATGGGGCTTCAAAACCCTAACAACTATAGATATGTAGTTAGGAAATGACAAAAGTATCCTCTGAGAAAATGGTAAAATGACAATTCAGTCCAAATGAAACAATAACTCAACAACATTAGTAGGCACTATGTTGATTAGTATATTGGATAATAAAATCCGACTTTTTTCTCTGTTAGTCCCTCAGTTAATCCCAATTTGCTAACGGCGTCTCTCGGTTTCTAATTTGGCTTTGCACGTCCATTATTTATCAAAAATTTGCAATCAGCGTCCATCCGTCTAAATTTCGTTAGAAAAATCCGTTAACCCTTAACATGTGCATTGCATGTGAGGGTAAATTCATCCTTTTACTCTACTCTTCTTCATAAAAAACAAGGGACCACCGGTGCAAAAAAATCTTATAATTTATATATTATTAATTTATAAATCTTTAACAATAAAAATAAAAATCTATTTACTTGGCTGTGCCTTTGGATCGGTTTCAAGGTTTCCTACCGGGCAGCGATGGGGGCGGGATTATTATCACTGCATCGGCATAGTCGAAACGGGAGATGATCGGTTTAGTCACCCTCGGCTGATCCCAATCGCTGTTAAAAAAAAAACCATAAGCCCCTTTTGCTTCTTTCCCTCTTCTTCCAGCGTAACACATCCCAAACCCTAAGCCATTTTTATTTTTTTTGCTGAGTAACCTAAAATCAAGATATTAATCAAATCATCTCATCTCATCTCAAAAGAGTAACCGTCGCTACATCTTCGCCGTCGCCGCTGCATTTTCCAGAGAATCGAAGCCACAAACTAATTCCGGCGGCGGTGCTGGGCATAAATTCGGAAATGAAAACACAAGCTTTTAGGTTTGGAGGTCTGAAAGTGTTTAATTTATGAACTCATCAGAAAACCATACGGTGTACACTGCCTAAAAACGCCGGTGGTTCCACAATCGTTAACTCCGATCTGCTTTTGGTGGATTTGGTGCACCGGTGGTTCCAGGTCTATTCCGGCGGCAACAGTGGTTCTACAATCGTTACCTAAATACGCTACCAGTCCACAATCGTGAACTCTAGCCTACAGGTCTGCATCATTCCCTTATACCATTAGTTACCTATGATGTAGAAAATATATATTTTAATTTGATGGTTTAATTATTTTAATAATCCAGTTTGAAAGATGATGAGGCTTTGTAGAAAAGGTCTTCATGAATTGCTTATATTATATCAATTTTTATTGATGATTTCGAATTTCGATTTCGTATTCATGCCACAATATTTGATTTTTTCAACTTTCTGCATCCTAATCCAAAATTTAAATTTCTAAGTTTTCTTTATATCTTTATAATGGGATCTGATATGAAAATAGATTTTTATTTTTATTTTTATAGATTTATAAATTAATAATATATAGATTATAAGATTTTTTGCACCAGTAGTCCCTTATTTTTTATGAAAATTAAAAAGACGAATTTACCCTCATATGCAAGAATTTTTAATAAATAAATGACGCGCAAAGCTAAATTAGAAACCAAGTAAAGTTAACAAATTGGGATATAACCAACGGAGCAAAAAAGTTATAAAATACAGGATACATTTCAGTAAAACGTAATTTTTAACTTCTACTCCGTATTACCTATAAAATGTAACCTATGTTTTTATAGTTTTTTCGCTCTCTATTCTTGGTTCTCTGTTTTTATTTTTTATACAATCACGGCAAGGAATTTTTGTTTTTCTTTTGAAAAACAATAAAATCAAGACAAAAACAAATGTGAAGACTTGAATTAATCTTAAACAGTTTATCATCACAAATTAGAGCTGTATATAAGATTGATTCCAGTTACATGTTTACCATACACAAACATGGTCATTAATAAGCTGATCCAATGTACAAGTTCTGTAAATGGGTGACTTCCAGCCATTTTTCTCTAGAGTATTAAATATAAATAATAATAATATGCTATATATATTGGATTATATATAAATTGGGAGATGATACTCACACACCAATAATTGATCCATACACAACAACTTACTATTATAACCTTAATTTACATTTATGAAGGTTCAAATCCCTAAATAAACTTAGGGTTATAACTGTCAATTTTGTGTTAAACCTCACAAATAAATTGGATCGTATCTAAAAACTGTAGTAAACTTGAGCACCTTTATCATCTCAAGAAAATCAAGAAAAAGACCAATGAAAAACCATCTTGGTTTATTTTATTTTACCTTTGTTACAAAGGTTAAATATGATTCCTGAAACAAAAATCATCTTACGTACAACCAAATTGACTTAAACATAAACATATAAACTTACCATTTGTTAGATCTGGTGATCCAAAAAGATACCCGAGGATGGGAAAATAGTTTAAGGAAGACGTTGGAATGGGTGGTCTCGGAAAAATTGTATATAATAAAAAAAATTAAATCAGCAAAATTTATAAATTTTTTATTATTATTTAATTTCCGAAACACGCATTCCAGCAGCTTCCTAGAACTAATCTTCCTTTCCCTGTATCTCAAATTCATTTTTCAATAACTAAAACTTGATTTATATTTTGCGGCTAAAGAAAAAAAAAAGAATAAGGTACTAGGTTTTATGAGTAGTGTGATTTAGGTTGTACAAGTAGGGTTTGTGTTTGTGCGTTTGTTTATATAGAGGCGGGGACGATAAGGCGATTGCTTGTAATTTTTGGGGGTTACTTTTCTGATGCACAACAGTACAACTTAGATATGCGAAGTGATATTGTAAACACCATATTCCTTTTACGGAGTATTTTATTTTTTGAAAAAGAATGGAATTTAAAATATCTACTTGAGACACATATTGATGACGCTAATTAGTGTAAGTGACAAGATCTAATGATCTATACCGCTACTAACTATTGAACGCGACCCTAACACACTTTGCACAAATGTTATACGCAAGTACACAACATTTGACATTGAAAACAAACTATCTAACTTGCTTTTTCGCATTTCACGAACAACTATCAAAAAGTAGAGTGCGTTCTTGCAATTGAAGACGAAGGCATGTGACACTCTTATGATCACTAGTCATCCAAAAATCCCGAACCACCTAATATCATCAAACTGACGGCCAAAAACCATTGAAACCCTAAATCAACCTAAAGGGCCGAAAGACGACCACGACCACACCCGTAAACCACAAAACTAAACCTAGACAAGGACTGCATCCAAAGCCATAAACCTAAGACTGCAACCGCTATCGCAAATCTTATACATGTTGTGAGTTCACGACCACACCCGTAAACCACAAAACTAAACCTAGACAAGGACTGCATCCAAAGCCTTAAACCTAAGACTGCAACCGCTATCGCAAATCTTATACATGTTGTGAGTTCACTTAGCCGGGGAGTTGAACTGTGAGGGTAGCATTGTCCAAAGCAACCCACTAAAGCAAATTGCAAGAGAAGTGAAGCGCCAACGACGGCAATAGGAACGTCCACAAGAGGAAAACTACGTCTAAATTTGGAACAGACAACGACCCTACATAGTAACATCAAAATGGTAGGTTGCTATGATGAAGATGTATTATCCGGTACTAAATGGAATTGACAATCCCGAAATGTAAAGATTTAACGACAAATCAAGCGACGGAATAACAGAATTATAGAAACACCAGATAATGGAGAGCCATTTCACACAAACAAAAAATAGTTTAATGTGAAAATGAGAAGATTCTAAACCATTGCTTGAAACCAAACCTGCCTCACTATCCAAACTAAGAACAATTAAAAACTCAAAAAGAACATTTGCAAACCCATCTTGTTTATCCTGTAGTAGAATCACCTTTTAAAATCACTTTCTAATAACATAACATGATCTAGTATTAAAATCCATAATATATGCTTTTTAAGTTGCACAGTTGGCCGTATGTTAAAGAATGCAGTTGGAAAAGATTGTGATAATTAGACATCAAACACACTAGACGCAAAACTAACCTATTCTAAAAGATTATATGGTTCAAAGGCACTTTAACCAATCGATAGACGTCACACACACTACAGACAAACGAACCTTCGAGGACCCTAATCTTAAAAAATATGTAACTAATCATGACATTTACGACATCTACAAACTACCATTACAAAACGGGTCGAGTTACCTACTACTAAAACATCTCAACACTAGCCAAACACCCAAGCATAACACCAATAATCATGGGTTCAGAGTTTTAGCATTACACTTTATTAAGCATTGTGGCAAAACCCGACCAAAAGATGTGACAGCAGAAAAAACATTTGCATTTCAATAGTTTTTATATCACAACCAAATCATTTATGGTTTTGTACATTCCAAAACAGCCCTTCACAAACTATACAGTTAGGGTAAGGGAGTAAGTCATAACAAGAGAACATTGCAAAAACTAAACTTAAGATATAAAAGTAACCACCAGCTTCACAACAAAAAATGTTAAATGTAAACTGAAGCCACTGTAAATTTACCTGCCACGAACAAAAAAAAAAAAAAAAAACAAATTCGAATGAGTATAATAATTGTTTAAACTCAAATATAGAATTGAGTATTGATTGTGGATTATGTAAGTTTCAATCATTAACAATTTTCACCATTAGAATACACGGTGATCAAATTAGCTTGAGTCCTTATATACACACACAAACAAAGAAGGTATAATTATGAAGCCATGAATGGAAGTTAAGAAAACACAAACAAACTAGGCAAGTATAGATAAGCTGAGAAACTAGCTTTTACCAAAAACGAAAGTACACTTAAGGTCGAATACTAGATAAGGTAAACAAATATTTTTTGATGTAAATTTATGGATTATGGGACATTTGGAGACATGGCTGCTTATGTTATGTTTCTATGACCGTTTATAAGTGGAATAAGCGCGCAGATATTTCATGTCATCATGACATCATCACCACAGTTTCTATATGCAAAGATTTGAGGTGTTAGTTTATTGTTTCAGGATGGAGGTATTTAAAGCCTATAGACACAGATTAGAAATGATAAAAACATGAGCATGTTTCTTAAACTAGCTTTAATTTATTAAGAAAGTTAAAATAGCCATTTGCGGTCAGGATATTCAGTTAGCACAATAGTAAACAACAATTTCCAGCTATAACCTAACCATTTAATACTTGAAAAGAAGAAAGAAAAAAGTAAATAGCTTGTAACATGTATCATATCATAATCATAATCTACCTAAAAACATAGTTCAAACCCTTTCATTATCTAATTGAGCAGGTAGTTAAAAAGATTTCTGAAGCGATTATATTTAGGCGGGGAGGGTGGGAGCAACTTTATATACTTTTATTTTTAACATATAGAAATATATAGAAATATATTGTTTAAAAAGATAATAAAACCTAAAAAGGAAAGGTATGAAAAGATAACAAATCAGGTACCTGGTTCAACTTCACTTTATATGAACCTCAATCATATCATCCTCTTCCATATCAAGACTACTAGGAGTAGCTGTGGGGTTAATTTTATCACCGTCGAAAGTAAATACCAGGTTTTCTACCTTCCTCTTCACATAATCAGCATACCTTTTGAAAATCTTCTCAAATTTATCATCCTACACAAAAAAGGAAAACGTGAAGTAATCCAAAATATGAAAAACCATTAACAAAAGACAACTTACACATGTAATATTTAGTTTATAGCCTTTTAGCATTGAAAATATACCTTCTTATACATGAAATATTTAGTTTATATCCTTTTAGGATTGAAAATGTACTTTCTTATACGTGTAATATTTGTGTAATATTTAGTTTATATCCTTTTAGGTTGAACATGTACTTTCTTATACGCGTAATATTTGTGTAATATTTAGTATATATTCTTTTAGGATTGAAGAACGTACCTTGTAGACAGGAAGTTGTTGCTGACCGTCTTTGCCTTGAATGGATATGAACATCTTTTGTCTCTGAGCGACAGGTTTTGACGGCTGTTGCACAGTACTTTCAGAATCAACATCCATTGATGATTTAAGATCCCGTTTTACAATTTCTTCGATATCTTCAGTTGATTCGGTTAATGATAGTAACTCCTGCTGCGTCTGCCTATCATCATAAACATAAACCAACGAAAAAAAGTACACACATCAGTATAGTAGAAATCATGGTGCATCAACATGGCAACATCTTAAATGGGCAATATAGTCTTCTGGCAGTCATTCTATTGAAACTTGATAAGAAACTCAAGAGTCAAAAATAAACATCAACGCATATTACTGTAGATCTATGTTTCAAGCAATTTTTCGAGCAGAAGTATCATCTTATCATTAGTAACTAAACGCTGTGTAACAGTAACTACGAGAAAAAAAGGCTTTACAGATATGAAAAAGACACCTTTGCAACGAAAGCAAAGGTAAGTCAATCAGTCAATGCATGAAATATTACCTCACTAGAGCAAAAATAAACTAATGTTCAAATATATTGAAGTATATCAAAGTGAAGAACTATTCGTAGGGTTTGCTATGATAAAAGTAAGAACTTTTTAAAAAGAAGATGAAAGTGAGCAAAATAATAAAAAGTGCACAACCACTAGTCTCCATATCAACCATACAAATACATTGAAGCATATCATATGTTACAAAAAGTTTGTTGCTTTTATTAAAATTCGATCAATCCCACTGTTCCCTCAGTCTACTTGAGAAAAAAAAAATGTCATTACACATACAAACAATGCACAAACTTCTTTAAAGTAAACAAATCTGAATTTAGTAAGTAATTTAGTTTATACCTCAACTTCTTAAGAAACGAATCCTCATGTACGTTCGTCCTATCAACAGGCAACTTAGGTGGCGAAGCTAACCATTCATCCTCAAGGTCATCATGATCATCAATATTAACTACTTCCTTACCACCCTCTTGTACCTTTTCAACCTGTACAATTCAAGAAAGATAAAAAAAAATCACATAAGCAATTAGCAGAGCATCAATATCAATACAAAAAGTTTATTTATACAAAAAGATTCAAACTTTAGTAACTAAAATGTTCCAAAAATGTATTTATCGATTTGACAACCTCTCAGGCTTCAAATCTGAAATAAACATTCATACATATAATATATAATATAATATAATATTAATAATATCATAAGAATATAATTAATTTATTTTTTTAAGTGAACTTACAGTAGATGAATTTTTTGTGCGTTTAGAGAGGAAACGAGTAGAATCGTCATCATCATCGTCATCTGCGTAATAATTCATTACTCATTAACAGTCAAATTTTGCATAATACACAAATCAAACAATTAATAAATTCAAATTATATATATAAAAAAGTAGATACCGTCAACAAGTACGAATTGAGGCTGAACACGAGTGTAATCAAACAAAGGTTCGAGTTCTTCCTGTTTATCCGCCTAATTTAATATATATACATACGAAACAATTTTTGAATGAGTGAAATTGGAATACAAACTATAAACCCTAAAATAATGAAATCGGTTAATGGAAAATTGATGGAAGAAGGAAGTGTATATCTTACCATCGGTGTATGTATGTGAATTGTAGTGCTGTGTAGATCGATCGCTGATACAGCTCTGTTCTGCTCTGATTGGATTTTTGAAAAAGACGCACAAATTTTCGAATGCTCTTTGTTTGGTTCGTTTAAGAATTAAGCACTCCGTATCAAGTACGTATTTATATTTATTTATATTATATTATATTATATTATATTATATATATATATATATATATATATATATATATATATATATATATATATATATATATTGATTTGAAATTGAAATAAAAAAATAGGAGTTTGTTATAAAAATAAGCTCAAACGTAGCCAAGCTATTCGCGAACTACTCGAGCTCGACTTGTTAAAAACCTGATTCGAGCCGAGCCTAAACGAGATCGATCCCGAGCTTGAACATATTTTGAGCTCATTTAATAAACGAGTTCGAGCTCGAACTTCATATCTCGAGTTCGAACGAACTCGCGAGTCTAAACGAACTTTTTCTATATATACATTAATTATTATATTTGTTTGTAATAATATAATACATAAGTATATAATAACAATTATTATTGTATTTAAAATAGTAATATCAAATATGATTATAAGTGGATAAAAATTACCTAATAATAAATATGATATGATATAAAATAAATTAAATAATATAAAGAAAACAAAATGATGTAATTAATGAGTCGAGCTTGAGCTGAGCTCGAGCTTATAAAATAACAAACGAGCTGAGCCGGAGGTCTTTGAAATTTAAACGAGCGAGCTCGAGCCTAGTCGAGCTCGAGCTCGAGCTCGGTTCGGCTCGTTTATACCCCTATTCAAACATAAGCAAGTTTTAACTTCTTAAAAAAGTAAAGGTACTTAAAAAAAATACTCATAATAAAATTACCTAGTCTATAAAAAAAATAGAAACCTCTCAATAAATATTTTTATTTACTTGTGGCTCAATTATGTTTTCCTATTTCAAGTCAATAAACATAAATATTTTTATTAACTTTTTAAATACTTTTAACTAAATATATAAGCTCTAACGTCAACTCCAAATTAAGATTTAGTTACTAGTTATAATTATAATTTATGAGTGTGTTTGGTTGTCGAGCTTATGATAGCTTATAGGAGCATAAGTGTAGCGACCCCGACAAATCGTCAAGTGACGGCGTCGGCTACGTGGGTCCCATTACCTAATTATAAGTCTTTAAGATAACGTTTGACCAAAATATGTCGCCTTCATTTCAAAATAAAGATTGTTTCAAAGTTTACAAGAATTGTTCAACCAAAAGTTAAGTTACAACGTTATAAGTACGATTGAAATCTAGGCGACACGGTTTAAAGTAAAGTCAAAAGACGCTCCATGAAATGCATGTATACTCGACATCGGATGCAAGTATCAAATAGTAAGCGGAAGCATGTTTCACATATCGTGCATGACCTGAGAAAAACATAGAAATCTGTCAACGAAAACGTTGGTGAAATCATAGGTTTAAGTAAGTAAGTACAAGTGAACCACAAGATTTGCATCAATGAAATAATAGTAATACATTCCAAAAGTTTGTTTCACGAGCACCCAATTATCAAAGCTTAACATTCCTTCCATTGTATACCCCATCACTTAGTGCTAGAACAAACACTGATTCTCGAAAATATATTTCATCCGTAGACGGTAGCGAACCGTCAAAGATGAGGGTTGTCAACCCATATGGCCATATAACATAAGTTCTCGCTTACACCCGGCAAGTGTAACTAATGATAATCGAATTGAGGATTTTTGTTCTAAACTCGTATGTAGAATGTTTGTTTTCCCGTTCTTGTGTTCACTTAGTTCAAAAGAATCGTTTATGTTTTCTCATCCCAAATATAAGTTCAAAAAGAGTAAAAGTGGGACTATGATCTCACCTCGAGTGCACGAGTATAAAAGTACTTCAACAAGTAAACGTGTGCATGAAAGTTGCTTAGCCTTGACCTAAACAAGTAAGTTATATCAATTAACCGGTTACGACACAAGGTCGGGTGAAATGTGTTCAATTAGTCCTATGGCTCGTTACGACTCGAATAGTATAGCATGTGAATCACGTTGTCAAGTTTCATGCAAGAATCAAGTATAAAAGCATGTTAGAACGATTGTAATAAAGTTTGAGTTGACATTTCAAAACCTTACCATTAGAAAGGAAATCTTATTACGTTTCCAACGATATTTGATTCATCGAAAACGGAGTTACGGTCAAAAAGTTATGGCCAAAACAAGTTTGCTGAAGTTCGGATGAAACAGGCAATTGTCACGGCGCGACAAATTGCTCCGCGGCGCGACAAATGCCTATGTTGAAGGTCAGAAAGCTTGAAAAACATGTTCTAAAATCACCCTTTGGGCCACGGCGCGACAAATTGCTCCGCGGCGCGACAATGGCCGTGGCCTGGTCCCTGGCCTGTTTCACTTGTTCAAGGCTTGGTAAAATTTCAAACAAACGCAAAACTCAAACCGTAAACAATTAGGAAGCGTATCTTATACCGTTGGAAAGCTCTTTTGACAAGGAACACAACTAAACATGTTTCATCAAACAAAAACAACATTTTCCATAACCGATTTCTCGTCAAGTGATCGTTTAAAAGTCCATTTTCAAAGTTTCAAGTTCATCAATTGCATTTTAAGTTTCGGGAATCCAATTTACACATACGATATGCCGTTTCGAAGGTAATTAAGCATACATTACAACTAATCACTAACAATTAACATTCCATGGCATTCAAGCATCAAAAGTTCATGTCAAGAACTATCAAACCCTAGTCAAACATCACAAAATCAATATTCATGTTTTTGAAGTTTTCTTAATCAACCTACGCATCAAAACGAAGCTAGTGATACTAGTAACACAATTAAAACATGCACTTTAACAATCTAACAACATTAACTCATCCAAAATCAAGGATTAAGCAAACCCATTTCAAGTTCATGCTAGTTACTCCAAAAACAACAAATCGAGCAAACTAAACATATATTCATGTTAGACTTGAGCCATAGACACTAACTAACACCATTTCAAATCAAAAACACGAATTTAGAGAAATCTAGAGTTTTAGAAATGTTACCCAAACGAGATGAAGTTGGTATCAAATTGTAGAGGATGAAGAGAGGATTCCAAATATGTAATTTGTTTTGTTGTAAGCCTCCTAAATCGAATTTAGATGATGAATGATTGAATTGGGTGTTGTGTGTGTGTGTTCTTGCTAGAGAGAAAGAGAGATGAGGGAGATGGATGGAAATGGATGGAGGAGGTGAAGTGGTTGACTAGTTGACCTAGTCACCACTTTGCCCACTTGTCAACTTAAGTCCCTCATGTTTGTAGTCGGGTGCGGGAATTAACCAAACGAATATTTTTAAAACGCTCGAGTAAACGGGTGATGTCAAAATTAAATAGCGGGAATATAATGAACGTTACTCACGGAAACTATTAATTTAAATACGAAAGATTATGTTTTAAAAAAAAGACGGTGTTAAAATTAAATTTAACGGAAAAACGCGGGATGTTACATTATCCACACCTCAAAAGAAATTTCGTCCCGAAATTTAGTTGGAAGTAGTAGTTGTTGAATCTTCCTCGAGATCTTGCGTTGCCAATTCTACGAGTGAGGGAGAAGTACGTTCTAGGGTATTTCAACGAATTTTGACGGTCGGGATCATACGATGTTTTAAGGTTTGGCTTCACGATTTATGGTTTCAACCGGTCCTCCTAGGAAGTGAGGGTTATCGCCGATAGTGAGTTCATCAAAGGAGATAACAAGTTCTCGTTTCGCAAAACACGTCTTTGAGTTGATACATCGAATGTAGGATAAACGGAGACCCAAAATGAGTCGGAAAAGTCTAAACGGCTAGCGACGGGTCCAAAACACCCCAAGAATTTAAAGGATCAAAATATCGCGGATTTAGCTTCCTACGTTTCCCGAAACGGATTGCACCTTTCCAAGGTGCGACTCTTAACGTGACGCGGTTTCCCACGTGGAATTTGAAATGTTTACGTCTAACATCGGCGTAGCTCTTGGTGATTACGAGTCGCGTAGGGTTTTACCTGAATATGAATAAATTTTCTCGGTTGCTCATGAACAACCTCGGCCCCGGTGAATTGATCATCGTTTACTTGGTTCGACAAGGGAGAATGACGTTTCCGGTCACATGTGGTTTCAAAAGGAGTGACGTTAAAACTTGAATGAAAATCATTGTAGTACGAGGATTCGGTTAAAGGAAAATACTTTTCTCAAGTAAATTTGAAGTTGGTAATACAAACTTGTATTATGGTTTCCAAGGTTTAAATCACATGTTTGTTCGGTCCGTCGGGTTGTGGATGGTACGCGGTACTCATGTCTAAACGCGGTCCCGAGGCTTCTTGTAAAACTAGAAGTGAAACGAGTATTTCGATACGGGATAATTAACAAAGATACACCGTGTTGGAATAGAATCTCTTAAGATATGTTTGAACGAGTCAGTTAGGGTTCGAAAAAAATGTTCGTTAGGACTATTCACCCTCGTGGCGAATACTTATGTAATATGAGGAGTTTCTCTATCCATGGAGAAATGTTACAAGGAGTTTCTTTAAACGGAAATGCGAACGGTAAAGATAGTAGTGAAATGAGGACTTAGAATAGGATGAGTTTACATCTCGAGGTTGCCATAACGTGCCTCTAGTTGTCAAAAGTTGAAGTCTGAAAGAGAAACGAGGTAGTACACGTAGTTGTATAGTTCGGGGTTGAATAATAGTTGACCGATTATCAGAAACACAAGGGCGTTACGTCAAAGAAGAGTGAAGTATCGTTGGATTGTGTGTTATCTTAAATCCCAGTAATATCAGACGGTGACGGTGAAATAACAGAGGTAGGTAGTGTGGTACGGGATGACGAGAAAATTGATCGGATCCACAATTTAGTATTCGAATTCTTCGTGCAAAATAACGAATTTTAGTTATGTTGATTTTTGAGACGAGAGAGTATGCCTTTCGGCGTTCAAGTAGAAATATTTCCATGTTTGAGTTCCATCTAGTGCTATACGCATTTAGCTAGGAAGGTTGGTGTGAAGAATCACATTCAAGGCTCAGACATGAAGAGGTTTAAAGTTTTCCTTAGTGAGTTAACGAGTTTAAAAGTCGTGTAACACGAGAAAAGTCAGGAATGAATCTTCGGTAAAAATAGACGAGATCTAGGATTTTACGAATACAAGTCTGAGTTGAGAGAGTTTCATGATTACGTGTGGCTTGATTTCGAGATTGATTGTAATGCCTTGACCATTAACATCATGGTCTAGAAAATTTGACTTCGTTTAACAGAAATTCTCACTCGGAGAATTTGGTATAGAGTTGCTCTTTTCTCAAAAGTTCGAGACTAAGATGGTGATGTTGTTCGTTTTCCTTCTTTACTTGAATGAGTTAAGATGTCATCTATAAATACGATAACAGATTTGTCTAGATAAGTTTGCATACGTGGTTTAGGAGGTTCATGAATACGGACAGAGTCCTAAATAAATCGAATGGTACTAAGAGAGATTTACAACTAACGTTGCGAGTTCGGAAAACTCGTCTCCCTTAACCCCCAATTGTGGATACGAGGAAGAGGGTATCGGTTTCCAACCGAAAATTACTTAGTTCACAATATTCTATACATAATTGTAGGGGGAAAATTTCTCCTTAACAAATAGGTTTCGAGCTCCCTAGTTCTATAGGCGTCAAGTCATAATTCTTAACGTATATCCTCCAATAAAATTTATAGGCTCACAATATTTATCCATTGGTCGCTTAAATTGCCTAAGTAGTATCTAGGGGAAAAAGGTGGAATGTAAAGAGTACAAGTCAAAGCCTCGGTTGTAATACGTCTAGCGGTAACCGAATCGAATAAGTATGAAATATATGGTTTGTTGTGAAGGAACGTACCCGTGACTAGTCCATCGTCGTCTCGGGCATCCTAGGTGTCGATGTTGAAAGTTCAATGGCGTGCGTTGGGGTTGATTTTCTTATTTGGGCACACATTCCTAAAATGACCCGGTTGGCCACATTCGAAGCAAGCACCCGTTCTGTGTGCGTTGGGCATCTTTCGAGCGACGGGTCCTTGGCGCCGGTGGCGAAACCTGCCACATCCTTCAAAGTGATGCTTGTGGCATTCGTTACAAAAAGGTAGTTTTCCGGTATAGCCTTTCTTGTCGTTGGAGGCGAAAGGCTTCTTGGCGGGGTTGTTGTTATTGTTGTGGTTGCTTGATTGAGAGGCTTCCCATGTTCTTTTATTGCCGCTCGATTGGTTCTCGATCATGGGTGCCGGTGCTTCCATTTCAGTTACCGTTTCTAAAGTTTGGTGGGCCTTTGCTAAAGCTTCTTGTAGGTTAGTGGGTTGGGATGCCATTACCCCGTGTTGAATGCCCTTAGGGAGGCCATCCATGTAAAGTTCGACTCTTAGTGATTCGGGAGCCATGAGATTCGGACACATTGAGACTAGTTCGGTAAACCGTTGATTATAAGCTCCGAGGTCATTCCCGACCGTTTTCAAATTCCTTAGCCCTTGCTCGAGCCTTCGAGTCTCGTCGCGCGGGAAGTATTCGGTGATCATTCTTTCTCTTAATTCGGCCCAAGAGAGTGTAAGGGCTTCATCGATACCCACTGATTGTACGTACTTGTTCCACCACGAGAGAGCAATGCCGGTGAAATTGAGGGTGGAAAACTTGACCTTATCTTGGTCTCGACAGCCGCTTGTGTTAAAAACGGTCTCTATTTGTTCAAACCATCGGGTGAGAGTAACCGGTCCTCCGGTTCCATCGAAAGTGGGAGGGTTGTACTTCATGAAGTTCTTGTAGGAGCAACCTTCGCTTGAATTACCGGCTCCATGATTGTTGTTGTTAGAAAAGTGATCGGCCACGGCCGTACCCACAGCGGTGGTTATCATTCGTTGAAGAGCTTGTTCAAGAGTTTCGAGAGGAGTGTTGTGTTGACCTTGGTGAGCCATTGTTCCTTCATGACACAAGAATATCGTTGGTTAGTATTTTCAACAATACTAACCACAGTATGGAATAAGGATAGAGAGAAAATTTTCCTTGACTCGCCTTAAATTCTTTACGTCATAATGTCGGAACGTCCATGTGAATCACCGTAATATAATCCCGGAAATTATATTACCCTGATTCTCATGTGCATTTAACATTACTTCATAAAGTCAAGGTGGCGCATCAACAAAATTTATCAACGTAAGATCAAGATCGAATACGAGTTAGATATGATAGAAGAGTTCGAGTATAAATGCACAATTTGTCAAATAATTCCTACTTCAGTCTATATGCCGGTTGTAGTCTAGATTCACCTATGTACCCTATGACTCGGGGTGGACACAAATGAACTCTAAATCCCTACAACCAAGGCTCTGATACCAACTGTAGCGACCCCGACAAATCGTCAAGTGACGGCGTCGGCTACGTGGGTCCCATTACCTGATTATAAGTCTTTAAGATAACGTTTGACCAAAATATGTCGCCTTCATTTCAAAATAAAGATTGTTTCAAAGTTTACAAGAATTGTTCAACCAAAAGTTAAGTTACAACGTTATAAGTACGATTGAAATCTAGGCGACACGGTTTAAAGTAAAGTCAAAAGACGCTCCATGAAATGCATGTATACTCGACATCGGATGCAAGTATCAAATAGTAAGCGGAAGCATGTTTCACATATCGTGCATGACCTGAGAAAAACATAGAAATCTGTCAACGAAAACGTTGGTGAAATCATAGGTTTAAGTAAGTAAGTACAAGTGAACCACAAGATTTGCATCAATGAAATAATAGTAATACATTCCAAAAGTTTGTTTCACGAGCACCCAATTATCAAAGCTTAACATTCCTTCCATTGTATACCCCATCACTTAGTGCTAGAACAAACACTGATTCTCGAAAATATATTTCATCCGTAGACGGTAGCGAACCGTCAAAGATGAGGGTTGTCAACCCATATGGCCATATAACATAAGTTCTCGCTTACACCCGGCAAGTGTAACTAATGATAATCGAATTGAGGATTTTTGTTCTAAACTCGTATGTAGAATGTTTGTTTTCCCGTTCTTGTGTTCACTTAGTTCAAAAGAATCGTTTATGTTTTCTCATCCCAAATATAAGTTCAAAAAGAGTAAAAGTGGGACTATGATCTCACCTCGAGTGCACGAGTATAAAAGTACTTCAACAAGTAAACGTGTGCATGAAAGTTGCTTAGCCTTGACCTAAACAAGTAAGTTATATCAATTAACCGGTTACGACACAAGGTCGGGTGAAATGTGTTCAATTAGTCCTATGGCTCGTTACGACTCGAATAGTATAGCATGTGAATCACGTTGTCAAGTTTCATGCAAGAATCAAGTATAAAAGCATGTTAGAACGATTGTAATAAAGTTTGAGTTGACATTTCAAAACCTTACCATTAGAAAGGAAATCTTATTACGTTTCCAACGATATTTGATTCATCGAAAACGGAGTTACGGTCAAAAAGTTATGGCCAAAACAAGTTTGCTGAAGTTCGGATGAAACAGGCAATTGTCACGGCGCGACAAATTGCTCCGCGGCGCGACAAATGCCTATGTTGAAGGTCAGAAAGCTTGAAAAACATGTTCTAAAATCACCCTTTGGGCCACGGCGCGACAAATTGCTCCGCGGCGCGACAATGGCCGTGGCCTGGTCCCTGGCCTGTTTCACTTGTTCAAGGCTTGGTAAAATTTCAAACAAACGCAAAACTCAAACCGTAAACAATTAGGAAGCGTATCTTATACCGTTGGAAAGCTCTTTTGACAAGGAACACAACTAAACATGTTTCATCAAACAAAAACAACATTTTCCATAACCGATTTCTCGTCAAGTGATCGTTTAAAAGTCCATTTTCAAAGTTTCAAGTTCATCAATTGCATTTTAAGTTTCGGGAATCCAATTTACACATACGATATGCCGTTTCGAAGGTAATTAAGCATACATTACAACTAATCACTAACAATTAACATTCCATGGCATTCAAGCATCAAAAGTTCATGTCAAGAACTATCAAACCCTAGTCAAACATCACAAAATCAATATTCATGTTTTTGAAGTTTTCTTAATCAACCTACGCATCAAAACGAAGCTAGTGATACTAGTAACACAATTAAAACATGCACTTTAACAATCTAACAACATTAACTCATCCAAAATCAAGGATTAAGCAAACCCATTTCAAGTTCATGCTAGTTACTCCAAAAACAACAAATCGAGCAAACCAAACATATATTCATGTTAGACTTGAGCCATAGACACTAACTAACACCATTTCAAATCAAAAACACGAATTTAGAGAAATCTAGAGTTTTAGAAATGTTACCCAAACGAGATGAAGTTGGTATCAAATTGTAGAGGATGAAGAGAGGATTCCAAATATGTAATTTGTTTTGTTGTAAGCCTCCTAAATCGAATTTAGATGATGAATGATTGAATTGGGTGTTGTGTGTGTGTGTGTTCTTGCTAGAGAGAAAGAGAGATGAGGGAGATGGATGGAAATGGATGGAGGAGGTGAAGTGGTTGACTAGTTGACCTAGTCACCACTTTGCCCACTTGTCAACTTAAGTCCCTCATGTTTGTAGTCGGGTGCGGGAATTAACCAAACGAATATTTTTAAAACGCTCGAGTAAACGGGTGATGTCAAAATTAAATAGCGGGAATATAATGAACGTTACTCACGGAAACTATTAATTTAAATACGAAAGATTATGTTTTAAAAAAAAGACGGTGTTAAAATTAAATTTAACGGAAAAACGCGGGATGTTACAATAAGCTTATGATTTTAAGAATTTTTTTTAGTAGTAATTATTTACAAGTGCTATACAAAACTAGTTTAAAAAAAAAATTACAAACATAGTGAAACCGGCTCTTGAAATGTCGGTTGCCACTTTTTACTCCAAACTGGCTTTTGGAATGCCGATTTGACTACATGGCAGCACTTTTCAGTTTGTGACCTAGGTTTTGGCCACCCGTGCCAGAATCTGAAATACTGGTTTAACTATTTTTTTGACTGCTTTTCTGCTATAAATAAATGACTAACACATAAAAATAAACTTCACACACTTTCTCAACACATAAAAGTAAATATCGAATTTTGAAGAAGATGGATAGGAATTCCTTCTGGATGTAGATAATTCTGACATCAATTACCTAGTTTCGCAACGCACTAAACCCGTATCGCTTACAAGTCCCACTCAGCCCATTTTGGTGCTGACCCGGTCGCCACCATCTCCTCAACCTACTTATCAAAATCGTCAAAAACAAAAGCAGTCTTTTACATCACCACCTCCTATTTTGCGCGGTTCCGGGTCTAATAAAAGGAACCAATTATCATACGTGATTCCCAAACCCGCTGGTATAATTCAAGCTGCGTATGAACTTAGAGATAACGAGAATAACGTTGTGGATGATAAGAGTGCGCACGATTTTATAAGGGAAGTAATAAACAAACCTGATGATGATGATTCAGTTACACTTGGTCTGTGGCTTCACGCCATGGAATTTGCATATCCATACGGGGGTAAACGGCAATATTGTTTGGTTATGACAAAAAATCCTAATTAAATCTATAACAACCCTCACTTTTTTCTTCTGAATTTACCAAGTTGTCCTTAGGGTTTCAATGTCATATTCTGTGCAGCATCATTAGGGTTGTTATCCATTTTGACAAACGAACTAAAAATATATACTTCCATTAAATGATCGTAATTACTATTAAAACCCTAATATGATATAGAACCCTAAACTTAAAGTTACCTAATACCATTTAATATTAAATAATAAACCCTAACCCTAATACTTAATAAATAATATAAACTATGTGTACTAATATTAAAAGTGGCGATTTATAACTATTAAAAACTAATAAAAACTACTAAAATTAATAAAACTTAAGGGTTAATAAATAAATAACATGTAATTAAAATAAATGTAACCCTAAATAATATTAATAATAGTAATAATAAAAGAAAATATATAAAATACCTAAATAAATAAGTATAACCGTAAAAAAAAGAAAAAAAAAAGAAAAGAATATATGGTTATAAAGGATGCCGTATAAAAAATAAAAAAATAAAAATACATGTAACAAATAGAAATCGGCTGTATAAGTTCTGTAGGTTTATTTTTAGGAAATTCAACTTATCCTTAACCTTGCAAGTCCTAGTTTGATTCAAATTAAGATTCTTGATATCCAAGTAATAGAGTGCATTTAGGAAACAAGTTAAGACTATAAAAGGTATCGTGATTTTCTCAAGAACTCACCACAATATCCTACAGAAAATAGTCGACTAGTTCTCCTGCAGTTTTCTGTCGACTAATCAACCTTCACCCAGCTTGTTTTTGTCGACAACAACCCTCACAAAACCCTTCCTGCTGTCGACAATCACCACTACCATCACAGCCCTTTCAATCGCCATTAAACCTACTCAAATTCGTCCACTTTTCCTGCTCCAGTTGCTGCGTTTTCTGCTGCTGTATTGCTGCTGTTTCTGTCGAGATTATTCTGACCCAAAACAGCCTTTTTGGGTCGTGGATTGTTGCTAAGGTGCTGCTGTTTGTCTGTCGATCAAACAGACCCAAACAGTCCAAGATAACCCTTCATTGGGTCGACATTGTTGCTGCAGCCTGCTTGGTTTCTGTTTTCTGTTTTTCTGCTTTGCATTCATCATCAATCCTTGTCACCAATCTTGTTTAAGGTACAACTAATAAACCCTAGTCTAATTGTGTGTTTAAATAAATTACTTATAAGTATATTAATAGGTATTATGTTAAATATAATGATATTGAAGTATGAGTAATAATTATGTTGAAAGTAGATAAAGATTTATGAATTGTTGTAAGGTTAATGTGACGATCGCTCCAAATCCATATGGACGAACACATCATTCATTGATTTCATTGCGAGGTATTTGACCTCTATATGATACGTTTTGTAAACATTGCATTCTTTTGAAAAGGCACACCATATATGAATATTTAAATTAAAGGTTTTCGACATCTGATGATTTCTACATATAAACAATCACCGTAAATAATAGTTTACAATAGTATTTCCGTTGACAATGCAGTCAAAATAAGATGGATGGTGATGATTTTGTGAATGCAACGTTTTCTTGAATAAATCATGTATGACTCCATGCACATGGCTTGTATAACATATAAGCAAACAGCGGAAGACTTCTAGGAAACCTGAGAATAAACATGCTAACAAGTGTCAACACAAAGGTTGGTGAGTTCATAGTTTTAGTGTTATGCATAATCTGTTTATAAAGGTGAATCACAAGTTTTCAGTTGTTTCATCCAGAAACGTTTATCAAAATATTCTACGAAATTGAGCACCCTGGTAAATAAACTTAACGTATATATAATTTGTACCCTTTGTATAATCATCTTAAAAATACACGCAAACCAACGTGTACGCTTCTCAAATAGCATACGTCCGTTAAAAGGCTAGTGCTCTAGCTCGGACGGAGATGTCAAGCCCTATGGATCCATATATAACTACTCGCGCCCACCAGTTCTTATAACCAGCAGTTACTAGTTACCAAAGCTAAGGGATTTTCGGTTCAAACTCGGTGTAGAATTTAGTATGTACTTGTATCCATTGCGTTTAAAATAAAGTGCATGTATTCTCAGCCCAAAAATATATATTGCAAAAGCAATTAAAAAGGGAGTAAATGAAACTCACGCATATAAATATTGTAAATCAGTTAATAAAGCATTTGTATGTATTTTCAGCCCAAAAATGTAAAGAGTAAAAGGGATCATATGAAACTCACCTTAGCAGCATATAAAGTTGTTCATCGTAATGTGACCGAAACTCAGATTATCAAATAATCGTAGATCTCAACATATCAATATTGAGATTCAATATTGTAGGAAAGTACGTAGACGTAACGGAGATGATAAACACTAGGTTTGATTCATAAATATATCCCCGAATATTACCCATAACCTCCTTGGCAATAACCCATAGTTTCCTTAGTTATAATCGGTTTGTAACCCAAATTAAAATACCCATGTATCACTTGTTACAGTACCATACTACTAATTTAAAATTTTAAGCTAGAAAATATACAGAGTGATTTATTTATGTGAGTGTGTGAGTGTTTTTTTTAGTTCCTAATAAGTACTTCGTTCATATATATATATATGTAAAATAATAATATAATAATATAATAATATAATAATAATAAAAAGGTAAGCCGCCATCACTTTTTATGTCGACAAACTGTTTATGTCGACAAACATTACGCGTTTCGCGTAGATAGGTATGCTGTCCGCATATGGTGTCTTCACGAAAGTTGTAGATTTTTGAGTTACGGACGTCTGGACACCGGAATCACCCTTTTTCGAGTCAGTATGATTTAGTTATGATTTTTCTCGTGCAAGTGCGCAGGTTTAGTGATTTCCATCATTTTAACTTGAAATCTTGAGATGAAATGTTGTAGTATTTTAGTGCTCATTAGAAATCTTTATTTTATCTTTATTTTCATTTTCATATCATTGAAAATCCATAAAAACATTTTAACAATCAAATTCTATTATATCGAAAAACGTGCTCATACTAAATCGAATAACTATAGTTCTCTAAAACTAATTACATTCACATCTTTTTATCGAAGCGTTATAATAATTAAAAATCTATTATTTCGAAGAAAGCTTTCATATATTTGACCTAAATCGAATAAATATAATTTAGTTTTCCAGAATTAGTTATATTCAAAATCATTCTTTAAAAGGTTTCATCTATGTCGTAAAAAGTTTTCAATATTAAGAAAACTAAATAATTAACTTTATCAAGAGACACGAGACAATCATTGTGTTGAAAGTTAATCTCTACTAACCTTTGTCCAGTAATCGTTAATTGACATATTTGTTCACTTTACCATTTATTTCGAATATCGTTAAAAAGAAAAGGTTTCCTACATCAAAGTGGACCTCTCAATAGAGACTCACGATCATACAATGTATCTGATAAATCAATCGTTTGATATTATCTTTTAATTCCGTTGATAATTATATTAAACCTATATCGAAACAAATACGTTCGTGTAAAGTATTATACGTCTAATACTTTGTTAACGTTTTCAAGTTATAATATATACACATATACATATATAATCATGTCCGTTCATATAATGGTTCGTGAATCATTGAAATTTGGTCGAGGTTAAATGAATGTATGAACATAGTTTAAAATTTTTGAGATTCAACTTAACAAACTTTGCTTATCATGTTAGAATAATATAAAGATTAAAGTTTAAATTTGTTCGAAAATTTCCGGGTCATCACAGTACCTACCCGTTAAAGAAATTTCGTCCCGAAATTTGAGTGAGGTCATCATGGCTAACAATAAAAATGTTTTTATGACGAATATGAGTCGATAAATAAAGTTTTATCACCGTTGAATAATATGGATAAAACAATCCAATTACTCGAAGCGTATGAGGGAAGTTATTGTAATAAAGTGAAATAGAGAATAGAGATGCGTCTTATCTCTTGACGTAGTAACGATTGATTTCCGAAATTTAAGGAATAGAAAATCTTCATAATAAGATTTGATTCTTCAGAATTTAAGGAAATTAAGATTTCCTTTGATTAAATGCGTAATCTGCCTCGATTGCTATGTCTGATATTTCGCTATAAATTGACCTCTTCCGTTTCATTTATTTTCACCACTCCTATAATCTTCTTCCTTATTCAAACATCCCAATAGATTGTGAAAATGCTTAATCCAGTTCTGATTATTGATATTTTCCTGGCTATCGTATCCTTCATTCTTCTTTTTCATCTCCCACCAGAGGAAGTTATTTTCTTCTACTATTACCTTGGAGTTATAGTATTTTTCGTTCTCCCGTGTCTTTATATTGCTATACGCATCGATATACACGGTTTGTAAATTTCGGGGTTGTTATCGGGATTTATATTTTCCATTATATTTCAGAGCTTCATGCTTTCGATTTCTCTTCCCGACCTTAAGTCAAGCGGATAATGGTCCAGAATTAGTAGGTATGGATTTTGAAATGAACATAGTTAATGTTCTAAGAAGGGAATTGTAATGGCACGATCTTGATTTATCAAATTACCATAATATCCGGAAAAGACCGAATCATCAAGAAATATATTTTCTTGATATATTTAGAGATTATATAGAATGAAAGAGTTATGTAACATGGTTCATGATGAGGGTGGGATCTGTGAACCTTTATCACGTTCCATTAGAAACTCAGCATGACTTACTGTAATATAATCACGTTGATTAAGTGTCATTATATTATACTAATTCATGTTTCAGTTCCCAACAATACTTCAAAACATTCATATTTTAAACTTGAAGGTTTCAGAATTTAGAAACTAAAATAGTTTCTTTTATGATGTAATAAAGATAGCGTGAAGAGATGAATGATTTCAGATAAGAATGGTTATGAAGATATCTTCAGAAATATCGAGGATATTTGTAATGAAATATACGATGATATCTTAGAATTTTTAATATCAGAGGATGATGCGGAAAATCTGTCTGTGAAGGTTTAGAATGAGGAGTAAGGTGTTTGCTAACGATTTTAGCAGACACTGAATCATTTAGATCCTTTGAAGGTAGATTTTGTCCTTGTGATTTGTCCACAGCCTCTTTCATGGTTTGCTCAATCCGTTTTCCAGTTCCAAACCTTCTCTTTTTTTCAGCTTTACCACCATACTATTCTTTATCATTAAACTTTTGACTGTTAACGTCGTTTACAGTTTTTGCTGCTTCATCAGCATTTTTCCAAAATTCGGAGGACTAGTTTCACAGTTTGGGGTGTTTTTCAGAAACTTCACATTCGAAGTATGTAAGTCTAGGAGATAGACATTATATGTTTATATATAACTATTGGCGTAGAATTGCTGCGAAATTCGAAATACTGATTACTAATTCCCGGTAGTTGGTATGGCAATTACCGTTAGAAGATGTAGATGAGTACATGATAGGGTTTCAATGAGTATAAGGATTTTTCGGAAGGTCAAGGATCAATGAAGTTGTTGGTAAATTTGATGCTAATGTGGTGGAACATAAAAGGTTCCCCAGTAACAAGAATGTATATATCAAGATTACAATAAGGCTTAATCTGAAAAGTTGAAGTTGACTGGTTGGAAGTGTGGTAAGACTGGATACTTTGAAAAGGGATTGCAAGATTATTTTCGGTAATAACAATGCTAAAGGATCTTTCACATTTTTTTTTTTTGAAGTCAAAGTATAGCTTTAAAAGATGTAGAGATCTAAGAATGATGTCACCCATTAAATCTTGGCTTGGATTCTGATCCGTCAATATCAGAATATGTAATTGAATTTGTATGGAAACGATTGTATATCGCTGTGAGCATAGTTAATAATTTTTGAATCAAAGTTGAAGAATGTACAGTATAACATATTAATTGTGAACTTATATATTTCCCGAGTATTACCTACCCGTTAAAGATTTCACAATTAATACTTTGTACAAAAGAATTTTTATTACCGTTTTTATGAAAATATATGTATGTATATTTTCTTCAGATGTAATACAGATTTAATGAGTTAATATCATATTAAGCTCATTTGATTTTTGGCTGGAATTAGAAATGAATAATCTCTAAAATATTAAAGATTACTTAATATTTGCGGAGTATTTCGCTAATGAAATCAATACTTCATTATTTATTCTTATTGATATTCATTGGTGAAGGATGTTAATGCTCGTGAAATTCTTGTGAACCTTACAAGGCACATATGATGTTTTCTGGATAGTTTCGAGTACATCGAAAATGAAAATGTAAAATCAATTATGTAATTGAATAATACACTTGGTTTATTATGAAATGAAATTCATTAGATTGAAACAGAGATTGTAGTTAACGATGGTTAAGGTGTTAAGGAAGGATGTACATCATTTCATATTAGTAATATGAACTAACCGGGTAGTACCTACTAGTTAAGATTCACACGTAATAGCTTAGTACGAAAATATTTATTTTGATTTCAAAATTCATATATATTAAATATACATAAAATTTCTTCAGAGGAAATGAGTTAATACTTCATCGGTTATTGTTGCTGGTATTTCTTGGTAACTACGGTGCGTATGACGTTGATGCTCGTGGAATAGATTGTGAAGTTGAGGTTTGCGATGCGGATGTTGTTGGTGGTGGTAATGGTACTGTTGGTGTTGTTGTCGGTGGTACTGTTGATGTCGGTGATGCTGCTGGTGCTTGTAACCTTTGCACCACATTCTCCAAAGCCACTACCCGAGCGCAAAGCTCGTTGACTTCTTCTACTACACCGGGATGATTGGCGGTTCGGAAGAGCGGATGAATAAGATCCAGAATTTGAGATAGTATATTTTCGTGACGAGATACTCTGGAAATGAGAGAGAAAATAGTGTCTCGAACAGGTTCGCCGGTAAGTGCTTCAGGTTCTTCGCCAAGAGGACAATGTGGTGGATGGAAGTGATCACCTTCTTCTTGCCTCCAATGATTAAGTAGACTACGAACCCATCCCCAATTCATCCAGAATAGATGATGGCTAATTGGTTGATCCATTCCGGTTACACTATCTTCAGAATTCAGGTGAATATCTATATCGGAATAGCTGTCAGAGTTTAAGGAATTTGAACTAGATAGGGATCCATCTTGTATAATTAGGGAGATGATTTTTGATATGAATTAGATTATAGAATTTAGTTTGGTATTCTTCATTACATAATTTACATATGTATATATAATACCAAATTCCATAAATCACGGAGAAATTTTCGGAAGATGTCAGGAAAAGTTTACAGTAACAGATACTCTAAGATATGAATTTTTGTCTATACACTATTTATGCAATAAATGCAGTAAGACGTGTCTAGACTAGGAATGATAAGCAGGTAATTTACGACAAGAAATGATAAGCAAAACTTTTGACATGCAAACACAGTCGAAGTCCAGACTTACGAATGCATCTTAACAACTATCAGTTAGACACATTCATGCAAGACCTGGTTCGCTAGGACCAATGCTCTGATACCAACTATGACGATCGCTCCAAATCCATATGGACGAACACATCATTCATTGATTTCATTGCGAGGTATTTGACCTCTATATGATACGTTTTGTAAACATTGCATTCTTTTGAAAAGGCACACCATATATGAATATTTAAATTAAAGGTTTTCGACATCTGATGATTTCTACATATAAACAATCACCGTAAATAATAGTTTACAATAGTATTTCCGTTGACAATGCAGTCAAAATAAGATGGATGGTGATGATTTTGTGAATGCAACGTTTTCTTGAATAAATCATGTATGACTCCATGCACATGGCTTGTATAACATATAAGCAAACAGCGGAAGACTTCTAGGAAACCTGAGAATAAACATGCTAACAAGTGTCAACACAAAGGTTGGTGAGTTCATAGTTTTAGTGTTATGCATAATCTGTTTATAAAGGTGAATCACAAGTTTTCAGTTGTTTCATCCAGAAACGTTTATCAAAATATTCTACGAAATTGAGCACCCTGGTAAATAAACTTAACGTATATATAATTTGTACCCTTTGTATAATCATCTTAAAAATACACGCAAACCAACGTGTACGCTTCTCAAATAGCATACGTCCGTTAAAAGGCTAGTGCTCTAGCTCGGACGGGGATGTCAAGCCCTATGGATCCATATATAACTACTCGCGCCCACCAGTTCTTATAACCAGCAGTTACTAGTTACCAAAGCTAAGGGATTTTCGGTTCAAACTCGGTGTAGAATTTAGTATGTACTTGTATCCATTGCGTTTAAAATAAAGTGCATGTATTCTCAGCCCAAAAATATATATTGCAAAAGCAATTAAAAAGGGAGCAAATGAAACTCACGCATATAAATATTGTAAATCAGTTAATAAAGCATTTGTATGTATTTTCAGCCCAAAAATGTAAAGAGTAAAAGGGATCATATGAAACTCACCTTAGCAGCATATAAAGTTGTTCATCGTAATGTGACCGAAACTCAGATTATCAAATAATCGTAGATCTCAACATATCAATATTGAGATTCAATATTGTAGGAAAGTACGTAGACGTAACGGAGATGATAAACACTAGGTTTGATTCATAAATATATCCCCGAATATTACCCATAACCTCCTTGGCAATAACCCATAGTTTCCTTAGTTATAATCGGTTTGTAACCCAAATTAAAATACCCATGTATCACTTGTTACAGTACCATACTACTAATTTAAAATTTTAAGCTAGAAAATATACAGAGTGATTTATTTATGTGAGTGTGTGAGTGTTTTTTTTAGTTCCTAATAAGTACTTCGTTCATATATATATATATATGTAAAATAATAATATAATAATAATAAAAAGGTAAGCCGCCATCACTTTTTATGTCGACAAACATTACGCGTTTCGCGTAGATAGGTACGCTGTCCGCGTATGGTGTCTTCACGAAAGTTGTAGATTTTTGAGTTACGGACGTCTGGACACCGGAATCACCCTTTTTCGAGTCAGTATGATTTAGTTATGATTTTTCTCGTGCAAGTGCGCAGGTTTAGTGATTTCCATCATTTTAACTTGAAATCTTGAGATGAAATGTTGTAGTATTTTAGTGCTCATTAGAAATCTTTATTTTATCTTTATTTTCATTTTCATATCATTGAAAATCCATAAAAACATTTTAACAATCAAATTCTATTATATCGAAAAACGTGCTCATACTAAATCGAATAACTATAGTTCTCTAAAACTAATTACATTCACATCTTTTTATCGAAGCGTTATAATAATTAAAAATCTATTATTTCGAAGAAAGCTTTCATATATTTGACCTAAATCGAATAAATATAATTTAGTTTTCCAGAATTAGTTATATTCAAAATCATTCTTTAAAAGGTTTCATCTATGTCGTAAAAAGTTTTCAATATTAAGAAAACTAAATAATTAACTTTATCAAGAGACACGAGACAATCATTGTGTTGAAAGTTAATCTCTACTAACCTTTGTCCAGTAATCGTTAATTGACATATTTGTTCACTTTACCATTTATTTCGAATATCGTTAAAAAGAAAAGGTTTCCTACATCAAAGTGGACCTCTCAATAGAGACTCACGATCATACAATGTATCTGATAAATCAATCGTTTGATATTATCTTTTAATTCCGTTGATAATTATATTAAACCTATATCGAAACAAATACATTCGTGTAAAGTATTATACGTCTAATACTTTGTTAACGTTTTCAAGTTATAATATATACACATATACATATATAATCATGTCCGTTCATATAATGGTTCGTGAATCATTGGAATTTGGTCGAGGTTAAATGAATGTATGAACATAGTTTAAAATTTTTGAGATTCAACTTAACAAACTTTGCTTATCATGTCAGAATAATATAAAGATTAAAGTTTAAATTTGTTCGAAAATTTCCGGGTCATCACAGTTAATTATAATGATTAATGATAAGGATTATGATCAAGTATTATAAATAATTTTTAATAATAAGATGAAGGAATATAGTTAATAATGATTAGGGTCATTGGCTAATAATAAGATAAAGGTTGATCAAGTAATTAAGCTTGATGTTATGATAAAAGTATTATAAGATCATGATTATGATTTTATGTGGAGTAATAAGGTTAAGTAGGGTTAATAAAAGTTGATTAGCAAAATAAAAATGGTTGTGATCAAAGTAAAAGTATAATTAAAAGATGATAACGGGTATGATTATGATTATTATGATTAGGGTTAATGAATATAACTAGTAATTATGTTGAAAAGATATGATTTTATGTGTTGATTAGGTTAAGATTATGTTAAAAGTTATGATTTTATGTGAAAAGTTATTAACTAGTTAGTAAAGATAGATAAAGATTTCATCAATCATGTCTCCGGGTAGGTCTCTTAAAATATTGGGTTGTCTATCCATTTTGTGTTTTTATACTGTAAAATAGACAAGAGTTAGATTCATAAAAAAATACTTATTAATACAAGCAATTTTTACATATATCATAAAGCATAAGCACACTATATTACATATATTACACCACACGAATACAACTATCTTATTCCGACTCGCTCGTTTCTTCTTCTTCGGTTTTGGTTCGTTTTGCCAAGTTTCTAGGGATATATGATGTTCCCCTAATACGAGCCGTCATTTTCCACATTGGTTTAGAAAAACCTGGTGGTTTAGAGGTTCCCGAGTTATTGTCACAACTTAAGAAATACGGGTGTTGACGATACATATAAAGTTCATCGTGTTTGGAATCAAATTTCTCTATTTTTATGCCCTTTCCCTTATTGTTCTATTTTGCCTTATTAAATTGTGTTGGGGTAATTTCTATAACATCATCGGAATCCTTGTCGGGATCCGATTCATCGGAGAATTGGTAATTCTCCCAATACTTTGCTTCCTTGGCGGAAACACCATTGACCATAATTAACTTTGGTCGGTTGGTTGAGGATTTTCTTCTACTTAACCATTTTATTATTTCCCCCACTGGTTCTATTTCTTCTTCCGGTTCCGATTCTTCTTCCGGTTCCGATTCTTCTTCCGGTTCCGACTCTTCTTCCGGTTCCTCTTCGGGAACTTGTGAATCAGTCCACGAATCATTTCAATTTACATTTGACTCTTCATTATTATTAGGTGAGTCAATGGGACTTGTTCTAGAGGTAGACATCTATCACACAATATCAAACATGTTAAGAGATTAATATATCACATAATATTTACATGTTAATAATATATAGTTTCCAACAAAAATGTTAAGCAATCATTTTTAAAGAAAACACGGTCGAAGTCCAGACTCACTAATGCATCCTAACAAACTCGATAAGACACACTAATGCAAATTTTCTGGTTCTCTAAGACCAACGCTCTGATACCAACTGAAATGTCCCGTTCATATTGATTATAAACGTTCCATATTAATTGATTTCGTTGCGAGGTTTTGACCTCTATATGAGACGTTTTTCAAAGACTGCATTCATTTTTAAAACAACCATAACCTTTATTTTATCAATAAAGGTATCAAAAGCATTACGTAGATTATCAAATAATGATAATCTAAAATATACTGTTTACACACGACCATTACATAATGGTTTACAATAGAAATATATTACATCGGCATATGTTTCTTGAATGCAGTTTTTACACAATATCATACAAACATGGACTCCAAATCTTGTCCTTATTTTAGTATGCAACAGCGGAAGCTCTTAGTATTCACCTGAGAATAAACATGCTTTAAACGTCAACAAAAATGTTGGTGAGTTATAGGTTTAACCTATATATATATATATATATATCAAATCGTAACAATAGACCACAAGATTTCATATTTCAATACGCATCCCATACATAGAAATAAAAATCATTCATATGGTGAACACCTGGTAACCGACATTAACAAGATGCATATATAAGAATATCCCCATCATTCCGGGACACCCTTCGGATATGATATAAATTTCGAAGTACTAAAGCATCAGGTACTTTGGATGGGGTTTGTTAGGCCCAATAGATCTATCTTTAGGATTCGCGTCAATTAGGGTGTCTGTTCCCTAATTCTTAGATTACCAGACTTAATAAAAAGGGGCATATTCGATTTCGATAATTCAACCATAGAATGTAGTTTCACGTACTTGTGTCTATTTTGTAAATCATTTATAAAACCTGCATGTATTCTCATCCCAAAAATATTAGATTTTAAAAGTGGGACTATAACTCACTTTCACAGATTTTTACTTCGTCGGGAAGTAAGACTTGGCCACTGGTCGATTCACGAACCTATAACAATAAATGTACATATATATCAAAGTATGTTCAAAATATATTTACAACACTTTTAATACATTTTGATGTTTTAAGTTTATTAAGTCAGCTGTCCTCGTTAGTAACCTACAACTAGTTGTCCAACGTTAGATGTACAGAAAAAATTGATATATATTATCTTAAATCAATCCACGACCCAGTGTATACACGTCTCAGGCTAGATCACAACTCAAAGTATATATATTTTTGGAATCAACCTCAACCCTGTATAGCTAACTCCCACATTACTGCATATAGAGTGTCTATGGTTGTTCCAAATAATATATACACATGGGTCGATATGATATGTCAAAACATTTGCATACGTGTCTATGGTATCCCAAGATTACATAATATATTAGAATACATGTATAATACATTATAAGTTAGCTAGGATATGATTAATATAGATTTGTTACCAATTTTCACGTTGCTACACCAAGAAAAATTATCCAATCTTGTTTTACCCATAACTTCTTCATTTTAAATCCGTTTTGAGTGAATCAAATTGCTATGGTTTCATATTGAACTCTATTTTATGAATCTAAACAGAAAAAGTATAGGTTTATAGTCGAAAATATAAGTTATAAGTTGTTTTTGTAAAGGTAGTCATTTAAGTCGAAAGAACGACGTCTAGATGACCATTTTAGAAAACATACTTCCACTTTGAGTTTAACCATGATTTTTGGATATAGTTTCATGTTCATAAGAAAAATCATTTTCCCAGAAGAAAAACTTTTAAATCAAAGTTTATCATAGTTTTTAATTAACTAACCCAAAACAGCCCGCGGTGTTACTACGGCGGCGTATGTCCGGTTTTTCCGTGTTCTTCGTGTTTCCAGGTTTTAAATCATTAAGTTAGCATATTATATAGATATAGAACATGTGTTTAGTTGATTTTAAAAGTCAAGTTAGAAGGATTAACTTTTGTTTGCGAACAAGTTTAGAATTAACTAAACTATGTTCTAGTGATTACAAGTTTAAACCTTCGAATAAGATAGCTTTATATGTATGAATCGAATGATGTTATGAACATCATTACTACCTCAAGTTTTGTGGATAAACCTACTGGAAAATAGACAAATGGATCTAGCTTCAAAGGATCTTGGATGGCTTGAAAGTTCTTGAAGTAGAATCATGACACGAAAACAAGTTCAAGTAAGATTTCCACTCGAAATAAGATTGTTATAGTTATAGAAATTGAATCAAAGTTTGAATATGAGTATTACATTATATTAGAAAGATATCTTACTGTAAATAAGAAAGATTTCTTGAGGTTGGATGATCACTCTACAAGATTGGAAGTAAGCTTGCAAACTTGGAAGTATTCTTGATTTTATGAAACTAGAACTTGTAGAATTTATGAAGAACACTTAGAACTTGAAGATAGAACTTGAGAGAGATTAATTAGATGAATAAAATTGAAGAATGAAAGTGTTTGTAGGTGTTTTTGGTCGTTGGTGTATGGATTAGATATAAAGGATATGTAATTTTGTTTTCATGTAAATAAGTCATGAATGATTACTCATATTTTTGTAATTTTATGAGATATTTCATGCTAGTTGCCAAATGATGGTTCCTACATGTGTTAGGTGACTCACATGGGCTTCTAAGAGCTGATCATTGGAATGTATATACCAATAGTACATACATCTAAAAGTTGTGTATTGTACGAGTACGAATACGGGTGCATACGAGTAGAATTGTTGATGAAACTGAACAAGGATGTAATTGTAAGCATTTTTGTTAAGTAGAAGTATTTTGATAAGTGTCTTGAAGTCTTTCAAAAGTGTATGAATACATATTAAAACACTACATGTATATACATTTTAACTGAGTCGTTAAGTCATCGTTAGTCGTTACATGTAAGTGTTGTTTTGAAACCTTTAGGTTAACGATCTTGTTAAATGTTGTTAACCCATTGTTTATTAAATCAAATGAGATGTTAAATTATTACATTATCATGATATCATGATGTATTAATATATCTTAATATGATATAAATACATTAAATGTCGTTACAACGATAATCGTTACATATATGTCTCGTTTCAAAATCATTAAGTTAGTAGTCTTGTTTTTACATATGTAGTTCATTGTTAATATACTTAATGATATGTTTACTTATCATAATATCATGTTAACTATATATATATCCATATATATGTCATCATATAGTTTTTACAAATTTTAACGTTCGTGAATCGCCGGTCAACTTGGGTGGTCAATTGTCTATATGAAACCTATTTCAATTAATCAAGTCTTAACAAGTTTGATTGCTTAAAATGTTGGAAACATTTAATCATGTAAATATCAATTTCATTTAATATATAAAAACATGGAAAAGTTTGGGTCACTACAGTACCTACCCGTTAAATAAATTTCGTCCCGAAATTTTAAGAAGTTGGATGTGTTGACGTATCTTCTGGAAATAAATACGGGTATTTCTTCTTTATCTGATCTTCTCATTCCCAGGTGAACTCGGGTCCTCTACGAGCATTCCATCGAACCTTTACAATTAGTATCTTGTTTTGCTTAAGTCTTTTAACCTCATGATCCATTATTTCGACGGGTTCTTCGATGAATTGAAGTTTTTCGTTGATTTGGATTTCATCTAATGGAATAGTGAGATCTTCTTTAGCAAAACATTTCTTCAAATTTGAGACGTGGAAAGTGTTATGTACAGCCGCGAGTTGTTGAGGTAACTCAAGTCGGTAAGCTACTGGTCCGACACGATCAATAATCTTGAATGGTCCATTATACCTTGGATTTAATTTCCCTCGTTTACCAAATCGAACAACACCTTTCCAAGGTGCAACCTTAAGCATGACCATCTCTCCAATTTCAAATTCTATATCTTTTCTTTTAATGTCGGCGTAGCTCTTTTGTCGACTTTGGGCGGTTTTCAACCGTTGTTGAATTTGGATGATCTTCTCAGTAGTTTCTTGTATTATCTCCGGACCCGTAATCTGTCTATCCCCCACTTCACTCCAACAAATCGGAGACCTGCACTTTCTACCATAAAGTGCTTCAAACGACGCCATCTCAATGCTTAAATGATAGCTGTTGTTGTAGGAAAATTCTGCTAACGGTAGATGTCGATCCCAACTATTTTCGAAATCAATAACACATGCTCGTAGCATGTCTTCAAGCATTTGTATCGTCCTTTCACTCTGCCCATCAGTTTGTGGATGATAGGCAGTACTCATGTCTAGACGAGTTCCTAATGCTTGCTGTAATGTCTGCCAGAATCTTAAAATAAATCTGCCATCCCTATCAGAGATAATAGAGATTGGTATTTCATGTCTGGAGACGACTTCCTTCAAATACAGTCGTGCTAAATTCTCCATCTTGTCATCTTCTCTTATTGGTAGGAAGTGTGCTGACCTGGTGAGATGATCAACTATTACCCAAATAGTATCATAACCACTTGCAGTCCTTGGCAATTTAGTAATGAAATCCATGGTAATGTTTTCCCATTTCCATTCCGGGATTTCAGGTTGTTGTAGTAGACCTGATGGTTTCTGATGTTCAGCTTTGACCTTAGAACACGTCAAACATTCTCCTACATATTTAGCAATATCTGCTTTCATACCTGGCCACCAAAAATGTTTCTTAAGATCCTTGTACATCTTTTCTGTTCCAGGATGTATTGAGTATCTGGTTTTATGAGCTTCTCTAAGTACCATTTCTCCCATATCTCCAAATTTTGGTACCCAAATTCTTTCAGCCCTATACCGGGTTCCATCTTCCCGAATATTAAGATGCTTCTCCGATCCTTTGGGTATTTCATCCTTTAAATTTCCCTCTTTTAAAACTCCTTGTTGCACCTCCTTTATTTGAGTAGTAAGGTTAGTGTGAATCATTATATTCATAGATTTTACTCGAATGGGTTCTCTGTCCTTTCTGCTCAAGGCGTTGGCTACCACATTTGCCTTCCCCGGGTGGTAACGAATCTCAAAGTCATAATCATTCAACAATTCAATCCACCTACGCTACCTCATATTCAGTTGTTTCTGATTAAATATGTGTTGAAGACTTTTGTGGTCGGTATATATAATACTTTTGACCCCATATAAGTAGTGCCTCCAAGTCTTTAATGCAAAAACAACCGCGCCTAATTCTAAATCATGCGTCGTATAATTTTGCTCGTGAATCTTCAATTGTCTAGATGCATAAGCAATCACCTTCGTCCGTTGCATTAATACACAACCGAGTCCTTGCTTTGATGCATCACAATAAATCACAAAATCATCATTCCCTTCAGGCAATGACAATATAGGTGCCGTAGTTAGATTTTTCTTCAATAATTGAAACGCCTTCTCTTGTTCATCCTTCCATTCAAATTTCTTCCCTTTATGCGTTAATGCAGTCAAGGGTTTTGCTATTTTGGAGAAATCTTGGATGAATCTTCTGTAGTAACCAGCCAATCCTAAAAATTGACGTATATGCTTCGGAGTTTTTAGGGTTTCCCACTTTTCAACGGTTTCGATCTTTTCCGGGTCCACCTGGATACCTTCTTTGTTCACTATGTGACCGAGGAATTGAACTTCTTCCAACCAAAATGCACACTTTGAAAACTTAGCGTACAGTTTTTCTTTCCTCAATACTTCTATCACTTTTCTCAAATGTTCTTCGTGCTCTTGATCATTCTTTGAGTAAATAAGTATGTTATCAATGAAAACAATGACAAACTTGTCAAGATATGGCCCACACACTCGGTTCATAAGGTCCATGAACACAGCTGGTGCGTTAGTCAATCCAAACAGCATAACCATAAACTCGTAATGACCATAACGCGTCCTAAAAGCAGTTTTTGGAATATCATCCTCCTTTACTCGCATTTGATGATATCCAGAACGTAAATCGATCTTCGAATAAACCGACGAGCCTTGTAGTTGATCAAATAAGTCGTCAATTCTCGGCAGTGGATAACGGTTTTTGATGGTAAGTTTGTTCAACTCTCTGTAGTCAATACACAACCTAAATGTACCATCCTTCTTCTTGACAAACAAAACAGGAGCTCCCCATGGTGATGTGCTTGGTCGAATGAAACTACATTCTAATAGTTCTTGCAGTTGGCTTTGCAGTTCTTTCATCTCGCTGGGTGCGAGTCTATAAGGAGCACGAGCTATTGGTGCAGCTCCTGGTACAAGATCCATTTGAAATTCAACAGATCGATGTGGAGGTAGTCCCGGTAATTCTTTTGGAAATACATCGGGAAATTCTTTTGTGACGGGAACATCATTGATGCTCTTTTCTTCAGTTTGTACTTTCTCGACGTGTGCTAGAACAGCATAGCAACCTTTTCTTATTAGTTTTTGTGCCTTCAAATTACTAATAAGATGTAGCTTCGTGTTGCCCTTTTCTCCGTACACCATTAAGGGTTCTCCTTCTTCTCGTACAATGCGAATTGCATTTTTATAACATACGATCTCTGCTTTCACCTTCTTCAGCCAGTCCATGCCAACTATTACATCAAAACTCCCTAACTCTACGGGTATCAAATCAATCTTAAATATTTCGCTACCCAGTTTAATTTCTCGATTCCGGCATATATAATCTGCTGAAATTAATTTACCGTTTGCTAATTTGAGTAAAAATTTACTATCCAACGGCGTCAATGGACAACTTAATTTAACACAAAAATCTCTACTCATATAGCTTCTATCCGCGCCCGAATCAAATAAAACGTAAGCAGATTTATTGTCAATAAGAAACGTACCCGTAACAAGCTCCGGGTCTTCCTGTGCCTCTGCCGCATTAATATTGAAAACTCTTCCACGACCTTGTCCATTTGTGTTCTCCTGGTTCGGGCAATTTCTAATAATGTGGTCCAGTTTTCCACATTTATAACAAACTACATTGGCATAACTTGCTCCGACACTACTTGCTTCGCCATTACTCGTTCCGACACCATTTGTTCCTTTCGTTCTGTTAACCCCTGGTCCATAGACCTCACACTTCACCGCGCTATGACCATTTCTTTTACACTTGTTGCAAAATTTGGTGCAGAACCCCGAGTGATACTTTTCACACCTTTGGCATAGCTGCTTCTGATTGTTGTTGTTGTTGCAGTTGTTATTGTTATTGGGATGATTGTTGTAGTTGTTGTTATTGTTGTTGTTGCGCCGTTTGTTGTAGTTGCGATTGATGTTGCGATTGTTGGGATAGTTGTTGCGATTATTGTTGTAATTGCTGTTGTTGTTGTTGTATTGGTGATTCTTATCACCGTTTTCCTCCCACTTTCTTTTGACTTGCTTCACATTGGCCTCTTCAGCCGCCTGTTCTTTAATTCTTTCCTCAATCTGGTTCACTAGTTTGTGAGCCATTCGACATTCCTGTTGTATGGAGGTGGGCTCGTGTGAACTTATATCTTCTTGGATTCTTTCTGGTAATCCTTTCACAAACGCGTCGATCTTCTCTTCCTCATCTTCGAATGCTCTCGGACACAATAGGCACAATTCTGTGAATCGTCTTTCGTACGTGGTAATATCAAATCCTTGGGTTCGTAACCCTCTAAGTTCTGTCTTGAGCTTATTGACCTCGGTTCTGGGACGGTACTTCTCGTTCATCAAGTGCTTGAATGCTGACCACGGTAGTGCGTAAGCATCATCTTGTCCCACTTGCTCTAGATAGGTATTCCACCATGTTAACGCAGTACCTGTGAAGGTATGCGTAGCGTACTTCAATTTGTCCTCTTCAGTACACTTACTTATGGCAAACACCGATTCGACCTTCTCGGTCCACCGTTTCAATCCGATCGGTCCTTCGGTTCCATCAAATTCTAAAGGTTTGCAGGCAGTGAATTCTTTGTAGGTGCATCCTACACGATTTCTTGCGCCGTTAGCTGCATTGCTAGATTCAGAGTTATTGTTGGTATGTAGCGCAGCCTGTACTGCGGCTATGTTTGAAGCAAGAAAGGCACGAAATTCCTCTTCGCTCATATTCAAGGTGTGTCGAGTAGTCGGTGCCATTTCCTTCAAAATAGTCAAATGAAATGAGTTAATCATATAGAATATCAAGAGTGGTCAATAGTATTTCGTAGCGTAATATGAACTTGTTTATAAAAGCTCTTTCTTCATATTAGCGTTTTATACTCTTTAATTCGGGTAGTACCTACCCGTTAAGTTCATACTTAGTAGCTAACATACCATTTCAACTACTACAATTCTATATGAAAAACTAATCACACAAAAAAAAAAAAAATCATATTCAAACCTTTATACAATAACTTGCAAACTTAAAATACCGCTTTTTTTTACATATAGCATGAAATATAGCACATAAAACTTTGATACAAAGTAGTTGCGAAGATAATTCTAGTTAATAAATAAGGCGTTCAGCAAAGGCAATAAAGACACGTAATTCATACGTCCAGAAACAAGTCATGCATTCTGGTTTTAGTAATACCACTTCCCATCCTTGGTTTTATGGAACATAACCGTTGTGATCGATAGTAAGACAATGTGTTGTAACGTCGTCAAAAGGATGAAGGTTACGTAATGACCAACAGTCTCATAATAACCTAAAAACCTCATTTCTTACCCCAATTACCGACTCCGTCACTTGTGAGAACGTTTTGTTTAATAGTTGTAGCCCTATGTTCTTGTTCTCACTTTGGTGAGAAGCGAACATTACTAACCCGTAAGCATAACATGCTTCTTTATGTTGCATGTTAGCCGCTTTTTCTAAATCACGAAGTCCTATATTCGGATATATTGAGTCAAAATAATTTCTTAACCCGTTGCGTAAAATAGCATTTGGGTTCCCCGCAATATATGCGTCAAAGTAAACACATCGTAACTTATGAATTTCCCAATGTGATATCCCCCATCTTTCGAACGAAAGCCTTTTATAAATCAAGGCATTCTTGGAACATTCTTCGAATGTCTTACAAACTGATCTCGCCTTAAATAGTTGTGCCGAGGAATTCTGACTGACTCTAGACAAGATTCCATCAATCATGTCTCCGGGTAGGTCTCTTAAAATATTGGGTTGTCTATCCATTTTGTGTTTTTATACTGTAAAATAGACAAGAGTTAGATTCATAAAAAAATACTTATTAATACAAGCAATTTTTACACATATCATAAAGCATAAGCACACTATATTACATATATTACACCACACGAATACAACTATCTTATTCCGACTCGCTCGTTTCTTCTTCTTCGGTTTTGGTTCGTTTTGCCAAGTTTTTAGGGATATATGATGTTCCCCTAATACGAGCCGTCGTTTTCCACATTGGTTTAGAAAAACCTGGTGGTTTAGAGGTTCCCGGGTTATTGTCACAACTTAAGAAATACGGGTGTTGACGATACATATAAAGTTCATCTTGTTTGGAATCAAATTTCTCTATTTTTATGCCCTTTCCCTTATTGTTCTCTTTTGCCTTATTAAATTGTGTTAGGGTAATTTCTATAACATCATCGGAATCCTTGTCGGGATCCGATTCATCGGAGAATTAGTAATCCTCCCAATACTTTGCTTCCTTGGCGGAAACACCATTGACCATAATTAACTTTGGTCGGTTGGTTGAGGATTTTCTTCTTCTTAACCATTTTATTATTTCCCCCACTGGTTCTATTTCTTCTTCCGGTTCCGATTCTTCTTCCGGTTCCGATTCTTCTTCCGGTTCCGACTCTTCTTCCGGTTCCTCTTCGGGAACTTGTGAATCAGTCCACGAATCATTCCAATTTACATTTGACTCTTCATTATTATTAGGTGAGTCAATGGGACTTGTTCTAGAGGTAGACATCTATCACACAATATCAAACATGTTAAGAGATTAATATATCACATAATATTTACATGTTAATAATATATAGTTTCCAACAAAAATGTTAAGCAATCATTTTTAAAGAAAACACGGTCGAAGTCCAGACTCACTAATGCATCCTAACAAACTCGATAAGACACACTAATGCAAATTTTCTCGTTGCGAGGTTTTGACCTCTATATGAGACGTTTTTCAAAGACTGCATTCATTTTTAAAACAACCATAACCTTTATTTTATCAATAAAGGTTTCAAAAGCATTACGTAGATTATCAAATAATGATAATCTAAAATATACTATTTACACACGACCATTACATAATGGTTTACAATAGAAATATATTACATCGACATATGTTTCTTGAATGCAGTTTTTACACAATATCATTCAAACATGGACTCCAAATCTTGTCCTTATTTTAGTATGCAACAGCGGAAGCTCTTAGTATTCACCTGAGAATAAACATGCTTTAAACGTCAACAAAAATGTTGGTGAGTTATAGGTTTAACCTATATATATATATATATATATATATATATATATATATATATATATATATATATATATATATATATATATATATATATATATATATATATATATATATATCAAATCGTAACAATAGACCACAAGATTTCATATTTCAATACGCATCCCATACATAGAAATAAAAATCATTCATATGGTGAACACCTGGTAACCGACATTAACAAGATGCATATATAAGAATATCCCCATCATTCCGGGACACCCTTCGGATATGATATAAATTTCGAAGTACTAAAGCATCAGGTACTTTGGATGGGGTTTGTTAGGCCCAATAGATCTATCTTTAGGATTCGCGTCAATTAGGGTGTCTGTTCCCTAATTCTTAGATTACCAGACTTAATAAAAAGGGGCATATTTGATTTCGATAATTCAACCATAGAATGTAGTTTCACGTACTTGTGTCTATTTTGTAAATCATTTATAAAACCTGCATGTATTCTCATCCCAAAAATATTAGATTTTAAAAGTGGGACTATAACTCACTTTCACAGATTTTTACTTCGTCGGGAAGTAAGACTTGGCCACTGGTCGATTCATGAACCTATAACAAAAATGTACTTATATATCAAAGTATGTTCAAAATATATTTACAACACTTTTAATACATTTTGATGTTTTAAGTTTATTAAGTCAGCTGTCCTCGTTAGTAACCTACAACAAGTTGTCCAACGTTAGATGTACAGAAAAAAATTGATATATATTATCTTGAATCAATCCACGACCCAGTGTATACACGTCTCAGGCTAGATCACAACTCAAAGTATATATATTTTTGGAATCAACCTCAACCCTGTATAGCTAACTCCCACATTACTGCATATAGAGTGTCTATGGTTGTTCCAAATAATATATACACATGGGTCAATATGATATGTCAAAACATTTGCATACGTGTCTATGGTATCCCAAGATTACATAATATATTAGAATACATGTATAATACAATATAAGTTAGCTAGGATATGATTAATATAGATTTGTTACCAATTTTCATGTTGCTACAACAAGAAAAATTATCCAATTTTGTTTTACCCATAACTTCTTCATTTTAAATCCGTTTTGAGTGAATCAAATTGCTATGGTTTCATATTGAACTCTATTTTATGAATCTAAATAGAAAAAGTATAGGTTTATAGTTGAAAATATAAGTTACAAGTCGTTTTTGTAAAGGTAGTCATTTTAGTCGAAAGAACGACGTCTAGATGACCATTTTAGAAAACATACTTCCACTTTGAGTTTAACCATGATTTTTGGATATAGTTTCATGTTCATAAGAAAAATCATTTTCCCAGAAGAAAAACTTTTAAATCAAAGTTTATCATAGTTTTTAATTAACTAACCCAAAACAGCCCGCGGTGTTACTACGACGGCGTATGTCTGGTTTTACAGTATTCTTCGTGTTTCCAGGTTTTAAATCTTTAAGTTAGAAAATAATATAGATATAGAACATGTGTTTAGTTGATTTTAAAAGTCAAGTTAGAAGGACTAACTTTTGTTTGCGAACAAGTTTAGAATTAACTAAACTATGTTCTAGTGATTACAAGTTTAAACCTTCGAATAAGATAGCTTTATATGTATGAATCGAATGATGTTATGAACATCATTACTACCTCAAGTTTTGTGGATAAACCTACTGGAAAAGAGACAAATGGATCTAGCTTCAAAGGATCTTGGATGGCTTGAAAGTTCTTGAAGTAGAATCATGACACGAAAACAAGTTCAAGTAAGATTTTCACTCGAAATAAGATTGTTATAGTTATAGAAATTGAATCAAAGTTTGAATATGAGTATTACCTTATATTAGAAAGATATCTTACTGTAAATAAGAAAGATTTCTTGAGGTTGGATGATCACTCTACAAGATTGGAAGTAAGCTAGCAAACTTGAAAGTATTCTTGATTTTATGAAACTAGAACTTGTAGAATTTATGAAGAACACTTAGAACTTGAAGATAGAACTTGAGAGAGATCAATTAGATGAAGAAAATTGAAGAATGAAAGTGTTTGTAGGTGTTTTTGGTCGTTGGTGTATGGATTAGATATAAAGGATATGTAATTTTGTTTTCATGTAAATAAGTCATGAATGATTACTCATATTTTTGTAATTTTATGAGATATTTCATGCTAGTTGCCAAATGATGGTTTCCACATGTGTTAGGTGACTCACATGGGCTGCTAAGAGCTGATCATTGGAGTGTATATACCAATAGTACATACATCTAAAAGCTGTGTATTGTACGAGTACGAATACGGGTGCATACGAGTAGAATTGTTGATGAAACTGAACAAGGATGTAATTGTAAGCATTTTTGTTAAGTAGAAGTATTTTGATAAGTGTCTTGAAGTCTTTCAAAAGTGTATGAATACATATTAAAACACTACATGTATATACATTTTAACTGAGTCGTTAAGTCATCGTTAGTCGTTACATGTAAGTGTTGTTTTGAAACCTTTAGGTTAACGATCTTGTTAAATGTTGTTAAACCATTGTTTATTAAATCAAATGAGATGTTAAATTATTACATTATCATGATATCATGATGTATTAATATATCTTAATATGATATATATACATTAAATGTCGTTACAACGATAATCGTTACATATATGTCTCGTTTCAAAATCATTAAGTTAGTAGTCTTGTTTTTACATATGTAGTTCATTGTTAATATACTTAATGATATGTTTACTTATCATAATATAATGTTAACTCTATATATATCCATATATATGTCATCATATAGTTTTTACAAGTTTTAACGTTCGTGAATCGCCGGTCAACTTGGGTGGTCAATTGTCTATATGAAACCTATTTCAATTAATCAAGTCTTAAGAAGTTTGATTGCTTAACATGTTGGAAACATTTAATCATGTAAATATCAATTTCATTTAATATATAAAAACATGGAAAAGTTCGGGTCACTACATATGTTCCATCTTACACTATTATATAAGTAACATATACACCTACTATATATATATATATATATATATATATATATATATATATATATATATATATATATATATATAATATAGTTATAAATACATACATGTATAATAATAATAAAGAATATATGTATATGTATGTATCACATAGAGGTATATTTATAGACGTAACATATAATGATAGATATACATAGAAATTGATTAAAGTAAATAATAATACTATTATTAGTATAACTTATACACTTAATTATGTAGTAACACTTAATAACACTAAGTATATTATCACTTGTATAAATAAAACTTCTCTTGAGAACGGTCACTGTTAATATTGTTTACTATATTAATAAACAAACTTTATGTCTATTAGACATTAATTAATTGAACATTACATCTCTAGGTTGAGATCTCCGATTACACTCCATTCATACTACTCGCGTGGAATTTCTTGCTTGCTATTAATGTGAACTTCATAGCCCCACTTTTTAACTTGCTTTATATACTTATTTTGAACTTTTGGGGTGAGACACATGCTTACTTTTAAACTGTTTTACGATTAGGCACAAGTACTCAAACTTTATTTTGATTAATTCAAACTGTTGGTAACATGCTTTGATTCATGCTAAATCCCTACCATGATATCGTTAATTGCTACGTATAAAGGCAAGCTTAGTTATTGTGAATAGCGCTATTGAGGGTGATGTCTCTATCCGGATGACCGTTGGTCAATGGATACATAATAATGATGCACGACACGAACGTGATGTGTTTAGGGTAACTTACGGTTAGTATCGATATCATATACACCAGCACTACTACCGAACTGATTAAACTTTATAATTAAATCTTGTGGTCTAAAAACTTGGTTATTATTGATAAACCTATGTTGTTCACTCAACCATTTTTGGTTGACACTTTAAGCATGTTTTGTCTCACCTTCTCAGGTGAAGATTGCTAAAGATTAGTTGCTATTTGGACTTTGCTGCTTTTGGAGTCCGCATTTATACATTCATATTATTGCATTAAAACATTTATTGTAATGACATAATACTTTCCGCTGCTTTAATACATTGGTTATCAATTAAAACGTCTCATAAAGAGTCGTTCTCGCTTTTACATACTTGTGTTGTGATATTGTGAAGTCATATTTCCTCGGCCTTATTTGGGGGTATGACAGAGTGGTATCAGAGCCAGGTTGTTATAGAGAACCAGGATTACATATACATGTGTATCTTATGTGTTAGATAGGTGCCTTAGCAATCTATAGGACTATAACCTTTTCTGTTTTAGTTTTTAGTGCATCTTTCCCCTTACATTTTATTCGTGCTTTTTGCGTCATCCTTAGAACCTACCTAATTATCTCTCTTTCTTTTCATTTAGGATGTCTCGCTTTAGCCCGATCATCATTTCTGACTCCGAGGAATCCTAATCGTAAAGATCTGCCCGCACACCGACTTATGGACCCGTTTCCTCGCCATTTTCACCAACTCACCCAAACTATGTCCCTGCTAGTCTACCACACTCCCCTCATTTGGAAAAATCCCACACTAATGATAACTATGATGGGGATGACGAGGAGGAAGAGTTTGTGGAGTAGATGAATGAAGAAGAAGAAGTTGAGGAAGAATCCAAGTCCGAGTCCTTTGTTCAACGCAATGACAACAATGGCGTACCGCGAAACCTTTTGACTATTCGTTCTCATCAAAGTTTTATAAGCTATTCGCCCCCTACATACAAGAGTACTGAAAGACCTGGGCTCAGTAATATAGAAATGGTGAATGCTGATCTCATGAGCTACACCAACCAATTTCAAGAGTTTGCTCTCATGGCTACTCCCGAGTATCTAGGGATCCAATGCTACATCAATGGATTGCCTAATGAAGTCCGAAGAGATGTTATCTTGGAGAACCCGAGCACCATACAAGAAGCTGCTTGCATGGCAAGCTATTTCATCGACAAACATAAGGAGAAAGAAAGTGCAAAAAGGAAGAGAGAAGGAATGGAGCAAGAAAATTCTAAAAGAAAATTTAACAAGTTTTATAAGGGAAAATTCAACAAGTTGTATAAGGGAAAATGTCCTTATTGCAAAAAGATGTGAGAGACATCATGAAGGATGGTGTAAGGCCAAGTGCACCAAGTGCAAGAAGGTGGGTCACGTAACCAAGAATTGTAGAGTTGTTATCCCATCAATCAAAACTCCAGCAAATGCAACCGTTCCTACTTGCTATAACTGCGGAGGAGTAGGGCATTTCAAAAATCAATGTTTGGATAAAAAGAAGAATGAAGAGGCACAATGAAGAGTTTTTGGAAACCACTAGAGACATTTAAATTTTCATAGTATTCTTTATGTTACCGTTTAGTACTTCCATAGTTTGGAAGATTTTGTTAAGTTTCTGTAATACCTTAGTTATTTTCTTTTAATGAATGATGTTACTTTCTTTTCTTTTATTTTCCATTGAATCATTCACTTCGATGAAGATGCATATTGACTAGATGACATAGTAGTAACCTTATGGAGTGATAAAAGTATGATTTAGAATAATATAATGACACTTGATCAACGTCATTATATTATGATAAGTCATACAGAAATCCTAATGGATCATGATGGGAATAAAATTTGATCAACCTTAGGACCAATGTGTACCATTACATACTCCTTATCACTATATTGTCAACTAAAAATATCAACCCTAGATATTATATATCCTTTACTTATCAATTATCCACGGCCGGTGCTGTACCTATTGCATAGGTACCATACCTCTTAGCTCCATCCGAAATGAAGAAATCATCCAATCAACTCCAAGAGTTTTTGGAGAAAGGTTTCATTCATCTTAACTTGCCTCCGTAAGGAGCACCCGTTTTATTTGTTAAAAAAAAAAGATGGCACGTTGAGGATGTGTATTGATTACCAAGGACTCAACAAGCTAACCATCAAAAATTGTTATCCATTCCCGCTTATTGATGACCTTTTTGACCAACTGCAAGGATCAAGTATCTATTTGAAGATTGATCTTAGGTCGGGTTATCATCAATTGAGAGAGTCAAGGAAACCGATGTTTCTAAGACTACTTCCCTAACTAGTTATAGACATTATGAGTTTCTTGTCATGCCTTTGGTTTAACCAATGCTCCTGCTGTATTCATGGATCTTACGAACCGTGTATGCAAACCTTATCTTGATAAATTCGTAACCGTTTTCATTGATGACATCTTAATCTATTCCAAGAGCGAGAAAGAGCACGAGCAACCTCTGCGAATTATTCTAGAGCTCTTAAAGGACGAACAAATGTATGCCAAGTTTTCCAAGTGTGAACTTTGGCTACAAATCGTACAATTCCTTGGACATGTAGTTAATAGTGAAGAAATACATGTCGATTCTATAAAAATCACCGCTATTCAGAAATTTTTTGAGAACTAGTCATGGAGGAAGTCCATAAGACTAGATATTTTAATCACCTAGGCTCTTTTAGCCAAAATTTCATGCAACATCAGTTCTCACTTAAATAGATCCCCAATGTAATTAAGTGTAAACTTTGCTTTAACAAAACGTTGACCGAATGCTAATTTTTAGTCAACACTTCCTGTTAATTAAAGTTATACATTTCGCATCTCGAATCTTAAAAAGTGTCTTGTTGACGACATACTCGTTATTCCTTTGAATGATCTTCGCATTAATTTCACTTCATCGAAAAACCTATAGAAGTTATGGATCGTGAGGTTAAACGTTTGAAACAAAGCTCTATTCCTGTTGTTAAGATCCGTTGGAATTCACGAAAAGGCCCCGAGTATACCTGGGAACGTGAAGACCAGATGAAGCGAAAATATCCCCACCTTTTCTTAAACATAGATGCATCCAAGAAGTCTTACTGAAACTTCGGGACGAAGTTTAAATTAACGGGGAGGTACTATAACAACCCTCACTTTTCCCTTCTGAATTTACCAAGTTGTCCTTAGGGTTTCAATGTCCTATTCTGTGCATCATCATTAGGGTTGTTATCCATTTCGACAAACGAACTTAAAATATATACTTCCATTAAATGATCGTAATTACTATTAAAACCCTAATATGATATAGAACCCTAAACTTAACCTTACCTAATACCATTTAATATTAAATAATAAACCCTAACCCTAATACTTAATAAATAATATAAACTATGTGTACTGATATTAAAAGTGGCGATTTATAATTATTAAAAACTAATAAAAACTACTAAAATTAATAAAACTTAAGGGTTAATAAATAAATAACATGTAATTAAAATAAATGTAACCCTAAATAATATTAATAATAGTAATAATAAAAGAAAATATATAAAATACCTAAATAAATAAGTATAACCGTAAAAAAAAGAAAAAAAAAGAAAAGAATATATGGTTATAAAGGATGCCGTATAAAAAAAAATACATGTAACAAATAGAAATCGGCTGTATAAGTTCTGTAGGTTTATTTTTAGGAAATTCAACTTGATCCTTAACCTTGCAAGTCCTAGTTTGATTCAAATTAAGATTCTTGATCTCCAAGTAATAGAGTGCATTTAGGAAACAAGTTAAGACTATAAAAGGTATCGTGATTTTCTCAAGAACTCACCATAATATCCTGCAGAAAATAGTCGACTAGTTCTCCTGCAGTTTTCTTTCGACTAATCAACCTTCACCCAGCTTGTTTTTGTCGACAACAACCCTCACAAAACCCTTCCTACAGTCGACAATCACCACTACCATCACAGCCCTTTCAATCACCATTAAACATACTCAAATTCGTCCACTTTTCCTGCTCCAGTTGCTGCATTTTCTGCTGCTGTATTGCTGCTGTTTCTGTCGAGATTATTCTGACCCAAAACAGCCTTTTTGGGTCGTGGATTATTGCTAAGGTGCTGCTGTTTGTCTGTCGATCAAACAGACCCAAACAGTCCAAGATAACCCTTCATTGGGTCGACATTGTTGCTGCAGCCTGCTTGGTTTTTGTTTTCTGTTTTTCTGCTTTGTATTCATCATCAATCCTTGTCACCAATCTTGTTTAAGGTATAACTAATAAATCCTAGTCTAATTGTGTGTTTAAATAAATTACTTATAAGTATATTAATAGGTATTATGTTAAGTATAATAATGATATTGAAGTATGAGTAATACTTATGTTGAAAGTAGATAAAGATTTATGAATTGTTGTAAGGTTAATTATAATGATTAATGATAAGGATTATGATCAAGTATTATAAATAATTGTTAATAATAAGATGAATGAATATAGTTAATAATGATTAGGGTCATTGGCTAATAATAAGATAAAGGTTGATCAAGTCATTAAGCTTGATGTTATGATAAAAGTATTATAAGATCATGATTATGAATTTATGTGGAGTAATAAGGTTAAGTAGGGTTAATAAAAGTTGATTAGTAAAATAAAAATGGTTGTGATCAAAGTAAAAGTATAATTAAAAGATGATAACGAGTATGATTATGATTATTATGATTAGGGTTAATGAATATAACTAGTAATTATGTTGAAAAGATATGATTTTATGTGTTGATTAGGTTAAGATTATGTTAAAAGTTATTATTTTATGTGAAAAGTTATTAACTAGTTAGTAAAGGTAGATAAAGATTATGAATTGATTTTGGCTAAAAAGATTACTAGTTATCAAGTTAAAAACTTATGATTTTATGTTAAAGCTATTAAGGTTATGATAATTAGATTATGATTTCATGTGCATGAGTTAAATTAATAAGTAATAACGAAGATGATATACGTGCATGCATGCATGCATGCATGCATGCGTATGTATGTACATATGTATAGGTAGGTATATACTTGTGTATATATTTAGATATATATACATACGTGTATATGTATGTGTATATATGTATGTATATGTACGTGTGTATGTATGTATGAATGTGTGTTATGTAAGTATTATAGTAAGTTAATAAACATAATAATGAAAAGTACTAAGTATATGTATATGTACCATCTTACACTATTATATAAGTAACATATACACCTACTATATATATATATATATATATATATATATATATATATATAACATATAGTTATAACATATATATATGTTATATATATAGTTATAACATATATATATATATATATATATATATATATATATATATATATATATATATATATATATATATATATATATATATATATATATATATATATATATATATATATATATAGACGTAACATATAATGATAGATATACATAGAAATTGATTAAAGTAAATAATAATACTATTATTAGTGTAACTTATACACTTAATTATGTAGTAACACTTAATAACACTAAGTATATTATCACTTGTATAAATAAAACTTCTCTTGAGAACGCTCAATGTTAATATAGTTTACTATATTAATAAACAAACTTTATGTCTATTAGACATTAATTAATTGAACATTACATCTCTAGGTTGAGATCTCCGATTACACTCCATTCATACTACTCGCGTGGAATTTATTGCTTGCTATTAAGGTGAACTTCATAGCCCCACTTTTTAACTTGCTTTATATACTTATTTTGAACTTTTGGGGTGAGACACATGCTTGCTTTTAAACTGTTTTACGATTAGACACAAGTACTCAAACTTTATTTTGATTAGTTCAAACTGTTGCTAACATGCTTTGATTCATGCTAAATCCCTACCATGATATCGTTAATTGCTACGTATAAAGGCAAGCTTAGTTATTGTGAATAGCGCTATTGAGGGTGACGTCTCTATCCGGATGACCGTTGGTCAATGGATACATAATAATGATGCACGACACCAACGTGATGTGTTTAGGGTAACTTACGGTTAGTATCGATATCATATACACCAGCACTACTACCGAACTGATTAAACTTTATAATTAAATCTTGTGGTCTAAAAACTTGGTTATTATTGATAAACCTATGTTGTTCACTCAACCATTTTTAGTTGACACTTTAAGCATGTTTTGTCTCAGGTGAAGATTGCTAAAGATTAGTTGCTATTTGGACTTTGCTGCTTTTGGAGTCCGCATTTATACATTCATGTTATTGCATTAAAACATTTATTGTAATGACATAATACTTTCCGCTGCTTTAATACATTGGTTATTAATTAAAACGTCTCATATAGAGTCGTTCTTGCTTTTACATACTTGTGTTGTGATATTGTGAAGTCATATTTCCCCGGCCTTATTTGGGGGTATGACAAAATCTTTGACATTTTTCTATAATTTTGTGACTGTAGGCAACTCTAATATAGCTAGCATTAAGGGACAATCTAGGTGTAACCGGGTCGATCAAGTTGTTGGTGTTGTCAGACGTGTGCTCCAAATGTTGTGGGTGATCTATCTGTAACGATGAAGGTGAGTTTACGTGACCCAATCATTTTTAGAAAATTGTATTGCTTTCACTAATTGTGTTGAAGGTCAGTTTATAAATAGGACACTACTAGTACGATTAACGCATTTGTTCATGGCAAGATCATTATTTGTATTGAAGGTCAGTATGAAGGTGATAAATGCATACACGAGGGAGCTATTTTAGTGTTACAAAATGTTGTCGTTTCTACCCAACAAAGGGAGGAAAAAACCCTTAACATTACGTGCAGGAAGTTAGTAAATGTGTTCCTTAGATACGGTTGATGTACTTAGAGTTGTATTAGTTGTGTTATATTTATTTGTTTTAATGTTGTTGTTTATAATAAAATTTATTTACTGTTTTAATATTGTCGTGTTAGTTGTTAGTTTATTAATATGACTGTAAAACGATAATTAAATGACAAATTTAAACCAATTTAAATCATAAACATAAGTCGTCATTAAACAAAAAACCTAAGTATTATAATCAATAAAACAAAAATACAACCAATCATTGTCTATGTCGGTGTGAACCGGTTCCGCAAAGTGGTGGCCTTCCATTCCCGTCACCCCTCTGGAGTTCTTGTAGGTCATCATCAGCTCCTAGATCCTCCTCATGTGCTACATCCTCCTCAACATGTGGTTGTGACGGAGTTTGCTGGGGGGTACGACTAATGTAATCGTATACACATAGGTCATGATGTGTTTTTTGAGGGGTACAGAAGGATTGACCCTGATGTGTTTGCGAAGGGGTATGCTGATCATAATAAGCGTAATCCAAGTATGGTTTAGTCTTGTTTAATATGATGTCTTGCTTATAATGAGCTTAATTGAACTTACATGTTTCACTTAGTAAGATATCATAAACACACATAGTTAATCTATGTGCAAGCTTAAAGATAAATTACAATATGCTTAGTGATTGTCACGACCCGTCCTAATCCATCTGGACGAAGTCATCAACATTTGGTCCCATTGCGAAGATCGACTCCAAGTAATGTCTCTAAAATGAGCAAATGCACAGCGAAAGATTTCTTTCATACATGAGAATAAACATGCTTTCAAGTGTCAACTAAAAGGTTGGTGAGTTCATAGGTTTATCGTAAACAATAAAATTCATCATTTTAATAGACCACAAGATTTAAATACAGTACACCTATCTCATGTACACAACCATATTTCGTAATGCTTAGCAGAGTAGGTTCGTATCCTTTTCTCCTCTGTAGGTTGCCTCGCTATTTTTAATATCTTTCATAAACATAATCTCATATCAGGCATTTCGCACGGCATAGAGATAAAAGTCATTCATACTAACTACAAACACCTGGTAATCGACCTTAACAAAATGCATCTAGAATATCCCCCCATACCGGCATTCTGCACGGTCATGCAAAAAGCATACAATTAGGTCACTCTTTTAAATATGATGGTTGTGTACACCTCACAAACAGATCATATCTTTTAAAGCTGGCGGTTGTATACCTATTTCGAAGTACTAAAGCAGTTCAAATTCTCTGACTGGGGCTGGTTAGTGCCCATAGATATATCTTTAGGATTCGCGTCAATTAGGGGCTCGGTTTCCTAATTCTTAGATTACCAGAATAAAAGGGGTGATATCCGGTGTACTCACAATAACTCATTCGTAGAATGTTTTTAAGTACTTGTGTCTATTTCGTCAAACATTTATAAAAGCATCTCATGTAATCTCAGTCCAAAAATATAGTTTGCAAAAGCATTTAATAAAGTAGTTGTAAATCAGTTATAAAGTAGCGCATGTATTCTCAGCCCAAAAATGTAAAGAGTAAAAGGGAATCAAATGAACTCACCTATTTTATTTTGTAGTAAAAAAAATACATATGACGAAACTAAACAATGCAGGGTTGGCCTCGGATTCACGAACCTATATCATTCATATATGTATTAAAACATATACTTGTCATCGAATAAATTTATATATATATATATATATATATATATATATATATATATATATATATATATATATATATATATATATATAAATTTATTAGTTATATCATCTTTATATTGATAACATATATGTTTCATATTTTCATTTTTATATATTTCCAAAAATATAAATTTTGTTATGTTATAAGTATTAAATATATTTTTGTATATATATATATATATATATATATATATATATTGTTTGTTTGTTTGTTAAAATTATAATAATATTAAAATGTTATTTGTAATGGTAAAAATGATAATAATGATAATACTTAATGTTACTAGTAAAAATATTAAAGTTAGTAATTTTGTTAATAATAATATTAATGATAGTTTTTAATTATAAATCTCATAATGATAATATCAGTAGTTTTTGATAAAATGAACAATTTAATAATAATGGTAGTGAAAATAATAATTTTTGATATTAGTACATAATACTTAATAATAATAATTATAACAATCTTATTACTAATGATAATATTAATGGTAATACTTTTATTATTGATAATAATAATTCTAAAAATAACACTTTTATTACTAATGCTAATGATGATAATAATTATAATACTAGTACTAATAACAGTAATAATAATACTAATAATAATATTAGTAATGATAATACTAATAAGTTTTGAATTATAATTATAGTACTTATAATAATAATGATAATAATAATAGTAACAATAATGATAAGTGTAATAATACCAATAATAATAACAATCATAATAACAATACTAATAATAATAATAATAATACTTGTAACAAATATTAATAATAATAGTAACATAATCATTAATAATAATAATAATAATAATAATAATAATAATAATAATAATAACAAAAGACTACCTCAAACAAGCTTTAAAAATAAGATGTCACCAGTAGGGATCGAACCCACGACCACTCGCTCACCCGAACACTATCCAAACCATCTGGCCAATTGTATTTTTCTGAAATAATAACCCCTATATATATATATATATATATATATATATATATATATATATATATATATATATATATATATATATATATATCATGTTGTGTTTCTACTTCATCTTCTTCAATTTTAGAATCGTTTTCAATCATCACCCAAACATAACAACAATTAAAGTCTTGTTTTAAAATACTAACTGTAACGAAATTAGTTTCAAGATTTATGTAAAAAAAATAAATAATTAAAAAAAAACTGACCTGCTGTACATTCGTGAGTTCGAGAAAAAAATTAAATTATGAATTCGATTTTAAAACGTTTTTAGACAATTCATATAACATGAAAAAGATTGTATATCACTCATAGAAACTTTCTGGATCCTCAATTTGATATGAAACACAAGAACGAATCCAAATTTTGATGAAGAACAAAGGTTGACTTTTTGATTTTAAAAGTTTGACTTCAAAATTCGATCTTGTTTTGAAAAATTGGAAGTTGAGGCTTTCCAGATAGTTTTAATGGAAGCTTTCTAACAGAACTGCATTATCAGATTTTAAAATAAGACTCGAATTCGATGAATTGATAAAAATAATGAAGAACAGAGAATAGTCGACATTTTTCTTCATTTTTCTGCTAAATTCAATTTAATTAATTACTGTTTAATGTATAGTATAATTGACAGAGGTAGTGGAAGGCCTAATGTTAGTATTTAACAACTGGAATCGAATCGATTATAAAACAATTAATTGTCGTCAAGAATTTTGGCAGGAAGCAAAATAATTGAAGGAGAAAAATAAAGCTCGATTGATTTTCAACCCTTTGTATGATCGATTGTGATGTATATCACTTTAGAAGACAAAAACAAAAATCACTTACAGTTTAATTGCAACAAGGAAACTGGATTCATTCAGTTTTCATTTATACGTATTTATTGATAAATATAAATATATACTATTAATAATCAAAATAATAATAATATAATTTATAACAATAAATAATACTGATATTATCAAAATAAAATAATAATACTGTTAATATTAATAATAATTATCATACTAATAATAATAATATTAATAATAATGATAACAATAATTGTTAATAATAACATTAATAATAATGTTATTAATGATAATATTAATAAATTATATTATTTTTATAATAATAATAATATTGATAATCTATAATAATAATAATAATGATTCTAAACGATAATATCTAATAATAATACTAATATTAATCATAATAACTAAAATTATGATTTTATTACTTGTTATAATAATGATATTAGCAATGATAATAATAATATTAATGTTAATTATTATAAAAGTAACAATTTTAATATCATAACTATATTTTAACTTGTATTATATATTATTAATTATGTACTATTTATATAATATATTATATAATAACTTTTATTGAATATTTATTATTTAAAATTTTTATATGTATCACAATATACATATAATAATATTTATACACAGAAATTATATATATATATATATATATATATATATATATATATATATATATATATATATATATATATTCATTTTAATAGCAACTTAATTATTTTGTATACTATTCTACATAATTAACTTTTAATATTTAAATTATATTTTATAATATCAAATTATTATATATATACTACATTTAAATATATATACAAATTTATTTACAAATAATTGTTCGTGAATCGTCGGGGAAATGTCAAAGGTTAATTGAATGTATGACAATAGTTCAAAATTTTTGAGGCTTAACATAACAGACTTTGCTTATCATGTCGAAATCATATAAAGTTTAAGTTTAAATTTGGTCGGAAATTTTCGGGTCGTCATAGTACCTACCCGTTAAAGAAATTTCGTCCCGAAATTTGATTGCGATGGTCATGGCTGACAATAAGTATGTTTTCATGACGCATACGAGCTAGAAATTAAAGTTTTATCACCATTGAGTAATATGGATAAAACACTTCGATTACGCGAAGAGTATAAGTGAAGCTATCACAAAAGAGTGAAATGAGAAAATAATGTTTCGTCATATCCTATGACGTAGATATGGTTGATTTTCGGAGTTCAAGGGATTTGGAGAAAATCTTCGTGATAAGATTTGATTCTTCAGTAATTAAAGAAATTAGAATTTTCTTTGCTTAAATGCGATAATATGTCTCGATTGCTCGGTTTGACTTTTCAAATTACCAGAAGTCACGAGAAAAGATAGAACTATCAGGAAGATACGTTCTTGATATGTTTGGAGATTAGATAAAATGTAAGAGTCGTGTAACATGGCACATGATGATGGTATGGTCTGTGAATCATCACGTTTCATTAGAAACTCAGCATGAATTACTGTAATATAATCACGTTGATCAAGTGTCATTATATTATACTAACTCATGCATCAATTTCTAACACTACTTCAAAACATTCATAATTTCAGCTCGAAGGTTTACAGAATATAGAAACTAAACAGTTTCCTTTATGATGTAATACAGATAACGCGAAGAGATAATTAATATTGGACGAGAATATTTATGAAGGTATCTTCAGAAATATTGAGGATATTAATAATGAAAGATACGATAATATCTTAGAATTTTTGAATCAAATTGTGATGAAGAAATTCATTCACGATGATTTAGAGCGATTAAGGAGCAAGGTATTCGTTAAAGATTTCATCAGAAACAGAATCATCAGGATTCTTTTATGTACAAGTTTAGTCCTTGTTCAGAGTCTTTTTCATGATTTGCTCAATTCATTTTTCAGTATCAAAATCTTTGAGCTTTTTCAACACTCCATTCTTTATCATCAAACTTTTGACTATTAAGGCAGTCTTCAATTTTCACTGCTTCATCAGCTTTTTCAAAAACTCATGGAACTGATTCATAAGCTAAAGCGCTTTTTAGAAATTCAGAATTGAAGTTCGTAAATCCAGGAGATAGAAGTTATATATATATATATATATATATATATATATATATATATATATATATATATAATTGTTGTCGTAGAATCGCGGAAAAATTCGAGATTATCGATTGATGCCTCCCGGTATTTGGTATGGTAATTATCGTTATAAGATGCCGATGAGTTCATGATAGGGTTTTAATGAACACATATAATGGTTCTTCGAAAAGATTTAAACCAATGAGTAATGAAGTTGCTGGTAAGTACACTGCTAATGTGGTGGGATATAAACGTTTCCCTGATAATGATAATGCTAAAAACGAACATATATTTCATAACATTATCCCTCAAGAAAGACAAGCTTTTAGTTGCAATTGTCCTATTTACAAGTGATATTCGTTTAAATAATAAAAGGTGAAGACAAAAGACAGATTCGATGAATTGAAGACGCAGACGACCAAAAAGCTCAAAAGTACAAAATGCAATCAAAGTGGTTCAAATTATTGATGAGAAACGTCTCCAAATTACAAGAGTACAAGATGCAAAACGCAAAGTACAAGATATTAAATTGTACGCAATGACGTTCAAAAATCGGGAACCGGGACTAAAGTCAACTCTCAACGCTCGACGCAACGGACTAAAAATTACATGTCAACTATGCACATAAATATAATATAATATTTAAATAATTCTTAAAATTATTTATATATTATATATATTTATATAAATCGTCGGCAGAATGCAAACAAAGACATGTGACCTGGAAAAGCTGGCCATGCGATCGCATGGCCTGGAAGGCAAAAAACCATGCGATCGCATGGTGAACAGGGACATGTCTGGTCCTATAAAGTTCGCGAGTTTTGGACGAATTTTGACACCTTTTTCCATCCATCTCTCTATCTATCACGCATATATATATATATATATATATATATATATATATATATATATATATATATATATATATATATTAATTTTAATTTTAATTTTAAATTCTAATAATAAGGGTATGTTAGCGAATGTTGTAAGGGTGTAAGTCGAAATTCTGTCCGTGTAACGCTACGCTATTTTTAATCACTGTAAGTTATGGTTAATGTTATTTTTAATTTAATGTCTCGTAGCTAAGTTATATTTATGCTTATTTAAGACGAAGTAATCATGATGTTGGGCTAAAATATTAAAATTGGGTAATTGGGCTTTGTACCATAATTGGAGTTTGGACAAAAGAACGACACTTGTAGAAATTAGACTATGGGCTATTAATGGGTTTTATATTAACTAAATGATACCCCGTTAATTTAATATATAGACTTATAATTTGACGTATTTATTTATAACCACATACGCTTGACTGGGTACGGTGGGCGGGATATCTATAAATACCAATAATTGTTCATTTTACCGGACACGAAACTGGATTAATAGTTAATAGACTTGTTGAAACAGGGGTGGATTACATTCAAGGGTAATTGGTGTAATTGTTAACAAAGTAGTAAAACCTTGGTTTACACGCAGTCGTTAACCTGGTGTATTCATTAAACAAAGTATTAAGACCTTGTTAAATTCGAATCCCCAATTAGTTGGAATATTTGACTTCGGGAATAAGAATAATTTGATGAAGACTTTCGCACTTTATGATTATGACTGATGGACTATTATGGACAAATCCGTATGGACATATCGAATAATCCAGGACAAAGAACAATTAACCCATGGGAATAAACTAAAAATCAACACGTCAAACATCATGATTATGGAAGTTTAAATAAGAATAATTCCTTTTATTTCATATTTAATTGCACTTTTAATTATTGCACTTTTATTTATTGTCCTTGTATTTAATTGCACTTTTAATTATCGTACTCTTTAATTATCGTAATTTTATTTTATTGCACTTTTATTTTATCGCAATTTCATTATCTTTATTTAATTTACGTTTTAAATTAAGTTGTATTTATTTTTAATATTTTACATTAGGTTTTAACTGCAACTAAAGTTTTAAAATCGACAAACCGGTCATTAAACGGTAAAAACCCCCTTTTTATAATATTTCTTATATATTTTTGTATTTTTACAAATATAGTTTTTAAAAATATAGCGTTAAACTTGTTTAAAAGATCCATGTGGAACGAACCGGACTTACTAAAAACTACACTACTGTATGATTAGGTACACTGCCTATAAGAGTTGTAGCAAGGTTTAGGTATATCCATTCTATAAATAAATAAATCACTTGTGTAAAATTGTATCGTATTTAATAGTATTTTCTTGTAAAAATATAACTATTTTATACACCACCTCGCACACATCAAGTATTTTTGGAACCGCTGCCGGGGAAAGTCTTGCTTAAACGCCGGAAGCTCAACGCTATATAAAAAAAAAGATTTTTATTAATTTTTAGTTTACTTTTATAAAAATACGCTTTTGTAAAAATACATTTTAGATATACGAAAATATAAAAAGAAAAACAAAATTTATATATTTTTAAGAGTTTGTTAAATATATAAGTTTTATAAAGTTTCTTTATTTTTATTTTTAGTTTGTAAAAATATAAATTTTATTTAAATATTTTTTATTAATATAAAACAGAAAAAAAAATATAAAATCATTCGGCCCGATTACTGTTGCAGTCCAGGTTCTGGCCCAAATTCGCAGACCATGCGATCGCATGGTATTTCAACGGTTAGGCCATGCGATCGCATGACCTGATTTGACTCGCCTGGTAACCTCAACCGACAGTAGGGTGTAATTATTATTATTATTATTATTATTATTATTATTTAATTATAACCCTAATTAGGGTTTAGTTATTTAATTATTTAGTTTAGTTTTTATTTAATTTGTTTTATTTAGTTTATTTTAGTTTTATAAATTATAAAATTAATAGTTTTATAAAATACTTAATATAAAAATAATATTTTTATAAAAATTGTAGTTTTACAACTTTAAGTTTATTTTTTTTATATTTTGTCCCTTTTTAATCGTTTATTCGTAATATTTGTACTTTTTTTCGCTCGTTTTTAGTTTTAATATAGTTTTTGCCATAGTTATTTTTATTTCTAGATTTTTAGGATTTGCCGTAAAATCCCCTAAGTGCTTTTTCTTTAGACTAAGTTTTAAGTGCTTTAGAATTTTGCGACGCCGTTTTTAGTACCTTTTTAAGTTATTGCCATTTGGGATATAGTATTTCTTTTAAGCTTTAATATTTTTAGACACAACTTTTAATTCTTAGTTTTTAGTACCTTTTTAAGTTTCGAAGCGCTACTTTCTTATTTTTATTTTTCGACGTCTATTATTTTTCGACCTTTTATTTTTCACCGATCTAGTTTTTAGGACTTAGATTTTTTCTATTTCTTATCTAAAATTTCTTTAAATTTCAACGAAAAATTATTTTAAGCGGTTAAATTGATAGACATCCAAATTTTCTGCTTCGTAGTAATAGTTGGATTTGTTAGTGGCTGAGTTGTGAGCTTCCGATTTAAAGGGTTCTGGCTCCCTGCTGCATCTATTGGCTATTCGAAACGTGGGCAAAAGCAGAAAAGTCTATTAATTTGATAACTTTAATAATTTTTGTCTTTTATAACTAATAGGATATTCAGTGAATGCACCGAGCAAAACGTTCACCACCTGTAACTCGATCAAGACATCTGGAAAATATTGTCGCCGTTGATTTTTCTTTGGAATCATCATCCAGTTGACCAAGTACTCCAATTCAAATTTCTGATAATCCATTTTTTGAACCCGACCTCACAATTGAGAATTCGGAGAATATTCAGGGACAATTCAGAGATCCTGAACCACTAATCTTTCCTCCGGAACCAACAATCATTCAAACGGAGATTGTTGAGGAACCAACCATTAAATCAGAATCCTATACTGATTCAGCTTCAACAAATTCAATTATGGAGAATCTGGAACCTCTAAGTATGGAAGACCGAATGAGAGCTAAACGCACTGGCCAAGGTCACGCAATTACTCAACCTGACATTAATGCGCCATATTATGAAATCAAAGGACAAATCCTACACATGGTGACTAATCAATGCCAATTTAGTGGTGCACCGAAGGAAGATCCAAACGAACATCTTCGTACCTTTAATAGGATCTGCACTCTATTTAAAATAAGAGAAGTGGAGGATGAACAGATATATCTCATGTTATTTCCCTGGACTTTAAAGGGAGAAGCCAAAGATTGGTTAGAATCATTACCTGAAGGGGCGATTGATACATGGGACGTCTTAGGTGAAAAATTTCTTAAACAATTCTTTCCGGCATCTAAAACCGTGAGACTTCAAGGAGAAATTGTTACGTTCACACAAAAGCCAAATGAAACTCTATATGAGGCATGGACAAGATTTGGAAAGTTATTAAGAGGATGTCCGCAACATGGTTTAGACACCTGTCAAATAGTATAAATATTCTACCAAGGATACGACATCACTACACGAAAAGACATCGATATAGCAGCTGGTGGTTCCATTATGAAGAAAACTGCAACTGATGCTTACAAAATTATTGATAACACTGCTTTCCACTCACATGAGTGGTACCAAGAAAAAGATATCGTTAGATCATCTAAAGCAGCTAGAGCCGATTCTAGCCATGACTTAGATTCCATTTCTGCAAAGATAGATGCTGTCGAGAGACGAATGGAAAAGATGACTAAAGATATTAACTCAATACGAATTAGTTGTGAGCAGTGTGGAGGATCACATTTGACAAAAGATTGTCTCAGTATTGAACTAACAATGGAACAAAGAGATAATGTTTCATACATAAACCAAAGGCCTGGAAATAATTATCAGAATAATTATCAACCGCCAAGACCGATCTACAATCAAAACCATAATTATAATCGAAATATTCCATACAACAACCAACAAGGTCCAAGTAATCAACAAGTATCCAATAATACTTACAACCAGCAAAGACCTATTTTTCAAAATAAACCACCACAAACCGATGATAAAAAGCCAAATTTAGAAGATATGATGTCGAAGCTAGTTGAATCTCAAACACAGTTTTTCACATCTCAGAAACAAACCAATGAACAAAATGCTCAAGCATTTAGAAATCAACAAGCTTCTATTCAAAATTTGGAACAAGAAGTGAGCAACCTAGCAAGGTTAATAGGTGAAAGAAAATCGGAAAGTTTACCTAGCGATACAAATGCTAACCCCCAGAATGAAACAGCAAAAGCCATTACCACGAGAAGTGGTATTACACTTAAACCACCTGAAATGCCTGTAATTTCTGATGAAGCTATTCCTACTCCACAAGAACCACAATCTGAACAAGATAAGGAAAAAGAACCGGTAGTTGAAAAGGTTAATGAAGATAACACAGTTAAGGCTAAACCTTATGTTAAACCATACCAACCACCACTTCCTTACCTGAGTAAAATGAGAAAAGAAAGACTTGAAGCCGAGCAATCCAAATTCTTGGATATGTTTAAACAGATAAATGTTAATCTTCCTTTCATTGACGTGATTTCAGGAATGCCTAGATATGCTAAATTTCTGAAAGATCTGATCACGAATAGAAAAAAAATGGAAGAACTCTCGGCTGTTACAATGAATGCTAATTGTTCTGCAGTACTGTTGAATAAGATACCAGAAAAATTATTAGATCCAGGAAGTTTCACAATTCCATGTTTTCTGGGTAGTCTTAGTTCAATAGAAGCATTGGCAGACTTAGGTGCTAGTATAAATTTAATGCCGTATTCACTATACGCTAAACTAGACCTTGGAGAATTGAAACCAGCACGAATAAGTATACAAGTAGCCGATCGATCAGTAAAATATCCTAGAGGGATAATGGAGAACATGCTAGTTAAAGTTGGTACTTTAGTATTTCCAGTAGATTTTGTTATTCTGGACATGGAAGAAGATTCTCGAGTTCCTCTCATATTAGAAATACCATTCTTAAACACAGCTAAAGCAATAATAGACGTGTTTGGTAAGAAACTGACCCTAAGTATAGAGGACGAGAGTGTTACCTTTTCAGTTGATAGAGCAATGCAACAACCGCAATCTGCAGATGATACATGTTATTACATTCAAACTATAGAATCACATGCAGAATTGTTAGAAGAATTTCCAGAATTACAAGGAACATGAGAATGTTCTTTAGGAGAAGGAACTGAACCAATTGATGAAACTGAAATGTTAGCTACACTTATGGCTAATGGATATGAACCAACAACAGAAGAAATTCAAATGCTAAAAGAGGAAGAGAGATATCGATATAAATCATCGATAGAAGAACCAAGGACATTAGAGTTAAAACCACTTCCAAACCATTTGGAATATGCTTATTTACATGGTGAGTCTGAATTACCTGTAATAATATCGTTTTCTCTTACTGAAAATAAAAAATCTAAACTCATTTCTGTGCTAAAAGCTCATAAACCAGCTATTGCATGGAAAATTCATGATATTAAAGGAATAAGTCCTTCGTATTGCAAACATAAAATCCTTATGGAAGAAGGTCATAAAACGTATGTGCAACGCCAACGAAGACTAAATCCTAATATGCAAGATGTTGTTAAGAAAGAAATTATTAAACTGCTAGATGCATGTTTGATTTATCCAATCTCTGATAGTCCATGGGTAAGCCCAGTTCAATGCGTACTTAAGAAGGGTGGCATGACTGTCATCACAAATGAAAAAATGAGCTTATTCCTACTAGGACTGTAACAGGATGGTGTGTTTGTATAGATTATAGAAAATTAAATGACGCCACCAGAAAAGATCACTTTCCCTTACCTTTCATTGATCAAATGTTGGAAAGATTAGCCAGAAATAGTTACTATTGTTTTCTTGATGGTTTTTCCGGATATTTTCAAACTTCAATAGCACCCGAGGATCAAGAGAAAACTACATTCACGTTCCCTTATGGTACTTTTGCTTACAAACGCATGCCATTTGGACTTTGCAACGCCCCTGCAACCTTTCAAAGGTGCATGATGGCGAATTTTCATGACATGATAGAAGAATGCATGGAAGTTTTCATGGATGACTTTTCAGTCTTCGGTGATACATTTGAATCATGTCTAATTAATCTTGAACGAATGCTTATTAGATGCGAACAATTAAATCTAGTACTTAATTGGGAGAAATGCCATTTTATGGTTAAAGAAGGCATCGTTCTTGGACATAAAATCTCAAAGGAAGGAATTGAAGTGGATAGAGCTAAAGTAGATGTAATTGCTAAACTTCCACATCCCACCAATGTTAGAGGAGTTAGGAGTTTTCTAGGGCATGCCGGTTTTTACCGACGTTTCATAAAAGAGTTTTCTAAAATTGCCACTCCTATGAATAAACTCCTAGAAAAGGATGCTTCATTCATATTTTCAGATGAATGCATCAAATCTTTTAATATTCTTAAAGAAAAACTCACTAATGCGTCGATTATGATAACTCCAAATTGGAATCTACCATTTGAACTTATGTGCAATGCAAGTAATTTTGCAATGGGAGCCGTTTTAGGACAAAGGATTGAAAAACGATTTCAACCTATATATTATGCTAGTAAGACGTTACAAGGAGCACAAACGAATTATACAACTACTGAAAAAGAACTCCTTGCTATTGTCTTTGCTTTTGACAAATTTCGTTCATATCTCGTTCTAGCTAAAACGGTGGTCTATACCGATCATTCTGCTCTTAGATACCTATTTTCAAAACAAGATGCCAAACCAAGATTAATCCGTTGGATCTTACTCTTACAAGAGTTCGATATTCAAATCCGAGATAAAAAGGGAGCAGAAAATCTCGCCGCTGATCATCTTTCTCGTCTAGAAAATCCTGAATTAGAAGTTCTAAATGAATCGGCCATACAAGACAACTTTCCTGATGAATATCTATTAAAGATAGATTATAATGAAATTCCATTGTTTGCAGACTATGCAAACTACTTAGTATGTGGATTCCTTGAAAAAGGATTGTCGTACCAAAAATGAAAGAAATTCTTTAGTGATATAAAACACTATTTCTGGGAAGATCCACATTTGTTTAAAAGTTGTCCCGATGGAATAATACGCCGATGTGTATTCGGAAATGAAGCTAGTAAAATCTTAAACCATTGTCACACATGACCAATAGGAGGGCATTATGGGCCTCAACTCACAGCAAGAAAAGTTTACGATGATGGATTCTATTGGCCTACAATTTTCAAAGACGCACACCTTCTTTGCAAATCCTGTGATGCTTGTCAAAGGGCCGAAAAAATAAGTCAACGTGATGAAATGCCACAAAATGTCATTCAAGTATGTGAAATATTTGACATTTGGGGTATTGACTTTATGGGTCCATTTTCAAAATCTCATAATAATCTCTACATTCTCGTTGCCATTGATTATGTATTTAAATGGGCGGAAGCACAAGCTCTCCCAACTAATGATGCACGAGTTGTAGTCAATTTTTTAAAACGTCTTTTTGCAAGGTTCGGAACACCGAAAGCTTTAATAAGTGATCGGGGTACTCATTTTTGTAACAATCAACTTGAGAAAGTTCTCAAAAGATATGGAGTAACTCATAAAATCTCCACTGCTTATCATCCACAGAGAAGTGGACAAGTTGAAAATACCAAACGAGCTTTAAAACATATTCTAGAGAAAATCGTAGGATCAAATCTGAAGGAATGGTCAATGAAATTGGAGGATGCACTCTGGGCTTTTAGAACAGCCTACAAAACTCCAATTGGAACCACACCTTTTAAACTCGTTTACGGAAAAGCATGTCATCTTCCAGTAGAAATTGAACACAAAGCATTTTGGGCTTTGAAGACATGTAATCTTGATTTACATGAAGCCGGACGTCTACAATTAAGTCAGCTAAATGAATTAGAAGAATTGAGATATGAAGCATACGGAAATTCGTTAATCTATAAAGAAAGAACGAAGATATGGCATGATAAAAGAATCAGAAGTTCAAAAGAATTTAAAGAAGGAGACAGAGTTCTTCTTTTCAATTAACGATTCAAGCTATTTCCTGGAAAATTGAAATCAAGATGGTCTGGACCATTCATAGTCAAAAGAGTTTTCCCATACGGAACAATAGAGTTAATAAATTTAAATGGGATTGAATTTAAAGTTAATGGTCACAGAGTTAAACATTACATACATGGTCCGATGGAAGTTGACAATGAAGTTAATCACAATTTCAACTAAGTGTGGGGAGGTTCGAATCTTTTTAGGGTAATATGTATTTCTGTTAGAGTTAGATATTCTGTTTTCGTGTAGTTCTCGAGAATGGAATCCGAATGGTCTTTCCCTAGCAGACCCTAAAGAACTAGTCTTCTCCCCCCATTCTGAATTTTTATTTTTTTAGGTTTTACGAGATGAAGACTTCCTGTGAACTAGACCATGGTCTAATGCTACACGCTTTGATCACTAAACGTAATAATGACACCCTTTCAAGTGAATTGGTATCATTAATCAGAGGTAAATTGGACGGAGTAAGAAAAGAATCCAGGAACGAAAATAATAAGTTACAGTTTGGTAAAGGAAAATCAAAATCCGCAGCGAAAAGAAGAGCACGACACCTTGAAAGATGTCACAAATGCAGAAAATGGTCACACGAAGGAAAATGCTCGACGAATCAGACATATTCCAATACCGAATTCGTTACTTTATGCAGAGATGGACCGTTCATATGTTTCGAAGAAAAAACGTTGAATGCTCGAGGTTACGCCTATGTAGCTATGGAAAACCAATTAGTCCGACTATCTTATGAGTGGGCTAAAGCAGGTCACTAAGAATTCTATTTCACAGGTAAGTATGTACAGTTTTTATTTTTATTTTATTGCTTTTAACCTTTTGATAATAAACGCTAAATTGTTTGCTATAAAGTATTAAATTGGTATTCAATAAAAATAGGTTTTGCGACCGAAATTATTGATATCATACAAAAATTTATTACATCACTGCGAAATTTACCGTTTATTCTTAAGGTATAAATATCTTTAATCAATCAACCCAAAATATTTCAAAAATTCTTCAGGAGTAAAACTAGGTAAAATAGCCGAAATTACTTTACCGAAAAAAGGGGCGTATATTTTTGATAATATTTGATTGATTAAAGTGAGATAAAAGACCAAAAAGATTTTTAATTTTATTTTACTTTGTTTTTAAAATTAATATTAAAATAATATTGCAAACTTTTTAAATCAATATATTTAAGTTTGTAAATATTTGAAAAATTAATATTTTTAATACAAGTTTGTATGTATAAAAACAAAAATATAATAAAAGTTTAGTGTGAATTTTTAATTTTAATAATATAAATTTTTAATTTTATGCATTTTAAATTAAGTTTGGTGTGAATTTAAAAATAAAAATTTACTTTATTTCGTTAAGTTAAAAATATGATTTTTAAAATTCGTCGTAAGTTGAAGACTAGGTCATTGAACCGAAATTGCTTTACCCAAGGGAGGGACGAGAACTTTTATTATCATTATTTTTAGCCTTATTGAATTAAAGTATGCCAAAAACAATTAAAAAACCCAAAAATCTTTACTTTTAAAACCGCACTTTGAATTGACAAATTTTAAAATTTTGTCGAGGGATGGACTAGGACAACGATCCGAAACGCCCTCATCCTAAAAAGAAACAAAATTTTAAATTTAATTAATTATATGTTTTAAAAGTGTAAGGTTTTTATATATAAAAAAAAATCCCCAGACCCATGCGATCGCATTGGATTTATACTACACCTCCATGCGAACGCATGGAGGCAAAAATCAGGTCAGAAGCTTAAAACCCATCGAGCTGCTTCTGCTCTTCCACACCACACACACATACATACGAGCATATACCCAAAAACACTCCTCAAATCCCCATTTTAACACCAAATTTCACCAAATTTCTTACCACAATCCGCTATAATCATGCCTAGGTTCGGATTCTTCAACAAAAAGGTAAAAATTACACCCCTAAACTCATAAATTTTCTAGTTTTTGTGATAATTACCAATATTTTACCTAATTTGATTTTGTTAATTTCTAGTGTAATTAGTGTTAAATTGTTAGTATTTTATGCATGTATAACCTAGATTGATGCTATTTAACATGATTTGAAGCCTAAAACTTCAAATTTTTTAGAAATCTAGAGTTTGTGTTCTTGAGCAATTTGGGACTTTTTGATATAAACAGGTTATGGCTGATTTTTTTCATGAATTATTGCTAAATTAAGTAGTGTAACATGTTTAGGTAGCTAAATGATCCAAACATTGATCCTAAACATGATTTTTGGAGATTAAAGTAGACTTTTTAGGTACAAAATTCATGAACTTGATTAATTTGATATAATTGCCATTTGAGACTTGTTTAATTGTTAGTAATGACTATTTTGACATGTTATTTGAGTTAAATGCTTATGAACTTTGTATACATTTTCATATAGGCTTATTTGAAAAAGTGTAGAATTAATAAAATTGTGAAAATGTGTACAAGTTTAATTTTGATTTAACATGTTATTATAATTGTTTCAAGTTGTTATTTTGCTAACACTAATGCATATTTGGATGCACAAATTTTGTGTTTAATGTGTTTTGCAGAAAACCGATACTGCTGGTGCTTCATCATCATCTAGACAACCACAACAGGAGCCTGAACCAGAATATGAGCCGAAATATGAGCCATAACCCGAACAAGAACCACAACAGGAACAACAACATCAGCTTAATCAACATGTACCTTATTATGATCCGCTACAGTTTGTTAATGAATTCATAGTAATTCCGATACATCCGCCAGTAGAATACCCAACGATTCCTGAACATACATTGCATCCTAATCTGAGATTCGATAGAAGCTGGAGAGATTACCCGGCATATCAAAGTAATAAATTCAAATTAGTAACGAAAGATGTAGAGGTGCCTAGGGTAATTGATTGGGATCCTTTGGAAATGGTCCATCTAGCTGACCTTGTTAGACTGCTACTGATTCAAAGGTATGGCAGTTCTTCTTTTACTGATTGGGAACGCTTATTCACCATTCGTAGGCCTGTATATAAGGAATGGTGTGTTGAGCTGATGAGTACTATAGCATTAAATGTAGATGTAGATAGATTAGATGATAGAAGTTTTCTTAGATTTATACTTAGCCGTAGGATGTACAGGATGTCCATGCTGGACATGGCCAGGGCTTTGCAGATATATACGCCCGCTGAATTACTACTACCCGATTGTATTAATTTGATTTATCGTGGTGAAAGGGTAGATAGGAATTTTGATGCGAACGCCGTCTGGAGGCGTATGTCAGATTATAATGTTTTTGGACGGGCAGGAACACATACCTACTTACATATTAACAGAGCCGAGCTTCGTATAATTCATAGATTTTTGGCTAACTCGATTACACAGAGAGGTCACAACAAGGAAAAATTGACCTTACATGATTTATTTTACCTAAAGTGTATTCGAGACCCAAGAGGCTTTGTTAATATCCCTTACTGTGTTGGTTTTTATTTGACTAAGATGGTGGAAGGAATACAGGAAGGGGGGATTATAGGAGGAGGTATTTTTGTTACTCTCATTGGAGAGTATTTAGGTGTAGATAGGGACCAAGGGGGTCCACTTTTGGAATGTAGGGAACAGGTTAAAGCTTTAGGATTGAGGGTTTATGCGGGTGCTAAGGTATTGAAGAGTAGACGTAACCAGACAATACCCTATGAAGGTAGTCATCCTCAGGTAGAGAGAGGCTCAGACGAGGAGATGAAGGAAGCGGATGACATTAGGGATGTCATTCGGGAGGCTATGACTGATGTCTACCAGCGTGTAGAGGAGGTAGATATGACAAATGCGAAGAGATTTCGTCGGATGGAGCAGTGGCAAGCCCGGAATGATTACGAGCATTCCAGGCAATGACAGCATGATAGATGGGACTATCATCAGCGTCAGATTATGAGCCGGCTGTCACCTCAGGATCACTACGTCCCAACCCGACCCGCTTACTATCCTCCACACCAGCCGGAGATGAGACCGCCATTTACTCTCTACGACCCTAACCAGGCATACAAGTACACCTATCACCAACCATGGAACCCGGACGATGACATGAACTGGAACCCCTATCCAGATTGACATAGTTCCTGTTGGTAATTTTTATGATTTTTATCTTTTTATTATTTCAATTTATTTATGTTTAAACACATTATATTATGATACTTTTATTGTAATGTTTAATATTTTTATTATTTTGTACTAATATTTCATATTTGATTTGAAAGTGAGATTTTAAGTCCCATTTCAAATTACCATGCATGTTTATATTTGTATGTATGTATATTGTCAATTGTACACAACAGGGTAAAACAGCGCATTTTCAAAGACTGGCATTAAGTTCAGCAAAAGCTAGTACTTTTGACGGCCAAACGAAAAATAAATGTGATGTAACAACAAGACGGAATGAACAAATGATGTGCACCATTTATCATTCAACAAACAAACAACAATATGTTTGGAAACTTTGGTAAAATTTAATCATTTTTCTACGCTAATCACCCTCAATAATTTAAATTGTTACTGATTTCTTGCAAATGAGGGCATTGCAAGATCTTAAGTGTGGGAAGGGGTTAAATTCTTTCGGATTTTAAATTTTTTTTGACTTATACACTTGGTTACCATTAGAAATACTAGTAACGCAGTAGTTATATTAGAATCTAGTGCTCTCTGATAATAAAGAACAGCCATAGTCTTATATACTGACTACCCAATTCTAGTAAAAATTTTTAAAATTTTCAATTAAATGAACTCAAAATCATGTTTATACATATTTATGAACGATAAAACTAGGTGTTAACACCGAAATTATTGTTACCTCGGAAAGGACATAAATTGAGAAACAAACCAAAATATTAGAATTCATTTAAAATGTAATAGAGGACAATAAAAAGACAAAGAAAGGAAAATAAAAGCCAAGTGTGGAAAAAATTTACCAAGTTATTTTGAACATATATCACATATTTTTGTACAAATAACTGAAGATGCTTTTGCTTTAGACTAAACTAATCAGTTTCACCCGAATTACTGTAATATATTTGAAAGAAAGATGGAGCTACACGATGAATCAATTCCATCATTAAAAGGAAGTAAAGTCTTCCGAAAAAGAAACGCGCTCCTTGATTTAGGTCATGAAGTTGTCGTCCAGACCAGCTGTAGGTTGACAAAAAATCTAGAAAAGTCATCTCTAAAATCAGCAGAAAATCCACGGACCTCAGCATCAAACAGGGTCGCCATGTGGTCAGACTTATCCTAACCATGAGAGGATCTGTCTCGTAAAATAGGGAGGGCGCCGTGCAAATTAGCTTGATAAGACTAATGAATCAGACCCCCAGAAAAGGATAATCTCCTTAAAGATCAAAAATCAGCTTTTAAGTCTGATATTACTCAATCCTTGAGATTGACTTTTAAAGATTGAGAATTACAAACTCATGGAATTCGATGATATCTAAACTCGAGCTTGAACGAGAAAATATTTTGATCAAAATTACAAACCGATTTATTTTCTGAAAACCCTATTTTCAATGCGTTCATTACCATTGAACGTAAAATCCTAGGAATTCTACATAATTAACTTTTAATGTTTAAATTATATTTTATAATATCAAATTATTATATATACTACATTTAAATATATATACATATTTATTTACAAATAATTGTTCGTGAATCGTCGGGGAAATGTCAAAGGTTAATTGAATGTATGATAATAGTTCAAAATTTTTGAGGCTTAACATAACAGACTTTGCTTATCGTGTCGAAATCATATAAAGTTTAAGTTTAAATTTGGTCGGAAATTTTCGGGTCGTCACAGTACCTACCCGTTAAAGAAATTTTGTCCCGAAATTTGATTGGGATGGTCATGGCTGACAATAAGTATGTTTTCATGACGCATACGAGCTAGAAATTAAAGTTTTATCACCATTGAGTAATATGGATGAAACACTTCGATTACGCGAAGAGTATAAGTGAAGCTATCACAAAAGAGTGAAATGAGAAAATAATGTTTCGTCATATCCTTTGACGTAGATATGGTTAATTTTCGGAGTTCAAGGGATTTAGAGAAAATCTTCGTGATAAGATTTGATTCTTCGGTAATTAAAGAAATTAGAATTTTCTTTGCTTAAATGCGATAATATGTCTCGATTGCTCGGTCTGACTTTTCAAATTACCAGAAGTCACGAGAAAAGATAGAACTATCAGGAAGATACGTTCTTGATATGTTTGGAGATTAGATAGAATGTAAGAGTCGTGTAACATGGCACATGATGATGGTATGGTCTGTGAATCATCATGTTTCATTAGAAACTCAGCATGAATTACTGTAATATAATCACGTTGATCAAGTGTCATTATATTATACTAACTCATGCATCAATTTCCAACACTACTTCAAAACATTCATAATTTCAGCTCGAAGCTTTACAGAATATAGAAACTAAACAGTTTCCTTTATGATGTAATACAGATAACGCGAAGAGATAATTAATATTGGACGAGAATATTTATGAAGGTATCTTCAGAAATATTGAGGATATTAATAATGAAAGATACGACAATATCTTAGAATTTTTGAATCAAATTGTGATGAAGAAATTCATTCACGATGATTTATAGCGATTAAGGAGCAAGGTATTCGTTAAAGATTTCATCAGAGACAGAATCATCAGGATTCTTTTATGTACAAGTTTAGTCCTTGTTCAGAGTGTTTTTCATGATTTGCTCAATTCATTTTTCAGTATCAAAATCTTTGAGCTTTTTCAACACTCCATTCTTTATCATCAAACTTTTGACTGTTACGGCAGTCTTCAGTTTTCACTGCTTCATCAGCTTTTTCAAAAACTCTGGGAACTGATTCATAAGCTAAAGCGCTTTTTAGAAATTCAGAATTGAAGTTCGTAAATCCAGGAGATAGAAGTTATATATATATATATATATATATATATATATATATATATATATATATATATATATATATATAATTGTTGTCGTAGAATCGCGGAAAAATTCGAGATTATCGATTGATGCCTCCCGGTATTTGGTATGGTAATTATCGTTATAAGATGCCGATGAGTTCATGATAGGGTTTTAATGAACACATATAATGGTTCTTCGAAAAGATTTAAACCAATGAGTAATGAAGTTGCTGGTAAGTTTACTGCTAATATGGTGGGATATAAACGTTTCCCTGATAATGATAATGCTAAAAATGAACATATATTTCATAGCATTATCCCTCAAGAAAGACAAGTTTTTAGTTGCAATTGTCCTATTTACAAGTGATATTCGTTTAAATAATAAAAGGTGAAGACAAAAGATAGATTCGACGAATTGAAGACGCAAACGACCAAAAAGCTCAAAAGTACAAAATACAATCAAAGTGGTTCAAATTATTGATGAGAAACGTCTCCAAATTACAAGATTACAAGACGCAAAATGCAAAGTACAAGATATTAAATTGTACGCAATGACGCTCAAAAATCTGGAACCGGGACTAAAGTCAACTCTCAACGCTCAACGCAATGGACTAAAAATTACATGTCAACTATGCACATAAATATAATATAATATTTAAATAATTCTTAAAATTATTTATATATTATATATATTTATATAAATCGTCGGCAGAATGCAAACAAAAACATGTGACCTGGAAAAGCTGGCCATGCGATCGCATGGCCTGGAAGGCAAAAAACCATGCGATCGCATGGTGAACAGAGACAGATCTGGTCCTATAAAGTTCGCGAGTTTTGGACGAATTTTGACACCTTTTTCCATCCATCTCTCTATCTATCACGTATATATATATATATATATATATATATATATATATATATATATATATATATATATATATTATAATTTTAATTTTAATTTTAATTTCTAATAATAAGGGTATGTTAGCGAATGTTGTAAGGGTGTAAGTCGAAATTCTGTCTGTGTAATGCTACGCTATTTTTAATCACTGTAAGTTATGGTTAATGTTATTTTTAATTTAATGTCTCGTAGCTAAGTTATATTTATGCTTATTTAAGATGAAGTAATCATGATGTTGAGCTAAAATATTAAAATTGGGTAATTGGGCTTTGTACCATAATTGGAATTTGGACAAAAGAACGACACTTGTAGAAATTAGACTATGGGCTATTAATGGGTTTTATATTAACTAAACGATACCCCGTTAATTTAATATATAGACTTATAATTTGACGTATTTATTTATAACCACATACACTTGACTGGGTACGGTGGGCGGGATATCTATAAATACCAATAATTGTTCATTTTACCGGACACGGAACTGGATTAATAGTTAATAGACTTGTTGAAACAGGGGTGGATTACATTCAAGGGTAATTGGTGTAATTGTTAACAAAGTAGTAAAACATTGGTTTACACGCAGTCGATAACCTAGTGTATTCATTAAAAAAAGTATTAAGACCTTGTTACAATTCGAATCCCCAGTTAGTTGGAATATTTGACTTCGGGAATAAGAATAATTTGACGAAGACTTTCGCACTTTATGATTATGACTGATGGACTATTATGGACAAATCTGTATGGACATATCGAATAATCCAGGATAAAGAACAATTAACCCATGGATTAAACTAAAAATCAACACGTCAAACATCATGATTATGGAAGTTTAAATAAGCATAATTCCTTTTATTTCATATTTAATTTCACTTTTAATTATTGCACTTTTATTTATTGTCCTTGTATTTAATTGCACTTTTAATTATCGTACTCTTTAATTATCGCAATTTTATTTTATCGCACTTTTATTTTATCGCAATTTCATTATCGTTATTTAATTTACGTTTTAAATTAAGTTGTATTTATTTTTAATATTTTACATTAGGTTTTAACTGCAACTAAAGTTTTAAAATCGACAAACCGGTCATTAAACGGTAAAAACCCCCTTTTTATAATATTACTTATATATTTTTGTATTTTTACAAATATAGTTTTTAAAAATATAGCGTTAAGCTTGTTTAAAAGATCCCTGTGGAATGAACCGGACTTACTAAAAACTACACTACTGTATGATTAGGTACACTGCCTATAAGTGTTGTAGCAAGGTTTAGGTATATCCATTCTATAAATAAATAAATCACTTGTGTAAAATTGTATCATATTTAATAGTATTTCCTTGTAAAAATATAACTATTTTATACACCACCTCGCAACATCAGATAACGATGACGAAAAGCAAACTTATATATCAAGGTTATAATAAGGTTAATCCGAATGAAAGTCGAAGTTGATTTGCTGGAGCTGTGACAAAATTGGCTAATTTATAGGGGGGTTGTAAAGTTATTTTAGGTAATAACTATGCCAAGGGAGCTAGTACAGATACGTGTTAAGCGTTTACTCAGTTTTCGAGAGTTTTTCTGGTGTATAACTATATGCATCAATCTTTTCTTCTGTAGATGAAGTGCGATTGGTTCATACTCTCGATTGAGGTATTTTCATGAATCATGAAAGGTTTGAATGCAGATTGTAATCATCAAGATACAAATGAGGTTTAAGATGAAATCAAGTGGAAAACTTGAAGAATTTTTATTTTTTAGTTTCATATGTTATAATCAATATTTTAATTCATTTTAATTGTCCAATGTTTGTAGTCCACAGTTAGCAATTCAATAATTCATATATAGTTTAATATATAATATTCAAATTAATTAATATGTATCGTGACCCATTGTATACATGTCTCAGACTCGATCACAACTCAAAGTATATATATTATTGTAGAATCAACCTCAACCCTGTATAGCTAACTCGATCATTATCGCATATAGAGTGTCTATGGTTATTCTAAATAATATATATAGATGCGTCGATATGATATGTCAAAACCTTGTATATGTGTCCCGATATTTAAAGTGCGTAAAATAAATAACAGAAATTAAATGTCGATAAATAAAAAAATTGCAATAAATAAACTGCGATATATAAATGTAATAAGGAATTAACAGTTAGCTAGGAACAGTTAGCTAGGATTTTGTTAGCGTGGATTCTTAACAAAATTTCTCATGATTAAATTTGTTGGTTTCTAACAAATTTTATTTTGTCAAATGTTTTCTTCATTATGCCACTTGTTGGATTCTGATAGGTCAAAATCCAAATATGAAATTGAATGAAAATGGTTATTCTGTGGTGAACAGATTCATATATCTGTGGATGTAAATAGGATAGTAAATGACTATTGAATCAGATTCGAAGAATGTACAGTGTAACTTATTAATGTGAAATCTAAATATTCCTCGGGTATTACCTATCCGTTAAAATATTTTCACCATTAACAGTTTGTACAAAAGAATTTTTAATTACAATCTTTATGAAAATATATACATATATATATATTCTTCAGATGTAATCATGGATTTAATGAGTTAATATGATATTAAACTCATTTGGTTTATCGTTAGAATTAGAACACATAATCTCTAAAACATTAAAAATTATATAATCCTTATGTAGAACGCAGATAAATGATGCAGAACGAAGATAATCGATGTAGGACATCATGTGGTATGATGGTTATGATGGAGGTACAGACTATGAGTTTGAGGCATGTAGTGTTGAGGCTTGTGTTGCGGATGTTGTTGTTGGTGGTACTGGCGTTGCAGGTGCTGTTGCTGAAGCTGGTAGGTTTTGCACCACGTTTTCCAAATTGATTACTCGAGTGCGAAGTTCGTTGACTTCTTCTATTACACCGGGATTATTGTTGGTTCGGACGAGCGGATGAATAAGATCTAGAATTTTAGATAGAATATAATTGTGGCGAGATATTCGGGCAATGAGGGTGAAATTGGAGTTTCGAACTAGTTCGTCGGTAAGTGCTCCAGGTTCTCCGCTAAGAGGTGAATTCGGTGGTGGAAAGGATTGCCTTCTTCGCATCTCCATTGATTAAGTCGACTACGAACTCATCCTCAATTCATCCAGAATTGATGATGGCTAATTGTTTGATCCATTCCGGTTACACTGCTTTCGGAGTTCGAGTGGAATCCATATCGGAATAGCTGTCGGAATCCGAGGAATTTGAACTGGTTGAGGGATCCATCTCGTACGATCAGATGAAAGATTTTCGAATATGAAATAGATTATAGGGTGTAGATTAGTACCCTGCAATACATGATTTATATATGCATATATAATACTAAAATCCTATAAATTACTGAGGAATCTACGGAAACTGTCAGGCAAAGGTAACAATAACAGATACGCTAAGATATGAATTTATCTATACACTATCTACAAAATAGAGGCAGTAACACGTGTCTAGACTTTAAGGATGATAAGCAGGTAATTTCCTAAGAATGATAAGCAGGTAATATTCGATATGAAATGATAAGTAAAACTTTTGACATGCAGACACGGTCGAATCCAGACCCACTAATGCATCTAAACAACTATCAGTTAGACACACTAATGCAAGACCTGGTTCACTAAGACCACCTCTCTGATACCACATGTCACGACCCGTCCTAATCCATCTGGACGAAGTCATCAACATTTGGTCCCATTGCGATGATCGACTCCAAGTAATGTCTCTAAAATGAGCAAATGCACAGCGGAAGATTTCTTTCATACCTGAGAATAAACATGCTTTCAAGTGTCAACCAAAAGTTTGGTGAGTTCATAGGTTTATCGTAAACAATAAAATTCATCATTTTAATAGACTACAAGATTTAAATACAGTACACCTATCTCGTGAACAAAACCATATTTCGTAATGCTTAGCAGAGTAGGTTCGTATCCTTTTCTCCCCCGTAGGTTGCCTCGCGATTTTTAATATCTTTCATAAACATAATCTCATATCAGGCATTTCGCACGACATAGAGATAAAAGTCATTCATGCGAACGACAAACACCTGGTAATCGACCTTAACAAAATGCATCTAGAATATCCCCACATACCGGCATTCCACACGGTAATGCAAAATGTGACGACCCAAAAATTTCCGAACAAATTTAAACTTAATCTTAATATGAATTCGAAACGATAAGCAAAGTCTATAATGTTGAGTCTAAAATTTTAACTGATTTCATATATGCAATTACTCTTTGACTAAATCCAACGATTCACGAACCATGAATTATAAATAGATAAGTATATATATATAAGTAAGTATAAATAATTACATATTTAAAAATATTAATAAATTAATGTATACACTTGATGTTATAAATAATAATATATTAAGTAATGAAATCAGTCTTTTAAAATACATATATATATATATATATATACATACATATACATATATATACATATAGATATAAATTGTAAATATATAATGATATCAAATTTAATTCAACTATGTAATAAAACTTCATATATTTATAGATATTGTAATTTGAAAACATACACACACATACACACACACACACACATATATATATATATATATATATATATATATATATATATATATATATATATATATATGTATATATATATATATATAATCATTAAATACTACAAAACTATAAATTGTAATATGAATAAATGTAATTACAATTAAAAAATATAGTTATTACATTAATAATGTTACCATTACTTTCAATAAATATTAATATTAATATCAGTATTATGAATATTATTATTTAATATTATATATATAAAAAAATAAAATGTAATACATATAACATTTGAATTATTATTATTATTTTAAAAATCATTAATATTATTAGAAAATAATACAAAATATTAATATTAACATTAATAATATTATTATTATTATCATTAGTATTATTATTATTATCTATTATGATTAATGTAATTATTATTATTAATATTATTACTAATATAAATATTAATTATATAAATCATAAAAAAAGAGAATGGTACGTAATCGGTTTCACATACCTATCAAACTATATGTGAATTTGTTTCTTGTCTTCAAAAGCTGGATACCAGTCGAATTCAATCTACAGAATCAATCCAAATTCAGTTTGAAGTCACTTTCTCCTTTTTACTTTTCTTCTTTTTCCTTATTTTTTTCCTCTTATCTGTGTACTACCAGTCGACTCTTTTTCAATATAAAACAATCAATAAGATCATGTTATCAGACTCAAATGATTCGAATGTTTATTCATTGTTCTCAATTATCAGCTACAAATAAATTACTTTAGCGAATTATCAAAATTTTTAAAGAAACAGGTACGTTCCCTGTTCTTGAATAATTTTAGCCAAAATTCGAATTTGAGTTTTATTTCAAAATGTAACAATGTAGTTTTGTTAGGAATCATCTAAATGATCTTTCTGCAAAAACTCAAATTCCAATTCTTTTTATCGATCGTCAATTGTTGAGTCAAAGTTTTTAGAGTAAAAAGTCAAACAATTTTTCTTGATCAAATTCGAGTAAACTGTTGCAATTGAAGTTAAATTGATGAATTCTAAAGTGTCTATAGATAATTTAAAACATATTTCATGTTGTAACCTTTATCTATAACGTTGTAATTTGCAAAATCAATATTTTTTTCTTTGAAGACAGCGACGAGCACAAGCTGTGTTTATTAACTTCTATTTTTTTCATTTCTGTTAGTTTAATCAAATAATAGGAGTCGTTTTCTGTTTCATTTATAGAACTTAAATCGTTTAAAAAGTGAACATTTTGATTATTAGTATCTCTTATTGATGTTGAAGTGAGGAAGAGGGAGATGTAATAGAAAACTGGGTTAAATAAAATCGTATGGGAATAGAATCAGAAAAGTGAAGTAGCTCAACTGGTTAGAGGGTGATTTTGGGAACGGGAGGTCTCGGGTTCGAGGTTGGGCGACGACAGTTAATTTTTTTTAAGCTTACTTTGAAGGTAGATTCTTTTTCTTTTAATTATAATTATTGTTATATTATTATTACTAATATTATTATTATTATATTTGTTATTAATATTATGATTGTTATTGTTATTACTAGTATTATTAAGGATTATCATTTTTTTTTATCACCATTGATATTATTAACATTATTAATATTATCATTATTATCAACATTTTTAGAAGTATCGTTATCATTAATCAAACTAAGAGCATTAACATTATCGTTATTCCTAAAATAAGTATTATAATCACAATTAGGATTATTATTATTATTATTATTATTATTATTATTATTATTATTATTATTATTATTATTATTATTATTATTATTATTAATATTATTATTATTATTATTATGAAAGTAATCGAAATTATTATCATTTTCGTAAATAATAGTATTAATATCTTTTTATAAATAATAGAAGTGTTAATATTGACATAAGTAATATTATTATCACGAGTATTATTATGTAAGTACTAAAATCATTATTATGACTATCACTCTTATCATTTTTAGTATTATTACAAGTAAATATTTTTATATAAAGATACACTGCAATAATATTAATATTAAATATCACTATATTTTTATTATTAAAATGATATTAACTAAACTATATATATATATATATATATATATATATATATATATATATATATATATATATATATATATATATATATATATATATATATATATATATATATATATATATATAATGTACCAATCTATACATAAATATATATTGATATTTTATATAAACCCTAATATAGATTTTTAGTATTAACATATTAAAGAATGCTAAATAATAGCTATATAAGATATATAAATTAAATATATTAAACTATCTATATCTATATAACATATAATATAACAAGTATAATTATTAATAATAATATATATATAAACTTATTCATTTACGACTACATATTTTAATATATATATAAATGATATAGGTTCGGGAATCCGAGGCCAACCCTACACTTGTTCATTGTCGTCATATGAATTTTTACCACAAAATACAGTATGGTGAGTTTCATTTGCTCCCTTTTTAAATGCTTTTGCAATATATATATTTTTGGGACTGAGAATACATGCGCTGCTTTTATAAATGTTTTACGAAATAGACACAAGTAATCGAAACTACATTCTATGGTTGAATGATCGAAATCGAATATGCCCCTTTTAGCTTGGTAGCCTAAGAATTAGGAAACTGGCCCCTAATTGACGCGAATCCTAAAGGTAGATCTACGGGAACTAACAACCCCCATTCTGGAATTTGGAATGCTTTAGTACTTCGATTTTATCATTTTCGATGGGTGTCCCGGAATGATAGGGATATTCTATATGCATCTTGTTAATGTCGGTTACCAGGTGTTCAACATATGAATGATTTTTATCTCTATGCAGTTTGCGAAATGCCTGATATGAGATGGATGTTTATGAAAAATGAAAATCTTGTGGTCTATTAAAATAATGGAAATGATTGTTTATGATAAACTAATGAACTCACCAACCTTTTGATTGATACTTGAAAGCATGTTTATTCTCAGGTATGAAAGAAATCTTCTGTTGTGCATTTGCTCATATTAGAGATATTACTTGGAGTCATTCATGACATATTTCAAAAGACGTTGCATTCGAGTTGTCGAGTTCATCAAGATTATTATTAAGTCAATTATAGTTGGATAAATTATGAAATGGTATGCATGCCGTCAACTTTCGATGTAATGAAAGTTTGTCTTTTAAAAACAAATGCAACGTTTGTAAAATGTATCATATAGAGGTCAAGTACCTCGCGATGTAACCAAATGTAATGTATTCGTCCAGATGGATTAGGACGGGTCGTTAGACAAAAAGCATACAATCAGGCCACTCTTTTAAATATGATGGTTGTGTACACCTCACAAACAGATCATATCTTTTAAAGTTGGCGGTTGTATACCTATTTCGAAGTACTAAAGCAGTTCAAATTCTCTGACTGGGGCTGGTTAGTGCCCATAGATCTATCTTTAGGATTCACGTCAATTAGGAGCTCGGTTTCCTAATTCTTAGATTACCAGACTAAAAGGGGTGATATCCGGTGTACTCACTATAACTCATTCGTAGAATGTTTTTAAGTACTTGTGTCTATTTCGTTAAACATTTATAAAAGCATCTCATGTAATCTCAGTCTAAAAATATAGTTTGCAAAAGCATTTAATAAAGCAGTTGTAAATTAGTTGTAAAGCAGCGCATGTATTCTCAGCCCAAAAATGTAAAGAGTAAAAGGGAATCAAATGAACTCACCTATTGTATTTTGTAGTAAAAAAATACATATGACGAAACTGAACAATGCAGGGTTGGCCTCGGATTCAAGAACCTATATCATTCATATATGTATTAAAACATATACTTGTCATCGAATAAATTTTTATATATATAAATTTATTAGTTATATCATCTTTATATTGATAACATATATGTTTCATATTTTCATTTTTATATATTTCCAAAAATATAAATTTTGTTATGTTATAAGTATTAAATATATTTTTGTATATATATATATATATATATATATATATATATTGTTTGTTTGTTAAAATTATAATAATACTAAAACATTATTTGTAATGGTAAAAATGATAATAATGATAATACTTAATGTTACTAGTAAAAAATATTAAAGTTAGTAATTTTGTTAATAATAATATTAATGATAGTTTTTAATTATAAATCTCATAATGATACTATCAGTAGTTTTTGATAAAATGAACAATTTAATAATAATGGTAGTGAAAATAATAATTTTTGATATTAGTACATAATACTTAATAATAATAATTATAACAATCTTATTACTAATGGTAATCTTAACGGTAATACTTTTATTATTGATAATAATAATTCTAAAAATAACACTTTTATTACTAATGCTAATGATGATAATAATTATAATACTAGTACTAATAACAGTAATAATAATACTAATAATAATATTAGTAATGATAATATTAATAAGTTTTGAATTATAATTATAGTACTTATAATAATAATGATAATAATAATAGTAACAATAATGATAAGTGTAATAATACCAATAATAATAACAATCATAATAACAATACAAATAATAATAATAATAATAATAATAATAATAATAATAATAATAATAATAATAATAATAATAATAATAATAATAACAACAACAACAATAATAATAATAATAATAATAATAATAATAATACTTGTAACAAATATTAATAATAATAGTAACATAATCAATAATAATAATAATAATAATAATAATAATAATAATAATAATAATAATAATAATAATAATAATAATAATAATAATAATAATAATAATAATAATAATAATAATAATAATAAAAAATAACAAAAGACTACCTCAAACAAGCTTTAAAAATAAGATGTCACCAGCAGGGATCGAACCCGCGACCACTCGCTGACCCGAACACCATCCAAACCATCCGACCAATTGTATTTTTCTGAAATAATAACCCCTATATATATATATATATATATATATATCATCTTGTTGTGTTTCTACTTCATCTTCTTCAATTTTAGAATCGTTTTCAATCATCACCCAAACATAACAACAATTAAAGTCTTGTTTTAAAATACTAACTGTAACAAAATTAGTTTCAAGATTTATGTAAAAAAAATAATTAAAAAAAAAACTGACTTGCTGTACATTCGTGAGTTTGAGAAAAAAATTAAATTATGAATTCGATTTTAAAACATTTTTAGACAATTCATATAACATGAAAAAGATTGTATATCACTCATAGAAACTTTCTAGATCCTCAATTTGATATGAAACACAAGAACGAATCCAAATTTTGATGAAGAACAAAGGTTGACTTTTTGATTTTAAAAGTTTGACTTCAAAATTCGATCTTGTTTTGAAAAATTGGAAGTTGAGGCTTTCCAAATAGTTTTAATGGAAGCTTTCTAACAGAACTGCATTATCAGATTTTAAAATAAGACTCAAATTCGAAGAATTGATAAAAATAATGAAGAACAGAGAATAGTCGACATTTTTCTTCATTTTTCTGCTAAATTCAATTTAATTAATTGCTGTTTAATGTATAGTATAATTGACAGAGGTAGTGGAAGGCCTAATGTTAGTATTTAACAACTGGAATCGAATCGATTATAAAACAATTAAGGGTCGTCAAGAATTTTGGCAGGAAGCAAAATAATTGAAGGAGAAAAATAAAGCTCGATTGATTTTCAACCCTTTGTACGATCGATTGTGATGTATATCACTTTAGGAGACAAAAACAAAAATCACTTACAGTTTAATTGCAACAAGGAAACTAGATTCATTCAGTTTTCATTTATACGTATTTATTGATAAATATAAATATATACTATTAATAATCAAAATAATAATAATATAATTTATAACAATAAATAATACTGATATTATCAAAATAAAATAATAATACTATTAATATTAATAATAATAATCATACTAATAATAATAATATTAATAATAATGATAACAATAATTGTTAATAATAATATTAATAATAATGTTATTAATGATAATATTAATAAATTATATTACTTTTATAATAATAATAATAATATTGATAATTTATAATAATAATAATGATTCTAAATGATAATATCTAATAATAATACTAATATTAATAATTATAATAACTAAAATTATGATTTTATTACTTGTTATAATAATGATATTAGCAATGATAATAATAATATTAATGTTAATATTTATGAAAGTAACAATTTTAATATCATAACTATATTTTAACTTGTATTATATATTATTAATTATGTACTATTTATATAATATATTATATAATAACTTTTATTGAATATTTATTATTTAAAATTTTTATATGTATCACAATATACATATAATAATATTTATACACAGAAATCATATATATATATATATATATATATATATATATATATATATATATATATATATATTCATTTTAATAGCAACTTAATTATTTTGTATACTATTCTACATAATTAACTTTTAATGTTTAAATTATATTTTATAATATCAAATTATTATATATACTACATTTAAATATATATATACATATTTATTTACAAATAATTATCCGTGAATCGTCAGGGAAATGTCAAAGGTTAATTGAATGTATGACAATAGTTCAAACTTTTTGAGGCTTAACATAACAGACTTTGCTTATCGTGTCGAAATCATATAAAGTTTAAGTTTAAATTTGGTCGGAAATTTCCAGGTCGTCACAGTGATTAATTAGGATAATATTGTTAATGACATTTTGACTAGCCAATAGTACTTAAGCATGTGTATTGAATACAAGCAAATGACTAGCCAATAAGCATGTGTGTTAAATATGAATAAACGATTATGACAAATATGAGATTACCTCAAATGATTATCGATAAATGTATCCAAGAAATGTAGATTTTCCTCTTTGGTATTGACAAGTCACTATCAAAGTAATACATCCAAGATGAATCAAGCACTTAATGCATATAGTACTTGTATAGGATGTTGGGTATCTTTTGCAGGTATTAAATAAAGTAAAGAGGCCAAAAGAATCAGGTTTGAATGGATTCAAATGGCCATACAACAGCTAGGTGAAAATGACCAGACAACGTGCAGTCGACCCACGGTCGACCGTGGGCTGAGCTGTGGCAACGGCTATAATTTTGTCTCTCGCTATAAATAGCTAGACTTGGAGAGATTCAAATGTGGACTCTCTTGCATGCTTCAACTCCAAATATATCAGAGAATCAAAATACCTTCATTCATATATATTTGTGATTAGCAAGAGATATATTCTATAATCTCATAGATTGTAGAGTTGATGTAAACTTACTTTCAAATTACAATCTTTGTGAGTTTACTTAGTGTGATATTATCCTTTGAATTGTCTTAGGAATATCATCACTAGAAGAGTGAATCTTGTACTTTGTAATAGAAGCAAAAGCTGGCTTGGGGATCATCTTCCTTAAAGGGAACTAGAGGTTGATTAATTCCATTGGAAATTAATACTTATCCAAAAGGTGAAGACAAGTTGATCTAAGTTAGAAGTAATCTTTTGAAGGGATAGAAAGATTAGATGTGTTATCTACAAGGAGTACAAGATTTATAAATCGGATCTTCACCGAGTTTGGAGAAAAGGCTTAGTGCAGAAAACTCCTGATTAGTGAATCGGGGAGTAGATTAAGGTGGATTAGTTAACATCCACCTGAACCACTATAAATCCTTGTGTTTATGTTCTTTACTTTACTTTCAACATTATTCAAACATAAACATTACACACATTGAGGTTGAGTTTATTAAAGTTGATCAATGTTGATTAAATCTTGTAATCATCTAAAAAGTTTATAACACGTATTATGTGACGACCCAGAAATTTCTAACTTGATTTAAACTTTATCTTTGCATGGTAGAATGTTTCCGACATGATAAGCAAACTTGTTATTATGAGTCTCAAATTTTTTTAAAGATTTTATGAAGTCATTAACCCCTTTCGACCATTCCGACGATTCACGAACGTTATTACGTGTATTAAATATATATTTGTGTATATATATGTGTGTGTATATATATATATATATATATATATATATATATATATATAAATTTTGGGGTAAGATAGGAAGCCCTACTATGAACGAGCACATTGGCTCCCCCATAGAAGGTAAAACCTCAGGTAATCAAGCCCCCCGAGCGCGAGACCTGGTACCGGGTGAATTGCGCATTATGCGCACCCTCTAGTCACACTCCCTTTTTGAACAATTTGGCATAGCTAGGAATTGAACCCGGGTGGTGTGCTTCATTGGGAAACTCGGTGGCCACTCAGGCAAGCCTGAATGGTTTATATATATATATATATATATATATATATATATATATATATATATATATATATATATATATATATATATATATATATATATATATATATATATATAACTTGAAAATACAATAATTAAGTATCTCATGAAGTATATTAACAAAGTATTACACCTACATTTTCATATTACAAACTTATAGGTTTTCAAACTATATATATATATATATATTGTGTGTAATATTTATCGACGTAGTTAAACCTATATTATAATGTATTTATATATAATGTATTATGAATGTATAAATACACTCTTGAAAGTTACGAATACATACTTTAACATACTTATTAAAGATAGTAACATTCGTATTCCGATTCGTTTTCATAAAAAATTCTACTTGTATTTATATGGTATTTATATGCGTATTATATGCTTGTTTCTAGAAGTATTTCTATGGTATAATACTATCAAAAATCTGTAAAAAACAAGTCCTTATCATGGGTGACTCACCATTTGACATCTTATACAACAATTGTCACAAAAATACAACCTAACATTTTGTTTTTGTCCCCCATGGAACTCATTTTTATTTCATTTTTACTTCACATTTTCTTAAACTAAAACACACACTTGAATACTCTCATATCCTACTTCAATCCCAACAAATTTCCTCTTCATAATCAAGGTAAAATACTTCTTAAAATCCTTGTTCAATTCTTTATATAGCTGCTATCTTATTAAGTTTATAAAACTTGTAAAAATTAGAACTTTTTACTGTAAACCAAACTTATTTGAAAACTAATCTAACCTTACTAACTTCTCTGGAAAAACATTTATTTATATGTATTATAACACTATATTAAGTTATTATAAGAATTTATAACTTGTATATATGTATAACACCTTAGAACTTAATATACAACAATTGGTCTCTTTTGGTTCTTGAAAACTGTTATGGCACACGAATTTAAAAGCTATTTTAAACTTTGTTTCAGAGGCTATAACTCTAAATATATGTTGATATATATGAATCAAGGTTTTTGTAAATTTTTTCATGATATTAGATGAAGTGAAAGTATATTTCAAAAATTCATTAGTTGACTGATGACAGATTTTCTCTGAATCTGTCCACCGTCCCAAGAGTAAGGCATAAGCCTAACTTCAACTATGAAACCAAAACTTTTCAAACATGTTTTGAAAACCCAACATATTAAAGAGTCTCCAGCAACTTGTAGCATTAAAATCCATGTAGTATTGAAGAAATTATGAACCGAAACTTTTGACCAAGATTAATGTTGTATATTTTGAAACACTTAGAACCTCTAACTTAAAAACTATGATAACTAAGACTAGGGCTATATTAATTGATAACACATGTTTGTATATATGTTAGAGACTAAATTCCAGTAAATCTAAGAAAAATATTGAGTCTAGCTATTTTTCATACCCGACGGACTTTTACTATGACGATTCTGGACAGAATTACACACATGTGATAAATTGTGATATTGACTAAGTTAAACTTTGATTTAGGACATATGCCAATTATGGATAGTTAGAGGACTCTTACCTTTCCAATGATACCTATTACACCTATAGAAGTTGATCATTTTATGAGATACACTTGACCGAAGTTGACTATACGAATCTAGAAATCCATATAATAACTTAAAACAAGACTAACATATATATTACTGACTTAAACAAGTAAAAATATTATATAAATAATATATAAACTTGTATTGTTGCTATTATATGTTTATTATATATTTTTATATATATTATGAATATAAGTTCGTGAATCCGAGGTCAACCGTGCATTTGTTCACTACCGTTGCATAAAATTTTTCTACGAATATTGTATCGTGAGTTTTATAGACTCCCTTTATATATATATTTTTGGGATGAGAATACATGCAATGTTTTATAACGATTTTACAAAGTAGACACAAGTAGTAAACTTAATTCTACGTGGGTTAGAATCACAAATATTCCCCTAGCCTGGTGACATTAATCTATTGCTTTATGAACTGGTAGGCGCGAATCCTAAAGAAAGATCTATCGGGTTTAACATCCCCACCCTGGATGCTGCACTAGACATTAGAGCTAGTGGGTGGGTGTTTAGTACTTCGAGGTTAACAGATCGCACTTGATTTGGTGCATGTATATACATTAGGGGTATTCATTATTATTGTTAAGGCTTGTTACCGGCTGCCCATAACATATAGAATGCTTTTACTACACTGCGGTGTAGGGATATTTATGAAAACTGAAATCTTGTGGTCTATTATTATTATTATCAAAATCATTGTTTATGATAAATCTATGAACTCACCAACCTTTTGGTTGACACTTTGTAGCAAGTTTATTCTCAGATCCTAGAAGTCTTCCGCTGTGTATTTGCTAATTGAAAAAGACATTACATGTAGTCATTCATGGCATATTTTCAAAAGACGTTGCATTCAAAATCATCACCATGTATCATATTTGGATTGTCACGGGTGTATTATTGTAAACTATTATTTATGTTGATTGTCTATACATAGATATCATCAGATGTCGAAAACCTTGGATTTATATATTTATTGACGATGTGTCTTTTAAAAGAATGCAATGTTTACAAAACGTATCATATAGAGGTCAATACCTCGCAATGGGACCGATGAATAACGTACCGTGTCAATAGGGATTTTGGAGGGTCGCTATATATTAAGTAACTATTCACCCTCCCCCTCTAGTTACTTACAACCTGTTTGGGAGATACATCTCAATCGTAGCCCAAAAAAAAATTGGGCCACGGTATGCTCACAGATCACTATTAGCTCTACACTTAGCGGGTAGTCGGTTCCAAATTCGGACATATGGACACCATTGAAACTGCAACAACATAATATAATAGCAAATCAATTTTTTGTTTCGAAACTTTATATATAGCCTCATTAATGTAATATATATATATATATATATATATATATATATATATACACACACACACACACACACACACACATCGTTTTCATGTAACGCCATAAATGTCGTACGATACGTAACCAATACATGTGCGGGCGTACCTTTTTGTTTGTCTTTTTTTCACACAACTATATTAAGAGAATTAAGTTGTATAGTGACAAATAACTAAAATAACTAAAAATATAGATTTAAAATAATATACCTCGTACCATACGGTGCAGTAAATGCCATCTTCGATTCAAACTCTATATCTAATTCTTGCAAACAACCAATGTTTTACTAAGGGCATCGCACCATTTATGCCCTTGTTGCCCGAATTTTCAATGGCACGACACAAATTTCTATACACTTGTGCGAGAACCGCACTACCCCAACTCAAACGACTAAAGTCGATGAGGTACATAAAGCTCAATGGGACATTGGTGAATTAGCATCAGGAATCAGCATAGGTATAGCTAACGCCAGAACAAAGCCAGAATTTACGAATAAAGGAGGCAAATTACGAAAATTAAACATCAGTATAAAAATTTCATATACTCCGTATACCAATGGATCGAAGATTTAAAAGATATAATAATATTGTTCATATTTAAGGGAGGCTAGTATTCATAATTAGGGGATGTTGACAATTAATTCACAATTTTTAATACAGTATAATTTGCCTATTTGAGGAGTTGAGGGTGGCAAAAGATCCTCATGCATCCTCTGTCTCCGCCTTTGGCTAACGCCATCAGCTCTCTTCTAGCTTAACAGTGATGTAACAACCCAAACCAATAACCAATTGATTTCGCGAAACAAATTTTTTTTTTTTACCGAGGAGTGCGCCACGCGCACCACCATAGGGTGCGCGGCGCGCACAGGCCCCAATTCAGTTCTGTCCGAATTTGCAAATTTTCAAATAAAGATCTCCCACTTTCCGACATAATTAGACAAAACGCTTTTCACAACATGTTCTAATATGGAAAACTCATACGATTCAAACATAAAATGAGTTTTACAAAACAGGACCCACATCGGCCGTTTTACGAGCTTCATACAAAAGTTTGAGTTTCGACCACACTAGTTTAAATTCCAAATGACACTATGAGCATGGTGTTTGGGGTTAAACTACCTAAATCTCGGTCAAACTCCAAAAGCTATCACATCCCAAAAGCGTCCCCTAAACAACAAGCGGGATCTCTAATCCAATCGAAAGCCCTTACCCTTGTCAATGCCGGAGCTTATAAAAAGATAAACAACGAGAGGGTAAGTAAAGTTTAGTGAATGCAATAATTATACCCATATATATAACATACCTACTTGCAATCACTTACACATATACCGCATACACGCTAGCAATACAATTAGCATACTATCTCAAGTACAAAGCTAATAATCTCCAATAAACCGCTACTAGCGTAATCAATAACATATAATCGACATAATATAATATGCTACAAAACAAAATACACTACCATGGTTAACCATTTTCGCGTCATGGTGCTACCGGCTCTTTGGTTCACACCATACGCATTTGTCATGATGCTACCGGCTCTTTGGTTCACATCACAACTCGAGTCATACTCACGCTAGAGTGCTACCGGCTCTTTGGTTCACACTCTAACAACGCTAAGGTGCTACCGGCTCTTTGGTTCACACCCTAACAAATCGTGCTATAGCACTACTGGCTCTTTGGTTCACACTATAACACACATACTATGACGCTACCAGCTCTTTGGTTCACATCATAGCACGCTCGCACATACTATGGCACTACCGGCTCTTTGGTTCATACCATAGCATACAAATAAATACATTACATACATATGCATATAATCATTCCACTCACCTTAACAATTTGGTTACGACTTTATAACTCCGCAAGCTTCAAAGCAAAGTACCTAATATAATAAGTACTTGATCAACAAACAAACTTGTTGGACTAAATACCAACAATTTCACTTATGTGCATTTAATGACTTAAATGCATTAAATGCCCCATTTTCACCAAAACCGCCCTTTAAGGGTCAAGACCATCATTAATCACTTAAAAGCTAGTGATTAAGGTCCAACAACACTAACCATTACACAATTAGGGTATTTCATACCCATATTTTCCAATTAGGTCAATCATTAGCCCTTTGACTAATTTAAAGTCAACACACCCATTTTGGGTTATCTACTAACCCATCTAACACCCATTTACTAATTAACTAGGTGTGCTAGTGATTAACTAACCAATTAGAACTCATAAACATCAATTAACATTTTGAAACTCTAAGTTAGTTACCATTAAGTCTTTATGACTCCATCTTACCCAAGAATACCCAAAATCACCAAATATGGGTTTTATGTTCTTCATTTACCCAAACCCTAACCCTTACACAAAATCAAAGTAAGGAAATTAAAGTTAGAACATACCACTACAACCAGAACGGAGCTAGAGAGGAGATGAACAACTTTAATACCCGCACTTTGGTCCGAGAACAACTTCTTCCTCTTGGATTTAAGCTTTCTCACTCAAGAATCACACTCTCTCTCTCTAAAATTTAAGTGAAGAGGATAAGGTTGTTCATAATGGAGTTAATGATACTCCACAAACTGACCAACGGCCTTTAACTCGTCCATAAGTGAAATTATCAAAAAGCCCATCAAAATATCTGAATAAAAGAGCTGGATCCGGCTACAGTGAACAGTGCGCGGCGCGCACCATTAGGTGTGCGCTGAGCGCACCTAGCCCAGCTTAGCTTCTGACTTCTGTTTGATTACACAACTTCACCCACACGCTATGTACCATATATACCCTACTGTACAATGAAGATTAGGGTCTTACAACTCTCCCCCACTTGAATCGGAGCGCGTCCTCGCGATCCAAGCCGCATGACAAGAGGGAAGGTAAACCAACACGAATTCTTCGGACTCCCAAGTAAACTCGAAACCTTTACTACGACGCCATTGAACTTTATAAGTTCTCACTTCTTTATTTCTCAACCTTTTGACCTTCTCATCGAGTATGGCAATCGGCTCCTCAATATATTCTAACTTATTGTTTAGCTCAATCTCGTCTAACGGCACCCAAGATGAATCATCCGCAAGACACTTGCGGAGATGGGAAACATGAAATGTATTATGGATCCCCGCAAGCTCTTCGGGTAATTCCAAATGATACGTGACTTCACCAACACGAGCTAAAACCTTAAATGGCCCAATAAACTGAGGAGCTAACTTTCCGCATTTTCAAAACCGAATAATACCTTTCCATGGCGAAACCTTAAGCATCACCATGTCACCTTCTTAAAATTCGATCATTCGTCTACGCTTGTCGGCATACGACTTTTGTCTATCTTGCGCCTTTTTCAGATGATCCCGAATCATGTCAATCTTACTATTCGTTTCTAATACCAAAGCGGTACTCCCGATTTCTTTTTGACCAATCTCACCCCAACAAATCGGAGTTCGACACCTTCGCCCATAAAGCATCTCATAAGGTGGCATCCCGATACTAGTATGATAACTATTATTGTACGAGAATTCCACCAAAGGTAAGTGCTCATCCCAACTACCACCGAAATCAATAATACACGCCCGTAACATATCCTCCAAAGTTTGATTCGTACGTTTGAGGATGATACGCCGTGCTCAATTTCAATTGTGTGCCCATATCTTCATGAATCTTTTCCCAAAACCGAGATGTAAAATGGGTATCTTGATCCGAAATAATAGATATAGGAACCCCATGTCGAGCGACTACCTCTTTGATAAACAACTTAGCCAAAGTCTCCGATGATATCGCTTCCCGAATGGGAAGAAACAAGGCACTTTTCGTCAATCGATCAACTATCACCCAAATCGAATCAAACTGGGTTCTCGCCGTCTTTGGTAATTTTGTAATGAAATCCATGGTAATGTGCTCCCATTTCCATTTCGGAATTTCCAACGGTTGTAACTTACCATACGGCATTTGGTGCTCGGCTTTAACTTGCAAACACGTGACACATTGCTCAACATACTTAACAACATCACGTTTCATGCCCGGCCACCAATAATCCTTTCTCAAATCAAGATACATTTTCGTCGCTCCCGGATGAATGGAATACTTTGACTTATGTGCTTCATCAAGTGGCACTTGTCGATAATCACCCATCTTAGGCACCCACACTCTTCCTTGAAAGGACAACAAACCACGCAAACCCATAGTAATGAATTCCGATTGCCCCACAATTCGTTCCGCATGCTTGTTGTGAACGTAAGCTTTAATTTGAATCACACCAAGTTTTTCAAGAAAATCGTTAGTAATAATCATACGTAACAATCCTAATCGTAACGCCGGGTGGTGACTCTTTCGACTTAATGCATCCGCGACCACATTCGCCTTGCCCGGATGATAAAGTATTTCACAATCATAATCTTTCACCACATCCATCCATCTACGTTGACGATAATTCAAATCTCTTTGATCAAAAAGATGTTTCAAACTCTTGTGATCCGAATAAATCGTACACTTGACACCATACAAGTAATGACGCTAAATTTTCAACGCATGCACAACCGCCGCCAACTCAAGATCATGAGTCGGATATCTCGTTTCGTGTTCCTTTAATTGTCGAGAGGCATAAGCGATGACTTTACCCCTTTGCATTAGAACACAACCGAGCCCATTTAAAGAAGCATCACAATAGACCGTCATGTCTTCCACCCCTTCCGGCAAAACTAGCACCGAAGCTTGACACAACTTCTCTTTTAACAATTGAAAAGCAATTTCTTGCTCGTTCTCCTAATTAAATCTCGCATTCTTTCTCGTTAACTTCGTCAATGGAGAAGCGATCTTAGAAAAGTCGTGGATAAACCGACGATAATAACCGGCCAATTCGAGAAAACTTCAGATTTCCGTAGGCGTAGTCGGTCGTCCCCAACTCTTTACCGTCTCTATCTTCCCCGGATCTACTTGAATACCATTTTCGTTCACAATGTGGCCAAGGAATTGAACTTCCCTTAGTCAAAATTCACATTTGGAGAATTTAGCATACAACTTCTCCTTCCGCAACATCTTTAACACACTCCGCAAATGATGTTCATGTTCCTTCATACTCTTCGAATAGACAAGTATGTCGTCGATGAACACAATTACCTACTTGTCCAACATAGGTTGGCACACTCGGTTCATAAGATCCATGAATGCCGCCGGTGCATTCGTAAGACCAAAAGGCATAACTACGAATTCAAAATGCCCATAACGCGTTCGAAAAGTCGTTTTCTCGATGTCTTCCTCACGGACCCGCATTTGGTGATAGCCGGACCGTAGGTCGATTTTAGAGAAATACGTTGCACCTTGGAGTTGGTCGAACAAATCGTCAATCCTAGGCAATGGATAACGATTCTTGATCGTCACTTTGTTCAACTCCCGATAATCGATGCACATCCGCATACTACCATCCTTATTCTTCACGAATAAAATCGGAGCGCCCCATGGCGAAGCACTCGGTCAGATAAAACCCTTTTCAAGTAGCTCTTGTGTTTAATTTAACAACTCTTGCATTTCCGTCGGCGCTAAACGATAAGGAGTTTTAGCAATGGGGTAGCCCCCGGAACCAACTCAATGCGAAATTCAACTTGTCTTTCTGCCGAAACACCCGGTAACTCATCCGGAAAAACATCTTCAAATTCACTCACCATCGGAATTTCACGAATGGATGGTGGCTCATCTCGAGTATCAACAACATGGGAAAGAAAAGCCATGCCACCACCAACAAGAAAACGACGTGCCCGTGCAAAAGTGCATATCGACACAAGTCTTCTTTGTTTATCGCCATGAATAATTAACTCTCCCCCACTAGGGGTCTTCACTCGAATAGATTTTTCATGGCATGCAATATCGGCTCTATTATGATCAAGCCAATCCATACCAACAACGATATCAAAATCACCTAAAGTCATTGGGATGAGATCGATTTTAAAGTTTTCGACACCAAACACAACATTACAATTTTTACACACATCAACCACTAGCACCGTCTTGCCATCCGCTATTTCAACTTCTACCGGACGACTTAACTTAGCTAACAGTTTATTAAGTTTGGGCACAAATTTTGGTGACACAAGCGACCAGTTTGCACCACTATCAAAGAGTATCCTTGCCGGATTGGAATAAACCATGAAAGTACCTGAGACAACTTCGATAGATTGCTTGGCCTCCTCATTGGTCATCAAATAATTTCAACCCCTAGCCGTACCCGCCGCCTTCTCTAGTCGCTTAACATTATCGTTGCGCAATTCGGGACACTCTGGCCTCTTGTGCCCCTCTTTGTTACAATTAAAACAAACGATTTTGTTGGAAGATGAGTTCGTACAATCACGGGCCAAGTGCCCTTGTCGGCCACAATTGTAGCACGTGGGCCCAAAACTCTTAGAAGCCCCCTTTTTTGCACTACTGACGCTCTTAGCCACACTCTTGTTCTTCTTGTTCGAGTGGCTAGTAGCTTCAAATTTTCATTTGCCAAAGGTGAAGTCACTCTTTCTTGAAGCAAGCGACTCAAAACCCTAAGCGATATCAAATAGCTCATCAAAAGTCTTCGCCGAATTCCTACTAATCCTTTCTTGATAGTTATCATTCAAGGTTCGGTAGAAATCTTCTTTCAACATGTGATCGTTCCCGTCATACTCCGGGCAAAATTGGGTCTTTGATAAGAAAGTGGACTTGAGAGTGTTCAAATCCATTGACCCTTGCCTTAAAGTACGTAACTCGTCCTTAAGCTTTGAAAGATCGGCCGAAGTTCGGTACTCCTTGAAAAATTCTTCTTTAAACTCATTCCACGTCAAACTCATACTTTGTTCTTCGCCATAAAGTCGGATTTTCGCGTCCCACCACAACTCGGCATCACCCCTCATCATGCTACTACCAAACCTCGTCTTTTTATCGATAGGGCACTCACTAGTACGGAAAGCCCCCTCCATATCGGAGATCCATCGAGCACTCTTGAGTGGGTCTCGTTCACCTTCAAAGGTGGGAGGTTGAGCATCTTTGAAGTTTTTATAGTGGAAGTCTCGTCTTCCCGCGTTATCCTCTTTAAGAACAATCTTAACTTGTTCCTTGACTAGATTGACTACTTGTTCGTCAATCGAATCCAAAAACATCTTCTTAACATCCTCTAAGAAGGACTCATGACGCCTTTGGATAATGGCCTCAACCTTGGTTGTAAACTCAACATCCTCGCTGGAACCCCCTTCATTGGTCTCGGGTCTGTTTCTCGTCTTCATACTATAAAACGGAAAAGGTTAAGCAACGAACGAGAAAACTGAACACATATGTATATACATATACACCACACTATCCCATCTTGCTTAACAATCATCGTACATTGCTTGTTTGACACGATTTGAACCCGTAACAATGGTAGCTAATCATTGTTACGCGAGCACGTCGCATTAACTTGCTAGTACAACATATATCTTGCTTGATGATTGCTAACACAACACAAAACAATTAGCGCAAGGTTAGTTCACATAAACTTAAGCACTAATCAACTCCCGGTCCGACCCGTCTCCTACAAGTCCCGCATAAAGCGCATACACAAATAAATCTAAGTCTAGGCAACTATCTCAAGTCGCCTAAATCCCTTAGACCATGCTCTGATACCACTTGTAACAACCCAAACCAATAACCAATTGATTTCGCGAAACAAAAATTTTTTTTTTTTTTACAGAGGAGTGCGCCACGCGCACCACCATAGGGTGCACGGCGCGCACAGGCCCCAATTCAGTTCTGTCTGAATTTACAAATTTTCAAATAAAGATCTCCCACTTCCCGACATAATTAGACGAAACGCTTTTCACAACATGTTCTAATATGGAAAACTCATACGATTCAAACATAAAATGAGTTTTATAAAACGGGACCCACATCGGCCGTTTTACGAGTTTCATACAAAAGTTCGAGTTTCAACGACACTAGTTTAAATTCCAAACGATACTATGAGCACGGTGTTTGGGGTTAAACTACCCAAATCTCGATCAAACTCCAAAAGCTATCACATCCCAAAAGCGTCCCCTAAACAACAAGCGGGATCTCTAATCCAATCGAAGGCCCTTACTGTGATGACCCGGGAATTTCTGACCAAATTTAAACTTAATCTTTATATGATTTCGATAAGATAAGCAAAGTCTATAATGTTGAGTCTCGAAAATTTTGGAACTATGTTCATATATACAATTACCCTTCGACCGCTTCCGACGATTCACGAACAATTAATTGTAAATAGTTGTGTGTGTGTGTGTGTGTATATATATATATATATATATATAAATAATCATAAATGAAAATATAATTTGAAATATTATATGTTGTTCTTATTAAAAGTAATTATGTAAAATAAAATAAAAATGATATTATGATAATTATTATTTTTAAACATATCTATATATATAAATAAAGTATATTAAATATATATTTTGTGATTTTGAATCTATTTAGTAATCGACTGTTACACTCCACTGCCATTCAATGGATATTACATGAGCATAATACGAACTAATATTATTTTAAAATAAACGGTGACACGAAAATGAGTTCTATAAATTTTAGGCTTATTAAAAATATATTTAGGACCTAGTTATTAAGTTTTAACATTTTTTATATTTTACCCAGATATGAGAGGGACAGTTGATGTAATTTTTAGTTAACAATTTAAGGATCAAATTTTATACCATAATGACCGAAATAAATAAAGATAATTACTGTGAAAGTTTGGGATTTTTCTGAAGACTTTTTATTCGCCACTGAGTGAACAACGGGGCACGATATAATAGTCCGTTAAAATTGTCGGTAGCATACCAACAATTGAAGTTCACGAGCATTTAAATTATATGTTACTTTATGCTTTTTGCTTTCTGATTTCTGCGAATCTCTATCCCTATATACATCCACGTACACATGGATATATATACATATATATTACAAACACTTATTTTATGCACACCCACTTCCAGTGTCCCTTTTCTATCCACTAAAACAACCTCCATCTTCTTGATCTATATTTATATGTTATACCTATTACATATATACAGACATATGTATAGATATATGATCAACCATTATTTTTAGGCAACCATCACCTTCTTGTTCGATGATTATCTCCTCAAAATTTCCATTTTCGCCATTCGATTATCAACACCACCATCTCTATCACATCCTAATCGATCACCTCTCTCTGGTTCTTCTCCTTCTCCAACGACACACTACCACCACCTCTTTCTATCTTTCCTGTTTTTTCTTCAAGAACCCGCCACAACCGGACACCACATCATCACTACAACAACACCATCTCACTCTCGCTCTAATAACCTTGTTTGACCGAAACCCACCTTAGTTCTATCACCACCCAAACACCTACGGCTAACCACCACTATTTCAATCACCTTCTCGCTGCAAATGTTCTCTATCTCAGCCCGTCACCAAGAATCCTTCAAACCTCCATTTCTATATTTTTTTTATTTCAACGATGTGCTGCAACCTTTACTTGTTTCTGTTCTGTAACACAACAACAAACCCACCTCTCTTTTCACTCGTTCTCTCTCTTCTCCCTCTCCTCATTTTGCCTTCCTTTTAATCGAAGCCTGCAAACCATTTGTTTCTGTTTACGGTTAACTTCAAAACCGACATACCACCATCAAACCTACATGATAATCAAAACCACAAATCCAACCTGCAAACCCTACTATATTACGGTACCGTTTTGTTATTTTTTTTTTCTTTTCTTCCTCGCTACTTCACAGACTGTGTATCATCATCATGTTATTTATATTTTTTTTCTTTTCATTCGAGCGAGATCACCTATTAAACCACAAACCCAGATCGAAATCTTTGATTAATGGTTGCTGCTACTGTTCATGAGTACCCATTATATATTTTTTTTTACGAAAAGAATAAATAAAAAGAAGAAGATGAAGAAGATAATGATAGAGATTGATGGTGAGTAGGATGTACGATTATGATGATAGTTACGGGTTGTTGGATGATAACGATGATGATGTTGTGAAACGAAGATGATGATGAATAGTTATGATGCTTACAATTATGATGTCAAAGATTATGATCGATGAAGATGGTATTCATGATAATGGTAATGTAAAATATAAACGAAGAAGAGTAAGCACGATGAGAAAACGATGATTTGTGATGATAATGAAAAGTTCTGGGTGTTGTTGGAGAGGAAGAAGAAACACAAATTTCGGTTAATTAAATCTAATCTCTAAATTAAAACAGAAACGAAATAACAGAGGAATGGTATGGGATTGTGCTTGGGAAACAGAAGGTCCTGGGTTCGAACCCAGGCTACCACATTATTTTTTTTACAAAAGAAACTGCTGGGCCGTTCCTAATTGTATTGTTGGGCCGAATTGAATTATTTTCGGTTGGGCCTTGAGATTTAGCTATTGGGCCGTAACTTTGAATTAGATATTGGGCCAGATTATTATATAGGTGACGGGTTAAATAAATATAAGGTTGATATTTATCAAAAAGATAGAAATAGAGTAATGGTTTAAGGATGTTGGTGCTTAAAGAGGGGTCGTGGGTTCAAGCCTCTGCAGTGGTATTCTTTTTGGAAACTTGATACCTTAAGGTAGTATTTATATTATGGACATCATTATTATTATTATTATTAATATCATCCTTATTATTATTGTTAGTAAAAGTATTATTATTATTATTACTATTATTATTATTATTATTATTATTATTATTATTATTATTATTATTATTATTATTATTATCATAATCATTTGTTTTTATTTAAAAGTATTATTAACATTAAGGATTATCATTTTTTATTATTGAAGTTATCATTATTACTAAAATTATCATTTATTACTATTATTATTATTATTATTATTATTATTATTATTATTATTATTATTATTATTATTATTATTATTATTATTATTATTATTATTATTATTATTATTATTATTGTTATTATTATCAATATTATTATTATTAATATTAATATTATTATTATTATTATTATGTTCATACTAACAATATTATTATTACAAATAAATATTTTATATATAAGAGTATATTTATTACAACTATCATAATATTACATATAATTATATATATTAAAATTATTTATATAAAGATTTACATATAACATAAATATAATATTAATCATATATATATATATATATATATATATATATATATATATATATATATATATATATATATATATATATATATATATATATATATATATATATATAAAACTATATAAATATTAATTATTTTAAATATATATATACAGATTAAGTATATAAGATATATAATCTAAGATATAATATATAAATTGTTCGATTACCATTATATGTGTTAATATATATATATATATATATATATATATATATATATATATATATATATATATATATATATATATATATATATATATATATATAATATAGGTTCGTGAATCCGAGGCCAACCCTGCATTGTTCAGTTGTTAAATGTCATCATATGTATTTTTACTACAAAATACATTAGGTGAGTTTCATTTGCTCCCTTTTTAAATGCTTTTGCAATATATATTTTTGGGACTGAGAATACATGCGCTGCTTTATAAATGTTTGACGAAATAGACACAAGTACTTAAAACTACATTCTATGGCTGGATTATTAAACCGAATATGCCCCTTTATAGTCTGGTAATCTAAGAATTAGGGAACGGACACCCTAATTGACGCGAATCCTAAAGATAGATCTATTGGGCCCAACAAGACCCATCCAAAGTACCGGATGCATTAGTACTTCGAAATTTATATCATGTCCGAAGGAGGATCCCAGTATGATGGGGATATTCTTATATGCATATTGTGAATGTCGGTTACCAGGTGTTCAATCCATATGAATGATTTTTATCTCTATGCAGTTTGCGAAATGCCTGATATGAGAATGATGTTTATGAAATATGAAAATCTTGTGGTCTATTAAAATGATGGAAATGAATGTTTATGATAAACTAATGAACTCATCAACCATTTGGTTGACACTTGAAAGTATGTTTATTCTCAGGTATGAAATAAATCTTCCGCTTTGCGTTTGCTCATATTAGTAATATTACTTGGAGTCATTCATGACATATTTCAAAAGACGTTACATTCGAGTCGTTGAGTTCATCAAGATTATTATTAAGTCAATTATAGTTGGATATACTATGAAATGGTATGCATGCTGTCAACTTTCGATGTAATGAAAGATTTTCTTTTCAAAAACGAATGCAATGTTTGTAAAATGTATCATATAGAAGTCAAGTACCTCACGATGTAACCAAATGTAACGTATTCATCCTTATGGACTAGGACGGGTCGTTAGAGTTGGTATCAGAGCGGTGGTCTTAGTGAACCAGGTCTTGCTTTAGTTTATTTAACTGATAGTTGTTTAGATGCATTAGTGAGTCTGGACTTCGACCGTGTCTGCATGTCAAAAGTTTTGCTTATCATTTCGTGTTGAAAATTACCTGCTTATCATTCTTAGAGAATCACTTGCTTATCATCCTTAGTCTAGACACATCTTATTGCATTGATTGCATGATTAGTGTATAGACAAAATTCTTATCTTAGCATATCTGCTAATTCATATCTTAAGCGTATCTGTTATTGTTACTTTTACCTGACAGCTTCCGTAGATTCCTCCGTAACTTATGGGATTTTAGTATTATATATGCATATGTAAATTATGTATTGCAGGGTACTAATCTACATCCTATAATCTATTTCTTATCAAAAAAATCCTTCATCTGATCGTACGAGATGAATCCCTCAACCAGTTCGAATTCCTCGGATTCCGACAGCTATTCCGATATGAAGTTTTACCTAAGCTCCGAAAGCAGTGTCACCAGAATAAATCAACCAATTCATCTGATGGGTTCGTAGCCTACTTAATCATTGGAGACAAAAAGAAGGTGATCCTTTCCATCAACCAAATTCACCTCTTGGCGAAGGACCTGAAGCACTTACCGGCAAACCTGTTCGTAACACCATTTTCACCCTCATTTCCCGAATATCTCGCCACGATTATATTCTATCTAAAATTCTAAACTTTATTCATCTGCTCGTTTCGACCGACAATCATCCGGAATAATAGAAGAAGTCAACGAACTCCGCGCTCGAGTAATCAATTTGGAGAATATGGTGCAAAATTTACCAGCTTCAGCAACACCACCGGCACCAACAGTACCATCAGTAACAGCACCAGTACCATCAACAATCCATGTCTCAACATCTCATTTTGTACATCGAGCATAACCATCATTCTACATGACGATCTATATTATTTATCTTCGTTCGACATGGCGATTATGTAATCTCTAATATTTTAGAGATTATATATTCTTGTTCTAAAGGTAAATCAAATGAGTTTAATATCATATTAACTCATTAAATCCATGATTATATCTGAAGAAAATATATATGTAAATATATTTTCATAAAGATTGTAATTAAAAAAAATTCTTTTGTACAAACTGTTAATGGTGAAAATATTTTAACGGGTAGGTAATACCCGAGGAATATTTAAATTTCACATTAATAAGTTACACTGTATATTCTTCGAAGCTGATTCAATAGTCATTTACTATCCTACTTATATCCACCGATATACGAATCCGTTCACCACAGAATAACTATTTTCATCCAATTTCATATTTGGATTTTGATTTATCGGAATCCAACAAGTGGCATAATGAAGAAAACATTGGACAAAATAAAATTTGTTAGAAACAAACTAACTAACTATGAGAAATTTTGTTAAGAATCCACGCTAACAAAATCCTAGCTAACTGTTCCTAACTAACTAATTACTTTTTATTTTATCGCAATTTATTTATCGCAATTTAATTATCGCAATTTATTTTATCGCAATTAAATTCTCGCAATTTTATTTATCGTCATTTAATTTTTGTTATTTACTTTACGCACTTTATTTATCGTCATTTCTTCTCTGTTATTTATTTTACGCACTTTAAATATCGGGACACGTATACAAGGTTTTGACATATCATATCGACGCATCTATATATATTATTTGGAATCACCATGGACACTCTATATGCAGTAATGATCGAGTTCTCTATACAGGGTTGAGGTTGATTCTACAATAATATATATAGTTTGAGTTGTGATCGAGTCTGAGACATGTACACGGGTCACGATACGTATTAATTAATTCGAATATTATATATTAAATCATAAATGAATTATTGGACTGTCAATTGTGGACTATCGACTGTGGACTAATAACATTGGATAATTAAAATGAATTAAAATATTGAATATAACATATGAAACTAAACATTTCTTCAAGTTTGCCACTTGATTTCATCTTAAACCTCATTTCTATCTTGACGATTCCAATCTGCGTTCAAACATTTCATAATTCTTGAAAACACTTCAATCGAGAGGATGAACTAAACCGCACTTCGTCTATAGAAGGAAAGATTTATGCATATAGTTATGCACCTGAAAAACTCTCAGAAACTGAGTAATTGTTTAACATGTAGCTATGCTAATTCCTTAGTGTTATTAATACCCAAAATAACTTTGCGATCCCTTTTCAAAGTAGCCAATTTTGTCACAGGTCTAGCAAGTCAACTTCGACTTTTCATTCGAAGTAGCCTTACTATAATCCTGATATATACGATTACCCTTTTGATACTGGAGAATTCTTTTATATTCCACTATATTACCAGCAGACGTACTAGCAACCTCGTTGCTCCTTGGCTCAAATCTCTACGACAAATCAATATATTTATCTATTGAAGTCTTATCATGAACTCATCGGTATCTTGTGACAATAATTACCATACCAAGTACCGGAAGGCATCAATCGATAATCTCGAAATTCTCAGCGATTCCACGACAACAATTTATATATATATATATATATATATATATATATATATATATATATATATATATATATATATATATATATAACTTCTATCTCCTAGATTTACGAATTCCAATTCTGAAATTTTGAAAAGCACCCAGCCTACGTATTAATACATTGAACTTTGAAAAAGCTGAATGAAGCAGCAAAAACTGTAGGCAACCGTAAACGACCTTAATCGCTGGAAGTTTGATGATAAAGAATAGTATGTTGGAAAAGCTCAGAAAAGTTGGAACTGGAAAACGGATTATGCGAAACTATGAAGGAAACCGTGGACAAATCATAAAGAATAAGTTTGACTTCAAAGAATCTAAATGATTCAATGCCTGCTGAAGTCTTTAGCGAATGTCTTACTCCTTACTCTAAACCCTTGCGGACAATAGTCTCCATCATCCTCTGATTTTAGATATTCAAAGAAATTATCATATCTTTCATTATAAATATCCTCGATATTTCTGAATATATTTATCATAACTAATCTTATCTGAAATCATTTATCTCTTTGAGCTATCAGTGTTACATCATATGAGAAACTATTAGTTTCTATATTCTGTAAACTTTTGAGTTTAAAATACGAATGTTTTGAAGTAGTGTTGGGAGCTGAAGCATGAGTTAGTATAATATAATGACACTTGATCAACGTGATTATATTAAAATAAGTCATGCTGAGTTTCTAATGGGACGTGATGATTCACAGATCATAACGTCATCATGTGCCATGTTACATAACTCTTTCATTCTACTTAACTCCTGAACAAATCAAAAAAATGTATTCTTGATGGTTCTATCTTTCATGATGTTGATAAATTTGAAAATCAAATCGTGCTATCACGTTCCTTCCTGCTTAGAACATTATAATCATTCGAAACTCTATATCTACAAATTCTAGACCATTATTCGCTTGACTTGAAGTCGGGAAGAGGAAACAAAAGCATAGAGCTTTGAAATATAAGGGAGAATATAAAGCCTGATAACAACACATAAATTACAAACCGTGTATATCAATGTTTATCGCAACATAAAGACACGGGAGAATTAAAAACATTATAATCCCAAAGGCGAAGTAGAAGAAAGCAGATTCCTCTGGTGGAAGTTGGAAAAGGAGAATGATTGTTGCGATAGTAAGGATAAGGACAAGGATTAGAACTGGACTAAGCATTTTCACAATCTTTTGGATGTATGAACTAAGAAAGAAAGTATAGGAATGATGAGAATAATGGAACGAAAGAGCTTAATTTATAATGGAAATGTCAGACAGAGTAATCAAGGCAGATCATCGTATTTAATTTTAGAGATCTTAATTTCCTTACTAGCTGAAGAATCAAATCTTTTAGATTTCGAAGATTTTCTTTAAATCCCTTGAATTCCTGAATTCAACCCTGACTTTGTCAAAAGTTAAGATGAATCTTTACTTTCCTATTTCACTCTTTGGTGATAGCTTCATTCGTACTTTTCGAATAATCGAATTATTTTATCCATATTACTCAATGATGATAAAACCCAAGTTATCAACTCATATTCATCATGAAAACATTTTTATTGTTAGCCATGACCACCTCACTCAAATTTCGGGACGAAATTTCTTTAACGGGTAGGTACTGTGATGACCCGGGAATTTCCGACCAAATTTAAACTTAATCTTTATATGATTTCGATAAGATAAGCAAAGTCTATAATGTTGAGTCTCGAAAATTTTGGAACTATGTTCATATATGCAATTACCCTTCGACCGCTTCCGACGATTCACGAACAATTAATTGTAAATAGTTGTGTATGTGTGTGTGTGTGTGTGTGTGTGTGTATCTATATATATATATATATATATATATATATATATATATATATATATATATATATAAATAATCATAAATGAAAATATAATTTGAAATATTATATGTTGTTCTTATTAAAAGTAATTATGTAAAATAAAATAAAAATGATATTATGATAATTATTATTTTTAAACATATCTATATATATAAATAAAGTATATTAAATATATATTTTGTGATTTTGAATCTATTTAGTAATCGACTGTTACACTCAACTGCCATTCTATGGATATTACATGAGTATAATACGAAATAATATTATTTTAAAATAAACGGTGACACGAAAATGAGTTCTATAAATTTTAGGCTTAATAAAAATATATTTAGGACCTAGTTATTAAGTTTTAACATTTTTTATATTTTACCCAGATATGAGAGGGACAGTTGATGTAATTTTTAGTTAACAATTTAAGGATCGAATTTTATACCATAATGACCGAAATAAATAAAGATAATTACTGTGAAAGTTTAGGATTTTTCTGAAGACTTTTTATTCGCCACTGAGTGAACAATGGGGCACGATATAATAGTCCGTTAAAATTGTTGGTAGCATACCAACAGAAGTTCACGATCATTTAAATTATATGTTACTTTATGCTTTTTGCTTTCTGATTTCTGCGAATCTCTATCCCTATATACATCCACCTACACATTGATATATATACATATATATTACAAACACTTATTTTATGCACACCCACTTCCTGTGTCCCTTTTCTATCCACTAAAACAACCTCCATCTTCTTGATCTATATTTATATGTTATACCTATTACATATATACAGACATATGTATAGATATATGATCAACCATTATTTTTAGGCAACCATCACCTTCTTGTTCGGTGATCATCTCCTCAAAATTTCCATTTTCGCCATTCGATTATCAACACCACCATCTCTATCACATCCTAATCGATCACCTCTCTCTGATTCTTCTCCTTCTCCAACGACACACTACCATCACCTCTTTCTATCTTTCCTGTTTTTTCTTCAAGAACCCGCCACAACCGGACACCACATCATCACTACAACAACACCATCTCACTCTCGCTCTAATATCCTTGTTTGACCGAAACCCACCTTAGTTCTATCACCACCCAAACAACTACGGCTAGCCACCACTATTTCAATCACCTTCTCGCTGCAAATGTTCTATATCTCAGCCCGTCACCAAGAATCCTTCAAACCTCCATTTCTATATTATTTTTTTTTATTTCAACGATGTGCTGCAACCTTTACTTGTTTCTATTCTGTAACACAACAACAAACCCACCTCTCTTTTCACTCATTCTCTCTCTTCTCCCTCTCCTCATTTTGCCTTCCTTTTAATCGAAGCCTGCAAACCATTTATTTCTGTTTACGGTTAACTTCAAAACCGACATATCACCATCAAACCTTCATGATAATCAAAACCACAAATCCAACCTGCAAACCCTACTATATTACGGTACCATTTTGTTATTATTTTTTTTCTTCCTCGCTACTTCACAGACTGTGTATCATCGTCATGTTATTTATATTTTTTTCTTTTCATTCGAGCGAGATCACCTATTAAACCACAAACCCAGATCGAAATCTTTGATTTATGGTTGCTGCTACTGTTGTCGAGTACCCATTATATTTTTTTTTACGAAAAGAATAAATAAAAAGAAGAAGATGAAGAAGATAATGATAGAGATTGATGGTGAGTAGGATGTACGATTATGATGATAGTTACAGGTTGTTGGATGATAACGATGATGATGTTGTGAAACGAAGATGATGATGAATAGTTATGATGCTTACAATTATGATGTCGAAGATTATGATCGATGAAGATGGTATTCATGATAATGGTAATGTAAAATATAAACGAAGAAGAGTAAGCACGATGAGAAAACGATGATTTGTGATGATAATGAAAAGTTCTGGGTGTTGTTGGAGAGGAAACAGAAACACAAATTTTGGTTAATTAAATTTAATCTCTAAATTAAAACAGAAACGAAATAACAGAGGAATGGTATGGGAGTGTGCTTGGGAAACAGAAGGTCCTGGGTTCGAACCTAGGCTACCACAGTATTTTTTTTTACAAAAGAAACTGCTGGGCCGTTCCTAATTGTATTGTTGGGCCGAATTGAATTATTTTCGATTGGGCCTTGAGATTTAGCTATTGGGCCATAACTTTGAATTAGATATTGGGCCAGATTATTATATAGGTGACGGGTTAAATAAATATAAGGTTGATATTTATCAGAAAGACAGAAATAGAGTAATGGTTTAAGGACGTTGGTGCTTAAAGAGGGGTCGTGGGTTCAAGCCTCCGCAGTGGTATTATTTTTGGAAACTTGATACCTTAAGGTAGTATTTATATTATGGACATCATTATTATTATTATTATTATTAATATCATCCTTATTATTATTGTTAGTAAAAGTATTATTATTATTACTATTATTATTATTATTATCATAATCATTTTTTTATTTAAAAGTATTATTAACATTAAGGATTATCATTTTTTATTATTGAAGTTATCATTATTACTAAAATTATCATTTATTACTATTATTATTATTATTATTATTATTATTATTATTATTATTATTATTATTATTATTATTATTATTATTATTATTATTATTATTATTATTATTATTATTATTATTATTATTATCAATATTATTATTATTAATATTATTATTATTATTATTATGTTCATACTAACAATATTATTATTACAAATAAATATTTTATATATAAGAGTATATTTATTACAACTACCATAATATTACATATAATTATATATATTAAAATTATTTATATAAAGATTTACATATAACATAAATATAATATTAATCATATATATATATATGTATATTAATTATTTTAAATATATATATACAAATTAAGTATATGAGATATATAATCTAAGATATAATATATAAATTGTTTGATTACCATTATATGTGTTAATATATATATATAATATAGGTTCGTGAATCCGAGGCCAACCCTGCATTGTTCAGTTGTTAAATGTCATCATATGTATTTTTACTACAAAATACATTAGGTGAGTTTCATTTGCTCCCTTTTTAAATGCTTTTGCAATATATATTTTTGGGACTGAGAATACATGCGCTGCTTTATAAATGTTTGACGAAATAGACACAAGTACTTAAAACTACATTCTATGGCTGGATTATTAAACCGAATATGCCCCTTTATAGTCTGGTAATCTAAGAATTAGGGAACAGACACCCTAATTAACGCGAATCCTAAAGATAGATCTATTGGGCCCAACAAGCCCCATCCAAAGTACCGGATGCTTTAGTACTTCGAAATTTATATCATGTCCGAAGGAGGATCCCGGAATGATGGGGATATTCTTATATGCATATTGTGAATGTCGGTTATCAGGTGTTCAATCCATATGAATGATTTTTATCTCTGTGCAGTTTGCGAAATGCCTGATATGTGAATGATGTTTATGAAATATGAAAATCTTGTGGTCTATTAAAATGATGGAAATAAATGTTTATGATAAAATAATGAACTCACCAACCTTTTGGTTGACACTTGAAAGCATGTTTATTCTCAGGTATGAAAGAAATCTTCCACTTTGCGTTTGCTCATATTAGTGATATTACTTGGAGTCACTCATGACATATTTCAAAAGACGTTGCATTCGAGTCGTTGAGTTCATCAAGATTATTATTAAGTCAATTATAGTTGGATATACTATGAAATGATATGCATGCCGTCAACTTTCGATGTAATGAAAGATTGTCTTTTCAAAAACGAATGCAATGTTTGTAAAATGTATCATATAGAAGTCAAGTACCTCGCGATGTAACCAAATGTAACGTATTCGTCCTTATGGATTAGGACGGGTCGTTAGACTTACCCTTGTCAACGCCGGAGCCTATAAAAAGATAAACAACGAGAGGGTAAGCAAAGCTTAGTGAATGCAATAATTATACCCATATATATATAACATACCTACTTGCAATCACTTACACATATACCGCATACACGCTAGCAATACAATTAGCATACCATCTCAAGTACAAAGCTAATAATCTCCAACAAACTGCTACTAGCGTAATCAATAACATATAATCGACATAATATAATATGCTACATTACAAAATACACAACCATGGTCAACCATTTTCGCGTCATGGTGCTACCGGCTCTTTGGTTCACACCATACGCATTTATCATGATGCTACCGGCTCTTTGGTTCACATCACAACTCGAGTCATACTCACGCTAGAGTGCTACCGGCTCTTTGGTTCACACTCTAACAACGCTAAGGTGCTACCGGCTCTTTGGTTCACACCCTAACAAATCGTGCTATAGCGCTACTGGCTCTTTGGTTCACACTATAACACACGTACTATGATGCTACCGGCTCTTTGGTTCACATCATAGCACGCTCGCACATACTATGGCACTACCAGCTCTTTGGTTCATACCATAGCATACAAATAAATACATTACATACATATGCATATAATCATTCCACTCACCTTAACAATTTAGTGACGACTTTATAACTCCGCAAGCTTCAAAGCAAAGTACCTAATATAATAAGTACTTGATCAACAAACAAACTTGTTGGACTAAATACCAACAATTTCACTTATATGCATTTAATGACTTAAATGCATTAAATGCCCCATTTTCACCAAAACCGCCCTTTAAGGGTCAAGACCATCATTAATCACTTAAAAGCTAGTGATTAAGGTCCAACAACACTAACCATTACACAATTAGGGTATTTCATACCCATATTTTCCAATTAGGTCAATCATTAGCCCTTTGACTAATTTAAAGTCAACACACCCATTTCGGGTTATCTACTAACCTATCTAACACCTATTTACTAATTAACTAGGTGTGCTAGTGATTAACTAACCAATTAGAACTCATAAACATCAATTAACATTTTGAAACCCTAGGTTAGTTACCATTGAGTCTTTATGACTCCATCTTACCCAAGAACACCCAAAATCACCAAATATGGTTTTATGTTCTTCATTTACCCAAACCCTAACCCTTACACAAAATCAAAGTAAGGAAATTAAAGTTAGAACATACCAATACAACCACAACGGAGCTAGAGAGGAGATGAACAACTTTAATACCCGTACTTTGGTCCGAGAACAACTTCTTCCTCTTGGATTTAAGCTTTCTCACTCAAGAATCACACTCTCTCTCTAAAATTTAAGTGAAGAGGATAAGGTTGTTGATAATGGAGTTAATGATACTCCACAAACTGACCAACTGGCCTTTAACTCGTCCATAAGTGAAATTACCAAAAAGCCCATCAAAATATCTGAATAAAAGAGCTGGATCCGGCTACAGTGAACAGTGCGCGGCGCGCACCATTAGGTGTGCGCTGAGCGCACCTAGCCCAGCTCAGCTTCTGACTTCTGTTTGATTACACAACTTCACCCACACGCTATGTACCATATATACCCTGCTGTACAATGAAGATTAGGGTCTTACAAGTGAGGTCTAAAGTCTTAAATCGTATCAATCTTACATCCCGGTATGTTCTCTTGTGGCTTATTTGGAAGTGGAGAAATAATTTGATTCACGCACCAGGAGAAAATAGGGGATCATTATTGAACGAAGATATCTTGAGCAACCTTCGAATCTTATCTCATTTGTGGATCACCAACAGATGCTCCAGGCTGCAGATCGATTTTGATGGATGGAAGAAGGACCCTAGGTGTGTTATCATTCAAAGTTAATAAGGGTTGAATTTTGTGCTGCAATTTTCTTCTCATGTAGGTGATAAAAGATTAAGTTGGTGTTAGGAGTCAAGGTTGCAAATAGCATAATGTACTTGTAGAGTGGAGATTTTGTACACACTATATCTTTGATTCAATGAGAAGTTTAGATTTATAAAACAAGATGTTAGGAAGTATACTTTTTTTATGCCTCCAGATATGTCAGTTAGTGAATATTTTAAATTCATTAAAATCATTTGCTGTATGCCGACAGAAATCAGTCCCCAAAATCAATACTCAATATTCTTCAATGTTGGACGACGTAAAAGAATGAATATAATTCCGAGGATTATTTTATTAAATGTATGATTTGTTATAATATTATTCGATTAACACCTGATGATATTATTTATATGCATTTACTAACTATTAGGTTTATGTTCGAATGGTGCTGCTGGTGCAGTTTCTCCACTGTCTCAGTCGATCACCAAGCGTATGGTAGGCATAATGTCAGGTATTAGATTTGGGTCGTTGGATGAAGGTTTGATTGGTATGTCTGATTCGGCTCAGTTTGATCGTAACACGAGCAGTGACGATTCTAGGATCAAAACCCAATGGGGTCTCAAATTTTTTCCGATAACTTTCTTGCACATAATATTGAATTTGTCGGGTCAAATCGGGTCGGGTCGGATCGCACCTAAAACACAAACATAAATATAGATAATATATGCAAAATATAAGGTTGTTCGTATTTTTTTACTAACAACCACCATTATAAGTGGGCTAATTTCAAGTATTTTATTAGTCCAAACTATCAAATTAAAAATTCTAAAAATATATGGGGTCCTATTATTAAATTTAGTGGTGTCCTGGATAGCAAAAAAAAAAAATTTTGTGACAAATTTCGAAAAACTAGTGGTGTCACGGGACCCCACGGGTCAACACTTAAACTCGCCCATGAACACGAGTGATAATTTAGTCAGTATAAGTACAATCAACTTTGTCGATTTCAAAAGAAAAATGGGGTCTAGAGGCAAAAGCGGGGTGTCTTTTTGGTTGGCCAGGATGGGGATTCATCACAAGATGGAAACGGGCCTGAGATTCAGTCGAAGGCCAAGATCGATACGGGTCCTTTGTTGTCGGGTAAAAGTTTAGAAGATGGTCCACTCGCATGCCCATGCTATGGTAAAGTGTGCGAAAAAAATGTCTTAGGGCGTGGAAATTTACTCGTGATCACAAAGTTTCTTTTCAAAGTGTAACAACCCTGCTTTTTCCGTTACTTCCGTTAATCTTCTGTTAGTTTATTTAACGGTGATTACTTGACGTTTACGTGTTTATGTGTAATAAATGAATACTTAATCCTTGGAGGGTTACAATAATTAATATGTGTTGATATTAGTTCAAATAAATATTTCGAATAATGAAATACGATTAAAACGATACGGTTTTGATAACGGATTTTTGAGCAACGAAACGCTCGGGTTTATTTTAATAATTAATTTATTAATTATTAACTTTTTAAAAATAATTAATTTATTGAGTTTTAATAAATTAAACGATTGGTTGCGTTTAATGATCGGTTTAGCGTTCCGGGCCTTCGGTACGACTAAACGGCACTTGAAACGAGCCACGAATACAAGGAATTGCAAAACACGAGCCCGGGAGTAATCCCATTGGGCCAATCGGCCGACCACCCCACTCCCCTCCCCTTTATTTGTTTTGTTGGGCTTTTACTTGGTTACTAGTGTCATTAAGCCTAAGTATAAATTAACTAGTAAACCTAATGCTACCCTAATTCCCCCACTTTACAATTCCAGTCGACTAAATCTGCTCCCTCCTCCCTCTCCCAGGCCGTCGACCACCATCACCCATACCACCATCAATTTTTAATCTTTTGCTCAAGCCTTGAACACGAAAAGTGTAATTCACATCGTCCTCTACGCGTTGGTGTATTTAATTTGTTGATCAAAGGTATAATCACATGAACCCTAATCTTAAAAATCTGATTTTTATTAAAGTTTCATAGTTATGTTGTCAATTGCTCAAGTCTATACACGTACATATTAATTGTTATCGTTAATTTGATCGTTTGATACGTTAGGGTTTAAAACCGAATTTGTTATTGCATGATCAGTAAATTTAATTTTTTTCAAATGCTTTATATTATGTTATATTCAGATTCCTTGCGAAAAACTATTGAGTTTAGGCTTTGGATTCGCTTGATTTCGTTTCCGGATGATCAAGTTATGACTAATTGAAATTAACGTTGTGTTTTTGTGATTGATCAGAAATCTGGATCTGATAGACCACGAATGGCATGTAAAACTTATACCACTGAAAAGATAATTTAAAAACACACAATTTAGACTAGGATATCATGTCGTTTGCTTATGTATAACTCGAGATATGCTTGAAGTAGTGTAAAAGTGGAATTATACAGCACCTGCATGAAAATAGCCATGTATGATAAAATGTATTAACTTCTGTGTTTAAGGCTTTGCATATTTGAAATGTACACAAAAATTACTTCACTTTTCATGTAGATATCATAGGCTAATTGTATCTAGATCTTCGGATAATCGTGTTCGAATGTGACTAGCTAAACTAGAATCGAAACAGAAATTTGCTCTCTGTTTTATACTCTGTGAATTGTGTTTATTGATTGAGCATGTATGCTTATGGAAAATGAAACTTAACATGATATTTGACTTATTGTTAGTTAATTTCAATCTCTTAAACCTTATGCATTGGGCACAATAGGGTCACACTTTATGAAAATTCTGATTTGAGCTGAAAACTGAATATTCAACTTGCACGAATAAACTGTACAAATTGGCTAAACAAAAATTACTTGATTTTTGATATGTGTTAATTTGACTTGTCCTTGAACTATGGCCACTGGTCTTGTATCAATTTCATGTTCCTAGCTCCGGTTATAGCCAAAACAAAATCAGTGCGCGGTCAGAAACTGACTTGGCAAACTACAAATGTACCCCTTCTGATTCCTGACTTTTAGTTATCGTATGAGACCCTGGCTGGACTTTTTGGAATCTATTTTGAGTATGCTTATGATTTGGAGTTTGCCATTTTTACTTGAATTTTGTACTATGAGATAATGTGCTAAGTATGCTACATGTTCATGAACTTTGTGCACAACGATAAGCTGAAATTGTGAAATTGATCTGTTATGACCTAAAACGTGTTGTTTGACTTAGGTTTGACATGTTGACCAATATTTGACATGAACCTACTGATTTTGACTATATTTGACTACTTTGAATAAGTTTGACTTTTGGTTTGACTTCGGTTGACTTTGTTTGACTTGCATAATATAGATGACTTTTACTTGGAAACGCGTCGAGTCGAGCAATAAGACAACTTATACTATGAAACCACATTTGTTTAAGATACATATATTGACCAACCTAAATACGTATACTTAGGTTGCATTACTTGGCTATAAACCGTACAAGTTATTGTCCACTTTTCAATCCGAGCTTTATTCAAAGGTGAGTCTACAATCCCGCTTTTTACATGTTTTCAGGGATGAGAATACACGCTGTTATACTTACATTATCAAATGATTTTGTATTGACATGAGTACTATATATGCGTACTGAGTTTGTTCACAAAGCCTCTAGCTTGAATACTTTTAATACCATCGGTGTAAGCACAATTTAGATGGACGGATCCGTTAGGTTGACAACCTCACCCTACAATATTAACTGTGGTGCATTTACTTTGAACATTAAATACATTTGAACAAGTGTATAATATTTTACGAGGTAAAGGCGGGTATAGTGGTTTCTATACTCGGGTCATTGCTAGTATTCAGGTGCTCAGATTATGCAAACGTTTTGCAACTTGGTGTTGTACTTGAAAAATCTCGTGGTCAAGGAAATTAAACCTTTTTTTTCTTCTGATTACTGTTTTTTAGATACTGTTACATAAGTTTAAACCTGTAGATTCACCAACATTATTTGTTGACCTGTTTTTGCGTGTTTTATTCTCAGGTACTAATTGCTTCCGCTGTAAATTATTGCCGTTACATAGAAGTCAAGCCAAGCACTAGGGTCAGAGTTAACGTTCCTTTAAAGGGATTTTTGACGGGGTGTTACATATGGTATCAGAGCTTTGGCTATAGGGAACTAGGATACATTAGTGTGTCTAACCGTAGGGCGCATTAGTGAAGTCTAGTCTATAGCCGTGTGTCTTGGATGACTTTTATACACCATACCTGCACTATTTGCTTCACAATACAACATGTAGGGCTACACATTACATCACATACATATACACCCTATACCCATATGATATGGACTTGAATTAAACACTATATTACGAATCGCATACGTACACGCGACACGAGATTTAACAGAATTAAGTCGACTACGCTATCTTGAACTTATGGAGCGATGTCAAATGGAAATGTCAGATAGCTTAATGTAATGACCAGGATTACATTACGATAACTCATATAGAATTTCCGACACCACAAAATAAGGAATTGGGGCTGAGTCAAGTAGGTTACCTGGATAAACAATGTTTAGAACACAAACAGTATAACCTCAAATGTGAGTAGAAGCTTACACTGTAAAAATTAATTGTTATTATGACTTGTAAGTAACTTGTAATCTTGACACAACTCATCACTGCTCGACACTGCCTACCACCATCGATCACTACTTGTCACTACAAAGACACTACTTGAACACACTCGTCATCTCATACCGCTACTCAGTACTGTTTATTGCTGCTAACTACTACTCAACGCCGTCTCTCGCTGCTAGTCACGACTGATCACTACTTCTCACTGCTTTTCATTACTAAATACTACTTACTGCTACCCTTTGCTACTTGCTACTACTCAACACTACTCATTACTACTTACCACTACTAAGTACTACTCATCACTACTAACACCTCCACGTTTTACTACTCGCTATTGTGCATCACAACTCATTTCTGATACATCTTCAGAGGAGGAATTCACGATAACAGCCCGCACAATAAGTAGTAGATATTGCCTACTCAATTTCCAACTTACCTATCATTCAACCACCCGCAGCTTCACGCTTTTGTTTCCCAACACAAGTCTACCGATTGATAACTATTATGCATTATTGGGAGTGTTAATATATATGTGTGTACTTATGATGCGAGTATACTACCTAATAACTTATTCGTCACTACAATCATCACTGCTCGTCATAACCTATCTCTACTTATCACTAACACCACCACTCACTGCTACTAGTAAGTACTACTTGTCACCGTATCCCTTCTCAATCCGTTCTAACGTGCTTTCCTTAAGCAACAATCATTTTCCTTATACCTAAAAACACCACCAACCAACTTTGAACGCATTGACGCGAACTACACTTCACCTGTTTCCCGCGAGACACATACCTTTGGAAGTTTACACCAGCTCTTCTGATTAAATTACCAGATTTTATTTGAGTTGTCGCCACACCTTGTTCAGTATCATTCTTCATGAAATTCGTCACAAGTTTGTTCTTACTCATCGATCATAACGTTTATATATATTTTCAACACCCGCACTGATAGAAGTTTTAACGCTAGAGAATTTGGTCACAACGTCTATAACCCTGTACCTTCATTAGACAACATGTACCCTATATCACTATTAAAATGGGAAGTTTTAACCTCGTGGTTGAAACAAACTAGTTATCTGATGATACAACCAAGGCAGCTACAACCAGAAGGCTATTCGAATTCCTTTCACCGATGGTAATGGTGTGCGGAGAGGAGATCAGTACACCATCATGTTACACTAATTACTCGAAGGCCCAGAAGTACATGAGATGAGAATGTCTCGCAATTCTGGCACATGTAAGTAAAGATGAATCGACATTTAAGAGACCAGAATATGTCCTGACTGTTAGAGATTGTCCTGGGGTTACACGTCCACCCCACTGTGAAGTCGAATTTTAGATTGACTTGGTGCCAGCAGTTGCACCCGTTACGCGTACAATATACGGACTTGCACCTTTAGAACTACAAGAGCTTCCCATAGTGAAGAACATCAGGGTTGTAATGCCTTGATTTGTGACAGGCACTAGAAGGTGGATCACATAGCCATGAATTTCCAAGTTGGAGCTCCAGTCTTGTTGTTAAAAAGAAGGATGGGTCGATGAGATTGTGTATCGACTACAGAGAATTGAACAAGTTGACAATCAAGAATCGGTATCCGCTACCGAGGATTGATGACTTATTTGATCAACTATAGGGATCTATTTGTTATTCGAAGATGGATTTTGAAATGTCCCGTTCTTATTGATTAAAAACGTTCCATATTAATTGATTTCGTTGCGAGGTTTTGACCTCTATATGAGACGTTTGTCAAAGACTGCATTCATTTTTAAAACAAACCATAACCTTTATTTCATAGATAAAGGTTTTAAAAAGCTTTACGTAGATTATCAAATAATGATAATCTAAAATATCCTGTTTACACACGACCATTACATAATGGTTTACAATACAAATATGTTACAACAAAATAAGTTTCTTGAATGCAGTTTTTACACAATATCATACAAACATGGACTCCAAATCTCGTCCTTATTTAAGTATGCGATAGCGGAAGCTCTTAATAATTACCTGAGAATAAACATGCTTAAAACGTCAACAAAAATGTTGGTGAGTTATAGGTTTAACCTATATATATCAAATCATAATAATAGACCACAAGATTTCATATTTCAATACACATCCCATACATAGAGATAAAAATCATTCATATGGTGAACACCTGGTAACCGACATTAACAAGATGCATATATAAGAATATCCCCATCATTCCGGGACACCCTTCGGATATGATATAAATTTCGAAGTACTAAAGCAACCGGTACTTTGGATGGGGTTTGTTAGGCCCAATAGATCTATCTTTAGGATTCGCGTCAATTAGGGTGTCTGTTCCCTAATTCTTAGATTACCAGACTTAATAAAAAGGGGCATATTCGATTTCGATAATTCAACCATAGAATGTAGTTTCACGTACTTGTGTCTATTTTGTAAATCATTTATAAAACCTGCATGTATTCTTATCCCAAAAATATTAGATTTTAAAAGTGGACTAAAACTCACTTTCACAGATTTTTACTTCGTCGGGAAGTAAGACTTGGCCACTGGTTGATTCACGAACCTATAACAATATATACATGTATATCAAAGTATGTTCAAAATATATTTACAACTCTTTTAATATATTTTGATGTTTTAAGTTTATTAAGTCAGTTGTCCTCGTTAGTAACCTACAACTAGTTGTCCACAGTTAGATGTACAGAAATAAATCGATAAATATTATCTTGAATCAATCCACGACCCAGTGTATACGTATCTCAGTATTGATCACAACTCAAACTATATATATTTTGGAATCAACCTCAACCCTGTATAGCTAACTCCAACATTCACATATAGAGTGTCTATGGTTGTTCCGAAATATATATAGATGTGTCGACATGATAGGTCGAAACATTGTATACGTGTCTATGGTATCTCAAGATTACATAATATACAATACAAGTTGATTAAGTTATGGTTGGAATAGATTTGTTACCAATTTTCATGTAGCTAAAATGAGAAAAATTATCCAATCTTGTTTTACCCATAACTTCTTCATTTTAAATCCGTTTTGAGTGAATCAAATTGCTATGGTTTCATATTGAACTCTATTTTATGAATCTAAACAGAAAAAGTATAGGTTTATAGTCGGAAAAATAAGTTACAAGTCGTTTTTGTAAAGGTAGTCATTTCAGTCGAAAGAACGACGTCGTTGGTGTATGGATTAGATATAAAGGATATGTAATTTTGTTTTCATGTAAATAAGTAATGAATGATTACCCATATTTTTGTAATTTTATGAGATATTTCATGCTAGTTGCCAAATGATGGTTCTCACATGTGTTAGGTGACTCACATGGGCTGCTAAGAGCTGATCATTGGAGTGTATATACCAATAGTACATACATCTAAAAGCTATGTATTGTACGAGTACGAATACGGGTGCATACGAGTAGAATTGTTGATGAAACTGAACGAGGATGTAATTGTAAGCATTTTTGTTAAGTAGAAGTATTTTGATAAGTGTATTGAAGTCTTTCAAAAGTGTATAAATAAATATTAAAACACTACATGTATATACATTTTAACTGAGTCGTTAAGTCATCGTTAGTTGTTACATGTAAGTGTTGTTTTGAAACCTTTAGGTTAACGATCTTGTTAAATGTTGTTAACCCAATGTTTATAATATCAAATGAGATTTTAATTTATTATATTATCATGATATTATCATGTATGAATATCTCTTAACATGATATATATACATTAAATGTCTTTACAACGATAATCGTTACATATATGTCTCGTTTAAAAATCATTAAGTTAGTAGTCTTGTTTTTACATATGTAGTTCATTGTTAATATACTTAATGATATGTTTACTTATCATAGTATCATGTTAACTATATATATATCCATATATATGTCATCATATAGTTCTTACAAGTTTTAACGTTCGTGAATCACCGGTCAACTTGGGTGGTCAATTGTCTATATGAAACATATTTCAATTAATCAAGTCTTAACAAGTTTGATTGCTTAACATGTTGGAAACATTTAATCATGTAAATATCAATCTCAATTAATATATATAAACATGGAAAAGTTCGGGTCACTACAGTACCTACCCGTTAAATAAATTTCGTCCCGAAATTTTAAGCTGTTGAAGGTGTTGACGAATCTTCTGGAAATAGATGCGGGTATTTCTTCTTCATCTGATCTTCACGCTCCCAGGTGAACTCGGGTCCTCGACGAGCATTCCATCGAACCTTAACAATTGGTATCTTGTTTTGCTTAAGTCTTTTAACCTCACGATCCATTATTTCGACGGGTTCTTCGATGAATTGAAGTTTTTCGTTGATTTGGATTTCATCTAACAGAATAGTGAGATCTTCTTTAGCAAAACATTTCTTCAAATTCGAGACGTGGAAAGTGTTATGTACAGCCGAGAGTTATTGAGGTAACTCTAGTCGGTAAGCTACTGGTCCGACACGATCAATAATCTTGAATGGTCCAATATACCTTGGATTTAATTTCCCTCGTTTACCAAATCGAACAATGCCTTTCCAAGGTGCAACTTTAAGCATGACCATCTCTCCAATTTTAAATTCTATATCTTTTCTTTTAATGTCAGCGTAGCTCTTTTGTCGACTTTGGGCGGTTTTCAACCGTTGTTGAATTTGGATGATCTTCTCGGTAGTTTCTTGTATAATCTCCGGACCCGTAATCTGTCTATCCCCCACTTCACTCCAACAAATCAGAGACCTGCACTTTCTACCATAAAGTGCTTCAAACGGCGCCATCTCAATGCTTGAATGGTAGCTGTTGTTGTAGGAAAATTCTGCTAACGGTAGATGTCGATCCCAACTGTTTCCGAAATCAATAACTCATGCTCGTAGCATGTCTTCAAGCGTTTGTATCGTCCTTTAGCTCTGCCCATCAGTTTGTGGATGATAGGCAGTACTCATGTCTAGACGAGTTCCTAATGCTTGCTGTAATGTCTGCCAGAATCTTGAAATAAATCTGCCATCCCTATCAGAGATAATAGAGATTGGTATTCCATGTCTGGAGACGACTTCCTTCAAATACAGTCGTGCTAACTTCTCCATCTTGTCATCTTCTCTTATTGGCAGGAAGTGTGCTGATTTGGTGAGACGATCAACTATTACCCAAATAGTATCAAAACCACTTGCAGTCCTTGGCAATTTAGTGATGAAATCCATGGTAATGTTTTCCCATTTCCATTCCGGGATTTCGGGTTGTTGAAGTAGACCTGATGGTTTCTGATGCTCAGCTTTGACCTTAGAACACGTCAAACATTCTCCTACGTATTTAGCAACATCGGCTTTCATACCCGGCCACCAAAAATGTTTCTTGAGATCCTTGTACATCTTCCCCGTTCCAGGATGTATTGAGTATCTGGTTTTATGAGCTTCTCTAAGTACCATTTCTCTCATATCTCCAAATTTTGGTACCCAAATCCTTTCAGCCCTATACCGGGTTCCGTCTTCCCGAATATTAAGATGCTTCTCCGATCCTTTGGGTATTTCATCCTTTAAATTTCCCTCTTTTAAAACTCCTTGTTGCGCCTCCTTTATTTGAGTAGTAATGTTATTATGAATCATTATATTCATAGATTTTACTCGAATGGGTTCTCTGTCCTTCCTGCTCAAGGCATCGGCTACCACATTTGCCTTCCCCGGGTGGTAACGAATCTCAAAGTCGTAATCATTCAATAATTCAATCCACCTACGCTGCCTCATATTCAGTTGTTTCTGATTAAATATGTGTTGAAGACTTTTGTGGTCGGTATATATAATACTTTTGACCCCATATAAGTAGTGCCTCCAAGTCTTTAATGCAAAAACAACCGCGCCTAATTCCAAATCATGCGTCGTATAATTTTGTTCGTGAATCTTCAATTGTCTAGACGCATAAGCAATCACCTTCGTTCGTTGCATTAATACACAACCGAGACCTTGCTTTGATGCATCACAATAAATCACAAAATCATCATTCCCTTCAGGCAATGACAATATAGGTGCCGTAGTTAGCTTTTTCTTCAATAACTGAAACGCTTTCTCTTGTTCATCATTCCATTCAAATTTCTTCCCTTTATGCGTTAATGCAGTCAAGGGTTTTGCTATTCTGGAAAAGTCTTGGATGAACCTTCTGTAGTAACCAGCTAGTCCTAAAAACTGGCGTATGTGTTTCGGAGTTTTCGGGGTTTCCCACTTTTCAACAGTTTCTATCTTTGCCGGATCCACCTTAATACCTTCATTGTTCACTATGTGACCGAGGAATTGAACTTCTTCCAACCAAAATGCACACTTTGAAAACTTAGCGTACAATTCTTCCTTCCTCAATACTTCTAACACCTTTCTCAAATGTTCACCGTGTTCTTGGTCATTCTTTGAGTAAATAAGTATGTCATCAATGAAAACAATGACAAACTTGTCAAGGTATGGTCCACACATCTCGGTTCATAAGGTCCATGAACACAGCTGGTGCATTAGTTAAACCAAACGGCATGACCATAAACTCGTAATGACCGTAACGTGTTCTGAAAGCAGTCTTTGGAATATCATCTTCTTTCACCCGCATTTGATGATACCCGGAACGTAAGTCAATCTTTGAATAAACAGACGAGCCTTGTAGTTGATCAAATAAGTCGTCGATTCTCGGTAGTGGGTAGCGGTTCTTGATGGTAAGTTTGTTCAACTCTCGGTAGTCGATACACAACCTGAATGTACCATCTTTCTTCTTGACAAACAAAACAGGAGCTCCCCACGGTGATGTGCTTGGTCGAATGAAACCACGCTCTAAAAGTTCTTGTAATTGGCTTTGTAGTTCTTTCATCTCGCTGGGTGCGAGTCTGTAAGGAGCACGAGCTATTGGTGCAGCTCCTGGTACAAGATCTATTTGAAATTCAACGGATCGATGTGGGGGTAATCCCGGTAATTCTTTCGGAAATACATCAGGAAATTCTTTTGTGACGGGAACATCATTGATGCTCTTTTCTTCAGTTTGTACTTTCTCGACGTGTGCTAGAACAGCATAGCAACCTTTTCTTATTAGTTTTTGTGCCTTCAAATTACTAATAAGATGTAGCTTCGTGTTGCCCTTTTCTCCGTACACCATTAAGGGTTTTCCTTTTTCTCGTATAATGCGAATTGCATTTTTGTAACAAACGATCTCCGCTTTCACTTCTTTCAACCAGTCCATACCGATTATCACATCAAAACTCCCTAACTCTACTGGTATCAAATCAATCTTAAATGTTTCGCTAACCAGTTTAATTTCTCGATTCCGACATATATTATCTGCTGAAATTAATTTACTATTTGCTAATTCGAGTAAAAATTTACTATCCAAAGGCGTCAATGGACAACTTAATTTAGCACAAAAATCTCTACTCATATAGCTTCTATCCGCACCCGAATCAAATAAAACGTAAGCAGATTTATTGTCAATAAGAAACGTACACGTAACAAGCTCCGGGTCTTCCTGTGCCTCTGCCGCATTAATATTGAAAACTCTTCCACGGCCTTGTCCATTCGTGTTCTCCTGGTTCGGGCAATTTCTAATAATGTGGCCCGGTTTTCCACATTTATAACAAACTACATTGGCATAACTTGCTCCGACACTACTTGCTCCGCCATTACTCGTTCCGACACCATTTGTTCCTTTCGTTCTATTAACCCCTGGTCCGTAGACCTCACACTTCGTCGCGCTATGACCATTTCTTTTACACTTGTTGCAAAATTTGGTGCAGAACCCCGAGTGATTCTTTTCACACCTTTGGCATAGCTGCTTCTGATTGTTGTTGTTGTTGCGGTTATTATTGTTGTTGGGATGATTGTTGTAGTTGTTGTTGTTGTTGTTGTTGTTGTTGTTGTTGTTGTTGTTGTTGTTGTTGTTATTGTTGTTGTTGTTGTTGTTGGGCCGTTTGTTGTAGTTGCGATTGATGTTGCGATTGTTGGGATAATTGTTGCGATTATTGTTGTAATTGCTGTTGTTGTTGTATTGGTGATTCTTATCACCGTTTTCCTCCCACTTTCTTTTGACTTGCTTCACATTGGCCTCTTCAGCAGTCTGTTCTTTAATTCTTTCTTCAATCTGGTTCACGAGTTTGTGAGCCATTCTACATGCCTGTTGTATGGAGGCGGGCTCGTGTGAACTTATATCTTCTTGGATTCTTTCCGGTAATCCTTTCACAAACGCGTCGATCTTCTCTTCCTCATCTTCGAATGCTCCCGGACACAATAGGCACAATTCTGTGAATCGTCTTTCATACGTGGTAATATCAAATCCTTGGGTTCGTAACCCTCTAAGTTCTGTCTTGAGCTTATTGACCTCGGTTCTGGGACGGTACTTCTCATTCATCAAGTGCTTGAATGCTGACCACGGTAGTGCGTACGCATCGTCTTGTCCCACTTGCTCTAGATAGGTATTCCACCATGTTAACGCAGAACCTGTGAAGGTATGCGTAGCGTACTTTACTTTGTCCTCTTCAGTACACTTACTTATGGCAAACACCGATTTGACCTTCTCGGTCCACCTTTTCAATCCGATCGGTCCTTCGGTTCCATCAAATTCCAAAGGTTTGCAGGCAGTGAATTCTTTGCAGGTGCATCCTACACGATTTCCTGTACTGCTAGATCCAAGGTTATTGTTGGTATGTAGCGCAGCCTGTACTGCGGCTATGTTTGAAGCTAGAAAAGTACGGAATTCCTCTTCATTCATATTCACGGTGTGTCGAGTAGTCGGTGCCATTTCCTTCAAAATAGTTAAATGGAACAAGTTAATCATACAGAATATTAAGAGTAGTTAATAGTATTTCGTAGCATAATATGAACTCATTTATAAAAGCTTTTTCTTCATATTAGCGTTTTATAAGTTTAAATTCGGGTAGTACCTACCCGTTAAGTTCATACTTAGTAGCTAATATACAATTCAACTACTACAATTGTATATGAAAAACTGATTATAATAATATTTCGCGTTCAAACTTTTACACAATATTTTACAAACTTACAATACCGCTTATTTTACATATAGCATGAAATATAGCACACAATAAATTTGATACAAGATGGTTGTGAAGATAATTCTAGCTAGTACACAAGTCGTTCAGCAAAGGCAATAAAGACACGTAATTCATACGTCCAGAAACAAGTCATGCATTCTGGTTTTACTAGGATTACTTCCCATTCTTGGTCTTGTGGAACATAACCGTTATGGCCGTTGATAAGACAGCGTGTTGTAACGTCGTCAAAGGGACGAGGGTTACGTAATGTCCAACAGTCCCGTAACAATCTAAAAACCTCATTTCTTACCCCAATTACCGACTCCGTCACTTGTGGGAACGTTTTGTTTAATAGTTGTAGCCCGATGTTCTTGTTCTCACTTTGGTGAGAAGCGAACATTACTAATCCGTAAGCATAACATGCTTCTTTATGTTGCATGTTAGCCGCTTTTTCTAAATCACGAAGTCCAATATTCGGATATATTGAGTCAAAATAATTTCTTAACCCATTGCGTAAAATAGCATTTGGGTTCCCCGCAATATATGCGTCAAAGTAAACACATCGTAACTTATGGATTTCCCAATGTGATATCCCCCATCTTTCGAACGAAAGCCTTTTATAAACCAAGGCATTCTTGGAATGTTCTTCGAATGTCTTACAAACTGATCTCGCCTTAAATAGTTGTGCCGAAGAATTCTGACCGACTCTAGACAAGATTTCATCAATCATGTCTCCGGGTAGGTCTCTTAAAATATTGGGTTGTCTATCCATTTTGTGTTTTTATACTGTAAAATAGACAAGAGTTAGATTCAAAAAAAAAAAAAAAAACTTATTAATACAAGCAATTTTTACATATATCATAAAGCATAAGCACACTATATTACATATATTACACCACACGAATACAACTATCTTATTCTGACTCGCTTATTTCTTCTTCTTCGGTTTTGGTTCGTTTTACCAAGTTTCTAGGGATATATGATGTTCCCCTAATATGAGCCGTCGTGATCCACATTGGTTTAGAAAAACCTGGTGGTTTAGAGGTTCCCGGGTCATTGTTACAACTTAAGGACTTCGGGGGTTGACGATACATATAAAGTTCATCGGGGTTGGAATTAGATTTCTCTATTTTTATGCCCTTTCTCTTATTATTTTCTTTTGCCTTTTTAAATTCAGTTGGGGTAATTTCTATAACATCATCGGAATTCTCATCGGAATCCGATTCATCGGAGAATTGGTAATCCTCCCAATATTTTGCTTCCTTGGCGGAAACACCATTGACCATAATTAACCTTGGTCGGTTGGTTGAGGATTTTCTTTTACTTAACCGTTTTATTATTTCCCCCACCGGTTCTATTTCTTCATCCGGTTCCGATTCTTCTTCCGGTTCCGATTCTTCTTCCGGTTCCGACTCTTCTTCCGGTTTCTCTTCGGGAACTTGTGAATCAGTCCACGAATCATTCCAATTTACATTTGACTCTTCATTATTATTAGGTGAGTCAATGGGACTTGTTCTAGAGGTAGACATCTATCACATAATATCAAACGCGTTAAGAGATTAATATATCACATAATATTCACATGTTAAAAATATATAGTTTCCAACAAAATTTGTTAAGCAATCATTTTTCAAGTAAACACGGTCGAAGTCCAGACTCACTAATGCATCCTAACAAACTCGATAAGACACACTAATGCAAAATTCTGGTTCTCTAAGACTAACGCTCGGATACCAACTGAAATGTCCCGTTCTTATTGATTAAAAACGTTCCATATTAATTGATTTCGTTGCGAGGTTTTGACCTCTATATGAGACGTTTTTCAAAGACTGCATTCATTTTTAAAACAAACCATAACCTTTATTTCATAGATAAAGGTTTTAAAAAGCTTTACGTAGATTATCAAATAATGATAATCTAAAATATCCTGTTTACACACGACCATTACATAATGGTTTACAATACAAATATGTTACAACAAAATAAGTTTCTTGAATGCAGTTTTTACACAATATCATACAAACATGGACTCCAAATCTCGTCCTTATTTAAGTATGCGACAGCGAAAGCTCTTAATAATTACCTGAGAATAAACATGCTTAAAACGTCAACAAAAATGTTGGTGAGTTATAGGTTTAACCTATATATATCAAATCATAATAATAGACCACAAGATTTCATATTTCAATACACATCCCATACATAGAGATAAAAATCATTCATATGGTGAACACCTGGTAACCGACATTAACAAGATGCATATATAAGAATATCCCCATCATTCCGGGACACCCTTCGGATATGATATAAATTTCGAAGTACTAAAGCATCCGGTACTTTGGATGGGGTTTGTTAGGCCCAATAGATCTATCTTTAGGATTCGCGTCAATTAGGGTGTCTGTTCCCTAATTCTTAGATTACCAGACTTAATAAAAAGGGGGCATATTCGATTTCGATAATTCAACCATAGAATGTAGTTTCACGTACTTGTGTCTATTTTGTAAATCATTTATAAAACCTGCATGTATTCTCATCCCAAAAATATTAGATTTTAAAAGTGGGACTATAACTCACTTTCACAGATTTTTACTTCGTCGGGAAGTAAGACTTGGCCACTGGTTGATTCACGAACCTATAACAATATATACATGTATATCAAAGTATGTTCAAAATATATTTATAACTCTTTTAATATATTTTGATGTTTTAAGTTTATTAAGTCAGTTGTCCTCGTTAGTAACCTACAACTAGTTGTCCACAGTTAGATGTACAGAAATAAATCGATAAATATTATCTTGAATCAATCCACGACCCAGTGTATACGTATCTCAGTATTGATCACAACTCAAACTATATATATTTTGGAATCAACCTCAACCCTGTATAGCTAACTCCAACATTCACATATAGAGTGTCTATGGTTGTTCCGAAATATATATAGATGTGTCGACATGATAGGTCAAAACATTGTATACGTATCTATGGTATCTCAAGATTACATAATATACAATACAAGTTGATTAAGTTATGGTTGGAATAGATTTGTTACCAATTTTCACGTAGCTAAAATGAGAAAAATTATCCAATCTTGTTTTACCCATAACTTCTTCATTTTAAATCCGTTTTGAGTGAATCAAATTGCTATGGTTTCATATTGAACTCTATTTTATGAATCTAAACAGAAAAAGTATAGGTTTATAGTCAGAAAAATAAGTTACAAGTCGTTTTTGTAAAGGTAGTCATTTCAGTCGAAAGAACGATGTCTAGATGACCATTTTAGAAAACATACTTCCACTTTGAGTTTAACCATAATTTTTGGATATAGTTTCATGTTCATAATAAAAATCATTTTCTCAGAATAACAACTTTTAAATCAAAGTTTATCATAGTTTTTAATTAACTAACCCAAAACAGCCCGCGGTGTTACTACGACGGCGTAAATCCGGTTTTACGGTGTTTTTCGTGTTTCCAGGTTTTAAATCATTAAGTTAGCATATCATATAGATATAGAACATGTGTTTAGTTGATTTTAAAAGTCAAGTTAGAAGGATTAACTTTTGTTTGCGAACAAGTTTAGAATTAACTAAACTATGTTCTAGTGATTACAAGTTTAAACCTTCGAATAAGATAGCTTTATATGTATGAATCGAATGATGTTATGAACATCATTACTACCTTAAGTTCCTTGGATAAACCTACTGGAAAAGAGAAAAATGGATCTAGCTTCAATGGATCCTTGGATGGCTCGAAGTTCTTGAAGCAGAATCATGACACGAAAACAAGTTCAAGTAAGATCATCACTTGAAATAAGATTGTTATAGTTATAGAAATTGAACCAAAGTTTGAATATGATTATTACCTTATATTAGAATGATAATCTACTGTAAAAAACAAAGATTTCTTGAGGTTGGATGATCACCTTACAAGATTGGAAGTGAGCTAGCAAACTTGAAAGTATTCTTGATTTTATGAAACTAGAACTTTTGGAATTTATGAAGAACACTTAGAACTTGAAGATAGAACTTGAGAGAGATCAATTAGATGAAGAAAATTGAAGAATGAAAGTGTTTGTAGGTGTTTTTGGTCGTTGGTGTATGGATTAGATATAAAGGATATGTAATTTTGTTTTCATGTAAATAAGTCATGAATGATTAATCATATTTTTGTAATTTTATGAGATATTTCATGCTAGTTGCCAAATGATGGTTCCCACATGTGTTAGGTGACTCACATGGGCTGCTAAGAGCTGATCATTGGAGTGTATATACCAATAGTACATACATCTAAAAGTTGTGTATTGTACGAGTACGAATACGGGTGCACACGAGTAGAATTGTTGATGAAACTGAACGAGGATGTAATTGTAAGCATTTTTGTTAAGTAGAAGTATTTTGATAAGTGTATTGAAGTCTTTCAAAAGTGTATAAATAAATATTAAAACACTACATGTATATACATTTTAACTGAGTCGTTAAGTCATCGTTAGTCGTTACATGTAAGTGTTGTTTTGAAACCTTTAGGTTAACGATCTTGTTAAATGTTGTTAACCCAATGTTTAAAATATCAAATGAGATTTTAAATTATTATATTATCATGATATTATCATGTATGAATATCTCTTAACATGATATATATACATTAAATGTCTTTACAACGATAATCGTTACATATATGTCTCGTTTAAAAATCATTAAGTTAGTAGTCTTGTTTTTACATATGTAGTTCATTGTTAATATACTTAATGATATGTTTACTTATCATAGTATCATGTTAACTATATATATATCCATATATATGTCATCATATAGTTCTTACAAGTTTTAACGTTCGTGAATCACCGGTCAACTTGGGTGGTCAATTGTCTATATGAAACATATTTTAATTAATCAAGTCTTAACAAGTTTGATTGCTTAACATGTTGGAAACATTTAATCATGTAAATATCAATCTCAATTAATATATATAAACATGGAAAAGTTCGGGTCACTACAGATTTGAGATCCGGGTATCACCAATTGAGAGTCAAAGAAGCTGATGTCCCGAGGACGGCGTTTAGAACACGTTATGGACATTATGAGTTTACAGTGATGCCGTTTGGTTTGACGAACGCACCAGCAGTGTTCATGGATCTCATGAACCGTGTGTGTAAGCCATACCTAGACAAATTCATCATTGTGTTTATTGATGATATATTGGTGTACTCCAAGAACAAGGAAGAGCACGAACAGCATCTACGTTCGATATTGACTATGCTTAGAGAAGAGCAGTTGTATGCAAAGTTCTCTAAGTGTGATTTTTGGCTACCAGAGGTACAATTTCTTGGCCATGTTGTAGGGGCCAATGGAATACAAGTTGATCCAACAAAGATTAAATCAGTTAAAAATTGGGAAACTCCAAAGATGCCAACTCAGATTCGGAAATTTTTAGGTCTAGCTGGTTACTACAGGAGATTCATTGAAGGATTCTCTAAGATTTCCCGACCATTAACCGCGTTGACTCATAAGGGCAAGAAGTATGAGTGGTCAGAACCGCAAGAAACTGCATTTCAGTTGTTGAAGGAGAAGTTGACAACTGCACCGATATTGTCTCTACCTGAGAGAAGTGAAGATTTTGTCGTTTATTGTGATGCCTCACGTCAAGGAATGGGTTGCGTGCTTATGCAACGAAATAAGGTTATTGCTTATGGATCGCGTCAGTTAAAGATTCACGAACAGAACTACACTACGCACGACCTTGAACTAGGAGCTGTTGTCTTTGCACTTAAAATGTGGAGACACTACCTGTATGGAACCAAGTTTACTATCTTCACCGACCATAAGAGTTTACAGCACATATTTGATCAGAAACAGCTCAACATGAGACAACGACGTTGGATGGAACTACTTAACGCTTATAACTGTTAACTTCAATACCATCCGGGCAAGGCAAATGTTGTGGCGGATGCTTTGAGCAGAAAAGAGCGAGAGAAACCCCTTAGGGTTAAAGTGCTTAACATAGTTGTCCGTACGAATCTCACATCACAAATTCGCGAAGCACAACCAGAGGCCGTGAAACAAGAAAATGTCGATGTTGAATTTCTCAGAGGGATGGATAAGAAATTTGACATCAAGGAGGACGGAACACGGTATTTTGCTAATCGAATCTGGGTACTAAAGTTTGATGGATTGAGAGAACTAGTGTTGGAGGAAGCACACAAGTCAAGATACTCAATTCATCCGGGATCAGATAAGATGTATCAAGATTTGAAGACATTTTATTGGTGGCCAAATTTGAAAGCTGACATTGCTACCTATGTCGGAAAGTGCTTGACTTGTGCTAAAGTCAAGGCTGAACATCAGAAGCCATCAGGGTTATTGACTCAACCAGAGATTCCCCAGTGGAAGTGGGAAGGTATTACCATGGACTTCATCACGAAACTGCCGAGAACAGTGGGAGGTTACGATACTATTTGGGTTATCGTGGATTGTCTCACTAGGTCTGCGCACTTTTTACCGATAAGAGAAACTGATAAAATGGAGAAGTTGGCTCAGATTTACATTAAAGAAGTCGTCTCTAGGCATGGTGTGCCTATGTCTCTCATATCCGATCGTGACAGCAGATTTACTTCCAGGTTTTGGCAATCATTACAGAAAGCAATGGGGACTCGTTTAGATATGAGTACAGCATACCACCCCCAGACAGATGGCCAGGGCGAATGAACTATTCAAACTTTTGAGGACATGTTGAGGGCATGTGTCATTGATTTCGAAAACGGATGGGATAAGTACCTACCACTAGCTGAGTTCTCGTACAATAACAGCTACCATGCGAGCATTAAAGCTGCACCTTTCGAAGCATTGTACGGAAGGAAGTGTAGATCTCCCGTTTGTTGGAGCGAATTGGGGGATAGTCAGTTGACAGGTCCTGAGATTATTCAGGAGACAACTAAGAAAGTCCTATAGATTCAGGAACAATTGAGAACGGCTCAGAGTCATCAAAAGAGTTACGTCGATGTTAGACGAAAGGACATAGAATTCCAAGTTGGTGACAAAGTTATGCTTAAGGTATCACCATGGAAGGGTGTTATACGATTTGGAAAACGAGGTAAATTGAGTCCTAGATATGTTGGACTGTTCGAGATAACTGAAAGAGTTGGACCAGTAGCTTACAGATTGGAGCTGCCACAAGCACTCAACAGTATACACGACGTTTTTCATGTATCCAATCTAAAGAAGTGTCTAGCCGATGAGAATTTGATTATTCCTTTAGAGGAACTACGTATCGACGACAAACTTCATTTCATTGAGGAACCTGTCGAAATCTTGGGTCGTGAGGTCAAACAGTTGAAGCAAAGCAGAATCCCTATCGTTAAAGTTCGGTGGAACGCGAGAAGAGGACCAGAGTTCACGTGGGAGCGTGAAGACCAGATGAGACTGAAATACCCACAACTGTTTCCCAAGGAAACTACTTCAGTGGGCGATCACTAAAATTTTGGGACAAAATTTTTAATAACAGGTGGGTAATGTAACAACCCTGCTTTTTCCGTTACTTCCATTAATCTTCTGTTAGTTTATTTAACGGCGATTACTTGATGTTTACGTGTTTATGTGTAATAAATGAATACTTGATCCTTGGAGGGTTACAATAATTAATATGGGTTGATATTAATTCAAATAAATATTTCGAATAATGAAATACGATTAAAATGATACGGTTTTGATAACGGATTTTTGAGCAACAAAACGCTCGGATTTATTTTAATAATTAATCTATTAATTATTAACTTTTTAAAAATAATTAATTTATTGGGTTTTAATAAATTAAACGATTGGTTGCATTTAACGAAGCGTTCCGGGCCTTCGGTATGACTAAACGACACTTGAAACGAGCCACGAATACAAAGTGTGATGCCCCGTACAAAACCATCGTGTACGAATCATCAACAACAGGATCATTACAAGGTCAAACACTATATGCTGTTTTAAAATAAGTTTGCATTCATAAGAAAAGGTGATGTCTTAACCAATGATGTGTGCGAGGTGTACTAGGAAATAGTATTATTTTTGCAATGAAATAACTATTAAATACGATACAATTTTACACAAGATATTTATTTATTTATAGAATGGATATACCTAAACCTTGCTACAACACTTATAGGCAGTGTACCTAATCGTATAGTAGTGTAGTTTTTAGTAAGTCCGGTTCGTCCACAGGGAACTCTTAAACAAGCTTAACGCTATATTAGTTTTAAATTTATAAAAATACAAATATATATATATAAGTGATATTATTATTATAAAAGGGGTTTTTTACCATTTAATGACCGGGTTGTCGATTTTTAAAACATTAGTCGCAGTTAAAACCTAATGTAAAATATTAAAAATAAATATAACTTAATTTAAATCGTAAAGTAAATAACGATAATAAAATTGCAATAAATAAAAGTGCGATAGTTAAAAAGTACGATAATTAAAAGTGCAATTAAATACAATGACAATAAATAAAAGAGCGATAATTAGAAGTGCAATTAAATATGAAAATAAAGGAATTATGCTTATTTAAACTTCCGTAATCATGATGTTTGACGTGTTGATTTTAGTTTATTCCCATGGGTTAATTGTCCTTTGTCCTGGATTATTCAATATGTCCGTCTAGTTTTTGTCCATAACAGTCCATCAGTCATAAATATAAAGTGCGAGTATCCTCGTCAAATTATCCTTATATCCGAAGTCAAATATTCCAACTAATTGGGGACTTAAACTGTAACAAGGTCTTAATACTTTGTTTAATAATTATACCAGGATATCGACTGCGTGTTACCCAAGGTTTTAATACTTTGTTTACAATTATGCCAAGTGTCCTTGTACATAATTTCACCCCTGTTTTAATAATTCCATAGACTATTAATCCATTCCCGTGTCCGGACAAATGAACGATTATTCGTACATATAAATATCCAGCCCATCGTGTCCGATCGAGTGTATATGGTTATTTATAGGTACGTCCAATTGTAAATCTTTATATTAAAATTAACAAACTATCATTTAGTTAAACAAATATAAAGCCCATTAATAGCCCATAGTCTAATTTCCACAAGTGTCGTTCTTTTGTCCAAACCCCAATTATGGTACAAAGCCCAATTACCCAATTTTAATATTTTTAGCCCAACATCATGATTACTTCGGTATTAAATAAGCATAATAATTACTTAGCTACGAGACATTAAATTAAAAATAACATTAACCATAACTTACAGTGATTAAAAATAGCGTAGCGTTACACGGATAGAATTTCGACTTACACCCTTACAACATTCGCTAACATACCCTTATTATTAGAAATTAAAATTAAAATTAAAATTAAAATATAAATATATATATATATATATATATATATATATATATATATATATATATATATATATATATATATATATATATATATATATATATATATATATATTACGTATGAATGAAGAGAAGAAAAGGATGATAAAATATCGATCGAATGCGTTGCCTTTTATAGGCCCCATTTCAGTTTTGGTGTGCTCTGCGATCTCGAAGGGTTTCCCCTTCAAAGCTCCGCGATTGCGGAGTAGTGGATTACAGCTCATCCAAGTTTGGCTCCTAGCTTGCCGAAGGATTATTTAATAAATAAATATAATATATATATATAATTTTAAGAATTATTTATATATTATATTATATTTATATGCATAGTTGACTTGTAATTTTTGATCCGTTGCGTCGTGCGTTGAAAGTTGACTTAGGTCCTGGTTCCGGATTTTCGAACGTCCTTGCGTACTGATGTCGTAGCGTGGGGGTACGTGATAGTACTATATTTTACTACGAAATACGTTACAAATTTCACAAGTTTTAATTATTTATTTACAAATGGGATATACCTAAACCTTGCTACAACACTATAGGCAGTATACCTAATCGTAGAGTAGTATAGTTTTTAGTAAGTCCGGTTCGTTCCACAGGGAGCGGGATTATTGCACACTATATTTTTAAACAACTATATTTGTACAAAATATATATAATTATATATAATAATATATAAAATGGGGTTTACCGTTTAATGACCGGTTTGTCGATTTATATTTTAAACGAAGCGTAAAGTAAATGACGATATTTAACTAACAATATAAAATAAATAACAATAATTAAAATGACAATAAATAAAAGTACGAGGAAAAATGAAATAAAATATATTATGCTTATTTAAACTTCCGTAATCATGATGTTTGACGTTTTAATTTTAATTTATTGTCCTGGGCTAATTGTCCTTTGTCCTGGATGTATTTGAAACCTATCTGGTTTTTGTCCATAATAGTTCATCGGTCATAATTATAAACTGCTCGGCAAATTTAACCTTATACCCGAAGTCAAATATTCCAACTAACTGGGGATTCGAACTGTAACAAGGTCTTAATACTTTGCTTAATGAATACACCAGGTTATCGACTGTGTGTAAACCAAGGTTTTAATACTTTATTAACAATTACACCAATTACCCTTGAATGTAATCCACCCCTATTTTAATGAGTCCATTGACTATTAATCCATCCCCGTGTCCGGTCAAATGAACAATAATTCGTACTTATAAATATCCCGTCTATCGTGTCCGATTAAGCGTATGTGGTTATATATAGATACTTCAAATCATAACCTTTATATTAAATTAACGAGGTATCGTTAATTTAATATAAAGCCCATTAATAGCCCATAGTCTAATTTCCACAAGTGTCGTTCTTTTGTCCAAACCCCAATTATGGTACAAAACCCAATTACCCCGTCTTTAATATTTAGTCCAACATCATGATTACTTTGGCTCAAATAAGCATAATAATAACTTAAGTACGAGACATTAATTTAAAAAGGAGAACATAGCTTACATTGATTATTTATCGCGTAGTGTTACACGGACAGAGCTCCGACTTTAAAAACCCGTAAAAATAACTTTTACATAACCCAAACTAATCTAATATAACACTAATCTATACTATATATACATATATATATTTATTTATATTATACTAGGGAGTATTATTATTATTATATATTTTTTTTACTCGCAGAATTCGTGACCTTTTATAGGAGTTTTGATTTCTGACAGCTCCGCGAGTCATGGAGTTTTTAGCCTTCAAACTCCGCGAGTCGCGGAGTTTGAAAATCCAGCTCAGGATCATTTGTCTCATAGCTTGTCGACATAATTTTTAAATATATATAATATATAAATAATTTATATAATTATTTAAATATTATATTATATTCTTGTGCATAGTTGACTTGTAATTTTTGGTCCGTTGCGTCGGGCGTTGATAGTTGACTCATGTCCCGGTTCCGGATTTTTGAACGTCCTTGCGTACAATTTAATATCTTGTACTTTGCGTTTTGTAACTTGTACTCTTGTCATTTTTAGACGTTTTTCATCAATAAATTGAACCTTTTGAATTGTATCTTGAACATTTGAGCTTTTTGGACGTTTGTGTCTTCAAATCTTCGTTTTCGCCTTTTGTCTTCGCACTTATTTATTTAAACAATTACAATGAAAATATAATACAATTACATATGAAAACCTATTATTTAGGAGGGATATTGCTATGAAATATATGTTCCTTTTTAGCCTTATCAAACATCCCCACACTTGAGCGTTGCTTGTCCTCAAGCAATACAGAATTTGAAATAAAAACATACATGAATCACTTTTTTATTCATCACACTTTGTACATCAGTGATTTTGATATGGTGGTATAAACAATGATAGTAACGATAGAACCATGGTTAAAGGTGGGTGTGTCATCCACAGTTGCCTCGGGTTTAGGTCAACGACACTTGCAATCAAATAGCCGATTTACTTTTGGTTTCCAAAGCAAAGTGCACATTTGAAAGGCGGTTTACAGTCCCACATGACTATGAAAATGTAGATCCTTAAGGAAATTGGATCTTTATGAAAATATTTGATCTTTTGAAAATTCAATCTAGCTTTTACCCTAGATAAGTTTTCCGGAATAACCCTTCACCGGTGTTTGCAAAATATTTTTGTGGGTTGTGTGGGTTTCAGATTTGAAAATTTTAGCTCAACACTTATGGTTTTGTGTTACCCACTTGCTAACCTTGTATTAGGAAAGCAACACGTCTAGTTTACTTGTCCCGTATATTACCTTTCGGCAAACTACCGTCCGGTTGTAAAAGAAAGCGATGAACAAGAAACTGTTAAGGCAATGTCTAATGACATGCATTTGATTATGGTCCATAAACGTGTCGGATGCTATTACTATCCTTTGTAGGAGAAATAGTAAAGATCATCCTATGATTTTTCGGTCTGGCACAAGGTCCTGTCTCCGACCAAGCTATGCAACCACCGTTCTTACGGTTGACACCCGATTTGGTTCAGGTGACCTAATGAATTCCAGGTGAATTCCTAGGATTTTACGTTCAATGGTAATGAACGCATTAAAAATGGGTTTTCAGAAAACAAATCGGTTTTATTTTTGATCAAAATATTTTCTCGTTCAAGCTCGAGTTTAGATATCATTGAATTCCATGAGTTTAAATTCTCAATCTTTAAGGTCAATCTCAAGGATTGAGTAATATCAGTCTTAAAAGCTGATTTTTAATCTTTAAGGAGATTATCCTTTCTGGGGATCTGATTCATTAGTCTTATCAAGCTAATTTGCACGGTGCCCCCCATTGTACGAGATAAATCCTTCTCATGGTTAGGATAAATCTGACCACTTGGCGACCCTGTTTGATGCTGAGGTCCGTGGATTTCCTGCTGATTTTAGAGATGACTTTTCTAGATTTTTCGTCAACCTACAGCTGGTCTGGACGACAACTTCATGACCTAAATCAAGAAGCGCGTGTCTTTTTCGGAAGACTTTACTTCCTTTTAATGATGGAATTGATTCATCGTGTAGATCCATCTTTTCTTTCAAATATATTACAGTAAATTGGGTAAAACAGTTAATTTAGTCCAAAACAAAAGCACCTGCAATAACTTTACAGAAACATGTGATATATAGTTTTTAATTGAATAACTTGGTACATTCTCCCCACACTTAGTTTCTTTCTTTGCCTTTTTATTCTCCTTTATTCCATTTTAAATGAATTCAATCGTTTTAGGGTGTTTCTCAATTTATGTCCTTTCCGAGGTAACGATAATTTCGGTATTAACGCCTAGTTTTCACCGTTCATAAATATGTATAAACATGATTTTGAATTCATTTAGTTGAAATTTTTCAAATTTTCATAAAATTTAGAAAATAAGCCAAGTATAAACCCGAGAGAATTTATAACCCTTCCCCACACTTGAGATCATGCAATGCCCTCATTTGCATGAAATCAGACTCTAATTATAAATTCATGAGGGTGATTAGTGTAGAAAGTAGTTAAAGATACCATAAAATTGCAGGATGATAGATGGTGCACCTCATCGTTCATTCCTTCTTGTTTTATCACACATGTTTTTCTTCAAAAACGGTTGCTTTTCTGAACTGTTTACTAATATTTGAAAAAACGACTTTTATCCTAACTTATCATGCATTTTTGTTAACGAGTTATGCACTAACCCGAACCCCTAATTTAACATTAAGTGGGGTTAAACTTCCCCACACTTAGCTGACGACATGTGAAGTCGGTAGAATAAGTTCCACGAATTAGAGTAGTGAGCCAGTTATTTACATCTCGGGTGGTGTATAATATATCAATGGGTTTAAAGTTTAGACTCGCCCGATTGTCACTACTTAATTCTTTTTTAAGTGTAGCTTTTAGTAAATGGATATGTCTCTTTTCTGGTTCTTGGTCAAATGGATCGATATACACCGACATACATATTATAGGGTGGACAATTTCTAACGTTTCCTTCCTTTTATTCTCAAGATCAAAGTTTTCACCTCTATTACCCAATTGGGTGAAATTCGAGGTGTCATTATCTATTACAGCTCGTAGTTCATTTTCGGTAGATGACTCGTCTATTGAGAATATTGGGTTGGAAGGTTGTGGAATGGTGAATTTCGGGATTGGAGTAGATTCTTCTTCATTAACGGTACTTATCAGTCCCTCCATTTTGGTCTCGGGGGTAAAATTTTCAACGTTATCGTTTTCCTAAGAGTACAAATTTGTTACCCTTACTTCTTCTTTATCCATTGATGGATCGATGATTTCGTCGGTAGAGGCTAATGTGTCGATATGTTGTGAAATTGGTAAGACTGAATAAAAAGTATCATCGGGATAGTTGGTGATTTCGGAGCTCTCGAATTCATCAAAATTCGATGATATGAGATTTTCTTGCACAATACTCCTCAGATCAACAGGTGTGTAGTCTGATAGAGTTTCAGCTTGCCAGTTTACAAACTCTCTCATTTGTTCATTTTGAGCATTGAGTTCTTCGAGTTTGATTTTCATATTGTCTAATAAATTTTCAGATACGTAATTTTCCTCGTCTACTGGTTGTTGAGTTTGGATATATTCTTGGGAATAATCCCAATTTGAATTGTATTCTTCATAATCATTCCATTCAGGTTCCGTGGGTGCGTAATTTTTCATAGGAACGTAATAATAACATTCCCATGTTGAGTGATAATCTCCACAGATTTCACAACGAGTTATTGTTTCGTCATTCGTGATCCAAGATTGACCGAACGAATTGTCATCAACACTCGTTTGAGAGTATTGATTTAATTGATTTTGGATATCAAAAAGAGTTTCCATAGCCTTGTTTTCAAAATTTTCCATTTTATTGCGATGGCCAAATTTTAGCTACAATGTGGTGCATTTACTAATTATCCTATTAGTTATAAAAATAGAAAAACTTATATAAGTTGTCCAATTAATAGACTTTTCTGCTTTTGCCCACGTTTCGAATAGCCAAAAGATGCAGCAGGGAGCCAGAACCCTTTAAATCGGAAGCTCACAACTCAGCCACTAACAAATCCAACTATTACTACGAAGCAGAAAATTGTCAGCGTCCATTAATTTAACCACTTAAATAATTTTTCTTTCTGTTTGAGATATTAGATAAGAAATAGAGAAGATTTCTAAGTCCTAAAAACTAAAGCGTCGAGAAATAAGAAAGAAAAAGAATGCGCGTCGAAAAACGTCGAAAAATAAAAATAAGAAAATAGCGCGTCGTAACTTAAAAAGGAATTAAAAACTAAGAATTAAAAGTTGCGTCTAAAAATATTAAAGCTTAAAAGAAAAACTATATCCCAAATGGTAATAACTTAAAAAGGTACTAAAATATAAAAACGGCGTCGCAAAATTCTAAAGCACCTAAATCTTAGTCTAAAGAAAAAGCACTTAAGGGATTTTACGGCAAAGCCTAAAAATCTAGAAGTAAAAATAACTATGGCAAAAACTAAGTTTAAAACTAAATATGAGCTAAAAATACAAATATTACGCTAAAACGATTAAAAAGGGACAAAATATAAAAATATACAAAAAGTTGTAAAAAGTACAATTTTTATAAAAATATTATTTTTATATTATTTATTTATTAAAACTATTAATTTTACATATAATAAAACTAATTAAAATTTAAAATACAATTTAATTAAAAAAAAAAACTTAAACTAATTATAATAATTAAACTAATTAGGGTTTATTAATAATAATAATAATAAAATCCGTAATTAATGTGAAATTAGGGTTCTGTCACGTGTGTCAGAGTGTCTCCGCGAGTCGCGGTATTTCAAGCAGCAAACCCCGCGAGTCGCGGGGTTCCAAAATTCAACTCTGGTACAGTTTTTAATTCGACGTGTTTTTTTTTATATTTTTCTGTTTTAAAATCTAAATATTTATATATTAAAAACTTATATTTAAAAACTAAAATAAAAATAGAACTACTTTATAATTTTATAAATAAAAATCGTAAAACTAGATTTATATATATATTTTATTTTATTTTTATTTTTTTCGGTTTTTTTTTTATTTGATATTGTTTTTCTAAAAATATATTTATACAAATCTATATTAAAAATATAGCGTTTCGCCAAGTTCCCCGGCAGCGGTGCCAAAAATACTTGATGTCGTAGCGTGGGGGTACGTGATAGTACTATATTTTACTACGAAATACGTTACAAATTTCACAAGTTTTAATTATTTATTTACAAATGGGATATACCTAAACCTTGCTACAACACTATAGGCAGTGTACCTAATCGTAGAGTAGTATAGTTTTTAGTAAGTCCGGTTCGTTCCACAGGGAGCGGGCTTATTGCACACTATATTTTTAAACAACTATATTTGTACAAAATATATATAATTATATATAATAATATATAAAATGGGGTTTACCGTTTAATGACCGGTTTGTCGATTTATATTTTAAATGAAGCGTAAAGTAAATGACGATATTTAACTAACAATATAAAATAAATAACAATAATTAAAATGACAATAAATAAAAGTACGAGGAAAAATGAAATAAAATATATTATGCTTATTTAAACTTCCGTAATCATGATGTTTGACGTTTTAATTTTAATTTATTGTCCTGGGCTAATTGTCCTTTGTCCTGGATGTATTTGAAACCTATCTGGTTTTTGTCCATAATAGTTCATCGGTCATAATTATAAACTGCTCGGCAAATTTAACCTTATACCCGAAGTCAAATATTCCAACTAACTGGGGATTCGAACTGTAACAAGGTCTTAATACTTTGCTTAATGAATACACCAGGTTATCGACTGTGTGTAAACCAAGGTTTTAATACTTTATTAACAATTACACCAATTACCCTTGAATGTAATCCACCCCTATTTTAATGAGTCCATTGACTATTAATCCATCCCCGTGTCCGGTCAAATGAACAATAATTCGTACTTATAAATATCCCGCCCATCGTGTCCGATTAAGCGTATGTGGTTATATATAGATACTTCAAATCATAACCTTTATATTAAATTAACGAGGTATCGTTAATTTAATATAAAGCCCATTAATAGCCCATAGTCTAATTTCCACAAGTGTCGTTCTTTTGTCCAAACCCCAATTATGGTACAAAACCCAATTACCCCGTCTTTAATATTTAGTCCAACATCATGATTACTTTGGCTCAAATAAGCATAATAATAACTTAAGTACGAGACATTAATTTAAAAAGGAGAACATAGCTTACATTGATTATTTATCGCGTAGTGTTACACGGACAGAGCTCCGACTTCAAAAACCCGTAAAAATAACTTTTACATAACCCAAACTAATCTAATATAACACTAATCTATACTATATATACATATATATATTTATTTATATTATACTAGGGAGTATTATTATTATTATATATTTTTTTTACTCGCAGAATTCGTGACCTTTTATAGGAGTTTTGATTTCTGACAGCTCCGCGAGTCGTGGAGTTTTTAGCCTTCAAACTCCGCGAGTCGCGGAGTTTGAAAATCCAGCTCAGGATCATTTGTCTCATAGCTTGTCGACATAATTTTTAAATATATATAATATATAAATAATTTATATAATTATTTAAATATTATATTATATTCTTGTGCATAGTTGACTTGTAATTTTTGGTCCGTTGCGTCGGGCGTTGATAGTTGACTCATGTCCCGGTTCCGGATTTTCGAACGTCCTTGCGTACAATTTAATATCTTGTACTTTGCGTTTTGTAACTTGTACTCTTGTCATTTTTAGACGTTTTTCATCAATAAATTGAACCTTTTGAATTGTATCTTGAACATTTGAGCTTTTTGGACGTTTGTGTCTTCAAATCTTCGTTTTCGCCTTTTGTCTTAGCACTTATTTATTTAAATAATTACAATGAAAATATAATACAATTACATATGAATACCTATTATTTAGGAGGGATATTGCTATGAAATATATGTTCCTTTTTAGCCTTATCACGTACAATTTAATATTTTGTATTTTGCGTTTCGTGTCTTGTACTTTTGTAGTTTTGAGACGTTTCTCATCAATAATTGGAACCACTTTGATTGTATTTTGTACTTTTGAGCTTTTTGGTCGTTTGCGTCTTCAATTCGTCGAATCTTTCTTTTGTCTTCACCTTTTATTATTTAAACGAATATCACTTGTAAATAGAACAATTGCAACTAAAAACTTGTCTTTCTTGAGGAATAATGCTATGAATTATGTGTTCGTTTTTAGCATTATCAAATATTCCCACACTTGAGCGTTGCTTGTCCTCAAGCAATATAGTTTTGAAATAAAAATACTAGAATCACTTCTTTATTCTTCACACTTTGTACATCAGTGATTTCTATGCGGCGGTATAAACAATGGTAGTAACGTTGTGGTTTACAGTCCCACATGACTATAAAATTTAGATCCTTTAAGGAAATTGGATCTTTATGAAAATATTTGATCTTTTGAAAATTAAATCTAGCTTTTACCCTAGATAAGTTTTCTGGAAGAACCCTTCACCGGTGTTTGCAAATTGTTTTTGTGGGCTTGGTGGGTTTCAGATTTGAAAATTTTAGCTCAAAATTTGTGGTTTTGTGTCACCCACTTGCTAACCTTGTATTAGGAAAGAAACACGTCCAGCATACTTGCTCCGCATATTACCTTTCAGTAAACTACCGTCCGGTTGTAAAGGAAAGCATTGAACAAGCAACTGTTAAGGCAATGTCCCCTGACATGCTTTTAATTATGGTCTATAACGTGTCGGATGCAATTACTATCCTTGGTAGGAGCAATAGTAAATCTCACCCTTATAATTTTTTGGTTTGGCACAAGGTCCTGTCTTTGACCATGCTATGCAACCACCGTTCTTACGGTTGACAACCGATTTGGTTCAGGTGACCTAATGAATTCCAGGTAAATTCCTAGGATTTTACGTTCAATAGTAATGAACGCATTGAAAATGGGTTTTCAGAAAACAAATCGGTTTTATTTTTGATCAAAATATTTTCTCGTTCAAGCTCGAGTTTAGATATCATCGAATTCCATGAGTTTGTAATTCTCAATCTTTAAGGTCAATCTCAAGAATTGAGTAATATCAGGCTTAGAAGCTGATTTTTAATCTTTAAGGAGATTATCCTATCTGGGGGTCTGATTCATAAGTCTTATCAAGCTAATTTGCATGGCGCCCTCCCCATTTTACGAGACAAGTCCTCTCATGGATAGGATAAGTCTGACCACATGGCGACCCTGTTTGATGCTGAGGTCTGTGGATTTCCTGCTGATTTTAGAGATGACTTTTCTAGATTTTTCGTCAACCTACAGCTGGTCTGGATGACAACTTCATGACCTAAATCAAGAAGCGCGTTTCTTTTTCGGAAGACTTTACTTCCTTTAAATGATGGAATTGATTCATCGTGTAGCTCCATCTTTTTTTTCAAATATATTAAAATTTACCGGGTAAAACGGTTAATTTTATCCAAAACAAAAGTATCTTCAATTATTTGTACAAAAATATGTGATATATGTTTTAAATAACTTGGTAAATTTTTCCCATACTTGGCTTTTATTTTCCTTTTTATTGTCCTCTATTCCATTTTAAATGAATTCTAACATTTTGGGTTGTTTCTCAATTTATGTCCTTTCCGAGGTAACAATAATTTCGGTGTTAACACCTAGTTTTATCGTTCATAAATATGTATAAACATGATTTTGAGTTCATTTAATTGAAAATTTTGAAAAATTTTACTAGAATTGGGTAGTCAGTATATAAGACTAGGGCTGTTCTTTATTATTAGAGGCACTAGATTCTAATACAACTACTGCGTTACTAGTATTTCTAATGGTAACCAAGTGTTTAAATCAAATTTTTTTTTTTTTAAGATCCGAAAGAATTTAACCCTTTCCCACACTTAAGATCTTGCAATGCCCTCATTTGCAAGAAATTAGTAACAATTTAAATTATTGAGGGTGTTTAGCGTAGAAAAATGATTAAATTTTACCAAAGTTTCCAAACATATTGACGTTTGTTTGTTGAATGATAAATGGTGCACATCATTTGTTCATTCCGTTTGTTGTTTCATCACATTTATTTTGCATCTTGTCGTCAAAATTAGTAGCTTTTGCTGAACTTAATGTCAGTCTTTGAAAATGCGTTGTTTTACCCTGTTGTGTACATAAGATAAACTGCAAACATATATACATATTTTTGAAGTTTGGTATATTACCCCACATTCAAAAATTATTAAAATATAATAATAAAAGTTAGAAAATTATAAAAACTAATACAATACCAACATAAGTATTAAATATAGCAACATTACAAATAAATAAGATAAATAAGACTAAGTAAACTAGGGTTGATTCTGAAACCAGTAGGGGTTCCATGGTTCATTGTATCTATCTTGATATGCTTGAAATGGGTCATAGGTAGGAAAAGGTGGTCTCGTATCCTCGGTCCACGGAGGAAAATAGACTGGCTCAGTAGGAATGTAGTTCCTACCTTGGGAGGCTAAATAGGCTTTGATATATTCTTGATGATATTGCCAAGCCTGATACTCTTGTTGCATAGCTCGTTGATATTCAGTTTGGGACATTATTCTTTGTATATCGGTCATTTGGTTTCCTCCTCCCACATTACCTTGTTGTTGACCTCTTTCTACATGTGGATGATTCCCTTGATATGGAAGTGCAACATTATTTCTTTTCAACAAAACCTTTGCACCAGCATATACCCGCATATCAATCCGATCACGAGGAATGAGTACTTGTACTAACTCCCTCCCCCGAGTAATATCCACACCGAGGTACTCGGCAATTAAAGTCACAAAAATACCACCTCCTATAATACTATTGTTTTGCATTCCCTTTATCATATCCGACAAATAATAGCCCACACAATAAGGAATATTTACAAAGCTCTGTGGGTCTCTAATACACATCAGATAAAATAAATCATCTTCAGTCACCTTATCTTTATTTCTACCCCTTTGTGTAATAGAGTTGGAAATGAATCTATGGATTACCCTAAGCTCAGCTCTATGTATATCAGTATAAGAATAATGACCTCCACGAAAACGATTATGACTAGTCATTATACTCCACAACTCATTCTTATCAAAATCATAATCAACCCTTCTACCATTACTTATCAACTGTCTACAATCATTAGTTAATAATTCTTCAGCCGTATAAATACACAAAGCTTCAGCCATATCTAATAAAGACATATGGCGCATCACACCTCCTAATAGAAATCTAATAAAACTTCTATCCGTTAAACTAGTTACTTCATCATTTAGGTCAATAGTACTTATTAACTCAACGCACCATTCCTTATACACAGGTCTACGTATAGTGAATAGATTAATCCAATCATTGAAAGTAGAATTACCATACCTTTGTGTAAGTAATTCTCTTATTGGCTCGGCCAATCCCACTGTCTCTAATGGTGCCCAATCTATCACCCTGGACACTTCAACATCTTTGGGATAAAGAATGCTCAAGTTCCTCTGATATTTTGGATAGTCTATCCAAAATCTGTCAAATCGTAAGTTAGGGTGTAGATTTGCTTCAATTGATCGCGACAATGAAATTAAAGGATGCGGTAGATTCTGTTTGTATTGTTCACTTAGATCTTGATCCTCGTCACTTTCATTATAAGTATTCAAATTTTGTGGCGCGGATGAAGATTCACCTCGTTCATTCTGCTAAACACATTAAATAAAAAGGAATTGTGCATCCAAAAATGCATTGGTATTAGCAAAATAACAATTAAAAATAACTAACATGACTTGTTTAATTAGAATCAAATTTATACACATTTTCAGATTTTTATCAATTCTATACTTTTTTAAATAAGCACATATGAAAATGTAGACAAAGTTCATAAGCATTTAACTCAAATAACATGTCAAAATAGTCATTACTAGCAATTAAACAAGTCTCAAATGGCAATTATATCAAATTAATCAAGTTCATGAATTTTTCACCTAAAAAGTCCACTTTAATCTCCAAAAATCATGTTTAGGATCAAAGTTTGAATCATTTAACTACCTAAACATGTTACACTACTTAATTTAGCAATAATTCATGACAAAAATCAGCCATAACCTGTTTATATCAAAAAGCCCCAAATTGTTCAAGAACACAAACCCTAGATTCCTAAAAATTTTGAAGTTTTTGGCTTCAAATCATGTTAAATAGCATCAATCTAGGTTATACATGCATAATATATCATCAATTTAACTCTAATTATACTAAAAATTAACAAAATCAAATTAGGTAAATTTAGCTCAAGAACACTAAAAATTTGAATTTAAGAGTGTTAGGGGTGTAGGAATTACCATTCTTCTTGAAAGGGATCTAGGTAGGAATCTCCACATCAATTTTTAGCAACAAATTTGATGAAAAACGGTGCAAAATGGCGCTTTGTGTGTGTTTTTTCGTGGGTTTTTCGCAGAAAAAAATGAATTGGGGATGGAGAGACTGGTCTGTCTCGACCAGTTTATCCTCTCTGTATTTCTGTTGCTCCGCGATCTCGAAGGTGGATACCTATCGAGCTTCGCGATCTCGAAGCTTCCTTTTTTTTTTTATGAAAAATCTTATACTAATAAAACATATTATTAATTAAAAATTAAAATTTTGTTTCTTTTTAGGATGAGGGCGTTTCGGATCGTTGTCCTAGTCCGTCCCTCGACAAAATTTTAAAATTTGTCAATTCAAAGCTCAGTTTTAAAAGCAAAGATTTTTGGGTTTTTTAAATGTTTTTGGCATACTTTAATTCAATAAGATTAAAAATAATGATAATAAAAGTTCTCGTCCCTCCCTTGGGTAAAGCAATTTCGGTTCAACGACCTAGTCTTAAACTCACGACGAATTTAAAAAATCAAATTTTTAACTTAACGAAATAAAGTAAATTTTTTTGTTTTTAAATTCACACCAAACTTAAATTTAAAATGCATAAAATTAAAAATTCATTTTATTATAAAAAATTCACACCAAACTTATATTATATTTTTGTTTTTATACATACAAACTTATATTAATATTTACAATTTTAAACATATTGGTTTTTAAAAGTTTTACAATATTAATTTAATATTAATTTTAAAAACAAAGTAAAAATAAAATTAAAAATCTTTTTGGTCTTTTATCCCACTTTAATCAATCAAATATTATCAAAAATATATACCCCTCTTTTCGGTAAAGTAATTTCGGCTATTTTACCTAGTTTTACTCCTGACGAATTTCTGAAATATTTTGGGTTGATTGATTAAAGATATTTATACCTTAAGAATAAACGGTAAATTTCGCAGTGATGTAATAAATTTTTGTATGATATCAATAATTTTGGTTACGCATACCTAATTTTATTGAATACCAATTTAATACTTTATAGCGAACGATTTAGCGTTTATTATCAAAAGGTTAAAAATAAAAATAAAAATAAAAATAAAAATTGTACATACTTACATGTGAGATAGTATTCTTAGTGATATGCTTTAGCCCACTCATAAGATAGTCGGACTAATTGATTTTCCATAGCTACATAGGCGTAACCTCGAGCATTCAACGTTTTTTCTTCTAAACATATGAACGGTCCATCTCTGCATAAAGTAACAAATTCGGTATTGGAATATGTCTGATTCGTCGAACATTTTCCTTCGTGTGACCATTTTCCGCATTTGTGACATCTTTCAAGGTGTCGTGCTCTTCTTTTCGCTGCGGATTTTGATTTTCCTTTACCAAATTGTAACTTATTATTTTCGTTCCTGGATTCTTTTCTTACTCCGTCCAATTTACCTCTGATTAATGATACTATTTCACTTGGAAGGGTGTCATTATTACGTTTAGTGATCAAAGCGTGTAGCATTAGACCATGGTTTAGTTCACAGGAAGTCTTCATCTCGTAAAACCTAAAAAAATAAAAATTCAGAATGGGGTGAGAAGACTAGTTCTTTAGGGTCTGCTAGGGAAAGACCATTTGGATTCTATTCTCGGAAACTACACGAAAACAGAACATCTAACTCTAACAGAAATACATATTATCCTTTTAAGACTTGATTCTCCCCACACTTAGTTAGCTGTGGTTTCGAAATTGTGATTAACTTCGTTGTCAACTTCCATCGGACTATCTATGTAATGTTTAACTCTATGACCATTAACCTTAAATTCAATCCCATTTGAATTTATTAATTCTACTGTTCCGTATGGGAAAACTCTTTTGACTATGAATGGTCCAGACCATCTTGATTTCAATTTTCCAGAAAATAGCTTGAATCGTGAATTGAAAAGAAGGACTCTGTCTCTTTCTTTAAATTCTTTTGAACTTCTGATTCTTTTATCATGCCATTTCTTCGTTCTTTCCTTATAGATTAACGAATTTTCGTATGCTTCAAGTCTTAATTCTTCTAATTCGTTTAGCTGACTTAATCGTAGACGTCCGGCTTCATGTAAATCAAGATTACATGTCTTCAAAGCCCAAAATGCTTTATGTTCAATTTCTACTGGAAGATGACATGCTTTTCCGTAAACGAGTTTAAAAGGTGTAGTTCTAATTGGAGTTTTGTAGGCTGTTCTAAAAGCCCAGAGTGCATCCTCCAATTTAATGGACCATTCCTTCGGATTTGATCCTACGATTTTCTCTAAAATACGTTTCAAAGCTCGGTTGGTATTTTCAACTTGTCCACTTGTTTGTGGATGATAAGCAGTGGAGATTTTATGAGTTACTCCATATCTTTTAAGAACTTTCTCAAGTTGATTATTACAAAAATGAGTTCCTCGATCACTTATTAAAGCTTTCGGTATTCCAAACCTTGCAAAAAGACGTTTTAAAAAGTTGACTACAACTCGTGCATCGTTAGTTGGGAGAGCTTGTGCTTCCGCCCATTTAGATACATAATCAATGGCAACGAGAATGTAGAGATTTTTATGAGATTTTGGAAATGGACCCATAAAGTCAATACCCCAAATGTCAAATACTTCACATACTTGAATGACATTTTGTGGCATTTCATCATGTTGGCTTATTTTTTCGGCCCTTTGACAAGCATCACAGGATTTGCAAAGAAGGTGTGCGTCTTTGAAAATTGTAGGCCAATAGAATCCAGCATCGTAAACTTTTCTTGCTGTAAGTTGAGGCCCATAATGCCCTCCTGTTGGTCCTGTGTGACAATGGTTTAAGATTTGACTAGCTTCATCTCTGAATACACATCGGAGTATTATTCCATCGGGACAACTTTTAAACAAATGTGGATCTTCCCCGAAATAGTGTTTTATATCACTAAAGAATTTCTTTCGTTTTTGGTACGATAATCCTTTTTCAAGGAATCCACATACTAAGTAGTTTGCATAGTCTGCAAACCATGGAATTTCATTATAATCTATCTTCAATAGATATTCATCAGGAAAGTTGTCTTGTATGGCCGATTCATTTAGAACTTCTAATTCGGGATTTTCTAGACGAGAAAGATGATCAGCGGCGAGATTTTATGCTCCCTTTTTATCTCGGATTTCAATATCAAACTCTTGTAAGAGTAAGATCTAACGGAGTAATCTTGGTTTGGCATCTTGTTTCAAAAATAGGTATCTAAGAGCAGAATGGTCGGTATAGACCACCGTTTTAGCTAGAACGAGATATGATCGAAATTTGTCAAAAGCAAAGACAATAGCAAGGAGTTCTTTTTCAGTAGTTGTGTAATTTGTTTGTGCTCCTTGTAATGTCTTACTAGCATAATAAATAGGTTGAAATCGTTTTTCAATCCTTTGTCCTAAAACGGCTCCCATTGCAAAATCACTTGCGTCGCACATAAGTTCAAACGGTAGATTCTAATTTGGAGTTATCACGATCGGCGCATTAGTGAGTTTTTCTTTAAGAATATTAAAAGATTTGATACATTCATCTGAAAATATGAATGAAGCATCCTTTTCTAGGAGTTTATTCATAGGAGTGGCAATTTTAGAAAAATCTTTTATGAAACGTCGGTAAAAACCGGCATGCCCTAGAAAACTCCTGACTCCTCTAACATTGGTGGGATGTGAAAGTTTAGCAATTACATCTACTTTAGCTCTATCTACTTCAATTCCTTCCTTTGAAATTTTATGACCAAGAACGATGCCTTCTTTAACCATGAAATGGCATTTCTCCCAATTAAATACTAGATTTGATTGTTCGCATCTAATAAGCATTCGTTCAAGATTAACTAGACATGTTTCAAAAGTATCACCGAAGACTGAAAATTCATCCATGAAAACTTCCATGCATTCTTCTATCATGTCGTGAAAAATCGCCATCATGCACCTTTGAAAGGTTGCAGGGGCGTTGCAAAGTCCAAATGGCATGCGTTTATAAGCAAAAGTACCATAAGAGCACATGAACGTGGTTTTTTCTTGGTCCTCGGGTGCTATTGGAATTTGAAAATATCTGGAAAAACCATCAAGAAAACAATAGTAACTATTTCCGGCTAATCTTTCCAACATTTGATCAATGAAAGGTAAGGGAAAGTGATCTTTTCTGGTGGCGTCATTTAATTTTCTATAATCAATACAAACACGCCATCCTGTTACAGTCTTAGTAGGAATAAGCTCATTTTTCTCATTTGTGATGACAGTCATGCCACCCTTCTTAGGTACGCATTGAACTGGGCTTACCCATGGACTATCAGAGATTGGATAAATTAAACCTGCATCTAGCAGTTTAATAATTTCTTTCTTAACAACATCTTGCATATTAGGATTTAGTCTTCGTTGGTGTTGCACATATATTTTATGACCTTCTTTCATAAGGATTTTATGTGTGCAATACGAAGGACTTATTCCTTTAATGTCATGAATTTTCCATGCAATGGCTGGTTTATGAGCTTTTAGCACAAAAATGAGTTGAGATTTTTCATTTTCAGTAAGAGAAGACGATATTATTACAGGTAATTCAGATTCACCATGTAAATAAGCGTATTCCAAATGGTTTGGAAGTGGCTTTAACTCTAATGTCGGTGGTTCTTCTATCGATGATTTATATCGATATCTGTCTTCCTCTTTTAGCATTTGAATTTCTTCTATTGTTGGTTCATATCCATTAGCTATAAGTGTAGCTAACATTTCAGTTTCATCAATTGGTTCAGTACTTTCTCCTAAAGAACATTCTCCTGTTCCTTGTAATTCTAGAAATTCTTCTAACAATTCTGCATGTGAATCTATAGTTTGAATATAATAACATGTGTCATCTGCAGATTGCGGTTGTTGCATGGCTCTATCCACTGAAAAGGTAACACTCTCGTCCTCTATACTTAGGGTCAGTTTCTTACCAAACACGTCTATTATTGCTTTAGCCGTGTTTAAGAATGGTCTTCCTAATATGAGAGGAACTCGAGAATCTTCTTCCATGTCCAAAATAACAAAATCTACTGGAAATACTAAAGTACCAACTTTAACTAGCATATTCTCCATTATCCCTCTAGGATATTTTACTGATCGATCGGCTAGTTGTAGGCTTATTCTTGTTGGTTTCAATTCTCCAAGGTCTAGTTTAGTGTATAGTGAATACGGCATTAGATTTATACTAGCACCTAAGTCTGCCAATGCTTCTACTGAACTAAGACTACCCAGAAAACATGGAATTGTGAAACTTTCTGGATCTGATAATTTTTCTGGTATCTTATTCAACAGCACTGCAGAACAATTAGCATTCATAGTAACAGCCGAGAGTTCTTCCATTTTCTTTCTATTTGTGATCAAATCTTTCAAGAATTTAGCATATCTAGGAATTCCTGAAATCACATCAATGAAAGGAAGATTTACATTTATCTATTTAAACATATCCAAGAATTTAGATTGCTCAGCTTCAAGTCTCTCTTTTCTCATTTTACTCGGGTAAGGAAGTGGTGGTTGGTATGATTTAACATAAGGTTTAGCCTTAACTGTGTTATCTTCATTAACCTTTTCAACTACTGGTTCTTTTTCCTTATCTTGATTAGATTGTGGTTCTTGTGGAGTAGGAATAGCTTCATCAGAGATTACAGGTATTTCAGGTGGTTTAAGTGTAATACCACTTCTTGTGGTAATGGCTTTAGCTGTTTCATTCCGGGAGTTAGCATTTGTATCACTAGGTAAACTTCCTGGTTTTCTTTCACCTATCAACCTTGCTAGGTTACTTACTTCTTGTTCCAAATTTTGAAAAGAAGCTTGTTGATTTCTAAATGCTTGAGCATTTTGTTCATTAGTTTGTTTCTGAGATGTGAAAAACTGTGTTTGAGAATCAACTAGCTTCGACATCATGTCTTCTAAATTTGGCTTTTTATCATCGGTTTGTGGTGGTTTATTTTGAAAATTAGGTCTTTGCTGATTGTAAGTATTATTTGATACTTGTTAATTACTTGGACCTTGTTGGTTGTTGTATGGAACTTTTCGGTTATAGTTCTGATTTTGATTGTAGATCGGTCTTGGTGGTTGATAATTATTCTGATAATTATTTTCAGGCCTTTGGTTTATGTATGAAACATTCTCTCTTTGTTCCATTGTTAGTTCAATACTGAGACAATCTTTTGTCAAATGTGGTCCTCCACACTGCTCACAACTAATTCGTAATGAGTGGATATCTTTAGTCATCTTTTCCATTCGTCTCTCGACAGCATCTATTTTTACGGAAATGGAATCTAAGTCATGGCTAGAATCGGCTCTAGCTGCTTTAGATGATCTAACGATATCTTTTTCTTGGTGCCACTCATGTGAGTGGGAAGCAGTGTTATCAATAATTTTGTAAGCATCAGTTGCTGTTTTCTTCATAATGGAACCACCAGCTGCTATATCGATGTCTTTTCGTGTAGTGATGTCGCATCCTTGGTAGAATATTTGTACTATTTGACAGGTGTCTAAACCATGTTGCGGACATCCTCTTAATAATTTTCCAAATCTGGTCCATGCCTCATATAGCGTTTCGTTTGGCTTTTGTGTGAACGTAACAATTTCTCCTTGAAGTCTCACAGCTTTAGATGCCGGAAAGAATTGTTTAAGAAATTTTTCAACTAAAACATCCCATGTATCAATCGCTCCTTCAGGTAACGATTCCAACCAATCTTTGGCTTCTCCCTTTAAAGTCCAGGGAAATAACATGAGATATATCTGTTCATCCTCAACTTCTCGAATTTTAAATAGAGTGTAGATCCTATTAAATGTACGAAGATGTTTATTTGGATCTTCCTTCGGTGCACCACTAAATTGGCATTGATTAGTTACCATGTATAGGATTTGTCCCTTGATTTCATAATCTGGCGCATTAATGTCAGGTTGAGTAATTGCGTGACCTTGGCCAGTGCGTTTAGCTCTCATTCGGTCTTCCATACTTAAAGGTTCCAGATTCTCCATAATTGAATTTGTTGAATCTGAATCACTAGAGGATTCTGATTTAATGGTTAGTTCCTCAACAATCTCTGTTTGAATGATTGGTGGTTCCGGAGGAAAGATTAATGGTTCAGGAACTATGAATTGTCCCTGAATATTCTCCAGATTCTCAATTGTGAGGTCGGGTTCAAAAAATGGATTATCAGAAATTTGAATTGGAGTACTTGGTCGACTGGATGACGATTCTAAAGAAAAATCAACGACGACAATATTTGCTAGATGTCTTGATCGAGTTACAGGTGGTGAACGTACAAAAGGTGGTGAACGTTTTGCTCGGTGCATTCACTGAATATCCTATTAGTTTTTATAAAGAAAGAAAAATTATATAAGTTATCCAATTAATAGACTTTTCTGATTTTGCCCACGTTTTAAATAGCCAAAAGATGCGGCAGAGGGGCAGGATTCGTTTGGTCTCAATATAATTGAGTACTGTTTGGCTCCAATAACCCGGTCCACGTACAAATCCAACTATTACTACGAACCAGAAAATTTTGATGTCTATCAATTTAACCACTTAAAATAATTTTTCGTTAAAGTTTAAAGAAATTTTAGAGAAGAAATAGAAAAAATCTAATCCTAAAAACTAGAGCGTCGAGAAATAAGAAAGAAAAAGAGTGCGTCGAAAAAGGTCGAAAAATAATAGGCGTCGAAAAATAAAAATAAGAAAGTAGCGCGTCGAAACTTAAAAAGGGAACTAAAAACTAAGAATAAAAAGTTGGTCTAAAAATATTAAATCTTAAAAGAATTTCTATATCCCAAATGGCAATAACTTAAAAAGGTACTAAAATATAAAAAGGCGGCGCAAAATTCTAAAGCACCTAAATCTTAGTCTAAAGAAAAAGTACTTAAGGAATTTTACGGCAAAGCCTAAAAATCTAGAAATAAAAATAACTACGGCAAATACTATATTAAAACTAAAAATGAGCGAAAAATACAAATATTACAAATAAACGATTAAAAAGGTACAAAATATAAAAATTTACTTAAAGTTGTAAAAAGTACAATTTTTATAAAAATATTATTTTTATATTATTTATTTTATAAAACTATTAATTTTATACTTTATTAAAACTTATAAACTAAAAATACAAATTAAATAATTAAAACTAAACTAAATATTAATATTAAATAAACAACCCTAATTATGGTTTAGATAATAATAATAATATATACTCCGTAATTAATGCAGAATTAGGGTTTGACCCGGCGTGTCAGGGTGTGCTACGTGATCGCTTAGCTTTCTACCTTGTCTACTCCGAGATCGCGGAGTTCAATTTTACCAGATTAAAAACTGGGCTAAAACAGTTCGGCCCAAATTAATATTTTATTGAAAACAGTGTTGGGCTTCGACGGGTTTCGGCCCAATTCTCAGTTTTAAATATTTTTTTTTCTTTCTGTTTTTGATATTTATATAAAATATTTATATAAATTAAATAAAATCTTAATTTTAAAAAGTAAAATAGAAATAAAATTACTTTATAATTTTATATATTATATATTTTGAACAAACTTTTAGAAATAAATAAAAAAAAATTTTCCTTCTTTTTATGTTTTTGAATTTTAATATTTAAAAACGTATTTTTACAAAACTAATTAAAACTTAATAAAAATCCTTTTTTAATAGCGTTTCGCTTCGGTCGTTCCCCGGCAGCGGCGCCAAAAATACTTGATGTGTGCGAGGTGTACTAGGAAATAGTATTATTTTTACAACGAAATAACTATTAAATACGATACAATTTTACACAAGATATTTATTTATTTATAGAATGGATATACCTAAACCTTGCTACAACACTTATAGGCAGTGTACCTAATCGTACAGTGGTGTAGTTTTTAGTAAGTCCGGTTCATCCACAGGGAACTCTTAAACAAGCTTAACGCTATATTAGTTTTAAATTTATAAAAATACAAATATATATATAAGTGATATTATTATTATAAAAGGGGGTTTTTACCGTTTAATGACCGGGTTGTCGATTTTTAAAACTTTAGTCGCAGTTAAAACCTAATGTAAAATATTAAAAATAAATATAACTTAATTTAAAGCGTAAAGTAAATAACGATAATGAAATTGCGATAAATAAAAGTGCGATAGTTGAAAAGTATGATAATTAAAAATGCAATTAAATACAATGACAATAAATAAAAGAGCGATAATTAGAAGTGCAATTAAATATGAAAATAAAGGAATTATGCTTATTTAAACTTTCGTAATCATGATGTTTGACGTGTTGATTTTAGTTTATTCCCATGGGTTAATTGTCCTTTGTCCTGGATTATTCAATATGTCTGTCTGGTTTTTGTCCATAACAGTCCATCACTCATAAATATAAAGTGCGAGTATCCTCGTCAAATTATCCTTATATCCGAAGTCAAATATTCCAACTAATTGGGGACTTAAACTGTAACAAGGTCTTAATACTTTGTTTAATAATTATACCAGGATATCGACTGCGTGTAACCCAAGGTTTTAATACTTTGTTAAAAATTATGCCAAGTGTCCTTGTACATAATTTCACCCCTGTTTTAATAATTCCATAGACTATTAATCCATTCCCGTGTCCGGACAAATGAACGATTATTCGTACATATAAATATCCCGCCCATCGTGTCCGATCGAGTGTATATGGTTATTTATAGGTACGTCCAATTGTAAATCTTTATATTAAAATTAACAAACTATCATTTAGTTAAACAAATATAAAGCCTATTAATAGCCCATAGTCTAATTTCCACAAGTGTCATTCTTTTGTCCAAACCCCAATTATGGTACAAAGCCCAATTACCCAATTTTAATATTTTTAGCCCAACATCATGATTACTTCAGTATTAAATAAGCATAATAATTACTTAGCTACGAGACATTAAATTAAAAATAACATTAACCATAACTTACAGTGATTAAAAATAGCGTAGCGTTACACGGACAGAATTTCGACTTACACCGTTACAACATTCGCTAACATACCCTTATTATTAGAAATTAAAATTAAAATTAAAATTAAAATATAAATATATATATATTTACGTATGAATGAAGAGAAGAAAAGGATGATAAAATATCGATCGAATGCGTTGCCTTTTATAGGCCCCATTTCAGTTTTGGTGTGCTCCGCGATCTCGAAGGGTTTCTCCTTCAAAGCTCCGCGATCTCCGAGTAGTGGATTACAGCTCATCCAAGTTTGGCTCCTAGCTTGCCGAAGGATTTTTTAATAAATAAATATAATATATATATAATTTTAAGAATTATTTATATATTATATTATATTTATATGCATAGTTGACTTGTAATTTTCGCTCCGTTGCGTCGTGCGTTGAAAGTTGACTTAGGTCCTGGTTTCGGATTTTTGAACGTCCTTGCGTACAATTTAATATTTTGTATTTTGCGTTTCGTGTCTTGTACTTTTGTAGTTTTGAGACGTTTCTCATCAATAATTGGAACCACTTTGATTGTATTTTGTACTTTTGAGCTTTTTGGTCGTTTGCGTCTTCAATTCGTCGAATCTGTCTTTTGTCTTCACCTTTTATTATTTAAACGAATATCACTTGTAAATAGAACAATTGCAACTAAAAACTTGTCTTTCTTGAGGAATAATGCTATGAATTATGTGTTCGTTTTTAGCATTATCAACCAACATCAAATGTTTAACAACCGATAGCATGCTTTTATGAATAGGAGCAATTAATAATAGTATGTGACCCATAGGTCGTTACAACTTCATTGTTTCAAAAGTAATATAGTTTGAATGCAAAATAAACGTTTCATGCGGTGACATCTCTAATAAGCGCAGCTGGAGTCTACAAAGCATGGCAACTACAGCGGAAGCAATCAAACCTTCAGCACCTGAGAAAAACATGCTTAAAAACGTCAACACAAAGGTTGGTGAGCTATAGTTTAAGTATAACAGTAATGTAAGGTAGACCACGAGATTTCAGTGCTTCAACAGCATTTCAAAACAGTATGAAAAGTATATGTATAACCGTGGGCACTTGGTAACTAACTTAACGTAAATAACACCCCCTAAAAGTACACTTAGCATTTGCGTAAGTTTACGAAGCATTAAACACCCGTTAAATGCTAGCGCTACTAGCCCGAGTGGGGATGTCAAACCCTATGGATCCATATCTAAGATTCGCGTTCACCGGTTCAAAGACCAATGACTAAACGTTACCGAGCTAAGGGGAAAGTTTATGCCGTAGTATAACCCACACATATATAAAGTTAAAGTACTCGTGCTTAGTATGTAAAACGTAAAATGCGCATGTATTCTCAGCTCCCAAAATAGTTAAAGTAAAAAGGGATGCTATAACTCACAGTGGAAAGTAGTAGTAAAGTCGATACGCGGGAAATAGTAAGCAAGTGGTTGGTCCGGAAGGTCCTCAACCTAAGTTAAAAGTTACTAAGTCAGTAAATTGTTCCCAAAGGTTTAAAAGTATGTAAATTAGGTCTTAAGTACCATCATCATTCATCATTAAACAAAAAGTGTAAAGTAAGTTTTAAGTCAAGACTAGGGTTTAAAACAAAGGCTAACTTCGTTCAGTCGCACGGCCTCTATACAAACTGAAATGGGGTGAGACCAGTGGCCACGGCTCCGTATATGAGTCCCCTAGAGGTTGAACAATTTCTAGAACCAAACTCGTCTTCGTTTGACCGTGGTGTCGGTTTAAGTGCTAGTAGGTCAGAAATTTTAGCACAACGTTAATAGGGTGTAGTGACTTTCGGGAGGCCATAGATCCTAAACCATAACTCGTATTAAGACGAGGTCTAAACAGAAAATCATCTACTCGAACCGAACTAACTGAAAATCAGCTTTCTAGTAGCCTAGGTAGTCTGATCAGTTCCAGAAACAGTAAGTAAAGGTGTTCCGGTGGGTTCTTGGTGCTTGATGCTCATCACGGTTCTCATCCTTGATGCGTATAGCTTCAAGTGTACAACTCGTTGATGGGTTTGCATCATCTTAACCAAGGTTTGACCATCATAACACTAGTGTAAGTCTAAGCACAACTCACTTAAGAGTTGTATGTAGTTTGATGAATCAAAGTTACATCAAGATCTTAGATCCGACACTTACATGAGTTCTACTAGTAATATTAAGCTACAAACTTATATATATATATATATATATATATATATATATATATATATATATATATATATATATATATATATATATATATATATATATATATATATATATATATAACAAGATCTTAAGTTGTAGAACATAGTTTTTAGTTAGATCTTGAAGATCCTAGACCTAAAAGTCTAGATATAAAGTGCTTAAGTTAAACCCTAAGTTATATAACTTGGATCTTAACTTTAATGAAACCATAAGTCATGAAACTTTGGTTTTAAATCTTGTAATGTGTATGTAAGCTTATAAGCTCTTGTTTACAACAAAATTAGAAGATCATAAGCTATAGAAACTTAGATCTATCATAAGTATATGAAGTTATAACTAGAAAGTTATACTTCCATGTTTTTGAACTTACAAGTTAACTTTAGTTCAAGAAAAATGAGATCAAGATTAACTAGTAATACTTGACCAACTAAAACAAGAATCACAAATTGTAAACATGTACAAGAGAAGAAATAAATTAAATCTACAAGTAATAAGTTCATGGTTGTTCATACTTAGAAAGATTCAAACCAAGGCTTTGATCTTTAAGAAAGTAAACCTTAAGTTTACAAACATGAACACAAGTATGATAATGAAACTTATGAACTTTAAATCTTTAAAACATTTAAGTGTAGAACTATAAACTAGAAAGTTTAGATTCTTGTTCTTGGTCCTTCATCAAAGAAAAGATGGAAGTAACCAGGATTACATGAAGATACAAGTTATAGAACTTGATCTTTAACAACAACAAACAACTACAAGTAATTAAACAACAACAAAGAACAAGTAATGATGATGATGATGATGTGTTTATGATTCGGTTTTTAAAGAAAAGAAAGAAGAAGAAATAGTTCATGTTACTTACAATATTTGAGAGAAAAGAAATGAGAGAAAGTTGAGAGAAAAGTGGTGTATGTATGTGTGTGTAAAGAATGAAGTAATACTAGCTAATAAGTAACAAATAAAATAAAATTTGAACTCCCCCAACACCCCTCAAGGCTGACGGTTTTCAAGCTCAAAGGGGAAGGGTCCAAAATCTACTTTCTTGTGTTGGAGAATCGTGAGAGCTTGGAATGGCATTAAAGCTAAATGGTATGGGAAAATGGTGTAAGTATACTTGTAACTAGATTCCTCATTAACTAATTAATCTAAGTTAAGCCTTAATAAGTTACTAGTAACAAATGGGCTCCTAATTAATCCATTAAGAGAAGTAGGGTGGGCTTCCAAGTCCATTAACATGAGTCCGAGTCCAAGTAATCAACAAATTAAATAAAGCCCAAGTAATTAACTAGTAACATTAGTTAATTAAAAATGATTAATAAAATTAATCATGAACGTAAATAATATTCGTAATATTATTCGTGAAAAGTACGTGTGTCACAAAGACAAGTCGGACCATGAAAAGTTAAATACGGTAACAAGTAACAGGTATAAGAACACGTTTATTAAAATGCAAGCATTAATAATAAATTATTAATAATTAAACGTTGGAAAATCCAAGGTCGTTACATTACCCACCTGTTAAAGAAAATTTCGTCCCGAAATTTTAAGCTGAGGTAGATGGAAGAGTCGGGAAAAGGTGAGGATACTTCTGCATCATTTGATCCTCTCGTTCCCAGGTAAACTCGGGTCCTCATTTGGCATTCCATCGTACTCGGACGATCAGAATCTTGTTGTGTTTCAAAGTTTTGACCTCACGGTCCATAATTTCGACAGGCTCTTCCACGAAGTGGAGTTTGTCATCAATTGTAAGTTCCTCCAATGGTATGACATGTTTCGGTTCAGCAAGACACTTCTTCAAATTTAATACATGAAAGGTAGGATGAACTGAGCTCAATTGAGTCAGAAGGTCCAGACGGTAAGCAACGGGTCCAACACGCTCTAAGATTTCAAAAGGACCAATGTATCGCGGGTTTAACTTCCCACATTTTCCAAAACGGATGACACCTTTCCAAGGTGCGACCTTCAACATTACACAGTCACCCACGTTGAATTCAAAGTCTTTTCATTTAAGGTTGGCATAACTCTTTTGACGATCACGGGCCGTCTTGAGTCTCGCTTGAATTTGGACAATCTTCTCAGTTGTTTCATGGACTATCTCGGGTCCGGTGATTTGCGTTTCGCCTACCTCGGCCCAACAAATAGGAGATCGGCACTTGCGGCCATACGACGCTTCAAAAGGTGCGGCATTAATACTCGAATGATAACTGTTATTGTAAGAGAATTCAGTTAACGGCAAATGCCTTTCCCAAGCCTTTCCGAAATCAATGACACATGCACGCAACATGTCTTCCAAAGTCTGAATCGTGCGTTCGCTTTGTCCATAGGTCTGAGGGTGATACGCAGTGCTCATGTCGAGACGAGTCCCCAAGGCTTCTTGCAAAGAACTGACGGTATTTCGTATGCCCGAGAGACATATTAAATTAATGTGGCTAATGTGTTATGATCCAAGTCGGGTCATACCCAATAACAAGCTTACCGACACTTTATATGTATTTAATCTTAACGATTGGGTCGTTAAATAAATACACGACACTTGGATTTTAGAAAATCGGTTTTCTAAAATAATATCACTTGAGATAAATTATTTGGATAATTTATATATAATTGTTTATAAGTATTAAATGATTATATTGTGTTATATTTTATAAAAGGTTTATAAAATGTGAAAGTAACATAACAAATACATGTTTTATATATATATATAACATATTTATATATATGTAAAGACATTGTTATAAAATAAAAGGGAGTGCAGATTTTGGGACTCCAAGACTCCCATGCTTGCCTCATTTTGTTACTTTTAAGACTTCACAAGTCCTAATGTGCATGTGCAACTCAAGGACCAAGGTTTGAACAAGTCTCTCAAGTGCAACTAGATATTTGAAGTGAGAAAAAAAACTGCACAGCCCCATTCTGAACTTGCTGCTGGCCGTGACCCCTTTTACACTCAAAGGGTGTTCTAATTTTTCTTTTAAAGCTTAAATCTAGTGTCAAATAAAATCCTAACTAAAGGCTAGGGTGTTGGTGTATAGTTTGGGGTATTTCTCCTTGAGGTTTCATCACTTTGGAGCTTGCTTTCATCATCATATTCTAAGCTTGCTGCTGTCCAAATTCAGCACAATATCCACCATTGAAGAGGTATAAACTCTCTTCATTTCTTGTTAATTAGTAAGCATTATTTCACAACTTGATCCTAATTGGGATTTAACTTTAAAAGGTTAAAGATTAACAAGTTTAATTGGTAATAATTTTCATGCTTCCGCTTTAATTTGATCTTTAAATGTTTCTAGTATGTTTATGAACTTGTTAAATCCCAACAAGAACGCCAAAATCTGGAAGCAAAACGGGGATCACGATCTGAGATGATCGATAAAGGTACACCATGATTAGATACAACCTCTTTTATGTATAGTTGAGCTAGTCTTTCCATCGTATCCGTTTCCTTCATGGCTAAGAAGTGTGCATATTTAGTAAGACTGTCAACAATAACCCAGATGGTATCGTATCTGCCCACCGTATTTGGTAACTTCGTAATGAAATCCATTGTTATCCTTTCTCACTTCCATTGAGGGATTTCTGATTGCTGAAGTAACCCAGAGGGCCTCTGATGTTCGGCCTTAACTTTTGTGACGATCGCTCCAAATCCATATGGACGAACACGTCATTCATTGATTTCATTGCGAGGTATTTGACCTCTATATGATACGTTTTGTAAACATTGCATTCTTTTGAAAAGGCACACCATAAATGAATATTTAAATCAAAGGTTTTCGACATCTGATGATTTCTACATATAGACAATCACCATAAATAATAGTTTACAACAGTACTTCCGTTGACAATGCAGTCAAAATAAGATACATGGTGATGATTTGGTGAATGCAACGTTTCCTTGAAAAATATGTCATGTAAGACTCCATGCACATAGCTTGTCTAACATCTAAGCAAACAGCGGAAGACTTCTAGGAAACCAGAGAATAAACATGCTAACAAGTGTCAACACAAAGGTTGGTGAGTTCATAGTTTTAATGTTTCGTATAATCTGTATATAAAGGTGGATCACAAGATTTCAGTTGTTTCATCCAGAAACGTTTATCAAAATATTCTACGAAATTGAGCACCCTGGTAACTAAACTTAACGTATATATAATTTATACCCTTTGTATAATCATCTTAATAATACACGGAAACCAACGTGTACGCTTCTCAAATAGCATACGTCCGTTAAAAGGCTAGTGCTCTAGCTCGGACGGGGATATCAAGCCTTATGGATCCATATACTACTACTCGCGCCCACCAGTTCTTATAACCGGCAGTTACTAATTACTAAAGCTAAGGGATTTTCGGTTCAAACTCAGTGTAGAATTAAGTATGTACTTGTATCCATTGCGTTTAAAATAAAGTGCATGTATTCTCAGCCTAAAAATATAGATTGCAAAATCAATTAAAAAGGAAGCAAATGAAACTCACCTTAGCAGCATATAAAGTTGTTCACCAAAATGTGATCGAAACACGGATTACCAAATAACTGTAGATCTCAACATATCAATATTGAGATTCAATATTGTAGAAAAGTACGTAGACGTAACGGAGATAATAAACACTAGATTTGATTCATAAATATACCCCCGAACATTATCCATAACCTCCATGGCAATAACCCATAATTTCCTTAACTCTATCCCGCTTGAAAACATATTTTGAAAGTGACACGCTCATGACCTCGTCGTAGTATTTTATATATAATACTAATAATAATACAAATACTACTAATAATAATAAGATTAATAATAATATTAATCTTAATAATAATAATAATAATAATAATAATAATAATAATAATAATAATAATAATATAATTAATAAATATAATACGGAGTAGGAATGAAATCAGAAGCACAAAACATCGGCTTTTATAGATGTGGCCTGTCCAGGGTTGCCATGCGATCGCATGGCTGGACAGTGTAATTCCCATGCGATCGCATGGGAAGCTTTTCTAGCTCACATATGATTTTGTCATGACTCTTGTCGACATATTTATTTATATTATATTTATAATATATAATTTATATAATTAATTATATATTATATTAAATTCACGTGCATAGTTGACTTGTAATTTTTATTCCGATAAGTCGTACGTCATCACTTGACTTATGTCCCGGTTCCGGTCTTTCGAACGTCCTATCGTATACTGAGAAAACTTGTACTTTACGTTTCGTGAATTGTACCTTTGTCAAAATATAGTCTTAAATCATCCATAAACTATAACACTCGAGGTATAACTTATACATTTTAGTGTTTTGGTCATTTACTTCTATAAATCATCGTCTCGCTATTTGTTAACATATAATACATACATTTTCATTTTGAAATAGTGTTTTACTGTAGCAAAGTTACTGTAGCAAAGTTACTGTAGCAAAGTCAATTTCACTGTAGCAAATAGTGATTTTCGAAAACACTATAGCATTTTGGGTACTGTAGCAATTTGAAAATACTGTAGCAAATTAGTGTTTTACTGGTTCATCTTAAACGCTTTAGTTAACTTATCTAAATATCAATCGAATCAATAAACGAATGTTACTATCGTTTACTAAATAACTTGAAATTATATATATGTATATATCTTTTTAATATACATAAATCAGTTTTTAAATACACATTGCAAGTTATTTATGAATAATTAATATTCCAATTTATATATATATATATATATATATATATATATATATATATATATATATATATATATATATATATATATATATCTATTTTTAAATAGATGTTCATGAATCGTTGGTCAATAGTCAAAGGTTAACTGAATATATAACATTAGTTCAAAAATTTTGAGAATCAATATTACAGACTTTGCTTATCGTGTCAGAAATGTTAATCATACAAAGATTAAGTTTAAATTTGATCAGAAATTTCCGGGTCATCACAACTTTTGAGCAAGTCAAACACTTACCAACATAAGTTGCAACGTCCTTCTTAAGATTGGGCCACCAATACTGTTCCTTAAGATCGTGGTACATTTTACCTGCTCCGGGATGAATTGAATATCTCGACTTGTGGGCTTCATCTAATATAAGGTTCCGTAGATCTCCATAACGAGGTACCCAAATTCTTCCGGCATAGCATCGGAGTCCAGACTCCCTAACCTCGAATTTAGAGACGAGAATGTTCAAGTATTCATGAGATATATTCTCTTCCTTGAGAGCCTCATCTTGGGCTACTCGGATCTGGCTGTTGAGATTTCAGTGGATGGTGATGTTCAAGGCCCAAACACGAAGAGGTGCCGTCCTCTCCTTTCGGCTCAAAGCATCAGCTACAACATTGGCCTTGCCAAGGTGATAACGAAGTTCACAATCATAGTCATTCAGCATCTCGATCCATCGACGCTGTCTCATATTTAGTTGCTTCTGATCAAAGATGTGTTGGAGGCTTTTATGATCGGTGAAAATAGTGCTCTTAGTTCCATAAAGATAGTGTCTCCACAGCTTTAATGCAAAGACAAAGGCTCCAAGCTCGAGATCGTACGTTGTGTAATTTCGCTCGTGAATCTTCAGTTGACGAGAGGCGTAAGCGATAACCTTTGTTCGTTGCATCAGTACACAACCAAAACCACTTTTCGAAGCATCGTAATAAATGACGAAATCGTCACTGCCTTCAGGAAGTGATAAGATAGGTGCGGTGGTTAACTTCTTCTTCAAGGTTTAAAATGCAGATTCTTGTTCGGGTTTCCAAATGAACTTCTTCCCTTTGTGAGTCAGCGCGGTCAAAGGACGCGCAATCAGAGAGAAACCTTCAATAAATCTTCGGTAGTAATCGGCGAGACCTAAAAATTGGCGAATGTGCGTCGGAGTAGTGTGGGTTTCCCACTTGCTGATAGCTTCGATCTTTGCAGGATCAACTTTGATACCTTGATCACTCACAACGTGACCCAGAAATTGGACTTCCTTCAACCAAAACTTACACTTGGAGAATTTTGCATAAAGTTGCTCTTGTCTCAAGAGTTTCAACACTAAATGAAGATGTTGTTCATGTTCTTCTTCCCTTTTAGAGTAGATGAGGATATCATCTATGAAAACGATAACGAACTTATCCAGGTATGGCTTGCAGACACAATTCATGAGATCCATAAACACGGCAGGTGCGTTGGTTAAACCGAATGGCATCACGAGAAACTCATAATGACCATAACGGGTTCTGAATGCAGTCTTCATCACGTCGCTCTCTTTCACCCTCAACTGGTGATAACCGGATCGCAAATCGATCTTAGAGTAAATGCTCGATCCTTGTAGTTGATCAAAGAGATCGTCAATTCGGGGAAGAGGATACCGATTCTTGATCGTCAATTTGTTGAGTTCACGGTAGTCGATACACATGCGGAATGATCCGTCCTTCTTCTTTACAAACAAAACAGGTGCGCCCCAAGGCGAGAAACTTGGTTGGATAAATCCGCGGTCTAGCAGTTCTTGTAATTGACTCTGCAACTCTTACATTTCAGAAGGTACGAGTCGATAAGGTACGCGAGCTACAGGTGCAGCTCCTGGCACTAAATCGATCTGAAACTCTACTGCTCTCGGTGGCGGTAATCCAGGCAATTCTTTCGGAAAGACATCGGAAAATTCGTTCACAATTCGTACGTCATCCACACTCTTCACCTCAGTTTCTAACGTTTTCACATGTCCTAGAACAGCAAGACGTCCTTTCTTCATGATCTTTTGCGCTTTCATGCAACTAATGAGATTCAGTTTCGAGCTACATCTCTCTCCGTAAATAATCAGTGGCTCACCGTCTCCGTGCGGTATACGAAGAGCTTTATCTCCACAGATAATATCAGCCCTTATCTTGGTCAACCAGTACATACCGACATTAACATCAAAGCTTCCCAACTTAATGGGTATCAAGTCAATCTCGAAATCCACACCAGCTATGTTGATAATAGCTCCTCAGCTAATTTGGTCAACTTTCTCAAGTTTTCCATTGGCTACCTCTACAAGCATACTCTTCTTTAAAGGAACTAACGACCAATTTATCTTAGAGCAAAAGTGTCTACATACATAACTTCTATCGGCACCAGTATCAAACAGAACAGAAGCTAATAGATTATTGATTGTGAATATACCTGTGACCAAGTCGGGGTTCTCACGAGCATCCCATGCGTTTACGTTGAAAGCTCTGCCACGCGGTGGTCCGCCGTCCTTTCGCTTGTTGGGACACTCATTTTTGAAGTGGCCCGGTTGTCCACACTCATAGCACTTTCTCGGTCCCGTGGGGTTCGGCTTCTCAGTCATGGTGGTGATCTTGCAGTCCTTGCCAATAGGCCCGGTCCTTTTGCACTTTTAACAGACAACATTACAGTACCCAGTATGGTGCTTGTAGCACCTCTTGCACTGTGGCAGACTACCCTTGTAGTTGGAGTTCGAGTTGGTGTTCGGATTGGGGTTCCTCCCATCGTTGTGCCTCTTAGTGGGGGTTTGATCATAGGCTCTCCCCTTGTTGTTGTCCCACTTACGCTTCTCACTGCTAACCCCCGATTCGGATTTTGCCTTTTCCGGTTCATTGATGATAATTTGGTTCATTAAGGTGTGCGCCATGCGCATTTCTTCCGGGACATTAGGTGGCTTAGACGAGGTGACATTTCCCTTAATGGACTTAGGAAGTCCCCACAAGTATGTAGAGACCCGTCCTAATCCATCCGGACGAAGTCCATATCGATTATTAACGATTCGCAACAGTTGATTACATCGCGAGGTACTTGACCTCTATATAATACATTTTACAAACATTGCATTCGTTTTTGAAAAGACAATCTTTCATTACATCGAAAGTTGATGGGAGGCATACCATTTCATAATATATCTAACTATAGTTGACTTAATAATAATCTTGATGACCTCAATGACTCGAATGCAACGTCTTTTGAAATATGTCATGAATGACTCCAAGTAATATCTCTAAAATGAGCAAATGCACAGCGGAAGATTTCTTTCGTACCGGAGAATAAACATGCTTTCAAGTGTAACCAAAAGGTTGGTGAGTTCATTAGTTTAACATAAATAATCATTTCCATCATTTTAATAGACCATAAGATTTTCATTTCTCATAAATATACATCCCATGCATAGAGACAAAAATAATCATTCATATGGTGAACACCTGGTAACCGACATTCACAATATGCATATAAGAATATCCCCATCATTCGAGGATCCTCCTTCGGACATGATATAAATTTCGAAGTACTAAAGCATCCGGTACTTTGGATGGAGCTTGTTGGGCCCGATAGATCTATCTTTAGAGTTCGCGTCAATTAGGGAGTCTGTTCCCTAATTCTTAGATTACCAGACTTAATAAAAAGGGGCATATTCGATTTCGATCATTCAACCATATAATGTAGTTTCAATTACTTGTGTCTATTTCGTAAAACAGTTATAAAAACATCGAATGTATTCTCAGTCCCAAAAATATATATTGCAAAAGTATTTAAAAGGGGATTAATGAAACTCACCTAATGTATTTTGTAGTAAAAATACATATGACGATATTGAACAATGCAGGGTTGGCCTCGGATTCACGAACCTATATCATTTGTATATTTATTAATACACATATTTGTATTCGAATAAGTTTATATATTATTATTAGTGATGTACTTGTTATAGTTAATAATTTGTAAGTTTTATTAATTATTTATATATTTTCATTTTATATATATATATATATATATATATATATATATATATATATATATATATATATATAATTATTAATATAGTTAAGTTATGTATTTTAAATATACTTTTATATCTATACTCTTTAGTTCAATACTTGTAATCTTAACAATATCATTTTAAGAAAAACTTTTATTTTCATATTAGCTTAATAATAATGATATAGATAAAAATTGATAATAATAATATTAATAGTTTTAATAATTTTTGTAAAAAAAATTATAATGATAATAGTTTTTAACAATAACCATACTATTAATGATAATCATATTAATACTAATAATGATAATATCAATAATATCTTGTTGGTAATAATAATAATAATAATACTAATAATTATGAAATGATACTTATGGTAATATTAGTAATAATACTTATAATAAAGTTTCAAAGTTGTGTTATACGTACACATATAATTCGTGAACTTAAATAGATTCCATATTTATTCTTAGTATTATCTATGGTCAATACTGATGATTTTATCTCTATTAATATCATATTTATCGTTCTCATAATCCTAATTTCATCAAAATTTCTATTATTACAATTACTAGCATTTACACACATTCACTTTAGTTTTATTCATTATCATTTGTATTCAATAATTTATAATAATAATAATAGTAATAATATTAATGAATGTTACTTAATACTTATTTTGATATATTAATGATAATTATAATAACTTAATAATAATAAAAATTATAATACTTGTAATAATAGTAATAACTAATAATAACAATACAAAAAAATAAATAATATTAATTAGTGATAGTAATAATAACTTGATAATAATAATAACAAATAATAATAATAATAATAATAATTGGAAAACTACCTCATAATCCTTAAAAAAAATAGTTGCTCACGCCCGGGATCGAACCCGAGACCTCTCGAACACACGCACACCACCTGAACCGTTCTTCCGTCTGGTACTTTTCTGATTATATGCTCATACCCAATTTATTTAAACCCGTTAACTTTTCATTCATCTTCTTCAATATGCAATCGACCAGAATCAAACGAATACGAAAATCAATTACCTAGTTGTTTTTAGGACTTCCCACTAAATTATAATCGAACCATAACAGCCCTTGAATTAATTGAAAAACAAAGATATCAATTTTAAAACAGCTTTTGCTGTTCGTGACTTCAAGAGAAGAACTCAAAATGGATTTTCAATTTTAAGGTCGTTTTACATTATCTTTATAACATGAAATATCTTGTAAATGATTTCTTGAAACTATCTGAACTGTCAATTTAACAGGAAACATAAAACAATTCGCGAATTTTGTGATGAACACATTGTTGACTTTTTAACACAAAAGCTTTGACTTCAAAATTGGAATTCAATTCGATGAATTGACAATTAAAACTTTCCAGATAGTTTTCATAAAAGATTTCTAACAACTCTGTTTTAATAGATTTTAAAATTTGTTAAAAAAAATCGAACTTCTGAATTTGAAAGTAAGAACAGGGCAGTCGGCATTTTTATAAAATTTCAATTGAATTTTCAATGTTTTAATTAGAATTGTGTTATCAGATAGGTATATTGAGGGTACGCGATATCGTCACAGCTCACTGGACCTAATTACAATTTGTTTGATAGTTTAACTGATCCTATCTAAAATATTCGCTCAGTACAAGTAATTAAAGAAAAATAAAAGTTGATAGTGATATATAACAGCCTTAGTACGATCGATTGAGATGTTTATCTATTCAGGAGACAAGAACAAAAATTAGATACAGTTTTGATTGAAATTAGAAACTGAATTTGATTCTTTAAATATAAATACGTATATATCTATTTATATATATACCTGTATACTGTATTTAGATAATTATATACCAGTATATGTATTTAATTATATATCTAGCTGTAATTTAAATATATATGTATATATGTATATGTAATAGATCATATTATGTATTAATACTATTATTAGTTATACATATAATAATAATAATAATAATAGTAAAATTAATATTAAGGATAATAATATCAATAATTAATAATTACATATCTTAATAATGTTACTAGTAATATCAAAAATGATTTTATTAATAATAATAACAGATAATAATAATAATACTGATAATAACAATAATATTTCGGATAATTATACTATTAGTTATAACAATATTTTTAATGATGTTATTAAATGATCAAATAATAAATTGAATTATTTATAGTAATAATAATAATATATATCAATGATAATGATTCTTTTTAATAATAATACTAGTAATATCGAGTTACATATTTCAATTATATATATATATATATTAACAATACAAATAATAATATTAATAACAATAATGAGAGTGGTACTAACTATATTACTATAACAAATCAGTTATATCAAACTTCATATCTAGATGTTATATATTGAAAATAATACTTTTAGAAATACTGATTTTAATATTAATATTAATAATGATAATAATAATAATAACTCATACATATCCAATCTCCTATATTAATATTAATATCGGCTTTAGCAAAAATAACGAACATAATACAACATTTATACGTTAACTTGTAATTACATATAATATATTAGCTTTACATTTCATTGCTTATGTAATACTCAATAACATATTTGAATATTTAACATTTATATATTTTATATATATTTCAATATAATAATAATATATATTTATATATATTCATTTCAATAGTAACCTACTTATTTTATTTATCATTTTACATTTTTAATTCTTTTTAATTAAAGTGTATCTCAAAATATTATCTATAACCCTTATACTTATTTTGATATATATATTTATCTATTTATTTACACACAATTGTTCGTGAATCGTCGAGTAAGGTTCAATGGGTAATTGATTACATGAATATAGATTTCAAAACTTTCGAGACTCCACATTACAGATTTTGCTTATCGTGTCGAAATTATATTAAGATCAAGTTTAAATTTGATCGGAAATTCCCGGGTCATCACAGTACCTACCCGTTAAAGAAATTTCGTCCCGAAATTTGAGTGAGGTCGTCATGGCTAACAATAAATATGTTTTCCTGACGAATATGAGCTGATAAATAGAGTTTTATCATTATTGAGTAACGAAGATAAAACGATTCGATTATTCGAAGAGTACGAGTGAAGCTATCACAAAAGGATGAAATGAGTAAAAGCAGGTTCGTCTTAACCAATGACATAATCATGGTTGATTTTATAAAATAAGATGTATCATAACTTTTGACATAGTCATGGTTGAATTTAGAAAATAAGGTTCGTCTTAACTTTTGACGTTGTTTTGGTTGAATTCCTGAATTCAAGGAATTTAAAGAAAATCTCCGAAATCTAAAAGATTTGATTCTTCGGCGAATAAGGGAATTAAGATCTCTATAATTAAATACGGTGATCTACCTCGATTACTACATCTGATTTTTCCATTATAAATTTACCTTTTCTGTTCCATTAGTTTTCACCACTTCTATACTCAATTCCCAAATTCAAAAGATTTATGATAATGCTTAACCCTGTTCTGATCCTTGTTCTTATTCTAACGATCGTAATGATCGTTCTTCTTTTCCAACTCCCACCTAAAGAATCTGTTTATTTCTATTATGCTCTAGGGATTATTGTATTTATAATCCTCCCGTGTCTTTATATTGCCATACGTACTGATATCCACGGTTTGTAATTTCGGTGTTGTCATTGGGCTTTATATTTTCTCTTATATTTTGGATCTCTTTGCCTTTTTATTATTCTCTCGACCTCTAGTAAAGCGAGCAACGGTCCAGAATTCATAGATATGAATTTCGAAATGAACATAGTTAATGTTCTAAGAAAGAATTGGTAATAGCACGATCTTGATTCGTCAAATTACCAGAATATCCGGGAAAGATAGAACTATCAAGAAAATATGTTCTTGATATGTTTATATATCAGATAAAATGTAAAAGTCGTGTAACATGGCACATGATGACGTTATGATCTGTGAATCATCATGTTCCATTTAGAAACTCAGCATGACTTATTGAAATATAATCATGTTGATCAAGTGTCATTATATTACACTAACTCATGCATCAGTTCTCAACATTACTTCAATAACATTCATATTTTGAGCTCGAAAGTTTACAGAATATAGAAACTAACAGTTTCTATATGATATAACACTGATAGTACGAAGAGATTAATGATTTCAGATAAGAATAGTTTTGAAAATATCTTCAGAAATATGGAGGACATTTATAATGAAAGATACTATGATATCTTGGAATTTCTAATATCGAAGGATGGTAAAAAAAACAAAAATTTTGTCCGCAAGAGTTTGGAGTAAGGAGCAAGATATTCTCTAAAGACTTTAGCAGGCATTGAATCATTTGGATTCTTTGAAGTCAAACTTATTCTTTGTGATTTGCTCACGGTTTCCTTCATAGTTTCGCATAATCCGCTTTTTGGTACTAAATTTTCTATTGAATGTTTCTAATATAATGATACACAGAAAGTACGAAGTGGTATATAATTTCGAACGAGAATATTTATGAAAATATCCTCAGAAATTTCGAAGATATTGCTGATGATATTTTGGAATTTCCAAGTTCGATGGTTGATGGAGAAAGATTTTCCGCAAGATTTTAACATGACTTCGGAGTAAGATATTCTCTAAAGATTTCAACGGATCCAAAATTATCTGGATTCTTTGAATATAAGGTATGGTCCTTGTATTTGTCCTTGGTCTCCTTCATGGTTAACTTTATCCGTTTTCCAGTTCCAACGTTTCTGACCTTTTCCAACATATTATTCTTTATCATCAAACTTCCAATGACTAAGGTCGTTTACGGTTGCCTACAGTTTCTGCTGCTTTATTCAGTTTTTTTTTTTTCAACATTCAGAGAATCGATTCGTGAACTGGGTGCCTTTTCAAAATTTCAGAATTGAAGATCGTAATTCTAGGAGATAATTTTTATATGTATACATATAACTATTGATGTAGAAATGCTACGAGATTCGAAATACTAATTGCCGATTCTCGGTATTTGGTAAGGCAATTCTCGTTATCAGATGCAGAAGTGTAGATGATAGGATTTCAATGAATATAATAACTTTTCATAAGATCAAAGATCAATGATGTTGTTGATAAATTTACTGCTAATGTAGTGAGATATAAATGGTTTTTCGGTATTGATGACGAAAGGAAACTTTTATATCAGGGTTATAATAAGCTAATCCGAGTGAAAAGTCGAAGTTGACTTGTTGGAGCTGTGACAAAATTTACTACCTTGAAAAGGGATTGTAAAGTTATTTTGGGTAATAATAATGCTAAGGAATCTAACACAGATACATGTTAAATGTTTACTCAGGTTCCGAGTGTTTTCAGGTGCATAGCTATATGCATCACTCTTCCCTTCCGTAAATGATGTGCGGTTGGTTCATCCTCTCGATTGAGATGTTTTCAAGAATCGTGAAAGGTTTGAACGCAGATTGTAATCGTCAAGATACAAATGAGGTTTAAGATGAAATCAAGTGGCAACCTTGAAGATTTGTTTAGTTTCATATGTTATAATCAATATTTTAATTCATTTTAATTGTCCAATGTTGGTAGTTCTCGATTGATAGTCCACAGTTAGCAATTCAACAATTCATATATAATTTAATATATATAATATTCGAATTAAATAATACGTATCGTGACCCGTATACATGTCTCAGACTCGATCACAACTCAAATTATATATATTATTGTAGAATCAACCTCAACCCTGTATAGAGAACTCGATCATTACTGCATATAGAGTGTCTATGGTTATTCTAAATAATATATATAGATGCGTCGATATGATATGTCAAAACCTTGTATACGTGTCCCGATATTTAAAGTGCGTAAAAATAAATAACAGAAATTAAATAACGATAAATAAAGTGCGTAAAGTAAATAACAGAAATTAAATGACGATAAATAAAATTGTGAGAATGTAAATTGCGATAATTAAATTGCGATAATATAAAATGTAATCAGTTAGCTAGGAACAGTTAGCGTGGATTCTTAACAAAATTTCTCATAGTTAATTTGTTTGTTTCTAACAAATTTTATTTTATCAAATGTTTTCTTCATTATGCCACTTGTTGGATTCAGATAAATCAAAATCCAAATATGAAATTGGATGAATATGGTTATTCTGGGGTGAACGGATTCGTATATCTGTGGATGTAAGTAGAATAGTAAATTATCATTGAATCAGATTCAAAGAATGTACAGTGTAACTTATTAATGTGGATTATAAATATTTCCTCAGGTATTACCTACCCGTTAAAATATTTTCACCATTAACAGTTTGTACAATACAACTTTTAATTACAATTCTTATATATATATATATATATATATATATATATATATATATATATATATATATATATATATATTCCTTAGACGTAATCATGGATTTAATGAGTCATTGTGATATTAAACTCATTAGATTTGAGGCTAGAACTAGAGTACATAATCTCTAAAATATTAGAGATTACATAATCACCATGAAGGACGAAGATAGTTTATGTAGAACGATTCGTAGAACGATGATTATGCTTGAGGTATAGATTGCGAGGTTGAGACATGTGATGATGTTGTTGTTGTTGGTACTGGTTATGCTACTGGTGCTGCTGATGGTGGTACTGTTACTATCGGTGCTACAAGTGTTGTTGGTGCTAAGGTTGGTGATGATGTTAGTGTAGTAAATATAGTTTGTAAATCACGCACCATTCTTGTCAGGTTTTCTATTCTACCCTCTATCATTTCTATCCATCCACTCATCTGATTCGATAGATCTTGATTATCAATTCGAAGTTCCCTAACTTCTTCTAATATTCCCCTTCGATTGGTATTCGGAAGTAGAGGTTGAATATTTTCTGAGATTGCAGTTACGCGACCTTCGAGGTGATAAACTTTAGCAAGAAGGGTGAATACATTGTTGCGCATAGGTTCACCGGTGAGTACATCGTTTTCTCCGATGTTAGGAGGTAAGTTTGGTTCGCGGTAGGGCTCGCCTTCTTCATTTCTCCATCGAGTGAGTAAGTCTCAGACCCACCCCCATCTCCTCCAGAAAGAAAAATAACTAAATGATTGAGGCACTTCTGGTTCATTGACTTCAGAGTCTGCTTCAATATACATCTCGAAATCGCTTCCGGAACTAATGGAATCCAAGCTAGGTGTAGGATCCAGCTATCACGATCAGTTAAAGGGTTTTGAAATGAAATGATTTTCGGTTATCAGATAATATTCTAATTATATAGAATATCTAATATAGTACAGCAGATCCCGTAGATTACAGAGGAAATTAAGGAAACGTGTCAGATAAAGTCTACAGTAACAGATACGCTAAGATATGAATTTTTGTCTATACACTATTTATGCAGTCAATGCAGTAAAACGTGTCTAGACTAAGAATAATGAGCAGGTAACTTCCTAAGGATGATAGGCAGATGATTTCCAACAAAAACGATAAGCAAAACTTTTGACATGCAGACACGGTCGAAGTCCAGACTCACTAATGCATCCTAACGACTATCAGTTAGACTCACTAATGCAAGACCTGGTTCGCTAAGACCTCCGCACTGATACCAACTGTAGAGACCCGTCCTAATCCATTCGGACGAAGTCCATATCGATTATAAATGATTCACAACAGTTGATTACATCGCGAGGTACTTGACCTCTATATAATACATTTTACAAACATTGCATTCGTTTTTGAAAATACAATCTTTCATTACATCGAAAGTTGACGGCAGGCATACCATTTCATAATATATCTAACTATAATTAACTTAATAATAATCTTGATGAACTCAATGACTCGAATGCAACGTCTTTTGAAATATGTCATGAATGACTCCAAGTAGTATCTCTAAAATGAGCAAATGCACAGCGGAAGATTTCTTTCGTACCTGAGAATAAACATGCTTTCAAGTGTCAACCAAAAGGTTGGTGAGTTCATTAGTTTAACATAAATAATCATTTCCGTCATTTTAATAGACCATAAGATTTTCATTTCTCATAAATATACGTCCCATGCATAGAGACAAAAATAATCATTCATATGATGAACACCTGGTAACCGACATTCACAATATGCATATAAGAATATCCCCATCATTCCGGGATCCTCCTTCGGACATGATATAAATTTTGAAGTACTAAAGCAACCGGTACTTTGGATGGGGCTTGTTGAGCCCGATAGATCTATCTTTAGAGTTCGCGTCAATTAGGGAGTCTGTTCCCTAATTCTTATATTACCAGACTTAATAAAAAGGGGCATATTCGATTTCGATCATTCAACCATATAATGTAGTTTCAATTACTTGTGTCTATTTCGTAAAACAATTATAAAAACATCGCATGTATTCTCAGTCCCAAAATATATATTGCAAAAGCATTTAAAAAGGGATTAATGAAACTCACCTAATGTATTTTGTAGTAAAAATACATATGACGATATTGAACAATGCAGGGTTGGCCTCGGATTCACGAACCTATATCATTTGTATATTTATTAATACACATATTTGTATTCGAATAAGTTTATATATTATTATTAGTGATGTACTTGTTATAGTTAATAATTTGTAAGTTTTATTAATTATATATATATATATATATATATATATATATATATATATATATATATATATATATATATATATATATATATATATATATATATATAATTATTAATATAGTTAAGTTATGTATTTTAAATATAATTTTATATCTATACTCTTTAGTTCAATACTTGTAATCTTAACAATGTCATTTTAAGAAAAAATTTTATTTTCATATTAGCTTAATAATAATGATATAGATAAAAATTGATAATAATAATATTAATAGTTTTAATAATTTTTGTAAAAAAAATTATAATGATAATAGTTTTTAACAATAACCATACTATTAATGATAATCATATTAATACTAATAATGATAATATCAATAATATCTTGTTGGTAATAATAATAATAATAATACTAATAATTATGAAATGATACTTATGGTAATATTAGTAATAATACTTATAATAAAGTTTCAAAGTTGTGTTATACGTACACATATAATTCGTGAACTTAAATAGATTCCATATTTATTCTTAGTATTATCTATGGTCAATACTGATGATTTTATCTCTATTAATATCATATTTATCGTTCTCATAATCCTAATTTCATCAAAATTTCTATTATTACAATTACTAGCATTTACACACATTCACTTTAGTTTTATTCATTATCATTTGTATTCAATAATTTATAATAATAATAATAGTAATAATATTAATGAATGTTACTTAATACTTATTTTGATATATTAATGATAATTATAATAACTTAATAATAATAAAAATTATAATACTTGTAATAATAGTAATAACTAATAATAACAATACAAAAAAAATAAATAATATTAATTAGTGATAGTAATAATAACTTGATAATAATAATAACAAATAATAATAATAATAATAATAATAATAATTGGAAAACTACCTCATAAGCCTTAAAAAAAATAGTTGCTCACGCCCGGGATCGAACCCGAGACCTCTCGAACACACGCACACCACCTGAACCGTTCTTTCGTCTGGTACTTTTCTGATTATATGCTCATACCCAATTTATTTAAACCCGTTAACTTTTCATTCATCTTCTTCAATATGCAATCGACCAGAATCAAACGAATACGAAAATCAATTATCTAGTTATTTTTAGGACTTCCCACTAAATTATAATCGAACCATAACAGCCCTTGAATTAATTGAAAAACAAAGATATCAATTTTAAAACAGCTTCTGCTGTTCGTGACTTCAAGAGAAGAACTCAAAATGGATTTTCAATTTTAAGGTCGTTTTACATTATCTTTATAACATGAAATATCTTGTAAATGATTTCTTGAAACTATCTGAACCGTCAATTTAACAGGAAACATAAAATAATTCGCGAATTTTGTGATGAACACATTGTTGACTTTTTAACACAAAAGATTTGACTTCAAAATTGAAATTCAATTCGATGAATTGACAATTAAAACTTTCCAGATAGTTTTCATAAAAGATTTCTAACAACTCTGTTTTAATAGATTTTAAAATTTGTTAAAAAAAATCGAACTTCTGAATTTGAAAGTAAGAACAGGGCAGTCGGCATTTTTATAAAATTTCAATTGAATTTTCAATGTTTTAATTAGAATTGTGTTATCAGATAGGTATATAGAGGGTAAGCGATATCGTCACAGCTCATTGGACCCAATTACAATTTGTTTGATAGTTTAACTGATCCTATCTAAAATATTCGCTCAGTACAAGTAATTAAAGAAAAATAAAAGTCGATAGTGATATATAACAACCTTAGTACGATCGATTGAGATGTTTATCTATTCAGGAGACAAGAACAAAAATTAGATACAGTTTTGATTGAAATTAGAAACTGAATTTGATTCTTTAAATATAAATACGTATATATCTATTTATATATATACCTGTATACTGTATTTAGATAATTATATACTAGTATATGTATTTAATTATATATCTAGCTGTAATTTAAATATATATGTATATATGTATATGTAATAGATCATATTATGTATTAATACTATTATTAGTTATACATATAATAATAATAGTAAAATTAATATTAAGGATAATAATATCAATAATTAATAATTACATATCTTAATAATGTTACTAGTAATATCAAAAATGATTTTATTAATAATAATAACAGATAATAATAATAATACTGATAATAATAATAATATTTCGGATAATTATACTATTAGTTATAACAATATTTTTAATGATGTTATTAAATGATCAAATAATAAATTGTATTATTTATAGTAATAATAATAATATATATATCAATGATAATGATTCTTTTTAATAATAATACTAGTAATATCGAGTTACATATTTCAATTATATATATATATATATATATATATATATTAACAATACAAATAATAATATTAATAACAATAATGAGAGTGGTACTAACTATATTACTATAACAAATCAGTTATATCAAACTTCATATCTAGATGTTATATATTGAAAATAATACTTTTAGAAATACTGATTTTAATATTAATATTAATAATGATAATAATAATAATAACTCATACATATCCAATCTCCTATATTAATATTAATATCGGCTTTAGCAAAAATAACGAACATAATACAACATTTATACGTTAACTTGTAATTACATATAATATATTAGCTTTACATTTCATTGCTTATGTAATACTTAATAACATATTTGAATATTTAATATTTATATATTTTATATATATTTCAATATAATAATCATATATATTTATATATATTCATTTCAATATGTAATGACCCGGAATTTTCCGATCAAATTATACTTATGAGATTAATATTAACATAAATTAAACCATACCAACATGATAAGCAATCCAAATTGTTGAGACTTGTGTTTTCGAAAAGAGTTTTACACAACGTTTGACCGTCCAATATGACCGATGATATCACGAACTATATAACATACGATAATTATACGTTTGTGTATATATATATGTATTTATATATATTTAACATGATCTAAGGATGGTTTAACATCTCATTGTGTACTAATGACAATGAGTTATAAGTATATTTTGAAACTACTAACTTAAGTTTTCAAAACGATAACTATACGTAACATTCTTTGATATATATACTTATAATCTATAATGCTTATACATGTATCGTATATATAATGTATTTAATCACTTTTTAAGGACTTAAATACATAAAACAATATAAGTATATTTACAAAATATAGCTATATTTGAATTCTCGTTCCGTTTCCTCAAGATTTCTATACGTATATCTAGGGTATATGTACCCATATCATACCCAGCTTCTATATGTATTTACTATTGGTATATACACATCAAATCAACATCCTAATCAACATTATTACTGCCCTAGATATGAGGTAACTAGAATTTGTCAAGTAGTATGAATTATTAGTAAGAAAACAAAATTAGGAATCCTTTTCTTTCTTTAAAAACTAAAAATGTTTTTATAAATGAACACCATTTCTTCACTCCATTTTCTCATACCTACAACCCCATTTCTCTCTCAAAATACTCCTAACTTCATACTTGATCATCTCCTAGCATTTTCCCCATTATTTAGCGTCAATTACAAGCCTTAAACACCATAAGAAAACTCTTTCAAGAACATATCAAAATAACCACCCATTTGAAGAAGTTTACTTCCAACCTTTTGATCTAACTCCACCACTCTTTGATTCCAAGATTATTTCTTATCTTTTGCAGTAACTTTGTCCAAGTAACTTGAGGTAGTAATCTTGTTCATAATCTTATTCAATTCATATTCATATAGCTATCTTATTTTGTTGTATAAAATTTTAACAACAAGAACATAGTTTGAATGATTTCAAACTTGTTCGCAAACTAAATAGATCCTTCTAACTTAACTTTTAAAACACTTCAAGACCTGTAATATTTCATAATGATATGCTAACCTAACAAGATATAACTTGGTTTTACAAAGAACATCTTAAAAACTGAATCTACGTCGTCGGAGTGCAACCGGGGGCTGTTTTGGGTTGGATAATTAAAAACCATCTTGAACTTTGAATTGGAAGTTCATGTTCTGGAAAAATGATATTTCTTATGAGTATGTTAACACATAAAAATTTCATGGTTTAACTCAAAGTGTAAGTATTTTTAGAAAAATGATCATTAAATGTTGTTTTTATGATGGAAAATGATCACTTTCATAAATTTCACCAAAGTTTGACCTATAACCTATGATTTTGAATACAAACTAAGGTATTTTGAGTTCATATTCTTAAAATTTGACTCGATCCAAGGAAGTGGCAAGTTGAACCAACAAAAACGGAGTTGTAATGAAGAAACTACGACTAAAACAAGATTGGGTATCCGAAGCTAGTTTAGCTACAAAAATATTTGGAGAAAAAGTAAATTAATCATATCTTTTCTAATTAACATGATATTTTATATATAATTACTTATGATTTGATTTTATATATTTCAGGACCACCTGTAAACAACACGAGAAGATTAATCATAAGACCTCATGATTGTACGCAACACGTCATTTGACAACACGGTACTTTATGTACGCAACACGTTATTTGACAACATGGTACCATGGGTCGAGATTAATTCTGATCAATATGAATACGATGGGGTCTTTATTTATTTTATTTAAGCAACTAATTGTGGACCACTAACATCGGACTGCTAACTACGGACTAAGAAAATATTAAAAGTATATATATATATATATATGTAACGATTACTTAAAAAGAAAATATGTTGATATATTATATATATGGTTAGGTTCGTGATATCTATCGGAGACCAAGTCGAATTAAATACCTTCAAGGCAAAAGTGAGTTTCATTTGATCCCTTTTTAATTGCTTTTGCAAAATATATTTTTGGGCTGAGAATACATGCGCTGCTTTTATAAATATTTACAAAATAGACACAAGTACTTAAAAATATATTCTACGTTGAGTTGTACCACTAGCATACTTCCCTGTAGCTTGGTAACTAATATTTACATGGGTATTGTAAACGTGAATCCTGTTGATAGATCTATCGGGCCTGACAACCCCAACCGGACTGGACGACCAGTATTCAACGGTTGCACAGTACTTCGTTTTGGTGACTACACTTGGTACGGTGTAGTGAGATTTCATAATAAAGGGAATATGCGACGTTGATTAAATGTTAAGTATGGTTACCAAGTGCTCAACCACTTAGAATGCTTTACATACACTTGCGAGTGTATTATGTTTATGATTACGAAACCTTGTGGTCTATTAACATATTGAAATGATTGTTATGATAAACCTATGAACTCACCAACCTTTTGGTTGACACTTTAAAGCATGTTTATTCTCAGGTATGAATTAAGTCTTCCGCTGTGCATTTGCTCAATATAAGGACATTACTTGAATCCGATCATCGCAATGGGACCAAATTTGATGACTTCGTCCAGGTAGATTAGGACGGGTCCTTTCAGTTGGTATCAGAGCGGTGGTCGTAGCGAACCAGGTCTTGTATTAGTGTGTCTAACTAGTAGTTGTTAGGATGCATTAATGAGTCTGGACTTCGACCGTGTCTACATGTCAAAAGTTTTGCTTATCATTTCTAGTCGGAAATCATCAGCTTATCATCCTTAAGAAATTACATGCTTATCATTCATAAGTCTAGACACGTTTACTGCATTTACTGTATTGATATTGTATAGACGAATTCTTATCTTAGCATATCTGTTATTGCGAACTTTGACTGATATCTTTTCAAAGATTCTCCGTAATTTACGGGATTTTGGTATTATATATACATATGTAAATTATGTATTGAAGAGTACCAAATCTAACTCCTATAATCTATTCCATACCAAAAATTCATTTTCCCCATTATACAAGATGGATTCCGCATCTAGTTTGAATTCTTCAGATTCCGACAGTTATGCCGATATGGATTTCCATTCGGGCTCCGAAAGCAGCGTCACCGGAATGGATCAACCAATTTCCCATCATCTATTCTGGATGAATTGGGGATGGGTTCGTAATATACTAAATCACTAGAGACAAGAAGAAGGTGATCCATTTCACCCACCAAATTGCCCTCTTGGCGATGAACCTGAAGCACTTACCGGCGAATCTATTCGAAACACCATTTTCTCTCTCATTTCTAGAGTATCTCGTCACGATTATATACTATCCCATATTACAAATCTTGTTCATTCGCTCGCTCCAACCGCCAATCATCCCGGTGTACTAGCAGAAGTTAACGAACTTCGCGCTCGCGTGACGGCTTTGGAGAACATGGTGCGAAGGTTGCAAACACCAGCAGTAGCACCAGCAGCATAATCAGCACCACCATCAATAAAATCAAAAATACCATCATCACCACTAACAAACAACATCCGCATCACACGTCTCGACATCATAATCTGTCCCACAAACATCAACATCATATGTACCATAGATACCAAGGAGTACCAACAATAATGAACGATGAAGTATTGATCCATAACTTCATTGATATTCTGCGAAGAATATGTGGTTTCAAAAAGTTTTAGAGATTTCTTATTCTAGCTCAAATCGAAAAGCAAATGAGATTAATATCATATTAACTCATTAAATTCATAATTTCATCTGAAGAAAATATATATGTATATATATTTTCATAAAGATTGTAATTAAAAGTTCTTTTGTACAAAATATTAATGATGAATTTTTTTTTTAACGGGTATGTAATACCCGAGGAATAATTAGAATTCATCTTAATAAGTTACATTGTACATTCGTCGAAGCTGATTCAACAGTCATTTACTATCCTACTTACAACTACCGATATACGTATCCGTTCACCGCAGAATAACCATTTTCATTCAATTTCATATTTGGATTTTGACTTCCCAGAATCCAACAAGTGGCATATGAAGAAAACATATGACAAAATAAAATCTGTTAGAAAAATTAACTATGAAAAATTTTGTTAAGAATCCACGCTAACTATTCCAGCTAACTGTTCCTAGCTAACTGATTACATTTTATTTATTGCAGTTTATTTATCGCAATTTAATTATCGCACTTTTATTTATCGCCATTTAATTTCTGTAATTATTTTACGCACTTTAAATATCGGGACACGTATACAATGTTTTGACATATCATATCGACGCATCTATATATATATTATTTGGAATCACCATAGACACTCTATATGCAGTAATGATCGAGTTCTCTATACAGGGTTGAGGTTGATTCTACAATAATATATATAGTTTGAGTTGTGATCGAGTCTGAGACGTATAAGGGTCACGACACGTATTAATTAATTCGTATATTATATATTAAACTATATATGAATTATTGGACTGTTACTGTGGACTATCGACTGTGGACTAATGACATTGGACAATTAAAATGAATTAAAATATTGATTATAACATATGAAACTAAACATTTCTTCAAGATTGCCACTTCATTTCATCTTAAACCTCATTGTATCTCGACGATTACAATCAGCGTTCAAATCTATCATGATTCTTAAAAACACCTCAATCGAGAGGATAAACCAGCCGCACTTCATCTACGGAAGAAAAGATTGATGCATATAGTTATGCACCTGAAAAACCCTCGGAAATTGAGTAAACGTTTGACACGTATCTGTTCTAGTTCCTTTGACATTGTTATTACTGAAGATCGTTTTGCAATCCCTTTCCAAAGTAGCTAATTTTGTCACAGCTCTAGCAAGTCAACTCCGACTTTTTATCATAAACAACTTTATTATAACCGCGATATATATGCGTACTCTTTATTGTTACTGGGGAACCTTTTATATTCCATAATATTACCATCAGTGATTAATCATTCTAAAAAACACAATTCTCCTGAAACTACCTCGATTTGATAACTGATGACCCAGATCAGTTAACTTTGAAAATGCTGACGAAGCAGCATGTTGTAGATGATCTTAATGGCCAAAAGTTTGATGATAAAGAAAGGAGTGTTAGGAACGCTCGATAGAAAATTTAGTACCGAAAAGCGGATTATGTGAAACTATGAAGAAAGCTGTGGATAAATCACAAAGAATAAGTTTGCCTTCAAACAATCCAAATGATTCTGTGCCTGCTGAAATCATTAGAAAACATCTTATTTCTCATTCTAAACCTTCACAGACAAATCTTCTTCATCATCCATTGATATTAGAAATTCTAAGATATTCTCGTATGTTCTATTATAAATATCCTCCATATTTCTGGCGATATTTTCACAACTATTCTTATCTGATATCATTTATCTCTCCGTAATATCTGCAACATAAAAGAACCTGTGTTAGTTTCTAAATTTTGAAACCTTCGAGTTTAAAATATGAATGTTTTGAAGTAGTGTTGGGAACTGAAGCATGGATTAGTATAAAATAATGACACTTGATCAACGTCATTATATTACAGTAAGTCATGCTGAGTTTCTAATGAAGCATGATGATTCACAGTACCGTCATCATGTGCCATTTACACGACTCTTACATTCTATCTAATCTCTAAACATATCAAGAGAATATTTTTCTGGATGACTCGGTCTTCTCCAGGGTATTCTGGTAATTTAACAAATCAAAATCATTCTATTACCATTTTCTTCTTAGAGCATTAGCTATGTTTATTCTGAATTTCATATCTACGAATTCCGGACCATTACTCGTTTGACTCAAAGTCGGGAAGAGAAAACGAAAGCATGAAGCTCCGAAAAATAATGAAGAATATAAACTTCGATAATAACCCCGAAATTACAAACCGTATATATCGATGCAGATAGCAATATAGAGACATGGGAGAATTAGAAACACTATAAACACAAGAGTATAGTAGAAGTAAATAGATTCTTCTGGTGGTAGATGAAAAAGAAGAATGACAGATATAAAAATTAGGAGTATATCAAGAATCAGAACTGGATGGAGCATATTGATGAATGCTTTAAAGTAAGAATCAAGGGAGAAAGAATAGAAGGTGTGAGTCGTGGAAAATAAGGAAACGAAGGGGTGAATTTATAGTGAAATATCCGACAGAGCAATCGAAACAGATTATTGCATATAATCAAAGAAGATCCTGATTTCCTTAATCACCAAAGAACCAAATCTTATTACGTAAGATTCTCTTTAAATCCCTTAAATCCCGGAAATCAATCATAACTACGTCATCGGTTAAGACGAATATATTTTACTCATCTCACTCTTTTACGATAGTCTCATTTATATTCTTCGCATAATCGAATTATTTTATCTACATTACTCAATGATGATAAAACTCCATTATCACCTTATATTTGACATGAAAACCTTCTTATTGTTATCCATAACAACCTCTATCAAATTTCGGGGACGAAATTTCTTTAACTGGTAGGTACTGTAATGACCCGGAATTTTCCGATCAAATTATACTTATGAGATTAATATTAACATAAATTAAACCATACCAACATGATAAGCAATCCAAATTGTTGAGACTTGTGTTTTCAAAAAGAGTTTTACACAACGTTTGACCGTCCAATATGACCGATGATATCACGAACTATATAACATACGATAATTATACGTTTGTGTATATATATGTATTTATATATATTTAACATGATCTAAGGATGGTTTAACATCTCATTGTGTACTAATGACAATGAGTTATAAGTATATTTTGAAACTACTAACTTAAGTTTTCAAAACGATAACTATACGTAACATTCTTTGATATATATACTTATAATCTATAATGCTTATACATGTATCGTATATATAATGTATTTAATCACTTTTTAAGGACTTAAATACATAAAACAATATAAGTATATTTACAAAATATAGCTATATTTGAATTCTCGTTCCATTTCCTCAAGATTTCTATACGTATATCTAGGGTATATGTACCCATATCATACCCAGCTTCTATATGTATTTACTATTGGTATATACACATCAAATCAACATCCTAATCAACATTATTACTGCCCTAGATATGAGGTAACTATAATTTGTCAAGTAGTATGAATTATTAGTAAGAAAACAAAATTAGGAATCCTTTTCTTTCTTTAAAAACTAAAAATGTTTTTATAAATGAACACCATTTCTTCACTCCATTTTCTCATACCTACAACCCCATTTCTCTCTCAAAATACTCCTAACTTCATACTTGATCATCTCCAAGCATTTTCCCCATTATTTAGCGTCAATTACAAGCCTTAAACACCATAAGAAAACTCTTTCAAGAACATATCAAAATAACCACCCATTTGAAGAAGTTTACTTCCAACCTTTTGATCTAACTCCACCACTCTTTGATTCCAAGATTATTTCTTATCTTTTGCAGTAACTTTGTCCAAGTAACTTGAGGTAGTAATCTTGTTCATAATCTTATTCAATTCATATTCATATAGCTATCTTATTTTGTTGTATAAAATTTTAACAACAAGAACATAGTTTGAATGATTTCAAACTTGTTCGCAAACTAAATAGATCCTTCTAACTTAACTTTTAAAACACTTCAAGACCTGTAATATATCATAATTATATGCTAACCTAACAAGATATAACTTGGTTTTACAAAGAACATCTTAAAAACTGAATCTACGTCGTCGGAGTGCAACCGGGGGCTGTTTTGGGTTGGATAATTAAAAACCATCTTGAACTTTGAATTGGAAGTTCATGTTCTGGAAAAATGATATTTCTTATGAATATGTTAACACATAAAAATTTCATGGTTTAACTCAAAGTGTAAGTATTTTTAGAAAAATGATCATTAAATGTTGTTTTTATGATGGAAAATGATCACTTTCATAAATTTCACCAAAGTTTGACCTATAACCTATGATTTTGAATACAAACTAAGGTATTTTGAGTTCATATTCTTAAAATTTGACTCGATCCAAGGAAGTGGCAAGTTGAACCAACAAAAACGGAGTTGTAATGAAGAAACTACGACTAAAACAAGATTGGGTATCCGAAGCTAGTTTAGCTACGAAAATATTTGGAGAAAAAGTAAATTAATCATATCTTTTCTAATTAACATGATATTTTATATATAATTACTTATGATTTGATTTTATATATTTCAGGACCACCTGTAAACAACACGAGAAGATTAATCATAAGACCTCATGATTGTACGCAACACGTCATTTGACAACACGGTACTTTATGTACGCAACACGTCATTTGACAACATGGTACCATAGGTCGAGATTAATTCTGATCAATATGAATACGATGGGGTCTTTATTTATTTTATTTAAGCAACTAATTGTGGACCACTAACATCGGACTGCTAACTACGGACTAAGAAAATATTAAAAGTATATATATATATATATGTAACGATTACTTAAAAAGAAAATATGTTGATATATTATATATATGGTTAGGTTCGTGATATCTATCGGAGACCAAGTCGAATTAAATACCTTCAAGGCAAAAGTGAGTTTCATTTGATCCCTTTTTAATTGCTTTTGCAAAATATATTTTTGGGCTGAGAATACATGCGCTGCTTTTATAAATATTTACAAAATAGACACAAGTACTTAAAAATATATTCTACGTTGAGTTGTACCACTAGCATACTTCCCTGTAGCTTGGTAACTAATATTTACATGGGTATTGTAAACGTGAATCCTGTTGATAGATCTATCGGGCCTGACAACCCCAACCGGACTGGACGACCAGTATTCAACGGTTGCACAGTACTTCGTTTTGGTGACTACACTTGGTACGGTGTAGTGAGATTTCATAATAAAGGGAATATGCGACGTTGATTAAATGTTAAGTATGGTTACCAAGTGCTCAACCACTTAGAATGCTTTACATACACTTGCGAGTATATTATGTTTATGATTACGAAACCTTGTGGTCTATTAACATATTGAAATGATTGTTATGATAAACCTATGAACTCACCAACCTTTTGGTTGACACTTTAAAGCATGTTTATTCTCAGGTATGAATTAAGTCTTCCGCTGTGCATTTGCTCAATATAAGGACATTACTTGAAGCCGATCATCGCAATGGGACCAAATTTGATGACTTCGTCCAGGTAGATTAGGACGGGTCCTTTCACAATAGTAACCTAATTATTTTATTTATCATTTTACATTTTTAATTCTTTTTGATTAATAAAGTGTATCTCAAAATATTATCTATAACCCTTATACTTATTTTGATATATATATATATATATATATTTATCTATTTATTTAGACATAATTGTTCGTGAATCGTCGAGTAAGGTTCAATGGGTAATTGATTACATGAATATAGATTTCAAAACTTTCGAGACTCCACATTACAGATTTTGCTTATCGTGTCGAAATTATATTAAGATCAAGTTTAAATTTTATCGGAAATTCCCAGTTCATCACAAAGTACCTTTCCATCCGCTTAAACTCTGGGGTAACCATCGTTGGACACATTAGAGCTAATTCCAGATACCTACGGTTGTAACCATCAAGATTGTTTCCAATAACCTTCAACTACCAAAACTCGGCCTCCATTTTCTGGATCTCTGTTCAGGGACAGTACTCTTCAATCATGGCCCCCTTGAATTCTTCCCACGGTGTAGCATATGCCTCGTCAATACCCTTGGCTTGAGCAAGTGTGTTCCACCAGGTTAGTGCGTCGTCCGACAGCGTACATGAGGCATACTTGGTTTTGTTCGTCTCTGAGCAGTTGCTTACACGGAACACAGATTCTAATTTCTCAAACGACCTAGTGAGACCAACTGGCCCCTCAGTACCACTAAAGTTGTGGGGCTTGCAGCTTTGGAATTTCTTATAAGTACACCCATTACGAATGGGCTGGTTAACTGGTGGGGCTTGGGGGTTCATTTCCGCTAAAGCTGCAGCTACTCTTTCAGTGATCATTTCTTCGATCTGTGCTACTTTGGGCGTTGATCTTCCGTTGGCCATTAGTGTTCTAAACAAAAATTTTGACTCAAGTCAAAATCCAGTATTCAATTATAATAATACATTATATGGTAACCAACATGGAATCAACACAACACATGTTAATTAAGTAACGCAAATAGATTTAGATACCACAAAATCATCACACTGTAACGTAAATAGAACACCGTACAAAGATTAAACAACACTAAGTTCCATTCATTAATAAAAAGTTGCATACATCCGCATAGGTTCGTACAATACAGAAGTAATACATGAAACTACAAACAAGATTACATAAAGAAACCTAATACAAAAGCCCTATGGTGATGGTGGGTGTAGGATGTCCATTACATGGGACATCTGGTCCTCGAGCTCAGTGACCCGAGCACGGAGGATCTCCACTTCCCTCGTCAGTTCCTCGACAGAGGGAGATGGTGGGGCAGGTGGTGCAGTCGGTACAGGTGGTGCTGGTAGTGCAGACGGTCCAGCACCAGAAGTAGATGGTGCATAACGGTAAGGCTTACACACAAATGGATCAGCGGGGTACGGCACAAGCCGCTTACGGGCGGTAACCCTAACCCGCTGACCATGTGCGTCAATGAACGATCTACCTCCGTTAATGCCTGGAATAACGGTACCATTGAAACGATACCACTTCTTCAGCGAGGTGGAGGGTGGCTGCACGGGTGCCTCATCAGGGTCCTCATCGGAATCCTCGTCGCTGGAGTCATCGGAGGATGAGTTGGTGGATGATGGGTCATCTGAATCGACTGGGGGTGGCTGCACAGGTGGCTCTGCTCGGCCGACTATCATCAGTCGGTATCTGAAAGGCGGGATCGGTAAAAGACGTCCATCAGGAAGGCGTCGGCACCAATGGTTATGCTCATTACGGAACGGACCTTCCCAAGTTCCACGGGAATCACAGCACCACCGGGATGGTGCTGTGGCTCCGAGGTCCTGGGACAAGTGGAACTGAAATCTCCTGTAGGTCCTCGGCTCCGTCTGAGGTGATCACTGGGTCGGGTGCATGGCTACTGGCTCCATAGGATGAAGCGCCAGAGTCACTGGAGGGTGTCGACGACGGGATCTGAGAATCGGCAACAATGGCAGGCGAGGTGGCGGATGAGTCCGAGTCGCTCTCCAAAATGATAACAGGTGGAATATTTGACATCTGAACAAGGAAAAATAACTTTTTCATGTCAGTAAGTCATAAAGCAAGCACGTATTAGGCAAAGTAACTACGACAGTCTAGATCATCTATAGCAGTAAGTAGCATGGCAATAACGACAAGTATCATGCAATCGAAAGCAGATAGTAGCATGCAGTAGTGAAATCATGTAGTAGCATACGACATATAACAGTAAAAGTAAGCAGCAGCATGCAGCAAGTTTCGCAGAAACAGGTAAACTAGCAAGTTGTAGATTAGTCTTATTAGTGAATCCTACTCGGTCCAGTCTAGACTCACTAATGCAACCTAATTCCCTACAACCAATGCTTTGATACCAAATGTGATGCCCCGTACAAAACCATCTTGTACGGATCATCAACAACAGGATCATTACAAGGTCAAACACTATATGTATAACCGTATGAAAAGTATATGTATAACCGTGGGCACTTGGTAACTAACTTAACGTAAATAACACCCCCTAAAAGTACACTTGGCGAGTGCGTAAGTTTACGAAGCATTAAACACCCGTTAAATGCTAGCGCTACTATCCCGAGTGGGGATGTCAAACCCTATGGATCCATATCTAAGATTCGCGTTCACCGGTTCAAAGACCAATGACTAAATGTTACCGAGCTAAGGGGAAAGTTTATGCCGTAGTATAACCCACACATATATAAAGTTTAAGTACTCGTGCCTAGTATGTAAAACGTAAAATGCGCATGTATTCTCAGTTCCCAAAATAGTTAAAGTAAAAAAGGGATGCTATAACTCACAGTGGAAAGTAGTAGTAAAGTCGATACGCGGGAAATAGTAAGCAAGTGGTTGGTCCGGAAGGTCCTCAACCTAAGTCAAAAGTTACTAAGTCAGTAAATAGTTCCCAAAGGTTTAAAAGTATGTAAATTAGGTCTTAAGTACCATCATCATTCATCATTAAACAAAAAGTGTAAAGTAAGTTTTAAGTCAAGACTAGGGTTTAAAACAAAGGCTGAATTCGTTCAGTCGCCACGGCCTCTATACAAACTAAAATGGGGTGAGACCAGTGGCCACGGCTCCGTATATGAGTCCCCTAGAGTTTGACCAATTTCCAGAACCAAACTCATCTTCTTTTGACCGTGGTGATGGTTTAAGTGCGAGTAGGTCAGAAATTTTAGCACAACGTTAATAGGGTGTAGTGACTTTCGGGAGGCCATAGATCCTAAACCGTAACTCGGATTAAGACAAGGTCTAAACGGAAAATCATCTACTCGAACCGAACTAACTGAAAATCCGCTTTCCAGTAGCCCAGGTAGTCAGATCAGTTCCAGAAATAGTAATTAAAGGTGTTCCGGTGGGTTCTTGGTGCTTGATGCTCATCACGGTTCTCATCCTTGATGCGTATAGCTTCAAGTGTACAACTAGTTGATGGGTTTGCATCATCTTAACTAAGGTTTGACCATCATAACACTACTGTAAGTCTAAGATATGTAGCACAACTCACTTAAGAGTTGTATGTAGTTTGATGAATCAAAGTTACATCAAGATCTTAGATCCGACACTTACATGAGTTCTACTAGTAATATTAAGCTACAAACTTGAAAGTAAACTAAATAAACAAGCTCTTAAGTTGTAGAACATAGTTCTTAGTTAGATATTGAAGATCCTAGACCCAAAATTCTAGATCTAAAGTGCTTAAGTTAAACCCTAAGTTATATAACTTGGATCTTAACTTTAATGAAACCATAAGTCATGAAACTTTGGTTTTAAATCTTGTAATGTGTATGTAAGCTTATAAGCTCTTGTTTACAACAAAATTAGAAGACCATAAGCTATGGAAACTTAGATCTATCATAAGTATATGAAGTTATAACTAGAAAGTTATACTTCCATGTTCTTGAACTTACAAGTTAACTTTAGTTCAAGAAAAATGAGATCAAGATTAACTAGTAATACTTGACCATCCAAAACAAGAATCACAAATTGTATACATGTATAAGAGAAGAAATAAATTAAATCTACAAGTAATAAGTTCATGGTTGTTCATACTTAGAAAGATTCAAGCCAAGGCTTTGATCTTTAAGAAAGTAAACCTTAAGTTTACAAACATGAACACAAGTATGATAATGAAACTTATGAACTTTAAATCTTTAAAACATTTAAGTGTAGAACCATAAACTAGAAAGTTTAGATTCTTGTTCTTGGTCCTTCATCAAAGAAAAGATGGAAGTAACCAAGATTACATGAAGATACAAGTTATAGAACTTGATCTTTAACAACAACAAACAACTACAAGTAATTAAACAACAACAAAGAACAAGTAATGATGATGATGATGTGTTTATGATTCGGTTTTTAAAGAAAAGAAAGAAGAAGAAATAGTTCATGTTACTTACAATATTTGAGAGAAAAGAAATGAGAGAAAGTTGAGAGAAAAGTGGTGTATGTATGTGTGTGTAAAGAATGAAGTAATACTAGCTAATAAGTAACAAAAAAAAATAAAATTTGAACTCCCCCAACACCCCTCAAGGCCGACGGTTTTCAAGCTCAAAGGGGAAGGGTCCAAATCTACTTTCTTGTATTGGAGAATAGTGAGAGCTTGGAATGGCATTAAAGCTAAATGGTATGGGAAAATGGTGTAAGTATACTTGTAACTAGATTCCTCATTCACTAATTAATCTAAGTTAAGCCTTAATAAGTTACTAGTAACAAATGGGCTCCTAATTAATCCATTAAGAGAAGTAGGGTGGGCTTCCAAGTCCATTAACATGAGTCCAAGTCCAAGTAATCAACAAATTAAATAAAGCCCAAGTAATTAACTAGTAACATTAGTTAATTAAAAATGATTAATAATAATTAATCATGAACGTAAATAATATTCGAAATATTATTCGTGAAAAGTACGTGTGTCACAAAGACAAGTCGGACCATGAAAAGTTAAATACGGTAACAAATAACACGTATAAGAACACGTTTATTAAAACGCAAGCATTAATAATAAATTATTAATAATTAAACGTTGGAAAATCCAGGGTCGTTACACAAGGAATTTCAAAACACGAGCCCGGGAGTAATCCCATTGGGCCAATCGGCCGACCACCCCACTCCCCTCCCCTTTATTTGTTTTGTTAGGCTTTTACTTGGTTACTAGTGTCATTAAGCCTAAGTATAAATTAACTAGTAAACCTAATGACCACACTTTACAATTCCAGTCGACTAAATCTGCTCCCCCCTCTCTCTCCCAGGCCGTCGACCACCATCACCCATACCACTATCAATTTTTAATCTTTTGCTCAAGCCTTGAACACAAAAAGTGTAATTCACATCGTCCTCTACGCGTTGGTGTATTTAATTTTTTGATCAAAGGTATAATCACATGAACCCTAATCTTAAAAATTTGATTTTTATTAAAGTTTCATAGTTATGTTGTCAATTGCTCAAGTCTATACACGTACATATTAATTGTTATCGTTAATTTGATCGTTTGATGCGTTAGGGTTTAAAACCGAATTTGTTATTGCATGATCAGTAAATTTAAGTTTTTCGAATGCTTTATATTATGTTATATTCATATTCCTTGTGAAAAAATATTGAGTTTAGGCTTTGGATTCGCTTGATTTCGTTTCCGGATGATCAAGTTATGACTAATTGAAATTAACGTTGTGTTTTTGTGATTGATTAGAAATCTGGATTTGATAGACCACGAATTGGCATGTGAAACTTATACTACTAGAAATATAATTTAAAAACACACAATTTAGACTAGGATATCATTTTGTTTGCTTATGTATAACTCGAGATATCCTTAAATTAGTGTAAAAGTGGAATTATACAGCACCTGCATGAAAATAGCCATGTATGATAAAATGTGTTAACTTCTGTTTTTAAGGCTTTACGTATTTGAAATGTACACAAAAAGTAATTCACTTTTCTTGTAGATATCATCGGATAATTGTATCTAGATCTTCGAATAATCGCGTGCGAATGTGACTAGCTAAACTAGAATCAAAACAGCAACTTGCTCTCTGTTTTATACTCTGTGAATTGTGTTTATTGATTGAGCATGTATACTTATGGAAAATGAAACTTAAAATGATATGTGACTTATTGTTAGTTAATGTCAATCTCTGAAACCTTATGCATTGGGCACAATAGGGTCACACTTTATGAAAATTCTGATTTGAGCTGAAAACTGAATATTCAACTTTCATGAATAAACTGTACAAATTGGCTAAACAAAAATTGTTCAATTTTTGATATGTGTTAATTTGACTTATCATTGAACTATTTTCACTGTTCTTGTATCAATTGCATGTTCCTAGCTCTGGTTATAGCCAAAACAAAATCAGTGCGCGGTCAGAAATTGACTTGGCAAACTACAAATGTACCCCTTCTGATTCCTGACTTTTAATTATCGTATGAGACCCTGGATGGACTTTTTGGAATCTATTTTGAGTATGATTATGATCTGGAGTTTGCCATGTTTACTTGAATTTTGTACTATGAGATAATGTGCTAAGTATGCTACATGTTCATGAACTTTGTGCACAACGATAAGCTGAAATTGTGAAATTGATCTGTTATGACCTAAAACGTGTTGTTTGACTTAGGTTTGAAATGTTGACCAATATTTGACATGAACCTACTGATGTTGACTATAGTTGACTACTTTGACTAATTTGACTTTCGGTTTGACTTCGGTTGACTTTGTTTGACTTGCATAATATAGATGACTTTTACTTGGAAACGCGTCGAGTCGAGCAATAAGACAACTTATACTATGAAACCACATTTTTTTAAGATACATATATTGACCAACCTAAATACGTATACTTAGGTTGCATTACTTGGCTATAAACCGTACAAGTTATTGTCCACTTTCAATCCGAGCTTTATTCAAAGGTGAGTCTACAGTCCCGCTTTTTACATGTTTTCAGGGATGAGAATACACGCTGTTATACTTACATTATCAAATGCTTTTGTATTGACACGAGTACTATATATGCGTACTGATTTTGTTCACAAAGCCTCTAGCTTGAATACTTTTAATACCATCGGTGTAAGCACAATTTAGATGGACGGATCCGTTAGGTTGACAACCTCACCCTACAATATTAACTGTGGTGCATTTACTTTGAACATTAAATATATTTGAACAAGTGTATAACATTTTACGAGGTAAAGGCGGGTATAGTAGTTTCTATACTCGGGTCATTGCTAGTATTCAGGTGCTCAGATTATGCAAACGTTTTGCAACTTGGTGTTGTACTTGAAAAATCTCATGGTCAAGGAAATTAAACTTTTTTTTTTATTACTGTTTTTCAGATACTGTTACATAACTTTAAACCTGTAGATTCACCAACATTATTTGTTGACCTGTTTTTGCGTGTTTTATTCTCAGGTACTAATTGCTTCCGCTGTAAATTATTGTCGTTACGTAGAAGTCAAGCCAAGCACTGGGGCCAGAGTTAACGTTCCGTTAAAGGGATTTTTGACGGGGTGTTACATATGGTATCAGAGCTTTGGCTATAGGGAACTAGGATACATTAGTGTGTCTAACCGTAGGGCGCATTAGTGAAGTCTAGTCTATAGCCGTGTGTCTTGGATGACTTTTATACACCATACCTGCACTATTTGCTTCACAATACGTCATGTAGGGCTACACATTACATCACATACATATACACCCTATACCCATATGATATGGACTTGAATTAATCACTATATTACGAATCGCATACGTACACGTGACACGAGATTTAATAGAATTAAGTCGACTACGCTATCTTGAACTTATGGAGCGATGTCGAATGGAAATGTGAGATAGCGTAATGTAATGATCGGGATTACATTATGGTAACTCATATAGAAGTTCCGACACCGCAAAATAAGGAATTGGGGTCGAGTCAAGTAGGTTACCTGGATAAACAACGTTTAGAACACAAACCGTATAACCTCAAATGTGAGTAGAAGCTTACACTGTAAAAATTAATTGTTATTATGACTTGTAAGTAACTTGTAATCTTGACACAACTCATCACTGCTCGACACTGCCTGCCACCATCGATCACTACTTGTCACTACAAAGACACTACTTGAACACACTCGTCATCTCATACCGTTACTCAGTACTGTTTATTGCTGCTAACTACTACTCAACACTGTCTCTCGCTGCTAGTCACGACTGATCACTACTTCTCACTGCTTGTCATTACTAAATACTACTTACTGCTACCCTTTGTTTAGGTTTGAGAACATGGTGGAAAAGAAGTTAGGACGAGACACCGTGAACGGTAATTTAAAAAAGGTAGCGCCTTATTTGTTTGAGTTGTTGTTTGTATGTTCTTAGAAGTTTTGTCGTGACCATTTTTTTTGGGTTGTCAGTCGATGCTCGGTATAGATAGTTTATCTTTTGTATTCCTATTGCTTTCTAGGTACGAGCCTTGTTCCGTTGTCATGTCGTTGTATTTGCTGTTAGTTGACGTTTTCTTTTTGAAAACGTTTCAGTTTCTAATGAATTTTCGTATTTTTAGTTTAAAAAAAAAAACTAGTAGCTATTAAATTTCAATAAACTCTTCAAATTATCCTCGTTTATATTTTTTAGTCATTTCATTTCATTTCATTCTTACTTAAATTAGTCAAACAATTACCAAATCTATATTAAATCTAAAAAATCTGTAAATGAAGCTAACAGAAATTTCTAAATGACACTTAGTATTGTGTAACGACCCAAAATATCCAAAAAAAAGGCACTAGGAGTGCCGCTCCTAGGTTCAGGAGCGCCGCTCCTGGACGGGGAAATGAGTGGGTCTTTTAATTAAATTATAAAATATGAAGGGCACTTTGGTCTTTTAGCATATGGACGATTTAAAGCCACATGATCAGATCTAGATCTCATTTTCATCTCATCTTTCACCTACACAAACACTCTCATCCACTTTTAGAGAGAGAAACCCATTTGAGAGAGAGAAAGCTCCAATCAATGAGGAAGAAGCTTGATTCGGGTCAAAGCGCAAGTTATAAAGTTGTTCATCTAGTTACTAGCTATGTTTTGATTGTGGTGGTATGTCTTAATCTTGATTTTCTTTACCTTGATTTGTTTGAGGGTTAAAGTTTGGGTTAGTAGTAAACATAAAAACCATTTGTTGGTGATTTGGGGATTTCTGGGTAAGATTGAGTCATGAGAACCCAATAATGACTAACCTAGGATTTTGAGGTAATGATTTGTGTTTATGGGTCTTAAATGGTAAGTCAATCACTAGCACACTTTGTGTTAAAGTGAATGAGTGTTATTTGGGTGGTAGATGACCCAAATGGGTGTGTTGACCTTGAAATGGGTCAAATGAGTTTTGGATGACCTAAGTTGCCTAATGAGTGTGAAAATGCACTAACCTTGTTTAATAAGTGTATTAAGACCTTAATCGATTGATGTCAGTAATTTGGTGTAATCTTGACCTAGTGTGAGGGTTAAAGGTGCAAATGGGTCACATTTGCTCTATGGGTCAAAATGACACTAGGAGGGTGGGTGAGTTGGTTGACCAACTTGATTGTATGATTGATTACGTGCATAATGAAATATGTACATTACATTGAAGGTTGCGAGCTTGGTTTATCATTCACTGAAGGCGTTAAGGTGAGTGGAATAATTATGCATGTATGTATATAGTGTATTTATTTGTATGCTATGGCATGATCCACGGAGCTGGAAGTGCCATAGTATGTGCGGTGTGCTATGATGCGAACCACGGAGCTGGAAGCATCATGGTAGGTGTGTTGTAGTGCGAGCCACGGAGCCGGTAGCACTATATTATGAGTTGTTAAGGTATTAACCATGGAACCGGTAAAGCCTTAGCGTGAGTATGACCCAAGTTTTGATGCGAACCACGGAGCGGGTGGCATCATGACAATTGCGTATGGTGCGAACCACGGAGCCGGTGGCACCATAGTGCGTGTGTGGTTAACCATATGGTTCGTGTACGTGTTGTAGTGTAGCATATTATATTGTTTTGATTATATACTATTAGTTATGCTAGTTGCGGTATTGGAGGTTATTAGCTTCGTACTTGAGATGGTATGCTAATTATATTGCTAGCATGTATGCGGTATGTGAGTAAGTGTTTGCAAGTAGGTGTATTATATATGTATGCGTATAATTGTTGCATTCACTAAGCGTTTTGCTTACCCTCTCGTTGTTTACCCTTTTTAGGCTCTGGCGTGGATAAAGGCAGGGGTATTCGTTTGGATTAGAGATCTCCCACTTTTGTTATGATAGTGGATGCTTTTGGATTTTGGCCTAGGTGTGGGGTAGTTTAGTCCCAAACACCATGCTCGTTCAATGTTTGGAAATTAAACTATTTGGGTCAAAATTGCTACATTGATGTATGTAACGGGTCGTTGGAGTCCCAAGGGTCGTGGTGCCCATTTTATTGTATAAACACTTTTATTATATAAATCGAATGTACTTTGGTGGTATTGAACTTGTGATTAGGTGTTTGGATTGGGATACTTAATAAAAATCGAAACAGTCCTTCCCAGGTACAGGAGCGCCGCTCTTGTAGTAAAAGTGCCACTCCTAGTCAGTCTTTGGTGGAGTTATTCAATAGGCAGTAGAAGCGCCGCTTCTGGAGTCAAAAGCGCCACTTCTGGGTCTTCAAAAGCGCCGCACCTGGTTTTGGTGCGCCGCTCCTATACTTAAAGAAAATTTTGGCCGGTTTTAATTAAACGATTTTGAGTCGTTTCAAGTGGTATTAGAGCATGGTCTAAGGAATTTAGGCAACTTGAGATAGGTTCCTAGACTTAGACTTTATTGTCTGTACGTTTTATGCGGGACTTGTAGGATGCGGGTCGGACCGGAATTGGTTAGTTCCTTAGCGTGGGTTAACTAACTATAAGATAACTGTATTGTGTTGTGGATGTGCTCGCATAGCAATGATTAGCTACCATTGCTACGTATCAAACGAGTGATGTACGACGGTTATCAAGAAAGATGGGATGGTGTGGGCATTTTGTGTGTGTTCCGTTAATTAATTTATTTCGTTTCTTAGAATGAAGATGAGAAACAGGCACGATACCGATAACGGAGGTACGAGCTAAGACTCCGAGTTCACAACTAAGGTTGAGGCCATCTTGCAAAAGCATCATGCGACTTTTCTAGCGGACGTTAAGAAGATGTTCCTAGAGTCGGTTGACGAACAAGTAACCGATCAAATCAAAGAACGAGTTAATGCTATTGTTCAAGATGATAATGTTGGAAGGTGAGATTTTCACTATAAGAATTTTAAGGATGCTCAACCTCCCACCTTTGATGGTGAACGAGACCCACTAAAGAGTGCTTGTTGGGTCTCCGATATGGAGGGGGCTTTCCGCATAAGTGAATGCCCTCTCGATAATAAGACTTGGTATGGAAGTAACATGTTGAGGGGTGATGCCAAGTTGTGGTGGGACGCAAAAATTTGACTCTACAGTGAAGAGCAAAGTATGAGTTTGACGTGGGACGAGTTTAAGGAAGAATTTTTCAAGAAGTACCGAACTTCGGCCGATCTCTCGAGGCTAAAAAATGAGTTGCGAGCTTTGAGGCAAGGGTCAATGGATTTGAACACTCTCAAGTCCACTTTCTAGTCGAAAACCCAATTTTGCCCGGAGTATGTCGGGAATGATCAATTATTGATGGAAGACTTCTATCAAACTTTAAATGATAGTTATCAAGAGAAGATTAGTAGGGGTTCAGTGAAATCTTTCGATGAGTTGTTTAACGTGGCTAAGGGTTTTGAGTCGCTTGTCCCGAAAAAGAGTGACTTCGCTTTTAGCAAGAGAAAGTTTGAAGCTACTAATCATTCCAACAAGAGGAGTAGGGGCGCGAGTGAAAGTGTCGGTAGCATGAAGAAGGGTGCTTCTGGGGTTATGGACCCAAGTGTTATAATTCTGGACGACAAGGACACATGGCTCGTGATTGTATGAACCCATTTACTGCAAACAAACTCACTTGTTATAATTGTCAAAAGGAAGATCACCGAAGGACGGAATGTTTCGAATTACGGAACGATTAAGTTAAGAAGCTAGAAAGAGCGGCGGGTACGGCTAGGGGTCGCAACTATTTGATGACCAATGATGAAGCCAAACAATCCAATTAAGTTATGTCAGGTAATTTCATGGTTAACTCTAATCCGGCAAGGATACTATTTGATAGAGGTGCTAATTTATCGTTTGTGTCTCCAAGATTTGTGCCTAAGCTAAATAAACCGCTAGCTAAGTCAAGTCATCCGGTAGAAGTCGAAATAGCGGATGGTAAGACGGTGCTAGGGGTTGATATGTGTAATGTTGTGTTTGGTGTCAAAACCTTTAAAATCGATCTTATCCCGATGACTTTGAGTGAGTTTGCTATTGTTGTTGGTACGGATTGGCTCGATCGTTATAGAGCCGATATTGCATGGCATGAAAAGTTTATTCGTGTAAAGGCCCCAAGTGGGGGAGAGCTAATTATTCATGGTGATAAGCGGAGAAGACTTGTGCCATTATGCACTTATGCACGAGCACGTCATTTCCTTAGTAGTGGTGGCATGGGTTTTCTTGCCCATGTAGTTGATACTCAATGAGAGCTACCATCCATTCATGAAATTCCGGTGGTTAATGAATTCGACGATGTTTTTTCGGATGAGTTACCGGGTGTTCTGGTGGAAAGACAAGTTAAATTCCGCATTGAGTTGGTTCCGGGGGCTACTCCCATTTCTAAAACTCCTTATCGTTTACCACCAACGAAAATGCAAGAGTTGTTGAATCAAATCCAAGAGTTGCTTGAGAAAGGTTTTATCTGATCGAGTACTTCGCCATGGGGTGCTCCGGTTTTGTTTGTAAAGAAGAAATATGGTAGTATGCGGATGTGCATCGATTATTGGGATTTGAATAAAGTGACGATAAAGAATCATTATCCCTTACCTTGGATTGACGATTGTTTGACCAACTCCAAGGCGCGACTTATTTTTCTAAGATTGACTTACGGTCAGGCTATCTCCAGATGCGGGTCCGTGAGGAAGATATTGAGAAAACGTCTTTTTGAACTCGTTACGGGCATTTTGAGTTTGTAGTTATTGAAAGGACCCTTCCTAATCCATCTGGACGAAGTCTTCAACAGCTGATTCCATTGCGATGATCGACTCCAAATAATGTCTTTAAAATGAGCAAATGCACAGCGGAAGACTTAATTCGTACCTGAGAATAAACATGCTTAAAAGTGTCAACTAAAAGGTTGGTGAGTTCATAGGTTTATCATAACAATCATTTCAATATATTAATAGACCACAAGATTTCCATTTATAAATATATGTACACTCGCAAGTGTATAAAAGTATTCTATAAGTTGTAGGCACCCGGTAACAAGCTTAACGTTCATATTTTACCCTCTGAAGTACACCAGATCAGGTGTGTTTAAAATAACCTCGAAGTACTAAAGCCTCCCATAGTCAGGATGGGGTTTGTCAGGCCCAATAGATCTATCTTTAGAATTCGCGCCTACCGTACATAGACAAGTAGTTTAATGTTACCAAGCTAAGGGTATATTTCTGGTTTAAACCCACATAGAATTAGTTTTAGTACTTGTGCCTATTTCGTAAAATATTTATAAAACAGCGCATGTATTCTCATCCCAACAATATATATAAAAAGGTAGCAAATGAAACTCACCTAATGTATTTTGTAGTAAAAATACATATGACTATATTGAACAATGCAGGGTTGACCTCGGATTCACGAACCTATATCAAGTAAATATATTAACACATATATGTAATAATAATCAACTAGTTTATATATAATACTTATTTAATTTAGTAATATATTTGTTATTTCAAAGGTTATATATATTTATTTTGTGTATTAATATTTATACATATATATCTATATAATTATATTGTTAAATCAAAATTTGTTACATGTAAATATTTAGGTAAATAATGTTATTATGTTTGTAGTAATAATAATAATACTGTAATAATAATAATATTATTGATAATGATAATAATAATAATAATAACAACAATAATTCTAATGATAGTACTAATTTTAATTAAATTGTTAATTTTAATGTTAATGATAATAATAATAATAATAATAATAATAATAATAATAATAATAATAGTAATAATAATAATAATAATAATAATGATAATAATAATAATACTTGTTCTAGTACTAATTTTTATATTGACAACACTTAAGATACTAATAATAATTAATATAATAATAATAATAATAATAATAATAATAATAATAATAATAAGTAATAATTATAATAATTATAATAATAATAATAATTAATAATTATAATAAAAAGAATTAGAATAATCTAATAATAATAATTATAATAATTATACCTAATTTATATGTACGCGTCTGTTCTCAGTTCTTCCCCAATTTAATCGAGATCAATCAGTGTATTTCACAAAAAAAAATCACCATCGTATATTCGATTAATAACCCTCTTCATCGTTAGCAGATCAATACAGCAACTTCCATCAATGGATAGCAGATTATTGATTTGTCTTTATCCTCGTTCAACATCGTCATCCGTCTTTGTCATCAACGTTGAACATCAACCTTCATCCATCGATCAATCAATCGGTTCTTAATTGATGAATTAGGTAATCGGTTTATTATATTTTCCTAAATTATTTTAATCTTTCTACAATTTCTGTACCTTTTTCTAAAAGGATTAATCCTAAACTGTAATAGATGGTGTCCTCGACGGTTTCGATTTAGTGTAACACAATAATGATCTTAATTCTTTCTCATTCGATCCGGTTCAAAGACAAATATCATTAGTTAATTACAAATTGAAGGTGATTATGATTATCTAGTTATTGTCAGTTATTGTTAATGATGATGTATATATATATATATAAATGGCAGTGATTATAGGTGGTTGATGTTTTAATCCCATCATAAACTGAAAACGTACCACAATAGTTGAAAAGTGTTCGATTATGTTGCAGGTTTAACAGGAACATGGTGGATAGTGGCAGTAACAGGTAACAAGCAGCCAAATGAGTTGGATTTTGGTATTGTTTGAGTAAGGAGTATAACAGTACTTTGATTTGTTCATGTGTTTAGGGTATTGAGAGGTACAGTTGTTGATATATAGATGATTATGTATTTACCGTTGATGGTGTTTGAATAATGAGCAACAAAGTTGTAGTTAGAAGTTGATTTGCAACAGAATATTGTGTTCAATTCGTGGTGCTTGGCCAGACAGCAGTTCATGACAATAAGGGATGCCTGTTTTCGTTTATTTAAACAAGGAAAGCAGTAGCAGCAGGTAGTGTTTAGTGAGAATGGTATGTGGGTTTGTTTGAGGAGTTCTTGGGTCTCGGTTACTAGCTGAATATAAACAGGAAGTGCAGCTGTAGCAGCAATGTAACCAGTTGGTGGTGTTTGTTTGCAGCTGTACAGTGGCTGCTGCTGGTGTTCGTTTTGTCCAGCATAAACAGAAAACTAGTGGGAGTTGTATGGCAGCAAAAATAATGAGAATGACTTGTTGATTATAGATGTTTTAGTAGTGTTTTTATTGTTTTATCATGGTTTATGAATTCAGCATCTAAGTTGAGCTAAGGAAGATCAGACAAAAAAAATTAAAGTGGAGAATGACTTTTAACAAAATTTGTTTCCTAGTTGATGTGAATTCGATATAGAGTAGATATCGTACCAATCATGAGCAGAACTAAAATAGATTGATTGTGATAGATAAAGGATTACGCATTTTATTATATCTTTATTTTATATGTAACTATATTTATTCATTTATTTATCCGATATATATGTGTGTATTTATGTATATATCGGTACTGTATCCATATTTTTCGATATATATGTATATTTGTAAATTAATTATATAAAGAAACAAGATAATAATAATTATATAAACATTAGTATTAAATATAAATTTTAATTTTATTAATCATAATGAAACTAATAATAATAATAATAATAATAATAATAATAATAATAATAATAATATAAATAAAAATGATAATAATATCACTAATATTAATAACACCTGTATATACCCAGTTTTACATCTACATACATATATATTTGATATTAACAATATTAATATTAATAGTACAAATATTAATATTATCATTTATAATGAAAGTATTGTTAATGATATTAATCTAACAACTATATTCAACTTGTAATTACATTTAATTTATTAATCATATTATATATGATATGATTATATTTATTGTATATTTAATTTTTATATATATCATATATTTTACAATATAATAGTCATAAATAGAATTCATATTTATATTTATATTTGTATTTATATATATACACATATTTATTTACACAATGGTTCGTGAATCGTCGGAAACAGTCGAAGAACAAATGAATTCATGTAAACAGTCAAAAAAAAAAATTTGAGACTCAACTTTACAAACTTTGCTTAGCGTGTCGAAAACATATAAGGATTAAGTTTAAATTTGGTCGGATATTTCTGGGTCGTCACAGTTATGCCTTTCGGTCTTACGAATGCACCGTCGGCATTCATGGATCTTATGAATCGAGTGGGCCAACCTATGTTGGATAAGTCAGTAATTATGTTCATTTACGACATACTTTTCTATTCTAAGAGTATGAAGGAACATGACCATCATTTACGCGAAGTGTTGAAGACGTTGTAGAGGGAGAAATTGTATGCTAAGTATTCCAAGTGTGAATTTTGGTTAAGGGAAGTGCAATTCCTTGCCCATATTGTGAACAAATAAGGAATTCAAGTAGATCCGGGGAAGATAGAGGTGGTAAAGAGTTGGGGACAACCGACCACACCTACGGAAATTCGAAGTTTTCTCGGATTGGCCGGTTATTATAGTCGGTTTATCCAAGACTTTTCAAAAATCTCTTCTCCTTTGACAAAGTTGACAAGGAAGAATGTAAGATTCAGTTGGGAGAACGAGCAAGAAATTGCTTTCCAATTGCTGAAAGAGAAATTGTGTCAAGCTCCGGTGCTGGTGTTGCCGGAAGGAATCGAAGATATGACGGTTTATTATGATACCTCAATAAATGGGCTCGGGTATGTCCTAATGCAATGGGGTAAAGTCATCGCTTATGCCTCTAGACAACTAAAGGAAAACGAAAAGAGATATCCGACTCATGACCTTGAGTTGGCGGCGGTGGTTCATGCGTTGAAGATTTGGCGCCAGTACTTGTATGGTGTCAAGTGTACGATTTATTCGGATCACAAGAGTTTGAAACATCTCTTTGACCAACGGGATTTGAACAATCGTCAATGTCGTTGGATCGATTTGGTAAAGGATTATGATTGTGAGATACTTTATCATCCGGGTAAGGCGAATGTGGTTGCGGATGCGTTGAGTCGAAAGAGTCAACATCCGACGATATGAGTGGAATCGTTATGCCTGACTATTACTAACGATTTCCTTGTAAAGCTTGGCGAGATTCAAATTAAAGCTTTTGTTAACAACAAGCATGAAGAACGAATCATGTGGCAGACGAAGTCTATTACCTTAGGCCCGCATAGTTTGTTGTCTTTTCAAGGACGAGTTTGGGTGCCTAAGATGGGTGATTATCGACATGTGCTACTTGATGAAGCACATAAGTCAAGGTATTCCATTCACCCGGGTGCGACAAAGATGTACCTTGATTTGAAGAAAGAATATTGGTTTCCCGGAATGAAACGTAACGTGGTTAAGTATGTTGAACAATGCGTTACGTGTTTGCAAGTTAAGGCTGAACACCAAAATCCGTATGGTATGTTACAACCGTTAGAAATCCCTAAATGGAAATAGGAGCACATTACCATGGATTTCATTACAAAGTTACCAAAGACGGCAAGGACCCAATTTGATACAATTTGGGTGATAGTTGATCGGTTAACGAAAAGTGCATTGTTTCTTCCCATTCGAGAAACGATATCGTCGGAGAATTTGTCTAAGTTGTTTATCAAGGAAGTGATATCGATACATGGGGTTCCTATATCTATTGTTTCAGATCGGGATACTCGTTTCACATCTCGATTTTGGAATAAGTTTCATGAAGATATGGGTACACAATTGAAAATGAGCATGGCGTACCATCCTCAAACGGACAGACAAACTGAACGTACAAATCAAACGTTGGAGGATATGCTACGGGCGTGTGTTATTGATTTCAGTGGTAGTTGGGATGAGCACTTACCTTTGGTAGAATTCTCGTACAACAATAGTTATCATACTAGTATCGGGATGCCACCTTACGAGATGCTCTATGGGGGAAGGTGTCGAACTCTGGTTTGTTGGGGTGAAGTAGGACAAAAGGAAATCGGGAGTACCGATTTGGTTTTATAGACGAATAGTAAAATTGAGATGATTCGAGCTCGATTAAAGGCGGCGCAAGATAGACAAAAATCTTACGCCGATAAACGTAGACGACCAATTGAGTTCCAAGAAGGAGACATGGTGATGTTTAAGGTTTCGCCATGGAAGGGTATTATTCGGTTTCGAAAATGGGGAAAGTTAGCTCCTCGGTTTATTGGACCTTTCAAAATCTTGGATCGGGTTGGCGAAGTTGCTTATAGGCTAGAGTTACCTGAAGAGCTTGCAGGAATTCATAACACATTCCATGTTTCCCATCTCCGTAAGTGTCTTGCGGATGACTCTACGTGGGTACCATTGGACGAGATTTCTTTGAACAACAAGTTGGAGTATGTCGAGGAAAATGTGGCTATCCTTGATGAAAATGTCAAAACGTTGCGTAACAAAGAGATGAGGACTTTTAAATTCCAATGGCGTCATCGAAAGGGTTCCGAGTTTACGTGGGAATCCGAAGAGTTTGTTTTAGCGTATCTTCCTGCTTGTCATGCGGCATGGATCGCGAGGACGCGCTCCGATTCAAGTGGGGGAGATTTGTAACGACCCAAAATATCCAAAAAAGGCACTAGGAGCGCCGCTCCTAGGTTCAGGAGCGCCGCTCCTGGACGGGGAAATGAATGGGTCTTTTAATTAAATTGTAAAATATGAAGGGCACTTTGGTCTTTTAGCATATGAACGATTTAAAGTCACATGATCAGATCTAGATCTCATTTTCATCTCATCTTTAACCTACACAAACACTCTCATCCACTTTTAGAGAGAAACCCATTTGAGAGAGAGAAATCTCAAATCAAGGAGGAAGAAGCTTGATTTGGGTCAAAGCGCAAGTTATAAAGTTGTTTATCTAGTTACTAGCTACGTTTTGATTGTGGTGGTATGTCCTAATCTTGATTTTCTTTACCTTGATTTGTTTGAGGGTTAGAGTTTGGGTTAGTAGTGAACATAAAACCCATTTGTTGGTGATTTGGGGATTTCAGGGTAAGATTGGGTCATGAGAACCCAATAATGACTAACCTAGGGTTTTGAGGTGATGATTTGTGTTTATGGGTCTTAAATGGTTAGTCAATCACTAGCACACTTTGTGTTAAAGTGAATGCGTGTTATTTGGGTGGTGGATGACCCAAATGGACGTGTTGACCTTGAAATGGGTCAAATGAGTTTTGGGAGACCTAAGTTGCCTAATGAGTGTGAAAATGCACTAACCTTATGTAATAAGTGTATTAAGACCTTAATCGATTGATGTCAGTGATTTGGTGTAATCTTGACCTAGTGTGAGGGTTAAAGGTGCAACATTTGCACTATGGGTCAAAATGACACTAGGAGGGTGGGTGAGTTGGTTGACCAACTTGATTGTATGATTGATTACGCGCATAATGAAATAGGTACGTTACATTGAAGGTTGCGAGCTTGGTTTATCATTCACCGAAGGCGTTAAGGTGAGTGGAATAATTATGCATGTATGTATATAGTGTATTTATTGGTATGCTATGGCATGATCCACGGAGCCGGAAGTACCATAGTATGTGCGGTGTGCTATGATGCGAACCACGGAGCCAGAAGCATCATGGTAGGTGTGTTGTAGTGCGAGCCTCGGAGCTGGTAGCACTATAGTATGAGTTGTTAATGTATTAACCATGGAGCCGTTAAAGCCTTAGCGTGAGTATGACTCAAGTTGTGATGCGAACCACAGAGACGGTGTCATCATGACAATTGCGTATGGTGCGAACCACGGAGCCGGTGGCATCATAGTGCGTGTGTGGTTAACCATATGGTTCGTGTACGTGTTGTAGTGTAGCATATTATATTGTTTCGATTATATGCTATTGGTTATGCTAGTTGCGATATTGGAGGTTATTAGCTTCGTACTTGAGATGATATGCTAATTATATTGGTAGCATGTATGCGGTATGTGAGTAAGTGTTTGCAAATAGGTATATTATATATGTATGTGTAAAATTGTTGCATTCACTAAGCGTTTTGCTTACCCTCTCGTTGTTTACCCTTTTTAGGCTCTGGCGTGGATAAAGGCAGGGATATTCGTTTGGAATAGAGATCTCCCGCTTTTGTTATGATAGTGGACACTTTTGGATTTTGGCCTAGGTGTGGGGTAGTTTAATCCCAAACACCATGCTCGTTAAATGTTTGGAAATTAAACTATTTGGGTCAAAATTGCTACATTGATGTATGTAACGGGTCGTTGGAGTCCCAAGGGTCGTGGTGCCCATTTTGTTGTATAAACACTTTTATTATATAAATCGAATGTACTTTGGTGGTATTGCACTTGTGATTAGGTGTTTGGACTGGGATACTTAATAAAAATCGAAACAGTCCTTCCCAGGTACAGGAGCGCCGCTCTTGTAGTAAGAGCGCCGCTCCTGGTCAGTCTTTAGTGGAGTTTTTCAACAGGCAGTAGAAGCGCCACTTCTGGAGTCAAAAGCGCCGCTTCTGGGTCTTCAAAAGCGACGCACCTGGTTTTGGTGCGCCGGCTCCTGTACTTAAAGAAAATTTTTGGCCGGTTTTAATTAAACGGTTTTGAGTCGTTTCATATTGGAAAAGAGATGGTATTGTTATTCTATGTACTTTTCTAGTAGTTAAATGATTAAACGGTATATCATTTAAACGTATACTTCTTGTTTATGTATGATAAAATCTATTTTAGTTTATTCTGATTAACATGTGATCAATAATTCAACATTCAACAGGCTTTTAAAAAGAGGAATTTAACATAAACTCCGTGTAGCAATCTTAAATAATCTGCAACATAGTGTAGTTGTTAAACTTCTCGTAGGTTTCAAGTTCAAACATATTATTGCCATATCTACAGTTGCCACTGCTAGTAAACAATGTAACAACTAGTGCTAGTACCGTATTACTAAAAACTGTATTCTACTTGGCAACACAACTTGCATAAGTATATATCGCGAATTTGGGCCGGGTTTTACTGCCCGTGCCATTGGATTGGGCCGGGTTTCCTCCTGGACAGGAGTTGGGGGCGGGTTATGCAACTGCGGGAGAAGAACGTGTGTTGTTCAAACAAAAAAAAAAAACACAACTTGCATACGTATATAATCGCGAATTTGATACACAAAGTCCATCTACAAATAACATCAATAACATAACGTGTTCATACATCGCCATGGGTACCTACATTCGTTATCGGTCCCTTAAACCAATATCGTGCACTCAATAACCAATACGAAACCACGATAATAAAAAGACCACCAACTGCCACTGGTGTATAGTTAAGAGTCTGATCGGTAATAGGGTACGCGACTGGCAAAGAAAATAGTATAGAAATGGTAACGACCCAAAGAACTGCGATCCAACCAATGATGATACCGTATTTACCTAAATTGAAGGGCCCGGGTACAAATGATTTTCGAGCCAAAGTGACTCTAAAGAATATTGGTAATGCGTAGGCTATGTACAACCCGATTACTGCTATTGAAGTCATGGCTTGAAATGCCACTATGCTCCCAAGCGACTGCAAATTCGCAACAAATCATAGTCAGCATCAACTTTTAATACTACTTTATAGCATTTTTTTTTTCCATTTTTTTTTCTTTTTGTAAAATATTTTTTCTTAGACCAACGCCTAAGGTTGCAAAAATCGCTACTCGGGAGTACTTAGGACTTTTGAGGGAGTAATCGTCTAATTGGGGAGTAATCGGATTGGACTTTTTATATACTCCCTCCGTCCCAAAATAATTGTTCCGTTTGACTTTTCAAAGTCTTTCTTTTTAAACTTTGACTTAAATTTTTTTTATTTGTGCTATATAATATTTGATTAAAATTATATGAATGAATTCAGTTTTGAAATGTGTTTTCATTGGTATAACTTGTACCAAATATTATGTACCACAATCAAAAATATTTAAAGTCAAAGTTATACTGCCACTTGAGTCCAGAGCTAGCTAATTATCCCCGAAATGCGTTGGGGCACAGCAGTTGATTACTTGAGTAGATAGGGGTAAAGCACCGTTTTAAAATAGTCAAAGCGAGATAGTAATTTTAGAACAAATGGAGTATTTAAGTAATAAATTTTAAAATTATACGTGTAAATATACAAAAATCCTTAAACATAAACATAAACGTTAACATAACTGTCTGGAAACATAAACATAATCTTCATTTGTTCAAAACTCTAAATATCTAATTTAATTTCACTTTAAAATGTCAACCAATATTGAATTTGACTGATTAAATCCGCCTTTGACCAACTAAATGCGATTTTGACCCATTGACATACGTTGACCAATTAACTACTCGTATTTATCTATTTTTGAACAAATACGTCAGGCAACATTAAGGTTTTTTAGATGATCGTTTGTTCAAGAATGTATATACAACACAGTGATCACATACCGTAAGGGCCATGCAGAAAGCTATGAACGCTGAGAGCCAAACAGCGTAAATAGGGACCTCCTGTTGGTTAACTTTATGCCATAACGATGATAATGGCATCGCACCATCTCTTGAAAACGCATAAACCATCCTGCAACACAGACAAGATCTTAAGAACTGTGTATGTTTCAATTTGTATGTGTTCTGTTTTTTTTTTTTTTTTTTTTTTGAAAGGAAAAAAAAAGTACCTGGAATTGCTTGTGAGCGAGCTCATGCCGCAGAAGAAAATGGCGACAGAAACAACGAGCAAACAAATGATACCGCCAGTACCACTACCAAACCGACTTTTAAAAGCTTGGTAGAATATTTCTGCAATGGCGTAACCGCCAGCATCGTTTTGTTTGTTTAATAGATGTGAAATGTCAGTAACTGCAAATGTTATACCGATCAAATAACCCCAACCAACAATTATTGATATTCCGATGGCACTAATAATTCCCTTCGGCCCGTTTATATCAGCACTCTTTGTTTCCTCAGACTGAAACCAAAAAAGTAACCGAAACATAAGCAAGGTACTCTACTAGAACTGCTAAATGGAGGTAGCAAAGTCGACCCATTTAGTTAAGAATGAATTGTCTCATTTTTCATGTTATATATAATCTCAAACGGGTCAGATGGGTAAAATAATAGAAGACCTTAAACGGAAACAGGGTCAAGGGGGGTTGAAAATCACCCGAAGTGTATTTTTACTGAACTGTATCTCTATCATTTTATTTGCAAGATTAAGATTTTTATCATAACAATGCAAATATTATTGACAAACTATTACACTAGTTATATAGAGAATACAAAAAAATTTGGATATTAAGTGTTGTGGGTCAACCAAAAAAACAACCCTTTTGATGCATATTGACTGGTCCCCCCTTATTATTGATTTGTTATGTCACCTCTGTTTTGAGTCTTTGAGACAGTAGATATTTAATATTTATTAATATTTATATTAATTGAAATTGTACTACTCCATGACACCTGCTAAATAAACATGGCAATGTAGACCCATTAACTTTTGACTGGGTAGATTCAGTTGATAGTTTCTCTCTAGTCGGTTGATTGGGTAAAAACCAAAAATAGCTAAAAAGTTAACATACTCAATCGCATAAAATACATTGCAAACAATTGACAGTCTTCCCAAATATTAGTAATTTGAGTTGTGACCCAAACCCATTTTGACATGTTCCCCAACCACCCGTACAGAATCAGCCAAATAACACCGAAAAGAGAACTAACCATATGAGCAGAGGCATCATACCCTGTCAAAGTATACTGGCTCATAAGCAATCCAATTAGAAATATGTACGGTTTACTACTAATTCCCGCATCATTCTCAGTATTAAAATGTGTAAACACAAACTTAGCGCTAGCCCTTTCTGTTGCAACTACGGGTATACAAATCATTAGAAAAAATACACCAATAATATTCCAAACGGCTGCTAATTGTCCAAAAAACGATAACCACGAAATCGGAAGGCTGTTTATTATAGCGTGTATAAGAAGAATGCCGCCGTGTATAGCAAGAACTATATACTTTGAAGCCACGTATCCACCTCCGTTTTGGCCACCCGTACTCAGAAGAATTATTACTTCGATTAATTGAGCGAGTGAAAAGTTGATACTTGTTGTCACAGCCCACTGTATTCATATCATACACATTATCAAAAGATTAGTGATTAAGTATGTCAAGTTTATCCTTTTATGAGCACAAGATATATAGTTTTTTTAGTACCTGTCCTACAATGTTGTACCTGAAATAAATAAAAAATAAAAAATTAGAGGATAAAGAGTTATAGACACATGAACTTATTTACAGAAATTATATATGGATTATGATTCTGTTTATCAACAAATATCTCATTATAATACAGATATTACCACATGTTTTGAACCCGGAAGAGTTACATGACCCACGACCCGTACTAAGCCATTTTGGCCCAGACATCGGGTCAAAGATCTACGTTTTGGGTTCTCATTGCAACTTTTATAATATTAGAGACTTGTACTGTTTTCATGTGCCATTTTAGGTAGAAATTTCCTTTATTTATTCACAATTTAGAATTCTAACTTATGGCCAAACTTGCCAAAAAGTAGCATCCTCTTTTGTAAGGACTCATTACATGCCTAAAAAAAGTCAAGTCATTAAACTTCTATTTTATTTTATTTTTTGCTCTCATCATGTGTTTTTCCCCTATCTTTGTACAGAATGCAAATAGCATGTGTTTCATATATTGTAATACTACTAAGTACTAGTACTACCTATAACCTCACAAACCTCAAATTCATCATTTATATACACAAGTACTTTTTTTTTTTTTTTTTTGTTCTACTACAAAAGAAACAAAAATAGTACAAGTAAAACTTCTAAACACAAAACACACATTAGTCCATCATCATTATACTTATACCTAACTTCTAAACACAAAACACACATTAGTCCATCATCATTATACTTATACCTAACTTTATATAATCTACGCCGTTACATGTCAGACGATATGCGCAGTCGCGGAACTTGAACCCGACCAAGCAGGGGTAACATAGTGACGGGAGGATAAACACTAAAAAATCTTATTTATTAGTAGTATATTTTTTTTTCTTTTTTAGTGTAAAAAAAATTTCCCGAAAAAATCAGATGGGGCGAGTACCCCTCCGGAATACCTTAAGTTACGCCCCTGCATACGCGATTCGTTTATAGATTTAAAATCGCACGCAATCTTGTGTAACCATAAACGTATGGAATTTTCTAACGACAACTTAAAGGGCTGCAATTAGCGTGCATAAAAGTGTGAGTGTAATTAGTGATAAAGTAAAATAGTTAAAATTATAATACCAGCCAGTAATCCAAGAAGCAAAGGGAGCCCAATTAGTGCCAGCAAGTTTAGCACTCCAATAATAAAGACCACCAGAAGTTGGATAAGAAGAACAAATTTCAGCCATTGATAAACCAACAGCCATTGTAAACAAACCTGCAACTAACCATCCGTACACTAACACTACTGGCCCACCAAAATTCAACCCACTATTATATAGTGTTGTTATTCCTGTTAGTACCGATATTATCGAAAATGAAAACGCAAAATTTGACAACACCCTGCAACCAATTTCACAAAAAGATTCAAACTTTTTAATTAATTTAATCAATGGATTAAAATTTAAAAAAGATTTTGTTGATATAATATACTAATACTTACGAGAGATCACGCTTGAGTTCTTGTTTGTATCCCAATTCGTTTAAACGAGAGTGGCCTGAATCTTTTGATGATGTAATTGGGATCCCATTTTGTGATACCATTTTCACATTAAAAAAAAAAAAAACAAACAAATCTATTTTTTTTGGGGAAGCGTGCTGGATTTTGAGAAATTTTAGTGTTTTTATTGATGATGTGTGTTGTTGAGTTTGAGTGTATGAAGCTCAGATTCTCATTTCATGAATGAATCTTTAATTGGGTTGTGTTATTAAAGAAGAGATATGATATCATATCATATATGAAATGAAATAGTAGTAATAAATAAATATTTGATGAACAAGAATATATGCATATTCTATGGTGTGGAATCATATTAATTAATATTAATATTAATATTAAATTAATATCAATATCAATATCATATCAATATTTAATATTTAATACTATATATTAATATCAAATTAAATTAATTGTAGGTTTGGTCAAACAATGTGATTAAAGAAGGAACGTGATGCTGATAATAGGCCAACTTGACGTGGGAGAATTGAGGTTTGATTTATTCCATCGTTCACAAGTCTATATCCGTATTTTTCATTTTCACTAAACGACACAAAGTTTATTTCATACATTTTTTTTTTGAAACATTTGAATATATAAAAAATACTTAAGAAAAATTGAAGAGTTGACGATGATTTTTGCAACCACGTTGAAGTTATACTCATAATGTACCTACCCATTTGTTTTATTTTCTTATCATTCTTTACTACTAGTATTTTTAAATATGAATTTTACTAACGACGACTTTTAAGCTTGTCGTTGACGTGTATAAAATCACCGTCAATTACTTTTAAAATGGTAGTTATCAAGATTTACAACAATTCAAAAGACGTTAAAGATAGTCTTAAATGTTGTCGTTAACAAAATTATTTAATTATATTTATATTATAATATTTTTGAAATAAGTCTATCTAATTTGGATTAGAGGTGTATGATTTGTATACTTTACTTTAAAAGTTAATGCTTCCTTGAAAAAATAACATTGTGGTAGTAAAGAAAAGTGATGAGTTTAACATATATTTTATTTTTATGAAAAAATTAGTACGGAGTACACAATAGGAGCCACCCATAGAGAATAATTGATTTACTTTGGAGATACCTAAAGAAACATCTCTCTTTCCTAATATGAGGAATATGGAACAAAGTAGTTTGTTACTCTTTCGTTCCACAGTCAAAGTTTCATTCTCATAGCGTTACGAATAGGAATTTGCTAACATGTACGTCATGTTATACGCTATATGTATTTTATGAACACATAATTTTTATTATATATCAGAACTTGTAATTACCATAATCAAAATATAAAACTATTTAGATTTTGTTCAAGTGACCAACCCTAGTGGAGGTGTAGGTCTGGGGTTTAATCTTTGACAATGTCCTCATGAGTTTAATTAAGGATTTACAATGAAATTTGTTTTACTTGACATCATGACATTTGAGTTTTTCAATGTCCGAAGTTTACTTGCTATGATGAATCAATGTTTCGTTCATTGGAGGGTTCCTCGTTACCAAGAAAAAAATATATTATATTATATAATATTATATTATATTATATTATCTATCTATATCTACATATGTGTGTAACATAAAAAAGGTAAGTAAAACGTTTTAAGTTATTTTTTCTCCTATATTATATTTTAGTATCTGGGAATGGTAGGTTAATAATAAAATCGAAAAGGAAAGAGTAATTGATTCACTTAATCATTCCTACGTCTTATGACCAAATAAAGTTTATGTGGTGTTTATTCCTGTATTAGCGGTTGTAAACGTGTGACACCTAAATAAAGATTCTCATGACTTTTTCGTGTAACTAAAAAGTAGTGTAAGGTAAATCTTTGGTTTTTTCTAGAATATTTTATTCTTAATTCTTAATCTAATTAAAATAAATAACTATATTGATAGTCTCCCCCCCTTTCGGCACAACAATGATCACTTCGTCGACAATCATTCACAAAGCAAATGCCGAATAATGATCCGCATATCCGATTAGCTCGTGTAGCGCATCACATGTGTTCCTCACATGCTGCATAAATAAACGCGCCACAATGCTCAGCGCGCGAAACAGCGGTTAGCGCAATGACATGAAGCCTGCAAATACTGGGTTGACGTATAGTCTGTCAGAAAGCGCTGTAGTTTGCAGGGTGTACGTGGCAGATAAGAATCAGACCCCGACAGAATGCTTTTTACTTTTGTCGGTCCCTCATGCAAGGAAGTAATGTTAGGACAGACCGCGATCCCTTGCGCTTATTACGTGGCACTAATGGACAAAGGAGGATTACACTATAAATAAGAGGCTCAAGTCACGATATCAAGGGAGATGAAAATTCATCCAGACTTGCACATATACTATTTTTGCTATAAAAAGCACAACAGATATACCCGCGCTACTCCCATAGCGCGACCTTACCCGCGCTACCGGACTCATAACATATCACTAGACTTGTTTACGGTCAACAAGTAACGTTCCATGAACATAAACCCTAGGACCCATCCCGAGCCATCAATAACCGGCTATCCCGTTGATGGTGGGTCGACGTTTAATCACCCATGTCGAGATCCTCATCTCACATTTGGTTATTCACGGTACACCGGACCAGAGTGTTAAACTCGAATGACCCTTAAGTCCCCCTTTAATTGTTGTCAAGCATGACCGAACCCGACATATCCATTCTATGCTTGATCAAGAATCATGAAAGGTTTGAACGCGGATTGTAATCGTCAAGTTACAAATGAGGTTTAAGATGAACTCAAGTGGCAAATTTGAAGAAATGTTTAGTTTCATATGTTATAATCAATATTTTATTTCATTTTAATTGTCCAATGTTGGCAGTCCACAGTTAGCAGTCCACAATTAGTAATTCAATAATTCATATATATAGTTTATTATATAATATTCGAATTAATTAATACGTATCGTGACCCATTGTATACATGTCTCAGACTCGATCACAACTCAAAGTATATCTATTATTTTAGAATCAACCTCAACCCTGTATAGCTAACTCAAGTATTACTGCATATAGAGTGTCTATAGTTATTCCAAATAATAGATATAGATGCGTCGATATGATATGTCAAAACTTTGTATACGTGTCCCGATATTTAAAGTGCGTAAAATAAATAACAGAAATTAAATGACGATAAATAAAATTGCGAGAATATAAATTGCGATAATTAAATTGCGATAAATAAAATGTAATCAGTTAGCTAGGACAGTTAGCTGGAAACAGTTAGCGTGGATTCTTAACAAAATTTCTCATAATTAATTTGTTTGTTTCTAACAAATTTTATTTGTCCAATATTTTCTTCATTATGCCACTTGTCGGATTCTGATAGGTCAAAATCCAAATATGAAATTGAATGAAAATGGTTATTCTGCGGTGAACGGATACGTATATCGGTGGATGTAAGTAGGATAGTAAATGACTGTTGAATCAGATTTGAAAAAATGTACAGTGTAACTTATTAAGGTGAAATCTAAATATTCCTCGGGTATTACCTACCCGTTAAAATATTTTCACCATTAACAGTTTGTACAAGAGAATTTTTAATTACAATCTTTATGAAAACATATATACATATATATTTTCTTCAGATGTAATATGGATTTAATGAGTTAATATGATATTAATCTCATTTGCTTTTCGGTTTGAGCTAGAGTAAATAATCTCTAAGACTTTAGAGATTACATAATCGTCGCTTAATAGTTCTCCAATGAAATTATGAATCAATACTTCATCGTTGATTCTTATTAATACTCCTTGGTATCTATGGTACGTACGACGTTGTTGCTCGAGGTACAGATTGTGATGTTGAGGCGTGTAATGCGGATGTTGTTGGTGGTGGTACTGTTGGTGCCGGTGATGTTGCTGAAGCTGGTAAGTTTTGCACCATATTTTCCAAATTGATTACTCGAGCGTGAAGCTCGTTGACTTCTTCCATTATTCCGGGATGATTGTCGGTCAGAACGAGCGGATGAATAAGGTTTAGAATTGTGGATAGAATATAATCGTGTTGGGCTACTCTAGAAATGAGGCTGAAAATGGTGTTTCGGACAGGTTTGCCGGTAAGTGCTTCAGGTTCTTCGTCAAGAGGGCAATTTGGTTGGTGGAAATGATCGTCTTCTTCGCGTCTCCATTGATTAAGTCGATTACGAACCCATCAGATGAATTGAGGATGGCTGGTTGGTTGATTCATTCTGGTGACACTGCTTTCGGAGCTCGAGTGATACTCCATATCGGGATCCGAGGGACTTGAACTAGTGGCGAATTCCATTTCGTACGATTGAATAAAGAATTTTTCGACATGAAATGATTCCCGGCTATCGGATGGTATTCTAATTACATAGAATATCTATAGAACAAAAGATTTCGTAGATTACGGATGAATTTACGGAATATGTCAGGCAAGTCTACAGTAACAGATGCGCTAAGATATGAATTATCAGATACGCTAAGATATGAACTTTGTCTATACACTATCTATGCAATAGAGGCAGTAAGACGTGTCTAGGCTTAAGGATGATAAGCAAGTAATTTTCGGCACGAAATGATAAGCAAAACTTTTGACATGCAGACACGGTCGAAGTCCAGACTCACAAATGCATCTAAACAACTATCAGTTAGACACACTAATGCAAGAACTGGTTCGCTAAGACCACCGCTCTGATACCACATGAGACAACCCGTCCTAATCCATAAGGACGAATACAATAACATATGATTACATTGCGAGGTTCTGATCTCTATATGATACATTTTATAAACATTGCATTCGTTTTTAAAAGACAAACTTCCATTGCATCGAAAGTTGACAGGTATGCATATCCTTTCATAATATATTTAAGCTATGAATGACTTAATATTAATCTTGATGAACTCAACGACTCGAATGCAACGTCTTTTGAAATATGTCATGAATGACTCCAAGTAATATCTCTAAAATGAGCAAATGCACAGCGGAATATTTCTTTCATACCTGAGAATAAACATGCTTTAAAGTGTCAACCAAAAGGTTGGTGAGTTCATAGGTTTATCGTAATCAATCATTTTCATAATTTTAATAGACCACAAGATTTCATATTTCAATTTCTTATAAACTTAATCTCATATCAGGCATTTCGCAAACTGCATAGAGATAAAAATCATTCATATGGTGAACACCTGGTAACCGACCTTAACAAGATGCATATAGAATATCCCCATCATTCCGGGACTCCCTTCGGACATGATAAATTCGAAGTACTAAAGCATCCGGTACTTTGGATGAGGCTTGTTGGGCCCAATAGATCTATCTTTAGGATTCGCGTTAATTAGGGTGTCTGTTCCCTAATTCTTAGATTACCAGACTAAAAAGGGGCATATTCGGTTTAATAATCCAGCCATATAATGTAGTTTCGATTACTTGTGTCTATTTCGTAAAACATTTTTAAAAGCAGCGCATGTATTCTCAGTCCCAAAAATATATATTGCAAAAGCATTTAAAAGGGGAGCAAATGAAACTCACTATACTGTATTTTGTAGTAAAAATACATATGACGGCATTGAACAACTGAACAATGTAGGGTTGGCCTCGGATTCACGAACCTATATCATTTGTATATATATTAAAACATGTAATCGTAATCGAATAAATTCATATATTTTTAGTTATATATTATGATTAATATTTATATATGATTTTTATTAATACTTATAATGTATTATAATGCTTATTTGATATATAATAAAACATATTATTATAAAATTATAGTACACTTATATATATATAAATATCTTTTGTTTTAAAAAAATAATTATAATATTACTGGGTTAAGGATAATAATAATAATAATAGTTTTAATAGAATTCTTAATAGTCAGTTAAATGGTAATATTAATATCATCGTTAAATGAGAATTCTATTAATAATAATCATATTAAGACTAATATTAAAGAAAAATAATAATTTGTATTATTTTCATATTGATAATAATAATATTAATAATTTTTATCTTAGTAATATTTATAATACATATACTAATAATAATGACAATTCTAACATTTTAGTAATAATATTTTTAGTGATATTGGTAAGGATAACAATAATAATCTTATCAGTATAAATGACGGTATAATAACAATATTCTTAATAATAATAATAATAATACTTGTAATAATCTAATAACATTAATAATACTTATAAAAATTACTAATGATAATAATGTTTCTAATACATCTAAATCTAAACATGATAATAATATTGATTATAATACTAATAATAATAATAATAATAATAATAATAATAATAATAATAATAATAATAATAATAATAATAATAATAATAATAATGATGATGATGATGTGCGAGCGAAGGGGTACGAAATATACTTATTTTTAATATGAAATACGGCGAAATATGATACAAGTTTACACAAGTTATTTATTTATTTATAGAGTGGAATATACCTAAACATTGCTACAACACTTATAGGCAGTGTACCTAATCGTAGAGTAGTGTAGTTTTTAGTAAGTCCGATTCGTTCCACAGGGAGCTAGTGATACGTATTATATTTTTAACAACTATATTTGTATAAAATATATATAATTATATATATTAATATTATTATAAAAGGGGGTTTTACCGTTTAATGACCGGTTTATCGATTTTATATTTTAAGCGTAAAGATAAATGACGATAATATAAATGATAGAATTTAAATTGTGATAAAGTAAATTGCAGTAATTAAAATGACAGTAAATAAAGGTACGATGAAATATGAAATAAAAGTATTATGCTTATTTAAACTTCCGTAATCATGATGTTTGACGTTTTTATTAATTGTTACCCGGGTTAATTGTCCTTTGTCCTGGATTATTTGATACCTATTTGCTTTTTGTCCATAATAGTCCATCGGTCATAATTATAAAATGCTCGTCAAATTAACCTTATTCCCGAAGTCAAATATTCCAACTAATTAGGGATTCGAACTGTAACAAGGTTTTAATACTTTGTTTAATGATTACACCAGGTTATCGACTGCGTGTAATCCAAGGTTTTAATACTTTGTTAACAATTACACCAATTATCCTTGTATGTAATCCACCCCTGTTTTAATTAGTCCATGATACATTAATTTATTCACTTTGGCCATAATTAATAATCAATTACCCAATCCTATTGATTAATTAAATGATTATAAACGATGTCGAATAAACGTCACTAAATAGGACATTCGTAATCAATTTAATAATTATTAGATTAACTAATTTGAAGACAGGTTCGACAGGTTCTAATGAGTTGTCATTCAATTAGACAATACCCCTACCTATTAATAGTCAATAGTCCAATGTTCACAAGTGTCGGTCTTTTGTCCAAACCCGAATTATGGTACAAAATCCAATAACTCCGTCTTAATATTTAGTCTAACATCACGATTACTTTGGCTCAAATAAGCATAATAATAACTTAGTTACGAGACATTAAATTAAAAAGGAAGAACATAGCTTACAGTGGTGATTAATTGCATAGCGTTACACGGACAGAATTTCGACTTACAAAATCTTAAAACATTTCTTACAATAACCCAATTATTATTAATCTTAAATTAAACTTAAAATTATAAATATAAATATATATAATTTGATCAGAGGAAAGAAAGGAAAAAGATATATATAAACTCGTCGAATTCGCTGGCTTTTATAGGACCTGGCCACCATTTCCCTGCCATGCAATCGCATGGGAATAAGGCAGCCAGGCCATGCGATCGCATGGCCAGATGGATCCAGCTCAATCACTTTGTTTTCTAGTTTGCCGACGCTTTATTTAAATATATATAATTTATATAATTTATATTAATTATATATATATTATATTATATTCTTGTGCATAGTTGACTTGTAATTTTAGGTTCGTTGCGTCGCGCGTTGATAGTTGGCTCAGGTCCCGGTTCCGAATTTTCGAACGTTCTTTCGTACGCGGAGATATCTTGTACTTTGCGTTTAGCGGCTTGCACTCTTGTAATTTTTAGACGTTTCTCATCATTAAATTGAACCACTTGAATTATATCTTGTACATTTGAGCTTTTTGGTCATTTGCGTCTTCAAATCATCGTTTTCTTCTTTTGTCTTTGCACTTATTTATTTAAACGAATATTACATAAAAATAGAACAATTACAACTAAAAGCTTTACATATTGGAAGGATATTGTGCCTAAGTATATGTTCATTTGGAGCACTATCAAATATCCCCACACTTGAGCATTGCTTGTCCTCAAGCAATACAGAACTTAAAATAAAATAACACTTCACTCGAATCACTTTTTTTTTTATTCTCACACTTTATACATCAGTGATTTTGATACGGCGGTATGAACAATGATAGTAACGATGAGGTTTTGTGTCACATGACTATGAAAATTTAGATCCTTTAAGGAAATTGGATCTTTATGAAAACATTTGATCTTTTGAAAATTCATTCTAGCTTTTACCCTAGATAAGTTTTCCGGAATAACCCTTCACCGGTGTTTGTAAAATGTTTTTGTGGGTTTTGTGGGTTTCAGATTTTAAAATTTTGGCTCAAAACTTATGGTTTTGTGTCACCCACTTGCTAATCCTTGTATTAGGAAAGCAACACGTCCAGTATACTTGTTCCGTATATTACCTTTCGGTAAACTACCGTCCGGTTGTAAAGGAAAGCGTTGAACAAGCAACTGTTAAGGCAATGTCCCGTGACATGCTTTTGATTATGGTCTGTAACGTGTTGGATGCAATTACTATCCTTTGTAGGAGCAATAGTAAAGATCACCCTATAGTTTGTCGGTCTGGCACAAGGTCCTGTCTTCGACCATGCTATGCAACCACCGTTCTTACCGTTGACACCCGATTTGGTTCAGGTGACCTAATGTATTCTGGTAAATTCTTAGGATTTTACGTTCAATGGTAATGAACACATTGAAAATAGGTTTTCAGAAAACAAATTGGTTTGTAATTTTGATCAAAATATTTTCTCGTTCAAGCTCGAGTTTAGATATCATCGAATTCCATGAGTTTGTAATTCTCAATCTTTAAGGTCAATCTCAAGGATTGAGTAATATCAGGCTTATATGCTGATTTTTAATCTTTAAAGGAGATTATCCTTTTCTGGGGGTCTGATTCATTAGTCTTATCAAGCTAATTTGCAAGGCGCCCTCCCCATTTTACGAGACAGATTCTCTCATTGTTAGGATAAGTCTGACCACTTGGCGACCCTGTTTGATGATGAGGTCCGTGGATTTCCTGCTGATTTTAGAGATGACTTTTCTAGATTTTTCGTCAACCTACAGCTGGTCTGGACGACAACTTCCTGACCTAAATCAAGAAGCGTATGTCTTTTTCGGAAGACTTTACTTCCTTTTATTGATGGAATTGATTCATCATGCAGATTCATCTTTCTTTCAAATATATTACAGTAAATTAGGTAAAACTGATTAAAATCGTCCAAAACAAAAGTACTTGTAATAATCTTGTACAAACATATGTGATATGTGTTTTAAATAACTTGGTAAAATTTTCCCACACTTAGCTTTTATTTATTTTTTCTTTACCTTTTTATTCTCCTCTATTCCATTTTAATTGAATTCTAACGTTTTGGGTTGTTTCTCCATTTATGTTCTCTCCGAAGTAACAATAATTTTGGCATTAATACCTAGTTTTATCGTTCATAAATATGTATAAACATGATTTTGAATTCATTTAGTTAAAAAATTTTCAAATTTTCACAAAATTTGGCAATTAAACTAAGTGTAAACCCGAGAGAATTTATAGCCCTTCCCCACACTTGAGATCATGCATTGCCCTCATTTGCATGAAATCAGACTATAATTATAAATTCATGAGAGTGATTAGCGTAGAAAAGTGATTAAAAATACCGAGTTTGCAAAAGTATTATTTTATATCACATTTGATATTTTGCGTTTTGTCATCAAAATTAGTAGCTTTTGCTAAAATTTAATGTCAGTCTTTGAAAATGCGTTGTTTTACCCTGTTTTGTACATAAACTACAAACATATATATATATATATATATATATATATATATATATATATATATATATATATATATATATATATATATATATATATATATATATATATATATATATATATATATATATATATATATATATATTATAAAACCTTTATTTATTAAAACAATTTAAATGAATAATTTTTTAAAATTTTATGCCCTTTTACTTTAGGTAGTTTCGGTATGTTTACCTAGTCCGTCCCTCGACAAAATTTAAAATTTGTTGTTAAAGCGATTGTTTTAAAAGCAAAGATTTTTGAGTTTTTTTTATTAATTTTTTTGGTATACATTAGATCAATAAAATTAAAAATAATGATAACAAAATTTTTCGCCCCGCCTTCGGGTAAAGCAATTTCGGTTCCATGACCTAGTCTTCAACTTACGATGAATTTTAGAAATCATTTTTTAAACTTAATGAAATAAAGTAAATTTTTTTTTAAAATCACACAAAACTTAAATTTAAAAATGCATATTAATTTCCTACAAAACAAAAATTCAGAATGGGGGGAGAAAACTAGTTCTTTAGTGTCTGCTAGTGGAAAAGACCAATCGGATTCCATTCTCGAAACTACACTAGAACAGAACAACTAACCCTAGACAACATTATTTCTTAGAACATTTGAATCTCCCCACACTTAGGTAGTTGTGGTGTCGAATTTGTGATTAACTTCATTGTCAATTTCTCTTGGACCATAATCAACTTGCATATCTGTGACTTTTGCTTTAAGCCATTGGTCGGATTCCTGTATAATATTCACAAATTCAACTAGTTTCGCCTTTTCTTTAGGTGATAGATTGGATACTAACCGGTTACATAACTTAAAGTTCCCCTTGGTTCTAGCATCGCGAATCCGTTTAATAAGTTTCTTCATTGAACTATTAATAACGGGGTCGTTTAATTTCGTATCAACAACGGGGTTCTTTGTTATCAGGTCATCATTAGGTGTTACTTCATTTTCCCCACACTTAGGCGTTTTATTATTGTTAAGCACTACCGTTGGAGTTGGTAAAACAATGTGGTTCTTACCAATCATTTTTGTTGGTTCAACGGTTTTAGTTGGTGGAGATTTAGACTTTCGAATCACAAAGGTGACTGATTTTTCACCATCACTAAGTGTCATTCTACCTTTTCTTACATCAAATAACGCCTCGGTGGACGCTAAGAATGGTCGACCTAAAATTAGAGGAATGTTTGAGTCCTCTTCTATGTCAATGACAATAAATTCGACTAGAAAGGTTAAATTACCTACTTGAACGGGTAGGTTGTCAGCAATTCCAACTGGGTGCTTAATGGTTTGATCAAAGAGTCTAACACTCATTTTCGTTGGACTTAACTCACCTACTCCTAATCTCTTATATAATGAAAGAGGCATAACACTTACACTTGCACCTAAATCTGCTAGTGCATCATACATGACACAATCATTAAGTAGACAAGGAACAATAAATTCACCCGGATCACCCACCCTGGGTGAAAGTTTTGGTGGAACTGTCTTTACCGGGTTTATTTTTACGGTTTTTGTTTCTTGTACTTTCTTATTCTTCTTCTTCTTTCCAGAGGTAACACAAACTTTATTACCTATTACTTGCTCATACTCAACTCCTTTTCTTGGAAACGGGATGGGTAGTCTGTATGGTGCCACCACTGGCTTTACATACTCGGGTAGTGGTGGTGGCGTAACTTCTTCATTGTTACTCACATCTAAAATCTTCCCATCTTCTGGTGTTGGTTTTTCAGAATTTTTTGACACCATATTAACATTCTCATTCCGAGGATTTACTTCAGTATTACTCGGTAGCTTTCCTTGTTCCCTCTCACTCATCATGCTAGCAAGAGTACCTACGTGTTTTTCTAGATTCAAAATGGAAGCTTGTTGAGTTCTTAATGACTGATCAAACCTCTCATTTGTTTGGGTTTGAGATGTAATAAATTGTGTTTGAGATTCCATTAGCTTTGCCATCATTTCTTCCAGATTTGACTTTTTCTCTTCGGTTTGTTGTGGTGGTTTATACAAGCTAGGTCTTTGTTTATTGAAAGTGTTGTTTTGAGTTGGTTGGTTATTCGGACCTTGTTGATTGTACGAGTTATTGTTGGGTCCATTTGGATTGTAAAGAATGTTTTGATTTCGATTGAAGTTTGGCCTTGGAGGTTGATAATTATTTTGATAATTATTTCCTGACCTTTGGTTCATGTAGGAAACATTCTCACGTTGTTCCATCGTTTGCTCAATGTGACAATCTTTCATTAAGTGTGGTCCACCGCATTGCTCACAACTGATTCGTATTGCGTGAATATCTTTATTCATCTTTTCCATTCGTCTCTCGAAAGCATCTATTTTTGCGGAAACGGAATCAAAGTCATGGCTAGAATCGGCTCTAGCCGCTTTAGATGAACGAAAAATATCTTTTTCCTGGTGCCACTCATGCGAGTGGGAGGCTGTGTTATCAATAATTTTATGAGCTTCAGTTGCGGTTTTCTTCATAATGGAACCACCAGCTGCTGTGTCGATGTCTTTTCGTGTAGAAACATTGACACCTTGGTAGAATATTTGTACTATTTGATAAGTGTCTAAACCGTGCTGAGGACATCCTCTCAACAACTTCTCGAATCTTGTCCACGCCTCATATAATGTTCCATTTGACTTTTGCGTGAACGTAACAATTTCTCCTTGAAGTCTTACGGCTTTAGATGCCGGAAAGAATCTTTTAAGAAATTTCTCAACTAAAACATCCCATGTGTCAATCGCTCCTTCAGGTAGCGATTCTAACCAATCTTTGGCTTCTCCCTTTAAAGTCCAGGAAAATAACATGAGATAGATCTGTTCTGTGATGCCCCGTACAAAACCATCGTGTACGAATCATCAACAACAGGATCATTACAAGGTCAAACACTATATGCTATTTCAAAATACGTTTGCATTCATGATAAAAGGTGACGTCATAACGAACGTCAAGTGTTTTACAACCAAAGTATGCTTCTATGAACGGAAGCAAAGATAATAGTACGTGACCCTTAGGTCATTACAAATCATAGTTCAAAAGTATTAAAGTTATGAATGCAAGATAAACAGTTCATGCGGTGATAACTCGAGCAGCGGGTGTCTACAGCAAGACTAGTATACAGCGGAAGCAACCTTAAGCACCTGAGAAAAACATGCTTAAAAATGTCAACACAAAGGTTGGTGAGCTATAGTTTAAGTATAACAGTATGTAAGGTAGGCCACGAGATTTCAGTGCTACAAAGAGCGTTTCAAAACAGTATGATAAAGTATATGTTAACCGTGGGCACTTGGTAACTAAATTAACGTTTATACCCCCTGAAAGTACACTTGGCAAGTGCTTATGAAGTATTAAAGACTCGTTAAATGCTAGCGCGACTAGCCCGAGTTGGGATGTCAAACCCTATGGATCCATATCTAAGATTCGCGTTCACCGGTTCAAAAACCAATGACTAAACGTTACAGAGCTAAAGGGAATGTTTATGCCATTGTATAACCCACACATATATAAGTTTAAGTACTCGTGCCTAGTATATAAAACGTAAAATGCGCATGTATTCTCAGTTCCCAAAATAGTTAAAGTAAAAAGGGATGCTATAACTCACAATGATAAAGTAGCGGTAAAGTCGAGTCGGGAAATAAGCAAGTACGTAGGTCCGGAAAGTCCTCAACCTAAGTCAAATAGTACTAAGTCAGTAAATCGTCCCAAAAGGTTTAAATGTATGTAAATTAGGTCTTAAAGGTCATCATCATTCATCATCAAACAAAGGTGTAAAGTAAGTTTCGTTCATGAAAAGAGTTTAAAACAAAGGCTGAGTTCGATCAGTCACCACGGCCTCTATACCTACTGAAATAAGGTGAGACCAATGTCCATGGCTCCGTATATGAGTCCTTTAGTTGTGGTAAAAATCCCATAAGCAAACTCGTCTTCGTTTGACCGTGGCGACGGTCTAAGTGCGAGTAGGTCAGAATTTTCAGCACAACGTTAAAAGACATAGTGACGATCGGAGGGCCATAAATCCTAATCCGTAACTCGGATTAAGAGGAGTCCTAAATGAAAAGTTATCTAATCGAACAGAGATATCTGAAAATAATCTTTACAGTAGCCCAGGTCATACGGTTCAGACACAGAAACAGTAAAACTGTAGGTCCGGTGGGTTCTTGGTGTTCGATGCATATCACGGTTCTCATCCTTGATGCATATAGCTTCAAGTGTACAACTCGTTGATGTGTTTACATCATCTTAACCAAGGTTTCACCATCATAACATTTGTGTAAGTCTAATACATGTAGCACAACTCAATTAAGTGTTGTATGTAGTTCGATGAACCAAAGTTACATCAAAGTCTTAGATCTGACACATACATGAACTATAAAAGTAATATTAACCAAGTTTTGACTATTATGACACAAGTGTAGGTCTAAGACATGTAGCACAACTCACTTAAGAGTTGTATGAAGTTTGATGAACCAAAGTTATATCAAGGTCTTAGATCTAACACATACATGAACTTTAAAACTAATATTAAGTTACAACTTGAAAATAAACTTATAAAATCAAGATCTTAAGTTGTAGAACATAGTTCTTAGTTAGATCTTGAAGATCCTAGACCCAAAAGTCTAGATCTAACATAAGTGTACCAAGTTATAATTAAAGAAAGCTTACTTACATGTTCTTGAACTTTTAAAGTTAATTTTAGTTCAAGAAAGTATGAGATCAAGACTAACTTGTAATACTTGACCATTTAAACCAACAAACATGAAATTAAAGTACATAATATAAAGAAATAAACTAAGTAAACAAGAAATAAGTTCATGTGTTTCATACTTTTAAAGATTCAAGCCTAAGTCTTGATCTTTAAGAAAGTAAACTTTTAAGTTTACAAACATGATTCACAAGTATGATTTTTACAACTATGAACTTACAATCTTTAAAACTTTAAAGGTAGAACATAAACTAGTAAGTTTATGTTCTTGAGTGTTCTTGTAAATACAAGATAAAATGAAGAATTAAACTAAAGAGTTTGATTCTTGTAACTAGTAAAGAACAACAACAACTAGTAAGTAACTAACAAAGACAGGTATCAAAACAATAAACAAGGAATGATGATGATGAGAGTGTAGCTTCGGTTTTGCAAGGAAAGAAAAGAAGAAAATGTTCAAGATACTTACAAAGTTTAGAGAGAAAAGAGAGTAAAAGAGTTGCAAGTATGAGTGTGTTTTTGGAATGAGAGAAAATGCAAGTGTTTCAAGTAGTAAAAAAAAATGAATCTCTCCCTTGTAATACTCCAAAACCGACGGTTTAGGGGAGGGAAAGAGGAAGGGTTTAATCCACTAGGTAATCTCATGTAAAGGCTTCAAAAGTTGGTTACATGGGATGTTTGCATGGGAATGAACAAGTGACTAGATTCTTCAAGTATTAAACTATCTAATTAATCTCTAAATGTAATACTTACATGTTAAGTTGGGCTAATGAGTCCACTAAAGAAGTAGGGTGGGCTTCATATGTCCATTAACACTAATAAGGGCCCAAGTTCAAGTAATTAACAAGTTAATCCAATAAAGCCCAAGTAATTAACTAGTAACCATAGTTAATTAAAATGATTAATAAAACTTAATCATGAATGTAAATAATATCTTAAAATATTATTCGCGTAGTGTACGTATGTCACAAAGACTTGTCGGGCATTCAAAAGTCATGTATGATCAATCATGGTAACGAGTAAATGTAATAACATACATTCAATAATTCACAAGTATTAATAATAACAATTATTAATAAATAAACGTTGGAAAATACAGGGTCGTTACATTACCCACCTGTTAAAGAAAATTTCGTCCCGAAATTTAAGCTGAGGTAGATGGAGGAGTTGGGAAAAGGTGAGGATACTTCTGCATCATTTGATCCTCTCGCTCCCAGGTAAACTCAGGTCCTCGTTTGGTATTCCATCGTACTCGGACGATCGGAATCTTGTTGCGTTTCAAAGTTTTGATCTCACGATCCATAATTTCAACAGGTTCTTCCACAAAGTGGAGTTTTTCATCAATTGTAAGTTCTTCCAATGGTATGATGAGTTCGGGTGCAGCAAGACACTTCTTCAAGTTTGACACGTGGAAGGTAGGATGAACTGAGCTCAATTGAGCTGGAAGATCCAAACGGTAAGCAACGGGTACAACACGTTCCAAGATTTCAAAAGGACCAATGTACCGCGGGTTTAACTTTCCACGTTTTCCAAAACGGATCACACCTTTCCAAGGTGCAACCTTCAACATTACACGGTCACCCACGTTGAATTCAAAGTCTTTACGTTTAAGATCGGCATAACTCTTTTGACGATCACGGGCAGTCTTAAGTCTCGCTTAAATCTGATCAATCTTCTCTGTTGTTTCATGGACTACCTCGGGTCCGGTGATTTGCTTTTCGCCTACTTCGGCCCAAAAAATAGGAGATCGGCACTTGCGGCCATACAACGCTTCAAAAGGTGCGGCATTAATGCTCGAGTGATAACTGTTGTTGTACGAGAATTCGGCTAGCGACAAATGCTTTTCCCAGGCCTTTCCGAAATCAATGACACATGCACGCAACATGTCCTCCAAAGTCTGAATAGTTCGTTCACTTTGCCCGTCGGTCTGTAGGTGATAAGCAGTACTCATGTCGAGACGAGTTCCCATGGCTTCTTGGTAAGAACGCCAGAATCTAGAAGCAAAACGGGGATCGCGATCTGAGATGATCGATAAAGGTACACCATGACGAGATACAACCTCTTTGATGTATAATTGAGCAAGTCTCTCCATCGTATCCGTTTCCTTCATAGCCAAGAAGTGTGCAGATTTGGTAAGACGGTCAACGATAACCCATATGGTATCGTATCCGCCCACCGTCTTTGGTAGCTTGGTGATGAAATCCATTGTTATCCTTTTCCACTTCCATTGCGGGATTTCCGGTTGCTGAAGTAACCCAGAAGGTCTTTGATGTTCGGCCTTAACTTTCAAACAAGTCAAACACTTACCAACATAAGTTGCAACGTCTTTCTTAAGATTCGGCCACCAATACTGTTCTTTAAGGTCATGGTACATTTTGCCCACTCCAGGGTGAATCAAATATCTCGATTTGTGTGCTTCATCAAGTATAAGGTTCCGTAGATCTCCATAAAGAGGTACCCAAATTCTTCCGGCATAACATCGGAGTTCAGACTCCCTAACCTTGAATCGAGAGACAAGTATGTTCAAATGTTCATGAGATATATTCTCCTCCTTGAGAGCCTCATCTTGGGCTACTCGGATCTGGCTATTGAGATTCGAATGGATGGTGATGTTCAGAGCCCTAACACGAAGAGGTGTCATCCCCTCCTTTCGGCTCAAGGCATCAACTACAACATTGGCCTTGCCAGGATGATAGCGAAGTTCACAATCGTAGTTGTTCAATGTCTCGATCCATCGACGCTGTCTCATATTCAATTGCTTCTGATCAAAGATGTGCTGGAGGCTCTTGTGGTCAGTGAAAATAGTGCTCTTAGTTCCATACAAATAGTATCTCCACAATTTGAGCGTAAAGACAACGGCTCCCAGTTCAAGATCGTGAGTAGTTTAGTTACGCTCGTGAATCTTCAATTGTCGGGAGGCATAAGCAATAACCTTTGATCGTTGCATCAGTACACAACCAAAACCACTTTTCGAAGCATCGCAATAAACGATGAAATCGTCACTGCCTTCGGGAAGAGATAGGATAGGTGCGGTGGTCAACTTCTTCTTCAAGGTTTGGAATGCTGATTCGTGTGCGGTTTCCCAAATGAACTTCTTGCCCTTGTGAGTCAGCGCGTTCAAAGGACGCGCAATTAGAGAGAAACCTTCAATAAACCTTCGGTAGTAACCAGCGAGACCTAGGAATTGGCGAATATGAGTTGGAGCAGTGGGGGTCTCCCACTTGCTGATAGCTTCAATCTTGGCGGGATCAACTTTGATACCCTGGTCGCTCACAACATGACCCAGAAATTGGACTTCCTTCAACCAAAATTCACACTTAGAGAATTTGGCGTAAAGCTGCTCTTGTCTTAAGAGTTCAAGTACTAGTCGGAGGTGTTGCTCATTCTCTTCTTCGCTCTTAGAGTAGATGAGGATATCATCTATGAAGAATATAACAAACTTATCCAAGTACGGCTTGCAGACACGATTCATGAGGTCCATGAACACGGCAGGTGCATTTGTCAAACCGAATGGCATCACGAGAAACTCATAATGACCATAACGGGTTCTGAATGCAGTTTTCATCATGTCACTTTCCTTCACCCTCAACTGGTGATAACCGGATCGCAAATCGATCTTTGAGTAAATGCTTGATCCTTATAGTTGATCAAAAAGATCGTCAATGGGGGGAAGAGGATACCGATTCTTGATTGTCAGTTTGTTGAGTTCATGGTAGTCGATACACATACAGAAGGATCCATCCTTCTTCTTCATAAACAACACAGGTGCACCCCAAGGCGAGAAACTTGGTTGCATAAATCCACGGTCTATCAGCTCTTGTAGTTGGCTCTGTAATTCTTGCATCTCGGAAGGTGCGAGTCTATAAGGTGCGCGATCTACAGGTGCAGCTCCTGGTACTAAATCAATTTGAAACTCTACTGCTCTCGGCGGCGGTAATCCAGGAAATTCTTCAGGGAAGACATCGAAAAATTCGTTCACAATTCGAACGTCATTCACGCTCTTCACCTCAGTTTCTACTGTTTTCACATGCGCTAGGACAGCAAGACGTCCCTTCTTCATAATCTTTTGCGCTTTCACGCAACTAATGAAGTTCAAATTCGAGGTACATCTCTCTCCGTAAATAACCAGTGGCTCACCGTCTCCTTGTGGATATAGATGCCCAAAAAAATGGGATCCAGATCCGATCCGAAAACATGATCCGGAACCGAACACACCTAGAACCGGACACAACTAAAACCGGATCCGGATCCAAGATCCGATCCGGTTCCAACCGGATCCAGATTCTCAGGGAAACCGGATTTTTTTCGGATAAATACCGGATCCAATCCGATCCGGTTTGGAATCCGATCCGGATCCAATCCAGTTTTTCAAATTTTTTTATCGGATCCATGGGCCTTAGGTCCCTCTCATTTCACAAAACCCTTAAAATTAGAGATATTGGGCTGTTGCTTTTATAGCCACTATCCTCACATATGAGTTTTTCACTCATTCCATGTGGGAATGTGCGATTGAGCTACACTAGTTTATTATATACAACCACTAGTTTATTATATACAATCACTTTGAGTACCTGATTCTACTAACAAGTCGATGTGGGACAAATCCAACAACCCTTTTTCCCACTGACTCAATTAACTTTTCAATTTTTACTCCATAGTACTTTATTATTATTATTATTATTATTATTATTATTATTATTATTATTATTATTATTATCACCAAAATCGAATCCTAGCCCAAAAAAAAATCCGAAAAAAATCCGGTCGAGATCCGAAAAAAATCAATTCTGGAAAAAAATCCGAAAAAAAACCGACGCCGAAAACCGGAACCGGTTCTGGAATATCTGGACAAAAAAATCCGGTTTTTATTTTGTCCGGATCCAGTTTTTTATCCGGTTTGTGCACCTATACTTGTGGTATACGAAGAGATTTATCTCCACAGATAATATCGGCCCTTATCTTGCTCAACCAATCTATACCGACGATCACGTCAAAACTTCCCAATTTGATGGGTATCAAATCAATTTCGAAATCTGCACCAGCTATGTTGATAGTAGCTCCTCGACTAATATGGTCAACTTTCTCAAGTTTTCCATTGGCGATCTCGACAAGCATACTCTCTTTTAACGGGACTAACGACCAATTAATCTTATCGCAAAAATGTCTACATACATAACTTCTATCGGCACCAGTATCAAATAGGACAGAAGCTAATAAATTGTTGATAGTGAATATACCTGTCACCAAGTCGGGATTCTCGCGTGCATCCCTTGCATTAACGTTGAAAGCTCTATCTCGCGGTGGTCTGCCGTCTTTTCATTTGTTGGGGCACGCATTTCTGAAATGGCCCGTTTGTCCGCATTCGTAGCACTTTTTCGGTCCATTGGTGTTCGGCTTCCCATTCAAAGTGGTGACCTTGCAGTCCTTCCCGATATGCCTAGTCCGTTGGCACTTTTCACAAACAACGTTACAATACCCAGTATGGTGCTTGTAGCACCGCTTGCATTGTGGTAAGGTTCCCTTGTGGTGTTCGGATTGGGGTTTCCACCGTTGTTGTTTCCTCTGAAACCCTCATGTCATTTCGTCGGGTTCTGTTCATAGGTCTGTCCCCTGTTGTTATCCCATTTTCACTTCTCACTACTACCCGCTTCAGACCTAGCCTTCTCTGGTTCATCGATGATAATTTGATTCATTAAAGTATGCGCCATGCGCATCGCTTCTGGGACATTGGGTGGTTTGGACGAGGTGACGTTTCCCTTAATGCTCTTAGGAAGTCCTCAAAAGTACGTTTCCATTCGTTTGAACTCCGGTGTAACCATGGTAGGACACATCAGGGCTAGTTCCAAAAATCTCTGGTTGTAGCTATCAAGGTCGTTCCCAATGGCCTTTAACTGCATAAATTCCATTTCCATCCTCTGGATTTCGGTCCTAGGGCAATATTCCTCAATTAGGGCCCCTTTGAACTCCTCCCATGGAGTAGCAAACGCCTCATTGATACCTTTTGCTTGAGCCAACGTGTTCCACCACGTTAGTGCGCCATCAGACAGCGTGCATGAAGCAAACTTGGTTTTATTCTCCTCTGAACAGTTAGTGACTTGAAATACAGATTTTAACTTCTCGAACCATCTAGTGAGACCAACCGGCCCCTCTGTTCCACTGAAGTTGTGAGGTTTGCAGCTCTGAAACTCTTTGTACGTGCACCCATTACGAATGGGTTGAATAACCGGTGGCAGTGGCGGTGGATCTTGGGGTTGCATTTCCGCAATGGCTGCAGCTACCCTTTCGGCAATCATCTCCTCGATTCGGGCGGTGGTAGGTGTTGATCGTCCGTTGGCCATGGTGTTCTAAACAAAAATTTTGACTCAAGTCAAAATCCAGCATTCAATATATAATAATACAGTATATGTAACCAACACGGAATCAACACATCACATGTTTATTAAGTAATGCAATCCAGGTACAAATACCACAGAATCATCATACAGTAATGTAAATAGAACATCGTACAAGAATTAAATAACGTAAAGTTCCATTTATTAATAATAATAAGTTGCATACATCTGTAAGTTCGTACAATACATAAGTGAAACATAAAACTACAACTAGATTACATAATGAAATCTAAATACAAAAGTCCTATGGTGATGATGGGTGTAGGATGTCCAATACATGGGACATCTGGTCCTCGAGCTCAGTAACTCGAGCTCGGAGGATCCCCACCTCCCTTGTCAATTCCTCGACAGTGGGAGATGGTGGGGCAGGCGGTAAACGCTTCAGGTTCGCCGGTAAATGAGACTGAAAATGTGTCTCGAATAGGTTCGCCGGTAAACGCTTCAGGTTCATTGTCAAGAGGTGAATTCGGTTGGTGGAAGGGATTGCCTTCTGCGCATTTCCATTAATTAAGTCGACTACGAACCCATCAGATGAATTGATAATGGCTGATTGGTTGATTCATGCCGATGACGCTGTTTTCGGAGCTCAGGTGAACATCTATGTCGGAATAGCTGTCGGAATAACTATCGGAATAGCTATCGGAATCTGAGGGACTCGAACTGGTTGCAGGATTCATCTCGTACGATCAGATGGAGGATTTTCGATAAGAAATAGATTATAGGATGTAGATTAGTACCCTGCAATACATAATTTACATATGCATATATAATACTAAAATCCCATAAGTTACGGAGGAATCTACGGAAGTTGTCAGGCAAAATTACAGTAACAGATATGCTAAGATATGAATTGTCAGATACGCTAAGATATGAATTTATCTATACACTATTCATGCAATCAATGCAGTAATATGTGTCTAGACTAGGAATGATAAGCAGGTAATTTTCTAAGGATGATAAGTAGATGATTTTTGGACAAAAATGATAAGCAAAACTTTTGACATGTAGACACGGTCGAAGTCCAGACTCACTAATGCATCCTAACGACTATCAGTTAGACACACTAATGCAAGACCCGGTTCGCTAAGACCACCGCTCTGATACCAACTGAAACGACCCGTCCTAATCCATCCGGACGAAGTCCGTATCGATTATAAATGATTCACAACAGTTGATTACATCGCGAGGTACTTGACCTCTATATGATACATTTTACAACATTGCATTCGTTTTGAAAAGACAATCTTTCATTACATCTAAAGTTGACAGACATGCATACCATTTCATAATATATCCAACTATAATTGACTTAATAATGATCTTGTTAAACTCAACGACTCGAATGCAACGTCTTTTGAAATATGTCATGAATGACTCCACGTAATATCTTTAAAATGAGCAAATGCACAGCGGAAGACTTCTTTCAAACCTGAGAATAAACATGCTTTAAAGTGTCAACCAAAAGGTTGGTGAGTTCATTAGTTTAACATAAATAATCATTTCATAATTTTGATAGACCACAAGATTTCATATTTCCATTTCTCATAAACATACGTCCCGTGCATAGAGACAAAAAAATATCATTCATATGGATTGAACACCTGGTAACCGACATTCACAATATGCATATAAGAATATCCCCATCATTCCGGGATCCTCCTTCGGACATGATATAAATTTCGAAGTACTAAAGCATCCGGTACTTTGGATGGGGCTTGTTGGGCCCGATAGATATATCTTTAGAGTTCGCGTCAATTAGGGTGTCTGTTCCCTAATTCTTAGATTACCAGACTAAATAAAAAGGGGCATATTCGATTTCGATCATTCAACCATATAATGTAGTTTCAATTACTTGTGTCTATTTCGTAAAACAGTTATAAAAACAGCGCATGTATTCTCAGTCCCAAAAATATATATTGCAAAAGCATTTAAAAAGGGATTAATGAAACTCACCATACTGTATTTTGTAGTAAAAATACATATGACGACACTGAATAACTGAACAATGCAGGGTTGGCCTCGGATTCACGAACCTATATTATTATATATATATTAAAACACATAATTGTAATCAAATCAGTTTATATATATGACTTATTAATGATGTTATTTTCATAATAATAATTTATTTACATTTCATATATTCTTTTTACATAATCAAATATTTTGTTATGTTATATGTGTTAAATATATATATTTATGTATTTCATTCGTTTATCCAAACAGTAGTTCTATTTATACTAAATTAATATTATTAATGATAAAAATAATGATAATAACATTATTAATATACTTATGTTAATAATAATAGTTATACTATACATATATTTATATATATATATATATATATATATATATATATATATATATATATATATATATATATATATATATATATATATATATATATATATATATATATATATATATATATATATATATATATATATATATATATATATATATATATATATATATATTTAGATGATAATATACTAATTTCTATAATAGTACTAATAAGTTGTATTATTTATAATAACATTAATAATACTAATCATATTCATAATATTGATAATGATATTAAAATGGTAAGGTTAATAATATTAATATTTACTTTTAGTAATATTATTGATAATATTAATATTCTTAATAAACATAAACATGATAATTTAAATAATAATGATAAAAATATATTTATTAGTAATGATAATGAAAATAGTAACTTTTATGATAATACATAATACATAATAATAATCAATATTAATAATAATACTTATGTTAATCACAATCATAGTCTTCATGTTTAATTTTTAAACTAATAACTAAAGCTGCTATAACATCAGTTCGTAATCCTAATCATAATAATAATAGTAGTACTTATATTAATAATACTCCTAATAATAATAATGTTTAGTGATAATAACAATAATACTAAATAATGATAATATTAATAATAATAATAATTATAAAATATTAATAATAATGATAACAATATATAACGTTAATTAGCATATTAATAACAATAATAATAACACACTAATAATAATAATAAAAATAATAAACATAATAATAATAATAATAATAATAATAATAATAATAATAATAATAATAATAATAATAATAATAATAATAATAATGATAAAATAGAATACTACCTCATGAAAGGGTTCCAAAAAGATTGTGCCTCATGCGAGGCTCGAACCCCCGACCTCTCGATAACCAACACACCCCTTGACCACCCCTCCATGTCTATTTTTCTAAATTTTATCCCCTCTAATTGTTTATAACCCGAATTCATTTTCTTGTTACATCATCTTCTTCATGAGTTATATTGATCCAACAATCATCAATAACACAAATAACAAATTTATAATTTTAATGCCAATTTGTAAATGACCACAAAACTAACAAAGGTGTTTTTGAAAAAAAAAAAAAAAAAAAGATTAAACGAAAAAAAAAATACAGCAACATTTACTGCTGTCGCTACTTTAAAAAAAAAATGATTTTCGAATTCGAGCTCGTTTTAGATCAATGTTATAACATGAAATAGTTTAGGAAACATTAGTGGAAATATTCTAAATCGTCAATTGAATATAAAACACGAAAACAAATTCGAATTTTGATGAAGAACAATTGTTGACTTTTGAAAACCGAAACTTTGACTCCCAAATTCTCGTTCGTTTTTAGAAATTGGAAAGTGTAACTTTCCAGATAGTTTGAACGATGGATTTATGACATTACTGCATTTAAAGATTTTTAAAATTGTTGAAAATTAGAGGGATTGCATATAATGAGCACTAACAGAGGTATTCAGTATTTTTTTCTTTATTTTTCTGTTTAAACATCGAAATTAAAAGCTGAAATTAGTGTATTTGATATGAAGAATGGAGCAAACGAAGGAGTTAAACAATTGAAATTGAAAGTCGATCCTTATATGATCAAATGGTATCGGTTTTTATCACAGACAAAAAATAATATTAAATAATAAAAAGAATATCAATAGATGTAGATTGCTAACTGCTTTTGGATGTTATGGTGCTGTAAAGTCGTGAATTTCCAGATAGAACAAAATAGATATGGTGTTGATAGGAAAAGGCCACAAATTTAAGGACCCTTAAAGATCTAAACGTACGATTTTCATATAGATTTAATAATTAATAATTAATAATTATTAATATATTAATAATAATAATTTAAATAAAATCAATTACTGATTCCTAAAATATATATCTGAATATTAAGTATATAATAAATCATAATAACATTATTTATATAAATTTTTATATATAATAATAATGTACAAATAATAATAGTAACAATAGAAATAATATTGATAATAAAACTAATATTAATAATAATACTACTCATAACAATATTAAATAGAATAACAAATGATATTAATAATGAATACAATAATATCATAACCAATTATATATACCAACTTTCCTATTTATATATTGTCAATCGAAAATAGTAGCATGACTAATACTGATTTCAATATTCATATTGATATTGTTAGTAGTAATAGAAGTAATAATGGTATTAATATGACAATCATAAATTTAACTTGTAATTACACTTAATATAATAATAGTACAATTTATTAGTTATATCATATTTACCTAATTATATAAATTTTAAAGTAATATTTATTGAATATTTAATATTTATAAATTTTATAAATATCATAGTATATAGATATATAAATTCATTTTATTAACAGCTTAATTATTATGTTTATTACTTTACATTTTTAATTCCAATGATTAGGTTTATATTTTATTAATTTGAAATATTATATATACACTTATGTTTTTATTTATTTTTGTTTACATACATATTTATACACAATGGTTCGTGAATCGTCGAGAACAGTCGAAGGTAAAAGATTTCATAAAGTAGTTCAAAAATTTTGAGACTCAACTTTACAGACTTTGCTTATCGTATCGAAATCGTATAAAGATTAAGTTTAAATTTAGTCGGAAATTCCCGGGTCATCACAGTACCTACCCGTTAAAGAAATTTCGTCCCGAAATTTGAGTGAGGTGGTCATGGCTAATAATAAAAATGTTTTCATGACGAATATGAGTCAATAATTAAAGTTTTATCACCATCAGGTGATTGGAATGAAATAACTCAATTATTCGAAGCGTACGAGTGAAATTATCACAAAAGATTGAAATAGGATAAGTAAAGATTCGTCGTAACTTTTGACAGAGTCAGGGTTGAATTTAGAAAATAAAGTATATCTTAACTTTTGATGTTGTCTTGGTTGAATTTAGAAAATAAGGTGCATCTTGACTTTTGACGTGGTCATTGTTAAATTCCGGAATTCAAGGGATTTAAAGAAAATCTTCGAAATCTATAAAATTTGATTCTTCGAAAATTAAGGAAATTAAGATCTCTCTAATTAAATGCGGAGATCTTTCTTGCTTCCTCTATCAGACATTTTACTATAAATTAACTTTTCCCGTTCCATTACTTTTACCATTCCTATACTCAATTCCTAAATTTAAAAGATTGTGAAAATGCTTAACCCTGTTATGATCCTTGTTCTTATTCTAACTATCGCAATGATCGTTCTTCTTTTCCAACTCCCACCTGAAGAATATGTTTATTTATATTATGCTCTAGGGATTATTGTATTTATAATCCTCCCGTGTCTTTATATTGCTATACGTACTGATATTCACGGTTTGTAATTTCGGTGTTATTGTTGGGCTTTATATTTTCTCTTATATTTTGGATCTCTTTGTCTTTTTATTATTCTCCCGACCTCTAGTAAAGCGAGTAATGGTCCAGAATTCGTAAGTATGGAATTTCGGATAAACATCATGTTCTGAATAAGAAAGAAGGTATTAGCACGATTTTATTTGTTAAATTATCAGAATCACTGAGTATAGAACTATCAAGAATATATATTTTTGATATGTTCAGAAGTTACGCAGAATGAAAGAGTTATGTCACATGGCACGTGATGACATTATGATCTGTGAATGATCACGTTTCATTAGAAACTCAGCATGACTTACTGTAATATAATCACGTTGATCAAGTGTCATTATATTATACTAATTCATGCATCAGTTCCCAACATTACTTCAATAACATTCATATTTTAAGCTCGAAAGTTTACAGAATATAGAAACTACCAGTTTCTATATTATGTAACACTGATAGCACTAATAGATTAATGATTTCAGATAAGAATAGTTACGAAAATATTTTCAGAGATATGGAGGATATTTATAATGAAAGATACGATGATATCTTAGAATTTCTAAGATCAGAGGATGATGAAGAATATTGTCCGCAAGGGTTTAGAGTAAGGAGCAAGATATTCGTTCAAGACTTCAGCAGACATTGATTCATTTGGACTCTTTGAAGTCAAACTTATTCTTTGTGATTTGTCCACGGCTTCCTTCATAGTTTCGCATAATCCGCTTTTCGGTATTAAATTTTCTATTGAATGTTTCCAATATAATGATACACAGGAAGCACGAAGAGATATATAATTTCGGACGAGAATATTTACGAAAATATCCTCAGAAATATCGAAGATATTGATGATGATATTTTGGAATTTCTAAGTTCGATGGTTGATGGAGAAAGATTTTCCGCAAGATTTTAACATGACTTCGGAGCAAGATATTCTCTAAAGATTTCAACGGATCTAGATTTATCTGGGTTCTATGAATTTAGGGTATGTTACTTGTATTTCTCCTTGGTTTCCTTTATGGTTAGCTCAATCCGTTTTCCAGTTCCAACGTTTCTGAGCTTTTCCAACATACTATTCTTTATCATCAAATTTCCGACGACTAAGGTCATTTTACGATTGCCTACAGTTTCTGCTGCTTCATTCAGCTTTTTCAACATACAGAGTATCGATTCGTAAACTGGGTACCTTTTCAAAATTTTTGAATTGAAGGTCGTAATTCTAGGAGATAATTATTATATATATAATTGTTGATGTAGATATGCTGTGAGTTTTCAAAGTACTGATTGCCGATTCCTCTACATTTACTGCTACCATATCTGAATCATTGGTTATCGTTCTGAGATGATTTCAAGATAATTGTGTTTTTAGATGATTAAATGCTGACGGTAATATGATGGAATATAACAGGTTCTCCGATAATAATAAAAGAGTACACATATAAATCAAGGTTATAATAAGGTTGTTTTGAACGAAAGTCAAAGTTGACTTGCTGGAGCTGTGACAAAATTTGCTAATTCAGAAAGGGATTGCAAAGTTATTTTGGGTAATAATAACACAAAAAAATTAGCATAGCTATGTTTTAAACGTTTACTCAGTTGCCGAGAGTTTCTCAGGTGAAAAGTTATATGCATCAATCTTTTCTTCCATAGATGAAGTGCGGTTGGTTCATCCTTTCAATTGAGGTGTTTTTAATAATCATGTAAGGTTTGAACGCAGATTAGAATTGTCAAGGTACAAATGAGGTTTAAGATGAAATCAAGTGGCAAACTTGAAGAAATGTTTAGTTTCATATGTTATAATTAATATTTTAATTCATTTTAATTTATCCAATATTATTAGTCCACAGTAGATAGTCTAATAATTCATATATAGTTTAATATATAATATTCGAATTAATCAATACATTTCGTGACCCGTATACGTCTCAGACTCGATCACAACTCAAAGTATATATATATAGATGGGTCGATATGATATGTCAAAACATTGTATACGTGTCCCGATATTTAAAATGCGTAAATAACAGAATGACGATAAATGAAGTGCGTAAAATAAATAACAGAAATTAAATGACGATAAATAAAATTGCGAGAATGTAAATTGCGATAATTAAATTGCGATAAATAAAATGTAACGAGTTAGCTAGGAACAGTTAGCTAGGATCTTGTTAGCGTGATTTCTTAACAAAATTTCATATTGTTAATTAGTCTGTTTCTAATCAATTTTTATTGTGTCCATTATTTCTTAATTATGCCACTTGTTGGATTCTGATAAATCAAAATCCAAATTTAAGATTGGATGAATATGATTATTCTGTGGTGAACGGATTTGTATATCGGTGGATGTAAATATGATAGTAAATGACTGTTGAATCAAATTCGAAGAACGTACAATGTAACTTATTAATGTGAAATTTTAAATATTCCTCAGGTATTACCTACCCGTTAAAATATTTTCACCATTAACAGTTTGTACAAGAGAATTTTTAATTACAATCTTTATGAAAACATATATACATATATATTTTCTTCAGATGTACTCATGGATTTAATAAGTTAACATGATATTAAACTCATTTGCTTTTCGGTTGAAACTAGAATAAATAATCTCTAAAACTTTAGAGATTACATATTCGTCATGTCGAACGAAGATAAATAAGGTAGAACGATACGTAGAACGAAGATCATACTCAAAGTACAGACGATGATATTGAAGCATGGATTGTTGATGGTACTGGTACTGTTATTGATGGTACTGTTGGTGCCGGTGATGTTGCTGAAGCTGGTACATTTTGCACCATATTCTTCGAATTGATTATTCGAGCGCGAAGTTTGTTGACTTATTACTTCAGGATGATTGTCGGTCGGAACGAGCGGATGAATAAGGTTCAGAATTGTGGATAGAATATAATCTTGTCGAGCTACCCTGGAAATGAGACTGAAAATGGTGTCTCGAATAGGTTCGCCGGTAAACGCTTCAGGTTCATTGTCAAGAGGTGAATTCGGTTGGTGGAAGGGATTGCCTTCTGCGCATTTCCATTAATTAAGTCGACTACGAACCCATCAGATGAATTGATAATGGCTGATTGGTTGATTCATGCCGATGACGCTATTTTCGGAGCTCAGGTGAACATCTATGTCGGAATAGCTGTCGGAATAACTATCGGAATAGCTATCGGAATCTGAGGGACTCGAACTGGTTGCAGGATTCATCTCGTACGATCAGATGGAGGATTTTCGATAAGAAATAGATTATAGGATGTAGATTAGTACCCTGCAATACATAATTTACATATGCATATATAATACTAAAATCCCATAAGTTACGGAGGAATCTACGGAAGTTGTCAGGCAAAATTACAGTAACAGATATGCTAAGATATGAATTGTCAGATACGCTAAGATATGAATTTATCTATACACTATTCATGCAATCAATGCAGTAATATGTGTCTAGACTAGGAATGATAAGCAGGTAATTTTCTAAGGATGATAAGTAGATGATTTTTGGACAAAAATGATAAGCAAAACTTTTGACATGTAGACACGGTCGAAGTCCAGACTCACTAATGCATCCTAACGACTATCAGTTAGACACACTAATGCAAGACCCGGTTCGCTAAGACCACCGCTCTGATACCAACTGAAACGACCCGTCCTAATCCATCCGGACGAAGTCCGTATCGATTATAAACGATTTACAACAGTTGATTACATCGCGAGGTACTTGACCTCTATATGATACATTTTACAACATTGCATTCGTTTTGAAAAGACAATCTTTCATTACATCTAAAGTTGACAGACATGCATACCATTTCATAATATATCCAACTATAATTGACTTAATAATGATCTTGTTAAACTCAACGACTCGAATGCAACGTCTTTTGAAATATGTCATGAATGACTCCACGTAATATCTTTAAAATGAGCAAATGCACAGCGGAAGACTTCTTTCAAACCTGAGAATAAACATGCTTTAAAGTGTCAACCAAAAGGTTGGTGAGTTCATTAGTTTAACATAAATAATCATTTCATAATTTTGATAGACCACAAGATTTCATATTTCCATTTCTCATAAACATACGTCCCGTGCATAGAGACAAAAAAATATCATTCATATGGATTGAACACCTGGTAACCGACATTCACAATATGCATATAAGAATATCCCCATCATTCCGGGATCCTCCTTCGGACATGATATAAATTTCGAAGTACTAAAGCATCCGGTACTTTGGATGGGGCTTGTTGGGCCCGATAGATCTATCTTTAGAGTTCGCGTCAATTAGGGTGTCTGTTCCCTAATTCTTAGATTACCAGACTAAATAAAAAGGGGCATATTCGATTTCGATCATTCAACCATATAATGTAGTTTCAATTACTTGTGTCTATTTCGTAAAACAGTTATAAAAACAGCGCATGTATTCTCAGTCCCAAAAATATATATTGCAAAAGCATTTAAAAAGGGATTAATGAAACTCACCATACTGTATTTTGTAGTAAAAATACATATGACGACACTGAATAACTGAACAATGCAGGGTTGGCCTCGGATTCATGAACCTATATTATTATATATATATTAAAACACATAATTGTAATCAAATCAGTTTATATATATGACTTATTAATGATGTTATTTTCATAATAATAATTTATTTACATTTCATATATTCTTTTTATATAATCAAATATTTTGTTATGTTATATGTGTTAAATATATATATTTATGTATTTCATTCGTTTATCCAAACAGTAGTTCTATTTATACTAAATTAATATTATTAATGATAAAAATAATGATAATAACATTATTAATAGTACTAATTTCTATAATAGTACTAATAAGTTGTATTATTTATAATAACATTAATAATACTAATCATATTCATAATATTGATAATGATATTAAAATGGTAAGGTTAATAATATTAATATTTACTTTTAGTAATATTATTGATAATATTAATATTCTTAATAAACATAAACATGATAATTTAAATAATAATGATAAAAATATATTTATTAGTAATGATAATGAAAATAGTAAATTTTATAATAATACATAATACATAATAATAATCAATATTAATAATAATACTTATGTTAATCACAATCATAGTCTTCATGTTTAATTTTTAAACTAATAACTAAAGCTGCTATAACATCAGTTCGTAATCCTAATCATAATAATAATAGTAGTACTTATATTAATAATACTCCTAATAATAATAATGTTTAGTGATAATAACAATAATACTAAATAATGATAATATTAATAATAATAATAATTATAAAATATTAATAATAATGATAACAATATATAACCTTAATTAGCATATTAATAACAATAATAATAACACACTAATAATAATAATAAAAATAATAAACATAATAAACATAATAATAATAATAATAATAATAATAATAATAATAATAATAATAATAATAATAATAATAATAATAATAATAATAATAATAATAATAATAATAATAATAATAATGATAAAATAGAATACTACCTCATGAAAGGGTTCCAAAAAGATTGTGCCTCATGCGAGGCTCGAACCCCCGACCTCTCGATAACCAACACACCCCTTGACCACCCCTCCATGTCTGTTTTTCTGAATTTTATCCCCTCTAATTGTTTATAACCCGAATTCATTTTCTTGTTACATCATCTTCTTCATGAGTTATATTGATCCAACAATCATCAATAACACAAATAACGAATTTATAATTTTAATGCCAATTTGTAAATGACCACAAAACTAACAAAGGTGTTTTTGAAAATAAAAAAAAAGATTAAACGAAAAAAAAATACAGCAACATTTACTGCTGTCGCTACTTTAAAAAAAAAATGATTTTCGAATTCGAGCTCGTTTTAGATCAATGTTATAACATGAAATAGTTTAGGAAACAATAGTGGAAACATTCTAAATCGTCAATTGAATATAAAACACGAAAACAAATTCGAATTTTGATGAAGAACAATTGTTGACATTTGAAAACCGAAACTTTGACTCCCAAATTCTCGTTCGTTTTTAGAAATTGGAAAGTGTAACTTTCCAGATAGTTTGAACGATGGATTTATGACATTACTGCATTTAAAGATTTTTAAAATTGTTGAAAATTAAAGGGATTGCATATAATGAGCACTAACAGAGGTATTCCGTATTTTTTTCTTTATTTTTCTGTTTAAACATCGAAATTAAAAGCTGAAATTAGTGTATTTGATATGAAGAATGGAGCAAACGAAGGAGTTAAACAATTGAAATTGAAAGTCGATCCTTATATGATCAAATGGTATCGGTTTTTATCACAGACAAAAAATAATATTAAATAATAAAAAGAATATCAATAGATGTAGATTGCTAACTGCTTTTGGATGTTATGGTGCTGTAAAGTCGTGAATTTCCAGACAGAACAAAATAGATATGGTGTTGATAGGAAAAGGCCACAAATTTGAGGACCCTTAAAGATCTAAACGTACGATTTTCATATAGATTTAATAATTAATAATTAATAATTATTAGTATATTAATAATAATAATTTAAATAAAATCAATTACTGATTCCTAAAATATATATCTGAATATTAAGTATATAATAAATCATAATAACATTATTTATATAAATTTTTATATATAATAATAATGTACAAATAATAATAGTAACAATAGTAATAATATTGATAATAAAACTAATATTAATAATAATACTACTCATAACAATATTAAATAGAATAACAAATGATATTAATAATGAATACAATAATATCATAACCAATTATATATACCAACTTTCCTATTTATATATTGTCTATCGAAAATAGTAGCATGACTAATACTGATTTCAATATTCATATTGATATTGTTAGTAGTAATAGAAGTAATAATGGTATTAATATGACAATCATAAATTTAACTTGTAATTACACTTAATATAATAATAGTACAATTTATTAGTTATATCATATTTACCTAATTATATAAATTTTAAAGTAATATATATTGAATATTTAATATTTATAAATTTTATAAATATCATAGTATATAGATATATAAATTCATTTTATTAACAGCTTAATTATTATGTATATTACTTTACATTTTTAATTCCAATGATTAGGTTTATATTTTATTAATTTGAAATATTATATATACACTTATGTTTTTATTTATTTTTGTTTACATACATATTTATACACAATGGTTCGTGAATCGTCGAGAACAGTCGAAGGTAAAAGATTTCATAAAGTAGTTCAAAAATTTTGAGACTCAACTTTACAGACTTTGCTTATCGTATCGAAATCGTATAAAGATTAAGTTTAAATTTAGTCGGAAATTCCCAGGTCATCACACGGGTGGTGCCGATGGTGCAGATGTAGACGGTCCAGCTCCAGAAATGGTCAGTACGTAACGGGGTGCCTTACACACGAGTGGGTCGGCAGGGTACGGCACAAGCCGCTTACGGGCAGAAACCCTACGACGTCGACCAAATGCGTCAGTGAATGCTCGTCCTCCGTTGATCCCCGGAATAATAGTACCATCGAAGCGATACCGCTTCTTCGGCGGGGTGGAGGGTGGCTGTACAGGTGCATCAGGGTCCTCCTCGTCGGAGTCATCGTCACTCGAGTCGTCTGTGGATGAGTCATCGGATGAAGAATCAGCGGATGATGGGTCGTCCGAATCATGTGGTGGTGACTGCAAGAGCGGCCCTCCTTGGGCGGCTATCATCTATCGGTAACGGGCGGGTCCGATCGAAATGAGACGTCCATCAGGGGCGCGTCGGCACCAATGGCGATACCGGTTACGGAATGGACCTTCCCCGAATTCCGCGGGAATCACAATCTCACCGGAGCGGGGCTGTGACACCGAGGGTCCGGGGGTAGATGGAGCTGGAATCTCCGGAGGGTCCTGGGTTCTGTTAGAAGTAACCACTGGGGCAGGCGCATGGCTGCTAGCTACGGATGTAACGACCTTGGATTTTCCAACGTTTATTTATTAATAATTATTATTATTAATACGTGTGATAAAACGAATATATGTTATTACATTTACATGTTGCCATGATTGCCCGTACTTGGACTTTAATTGCCCGAAACGTTTTTGTGACACACGAAACTTTCACGAATAATATTTTTAGATATTATATTGCATTCATGATTTATTTTATTAATCATTTTAATTAACTAAAGTTATTAGTTAATTACTTGGGCTTAGTTGGAATAATTTGTGAATTACTTGAACTTGGGCTTGACAAAGTTAATGGACTCATGATATTGGACTTATAAGCCCACCCTACATCTTAATGGACTTAATTAGCCCAACACCCATGCAAGTATCACTTTGAAATTAAGCTAGTTGGTTTAAGACACTTGGAAGCTAGTTGCAAATATTCCCATGCATGCACCCCTAATTTCAAATTTGAGTCAAAGAGCATGCATAAACTTAGTGGGCATCTCCTCCCCCATTGGTGATGGGAGAATCACGGCCATATGGCCTTGGGGAGTGGGGTTTGGTTTTCAAAATCTTGACCACCTTATTACTAGCATTACTCTTTCATATTACACACACTCTTACTTGCTTTCATTCTTCTCTCTTTCTCTCTAAACTTGGTAAGTTGCAAGACTTCTTTTCCTCCTCTTTTCCTCCCTAAAACCGTAGCACAACACCCCTAAATCATCATCATCTTTTGCTCTTTGTTGTTGATTAATTCCTTGTTGTTGCTAGTTGTTGTTTACTTACTTGTTATCTTAGTTATTTCTTACTAGTATTAAAGAACCAAACTCTTTAGTTTGATTCTTCATTTATCTTGTTTATACAAGAACATGCAAGAGCTAAACTCTCTAGTTTATGTTCTACATACTTGTCAAAAGATTGTAAGTTCATGTGTTAAAAATCATACTTGAAGCTCATGTTGTAAACTTTAAAAGTTTACTTTCTAAAGATCAGGACTTAGGCTTGAATCTTTAAAAGTATGAAACTCATGAACTTGTTACTTGTTTATTTAGTTTATCACTTCCATTCTTGCACCTTAATTACACTTTACTAGTTGATAATCAAAGTTTTGTAACTTATGGTTTCACTAAAGTAAAGGTTCAAGTGTTAGTACTTATGATTTAACTTAATGACTTTACTTAGACTTGCACATGGGTTATGATGGTCAAACCATGGTAAAGATGATGTAAACACATCAATGAGTTGTACACTTGAAGCTATAGGCATCAAGGATGAGAACCATGATGAACATCAAGCACCAAACTCACCGGAACCCATTATTTTCTACTTTCCTGTTCTCTGCTTACTGTTTTACTGTTTCTGTAACAGACCAGTAGACCTGGGCTGTTGTAATTATGATTTTCAAATATATCTTTTCAAGTAGATAACTTTTCATATAAGACTCGTCTTAATCCGAGTTATGGTTTAGAGTCTATGGCCCTCCGAACGTCACTATGTCCATTTATTTTTCTGTTTTCTGTTTACAGTTTCTGTTTTGATGTTTCTGTAATAGACCAGTAAACCTGGGCTACTATAACCTTGATTTTCAGTTATCTCAGTTCGTGTAGATAACTTTTCATTTAAGACTCATCTTCATCCGAGTTACGGTTTAGGATTTATGGCCCTCCGATCGTCACTATGTCCTTTTAACGTTGTGCAGAAATTTCTGATCTACTCGCACTTAAACCGTCACCACGGTTAGACGAAGACGAGTTTGCTTCTGTAAATTTTACCACACTTAAAGGACTCGTATACGGAGCCATGGCCACTGGTCTCACCTTATTTCAGTAGGTGTAGAGGCCGTGGTGACTGACCGAACTCAGCCTTTGTTGTAAACTACTTTCATGAACGAGACTTACTTTACGCCTTTTGTTTGATGATGAATGATGATGACCCATAAGACCTTATTTACATACTTTTAAACCTATTCGGACGATTTACTGACTTAGTACTATTTGACTTAGGTTGAGGACCTTCGGACCGATTACTTGCACACCTTTTCCGAACCGACTTTACTACTACATTATCATTGTGAGTTATAGCATCCCTTTTTACTTTAACTATTTGGGACTGAGAATACATGCACGTTTTATGTTTTACATACTAGGCACGAGTACTTAAAACTTATATATGTGTGGGTTATACAACGGCACAAACATTCTCTTTAGCTCGGTAACGTTTAATCACTGGTTTTTGAACCGTGAACGCGAATCTTAGATATGGATCCATAGGGTTTGACATCCCCACTCGGGCTAGTCGCGCTAGCATTTAACGAGTGATTAATACTTCGTAATCATACGCACTTGCCAAGTGTACTTTCAGGGGGTATAAACGTTAAGTTAGTTACCAAGTGCCAACGGTTAAGCATATACTTTATCATATCATTTTGAAACGCTCTTTGTAGCACTGAAATCTCGTGGCCTACCTTATATTACTGTTACACTTAAACTATAGCTCACCAACTATTGTGTTGACATTTTAAGCATGTTTTTCTCAGGTGCCTAAGGTTTGCTTTCGCTGTGTTACTAGACTTGCTATAGACACCCGCTGCTTAGAGTTGTCATCACATGAACTACTTTACCTTGCATTCAAACTTTAGTGCTTTTGAATTATGACTTGTAACGACCATTGTGGTCACATACACTTATTATTTGCTTCCACTTAGTGAAGCATGCTTTTGAATTGTAAAACATTTGATGTCGGTTATGACATCACCTTTTTATCGTGAATGCAACTTATTTTATTACAGCATATAGTACTTAACCTTGTAATGATCCTGTTGTTGATGATTCATACACGATGGTTTTGTACGGGGCATCACATTTGGTATCAGAGCATTAGTTGTAGGGAATTAGGTTGCATTAGTGAGTCTAAGACCGACCCGAGTAGGATTCACTAATAGGACTAATCTACAACTTGCTAGTTACTTGTTTCCGCTAAACTTACTGCATGCTGCTGCTTACTGTTACTGCTATATGCCATATGCTACAACATGATTTCACTACTGCATGCTATTACTTGCTTTTGATTGCATGCTACCTTTGTACGATTTGCTGTTATTGCCATGCTACTTATTGTTATACATGATTTAAACTGTTGGCCTAATACGTGCTTGCTTTATGACTTACTGACATGGAAAATTTATTTTTCCTTGTTCAGATGTCGGATGTACCACCTGCTAACGTTTTGGGCAGTTCAGACTCAGACCCCGTCGCCCCACCTGCTGCTGCTGGCGATACACCGGTCCCGCTACCCATTAGTGATCCCGGTGCTTCTACTTCCGGAGCCAGTAGTAGTACACCTGCCCCAGTGGCTACTTCTGATGGACACGTAGGCCCTACGGAGATTCCAGCTCCGTCTGCTCCCGGACCCTCGGGGTCACAGCCCCGCATCGGTGGGATTGAGATTCCCGCAGAGTTCGGGGAAGGGCCATTTCGTAAACATATGCGCACGCCTTGCCGACGCACTCCTAACGGAAGTTTAGTGCCAATTCCACCAGGCAGACACAGACAGATGTTGGCCGCCTTCGGACTGCCAGTTGAGCCACCCGTATCTCCACCACGTGATTCAGACGACGGGTCTTCCACTGATGCTCCATCATACGACACCCCTTCGGATGACTCCAGTGATGATGAGGACCCTGCTGATATACCTATTCAGGCACCCTCCACCCCGCCAAAGAAGCGGTACCGTCCTGATGGCACCGTCATTCCAGGGGTGAATGGAGGTCGTGCTTTCACTTACGCTTTTGGTCAACGTCGGAGGGTTACTGCCCGTAAGCGGCTCGTGCCGTACCCTGCCGACCCACTCATACGTAAGACACCTCGTTACGTGCTGACTATTTCTGGAGCCGGGACATCTGCACCCCGTTTCGTGCAGTCTGCACCATCCGCTCCGCCAGCACCATCTGCTCCACCGGCCCCACCTGCACCACCAGCACCGCCCGCCCCACCAGCTCCCACTGTTGAGGAATTGACAAGGGAGGTGGAGATTCTCCGAGCTTAGGTTACTAAGCTCGAGGATCAGTTGGCTCAGGTTTTAGACATCCTACACCCACCTTCACCGTAGGACCTTTTGTATTAGATTTCATGATGTAATCTAGTTGTAGTTTCATATTTCACTTATGTATTGTACGAACTTATTCAGATGTATGAAACTTATTATTATTAATGAATGGAAACTTTGTGATGTTACTTTTTGCACAAGTGTTCTACTTACGTTACTGTATGGTGTTTTGCGGTACTTGTATCAACTTGCGTTACTTAATTAACATGTGTTGTGCTGTTTACATGTTGGTTGTTATATACTATATTATTATATATTGAATGCTGGATTTTGACTTGAGTCAAAATGTTTGTATAGAACACCATGGCTAACGGTCAATCCACACCTACTGCCGCTCAAATTGAAGAGATGATCCAAGAACGTGTAGCCGCAGCCCTAGCAGAAAGAAACCTCCAAGCTCCACCGCCGCCACCACCGGTTATCCTACCCGTTCGAAATGGGTGTACTTACAAGGAATTCCAGAGCTGCAAACCACATAACTTCAGTGGAACCGAGGGACCGGTTGGTCTCACCAGATGGTTCGAGAAACTTGATTCGGTATTCCGAGTGAGCAACTGTTCGGAGGACAACAAGACCAAGTTTGCTTCGTGCACGCTATCTGACGGCGCGCTAACGTGGTGGAACACGTTAGCTTAAGCGAAAGGCATTGATGAGGCGTATGCTACGCCATGGGAGGAATTCAAAGCGGCAATGATTGATGAGTATTGTCCGAGAACTGAAATACAAAAGATGAAAATGGAATTCATGCAGTTAAAGGCCGTTGGGAACGACCTTGATGGTTACAACAGGAGATTTTTGGAACTAGCTCTTATGTGTCCGACAATGGTCACCCCGAAATTCAAGCGTATGGAGAGATATTTCTGGGGACTCCCTAAGTCCATCAAAGGAAACGTCACATCGTCCAAACCACCTAATGTTCCCGAAGCAATGCGCATGGCGCATACCCTCATGAATCAGATTCTTATTGATGAGCCAGAGAAGGCTAAGTTTGAAGCTGGTGGTAGCGAAAAGCGAAAGTGGGATAATAACAACCACCACAACAACAGGGGGAGAACCTATGACCAGACCCCCGCCAAGAGGCACAACAATGGTGGAAACCCCAACCCCAAATACAACACCAACTCCAACCCGAACTATAAGAGAACCTTACCACAATGCAAGAGGTGTTACAAACACCACACTGGGTATTGTAATGTGGTTTGTGAGAAGTGCCAATGGTCTGGACATATAGGCAAGGATTGCAAGGTCACAATTTTGAATGCAAGGGCGAACCCCACCGGGCCGAAGAAGTGCGGAAAGACGGGTCACTTCAGGAATGAGTGTCCCGACAAGCGAAAGGATGACGGACCACCGCGAGGTAGAGCTTTTAATGTTAATGCAAGGGATGCACGCGAGAACCCCGACTTGGTGACAGGTATATTCACTATCAACAATCTTTTAGCTTCTGTCCTATTTGATACTGGTGCCGATAGAAGTTATGTATGTAGACACTTTTGTGATAAGATAAATTGGTCGTTAGTCCCTTTAAAAGAAAGTATGCTTGTCGAGGTAGCCAACGGTAAACTTGAAAAGGTTGACCAAATTGGCCGAGGGGCTATTATTAATATAGCTGGTGCGAATTTCGAAATTGACTTGATACCTATCAAACTGGGAAGTTTTGATGTGATCGTCGGTATGGATTGGTTGACCAAAGTAAGGGCCGATATTATTTGTGGAGATAAAGCTCTTCGTATACCACAAAGAGATGGCGAGCCGCTGGTTATCTATGGGGAGAGATGTACGTCGAAGCTGAACCTCATTAGTTGCGTGAAAGCACAAAAGATTATGAAGAAGGGACGTTTTGCTATCCTAGCACATGTGAAAACAGTAGAAACCAAGGTGAAGAGTGTGAACGACGTACGGATTGTGAACGAGTTTTCCGATGTCTTTCCAGAGGAGTTACCTGGATTACCACCACAGAGGGCAGTGGAATTTCAGATCGATTTAGTGCCAGGAGCTGCACCTGTAGCTCGCGCACCGTACCGACTTGCACCTTCCGAGATGCAAGAGTTACAAAGCCAACTACAGGAACTCCTAGATCGAGGGTTTATTCAACCAAGTTCTTCGCCGTGGAGCGCACCTGTTTTGTTTGTGAAGAAGAAGGATGGATCCTTCCGTATGTGTATCGACTACCGTAAACTCAACAAATTGACAATCAAGAATCGGTATCCACTACCACGAATTGATGATCTTTTTGATCAACTACAAGGATCGAGCGTTTACTCTAAGATCGATTTGCGATCCGGTTATCACCAGTTGAGGGTGAAAGAGAGTGACGTGATGAAGACTGCTTTTAGGACTCACTATGGTCATTATGAGTTTCTCGTGATGCCATTCGGATTAACAAATGCACCTGCCGTGTTCATGGACCTCATGAATCGTGTCTGCAAGCCGTACTTGGATAAGTTTGTTATCGTCTTCATAGATGATATCCTCATCTACTCTAAGAGCGAAGAAGAGCATGAGCAACACCTCCGATTAGTGCTTGAACTCTTGAGACAAGAGCAACTATACGCCAAATTCTCCAAGTGTGAATTTTGGTTAAAGGAAGTCCAGTTTCTGGGTCATGTTGTGAGCGACCAGGGTATCAAAGTTGATCCCGCCAAGATTGAAGCCATCAGCAAGTGGGAAACCCCTACTACTCCGACTCATATTTGCCAATTCCTAGGTCTCGCCGGGTACTACCGAAGATTCATCGAAGGATTTTCTATGATTGCGCGTCCTTTGACCGCGCTGACTCACAAGGGTAAGAAGTTCGTTTGGGAACCCGCACACGAAACAGCATTTCAAACTTTGAAGAAGAAGTTAACCACCGCACCTATCCTATCGCTTCTCGAAGGCAGTGACGACTTTGTTGTTTATTGTGATGCATCGAAGAGTGGTTTTGGTTGTGTACTGATGCAACGATCAAAGGTTATTGCCTATGCCTCCCGCCAATTGAAGATTCACGAACGGAACTACACTACTCACGATCTCTAACTTGGAGCCGTTGTCTTTGCGCTTAAATTGTGGAGACACTATTTGTATGGAACTAAGAGCACTATCTTCACCGATCACAAGAGTCTCCAGCACATCTTCGATCAGAAGCAACTGAATATGAGACAGCGTCGATGGATCGAGACGCTCAACTACTATGATTGTGAACTCCGTTATCACCCTGGCAAGGCCAATGTTGTAGCTGACGCTTTAAGCCGAAAGGAGAGGACGACACCTCTTCGTGTTAGGGCTCTGAACATCACCATCCATTCGAACCTCAACAGCCAGATCCGAGTAGCCCAAGAGGAGGCTCTCAAGGAGGAGAATATATCTCATGAACATTTGAACATACTTGTCTCTCGATTCGAGGTTAGGGAGTCTGGACTCTGATGTTATGCCGGAAGAATTTGGGTACCTCTTTATGGAGATCTACGGAACCTTATACTTGATGAAGCACACAAATCGAGATATTCAATTCATCCTGGAGCGGGCAAAATGTACCACGACCTTAAAGAACAGTATTGGTGGCCGAATCTTAAGAAAGACGTTGCAACTTATGTTGGTAAGTGTTTAACCTGTTCGAAAGTTAAGGCCGAGCATCAGAGACCTTCTGGTTTACTTCAGCAACCAGAAATCCCGCAATGGAAGTGGGAAAGAATAACAATGGATTTTATCACCAAGCTACCAAGGACGGCGGGCGGATACGATACCATCTGGGTTATCGTTGATCGCCTTACCAAATCTGCACACTTCCTAGCAATGAAGGAAACTGATACAATGGAAAGACTTGCTCAACTATACATCAAAGAGGTTGTATCTCGTCATGGTGTACCTTTATCGATTATCTCAGATCGCGATCCCCGATTTGCCTCTAGATTTTGGCGTTCTTTACAAGAAGCCATGGGAACTCGCCTCGACATGAGCACAGCTTATCACCCACAGACAGACGGGCAAAGTGAACGGATGATTCAGACCTTGGAAGACATGTTGCGTGCATGTGTTATTGATTTCGGAAAGGCCTGGGAAAGGCATTTGCCGTTAGCCGAATTCTCGTACAACAACAGTTATTACTCGAGCATTAATGCTGCACCTTTTGAAGCGTTGTATGGCCGTAAGTGCCGATCTCCTATTTGTTGGGCCGACGTAGGCGAAAAGCAAATCACCGGACCCGAGGTAGTCCACGAAACGACGGAGAAGATTGCTCAGATACAAGCGAGACTTAAGACTGCCCGCGATTGCCAAAAGAGTTATGCCGATCTTAAACGTAAAGACTTTGAATTCAACGTTGGTGATCGTGTAATGTTGAAGGTTGCACCTTGGAAAGGTGTGATCCGTTTTAGAAAACGTGGAAAGTTAAACCCACAATACATTGGTCCTTTTGAAATCTTGGAACGTGTTGGACCCGTTGCATACCGTTTGGATCTACCAGCACAATTGAGCTCAGTTCATCCTACCTTCCACGTGTCAAACTTGAATAAGTGTCTTGCTGCACCCGAACTGATCATACCACTGGAAGAACTTACAATTGATGACAAACTCCACTTTGTGGAAGAACCTGTTGAAATTATGGATCGTGAGATCAAACTTTGAAACGCAACAAGATTCCGATCGTCCGAATACGATGGAATGCCAAACGAGGACCTGAGTTTACTTGGGAACGAGAGGACCAAATGATGCGGAAGTATCCTCACCTTTTCCCGACTCCTCCATCTACCTCAGCTTAAATTTCGGGACGAAATTTTCTTTAACAGGTGGGTAATGTAATGACCTTGGATTTTCCAACGTTTATTTATTAATAATTATTATTATTAATACGTGTGATAAAACGAATATATGTTATTACATTTACATGTTGCCATGATTGCCCGTACTTGGACTTTAATTGCCCGAAACGTTTTTGTGACACACGAAACTTTCACGAATAATATTTTTAGATATTATATTGCATTCATGATTTATTTTATTAATCAGTTTAATTAACTAAAGTTATTAGTTAATTACTTGGGATTAGTTGGAATAATTTGTGAATTACTTGAACTTGGGCTTGACAAAGTTAATGGACTCATGATATTGGACTTATAAGCCCACCCTACATCTTAATGGACTTAATTAGCCCAACACCCATGCAAGTATCACTTTGAAATTAAGCTAGTTGGTTTAAGACACTTGGAAGCTAGTTGCAAATATTCCCATGCATGCACCCCTAATTTCAAATTTGAGTCAAAGAGCATGCATAAACTTAGTGGGCATCTCCTCCCCCATTGGTGATGGGAGAATCACGGCCATATGGCCTTGGGGAGTGGGGTTTGGTTTTCAAAATCTTGACCACCTTATTACTAGCATTACTCTTTCATATTACACACACTCTTACTTGCTTTCATTCTTCTCTCTTTCTCTCTAAACTTGGTAAGTTGCAAGACTTCTTTTCCTCCTCTTTTCCTCCCTAAAACCGTAGCACAACACCCCTAAATCATCATCATCTTTTGCTCTTTGTTGTTGATTAATTCCTTGTTGTTTCTAGTTGTTGTTTACTTACTTGTTATCTTAGTTATTTCTTACTAGTATTAAAGAACCAAACTCTTTAGTTTGATTCTTCATTTATCTTGTTCATACAAGAACATGCAAGAGCTAAACTCTCTAGTTTATGTTCTACATACTTGTCAAAAGATTGTAAGTTCATGTGTTAAAAATCATACTTGAAGCTCATGTTGTAAACTTTAAAAGTTTACTTTCTAAAGATCAGGACTTAGGCTTGAATCTTTAAAAGTATGAAACTCATGAACTTGTTACTTGTTTATTTAGTTTATCACTTCCATTCTTGCACCTTAATTACACTTTACTAGTTGATAATCAAAGTTTTGTAACTTATGGTTTCACTAAAGTAAAGGTTCAAGTGTTAGTACTTATGATTTAACTTAATGACTTTACTTAGACTTGCACATGGGTTATGATGGTCAAACCATGGTAAAGATGATGTAAACACATCAATGAGTTGTACACTTGAAGCTATAGGCATCAAGGATGAGAACCATGATGAACATCAAGCACCAAACTCACCGGAACCCATTATTTTCTGCTTTCCTGTTCTCTGCTTACTGTTTTACTGTTTTTGTAACAGACCAGTTGACCTGGGCTGTTGTAATTACGATTTTCAAATATATCTTTTCTAGTAGATAACTTTTCATATAAGACTCGTCTTAATCCGAGTTATGGTTTAGAGTCTATGGCCCTCCGAACGTCACTATGTCCATTTATTTTTCTGTTTTCTGTTTACAGTTTCTGTTTTGCTGTTTCTGTAATAGACCAATACACCTGGGCTACTGTAACCTTGATTTTCAGTTAGCTCAGTTCGTGTAGATAACTTTTCATATAATACTCATCTTCATCCGAGTTACGGTTTAGGATTTATGGCCCTCCGATCGTCACTATGTCCTTTTAACGTTGTGCAGAAATTTCTGACCTACTCGCACTTAAACCATCACCATGGTTAGACAAAGACGAGTTTGCTTCTGTAAATTTTACCACACTTAAAGGACTCGTATACGGAGCCATGGCCACTGGTCTCACCTTATTTCAGTAGGTATAGAAGCCGTGGTGACTGACCGAACTCAGCCTTTGTTGTAAACTACTTTCATGAACGAGACTTACTTTACGCCTTTTGTTTGATGATGAATGATGATGACCCATAAGACCTTATTTACATACTTTTAAACCTATTCAGATGATTTACTGACTTAGTACTATTTGACTTAGGTTGAGGACCTTCGGACCGATTACTTGCACACCTTTTCCGAACCGACTTTACGACTACATTATCATTGTGAGTTATAGCATCCCTTTTTACTTTAACTATTTGGGACTGAGAATACATGCACGTTTTATGTTTTACATACTAGGCACGAGTACTTAAAACTTATATATGTGTGGGTTATACAAAGGCACAAACATTCCCTTTAGCTCGGTAACGTTTAATCATTGGTTTTTGAACCGTGAACGCGAATCTTAGATGTGGATCCATAGGGTTTGACATCCCCACTCGGGCTAGTCGCGCTAGCATTTAACGAGTGATTAATACTTCGTAATCATACGCACTTGTCAAGTGTACTTTCAGGGGGTATAAACGTTAAGTTAGTTACCAATTGCCCACAGTTAAGCATATACTTTATCATATCGTTTTGAAACGCTCTTTGTAGCACTGAAATCTCGTGGCCTACCTTATATTACTGTTACACTTAAACTATAGCTCACCAACCATTGTGTTGACATTTTAAGCATGTTTTTCTCAGGTGCCTAAGGTTTGCTTCCGCTGTGTTAATAGACTTGCTGTAGACACCCGCTGCTTAGAGTTGTCATCGCATGAACTACTTTACCTTGCATTCAAACTTTAGTGCTTTTGAATTATGACTTGTAACGACCATTGTGGTCACATACACTTATTATTTGCTTCCACTTAGTGAAGCATGCTTTTGGATTGTAAAACATTTGATGTCGGTTATGACATCACCTTTTTATCGTGAATGCAACTTATTTTATTACAGCATATAGTACTTAACCTTGTAATGATCCTGTTGTTGATGATTCATACACGATGGTTTTGTACGGGGCATCACAACGGAAGATGAAGCGCTGGGGTCACTAGTAGGCAACGGGATTGGTGTGTCGGCAGCAGCAGTAGGTGAGGTGGCTGACGAGTCTGAACTGCCCAAAATGATAGCAGGTGGAATATCCGACATCTGAACAAGGAAAAATAAATTTTTCATGTCAGTAAGTCATAACGCAAGCACGTATTAGGCCAACAGTCGAAATCATGTATAACAGTAAGTAGCATAGCAATAACGACAAGTATCATGCAATCAAAAGCAGATAATAGCATGCAGTAGTGAAATCATGTAATAGCATACGGCATATAGCGGTAACAGTAAGCAGCAGCATGCAGTAAGTTCAGCGGAAACAAGTAAACTAGCAAGTTGTAGATTAGTCCTATTAGTGAATCCTACTCGGTCGGTCTTAGACTCACTAATGCAACCTAATTCCCTACAACCAATGCTCAGATACCAAATGTGATGCCCCGTACAAAACCATCGTGTACGAATCATCAACAACAGGATCATTACAAGGTCAAACACTATATGCTATTTCAAAATACGTTTGCATTCATGATAAAAGGTGACGTCATAACGAACGTCAAGTGTTTTACAACCAAAGTATGCTTCTATGAACGGAAGCAAAGATAATAGTACGTGACCCTTAGGTCGTTACAAATCATAGTTCAAAAGTATTAAAGTTATGAATGCAAGATAAACAGTTCATGCGGTGATAACTCTAGAGCAGCGGGTGTCTACAGCAAGACTAGTATACAGCGGAAGCAACCTTAAGCACCTGAGAAAAACATGCTTAAAAATGTCAACACAAAGGTTGGTGAGCTATAGTTTAAGTATAACAGTATGTAAGGTAGGCCACGAGATTTCAGTGCTACAAAGAGCGTTTCAAAACAGTATGATAAATTATATGTTAACCGTGGGCACTTGGTAACTAACTTAACGTTTATACCCCCTGAAAGTACACTTGGCAAGTGCGTATGTTTATGAAGTATTAAACACTTGTTAAATGCTAGCACGACTAGCCCGAGTGGGGATGTCAAACCCTATGGATCCATATCTAAGATTCGCGTTCACCGGTTCAAAAACCAATGACTAAACGTTACCGAGCTAAAGGGAATGTTTATGCCGTTGTATAAGCCACACATATATATGTTTAAGTAATCGTGCCTAGTATGTAAAACATAAAATGTGCATGTATTCTCAGTTCCCAAAATAGTTAAAGTAAAAAGGGATGCTATAACTCATAATGATAAAGTAGCGGTAAAGTCGAGTCGGGAAATAAGCAAGTACGTAGGTCCGGAAAGTCCTCAACCTAAGTCAAATAGTACTAAGTCAGTAAATTGTCCCAAAAGGTTTAAATGTATGTAAATTAGGTCTTAAAGGTCATCATCATTCATCATCAAACAAAGGTGTAAAGTAAGTTTCGTTCATGAAAAGAGTTTAAAACAAAGGCTGAGTTTGATCAGTCACCACGGCCTCTATACCTACTGAAATAAGGGGAGACCAGTGGCCATGGCTCCGTATATTAGTCCTTTAGTTGTAATAAAAATTCCAGAAGCAAACTCGTCTTTGTTTGACCGTGGCGACGGTCTAAGTGCGAGTAGGTCAGAATTTTCAGCACAACGTTAAAAGACATAGTGACGATCGGAGGGCCATAAATCCTAAACCATAACTCGGATTAAGATGAGTCCTAAATGAAAAGTTATCTAATCGAACAGAGCTATCTGAAAATCATCTTTACAGTAGCCCAGGTCGTACGGGTCAGACATAGAAAAAGTAAAACAGTAGATCCGGTGGGTTCTTGGTGTTCGATGCTTATCACGGTTCTCATCCTTGATGCATATAGCTTCAAGTGTACAACTCGTTGATGTGTTTGCATCATCTTAACCAAGGTTTCACCATCATAATATTTGTGTAAGTCTAAGACATGTATCACAACTCAATTAAGTGTTGTATGTAGTTCGATGAACCAAAGTTACATCAAAGTCTTAGATCCGACACATACATGAACTATAAAAGTAATATTAACCAGGTTTTGACTATTATGACACAAGTGTAGGTCTAAGACATGTATTACAACTCACTTAAGAGTTGTATGAAGTTTGATGAACCAAAGTTACATCAAGGTCTTAGATCTAACACATACATGAACTTTAAAACTAATATTAAGTTACAACTTGAAAATAAACTTATAAAATCAAGATCTTAAGTTGTAGAACATAGTTCTTAGTTAGATCTTGAAGATCCTAGACCCAAAAGTCTAGATCTAACATAAGTGTACCAAATTATAATTAAAGAAATCTTACTTACATGTTCTTGAACTTTTAAAGTTAATTTTAGTTCAAGAAAGTATGAGATCAAGACTAACTTGTAATACTTGATCATTTAAACCAACAAACATGAAATTAAAGTACATAATATAAAGAAATAAACTAAGTAAACAAGAAATAAGTTCATGTGTTTCATACTTTTAAAGATTCAAGCCTAAGTCTTGATCTTTAAGAAAGTAAACTTTTAAGTTTACAAACATGATTCACAAGTATGATTTTTACAACCATGAACTTACAATCTTTAAAACTTTAAAGGTAGAACATAAACTAGTAAGTTTATGTTCTTGAATGTTCTTGTAAATACAAGATAAAATGAAGAATTAAACTAAAGAGTTTGATTTTTGTAACTAGTAAAGAACAACAACAACTAGTAAGTAACTAACAAAGATAAGTATCAAAACAATAATCAAGGAATGATGATGATGAGAGTGTAGCTTCAGTTTTGCAAGGAAAGAAAAGAAGAAAATGTTCAAGATACTTACAAAGTCTAGAGAGAAAAGAGAGTAAAAGAGTTGCAAGTATGAGTGTGTTTTTGGAATGAGAGAAAATGCAAGTGTTTCAAGTAGTAAAAAAAAAATGAATCTCTCCCTTGTAATACTCCAAACCCGACAGTTTAGGGAAGGGAAAAAGGAAGGGTTTAATCCACTAGGTAATCTCATGTAAAGGCTTCAAAAGTTGGTTACATGGGATGTTTGCATGGGAATGAACAAGTGACTAGATTCTTCAAGTATTAAACTATCTAGTTAATCTCTAAATGTAATACTTACATGTTTAGTTGGGCTAATGAGTCCACTAAAGAAGTAGGGTGGGCTTCATATGTCCATTAACACTAATAAGGGCCCAAGTTCAAGTAATTAACAAATTAATCCAATAAAGCCCAAGTAATTAACTAGTAACCATAGTTAATTAAAATGATTAATAAAACTTAATCATGAATGTAAATAATATCTTAAAATATTATTCGCGTAGTATACGTATGTCACAAAGACGTGTCGGGCATTCAAAAGTCATGTATGATCAATCATGGTAACGAGTAAATGTAATAACATACATTCAATAATTCACAAGTATTAATAATAACAATTATTAATAAATAAACGTTAGAAAATCCAGGGTCGTTACATGTTCATCCTCAACTTCTCTGATTTTGAATAGAGTACAGATCCTATTAAAGGTTCGAAGATGTTCGTTTGGATCTTCTTTTGGCGTACCACTATATTGGCATTGATTAGTTACCATGTGTAGGATTTGTCCTTTGATTTCATAATCTGGCGCATTAACATCTGGCTTAATAATGGCGTGACCTTGGCCCGTGCGTGTGGCTCTCATTCGGTCTTCCATACTTAGAGGTTCAGTTACTTCCATAATTTAATTTGTTGAATACGAATCACTGGAGGATTCTGATTTAACGGTTTGTGGTTCAGGAGGAATGATTAGTGGTTCAGGATCTTGGAATTGGCCTTGAATATCCTCCGGGTTCTCAATTGTGAAATCGGGTTCAAAAAATGGATTATCGAAAATTTGAGTTGGAGAACTTGTTCGACTAGATGATGATTCTAAAGAAAAATCAATGGCGATTATATTAGCTAGATGTCTTGATCGAGTTACAGGTGGTGAACGTATGAAAGGTGGTGAACGTTTTGCTCGGTGCATTCACTGAATATCCTATTAGTTATAAAGATAAAAATTATATAAGTTATCAAATTAATAGACTTTTCTGATTTTGTCCACGTTTCGAATAGCCAATAGATGCAGCAGGTAGCCAGGACCCTTTAAATCGGAAGCCCACAACTCGCCACTAACAAATCCAACTATTACTACGAATCAGAAAATTTGGATGTCTATCAATTTAACCGCTTAAAATAATTTTCGTCGAAATTTAAAGAAGATAAAAATCTATGTCCTAAAAACTAGAGCGTATAAATGAGAAAGAAAAAGAAGCGCGTCGAAAAATATCGAAAAATAAAAATAAGAAAGAAAAACGTCGAAACTTAAAAGTCTAAAAATTAAATTTAAAAATTTGCGCCTAAAGGTATTAAAACTTAAATGCAATTTTATATCAAAAACGGCAATAAATTAATTAGGCACTAAAATAAATAAACGACGTCGCAAAATTCTAAAGCGCCTAAATCTTAATTCTAAAGAAAAAGCACTTAAGGGATTTTACGGCAAAGCCTAAAAATTTAGAAGTATAAAAATAACTACGGCAAAACTATACTTAAACTAATTACGAACTATACGACAAAAAGATACATACTCTAAAAGATATAAAATAAATAAATAATACATATGCCAAAGCCGCGGAATAAGATTTTATATAAAAATATTATTTTTATTTTTCTATATAATAAGTACAAATAAATAAACTTTAAATTACAAATAATAATAAAACTAGATATAAATATATTAATTAATACAAACCCTAATTAAATTAAATAATAATAATTATAAAAACCCTACAGCTGTAATTAATGCGTCAAAGGATCAGCCTGTCAGACGATCATGCGATCGCATGAGTATTAGGCGTTGGGCTCATGCGATCGCATGGCCCAATAATCCAGATCTGATTTAGGCTTTTTAAACTGACTCGGTCCGTTTTAATTTATTTATTTTTATTTGATTTTTATATTTTCTGATTTATATTTATATAAAATATTTATATAAAATATAAAGAAAACTTATATTTAAAATTCTAAAAATAAAAATATTTTTTTATTTTATATATCTTAAAATTATATATATATTTAAACACTTATATATATAGATATATATATATATATATAGTAAATTTTTTTTTTATTTTTACAATATTAATATATAGGTTATATTTAAAATTATATTTTAAAAAATAATTTTATACTTTAAATAAATAAAAAATATAAACTTTTTAAACACTTAAATAGATAAATATACTTTTTTTTATATTTTTATATTTTAAAACTTATATAAAATTATATTTTTACAAAAATAGCTTAAAAACTAATATTTTTTTAGAATATAGCGTAAAAATATAGCGTTTCGCTTTCGGTTCCCCGGCAGCGGCGCCAAAAACTTGATGTGCGAGCGAAGGGGTATGAAATATACTTATTTTTAATATGAAATACGGTGAAATATGATACAAGTTTACACAAGTTATTTATTTATTTATAGAGTGGAATATACCTAAACCTTGCTACAACACTTATAGGCAATGTACCTAATCGTAGAGTAGTGTAGTTTTTAGTAAGTCCGGTTCGTTCCACAGGGAGCTAGTGATACGTATTATATTTTTAACAACTATATTTGTATAAAATATATATAATTATATATAGTAATATTATTATAAAAGGGGGTTTTTACCGTTTAATGACCGGTTTGCCGATTTTATATTTTAAGCGTAAAGATAAATGATGATAATATAAATGACAGAATTTAAATTGCGATAAAGTAAATTGCAGTAATTAAAATGACAGTAAATAAATGTACGATGAAATATGAAATAAAAGTATTATGCTTCTTTAAACTTTCGTAATCATGATGTTTGACGTTTTGATTAATTGTTACCAGGGTTAATTGTCGTTTGTCCTGGATTATTTAATACCTATTTGGTTTTTGTCCATAATAGTCCATCGATCATAATTATAAAATGCTCGTCAAATTAACCTTATTCTTAAAGTCAAATATTCCAACTAATTAGGGATTCGAACTGTAACAAGGTTTTAATACTTTGTTTAATGATTACACCAGGTTATCGACTGCATGTAATCCAAGGTTTTAATACTTTGTTAACAATTACACCAATTATCCTTGTATGTAATCCACCTCTGTTTTAGTTAGTCCATGATACATTAATTTATTCACTTTGGCCATAATGAATAATCAATTACCCAATCCTATTGATTAATTAAATGATTGTAAACGATGTCGAATAAACGTCACTAAATAGGACATTCGTAATCAATTTAATAATTATTAGATTAACTAATTTGAAGACAGGTTCGATAGGTTCTAATGAGATGTCATTCAATTAGACAATACCCCCTACCTATTAATAGTCAATAGTCCAATGTTCACAAGTGTCGGTCTTTTATCCAAACCCGAATTATGGTACAAAATCCAATAACCCCGTCTTAATATTTAGTCTAACATCACGATTACTTTGGCTCAAATAAGCATAATAATAACTTAGTTACGAGACATTAAATTAAAAAGGAAGAACATAGCTTACAGTGGTGATTAATTGCGTAGCGTTACACGGACAGAATTTCGACTTACAAAACCTTAAAACATTTCTTACAATAACCCAATTATTATTAATCTTAAATTAAACTTAAAATTATAAATATAAATATATATAATTTGATCAGAGGAAAGAAAGGAAAAAGATATATATAAACTCGTCAAATTCGCTGGCTTTTATAGGACCTGGCCACCATTTCCCTGCCATACGATCGCTTGGGAATAAGGCAGCCAGGCCATGCGATCGCATGGCCAGCTGGATCCAGCTTAATCACTTTGTTTTCTAGTTTGCCGATGTTTTATTTAAATATATATAATATATATAATTTATATTAATTATATATATATTATATTATATTCTTGTGCATAGTTGACTTGTAATTTTAGGTTCGTTGCGTCGCGTGTTGATAGTTGGCTCTGGTCCCGGTTCCGGATTTTCGAACGTCCTTTCGTACGCGGAGATATCTTGTACTTTGCGTTTCGCGGCTTGCACTCTTGTAATTTTTAGACGTTTCTCATCATTAAATTGAACTACTTGAATTATATCTTGTACATTTGAGCTTTTTGGTCATTTGCGTCTTCAAATCGTCGTTTTCTTCTTTTATCTTCGCACTTATTTATTTAAACGAATATTACATAAATATAGAACAATTACAACTAAAAGCTTTACATATTGGAAGGATATTGTACCTAAATATATGTTCATTTGGAGCACTATCAAATAATAATGATAATAATAACAATAATAATTATAATAATAACAATAATAATCATATTTATACTAATCATAATAATAAAAACAATAATTAATAATAATAATAATAACAACAACCATAATAATAATAATAATAATAATAATAATAATAATAATAATAATAATAATAATAATAATAATAATAATAATAATAATAATAATAATAATAATAATAATAATAATAATAATAATAATAATATAAATTGAAAACTACCTTAGAAAAAGGGCTTCTAAAAAAATGTGCCTCACACGAGGCTCGAACCCTCGACCTCTAGGAAACCCGATCACTCCTTAGACCATGGCTCTGCTGCTTATTTATCTGTTAACTTTTTTTCTTAATTATACTTAATCCGTAACTAGTGTTCTTCATCTTCTTTATTGTTTCGATTTACCAGAATCCAAAAATCCATTCTATTAACGAATTAAAAGTTTGATTCAGAGTTTGAACTTGAATCATAATAACCCTTTATGATTGTTTGATCATCAGACCAAAAAAATAAATAAATAAATAAACAGAATTGTAGTCGCGAAGAACACTCAAAACCCAAAGTTTGATTTTAAAATTTGGACCGTTTTACACTATGATTATAAAATGAGATATGCTTTAAACCAATCCTAGAAACTTTTTGAACCCTCAATTGATCCAGAAACAACACATAGAATTCAAATTTTAAGATCTATAGATCGTTTGACTTTTTGATTCGACACTTTGACCTCAAAATTCATACTTGATCTTACAAATTAATAAATGAAACTTGACAGATAGTTTAAGGAGATGATTCCTATCACGACTGCATTTATGGAATTTGAAATTGAACTCGTTTTTGAATTGTTTCTGAAAAGTTTACACAAACAGAGAACCGTGCTGTTTTCTTTTAAGTTTTTGGTTTTTGATTAGTGAATGAGTAATTAGGAAATTTTATAGCGTGCCACTAATAAAGCTTGTAATATTCGAATGATTGAGGAGACAAACACAAATTTATCACGGTTGTTTTATAGCTAAATTAGAGTCGTTCGTACAGAAATAAAAAAAAATAGATAAAATTGAAAGAGATTGATAACAGATACATGTGAATGTATCTGTATATGTCGATATATATATATATATATATATATATATCTGATTTTTTCTATATAAATCTGATTTTTATGTACCTTAATCAGTATTTATATTTTATATTAAATTCCTATTAATAATTAATAAATATTATTAATAATAATAATATTGTTAATATTATTAATAATAATAATATTAAAAATACTAATAATAATTATAATAATAGAAATACTATATTTTTTCAATGATAAATATAATTAATAATTTTAATAGTAATAATGGTTCTTAATACTTAATAAATATACGATTTTAATAGTACAATTAATATTATAAATAATAATAACAAAATTCAAAATACTATAACAATATTAATAATACAAATAATAATATTGATATTAATATTAATATTAATAATGAGAGTAATACTAATAATATGGATATAATAAATTTTGGTTATCAAATCTCATGTTTATATATTATGTATTAAATTAATAATATTAATAATACTGGTATCAATATTAATAATGAAAGTAATATTCACTAATATAATAACTATATTATAACTTGTAATTATATCTAATGTATTAACATTACATATTATTAATTATGTAATATTCATATAATATATTCGAATATTTAATACAATATACATAGTATATTAATTGTGTAACAAAAAAAAATTATATATATATATCTATTTACATAGATTCATTTTAACAACAGCTTAATTGTTCTGCATATTACTTTATATTTACACTTCATCTTATTAAATTGTATTATATTAATTCAAATTAATATATACGCTTATATTTATATATTTATTTGCACACAATTGTTCGTGAATCGTCGAACACGGTCAAAGGGTAATTGATTACATGAATATAGTTCCAAAATTTTCGAGACTCAACATTACAGACTTTGCTTATCTTGTCGAATTCATATAAAGATCAAGTTTAAATTTGGTCGAAAATTTTCGGGTCGTCATAATTGCAGAAATGAATTGAGAATGATGGAAAATGGCAGAACAATGGCACACTGAATTTTGGAGTAGAAGCATCAATTTATGGGCTCGAAATTGGGTCAGGCTGCTGGCCGAAAATTCCAGGGCGCTGGCCTCGGGTGATTTACTGGCTACGCGTGTTGACAGTTGTTAAAATCCATCTGTTTTGACGCTCAACCGCCGGCTGAAAGTGTCAGGTCGTCGACCTGAGGTGGCTTCTAAAACACGCTCGTAGAATGCATTAAATTCTCTTCAAATGGCATTAAAAACTTTTCACTTGTGGGTCAGGCCGCCGGCTGGAAGTAACCGCTATATACAACACATTTAGGCAGGTTTACGACAATCTTAAGAGTTATCGGTTTAAAGCGTATTAACACTAGTAATACATGTTGCATTCTAATATGCTGTATTTTATCATGAGAGAACACCTACACTTGACAAAAGTAGACGAAATCAACCTATTTTGTGGTCACGGCTACAAATTCTCTAGCCGTAGTAGACAATTTCAAACATTTCGTTGCAAGGTGCAACCAATTTTTTTTCAAGAAAACGACAACTACACATGACCAGCATACAAAGGGGCCGGTCGATCCTATTGTAAGTTGATCCGTCTAATTACTACGAAGGTTTAAGGTGTATTATCGAGCAATAACTACACTCACAATGACAAAAGTAAGTAGAAGCAGAAGATACCTACCAGCCCATGAGCCAAGACGCAAATGGGCCCCATTCATTGCCACAAAGCTTTGCACTCCAAAATAAAGCCCACCAGCCGTACTGCCGTTAAAAAGTAAATAAATAATACTAGTATTTTAGATATTGGACAGGGATGAAGTGTGTTATGGATGAAGTGAACTTTTTTTTATGTATAAGAGCAAAAAATCCAATTATAAGTACAAATTATTGATTTCGATTGAGTTATCATATAGTATTAGTTAGATGATTATGTCATAGCACAACGGTAAATTAGATTTAAGAAATCTAACAACGGGATACGAATGTTCAACAAAGTTAACTTAAATTCGCAGAACATGTAATCCAATAATTAAAGCCCGGATTGACCATTGGTAATAAGATTAAAATGATTTGGCAACGATTGATATATATATTTCGAAGGTTACAATAAGTAAACAGAGTTTACTTACGAGAGACTACTACGAAATTCTTGATTATAACCAAACTCATTTAACCTCGAGTCGTCGCTAAATTCGTTACTAACTCTGCTACTCCCGGGAAGCCGGTTATACACTCCGATCATGTTTTCCGTGTTTCTAACTGTATTTTGGAACACAGGTCAAGTGCGTGCAGTGGCGGAACCAGCATGGGGCAGGGGGGGGCAGATGCCCCCAGTCGATTTGCAATTTTTAGTGTAAAAATTTTGGGTTTTTCGATTTTGCCCCCAGTGGAAAAAAAAATTTGCCCCAAAACCACCAGATTTTGCCCCAAAACCTCCGTATTTTGCCCCAAAACCTTCATATTTTGCCTAAAAACCTCCACATTTTGCTCAAAAATCACCATATTTTTCCCCAAAACCTCTATATTTTACCAAAAAAAAATTGATACGCTTTAAAAAAAATTTCGCCCCGGGTGAAAAAAATTCCTGTTTTCGCCACTGGTGTGCGTGCGTGCGTATGTGTGTGTGTGTTTAGTTTAGTTTGTCACATGGGCTGATGTTTTTTAGTTTGTCACACAGGTCGTGGTGCTTGTTTTTTTGCGATGATATTGTGCTTGTATCGAAAACTAAGAAGGGACTAAACAGAAGAGTAGGGCAATGGAGGGAGGCCCTCAAACGAAATGGTGTACAGAGCAGCAGACAAAAGACGAAATATATTAGGTGTGATTTCGACTGGAACAAAGATGAACAAATTGATGGATTGAATTATTAGGAATTTAGGACCCAAACAAGACATATGATTGATCACCAATCATTAACCCACAACAACAAACGGATAATCACAAGTAAAACGACAACTATTTGATATGTTTTGATGATCTAACAACCATGACCTCTCTGCTGCATACGAGAAACTTTTTGTAATATAGAACTATATATTTTTGATAAAAATATTGTAAGCGCGAAGATACAAACCTTTTGTTACCTCTCTGGAGCTTGAGATACAAACATTTTAATCGCGAATGTGGTTACTATTCATCATTTTTGCCATTTAGATAAAGGGTGAATATTTTAAAGTTAATGAGCTTCACATAATCAAAGAAACAATAATTCGTTTAAACATGCGAAACACCTATTATAATTGTAAAAAAACGTACCATCGTTTTCGTTTTTTTAAGAGGGCAAACTTAAAAAATAAAAAATATGGAGGGCTAAAATGGGTCAAAAGATAATGGAGGGTTGAAACTGAGAATTTGGCGAGGACTTAAACCGGGCAAAAAAAAGTGGGAGGGGCGAAGTGTAATTTAGAGATTTTTTTTTTTAAAAAAATGTGATGCTGTGAATAGTAAAATTTAACTTATCTGAAGTTGCTAAGTGGCACACGAGCCTACTCCCGAGGCTTGTTTGACAATAAAAAGTGCAGTTACATAAAAACGACAATTCATAACCAACTTAGAGCACTAAGTATCGTTAGGTCAATTTCGGCATTTTTGAAAATGGACACCGAAATTGACGGTCCATCGAGACCACCTGGGTGTCCATTTCGGAGTCTATTTTTCGAAGTCCAGTTTCTATCGTTGTGATTCAAGGTTTTTTTTAGCTATTCTATTTTCTTACTGGTTAACATAATTCTCTTTCACCAACACTTTAGGAAATGAACACCGAACTACTTGTTCACTTTATTATTTTCAAAGTATTTTCTAGACTTTGATATTGGCATCGAAATATACCATCATTACACCACGTACTGGTTAAACTAGAAACAGATAAATCAATAAATAACGATTTATTACTCAAATGCAAAAGTTACCTCCATACACACAAAAGAAAGACAATTGGTTAATTATTTTGGCTGGAAACCAAATTATATTGAAAGAAACGATCTTGTTAATTATCTTGATTTAGATTAACTATTTATTGATTTTCTGATCGTGGTAAACACACGGTGTCTAATCTAAATTTGAAAATGAATGGGGAATATGAGTGCTTCATTTGAGAACATCAAAATGTGGTTGCTACAATTTGAACTTGATTTTTGAAAATAATTGACTACGAGTAGTAAAAGAATAAATGAATCAAAGTATTAAATTTACACACAAGAATACGTTGTCAAAATTACAAAATTACTTTCACCCATGTAACCTTTCTAAAGAAAAACAATCAAGAACGTATAATCATCTCAGATCTACACTCAGGTATATATGGTATTATCTTTGTGATTCTTTAGATCGTTTTCTTAAACATCCCTAGATGTTAATTCAAAAAAAATTCTAAGTTGTAACCTGTTATATGAAACAAGACAGCTTTATCGCTATGTCATATTGGTGATGGATTGATGATTTGGATATACCAAGTTACAATTTTCAAATTGTTATCTTGAATGCCTTGGTGTAATATATCATTTTCTGTGTTTAGGAGGAACCTAATGATAGCTTTTGAACAAAAAATCATAAATTTTTTATTTCATAAATCCTTAGCAAACGCATGGGCAATTATTTGTTTGAATCAGTATACTCCTTGAGGTTATCTACTGACTACCATCTATGAAGTACACTTTGTATTCTCATGTCAACCTAATGCAGTATTAAGTTTGGAATCAATAAGATTTAGGTTCCAGGTTAACAAACATTCTTGTCAAACTCAAATTTAGTTTAAAAGCTTGAAAAGTCATAGGGTTGACATTCGAAATCAAAGTATACTTCGGTTTCCCAAATACGAAGGTGAGGCGTTATATTTTGATTAAGAACAAAGCTAGAAACATATGTGCATATGAGTTCAGCAAGTATCTTCTAAAAGTCGCAATACTACGCTAAAAGATTCGATCAAAGGAGCTAAAAGATTTTACAGAACTTAGACGATAAACAGACGGTCAATCATCTGATATTCCCCTGCCATTGTGAGATTGGATACACACATTCTCAAGCTCTGATTGGTGCACATTAAAACCATTGAGGTTGCTGGGTTGAGTGTCGTTTCTAGATTCTGCTAACATCTGGAAATATATGTGGGGCCCCCAACCTGCACATCAAGCATATAAACTTGTGAATCACAATCCAATCTACTAATTTCAAGTAAAATTACTAAAATGTACAAAGAAGTATTATAGGTTTACAAACTATATCTGGAACAGCCCATAATGAATTATTTGTCTTTCCTTCTGATGATGGGGTGGGGCCATTAGAGTTGATATTTTGAAATGAAATAGATAGCACAGATACCTCTCTACAAAACTAGTTTTTGAGGTCTAATCAAATAACCAATGTTGTAATGACCAAGACTAGTCGGTTTGGTGGCTAGCCCGTTTCCAAAAGCGTCTATTTAGTCGGTCAACGCTAAAAAGTCAGGTCAAAATAAGTCAAACTCTGTCTGAGTTGGTCAAAGTCAAGGTTGGTCAAAGTTGGGTCAAAATTTTAATATACTTTATACTTAGATTATGTGCCCTATACATATATTTGGACCACATAGTGTAAACTATGTAGTTGGTGTACTCACTGAAAAAAAAAAAAAAAAAGGGAGTACCGTCAATGTCATTTGGTGGTGGAAAGAATTGTAAGTAACAAAACGAAGCAACTGTCATCCCTGCGCAAAGATAGGAAGTCAGTAAAAGCTCAAATTCAAAGCAAAAATCAAATGTTCAAGTAACAGAATGATACTTTATTTTTATTAAAGTATGTGACTAACACTAACCTAAAAGGCCTCCTGCAAACACATCTTGCCAATGATGCCAATAATCATCGACTCGAGAGACACCAATCAAGGCTGCTACAAGTAAAGGCAAGACAACAATACAAAGTTTTGCTACATGGCCTCTGCGATCAAATACCCTGATCTTTCCTGCCATGTACCAGGAGAGAAAACCGAGACCAGCAAATGACCCTAGAAAACAATTACGACACACCTCAGGCATAAAACGCAAACTCAACAAGTAAAGTATACCATAACATATGAGCATGAAGTCAAGAAAAATATGAAATATCTGCTCATTGTGAGTTCTGAAAGATGAATGCGCACATGCAGAATGATTTTGGAGTAGACAATATAACGGTCACTTAACCCTTTTTCTTCAACCTACTCAATGATAGGTAATGTGACAAGATAAACAGGTTGGAGTGTTCGCTAACAGGTAATAATGGGTTCGGCTTAAAAAGTATGGAGTGTGTTGACGAGAAAAGACCCCTTTCCTCCAAATTTAGAAAAAAATACAGACAGTAATTCATTAATTTTGATTATAAAAGTATATTATTACAGAGTTAATTAATTAATCTGAATCTTTTGATAACGCATTTGAACTAGAGTTGGATAAGTTATTGAATTTCAAAGTGTTTGACTTGTTACTTATTAGTTAAATTTTTTTGCTTGACCTGTAAGTCTGTAACAGATCATACGTGACCCAAATTGACCCTTAAAAGGCAATAACGCTGAACCAGGATGCAGTCACTTAAACAATAACAAACAAAAACTTACAGGATGCGTGACCACTTGGAAAACTTTTATGTCCTTCTTTAATGACAGATTTTAATCCAGTACACATGACATTACTTGTAACAGGATCAAAAACCTGCATGTGCAATGTTATGGTAGTTAAACATATCAGAATTAGGATTAGCATTATATCCTGCAAAAGAATAGAAGCAATTAGAACTCTGAGAACTCACCCCTTTGCCATCAGGGAAACAGCGCCAGAAGAAGTCTGGACGGGGTCGACCGACCGCATCTTTGATTGCATCAGTTAATACTCCGGTGATAAGTACTGAAAACAAAAGTCCTAATAACACATGGGGACATAATTTAAGTCACTATGACATTTTCTAAGTGAAAATGGCAACCGAATAATATATCTTCTGTATAACATTTACCTAGTACAGCTTGATGCAAGTCATAAACATCCTTCCTCACAAAGTAGTATATGAGCATGACCGCAAGAGGCAATAAGATTGCAATAATCTGTTAATTAAAAAACCTGCAACAGTTTAGTATTTCATCTCAGGTGATCTCGAAAAAATTAAGGTGTCATAAATTTGGCCTACCGGGACTACCCACAATGGAACAGTATTATCTTGCAAAGGATACTTAAGATCGATCATCATTTCCTCTCCAACAAAACGGTGGAACGGTTCGATCACATTCAGAATGACCTCCATGACCATAAGAAATAACAAAACAAACCAATCATGCATGTGAGTCCTTGCCACTTGAGTTCCATGAGACCTTATTGTATGAGCACCAAGTTGTATTTCAGGCATGTTTCCTATAACCAAAAGGTTAGCCCTGATATCTGAATGTACACAATCTTGGTTCAGGAAGATAAGAAAGGAATACAAGTATTATTTGTTATTGTCAATATTAATTAATGAGAAAGCTCTTAAATATAGGCAACTATGCATCAAATAACAAAGCAATTATTTAAAGATAAGAATGCAATTTGTTGTATATCACTTGACCAAAAAAAGTCAAACAGGGCTTATGGTGTTACTGTCTATATGCCAGAGAGATATTAAGCCATTATAAGCATCTACAGTAGGCATGGGTCTGCATACTGTAAACCTCATTTTTATCTCATTGCATGTTTTTTTTCTGAATTATACCTATAAAGGTAACAATAATGAATGCAAAATAAGAGGTATGGAGTAGTTTCAACTACTACTATCAATTATTAAGTTATAATGACACATACATTAATCTCCTTTAGTTCAGATAGCCACTCTTTATATTCTTTAGTAATTTAAATTATCAAGTACTACAAAAGAACATAACAAGTAAAGAATATTGCATCTATAACAGTAACAAGAATCATAAACTTGCTACGGCTCACAAGAAATTGCTCTTACAAAGGTATTTGAACATTAAAAAAGTATACAAAGCAATGCACCATCGATAATCTAGTACTCCGTATTCTTTAAGAGGTTTAACACAACATTGATTTTATCGACTTTTAGCTCAAGGACTTATACACACTAATTCAACACACGAAAACGCAAAGCATAAAGGTACCTAAACTAGTAACTACTTAACATATCACAATATAACATCAACTGATATGCAAATAACATCTAATAACACACACACACACACACATAATCAAAGGTTCAAATGCTCAGTTCAGCTTCAGTACTTAATTGAAGAAAACGTAAAATGCCGATCAAACGACAACGAGTCACACAGAATCACAACTGCAATTGCGAATTATGCAGACGAGATGATGACGTCAACTAAAGTAAATAATTACAAATCAAACGTCCTAGGGTTATCAAACGCCCTAGGGTTTAATTACGATTAACAAAAATGAATAACCTAACAATGCTGTGTATAATAACAAAATTCAAGCTCGATAAGCATATAGTATCAATCAACATATATATTCATGTTTACAGAATAATTAATTATCAGATAAATTGATTGAATAAAGAGATTGTGAATACCTGAATTAAGAAGTTGAAGAATGTGTGTTGTTAGAGATTAAGGAAAATGTTGAAATAAAGAGAGTCTGTAGAGAGTCCAAAAAGAAGAGACCGATGGTGACTGGAAAGGTAAAGTAACGGCATGCACGAATATATTATGATTAACAACTTTACTAAATAAAAGCCACTCAACACGAATACACCTTTTTCCATTATCTTAATTCTTAAACACGTTTTCAATTCAAATTGATAATTTAAATTTATGATAATAATTGATTGATTGATATCTACGGAATAATTGATATTGATAAATAAATTAAGGTTGTGTTTGGGTTTGAGATTAGAAATTGGTTTTTTAGTATTTTATTTAGAAAATAAGTTGGGAAACAAAAAGTCACGGAATTATCTCGATAAGCTCACGTGCGGCACTTAGTCTCTACTAAGTCAGCCTTACTCGGACCTTATAACGATTCAAGTAACCAAAAGAGAAAATATTATAGAACAAGTGGAATTGAAGAAAATATTTATATTGTTTGAGAATGCTTTACAAGAGAGAATGTTTGAGATTTGAGGTGTGGTGTGTCAAATGAGACCACCCCTATTTATACTACTCCTAACACAAAATGGATGGCTAAGATTAATCTAAATCAATTGTTAGGATCTAAGTACTAGAAACTTCAAGTATATACATGGAGATAGATATTTCCATGAACATTCCATACCATTCCATGGAAGAACTCATGGGAAAGTTCTAGGGAGCTTCCATGATGTTCTTGGGCCTTCCATGAGGTTCTTGGGTTAAAACTCTTAATTGGGTCATAATCTTAGTGGGTTGGGCCACAAACTTGTTGGGTTGTGACATTCTCCCCCACCTAAGCTCGTGACGTCCTCGTCGTGTGATCCTCGTGATACTTCTTGATTTTGTCTGTGAACTGCCACAATAGGTCTTCGGCTTCCCAGCTTGCTTCACTATCGGGCAAGTTACGCCACTTAACTAGGTATTCTCTATAGCTCGGCACACCTCGTCTCCGTACCGTTCGATGCAACAAGATATCTTCCACTTCACGATCGAACGAAGTCGCAACTGCCATTGGTGCTCGTTTGGAAACTCCTCGTTCTGGGTCTTCCTCGTCCCCATGATAAGGTTTTAGAAAACTTACGTGGAAGACTGGATGAATCTTTAACTTGGGCGGTAGTTGAACTCGATAAGATACGTTCCCAACACGTCCAATTACTGGGAATGGGCCTTCATATCTCCGGATCAATCCTTTGTGCACCTTCCTAAATGTTTTGAATTGTTGAGGTAAAAGCTTCACCATCACTTAGTCCCCAACTTTGAACTCAACATGTCGTCTTTTCTCATCCGTCCATTTCTTCATTTTCTTGGCCGCCTTATCTAGTGATGCTCGCGCCAAGTCGGCTTGTTCGTGCCACTCCTTCATCGTTCTATAAGCAGCTGGGCTGCTTCCATCATATGAAGCGGCCAAAGCATTCGGGGTCAAAGGTTGGCGTCCTGTCACCAACTCAAAAGGACTCTTCCCCGTGGACTCACTCCTTTGCATGTTATAAGAGAACTGAGCAATATCAAGGAGCTTAGCCCAATCATGTTGATTTGCACTTACATAGTGTCGAAGATAGAGCTCCAATAGTGCATTCACCCTTTCTGTTTGTCCGTCCGTTTGGGGATGAAAACTCGTGGAGAAATTCAAGTCCGTCCCCATGATCTTGAACAACTCTGTCCAAAAACGCCCTGTGAACCTCGGATCTCGATCACTTACTATCACATGTGGTATCCCCCAATACTTCACCACATTCTTGAAAAATAGTTTTGCGGTTTCATCCGTGGTAACTTCGGATGATGCGGCTATGAAGGTACCATACTTAGAAAACCGGTCTACCACGACTATAATACTCCCACACCCTTCCGACTTGGGTAAGCAAGTAATGAAGTCCATGGAAACACTCTCCCATGGTCCTTTCGGTTTAAGTAGCGGCTGTAATAGTCCTCCTGGTTGGCGTTGCTCTATCTTGTCTTGTTGGCATATTAGGCATGTCCGCACGTACGTCTCTACGTCGTCTTCCATCCTTGGCCAATAATAAGTGCCTTCTACTAATGCCAGCGTCCTCTTGATACCTGGATGACCAGCCCACTTTGAATCATGACACTCCTTCAAGATTGTCCGTCTAAGATCACCCCACCTAGGCACATATAACCGGTCTCCTTTGGTGAATAATAGATCACCCTTGAGCCAAAACCTTCGCGTTTTCCCATCTCGAGCCAATCCAACAAGGTTTTTGGCTATAGAATCATGCTCTAATCCCTCCTTTATACGATCTTGAAGAAAGAATTGTGGTTTTGTGATCGCTGCAAACTCCGCCTTACGACTTAGGGCATCAGCTACCACATTGGCTTTCCCAGGCTTATACTCCAACACATAGTCAAATTCGGCTAGGAAGTCTTGCCAACGAGCTTGTTTGGGACTCAACTTCTTTTGGGTTTGAAAATAACTCGTTGCCACATTATCCTTCTTAATCACGAACCTTGATCCCAAAAGATAATGCCTCCATGTCCTCAAACAATGAACCACTGCCGTCATCTCCTTCTCCTGCACAGTGTACTTCCTTTCCGCCTCGTTAAGTTTTCGGCTTTCGAACGCGATTGGGTGACCCTCTTGCATTAGAACTCCTCCAATAGCAAAGTCCGATGCGTCTGTGTGTAACTCGAACGGAATGGTCACATCTGGAAGTCTCAACACCGGTTCTTCCATGACCGCTCCTTTCAACTCTTCGAATGCTGCTTGACATTTCTCATCCCACAACCAAGCTTTGTTCTTCTTTAACAATTCTGTCAATGGAGCCGCTTTCGCCGAGTATCCCTTGATAAAACGACGATAGTAGTTTACTAAACCAAGAAAAGATCATAAATCAGTCACCTTCGTTGGTGCCTCCCACTCTTGAATTGCCTTGACCTTAGCCCCATCCATGAGTAACTTCCCATTTTTAATTCGATGTCCAAGAAAATCCACCTCCTCTAATCTGAATGAACATTTCTCTAGCTTCACATACAACTCGTTGTCCCTTAGTACTTGGAATACTTGCTTCAAGTGCCTCACATGATCTTCCATGGTATCGCTATACACGACTATGTCATCCAAGTACACCACGACGAACTTGTCGAGGAAGTGGTGAAATAATTTGTTCATCAAAGTACAAAATGTGGCAGGGGCATTGGTTAAGCCAAAGGGCATGACTAGGAATTCATAAGCGCCATACCTCGTCACGCATGTGGTCTTAGCCTCATCTCCTTCGGCAATTCGGACTTGATAATATCCCGATCTCAAGTCTAACTTGGAGAAGTATCTCGCCTTCCCAAGTTGATCGAAAAAATCAGCAATAAGTGGGATTGGGTATTTGTTCTTGATAGTTACCTTGTTGAGTGCCCGGTAATCTATACATATCCTCAAGGACCCATCTTTTTTTCTTTGAAATAGCACCGGAGCACCATACGGGGATTTTGACGGTCGGATGTATCCCGCATCCAGCAACTCCTTGAGTTGTCTTCGCAACTCCTCTAACTCGGGTGGTGCCATTCGGTATGGGGCTTTGGAAGGTGGTTTTGATCCCGGCTCCAACTCGATCGCATGGTCAACCTCCCTTCTAGGTGGTAACTTCTTTGGTAACTCCTTGGGCATGACATCCTTGAACTCATCAAGGACCTTCTCAATTTCCTTGGGTACCTCTAGTTTTCCCTTATCTTTAACCGTCTCTTGCTTTGCTACCGCTAAATAGCATGTCTCATTCTTGTTGTACCCCTTCTTGAATTGCATGGCTGAAAGTGACTTGGATGCACTCTTGCTTCCACGTTCGGTTGACACCATACAAGTCTTCTCACCATCCAAGATACACAGTGAATTAGCAAACGACATAGGGAAACCGCGTACCTTATCTAGGAACTCCATCCCAAGTACCAACTTGAAGTCGTCCATAGGCACGACTGAGAGATCAATCATTCCTTCCCATTCTCCAATCTTCACATATACGTCTTTAGCCACCCCAATAATCGGTCTGGCACTCGTGTTCACCGTCTTCATCATGCCTCTCTCTTTTGTTTCCTTAAGTCCTAGCCTTTTGGCTTCATTGGTGGAGATAAAGTTATGAGTTGCTCCCGTATCCACCAAAGCTCGTACCCGATCTCCACAAATGTTAATATCTACGAATTGGAGTCCTTTAGCCACTACCTTGGGTATCTCCGTCTTGGCCTTGATTGCGTTGAGGATATGCATTGATCCTATGCACCGCTCCTCATCCTGACAACCCGCCTTTTGAGCTTCCATAGCATGAAGGCTAGCTTTCTTTAGACAATCTTGGGCTCTATGCGGTCCATCACATATGAAACATCCATCATTCTTGTAAGAAGTTTTTATGGTCTTGTTATTCCCGGTTGGTGGCTTACGTGTATTATCATTCCTTGATTGGGCGGGCTTATCTCCCCCACCTTTCTCATGGCTCACCCTTTTATCTTTTGACTTGAACGAATCTTTCATATTAGCATGGTCGACTAATGCCTCCGCTTGAGCAATTGCGTTGGCAAGGTCTTGGACTCCTCGTCTCTCCAACTCCGTTTTAGCCCAAGGTTGCAAACCATCGAGAAAATAGAAGAGAAGAATATCATCGGGAATATCTGGGACCTCCAGGCTAAGGTTCGTGAATTCTTTAATATACTCCCGAATCGTCCCGGAATGATGTAATTTACGTAGACGACTCATCGCATCCTTTTGAGCATTCTTGGGGTAGAATTGATTCTTAAGTTCAGTAAGGAAATCATCCCAAGTATCAATAGTAACCATACCTTTCTCGATATCTCCATATCGACGACGCCACCATAACGCTACGGTATCCTTCAGGTAACGGGTTGCCGTCTTGATCTTCATTGCATCATCCACTATGTTGACTCCCTCCAAGTATTGTTCCATCTCCCATATAAAATCATCAACCGCTCGGGCTTCCCGCTTCCCCACGAACGGTGACGGCTTGGGAACGTCCACCTTCAGAGCATTGCATCCAGTGTTGCCACCCCCACTAGCCATGAATCTCAAACAAGAGTTCATGTTGGTTTCTAAATCCACGAGGCATTGGTGAATAGTGGAGACCTCCCCCTCCATTTCGCCTCGCAACTTCGTAATCTCACCCATGAGCATACCTCTTAAGTCATGGATCTCACGTCGCATGTCAACGTCTAGCACGTTGATTGCACTCTTGCAATCATCTTTCAATTCGTCAAAGTCCCCGTCCAAACCATCCAAACGTTGGTGGACGTCCTTGACCTTTGCTTTCACGTCGTCCATGGATGTCTCTACATCAATGATCCTCTTGTCCAAGTTTGCGACAAAGTCTTTGGACATACCTAGGTTCTTCTTGGCTCCTTGGCGAGTCTCTACCCGACCACGAGTCTCATCACCCATCACACCACTTGTTGCGCTCACATTCTTCTCGGTCTCGGTTGTCATCTCCTTGAATCAACCTGGCTCTGATACCAAATGTCACGGACTTATCTCGATAAGCTCACGTGCGGCACTTGAAAGGACCCGTTCATATACATTATAAACGATTCACAATAGTTGATTACATTGCGAGGTATTTGACCTCTATATGATACATTTTACAAACATTGCATTCGTTTTTAAAAGACAATCTTTGTTTACATCGAAAATTGACAAGCATGCATACCATTTCATAATATCCACTATCCAACTATAAATTGATTTAATAATAATCTTTGATGAACTCAATGACTCGAATGCAACGTTCTTCGAAATATGCTATGAAAGACTCCAAGTAATATCTTTAAAATGAGCAAATGCACAGCGGAAGATTTCTTTAACACCTGAGAATAGACATGCTTTAAAGTGTCAACCAAAAGGTTGGTGAGTTCATTAGTTTATCATAATCATTTATTTACATCATTTTAATAGACCACAAGAATTTCATTTCCAGTTCTCATAAATATACGTCCCATGCATAGAGACAAAAATAATCATTCATATGGTGAACACCTGGTAACCGACATTAACAATATGCATATAAGAATATCCCCTATCATTCCGGGATCCTCCTTCGGACATGATATAAATTTCGAAGTACTAAAGCATCCGGTACTTTGGATGGGGTTTGTTAGGCCCAATAGATCTATCTTTAGGATTCGCGTCAATTAGGGTGTCTGTTCCCTAATTCTTAGATTACCAGACTTTAATAAAAAAGGGGCATATTCGATTTCGATAATTCAACCATAGAATGTAGTTTCAATTACTTGTGTCTATTTCGTCAAACATTTATAAAAGCGCATGTATTCTCAGTCCCAAAAATATAAAGGGTAAAAAAGCAAATGAAACTCACCATACTGTATTTTGTAGTAAAAATACATATAACGTCATTGAACAAGTGCAAGGTTGGCCTCGGATTCACGAACATATCAATATTGAGATTCAATATTGCAGGAAAGGTACGTAAACGCAACGGAGATAATAAACACTATATTGAACCTCACGAGCATACCCATGAACCATACTCAATCACCTCCATAGCTATAACCCATCATTTCCTTAATCCTATCCCACTCGAAAAAACAACTTCGAAATCACTCGAACAGCACTCCGTCGTAATATTTTATGTATACTAATAATATCTTGAGATAATACGGAGTAAATATATATATGTAAATCGATTGAGAGAGTATAGAGAAAACTATTTTCAAGTTTCTATGAAATAATGAAACCTATTGAATTCTATTTATAAAAAATTTTTGAATTATTAAAGTGAATTATTAAAGTATGAATTATTAAAGTGAATTATTAAAGTATTAATTATTAAAGTGAATTATTAAAGTATGAATTATTAAAGTGAATTATTAAAGTATGAATTATTAAAGTTAAAGTAAAGTAAAAATAAAGTAAAGGTAAAGTTTAAGTATAGTAAAAGTATAAAACTATGTACGTATAATACGCGTATAAATATATATAATATTAATTTAAATCATTATATATATTTAATAAAATAAAATATAAATATCGTTATCTTTATCATACTAGTTAAGTAATGAGTTGTCAAAAGTGGTTCTAGATATTTATAAAAGTTATATAAGTTTTAATAATAAAGTTCTTTTTAAACTGAAAACGTTTTTGTACGTTTGAAACTAAATAGATCAATCGAGTCTTTATGAGATTCAATCTTCCACTATCCTTTGTCTAGTTCTCAATGATTGACAATTTGTTCTTATTTATAAATCACTTTACCATTTTCCGAATATTGTTAAAATGGAAAGATTTCTCAAATCAACGTGGGCCTTTCAACAGAGACTTGTAATCATAATTCAATATATCTGATAATTCAATCATTTGATCTTATCTTCTAATTCCATTGATAAATATTTTGAAACAGATACAATCATATAAAGTATTTAATCTAATATTTTGTTTACGTTTCAAGTTATAATATATATACACATATACATATATAATCATATTCGTTTAATGGTTCGTGAATCGTTGGAACTTGGTCGAGGTTGAATGAATGTATGAACATAGTTTAAAATTCTTGAAATTTAACTTAACAAATATTGCTTATCGTGTCGGAAACATATAAAGATTAAAGTTTAAATTTGGTTGAAAATTTCTGGGTTGTCACAGTACCTACCCGTTAAAGAAATTTCGTCCCGAAATTTGAGTAGAAAGGTCGTGAATGATAATAAGTATGTTTTCATGATGCATACGGGCTAAAAATTAGAGTTTTATCATCAGCGAATAATTTGGATAAACAATCCATTTATATGAAGAGTACGAATGAAGCTAACATAGAAGAGTGAAATGAGTAAGTGTAAATTCATCTTATCATTTGACGTAGATATGATTGATTCCCAGATTTCAAGGGATTTGAAGAAAATCTTCTTAATAAGATTTGACTCTCCGGTAATCAAGGGAATTAGGATCCGCTTTAAATGCGATCGTCCATTTTAATTGTTCTGTCGGAGATTTTCTTATAAATTCACCTCCTTCGTTTCCTTACAACTCACACCTTCTGTTGATGCATTTTATGCAAGTCCCTAGACATCTACCCACGTCCATTGCAGGTACAACAGTTTACAGGCCACCATGATTGCTCGTTATTATCCTATACGTGTTTGTATGTGGTTACAGGAACTGCAGGAACGAGATTTAGATGTTTGACTATGTTAGACTTAGTTAGACGTACGAGTGAAGCCTCACTAGTACGGTTGACAGGCTCATATGCACGGTTGATGCTGAGCTAAGTCACAATTACAACCTAAATGATAAGACACGAGTGAGTGATCACCTGTACGGTTGATGAAGCCAACTCGTACGTGTGATGAATGAATCGTATGGGTGTGTCAACAGCAGGGGTATATAAAGTCTTATGTTCTTCATTTTAGGTTAAGCCTCTCATTTGTTACACACACTTAGATCTAGTGAGCTCCTTCGATTCTCTCTAAGTCCAAATCACCCAGGTGGTGAATAATAGCTCTAGGTGTTGATCTAATCACACTTGATTTAGTTGTGGTTTGACTAAATTAATCAAAAAAAACTTAACCTATTCACTAGAGGGTTTGATTCACTTATTCTGCCATTGTGTGAGTTAAATCTGTTGATTTCTAAGTTCCTATTCATGTTTCATCACCTTCTATTCTTTCCCCCTCAACTCATATTTTAAAGTATTCATCAATATGCTCCATCCAGTTCTGATTCTCGATATACTTCTAACTTTCATATCGGTCATTCTTCTTTTTTTCATCTACCGTCGGAAGAATCTATTTACTTCTACTATACTCTTAGATTTATAGTGTTCCTAGTTCTCCCGTGTCTTTATATTGCTATATGCATCGATATATATGGTTTATAATTTCTGGTTTGTCGTTGGGCTTTATATGTTCCCTTATATTTCAAAGTCTCTGCTTCTGTCTTCTATAATCATTATCATTCACAGTTAATGCTCTCTTTTATTTGCTGCAATTTATACCCCAATTTCTATTTCGGAGTTTTGTACTTTCATTTATTCTTCTTGCGATTAAGCACCGCTTGTAATGGTCCAGAATTCACAGATATGAATTTCGAAATGAACATTGTTAATGTTCTAGGAAGGAAATTGTGATGGCACGATCTTGACTTGTCAAATTATTAAAATACATTGGAAAAGGCCGAATCATCAAGAAATATTTTCTTGATATTTTAGAGGTTAAATAGAATACAAGAGTCGTATAACATGGCACATGATGATGTTATGATCTGTGAATCATCACGTTCCATTTAGAAACTCAGCATGACTTACTGTAATATAATCACATTGATCAAGTGTCATTATATTATACTAATTCATGCTTCAGTTCCCAACACTACTTCAAAATATTCCTATTTTAAACTTGAATGTTTCAGAATTTAGAAACTAAAATAGTTTCTTTTATGATGTAATACAAATAGCGCGAAGAGGTAAATGATTTCAAATAAGAAAAATTAAGAAAATATCTTCAGAAATATGGAGGATATTTATAATGAAAGATATGATGATATTTTAGAATTTCTAATATCAGAGGATGATGAAGAATATTGTCCGCAGGGGTTTAGAGTCAGAAGCAAGGTATTCGTTAATGACTTCAGCAGATACTGAATTATTTGGATCCTTTGAAGTCAGGTTCAGTCTTTGTAATTTGTTCACAGCCTCCTTCCTACTTTGCTCAATCCGTTTTCCAGTTCCAAGACTTCTCTTTTTCTGCGCTTTGCCAGCACACCTATTCATTATCATCAAACTTTTACTGTTAAGGTCGTTTATAGTTTTTTTTTTTTGCTGCTTCATCAGTATTTTTCCATTTTCGGAGAACCAATTCGTAGTTCGAAGTGTTTTTCAGAATCTTCACATTCAAATTAAGTCCAGAAGATATATGTTATATATACACATATAACTGTTGGCGTAGACATGCTGCGAGATTTCAAAATACTGATTGCTAATTCCTAATGATTCGTATGGAAATTCTCATTACAAGATGCGAAGTAGTAAATGATGGGGTTTCAATGAATAATTATAATGACTTTTTGGAGAGGCTAAAGTCAAAGGGTAATGAAGTTGTTGATACATCTGTTAATAATGTGGTGGAATGTAAAAGGTTCCCTGATAACGATGGTGTATATCTCAAGGTTATAATAAGGTTAGTCTGACTGAAAAGTCGAAGTTGACCTGCTGGAGCTGTGACAAAACTGGCTACTTTGAATAGGAGTCGCAAAGTTATTTTTGCTAATAAATGCTAAAGAATCTGACGCGGATACGTTGTTTAAACTTTTACTTTGGTTTCAAGAGTTTTTCGGGTACATAACTGTGGGTAACATGTGGTTGGATCATCATCTCGATTGCTCATCATTCGGAGTGTCTTCAGAAATTTTCGAAGGGTTTGAACACAGATTGTAATCGTTAACATACATTTGATGTTTTAACACAGTTTTGAAGTCAAAATATAGCTTGTGAAAGATGTAAGGATCTAAGAGTGATGATTTTGGTCATATCTCAAGTTGAATTTTGAGATTTCAAAATCAGAATATGTAATTAAATTTTGAGTGAGTATGGTTGTTTTGATTTCTATAAAAGAATGTATATTGTTGTGAAAGTAGGGAGTATAATGGATGATTTGCTGAATCAGATTCGAATATTGTAATATATTAATTGTGAATTTATATATCTCTCGGGTGTTACCTACCCGTTAAAAAAAATTTCACAATTAATATTTTGTACAAAAGAATTTTATTACAGTCTTTATGAAAATATATATATATGTATATTTTCTTCAGATGTAACATAGATTTAATGAGTTAATGTTAAATTAAACTCATTTGATTTACGGTTGAAACTAGAATTGAATAATCCCTAAAGGCTTTAAAAAGTACATAACTTTTACGCAGTATTTCTTTAATGACATTGAAATTATGAATCAATACTTCGTTATTTGTTGATGTATGATGTTCGGTTAGTGGAATTCTTGTGAATTTCGCAAAGTACGAATGATGTTATCTGAAAAGTTTCGGGTACATCGATGATGAAAGTGTAAAATCAAATATATACTTGATTTATTATGAATTGGAATTTGTTGAATTGCGACAGAGATTGTAGTTAACGCTGGTTAAGTTGCGGCCGAAGGACGTACATTATTGCATATTTGTAATATGAATTAACCGAGTAGTTAAGATTCACACACAATAGCTTAGCACGGAAAGATTTATTTTTATTTCAAAATATATAAAATATACATATAATTTCTTCAAAGGGAATGAGTTAATTCTTCATAACTCATTGATACAATATACGGGTTATTGATTCGTAATGATGTCCATAGTGATTCTCGAGCTGACGGAGTTTGTGATGTTATAGGTGTTGTTGATTCTGATGTTGACTGTACTGATGATGCTGGTGACGCTGACGGTACTGTTGATGCTATTGGTAAAACAAGTTTAGCTTGTTAATCACACACCATTTTTGTCAGGGTTTCTACTCTTCCTTCTATCATTTTGGTTCGCTTAACTGATTTATGGTTAGGGCTAGATTAGATAATCTCTAAGACTTTAGAGATTACATAATCTGCGCGAAATGTTTCTCCAATGAAGTTATGAATTAATACTTTGTCGGTTATTATTGTTGGTATTCCTTGGTATCTACAGGGCGTATGACATTGGTGCTCGTGGGACAGAGTGTAAAGTTGAGGTTTACGACGTGGTTGTGGTTGGGGGTGGTAATGGTACTATTGGCGTTGATGATGGTGTTACTGGTTATGCTGCTGATGCTGCTGCTGGTGTTTGTAATCTCTGCACCATATTCTCCAAAGCCACTACCCGAGCGCGAAGCTTGTTGACTTCTTCTATTACACCGGGGTGATTGTCGGTTCGGACGAGCGGATAAATAAAATCTAAAATTTGATGTAATATATAATCGTGATGAGATACTCTGGAAATGAGCGAGAAAATGGTGTTTCGAACAGGTTCGCCGGTAAGTGCTTCAGGTTCTTCATCAAGAGGGCAATGTGGTGGATGGAAGGGATCACCTTCTTCTTGTCTCCAATGATTGAGGAGGCTACGAACCCATCCCCAATTCATCCAGAATAGGTGATGACTGATTGGTTGATCTATTCCGGTCACACTGCTTTCGGAGCTGGAGTGGGATTCCATTTTGAAATCCGAGGAACTTGAATTAATGATGAATTCCATTTCGTATGATTGAATAAGGATTTTTATTATTTTTTTTTCGATATGAAATGATTTTCGGTTATCGGATGGTATTCTAATTACATAGAATATCCATATATATAGAACAAAAGATTTCGTAAATTACGGAGGAATTTACGGGATATATCAGGCAACGTTTACAGTAATAGATACGATAAGATATGATTTAGCAGATACGCTAAGATATGAATTTTTGTCTATACACTATTCATGCAATCAATGCAGCAAGACGTGTCTTAGACTAAAAATGATAAGCAGGTAATTTCCTGAAGATGATAAGTAATTAATTTTTGACACAAAATGATAAGCAAAACTATTGACGTGCAGACACGGTCGAAGTCCAGACTCACTAATGCATCCTATCGACTTATCTGTTAGACACACTAATGCAGACCTGGTTCGCTAAGACCACCGCTCTGATACCAACTGAAAGGACCCGTTCATATACATTATAAACGATTCACAATAGTTGATTACATTGCGAGGTATTTGACCTCTATATGATACATTTTACAAACATTGCATTCGTTTTTAAAAGACAATCTTTGTTTACATCGAAAATTGACAAGCATGCATACCATTTCATAATATCCACTATCCAACTATAAATTGATTTAATAATAATCTTTGATGAACTCAATGACTCGAATGCAACGTTCTTCGAAATATGCTATGAAAGACTCCAAGTAATATCTTTAAAATGAGCAAATGCACAGCGGAAGATTTCTTTAACACCTGAGAATAGACATGCTTTAAAGTGTCAACCAAAAGGTTGGTGAGTTCATTAGTTTATCATAATCATTTATTTACATCATTTTAATAGACCACAAGAATTTCATTTCCAGTTCTCATAAATATACGTCCCATGCATAGAGACAAAAATAATCATTCATATGGTGAACACCTGGTAACCGACATTAACAATATGCATATAAGAATATCCCCTATCATTCCGGGATCCTCCTTTGGACATGATATAAATTTCGAAGTACTAAAGCATCCGGTACTTTGGATGGGGTTTGTTAGGCCCAATAGATCTATCTTTAGGATTCGCGTCAATTAGGGTGTCTGTTCCCTAATTCTTAGATTACCAGACTTTAATAAAAAAGGGGCATATTCGATTTCGATAATTCAACCATAGAATGTAGTTTCAATTACTTGTGTCTATTTCGTCAAACATTTATAAAAGCGCATGTATTCTCAGTCCCAAAAATATAAAGGGTAAAAAAGCAAATGAAACTCACCATACTGTATTTTGTAGTAAAAATACATATAACGTCATTGAACAAGTGCAAGGTTGGCCTCGGATTCACGAACATATCAATATTGAGATTCAATATTGCAGGAAAGGTACGTAAATGCAACGGAGATAATAAACACTATATTGACCTCACGAGCATACCCATGAACCATACTCAATCACCTCCATAGCTATAATCCATCATTTCCTTAATCCTATCCCACTCGAAAAAACAACTTCGAAATCACTCGAACAGCACTCCGTCGTAATATTTTATGTATACTAATAATATCTTGAGATAATACGGAGTAAATATATATATGTAAATCGATTGAGAGAGTATAGAGAAAACTATTTTCAAGTTTCTATGAAATAATGAAACCTATTGAATTCTATTTATAATAGATTTTTGAATTATTAAAGTGAATTATTAAAGTATGAATTATTAAAGTGAATTATTAAAGTATGAATTATTAAAGTGAATTATTAAAGTATGAATTATTAAAGTGAATTATTAAAGTATGAATTATTAAAGTATGAATTATTAAAGTTAAAGTAAAGTAAAAATAAAGTAAAGGTAAAGTTTAAGTATAGTAAAAGTATAAAACTATGTACGTATAATACGCGTATAAATATATATAATATTAATTTAAATCATTATATATATTTAATAAAATAAAATATAAATATCGTTATCTTTATCATACTAGTTAAGTAATGAGTTGTCAAAAGTGGTTCTAGATATTTATAAAAGTTATATAAGTTTTAATAATAAAGTTCTTTTTAAACTGAAAACGTTTTTGTACGTTTGAAACTAAATAGATCAATCGAGTCTTTATGAGATTCAATCTTCCACTATCCTTTGTCTAGTTCTCAATGATTGACAATTTGTTCTTATTTATAAATTACTTTACCATTTTCCGAATATTGTTAAAATGGAAAGATTTCTCAAATCAACGTGGGCCTTTCAACAGAGACTTGTAATCATAATTCAATATATCTGATAATTCAATCATTTGATCTTATCTTCTAATTCCATTGATAAACATTTTGAAACAGATACAATCATATAAAGTATTTAATCTAATATTTTGTTTACGTTTCAAGTTATAATATATATACACATATACATATATAATCATATTCGTTTAATGGTTCGTGAATCGTTGGAACTTGGTCGAGGTTGAATGAATGTATGAACATAGTTTAAAATTCTTGAAATTTAACTTAACAAATATTGCTTATCGTGTCGGAAACATATAAAGATTAAAGTTTAAATTTGGTTGAAAATTTCTGGGTTGTCACAGCACTTAGTCTCTACTAAGTCAGCCTTACTCGGACCTTATAACGATTCAAGTAACCAAAAGAGAAAATATTATAGAACAAGTGGAATTGAAGAAAATACTTATATTGCTTGAGAATACTTTACAAGAGAGAATGTTTGAGATTTGAGGTGTGGTGTGCCAAATGAGACCACCCCTATTTATACTACTCCTAACACAAAATGGATGGCTAAGATTAATCTAAATCAATGGTTAGGATCTAAGTACTAGAAACTTCAAGTATATACATAGAGATAGATATTTCCATGAACATTCCATACCATTCCATGGAAGAACTCATGGGAAAGTTCTAGGGAGCTTCCATGATGTTCTTGGGCCTTCCATGAGGTTCTTGGGTTAAAACTCTTAATTGGGTCATAATCTTAGTGGGTTGGGCCACAAACTTGTTGGGTTGTGACAATAAGCTAACCTACTCAATTTTTTTTTGAAAGGCAAGGCTCTATTTGTATTAAAAAGAAAAGAGATCTGTACATCAAGTAGGGCTGCTGCTATACAAAGAGAAAAATGAAGTAGCCCGAACAAATATTTATCCTATCTGTACATTGTAGAACATCACAAAATAAATTTTATAGATTAACCGTTATCTAAATAAACTGAAGGATTCACAAGCCATTGATTCCAATCCCATTGTTTCTTCCGCGAACGTATTGAGATCCATTCAAAACTCTTTATTTGGATTTCGTTTAAAATCACCGAACCACTCCACCACTTTTTCTTGAATATTTTCTGGTTACGATTTTTTCATATGTAGTATCCACAAATCCACTCAATGGCTTGCCATATAACATAATTTCGTTACAGACATATCGCCACGTTAAAAACATATTACCACGTTAACATCACTTCAATATTTTTTCCTATCACTAAGAGCATTGGAAATGGTGACGCGTTAACTCGATTTTCTGTTCAAAGTTCTAATTTTGAAATGTAAATAGTGGAGGAGTAGTTCATTCTTCCGTCCAGAATTATGAAAAAATTACTTTATGATTAATATTTATTTTGTTTGATTTAACAAATAAAATTAAGATGTACAATAAATCTTGACCTCCAAAGCAAAACAGAGAATGAGAGAGAAAGTGAGGAGAGAGAGCGGTGGAGCATGGAGATCACGAGAGAGGTACAATGGTGGACTTCAAGACCGGTTAACGTGGCTATTCGGAACTCATTTGACATCGTTCATGTTCTTTAACTTCCTAGATTCATGGACAGTTGCAGATTTATGAAAAACCTTCAAACCGTTTGGTGACTTAATAGACATTTATATGGTAGGAAAAAGACTCAAAAACGGGAACAAATTCGCTTTTGCAAGATTCGTTAACGTTGGTTGCAATGATCAACTTCTTGCCGATCTAGAAAAGATCACCTTCAGAGGGTTGCAAATCAAAAATTTTAGGGCGTATTGATGTCGTGCGAGGTGTATATAAAATAGCTTATATTTTTACAGGAAATACTATTAAATACGATACAATTTACACAAGATATTTATTTATTTAGAGAATGGATATACTTAAACCTTGCTACAACACTTATAGGCAGTGTACCTAATCGTACAGTAGTGTAGTTTTTAGTAAGTCCGGTTCGTTCCACAGGGAATCTTTTTTAAACAAAGCTTAACGCTATATTAGTTTACTTTTATAAAAATACAAATATATATATAAGTAATATTATTATTATAAAGGGGGTTTTTTACCGTTTAATGACCGGTTTGTCGATTTTTAAAACTTTAGTCGCAGTTAAAACCAAATGTAAAGTAATAAATACAAGACTTAATTTAAAGCGTAAATTAAATAACGATAATGAAATTGCGAATAATAAAAGTGCGCTAAAATAAACTTACGATAATTAAAAGTACAATAATTAAAAGTGCAATTAAATATAATAACAATAAATATGCGATAATTAGAAGTGCAATTAAATATAAAATAAAGGAAATTAAATATGAAATAAAAGAATTATGCTTATTTAAACTTCCGTAATCATGATGTTTGACGTGTTGATTTTAATTTTAAGCCCATGGGTTAATTGTCCTTTGTCCTGGATTATTTAATATGTCCATACGAATTTGTCCATAATAGTCCATCAGTCATAAATATAAAGAGCGAAAGCCTTCGTCAAATTATTCTTATTCCCGAAGTCAAATATTCCAACTAATTGGGGATTCGAATTGTAACAAGATTTTAATACTTTGTTTAATGAATACACCAGGTTATCGACTGCGTGTAAACCAAGGTTTTACTACTTTGTTAACAATTACACCAATTACCCTTGAATGTAATTCACCCCTGTTTCAACAAGTCTATTAACTATTAATCCAGTTCCGTATCCAGTAAAATGAATAATTATTGGTATTTATAGATATCCCGCCCACCGTACCCAGTCAAGCGTATGTGGTTATATATAAATACGTCGAATTATAAGTTTGTATATTAAATTAACAAGGTATTGTTTAGTTAATATAAAACCCATTAATAGCCCATAGTCTAATTTCCACAAGTGTCGTTCTTTTGTCCAAACCCCAATTATGGTACAAAGCCCAATTACCCAATTTTAGTAATTAGCCCAACATCATGATTACTTCGGATTAAATAAGCATAATAATAACTTAGCTATGAGACATTAATATAAAAAGGTTGAATATAACTTACAATGATTAAAAATAGCGTAGCGTTACACGGACAGAATTTCGACTTACACCCTTACAACATTCGCTAACATACCCTTATTATTAGAATTATAATTAAAATTAAAATATAAATTATAATATAAATATAAATATTTTACGATATAGATAGAGAGATGGATGGATTTTTGGTGGTCTTTTGCGATCAGAATTCGTTTGCTTTTATAGGGATTTTCAAAACTTGGGGCTCCGCGACTCGCGGCCCTTTTGGCCTTCAAACTCCGCGAGTCGCGGAGTTTGCTTTTACAGCTCACACGAGTTTGGCTCTTTATTTACCGACGGTTTTATAAATAAATATAATATATTAAATAATTATAAGAATTATTTAAATATTATATTATATTTATGTGCATAGTTGACTTGTAATTTTTAGTCCGTTGCGTTGAGCGTTGAGAGTTGACTCATGTCCCGGTTCCGGATTTTCGAACGTCCTTGCGTACAATTTTATATTTTGTACTTTGCGTTTTGAATCTTATACTCTTGTAATTTCAAGACGTTTCTTATCAATAATTGGAACCTCTTTGATTGTCTTTTGTACTTTTGAGCTTTTTGGTCGTTTGCGTCTTCAATTCGTCGAATCTGTCTTTTGTCTTCACCTTTTATTATTTAAACGAATATCACTTGTAAATAGAACAATTGCAACTAAAAGCTTGTCTTTCTTGAGGAATAATGCTATGAAATATATGTTCGTTTTTAGCATTATCACGTATGAAAGAAGAGTTGTTGAGGGAAGAAAAGAAGTAGGCAAAAAGATGAAAGATATCCAACATAACTTCTCCAACACCTACAGAGATGGTCCACTACAAGAAAACTGTTATCTTAAGACCCTTCGTCTAGGACCCCGGTAAAAAAGGATCCTAAGCAACCAAAAAATAGGAGGGGCAATTTTTGGTGTCCCATATGATTCAGGCAAAAGAAGTGGTGTCCTAAAATGCGATACACTTATAAAGTGGGGGTCCTAAAAAGCTATAGAATAGGATATATGATTTTTTGGATCCCTTTATGCCTTACGCTTATAAATCTGTGTCCTAAAAAACTGTTTAATATGACAGATAATATTCTATATTTTTATAGGACACTTAGAAGGTGAGTTGCATGGTGTCATAAAATCTATATGATAGGACACATAATTTTTTGGTCCTATTATCATAGGTGTTCATAGGACACTTGATATGTTCATTTCATACACATGATTTTTGGATCCTATTATCATAGGTGTTCATAGAACACTTGATATGTTTCATAAGTCACTTTATTTGTGAGTCTTATTATACTGCAACGTGTTGGGTCACTTTTATAATAAGGTCACAAAAATAGGACGCTTTGGTATTTGAGGTCATAATTATCATATGACTATATAGGATCCTTAAATTTGTGGTTACATAAAAATGTACTTAATATGACATTATCTTGTTGGTGTCTCATAATGACCAACCAACAAGCTAATAAGGTCAAACAATAGGACGCTTGGGTATTTGAGGTCCTAATTATCATATGACTATTAGGACCCTTAAATTTGTGGTTGCATAAAAATGTATTTAATATGACATTATCTTGTTGGTGTCTCATAATAATCAACCAAAAAGATAATAAGTTCACAATAATAGGACGCTTGGTATTTGAGGTCCTAATTATCATATAACTATTAGGACCCTTAAATTTGTGGTTGCATAAAAATATACTTAATAGGACATTATCTTGTTGGTGTCTCATAATGATAAACCAACAAGATAATAAGGTCACAAAAATAGGACGCTTGGGTATTTGAGGTCCTAATTATCATATGACTATTAGGACCCTTAAATTTGCGGTTGCATAAAAATGTACTTAATAGGAGATTTGTGATAACCCGAAAAATTTCCGACTAAATTTAAACTAAACTTCGACTGTTCCCAACGATTCTCGAATAGCATTATATGATTATATGTGTGTGTACATATATAATAACTAGCAAAAACATTAACAAAATAATTAAATGTTATACTCTGAATTTATAATTAATATATTTATCTACGTAACAAAACTTGATAATTAAAAATAGCTATATATATATATATATATATATATATATATATATATATATATATATATATATATATATGAATTCTATACATAATTATTATTATTTGTATATTGTAATATACATATATAAAATGGTAAAAATATTAAAAACACAATATTTGTTATTATATAATATATATTATATTACATAATTAATAATATGTAATATTAATATATTAAATTTAATTACAAGTTAACATATAATTGTTATATTAATATTATTATTATTATTATTATTATTATTATTATTATTATTATTATTATTATTATTATTATTGATATCATTATTAACATTTGTACTAATTATTATTATGCATACTATCAATATTATTATTATAAAATAAATACAATCTAATATTATTATTATCATTAATAATATTATCATTAATAATATTATTATTATCATTTTTTTATTAATATAATAATTATTATTATTAGGATTATTATTATTAATATAATTATTATTATTATTAATATATTTATTAAATATTAATAATAATTAAAAACAAAAAGAACAGACATAAACCAAAATACCTAATTTAGGTCAAACATTATCTGTATTTTTTTAGCCGATCATGATCTATGCTTTATATTTTTATATATTTATTCGTGATTATTATCTGCTTTATTTTTTTATATTTTATTTTTGTTTTGCTCTTGATCATGATTATTAGTCGACACCCACATTCTTGCATTATAAATCAACCCAATTCAGTATTATGGAGTACCAAACGATCTCACATTATCAATTATCAATTGCAACAAATACATTATTGATTTTTTTTTTTTAAAAAACCGTCATCACCTCTGTTCTTGGTTCATTTTAACAATAGCTCGAATTCGAATCAAACTTCAAAATCTAATAATGCATTCTTGTTAGGAATCCTTCATTCATACTCTCTGCAAAATCCTAGGTTCCAATTTCCATTATCGAGTTCAAATTTTCAAGTCAAACTTTATTTTCAAAAAGTCAAAGAATTTGTTCATCCCAAAATTTGAATTCAATTTAATGATTTAAGTTCAATTAAGGTTACAGAAAGTTTCTAATAAAGATTTAATACCTTTTTTCCTGAAGGAAGTATGATCTAAAACTGTCCAAATTTTAAAATCATGTATTGGGTGTTCTTCGAAGTTGCAGACCTGCTGCTGCTTAATTTTTTTTATTATTATTCGTTTCTGTTAATTCAAACAACCACTAGAGATCGTTTCTGTTTCAAATATGTGTATTACATCCACTAAATAAATTAGCTGTTATGATTTTTGATTTGATCTTGGTCGAGCTTGATGAAGAAGAAGAAGAAGAAGAAGAAGAAGAAGAAAAAGAGAAAACAAATAGAAGGGTTAAATATATATGGGTGGGTAATAATTTCAGAAAAACATATCAGTTCAGCTGGTTATGTGAGGTGTTGGGTGAGCGAGAGGTCTCGGGTTCGCGCCCCGTCTTGGGCATATTTTTTTATGAAGGCTTTTTGAAGGTAGTTTTTCTATTTGTTATTATTATTATTATTGTTATTATTATTATTATAGTTATTATTATTATTAATAAGTATTACTATTATTATTAATATTAACATGATCATTAAAATATATATTAAAGCTATAATTATTATTAAACTTACCATTATTATTAAAAATTATCATTTTTGCTAAAACTATCATCTTTACTTTATAATTATTAGTAAAACTATCATTTGTATTAAAATTAATATTATTACCATTATTATTATAATTATTAGTAAATCATTATTATCGAAACTATTATTTTTACAAATAAATATTTTGTACATTGGATACACTTATTTCATATACTACAATTATATTTCATATAATTATATATCAAACATATTAACATTTTTATATAAATATTCATATATGACAAATTAGGTATTTTTAATATAATACCAATCAAACATATATATATATATATATATATATATATATATATATATATATATATATATATATATATATATATATATTAATATAACTACATAATATATAACAATTGAAATAACATAAATAAACTTATTCGATTACGAGTATATGTGTTAATATATATACTTGATATAGGTTCGTGAATCCAAGGACAACTCCGCACTTGTTCAGTACCATCATACACATATTTACTACAAACTATCGTATCGTTTCGTGAGTTTTCATAGCTCCCTTTTTATCTATATTTTTGGGCTGAGAATACATGTACTATTTTTATAAATGATAGACACAAGTACAAACTAATATGCAACCAACATGAGTATTTTTATTGTGTTCATTTGAAACATGCAAATCCCTGCTTTGTAATATCATTAATTGCTAGATGAACTAAAGTGGCAAACGAAATTATTATAAATAGCGCTATTGGGAGTAACGTCCCGCACTGTTGACCTCAGGTCAATTGGTGGTATAATAATGATCTCGACAATTACATATGTATTGTCTCGGGGTAAAATCGTTTAGTTTTGATATTATACGCTCATGGCATACTTTTGATATACATGATATATCGTCTTTTATTAAATCTTGTGATCTATTACTGAAATTATTATTTATGACAAACCTATGAACTCACTCAACCTCGTGTTGACTTTTTAAAGCATGTTTATTCTCAGGTACTTAAATATTGCTTCCGCTGTATCTGCTGCTTTGATGATGATTGCTTGCTATGCTTGGAGTCTTCATTACATATCATATCAATTAAAGACATTTAATGCTCTAAATACAATGTAATCTATTTATATTCCGCTGCAAAACTCAATAAAACGTCTCATATAGAGTCGTTCTCGTTTATACAACTGTGATTTGATATAATTAGTCACAAATACCCCAGGCCCTATTTGGGGGGTGTGACAACATTATCTTGTTGGTGTCTCATAATGATCAACCAACAAGATAATAAGGTCACAAAAATAGAACACTTGGGTATTTGAGGTCCTAATTATCATATGACTATATAGGACATATTAGGACCTTTACTAAAGTCGTATTATTTCACTTTTGTTACAAAAATTATTCAAGTATTATATAAGTGAACTTTCATTGATTATTAAAGAGCATTGATAGCGTAGTGGCTTGTATGTGATCTTTTCAACTGATTAACCTGGGTTCAAATATGTCTTATGTCCTTTTTGATTCAAAAATTAAAAATGTATAACAGATCGGACTTTCAGCTGAAAATTGTGGTTGTGCCATATTTAATGGATTCATTTTTTATTAAGCATTGTTAACACATCAGACTTTTAGCTAAGAATTTTAGTTGGGCCATATTTAATGGATTCATTTTTATTTGTTTGGCCCAAAAAACATGGTTTGTTATCCTTTTTTATTTACTTCGTACTTTTTAAACCTACCTAACTCAAGTCTCAAACCATGGCTGCTCATTCGTACTTTTCAAACAACATGAATCCAATGCCAGGAAGAAAATATTGTGATTGTAATTATCTAATATTTGATGGAATTGCATGGACTCGAGCAAACCTAGGAAAAAGATTCGCCGGGTGTCCAATATTTGTAAGTGCTCAATTTGCCCTAATTTTAAGTTTTAATTTTTTTTCCCAATTGATTGTTTCTTTAGCAGAATAAACGAAAAAGTGTAAATTTTTTATGTTTCTTGATGATGAGCTTCCAAACCAACATTACAAAGATCTAATATACAAAATGCATATGCAAACTAAGAAATTAGACCCTCGAATTCAAGATGTTGAAGATTCGAAACTCACAGAAAAATTAGGTATTTTCAAGACAAAGCTGGAAGTTTATGATAAGTTGTTTTTAGCTATGATAGCAATTGTGGTTGTCTTATGTGTAGTAGTTGTTATTTTGATAGTTAGATGAATGTATGTGAATGTTCTTGTTCTTATGTCTTTTGGCTTCAAATTATGTGTTTCAATGTTGACAATTAGTGCAGAAATTGGTTACAACAAGATGAACTAAGAAAGGTTTGTGATTCTTTTAATGCGTATTCATTGTAAATTCAGTTTACATTACAAAGTAACTCACCCAAACAATACAGAAAAGTAACTCATCCATATTTAATAATGTTAGTTAATGATCTAATGATGCGAATTGAACACTACCCCTTTTCCCATTTACTTGGGATAGAATTACTAGCACTGAATTGAATTATGCATTTAAGAAAATAAAAGAATATTACTGTAGTAGACAAAACATAAACAAACAAAACAAATGGAATCCTCCTTTTAAGGTAGTTAAACTTTGGATCAGAAAAAAGTGTTCTCCATCATATCCAAATATAGAAAGGGACTAACGGTGACAGTTTTAAGCAACAACAAGTCAACAGTGTGACGCCCCGTACAAAATCAACGTGTACGGATCATCAACAACAGGTCCATTACACTGTACAATACTACATGTTATTTTAAAACAAGTTTTGCATTCATGAAAAGGTCACGTCTTTACCAACGTCAAATGTTTTACAAAGATAACGTGCTTCTACGAATAAAAAGTATTAACATAAATACGTGACACAAAGGTCATTACAAAGCCATTGTTCAAATGTAACATAAGTTGTGAATGCAAAGTAAAAGTTCCATGATTGAGACATCTCTAAACAATGCAGCGGAAGTCTAACACAGCGAGTCTGTAACAACAAGTCTATAACACCAAGACTAAAACAGCAAGTCTAACAGCGGAAGTAACAACGTCTAATCACCTGAGAAATACATGCTTAAAAGTCAACACGAATGTTGGTGAGCTAGTTTGTTTGTAATCAGTAATGTAATGTAGACCACAAGATTATAGTGCTTCAACCAGCGTTTCAAAATAGTATGATAAAGTATATGCTTATCCGTGGGCACCCGGTAACTAACTTAACGTAAAATAAATATCACCCCCTAAAAGTACACTTGGCGAGTGCGTATGTCCTCGAAGTATTAAGCACCCATTAAATGCTAGCGTGACTAGCCCGAGTGGGGATGTCAAACCCTATGGATCCATATCTAATATTCGCGTTCACCGGTTCAAAAACCAATGATTAAACGTTACCGAGCTAAGGGGAATCTTTGTGCCGTTATATCACTCACACATATATAAAGTTTAAGTACTCGTGTCAAGTAAGTAAAACATAAAAAGCGCATGTATTTTCAGTCCCAAAAATAGTTAAAGTAAAAAGGGAGCTATAACTCACAGTGAATGTGCGGTAAAAGTCGCTATGAAAAGTATCCGAGTAGTAAGTCGGTCTGAAAGGTCCTCAACCTAAGTCAAAGGTTACTAGGTCAGTAAATTGTCCCCAAAAGTTTAAAAGTGAATAAATTAAGTCTTAAGTATCATCATCATCATCATCATCATCATTCGTAAAAGATAAAGTAAGTTTTCAACAAGAATAAAGATCGAAACAAAGGCTGACTTCGGACAGCTGCTACGACCTCTATACAAACCGAAAAGATGCGTGGTCAGTGGCCAAGGCTCCGTATGTGAGTCCTCGTACCGCTTTCCAATTTTCAGATCCTAACTCGATGCTGTTTGACCGTGGCTACGGTTCAAGCGCGAGTAGGTCAGAATTTTTCAGCACGTCGTTACAAAGGCGTAGTGACTTTCGGAAGGCTATAAATCCTAAACCGTATATCGGATTTAGGCGAGTCTTGAACGAAAAGTCATCTACTCGAACTGAACTATCTGAAAATCAATTTTATAGAAGTCTCAGGAGTTTTATCAGACCCAAAAAAAAGCAAACAAGTGCTCCGGTGGGTTTCTTGGTGCTTGATGCTCATCACGGTTCTCATCCTTGATGCGTGTAAGCTTCAAGTGTACAACTCTTTAATGTTTTAGCATCACTTTAACCAAGTTTCAACCATCAACACACAACTAAGAGTAAAAGCTAACATTCAACAAGTTTTGAACATCAAGGTTGTCTCTTTATTGCATAAACACAATAAAGCTTCAACCGTTGTCCTTTTGTCACAAGTTTATGCATCTTCATCATATGAGATGATGAAGACTTGATTTTTATCATCATAAAAGTCATAAAAAGGTTCCAAGTAAGTGAGATCTACAATAATAACTTAGATATTTAAGTATTAAGAAACCCTAAGCTAGAAAGCTTGGATCTTTACAAGATTAATGAGACCATAAGCTAGAAAGCTAAGATCTAGTAAAAGTAATGGGAACATAAGCTAAAAAGCTTAGATCTTAAACAAAATAATAAAACCCTAAGCTAGAAAGCTTGGATCTTTAATGTTCTTGAAGATCCTTAAAGCAAAAGGCTAGATCTTCAAGTTTCATGAAGATCATAAACACAAGTTTTGATCTTATAACAAAATAAAAGAGATCATAAGTTAGAAAACTTAGATCCAACAAAAGTAATGAAGATTCAAAGCTAAAAAGCTTGATGTTCTTGAAGGATTCAAATCAAAGTTTGAATCTACAAGATATAACAAGATCAAGAAGCTAAAAAGCTTGGTCTTATGATGATGATGATGTCGTGTACATGAAGAAGAGAAGAAGAAGAAAATTTAAAACTTACATTTTTTAGAGTGAGAAAGACTAGAGAGAAAATTAGAGAGTAAGTGTGTGTAAAATGAGAATGAGATCAAGTGTAAAATAGGTAGGATTAGCTTGGTATTTATAGTGGAATGGGGTGATGGTGGCCGTAGGTTGTATGGATGACAATAGAACAACCCTCACATTTCCATACTTGAATTGGCTAATTTGCCTATAGGGTTGTTATCCATACGTAATATATAATTAAATTTAACGTTGATCAAATATTTATTTTTAGTCGACACGTTTGGTTAACTAAAGTTTACACTAATTATATAAAATAACTTTAGTTAATATTAATATTAATGTGTATTATATTTAAAACTATATGTAACATAATTATTAATTAAATGATAAATTATTTTAATCATTATATATATTTTTAGCTTATAAAAAAAGAATTTTTTATATAAATTAAATAATGAGCCCATGAATTTTGAATAAATATTTTCAAGGATAAAACTTATTAAAAACATTTTTAACATTTTTTTTTTGTCAAAATTGACACCTTTATTTTATTTTATTTTATTTCTTTTCACCAATCATTTTTACCTATAAATACATGGCTCCTCATTCATTTTTTCTTGCCAAAAACAAAAACTTAAGTTATTCTCTCAAAACGTTGAAGAAAATTTGAGGTACTTTCTATTTTTTTTTAATATTGTCGATTATATTTATATTTATTGTATATTCTTTGTAAAATTCGAAATTAATTATGTTTATATGTTAGAATTAGTATTATAAGTATTATTATGTATAAAAATAATTTTGATAATTTATGAAATATTATTTATAATTAAATACGAATTATGTAATATTTAAATGTAAAAACAATGTAAAATTTGTAATAAATATTTTTAACAAAAAATAAAATATATATAATTTTTTTCTGAGTTTATAAAGCTTATATAGATCTGAAAAAAGTATAAAAATAATTACTTGGGTTGAATTGGTAATTATTATATAATTAAACTCTATTATCATGTAATTCGAAGGTAAATTAAGAATAAATATAAAATAATAAAAAATATTTTTAAATATTTTTCTACATGTGATTAGACTGATAGAAACTTATAAAAATTATAAAAATAATTTTTTGCATTTATTTAGTAATTATGTAGAATTAAACTTGTTTTATGAATAAATTCAGGGTAAAAACAAAAATAAATACAAAAATATAATAAAAACATTTTCTTAAATTTTTCTACTAATCTATATGATTAAATAAGACTATAAAAATTATGTATATAATTTTTAGATATTTAATTAATTATTTAGACATTTTTAGATAATGTTCGATTAATAAAACACTACTATGTTTGAAGTAATTTAAGTATTTATTTAAAGGTAATTATATTTAATATATATAAGACATACTAAGTTATAATAACTAAATATTAAATAATACTTAGGTTATATTATCACATATATAATTATTAAGTACATTAATAATTCGTTGTGTGTATACACCTATAACGTGAAGGTTATAATTAAAAGATAACGTGCACTTTATACGAACCTCATTGCTACTTGTGGCCTAGGATGGTCCTTGTTACCTTATGGGAACCGCTTGTGGATTTCGAATGCCATGACTTAGATTCTGGTCAAGAATCCTGGGAGTCCGGTAACAACAGATCATTCGAGTGACTTGCATGATAGCAACGAAGTTTGGGCAAGATTGTACAACATCTTTGTGAAGAATTATAACCCGAACTTCTTTAAACTAGGAGCTTACTATAAGTGGAAGTTTTTCATAAATAGTAGGTTTCCAAAAATAGAAACTTTTGAGAAATAGAAACTTTTCTCGAAAACCTTCACTGTTAATATAGTTGCTATATTAATAAACAAACTTTATGTCTTTTAGACATTAACTAATCAAAGATTATATCTCTAGGTTAAGATCTCCGATCACTTACTTCGTTCATTCTTCTTTGCGTGGAATAACTTACTTGCTACTAAGGTGAACTTCATAGCCCCATTTTTACTATTTCATAACTGTTTACAACTTGGGGTAAGACACATGCTTGCTTTTAAACTGTTTTACACTTAGACACAAGTACTCAACTGTTAACTATGATGTCTTGCTTTGATTCATGCTAAATCCCTACCGTAATATCATTAATTGCTACATATAAATGCAAACTTAATTATTGTGAGTAGGCCTATTGAGAGTAACGTCTCTAACCATTCGACCGTTGGTATTTGGTTACATAATAATGATTCCACGACACTGACAGTACAAGGTGTCACATGGTAAATTTTGTTTAGTAGCGATATTACAAACTGCAACAACACTTTTAGATTGATATTTCTATATCAATGAACTTTAAACTAAATCTTGTGATCTATCATTATTATCAAAATCATTGTTTATGATAAACCTATGAACTCACCAACCTTTTGGTTGACACTTTTAAGCATGTTTTGTCTCAGGTACTTATATATTATACTTCTGCTGTAGAACTTTGATGTACTTAGAAGTTAAGCCATGCACTGGGACCAGAGTTAACATCTGCGTCAATATCGATTTTGACGGGGTGTTACAGTTGGTATCAGAGCGGTGGTTGTAGGGAACTAGGTAGTCTTAATGTGGATAACCCAGATTAATAGGGTGCATTAAAGTCTAGTCTATAGCCTGACCTATAGCTTTAAGATATTATTACTTGCATTATACATATACATATCTCTTATTCTGTAACTCCGGGAGGAAACTCCCATTGTGATTCAAAATATTCTATAACTCACGCGAGTTATCTTTATAAACCTACCTTGGTTAAGGGAAACAAGGGATGTCACTCATGATTTCTGAAATTCTTGACATTCCTATGTCATCTATCATGGTTTTGTGTATTACGTATGTATTACATGAAATGTTATCTATGATTTTTGAAATTTCTATGTTTGTTACTAATCATACTCAAACGTATATAACTACCTATTTTATTACGTACCTATGTGCCCTTATGCCTTTGTGCATTAGTTTGCGAATCAAAAAATGTCATTATTCACTCATAAAGATTCTCGATAACTCAAAGACATTATAATGTCATCACTATTCATATTCATTACTTTTAAATTTTTGTTTTTTCGTTATTTATGATCATTGAACTTTCTTGACGAGTGACGTCTACAAAACTCTAGGATGGAAGGGTTTGGATTACCGATTTAAAGGATCTTATAGCTCAAGCCCCTAGACCTGAATAGGTCATTACAAATTGAAAGTCTTTAATCGAAAGTGTATCTGATTAGATACTTATCATTTTTAATCTAGACACGTCATACTGCAATTATTGCATAAATGGAGTATAGACAAATCATATCTTATCATATCTATCCCAATAGACTTTGTCTAACACTTTTCCTAAATTTCCTCCGTAAAATGGAATCTCTTTGCTATATATACGTATTCGAGGAGACGAAGATATCATTCAGTATTCAACACCCATCTCATATCGAAAACCCTTTATTCGATCATATAATATGGATTTCTCACTTGATTCCTCGAACTCCTCGAGCTCCAATGGTAGCGTAACCAGAATGAACCAACCAATTAGTCATCATCTTTTCTGGATGAATTGGGGGTGGGTTCGTAGTCTACTTAATCAATGGAGACAAGAAGAAGGTGATCCCTTCCACCCACCAAATTGTCCTTTTGGCAAAGAACCTGAAGCACTTACCTGCGAACCAATCCGAAACACCATTTTCACCCTCATTTCCTGGATATCCCGCCACGAGTATATAATATCTAGAATTCTAGATCTTATTCATCCCCTTGTTCCAACCGCCAATTATCCCGGAGTAATAGAAGAAGTCAACGAGCTTCGCGCTCGAGTAGTGACTTTGGAGAATATGGTGCAAAATTTACGAGCACCAGCAGCATCACCAGCATCAACACCAATAGTACCATTCACCACCAACAACAACATCCGCATCACACGTCTCAACATCACACTCGGTACCTCGAACATCAATATCATACGCCCCATAGATACCAAGGAATACCAACAACAATAACCGATGAAGTATTGATTCATAACTTCATTGGAGAAATATTTCGCGACGATTATGTAATCTCTAAAGTTTTAGGGATTATTCATTTCTAGATCTAGCTAAAATCAAATGAGTTTAATAGTATATTAACTCATTAAATCTATATTACATATGCAGAAAAATATACATTTTCATAAAGACTGTAATAAAAATACTCTTGTACAAAATATTACTTGTGAAATTTTTAACGGGTAGGTAATGCCCGAGAAATATTTAAGTTCACAATTAAATATGTTACACTGTACATTCTTCAATTTTGATTCAAAAATCATCAACTATACTCACTACTTTCATGACGATATACATTCTTTCATAGAAATCTGAACAACCATACTCATTCAAATCCAATTACATATTCTGATTTTAACAGATCCGAATCCAAGTCGAGATATAACCGATATCATCCCTCTCATATTCTTACGTCTTTCAAAGCTATACGTTGACTTCAAAACTGTGATAGAGCATCACTTCTATTCATAAGACTCAGAAAAATATTCGTATCATTCAAAATTCTAGAACATCATATGTATATTGACGATTACAATTTGCATTCAAACTCTTCATGATTCTTGAAAACACCTCAATTAAGAAACAATCGAGAGGATGATCTAACCACATGTTATCCACAGTCATGCACCTGGAAAACTCCCGGAACTGAAGTAGAAGTTTAACACAAATCCGTGATCCATTGGCGTAGTTATTATCGAAAATAACTTTGCAATTCCTTTCCAAAATAGCCAATTTTGTCACACCTCCAGCAAAATCAATTTCGACTTTTCATTCGGATTATCCTTATTATAACCTTGATATATACATTGCCATGTATGTCATTATTACCGGGGAACCTTTTATATTCCACCACATTATCAGCAGATGTACCAGCAACTTCGTTACTCTTTGGCGTAAGCCTCTCCGAAAAATCATTATATGTACTCATTGAAACCCCATCATCTACTCATCTGCATCTTGTAACGATAATTGCCATACCAATTACCAAGAATCAGCAATCAGTATTTCAAATCTCGCAACGTTTCTACATCAACAGTTATATGTATACATATAACATTTATCTCTTAGAATTATGATCTTCCATTCTTAAATTCTGAAAAGCACCCAGTCTACGAATCAATACTTTGAATGATGAAAAAGTTGAATGAAGTAGCAAAAACTGTAAACAACCTTAACAGTCGAAGGTTTGATGATATTAGCAACGCTCAGAAGAGTTGGAACTGTAAAACGGATTGAGAAAACCATGAAGGAAGCTGTGGACAAACCACAAAGACTAAACCTGCCTTCAAAGAATCCAAATAATTCAGTATCTGCTGAAGTCATTAACGAATATCTTGCTCCTGGCTCTAAACCTTTGCGGACAAATCTTCTTCATCATCCTTTGATATTAGAAATTCTAAGATATCATCGTATCTTTCATTATAAATATCCTCGATATTTTTGAAGATATTTTCATAACTATTCTTATCTGAAATCATTTATCTCCTCGCGTTATCTGTATTACATCATAAAGGAAACTGTTTAGTTTCTATATTCTGTAAACCTTCGAGTTTAAATTTGAATGTTTTTGAAGTAGTATTGGGAATTGAAGCATGAGTTAGTATAATATAATGATACTTGATCAACGTGATTATATTACAGTAAGTCATGCTGAGTTTCTAATGGAACGTGATAAAGGTTCACAGATCATACCCTCATCATGAACCATGTTACATAACTCTTTCATTCTATTTAACCTCTAAACTATCAAGAAAATATTTTTCTTGATGATTCGGTCTTTTTTGGATATTCTGGTAATTTGACAAATTAAATCGTGCTATTAACTTTCCTTTCTACTTTGTATATTATGATCATTCAAAACTCCATATCTACGAATTCTGGACCATTATTCGCTTAACTTGAAGTCGGGAAGAAGAAACAAAAGCATGGAACTCCGAAATATAAGGAAAAAAAATATAAAATCCAATAACAACACAGAAATTACAAACCGTGTATATCTATGCGAATAGCAAGATAAAGACACGGGAGAACTAAAAACACTATAAAACTAAGAGTATAGTAGAAATGAATAGATTCTTCTGGCGGCAGATGAAAAAGAAGAATGACAGATATGAAAGTTAGGAGTATATCAAGAATCAGAACTGGATGGAGCATATTGATGAATGCTTTAAAGTATGAATTAAGGAAGAAAGTATTGGAGTGATTAAAATAATGAAACGGAAAAGGTTAATTTATAGTGGAAATATAAGACATAATAATCGAGGCAGATTACGAATTTAATTAAAGAAAATCCTAATTTCTTTAATTACCGAAGAATCAAATCTTGTAAAGATCACGAAGTTTTCTTTAAATCCCTTGAATTCCGAAAATCAACCGTGACTACGTCAAAAGTTAAAACAAATCTTTATTTTCCTCATTTCCCTCTTTTACGATAGCTTCACTCATACTCTTCACGTAATCGAATTATTTTATTACTCAATAGTGATAAAAATCTATTTTTAACTCATATCCGTCATGAAAACATACTTATTGTCAACCATGACGATCTCTGTCAAATTTCGGGACGAAATTTCTTTAACGGGTAGGTACTATAACAACCCTCACATTTCCATACTTGAATAGGCTAATTTGCCTATAGGGTTGTTATCCATACGTAATATATAATTAAATTTAACGTTGATCAAATATTTATTTTTAGTCGACACGTTTTGTTAACTAAAGTTTACACTAATTATATAAAATAACTTTAGTTAATATTAATATTAATGTATATTATATTTAAAACTATATGTAACATAATTATTAATTAAATGATAAGTTATTTTAATCATTATATATATTTTTAGCTTATAAAAAAAGATTTTTTTATATAAATTAAATAATGAGCCCATAAATTTTGACTAAATATTTTCAAGGATAAAACTTATTAAAAATATTTTTAACATGTTTTCTTTTTTTGTCAAAATTGGCAACTTTATTTTATTTTTTTTTATTTTTTTTTCTTTTCACCAACCATTTTTACCTATAAATACATGACTCCTCATTCATTGTTTCTTGCCAAAAGTAAAAACTTAAGTTATTCTCTCAAAACCTTGAAGAAAATTTGAGGTACTTTCTATTTTTATTATTTTTTTAATATTATCGATTATATATATTTTTATTGTATATTCTTTGTAAAATTCGAAATTAATTATGTTTATATGTTATAATTAGTATTATAAGTATTATGATGTATAAAAATAATTTTTATAATTTATGAAATATTATTTATAATTAAATATGAATTATGTAGTATTTAAACGTAAAAACACTGTAAATTTGTAATAAATAATTTTAACAAAAAATAAAATATATATAATTTTTTTCTGAGTTTATAAAACTTATATAGATCTAAAAAAAAGTATAAAAATAATTACTTGGGTCGAATTGGTATTTATTATATAATTAAACTCTATTATTATGTAATTCGAAGGTAAATTAAGAATAAATATAAAATAATAAAAAATATTTTTAAATATTTTTTCTACAGGTTATTAGACTGATAGAAACTTATAAAAATTATAAAAATAATTGTTTGGATTTATTTAGTAATTATGTAGAATTAAACTTGTTTTATGAATAAATTAAGGGTAAAAACAAAAATAAATACAAAACTATAATAAATGTGACAACCCGGAAATTTTTGACCAAATTTAAACTTAATCTTATTATAATTTTGATACGATAAGCAAAGTTTATAATGTTGAGTCTTGAAAATTTTAGAACTATGTTCATGTATTCAATTACCTTCGACTAGTTTCGACGATTCACGAACAAATTAATGGTAAATAAATATGTAATTAAATAAATGTATATTTTATATATATATATATATATATATATATATATATATATATAAACAAGATATATAAATACAAATTATTATCAGTAATAATATTATTATTAACTTTAGTTAATATCATTCAATGTTATTATAATTGTTATTAATCTAATTATTAATAGTAATATTAATAAATTTATTAT